>NC_141876.1:138715833-141131666 GCF_056163025.1 Triticum urartu | reverse complement strand
GGTTTTTGATGGCTACGGAGGCTTCTGGCGGCGGAACTCCCGATCTATTCTGTTCCCCAATGTTTTTAGGGTATATGGATATATATAGGTGAAAGAAGTCGGTCATGGGAGCCACGAGGGGCCCACGAGGGTGGGGCGCGCCCAGGGGGGCAGGCGCGCCTCCCTGCCTCGTGGCCACCTCAAAGCTTCCCTGACGTGAAATCCAAGTCTCCTGGATTGCTTCCATTCCAAAAATAACTCTCCCGAAGGTTTCATTCCGTTTGGACTCCGTTCGATATTCCTTTTCTTCGAAACACTGAATTAGGCAAGAAAACAACAATTTGGGCCGGGCCTCCGGTTAATAGGTTAGTCCCAAAAATAATATAAAAGTGTATGATAAAACCCATAAACATCCAAAACAGATAATATAATAGCATGGAACAATAAAAAATTATAGATACGTTGGAGACGTATCGGGAACCAGCCCCAGAATACCAAGATAAGTCTCGCGCCTAGATCAACCCAGCGCTACGACATAAGATCCTCACCTTTCGCTGCCCTGCTGTGGCAACGTCGCCTCCCTTTCCCATTCTCAGGTAGCTGCTTGCGCGCTAAAGGGGGCCTCTTGAGCATCGCGCCTCAGGAGCTCTTACTGGACCTCAGGCCGCTCACCTCCTGGCCTTGACCACGGCATCGCGACCTGGCATACCAGCGACGGCTGCAGCCTGCCTGGGGACCGGGACCTGTCGGCGAAGAGCACCAAGCTGTCGCAGGATTGGAAAGGGGAGACCGAGCCTCGGCAGGACATGCGCTCACAATTTTTCATAATAAGGACAATATGAACAAAAGACATTACATACGCTTTGCACGCCCCCGCGGGGTCCGTTTCGATTCCTCGCAGGTAACAAAAGGAAAGGAATTCCTCGGAGCTCTATCTACACGCGCCGGACGTCGCCGACGCCATCATCAATAGTGGGCCATGAGAGGCCGGCACCAACCCCATCCAGATCAACGATGACGGCGGCCGGACGCTACGGCCTTGCTCCGAGCGCGGCAAGAGCTCGGGGGCACGTAGCTATCGTCGCTTGTCTCCGGAGTCTCAACGGGCTCAGGAGAGTCGCTAGACCACCAGGAGTCACCGTTGTCGCTGGAGGAGCTATGGGCAAGGCCAGTGGCAGGCCCGGCGTCAGCCGCTGCACCGTCCTGGCAACCCCCTCCAGGGCAGCACTTCAAGCGGTGGCCTTCCTTGTCGAAGACTTTGAAGAACAGCATGGAGGCATCGTCGTACTCGAAGTGGATGGCGAGGGCGCCTTCCGCACGGCAGACTCGAGTGACCTCGCCCCAGCCTCGAGTCATGAAGATCCTCCTGGAGGAGACAGCTTCAACCTCCGCTCCAGTCGTTGGGGCATCGCAGTCGGCGTGCTGTAGCCAAAGCTCGAGAGGGCCCCTTGGCGGCATCTTGGCGGTGAAGAACGGCGGGAAGAGAATCCAAGTGCTTGGAGGCATCGCCGCCCACAGCACGAATTTGCGCGAGGAGTCCACGGCATGGACCCTTGGGGCGACGGCGTGCGCCACCGTGGCGCGGGGACCATGGCCCTAGCGTGGGCGATGGCGCTCGGCGCCCCTCCCTCCGGAGCCCTCGGCTTGGGCGTACAAGGGCAATGCATACCCAGGAGGTAGCCGCTCGTGTTGGGGAACGTAGTAATTTCAAAAAAAAATCCTACGCACATGCAAGATCATGGTGATGCATAGCAACGAGTGGGGAGAGTCGTCCACGTACCCTCGTAGACCGTTAAGCGGAAGCGTTATGACAACGCGGTTGATGTAGTCGTACGTCTTCACGATCGACCGATCCTCAGTACTGAACGTACGACACCTTCGCGTTCAGCACACGTTCAGCTCGGTGACGTCCCGCGAACTCACGATCTAGTAGAGCTCGAGGGAGAGTTTCGTCAGCACGACGGCGTGGTGATGATGTTGATGAAGCTACCGTCGCAGGGCTTCGCCTAAGCACCGCTATGATATGACCGAGGTGGATTATGGTGGAGGAGGGCACCGCACACAGCTGGGAGAGATCAATGATCAACTTGTGTGTCTATAGGTGCCCCCCTGCCCCCATATATAAAGGAACAAGGGGGGAGAGGCGGCCGGCCAAGGAGGGCGCGCCAAGGGGGGAGTCCTACTCCCACCGGGAGTAGGACTCCTCCTTTCCTAGTAGGAGTAGGAGAGGGGGAAGGAGAGGGAGAGGAGGAGAAGGAAAGAGGGGGCCGGCCCCCCTTGCCCTAAATCAATTCGGTTTGGGCCTTGGGGGGCATGCCCCACACTCCCCTTGCTGCCCTCTATTTCCACTAAGGCCCATGTAGGCCCATTAAGCCCCAGGGGGGTTCCGGTAACCCCCGGTACTCCAGTATTTATCCGGTAACCCCCGGAACCCTACCGGTGTCCGAATATAACCTTGCAATATATCAATCTTTATGTCTCGAACATTTCAAGACTCCTCGTCATGTCCGTGATCACATCCGGGACTCCGAACTACCTTCGTTACATCAAAACACAAAAACTCATAATACCGATCATCGCAGAACTTTAAGCGTGCGGACCCTACGGGTTTGAGAACTATGTAGACATGACCGAGACACGTCTCCGGTCAATAACCAATAGCGGAACCTAGATGTTCATATTGGCTCCTACATATTCTACGAAGATCTTTATCGGTCAAACCGCATAACAACATACGTTGTTCCCTTTGTCATGGGTATGTTACTTGCCCAGGATTCGATCGTCGGTATCTCAATACCTAGTTCAATCTCGTTACCGACAAGTCACTTTACTTGTTCTGTAATGCACTACCCCGCAACTAAATCATTAGTTGCATTGCTTGCAAGGCTTTAGTGATGTTACTGAGAGGCCCCAGAGATACCTCTCCGACAATCGGAGTGACAAATTCTAATCTCGATCTATGCCAACTCAAGAAGTACCATCAGAGACACCTGTAGAGCACCTTTATAATCACCTAGTTACGTTGTGACTTTGGTAGCACACAAAGTGTTCCTCCGGTAATCGGGAGTTGCATAATCTCATAGTCATAGGAACATGTATAAGTCATGAAGAAAGCAATAGCAGTAAACTTAAACGATCAAGTGCTAAGCTAACGGAATGGGTGAAGTCAATCACATCATTCTCCTAATGACGTGATCCCGTTAATCAAATGACAACTCATGTCTAAGGCTAGGAAACTCAACCATCTTTGATCAACGAGCTAGTCAAGTAGAGGCATACTAGTGACACAATGTTTGTCTATGTATTCACACATGTATTATGTTTCCGGTTAATACAATTCTAGCATGAATAATAAACATTTATCATGATATGAGGAAATAAATAATAACTTTATTATTGCCTCTAGGGCATATTTCCTTCAGTCTCCCACTTGCACCAGAGTCAATAATCTAGATTACATAGTAATGATTCTAACACCCATGGAGTCTTGGTGTTGATCATGTTTTGCTCAAGGAAGAGGCTTAGTCAACAGGTCTGCAACATTCAGATCCGTATGTATCTTGCAAATCTCTATGTCTCCCACCTGGACTTGATCCTAGATGGAATTGAAGCGTCTCTTGATGTGCTTGGTTCTCTTGTGAAATCTGGATTCCTTTGCCAAGGCAATTGCACCAGTATTGTCACAAAAGATTTTGGTTGGACCCGATGCACTAGGTATGACACCTAGATTGGATATGAACTCCTTCATACAGACTCCTTCATTTGCTGCTTCCGAAGCAGCTATGTATTCCGCTTCACACATAGATCCCGCCACGACGCTTTGTTTAGAACTACACCAACTGACAGCTCCACCGTTCAATGTAAACACATATCCGGTTTGCGATTTAGAATCGTCCGGATCAGTGTCAAAGGTTGCATCAACGTAACCATTTACGACGACCTCTTTGTCACCTCCATAAACAAGAAACATATCCTTAGTCCTTTTTAGGTATTTCAGGATGTTCTTGACCGCTGTCCAGTGTTCCATTCCTGCATTACTTTGGTACCTCCCTGCTAAGCTAATAGCAAGGCACACATCAGGTCTGGTACACAACATTGCATACATGATAGAGCCTATTGCCGAAGCATAGGGAACACTTTTCATTTTCTCTCTATCTTCTGCAGTGGTCGGGCATTGAGTCTGACTCAACTTCACACCTTGTAACACAGGCAAGAACCCTTTCTTTGCTTGATCCATTTTGAACTTTTTCAAAATGTTCTCAAGGTATGTGCTTTGTGAAAGTCCAATTAAGCGTCTTGATCTATCTCGGTAGATCTTGATGCCCAATATGTAAGCAGCTTCACTGAGGTCTTTCATTGAAAAACTCTTATTCAAGTATCCTTTTATGCTATCTAGAAATTCTATATCATTTCCAATTAACAATATGTCATCCACATATAATATCAGAAATGCTACAAAGCTCCCACTCACTTTCTTGTAAATACAGGCTTTTCCGAAAGTCTGTATAAAACCATATGCTTTGATCACACTATCAAAACATTTATTCCAACTCCGAGAGGCTTGCACCAGTCCATAAATGGACCACTGGAACTTGCACACTTTGTTAGCTCCCTTTGGATCGACAAAACCTTCCGGTTGCATCATATACAACTCTTCTTCCAGAAATCCATTCGGGAATGAAGTTTTTACATCCATTTGCCAAATTTCATAATCATAAAATGCGGCAATTGCTAACATGATTCGGACAGACTTAAGCATCGCTATGGGTGAGAAAGTCTCATCGTAGTCAACTACTTGAACTTGTCAAAAACCTTTCGCAACAAGTCAAGCTTTGTAGACAGTAACATTACCGTCAGTGTCAGTCTTCTTCTTGAAGATCCATTTATTCTCTATGGCTTGCCGATCATTGGGCAACTCAACCAAAGTCCATACTTTGTTCTCACACATGGATCCCATCTTAGATTTCATGGACTCAAGCCATTTTGCGAAATCTGGGCTCACCATCGCTTCTTCATAGTTCATAGGTTCGCCTTGGTCAAGTAACATGACCTCCAGAACAGGATTATCGTACCACTCTGGTGCGTATCTTACTCTAGTTGACCTACGAGGTTCGATAGTAATTTGATCTAAAGCTTCATGATCAACATCATTAGCTTCCTCACTAATTGGTGTAGTTGTCACAGGAACCAGTTTCTGTGATGAACTACTTTCCAATAAAGGAGCAGGTACAGTTACCTCATCAAGTTCTACTTTCCTCCCACTCACTTGTTTCGAGAGAAACTCCTTCTCTAGAAAGGATCCATTCTTAGCAACAAATGCCTTGCCTTCAGATCTGTGATAGAAGGTGTACCCAACAGTTTCCTTCGAGTATCCTATGAAGACGCATTTCTCCGATTTGGGTTCGAGCTTATCAGGTTGAAGCTTTTTCACATAAGCATCGCAGCCCCAAACTTTAAGAAACGACAACTTTGGTTTCTTGCCAAACCATAGTTCATAAGGCGTCGTCTCAACGGATTTCGATGGTGCCCTATTTAACGTGAATGTAGTCGTGTCTAAAGCATAACCCCAAAACGATAGCGGTAAATCAGTAAGAGATATCATAGATCGCACCATATCTAGTAAAGTACGATTACGACGTTCGGACACACCATTTCGTTGTGGTGTTCCGGGTGGCGTGAGTTGGGAAACTATTCCGCATTGTTTCAAATGTAGACCAAACTCATAACTCAAATATTCTCCTCCACAATCAGATCGTAGAAACTTTATTTTCTTGTTATGATGATTTTCCACTTCACTCTGAAATTCTTTGAACTTTTCAAATGTTTCAGACTTATGTTTCATTAAGTAGATATACCCATATCTGCTCAAATCATGTGTGAAGGTGAGAAAATAACGATACCCGCCGCGAGCCTCAATATTCATAGGACCACATACATCAGTATGTATGATCTCTAACAAATCTGTTGCTCGCTCCATTGTTCCGGAGAATGGCGTTTTAGTCATCTTGCCCATGAGGCATGGTTCGCAAGTACCAAGTGATTCCAAAAGTCCATCAGAATGGAGTTTCTTCATGCGCTTTACACCAATATGACCAAAACGGCAGTGCCACAAATAAGTTGCACTATCATTATCAACTCTGCATCTTTTGGCTTCAATATTATGAATATGTGTATCACTACTATCGAGATTTAATAAAAACAGACCACTCTTCAAGGGTGCATGACCATAAAAGATATTACTCATATAAATAGAACAACCATTATTCTCTGATTTAAATGAATAACCGTCTCACATCAAACAAGATCCAGATATAATGTTCATGCTCAACGCTGGCACCAAATAACAATTATTCAGGTCTAAAGCTAATCCCGAAGGTAGATGTAGAGGTAGCGTTCTGACCGTGATCACATCGACTTTGGAACCATTTCCCACGCGCATCGTCACCTCGTCCTTAGCTAATCTTCGCTTAATCCGTAGTCCCTGTTTCGAGTTGCAAATATTAGCAACAGAACCAGTATCAAATACCCAGGTGCTACTGCGAGCATTAGTAAGGTACACATCAATAACATGTATATCACATATACCTTTGTTCACCTTGCCATCCTTCTTATCCGCCAAATACTTGGGGCAGTTCCACTTCCAGTGACCAGTCTGTTTGCAGTAGAAGCACTCAGTCTTAGGCTTAGGTCCAGACTTGGGTTTCTTCTCCTGAGCAGTAACTTGTTTGTCGTTCTTCTTGAAGTTCCCCTTCTTCTAACCTTTACCCTTTTTCTTGAAACTGGTGGTCCTGTTGACCATCAACACTTGATGCTCCTTCTTGATTTCTACCTCCGCAACCTTTAGCATTGCGAAGAGCTCGGGAATTGTCTTATCCATCCCTTGCATATTATAGTTCATCACGAAGCTCTTGTAGCTTGGTGGTAGTGATTGTAGAATTCTGTCAATGACACTATCATCTGGAAGATTAACTCCCAATTGAATCAAGTGATTGTTATACCCAGACATTTTGAGTATATGTTCACCAATAGAACTATTCTCCTCCATTTTGCAGCTGTAGAACTTATTGGAGACTTCATATCTCTCAATCCGGGCATTTGCTTGAAATATTAACTTCAACTCCTGGAACATCTCATATGCTCCATGACGTTCAAAACGTCGTTGAAGTCCCGGTTCTAAGCTGTAAAGCATGGCACACTGAACTATCGAGTAGTCATCAGCTTTGCTCCACCAGACGTTCTTAACGTCGTCAGTTGCATCTGCAGTAGGCCTGGCACCCAGCGGTGCTTCCAGGACGTAATTCTTCTGTGCAGCAATGAGGATAGTCCTCAAGTTACGGACCCAGTCCGTGTAATTGCTACCATCATCTTTCAACTTTGCTTTCTCAAGGAACGCATTAAAATTCAACGGAACAACAGCACGGGCCATCTATCTACAACAACATAGACAAGCAAAATACTATCAGGTACTAAGTTCATGATAAATTTAAGTTCAATTAATCATATTACTTAAGAACTCCCACTTAGATAGACATCCCTCTAATCATCTAAGTGATCACGTGATCCAAATCAACTAAACCATGTCCGATCATCACGTGAGATGGAGTAGTTTTCAATGGTGAACATCACTATGTTGATCATATCTACTATATGATTCACGCTCGACCTTTCGGTCTCAGTGTTCCGAGGCCATATCTGCATATGCTAGGCTCGTCAAGTTTAACCCGAGTATTCTGCGTGTGCAAAACTAGCTTACACCCGTTGTATTTGAACATAGAGCTTATCACGCATATTTTTTCCTAATTCAAATAAAATAGCGATAAAAACTCCAAATAAAATCTTGTTTGATTTTAATATTATATCTCCAATATTTATTTATTTTGGGGAAGTCATTTTATCCCGTCTCTTTTATTTTCATAAAGGAAATATGCGAAGAGAAAATAATTAAAATCAAATGATCCTCTTTTTCAAAATTTGAGAAAACTCAAATATGAAAATAACAAAATCCCCAACTCTCTCCGTGGGTCCTTGAGTTGCGTAGGATTTCTAGGACCAAACCAAAATGCAATAAAATATGATATGCAATGATGATCTAATGTATAACATTCCAAATTGAAAATTTGGGATGTTACATGGAGCTAGTTCTGTGTCACCCTATGTTATAACCGTTGCATGATGAATGCCATCCGACATAATTATCCATCATTGATCCATTGCCTACGAGCTTTTCAGTTATTGATCTTTGCTAAGTTACTGTTCCATTGCCACTATTCCGATTGATACAATACTGCTACTATTACTTTTGCCACTGTTACCATTACTTCCATACTACTTTGCTACTAAATACTTTGCTACAGATATTAAGTCTTTCAGGTGTGGTTGAATTGACAACTCAGCTGCTAATACTCGCGAATATTCTTTGGCTCCCTTGTGTCAAATCAATAAATTTGGGTTGAATACACTACCCTAGAAAATTGTTGCAATCCCCTATACTTGTGGGTTATCAAGACCTTTTTCTGGCGCTGTTGCTGGGGAGCATAGCTCTATTCTTTGAGTCACTTGGGATTTATATCTGTTGATCACTATGAGGAATTTGAAAGATCAAAGAACCAATATTTTTCCCTCAACTACGAGGGGAGGTAAGGAATTGCCATCTAGCTCTGCACTTGATTCTCCTACTATTTTGAGTAAACTTGTGACACCTACACCTGCTATTTATTATGATATGTCGCATTTTATTGATGATGCCACTTCTACTATGCATAATGCTTATGATGATACTACTTCTGTGCTTGACGACACTGTGCCACTAGGTGAATTTCTTGATGAATAACTTGTTAGGGTTAGAGAGAATGAAATTACTGAAACTGATGATATTATTGAAAATGATGATTATGATTCTCCCCCTAGATATGAATTGCCTATTGTTCCTGAGGGTTATGTTATGGACGAAGAAACTGCTAGAGACTTCTTTGCTTGCAATGATAGAGAAGATCTTAAGAAATTGTTAGCTAAGCTGAAAGAAAAATCCCTGAATGCTAGAATGAAATATGATCCCGCTTTTGCTACTTCACCTGTCTTTGTTACTGATAAGGATTATGAATTATCTGTCGATCCTGAGTTAATTACTTTGGTTGAATCTGATCCTTTTCATGGTTATGAATCTGAAACTGTTGTGGCACATCTTACTAAATTAACTGATATAGCCACCCTATTTGCTCCTGAGGAAAAAACGCGCTATTACTATATTCTCAAATTGTTTCCTTTCTCATTAAAGGGTGATGCTAAGTCATGGTTTAATTCTCTTGCTCCTGGTTGTGTGCGTAGTCCCCAGGATATGATTTACTACTTCTCTGCAAAATATTTCCCTGCTCATAAAAAACAAGCCGCTTTAAAGGAAATATTTAATTTTGTGCAAATTGAAGAAGAGAGTCTCCCACAAGCTTGGGGGAGGCTTCCCCAATTACTTAATGCTTTGCCGGACCATCCTCTCAAGAAAAATGAAATACTTGATATCTTTTATAATGGACTAACTGATGCTTCCAGAGACTACCTGCATAGTTGTGCTGGTTGTGTTTTCAGGGAAAGAACTGTTGAGCAAGCTGAATTGCTATTGAATAATATATTGAGTAATGAAAATGATTGGACACTTCCTGGAGCAATTCTGAAGCCAACTCCGATGAAAAGGGGTATTCTATTTCTCAGTCCTGAAGATATGCAAGAGGCAAAGAAATCTATGAAAGAAAAAGGTATTAAAGCTGAAGATGCTAAAAGTTTACCGCCTATTGAAGAAATACATGGTCTTGATAACCCAACACAGGTAGTAGAGGTAAACTCTCTCTGCAGATTTGATGAAGGTGATATTCCTCGTAATAAGTCTGCTAGTCAATGCTTGGATGAGTTTGATAATTTTATTGTCAAACAAGAAAATTTCAATGCTTATGTTCATAGACAATTGAAACGTAATGCTTACACGCTTTACCACTTTGGTGATTATATGAGTAGAACTGTCAATGATCTTAAGCTTATTAGTAAACATGCTTCCATGGTTACAACTCAAGTAGAACAAGTACTTAAGGCTCAAGACGATTTGCTTAATAAGTTGAGTAGTAAGAACAATGATAATGCTGTTAGGGTTATGACCAGAGGTGGTAAGATGACTCAGGAACCTTTGTATATTGAGGGCCATCCAAAGATAATTGACTAGGATTCTCAGAGAACTAATACTGATGCACCTAGTCCTCGTACTAAAAAGAAAAAGAAAACTGATAGGACTTTGCATGCTAGTGAACCTGCTATAGACACACCTGAGAATCCCAATGATATTTCTATTTCTGATGCTGAGACACAATTTGGTAATGAGCATGAACCTAGTGCTAATGTTAATGATGATGTTCATATTGATGCTCAACCTAGTACTGATAATGATGTAGAGATTGAATCTGCTGTTGATCTTGATAACCCACAATCAAAGAATCAATGTTACGATAAGAGAGATTTTGTTGCTAGGAAACATGGTAAAGAAAGAGAACCATGGGTTCAGAAACCCATGCCCTTTCCTCCTAAGCCATCCAAGAAAAAGGATGATGAGGATTTTGAGTGCTTTGCTGAAATGATTAGACCTATCTTTTTGCGTATGCGTTTGACTAATATGCTTAAAATGCCTCCTTATGCTAAGTACATGAAAGATATTGTTACTAATAAAAGAAAAATACCTGAAGCTGAGATTTCCACCATGCTTGCTAATTATACTTTTAAGGATGGAATACCAAAGGAACTTGGAGATCCAGGGGTACTGACTATACCATGCTCCATTAAGTCTTTTAGGTGTGGTTGAATTGACAACTCAGCTGCTAATACTCAAGAATATTCTTTGGCTCCCCTTGTGTCGAATCAATAAATTTGGGTTGAATACTCTACCCTCGAAAACTGTTGCGATCCCCTATACTTGTGGGTTATCAGTTCCATCAATGTTGAGTTTTTTTCGAAACCCAATCCTTCCTTTCGGGTTTTTTGTGCAGTATTGACTTCTTGAGAACATCATAGAGAGTTTGATGCCCTTTGAGACTCTTTAGCATTCTTGTCTCAAGCAAGTTCTTTAACCCGCAATTTTCATCAGAAATACCAACAAATTCCTTAGAAGAGGGGTTAGAAATATCATTCATAGTTGTAGCAACATTCTCGATGACAACATTAGATACTTCAACATTTGAATCAACAGTGCTACGTTCTAGGCACTATGAGCAAGTAGGCACAAAATCATCAGGAAGTCATTTAAATTGCTCGACGAAGAGAGAACATTTTTCTTTCGCAAGCATGTTATGAGACTCTTTCAGTGACTCGAGTTCTTGATTCCTATTAAGGAGTTCATCTGATAAACTCTCGTAGTCGACTATAAGGGAATCATATCAGTTGGAAAGATCATCAATAGTTGAGGAAAAAGCATCATGCTCTTCGATCAACTTTTGATTCTTCTCCATCTATTTGACCAGTAATCCTTTGGTCTTCCTAAGATTCTTTTCAAGTTTTTCAAGCTCATCTTGTTGAGATTTTGCAATCTTAACAAGTTTAGCATAGGAAATGTATTAAGGAGAATATTCAATCATAGATTTTTGGTGCTTTGCTGATACCTGATCCTTAGAGGTCTTTGCCATGAGACAGAATGTGATTGGTTCATCATCACTTGAAGTATTGTCATCAGTGCCTGATTCGAGTGTTTTCTCAGATGATTCATAAGCAATGAAAGCATTGCTTCTTCCTAACCTTTTGTGAAGCTCTTCATCTTCATCTTCTGATTCTGACTCGGATGTCTCGTCTTCAGATTCCATGTTCATATCAGCACATGCTCTGTTCAGCTATGATATTCTCTTAATATTAGATTCAATGGTTGCTCTGGCTTTTACGTCGGTGACTGGTCTCGTCGAAGAGGATGATGAAGATTCATTTTTCTTCGAGAGCTTAGTGTGACGATCCATTCAAGTGCATTGCCGTGAAGATACATCCATATGTTGCTAGGTTTTCTAGCTCAGCAAGGACAATCTGCTATGAGGTGATTGAATTTGTTTGCACTTGAAGCACTTCATTTCTTTCGGGGGTAACTTTCTTGAAGATTCAGGCAAGTTAAATTCATCATCATTTGTGACACAAATTCTGTCTTCTGAGATCACTTAGCCTTTCTGTGAGCATTTCTGGTTCCCTTGCAATAGTGTGTTGATTCTCTACATCTTCTTCTTGTGAGCTGCCATAGTGTGAAAGAATTTCCCCTTCACTTTCTGAAGAATATTCTTGACCTCCATTTTCAAGTTCCATCTTTTCTTCGTGAATAGACAACATCGCCATGACCTCGACATAGTGAAGTTCTTCATAGTCCGGCCTTCGCTTGATTTCAACTACGATTGGATCAAAGGTTGCATCAAGAGCGCTCAGTAGCTTGTTGACCACATTTCTATCGGTGATATCTGTTACTCCTCGTTGATGAAGTCTTTCAACAATATTGGCCAACCGATCAGTGAGTTCCATAGCACTTTCCTTACGAAGACTTCTGAAACCAACAAACATGGCACGAAGCATTTCAGTGTGAGGATCTGTTCTGGAAATGAACTCTTCATGATCATTTTTGATAGCATCCCAGAGTTGCTTGTAGTGTCAAGATTTTGGAACCGAATGAAAATGCCTTTCTAGATACTTTCATAGATAATATCTTTTGCTTGTGCATTCAACCACGGTATAGCTTTGTCATCAGAATTTGGAGCATCGGGGTGCTGAATGGTGTATCCATTTTTCACAATCTGCCAACGGTCTATGTTGATGGCTTGAAGTCTGATTCTCATTCTCTCTTTCCAGCAGACATAGTCATTTCCATCGAGGATAGGAAACCTTTCAGAGTGCGAGGACCTACCTGCATACGACATACTCAAAACTCCAAGGTTGTTAAACCTTTAATAAACAGAGACTACCCACGCTGATACTAATTGTTAGGACCAAGAGTATATCGACCAGAGGGGGTGAATGGGAGATTCAAAAATTCTTGCGAATGTTTTGAATTGACCCCAAGCACAACAACGGAAATAAGATTTGGTAGAAATGAATTTAATCAACCACGTTGTTCAGGAACATATCTATCGAAGTAGGAAGCAATAATAGTTCGAGCATAGGATATCACAGGTTTGACAATAAAGGTGGTAAAACAATATGCAAACAGATGCAATATTATGAGAGAAAACAAGGTATGAACTATGAAAGAAAAGCACGAGAAATAAAAATGATGAGGTGAATGGAAGCGACACAGTGAAATCACGCCAGTCTTAATAAGCTAAGTGTGAAGAGAAATTTATGCGACTAGGGAGACTAAAGTGAATGATGAGAATGCAAATGATGAGCAACGAACTTTAACAGATGGAATGACAGAGATGACAGAAATGAATATATGCAACAGTCAATGATTGATCAGATAAACCATCGTCACGGAGCACGAAAGTAAACTGCTGAACGTAATGCAGTAAAGTAAAGTGAACCAGTGGTGCTCAATGGCATTAGATGGATTTGGTAGACCAGTTCGCCCTTCTGCCAAAGGACTACCTCTAGTTGGAGGGGTTGTGATTTAACACAGAAGATAAACTCTCTTCACCCCATTCTCCTTCAACTCAGAGTTGATCAGACTCTAGTTGATTTCACTCATGGTAGATATCAGCGATCTCCAAACCTTTGACGGACCTATTCGAAACCACAATGACTCTTAGTTGCTGAAGATCTTGCTCGGTGAAGACAATGACTCTTCAACACTCGAGCCTACACCTATCCGTCTAGAGAGTGCGCAGCTCTCAAGAGTAATAGGTACAACAACTCTTAACTCAGAACTACTGTGATGCTTAGCCACTGTCTAAGTTTTGGTTCTTGATTTTTCTCTCGGTGGATCTTAAACTCAAATCACTCGGAGAGGAGATGCTCAATCAATCTTCTCAGAAATCTTAAGCGGAGTAGCCAACGGGCAACATTGGAGCGGGGTGGTTATTTATAGCCGTAACCTTCCCTGAAGGGAAAAAAGACCAAATTGGACATGTGGAGCAGCCAATGGCTGAACGACACGAGTCCAACGGTCAGAAATTGAGCACAACGGTAACATTCCTTGCGGAGTAAGTAATGCTAACTCCTCAGTTCGAAAGATATCTCCTACAACACGAAGAACAATGTCTACTGCTGGCGGGTAATCATTCGAAACATAAAGAGATTTCTCTCGGTCTCCCATAGGTTTTGGGCTAAGCATCACATCGGATCTAAGCTTCGAGAACCTATACCCCTCTTAATACTCTTAATAGTACAGAGGTCCTATGACTCAAATGAATGAAAGAAGAACAACGAAATGAATACTACGTCTCCACTTTGTCTTCGGCATCCATTCGCCGCAGTCAATTTACTCCGAACATGTAACACCCCAAATTTTTTAACCATGATTTGTTTATTAAAATTTTGCCAAGAAATTAAAATTTTATTTTGTGGATTTATCTTTTGATTTCAGAACCACTCTTTTCTTTGATATTGTGGAGTTTTCACCCCAAGTGAAAACTTTTCAAAAATATTGTTGGACTTGTTTACCCTCTCAAGAAAAACATTTCTTTTATCAGTGGATTTATTTGCATAATTATTTTCCCTGAGCTTTATTTCTTTAAAAATGATTTTTCATAAGTTTTGGAGCGTCTTTTGCACTACAACCCTTTGATAAAATTAGTTATAAGTTTCACCAAAATTTGGAGATGTCATGGGATGCTCCCACATCACTTTTATGCAAAAATCTCTTTTAGTCATTTGGAAATTTTGAGCTCTACCCCAAGTTTTCAAATCTGGTCCAGTTTGTAAAATTGCACTACAACCTATTTAAATATTTCTTTAAAGCTTCCACCAAAATTAGGGGATGTTAGTAGTAGTGTATAATTCAATTTTATGCAAAAAGAACCACTGGTGTTCTTTGAAAATTTTGAGCAAATCATCCTCTTTTGCTCTCTGGTCCAGTTGGGTATTTTCTACTGCAACCCTATTTTGTTTTGCTCTAGTGCCCATGATCTTTCTCCTGCCTAGAGACCACTCTACCAAACCCTTAAGTTCAGGAGATTGGGCCCATTGGAGGATTTTAAGTACATGCAATAATGCCCTTTTCTTTCTGTCCAGATTTGGTTTTCTCAAAATCTTGCACTAACAAGTTTTTGTTTTTGATAAACTAACCTTGCCACCCTCTTTATCATCTAAAGAGACTATGATCTGGAGTTTTTGGCCACCCCAAGAGATGCCTAGATGACCATAGCATTCTGTCAAACACCTTCTCTGCATGGCCAATTTTGGCTTGGTTTTTAGTTTGCATTGTGGACTTGATCCCCTGACCAAACCACCATGTCCACTAATCTCCTTACAAACTCTAACCTAGACCTGTTAATCCGCAGCCTCATCCAAGCCCTCTAGCACGTGCTGCATTACGTCGAGCACCTAGCGTGCGTGCTCTGGGCGCGGCCAGAGCGCGCGTTTTGCACGTGCGTGCACCTGAGTCGCCGCGTCTCACTGCCGCCCTCCCCGCGCCCGTGCTGACCCTTGGCCACTCACCGCCAACGCGCCCGACCCCTCCCTTGCCGCAGAGCCACCCTGGCCCCCTCCTGACGCCCCACAGCGCCACCACCGCAAGCCGCCGACGGCCGCAGCAGGCCTCTGCCATGGACGGCGCCGCCCGAGCCACTCCAGCCCGCCAGCTGCCCTCTGGAACAACACGAGCTTATCCACGAGCATGTCCGCTAGCGCCTGTCGTCGCCACGCACCCCCTGGCTATAGAACGGCGGTTCACCGTTCCTATCCACTGCCGCCATCGATCTTATCCTCGGCCGCCGCGGAACCGACCTAGTTGCGCTATAAATAGGGACCCCCAAGCTTGTCCAGGTCCTCACGCAGCCTCAAGCCATCTCCCTAGCGCTCCCTCAGCCAGCAATCAACGGAGGGAGGCTTTCTTCCTTGTCTCCGGCAGGTTCGGCCGCCGCCACGATCCGGTAAAATCCGGCCAAGACCGAGGCCCCTATCT
Organism: Triticum urartu; assembly: GCF_056163025.1. NCBI lineage: Eukaryota > Viridiplantae > Streptophyta > Magnoliopsida > Poales > Poaceae > Triticum > Triticum urartu. The sequence continues at coordinate 141,115,636 of NC_141876.1, read as the reverse complement.
CCATCCAGTGCTTCCATCCTCTTCCCCTAGACCTTGCGGAGCCACCCCACCCCTCAAACCCGACCGGGAGCCACCGTAGCTCGAGGCCCCAATCCTCCCGAAGACACCGTCCACCGCGGAGCTCGCCGCCGGCGACTCCCTTCGTCCCCGCCAGCCTTTCGACCACTAGGAGGACCACCCTGGACTGGCGGATCCATCCCTGCCCTCGGAACCTAGTGGGGAGCCGCCGTTCGTCGACGGCGATCGCCGGAACCCCGCCTTCGCTCGGACAGAGGAGGAAGAAGGCGCGGGCGACTGGTCAAACCTGACCAGTGGGCCCAAGAGACCCACTGTCAGTGACCCAGAGACGACCCGCGCCAGTTTATGTGGAAGCGTATTCCACAGAATATGTATTCACTAAGAGGAAAGCGTAAGCTCCCCGAAATGTTTTCTTTTTCTGATTTCTATTAAAAACAGATTTTGACTAAACTTTGACTGGCTATAACTTTTTAAATATAAGTCCAATTGACTTGATTCTTTTTCTGTTGTTTCTCAAATTTTGTCTAGTTTATTTTCATATTTATTTGAAAATTTTCCAAGCAACTTTTTTTGTACTGTTTTGAAACTACGTGTTAATTTGAATTTGCTTAAATAGGATGTTTGAAGAAGGAAGCAACTTTCAAAAGTGCACCCCCACTTGCATACTCTTTAAGGCAAGCATTCTGAACCCCGGCATAATATTTGTTGTGTGTCATTTGATGCAAATACGACACCACCTTGACGCGAAGTATTCGATATTTTATGTGGTGTCACGATCGTATTCATGAGTGCAAAATGATGATTCCTTGTTGTTGAGATTTTGATACGCTTCTGATAGTGACCACCCTCGTATGCCTTTCATGCCTACCGGAAGGAATCCGGGAAAGTCTCTGTCTTGGGTAGACTCGAGCTTGTCTCTAATCCTTCATCGAGACGGTCATGTCCGGTAGGGCAGAGGGGGGGGTATGATGAGTGGTGATTCTGTCTGATTGGTATGAAATATACTTCTTATGCTTATCATGCAGGTAATGCTTTAACCTCCTGACTCGACCATAGATTGAGTCTTGTTCCAGTAACCCCCATACTTGTTTCATACTACCACTTGTCCCTGCCATAGGTAGGGTACGGTTCAATAAGTTGTCAACCCCTTTCCTAGCACATCCCGTACAGAGAGGCCATGGTGGAAGATATCGGCTGCATCCGGTAGGCATGCCACCTGGTCCGGGGGCATGGGTGTTTCCAGTTGGAGCCGAGGGGGTAGCTCCCCTAGTTTGCGCGCGTTATAAATTTTGTGATCCCATTCTAGTCGAGGTTGTAGCCTCCCCACTTAGAGTTTCGCTTAACGGGTGTCATGGGTGATTTCCAGACACCGGTAAGCTAGGCTGGTGTGTGCGGTCAGGCGTGTTTTCAATTAAAAGACCATAGGCGAAATTAGTCTCGATGGACTAAAGGAATCCGTTGCTCGTGGGTAAAGAGTACACCCTCTGCAGAGATTATATCTATTCGAATAGCCGTGTCCATGGTTAAGGACTACAGTCTGGGATGGGTCAAGTGTCAGTCTTATTGTCGGTCTTCGGAGGAAAGATGGCTTAACCAAAACATGTATCATGACATGTGACTCATGATGATTATGATTACTATTATTATGGACTAACCATTTACATTATTTGAATTATTGAGTATCCCTGGAACGGTTCTACCTCCTGGATATTCACTGTGATTATTCTCATATAAGCCCTTTATGTGGTGTCGCGGAGACGCCCGACTGTGGCATGCTTGTCATTCAGATTACTTTATAAGCCCTTTATGTGGTGTCGTAGAGACGCCCGACTATGGCATGCTTGTTATTCATTTACTTTATAAAGCCCTTTATGTGGCGTCGCTGAGACGCCCGACTGTGGCATGCTTGTTATTTATTTACCTCTACAAGCCCTTTATGTGGTGTCGCACAGATGCCCGACTGTGGCACGTTTGCTACTTATTGCTTTTATAAGCCCTTTACGTGACGTCGCTCAGACGCCCGACTGAGGCATACTTTATATTATTATCCTTTCGAGGCGTCGCTTCAGACACCCGATCGGTGCATTCTGTTTCTACTCCCTTACGGCATATTCATGTTGTAGATGAATAACCTGCTGCGTGCATCATGGATGTTTATTTTGTAATGGACGTGTGATCATAGAATATTTCAGAGCATGATTATCATTTGTTATATTATGCCTATGTTCATAATGTTTGCGAGTACATTCAAAAGTACTCACTGGCTTGTCCGTGGCTATTGTCTTGGCCAGATTTCTTCCATGGAGAGGAGCGTCACGATGACAACCCCGGAACCTACGCAATGGTGATAGCAGCCTCGTGAAGATAGGAGTTATCCAGGTCAGCTATTCTTGTGGGAAATGGAGTCCCATAGACGCTGATGATCCGCAAACCGCTTCCGCCATCAACCACTAGAAACCATTTGTTGTACTCATAGGCCAGAATGGTCTTGTACTACATATCTTGTATTTTGCTTGGAGTTTCTGTATCAAGTTGGTGCCTCATCAGCTAACAGTAATCCTGGGGCTGGTGAGCACAAGGGCCATTTTCTGGGAAATTAATATCCCGAAATCCAGTCCCGACAACCTTGGTATTAGAGCCAGGCTGACCATTGGCTAATCCTATCTTAGCCAGGTCGAAAAAACCTAGGTTAACCAACCCACCAGACCTTAACCTAACCCCAGCCAAGCTTCTTGTGTAAGATAGCCACACAGTGACCCCGACACCTTTTGGCAGTCGATGCCCAACCTATCAGCCTAGCCTGTCGATCACGCGCCAGCGACCGACACCTAAAATGCCTCATTCGCAAGCGTGCGAAGGAAGACTCCGTCCCCTTTTTCTATAAAAGGGGCACGCTAGCCTCAACCCAACATAGCACATCCTCTATCCCAAACCGAGCTAAATGCCTGGACCCATTATTCACAATGAGACCACAGCAACCAACCTTGGAGGTTTTGTGACCGTGCTAGCAAACCTCACCCGCCGTGCCTTTGCATTAGAAGAGCCCCCAGAATACGTCGTGTACCAAGGGCCCATGAGTGGTGAGAGCCGTCAATTCTGGGCCACTATGCACATCTATGGTAGAGGTCTATCGCCAGAACGCCCCTACAGGTTCACCGGAAGGACAACTTCCTTTGAGCCACAAGCCATCCAACTAGCTGCTCGAGAGGCTATAGTTCAACTCCGGCACGTGTCGCCCAGAGTTAACTGTCGCTCGTTCTACTACTACCCCAGTCGTGACGGGTATGGTAGGCCACCCCAAGTTGCCAACGGAGATCACGAGGCGGATCCTGCATTGTTGCATCTGGTGCGCTATGTAAGTGCACTAGAGGAACTGTTCGATCAAGTCACCCTTGATTTGATCGCAGCCCGTGGAGAACTGGTTCGCCGAGCCCTGGCAAGAGGCGGAGATGAGCCCGACACCGATAACCCAGACGTACTATTCGGATAACCGATCGAGTCCCTTGAGGTCTGCCCCGGCTATCGACCAAGGTGCTTTGGTGTCCCTAGAAGTGCTTCGTCGCCTTTTGGGAACACGCTCCAACGGGATCGTGGCCAACAACCCCCGCGATGGTCATCATCGCTACCCCGACCCTGCAGCTCCTCAACCCCCTCCAGCTAACCCCGACGGTGAAACCCGTGGAGAAGCCTCGACGTCCATGAGGCACGCCCGCTTAGATATAAACGAGGTAGACTAAGTCACTCGAGTAGTACCGAGTCGTAGTATGTCCACACCCTGTAATTGTGTGATCTTGTATCACCGTAATTAAATATTGTCTGCTTATGCGCCCCTATTTTTAAATAGTAGCCATGCATAAGGATGTTGGTGTGCGGTTACATTTTTAATTCCGGGCGTAGCTACCAGAAACCACCCCCAACGACTCCCACAGTAATATGTCACTTTTGTGAGATATGTATCTGTGGCATTGACCCCGGCCCCATAAGAGCAGAACCGACAAACTAGTTGCCCCGCACCGTGATAAATAACCCAGCCCAGATGCTACATAAAGGGCCACCTCGTGACCTTACCAAGTATCCCTCACCTTGTGCACAACTCTCACAGCCATTTCTTTGCCATGCCGAGCCCTAGTATTTATCTAAGAACTCCAGATGCAACCCCAGGTAGTTTTGTTAAAATATTGTGGGACTTTACCTGCAGTACCATGAGTTCTATCCAACCACCCCAGTACGAGTTGCTCAAATCGAGGATCACCCCATCCACCTCGAAATATTGGGCAGTGGTGCACATTCCTCCCGCAAACCCAAACCAAGACCCAACGGAAGTCTCCTTCATGGGGAAATCTATGCCGACTCCGCAGATGGCCATAGAAGCTGCTGCGTACGAAGTGCTTGCTCGCCTTCGATTTGCGGTACCCTATGCCAGCGAACTAGGGTATTATTACTTCCCGAGTCGTGCAGCAACTGGAGAAGTAGCATCTTTTCCCGGCGGACGCATCGAGAGAGACCCAGTACTGGCCAATCTTGCCCAGTATGTCATCGCTCAAGAGTGTTTGACCCAGCGAGTAATGGGTTATCTCCAGAACCTCACTGATTTAAATCCTCAGATCGCCATCGGCAGACCACTGAGGCCCGACCAGGAGAGACGCACTGCTATGTTTATTGTCGTTTTCATTGTAGGCGTCACTGCTATGTTTATTGTCCCAACCTTTATTTATGTGTTGCAACTTGTGCGTGGTATCCTGAGTTTGTGCGACGAATCAAATATTTTGGTTTCAATTATGTGAGTAGTTTTTACTGCTGTTAATTTTGATTTAACTAATTTTCACTCACGATAAATTCTGAAGTGAGGTTTTTCCCTGAGTTGTTGCAGCATACATCTCTTCACGACATAGATTTTTTTTATTCACGCAGCACCGCGACAGCAGTCTCACAACCACTCGACCACGTTCACTAATTGCAAATCCGCGTGCACTTTTTGCACCTAACTGATCACCTCCCTAACGCACCACAGTCTTAGAGGGAGAGATTTGTGAGTAATTATTCGGGTAAAAGTTGCCTACAGCACACTGACAGCAGTTAGCGCCCGACACCAGCACCTAATCCTCATGATCGTCACTGCCGCGAAGAGCTAGCACTCGAGCAGCAGCATCTCGACGATCATCGAGGATCATCGCGCACAGGAGCACGGAGAACCCCAGCAATGCCGCCAACCCTCCGCACACCAGGATCATGTACCAGTCCGGCACCACCTCCGCCATTAGAGCCTCGTCTCGAGCTCCTGCAAACAGAAATGGAGGAGAAGGAAGGAGAAGGAGAAGCAAGGCCAGGTGCGAGGAAGAAGAAAGGAGCACCTCAGTCATTTTATAGCTCGAGATCGGTGTACGGTGGGCCAAGTCCACCCGCGCTGCTCGTCGCTCGATCACCGGTGTTCGGAGGCGAATCCGCGAGCAGTGCCGATAGCACACTAGCCCGCGAGGTGAGTGCACGCTGCACCGGCAGCTAGCACGCCGCGCACTACCGCAGTACAGCCTAGATGCCCTACGCGCTAGACGTCGCCGGTGGAGAAAGCACGGGAAAGCGTACGAGAGAGAGGAAGAAGAGAGAGCCAGAGGTAGAAGAAGAGACTGACAGTGGGGCCCGGGTCCACCTGTCAGCCAGAGAGAGCACTGTGCTCTCGGGTACGACCAACGTATTTTAGTAATTTAGAATTTTATTCTAAATTTACTGTAACCAAAGTAGAAATTTCTCGTTTTCCCCAACCATAGATTTTTTTCACGCAGCGCCAGTGTTCCACACTGTAGTTTTACACCACTTATTGCCCACTCACTGTAGCCACATTTTATTGCATGAGTAGGACGTTTTTTTCTCTTTGTGATATTACTTTGAGATAGTAGGAGTAATTCTTTTCAAGTAGCCCTTAGCAAATCTCGAGGACGAGATTTTTCTTAAGGGGGGTAGTGTTGTAACACCCCAAATTTTTAAACCATGATTTGTTTATTAAAATTTTGCCAAGAAATTAAATTTTTATTTTGTGGATTTATCTTTTGATTTCAGAACCACTCTTTTCTTTGATATTGTGGAGTTTTCACCCCAAGTGAAAACTTTTCAAAAATATTGTTGGAATTGTTTACCCTCTCAAGAAAAACATTTCTTTTATCAGTGGATTTATTTGCATAATTATTTTCCCTGCGCTTTACTTCTTTAAAAATGATTTTTCATAAGTTTTGGAGCCTCTTTTGCACTACAACCCTTTGATAAAATTAGTTATAAGTTTCACCAAAATTTGGAGATGTCATGGGATGCTCCCACATCACTTTTATGCAAAAATATATTTTAGTCATTTGAAAATTTTGAGCTCTACCCCAAGTTTTCAAATCTGGTCCAGTTTGTAAAATTGCACTACAACCTATTTAAATATTTCTTTAAAGCTTCCACCAAAATTAGGGGATGTTAGTAGTAGTGTATAATTCAATTTTATGCAAAAAAACCACTGGTGTTCTTTGAAAAATTTGAGCAAATCATCCTCTTTTGCTCTCTGGTCCAGTTGGGTGTTTTCTACTGCAACCCTATTTTGTTTTGCTCTAGTGCCCATGATCTTTCTCCTGCCTAGAGACCACTCTACCAAAACCTTAAGTTCAGGAGATTGGGCCCATTGGAGGATTTTAAGTACATGCAATAATGCCCTTTTCTTTCTGTCCAGATTTGGTTTTCTTAAAATCTTGCACTAACAAGTTTTTGTTTTTGACAAACTAACCTTGCCACCCTCTTTATCATCTAAAGAGACTATGATCTGGAGTTTTTGGCCACCCCAAGATATGCCTAGATGACCATAGCATTCTGTCAAACACCTTGTGTGCACGGTCAGTTTTGGCTTGGTTTTTAGTTTGCATTGTGGACTTGATCCCCTGACCAAACCACCATGTCCACTAATATCCTTGCAAACTCTAACCTAAACCTGTTAATCCCCAGCCTCATCCAAGCCCTCAAGCACACACTGGCATTACGTCAAGCACCTAGCGTGCGTGCTCTGGGCGCGGCCAGAGCGCGCGTTTTGCACGCGCGTGCGCCCGAGTCGCCGCGTCTCACTGCTGCCCTCCCCGCGCCTGTGCTGACCCTTGGCTACTCACCGCCAACGCGCCCGACCCCTCCCTCGCCGCAGAGCCGCCCTGGCCCCCTCCTGATACCCCACAGTGCCACCACCGCAAGCTACCGACGGCCGCAGCAGGCCTCTGCCATGGACGGCGCCGCCCGAGCCACTCCAGCTGCCCTCTGGAACAGCACGAGCTTATCCACGAGCATGTCCGCTAGCGCCCGTCGTTGCCACGCACCCCCTGGCTACAGAACGGCGGTTCGCCATTCCTATCCACTGCCGCCATCGATCTTATCCCCGGCCGCTGCGGAACCGACCTAGTTGCGCTATAAATAGGGACCCCGAGCTCATCCAGGTCCTCAGGCAGCCTCAAGCCATCTCCCTAGCACTCCCTCAGCCAGCAATCAACGGAGGGAGGCTTTCTTCCTCGTCTCTGGCAGGTTCGGCCGCCGCCACAATCCGGTAAAATCCGGCCAAGACCGAGGCCCCTAACTCCATCCAGTGCTTCCATCCTCTTCCCCTAGACCTTGCGGAGCCACCCCACCCCTCAAACCCGATCAGGAGCCACCGTAGCTCGAGGCCCCAATCCTCCCGAAGACACCATCCGTCGCGGAGCTCACCGCTGGCGACTCCCTTCATCCCCGCCAGCCTTTCGACCACTAGGAGGACCGCCCTGGACTGGCGGATCCATCCCTGCCCTCGGAACCCAGTGGGGAGCTGCCGCTCATCAACGATGATCGCCGGAACCCCGCCTTCGCTCGGACAGAGGAGGAAGAAGGCGCGGGCGACTGGTCAAACCTGACCAGTGGGCCCAAGGGACCCACTATCAGTGACCCAGAGATGACCCGCGCCAGTTTAAGTGGAAGCGTATTCCACAGAATACGTATTCGCTAAGAGGAAAGCGTAAGCTCCCCGAAATGTTTTCTTTTTCTGATTTCTATTAAAAACAGATTTTGACTAAACTTTGACTGGCTATAACTTTTTAAATGTAAGTCCAATTGACTTGATTTTTTTTCTGTTGTTTCTCAAATTTTGTCTAGTTTATTTTCATATTTATTTGAAAAATTTCCAAGCAACTTTTTTGTACTGTTTTGAAACTATGTGTTAATTTGAATTTTCTTAAATAGGATGTTTGAAGAAGGAAGCAACTTTCAAAAGTGCACCCCCACTTGCATACTCTTTAAGGCAAGCATTCTGAACCCCGTCATAATATTTGTTGTGTGTCATTTGATGCAAATACGACACCACCTTGACGCGAAGTATTCGGTATTTGATGTGGTGTCATGATCGTATTCATGAGTGCAAAATGATGATTCCTTGCTGTTGAGATTTTGATACGCTTCTGATAGTGACCACCCTCGTATGCCTTTCATGCCTACCGGAAGGAATCCGGGAAAGTCTCTGTCTTGGGTAGACTCGAGCTTGTCTCTAATCCTTCATCGAGACGGTTATGTCCGGTAGGGCAGAGGGGGGGGTATGATGAGTGGTGATTCTGTCTGATTGGTATGAAATATACTTCTTATGCTTATCATGCAGGTAATGCTTTAACCTCCTAAGTCGACCATATATCGAGTCTTGTTCCAGTAACCCCCATACTTGTTTCGTACTACCACTTGTCCCTGCCATAGGTTCAGTAAGTTGTCAACCCCTTTCCTAGCACACACCGTACAAAGAGGCCATGGTGGAAGATATCGGCTGCATCCGGTAGGCATGCCACCTGGTCCGGGGGCATGGGTGTTTCCGGTTGGAGCCGAGGGGGTAACTCCCCTAGTTTGCGCGCGTTATAAATTTTGTGATCCCATGCTAGTCGAGGTTGTATCCTCCCCACTTAGAGTTTCGCTTAACGGGTGTTATGGGTGATTTCCAGACACCGGTAAGTTAGGCTGGTGTGTGCAGTCAGGCGTGTTTTCAATTAAAAGACCGTAGGCGAAATTAGTCCCGATGGAATAAAGGAATCCGTTGCTCGTGGGTAAAGAGTACACCCTCTGCAGAGATTATATCTATTCGAATAGCTGTGTCAATGGTTAAGGACTACAGTCTGGGATGGGTCAAGTGTCGGTCTTAGTGTCGGTCTTTGGAGGAAAGATGGCTTAACCAAAACATGGATCATGACATGTGACTCGTGATGATTATGATTACTATTATTATAGACTAACCGTTTACATTATTTGAATTATTGAGTATCCCTGAGACGGTTCTACCTCCTGGATATTCACTGTGATTATTCTCATATAAGCCCTTTATGTGGTGTCGCGGAGACGCCCGACTGTGGCATGCTTGTCATTCAGATTACTTTATAAGCCTTTTATGTGGCGTCGCTGAGACGCCCGACTGTGGCATGCTTGTTATTTATTTACCTCTACAAGCCCTTTATGTGGTGTCGCACAGACGCCCGACTGTGGCACGTTTGCTACTTATTGCTTTTATAAGCCCTTTACGTGACGTCGCTCAAACGCCCGACTGAGGCATACTTTATATTATTATCCTTTCGAGGCGTCGCTTCAGACACCCGATCGATGCATTCTATTTCTACTCCCTTACGGCATATTCATGTTGTAGATGAATAACCTGCTGCGTGCATCATGGATGTTTATTTTGTAACCGACGTGTGATCATAGAATATTTCAGAGCATGATTATCATTTGTTATATTATACCTGTGTTCATAATGTTTGCGAGTACATTCAAAAGTACTCACTGGCTTGTCCCTGGCTATTGTCTTGACCAGATTTCTTGCGTGGAGAGGAGCGTCGCGATGACAACCCCGGAACCTACGCAATGGTGATAGCAGCCTCGTGAAGATAGGAGTTATCCAGGTCAGCTGTTCCTGTGGGAAATGGAGTCCCATAAACGCTGATGATCCGCAAACCGCTTCCGCCATCAACCACCAGAAACCATTTGTTGTACTCATAGGCCAGAATGGTCTTGTACTACATATCTTGTATTTTGCTTGGAGTTTCTATATCAAGTTGGTGCCTCATCAGCTAACAGTAATCCTGGGGCTGGTGAGCACAAGGGCCATTTTCTGAGAAATTAATATCCCGAAAATCCGGTCCCGACAGAACAGAATCTCTGAACCAATTGCTTCACATCAACAATAAACCTTCGAGGGGTTAACTCCCTCACATCAATCTTCTCGCCTACATGTCTTCAACAGATGTAGCTCATTCTTCTCTGCAACGCAGATATTTTTTGGTGAAGTTCCTCGAATTTGACACTGAAGACAACATTCTCTTCGGTTCTGCATGGACCTTTTCCCTTTATGTGCACTAGCAAACAAATCAGCCCATGCCTGTTTCTGTCAACAATCTCCAAAACACAAGAGGCCAAATATTGCTCCAACAGGGCTGCTCGTTTCCAGAACAAGGATGTCTTGACAAATATCATGACACGTTGTGTGATCATATACAACATAATTATAGAGGATGAGAGGAATATGCCAAGTCCTACGGACCTTATCAGGCTCTACAGGAACGCAAACCACATTCAATCATTTCTTGAGGCGTAGAGGAAAATCGAAGACCGATCCTGTCATTTAGCCGAAGGATGATCTCATTGAGCATCATTGACAGCTAGCTGGGAAATAGTGTGTCTAAATTGCTTTAAAGTTAATTAATTTTTACTTCAACAATTTATTTGACCTAATTATTTGTTGCATTCGTATTAGTTGTTAATTTAAATTATTTGCTGTATTCAGTTTGATTTACAATAATATTTATTGAATAATGCTCATTGTTTAGTCTAAATTATAAAGGGTCATTAAGATGACTCTGTATTTGCGCACAATCTCTGCAACCTCTAAAACTATTAGAACTCACTTCATATGCGATATGAAAGGCCGCCAATAGGGCGGCCTTGCTCTTATGGAACGAAAACCTACCAAGGCGTTCAGGCGAAACATTTTCTCCTCCCAGGAGACTTTCATGCCTCTAGGGTTCCCATGCCTCCTGTTGGCACCACCGTCGATCTGCCTCATCTCCTATGGCCTTAGAGTCATGGAGGCGTGGTGGATCCCAACCCTTGCCGGCAGGAGGGCTCCTGCTTGGTGTTCATGTGTTGTTTTTGAGTCTATTTAGAGTTTGCGTCCTGCTTAGGAAGACGAGGCGACGATGGAAGATGGATAATGTTCTCCCCGCTTAAGTCCCTTCGTGGTGGGGTGTTTCGCATTGTCAGAGGACGTGTGGAGGTGTATCTTCGGTGGATTTCATGAGTTTCATTCTTTGTTTGTCTTCTGTGGATATGCTTGAATCCGGTTTGTGTTCGCGTGTCTATAGGTTGGATCCTTCTGATATACATTTATCTCCATCGGCGACAGTTGCTGTTCTGGTGCACTGGTTCCAGGGCTGGTCATGAGATTCGGGGGCCCTGGGCGAAACTACAATCCGGCGCCCTTAATGCGCAGACAAGGCATGAGTGAAGGGTTATGTCCATGGGTGATACCTATGATTTTGAGGTGTTCCTGTTGCAAATGATAACCGTAGTAGTCCTATTGTCGTCGGGGCAAGCGGTAAGCTTTCTTGAATTTGTTGGTAAAGCATTTCCAAATAATATACCAGGTATTAATCCTACAATATTGTAAAATGACAGTAATGCAACTGAATCAATCATGTGGCCTCACACAAGGGTCTCATATGTAGAGAACAGTCAGAATACCAGCTAGCGATAGTAGGAATTCATGTATAGAAGAATAATGGTGTGCTATCTTATGAAGGCTGCAGATAAAACAAGCCTGCAACCAATCAGATAAGATGAACACCCTAGATCAAGCAGATAAACATGGATAAGTATACCTACTTCATAGAAACCTAGTTTGCTCCGCCCTCGATTCCGAACGCCGTCGTTGGCTCGCCGTTGCTTATGTCGCACTACCTCTTTGTAGAGTGCATGCCGTCGTCCACCCACAAGTTGGGAGAGGATTCAGATGTGGCAGCGATCAAGCGATCAACCAAGGGCGCAAACACCAGTAGTGGAACAAAGAAAGATGAAAAGGTATCTGATCAGATGCACCAATCTCGCTCCTGCCTAACCGCCTGCGGAGTCCTGGTCGTACCAACCAATCGCTACTGTTTAATAGGAAACAAGTTGACCAATTGAGCGCTACGTCGAAGTCTCTATACTGATTGATCGCTACTCGTGTTCCTACTTGGGCTAGGCCCAGCATCACTCACTGGCAGTCTGGAGGCGGCCTAGGCCTGAACGTAGTAGCACATATCGGGGGCCCGGGGCGGTCGCCCCCGCCTGCCCCCCCCCCCCCCCCTCCGGGCCGACACTGATTGGTTCTTTGGTGTCTTAGCACTATAACTTCTCATACAACAATGTTTGTCTGGCTCCGTTGACGGGGAGACGATGATGACGGCTCGCCTTCGCTTGTAATCGTCGCTAAGTGGTCTACAACATAAATGTATTTTATGTTATTTCTAAGATTTTTGTACTGCTATGGTGTTTAATAAATAGATTGGAAGTTTTTCGGAAAACATGCCCTGCCAAGCCGACTCCCGCCAAGTCGGCACTTCCTTGGCGCAAAAGCAAGCAGGCCAGGCGTGTCACTACTCACTCGCTGCTGGCCACTCCCTCCACCGTTTTGAATTTGAAAAAGCAGCAACGCCTCCCTCCATCCTGCTCCCCGCCGCCGACGCCGTCGCACTCCGTGACGTGCTGCTGCTGCTGCTGGCGACGCACGCACGCCCGAACACGACCTGGTCCCGCCAAGCCAGAAGCCCAGCCGGGACACGTACTAGGACGAACTGTCCCCACCGGCTCGGTCGGTCGGTCAATCCCGCAACTGGTCACCTTGACTCGCAACCGACTCTGGGCCGGGTGGGACGTGGGGTAACGCGGGCGAGCCCGGGTGCGGCTCGCTTTCCGCTCCCTCCCCTTTTGTGCTCGCTCGTGCACCCCCCCTCCCGTCATCTCCTCCTCCTCTCCACCCTCCTCTCGCGGCCTCCCTCACGCCGCCGCCGCCGCCGCCGCCCAATAGCTATAGCCTATAGGGTTGGGAGGCCGATCCACCGATCAAGCTCCGTTTTCCACTCATCCTCCTCTTTCGGCCGCCCGACTCCGCAGATTCGCCCTAACTGTTGCTCCCGACGGCGCGCGCCACCCCAAGCGCTCCGCATCTGCTCTGCGCCGCCACGAGCGCTCGCTTCCGTCGGGGTCCCGGCGGTTCTTCACATCGCGGTGCGTATTACGATGCTTCTGTAGCCGCCGCCGCTAGGGTTTTCTCGACCGCGCCCGGCGTGTGCGGATGGACCCTGTGGCGGAGGTTTCTCATCGGATGCTCGGCGGCGCCCCGACTCCTCCCGCCGACGACGCGATTGAGGGGAGCGGAGTGGAGATCGCGCGAGTTGGCGTGTCGGTGGCGGAGGGAGAAGTGGAAAACCCGCCAGCGGCGGCGCCATTGCTGAACGAGGGCAATGAGGGCGGCGTCCTGGACAAGCAGGAGGACGGGGCGGCGCCCACGCTGAGCGAGGCCAACATGGATGTGGACGCGGCGCCCTGGGCGAGCGAGCGCAATGAGGATGGCGCTCTGGACAAGCAACAGGACGGGGCTCCGCCGCCACTGCGGGAGGCCAACATGGATGTGGACGCGGCGCCCTTGGCGAGCGAGGGCAATGAGGATGGCGCCCTGGACAAGCAGCAGGACGGGGCGCCGCCGCCAGTGAGGGAGGCCAACATGGATGCAGATGAGGCGCCCTTCCCGAGCGAGGGCAATGAGGATGGCGTCCTGGACAAGCAGCAGGACGGGGTGGCTCCTGCGCTGAACGAGGCCAACATGGATGTGGATGAGGCGTCCTTTCCGAGAGAGGACACAGAGCACCATGCAGCAACCGAGTCCAAAACGGAGGTGAATGAGTGTGGCGCTCTGGAGAAGCAGCAAGATGTGGCGGCATCTGTGATGGGCAAAACCAAGATTGTGGTGGACGAGAGCAGCGCTCCCCAGCAAGATCACACCGTGGCGGCTGCGCCAAGTGAAGGTGACAGCAGAGTGGTGGACCAACATCCCAACACTTCTGATGGTGGCTTCCCGGTGAAGAAGGATGAGGAGGGTGAATGCTTGGTGGGCCGCTACATCAGCAGGAATGTTTCAGATGATGGACGTATTTGCCTTGGGAAGGTTGCATCCTATGATGGCAGCATTGGGGTGTACAATGTGGTGTTTGAGGATGGACAGGGCGAGGAGTTATTGCTTCATCAGCTCAGAGAGTTACTTATGGCCAAGGAGAGTAGTGCATCTGGTATGAAGATGAGCTGCAGGAAGAGGAAGCTGGATTTGCTGGTTTCACCAGGGAGTGCCATGGAGACGAAAGCGCCACCGCGTGCTAGACAGAGGGTTGATCCATGCAAGATGCCTGCCAAGCCTGATGCATTGCAGGAGACTGGGTGTGATTCTGATATATCCGGCAATGCAGCGTCCTCGAGCAATTCATCAGTTTCCACTAAAGAATTGTCAGCTGAGCTGTGCCCTCCAGTGCAGGGCCCCGAGTTGCCTCCATCGTCGGCAGATATTGCTGTTCCAGAGGAGTCTATAAGTCATCTGTTTTCTGTTTACAACTTCCTGCGATCATTCAACGTGCAGCTCTTCCTCAGTCCATTTGGGCTGGATGATTTTGTTGCATCCATTAATTGCACCGTGCAGAATACATTACTGGATGCTGTACATGTCTCATTATTGCGGGCGCTGAGGCGGCATCTTGAGACTAAATCCTCCGGCGGATCAGAACTTGCTTCAAATTGCTTGAAGTACAGAGTCTATTTGCCCTTGCTCAACTAGAATTATTATTTTCATGAATGTTGTGCTTTATTACTTCTATGCTGATTTTCCCCGCTTTCTTTGAATTGCGCAGGTATGTAGATTGGGCATTACTAGATGTGTTGACTTGGCCAACTTTCTTACTGGAGTACCTCTATTTAATGGGCTACATTAAGAGTCTAGGGGGGAAGAGTTTTGGTAGAACCCTCCTAGCCATCGAATATTATAAGCTTCCTGTTGCAATGAAGCTTAGGCTCCTCCAGATACTCTGTGACCATGTCACTGAATCAGGAGAGCTCAAAGCTGAACTGGAGGCTCGGGAAGGCTACAATGAAGAAACAGAGTATGAGACAGACTCTAGTATTTTGTCGGAGGCTGGATCACGAGCTATTCTGACCAGGGCCTCAAAAGCTTCTGTGTCCAAAAAGGTTGAAGGTTTGCAGGACCTGGAAACTGCTTCAAATGTAACAAATCCAGAAGCTGTTTTACTGCATTCGTCTCAGGACGGCAACAGTGATGATTGCCGAATATGTGGAATGGATGGTACTTTGGTATGCTGTGATGGCTGCCCATGGGCATACCACTCAAGATGTATAGGTCTCAACAAAGCATTTCTACCACAGGGACTTTGGTTTTGTCCAGAATGCGTGGTTAACAAGCTTGGACCAGCATCTTCGAGAATAGAGCGTGGGGCAAGAGGAGCTCAAATGTTTGGCATTGATATGTGCGGAAGGCTCTTCCTAGGATCCTGCAACTATTTGCTGGTGTAAGTTTGTCCATCTTAATTCTACACTACCTGGGAATTCATTCTCCATCTCCAGTCTGCTATTGATAAATACTACAGATTCATTTTGAATTCCACAGTATTTATCTTTTCTCTCTGCGGTAATGATAAACATGCCAGCAGTAGAAAGTTCAATGTTATAAAGTAATGGGAGGGGGGGCGGGGGGGGGGGGGGGGGGGAGGGTCTCATATTCTGTTTGACTTCTCATATTTTAGATGCACAGCAAGTATCCTATGTCCTTCTGATGAAGTACTGGTTCTCACTTTTGGAGTGTTTACCAGTGTTAGAGTATGTACGATGCAGTGCTTAGAGGGATGCTTACCAAATAAAAATGGTTCTTTCTTTCCATGTGGGGATGACATTGGTGCTTACTTTGAAGGATCAGTGCTTGATTAGGCACCAATGCTTAAGAGGTGCCTATGTATCTAATTAGTAGGAATTTATAAATGATAAATCATCTAAACAACAATAAAGAGAGGTTTCCGTTCGAGTAGACAAAATTTGCACGTGTCTGATGATGTGGCTAGATTCTCTCTTTGAGCACTCGTCTATAAGCAAGCACCTTCATTGTCCTGGAACTATAGTTGTCTGTATATTTTGTTTAATGTTAATTCTTTAAAATAATGCAGGATTGGAACATCTACAGATGCAGGGTCATATGCAAGATATTACAATCAATATGATGTTGTCAAGGTCATGCGGATACTTGCTCCTTCAGATGCATACACAGATATTTGTATGAGAATAACAGAATACTGGAGGCATCTGCTTGACATATTTCAGAACGAGAGATCAAAAATAGGTAAAGAAGCTGGTGTGAGATATACCACACAATCCAATACATTGTCAAGTGTTACTCCAACGGACGCAGCACTTGGAAGTGTTCTGACAACTTTGAAAGACGCAGCGGGCAGTAAGACAGTAGTAACTCCTCAAAGAGATGTGCAGCATGAAATTGTGGTCAATCAATTTACATTGTGCTCAGCAGAACACCTGGAGAAACAAAAATGCATGGTGACCAGTGTAGGTGCTCCCACAGAGAAGAACAATGAAGTATGCAGGCAAACTCCATTAGCTCCCAACGACATACATAATACACCCATGAATGGAGCTTTTCGACCCGCTGGGATATCCTCTATTTCTCATGAGAACAGGTCTGTGGTAACAGGTGTGTCTAGTGTAACGCCCGCACAGTCATCACATGGGTTGGTTCGTCCGGACTTCTCGTGTGGTTCTGGAATAGATAATGGATTGTCTAGACAAGATATAGGGAACACTATCTCTGTAAAGGCAGGCTTGTCTTGTCCATCTTATAAAAGCAAATACCCTCTTCAGTTGATTTCTGAGATTGGGAGTACTAGTGATGGTAAGTCTGCTAAAGTGCCATCTTTTAAACCCCAGGCTTACATGAATCTGTACAATCATGGTAATGTTGCAGCATCTGCTGCCGCCAACCTAGCTATTCTTACATCTGAGGAAGGTAAGGTTTCAGTATCCCAGTTGACCACAAACCCAAGAAAGAAAATGGCTGCTGACTGTGCTCTACAAGTGAAAGCATTTTCCTCACCAGCGGCACAATTTATTTGGCCAAGTACTGAAAGGAAGATTATGGAAGTCCCAAGGGATAGATGTGGTTGGTGCATTGCTTGTAAAATTTCAGCAGCTGGAGCTAAAAAGGCTTGTTTTCTTAACGTGGCCACTGCAAATGCTGTTAAGGGGTCTGCTCGAATTCTTAGTGCCATGCATGTAATCAAAAGCTCTGGGAGCCACTTCCCCAGCATCGCTGCTTATATGGTTAACATGGAGGAAAGTTTGCGTGGACTTTTAGTCGGTTCACTACAAGACTTGCAACAGAGACAACGGTGGCATAAACAACTACAGGAAGCTTCCAACTGCAAAACTATAGTACCCCTTTTGCTTGAGGTGAGTTGCATTCAATTCTTGTTTCTTGAAGCATTTCTTTGAGGATTGGTATTTCCCAACAATTATTTCAAACGGCAATGCTCATTAGAAAATTATTGATGTTCATTGTTAGTTACATAAAGGCTGTTTAATTTATATGTAAATGTATAATACAAAGTAGAATGCTCAAAGCAGGCAAGAGATGACGAGGGTGCCAACCAAACAGACCCTTAGACTACATTCCATGCTAACTACTTCTGGGGAATCAAGTTGGATGTGCAATAAATAGTGCAGAAAGAAAGTTGAAATTCTTTGCAGAAAAGTGTTGCAATAAGTGGCTGATTTCTTCTTTTTAATCTTATAAATGTTATCTCATGCTGTGTGCAGTTGGAGAGTAATATTCGTTCCATAGCATTTTCTCCAATCTGGGTGAAGCTAGTAGATGACTGGCCTTTGGAATCTCCTCCTGCATCTGCGGGTGCATTGCGTCCTGCAGCATACCAAAAACGTGGAACTGGTGGAAGGCGTGGCAGAAAACGTTCATTGGTAACTGAATCTGCTGCTGCTGCCGATGATGACAAGAGTTGGAAAAAGGTTAATTGGTGGAGTGGAGGAAATATTTCTAAGCGTATTTTGCAGAGGGGGGTTCATCTTAGTTCGGCCATAAGAAAAGCTGCCCGTCAAGGTATTTGCACACATTTGATTGTTATTAGTACATTTCATAATTTAGTACTACCTCCGTCTGGGTTTATTAGTCCCCATCGTATTTTGGCTCAAAATTTGACCACATATATGACTAGCAAAATGTTAATGTATGTCAGAAAAAATTATATTGCTGGATTAGTATTAAATGTAGTTTCCATTGCTATTTTTTTTACGTGTAACTTATATTTTATTACTCCCTCCGTCCCATAATATAAGAGCGTTTTTGACACTAGTGTAGTGTCAAAAACGCTCTTATATTATGGGACGGAGGGAGTAGTTATTAAATACATGGTTTAAATATGACCCAAAATACCTGCCGGGGGGGGGGGGGGGCTAGTAAACCAGGACGGAGGTAGTACTGTTATTATTACAAACCTCTTGACAACGAGAACAACTCGACGTGTTCTTTGCTCATTAGGTGGTAAAAAAAGGATGGCTGGTCTGTCTTATCATGATTGCTCCATTCTTCCAAGACGAACTCGACAATTTGCTTGGAGAGCGTGTGTTGGTTTAAGCCAGAATTCATCTCAACTTGCTCTGCAGGTTAGCACCTTTTATACAATAATAATGTCATAGAGACAGAGAGAATATTATCTTGACCTGTAGTTTATCAGCGATCTAATATCCATATCTCTCAGGTCAGATATCTTGATGCCCATATAAGATGGAAGGAATTCTTGTCTCCAGATCAAATCCCTTCTGATGGAAAAAGTTCAGATGCTGACTTTTCTGCACTGAGAAATGCAGTAGTTTGTGATAAAAAGATAGTCGACAATAAGATAAGATATGCACTTAAGTTCCCCAACCAGAAGCATATCCCTGTCCGTGTAACCAAGAATATTTTGGAAGCAGAAGGTAATCAGGATCAGAATGGCAAATTTTGGTTTTCTGAAAATCATGTCCCACTGTACATGGTACGAGAGTTTGAGCAGAAACCTGGGGTTAGCTCCTTGCCTACTCCAGGAATTGTACACTCTTTCATGAATTTATACAAAAGGCGAGTAAAAGCATCTACTGGAGATGTCTTTTCTTATCTCTTTCACAAGGGGGATATCTATCCCTGCTCTTCATGCAAGAAAGATGTTGCCTTCAGGTTTTTTCCTTGACTTATTCATTGTGCTTGTTCAGAAATTCTTGTCATAAGATACTGACTTTTTCTTCACCTCTCATATGTGCCTTATGGACAAATCTCCTGTAGGGATGTAATAAGATGTAGCGATTGTCAAGGTATGGATTACTGACATACTTCTTGAGTTCCTCTAATTGTTTCTTTTTCATGTAATGAAAACGAGAACCGATCAATTTCTGGGCTGTCCAATAATTGGTCACAGTATTGCTAACTAAGACTAACTTTCAGGTTATTGTCACAAGGAGTGCACAGTAAAATCTGTTGGTGGCAAAGGAGGCACTGCTGCTTCCAGTTTGATATGCAAGTTATGCCTTCAGAAGCGAAATCTTATCCTTACAAATTACAGTACAAATGCAAGATATGACTTGCCTCAAAAGAAGAGTACCTGCCAATTGCCAGTGAGCGCTCCCAAAATAATATTCAAAGTTGGTTCTTCCCATTCTGCCGAACCAGCCGCAAAGGTTCAAGCCCAGCCAGTCGCTAAAGTTAAAGCTCAGCCAGTCACTAAGGTGGAAACCTGGCCAGTTGCTAAGGTGGAAGCCCTGTCAACCGCGAAGGTGCAAACACATCCAATCAGAGAGTTGAAAGCCTGGCCGGTTGCAAATTTGGCAACTCAGAATGTTGCAGGGTTGCAGGCTCAGGCAAAGATTGAAGCTAACAGATCCAAGTCAGAGAAACCGAGGAGACGTAAAAGGCCAGAAGAGATCAAATACTTTGGTCTCTCTTGGAAGAAAAATAAGAGCGACAGAAGTGGAAGTGATTTCAGGGCGAATGATGTAATCCTAAAATGCAAGGATGGTATAGGATCAGCAATAAAACCGACTTGTTGTCTCTGTAAGAAATCTTATTGCCCAGATTTCCTATATGTCCGCTGCGAGCAGTGTAAAGGTAACTTCGTTCATCATTTTGTTGCTTACAGCTGTATATCCGTGTTATCTTTTAGGTTTTCTAACTTCTGATGTTCCCCTACATACAGCTTGGTTTCATGGTGATGCCTTGCGACTTGAGGAAGAAAGAATACTTGAAGTGGTTCAATACCGATGCTGCAAATGCCGAAGGAGAGCCATGCCAATATGTCCCCATTCAGATGATTATAAGAAGCCCGGACCAGAATTCAGTGAACAAACAGTTGCAACGTCATCCCAATCAAGCATGCTGTCTAGTGAGGAGACTGCTTCTGTAGCAGATCAAGACCCACTGCTTGCTTCCTATGGAATAGTTGAACCGATTGGGGAACAGACTTTTGATGCTGATTTATCAATGAACACGGTAAGATTTACCTCGGGAACTAATCAGAAGCTAACCATAAGAAGGGCACAAGGTAAAAATAGTGGATGTGTTGATCAAGCTGGTGTGGATGAGTACAGTAATCAGAATCAACCTCTGGCGGATGCAAATGTCGATTTCAGTCATATGAATGGATTTTCTCTATCAGAGCTTGAAGGTGTGGATCCTTCAGAGCTACTGGGGTGGGATCTTTCCCAAGGAAATGAGTATACCCCCCCTCCCGATTACACTGCTAATTGCCAGTTAAATGGCGCAAGCTGTGGCAGTGCTGCAACTGGGGATTTTGAACCGCAGACCTTTTTTTCATTTACTGATTTGCTTGAAGCTGATGATACACGGTTTGGTCAGACTTTTGGGATGTCTGCCGGTTTGCAAGATGATGGTAACTGCACAGGAAGCTTCGACCAAGAAATAGCCAGTTTTGATGATATGGCTTTCATGGTAGAAGACGTGTCTTCAAATATGCACTTCCCAGCAAATGCTCCCCCTCCTGACGATGTGCCGTGTAAGAAGTGCAACAACTCCCAGCCGCCACCTGACCTCAAATGCCTAGTCTGTGGCCTGCGCATACACCGTCAGTGCTCACCTTGGGATGAAAGCGACCTGCCTGTTGAGAGTGCCGACTGGGCCTGTGGTGCTTGCCGGGAGTGGCGATGACGAGCTTTGAACATCTTCTAAGGTAAACACAGCGCGGCGTCTCGGTGCCTACCTGATATCTGTTCACAGAAAGAAACCGGATATGTTGTTTGATTATGGATTGGATTTAGGCTGGAGGTGTATTTCACCAAGGGAAGTGAAGAAATCCGTCCGGATGGTTTGCAAGCTGGCGGTTACTGGACAAATGGACACAGTATATTTCAAAATGAGGGGTCATCGGAGACTGTCCTCCGTTCTTTAGGTGGGGTTATCTTGGGAGGAGATTTATAGAATTAGGAATGGTAGGTGGTACTAGAATTGGTATGGGACTAGAAAGTCATTCCATTTTGCTGTCAACATTGAATCGTCGGCAATTGATGGTGTAGATGCTCGTGTGCCTTTCAATCTACTTCAACTGTGGTCACTGGTGATCAGAATATGGTTCTGAGCTGGTAATGTTGCGGTTAGGTGCTTTTAAATTTTCATAATCTATCACGGTCCCAGTCCAAGGTGCGTTAGGGCATGTCAGTGATCCTTGTTTGGGGGTGATCGGTGTCAATTCTAGACCATTTTCTGGTAAAAAATAGTACCCAAATCGCAACAAAGGTAAACATTATTGGCTAGCCAAAATGCCAAACATTTTTCTTTGCTAGACTGCTCTGCTAAATGTAGGGCATATGACAAGGATTAGTCATGGCGAGTTGCTCTCACTGTTCTGAGTCTTACACCCCACCACATCTCCATTCTCTCCGCACCATAAAACCATTCGACCCCAACCCATATAAAGCCAAGTAGAACGTAATGCAATGGTTCCATTCTGCTAGAATGGAACAGTTCCATCTTTGTGTTTGATAGAGCTAGTGAGATGGAATATAATGATTCTGTCTCGGTGTTTGGTTAGAGGGTTGGATGTAATTTGGTACTCCCTCTGTTCACTAAAGATGTTCTATTTTTCTTAAAAATGGATGTCGTTTAACAATGTTGGTAGGCGATCTGTGAGCTCCATAACACTTTACTTTCGAAGACTTCTAAAATGAGCGAACATGGCTCGAAGCATATCTGTGTGGGCTTCCGTTCTGATGATTGCTGCTTCATGAACATGTTTGATGGCATCCCAAATTTCCTTGGCGGTATCTAGGTTATGAAAGCGAATAAAAATATCTCTGGAGATGCAATCACAGATGATATGTTTCGCTTGTGCGTTTAGCCGAATGTTAGCTTCATCTTCAGGAGTGGGATTTTTTGGATGTTGAATTATATATCCATTCTCCACAATCTGACATAGCTTAGTACCGATAGCTTCAAGTCTGAATCTCATTCTTTCTTGCCCAGTAGACATAGTCATTTCCATTGAAGATAGGAAACCCTCCAAGAGTGCGAGGATCTACCTGTGTACGACAACTCCGAGGTTGTTGGGACCAAGAGTATATCGACCTGGGGGTGATGGGGTGGCGGTGAATGGGAGATTAAAAAATTCTTCTGAATGTTTTGAATTTAACCCAAGCACAACAACGGAAAAGATTCGGTAGATAAGTAACTTATAAACAGGTATCCTACTAAGGAACAAATCTTTCAAGATAGGAAGCGATAACAGTTCGAGCGTAGTAGACAACAAGCTTAACTATTACAATGGTAACACAATACACGAACAATTGGAGAAGCATGAAAGAAAACTAGATGCGAACAACGAGGAAAATGCTAACTGAAATGAATACACCAAGATACTGCACGATAGGTAAGAGAGGTGACGAACATATCATTTAGTGAAAGATAAAAGATCAATTAGTGAACAATCACACTGTCATCACAGAGCACGAAAGACATTCACTGAAAGAAATGTAGAGTTATAGAGTAAACCAGTGGTGCTCGATCGCGATAGGTGAATTTGGTAGACCAATTCGCCCTTCTGCCAAAGGACTATGTTTGGTTGGAGGGACTTGTGATTGAACACAGGAGCTAACCTCTCTCTGTCCTATTCTCCTTCAACTAGGAGCTGATCAGACTCCAGTTGATTTCACTCGGGAAGTGTAACGCCCCGAGACCGTTGCGTCAGGTGTCTTCCAGTTATTCGCTGTTGTTGCCTTGTCATTTGCTTGCGTGTTGCATCTTGCCATGTCATCATCCGCATTGCATCATCATGTTTTCTAAACTTGCATCCGTCCCGGTCTCCTCGTTCCGTCCGTTGTCCGCTCTGAGCCCAGACACACTTGCACGTGCCTGTGACATGTCCGAAATAGTATTTTATAAGTGGCCAGAAAAATGTTCCCGGAATGGGTTGAAAGTTGGCATGCGGTGTTGTTATGTTGTAGGTAGGCCGTCTGCCAAGTTTCATCGCATTCGGAGTCCGTTTGACGCCCCAACGGATAACTATAGCGACATTATAGTCGGTCAAAACGTCGGACATTTTTGGTTTCCTGAAACAGTCGCCGGGCCTCTCCTCTTCTCTCTTCTTAGCCCTTTGCCTTTTGCACTACCTCTCACTGCCAGGCCCTACCTAACCTCTCTCGTCTGCCCGCGAACCTCCTCCCGCGCGCGTCCGAAATCTGTCCCGGACCCGACCCAGACAGCCGTTACCGCTGTGTCCAGATCATCCCCAAACATCTACAAAACGTCTCTATTTTGTTAATTGGGCTCCCTAACTATTTTTTTCCGTCCGTCCGATTATGATCAGAGGGACGAGATAGCCCCTAGTCAAACCCACCTGCTATATATAGCTAGTCTAACCCTAGACCAAATCCCAAATTTCTAGGGATCCATCCCACCGCCGCCACTCTCTTCCTCGGGTTCCACGCCGAACCAGTAGCTTTCTCCCTGATCCAAAATTCCTCTCTCGTTCAAACACCAGCCAATCCAGAGCATAGCCCCTCCTCGCCTCGATCTGGATCAAGGAGCCCGAGCCCCTGTAGCCGCCCGAGGCCTCCACGGCTTGGCCCTCCTGCCTCCTCGCCGGACTCCTCGCGCAACAGCACCTCACCAAGCCCCGCGCCGCAGCCTCCTTCTCCCCGTTCCCGATGGCCATCTCCTCCCATGTCCTGGAGCTCGCAGTCGCGAAGCCCTGCGCCGCCAAGCTCCTTCCATGGCGCCCGAGGTGCACCTCGGCCCCGTCGTCGCCCCAGCCGCTGCCGGCGAGCAGCAGCAACCAGCAGGCCGTCCTCGCCGTCCCTGCTCTTTCTGTCAGCCCTCCTCTTCGATTTCCTCACGTGGCTCTCCCTCTAAGCTCTGCCCTTGCCCTCTTCTTCGCAGGAAATCGAGCCCCACAGCGACGCCATGAGCCGTCGGCCACCAGAGAGCCGTCGCCCTGCCAAGTTCGTCCCCCCGCCGGAGTTCACCTCGCCGGGAACCTCCTGCCGACGCCTCCGCCACCCAGGGACCCGCCATGGCCTCCCCTTGGAGCTTCGCGTCGCGCCCGACCTCCTCCTGTGCCGCCCGTGCTTCTTCCCCAGGCGCCCGAGCTCCCTGTCGCAGGTTGCCTCGCCGAAGCCGCCGCCCCTGAGCTCCACCCGCGCCGTCGTTGCCCGGATCCGGCGCCGGCCAGCCGGATCCGCACCGTCTGCACCTCGCGGGCCTTCCTGGGAGCCGGCGCCGGATCCGCACCGTCTGCACCTCGCCGGCCTTCCTGGGAGCCCGCTGCCGCTTGAGTCCCCGCTGCATCCTCTTCTTCCCCGCGCTGCGTCCTCTTCTTTCCCCTGCATCGAGAGGAGCAGAGTGTCGCGTGCAGTCGTGTTGACCGCAGCCTACTCTAGCGAGGCCCAGCACGCCCCTTCGCGGCCTGCCCCGCCTCATCCACCGACCTGGGCTTGGCCCAATGCGAGCAGCTCCCCACCTCTGTTCCAGATCCAGCCCGTTACGTGTTTTTTTTCGTCCAGCGATTTTCCTTTTATCTCAGGTTTTACAGTTTTACAGTATAGCCCCTAAACATCATGCATTTTATAACTCTCCAACCGTGCATCGGATTAAAACAAACTTAATATAAAACTTGCTTAGAATTTCATCTAGTTTAATAATATGCAACTTTCATCTATGTTTAAAATGTTTAAAAATCTGTTTGTTTAAATTTGCTTAAATAATTTGCTAAAACAGTTTAAGTCATAACTAAATAACCGTAACTCAGTTTGTAACAAACTTTATATGTAAATGGGGTGGAAAAATGCCTAGTTTAACATGGTGTACTCACTTTGCATGTTTAATAACTCTAAAATTGTGTTTAGGGCAGAACAGTACCAAACCTAAAATATTGCACATGAGGTTTTTCGGAATTGTTGTTTGTTGCTTCCGGCCTCATTTAAACTTGACTAGATAGGTAGTTTTACTTTGCTTCACCCTCTTGCCATGTTTAACAACATTTTAATGTTGTTGGGTACATAAACAAGATCCAACTAAATAAGTCACGTGGTGTTTCGTCAATATGCAACGGAGTTGCATATTGAGATCCACTTAATTTGTAGGGTTGCTTGTGCACTTTGCCATGCCATGCTTCATTAAACCGGACATGCATCATACTTGTTTGCGCATCGTGCCATGCTTATGTGATGTTCGTTTACTATGTTGTTTGCTTTCTTTCCGGTGTACTTCTTCTCGGTAATTCGGTAACGTTGCGTTTGTGAGGATCCGTTGGCTATGTCCGTTTGTCTTCTTCATGGACTCGTTCTTCTTCCTTGCGGAATTTCAGGCAAGATGACCATACCCTCGAAATCACTTCTATCTTTGCTTGCTAGTTGCTCGCTCTTTTGCTATGCCTATGCTGCGATACCTACCACTTGCTTATCATGCCTCTCATATTGTTAAGCCAAGCCTCTAACCCACCTTGTCCTAGCAAACCGTTGTTTGGCTATGTTATCGCTTTGCTCAGCCCCTCTTATAGCGTTGTTAGTTGCAGGTGAAGATTGGAGCTTGTTCCATGTTTAGACCATGGTTATTTGTTGGGATATCACAATATCTCTTATTTAATTAATGCATCTCTATACTTGGTAAAGGGTGGAAGGCTCGGCCTTATGCCTGGTGTTTTGTTCCACTCTTGCCGCCCTAGTTTTCGTCATATCAGTGTTATGTTCCCGGATTTTGCGTTCCTTACGCGGTTGGGTTATAATGGGAACCCCTTGACAGTTCGCCTTGAATAAAACTCCTTCAGCAAGGCCCAACATTGGTTTTACCATTTGCCACCTAGCCTTTTCTTCCCCTTGAGTCGGCCGGCTCAAGGGTCATCTTTATTTAAACCCCCGGGCCAGTGCTCCTCTGAGTGTTGGTCCAACCTGTCAGCTGCCAGTGGCCACCAGGGGCAACTCTGGGCTGGCCTACCGGAACCTTGGACAATCCGGTGTGCCCTGAGAAAGAGATATGTGCAGCTCCTATCAGGATTTGTCGGCACATTTGGGTGGCTTTGCTGGTCTTGTTTTACCATTGTTGAAATGTCTTGTAACCGGGATTCTGAGTCTGATCGGGTCTTCCCGCTAGAAGGAATATCCTTCGTTGACCGTGAGAGCTTGTGACGGGCTAAGTTGGGACACCCCTGCAGGGATTTGAACTTTCGAAAGCCGTGCCCGCGGTTATGGGCAGATGGGAATTTGTTAATGTCCGATTGTAGAAAACCTGAAGTTGATCTTAATTAAAAATGCATCAACCGCGTGGTCTCTTTCCGACGGAGTCCGGGAAGTGAACATGGTGTTGGAGTTATGCTTGACGTAGGTCGTTCTAGGATCACTTCTTGATCATAGATTCTCGACCGTGCTTTTGCCTTCTCTTCTCGCTCTCATTTGCGTATGTTTAGCCACCATATATGCTAGTCGCTTGCCGCAGCTCCACCTCATACCTTTTACCTACCTATAAGCTTAAATAGTCTTGATCGCGAGGGTGTGAGATTGCTGAGTCCCCATGACTCACAGATACTTCCAAAACCAGCTTGCAGGTGCCGTTGAACCGTGCAGGTGATGCAACCAAGCTCAAGGAGGAGCTCGATGAAGTTCGTGTTCATTGTGTTGTTCCGTTTCTAGTTGGTCAGTAGTGGAGCCCAGTCGGGACGATCGGGGATCTGTGTAGCTTTTGGGGTAGTCTTCTTTTATTTTGGTTCCGTAGTCGGACCTTGATTGTATCTGGTTGATGTAATGCTTTATTCATGTAATTTTGTGAAGTGGCGATTGTAAGCCAACTATGTATCTCTTTCCCTTATGTATTACATGGGTTGTGTGAAGGTTACCTCACTTGCGACATTGCTTTCAATGCGGTTATGCCTCTAAGTCGTGCTTCGACACGTGGGAGATATAGCCGCATCGAGGGCGTTACAGGAAGATACTTATCGGTGATCTCCAAAACTTCGACAGACGTCCTTCTCAAACCACAACTATCTTGTTTGTTGAAGATCTTGCTCGGTGAAGACAACAAATCTTCAATACTCGAGCCGACACCTATCTGTCTAGAGAGTGCACAACTCTCAAGAGTAATAGGTACAAGAACTCTAGCTCAGAACTACCGTGATGCTCAACCACTGTCTAAGTTTTGGTTCTTGGTTTTCTCTCGGTAAATCTCTCAGAGAGGAGATGCTCAATCAATCTTCTTAGAAATCATAAGTAGAGCAGCCAATGCACAACGTTGGAGCAGGGTGGCTATTTATAGACGCAACCTTCCCTGATGGGAAATGACCAAAATGGACATGTGGGACAGGTTGTTGGCCGAACGACACGAGTCCAATTGTCAGAAATTTGAGCACAATGGTAACATTCCTTGCGAAGCAAGAAATGCTAACTCCTTAGTCCGAAAGATATTTCCTGCAGCACCGAAGAACTACGTCTTCCGTTGACCGGTAATCATTCAGAGCATAAAGAGATTTTTCTCAGTCTTTCATAGGTTTGGGCTAAGCATCACAACAGATATAAGCTTCAAGAACATATACCCCTCTTAATAGTACGGAGGTCCTATGACTCAAGAAAGAGAAGAAGAACAACAAAATGAATGCTACATCTTCACTTCGCCTTCGACCTTCTCAGCTGCAGTCAATTTTTTTTATGAACACCGAACCAATTGCTTGGCGCCAGCAATAAATTTCAAGGGGTCAACTTCTTCACATCAATCTTCTTGCCTGCAAGGCTTCGAAAGATATAACCGAATCGTCTCTGTATCTCAGATATTCTTCGGTGAAGTTCCTCGAACTTGACACCAAAGATAGCATTCTCTTCAGTTCTCTTTGGAATATTTCTCTCTGTGTGCACTAGCAAACAAATCAGTCCACACCTGTTTCTGTCAACAATCTCCAAAACACAAAAGAGCAAATATTGCACCAACACAAACAATGCCCAATTCACTTGAGGCTTCTTCACCAAAAGACCATGTCGTACACGTAGAACACAAGACATATCTAGACTGAAGTATTCTTGAACTGACATGGTCAAGGCAAGTAACTTGTTAGTACAAAAAATAATTGAGGGTTGACTTGTACAAACTAAACACACACATATATGCATCGATCAACATGCACGTATTCAAATCAAAGTACAACCATACAATGCCCAATTAAGTCGAGGCTTCTTCACAAAAAGAACACAACACATCAAACCCACACATGCATGCACAAAGAAGACCAGGACATAAAACATATGCGTCTACAAGGGCCAGAATCGTATTTATGAAAGCGTTCATATTCTTTCTGAAAGTGTTCATATTATTTCTGAAAGTGGTCACGTTCTTTTTAAAAGTTGTCCTGTCTTTGTTAAAAAAATAATTTGTATGCTAAATTTTTTTGGTTCCTCTGTTTTTTCGCTCCCTGACTATTGTCCCTTCCCGCCTGCATTTCCAAGAGGGGTGATAGGTCTCCAACGTATCTATTTTTTTGATTGTTTCATGCTGTTATATTATCATTCTTGGATGTTTTACAATCATTTTATAGCAACTTTATATTATTTTTTGAGACTAACCTATAGACATAGTGCCCAGTGCCACTTGTTGTTTTTGCTTGTTTTTTACTTCGCAAAAAATCAATACCAAACGGAGTCCAAATGCAGCGAAACTTTTTGGAGATTTTTTTGGACCAGAAGACACACGATGGGCCAAGGAAGTACCAGAGGGGGCTCCAATGGGAGCACAACCCAGCATGCCCTGGTGGGTTGTGCCCACCTCGGCCGCCTCCCGCACCGCCTCTTTGCTCTATAAATACCCCAATATTCCAAAAACCCTAGGGAAGTCGACGAAACACAATTCCAACCGTCGCAAGAAAAGTTCTTCTTACATTGCCAAGCGTTTACTCTTGTCTACTTACATGCCACAAGTAAAATCTAGCAACAAGAAAAAGAAAGATTCTTCTTCTAGTAGTAACAATAACCATGTTAAATCCAATGTTGTTGCTTCTAGTAGTTCTCTTGATTCCATTAATGGTTCTCTTAGACAAGTTACACTTGAGCAAGAAAATAGCTTATTGAAGGGAATTATAGAGAAAAGTGTTTACAAGAGCGTTACCGGAAGTAAGCAATTTGAGGAAATTGTATGCAAGCAAGGAAGGCACCGGAAGAATCAAGGTGTTAGTTTTGAACGAAAGTTCAATGACAATGGAGTTTAGTGGGAAGAAGATCAATACCCCAAGACAAAGTTTGTTCCTCAACAAGAGAAGTATGATCCTACTTCTTTCAAGGGGACACAAGCTCAAGATGATCTTCCACCACAAGACCACAAGCAAAAAGGCATGGACAAGCTTCACGAGGAGATTGATGCATTTGAAGAAGCTCCCAAGGCCTTGGTCAAGTGGGTTCCCAAGACTACATCAAGTACGACTACAATTCCAAGGATTCCCATCAGGATGATGTGGATCCCAAAGAAGAAGAACTAGAGAATTCTTGAGGGTGACTCTGCCAACATACTTCACTCATATCATTTTGGCGAGAACAAGTGCAAACAACTTCCACATCCTGCACTAGTTCAAGGAGTCACAAACCCTCTTGTTGCGAAGACAAGGGACAAGGTAACCTAATGCTTTCATGGACATCATCTTGTGTGAACTACACTCTATGTCTATGTCTATGGATATCCTTGTTTGTTCCTTGTGGGACTAACCCATGTAGGTATTGAAAGTGTAACTCACTCCAATGGATAGCTCCAAATAATCTACATCAACATTGAGTATCCACATCTTCAACATCTACATGAAGTCATCATCGACAAAACCCAAGGTTAGTTCATACCTCTTAGGGGGATATCACATCTAGGGGGAGCTTTACTCTAAGAATTGAGCTAAAGCAACTCTAATGGTGTGAACACAACAATGCTTTATGTAAAAGTGGTAACGCCACTTGTTCTTAAACGATGAGTATGAGCTATGATCAAATGTTCTCATTTAACCCCTAAGTCAATATACTCATATATAGATGACCTAGTCATCGCCAATTGCTTGATAGATGCTAGAGTGTTTGTGCATGCTTTGCCACATATTTCATTTGCCATTTTATTGTGTGAGCATGTTGGTTGCATATTTTACTCATTCGAGGACATCCATTTGTTGCTTTGATTGTTTGGCTCTTCTTCTTTTTCCAAATGGATGGACAAGAATGCCTAAGAACTCCCTCTAGCTATCTATGATTTTCTTGTCTCAAACTCTATTCATGCTACATCAAAAAGTTTGATCAATTCAGATTTGAACCCTCTGTGTGAGGAGCACTCGAAGTCACCGATTCGTCATAGACTTAAACTTCCAAAACCCCTCTGTGCATTTCGGTCTGACCGATTCATCCTTTTCGGTCACACCGAGTTCACCGAGTTGATCTAGGTTTTCAATCTCGGTGCAACCGATTAGAACTTTTCGGTCTCACCGAGTTGCAGTAACAGCTTGCGATTCTGCATCTCGGTGCCACCGAGTTGTTCCACTTGGTCACACCGACAGGGTCAGGATATAAATACCGATGGGTCAAATTTTGGAAATTCCTCCAAAACCTCTCTGCCCGCGCGTGTCCTGCTCTGCCGCCTCGGGTCTCTGGATCGTCCTCTCATCGCCAGCAACCTCCCGCCGCTGGTCTTCGTCGCCGTCAACGGATTTCAACACCGCCGTTGCCGCCGTAGCGAACTCACCGCCGAGTTAGGGTATGAGTTCGACCCCTTGTGCATTCTTTTTACCTCCGATTCTGAGCACAAGGTCAATGCCATGTTTCTTACCACGTATGAAATCATCCTGTCCAGCAAAAACATCCTTTAGTTTAGATTTGATTCAAAAATTTAGGGTTAGGTTTCTGCCGAACTCATCTCGGACCGACCGAGTTGCGGAAATCGGTCTCACCGATTTGGCTCAGGCCATTGCACTTGCCTATTTTGGTCTAACCGAAACTTGCAAATCTGTGTGACCGAGTTCAACTCTCAGTGAAACCCTAGCAATCTCAGAGTCGCCAAACCGTGTCTCGGTCTAACCGATTTCACTAGTTTAGACTCCAAAAGTTGCTTCGGTGTCACCGAGTTTAACAAATTAGTAGCTCCGAAATGCTTTCTGTGGAACACTAAAACTAAGTTTTTGACTCATTTGTTTTGCAAAATCTCTGCACTTTGTGATTCTCATCCACTCTATCTCATCTATAACTATTCACAGGGTCAGCTATCAGTTTGCTTTGCCAGAATGTCAGATCAGAGTGATAGCCAGAACATGCCAGAAGAGTAGGTGAACCTGAGTGAGGGCACTAGTCCCTCAGGCAGTTATGATGAGGGTAGCAGGAGAACCCCAAGCAACTTGCCTAAAGCAGCTACAAGGACAAGGAAGAAGAGAAATTCTGACTCTGAAGATGAGGACTATATGGCTGCTGAGGAGGAAGTGAACTCCAAGAAAAAGAAGGTTATCAAAAAGGAGTTTGGCACAGCTGCATCCACCAAGCCTGGTTTGAACAAGAAGGCACCTTCAAGGAGAGTGCCCATGTCAAAGGCGAGAGCCTCCACTCTTGATACTTCCAAGTCAACTGAAGAGGCTGCTGGTGAAGGCAAGAAGAGGAAAGAAAGGGTCAAGAATACTATGGCCAAAGTCATTGTGAGATCATCTATGATGGTAGATCCAGCTGAGGAAGAAGAGGAAGAGGATGCTGCACTAGCACCCAAGTCTCAAAAGCTGATAGGGGATGCCATCAAGTCCGGGGTTGCCCCTTCTAAGCCCAATACAACCCCCAAAGCGTCTGCTCCAGCTCCAAAGACTGCACCCAAGAGGAGCACAAGGAATATATCAGCTGTTGAAAAGAACAAGGTCCCAGTGCCTGAGATTGAGGAGGAAGAAGAAGACGATGAAGCCCATGTGCTTAGAAAGTTAAAGCCCAAGATCCCTGATCATGATGACACCCATCTAGTGGCTGAAAACATGAACATCAGAAAGGATGCATGTCTCAGACTATGGAGACAATCTGATCCATATGCTGTGAGGAGAAGGACTGTTGTGGATTACAGGTTCCACACCAAAGAACAACAGGATTTCTATGAGACTATCTTGCTTGATAAGAATCCCATTGTCTGTGATATGAAGGAAATATATTGACAGCAATGAAGATCACTTCCCAGGAGTGCATGAAAGTTTCAGATCATGTGGAGTAGACACTTTTGTGGGTCAGAAACTCACCAAGTGGAATGATGAGCTCATAATGCAATTCTACTCTACAACTCATTTCTATCCAGATGGAAGGATTGGTGGATGTCTGAAGGTACTAGGTACCGGTCTACAGTTGATGAATGGGCCAAATTGATCAATGCCCCTGAAGAGCAAGAGGATGACATCGATGTATATGCAAAGAAGAAGAAGGATCACAACTCCATGGCAAATATGTATAAGGAAATTCCTGACAAAGCCTTGGAAACTCACAAGATGGGCTCTGTCTACTATTTGTTGTCTGGTTTGACCATAATCAACACTATCTTGAGGCATACATTGTTGCCCAAGTCTGGAGATCACAGAATGATCAGAGGCCATTCTATTAACTTGATGCAGTTGTTTGATGTGCCCCAAAAATTCAAAGTGATGAGTCTGATTGTTGAAACAATCAAGAGGACAGCTGCAGATCAGAAAAGGTCATATGGGTATGCTCCACACATCCAGGTGCTCATGAACTCCAAGATGGGCATAGGCACATATCTTTTGGACAAGGAACATCTTCCTTTGAGGCCAGATTTTGAGGACAACACAGTTGTCATGAATGCTGAAGATCCCACATCTACCGAGGCTCAAGAAAACAGAGAGAAAGCAAAGGCTGAGAAAGCTGCAAAGATGCCAAGTGCTGAATAAGCATCTCAAGTGTTTCTCAAAACTAAACAAGATCAACTTGGATATCTAATTGAGAATTGAGAAGGGCTTTGCCACCCTAACTCAGAATCAAGAGAGCCTGGAAAGGATCATTGAGACTAAATTTTATGATCTTGATTTGAAGGTGACAGAGATGCATACATCAGTTGAGCAGCTCCAAGAAAAAGATGAGCAGAGGAAAGGGCAGGCTACCATAGATGCCTTTCAGAGAGTGCCAAGAGGGCAAAGATCTGCTGCAGTGCCCATAGCTGACACAAGAGCAACTACATCAGCACCTGCAACCACAACATCAGTGCCACCTCCAGTTGCCACTCCACCAGCTCCAACAACTTCAACAGATGCATTCATCCTTGGAGTCCTCTCCACGCCTTCTCCCGAAGATCAAGCCTAGAGAAACGCATAGCACTATGCATTTTCGAGATTTTTGGCAACTTGTTGCCAAAGGGGGAGAAAGTGTATAGATCATAGGCTTCGAGAGAGAGAGATAGAGATAGAGAGAGAGAGAGCTTTACTTCTTTTGCCTTCTTTGCTATTTGGTTGATACTTATTTTTGTGCTTGCCTGGATGATACTTTATGTCTATGTGTGTGAGATACTTCTATGATCATGTGTTTGATCATATCATACTTTAATGCTTATGCTTGAACTATGCAATTATTTATCTCTCTTGTATAACCATTCACTTTGGTGATGAGTGCATATTTCATATTCTATCATTTTGAGTGCTCCACCAAGATGTATTTGACATGGAAGAGTAACCCATGATCCTAATCGATTGTGCATTTGCATTCAAAAGAAAATTTTAAATAATGCACAAATTTAGGGGGACCTCTTGCTTATAACATACTTCTCAAAGCAACAATGTATTTCAATCTTATTATCATTTATCGAAGCTTTGATCTATATGTTGTCATCAATTACCAAAAATGGAGAGATTGAAAGTGCAACTATCCCTGGGTGCTTTTGGTAATTCCTAACAACATATAGCTCATTGAACTAATGCTCTTTCAAGATGATCATTTCAGAAAGTTCAATGTTTGGCATGGCATGGACTAGGAATGTGGACCCCTCAAAATGCTAAGGACACATATTGGCTCAAGCTCAAGACTCAACATTTCATTTTAGTGATCCAAGATCACATTGAGTCCATAGGAAAGCCAATACTATTAAAAGGGGATGAGGTGTTGCATAATGGCTTGCTTGCTCAAAATGCTTAGTGATATGCTCCAAAAGCCCTCAACCTCTTTCTCATATCCACATATGTCCCAAACCAAAAGTCAAACTCGGCCCCACCGATTTGATCTATCCAGCGCCACCGAGTTCATTTGACATAGCCACTGCTAGAAACCCTAATCAGTTTGGTCTCACTGATAGGGATCTCGGTCTCACCAAGATGGGATTGCAAACTCTCTGTTTCCCTTCCTAACGTTTCGGTCTAACCGAGATGAGCGAGCGGTCCCACCGAGTTCGCAATGCAAACTCTCTGTTTCCTTTTTGTAACGTTTCGGTCTCATCGAAATGAGCGATCGGTCCCACCAAGTTTGCCTGACCAACTCTCTGTTTTTCTATTACAGAAATCGGTCCCACCGAGTTTATGTGATCGGTGTCACCGAGATTACGTTATGCCCTAACCCTAATGAAATCGGTCCCACCGAGTTGACATGTCGGTCCCACCGAAAATCCTAACGTTCACATTTTGAAATAAATCGGTCTGACCGAGTTTTATGATTCGGTCTCATCGAGTTTGGTGTATTGTGTGCAACATTTAGATTTTGTGTGGAGGCTATTTACACCCCTCCACCCATCCTCCATTCATGGAGAGAGCTATCAGAATGTGCCTACACTTCTACCATTCATTTTCTGAGAGAGAACCACCTACTCATGTGTTGAGACCAAGATATTCCAATCCAACCACAAGAATCTTGATCTCTAGCCTTCCCCAAGTTGCTTTCCACTCAAATCATCTTTCCACCAAATCCAAATCAGTGAGAGAGAGTTGAGTGTTGGGGAGACTATCATTTGAAGCACAAGAGCAAGGAGTTCATCGTCAACACACCATCTATTACCTTTTGGAGAGTGGTGTCTCCTAGATTGGTTAGGTGTCATTTGGGAGCCTCCGACAAGATTGTGGAGTTGAACCACGGAGTTTGTAAGGGCAAGGAGATCGCCTATTTCGTGAAGATCTACCCAAATGAGGCAAGTCCTTCATGGGCGATGGCCATGGTGGGATAGACATGGTTGCTTCTTCGTGGACCCTTCGTGGGTGGAGCCCTCCATGGACTCACGCAACCGTTACCCTTCGTGGGTTGAAGTCTCCATCAACGTGGATGTACGATAGCACCACCTATTGAAACCACGCCAAAAATCTCCGTGTCTACATTGCGTTTGCTCCCTCTAAACTCCTTCCTTTACCTTCATGTGCAATGATTTACATTCCGCTGCTATACTCTTATACTTGTATGTGTATGTTGATTGCTTGACTTGTGCTAAGTTTCTAAAAATCTGCCAAGACTTAAAATTGGGAAAAGGCTAGGTTTTATTTGGTCAATTAGTCTAATCACCCCCTCTAGACATACTTTCGATCCTAAACCTTGGCTCAACCAGAGGCCTTAGAATGGGCAAGTTCTGTTGCAACGGCAAGGACCGAGCCAAGCTTGACGACTGGTTTCGATCCCCCGCCCTAGATCAGCTCGAGGAGCTCACTTTTGATGATGGGCATATGCGCTCGCTGCCAACGTCCACGTTCCGCCTCGCACCCACGCTGCGCATCGCCAAGTTCAGGAACTACCATCCCCCCTTAATGACGCGCCCGCTCTTATTCTACCATGACTGAAGAACTTCGAGCTCGTTGACGTCTGCCTCCCAAACGGTGACATGGAGCACCCGCTTAGTGGCTGTACTGCACTCGAGTACCTTCGTCTTCAGGTGATCAATGGGTTGAGTAGCTTCCACATGACCTCCATGACTCTCCGGACTATTTATGTGTGTTGCTGGTGCGGCAAGAAGACATCACAAGATGTGTACCACGATATGGTCATTGAGTACACACCTGCACTTAAGAGATTACTTGTAGTTGATCAAAAGGTCCAACAAGAATCAATGTCATTTATGCGCCAAAATTGACAGTGGTGGCCTACTCGTCTGACAAATACTCTGAACTTGTTATTGGATCCACACCCGTTTAGGTACAACAGCCGTCTTCTACCTCTACTTCTACAAATTAACATTATTTCTAATTTTGAAGATGTATGTTCATCTGTCATCCAGAAAATGATTCCGAAAAGCTTGACCCCGAAACTGCACACAGTGAAGTTGTCAATTTCCTGAGATGCTTTTCGTGCCTAGAGAAGCTATATATCGAGGCGATGTTCCTTTCTTGTTAAATGTTAACCATAAGGGAGTTCAATTTGTGACACCTTTTTCCAAGTTTACAATGACAATGTACTACGATTTATGAAGGATTCTTTTGGAGGATTTCAGTACATACATGTCCCCCTCTATATTGGTTGCTTGATCCACATGGTTAAAATCCATAAACATTTCTCCTTTGGATTCATCTATACTAGTTTTCTTAGGGAACTTTTCATCCACTCCAACCTCTTGTGAAGAAGGCTACATTTTTCTAGATTGTAATCAAATGCCCATGTTAATCATATCAGATCGAAGATGGCATGTTAGTGCATTTTACAAACCCTGCAAACTAAATAGGCCTGTAGTAGTGTTCAAAACTACATGTAGGCACTAACACATTTTCTTCTTTTGCAGATAAGATTAGGCCCAGTGGTGGATAATGTGATACAATATAACAATCACGTCGAATGCCTAGATCTGCATCTCTTAGAAATTACTTTGAACTCCTACCAAGGGACCTTACCGGAGATTATATTCGCCAGGTTCTTTGTTGTCAGAGCAAGGGTGCTGAAGGTAATGAGGTTTGCCCTACATTTATTTTGCAAAAATGATTGGTTTGTTGATCAGCACCGGCGGCTGCGGCAGAATGGAATAGGCTCCGAAAATGCTGAATTTCATTTTGGAACTTCAGATGACAGAGTAATCGGAAGTCATCGTGTCAACCCCATACATGACTTCTTAGTGTCTGACCCCTTTGCAAAACTTATGAGGTTTCGAAACCAAACTTAGAAGTGGTAATATTAGTTTGAACCTCTCTGATATCCATGTTTAGCAGATAAGCGCTAGCGTTTGCAGCTGATGAGCTGAATTTCATTTCTAATATCAGTTTGAACCTTGTAATCTTCGAATTTGAGCCATATAACTCTAGAATTTGAACCTTGTAATATTTCGAGCTTTTGTGGTACGATCGTTGAAATGGCATCGTATGAGACTTGTATATCAGTAGCACTATTTTGACCTTAATATGCAATGGTCTTAGATTTTATTAACCATTCTCGAATATGTTTACCTTGTCGATCTCGTAGCACACGATTTGTATGGCTAACTCAACTGCGATCTTCGACATTATTGCACATAGTTGGTTTCTTCAACTGTGTGCCCTGTAGAGCGCAGAATTAATTAATTATCACACTCGAGTGTCCATCATCACCCTTCTGTGTAACTTTGACCTCATCACCCACGGGTAAACTTATGACTGAAGTCATTCCACACACTTCGTTTTTACAAAGATTTTTGCCAATAAGCGCCCACGATCTGTCCCTCTTCTAGCCGACGCGTGGCCAAACTAGCCGGGTGGGAAGCTTGCGCGGTAAAGTGCGTGGTAGCATGGGAACATGCTCACCGACGATACATTTGGCGCCTCTTCGAGCCCACGCATGGTCAAACAAAACGTGTGTGGTGCGGTGTTGTCAAGCGTGCATTGGAATCCTCCGCTATGAACGTCGTGACAAGATGTGACGACTACAGGCCGGCCAGCCCCCATTTATTACAGAAGCCATTTAACCCTTGTGTCTCTTCAACCTTTCGATCGTGCCCCACCATTGCAAGAAGCACACCCACCATGACAAATTCTTAGAGGGTATCCTGCGCGACTCCAATGGCGCTCCGAGCGGCTGCCGACGACGAGCAACAGTTCACCATGCATGTCATGGTGGACACCGACAGAAGGTTCACGGAGCTCTCGATGGTGTACACCAACAACCCGGTCTGGGTGGAGCACTCCATCCACATCATGGAGCTGTTGCTTGCCAAGGTTAAGTACAAGGTGGTTGGGTTCTACCTTGAGTACACCCGCGCTCGTGCCGGGTGTCGTCCCAAGGTCGTCGTCGCCCAAATGTGCATGTGCAACCACATCCTCGTCTACCACTACTGCTTGGCCACAAGGCCTTGCGAGCATTTTGTCAGGTTTGTCAATAGCCCCCACTACATGTTCACTACACTGGACATCACCAACGATGTAAAGGTGCTCAAGAATTCGGGCATCGCCTACCAGAATCTTGTCGACATCCAGGGCCAATACAAGATCTGGGGCAGCAGGGAGCATGAGAAGGACTCACTGGTTCACCTCGCCGAGGCCATCATCGACCCCTACTACAGAGACATGAAGGATTCCTGCAACAAGGACAAGCGTGCCTGGCACTCGGTCTGGATGGAGAAATTCAACAAAGCTTATGTCGTGTACTGATACGTCTCCGTCCTACCTACTTTTCCAAACACTTCCCCCCTTGTTTTGGACTCTAACTTGCATGATTTGAATGGAACTAACCCGGACTGATGCTGTTTTCAGCAGAATTACCATGGTGTTATTTATGTGCAAAAACAAACGTTCTCGGAATGACCTGAAACTTCACAGAGCAACTTTTCAGAAAATATGAAAAATACTTCCAAAAGATGAAGGCTAGGGGGCCCACCACCTGTCCACGAGGGTGGGGGGCGCGCCTGCCCCCCTAGGGCGCGCCCCCTACCTCGTGGGCCCCTTGTTGCCTCTCCGACTCCAACTCCAACTCCATATATTGTGTTTCGGGGAGAGAAAAATTAGAGAGAAGAATTCATCACGTTTTACGATACGGAGCCTCCACCAAGCCCTAAAACCTCTCGGGAGGGCTGATCCGGAGTCCGTTCGGGGCTCCGGAGAGGGGAATCCGTCGCCATCGTCATCATCAACCATCCTCCATCACCAATTTCATGATGCTCACTGCCGTGCGTGAGTAATTCCATCGTAGGCTTGCTGGACGATGATGGGTTGGATGGGATCTATCATGTAATCGAGTTAGTTTTGTTAGGGTTTGATCCCTAGTATCCACTATGTTCTGAGATTGATATTGCTATGACTTTGCTATGCTTAATGCTTGTCACTAGGGCCCGAGTGCCATGATTTCAGATCTGAACCTATTATGTTTTCATCAATATATGAGTGTTCTTGATCCTATCTTGCAAGTCTATAGTCACCTATTATGTGTTATGATCCGTTAACCCCGAAGTGACAATAATCGGGATACTTACCGGTGATGACCGTAGTTTGAGGAGTTCATGTATTCACTATGTGTTAATGCTTTGTTCCGGCACTCTATTAAAAGGAGGCCTTAATATCCCTTAGTTTCCGTAAGGACCCCGTTGCCACGGGAGGGTAGGACAAAAGATGTCATGCAAGTTCTTTTCCATAAGCACGTATGACTATATTCGGAATACATGCCTACATTACATTGACAAACTGGAGCTAGTTCTGTGTCACCCTAGGTTATGACTGTTACATGATGAACCGCATCCGGCATAATTCTCCATCACCGATCCATTGCCCACGAGCTTTCCATATATTGTTCTCCACTTATTTACTTTTCCGTTGCTATTGCTATCATCACTACAAAATACCAAAAACATTACTTTTACTAGTGTTACCTTTTGTTACCGTTATCACTACTATCATATCACTTTGCTACTAAACACTTTGCTGTAGATATTAAGTTTCTAGGTGTGGTTGAATTGACAACTCAGCTGCTAATACTTGAGAATATTCTTTGGCTCCCCTTGTGTCGAATCAATAAATTTGGGTTGAATACTCTACCCTCGAAAACTGTTGCGATCCCCTATACTTGTGGGTTATCAAGACTATTTTCTGGCACCGTCGCCCGGGAGCATAGCTCTATTCTTTGAGTCACTTGGGATATATATCTGCTTATCATTATGAAGAACTTGAGAGATCCAAAAACCAAGATCTA
Organism: Triticum urartu; assembly: GCF_056163025.1. Lineage (NCBI taxonomy): Eukaryota > Viridiplantae > Streptophyta > Magnoliopsida > Poales > Poaceae > Triticum > Triticum urartu. The sequence continues at coordinate 141,074,980 of NC_141876.1, read as the reverse complement.
TCCCTCAACTACGAGGGGAGGTAAGGAACTGCCATCTAGCTCTACACTTGATTCACCTTCTGTTTTGAGTAAGCTTGCGACGCCTACACCTGCTTCTGCTATTCGTTCTGATATGTCGCATGTTATTGATGATGCCACTTCTGCTATGCATGATACTTATGATGAAACTACCTCTATGGCTGATACTACTATGCCACTTAGTGATTTTCTTGATGAACAACTTGCTAGAGCTAGAGAAATTGAAAATATTGAATCTGATGATACTGATGAAAGTGATGATGAAGAATCACTTGTTATTCATAAGGGTTATGTTTTTGATCAAGAAGCTTCTTTAGCTATTTTAGCTTGCAAAAATAGAAATGAACTCAAAAGGTTATTAGCTAAATGGAGTAAGCAATCTCTAAATGCTAGAATGAAACCTGACCCTGCTTTTGCTACTTCACCTATCTTTGTTACTGATAAGGATTATGAATTCTCTGTTGATCCTGATATAATTACTTTGGTTGAATCTGATCCTTTTCATGGTTATGAATCTGAAACTGTTGTGGCACATCTTACTAAACTGAATGATATAGCCACCCTGTTCACTAAAGATGAGAGAACTCGTTACTTTTATATCCTTAAAATATTTCCATTCTCATTAAAGGGTGATGCTAAGATATGGTTTAATTATCTTGATCCTGGTTGTGTGCGCAGTCCCCAGGATATGATTTATTACTTCTCTACTAAATATTTCCCTGCTCATAAGAAACAAGCTGCTTTAAGGGACATATATAATTTTGTGCAAATTGAAGAAGAGAGTCTCCCACAAGCTTGGGGGAGGCTTCTCCAATTACTTAATGCTTTGCCTGATCATCCTCTTAAGAAAAATGAAATACTTGATATCTTTTATAATGGACTAACTGATGCCTCCAGAGATTACCTGGATAGTTGTGCTGGTTCTGTTTTCAGGGAAAGAACACCGGATGAAGCTGAAATTCTATTGAATAATATGTTGACAAATGGAAATAATTGGACACCTCCGGAGCCAATTCTTGAGCCTATTCCTAAACCAACTCCGAAGAAGAGGGGTATTCTATTTCTCAGTCCTGAAGATATGCAAGAGGCAAAGAAATCTATGAAAAGGTATTAAAGCTGAAGATGTTAAGAATTTACCTCCTATTAAAGAAATACTTGGTGTTAATTTACCGCCTGTTGGAGAAACATATGATCTTAATCCTTTACCTATTGAAGAAACTCATGGTCTTGATAACCCGACACAGGTAGTAAAGGTAAATTCTCTCTGTAGATATGATAAAGCTGAAATCCCATTTACTAAATTTGCTAGCCCATGCTTAGATGAGTTTATAAATTTATGGCCAAGCAAGAAGACTTTAATTCTTATTTTGGTAGACAATTGAAATACAATTCAAATATGCTTGAACGCTTGGGTGATTATATGGCTAATGTCAAAGGTGAACTTAAATTTATTAGTAAACATGCTTCTATGGTTACCACTCAAGTAGAACAAGTACTTAAAGATCAAAATGATTTGCTTAATGAATTTAATAATAAGAATAATGATAATGTTGTTAGAGTTATGACTAGAGGTGGTAGAATGACTCAGGAACATTTTTATCCTGAAGGCCATCCTAAGAGAATTGAGCAAGATTCTCAGAGAAATAATATAGATGCACCTAGTCCTTCTAAAAAGAAGAAAAAGAAAAATGATAGGACTTTGTATGCTTCTAGTGATCCTATTGTTGAACACCTAATAATCCAAATGATATTTCTATTTCTGATGCTGAAACTCAATCTGGTAATGAACCTGAAACTAGTGGTAATGTTAATAATAATGTTCATAATGATGCTCAACCTAGTAATGATAATGATATAGAAATTGAACCTGCTATTGATCTTGATAACCCACAATCAAAGAATCAACGTTATGATAAGAAAGAATTTGTTGCTAGGAAACATGGTAAAGAAAGAGAACCATGGGTTCAGAAACCCATGCCTTTTCCTCCCAAACCATCCAAGAAAAAGGATGATGAGGATTTTGAGCGCTTTGCTGAAATGATTAGACCTATCTTTTTGCATATGCAATTAACTGATATGCTCAAAACTAATCCTTATGCTAAGTACATGAAAGATATAATTACAAATAAAAGAAAGATACCAGAAGCTGAAATTTCCACCATGCTTGCTAATTATACTTTTAAGGGTGGAATACCAAAGAAACTTGGAGATCTCGGTGTACCAACTATACCATGCTCCATTAAAAGAAACTATGTTAAAACTGCTTTATGTGATCTTGGAGCCGGTGTTAGTGTTATGCATCTCTCTTTATATCGTAGACTTGATTTGAATAAGTTGACACCTATTGAAATATCTTTGCAAATGGCTGATAAATCAACTGCTATACCTATCGGTATTTGTGAGGATGTGCCTGTTGTAGTTGCAAACGTTACTATTTTAACGGACTTTGTTATTCTTGATATTCCCGAGGACGATAGTATGTCTATTATTCTTGGAAGACCCTTTTTGAATACTACAGAGGCTGTTATTGATTGCACTAAAGGCAATGTCACTTTTCATGTTAATGGTAATGAGCATACGGTACACTTTCCGAGGAAACAACCTCAAGTTCATAGTATCAACTCTATTGGAAAAATTCCATCGATTATATTTGGAGGTTTTGAATTTCCTCTTCCTACTGTCAAGAAGAAATATGATATTCTTATTATTGGGGATGTGCATATCCCCGTTGAGGTAACATAGTGTTATTCGAAATTTCTCCAGTTCCATGTTATTCGGAATGAGTTCGTTAACAAGACTTGATCAACCTTGTTAGGGGATTCCTTTTGATGATCATGAGATGGATGAAACTAGAAGGCACAACCTTATGTACCCCACTTTTACTTTCTGATATTTATATTAAATAAAATAAAAATAAATATTTTTCTGTCTGTTATCTGATTATCCGTGCAATATAAAAATACCTCGAAAATAAAAGTTCTCCAAATGCCCTGAAATTTAAATATGATTTTTTCTAGAATATTTGAGAATATTTGGCACTGAGAACACAGCAGGGGGGTCAACCACCTTCCCATGAGGGTGGAGGGCGTGCACTACCCCCTGGGTGCGCCCCCTGCCTCATGGGCCCATGGTGGCCCTCCTCCACTTATTCTTTCACCCATACACTCCTTCTTCCTCCCCCAAACACGAATATCCAGCTCAAACCCGAGTCCAAGCTCGTTTTGCTGCCATTTTTGATCTCCTTGCTCAAAGCACCTCTCACAAAACTTCTTGGGGAGATTGTTCCTTGGTATGTGACTCCTCCATTGGTCCAATTAGTTTTTGTTCTAGTGCTTTATTCATTGAAAATTTTTGTTGCTTAGGTGACCCAGTTCTTGAGCTTGCATGTCAAATTTATTTGGTCAAAAGTAGTTTTGATGCATGATATAGGCCCTAGGCACTTGTAGGAGTAGTTGCTATCAATATTATTGAGTTTGCTTTACCTTTATTTTGAAGTTACTAAAAATTTCAGAATTTTTTAGAAAATGATGAGGAGACTTTTGAGGGGCTCATCGAGCCAAAGCTCGAAGGAAAAGGCACCGAAGCCTAAGTATAATCTGCCCCGCTCCGCGGAGGTTCGGGCGTGTGAATGGCCTTCCGAGGATTTCTTGAGAGCAGCCAGGATTTATGAAGATTTTCATGAATTGGCTAAGAATGCAGGCCTTACCGCTTTCCTCCACGACCAATGCAATCAGTATCTCTTACTCACAAATATCTTTGTGCAAAACTTTCATTTCCATTCTAGGAGCTCACCACCTACGGTGGAGTTTTATTTATATGATGAGCATAAGGAGATGTCACTTTATGATTTTTGTCGGGTTTGTTTAGTCCCTTTTGAGGGCAAGACATAAGAACCACATCGCGATGATGTGGAGGGGTTTATTGATACTATCACTGTAGGGGAAACAAGGAAGGTTTCCGATGCTCGAATCACTAGCATACATTTTCCTGTTTTACGTTATTTTGCATTATTTGCTAGTCATTGCTTAATTGGTCGCGGAAACTGTGGAAACCTTAGTATCGCTGATATTATTATTTTGCTCCACGGTTTATATGGTGATAACTCTGTTAGTATGGGCGGCATTATTGCCAAACGGTTAAGTCTGAACCGTACAAAGGAGCCCATCTTTAGAGGCATCTATGCTTCACGCCTAGTTGCATATTTTAACATACCTATTAGGCATTATGAGAAGGGAGAAAAAGTGTTGCCTCGTGTTTATCTAGATTATAAAAGTATGGTTGCACATGATTTTATTGTTAAGAATAGGGAAGGAGAGCTTAAATATCAATTGTTCTTTAATAAACATCATCCTGATACTATTACCCTGCCTGCTCCTTCTTTGTTTGATTTATCTGTAGGCCAGTACCTTGTTCCGTTGAAGGCTATTCACACCTACCGGAACACTGCACCAGCCATGGAGCCAGAGCCGGAACCACAAGTTGATCCTTCACGACAGTCTAATTACCAGTGGGATCCGGAGATGATTGTCAGCCAGTGGAAACCGGAGTCTTCCTCTTCTTCTTCTCAGTACGACCCCAACTATTATTATGGATATCCGCTAGGCCAGCCGTGGCCATAGACCAGCTTAGGCCAAAAGCCTAAGCTTGGGGGAGTACGTATTTCCCACTGACATTACATTTATGCTCACACACTCATTGCTAGATGTCGGTGCTCATACTTTTTCATTGTATCATCCATGCTAGTTTATTTTTCTTTTTATGTTTTCTTCTTATGTGTTTAATAAACCTTAAGAAAAACCAAAAAAAATTAGTTGTAGCTTTTAATCAGTTTAATTTCCATGCTTGTAGTAGTAATTAAAAAGAAAACCCAAAAAGATTTCCTGTTCTTCTTTTGCTTGTTGGGAGCTTTCCCGTGTAAATAGTTTTATTTCTTTTCTTTTCTTTGGGGGTCGATAGGAGAAGACCATAATTAAATTGTTGAAGTGGCTCTTATATGCATTATTGTTTATCTGACAAAAGAGCCCATATTGCCTTGTCTTCTCCTGTTTATTGAATGCCTGCAGATTCCAACTTAGTCCAATGCACGTGCACTATTATTATTATTCACATCATTCGATCGTGCAAGTGAAAGGCAATTATGATGATATATGATGGACTGACTGAGATGAGAAAAGCTGGTATGAACTCGACCTCTCTTGTTTTTGTAAATATGATTAGTTCATCGTTCCCGATTCAGCCTATTATGAATAAACATGTTTGCAATGACAACTAAGATCATAGTTTCTTGTGCCATGCTTGATTAGCTATGAGTTATAATGGTTTACCTTGCGTGCCAACATGCTATTGAGATAGTTATGATGTGGTATGATAGGGTGGTATCCTCCTCTAAATGATTTAAATGACTTGACTTGGTGCATGTTCACGCATGTAGTTGAAACAAAATCAACATAGCCTTCACGATATTTATGTTCATGGTGGATTATATCCTACTCATGCTTGCATTCGGTGTTGATTAATTTTAATGCATGTTCATGACTGTTGTCGCTCTCTAGCTGGTCGCTTCCCAGTCTTTTGCTAGCCTTCACTTGTACTAAGCGGAAATACTGCTTGTGCATCCAAACTCCTTAAACCCCAAAGTTATTCCACATGAGTCCACTATACCTACCTATATACGGTATCTACCTGCCGTTCCAAGTAAATTTGTATGTGCCAAACTCTAAACCTTCAAATAAATATTCTGTTTTGTATGCTCGAATAGCTCATGTATCAACTAGGGCTGTCCGTATCTTCCATGTTAGGCGGGTTATTCTCAAGAGGAGTGGACTCCGCTCCTCACTCACGAGATAAATGGCTGGTCACCAGGATGCCCAGTCCCATGCTTTATGCAAACTAAATCAAAATAATTGCAAACAAAACTCCCCCTGGGACTCTTGTTAGTTGGAGGCACTCGTTGTTTCGAGCAAGCCATGGATTGATGCTTGTTGGTGGAAGGGGGAGTATAAACTTTACCATTCTGTTTGGGAACCGCCTATAATGTGTGTAGCATGGAAGATATCGCCATCTCTTGGTTGTTATGTTGACAATGAAAGTATACCGCTCAAAATATTATTCACCTCTGCTTCAAAACCGAGCTCTGGCACCTCTACAAATCCCTGCTTCCCTCTACGAAGGGCGTATCTATTTACTTTTATGCTGAGTCATCATCCTCTTATTAAAAAGCACCAGTTGGAGAGCACCACTGTCATTTGCATTCATTATTGTTAATTTACATTGAGTATGACTTGACTGGATCTATTTTACCATGAATTATAATGTCTAGTCAGTCCTTGGTCTTTAAAGGTGCTCTGCATTTATGTTTTGCGGTCTCAGAAAGGCCTAGCAAGATACCACCTTGTTATATCATATTATGATTGTTTTGAGAAAGTGTTGTCATCCGAGATTTATTATTATGGCTCGCTAGTTGATTATGCTATTGATATGAGTAAACTTGAGACCTATGCGTTATTGCAAATGTGGTTAGTTATAATCTTTGCTGAAAACTTGAATGCTGGCTTCACATATTTACAACAACAAGAGCAAACAGAGTTTGTAAAAGTTTTTCTTTATCACTTTCAGTTTGTCAACTGAATTGCTTGAGGACAAGCAAAGGTTTAAGCTTGGGGGAGTTGATACGTCTCCGTCGTATCTACTCTTCCAAACACTTTTGCCCTTGTTTTGGACTCTAACTTGCATGATTTGAATGGAACTAACCTGGACTGACGCTGTTTTCAGCAGAATTACCATGGTGTTATTTATGTGCAGAAACAAACGTTCTTGGAATGACCTGAAACTTCACGGAGCAACTTTTCAGAAAATATGAAAAATACCTGCAAAAGATGAAGGCTAGGGGGCCCACCACCTGTCCACGAGGGTGGGGGGCGCGCCCCCTACCTCGTGGGCCCCCTGTTGCCTCTCCGACTCCAACTCCAACTCCATATATTGTGTTTCAGGGAGAAAAAACAGAGAGAAGAATTCATCGCGTTTTACGATAAGGAGCCTCCACCAAGCCCTAAAACCTCTCGAGAGGGCTGATCTGGAGTCCGTTCGGGGCTCCGGAGAGGGGAATCTGTCGCCATCGTCATCATCAACCACCCTCCATCACCAATTTCATGATGCTCACTGCCGTGCGTGAGTAATTCCATCGTAGGCTTGCTGGACGGTGATGGGTTGGATGGGATCTATCATGTAATCGAGTTAGTTTTGTTAGGGTTTGATCCCTAGTATCCACTATGTTCTGAGATTGATGTTGCTATGACTTTGCTATGCTTAATGCTTGTCACTAGGGCCCGAGTGCCATGATTTCAGATCTGAACCTATTATGTTTTCATCAATATATGAGTGTTCTTGATCCTATCTTGCAAGTATATAGTCACCTATTATGTGTTATGATCCGTTAACCCCGAAGTGACAATAATCGGGATACTTACCGGTGATGACCGTAGTTTGAGGAGTTCATGTATTCACTATGTGTTAATGCTTTGTTCCGGTACTCTATTAAAAGGAGGCCTTAATATCCCTTAGTTTCCGTAAGGACCCTGCTGCCACGGGAGGGTAGGACAAAAGATGTCATGCAAGTTCTTTTCCATAAGCACGTATGACTATATTCAGAATACATGCCTACATTACATTGACGAACTGGAGATAGTTCTATGTCACCCTAGGTTATGAGTGTTACATGATGAACCGCATCCGACATAATTCTCCATCACCGATCCATTGCCTACGAGCTTTCCATATATTGTTCTCTGCATATTTATTTTTCCGTTGCTATTGCTATCATCACTACAAAATACCAAAAACATTAATTTTACTACTGTTACCTTTTGTTACCGTTATCACTACTATCATATTACTTTGCTCCTAAACACTTTGCTGCAGATATTAAGTTTCCAGGTGTGGTTGAATTGACAACTCAGCTGCTAATACTTGAGAATATTCTTTGGCTCCCCTTGTGTCGAATCAATAAATTTGGGTTGAATACTCTATCCTCGAAAACTATTGCGATCCCCTATACTTGTGGGTTATCATGTATGCGGCCAAGGAGGAGTACACGAGCTACGTCATGTACAGGTGGATCGTTGACATGAGGAAGTGCCTCCTTCCCCAAAACAGCCAGGGATCTAGCCGGAAACAGAGCAATGGCAAGCGTCGTCGCAACAATAAGTAGATGATTAGATCCTCATTTCTCCTAGTTTAATATGCATGTAATTGCTTACTTTGGTGTGTGGATATGTTATGTGTGTAGTCACTTGTGTAATTGTATGCTTAATTTGGTTTTGCAATGCTGTCTCTTTAAGTATATATGTTGATGCTCTGTAGACAGAGCAAATCACATCGCACATGGACTAAACAATGGAACCCATGGGTGATGATTTCATCAATTGCTGACAATTGTATACCAGCAATTGTTTGCTCACAACACACACGGCTTGTTAATAGGAACTGTCTGTGTTGTTATTGGTCTTCCCACACATTTCCGATTATAGACCTGTTTGCCGCGTATCACACACATCTTGTTAAGTTGAACCGTTTATGTTCTCTTGGCTCAATGCAAACAGTTCATCCGAGTGAACTGTATGCCATATATCTCACATACCTTCATCTGGCTGCCCATTTCTATTGTTCCGCCTCATCATAAATAGTTTATCCGAGTGAACTGTATGCCGTATATCGCACACGCCTTCATCTGGCTGCCGTTTCTTTTGTTTTTCCTCATCACAAATAGTTCATTGAACTGAATCGTATGCCCTCATCGCACACGCAAGTAAAATTTGAACCGTGTTTGATGTATTGTTCATCGCAAACGTTTTGCATCTTTTTGACGGTTATTTTACATCACTGTTTGCGATTAATGCATCGCACACAGTTTCGTCAAAGGGTCTCTAATCGTAGTGTCGCGTTAGCAGCATCCTGCAGTAGTGAGGATCCATCTACATTAAGTTTCTTTTCAAAACCTAATCCTTCCTTCTGAGGATTTTTGTGAATAATGGACTTCTTGAGCACATCACATAGGGTTTGATGCCCTTTTAGGCTCCTTAGCATTCCAGTCTCAAGTAAGCCCTTTAACCTGCAATTTTCTTCAGTAATAGAAGCAAAATCCTCAGAAGAGGGATCAATAGTGGTACCAATTTCAGTACTACCAGTATTCTCTTTGGTAGCATTAGAGTTTTCAGCATTAGATTCAGCATTGCTACATTCTAGGCATTTTAAGCATGGGGGAACAAAACCATCAGGAATTTGAACAGATTGCTCGGTGAAGAGAGAAGCTTTCTGTAAAACCATCTCGTTATGAGACTTTTTCAGTGACACGAGTTCTTGATTCCTTTTGAGGAGTTCATTTGATAAACCCTCGTAGTCAACTGAGAGTGAGTCATATCAAATGGTGAGATCATCAATAGTTGATGAGAAAGCATCTTGCTCTTCAATCAACTTTTGATTCTTCTCCATCTCTTCGACCAGTAATCCTTCAGTTTTCCTGAGATTTCTTTCAAGCATTTCAAGTTCATCATGTTGGGATTTTGCAATTTTGACCAACTTGGCATAAGATATATATTTCGAAGAATATTCGTTCATGGATCTTAGGTGTTTGGCAGATACATGATCCTTTGAAGATTTTGCCATGAGAGAGAAGATGATCGGTTCATCATTGCTTGAATCATCATCACTTGAAGCATTACTATCAGTGTCAGATTCGCTGAAGTTCTTTGATGATTTAATAGCAACATATGCATTACTTCTCCCAATCCTTTTGTAAAATTCTTCATCATCTGATTCAGTATTGGTAGCTTCTTCTTCATAATCCACTGTCAGATCTGCATACGCTCGGTTTATCTGTGACGTACTTTTCATATTTGATTCAATGATAGCTCTGACTTTCACTCAGTGACTGGTCTCGTCGAAGAAGATGACAGAGTTGCAATTTCCTTCGAGAGCTTAGTATGACGATCCATTCGAGTAAAACCACTGTAGTGAAGGTATTTCCATCTGCTACTAGGTTTTCCTTCCCAACTAGGGCAATCAGCGATGTCGTGGCCGTATAGCTTGCACTTGAAGCACTTCATGTCTTTCAGAGGCAATCTTCTTCTCGATGATTCTGGCTCATCATTATTTGTGAGATAAAGATTGTGTCTTTTTAGATCACTTAGCCTTTGAGTGAGCATTTCAAGTTCTCTGGTGATGGTGTGTTGATTCTCGACATCTTCCTCTTCTTCTTCTTCTAAACTGGCATGGTGTGAGAGAATTTCTCCTTCACTTTCCGAAGAAGATTCTCGATTAGCATTTTCCAGCTCCATTTTTTCTTCATGAATAGACAACAGTGTCATGACCTCAACATAGTGAAGCTCTTCATAGTCAGGTCTTTCTTTGATTTCAGACACAATGGGATCGAAGGATTCATCAAGTGCACTCAGAAGCTTGTTGACTACATCTCTATCGATGATATCAGTTACTCCTCGCTAATGTAATCTTTCGACAATGTTAGTCAATCGATCAGTGAGTTCCATGACACTTTCTTTATGAAGGCTTTTGAATCCAGTGAACATAGCTCGAAGCATTTTAGTGTGAGGATATGATCTGGCAAAAAATTCTTCAGGCACTGTTGAGAGCGTCCCAAATTTATTTTGCTGAGTTGAGCCTGTGGAACCGAAGGAAAATGTCTTTTGATAGACTACCACAGATGATATCTTTTGCTTGAGCATCCAACTACAAATTTGCTTTATCATTGGAAGTCAGATCATTTTGTTGCTGAATGGTGTAGCCATCTTCCTCAATCTGCCACAGATCATAGTTGACAACTTGAATTATGATTCCCATTCGTTCCTTCTAGTATAGATAGTCATTTCCATCGAAGATGGGAAACCTTTCAGAGTGTGAGGATATACCTGCAAGCGACATACTCAAAACTCCAAGGACGCTAGACCTTTAATAAAGAGAGACTTGGAGAATTTGCTCTAATACCAAAGACTGCGAGTATATCGACCAGAGGGGGGGTGAATGGGAGATACAAATTTTCTTTTGAAAGGTTTGAAACACAACCCAATCACTGCAGCAGAATGTAATTATGAAGGAAATAGACAAGTCAATCTTCTTCATCAGAAGCATATTCATCGATGAAAGCTTTAACAATAGTACGAGCTTGATAGATCAGAGGTTTAACCACAATGAGAGTAATACAACATGCATACAAATGAAGCAGAACGAGGCACAACATAGAAGAAACTGAGTGAAATGCTATAGAACTATTTCACAAGAAAGTCTAAAGTATAGGAGAGAGGTGATGAAAACAGACGAAAATAAACACAGATAAACAAAACAAAGTGATCAATAATACTATCGATACAGAGCACGAATGTTAACTGCTGAAGGAAATGCAGTAGAGTAGAATTAACCAATGGTGCTCAAAGGCGACATAGAGATTTGCTAGACCAGTTCACCCTTTACCAAAGGGCTACGTATAGTTGGAGGGGATGTGACTTAACACAGAAGATAAACTCACTTCACCCTATTCTCCTTCAACACAGAGCTAATTAGACTCAGGTTGATTTCACTCTGGCAGATCCTTATCAGCGATCTCCAAACCTTCTGTCGACCTTCGCAAACCACAATCACTCTTGGTTGCTAAAGATCAGGCTCGGTGAAGACAACGACTCTTCCTCACTCTAAGCCGAAACCTATCCGTCTAGAGAGTGCGCAGCTCTCAAGAGTAATAGGTACAAGAACGCTCACTCAGAACTACTGTGATGCTAAATCACTGTCTAAGTTTGGGCTCTTGATTTTTCTCTCGGTGGATCTTAAACTTAAATCACTCAGAGAGGGGTTGCTCAAATCAATCTTCTCAGGAATCTCAAGTGGAGCAGCCAACAGTCAAAGTTGGAGCGGGGTGGCTATTTATAGTCACAATGTTCCCTAATGGGAAATGAACAAATTAGACATCAGGCTCAGCCAATGGCCCAACAACACGATTCCAACGGTCAGATTTGAGCACAATCGTAGCAGCAAGAAATGCTAACTCCCCGGTCCGAGGCAAATCTCTTGCAGCGAAGAAGATCACAATCGCTTGTTGGCAAGTATTTGTACAAAGCACAAGGAGATTTCTCTCACAACTTTCGTAGGTTTTGGCTAAGCATCACAACAGATCTAAGCATTGAGAACCTATACCCCTCTTAGTAGTACGGAGGACATATGACCAAAAAAAAGGAATGAAAGAAGAACAACTAAATGAAAGAAACGTCTTCATATAGTCTTCGACTTCCACTGTTGCAGTCAATTTCTTTGGATGACAGTACCGAGTCAAAAGCTTTGCTTCAACAGTAAATCTTCGAGGGGTCGATTTCTTCTCATTAATCTTCTCGACTCTATCACTTCAACAAATATAGCTCATTCTTCTGTAGAACACAGATGTACTTAGGTGAAATTCCTCGAACTCAGCACCGGAGACAACATAATCTTTGATTGTGTATGGATCTTTTCTCTCTGTATGCACTAGCAAAAAAAATTAGTCCATACCTGTTTCTGTCAACAATCTCCAAACACAAGGTATGCAGATATTACACCAACACCCCTTCTCGGTGTTAAATCCCGTGCAGGATTGCCGCCCCCTTTGCCGCCTCTCATCTCTGCAGAAGATCTCCACCACCTATAGCCACCATCGCCATCTACCACCTTGATGAACTCGAGAAACCCTAGTCATGCCGATTCATTGAGACAAAATGCAGGTAAATTCTTCTTAAATATCTTCCATTTCGGTTTGAATCAAGTGTGAATGCTATCTGTGTAGTGAATCCATGGTTTGGATTCACAGTGCCCAAAGTGTTTGGACACCAGGGTTTTTTGCAATAATGACCATATGATGTATGCCAAAACCTTCTTCATAAGACTTCCATTTGGCTTTGAAGACAGGAAGATATGGTTTTTTCATTGGTTGTTCTCTCAATCATGATGTGCTTGAATTGTTGTTAGCTACTTGATGAAACTGTACAAGTGGTCTATGAGTTAGGTCACTGTTCAGGTCATGACCATGGCCGGTCTGCATGCAACTGACAAACAGTCCAATTGCTATGTAAACATACATACAGCTAGTTTTGATGATTGCTTCATAATTACAAAAGTGTACTATCAGATTTTAGATCATTCAAATTGCTTTCTAAAAATCCTAACAATAGCTATCCATGTATAAATTAGGATAGATGCTAAAAATAGAACATTACAACTTTGTGAAATTTATGCCACATAGTGCACATTTTTGTTAATTCTTCAATAGACATATTGATCTCTTGCACATTCTTCTTGTTGTTTTGTGCAAGTATTTAGAAAGAGCAAGACATTGTTAAATTTTGTGAGCATGCTGACATAAGCCACTGTGTATTAATGGACAATGGATATATGTAGTAATTTATTACTTGTATGCGTAACTATTGTAATCCACAGTTCATCCCGTGCTGCAAGCAAACAATTCTGGAAGAAGCTGGTTATTTTTTATTTCAAAATCCCTCTGCTAAGCCTCGGATTAAAACAAAGCATGCCTTTCTTTTCTATTGTTTTGTCGTAAACTATAAAGGGAAAAAATTTACCAACTTGGAGAGAATTTGCCAAAATATACAAATTCTAGGTTGATATGAAGCTGTACTTTGATATTAGCACACATGGACCTCAAATCGGTGTGGATTTGGACGATGTTCCACTCGTTCATCCATATAAGTGTTCTCAAACATACATACTTTGCTTACGTAGACTTGCGTTTACTTGCCTGTTATTAATAGTCTTAAATATGGATATCCACACATGTTCTCAATCTTTTTTATGTATATCTGCTCAGCTTACTATGCTATGTCAAAAGAAACACAAGAGATAGTAGACAACATGGAACTCACTGCTGGAACCACATGTAATGGAAAGAGATGCAGTATGTTGTGCGTTTTGCTAGCAATATTGAATCGCTTGTGCGAATATACGCACATGAACAAAGTTCTACATTGTACAAGATACTGATGGACACTCTGACCGAGTTCAACGTTAGGAAGAAACTATTGGTAATAATTTTTTTGTTTCAGCGTTCATAGTACAACCTTTGTTATTTAAAATATGCCATAATACCATGTAATAGTTGTGTTATTGCAACAGAGACTCCCCAGTCATGTTCTGCCCGATCAGATGGATTGAAATGGTGAAATAAGAATTATTATCTATCGTGATACTAACATATGGTCGACATACTCGGCGCCAGAAAAAGATGGATGCCACATCGTACTGGATTGGCTAGAAGGATTTACTTTCCTTGTACAAAATGGCAGTTGGAGACACACGGCTCTTGCTGACCCACCAAGGAGGTGATGAGGTTATCCTATTTGTCAAACCCCATGCGTGGGCAATCTGTGTAATCTGAAAAATCTGATGAAGAGTAGTTCTATGTTGCTGCTGCCCTTCCTGTTTATGCTCGAACACTCCTACTCGTGGCGTGCAATAATTTTGGGAATGGCGTTATTGACATACCAAATGTTTGTTCAATGTCTTAACAGTTAATGCTATATTATTCTCTGTGATCATATTTTCCTGTTCATGCTTTATTTGAGAATAAATATTTCATCTCATAGTTTAGTAAAATGATAGCATGCATTGAAAAAAACAATGGATTTCATTCCGAGCATCTCAAGTAACGACCACTAGATAAAACCCAAAACTTTGTTTTCAAGCCCACAAAACATTTTTCTGTAATGCCACAAATCATCACAGAATATGGACATACGCAGTGACGGCCAAATGCATCGCCTAAAACAAGGCCAGAACGTCACCAACACACCCAAGTGGGATACCCTAGGAGGAAAAAAGCTGGTGATGGTTGGCCATCATAGAAAATGATTTTAGGCGACGTTTTTTGGTTTGTTACCAGGTTTTTATTCACTGAATAGAGCAGATTTTGTAGTGGGTAAATGGCTTCATATAGGCGAAGGACGTTGGGAGTGGACCTCTGTGGACCCACAAGTCCAGGTGGCGCGGTCTGGGGGTGGCCGCTCCCCTTTCACTTGTGGGCCTACTGAGGCTCTTCTTTGGTACTTCTTTCTTTATTTTTTTTACATATTCCAAAATAAATCTTCATAAAATTTCACTTCATTTTGAGTTCCGGAGAATTGTTATCTTTGCTCTAGCTTTTTAGGTCAGAATTTCAGCTGCCGGTAATCCATCTCCTTTAGGTTTGTCTTGCATTTTAAGAGAGAAAAGACATTAGAATTGCATCATAATATGAAATATAACCTTAAAATAAGATAAACAATTGTAGGAAATCATGATGCAAAATGGATGTATCAGACGCTGGGATGAGTTAGACATGGCCATGGGAGGGGCTATGTGGGGGGGAGGGGGAGGGAGAGTCAGCATGGGTACCCAATAGAATGCTTTTGATTTCCCCGTTTACATTTTTACGATACATGATTTAACATTTTTCAACATACGTTTTAGTGTCTAGTTTTTTCATACACGTTGTACATTTTGGCGTATACACCATGAACAACTTTTTTATGCATGTTTAACATTTTTTGAACATGTTATTATTTTCTTATAGTATCATGTACATTTTCCTAGAACATGTGAATATATTTTTTAATGCTATCAATATTTTTAAAAATACTCTAACAAATTCTCTATACAACGTCAATATATTTCAAAATCACGTTTTTTAAAATAAAAATCAAATTTCAGTTTTAGAATATATGTATTCAAAAACGGTTTGCATTTTTGGAAGTTTTGGAATATATTAACTTTATAAATTTCCTGAATGTTTTAAAAATGTAAATATAATATATTGTTTCCTTTCAGAAATATCAATAGAAGTAATTTTTTTTTACTTTTTTGAGGGGTAATCCGAACTTTATTAACAATCAAAAACCACGGTTTGTGGGATACATATCGGATAATGAGAATGGCCTAGCCACACATGGCATCCTTCGCTAAACTATGTGCCTCTTCATTCGATCATGGCTCGCATAAGTAAAACTACACATGAAATGATGAGCTCTCTGTTGAATTTCCTTGATGACCATACCATATATTCCATGGTTACCTGTGTTTATGTCACCCACCACTTGCTTGGAGTCAGAAGCAATAATCATGCGCTGGATGTTCAGATCTTCCTCTAGAGAGTGCTTCCCGGCACACGATCGCCTCAAGAGTAGCCGAATCAAGGAGTCTTGGACCACCAGTGCAAAACTCCCAAGGAAGAAGCCCTGGTCATGCCTACACATAGCCGTAGCCATGCCTCCTCTCACCGGACGTGAAAAACGTACATCAACGTGTATTTTAGACACACCAGCTGGTGGAGCCTTCTCGCGACTGCTTCTTCTTGTTAACAGAACACCAGCCGCCCCTTGTGCTGGCTTATTCTCTCTTATAAATTTTTAGGTCCGCCAGGTATCTTCTGATGAATGCATGCATCCCCTATGGACTTTGACAAATACCCTCATGGATTGCTTTCTTTCGAGAATACCAAATTGACCATAGTGTGACTGCTATTTGGATGAACTTCGAGTGAGGCTAATTCTCGATCAATGAAAACAACCAGCATTTCGCGTTCGGCTCCACAATGGTAATCAAGTGGTTGGCCAGTTCATCATCCGCTAATGCCCAACTACACCGTGCGACCGTACACTCTAAGAGCGAGTGTCTCCATGAGTCCGGTCCTCCAGACAAACCGCATGATCTTGAGTTTTTCATATGCCTATGAGCTCTTACGTCCTCTATCGGCATAGAATGCTTCGACAACCTCCACAGGAACATCTTGATCTTCCCCGGTACCTGAATGTTCCATAACTTTTTCCATGATCTTTCTTCCCTATTCAAGCTTGAAGAATTGGTAGTGCCCCTCCAACTAGGCCTCTCTCCTCCTTCTCGTGGATACTAACATGTTATATGTCGAATGAACTGAGAACTTTCCCGAGCACTCAAAGTTCCAACTCCAAAAATCTTCCATGTTCTGCGTACATATAGGAATGCTCAAGATCACCGAGATGTCCATTGGCATAAACACCTCATGAATACGCCCCCTATTCCAAGTGGCAGAGGTCACGTCTATCACCTCGGACACCAACTGCGGGGGGTTTACAGATATGCACCCATAGGGTCGTAACATCTCATCTCTGGGTAACCAATTATCTACCCATATATTTATGGTCTGGCCACTTCCAATACGTTTAATAAACCTTGATTCAACACATCTCTTCTTTCTATGATAGCCCTCCAAATATAACTTGGATGGTTGCCAATGGTTGAATGAAATATGGTGGAGTTTCGGTAGTATATACTTCTCAACAGGCGTGCACTAAGAGACCCAAGATATTATAGGATGCGCCACGCCTATCTTGCTAGCATGGACAGAGTGAAAAGCTTGAAATCCTTAAACCCCAAGCCTCCCATTGCTTTAGGCTGAGTCATTTCTTTCCAATATACCCAATGCGGCTTATGATGTCCCTCTTTGCTGCCCCACCAGAACTCCCGAATAAGCATGTTCAGATGCTCGCAAAGGCCTCTTGGAAGTTTAAAACAAGACATGGAATATACTGGAACAGCCTGAGCTACCTCCTTTACTAATACCTCTTTCCCTGTTGTACACATAGTATTCTCAATCCATCCCTGGATTTTACTCCACAGTCGGTCCTTCAAATATTTGAAAGAGGCGTTTATTAAAGCTCCAATATCAGAAGGCATACCCAGGTATTTCTCATTAAGAGTCTCGTTTGGAACATTGAGTAGCCCTTTAATCTCATCACAGATAGTTTCAGGAACACCCTTACTAAAAGATATTGAGGATTTTTCATAGTTAATTCGCTGCCCAGTAGCCTGACAATATGCATCTAGCACTTGGTTCACCTCATTTGCACACATACCATTGGCCATAAAAAATAACAGGCTGTCATATGCAAATCAATGGATGGCTTACCATGGCGACAAGGGTGCCACTTGCAGACCATGAAGATTTAATGACTCACTCTTTGGTTTTAACAGGCACGAAAGGTCCTCTGCTGCAATAAAGAACAAGTATAGAGAAATTGGATCCCCCTACTGAATCCCATAAGATGGCTTGAACTACTGAAGTTTCTTTCCATTAAATAAAACTGAGAATTTAACCGAGCTTCCATTCCCATGACTATGTCCACCCACTTTTCTGTGAAGCCCACTTTTAGCATTATATCTTCGAGATAAGCCCATTCCACTTTGTCGTAGGCCTTCATCATTTCCAATTTTAGAGCACAATGTTGATTTTTCTTTGCCTTATTCCTTTTCATAAAATGGAGGCACTCATAAGAAGTAATGATATTATCAGTAATGTGTCTACCTGGCACAAATGCAGATTGTTCCTCCAAGATAATATTAGGTAATACCAGCTTCAAACGATTTGAAATAACTTTTGATGCGATCTTGTACAAAACATTGCACAGACAAATAGGACAAAAATGTGATAGTAGAGCTGGGTTCTTTACCTTCGGGATAAGAACCAAGGTGGTCTCATTAATGCAATCAACTGATTTGGTACCATCTATAATTCTTAGGACGGCTTTGGTTACCTCCTCAACGCAAACCTCCTAGTGACACTGAAAAAATGAGCCAGAAAGCCGTTCAGACCAGGAGCCTTTGCGGGATACATCTGGAAGAGGGCCTCCTTGACTTCCTTCTGGCTATATGGTGCATTTAGAACTTCATTCATTTCCATCGTTACCTTACATGGAACCGTCTCAAGCACTTGATGCATATTTTGTACCCCCGCCAGATGTATATAACTCTATATAAAAAGCAGTAGTGAGAGCATCCATCTCCCTTGTTACTTCTATCATCTGCCTGTCCGGTCGCGCTTGCTTCCTCCGGAGAATTTCTTATCTATGATAAAGTTCAACCAACCAGTTAGTAATCTTGATTTCCAAATGATTTGGTCCGGATCCACCTCGTGAAGAGAACACCTGATCTAGTTCAGCTTTTAGCTATCCAATCTCTAGTCTGACTGAACCAAAATGTGTGCGATCCCATGTTGCTAGATTCCTTGACATCTGCCACAGCTTGTTCCAGACCTCCAATACCGTCTGGACTTCTTTCTCTTTCCATCCCATTCCAACAAAATTAAATAGGTTTGGGTCCCACTCCCACATCCATTCATATTTAAATGACTTTGGGATCTTCTTGCCTGCATACACGTCAGAGTACCGCAACAAAATTGGGACATGGTCGGGTGTAGCTGTGATTTTGTGCTCTAGTACTGGCATAGCGAATGCCATGCACCACGCTAGACTCACCAAGCACCTCTCCAAACGTACTCTCATGTACATTCCCCCTGCCACCTTCTTCTTGAACGTCTAGAAGTTTCCTTTGTACCCAATATCCATGAGGCCACAAGTATCCATTACATCACAAAAATCATCTATTTGGGATTGGATGCACTAACCCACTCCATCATGCTCATGGGCGTGTAGTACTTCATTAAAATCTCCTACGAAAACCCATGCAAGATTGCTTCTACCTGCTATTCCTCTCAACATATCCTAGGTCTTGTATATATCCTGGACTTGAGCTTCACCATAAAGAAAAGTGACTCAAGTTATGGACTCTACCATATCATCTATCAGTACATCAATATGATACCTCATGTAGCCAATAACCTCAACCTTTATTGAGTTATTCCAAAAAATGCAAGACCTCCACTCCTACCAGTACTACTGACTGCAAAGCTATTATCAAAGCCTATAGTGTTTGCTAGGCTCTCTACTTTGGTTCCCTCTATCTAGGTTTCAATAATACGTAACACAGAGGGGGAAAACTTCCTCGTCAAATCATAAAGCTCTCGTATTGTGGCGGGTTTGCCTGCCCCGCGATAGTTCCACACTAGAAGACTCATTGTGCCCGGCGATACTCCCTGGAGGAGCCCGTCGATGGTGCATCACTCGTTTGTGTTGTTTCCAAGACCGAGCCGCCCTCACTCGGGCCATCATTCCTGTGAGACTGTCCGTCATCTTCCTTCCCTTGCATATGCTTCGGCCTCTTGTGCTGCTTCCGAGGCGATACATACACTGGTGGAAGGGCGGCACCACAGGCAAGTTTCCTACCACTACCATTGCCAGCGAGTTCCGCCCCTGGTCTCCTGCTTCGGCTGCATTCAGAGTTGGCATAGTTGTAGAGGAGGTCGACACAGTTTTAACCGAAGACCTTTTGTTTGACATGTGGGTGCCATCCTTCGTCACCTCCAAGGTGTTTTCCTCTGTGCCTAAGTCAGCAGTGTCCCCTTTCCCCTTATTAGTTTCCTTCCTACCCCAATGTTAACCGGGTTTTGATTTTGGGCATTGAAACACCAACTTTGATTTGGCTTATAGACACCCCTCCCCTCCCTTTCCCTCCTGTGTTCCCGGGAGTGGCACGTCCTCTCTGTGTTCCGGAAACTCCATGACTGGCAGGACTAGACCTGAAGGCATCAGCACAAATTCTCCTGATTCAGAAGAGGATTCATCATGCTCTCCATCTCCACATTCTTCATACCAGTGTCCAAACTCCCAATGATTGAAACAGAAAGTAGGGAGTTTTTCATACTTCACTAGATATCGAACCCTTTCATCCCCTTCTTCCCTGTAACGAAGTGTGTAATCTTGGCATTGATGTCAATATTGATCTTGACCCAAACAAATTCACCAAAAAAGCCTACTGGCAACTTCAACCGGACCTCCTCTACCTCACCAATGCATGAGACCATCCCCCGAACTGCTAGTTCTATTAAAAATTATTGGGGAGATGGTGAGCCCGTGCCCAAACAGTAAGTTTCTCAAGCTGCATGGATTCAGGTTTCTTAAAACCATCATACTGAAGGAAATATGCCCTAGAGGCAATAATAAAGTTGTTATTTTATATTTCCTTATATCATGATAAATGTTTATTATTCATGCTAGAATTGTATTAACCGGAAACTTAATACATGTGTTGATACATAGAAAAAACATCGTGTCCCTAGTAAGCCTCTACTAGACTAGCTCGTTGATCAAAGATGGTTAAGTTTCCTAACCATAGACATGTGTTGTCATTTGATTAACGGGATCACGTCATTAGGAGAATGATGTGATGGACAAGACCCATCCGTTAGCTTAGCATAATGATTGTTAAGTTTTATTGCTATTGCTTTCCTCATGACTTATACATATTCCTTTGACTATGAGATTATGCAACTCCCAGATACCAGAGGAATACCTTGTGTGCTATCAAATTTCACAACATAACTGGGTGATTATAAAGATGCTCTATAGGTATCTCCAAAGGTGTTTGTTGGGTTGGCATAGATCGAGATTAGGAGTTGTCACTCCGAGTATCGGAGAGGTATCTCTAGGCCCTCTCGGTAAGCACATCATAATAAGCCTTGCAAGCAATGTGACTAATGAGTTAGTTGCGGGATGATGCATTACATAATGAGTAAAGAGACTTGCCGGTAACGAGATTGAACTAGGTATGGACATACCGACGATTGAATCTCGGGCAAGTAACATACCGATGACAAAGGGAATAACGTATGTTGTCATCACGGTTTGACCGATAAAGATCTTCATAGAATATGTGGGAGCCAATATGAGCATCCAGGTTCCGCTATTGGTCATTGACCGGAGAGGTGTCTCGGTCATGTCTACATAGTTCTCGAACCCGTAGGGTCCGCACGCTTAACGTTCGATGACGGTTTGTATTATATGAGTTATGCGATTTGGTGACCGAATGTTGTTCGGAGTACCAGATGAGATCACGGACATGACGAGGAGTCTCGAAATGGTCGAGAGGTAAAGATTCATATATAGGACGAGAGTATTTGGACACCGGAAGTGTTCCGGGTGTACCGGGTACGTATCGGGTCACCGGAAGGGGTTCCGGGCTAACCCCGACAAACTATATGGGCCTATTGGGACAAGAGGGGAAACAAAACAGCTAGAATGGGCTGCTGCGCCCCCCTTGCTGGCCGAATTGTAAGGGGAAAGGAAAAGGGGAAGAGAGAAGGAAGGGGAGGCAATCCGGCCTCCCCCTTCCTTCCCTCCTCTCTCCCCTTTCCTTCCCTCTCCGGAAAAGATGGTAGGGGGGGGGGCGAATTGGACAAGGCCCCCAAGTAGGATTCCTCCTACTTGGGCGCCCCATGGCTGTCCCCCTCCACCTCCCACCTATATATATGTGGGGAGGGGGCGCCTAGAACACACAACAAACATTGTTAGCCATGTGCAGCGCCCCCCTCCATATTTTACGCCTCCAATCATATTCACGTAGTGCTTAGGCAAATCCCTGCGCGGATCAATTCACCATCACCATCACCACGCCGTCATGCTGACAGAAGTCTCCCTCGACACTTTGCTGGATCAAGAGTTCGAGGGACGTCATCGAGTTGAACGTGTGTAGAACTCGGAGGTGCCGTACGTTTGGTGCTTGATCGGTCGGAACGAGAAGAAGTTTGACCACATCAACCACATTGTCAAACGCTTCTGCTTTCGGTATACGAGGGTACGTAGACACGCTCCCCCTCTCGTTGCTATGCATCTCCTAGATAGATCTTGCGTGAGTGTAGGATTTTTTTTGAAATTGCATGCTACATTTCCCAACACACACTCCTTCATGATTACTGCCTGTCCTCTGAAGAGCCAGGGACCTTCAAACATTGCCTTGTTCCAATCCGCTAAACATCCGAACTGCACTATGAAGATATTATCATTAATCCTCCTCCATGCTATGGGTCTAGCCTGGTTCCACATCAAACGCATGTCGCCATATAACGCACTTGGACTAAAAGTTTTGGGAGTATGAACTCTAGCTATGGCCAACCACTTCCCAGACAGGTCCTCTTCCTAGACAAAGTCATCATCCTCTTCTTCCTACAGGTTCAGGCAGGCCAAGAGATCTTCCACACCTTCCTTTGTCCCCCTTCTCTACGAACCCATCTACTCGCCTGCCATCGTCCTCAGATCCGATCGCCCCACACCGAAACCCTAAACTTTCCTCACATCAGAGCCCCCGCCCCCCTCGCAACCAAGGCTGTGCAGGATCACAAGGACCCCCCTTGATTAGCCCAAGTCTGAGAGAAGAATCGACGTAGATCTGGCGTGGTTTAGAGGTAAATTCTGGCAGAATCACCAGAAGCGAGAGAAAGCCTAGGTCTTTCACTAGGGGAGAGAAACCCTTCTCGGCAGCTGGTTGGGTGAGTCAGGCTCATCAATAGAAGTAATAAAAAAGCACATAATAGTATGTGCACCGACCTATTTACTAGGCGTTAGAGGCAAGCTGCTGCTTCGTCTCGGATAAAGTCTCACCCAACTGGGCTGGCCAAGCAGCACACAAACAGTGCGGAAATCCAAAAAAAATCATGTGAGCTCAAGGAGTCCAACGCGATGATACGTCTTCAACGTATCTATAATTTTTTATTGTTCCATGCTATTATGTTATCAATCTTGGATATTTTATATGCATTATTATGCTATTTTATATCATTTTTGGGACCAACCTATTAACCTAGTGCCAAGTGCCAGTTGCTGTTTTTCCCTTGTTTTTGCCTTTACAGAAAATCAATAACAAATGGAGTCCAAATGGAATGAAACTTTATGATGATTTTTCTTGGACCAGAAGACACCCAGGAACCTTCGCGGTAGGAGGTCAAAGGGGCCATAGATTAGCGACAAGCTCAGAGGGCGCACCCAAGGGGGCGCCCCCAGTCTTGTGGGCCCCACGTAGCCCACCTAACCCTAATTCTTCTTCTATAAATATCCAAATATTCCCCATAGACCAAGCGGCACACCAAAAATACTTTTCCGTCGCCGCAAGTTTCTGTTCTCGTGAGATCCCATCTAGAGGCCTTTTTAGGTACTCCACCGGAGGGGGATTCGACCATGGAGGGCTTCTACATCAACCTTGCTGAAAGGATCGATATGGTTGACTAGAGGGGGTGAATAGGCAGCTAACAATTTTTTGCTTTGCTTCACAAATTAGGTTTAGCAACAAATAGGTTGTCTAGATGTGCAACTAGGTGGCAACCTATATGATTCTAACAACAACAAGAGCAAGCAAAGGATACAACACAACAATAGCTTGCACAAAGTAAAGGGGACAGATAACCACAAGTGGAGCCAGTGGAGACGAGGATGTGTTGCCTAAGTTCCTTCCCTTTGAGGGGAAGTATATCTCCGTTGGAGCGGTGTGGAGGCACAATTCTCCCCAAGAAGCCACTAGGGCCACAGTATTCTCCTCACACCCTCACACAATGCGAGATGCCGTGATTCCACTAGTGGTGCCCTTGAAGGCGGTGACCGAACCTTTACAAACAAGGTTGGGGTAATCTCCACAACTTGATTGGAGGCTCCCAACAACACCACGAAGCTTCACCACAATGGAATGTGGCTCTGAGGTGGCCTCAACCGTCTAGGGTGCTCAAACACCCAAGAGTAACAAGATCCGCAAAGTATTAGTGGGGAAATCAAATTTCTCTTAGTGGAAGTGTAGATCCGGGCCTTCTCAACCAATCCCTAGAAAATCAACAAGTTTGATTGGCTAAGGAGAGAGATCGGGCGAGAATGAGCTTTGGAGCAACAATGGAGTTTTGGGGGAGGAAGAGGTAGGTCTTCTTGAGGAAGAAGACCCCCTTTTATAGTGGGGGGAACAATCCAACCGCTATCCCCTCATTCAGCCCGCAGCGAGCAGTACTACTGCGGGCCACAACGGTACTGCCGCATACCGCTGGGACCATGCACAGTACCTACAAAGGAGAAGGGACAGAGGAGCGGGCCTTTGAGCGGCACTAGTAGAGGTGGTAGGTGTGGTACTACCACTTACGAGCGGTACTACCGCACCTACTGCCGCTACAACTGCCGCTGGACCCGACACGAGAAACGCAGGTCTCGAGTCGAGGCGGTACTGGCACAGAACCGGAGCGGTATTGCCCCTTGAGGCTCTAGGAGGTACTACCGCTGATACAACGGTACTACCGCCTATTGCACTCAGCGGTACTTCCGCTTCGGGCTGCGGTACTACTGCTGGTGCCTCTCCTATGCCACTTCCACGATACCAGAGGATCCTCCAAGGATGAGGGAAGGAGCTGGGGGTGAAAAATAGATGTGTACGTGTTGATTCTACCCTAGCCTTTCTGATGCGGACCCCCTCTTGATAATACAATATCTCCCACAACTCAAGTCTACCAAAATCGAAACAAAGGAGAACTACACCGTCTTCACTTTGAGCTCCGAGGGGAATAAATCGTCTCGTGCCAATGAATGAATATCTGAAATGCGCAATGCATACGATTAGTACGCAAATGCATTGTCACCAAACACCAAAGCCACTTAGAGAGAGATATTCCCTAACAATCTCCCTCTTTTGGTGAATTGATGACAACACGGGATTTGCATAGAGATATAACAAGAGAATAAGCAAACCCCAGAGTCTACAAAATATAAATGGGCTCCCCCTAGATGTGTGCACTTAATTAAAAATGACTTTGGAATGCAAAGTACACACATTAGGATCAACAACCCCCCCTATATTTTATAGACTGGCAACACTTGAATCTATAATAAGGAAAATATAAGCTAGGATGCAAGGAGTGGTAAGTGAGCATAAGAGGACATAAGTTAAGCATGCAACTCACATACTACCAAAGTAGTTGACAAGCATAAGATAATAATAAGATATGATAGCATATGTCTCACACCATATGACAGGGTAAACATGTCTCACAAGCACACAACAAACCAAAGCAAACGAACGAAAAAGAGTTTGCGAGAGAGAAACACAAGGCAAATAAGGCGCACTCGCAACTCGACAAATCCCTAAACTCTCTCCCCCTTGGGCATCGAGACACCAAAAGGTCAAAGAGTGCTGCTATGGTCACAAGTGATAGCAATGCCGAAGATCTCCATCATCATAGCCCCGCGTGTGGTCGCTCGCGCCTCCGTCATCAGCAGTAGGCTGCTCAGTCTCTGAATCCGTCTAGGGACAGTGCTGAGAAATCCACTCCTCATATGTGATCTTGTCTCAGACCCACTGTTAACTTCAGCTCCAAGCTGATGCATAAGAACCTTGTGACGACTACATGGCTTCTTCTCAGGCACATGTGCCATATACTGCCTGTGAGACTCCATGCAGAACAACTTCTTCGTATTACGCTTGAGCTTCTTAGACCATGAAGGCTCCACTCCAGAGGGCTCATAATCCTCATCATCATCGGCCTCAGCCTCATCAGCTCCAAAAGGAATCTCAGATTCCGGAACAGGAGTGCCCCAGTTCTCCTTCTGTCTCGGTCGCTTAATCTCATGAGAGAACAAGTCACCGGTCTCCAGCCTGACATCAGGATAGGAGTGTGCCCATACCTTCTCAATAAGCAACATCACGTAGGGGGCATAGATGGGGCACTTGCACTCAGTGATGGCAGAGAGGATCTCTAACCACATGACATGAGAAATATCCAAGGAATCTCATGTGTTGTTCTCCTCGTGCTAGCAGAACAGCAACATATCCACAAGAGAAGAATGAACCTGATCCAAGTTCCCTATGCGAGGGAAAAGGGTGTTCCTGAAGATGCGAGGAAGAATATCTAGAAAAGGAAGCAGCTCATATGTCTTCTTCTGCGTGTCGGGGTGAACCTTCACCGTGTTGTATGGCCAAAGTAACTGCCTTATGAGGACGAAAGCCAACCGGTTTGTCAAGCCCCTGACCTTCAACACCCAACAGTTCCATGAACGCCTTCCATTTGACTAGGAGAAGTCTGCTGTTGGTCATCCAAGTCAAGGTCCTTTCCTCATTAGTGCCAAGGTGAAAAGTGGCATAAAATTGAGCCACCATTTCTGCATCAAAATCCTTGTTGAAATCCATGAGCTTGAGGATGTTTAGCTGAGCACACATATCAAGAGCCTCTCCAAAGTAGGCATGATCCTTCTCCAAATGAGGAATGTCAATGGAATAGACATCCACAAAGAGATTCTTCACTGCTGTCGGTTCCGGAAGGGGCAGTTGACAAGAGTTGGATCTTGATCTTGAGAATACGGGTTGCGACGACGAGCCACACAGAACTCCTTAGCAGACATTTCTGACACAGACTTGGCCTTTGGCTTGTGCTTGTTTGCAACTTGTTTGGAAGGTGGCTTGGGTTGCAATGGTTGAGCACTTGATGACACAACAGAAGCCTCAGAAGTGCGATAGTGCTTTGACCCTCCAGGATGCTCGGGGTTGATACGACAGACATGGTGCTCCTAAGTGCCATCACCTGGAACCACACACACCAGCAAAGAAAGCAAAAGAAAAACAAAGCATAAGCCAGCAGAAAAAGCAACAAGAATCAAGGATTGGTACGAAATAATGGAGGCCGACATCCTCAGCGGTAGTACCGCTCCTAGGTAGTGGTAGTGCCGCCTACAAGCGGAGTACCATTCCAGGGGAGCGGTAGTACCACTCGAGGCATATAATAGCGGTCTGACCACTGCCACTGCTAGATCCGGTACTATCGGGGGTGCCAAATTCAAAAATACTCTTACCAATCATCAATCCAACAAGTCTAGCAGACTTCTACACCCTACTGAAGCCTCGATTTAGCAAAAAATCTATGAATGCCAACAATATTGCCCTAAAGTCTAGATTCAACAAGGAGAACCAATGGAGAGGGAAACAGATGCAATACTGGCATCCATGGCAAGAGGAGAAGGCGGGGAATGATCCCACCGGACGGAAACGCGGAAGACGGCACGAAGACGGTGGTGTCGCTATCAAAACCGGCCGATCTCGGGTAGGGGGGCCCAAACTATGCGTCTGAGGATCGAGGGTAACAAGGGACAAATGGGACACAATGTTTACCCAGGTTTGGGCCCTCTTAAGGGCGGTAAAACCCTACATCCTGCTTGATTGTATTTGATGAGTATAGGGGTTACAAGAGTTTATCTACCTCGAGATCGTAATGGCTAAACCTTAGCTGTCTAGCCTATGAGAATTCTGATAGTCTCTACGGACTAAACCCTCCGGTTTATATATACACCGGAGGGGCCTAAGGTTATACAAAGTCGGTTTGTGGGGGAAGGAAATAACATATCCGTACATCAACCTTGTTGTCCACGTATACAGGAGTCCTACCCGGACACGTGGGAAAAGACTTCTGCTTGTATCTTCCTGGCCCATCAGTCCGGCCCATATCAAATAGCCTGGACACTCGAGGACCCCCGAATCCAGGACTCCCTCAGTAGCCCCCGAACTGGCCTTCAAATGACGATGTAGTATCCGGCTTATGTCTTAGGCTTTTGCAAGGTTGGTTCTTCATCATACTTTGGACAGATAACAGTTCGGCCCTGACTTCCAAATTCTACCTTTATGACTCCTTCCTTGTCGTCGTCTCGATTTCCATGCGTTGGGCGAATGCGAACGGTCCATAATAATTTTTACCAAAAAGAAAACCCCTGGCCACACAGGGACGCCGCCTATATAAAGCGGTTAGATCTCCAAGTGCCATCCAAATCATGCAGAGAACACCAGGACTAGCCACGAAAAACTTCAAAACATGGCCAGTGCCCCAGGCTCTTCTTCGTGCCCCCATGGCCCTCAAGAGGGTGATTGGCAGAGCTGTTCAGTGTCTCATCTTCAGTTGAG
Organism: Triticum urartu; assembly: GCF_056163025.1. Classification (NCBI taxonomy): domain Eukaryota; kingdom Viridiplantae; phylum Streptophyta; class Magnoliopsida; order Poales; family Poaceae; genus Triticum; species Triticum urartu. The sequence goes on along the minus strand of NC_141876.1, from coordinate 141,046,333 downwards.
TCGACTCTAGACGCAGGGATATCTCCCCCTCGCAGATCTAGTCTCTGTACGAGCGGGATTGGCTTTGATTGGCAATGATGTACTAGTAGAAAATTTCCCCAACCCAAATAAGGAGGAGAGGGTGTGCTTCATTTAATTTCTCTTGCGAGGCTTAGGATTTTCGATCCATCCCTTTCTTATGGGTTTGTTAGAGTTTTACGGGATCCAGCTGCACAACCTCACCCTAGGTTCGATCTTACACATCTCAGGTTTTGTCGCTATCTGCGAACTATTTCTAGGCTACGAGGCCCATTTTGAACTATGGAGAAAGTTCTTTTTCCTCGTCCCTCGCCATCGAGGGGGCTCCATATTTGAAGTGGGCGGCGCCGAAGTATGGCACATAGCTGGATCAGGCTACCCTATCGGAACTCCGAAAGAGGTATCTCTAGAATGGTCTTTGGAGTGGTTTTATATTGATGACGTCCCACTTCCAGACCCAGTTCGGCGCGGCCTCCCTGAATTTTTAGTGCTCCTTTGAAGAAACGCCTCAATTGGCGCCCCCGGAGTCCCAAGGAGGAAGACAGTGCAGAAGTAAAGAGGTTGGTCAGCAAGGTCAGATTACTAGCTCATATCGAGCTCTCAATAATCGAAGTCATGGCCATTGAAATAAAATGATGTGTCCAGCCCCTTCAGTCCAGAGTAACTCCTTTATGGTGTTACAATGGAGAAGACGACACATCTCATTACAGACGCAAGGGTCCGGACACCCTGGCCGAACTTGCCATGATCCTGGCCAATCTGTATAAGGGGGGAAAGAAGACTTCCTACGCTTAAACTACCGAGAAGGCTTTTCCATGTACAACCCCATTGAATGGGTAAGATTGTGATTATCGGTGCTGCTTTATAGCTATCGAGGCACGCTAATCAAATTGTTCTTTGTTGTCTAAAAACATTTATGGAGGAAGATGATCGAGGACGTTCACTGTCCTTCCCCACAGCCAGAGGATCACAATCGCAACGAAGACCCTGGCTTTTGCAAGGATCCGGCTATATACATAGAGTTCGATGATGGAGTATTTTATTAGGCGAGCCTTGACGGCTCGGAAGTGGCCATTATGGCCGACTACCCCCTCCCTTACTCCTTCTCCATCGTAAGTAAAAAATATTCCTCAAAAAGAACCCCTTACTTACACCTCATCCATTGTACTAAACAGTACTTCATAGGATTGGCGCTCAGCGAACCGTACTGCCCCGAGAGCGGCATCTATGCTGGGAGATCGTTCAAAACGCAAGGAAACCGGGAGCGCTGTCGAGCCTTCCCCGCCTTCAAAGAGGTATGTCCCTTGATATATGCCTAAGCATAAGATTAGATTGTTAAATCTCTCCTCGACCTCAACTTCAGGAGGAGCACATGGAAAACCATGGGAAAATGCCCTGCCAGCTGAATGTCGGCTAATCAGGCACCGGACTTGTCAACTTGAACGAGGGCTGATACAGTGCCGGACCCGCCTCCTCAAGAGGATTCAGATGACATATCTGTCAGAAATTCTGAGGTAGAGAGCATGATGAATCACTATCGACTGAAAGAGGCCATGCGCTCCTGTTTTCACTGAACAGGAATTCACCGCACTCAGCTCGGTGGATGCATATATCTGAGCCGCCCGGGATGGACTTGCTAGAGTTACTCAACTATTCTCAAAGGATATGCAGGTAATAGTTTGTGCAAATTTAATAGATATATGACAGTAGCCCCTGAGACTTGAAGCGTTTAGGCTAACCGATTTAAGGATCATTATAACCTACAGGTTCTTAGAGAGAAGAACAACGCACTGTCCCAGGAACTGAAAACAAACTAGATAAAGTAGAATGCTGCCACCACGGAGCTTGCAGAGATGAAAAAGGTCACAATGACCCCAGATCAGAGGAACAAGCTTGAGGAGGAAAAGGATAAACAAGCTAAAGAGATAAAGAGCTTAAAGGCTCAATTATCAGCTGCACAGCAAGAAAATAAGAAGTTGAAAGGCGGCATATTCGATATAACCTTATGCACCATCCGAAAGACGTATAATACCCCATTGTTTGGATTGTCACAACTGTGCTATTGCAGGTCTATTAACCGGTCGACCTGAAGTGGAATTATCCAGATTTCGAGGCGACATGCTGAAGGAACTGTCCGTGATGCATGAACAAGCCCGAAAAGCTATGAGAAGTATGGCGAAGGCTTTATGGCCATCTGATGCCCCTCCGGAAAGTATGGAGGGGTTGGCGTACCTGTTCAAAGGTGCCTAGCACCGGTTCGAGCTATGGAAGGCGTCCGTATGCCGGGAAGGTGCACAAGAAGCGTGGGCGATGGTGAAAACGCGCTACACCGGACTCGACCCGAATCATATGGCCCAAGTTGGACCCCGGGGGCCTGACGGAAAGGAGATTCCCGTGAATTTGGTATACGACCAAGTCATGATAGTTGCGAAATACTCACAAGAAGACTGTAGTTTAGACAGTCTTATAGATGGTATAGATAAGGAGTAGGTGTTTGTTTCGATGTATCAATGTACCTCTATTCTTGAATTTTATCTCCAACCGAACATGTGAAAATTTGTCATCATAGACTTTCGGCTTCAGCCTCCGAGCCAAGAAGGTGGAGTGTTTCCAGATACTATTGTGGAATGTAAGAAACATTCATTATGTCCGGAAACCAGGCAATCCAGTCATATTGCTCGAACAGACAAAAATGTAGTTCGGGGAGGTATGTTATATTACTTAAGTAAGAAACATCTTCCAAGGAGAATAGTTCCATTAAGGGTTCCTTTCCTTGGGTTGGCATGCTTAATTGCGCGTGCCTAGGCTTTGATCCGAATTATGGGGAACCTGTCCCGCATTATTTTTTCAAAGGGTTATAGGAACATAAAGATCTCTCATTGCTTGCTGACCAATTATTCTCTTAAGAATGCTAGCTTTTGGCTTCACCCGTCTGAGGTACAGGTCCGGATTACCCGGTTGTAACAATCGCAGAGGTGCTCCCTTTACACCCTAGCCGAACAATCGGGAACATAGGGTATAAACATGGGAGTGAGGCAACCCAGCTTGGCAAAAACTTAAGTCATAGAGGTGCATATAATGGCAAAAAGTGTATATAACAAACGACATAGGAATTTAAGCTCCAAGCGATTAATAATAAGCTTCGTCAAAGAAGCCCCTAGTCATAGTGGGGTGTATATATTTAAAGATGTGTACCCCTAATAGTTCGGCATACCCAAACATACACTGGGAAGTATATAAGAAAAAAGGAAGAGGAGAGAAAAAGAAAAAAAAGGGACTAAGAAAAGGATGTGGTCGAACTATGCGTAGAATCTTCGGTGCCGAGCAGCATTCCATGGATTCGGCTTGAGGCGATTATCCGATGCATTACGAAGGCAATAGGCTCCTCCTGTGAGAACTTCGTCTATGATTAAGGGGCCCTCCCATTTTGGTTTGAGCTTATCCTTCTTCTCAGGGAGGCGCAGAACGAGTTCGCCGACATTATAAGTCTTGGCCCGCACTTCTCTGCTTTGGTATCTCCTAGCCTATTGTTGATAAAATCCGGAACATGCTCGTGCAATATCGCGCTCCTCTTCAAGGCCGTCCAGGTTGTCCTGCCGATCGAGTCCGGCTTCTCTATCTTCATACATGCACACTTGAGGTGAGTCATGAATAACGTCGCAGGGCAAGACTGCTTCTGCGTCGTACACCATGCAAAAGGTGTGTATCCGGTCATTTGATTAGGCGTAGTCCGTAGCCCCCAGAGTACGGAATCGAGTTACTCAACCCAGTGCTTATCTGACCCTCGTAGGGAGCGCACCGGTCTGGGTTTAATGACGCTCATTATGAGGCCATTGCCCGTTCAACCTAACCGTTTGTTTGAGGGTGGTACATGGATGCATAATCAAGCTTAATGCCCAAGTTGGCGCACCCGTTTTCACCTCATCGGTTGTGAAATTGGAGCCATTATCAGTGATAATGTTGTGCGGGACACCATAACGGTGTACCACGCTAGATATAAAGTCGATCACTGGCCCTGCTTCAGCCATTTTTACTTGTTTGGCCTATATCCACTTAGTGAATTTATCCACCATAACCAGTAAATACTTCTTTTTGTGGCTTCCCCCTTTAAGGGGTCCGACCATATCTAGCCCCCCAGATCGCGAAAGGCCAAGTAATGGGGATTGTTCTTAAGGCAGTGGGAGGCATATGCCTTTGATTGGCGAAAAGCTGACATCCCATGCAGCGTTGCACAAGAGTTTGTGCGTCTGCTAGGGCCGTTGGCCAAAAGAAACCTGTACGGAAAGCCTTGCTTATGAGGGCCCGAGTTGTGGCGTGGTGGCCGCCTAGGTCGGCATTTATTTCAGCCAAGAGTTGCCATCCCTCCTCTTTAGAGATGCACCTTTGGAGGACTCCAGTAGCGCTTTTCTTGTACAACTCACTGTCATGAACTTTATAGGCCTTAGAACGCCGAACTATTCGACGGGTCTCATTCTGATCATCAGGAAGCTCCTGCCTATTAAGGTAGGCCAGGAAGGGTTCGGTCCATAGAGCAATAACGGCCACGATTACATGGGCGGAGGGTGTTATTTCGGTACCCGAACCCCCGATGGTATCTGTATTGTGTTCGGCTGCTGGGGGTATGATTAGGTCTCGACTAGTGTTTCCGCTCCCGTCCTACCATACCACGGATGGCTTACAGAGCCTTTCCACAAAGGTGTTAGGTGGGATGGGATCGCATTTGGCGCCCATTCGAGCAAGGATGTCCGCTGCCTGGTTACTATCTCGAGGAACGGGATGGAACTCGAGCCCCTTGAACCTAGCCGATATTTTGAGTACGACGTTTTGATACGCCGCCATTTTTGGATCTTCTGCGTTGAACTCTCCATTTATTTGGGATATTGCGAGGTTTGAATCGCCGCGCACCTCTAGGCGTTGTATGCCCATGGAGACAGCCATTCAAAGACCATGTAGAAGTGCCTCGTATTCGGCTGCATTATTAGAGTCTGTATACATGATTTGCAGCACATAGCGGACTGTGTCTCCGTTAGGGGATGTCAAAATGACACCAGCCCCCAGTCCGGCTAGCATTTTAGAGCCATCAAAATACATGGTCCAGTTGGAGTATGAACTATACCCTTTAGGGAGCTCGGCTTCCATCCACCCGGCGACAAAGTCGGCCAGCACCTGAGATTTGATAGCTCGGCGCAGCTTGTATGTGATCTCAAATGGTAAGAGCTCAATGGCCCATTTTGCTATGCGGCCGGTGACATCCCAATTATTTATGATGTCATTGAGTGGTACTTCAGATGCCACCATGATCGAACACTCTTGAAAATAGTGTCGAAGCTTTCAGGGTGCCATAAAGACCGCATAAGCTATCTTATGATAGTGAGGGTATCGGGATTTGCATGGTGTAAGGACCGCCGATACATAGCATACTGGTTTCTGGATGGGGAATTTATGTCCCTCTTCCTCTTGCTCGACGACGAGTACGGCGCTCACTACCTAGTGAGTCGCAGATATATAGAGCAACATAGGCTCGCCAACACTTGGGGCGGCTAGGATTGGGTTGCTTGCTAACAAGTTTTTTATTTCTTCCAATCCGGCTGTAGCCGCATTCGCCCATTCGAAATGGTCGGTGTGTTGGAGCAGTCGATAAAGTGGTAACGCCTTTTCTCCTAATCTGAGATGAAGCGGCTCAAAGCTGCCACGCACCCTGCTAGTTTTTGGACCTGCTTTAATTCCTCTATTGGAAACAATGAACCCAAGCAGTTTTCCGGCTGGAACGCCGAAAACACATTTTTTCGGATTAAGCCATATGTCATATGTTCGGAGGTTGTCAAATGTGAGGTGGAGATCGTCCACTAATGATTCGACATGTTTAGTCTTGATGCCCACGTCGTCCACATATGCTTCCACTGTCTTGCCGATTTGTTTTTCCAAACATGTTTGGATCATGCGTTGGTAAGTGGCGCCAACGTTTTTAAGCCCGAAAGGCATAGTGTTAAAACAAAAAGGCCTGTACGGGGTAATAAATGCCGTTGCGGCCTGGTCGGACTCCTTCATCTTAATCTAATGGTATTCATAGTAAGTGTCGAGGAAACACAAAGAGTCGTGTCCCGCGGTTGCATCAATAATCTGGTCAATGTGGGGCAACGGGAAAGGGTCCTTGGGGCAAGCCTTATTGAGGCCTTTGAAATCAACACAAAGGCGCTAGGATTTATCTTTCTTCGGCACCATGACCAAGTTGGCTAGCCAGTCCGGGTGCTTGATTTCTCAAATGAACACGACCTCGAGTAGTTTAGCTAGCTCCTCCCCCATAGCTTGCCGTTTGGGTTTGGAAAATCACCATGGCATTTACTCGACTGGTTTGAACCCTTTGATTATGTTGAGGCTAAGTTCGGCCAATCTGCGTGGGATTCCGGGCATGTCCGAAGGGTGCTAGGCAAAAATGTCCCAATTTTTGCATAGGAACGCCCGTAGGGCGGCATTGACCGTCAGATCCAGCTGTGCTCCAATGGACGCTGTTTTGTTGGGATCCTTCGGGTGCACTTGAAATTTAATTATTTCATCTGCTGGTTTGAAAGAGGTAGATTTGGGCCTCTTATCGAGGATCACATCATCTTTATCCACCGTGGATCGCAGGGTGGTTAGCTCTTCGGCCGCAAGGGCTTCGGATAGTGCCTCGAGGGCTAAGGTTGTAGTTTTGTTTTTGGCGCAGAGCGCTTTATCCGGATCACTTGTAACTGTGATTATTGCATTAGGCCCTGACATTTTGAGCTTCATGTACCTGTAATGGGGTATGGCTTGGAAGCATGCGAAGGCATCCCGCCCTAAAAGGGCGTGATATTCGTTGTTGAAGGGGGCGGCATGGAAGAGCAACTCCTCGAACCTGTAATTCTCCGGCGTGCCGAATACTACATCAAGTTTGATTTTCCCCGCACATCATGCTTCTCAACTGGGGATGATGCCTCGAAAGGTGGTACTGCTTTGCTCAATGCGGGTTTTGTTAATTTGCAATTTGTCGAGCGTGTCTTCATAGATGAGGTTAAGTCTGCTGCTGCCATTCATGAGCACTTTAGAGAGTAAAAAGCCATCCACAATTGGGTTTAAGACCAGGGTGGCTGGTGCTTGGACTGATTGGGCCCTTGGTTCGTCGTGCGCGGTGAAAGTTATTACTGCGTCATTCCAAGGGCTCATTGCAGTTACTTATTGACTTCGGCGAGGTCGCGGAGCGCCCTTTTACGCCAATTATTTGAGGCAAAGGTATCAAAGATCGTAAATATGTTAAGGTCGTCATTCTCCGGAGAATGTTTCTCTGGAGTAGCGTTGGTGAGGATAGCCTCACCGCTTTTAGCCACTTGCCGGAGTACCCAACATGCCCAAAGGCTGTGAGTTGACTTGGCGCTCGGTGTCGCATGTATCTGTCAGGGTTTGTCAAGGAGTTCGTCAAGAACTGTTCTGTGCCCTGTAAAGGTTTTGTTTTTCTTGCCGACGGGCTTATGATCGGATGCCTCGTAAGGTTGTGTCCCTTTTGCCCGTGTGATGGACTGCTTAAGGGCACTGGGCTCCAACCAGGCTTTCTGGGCCTTCCATGTGCTTTCCATCATGCAGTACTTCTGCACCAGCTGTGATAATTCCGTAAAGTTCTGTATGCGACAGCGGTTGAGGGCGTTCAGAATTCCCTCGTCCATGCAGTTACGATAAAAAACCGAAACAACATCGTCATCGCAACAATCTTTAATCTTGTTTTTAACAAGGAGGAATCTGGCCCAGAAGTGATGGACCGTTTCCTGAGGTTGCTATCGTACGTACATTAGGTCACATATGTCTGGAGGTCCCGAATTACTTGGAGAGTATTGATTGTGGTGGGTGGGTGGGCTAAAACCCGAATCCCGACCCAAGATTGAATCAGGAGCTTGAAAAATCTCCGAGGTTACCAGTTCGGGTCTGAGAAGATCCAAGTGCCTTCTGGGCCCTATGTCCGATCCTGAGTTCGGGGGACGTGAAGTCTCGTCCTGAGGGAGAGTGTCCGGCTCGAGGGGTTCGGAGACCCGAACATAGCTGGTCTTTAACTTAGGGGAAGAAGAGTTTTCGGCTCGTTCCTCGACGACCGCTACCAGATGGGTGATCAGCGGGGAGTTGGTTTCCCTCTGATCGGGTTTGAGCCCAATCCGATCATAATCTGTTGCAAGCCCCAGGGTGACGATGCGATCTAGTAGCTCGTTCAAGGATGAGATGTCTGCCGGATCCATATTTTCGGAGTGTTCGTGGCCAATGCAGAGGTGGTTTCTGGCGATCGGGGGGGGGGGGGGGGGAGGGTGCGCCATCGGCTTGACGGCCGTGCGGGTGCCCACGGTGAAACCGCTGAGCTAGAGGACCTGTCCTGAAGTTAGGTTCCCTCCAGAAGTGATATATTATTGATGACAAGGCGAGCCATCGATTCTTCTATCGACAACACAATGGAACTCTCAATGGAAGGACCAATGTCGGTGTCAAAACCGGACAATCTCGGGTAGGGGGTCCCGAGCTATGCGTCTGAGGGTCGAGGGTAACAAGGGACAAGTGGGACACAATGTTTACCCAGGTTCGGGCCCTCTTAATGGAGGTAAAACCCTATGTCCTACTTGATTGTATTTGATGAGTATAGGGGTTACAAGAGTTGATCTACCTCGAGATTGTAATGGCTAAACCATAGTTGTCTAGCCTATGAGAATTCTAATAGCCTCTACAGACTAAACCCTCTGGTTTATATATACACCGGAGGGGCCTAAGGTTATACAAAGTCGGTTTGTGGGGGAAGGAAATAACATATCTAGGCATCAATCTTGTTGTCCATGTATACAGGAGTCCTACTCGGACACGGGGGGAAAGTCTTATGCTTGTATCTTCACGGCCCATCAGTCCGACCTATATCAAATAGCCTGGACACCCGAGGACCCCCTAATCCAGGACTCCCTCGGGTTACCCGGCGGCGGCCCTCCACGGCTTGTTCGTTGCTGGAGAGAGGAAAAGATGAGGGGGGAAGACGAATGGGATGGGGGAGTAAAACTCCCCCTGCCCGATTCATACCCCAGCCCCGCCTCACAGCGGTAGTACCGCTCAGACGGGCGGTAGTACTGCTGATGCTTATGAGCGGTAGTACCGCCCTTCCACAGCGGTAGTGCCGCCCAGCGACAACAAGATGAGACAAGGGAAAAACAAAGGCTTAGATACGGGCAACAAAACACCGACGAACCGAGGGAGCAACTCCAAGAGAAAAAGACAACCAAACCAAGAGAAGCATCCAAGGAGTGACTCAAAGCAAAAACACAAAACTGCACGACTATGAGCGAACGGAGAAAACCAAACACCTCTCAAGAAGAGGGCGGTGGCCGAAGCCACCTATGTGTGAGTTAATTGGTATGGCACCGCGAAGATTTTAACCTTGGGCCCATGACCAAAACTCATCTTTGAAGCACAAGTACCATAAAAAATGGCTAATGTGAAGGATTTGATCAATCTAAGCATAATTGGGGGAGGGAGAGTTCATTGAGAGAACAACACTCCCCCTATGTCTATGCCTACATCTAGAACAAGATATAATGATGAGTGCGGTGGGGTGTGCCTAGATTCAAGCCACATTGCTCAAATCAATGATATTTAGCTCATGCCTTAACTCGTGAAATCTTGCTTCATATAGAGGCTTGGTGAAAATATCCGCTAGTTTCTCTTGAGTGTTGATGTAGATTATCTCAATATCTCCACGCTTGTTGTGATCCCAAATGAAATGATGACGATCTCAATATGCTTCATCTTGCTATGTTGCACCAGATTGTGAGAGATCTTGATAACACTTTTATTGTCACATAGAAGAGGCACTTTGTCACATGTGACACCATAATTCTTTAAAGTTTGCCTCATCCATAGCAATTGAGCACAACAACTTGCGGTGGCTACATACTCGGCCTCGGTGGAGGAGAGAGACACACAATGTTGCTTCTTCGAGCACCAACTCACCAAAGAGCGACCAAGGAATTGGCACCCTCCGGAAGTTGACTTCCTCTCCACACAATCTCCCGCCCAATCCGAGTCTGAATAACCCATGAGATCAAATCTTGCTCCTTTGGGGTACCATAAGCCAAAGTTTGGGGTATGAGCCAAATACCGAAAGATTCGCTTGACCGCTACAAAGTGGCTTTCCGTAGGTGTTGCTTGAAACCGTGCAAAAATTCCCACACTCAACATGATATCCAGTCTAGATGCACAAAGGTAAAGCAAGGATCCAATCATGGAGCGATATAACTTTTGATCCACCGCTTTACCATTGGTATCACTGTGAAGCTTGCATTTGGTGGGCATGGGAAACTTGACCGGCTTGACATCATCTGGCTTGAATCTCTTGAGCATGTCTTGGATATACTTGGCTTGGTTGATGAATGTTCCTTCTCTTCTTTGGTTGATTTCAAACCCAAGAAAGAACTTCAACTCTCCCATCATAGACATCTCAAACTTCTTGGTCATTAGTGTGGGAAACACATCATTGAAAGATTTGTTAGGAGAACCAAAGATAATATCATCAACATATAGTTGGCATATGAATAAATCCCCTTTGACCCTCTTAGTAAAAAGAGTGGGATCGATTTTCCCAATTTCAAACCCACGATCTTGCAACAACTCGGTAAGGTGCCCATACCACGCTGGGGCTTGTTTAAGGCCATAGAGCACCTTCTTGATTTTGTATACATGATTGGGGAGCTTGGGATCCTCGAATACCGGAGGTTGTTTGACATACACCAACTCATTCAAAGGACCATTTAGAAATGCATTTTTCACATCCATTTGTTGCAACTTAAAATCATGATGAGATGCATATGCAAGCAACATGCAAATAGATTCAAGACGAGCAACGGGGGCAAAGGTTTCACTGTAGTCAATACCCTCGACTTGGGAGTAGCCTTGTGCCACTAATCTTGCCTTGTTTCGAACAAACACAACATTCGCATGTTACTTGTTCTCGAAGATCCATTTGGTCCCGATGACATTGTGTTCCTCCATTGGCCTTGGCACTAATTCCCAAACTTGATTGTGCTCGAAGTTGTTGAGTTCATCATGCATGGCTTCAAGCCAATCCTCGTCATCGAGAGCCTCATGTACCTTTGGGGTTCAACACATGAAACAAACATGTGATGCTCAAAAAAGTTTGACAATTGTTTACGAGTAGTTACCCCTTTTCGTAGGCTTCCAAGCACATTCTCCATGACATGTTGTTGACGCTTGAGCTTGGAGGCCACCTTAGTGGCACGGCACTCCAGAAGTTCCTCGATGGGCATTTGAGGATCAACTTGATCATCTTGAGCACCGTCTTGAGTTTGCTCTTGATCTTGGGCTTGATCTTGAGCACCATCTTGAGTTTTCTCTTGATCTTGAGCAAGCTCGGGGGCATGAACTTGACCTTGGGCATCATTTGGTGCATCACCATCTTCATGTGGTTGATCTTTCCCTTGATCTTGCTCATGGGGTTGAGGTCCTTCACTTTGTTCTTCGGAAGCGTGTGGGTCTAGCGTAGGTGATGGCTCCACTTGAGTAGAGCATTGTCCTTCTCCTTCGGCCACAAGGGGTTCCTCAATGGGGAGTATTTGACCAATCCACATTCTTCTTATGGCTTGGGGAGGAATTTCATCACCTACATCAAAAAGGCCACATTGCTCCACTTGGGAGTGATGTCTACTACGCAACTTTATTCTTGTAGACTCGTGTTGGGCCTCCAAGCGTAGAGTTTTGTAGGACAGTAGCAATTTTCCCTCAAGTGGATGACCTAAGGTTTATCAATCTGTGGCACGTGTAGGATGAAGATGGTCTCTCTCAAACAACCGTGCAACCAAATACAAGAAATCTCTTGTGTCCCCAACACACCCAATACAATGGCAGATTGTATAGGTTCACTAGTTCGGCGAAGAGATGGTGATAAAAGTGTAATATTGATGGCGGAAATATATTTTTATAATATGAATAAATAAAAACATCAAGGTAGCAAATAGTAAATGGGCACAAAAACAGTATTGCAATGCTTGAAAATGAGGCCTAGGGTCCGTACTTTCGCTAGTGCAATCTCTCAACAGTGCTAATATAATTGGATCATATAACCATCCCTCAACGTGCAACGAAGAATCACTCGAAAGTTCCTATCTAGCAGAGAACATAAGATGTAATTGTTTGTAGGGTACGAAACCACCTCAAAGCTATTCTTTCCAATCAATCTATCCTAGAGTTCGTACTAAAATAACACGAAGCTATTCTTTTCGATCGATCTAACCAAGAGTTCGTACTAAAATAACACCAAAGAAAATTCAGATTTATAATATTTAATCCAACACAAAGAACTTCAAGGAGTGCCCCAAGATTTCTACCATAGAAAAAAAGACAAGAACGTGCATCAACCCCTGTGCATAATTACCCCAATGCCACCTTGGGAAGCCGCGGGTTGAGTGCCAAAACATATATCAAGTGAATCAATATGACACCCCATTTTCACCATGAGTATTCATATGCAAGACATATACCAAGTGTTCTCAAATCCATAAAAGTATTCAATCCGATAAAAACGAAATCTCAATGGGAAAAACTCAATTCATCACAACAAGATAGAAAGGGTAAAACACCATATGATCCGACTATATTAACAAAGCCCGCGATACATCAAGATCGTGACATCTCAAGAACGTGAGAGAGAGATTAAACACATAGCTACTGGTACAAACCCTCAGCCCGAGGGTGGATTACTCCCTCCTCATCATGGTGGCTGCCGGGATGATGAAGATGGCCACCAGAGATGATTCCCCCCTCCGGTAGGGTGCCAGAAAGGGTCTAGATTGGTTTTCGGTGGCTAGAGAGCCTTGCAGTGGTGGAACTTCTGATCTAGGTTAACCCCGATGGTTTTTGGAATATTTGGGAATTTATTTGGTGAAGAGGGGGTGCGTGAGGCTACCGAGTTCGGCACAACCCACCTGGGCGCGCCTGGGCCCCCAGGCGCGCCCTGGTGGGTTGTGCCCCCTCGGGGCACCCCCAGGTGCTGCTCTGGCCCATTCTGGGTGTTCTGGTTCATAAAAATTCTCCAAAAAGTTTCACGGTGTTTGGACTCCGTTTGATATTGACTTTCTGCAATGTAAAAAACAAGCAAAAAACAACAACTGGTAGGCGGGCACTGGGTCAATAGGTTAGTCCCAAGAAAATGATATAAAGTTGCTATAAAATGATTATAAAACATCCAAGATGATAATATAACAGCATGAATACTTCATAAATTATAGATACGTTGGAGACGTATCAACATCCCCAAGCTTAATTCCTACTCGTCCTCGAGTAGGTAAATGATAAAAGAAATAATTTATGAAGTGTGAATGCTAGCAAAGTGCATAAGTTTGATCAATGATAATTTTAATCACTTTTCCTAGCATCATAACAGCAATTCTTTCTTATAAAGATTCTCATATTAAAGTAGCAACCAATTCACATGTTAAGGTTCAAAAAATGAACTCTCTTGAAACTCGACAACCTATCTTCTCAATCACCAATCAATTGCAATTCAACTTATTCAATAGAGTTTAAGTAAGAGCTCCACATACTCAACCATCATATAGTATTCTATGATTGCTAACAATCACCTCATACACATGAGCAAAACATTTCAACCGACACATAGAAAGATAGGGGCTTATAATTTCACCTCCCAACGTATTCACCTCAAGGGTGATATCAACAATAATAACTCATGCTACCCATATCCAACTGGATATATGTGCCTAGATCTTTCCTCACCACATGATGCTTGCCAAAAGAGAAAAATAAAAAGGAATGGAGAGAAGAACTTTGACTATTTGCATAAAAGTAAATACATAAAAGTAAAAGATAGGCTCTTCACAGAGGGAAGCAAAGGTTGCCATGCGCTTATTTGTTTGTATGCTCAACCCCTTAGTGCAAAAGAACATCACGTTGTATTGCCCCTTATGATAGCAACCTTTATTATGTAGTCTGTCGCTTTTATTCTTTGCCATCACAAGTTCGTAAAACGCTCAATTTTCTCTTACACTAAACGATCTAACACTTTTAGAAGCAATTTTTATTGCCTTATTGCACCGATGACAACTTACTTGAAGGATATTGCTCAATCCTTAGGTAGGTATGGTGGACTCTTGAAAATAAGTTTTGGGTTTAAGGGTTTTTGGGTGCACAAGTAGTATCTCTACTTCGTGCGGAGTTTTTGGCTAGCAAAGATGGGGAGCAAGAACCACATGTTGAAGGACCTATGACAATATAACTTCTATGTGAATATGAACAAACATAAGCCATTACGTTGTCTTCCTTGTCCAACGTCAACAATTTTGGCATATAATATTTTGATGGGGGCTCACAATCACAAAAGATTTCCAAGATAGTGTATTTGCATGTGAAAGTTCTCTTCCTTCTACTAATCATTCGTTCATTGCTTGTATGACCAATATTGTGAGTGTCAAGACTCAAAAGATTTCACTTTCTAAACCCAATGTGAAGCTACAACTAGGCATGATATGATTTCAACTTCATGACATTCAATTTATTCAACAATTTACTCATAGGATATAAGTGAAGCACAAGAGTAAATGACAAGCTACTCCAAAAAGGTAAAAGTGAAGATCATGAGCATAATATTTCTTTCTCTCAAATTAATTTAGGTGAAGCAAGAGAGAATTTCTTCAAAAATACTAAAGCACACCGTGCTCAAAAAGATATAAGTGAAGCACTAGAGCAATTCCATAGAAAAGAGCTTCGTTGACGGGATGTGAATGCTGCTTACCTAGCCTCACTGGTAACTATTTGAGAACTCTATTTTATTTCAAAACTTTCAGATCTAAGTATTTTGTTAAAACAGCAAGCAAAATGAAAATAAAATGATATTCTAAGAATAGCACAACTCATGTGAAGAAGCAAAAACTTAGGCTCAACCGATATTGACCGATAATTGTTGAAGAGGAAAGGTGGGATGCCTATTGGGGCATCCCCAAGCTTAGATGCTTGAGACTTCTTGAAATATTATCTTGGGGTGCCTTGGTCATCCCCAAGCTTGAGCTTACGTGTCTCTTTAATTCTTCTCAGATCACGGTTTTCCTAAATCTCAAAAGCTTCATCCACACAAAACTCAACAAGAACTCGTGAGATAATTTAGTATAAACCAATGAAAAAAGCTTATCATTCTCTACTGTAGCAAATCACTAAAATTATTATTAAACATTGCATACTAAATAAATTTTCATATTTAATACTCCTATCCTCAAATAGAATCATTAAACAAGCAAACATATGCAAACAATGCAAACATAACAGCAATGTGCCAAAACAGTACAGTCCATAAAGAATGCAAGAGTATCAATACTTCTTAAACTCCAAAGATTATGAAAATTTACCACCCTGTAGAAAATTTATCAGAGATTATTTTGCAAAACGTTTCAACATTTTATCACATTCTGACTTTTCTAGGGAATTTTTGCAACAGCGGTAAACTTTCTGTTTTCAAACAGCAACATGTAGACTTGTAAAATAAGCATAGTAAAGGCTATCAATGCCACTTTTATTGAAATAAAAGATGCAAAAAATTATTCTAAATAACAGCAAGAAAATCCTAAAAAATAAATTGACGCTCCAAGAAAAACACATATCATGTGATGAATGAAAACATAGCTCCAAGTGAGGTTACCAATAATGTTGGAGACGAAAGAGGGGATGCCTTCCGGGGCATCCCCAAGCTTAGTTGCTTGGATATTCCTTGAATATCACCTTGGGGTGCCTTGGGCATCCCTAATCTTAGGGTGTTTTCAATCCTTATTCTCATCATATCGACATCTCACCCAAAACTTGAAAACTTCAATCACACAAAACTTAACGGAACTTCGTGAGATAGGTTAGTATGATAAAGAGCAAACCTTTTCACTTTGGTACTGTCAAAGACAAGATTCATAATTGTTTCCACACAATTCCTACTGTAGCATATCATTTCCACAATTTATATTGAGCAATATAAGCCATGGAAATTACAAAACAAGCAAACTATGCATTGAAAACAGAATCTGTCAAAAACAGAATAGTCTGTAGTAATCTGTACTCCAACCATACTTATGCTACTCCAAAAATTCCGAAAATAGGAAAAACTGGGTAATTTGTCTATTAATCTTTTGCAAAAAATCAGCATTTTATCATGCTTCTGTTAAAAACGAGAATTGTTTTCCTGGGCGCAAAAGTTTCTGTTTTTTAGCAAGATCAAATCAACTATCACCATAAGCCATCCCAAAGGTCTTACTTGGCATTTTATTGAAACGAAAGCAACATAACATGATTACTACAGTAGCCTAATCATGTTAACACACAAAAACAGTAGGTAAAAGTGTTGGGTTGTCTCCCAACAAGCGCTTTTCTTTAGTGCCTTTTAGCTAGGCATGATGATTTCAATGATGCTCGCATAAAACATAAGAATTGAAGCATGAAAAAGAGCATCATGAAGCATATGACTAGCACATTTAAGTCTAACCCACTTCCTATGCATAGAGATTTTGTGAGCAAACAACTTATGGGAACAACAATCAACTAGCATAGGAAGGCAAAACAAGCAAAACTTCAATATTTTCAACACATAGAAAGGAAACTTGATATTATTGCAATTCCTACAAGCATAATTTCCCCCCTCATAATAATTTTCAGTAGCATCATGAATGAATTCAACAATATAACCATCACATAAAGCATCCCTTTCACGATCCATAAGCATAGTATTTTTATTACTCTCCACATAAGCAATTTTATTCTCATTCATAGTAGTGGGAGTATCATAGGAAACTCGAATACTATAAATTGTTCCCACATTAAAAGAGTAATGTTCAGTAAAAGGATATTCAAAATTATGACAATAATTATCACTAATTTTTATAACATAAGTATCATCACAATAATCATCATAAGTGGGAGGCATGCAATCATTATAGCAAATTCGATGATTCAAAGTAAGGGGACTAAAAAGATCATCTTCATTAAGCATAGCCTCCCCAAGCTCGGGACAAACATTAATTGCAGCAAATAAATTCTCAAACATGTCATTATGATCAAACATAGCATCCCCAAGCTTGTGGCTTGGCATATTATAAGCATAATCACTCTCATCATTAATAGTATGAATAGCACCAACGATATAACAATTGTTATCATCATAACTTCCCAAGTTGGTGCCAAAAAGATTTCCAAGATTATAAGAAGTATCATTATCTTCCCAATCATAATCATCACAACAAGCAGTGGGAATAACAAAATCATCATCAATAGTGCTCTCGGACATTGTGCCATAAGACATAGAAGCAATATCATCATCAAGTGTGTCATCCTTCACAATTATTTTTGATTAATTTTCATGAGGCACAACAATAATAGGAGCAACACTATTTGGGAGAGATACCTTTTTAACTCTATTCTTTCTTCTTCACCACATCAGGTGTGGGTTTAACTAATCTTTTTAAGCTTCTTGTTGAAGAGATTGATTGGATAGGAAGCTCCTCCTTGTTACCTATTTCATCATGAGAGACAATAGGAGGGAAAGTGGAAATCTTTACGCTCTCATTAGTATTCCTTTTATATTTTATTGGTTTTCCCATCTTTCTATAGTTGGCAATATAAGCATTCTCATTGCAATTTACCATGCAAAACATATATATATATATATATTATTTAGTTTGGTTTCAATGTCATCCGTGAGAATGAACACTTCAAACCAAATATTTTTATGCGTCAATTCTTCACTCCCCAAAAATAGACAAAGCTCATTATAAAGTTCAAGGCTGATCAAGTTATTGCAATATTTGGACACGATTTGATCATGAAAAAGCATGCATTGGAAACTAAGATGACCAACTTTATTGCAAAGATGACAAGTAATAGGACAAAGAGAACATAATTTTGTAGCAAATTCATCTATCACTTTGAGCAAAGAATTGGTTCTATCATGTTTATGCTTCTTGCAAAATCTATCTTCCCTATAGGGCATGTCTTCACAAACTTTATGCACTCCACAAAAATTGACATGCTTATAAGAAACATTTTTCTCATGACTAGTGCAATAATCATTAGCATTTTGGATATTCAAAGAATTCATACTAACAACATTGCAATCATGCTCGTCATTCAAGTATTTTGTGCCAAACATTTTATTGACTTCTTCTTCTAACAATTGAGCACAATTTTCTGATCCATCATTTTTAAGAAAGATATTATAAAGATGATCAATAATATGATGCAACCTCAATTCCATTTTTTTGTAGTTTTATTTTTATAAACCAAACTAATGATAAAACAAGAAACTAAAAGATTCAATTGCAAGATCTAAAGATATACCTTCATGCACTCACCTCCCCGGCAACGGCGCCAGAAAAGAGCTTGATGTCTACTACGCAACTTTATTCTTGTAGACTCGTGTTGGGTCTCCAAGCGCAGAGTTTTGTAGGACAGTAGCAATTTTCCCTCAAGTGGATGACCTAAGGTTTATCAATCCGTGGGAGGTGTAGAATGAAGATGGTTTCTCTCAAACAACCCTGCAACCAAATACAAGAAATCTCTTGTCTCCCCAACACACCCAATATAATGGCACATTTTATAGGTGCACTAGTTCATCGAAGAGATGGTGATAAAAGTGTAATATTGATGGTGGAAATATATTTTTATAATCTGAATAAATAAAAACAACAAGGTAGAAAATAGTAAATGGGCACAAAAACGGTATTGCAATGCTTGAAAATGAGGCCTAGGGTCCGTACTTTCGCTAGTGCAATCTCTCAACAGTGCTAATATAATTGGATCATATAACCATCCCTCAACGTGCAACGAAGAATCACTCCAAAGTTCCTATCTAGCGGATAACATAAGACATAATTGGTTGTAGGGTACGAAACCACCTCAAAGCTATTCTTTCCGATCAATCTATCCTAGAGTTCGTACTAAAATAACATGAAGCTATTCTTTCCAATTGATCTAACCAAGAGTTCGTACTAAAATAACACCAAAGCAAATTTAGATTTATAATAGTCAATACAACACAAAGAACTTCAAAGAGTGCCCCAAGATTTCTACCGGAGGAAAAAAGACAAGAGCGTGCATCAACCCCTATGCATAGATTACCCCAATGCCACCTCGGGAATCCGTGGGTTGAGTGCCAAAACATATATCAAGTGAATCAATACGATACCCCATTGTCACCACGAGTATTCATATGCAAGACATGTATTAGGTGTTCTCAAATCCATAAAAGTATTCAATCCGGTAACAACGAAATCTCAAAGGGAAAACTCAATTCATCAGAACAAGATAGAGAGGGGAAAACACCATATGATCTGACTATAATAACAAAGCCCGTGATATATCAAGATCGTGATATCTCAAGAACGCGCGTGCATGCGAGAGAGAGAGAGATTAAACACATAGCTACTAGTACAAACCCTCAGCCCCGAGGGTGGACTACTCCCTCCTCATCGTGGTGGCCACTAGGATGATGAAGATGGCCACCGGAGATGATTCCCCCCTCCGATAGGGTGCCGGAAAGGGTCTAGATGGGTTTTCGGTGGCTACAGAGCCTTACGTCGGCGGAACTTCTGATCTAGGTTAACCCCGAGGGTTTTTGGAATATTTGGGAATTTATAGGGCAAAGAGGGGGTGCGGGAGGCCACCAAGGTGGGCACAACCCACCTGGGCGCGCCCTGTTGGGTTGTGCCCCCCTCGGGGCACCCCCTAGGTGCTGCTCTAGCCCATCCTGGGTGTTCTGGTCCATAAAAATTCTCCAAAAAGTTTCGCGGTGTTTGGACTCCGTTGGATATTGATTTTCTGTGATGTAAAAAACAAGCAAAAACAACAACTGGCACTGGGCACTGGGTCAATAGGTTAGTCCCAAAAAATGATATAAAGTTGCTATAAAATTATTGTAAAACATCCAAGAATGATAATATAACAACATGAATACTTCATAAATTATAGATACGTTGGAGACGTATCAGGGAGATGACCACCTTGCCAAGTCCCAATACCTTAGAAGTTGAAGCATCACCGAATTGTACATGAGTGGGCATAGATGGAATTGGATGCACGTCCACCACCAAGTCCTTGCTACCAGTCATATGATTGCTGCTCCACTATCGAGCAACCATGACACCCCACCGGAAGCAAACTCCTACAAGAGATCAATGCTTGGATTTAGGTACCCATTTTTGAATGGGTCCTTTGATGTTAGTAACAAGGGTCTTAGGAAGCCAAATATACCATTCAATGTACTCATAAGAAGAACCAACAAATTTGGCATAAACATGCCCATCACTAGCACGGCACAAAACATAAGACGGATTAAAGTCGTCGACTTTGTTGGTAGGGGTGGTTTTGCTCTTCTTGACATTACTACCCAATTCCTTGTTCTTCTTCTTCTCATGAGCATCCTCACCCGCCTTGACAAATGTTTCCTTGAGCGGGAGAGGTTGCTTGGTCTTCTTATTCTTCTTCTTTGACTTGGGTACAAACCCAAGTCCTTCCTTTCCTACAACTTCCTTTCAATTGCTCAAAAGCTCATTGAGGTTCTTCTCGCCTTGTATGAAAGTCACAAGGCCCTTCTCAAGTTTCTCTTTTAACTTGGCATTTTCCTCCACAAGATGCAAATGCTCACAACAAGGGTTAGTAGCATGGGCATTATCAATTAGAACGAAAGGAGGACATGTGGAAATCTCCTTGGTTAGCTTCACTTGGAGTTGATCATGAGACTCTTTGAGAGAGGCATGAGAACCCTTCAAGACCACGTGATCCTTCTCAAGTGTATCAAGCTCTTCCTTGAGTCTATCATGGCCAACTCCAAGTGCAAATTTATCGGATTTTAGCACACAAGTAAGAACAATAGCATGATCAAGATCTTTTTATAATTTAGCAAGATCAACATTGTGTGACTCAAGAGTCAAACGAAGACCTCGCTCTTCCTCTAGAGCAATGGAAAGATCCACACTATGCCCCTCCAACTTGGCCTCACCAAGTTGTTCCAAGAGAGCAACAAAGTGCTTCTTGGATTCTCCCACTGAGCTTACTCACGAACTTGGTAAACTCATTCTCATAAACTTTCACCACCTCACTATCATCAACACAATCTAACAATGAATGAGTAGTAATGATGGTGGTTTTGATGTTAGGGGTTACCTTGTTGATACCTTTGTCCATGAGGCACTTGTCAATGGTGTTCTCGTTGGGGGCGCCGAAGAGAGACACCTTGGAGGGGGAAGATGTGGCAATGGCAATGGTTGCAGTTGCCATTCCTTCTCCACTTGTATCTTTATCATCATCATCATCGGAGGCGTACTCTTCATGCGCCACCAAACCCTTTTGAGGTGTCTTCTTGGTGAAGTTGTTCTTGCTTGGGAAGAACTTGGCTTTGTCTTTGTGAATGAGTTTGCCACCATTGTCTTCCCTCTTATCATAAGGGAACTCCACCACAAAGTGGCTCACATTGCCACAATTGTAGCAAGTCCTCACTCGTTGCTTGTTCTTTGACCCACTTGAGTTATTCTTGGTGAAGTTGGGCCTTGAGTTCCTCTTGTTGCTCCAAAATTGCCTTGATGCAAGAGCCATGTGCTCATGGTAAGCATATTTGGTGTCCTCGGGGCAACTCTCCTCTTCCTCCTCCTCTTCTTCTTCTAGAATGGCCTTGGCCTTCAAAGCAAGAGTTGTTGAGATTTTCTTTGACCGGACATGATCAAGAGCATTGCCGGCGGTCTTTTTCAGGATGGTCATAGCAATAAACTCATCCAACACTTCACTTGAGGTTAAAGTGTGAAAATCCAGCCTTTGGCGGATCATGGAAGACATGGCCTTGTTGAAAGGCATGATGGCCTTGATAAACTTTTGCTTGATCCAATTGTCATTCGTATCGTTGCTCCCATGGTCTTGGAGAGCAACCGCAAGAGTTGTCACCCTCTGATAGAGATCATACGGATCCTCATCATGTAGCATCACGAATTCATTGGCCTCATCAAGGGCCACTTCAAAGTTTGACCATTGGATGCTTGAGCTTCCCTTATACAAAGACACGATGTGATCCCAACAATCCTTTGCTCGAGTGAAGGGACGTAAGTGAGATAGATCTTTGGGAGGAATCGCATCCTGAAGGATGAACAAAGCGGAGTGACTGTCCACTTCTTCTCTTGGGGTGAGGTTGTTTGGATCATGTGGGTAGAAGCCTTGCTCAATGACTCTCCAAAGATTTGTTGAGCTATGATTCAAATGAGGCTTAATGCGAAAAACCCAATTAGCAAAATCACCCTTAACAAGCTTTGGAGGAGGGCCAAAATTATTGATGCACGGTGTAGGGACCGGTCCTCCATAGACCGGGGAGGGGGGACCGAGGCAAAGGTTCCCATCCCATTCTTGTCATGAGGGGTAGAAGTTTGAGTACCTTTAGCCGCTTCCTTGCCGGAATTGGCCTCCGACTCCGATGCGGTGGGATTAACCACAAGCAAAGGATCGGGAGTGGATTTCATCCCCTCAAGCAATTCTTTAAGCATAGACTTGACTTTGGTCATCATAGACATCTTAAGTGAAGCCACAACTTCATTTAAGTCATCTCATGTGATCGAAGTCAACTCCACGGCCTTAGGCACTTCCTCCTTGGTGTCAACCACACTCTTCGGGCGGTGAAACCCTTAATAAAGAGAAGAGGCTCTGATACCAATTGAAAGGATCGATATAGCTGACTAGAGGGGGTGAATAGGCAACTAACAATTTTTACAACAACAACAATAACAACAACAACAACAACAACAGCAACAACAACAACAAGCAAAGGATACAACACAACAATAGTTTGCACAAAGTAAAGGGAAGAGATAACCACAAGTGGAGCCGGTGGAGACGAGGATGTGTTACCGAAGTTCCTTCCCTTTGAGGGGAAGTACGTCTCCGTTGGAGCGGTGTGGAGGCACAATGCTCCCCAAGAAGCCACTAGGGCCACCGTATTCTCCTCATGCCCTCATACAATGTGAGATGTTGTGATTCCACTAGTGGTTCCCTTGAAGGCGGCGACCGAACCTTTACAAACAAGGTTGGGGCAATCTCCACAACTTGATTGGAGGCTCCCAACAACACCACGAACCTTCACCACAATGGAATGTGGCTCTGAGGTGACCTCAGCCGTCTAGGGTGCTCAAACACCCAAGAGTAACAAGATCCGCAAAGGATTAGTGGGGGAATCAAATCCCTAGAAAATCAACAAGTTTGATTGGCTAGGGAGAGACATCGGGTGAAAATGAGCTTTGGAGCAACAATGTAGTTTTGGGAGAGGAAGAGGTAGGTATTCTAGAGGAAGAATACCCCCTTTTATAGTGGGGGGGACGATCCAACTGTTATCCCCTCATTCAACCTACAATAAGAGGTACTACTGCTCAAGGGAGCGGTACTGCCGCTTGGCCCAACGGTACTACCACTGGGACCACGCGCAATACCTACGAAGGAGAAGGGACAAAGGAGCGGGCCTTTGAGTGGCAATAGTAGTGGTGGTAGGCGCGGTACTACCGCTTACGAGCGGTAATACCACTCCTACTGCCGCTGCTACTACTGTTGAACCCGACACAAGAAATTCAGGTCTCGAGTCGAGGCAGTACTAGCGCAGAACCTATTGCCGCTTGAGGCTCTGGCTGGTACTACCACTGATACAGTGGTACTATCGCCTGTTGCGCTCGACGGTACTTCCTCTTCGGGCCACTGTAATACCGCTGGCGCCTCTCCTATGCCACTTCCACGATACCAGAGGATCCTCCAAGGATGAGGGAAGGAGCTGGGGGTGCAAAAGAGATGTGTACATGTTGATTCCACCCTAGCCTTTCCGATGTGGACCCCCTATTGATAGTACGGTATCTCCTACGACTCAAGTCCACCAAAACCGAAACGAAGGAGAACTACACCGTCTTCAATTTGAGCTCCGGGGGGAATAAATCGTCTCGTGCCAATGAATGAATATCTAAAATGCTCAATGCATACGATTAGTCCGCAAACGCATTGTCATCAAACACCAAAACCACTTAGAGAGATATGCCCTAACACTTGATGCCCTTTCGATGATGTGTGAGTAGTTTACCACAGACCTACGGGTCCATAGCTAGTAGCTAGATGACTTCTTATCTCTCTTTGATCTTCAATACAATGTTCTCCTCGATGTTCTTGGAGATCTATTCGATGTAATCTTCTTATGCGGTGTGCTTATTGAGATCCGATGAATTGTGGGTTTATGATCAGATTATCTATGAATATTATTTGAGTCTTCTCTGGACTCTTTTATGCATGATTAAGATAGCTTTGTATTTCTCTCACATCTATTGATTTGGCTTGGCCAACTAGATTGATTTTTCTTGCCATGGGAGAGATGCTTTGTAATGGGTTCAATCTTGTTGTGCTTATTCCCAGTGACAGAAGGGGAAATGACACGTATTTGTATTGTTGCCATTAAGGATAAAAAGATGGGGCCTATTCATATTGATTGGATCTATCCCTCTACATCATGTCATCTTGCTTAAGGCGTTACTCTGTTCTTGTTAACTTAATACACTTGATGCATGCTGGACAACGGTTGATGTGTGGATTAATAGTAGTAGATGTAGGAAGGAGTCGGTCTACTTGTCACGTGCGTGATGCCTATATTCATGATCATTGCCTTAGATGTCGTCATAGCTATGCACTTTTCTATCAATTTCTCAATAGTAATTTGTTTACCCACCATATGCTTTCTTTCAAGAGAGAAGCCTCTAGTGAAAATTATGACCCCCGGATCTACTTTTATCATTATATTTTCAGATCTACAAAATCAAAAACACAAATACCTTGCTGCAGTTTATTTATCTTTATCTTATTTTGGACTTTTATTTATCTTTTATATCTATCACTATCAGATCTCATCCTTGCAAGTAACCGTGAAGGGAGTGACAACCCCTTTATCGCATTGGGTGCAAGTATTTGTTTGTTTGTGTAGGTGCAACCATTGGTGACTTGTGTGTTCCTCCTACTGGATTGATACCTTGATTCTCAACTGAGGGAAATACTTATCTCTACTTCGCCGCATCAACCTTTCCTCTTCAAGGGAAAAACCAACACAAGCTCAAGAAGTAGCACACGATACCTCCCACTTGTGATAATCGTGTGAAAGAACAATAAGCCGCGATAGAATTTCTTTGAAATTTTGAGTGCGATTTATTTTAATAATATGTGAACATTTTTGAAATGCGAACACTTCTCAAATTTATGAACAAATATTAAAAGCTCAAACATTTTTTGAAACTAAAAAACAATTATTTGAAGACGCAAAGAAAATTTGAAATTCACCGATAGTGAATTGAATTGGTGCTGAAAACATCAACCTTTTTTCGAATTAGTGAACAAATTTTGAAAACTGGAACATTTTGTGAAATTCATCAATATTTTTTTGAATTTGTGAACAAAATTTATATTTTTGGAAAGTTTTTTAAAAAATTGAATGTCTTAAAGCTTTTGAACTTTTTCTGAAAAGAGGCGAACAATTTTCGAATTCCAAATTTTTTTTGAATTTCTGAACATTTTTTGAAAAGAGAAAGCCTCAACTACTTGGCGCAGCCCGCGTTAAATAGGGTTTTCCAAAGTCGCGCCCTGGATTCACGTTGCACTCGCGAGGACTCGTCTTAAGTGGGATGGATTGCATCGCATGTAAAGTAGGTAGTATGCCTTTAAAACCCAACTGCGGATAGTGTTAAAATGCTCACTCATTCGTTCCACGGCCGCTTCTTCAGCACAAGCACGACGATCTGTCCCACGGCGGCGATGGCTCTCTCCTCCTCCAGGCCACACCACCTCCACCGCCGCTTCCACTTTGTGAAGCAAGTAAATTTTTGCTTGATCCATTTGGGTTGAAATTTTTACCACATGGCTACCTTCCTACCAGAAACTTATCCACCAAATTTCCGCTGCGTAACTCCCAGTAAATTTCTCTCTAGTCCCATCACAAGTTTCAGTCCAGAAACTTATCTGGTTGCTCAAGTCATGTACAATGGTCGAGGTGTCTAGTCAAGGGCACTCTACAGCACCGCGTCGAAGGGGCAACACCCTAGACACAGTCTGGCAGCCCCACGCATACCGCGTGTGCCAGTGCATGCAGTGACCGTGCGTATAGGCAGTGTTTGACAGTCGGCCCGCACGCTCTGAGCATCGGGACCCCTCTGCCACCGCAAGTTCACCCTCCCCGCGCCACCGTAACGTGTCCTTGCCACTCAGCGCTCTCCTCAACTTCCACCTAGCACCTCTCTACAGCTCCCCGATGCCGGCAGCCTGCACGGCGGACGCAGACACGATGAGTCTAGACGACACAGTGCGCCCACGTGAGTGACTTGTCCCACTCTGAGCTCTGTAGCTTGGCCGCGTTCATCCATCGTGCTTGGCATCGTCCCTCCTACTCCTACGCGTCGAGCCTGAGCTCTTCCCCCTCTCTTTATCTTCTCCAAAAGCCTCTCCGGTGGAGCCCGAGCTCGGCCACCTCAGCGCCTATAAATAGAGCAAGTCCCGAGTCGTTCCAGTCGTCCACATCTTCTCTTCTGGCCACAAATTGAGTTCCTACCTAGTGCGCCAATGCCGGGCGGGCCTCCTGCCATTGGACATTGCCGAAGTTGGCTGCCGATCCCCCTCGGTCGTCCTCCTGCTCCAGTGCTCTCCAACCTCATTCTTCTCCTCCATCGTGTTCGTGTTGTTCTTGTGAGCACGGCGATGCTCTTGGTTCATCGGAATTACGCCGGAAATCACCAAGTCCGTCGAGCTCCGCCCGCCGTCCATCCACCTCAGCCGTCATTTCGGGTATGCCCGTGCTTGTCTTGATGCGCTAGATCTGAGCCCCTCCCCTCCGACGGTCGCCCTGGCCTCCTTGTCGCGACAGCGCCACCCCTCTTTGTTCCCCCCTCTCTCTCTAAAACCTGATAGGAGGCCCCATCTGTCAGCATCTCTGTTACCCGCCTGAAGGGGGATAAGTGGGGGCTTATTCTGAAAATACGCCTTCGACGTAACCTCTTCTGGAATTTTTGAATTTCAGTTAAATTCATATATTTTGACCATAACTTTGACCAGCAATATCTTCTGATCTATAAGCCCAAATGAGTTGATTCTTTTTGCATTAGTTTTGTTATGAGCTAAAGTTTCTGCATGCCAAATTTGAGAATTTTTATTGATGTAGATATTTTTTGGTGGAATAAAAGGATATATGTGACATTTTCTTTTTGCATTTCCAAATATTTTTAGAAGGTTCCGATTGCCTTGGAGAAGACCAGGAGTTTTGCGACACTCCTTGGAACTAAGGAAAGCCACCACAATCATTTGCAAGGATGGCATTGCAATAGCAATGACTTTACTTGTATTAAAATGTATTTTAATTTCATATAGTTGAATTAAATTGTTATAAGAAGCTTGTGCATATTATTTCATCCATGTTTTACCTTTGAGTAGGGTACATGTCATCTTAATACTATGTGCAGTAGAGATCATGCTTCTGTTGATGCATTCGTTATTATTATTATTCATGACCCGTGCATTTCCGTGGTGTGGGTACATTGTACTAACCTTTGCAGAGTGTATAATCTATCGATAGCCACGTCCACGGTTATGGACACAATTCATACTAGGTCACACCATGGGTAATAACTAATCTGCACACTAAATACTCTGAGATAGCACATGCATAAGTTGGTGGTCTCGTGATGACCACTATGTTGGTTTTGGAAGTGATCTAGTGTGGATCATGATGGTAAGTTGGTCATATGGGTTCTGAGGTAACCCGAGATGGTGAGTTGGTCCGAGGGTGTAAGGGCGTATTTCTTCCTATGTGGTTTTGGTGATTGATGACAATACATTTGCGGATTAATCGTGTGCATTGAGCATTTCAGATATCTCATCTCTAGGCACAAGACAATTCGGTGCCCCTCGGAGCCTATCGAAGACGGCGGTTCTCTACATTTCTTTTCGATGTATTTGAGTCGTAGGAAAGCCATACTATTAAGAGGTGGTTCGCTTCGGAAAGGTTAGTGTGGAATCAACACATACACACATATTCCTTTGCACCACCTTTCCTTCGCTTTGGAGCACCGTCCGTTTATCCATGTATCTGCGAGATGAAGGCCTCTGAGTGCTATAGTTTCTATGGCGTGCGGTAGTACTGCTCAAGGGAGCAGTAGTACCGCAGGGGCCCGCGGTAGTACCGCGACACGCAGTAGTACCGCTCCTCACGAGCGGTAGTACCACTGCCTCTAGCCCAGAACGCTGGCGCGCGCGGAAGTAATTTTTTACTTCCGCCCCTACGCGGTAGTACCGTGCCGGATTTTCGCACGTCCCAAACTTAGCAGAAGTAGACACGTACGTAATTTATTTAGTATGTGCTTTTTTCAGCCCAGTTGAGCCCTGCCCTGTGGTAGTACTGCCCCTACCGCAGGGGCGCGCGGTAGTACCGCTCATTGCATAGTGTAATAGGACCTCACCTGGCTTCTACCGCACGAGTGGTAGTACCACAACAAGATGCAGTAGTACCGTAGCACCTTGCGGTAGTACCGCGAGGGTGTGCGGTAGTACCACGTCTCGTGGGCTCAGTAAGTGGGTAACGGTGGGATCTTTTCCCCCACTATACAAAGGGGGTCTTCTTCCCTAAGAAGACCACGTCTTCCCTCCCTAAGCTCCATTGTTGCACAAAGCTCCATTTTTGCCCGGTCTCTCTCCCTAGCCAATCAAACTTGTTGATTTCCCAAGCATTGGTTGAGAAAGCCCCGATCTACACCTCCACCTATAGAAATTTGATTCCCCCACTAATCCATTGGGGATCTTGTTACTCTTGGGTGTTTGAGCACCCTAGATGATTGAGGTCACCGCGGAGCCATATTCCATTGTGGTGAAGCTTCATGGTGTCATTGGGAGCCTCCAATTAAGTTGTAGAGATTGCCCCAACCTTGTTTGTAAAGGCTCGACCGCCACCTCCAAGGGCACCAATAGTGGAATCACGGCATCTCGCGTTGTGTGAGGGCGTGAGGAGAATACGGTGGCCCTAGTGGCTTCTTGGGGAGCATTGTGCCTCCACACCGCTCCAACGGAGACGTACTTCCTCTCAAAGGAAGGAACTTCGGTAACACATCCTCGTCTCCACCGGCTCCACCCTTGGTTATCTCTTACCTTTACTTGTGCAAGCATATTTTGTGTTGTATCCCTTGCTTGCTTGTGTGCTTGTGGTTGTTGCATCATATAGGTTGCCACCTAGTTGCATATTGATACGTCCATTTTGCATCATGTTTTCTTACTATTATTTATAATGTTTTTATCAATAATAATGCTTTTTGGAGTAATTCTAATGCCTTTTCTCTCATAATATGCAATGTATACAGAAAGATGGAGAATTCCGGCAGCTGGAAATCTGGACCTGGAAAAGCTACGCCAGACCACCTATTCTTCACAACTCCAAATGAGCTGAAACTTCACGGAGAATTTTTATGGAATATATGAGGAATATTGGAGCCAATAAGTACCAGAGGGGGACCACCAGGTGGGCACAACCCACCTGGGCACGCCAGAGAGCCTAGGCGCGCCCTGGTGGGTTGTGCTCACCCAGGCCCACCTCTGATGCCCATCTTCTGGTATATAAGTCATTTTGACCTAGAAAAAATAAGCAAAGGACTTTCGGGATGGAGCGCCGCCGCCTCGAGGCGGAACTTGGGTAGGAGCACTTTTGCCCTCTGGTGGAGCGATTCTGCCGGGGAACTTCCCTTCCGGAGGGGGAAATCATCGTCATCATCATCACCAACAACTCTCCCATCTTGGGGAGGGCAATCTCCATCAACATCTTCAACAACACCATCTCCTCTCAAACCCTAGTTCATCTCTTGTGTTGAATCTTGTTACCGGGACTATAGATTGGTGCTTGTGGGTGACTAGTAGTGTTGATTACATCTTGTAGTTCATTACTATATGGTTTATTTGGTGGAAGATTATATGTTCAGATCCAATATGCTATTTAACAACCCTCTGATCTTGGGCATGATAATCATTTGTGAGTAGTTACTTTTGTTCTTGAGGTCATGGGAGAAATCATGTTGCAAGTAATCATGTGAACTTGATATGTGTTCGATATTTTGATAGTATGTATGTTGTGATTCCCTTAGTGGTGTCATGTGAATGTCAACTACATGACACTTCACCATATTTGTGAAGGAAATATGCCCTAGAGGCAATAATAAAGTTATTATTTATTTCCTTATATCATGATAAATGTTTATTATTCATGCTTGAATTGTATTAACCGGAAACATAATACATGTGTGAATACATAGACAAACAGATTGTCACTAGTATGCCTCTACTTGACTAGCTCGTCGATCAAAGATGGTTATGTTTCCTAACCATAGACACGAGTTGTCATGAGATTAACGGGGTCACATCATTAGGAGAATGATGTGATTGACATGACCCATTCCGTTAGCTTAGCACCCGATCGTTTAGTATGTTGCTATTGCTTTCTTCATAACTTATACATGTTCCTATGACTATGAGATTATGCAACTCCCGTTTAACCGGAGGAACACTTTGTGTGCTACCAAACGTCACAACGTAACTGGGTGATTATAAAGGTGCTCTACAGGTGTCTCCGAAGGTACTTGTTGGGTTGGCGTATTTCGAGATTAGGATTTGTCACTCCGATTGTCGGAGAGGTATCTCTCGGCCCTATCGGTAATGCACATCACTTAAGCTTTGCAAGCATTGCAACTAATGAGTTAGTTGCGGGATGATGTATTATGGAATGAGTAAAGAGACTTGTCGGTAACGAGATTGAATTAGGTATTGAGATACCGACGATCGAATCTCGGGCAAGTAACATACTGATGACAAAGGTAACAAATTATGTTGTTATGCGGTCTGACCGATAAAATATCTTCGTAGAATATGTGGGAGCCAATATGAGCATCCAGGTTCCGCTATTGGTTATTGACCGGAGACGTGTCTTGGTCATGTCTACATAGTTCTCGAACCCGTAGGGTCCGCACGCTTAACGTTTCGATGATAGTTATATTATGAGTTTATATGTTTTGATGTACCGAAGGTTGTTCGGAGTCCCGGATGTGATCACGGACATGATGAGGAGTCTCTAAATGGTCGAGACATGAAGATTGATATATTTGAAGCCTATGTTTGGATATCGGAAGTGTTCCGGATGAAATTGGGATTTTACCGGAGTACCGGGAGGTTACCGGAACCCCCCGGGGACTTAATGGGCCTTAGTGGGCCTAGGTGGAAGAGAGGAGAGGCGGCTAGGGCTGGGCCGCGCCCCCCCCAGTCCGAATAGGACAAGGAGAGGGGGCGGCGCCCCCCTTCCTTCTTCTCCTCCACTCTTTCCCCCTCCCAAGTCCTAATCCAACTAGAAAAGGGGGGAGTCCTACTCCCGGTGGGAGTAGGACTCCTCCTGGCGCCTCCTCCCTAGCCGGCCGCACCCCCCTTGCTCCTTTATATACGGGGGCAGGAGGGCACCCCATAGACACAACAATTGATCGTTTGATCTTTTAGCCGTGTGCGGTGCCCCCCTCCACCATAGTCCACCTCGATAATACTGTAGCGGTGCCTAGGCGAAGCCCTGCGTCGGTAGAACATCAACATCATCACCACGCCGTCGTGCTGACAAAACTCTCCCTCAACACTCGGCTGGATCGGAGTTCGAGGGACGTCATCGGTCTGAACGTGTGCTGAACTCGGAGGTGCCGTACGTTCGGTACTTGATCGGTTGGATCGTGAAGACGTACGACTACATCAACCGCGTTGTGCTAACGCTTCCGCTTTCGGTCTACAAGGGTACGTGGACAACACTCTCCCCTCTCGTTGCTATGCATCACCATGATCTTGCGTGTGCGTAGGATTTTTTTTGAAATTACTACGTCCCCCAACAATTTGGACCTAAGAGAATGCATTGTGGAGTAGCAATTAGATGATGGGTTGCGAGAGTGACAGAAGCTTAAACCCCAGTTTATGCGCTATTCCGCAAGGGACCGATTCGATCCAAAAGTTTAATGCTATGGTTAGAATTTATTCTTAATACTTTTCTCGTAGTTGCGGATGCTTGTAGAGGGTTAATCATAAGTAGGAGGTTTTTTCAAGTAAGAACAACACCTAAGCACCGGTCCACCCAAATATCAAATTAGTAAAGTACCGAACACGAATTAAGCCAACATGATGAAAGTGACTAGATGAAATTCCCGTGTACCCTCAAGAACGCTTTGCTTATCATAAGAGACCGTTTTGGCTTGTCCTTTTCCTCAAAAGGATTGGGCTACGTTGCTGCACTCTTGTTACTACTATCATTACTTGCTTGTTACAAATTATCTTGCTATCAAACTACTCTGTTACTTACAATTTCAGCACTTGCAGACATTACCTTGCTGAAAACCACTTGTCATTTCCTTCCGCTCCTCGTTGGATTTGACGCTCTTACTTATCGAAAAGAGCTATAATTTATCCCCATAATTTTGGGTCATCAAGGCTATTTTCTGGCGCCGTTGTCCGGGAGTGAAGCGCCTTTCGTAAGTGGAATTTGGTAAGGAAAGATTTATATAGTGTGCTGAAATTTATTGTCACTTGTTACTATGGAAAATACTCCTTTGAGGGGTTTGTTCGGGGTATCTTCACCTCGTCCAGAACCACAATTAGCTACCCCTCAACCTACTGCACCTACTAAAAATATTGAATATGAAATTCCTTTGGGTATGATAGAACAACTGCTAGCTAATCCTTATGCAGGAGATGGAACCGAACATCCTGATATGCACTTGATATATGTAGAACAAATTTGTGGATTATTTAAGCTTGCAGGTTTACCTTGGGATGAAGTTATGAAAAAGATTTTCCCTTTATCTTTGAAGGGAAAAGCAATGGCATGGTATAGGCTATGCGATGATATTGGATCTTGGAATTGGAATCGATTGAAATCGGAGTTCCACCAAAATTTTATCCTATGCATCTAGTTCATCGTGATCAAAATTATATATATAATTTGTGGCCTCGTGAAGGAGAAATTATCGCTCTAGCTTGGGGGAGGCTTAAGTAAATGTTATATTCATGCCCCAATCATGAGCTCTCAAGAGAAATTATTATCCAGAACTTTTATGCTCGGCTTTCTCGTAATGATCAAACCATCCTTGATACTTCTTGTGTTGGTTCTTTTATGAAGAAGACTATTGAATTCCAGTGGGATCTTCTGGAAAAAATTAAACACAAATTTGAAGATTGGGAACTCGGCAAAGGTAAAGAGTCAGGTATTAAACTTAAGTATTATTGTGTTAAATCTTTTATGGATACCGATGCTTTTCAAAAGTTTAGCACTAAGTATGGACTTGACTCAGAGATAGTAGCCTCCTTTTGTGAATCATTTGCTACTCATGTTGAACTCCCTAAAGAGAAGTGGTTTAAATATCACCCATCTATTAAAGAAGAAACTAAAGAACCGGTACCGGTTAAAGAAGAAACTATACTTTATAATGTTGATCCAGTTGTTCCTTCTGCTTATATAGAGAAACCACCTTTCCCTGTTAGGATAAAGGAACATGCTAAAGTTTCAACTCTGGTTAACAAAAGCTATATTAGAACACCTAAACCTGATGAAAAAATTAAAATAGATCCTAGTATTGCTATGGTTAAAGATCTCTTGGAAGAAGATATGGATGGTCATGTTATTTACTTCTGTGAAGAAGCTTCTAGAATTGCCAAACCTGATAAAAAGGATAAACATAGACCTATTGTTGGCATGCCTGTCATCTCAGTTAAAATAGGAGATCACTGTTATCATGGTTTATGTGACATAAGTGCTAGTGTGAGTGCTATTCCCTACACCTTATATCAAGAAATTATGAATTATATAGCACCCGCAGAAATAGAAGACATAGATGTTACTATTAAACTTGCTAATAGAGACACAATATCAGCGATTGGGATTATTAGAGATGTTGAATTCTTGTGTGGGAAAATTAAATACCCTACTAATTTTTCTTCTCCTTGGTTCCCCACAAGACGACTTTTGTCCCATTATCTTTGGTAGACCTTTCTTGAACACCGTTAATGCTAGAATAGATTGTGGGAAGCAAACTGTCGGTGTTAGTCTTGGTGCTGAGTCTCATGAATTTAATTTTTCCAAGTTTAGTAGAAAGCTTCATGAAAAAGAATTGCCTAGTAAGGATGAATTAATTGGTCTTGCTTCTACTGTTGTACCACCTACTGATCATTTAGAACAATATTTGCTAGACCATGAAAATGATTTACATATGCATGAAAGAAATGAAATAGATAAAAATTTCTTTGAACAACGTCCTTTGCTTAAACACAATTTGCCTATTGAAACTCTTGGAGGTCCTCCTCCACCGAAAGGTGATCCTGTTTGAATAAAAACAATTGCTAGACACTTTGAAATATGCTTATCTTGATGAAAATAAGATATATCTTGTTAT
Organism: Triticum urartu; assembly: GCF_056163025.1. Taxonomy (NCBI): domain Eukaryota; kingdom Viridiplantae; phylum Streptophyta; class Magnoliopsida; order Poales; family Poaceae; genus Triticum; species Triticum urartu. Next base: position 141,011,813 of record NC_141876.1, on the reverse strand, counting down.
TATTAGTGCTAACCTTTCAGAACATGAAGAAGAAAGATTATTAGAAGTTCTGAGGAAGCACCAAGCTACTATTGGATATGCTCTTGATGATTTAAAGGGCATTATTCCCACTCTATGTCACCATAAAATTAATATTGGAACCTGATGCTAAACTCGATGTTGATCACCAACGTCAGTTAAACCCGAAGATGAAAGAAGTGGTAAGAATGGAAATATTAAAACTTCTGGAAGCAAGTATAATCTATCCTATAGCTGATAGTAGATGGGTAAGTCATGTTCATTGTGTCCCTAAGAAAGGAGGTATTACTGTTGTTCCTAATGATAAGAATGAACTTATTCAACAAAGAATTGTTACATGCTACATAATGGTAATTGATTTTAGAAAATTAAACAAAGCAACTAGAAAAGATCATTACCCTCTGCCTTTTATTGATTAAATGCTTGAAAGACTATCCAAGCACACACATTTTTGCTTCCTTGATGGATATTCTGGTTTTTCACAAATACCTGTTTCTCAACCTGATCAAGAAAATACCACTTTTACTTGTCCCTTTGGAACTTATGCTTATAGACATATGCCTTTTGGTTTATGTAATGCACCTGCTACCTTTCAAAGATGTATGACCGCTATATTCTTTGACTTTTGAGAAAAGATTGTTGAGGTTTTCATGGATGACTTTTCTGTTTATGATAGGTCTTTTGATCGAGTTTTAAGCAATCTTGATCGAGTTTTGCAGAGATGTGAACAAACAAATCTTGTCTTGAATTGGGAGAAGTGCCACTTTATGGTTAATGAAGGCATTGTCTTGGGTCATAAATTTTTTGAAAGAGGTATTGAAGTGGACAAAGCTAAGGTTGATGCAATTGAGAAAATGCCAAGTCCTAAAGATATAAAATGTATTCGTAGTTTCTTAGGTCATGCTGGTTTCTATAGGAGATTTATCCAAGACTTCCCTAAAATTTCTAGGCCTCTTACTAGTCTCTTGCAAAAGGATATTCCTTTTTGTTTTTGATGATGATTGTTTAGAAGCCTTTGAAACACTCAAGAAAGCCTTAATTTCTGCACCTATTGTTCAACCACCTGATTGGAACTTGCATTTCGAAATTATGTGTGATGCTAGTGATTATGTTGTTGGTGTTGTTCTAGGACAAAGAGTTGATGAGAAACTGAATGTTATTCATTATGCTAGTAAAACTCTAGATAATGCTCAAATAAATTATTGTACTACTGAAAAAGAATTCTTAGCAATGTTGTTTGCTTGTGATAAATTTAGACCTTATATTGTTGATTCCAAAGTAACTGTTCACACAGACCATGCTGCTATTAAATATCTTATGGAAAATAAAGATGCTAAACCTAGACTTATTCGATGGGTTCTCTTATTACAAGAATTTGATTCACATATCATTGATAGAAAAGGAGCTGAGGACCCAGTAGCTGATAATTTATCTAGGCTTGAAAATGTGCTTGATGACCTACTACCTATTGATGATAACTTTCTGGATGAGAAGTTAGCTGCAATAAATGTTGCTCAAAGTACTCCTTGGTATGCTGATTATGCTAATTACATTGTTTCTAAATATTTACCACCTACCTTTACATACCAACAAAAGAAAATTTTCTTCTATGATTTAAGACATTACTTTTGGGATGACCCACATCTTTATAAAGGAGTAGATGATATTATTAGACGTTGTCTACCTAAGCATGAACATGGACAAATCCTACGAAAATGTCACTCTGAAGCTTATGGAGGGCATCATAATGGAGATAGAACTGCTCACAAGGTATTGCAATCTGAATTTTATTGGCCTACTCTCTTCATGGATGCCCGTAAGTTCATCTTATCTTGTGATGAATGTCAAAGGATAGGTAATATCGGTAAGTGTCAAGAAATGCCTATGAATTATTCACTTGTTGTTGAACCATTTGATGTTTGGGGATTTGATTGCATAGGACCTTTTCCTTCCTCTAATGGGTATACACATATTTTGGTTGCTGTTGATTATGTTACTAAATGGGTAGAAGCTATTCCAACCAGTAGTGCTGATCACAACACCTCTATTACAATGCTTAAGGAAGCTATTTTCCCAAGGTTTGGAGTCCCTAGATATTTAATGACTGATGGTGCTTCACACTTTATTCATGATGCTTTCCGTAAAATGCTTGCCAAGTATGATGTTAACCATAGAATTGCATCACCTTATCTTCCTCAGTCTAGTGGTCAAGTTGAACTTAGCAATAGAGAAATAAAAATTAATTTTGCAAAAGACTGTCAATAGGTCCAGGAAGAATTGGTCTAAGAAATTAGATGATGCACTTTGGGCTTATAGAACAACATATAAAAATCCTATGGGTATGTCTCCTTATAAAATGGTTTGTGGAAAAGCTTGTCATTCGCCTCTTGAGTTAGAACATAAAGCATATTGGGAAATCAAAGAACTCAATTATGATTTCAAACTTGCTGGTGAAAAGAGGTTATTTGATATTAGCTCATTAGATGAATGGAGAACCCAAGCTTATGAAAATGCAAAATTATTCAAAGAAAAATTTAAAAGATGGCATGACAAAAGAATCCAAAAGCGTGAGTTTAATGTCAGAGACTATGTTCTTTTGTACAACTCTCGTTTCAGTTTCTTTGCAGGAAAACTCCTCTCAAAATGGGAAGGCCCATATGTCATTGAAGAGGTTTATCAGTTTGGAGCCATCAAAATAAATAATTCTGAAGGTACTAACCCGAAGGTTGTGAATGGGCAACGAATAAAACATTATATCTCAGGTATGCCCATTAATGTTGAAAGTAATACTATCCAAACTTTGACACCGGAAGAACACATAAAAGAGTCCTTCCGGAACACTCTAGAATCATGAAAATAAGGAGGTATGTGATACGGTAAGTAAACGAACTCCGAAAAATCCGCAAAAATATTTTTTATCAGTTTTGGAATATTTTAAAATTTAGGAAATAAAGAAACTTCCAGGAAGCGTACCCTGGTGGGCACAAGACACCAGGGCGCGCCAGGCTTGCCTGGCACACCCAGGTGGGCTGCCCACCTGGGACACCTTCCGTACTCCATTTTTCTTCTGTATGCTTGTCCTCCAAGATAAAAAATCTATTTATACTTCCCAAACCTGTTGATCACCGTATCGTGGAGAAATCCTCTGTTCTCTTTTCTTGCTGTTTTCTGCGCAGTTTTGAAAATATGTCATACCAAGACTCCAACAGAGAGAACTAGGTCTCACATCTCATTGCTGACCCAAAGACCTATGAGGACCTATCTCCTTATGGTCGAACTATGGATGATGAGGAGTGTCGGTGTCAAAACGGGCAGATCTCGGGTAGGGGGTCCCGAACTGTGCGTCTAAGGATTGATGGTAATAGGAGACATGGGACATGATGTTTACCCAGGTTCAGGCCCTCTTGATGGAGGTAATACCCTACGTCCCGCTTGATTGGCTTTGATGAGTATAGGGGTTACAAGAGTTGATCTACCACGAGATCGTAATGGCTAAACCCTAATTGTCTAGCCTGTATGATTATGATTGTCTCTATGGACTAAACCCTCCGGTTTATATAGACACCGGAGGGGGCTAGGGTTGTACAGAGTCGGTTTACAGAGAAAGGAATATTCATATCCGTGCGCTAAGCTTGCCTTCCACGCCAAGGAGAGTCCCATCCGGACACGAGGGAAGGCCTTCTATCTTGTATCTTCACGGCCCATCTGTTCGGCCCACGTCACGTAGCCCGGACACCCGAGGACCCCATAATCGAGGTCTCCCTCAAGGAGGATGCTCACTTGATGAGGATCAGTGATTCAAGCCCGGAAGGGGAGGATGTCCCTCTACCTCAACCTGGGGATATGCACATGGAGTTCAAGAAGTCAAGTCTCCCTAAGAGAGCTAATGGGTTGTCACATCCCTAGTTCTGGTATGCTCTGGGATAGCTAGTCATGTGTTGCATCATGTTTAAATTGCATTTAAACTTGAAATGGGGATTGATGCAAACCCTAACATCAAAAGGAATTCAAATAGGTTCAAGTAAAATATTTTTCAATGATCCCAAAATGCCCTTTAGAAATGTTCATCATTTCTGGGTCAAGGTGAAAGCATCTACCAAAAATGGTTCACATTTTTGCAGGACATATTTGGACTTTGAATTAATTCAAACATATTTGAATTGGAGCTATTTAACTGCTATATATATTTTAGATGCTCCAAAAATGTTGGAAATTGTTAAGGGTCACTAGAATAGTTCAGAAAGCACTCATAAGTATTTCCAGGATTTTATGAAATGGTTTAGTATTATTTTAAACCAGAATAGAAAAACAGAAAATAGAAAATAATAAAAAGGAGAACAAACTTACCTGGCCTCACCTGTAGCCAGAGCCGGCCCAACTCCTGTGCTCGCCCAGCCCACCTCCACTCGCTGTCGTCTTCCTCCTGCCAGTAGGAGCAGCTCGCTGTCGAGCGCGCGCTCACCCCTAGCCAGCTCCTGCTTGCCACCTCCTTCCTTTCCCTCGCGTCTGGAGACGCCCAGAGACCCCATGACCTCTCTCTCACCCGCAACCTCTCCCCTCATCTCTCTCTCTCTGGCCAAGCGCCACCGTCGCCGCCGCTCGCTACCACCGCGACCACTGGCCACCCCTTGACCCCTCTCTGTCTCCGGGAGCTCCTCTATCATCTCCTACATCTCCTCGACGAAGGAAGCAAGCCCGGATGGCCAAAAGCGTCGCCATCGAGCTCGTCCCTGCCGCCTCTGCCCGGAGATCGCCGATGTCGATCCGCCTCGTCCAAGCCATCCCCGAGCCTGCTGAGACGCGTCCTGCAACCGCTGTGAGCTCCGCCATCGTTTGCCTCTCCTCCCCATGCCTCTCGATCACCGTAGCTGCCGTTTCGACCGAAGCCGAAGCTCACCGCCACCCAACCATGTCACCGCCGTGGCCACCATCACCTAGAGCTGCAACCGAGCGCGCCACCGTGCTCAGCACGTTCCCAGGAGTCTATAGTGACCACCCACGGCTCCTGCCGTTCCCTGCAACGTCGATTCGCTCGACACCCGAGCTCCGGCCGCCGCCTATGTCGTCGCCGCTGTCGTTTGGGTCCGCCCCGGCGTGATCTGATGGCTCCGCTAGACGCGCAAGAACCCCAGCTACTCATAGTACCAAACCACAGTCGATTTGGTCGACTGTGGGCAAATCCCGAACCCCTCCGCCGTCTCGGGCTTCACCGGTTACGAGCCGCGGGTCAACTCCGGCGAGTTTGACCCCAGTTGACCGGGATTTGACCTCACCTGGGCCACTGACATATGGGGCCAGCCCTGACTAACCTAGGTTAGGGTTTAATTAGCCTTAATTAACAATGTTAATTAGTACAAACAATGACATGTGGGACCGCCCTATTTATCTCTAGATTAGGATTAGTTCTAACCCTAAACAGCCTGTTAACTGGCTGTGTCACTGACCAGTAGTGCCCACAGGTCAGGTTTGACCCGAACCGGTCTGTTGACCTGATGACATCATAATGACATAGTGCTGACGCAGTTAACCATTTTCTGGATTAAAAATAATCCAGGAAATTCCAAAAAATGGTTTAAACTTCAAAAATTCATAGAAATTCATCTGTAACTCCAAATAAGATAAATTATATATGAAAAATGATTAGAAAAACCCAATCTATCCATCTGCACTGTTTTCATGCATGTTAAAGAAACTTAAACCTGCTGTTTATATCAAAACATGATAATGCACTTTATAAAGTCATAGTTTGAGTTTGAACTTGAACCTTGGGTTCAAAATAACTCAAACCCATCTGGTTGTAGTTGCATTAGGCCAACACACTCATATTTCCATGTCATGATCATGCATCATATTGCGCATTGCATTGCTTGTGTTCTCCTTCTCTGTTGCCGGTATTTGTCCCCTCTTGATAGATGTGCTTCCGACGATGAGTTCGATTACACCGATGAAGAACCATACTATCTTCAGAAGTGCCAGGCAAGCAAAACCCCTTTGTTCATTTCGATACAATCCACTCTCTCCTCCTGCTCCCTTTTACTACATTAGGACAACAACGATTCATCTGTTACTTGCTACGGTAGTTGAACCCCTTTGCGTCTGCATGACCTGTCATTGCCACTGTGAAGAGATGAAACCCACTAGCATGAGTAGGAGTTGTTTGAGCCCTGATGTGCCTACTCATTCATGCTTGTTTGTCATGCCTGCTATTGCTTAGAGTTGTGTCAGGTCTGATTCATCGGGGATGGATTGGAAAGTTGTGAACATGTCCTACTGTTGAGAGCTAAGTGTGTGAACACGATTTGGTAAAGGTAGGGGTGAGAGGCCATGTAGGAGTACATGGTGGGTTGTCTCATTGAAACCCTCCTCAGGAACCGAGTTCTGTGTTTGTGATCCATGAACAGTTACTACCACACATTGGGTTCCGGTAACTCGACCCCTCTCGGCTTAATAATCGCCTCGATCTCTGTCCAGGAGTTGCAACTAGTTTCTAGTGTTCGTAGGCTATGTGTTGGGGGTCGTGCGTAGCGCTGACCCTAGGGGTGGGCTATGTTGCGGTAGAGACACGAGGCACGGTGTACTGAGACGCCCGTTTGGTGCCTCGGGAACCCTGCTCTCATCGTTTGGGGCCGTGAGCGAAACCCCGGCCGGATCTCCCGGCGGATGGAACCCGAATAGGCGATAAACCTGGACTACAGACTTGTGTGGTTAGTCAGGTCATGGCCGGCTCCCTCGCCAGGCTTCCGCTTGAAGGTTGCTGAGATACACGACGTGTACATGGTGGTAAGTGGCGAGAGCGTGTGTGAAGAAGTACACCCCTGCAGGGTTAACATCATCTATTCGAATAGCCGTGTCCGTGGTAAAGGACTTCTAGGTTGCCTGTACAGTTCATAGACAAGTGAAAGTGAATACTCTAAAATGCGCAAGATAAGCGTGAGTGCTATGTATGGCGTTCTCGTAGGGAGACGGGAGCGGATCCATAGTGGTGTATTGATTGGTGAATATGTGGACTCGTGTGCGCCACCTCAAAAGAGTTACTTGCAGTAGTAGTTCAGGTTAGCCACAGAGTCAAAGCTGGCTTGCTACAGTTAAACCCCACCATCCCTTTGTTGATAATGATGCATATATAGTTAGTTCTGATGTAAGTCTTGTTGGGTACATTTGTACTCATGTTTGCTTAATTTATCTTTTTGCAGAGAGACTTCAGTCTCGCTAGTAGTTCCGTGTGGACGTCGACGTTTAGCTTAATACCTTAGCTACGATCTTGTGCCCACGGCAGGATCTGGTAGATAGTCAGGCTTCTCAGCCTTTTTCATTTGTATTTGTCTGTACTCAGACATGTTTAAGCTTCGGCTTGTGCCATTGCTTGTATGACTTGATTGCTGGGTCATGAGACCCATGTTTGTAATATCTGGTTCTTCGGAGTCTTATGAATAAATACTTTGAGTCGTAGAGTTTTGTTGTGATGCCATGTTGTATTTGCACATATCAAGCATATTGTGTGTATGATTGAAATGCTTGGTATGTGTGGGATCTGACAACCTAGTTGTTTATCCTTGGCAGCCTCTCTTATGGGGAAATGTAGTCTAGTGCTTCCACTGAGCCATGGTAGTCTACTACAACCCGGTTTACCGGAGTCCTACTAGCCTAGTTACTAATGCTCCGGAACACTTAGACTGGCCGGCATGTGTCCCACTTTGTTCCTGTGTCTGTCCCTTCAGGGAAATGTCATGTAGTGACTTCTGGAGTCCTGCTAGCCTGCTACAGCCCGGGTTCCCGGAGTCCTGTTAGCCCAGTTGCTATAGCCCGGATTCACACGCTGATGACCGACACGTTCGATGCTGGTTCATGTATGTCTGTCCCTGTAAGTTAATGCCACTTTGGGTTCACGACTAGTCATGTCGGTCCGGATTCTTTGTCATATAGATGCTAGTGACACTATCATATACGTGAGCCTGATAGTGTCGCTAGCATCCTTATGACAAAGAACCCGGGCCGACATGACTAGTCGTGAACCCAAACTGGCACTAACTTACATGGATAGGCACACATGAACCAGCATCGAACGTGTTGGTCATCAGTGTGTGAATCCGGGTTGTAGCAACTGGGCTAACAGGACTCCGGGAACCCAGGCTGTAGCAGGCTAGCAGGACTCCGGAAGTCACCGCGTGACATTTCCCCGAAGGGACAGACACAGGAACAAAGTGGGACACATGCCGACCAGTCTAAGTGTTCCGGAGCAGTAGTAACTGGGCTAGCAGGACTCCGGTAAACTGGGCTGTAGAAGACTACCATGGCTCAGTGGAAGCACTAGACTTTCCCCATAAGAGAGGCTACCAAGGATAAACAACTAGGTTGTCGGATCCCACACATACCAAGCATTTCAATCATACACACAATATGCTCGATATGTGCAAATACAACATGGCATCACAACAAAACTCTACGACTCAAAGTATTTATTCATAAGACTCCGAAGAGCCAGATATTACAAACATGGGTCTCATGACCCAACAATCAAGTCATACAAGCAATAGCACAAGCAGAAGCTTAAACATGTCTGAGTACAGACAACTACAATTGAAAAAGGCTGAGAAGCCTGACTATCTACCAGATCCTGCCGAGGGCACAAGATCGTAGCTGAGGTATTAGGCTAAACGCCGAAGTCCACACGGAACTACTAGCGAGACTGAAGTCTCTCTGCAAAAACATAAATTAAGAAAACGCGAGTACAAATGTACCCAACAAGACTTACATCAGAACTAACTACATATGCATCATTATCAACAAAGGGATGGTGGGGTTTAACTGCAGCAAGCCAGCTTTGACTCAGTGGCTAACCTGAACTACTACTGCAAGTAACACTTTTGAGGTGGCGCACACGAGTCCACATATTCATCAATCAATACACCACTATGGATCTGCTCCCGTCTCCCTACGAGAACGCCATCCATAGCACTCACGCTTATCTTGCGCATTTTAGAGTATTCACTTTCACTTGTCTATGAACTGTACAGGCAACCCAGAAGTCCTTTACCACGGACACGGCTATTTGAATAGATGATGTTAACCCTGTAGGGGTGTACTTCTTCACACACGCTTTCGCCACTTAACACCATGTACACATTGTGTATCTCGGCAACCTTCAAGGGGATGCCTGGCGAGGGAGTCGGCCACGACCTGACTAATCACACAAGTCTCTAGTCTTGGTTTATCGCCTATTCGGGTTCCATCCGCAAGGAGATCCGGCCGGGGTTTCACTCACGGCCCCAAACGATGAGACCAGGGTTCCCAAGGCACCAAACGGCCATCTCGGTACACCATGCCTCGTGTCTCTACCGCAACATAGCCCACCCCTAGGGTCAGCACTACGCGTGGCCCCCAACACATATCCTACAAACACTAGAAACTAGTTGCAATTCCTGGACAGAGATCGAGGTGATTAATAAGCCGAGAGGGGTTGAGTTACCAGAACCCAATGTGTGGTAGTAACTGTTCATGGATCACAAACACAGAACTCAGTTCCTGAGGACGGTTTCAATGAGACAACATGACGGTGTCCTGGACTAGGGGGTACTCACCACATCGTCTCCCGATCAGTTAGATTGGGCTGAGGACCCCCATGGCCGTTTACTCATGGGCCAGTTCGGACAGCCGAAGACATATACGAGGAAGATTACACAAGACTTGGTGATCAAGACAAGGACTCCTCTCCACCGACGTTTTCGACTAAGATTCTTGTTATCCTAGGCCTCTGGTATGTTATATAAGCCGAGGCCAGGTCAGTCAATAGATTATTATGACATTACTCATCATAATTGTAGGGTTTAGACCATAACATACGATCTCGAGGTAGATCAACTCTTGTAACACTCATATTCATCAATATCAATCAAGCAGGATGTATGGTATTACCTCCATCAAGAGGGCCTGAACCTGGGTAAACATCGTGTCCCCTGTCTCCTGTTACCATCGATCCTTAGACGCATAGTTCGGGACCCCCTACCCGAGATCTGCCGGTTTTGACACCGAAAATGGTTCTTTCATTGAGAGTTCTGCTGTGTGTTCGGCAAAAGATCGATGGCTCACCTGCAGGTCAACTACGACTTTGGCATCTTCATCACCAGCTTGACTGGTCACCTTGGTTCGACCAAGAACTACGCCCCGTGTTTGGATCACCATGTTCGGATGAGGGCCTTCGTCAAACATCAACTCCGATCTCTATCAAGATCATGGAGGAATCATCCATGGAGCTCGGGGGCTCAACGTCAACATTGCCCTTGAGCGACCGTGCTGTTTTTATGGACAGCGAACTCGTATCTGCCGCCACTACCTCCTCGAGTATCGCTTTGATGATTACTTCATTGGGATTGTGCGGAATTGAGTCTACAACAACCATGCAAAATTTCATTGAGTTCCGATGGAGGAATCTTTGGCAATCTATGATATACCGGAGCCGTTTCGAATCTGGATGGGAATCTGGATGAGTTTGGAGTGTGGCGTCTAGCATCTAGCTCAGACGTCCTTTGGAAGATCCAACCGTTGATCGGCTGCGGAATTCCTATATCTACCACCCCTCAAAATTTCAGCTCAATCCGACCGTTCAAACTTCGGGAAACCTCCGATGAGCGCAGCGATTTTCGGATCCGTTTTCTGCGCAATACGAATCCGGCCCGAGTTCATGTTTCTTCATGAGCGGGATATCAGACACCCCTTTTGAAGGAATTTTTTTCTATGGTATTGCGTGTTGTTTTTAAACACGTACCCATAAAATTTTATGCCTCCTCCGAGGTAATCTTCACCATCACGCTGGTGTCAAACCAGTCCAGCAGTATTGCTCCACGGCTGCCAACCTGCGCTAGACACATCGCCGCTTTATTGAGCTGAGCTCAACTCCTTCGATCATCATTTCGGCAAGCCGAACAAGATTTTGGCATCGCGAAGGATAAATCATCATCAACGACGCTGCCCCACGGATTACACGAAGCGAGCACACCGGCATCACCACGCGGTAGCTTCATCAAGCTAGCGTCGATCGCGTCACAAGTCTTGACCTGCGTCGGCATCACCATGCTGCCTCTTCTTCAAATCATCATCAAACACGTCGACCTGTTTCGACACATTGGCTGACAGGTAGACTCTGACATCTCTTCGCCGAGCCGCTCCAACACCTCAGCTAGACCGGGGGCTTCATCATTTCTCCATCAACCTACTCCGGTGACTTTGGCGTCACCAGCCAACCAACTTCATCACGATTAGCTGGACCGAGGGCTTTGTCTCGGCAAGCCAACCTTTGCCAGCATCGCCATGCCAGCGCTTTATCACCCATCAGGCAATGGGTGTGTGGATCGAGTCCCAATGTTGGGAGTCATCTTTCTTCGGATTGCTACAATAAATAAACCATGTACTATTTATCCCAGTAATTTTTTGCCTGTTTGGGTCTATTCTCCCCAAAGAATTATTACTCCGGTTTGTTCCATCATCTCTACGTAGGCCTGTCAAATGGAGGCCGCATTATCGACGGTCACGCGGTGGTACGGTCAGTTTCCGTATATAGTCCGGCAAACGTCGAATCCGGAACTCAAACCGGCATGTGAATTCGGGCTTTTGCCACGCCTTCATCGCGTCACGCCGACGCTCTACATCAACATTGACTTCGGCGCTAGGCCACATCTCTTTAGATAAATTATTTTTGCGAAAAGAAATTATGCAAGGATTATATATATATATTTATATTATTCTTTTTGGACCGCACTATTTTATGCGTGTAGGTGATCGACTTCGACTGCGGTACGCGGTCGCTTCGGCAAGCCAATGCCGCTGTCTCAAATTGGCATAAATCGGCTTGGGTGATGAGCTTGTTTGTCGTGTCGCCATACCGATGTGTTCAGTTGCCTCGGGGACTTCGGCATCGCCGAGAGAGCTCTACCTCACCAAGTGTTCGGCGCACATGCCATACTTCCTTTATTACTGACTTTGCATAAATTATTTATTATGCAACAATTTTATTCATCATTATTACCATTATCTCTGGTTTGCACTATTTTTTGTGCATAGGTAAATGAATCGAGTTGGGTAGTGCTGTCTCCTCGGCTGGACAGGAGGTTTCGTCAACACTTCATTAACCCGCACCGGGGGCTTCGGCGTCACTCTACCGGCCCGCTTTGGTCGTGCTATGCCACCACTTTGGAGTGTCGAGCTCTTCGCTCCGCAACCTTGGGACTGGCTTGGGGGATGGAACCTTGTCCTGCATCAAGCTTAGACCACGCCATCAATGCCGAACACATTAACAAGCTAAGTCGCTTTCATGCTCAAAAACATTCGGTTTTAATTTTTTTTCCTGGTTCGACCAAGCGTCATACTTCCTTGTCAAAACTTTGTCTGTGACGCACAAATTCAAATACCCCATTTACTTGGGGGCTTCCTTCATGAAGCTTTTACTCTTGCATATGATTATACTTGTACGACTTCGTTCCTTGTTCGTGTATTACGCCACAATATGCACCATATTGACTTAAGTGTTCCGCAAGATGGGTTGCCTAGCTCCTGTGCTTACCCCTACGTTCCCGATTGTTTGGCTAGGGAGTAAAGGGAGCACCTCTGTGATTGTCACGACCGGGTCATCCGAGCTCTAACCTCAGACTGGGTGAAGCCGAAAGCTAGCACTCTTATTGTTTTCAATCATGGTCGGCACACAACGGAACTCATGAGTACAAAAAAATCTATTGCACAAGTCTCATAGTAATAATGAGCACCGAAGAAAGGTATCGATGGGGGTACTATTTTCTTCGAAGATGCTTCTTACACTTCGTTAGTAATATAGCATAAGTTCCCTGAGCATGCTTTGTCTGTTACAGCCTTATGGCCTGATTGCCTGATCATCAGAAACACTGTCGATACTCTCGACAGGTGGAGTACATGACACTTTTCGGCCCTTGGTCGAAGAGGGAGAAGTCGACGGTCGGTTAAGACGCGTTTAAAGTTCGGGTGAACACATATATGATATAAGTACTTCGGTACATACAATCATTATACATAAAATTATTTTACCCAAGTCACTTGGGTGCTCTTAAAATTTATATGAGCTGTTTTATAGTAAATGTGTTTTCTTCTTGGTCGTTGCAAAGTCTTTTTCTACTGCTCATTTTTCGACTCGAGTTTATGGTCAATAGCTGGATAGCCTGTCTTCTCTCTGAAAGCCGCTTGAGTTTAGTTTGCTAAACTGACCTCGGAGAAGTACTCCGCCTTTGGGATAAGGAGCTTGAAGCCGTAGGCTGACCCGCGTGAAGTCTTGAGATCGGATGTGTCATGTTAAAGCACGACAGAAGCACAATTTTTTTCCAATTTTCGGATTGGCACCAGACACTTGATCTTGTGTGGACGTTAAGTTTTTACTGACGTTTTTTGGTTTTCCAAGCTTATGGCACTTTCAAACTATTTGTGTGTTTTTAGCACAAGTCTCACAGTGCAACGCCGGTCACCTTTAGAGATTCGGCAAAAACATTCTCGGATATTTCTATATATGCATCGGTTTCGAATTGTGTCTTCGGTCAATAGTTGGGTTGCCCGGCTCCTGTGCTTGCCTCCTACGTTATGCTTTGTTCGGCTAGGTGTGCAAAGGGAGAACACTGCGATTGTGCTTCCAACTCACATGGTTAAGCACCTCAGTGGAGAAAGCCGAAAAATGACTGTCACAATAAGCGTAAACTGGTCAGCGATCCGATGACTGTGTTAAATGACGGGCCATTCATAACATTGGCCGAAGTGTTTACGGCTCGAACTGACTGTCGCCGAACACTACCGGGGGCTAGTAACTGGCCTCCCAAACTAAATTCTCGATATTTTGCTCTTACATTAGAGCTGAGGTTTCATGATCATGCTTAGCATGACAACCCAAAGAAAGGAACCGATAGCGGGACTATTTTCTTTGAAAGACATTTCTTATGTTAAACAGTAATATAACATATCTCTCTGCATACCTTTGTTTATAAAACCGTATGGCCAGATTGCCTTGTTTGTCGTAAATCTTTGCGCTCATAAAGGCTTTATAAAGTAGGACAAACACTCCTCGGCTACTGGCCGAGGAGGTGGAAGCCGATGGTCGGTTAACAAAGTTTTGTACAATGTGGATCCGAGCATTAATGATGTAAAGTACTTTGATACATAGAATCATTACACATAATTTGTGATTTTACTCTGGATATCGATCCTTAATTTGGCCACCCGTTCCCGGATTAAGGCTCGGGGGCTACTGGGCTTCGGGCTTATCATTTACTAATATTAAAAGGGCACATTGATCCCGTGATCTGGTGTTGCCACCCGACCAGTGTCTCGGGGGCTACTGCATTGGCAATCCAGTGCAGAAAATTTAAGTGCAATATAGTTTTCGAGGAGATTATGATCCTCAGGTTGGTCGGCCGCACCCAACCTAAGTCTCGAGGACTCTGCACACTGCTTTTTGTGTCCCGAAGTATTCTGCCAAGCTAGGAGTTGATCCTCAAACCGATTTTGCAAATCAACCTGAGTCTCAGCGGCTACTGGGATCAGCAGTATCATGTCATCCTTCAGGTGCATCTCGGGTTTTAGACCGATACACACCTTGAGGGTTACTGGCTATATATCTCGGCAGAGAATAAATTGCACCAATCAAAAATATTGACAAAAAAATCGGCCCACAGTCGGGGTGGTGCACCACCTCGGAAGCAGTCCGACATAAAGCTCGGGCGCCAGTGGCTGGCTCCATAGAGGGCATTCCCGGCATTAAGCTCGGCTAAACTCTTTCAACTTTTTTGAACCAAGGTGATCTATGACACCTCGGATATAGTCCGGCATTGGAGCTTGGACATAGTCCGGCGTTGGAGCTCGGATACATTCCGGCGTTGGAGCTCGGAAGCGGTCCGGCGTTGGTGCTCGTCTGCAAAAGATACCTCGAATATAGTCCTGCGTTGGAGCTCGGACGCAAGAGAACACTTCCGCCCGGGAACAACTTCAAACCCGAGGTGTGGCATAAAAATAACAAGGCATTGATAAAGGCCGAAGAATTAAAGGGCTCCTCGGATACCCGACGTGTGAGATCTTCAGATTTAGCTCGGCAATCCTCAAGATAGAAGATGTGAAGATTTGTTGAACCAGTTTTCAAGACCGACGACCGAAGATGAAGAATAGTCCGGAAGAACCGAGGAACGTCCCCAACTTGAAGACCTGTTCAGGGGGCTACTGACGGTGTCCTGGACTAGGGGGTACTCACCACATCGTCTCCCGATCAGTTGGATTGGGCTGAGGACCCCCATGGCCGTTTACTCATGGGCCAGTTCGGACAGCCGAAGACATATACGAGGAAGATTCCACAAGACTTGGTGATCAAGACAAGGACTCCTCTCCACCGACGTATTCGACTAGGACTCTTGTTATCCTAGGCCTCTGGTATGTTCTTTAAGCTGAGGCCAGGCTAGTCAATAGATTATTATGACATTACTCATCATAGTTGTAGGGTTTAGACCACAACATACGATCTCGAGGTAGATCAACTCTTGTAACACTCATATTCATCAATATCAATCAAGCAGGACGTAGGGTATTACCTCCATCAAGAGGGCCCAAACCTGGGTAAACATCGTGTCCCCTGTCTCCTGTTACCATTGATCCTTAGACGCATAGTTCGGGACCCCCTACCCAAGATCTGCCGGTTTTGACACCGACACAACCCACCATGTACTCCTACATGGCCTCTCACCGCTACCTTTACCAAATCATGTTCACACACTTAGCTCTCAACAGTAGGACATGTTCACAACTTTCCAATTCATCCCCGATGAATCAGACCTGACACAACTCTAAGCAATAGCAGGCATGACAAACAAGCATGAATGAGTAGGCACATCAGGGCTCAAACAACTCCTACTCATGCTAGTTGGTTTCATCTATTTACTATGGCAATGACAGGTCATGCAGAGGCAAAGGGGTTCAACTACCGCAGCAAGTAACAGATGAATCGTTGTTGTCCTAATGCAGTAAAAGAGAGTAGTGGCGAGAGAGTGGGATTGTATTATCTCGGATTTTGGGTTCCGGCAGACCCTTGAGGTTCAAACACTGGGGTGCGCACGGAGATCTCTCCCCTACCGATCTACGTCCGATCCTCTCGTGCGAACTAAGATGAAAAATGATGAACAACACAGGAGACACGAGGTTTATACTGGTTGGGGCCACCGTTGTGGTGTAATACCCTAGTCCTGTGTGTGGTGTGGTAGATTGCCTCTGGGGCTGATGATGGACAATACAAGGGAAGAACAGCCTCGCGAGGGGTGTTCTTGAGCTGGTGTGGTGTGTTCTACTTAGTCTCTACTAGGTTTTCTCCTCTCTTCTTTCCTTTTAGGAGGCTAGCTCTATTTATAGAGGCCCTGGGCCTCTCCCCGAATAATTGAGCGGGAAGGGCGCCAACAATTGGCCATTTTGAAGGGGAACATCTAGTACAAGTTATCCTGACCAAAGGTGGTCTCCGACTGCCAAAAGCACTGGTGATGACGTCGTCTTGGGCTCCACGGTGACCTCCATCCAGCCGTCCGGCTGGTCTTGGTCTCATTGCACCGGAATGGTAACCTTTGCCTGATACCTTGGCCTGTGCTTGCCCCCTTTGCACCAAAGGGGAAACAAGGACCCTGCGCAGGCCGGCGCCCGCCTGGCCTTGATCGTCATGGCTCGCTTCATGGGATCCTCGCGAGGTACCCTTGCATTGATCTCTCCGCCTCCTCGCGAGCCATGAGGCCGCTCTTGAGGAAGCTTCCTGTCATCCGCCCCGCGAGGCTTGGCCCCTCGCGAGGGTCTTGAGCTTGGGCTGATGAAGATGGGTCGCACTGGGCCCCCACCTGAGCCACGCCGCAGGCCGCAGGCAGGCAAGTCTGGGGACCCCCGTTCCCAGAACGCCGACAGTAGCCCCCGGGCCCAAGGTGCGCACGGGCTTGTCTTGGCAGAGAAGCGAAGGGGCAAGTGCGAAGCACCGTGGGCCCTAACAGCCTACGGCCTTGGGCGCCGCATGGTGGTTGATTGGACGTGGGCGTCTGCACTTCCCATGATGCCTCGGCAACTGCACGACTTGACAAGTCCCTGCATGCAGAGATATGGGTCATGATTACCTGAGGTCATGGTGCTCGGCGGTTGGCCTTCCCCGGCTATAAGTACGGGGCCGTGTGAGCTTCCTCAGTTCACCCCATTCTGCTACTCCCTTCTTCTTCTTGGCCACTCGCCGTTCTCATGGCTCCGAAGAGATTCTCGGCCGCAGAGAAGGGAAAGGCCCGCCAGGCAGGGCCCGACTCCCCCCCGACCAGGCACGGCCGGGGTCGTCCTCGCAAGCATCTCGCGGTCCCCGCAGCGGCTTCCCACGGCCACGGAGGCGGTTCCCTGCGCGGTGGTGAGCGCTCGGCTGCTGAGGGGAGGCATGTCGTGACCACGCGGCCCCCCAGGCCGCGCTTTCGCTCGGCGGAGGTGCTGCCGGAGTTCGTCGTGTGGTCGGCAGACCCGACTAGCACCTTGCTCCAGCTCCCCCCTTCTTCATAGGTGAGCTGCCGGCCAGCGCCTGGTGCGGCTTCTGGCTCTAGGCGGATGGTTGCTGCAGCAGGGCCTTCTGGGCTTCGCTAGAGGTCTCGCCTTCCGGAAATGGGGCCCTGACTCACGGCTGGCAAATGTTTGCCCACGCGCGCGGCCTGGGTCAGCGGTGCACCCTACACTTCAAGTTCGATGGCGACGCCACCCGCTACATGAGGGTGTTTGGGGAAGATGGTCGCCGCGCTGGGTGCTGCCCCGAAGATGGTGACCGCGGCCGCCTGCCCAGCCCCGGCACCGACCAGGATGAAGACAGCGCCAGGCGTGCCGGCGGAGGTGCTCGGGGCTCGCCAAGTTTCGGCAACTCTCCCTCAGGCAGCAACTCCTCCAGCGGTGGCCGTGACCAGCCCCCGCGCCGTCGCGCCCGCCTGGGTGAAGGCAGTGGGTCCACCCGCCGTCGCGCCCTGGTGAAGCGACAGGAGGTGTCCGCCTGAACCCCAGGAGCAGCTCGAGCTTTTGCTGTAGGTTGGTGTTGGACAGGTCGTGTCCATTTTGTTTCCTTCCTTTCATGCATAAGAAGAAGGTAGTACAGGGCCTCGTGGGGGCGTGTTAGAACTGTTGCTGTCAAGTGTCGCGTTGCTTTTGCCATTTCTGCGCTATGTTTCCATGCTGCGTGTCCATGTGCGGGAGTCATTTGAGCTTGGTGGAGCTTGGCGCGGCCCTCGCCTCCGGAGGCTGAGGCCTCGCCGTGCGCTTCATGCCCTGCAAGGATTAGTTAGAGGGGTAACCTTTGGTCCCGGCAGCGTGGGCGATCAGCCTAGGTCCTGTGTTTGTGTCGCGATGCCCGTGAGGCATGGACTGGGAGGGGTGCTCCCACAGAGGACTCACATAGGAAAGCTCCAGACGATCGGGGCAGAAGACGCTCGCGAGGGCGCCCGCGAACATCCCTCGCGAGACTTATGCCAGAGAAAACGAGGCGAGTGGATGAAAAGGACAGAGAGTCACAAGCCAGGAACGCCAACAACTCCAATAAGACTTCAAATGGGAATAAACATGCCAACTGCAGAAAGCAAATGAAAAAGCCGCGTCCGGCACCTATTCTAGTCTTCGACGTCTTCTCACCAGCGCGGAGGTAAGTGCTGCCACTGGGCGTGGGCGGGAGCCCCCGAGGCCCAAGGGCGGCACTCCAGAGACTCCGGGGCGTGTACAGCCCCACTCATTATTACGTGAGAGTGTCACGGGCGGCGAGCTTCACAGACGTTTGCCTTCTTCACAGGCACCGGGCCTTTCCCAAAATGCGATAGCTTCACAGGCACCGGGCCTTTCCCAAAACGCGATAGCTTCACAGGCATTGGCCTTCTTCACAGGCACCGGGCCTTTCCCAAAACGCGATAGCTTCACAGGCATTGGCCTTCTTCATAGGCACCGGGCCTTTCCCAAAACGCGATAGCTTCACAGGCATTGGCCTTCTTCACAGGCACCGAGCCTTTCCCAAAATGCGATAGCTTCGCAGGCATTGGCCTTCTTCACAGGCACCGGGCCTTTCCTAGGTGCTAGGCCTCGCTCAGGGGTAGAACCTTCGGAGATGTTGAATGTTCCATGTGTTCTGGATGGTACTCCCTCTGGAGTCTCCAAGCGCGCGGAGCCAGGCCTGGAAACATGAACAACCTTGAATGGGCCCTCCCACATGGGAGAGAGCTTGTGCAACCCCTCCCTGGAGAGAACCCGTCTAAGCACGAGATCCCCTACCTCAAGGGTCCTGGGGCGGATGTTGCGGCAGTGGTATCGTCGTAGCGCCTGTTGATACCTTGCCGCTCGCAGTGCGGCTTCCCGACGGCATTCCTCCCCCAACACGAGATCCGTCCCCCGCATGGAGTCCTGCTGAGCCTCGTCGATGCCAGGACCCATGCGGAGCGACACCTGACCTCGTGAGGGAGAACAGCCTCTGCTCCGTAGACGAGGAAGAACGGGGTCTCGCCAGTCGGCTTGGTCGCTGTCATGCGGATTGACCACAGCACGGACTGGAGCTCGTTGTACCAGCCCCTGCCACAGGCCTCCAGCTTCTTCTTGAAGGTCCTGGCCTTGAGGCCCCTCAGGACCTCGGCGTTGGCTCGTTCAGCCTGGCCATTGCTCCGGGGGTGTGCTACCGAAGCGTAGCATATCTGCGTTCCAAGGTTAGCACAGTACGTTTTGAAGAGATTACTTGTGAATTGCGAACCGTTGTCAGTGATGATGCGGTTAGGTACCCCAAACCGGCTCACGAGGCCCTTGATGAACTTGACTGCCGAGCCTGCCGGGATTGTGCGGACAGCTTCCACCTCGTCCCACTTGGTGAACTTGTCCACAACGACGTAGAGGTAGCGATAGCCCCCTGGCGCCTGAGGGAACGGGCCCAGAATGTCCAACCCCCACACTGCAAACGGCCATGAGAGGGGTACGGTCTGCAGACCCCCCGCAGGCTAATGGATCTGTTTAGCGTGAAACTGGTAGGCCTCGCAAGCCTTCACCAGCTCAACGGCGTCGTTGAGTGCTGTGGGCCAGTAGAACCCGCTGCGGAACGCCTTGCCGACGAGGGTTCGCGATGACGAGTGGTGCCCGCAGTCTCCGCTGTGTATGTCTGCCAGCAGTTCCTTTCCTTGCTCCCTGGAAATGCAACGTAGGGACACGTCATTTGGCCGCTTCCTGTAGAGCTCGCCATCCTGGATGCAATAAGTCGTGGCCCGCCGTGCCACACGCTCCGCCTCCTCCTCGTTCTCCGATAGAATCCCTTGCATCAGGTAGTCCTTGAGCTCTGGGATCCAACATCCCTCCTGAGGCTCCAACGCCAGGAGAATGCATTCCCCTGAGGCCGGGCCGTAGACCGGAGCTCCCGAGGCAGGCGGCTGAGGAGGCTCCTCCCTTGGTTACGTCGTGCCCGATAGTGACGGCACCGCCGAGGGCTTGAAGAGACGCTCCTCGAAGACGCCAGGTTCCTGTGGCAGCCACCTAGACGCCCTCTTGGCAATGTCGTCGGCCTCCTGATTGGTGCCGCAAGGCACATGCTGCAGCTCCAGCCCCCAGAACTGTTTCTCCATCCTGCGGACTTCAGCGAGGTAAGCTTCCATGTGCTCGTCCTTTGGCTCGTATATCTTGTTGGAGAAGTTGACGAGGAGCTGTGAATCGCCCTTGATGGTGAGGCGCTTTACCCCTAAGGCGATCGCGGCTTTCAAGCCTGCTATCAGGCCTTCGTACTCTGCTATATTGTTGGAGACCTTCTCTCCGTGCTATAAGCAGAGTTGCACGGCGTAATAGAGTTTGTCCTGAGTGGGGGATACGAGCATCACGCCAGCTCCCGCGCCATGTCAGGAGAACGCCCCATCGAAGTACATGACCCAGCCGTCCGGCGCTTCGTTTCCTAGGGAAAGTGACTGGTTTTCGCCTGCCTTGAGACCCGGTGCTTCTGCCCATTCCGCCACGAAATCCGCAAGTGCGGCTCCCTTGATGACCCTGGTCGTACTGAATTCCAGCTGAAATGCTTGTAGTTCGATGTTCCATTCAGCGACCCTTCCAGCTGAGTTGGGGCTCCTGAGTACCTTCTCCAAGGGGTATGCCGAGACGACCTTGATGGGGTGGCCTTGGAAGTGGTGCCGCAGCTTGCGTGAGGCCACCAATAGCACGAGGAGGAGCTTTTGAGGCATGGGGTACCGCGCCCTCGCGTCCCGTAGCACTATGCTGACGAAATACATGGGGTGCTCGACGAGGTTGAGGGTGCTGACGCAGCTTGCGTCCTCCAGGGGTCGAGGCGTCTCCTGAGGCAACGGAGCCCCCAGCTCTTGATCGTTTAAAGGGGCCTCCCCTGCCCCAGGTGCGCCCTCCTGCTGCGGCTGCCCCTCTCTGGCTGTGGTCACCTTCCTCGCGAGGCCCTCCTGGCCTTGCTCTGCTTCAGCCTGGTCAGTCGATGCGGCCTTGGCCCGACGCTCCTCCTTGACCGCCACCAGAGCTGCGCTAGCGGAGTAGGGTGTGGCTGCAAGGTAGAGCACCAGGGGCTCCTGAGGGCGAGGGGCTACCATCACCAGTGGGCTGGTAAGGTACCTCTTGAGTTCTTGGGACGCCTTGTTGGCCTCTTCAGTCCATTCTAAGGGGCCTTTCTTCTTCATAAGCTTGAAGAAGGGCAGTGCTTGCTCCCCTTGCTTGGATATGAAGCGCCCTAGCGTGGTTAGACGCCCGGTGAGCTTCTGCATCTCCCTGAGGGTCTTCGGTGGGCTCATGTCCTCGACTGCCTTGACCTTCTCCAGGTTGGCCTCTATGCCTCTCTGGGATACTAGGAAGCCCAGGAGGTTGCCCGAGGGGACTCCAAACACGCATTTCTCCGGGTTGAGCCGTAGATCCATTTCGTTGAGGCTCGCGAAGGTTTCCTCCAGGTCCTGTATCAGGGTTTTTGCCTCCCGAGACTTCACCATGATGTCGTCGACGTAAGCCTCAGCGTTCCTCCCGAGCTGCCAGCCTAAAGTGATGTGCATCAGCCGCTGAAAGGTAGCGCCTGCATTGCACAACCCAAATGGCATGCACGTATAGAAGTACACCCCACACGGGGTTAGGAAAGCAGTCTTCTCCACGTCTTCCACCAGCATCTTGATCTGGTGATATCCCGAGAAGGCATCCAGGAAGCACAATAGGTCACACTCTGCGGTGGAGTCGACTATCTGGTCAATGCGGGGGAGCGGAAATGGGTCCTGCGGGAAGGCTTTGTTGAGGTTGGTGAAGTCGACATACATGCGCTCCTTCCCCCCTTCTTTGGCACGAAAACAGGATTAGCCAGCCAATCGGGGTAGCGGACCTCGCGGATAACCCCTGCCGCTTCCAGTTTCCGGGTCTCTTGAACGATGAAAGCCTGTTTCTCAGTAGACTGCCTCCTTGCCTTCTGCTTCACGGGGCGTACATTGGGGCACACGTTGAGGTGATGCTCGATCACACCTCTCGGGACTCCTGCTAACTGATCAGGTTCCCATGCGAACACCTTCTAGTTCGCGCGCAGGAATCCGATCAGGGCCTTCTCTTGTTCGGGCTTGAGGTTGGCCCCTATGGTGAAGGTGGCGCCGGTGGACCCGTCCTCGTCGACCGGTACTTGCTTGGTTTCCGCCTTGTCCTGGGTGAACAGCTGCTTCTTTTTAGCCGGCGCAGCCCCCTTGGGCTCAAGGGTGTCGGTGCTGGTGGGCTGTGCCACCGCGGCCACCTTGGAGGCGAGTTGGAGCACCTTCAGTGCATCCCTCGCGTCTCCTGGCACGATGAGGACACCGCTGCTCCCGGGCATCTTCATGAGGTTGTACGCTGGGTGAGTTGCCGCCATGAACCGGGCCAAGGCCGGGTAGCCGAGGATGGCGTTGTAGGGGAGGCCGATGGGGGCGATGCCGAAGTCGATCAGCTCTGTGCGGAAGTTGTCATAGGTGTCGAAGGTCACTGGGAGGTGGATCTGCCCCAAGGAGGCGGTGGAACCGGCTCCGACGCCCGAGAAGGGCCTGCTGGGCTGGAGCCACTCCCGTGGCACGTGAAGGAGGCTGAAGGCCTCCACCGAGAGCACGTTGAGGCCGGCACCACCGTCGATGAGGGTCCTGGTGATGGCCACTTGGCAGATGGTGGGGGTGCACAGCATCGGGAGTGCGCCCGAACCGGAGGGGTTGAAGGGGTGATCATCCGCGCCGAAAGTCAGATCGGCCTCGGGCGCTACCCAGCCCCGGGGGGCCTCTTGGCGCTTGGATGCAGCGCTGATCTGACGGGTGAATGGCTTGATGTGGCGGCTCGAGGGTGGTGCTTGGGAACCACCCAGGAGAGCCGCGATGACGGGCAGCACTGGCGCGGCGAAACGGGCGAGGAAGAGGTTGCGTAGCTCCTCCCAAGAGGTCACAGAAGCTATCGGTAGGTGGAGGAGCCACATGCGCGGGACACCGGTGAGGGCCATGGGCAACCAGTTGGCCATCACCCGGTCGTCGCCCCGGCCTTGAGGACGGCGTCCTCATACGCCAGCAGGAAAACCAGCGGGTCCGTCACGCCGCTGTAGCGCGGCGGCATCTCGGGCTTGAACTTGCGCGGCCACTGCACCCGCCGCAAGGCGGGGGCCAAGGCCTGGAGCCCCCTGGCCCCAGCGCCGGTATCTGCTACCGGAGCGGGTGGCGCGTTGTCCGCCATGAGGATGGAACGCGGTGCTGGTGGAGGGCGGGCCGTCGGGAGGGAACTCCGGCGCACACCTACCTGGCGCGCCAAATGTCAGATTTCAGGTTCTGGCAGACCCTTGAGGTTCAAACACTGGGGTCTGCGCGGAGATCTCTCCCCTACCGATCTACGTCTGATCCTCTCGTGCGAACTAAGATGAAAAATGATGAACAACACAGGAGACACGAGGTTTATACTGGTTCGGGCCACCGTTGTGGTGTAATACCCTACTCCATTGTGTGGTGTGGTGGATTGCCTCTGGGGCTGATGATGGACAGTACAAGGGAAGAACAGCCTCGCGAGGGGTGTTCTTGAGCTGGTGTGGTGTGTTCTACTTAGTCTCTACTGGGTTTTCTCCTCTCTTCTTTCCTTTGTGGAGGCTAGCTCTATTTATAGAGGCCCTGGGCCTCTCCCCAAATAATTGAGCAGGAAGGGCGCCAACAATTGGCCATTTTGAAGGGGAACATCTAGTACAAGTTATCCTGACCAAAGGTGGTCTTCGGCTGCCAAAAGCACTGGTGATGACACCGTCTTGGGCTCCACGGTGACCTCCGTCCGGCCGTCCGGCTGGTCTTGGTCTCGTTGCACCGGAACGGTAACATTTGCCTGATACCTTGTCCTGTGCTTGCCCCCTTTGCACCAAAGGGGAAACAAGGACCTTACGCAGGCCGGCGCCCGCCTGGCGCCCGCCTGGCCTTGATCGTCATGGCTTGCGTCATGGGATCCTCACGATGTACCCTTGCATTGATCTCTCCGCCTCCTCGCGAGCCTACCTGATGAGGCCGCTCTTGAGGAAGCTTCCTGTCGTCCGCCCCGCGAGGCTTGGCCCCTCGCGAGGGTCTTGAGCTTGGGCTGATGAAGATGGGCCGCACTGGGCCCCCACCCGAGCCATGCCGCAGGCCGCAGGTAGGCAAGTCCGGGGACCCCCGTTCCCAGAATGCTGACATATCAGAATGAACAAGGGGGTTTTGCTTGCCTGGCACTTCTGAAGATAGTACTGTTCTTCATCGGTGTCATCGAACTCATCATCGGAAGCACGTCTATCGAGAGGGGACAAATACCGGCAACAGAGAAGGAGAACACAATCAATACAATGTGCAATATGATGCATGATCATGACATGGAAATATGAGTGTGTTGGCCTAATGAAACTACAACCAGATGGGTTTGAGTTATTTTGAACCCGAGGTTCAAGTTCAAACTCAAACTATGACTTTATAATGTGCATTATCATGTTTTGATATAAACAACATGTTTAAGTTGCTTTAACATGCATTATAATAGTGCAGATGGATAGATTGGATTTTTCTGATCATTTTTCATATATAATTTATCTTATTTGGAGTTACATATTAATTTCTATGAATTTTTGAAGTTTAAACCATTTTCTGGAATTTCCTGGATTATTTTTAATCCAAAAAATGGATAACTGCGTCAGCACTGCGTCATTATGACGTCATCAGGTCAACAGACCGATCCGGGTCAAACCTGACCTGTGGGGACCACTTGTCAGTGACACAGCCAGTTAACACGCCGTTTAGGGTTAGAACTAATCCTAATCTGAAGATAAACAGGGCGGTCCCACATGTCATTGTCTAGACTAATTAACATTGTTAATTAAGGCTAATTAAACCCTAACCTAGGTTAGTCAGGGCTGGCCCCATATGTAAGTCGCCCAGGTGAGGTCAAATCCCGGTCAACCGGGGTCAAACTCGCCGGAGTTGAACCACGGCTCATCGCCGGTGAAGCCCGAGACGACGGAGGGGCTCGGGATTTGCCCATAGTAGACCAAATCGACTGTGTTTTGGTCCTACGTGTAGCTGAGGTTCTTGCGTGTCTAGCGGAGCCATCAGATCATGTTGGGGCGGACCCAAATGACGGCGGCGATGACGTAGGCGGCGGCCGGAGCTCAGACGTCGAGCGAATCAACGTTGCAGGGAACGGCAGGAGCCGCGGGTGGTCGCGGTCGACTCCTAGGAACGTGCTGAGCATGGTGGCACGTTCGGTTGCGGCTCTAGGTGACCGTGGCCACGGCGGCGACATGGTTGGGCGGCGGTGAGCTTCGGCTTCGGTCGAAACGGCGGCTACGGTGATCGAGAGGCATGGGAAGGAGAGGCAAATGACAGCAGAGCTCACAGCGGTTGCATGACGCGTCTCAGCGGGCTCGGGGACGGCTTGGACGAGGCTGATCGACGCCGGCGATCTCCGGGCAGAGGCGGCGGGGACGAGCTCGATGGCGATGCTTCTAGGCGTCCGGGCTTGCTTCCTTCGTCGAGGAGACGTAGGAGACAATAGAGGAGCTCCCGAAGACGGAGAGGGGTTGAGAGGTGGCCGGTAGGCGCGGTGGCAGCGAGCGGCAGCGACGGTGGCGCTCGGCCAGTGAGAGAGAGAGAGAGCCAGGGGAGGGGAGAGGTTGCGGGTGAGAGAGAGAGGTCATGGGGTCTCTGGGCGTCTCCAGACGCGAGGAAAAGGCAGGAGGTGGAAAGCAAGAGCTGGCTAGGGGTGAGCGCGTGCTCGACAGCGAGCTGCTCCTACTCGCAGGAGGAAGACGACGGCGAGTGGAGGTGGGCTGGGCCAGCACAGGAGGTGGGCTGGCTTTGGCTACAGGTGAGGCCAGGTAAGTTTGCTCTTCTTTTTATTATTTTTTGTTTTTCTTTTCTGGTTTAAAATAATACTAAACCATTTCATAAAATCATGGAAATAATTATGAGTGCTTTCTGAACTATTCTAGTGACCCTTATGTGACAGCCTGATTTTTAGCCCTTTCTTTTTCTTTTATTTTTCTGAGGTTTTTGCTTGAGTTTCCTTTTTCCGGGGCTATGTGGTCTGGAAACTGAAGAAGATGCCCTCTTCTTTGCTTCTAGAGTGGCTTGTCATACTCAAATCCTTCCCTAGACCCTGTCATTTTCATCCTAGCCAAAATCCCAATATTCTTTTTTCGGGAATATTCCTTTTCTATTAAAGGAATAACTCAAATTGTCCTAGGTTGTGAAGCAACCTTTATTTCCATCACTCCTAAAATTCCCAAATAATTTTCATAAATTATTTGGGTCATATCTTACTCAAATATGGCAAAAAAATTCATCTGTCATGTTTATCATCATGCTCAAATAATTCATTTCCTATTCTGGCCTAAATGGCACATTGTGAAGCAAGTGCTATTTTCCTTTTCCCAATTGACCTCAAACTCCATGGACACCTTTTCCTGTTCATATAATTGCCACATGCCAAAATTCAACTTTATTTGCCTAGCCTATCTTCGTCAGCGATTTTTCAAAATTTCTGTCAAACAGAAGCCCCTGTGTAGGAAGTACTAGCTAGGAGCATTCAAATGAGTTTGAATTTGGCATGATTCTTCATATGCTCATATAATTAGCCTCCTCCAAATTTCAACTCCATCCTTTGATCTAATTGAGCACAGGACCAAATCTTTGATTCTGGCAATATTTTTAGGTTGTGAAGCAAGTACAGTTTATATTACTTTATTAATTCTGAGAAAATACCAGATTGTTCTCCTACCCAAATAACAGCTCTCCACCAAATTTTGCACCATTTCACCTAGCCAATAATTCTCCAAAATTCTTGCAAGATTCTGGTCAGTGAAGATAGCTGTGAAGCAAGTACTATTTTGGTGAATCCAATTGGTATGAAACTTCTAGAAAATCATTATATTCTCAAATCATGAAGCCTTGCCAAATTTGAGATCAAATTTACACTCCATGTGAGTGCATCATCCAAATCTCATTTCTGACCAGATTTGGCAGTTGCAAAGCAACTCCATTAATCCTTGATCCAAATCTTCTCAAAATTACCACGATGAAAGTTCTTTTTACCCTAAACCTCGCAGACAAACTCTATGGCTCCAAAACCCTTCCTGTTGATCACTAGTGCTCACACAAGTTTACTGCAGTAAACTTCAGAGGTGGTTTACCACTTAACCAGAGCACTTTTAACCAATCTACCACCTCAGTTACAACCTACCCAGGAAGGAATTACCCCTAGACAACTATTCCCAGCCATTTGGCGCTTCTTGATGCCAGTCTGCGCGGTGACCACCGCTTTGGCGTGCATCGGCCGCGCCCAGAATGGCCTCTTGCTCGGGCCCCTTCTCTGCTCGGCGTCTCAGCGAGCACGAGCCTGTCTACCGTGTTCCCCACGTCGTCGCCGTCCTCCTGGAGCCGTTTCCCCCTCCGTTCGCTTCTCCGTCGGTGCTCGTCGCCGCGCGCCCATGAGCGAGCTGTAGCCGACCGGGCATTTATGGCGTTCGACTTCTTCTCCTCATGTCCCCGAGCTCTGCTCGTCCCTGTGCATCGCTGTAGCTATGCTGCACCTCTCCGTCGCCTTCCCCAAGCTCATGCGCGAGCACACGCGTCCGCGGCGACGACAGCGCGGCACCTCGCCCCGCGCCTATAAATGGCACTCCCCGAGCCTCTCCGAGCTCATCACTCGCGTCACCCACCTCCCAGTGCCCCGCCTAGCTACTTCCCCGAGCTGGAGGAGCTCTCATTCCCTCCCATAGCCACCTTGGCCGCCGTTCGGGTGCGCCTAAATTCCGGCCACCCGAGCCCTCCCTCATCGTTCTACCACCACCAGAGGCCTCCCCACTACCCACCTAGCCTCCCCATCCCCTCGCCTAGTCGCCGGAGTAGGCGTGGCCGCGCTTCCCCCAGGATTGGCCGCCGCCCGGTTCTCTGTTGCCACGGCCACCTCGTGCTCTAGCCCTCCCCGGCGCCTGTTTCCTCCCTAAATGGAGGCGGTGTGGTCCCCCGAGACCACCGGTGGCATCTCCATTACCGGAGACGGCCGGAGCCGGACGGCCTGTCGCCGGTGACGCGCCCTCCCCTGCCTCCTCTGTCCCGTGCGGGAGCAGGGCGAGGAAGAAGAAGACAGAGGCCAAGCGGGCCCGATCTCCTTCCCTGACCCCACCAGTCAGCCGCATGACGTTGACCCCGCCCGGTCCAGCGTGGATAATTGACGGGCCCCACCTGCGTGGGACCCGCACGTTAGCGTCACACGCCCCGGTCCCGCCTCGGCCTACTGGATTAAGTGGAGGCGTACTCGGCCGAGTACGTTTTTATCTTCGGGAAAGCGCATTTTCCCTCTACTTCAGCTCAAAGTACGCTTTCCTTTACTGACAGCGTATAACATGTCTGTTTCAGCCAAGAATGCGTTTTCTTGAAAAGAAAGCGTATTTCTAACTTTGCGCTTCAGCCTTATCCACTCAGGGACTTTTTTGTGATGATATTTTTGCAGAAAAGTCCCTGAACTTCAACCCTTCATATCTTTTTAATCACAACTCCAAATGAGGTGGTTCCAAAGCCCACTTCTTCTTCTCGTTGAGCCTGTTCTGTTGGTTTCATTTTCACTATGGTTTGACACTGTGAAAATGACCTTTTTGCCCTTGCACGTAAACAGCCCCTCCGAGAGAGAACTGTTTCCGACAAATCTTTTCGCGGCTTCACCACACTTCTTCCTGGTGCCTTCTTCATCCCCTGGCAAGCCACAATACCCACTTGCATGATAGTCATGCAGTAGCCATGGTTTTCAACTTGAATATTTATTAAATGTTTGCTTGCTTAAAATATGGTTATAGTTGTTTCAAATATGCTTGTGGATTCGTGCTTATTTTCTTGCTATGTTGTTATGCACTTGGTTGTCATGCCCTGCTAGTTGCTAGTATTCCTTTCATATGCTTATGCTTGCTAGGAGTACATGTTGATGTTGGTAATGGCCTTCGGTGCATGAATGCCGTCTGTCCAGGGTACTGTTGTTATGCATGTCCCATTGCATCCAGTTGGTTAAATGCTTGCATGATGGCATTGTTGATATGTTCTTGCATGATATTTATTGTTGATGCTAGTGGTCATGCTATGTTTCGGAGAAGTATGTACTTATGATGTTCATGCCAGTCAGTATGCCATGCTTAGTTGGATATGATTCATTGTTGATATGGTGGCTAGTTATGTGGTCCTCTCATGATTATGCTCATGCATTGTAATTGCATCATGTTATTTTATCATGGCTCAGCATATTTGCATTCGAGTTTAACCAGATTAAATTAAACTTGAACAACTGTTGGCTGAGTCATGGTGCCACCATATCGAACTGACTAGTGCAACCACGCTTACCTTTATGGGAAGGCCCTAACTGGGTCTATTGTCGTGCCTCTCCCGGTGCCTCCAACAAGGGAAGGTTATGGGCGTGCGTACCCTGATCAGGTAAGCAGACATAACCTTGTGTGCCTGTTGTTGTTATTTTTATGGATCCGGTCCCTGTGAGGGACGTTTGGCCACGACGGTGGTCGTTGTGTCTTTGGTAGACATGGGGCCACCCAGGACTAGCCCAGTTGGGAGTGGGTCGGAGTGGCTGGGAGAGTCTGATGGCAGTAGATCGGTTTTGTCGGAACACCGTTGGTCCACCCGAATGGGAGTGCGAGGCCATGGGTTCCGTGGTGTGGGTACAGTGCGCTACCTCTATAGAGTGTATATTAAATCTATCGATAGCCGCGCCGGCGGATAAGGGCCCAGTTGGTAGTTGGTCACACTATGAGTCAACAACAACAACAACAATAATAATAATAACCACGATGCGATGAGGGGATAAGTTGGTTGTGATCACCAGAAGGATCATGGTTTGAGACCAAGTGTTGGTCATGGTTGTGATCGCCGGAAGGAACACGATTTGGGACCAAGTGTTGGTCATGGTTGTGATCGCCGAAAGGGTCACGGTTTGAGACCAAGTGTTGGTCATGGTTGTGATCGCCGGAATGATCACCGTGGTATCAAGGATACCGAGTTGTTGGATATTCGTGATGTTGTGCGAGAATCATGGGTAAAGATCAAGCTCCTTGTGGTCATTTAATGATTACTATAGTATTGTTTATACCAAGCTTGATTTTATCCTAAGATGATCGTGTAATGTCCGAGGTTGGTAAGTGATGTATGTGATGGTTATGAGGTAACCTGAGCAGAATAAATGGTGCATGTAGTGTCATCATGTTGCATGCTAGTATCATCAGATTTATATGTTCTTGCCATGCTCATATTGTTCTAGCAGTATTATTTTCATGTTGTTCATGCCATGTTATCCTAATGATCTCATGATAATTCCTGATTACCTTGTAATGGCCATGTTGTTGTTTGTCTTGAATGCTTCTGGTTATTGTGAGCTTGCAAGTACATTCAATGTACTGACCTGGCGTGTCATGCCAGTTTGCAGGTCATGCCGGATTTGAATGCTTGTTTGCCGTGGATTCTTTGTTTGCGAGCTAGGATAAGCGTTCCAGCCAGAGTCCCTGCGGAGTGGAGTTCACTACCATTTTCATTGTTCCGCTGCTAGAAGTTTTTCCGCTGCTTCGTGTTGTTCTGTTGCTTGCATAGAACAACTGAGGATGACGTAGTGTTGCCGTGTCGATGTTATTCATTGTAATATCGGATCCCGTGTATTCATATCCGTGTTGTAATAGAGAGCTAGTTTGTTCTATACTAAGCAGTGTCGTATTCCAGAAGACTTCACCTCGATCTCTGGGCTGGAATAGGGGGCATTTCGGTTTTCTCTGAGCCGGGGTGCCACAGGCTTGGTATCAGAGCAGGTCTGGCTGTAGGATGCCTTAGCCCGCGCGAACATTAGAAAGCGGTAGTATAGATCCCAATTGGTTTGTTGCACTTGATTGTTGCATTTTTTTGTCGCATAGCATGCATATAGATTGTTATTTTGTCACTAACGGCTAATCTTGCGAGTGTAGGTGGCATCGTTTTCGGTCCACCGCCTGCACCATCTTTCTTAGCATGCTTGCTCCTCGGTGTGATGCGAGCACATCATCATCCATGCCCTCCATCTCGTTCTTTCGGCAACCCTTGCTGAATCAAAAAAGGGCAATGTCATTAAACCCCATCTTCCCCTGTTATCTTGCCTTGTCATTTCATTCTTTGGACAGGTACGATTCCCTTCATATGCTTGATGATGAGGTTGTCGTGACTTTTGTGTCTCTCTACTTGATCGTCAAGTCCGTCCTCACCTGTGTATCCATCCAGACCCAGCCACTGTTTAGCCAGTGCTTGGTGTAGCTTCGGTTACGCCAACTCCTTCCACACATGGATATAATTTTCATGCACACCGCCACAACATAATAGACCATAATACCGGAGTTTCCGTGCGATTTGTGTGCTTAGGTGTGCATGCATATTATGGTGTGAGTAGCAGTAATATGTGATGATTGCTTGATTAATTATATTAGTAGTATGTTTGTGTGCTTTTGTTTTAGTCGTTTCTTTTGTTGAGCCTTTGGTGTTACAAATTCCCCCCTATTAAAGTTGCTCGTCAGCCGACACCGGACCCGAAGAGTCAGCAAGAAATGCATATATTAGGAAACTCAGCTAAACAGAATGTAATTGTCAGCAGATTCTAGTGAAATTGGAAATAGCTCGTCTGAATACAAAAGAAATACTGGATGGAATGTCAGTATAAAGTTTGCATTAACGTGCACTCCTCATAGCAGAAATGATCAAATCAGCAAGAAGATAAATTATGCGCAAGGTTGACAGAATATTATCAAGGGACAATTCCATTTCTCCCCCTAACTTGAGCCACCACCTGGCATTTGCCCCTAATTTTCAGGTATGCTCAAATTTACCCCTCTACCGTTAGGTGATGTTATAAAAATACCCTTCCACTCCGTTACCGTCCGGTCAAAGACCTTTGACTGTGACCGAGGCATTCCATGGACATTTTTGCCCTTCGTGACAAGTGGACACATGCAAGAAATAAAGAGAAAGGAATATTTTTTGGAAACACACACACACACAGTCCTGCCAGCACGACCCCACCATGCCCATTCCCCTTCTTCCTCCTCCCACCCCCGTTCATCTTCTCCGGCAACAACCACTACCGGGCGTGCGACCATGCACGGCGGCGAGCACGGGGTGCACAGGAGGAAGATTGCTGGGCGCGGGGGCAGTGGACCATTCCCAATACGGAAGACGGGGAGGCCAGAGTAAGGTCTCCGACCACGTTGGTGACCGGCGGAGCTTGGCTTCGTGGGAAGGATGCATCAAGGTCGTGGGACTCGGGGTGGGGGGGGGGGTAGGGTCCAGGAGCTTCGCATCCACGTCCAGTTGCCGAGTAACACGAGGAGGGAAACCAGAGCTCACTGGAGCGAGAGATTGGGGCACAAATGTGGACGCCCGGAGGCGAAGAAGACGACCATGGCATGGCCGAACGGAGGCTCCCCACTTCAATTCGTTCCGTTGGGAGGGAAAGGAGATAATGGCGGAGCTCCTGCACATGTGGGATGGTCACGAGGAGGTCGTTGGCCTCGCGGAGACGAAGGAAGCGGCGGCGGAGCTTTTTTTTTTGTGTGGCACGGGAGGCAATCTAGAGCAGCACCTCGTACCCGTCTCAGTGAAGCCCTTGTGAAGCTTCCTCCGCTGTCCCTAATCTATGCCTCATCCCGGAGCTGCTTCCCCATGTCAACTTGCTCCGGCCGCTGGCTGAGAAACTTGTCACCGGCGAGCTTCCCGGCCGCCCCATGCCTGCTCACCACTCCTAGAAGGTGCCAACCCACACCAGCAAGCCCTGCGTCCCGCACAACTGTCTGCCTCTGCTCGTCGCCGGCGTTCCAAGTCAGGGCCGTGCGTTTTCTCATCGCCGGCGTTTAAACCACCGATGAGACATGTGGGGCCTGCCATTAGCCCTAATCCTTTTTAGTGCATAGGTGACTAGTGGGCCCTTCTTGGGCAATAGATCTAATTATAGTGCTAAAAACATAGCTAATTATTATAGGAAATAATTAATGAGTCACTAACATGTGGGACAAGTCCTCTCTTGACCTAGTCAATGTTGACTACTTTGAATTGGGATAGTTTTTTAATTTTTATTTGGATGGGTTCCACCTGTAAGTGGCATGCACGAAGAGGGGCAAAATTGTCCAAAAAATGTACCAACGACAGTCAAAGGCCCTTGACTGGACGTTAACGGAGCAGAAGGGTATTTTTATAACACCGCCTAACGGCACAGGGGTAAATTTGAGCATACCTGAAAATTAGGGGCAAATGCCAGGTGGTGGCTCAAGTTAGGGGGAGCAATGGAATTGTCCCTATTATCAAAGGTATGGCTCAGATACAAGTTTAATTTTTTGTTGAGGATGATTTTGGAACCCGATGTACCTGGAAGCAAGCAAAAATATGGCATGTACTCAGAAAGGAGGATAGTCCTGCAAAACCCCGTTTCATGCAAGAAATCAATAACAAAAATATTAAGATGGTTATATATGTGGAAATCGGTCCGCATATCACAATAAGAAGCTTCTGGTGTAAGCAACCCAATCTTCCCTCGCAAGATACCCGAGAAGCTTCCAAGGCAAGATTCATCTATCTTCTTCAGTACGATATATGGATGAATTCCCGTACATGGTACTCTCCCTTCTTTAGTAAGCAACCACAAAGCTTCCGGCATAAGGTACTGAGTCTTTCCCCAGCAAAGTCTTTAAGGGGGTAAGCTTCTGAAGCACGATACCCAGTCTTCTTCAGCAAGTTGTCCGATGAAAGTTTCAAGAACAAGCCAGCCAATCTTCCTCAGTAAGACATTGGTACAAGGTAGTACACTGTGAATTGATAGCATATGGCAGTGAATCCCAAGAATCAGATCTGCAACATTTTGGTCAGAAGCAAGAATCAGTCAGAATACACGTCTGTCTCGGGAATCAGATTCTCATATATATGCGGTGAGCATACCACCAAGATCTTACAAGTCACTCGGATGAGGATCTCACAACCACGTGAGGATGGTTAAGAGAAGAAAGCCAGTATACACCACAGTGTGACAAAGGATTATGAGGATTGACAACCTCAATGAGCTCAATGCAAGTACCTATGAACCAGGAAAATGATCCTGATGAGCCCTTGTCCCCTTTTTCTCCAATGACGGCACAACACTTGTGATTTAAGTTTTTTTTAGCTATCCGGGGTGGATGCCGATATTTATTTCTCTCTTCAACAACTGTCGTGAGTTCTGAGCAACTGTTCGGCCGTCTTGTACAACTGTTGAGTTTCTTTTTGTGACAGTAGCCCTATAGCTGCTTTTTGGCTATTTTAGGGAGCTTCCACCTTCTTCTTATCAACCTGGTCTCATGTTCTGAGCTGCTTTTCGGTCGTCTTGAGCCGTGGTTGAGTTATTTCGGTAATGCCCTAGATCTGAGTTGCAAAGACCGTTCTGGTGGCTACTGATTTATTTGCCGATTTCTTGCAAAGGTTCGGATGATCATTTTCCTGCGGTCAGAACTTGAGGGGTGTAGAACCTACCATTTAATGGGTACCCTGTCAAAAAAATGAGGATAAGCTGCGATTGCCGAAAAATTGCACCGACAGTACCTATGGTGATACGAAGAAGCAATATGACCCAGCTCTTTCAGCCAAGGATCCAGGCCAAGAAAACAATAATGAAGGAGCAAGACTAGTGATGCAGGTGACAATCAAATATTTGGTAAGGATCTGATACTCAAGACAGTGGAACCAGATAAGATGATTCAGAAACTTCCGCGATAAGCAAGAATCTGTCGGGAGAGCGGTTATGACCCAACTCACTATTTGGAACCCGAAGGACCTGCATTTAGTGGAGAAACCCAATGCAAGGACTTAGAGCTTGGGTGTCCACTAGAAAAATCTGATCACCACTTCATGAAAGATTGCTAGTGCCGGATGACACACCCAACGGAAATCACTCTTGGATTTGTGAGACCGACATATATTTTAGTCGTGAGGATCAATCACAGTTAGCTAAGTCAGCAGATCTAAAAAGAAATTGGAGCCTGTATAAGCATGAGCAAGCAAGGTAAGATCTATCAGAATATGGATATATTAAAGCAAACCACCCCAGGGCCAGTCAGAGAAAAATTTAGTGGGAACAAGGATAAGAAAAAGGACACTCGAGTTAGAAACGGTTTCCTTAAGTTAGTATCTTCATACTTGTTCCCTGAGCAACCAAATCTCGAGGACGAGATTTCTTTAAGGGGGTAAGGTTTGTGACAGCCTGATTTTTGGCCCTTTCTTTTTCTTTTGTTTTTCTGAGGTTTTTGCTTGAGTTTCCTTTTTCCGGGGCTATGTTGTCTAGAAACTGAAGAAGATGCCCTCTTCTTTGCTTCCAGAGTGGCTTGTCATACCCAAATCCTTCCCTAGACCCTGTCATTTTCATCCTAGCCCAAATCCCAATATTCTTTTTATCGGGAATATTCCTTTTCTATTAAAGGAATAACTCAAATTGCCCTAGGTTGTGAAGCAACCTTTATTTCCATCACTCCTAAAATCCCAAATAATTTTCATAAATTGTTTGGGTCATATCTTTCTCAAATATGGCAAAATATTTCATCTGTCATGTTTATCATCATGCTCAAATAATTCATTTCCTATTCTGGCCTAAATGGCACATTGTGAAGCAAGTGCTATTTTCCTTTTCCCAATTGACCTCAAACTCCTTGGACACCTTTTCCTATTCATATCATTGCCACATGCCAAAATTCAACTTTATTTGCCTAGCCAATCTTCCTCAGTGATTTTTCAAAGTTTCTGTCAAACAAAAGCCCCTGTGAAGGAAGTACTAGCTAGGAGCATTCAAATGATTTTAAATTTGGCATGAGTCTTCATATGCTCATATAATTAGCCTCCTCCAAATTTCAACTCCATCCTTTGATCTAATTGAGCACAGGACCAAATCTTTGATTCTGGCAATATTTTCAGGTTGTGAAGCAAGTACAGTTTATATTGCTTCATTAATTCTGAGAAAATACCAGATTGTTCTCCTACCCAAATAACAGCTCTCCACCAAATTTTGCACCATTTTACCTAGCCAATAATTTTCCAAAATTCTTGCAAGATTCTGGTCAGTGAAGATAGCTGTGAAGCAAATAGTATTTTGCTGAATCCAATTGGTATGAAACTTATACAGCATCTTTATATGATCAAATCATGAACCCTCGCCAAATTTGAGATCAAATTTAGACTCCATGTGAATGCATCATCCAAATCTCATTTCTGACCACATTTGGCAGTTGCAAAGCAACTCCATTAATCCTTGATCCAAATATTCTCAAAATTACCAGGGTGAAAGTTCTTTTTACCCTAAACCTCGCAGACAAACTCTATGGTTTACCACTTAACCAGAGCACTTTTAACCAATCTACCACCTCAGTGACAACCTACCCAGGAAGGACTTACCCCTAGACAACTATTGCCAGCCATTTGGCTCTTCTTGATGCTAGTCTGCGCGGTGACCACCGCTTTGGCATGCATCGGCCACGCCCAGAATGGACTCTTGCTCGGGCCCCTTCTCTGCTCGGCGTCTCAGCCAGCAGGAGCCTGTCTACCGTGTTCCCCGCGTCGTTGCCATTTCCTGGAGCTGTTTCCCCCTTCCGTCCGCTACTTCGTCGGTGCTTGTTGCCGCGCGCGCACGAGCGAGATGTAGCCGAACAGGCATTTATGGCGTTCGGCTTCTTCTCCTCTTGTCCCCGAGCTCTGCGCGTCCCTGTACATCGTTGTAGCTCTGCTGCACCTCTCTGTCGCCTTCCCCGAGCTCATGCGCGATCACACGCGTCTGCAGCGCCGACCACGCGTCCGCGGCGACGACAGCGCAGCACCTCGCCCCGCGCCTATAAATGGCACTCCCCGAGCCTCTCCAAGCTCATCACTTGCCTCACCCACCTCCCAGTGCCCCGCCTAGCTACTTCCCCGAGCTCGAGGAGCTCTCATTCCCTCCCATCACCACCTTGGCCGCCGTTCGGGTGCGCCTAAATTCTGGCCACCCGGGCTCTCCCTCATCGTTCTACCACCACCAGAGGCCTCCCCACTACCCACCTAGCCTCCCCATCCCCTTGCCTAGTCGCCGGAGTAGGCGTGGCCGCGCTTCCCCCAGGATCGGCCGCCGCCCGGTTCTCTGTTGCCGCGGCCATCTCGTGGTCTAGTCCTCCCCGGCGCCTGTTTCCTTCCTGAATGGAGGAGGTGTGGTCTCCCGAGACCACCGGTGGCATCGCCCTCGCTGGAGCCGGCCCGTCGCTGGTGACGCGCCCTCCCCTGCCTCATATGTCCCGTGCGGGAGCAGGGCAAGGAAGAAGAAGACAGAGGCCAGGCGGGCGCCATCTTCTTCCCCGCCCCTACCAGTCAGTCGCACGGCGTTGACCCCGCCCGGTCCAGCGTGGATAAGTGACGGGCCCCACCTGCGTGGGACCCGCACATCCGCGTCACACGCCCCGGTCCCGCCTCTGCCGACTGGATTAACTGGAGGCGTACTTGGTCGAGTACGTTTTCATCTTCGGGTAGGGATGGCAACGGGGCCCCATACCCGCCAAACCCGTGGGGATTTCATCTATTAGGGGGTGGGGATGGGCGAAAAACATCCCCATGGGGATATTTACCAAACTATTTTATTCCCCACAGGGTTCAACGGGGATGGGGACGTTATCCTATTCCCCAGACCCAATACCCATCGGGGACCCGGTTAGTAACTGTGATACTACGGTCAACCTTAAAATATTCACAAACAAACTTGCGAAAACAAAAAAAGCTCTAAAAACCTTAAACCTATCTCACATCATCACCTCAGCTGCCACCATGACCAACAAGTCAATACAACCTAGATAGGCATTAG
This sequence comes from Triticum urartu, assembly GCF_056163025.1. Lineage (NCBI taxonomy): Eukaryota > Viridiplantae > Streptophyta > Magnoliopsida > Poales > Poaceae > Triticum > Triticum urartu. The sequence goes on along the minus strand of NC_141876.1, from coordinate 140,973,446 downwards.
CAGGACAAGGACAACACCATGTATGTATGTTGATTATAAGGTGTCATATTATGTATATGAGTATTTGTTTATGGGGATGGGGACCCTAATGGGGCCCCGTTCCCCAGTGGGGCATGGGTATGGGGAAATTTCATCCCCAGTCATGTAAACGGGGATGGGGATGGGATGATAGGAAATAGATGGGGATGGGGATGTTCTAGGTATCCCCATAGGGGATTATCCCCATTGCCATCCCTATCTTCGGGAAAAAGCATTTTCCCTCTGCGTCAGCTCAAAGTACGCTTTCTTTTACTGAAAGCATATTACCTCTCAGTTTCAGCCCAGAATGCGTTTTATTAAAAAGAAAGCGTATTTCTAACTTTGTGCTTCTGCCTTATCCACTCAGGGACTTTTTTGTGATGATATTTTTGCAGAAAAGTCCCTGAAGTTCAACCCTTCATATCTTTTTAATCACAACTCCAAATGAGGTGGTTCCAAAGCCCACTTCTTCGTCTCGCCAAGCCCGTTCTGTTGGTTTCATTTTCACTATGTTTTAACACTATGAAAATGACCTTTTTTCCCTTGCACGTAAACAGCCCCTCCGAGAGAGAACTGTTTCCGGCAAATCTTTCCGCGACTTCACCGCACTTCTTCCCGGTGCCTTCTTCATGCCCACTTGCATGATAGTCATGCAGTAGCCATGGTTTTCAACTTGAATATTTATTAAATGTTTGCTTGCTTAAAATATGGTTATAGTTGTTTCGAATATGCTTGTGGATTCGTGCTTACTTTCTTGCTATGTTGTTATGCACTTGGTTGTCATGCCCTGCTAGTTGCTAGTATTCCTTTCATATGCTTATGCTTGCTAGGAGTACATGTTGATGTTGGTAATGGCCTTCGGTGCATGAATGTCGTCTGTCCCGGGTACTGTTGTTATGCATATTCCATTGCATCCAATTGGTTAAATGCTTGCATGATGGCATTGTTGATATGTTCTTGCATGATATTTATAGTTGATGCTAGTGGTCATGCTATGTTTCGGAGAAGTATGTACTTATGATGTTCATGCCAGTCAGTATGCCATGCTTAGTTGGATATGATTCATTGTTGATATGGTGGATAGTTATGTGGTCCTCTCATGATTATGCTCATGCATTGTAATTGCATCATGTTATTTTATCATGGCTCAGCATATTTGCATTCAAGTTTAACTGGATTAAATTGAACTTGAACAACTGTTGGCTGAGTCATGGTGCCACCATATCAAACTGAGCAGTGCAACCACGCTTACCTTTATGGGAAGGTCCTAACTGGGTCTATTGTCGTGCCTCTCGCTGGTGCCTCCAACTAGGGAAGGTTATGGGCGTGCGTACCCTGATCAGGTAAGCAGACATAACCTTGTGTGCCCGCTGTTGTTATTTTTATGGATCAGGTCCCCGTGAGGGATGTTTGGCCACGACGGTGGTCGTTGTGTCTTTAGTAGACACGGGGCCACCTAGGACTAGCCCAGTTGGGAGTGGGTCGGAGTGGCCGGGAGAGTGTCATGGCAGTATATCGGTTTTGTCGGAACGTCGTTGGTCCAACCGAATGGGAGTGCGAGGCCATGGGTTCCGTGGTGTGGGTACAGTGTGCTACCTGTGTAGAGTGTATATTAAATCTATCGATAGCCGCGCCCGCGGATAAGGGCCCAGTTCGTAGTTGGTCACACTATGAGTCAATAGTAATAGTAATAGTAATAATAATAATAATAATAATAACCACGATGCGATGAGGGGATAAGTTGGTTGTGATCACCAGAAGGATCATGGTTTGAGACCAAGTGTTGGTCATGGTTGTGATCGCCGGAAGGAACACGATTTGGGACCAAGTGTTGGTCATGGTTGTGATCGCCGAAAGGGTCACGGTTTGAGACCAAGTGTTGGTCATTGTTGTGATCGCAGGAATGATCACCGTGGTATCAAGGATACCGAGTTGTTGGATATTCGTGATGTTGTGCGAGAATCATGGGTAAAGATCAAGCTCCTTGTGGTCATTTAATGATTACTATAGTATTGTTTATACCAAGCTTGATTTTATCCTGAGATGATCGTGTAATGTCCGAGGTTGGTAAGTGATGTATGTGATGGTTATGAGGTAACCTGAGCAGAATAAATGGTGCATGTAGTGCCATCATGTTGCATGCTAGTATCATCAGATTTATATGTTCTTGCCATGCTCATATTGTTCTAGCAGTATTATTTTCATGTTGTTCATGCCATGTTATCCTAATGATCTCATGATAATTCCTGATTACCTTGTAATGGCCATGTTGTTGTTTGTCTTGAATGCTTCTGGTTATTGTGAGCTTGCAAGTACATTCAATGTACTGACCTGGCGTGTCATGCCAGTTTGCAGGTCATGCCGGATTTGAATGCTTGTTTGCCGTGGATTCTTTGTTTGCGAGCTAGGATAAGCGTTCCAGCCAGAGTCCCCGCGGAGTGGAGTTCACTACTGTTGTTGTTGTTGTTGTTGTTGTTGTTCCGCTGCTAGAAGTTTTTCCGCTGCTTCGATTTGTTCCGCTGCTTGCATAGAACAACTGAGGATGGCGTAGTGTCGTCGTGCCGATGTTATTCATTGTAATATCGGAACCCATGTATTCATATCTGTGTTGTAATAAAGAGCTGGTTTGTTCTACACTAAGCAGTGCCGTATTCTGGAAGACTTCACCTCTATCTCTGGGCTGGAGTACAAGGTGTTCCGGTTTTCTCTGAGCCGGGGTGCCACACCTTAACAATTTCCAACTTTTTTGGAGCATCTAAAATATATATAGCAACTAAATAGCTCCAATTCAAATATGTTTGAATTAATTCAAAGTCCAAATATGTCCTGCAAAAATGTGAACCATTTTTGGTAGATGCTTCCACCTTGACCCAGAAATGATGAACATTTTTAAAGGGCATTTTGGGATCATTGAAAAATATTTTACTTGAACCTATTTGAATTCCTTTTGATGTTAGGGTTTGGATCAATCCCCATTTGAAGTTTAAATGCAATTTAAACATGATGCAACACATGACTAGCTATCTCAGAGCATACCAGAACTAGGGATGTGACAACTCACCCCCACTAAACAAGAATCTCATCCCGAGATTCAAGACGTGAGGTAAGAAGACAGAGGCACACAAGCTAATGACATGATTTCCAAGATCCAACTGTCCTTCTCGAAGATGTTGATTCATTGCATCATCTTGATCTCGACGTCTTGCTTTGAGAACTTCATCCAACATGACAACAAGAGGAAAGGAAGAATTTTAGAAGAATCGATATTCTTGAGGTTCGAACAACTTAGGATCATCTCAATGATCAAACGATCAACTCACAGAATGAGACGTGGAAACATCTCTGGAGCTGAGAGGCAAAACAAGCATCAGGAGGGACGGAAGAAACAATTTAACAAGGGTTTCAAAGTAGCGAGGAAACAATTACCATGATCCCATAATGGGGCACCATGGGGAAGGTGGCTCATAGAATTAAACCCTTAAGTGGCAAAAAGAGTTACTTTCGATTCAGAGATCATTGAAACTCCTTATACCAGCCTAAGGCAAATCACAATCGATCATTTGAGGGAGCTCAGAAGAATGGCATACTCAAACTAGGATGGATGATGTGGACTACTTTGTTGGACAATGCAATGGATGATTTTTTGCTTATCATTGGAGATGGGTGGGACCCATGGTAAGTCCACTTTTGAAGATGATCCTGATCAGTAATTACTGAGAAGGGTAGTCATAGTAGGATGACACAATGGCGGTGCAAGCTAGGAACAAAATGCAAATGCTGGGAATGATTCTAGTAACTGGGGAGAAGCCCAATAGTAGAGAGAGATTCCACTATTGGAAGGGTTATAGAATAGCCGAGGAAACTGAGAGCGGATCCCAATTAATGCCGACGATAAATCCTAGTGATTGCGCGTGCTCTCAAGAACTTGAGCATTTCCATATTCATCAAGTTTTACCAATATCCGTGTCAAGGATCCTGGCAACACAACATACTACCATGATGAATAATGGTGGAGGATGCAGATGCAAAGAAAGATAACACTTTCTCATATTTCACCTTAGCGAGGCCAAGGGATCAAAATATGGATGATCGACCGAGAGACATTTAGCACTCCGCTTCTAATGTTCTCCTTGATGTGCTAGCGTAACCCATTTATTGATATGGTTTGGTATCTAGAACATCAAGTAAAAGGTCAGACTTCGGGAACAAAAAAGTCCATAAGGAACAACTACTGGAATAAATTCTACGAGATCCTTATGGGGAGGTGGCCAACTTCTTCAAGCAAGATATTACAATAGTAGGTCTTCTGGTTGGGTGTGTTGGCCACGACATCCTCTCTACCGGTTACAGAGAGACCAATATTATAGCTCTTGGGAAATGTTCCAACCATCACATCTTCCTGAGATTCAGATCTGGTTGGTGTCAGGGTATTCCAGACTCATCGAGCCTAGAAAGAAAAATGAAAGTTTGCAACACAAATCGACGAGATGACGTTGCGAGATTCTCGGGAGACGAACTACGATAGCAAGCTCCAAAACATGAGCTGGTTCTGCTACAACATGTGAACACGCTGTCCGAGACGAGCATGACCACATAGTAGTCTTACAATAAACACTACCGAGTTCTGATTAGGAACCATCATTGCGGAGAGCGAAGTCCTGCGCATGTACCTTTGGGTCCTTAAGGGTTAGCACTTAAGAACTTCTTTTCCTTGAACAAAACAATCAGTGGCTTGGTGTGCTAGGGATTCATATAGAATGAAGGTTGCAAGTCTACAGACCAAAGAATACTTTGCACATATGCATGACTGACTTGGGATGATTCCAGACGAAGTGAAACAAACTTTCTCAAATTCACGGCGGCAACTTGCATCAGATGCACATGAATTAGAGGAAGTCACATCTTTTATCCGGACATATGCCTCATGAGCGGGACATGAGGGCAATGCTTATAAAGTTTCCAACACTAGTGTAATGTTCAACCAAATCATGGAGGAGATAAGGATGTTGTCGATGGGCTCAACAATAATTCATCGAGGTTTCCATATAAATGGAACTCCACAATCATGTGAACAAGGTGTTAGCATTAGTCAGACCCAAAAGATATAATGGTGTATGCTTGAGGAACAACCACAAGTAAGACAACATTACGAATATCATTGGTTCTGATTTGATTTGACGTTAGCCCATACTCAAATCAAAGATTGGTTAAGACAATAGCACCGACAATTGATCATGAGGATCAATCAATGAAGATATCATCTTTATTCAACACACACACAGAAGATATCCCTTATAGATGAACTAAGTTAAGCAAATCTTTTACCTTCCAACTCTCCAAGTTGTTGTCTAGCTCAACCAACTAGCTCAGGGATATCCAACCCAGATTCTTGGAGAAGGGGTGATTTATAAGAAAACCAACTTGATCACGAGCTCAACATAACAGTCAGGGAACAACCTAGTGATACTTCCGAGAAGATAATCAGAAAGTCACGAACCACCAATATGTTATTAAGCTCAAGAATAATCTTGCTCTTCAGGCAAGACGATATGATCAAAAGAGTGAGGAATTAACATAATCCAAATTCATTGATCGAAGAGTGCACCAGGTAATATGGACTAGGTAGCACGATCAATCTTAGGATGATGATTCAGTAACCAACACGCTAAGAATGAAATTATTGTCCATTAACTACCAAGCAATAGAGTTGCTAGGAGTATTGATTTCACACATCACGGTTCACTTGTCGGTATTCCGCTTGCAACAACACGGAACCGAGGAACGAATGATGATGGCGAGAAGTATCACTGGATCAAGAATTCATAAGAGTTGGTGCAATTATCATGACATTTCTAACATCAAGATGGCAATACTTCAGGGTAGAACAAAATCATATGCTGTATTGGCATTTTGATCTGTGGAATACAACTGCTTTGACCCAATCCTAGATATGGATGAGGTACTGGAGTTTGTTTCTCCTAGTCATTTTGAAATAGAACGGCTCGACGGACCACAAGAATAATAGACACTGACGAACACGATGGCACAACTATTCCTGACTACCACTTGATAGACGGAGGTCAGGATACAACTAAAGAGGGACAACTCCAAGGAACATATGTTTTTCTGAGTTGTGGATGCATAGAATAGTATGTTGAGTAAAGCTCAACATTTTTCTTCTAGATAACCCATGCAGAAGAGGGAGGACTGGCAGATTCACAATTTTTGAATGGAGAACTCATCAAGAGCACTCTTGTTGTGATCATTTGGTTCAAGAGAACTCCTGCCATATTGGTTCATGGTATTGGAAGAACGATGTACCACGGACCTCGAGGACTATTGCAAAGTTACTAATATCCTAAAGGAACTAGCAAACACTATCTACACAAGGTAAGTAGAGTGAATCTCTGGTTCAAAGCCCAGGAATAGAATACCTACTAACTAAATGGCATCATGGGATGCTTTGAGAATAATGGCCAGAATCATCACACGGAGGATACAAAGCATTGCTAGATTACTGAGTGGATTACCAAGCCAAACTGGTCGAAGTTGAGTCTAGAAATTCTTTAGTTATATAAGGGAATTGATTGTGGAAGGGAACTTAAGGATCTTTTTACTCCTTTACCTTATGCCCTTCTGATCAGAGTCAACCTCTTCTTTTCTACGGGGATTAAGAACTAGGCCTTCTCATCTATCTATCAGGATGATGATTTACTATGGTAGAGACTTATAAGATTGATGGATTCAAATCTCAGTTCGGTTTCTAGTACTTCTGTGTGTTAACAGTTGGTCTCGGAACCTTGATATTGTGATGTTGAGTGGTTATGCTTCCATTTTGCAGGATGTCTCAAATCATTTTTAGCATTTACAGTCGTTATGCTATCCGAGTCATCCCAGGTTTCTAAATAGTCTGATGCATTTGCAAATCCCTTCTTTCCGTTCCCGATGTTCCTTTGGGCCAGATTAACCACATGAACCGCCAAGTTGAGGTACTCTGTTGCCTCGGCATATATGTTGAAGCTATTATTATGACCCTAGGTGTCTTAGAGAACCACCTAGTAATCTAGCCATGATTAGTGTTCCCAATGTGATGATTCTGGCCATCATTCTCGAAAGCATCCCGTGATGGCATATAGTTAGTAGGCATTCTATTCCTGGGTTCTTGAATCCAAGATTCACCATACTTACCTCATGTTGATAGTGTTTGCTCGTTCCTTTAGGATATTAGTAACCTTTGTGATAGTCTTTGAGGTCCGTGGTATATCGTTCTTCCAATACCATGAACCAATATGGCAGAAGTTCTTTTGAACCAAAAGATCGCAACCAAAGTGCTCTTGATGAGTTCTCCGTTATATTGTGAATATGCCAGTTCTACCGTTCTACATGGGTTATCCAAAAGAAATGTTGAGCTTTGCTCGACATACTAATCTATGCATCTACAACTCAGAAAGATATATGTTCCTTTGAGTTGTCCCTCTTTAGCTGTTATCTGACCTTCGTCTGTCAATTGTTGATCAAGAGTAGTTGTGCATTGCTGTTATCGACGCCTATTATTCCTGTGATCCGTCAAGCCATTCTATTCCGGAATGACTAGTAGAAACAAACTCCAGTACCTCATCCATATCTAGGATTGGGTCAAAGCAGTTGTATTCCGCAGATCAAAATGCTAAACCAGCTTTTGTTCTATTCTACCTTGGAGTATTACCCCTTTATGCCAGGATTTTCATGAGAATTGCACCACCTCTTATGAATTTTTGACCCAGTGATACTTCTTGCCATCATTGTTCGCTCCTCGGTTCCCGTGTTATTGTAACCGGAATGCCGACATATGAGTCATGATGTGTGAAATCAATACTCCCAACAACTCGATGCTTGGTAGTAAATGGACAATATTCTCATTCTTAGTGTGTTGGTTATTGAATCATCATTCTAAGATAGATTGTGATACCTAGTCCTTATTCCTGGTGCACTCTTCGATCAATGAGTTAGGATTATTCAATCCCTTTCTTATTTGATCATATCGTCTTGCTCTGAAAAGGAAGATTGTTCTCGAGCTTAGTAACATATCGGTGGTTCGTGATTTTCTAAATATCCTCTCGGAAGTATCACCAGGTTGTCCCTTGACCGTTATGTAGAGCTCGTGATCAAGTTGGTTTTCTTATAAAACACCCCTTCTCCAAGAATTGTGTGTTGGATACCCTGAACTAGTTGATTGAGCTAAACAACAACTTGGAGAGTTGGAAGATGGAAGCTTGTTCGACTTAGTTCATCGCTAAGGGATATCTTTTGTGTGTTTGTTGAAGAAAGATGATATCTTCATCGATTGATCCTCGTGATCAGTTGTTGGATCTATTGTCGTACCCAAATCTTTGATTTGCATGTGGGCTATCCTCAAATCAAATCAGAACCAACGATGTTCGTAATGTTGTCTTACTCATGGTCTATCCCTTGAGTATACACGATTACATCTTTTGGTCTGACCAATGCTATCACCATGTTCACTTAATTGTGGAATTCCATCTATATGGAAGCCTGGATGGATTTTGTTGAGCCCATTGACAACATTTTCATCTTGTCCATGATTCATGTTGGACATCTAAGTTAGTGTTGGAAACTTTTATAAGCATTATCTTCATGTCCCGTTCATGAAGCATATGTTTGGATGAAAGAAGTGTCTTCCTCTAGTTCATGTGCATTTGGTGCAAGTTGCCGCCGTGAATTCGAGAAAGTTAGTTGTGCTTCCTCTGGAATCATCCCAAGTCAGTCATGCATGTGCAAAGTATTCTATGGTCTGATAGACTGATCATCTTCATTCCATATGTATTCCCTAGCACCTAAAGCCACTGATTGATTTGTTCAAGGATAAGGAGTTTGTCGTGCTAATACTAGTTCATGCACAAGATTCCGTTAATGTCAATGATGGTTCCCAACCATAACTTGGTAGTGTTTTTGTTGTAAGACTACTATGTGGTCATGCTTGTCTGGGACAGCGTGTAGCAGAACCATCTCATGTTTTGGAGCTTGCTACCGTAGTTCATCTTCTGAGAATCTCGTAACATCATCTCGTCGATTTGTGTTGCAACCTTTCCTTTTCAGACATGTTGTCTGGAATATCCTATTACCAACGAGATCTGAATCTTAGGCAGATATGATGGTTGGAACATTCCTAACATTTGCAGCTTGTCTCCAGCTAGCACCGCCATTGTGCCAATTTCCCATGGGCCGCCCTTCTCAGCATTTGTTGTTCAGGATCATCTTCAAAAGTGGTCCTACCATGGGTACCATCCATTTCCGATGATAAGAAAAAATCATACATTGCGTTGTCTTCAACAAGGTAGTCCACATCATCCATTCTAGTCCGAGTATGTCATTCTTTCAAACTCCTTCAAATGATCGATTATGATTGCCTTAGGCTGGTATAAAGAGTTTCAATGATCTTTGTATCAAAAGTAATTCTTTTTGCCACTTAAGCTAATAATTCTACGAGTCACCTTCCCTAAGGTGTCCTGTTATGGAATCATGGCAATTACTGCCTCACTAATTTGAAACCTATGCACCGTCTTACTTAGGCGTGGGATTCTTGCCTACCAAATTGAACCTTCTTCATCTATTTCTTTCCATCCACCTGATGTGTGTTTTTATGTCTCAACTCAAGAGATGTTCCTACATCTCACTCCATGAGTCGATCTTGAGTTGCTCGATCTTCAAGAAGATCGATTCTTGTAGAGCTTCTTTCTGTCATCATCGTGTTGGATGAAGATCTCGAAAGCAAAGACGTCAAAGATCAATATGAAGCATTGAATCAATGTCTCTGAGATGGCAATTGGACCATGAAGATCGTGTTGGATTGGTGTCCCCTCCGTCTTCTTACCTCACGTCTTGAATCTCGAGACGAGATTCTTGTTTAGTGGGGGTGAGTTGTCACAGCCCTAGCTTTAGCTTTGCTTGTGGACTAGTCTTGGTTGTTGCATCATGTTTAAATTTTGCTTAAACTTGAAATGGGGATGTTCAAATCCTAGCACCAAATGAAATGCAACTATGATCAAATTAAAAATATTATGAATGAACCCAAAATGCCCTTCACAAAAGTTCATGATTTTTGAATTGGTCTAGAACCTCTGCCAAAAATTTTGCACACTTTTCTAGGTTGTTTATGGATTTTTGAATTAACTCATATTATATTTGAATTGGAGCTATTAATTCCTATAAAATATTTGGTAACCTCTGAAACAATTCAGTTACTGCCCACAAATATTTTCAGGATTTATAAAAATGATTTGGTTTATAAGCTAAATCAAAACAGAGCAAATAAATAGAAAAACAGAAATAAGAGAGAGAGAGGACTTACCTGGCTTACCTGCAGCCCACCTGTGCAGCCCAGCACTGTAGCCAACCTAGCCTAACTCCTCCCATGTCTTCAACCTCGTGCTAGTAGGCACGAGGGCGTGTGCCCGTGGCGCGCACGCACGCGCCCGGCTACCTCCTCTCTACCTGCTTGCCCGGATGTCTCGGGAAGACACCACGCACCAGCCCCGTACCCCCTCACTCTCCCCCCGTGCCTTCCCTCTCCTCTGCTCTCTCTCCCGCCCGGACCCTAACGCGTCAGAGAGCGCCGCCGTGCACCGCCGCGGCCACAACCACTCCCTCGCTCCCTCTCCATCCCAGGCGTCTCTGCCTCGCCGTCTTCGTACTCTCCACCGAGACACGCGTCTCCGGAAGCACTTCTTCGACCTCTCCCCCGTCGTCTTCAACCTCGGGACCAGCCGAACGCCGTCGTCCGATTCACCACCAATAGGGCCTCCCCGACCTCATCGACGATGCCTTTGAGTTTGCTGCTAGCTCCCGCTTGTTTCCCCCTTAGCTCCATGCTCGTTTTCATCCGCTAGCACCGTTTTCCACCATAGCCGTGCGCCCAGTGCCGCCGCGTTCGTCGCCATCGTCACTGCAGGGAGCAATAGTCGTGCCCGAGCATGTAGTCGTGCTCCTGCTGCCCCGGGGTTTCCACCTAGCGTGTTGGTTTGCTCGGTTGCGAGCTGCAACCTCACGCATGACCGAGCCAGTGCTCCAGCCGCCGCTAAAGCTCGCCGTCGGCCACTTTCCGGCCACCCTAGCACCACCCGCCATCACCACTAGGAGTGCCGCAACGCTAGGAACCCATAGAGCCCTCCCGCGCATCAAACCGTCGCCGGAGTAGCGATTCCGGTGCTTCTGTGCCGTCTGTTGAGGTCGCCAGCGGCTAATCCCCGGCCGCGCCGATGTGGCATGCTTAAGTTAACCACTAACCCCCTGTGCCACTAACAGTGGGCCCCACGTGCTAATTAAGCCCCTACTTAGTTTAATTTAGGATTAACTAACCACTGTTTAGCACTGAGTCAATGACAGGTGGGTCACACCTATCAGGTTTGACCTGGACAGTCCTCTTGACCAGCTGACATCAGCATGACTTAATGCTGACGCAGTTAATCATTTTCTGGATTTAAGATAATCCAGGAAATTCCAGAAAATAGTTAAAACTTCTAAAAATCATAGAAAATCAACCGTAGCTCAGAATGAAATAAATTATATATGAAAAATTACCAGAAAAATCCAAAGAATATGTTTATGCCATTTTCATGCATGTTTGAACAACCTAAGGTTTCTTTATATGACAATTTGCATAATTGGCATTTAAATAATCACATATGGAGCTTGAATTTGACCTTTGGTTCAAACCATCTTCATTTAATCTGGTTGCTAGTTGCATTAGCTCAATAAACATCATATTTCCATGTCATGATCATGCATCATATTGTTGCATTGCATTGATTGTGTTTCTTCTCTGTTGCCGGTATTTGTTCCCCCTCAGTAGACGTGGTTCCGATGATGAGATCGATGACACTGATGAAGAACTATATTATCTTCAGAAGTGCCAGGTAAGAAGAACCCGCATGTTCATTCCGATACAATCCCACTCTCTCGCTCCTGCTCTCTTTTACTACATTAGGACAACAATGATTCAACTGTTACATGCTGCGGTAGTTGATCCCCTTTCCTCTGCATGACCTGTCATTGCCACAGTAAATAGATGAAACCCACTAGCATGAGTAGGAGTTGTTTGAGCCCTGATGTGCCTACTCATTCATGCTTGTTGTCATGCCTGCTATTGCTTAGAGTTGAGTTAGGTCTGATTCATCGGGGATGAACCAAAGCTGTCAGGATGCCGATCCTAAGTCACACCGATCTAGCATGTAACACGGGTGCCACCTTACCTGGCCCGAGACCGTTTGCACCTTTTGGCTCACGTACATGATAGTGTCGCTAGCATCCATATGACAAAGAATCTGAGCCGGCATGACTAGTCGTCAACCCAAAGTGGCACTAACTTACAGGGACATGCATACATGAACCAGCATCGAACGTGTCGGTCATCGGCGTGTGAATCCGGGCTGTAGCAACTAGGCTAACAGGACTTCGGGAACCCAGGCTGTAGCAGGCTAGCTGGACTCCGGAAGTCACCGCGCGACATTTCCCTGAAAGACAGACACAGGAACGAAGTGGGACACATGCCGGCCAGTCTAAGTGTTCCGGAGCAGTAGTAACTTGGCTAGCAGGACTCTGGTAAACCGGGCTGTAGCAGACTACAATGGCTCAGTGGAAGCACTAGACTACATTTCCCCATAAGAGAGGCTACCAAGGATAAACAACTAGGTTGTCGGATCCCACACATACCAAGCATTTCAATCATACACACAATATGCTCGATATGTGCAAATACAACATGGCATCACAACAAAACTCTATAACTCAAAGTATTTATTCATAATACTCCGAAGAGCCAGATATTACAAACATGGGTCTCATGACCCAGCAATCAAGTCATACAAGCAATAGCACAAGCGGAAGCTTAAACATGTCTGAGTACAGACAACTACAAATGAAATAGGCTGAGAATCCTGACTATCTACCAGATCCTGCCGAGGGCACAAGATCGTAGCTGAGGTATTAAGCTAAACGTCGAAGTCCACACAAAACTACTAGCGAGACTGAAATCTCTCCGCAAAAATATAAATTAAGCAAACGTGAGTACAAATGTACCCAACAAGACTTACATCAGAACTAACTACATATGCATCATTATCAACAAAGGGGTGGTGGGGTTTAACTGTAGCAAGCCAGCTTTAACTCAATGGCTAACCCGAACTACTACAGCAAGTAACTCTTTTGAGGCGGCGCACATGAGACCACATATTCACCAATCAATACACCACTATGGATCCGCTCCCGTCTCCCTACGAGAACGCCATCCATAGCACTCATGCTTATCTTGCGCATTTTAGAGTATTCACTTGCACTTGTCTATGAACTGTACAGACAACCCAGAAGTCCTTTACCGCGGACACGACTATTCGAATAGATGATGTTAACCCTGCAGGGGTGTACTTCTTCACACACGCTCTCGCTACTTACCACCATGTACACGTCGTGTATCTCAGCAACCTTCAAGCGGAAGCCTGGCGAGGGAGTCGGCCACGACCTGAATAACCACACAAGTCTCTAGTCCAGGTTTGTCGCCTATTCGGGTTCCATCCGCAAGGAGATCCAGCCGGGGTTTCGCTCACGGCCCCAAATGATGAGAGCAGGGTTCCTGAGGCACTAAACGAGCGTCTCGGTACACCGTGCCTCGTGTCTCTACCGCAACATAGCCCACCCCTAGGGTCAGCGCTACGCACGACCCCCAACACATATCCTACGAACACCAGAAACTAGTTGCAACTCCTGGACAGAGATCGAGGCGATAAATAAGCCGAGAGGGGTCGAGTTACCGGAACCCAATGTGTGGTAGTAATTGTTCATGGATCACAAACACAGAACTCAGTTCCTGAGGACGGTTTCAATGAGACAACCCACCATGTGCTCCTACATGGCCTCTCACCGCTACCTTTACCAAATCGTGTTCACACACTTAGCTCTCAATAGTAGGACATGTTCACAACTTTCCAATTCATCCCCGATGAATCAGACCTGACACAACTCTAAGCAATAGCAGGCATGACAAACAAGCATGAATGAGTAGGCACATCATGGCTCAAACAACTCCTACTCATGCTAGTGGGTTTCATCTATTTACTGTGGCAATGACAGGTCATACAGAGGCAAAGGGGTTGAACTACCGCAGCAAGTAACGGATGAATCGTTGTTGTCCTAATGCAGTAAAAGAGAGCAGGAGCGAGAGAGTGGGATTGTATCGGAATGAACAAGGGGGTTTTGCTTGCCTGGTACTTCTGAAGATAGTATAGTAATTCATCGGTGTCATCGAACTCATCGTTTGAAGCACGTCTATCGAGAGGGGACAAACACTGGCAATAGAGAAGGAGAACACAATCATGCAATATGATTCATGATCATGACATGGAGATATGAGTGTGTTGGCCTAATGCAACTACAACCAGATGGGTTTGAGTTATTTTGAACCCAAGGTTCAAGTTCAAACTCAAACTATGACTTTATACAGTGCATTATCATGTTTTGATATAAAAAACATGTTTAAGTTGCTCTAACATGCATGAAAATAGTGCATATGGATTGATTGGATTTTTCTGATCATTTTTCATATATAACTTATCTTATTTGGAGTTATAGATTAATCTCTATGAATTTTTGAAGTTTAAACCATTTTCTAGAATTTCCTGGATTATTTTTAATCCAGAAAATGGTTAACTATTTCAGCACTGCGTCACTATGACGTCATCAGGTCAACAGACCGATCCGGGTCAAACCTAACCTATGGGGACCACTGGTTAGTGACACAGCCAGTTAACACGCCGTTTACGGTTAGAACTAATCCTAATCTGGAGATAAACAAGGCAGTCCCACATGTCATTGTCTGGACTAATTAACATTGTTAATTAAGGCTAATTAAACCCTAACCTAGGTTAGTCAGGGCTGGCCCCATATGTCAGTGGCCCAGGTGAGGTCAAATCCCGGTGAACCGGGGTCAAACTCGCTGGAGTTGACCCGCGGCTCGTCGCCGGTGAAGCCCGAGACGGCGGAGGGGCTCGGGATTTTCCCATAGTCGACCAAATCGACTGTGGTTTGGTCCTACGAGTAGCTAGGGTTCTTACGCGTCTAGCGGAGCCATCAGATCACGCCGGGGCGGACCCAAATGACGGCGGCGACGACGTAGGCAGCGGCCGGAGCTCGGGCGTCGAGCGAATAAATGTTGCAGGGAATGGCACGAGCCGCGAGTGGTCGCGGTCGACTCCTGGGAACGTGCTGAGCACGGTGGCGTGCTCGGTTGCGGCTCTAGGTGACAATGGCCAGGACAACGACATGGCTGGGCGGCGGTGAGCTTCGGCTTCGGTCGAAACGTCGGCTTCGGTGATCAAGAGGCATGGGGAGGAGAGGCAAACGATGGCGGAGCTCACAGCGGTTGCGAGACGCGTCTCACCGGGCTCGGGGATGGCTTGGACGAGGCAGATCGACGCCGGCGATCTCCGGGTAGAGGCGGCGGGGACGAGCTCGATGGCGATGCTTCTGGGCGTTCGGGCTTGCTTCCTTCGTCGAGGAGACATAGGAGACGATAGAGGAGCTCCCGAAGATGGAGAGGGGTCGAGGGGTGGCCGGTGGGCGCGGTGGCAGCGAGCGGCGGCGACGGTGGCGCTCGGCCGGTGAGAGAGAGAGAGCCAAGGGAGAGGTTGCGGGTGAGAGAGAGAGAGAGGTCAGGGGGTCTCTGGGCATCTCCATACACGAGGGAAAGGCAGGAGGTGGCAAGCAGGAGCTAGCCAGGGGTGAGCGCACGCTCGACAGCAAGCTGCTCCTACTGGCAGGAGGAAGACGACAGCGAGTGGAGGAGGGCTAGGCCAGCACAGGAGTTGGGCTGGCTCTGGCTACAGGTGAGGCCAGGTAAGTTTGCTCTTCTTTTTATTATTTTCTGTTTTTCTGTTCTAGTTTAAAATAATACTAAACCATTTCATAAAATCCTGGAAATAATTATGAGTGCTTTCAACTATTCCAGTGACCCTTAACAATTTCTAACATTTTTGGAGCATCTAAAATATATATAGCTATTAAGGGCCCGTTCGGAAGTGATCTGGCTCCACGCTTCTTCGGAAGTGGGCGAGGAGCTGGCCGAACGCCGCAGCTTCGAGAAGCCTGCTCCCGGAATCCGCTCGGCCCGTAGTGCAAAAAACCGAAGCTATGATCGCCCAGTAAATAGCTCCAATTCAAATATGTTTGAATTAATTCAAAGTCCAAATATGCCCTGCAAAAATGTGAACCATTTTTGGTAGATGCTTCCACCTTGACCCAGAAATGATGAACATTTTTAAAGGGCATTTTGGGATCATTGAAAAATATTTTACTTGAAACTATTTGAATTCCTTTTGATGTTAGGGTTTGGATCAATCCCCATTTCAAGTTTAAATGCAATCTAAACTTGATGCAACACATGACTAGCTATCCTAGAGCATACCAGAACTAGGGATGTGACACCGGTCTAAAAATCGATCTATTCCTCTTCGTTTTCGGAAGAATAGCAAAGGGGATTTATGTGACAAGATCTTGAAGCTGGAGCTGGAGGTCGACGATTTAAAAGAGGAAGTTGGTCTCCTCAACTATAATATGAAAAAGTTGAAGGCACAATTGTCATCACCACCATCATCATTGTCACCACCAAAGGAGAATTGCGTATCGGGTATGGGCGCTCACCTTGGCTTTTGCCAAGCTTGGGGGAGGTGCCCTGGTATCATATCATCCCACTATCTTTTTACCTTTACTTATTTTAGTTTGATCTTTTGCTTAGATGAACAAAAGTTTAGTTCGATCTTTTCTTCTTTGAGAGTTTTCTTAGTGATCTATCCTTGTAATCATTTGCAAGTTATATAATAAAGTTTAGTGTGACTTTTTCCTTTCTTTACTTTCATGTTGCAATTAAAGAAAGGAAATAAGAAAGAAAAAGAGAAGAGGAATAATTAAAAGAAAGGAAATAAATAATGAAAAAGATCATATACTAATCCTATGGTAGGTGATGACACCACATAAGGAAAAGTATAAGTACAAAATTTTATTAGAGATTGACAAACATAGCATTAGTCAATGATGCAACTCATGAAAGAATCAATAAGGGAAGAGAAGATCCACATATAAATATACTATCATAGAAATCTTTTGTGATTGTGAGCCCTCATCAAAATATTATATGCCAAAATTGTTGATGTTGGACAAGGAAGACAACTTAATGGTTTATGTTTGTTTATATTAACATATAAGTCATACTGTCATAGATCCTTTAACATGTGGTGCTTGCCCCCTATCTTTGCTAGACAAAAATTCCACACTAAGTAGAGATACTACTTGTGCATCCAAAAACCCTTAAACCCAAATCTTACTTTCAAGTGTCCACCATACCTACCTAGGGATTGAGCAAGATCCTTCAAGTAAGTTGTCGTCGGTGCAAAAGGGCAATAAAAATTGCTTCTAAATGGGTGAGATCATTTAGTGTAAGAGAAAATTGAGTGTTGCACGAACTTGTGATGGTGAAGAATAAAAGCGACAGACTGCATAATAAAGGTTGCTATCACAAGGCGCAATGTAACGTGACGTTCTTCTGCACTAAGGGGTTGAGCATACAAACAAATAAGCACATGGCAACCTCTGCTTCCCTCTTCGAAGGGCCTATATTTTACTTTTATGTATTTACTTTTATGCAAAGAGTCAAAGTTTTCCTTCTATTCCTTTTTGTTTTTCTCCTTTGGCAAGCATCATGTGGTGAGGTAAGATCTAGCACATATGTCCAGTTGAATATAGATAGCATGAGTTATTATTGTTGACATCACCCTTGAAGTGAGTACGTTGGGAGGCGAAACTATAAGCCCCTATCTTCCTATATGTCCGGTTGAAACGTTTTGCTCATGTGTACGCGGTGAGTGTTAGCAATCATAGAAGACTATATGATGGTTGAGTATGTGGACTTGCCTAAAGGCTCCGATACGTGACCCTTCCTAAAAATATGATGAATTGTAGTTGCAAAGTTGACTGAGAACATAGTTTGTTGGTTTCTAATAGAGTTTTTGCTTTATACTTCGATTGTGTGATGAATTGTTACTTATTCATGAGAAGTATATGAAAAAAATTATATGATAAAAGTCTTATGTTTAATTTTGTTGCTATTATAATAATCAACATGATGCTTCTATGACCGTATTTTGTTTTTATCGACACCTCTCTCTCAAAGCATGTGGACATCTTTTTCGATTTCAGTTTTCGCTTGAGGACAAGCGAGGTCTAAGCTTGGGGGAGTTGATACGTCCATTTTGCATCATGTTTTCTTACTGTTATTTATAATGTTTTTATCCATAATAATGCTTTTTGGAGTAATTCTAATGCCTTTTCTCTCATAATATGCAAGGTATACACAAAGAGGGATAATTCCGGCAGTTGGAAATATGGACCTGGAAAAGCTACGTCAGGCCACCTATTCTTCTCAACTCCAAATGAGCTGAAACTCCACGGAGATTTTTTATGGAATATATGTGGAATATTGGAGCCAATAAGTACCAGAGGGGGCCCACCAGATGGGCACAACCCACCTAGGCGCTGTCGTGGGAATAAGTCTGACAGTAGAATAGGGGGTACGTAGGAGGAGGCAAGATCCTAGCTACGACAAGGTTGTGCACGCAATATTTACGAGTTCAGGCCCTTCTCAGAGGAAGTAACATCCCTACGTCTTGGTGCCAGGAGGCTTGGTCGACCGGTTTATGCGTGAGAGTTATAGGGGGTACGAACCCTTGTGCCAGTGGAGGGGTTGGTTTATATAGAGTGCGCCAGGACCCCGGCCAACCCATGTTACAAAGGGTTCAATGTACATTAAGACAGAGTGTTACTGATAACGCCAGTAATGAAGGAGTATAAATGATCTTTAAGTCTACAAAGTGATTGTCTGACCATTGCCATCCTGAGTGACGTTAGGCCTTCTCTACTCCGAGTGATTTCTTGTATCGTCGAGTGATACATTCTCTTGGTCGAATGGAATTGGGGTATCCAAGTGAGGTTGAAGGCCAAGTGGATTGCACTCCTCGATAAATCAGTCGGTTTCTCTACTTTGAATGCCTTTGTCTTTAGGGCAGTATCCTTGGGTAGGGTGTCTAGGTCAGGCCTATGACCCTACCCTAGGTACATGTCTGCGTCATTAGCCCCCGAATGGATTAAGGTACGAGTGAAGAAGGAGCTGAAGCTGACTTCGACCCAATTCCATACTTTGGAGGTATTACATCTAGATTCTAGAGTCATGTTGAAGCTTCGGTCTTGTTTCAGTCGCCTTGATCGATTCAGAGGTTGTCGAGTGAACTTAACCGACGATCTTCGAGTGTTGATATGGTACGAAATCTTCGGCACGATTGATTGCTCTGCGGTTCCCGGATCTCACAGGATTTGAAATTTCAGGGAAGCACACGGTACGGGGCGTGCCGTAGTAAACAGAGTGGATAGACAGAGGTGCCTCGATTCTCATGCCACCTTTTTCGCCACGTATCCAACGCACGACTGTTGTGGGATTTGACAGGATCTCTTGGCCCCACGAGTCAGCCACTCAGAAATATCCTCATAAAAGGTGTCGAAGCCGATGTGTTGCACAGTGCGCCATATTCTCCTTCTTCCTCCTCTGCCTCTCCACCGCGTCCGCCTCCACTCTCGACGTCGTTGCCTTGCCCGTGCGCAGTTCACCGCGATGGGAAAGGACAAGACGGCGGCCCTGGAGCGCGCGAAGAAGGCGACAGCGGCGGTGAAGGGCAAGAAGACGAGTCGGGGATCGTCATAAAGGTCCGGTCTGCCGCCTGGTTGGATCCAAGGGGACTGGGTCCACTCTGCAATCCGGAAGGAGGATTTGGAGGACATGGCCAGCGGCGGCCTGATCGCTCATAGATCTTGGAGGCTGCCGGGGACCGAGACCGAGCCTCAACCGCATGAGGGTGAGTGTGTTCTCCTTGCTACTCACGTCGACCTTGGTTTCAGTCTGCCTCCGCGTCCTTTTTCCGAGGGTTCTTGAACTTTTTTGGTGCCCAACTTCATCATTTCTGCCCCAACACAATCACATACATCGCCGCCTACATCTCTCTGTGCGAAAACTTCTTGGGTTGTCGACCGCATTGGGGTTTGTTGAAGCACATCTTTACTTGCCGCTCGCAGACTGTGGAGAAGGCAAATCCGAGTGACGAGAGGACGCACGTGATCCAAATGTGCGAGGGTTTAGGGATTCAGACTAGGGGTAGAAGTACTTTCCTAGCCATGACCCTTCCCGACTCGGTTAGAGGGTGGCAGTCTACCTGGTTCTACTTATGAGATGTTCTGACTCCCGGTCAGTCGACCGGCCTTCCCCCCTTCACCATGGACCGAGTCAGCCAACCCTCTTCGCTTAACGTGACTCCGGCAGAGAAGGAAGAGGTGTCAATGCTAGTCGACCGAGTAGTCCAACTAGTGTGTGACGGCGTGACTGGCATGGATTTGTTGGAAGTGTTTCTCAGCAGACGCATCCAGCACCTTCATGCCCGCGATCATCCGATGTGGATGTACTCAGGCCCTAACGACACCGCTCGGGTCGACCTAGAGGAAGTCTTCGAGGAGACGGTGGAGCAGTGGCTGCAGAGTATCACTGGCAACAAAGACAACCCAGGGGGTCCAGGAGAGTCCTCCCCTTCAGCGCCGAAAATGAGCCAAAAAAGGTCTGGCCTTTGTTTCCGAATGTATTCTTGTTCTGATTTGTGGCAGTGTTTGAGACTGATGGGTGCCTGTTCGACTCTTTGCCTTGCATATTTATACTAAGTCTTACTCGATGCCAAACGGGGAGCAAACCCAGGAGGGAACAGAAAGCACTGACGAGAGTGGCGAGTGGCAGTCCCCTGATGACCATGAAGACGATAGTGATGACTCTGGCGGCAGCGAGGAGGTCGAATCACCACCTCGTTTGGAGCGTCGATCCAAGCACTCTCAGGACCCTGCGGGCGGGCTTGGCAAGGCTGTGCCTCCCAGAGCCCAAGAGCACAAACGCACTCGAACTTCGTCCCTGGTGCCGACTGAAAAGGCCACCAAGCAGCTTAAGACTACTCCTTCGAAACCTCGGAAGGCTTTGCCCAAGATCAAAGTGGATGTTCCTGTCACCTCTGCATGAGTATTCTACCTTCTTTTTTCCCTTTCTCGCGTTGTTTGGGAACTGTTGCACATTTGTCGACTCATTCTGATGCTTAACCGAGTGAGTTCTAACGCTTTCAGCGCTGCTACTTCTGTGACCTCCATGGACATCAACAAGGACCGAGATGATGAGGAGACTGAGGATGCGGCTACTTATAAAGTAGGCACAACTCCATCACTTTTCTCTCATTTTGTCAACTTGTACTACCAATCGACTGAGCTCTGACTGTCGAGTCCTTTGCAGCACCACCGAATGTCATTGATCTTCCGGACGATGACGAAGACGTGCCTTGAGCATGGAGGGCGCCTGCGAGCAAGGTGTCTCAGTCGACACCAGTGCCAGAACCAGTGATTCAGCAATCAGGAGACCCAGCTCGAGCTTATGTTTGTTTTGTCGATTCATTGTCGACTGATCGCCCTTCGGCGTAGACTGGCCAAGACCTTGCTCCGTCCGTGCAACTTCATACCTTAGATCCTTGGCTACTCTGATCATTCCACAAGCTCCACTCTTCGTCACCCATCATGTCCCAGAGGACCAGGTGAGTGCTGCCAAGGAAGCTATATGCCAGGAAAGCCTTATGATGGAGCAGATGAAGGTGGTGCGCGAGCCCAGCCAAGCTGCTTATGATGCCAGCTCAGCTCTCCGGTCCAATGTCCAGGTTAGTTGACTTCCGACTGATCTTTATCTTGACGCTTGTTCTTTTAGGATATGCTACCCGAAAACTACAGTGCTTTGGAACCTTTAATGTGCATATATCATGAGTCTACATCTTGTAACTGTACGCCCACTAGGTGCTTCATCTTTTGCTAAGTTGTTTTTCCACTTGAGTCGACTAGGTTGTGTTGAGTGAATTTTTGAATCAATGGGGGCACGCAGAGTGCACCCACTGGGTGTAGTCCCCGAGGCCACCATCGAATGGTTGGTTCGGCGGGGGTCTTGGTTAAAATGTCTCTTTACTGTTCCACTCGGTCTAGACAGGTCGTGTCGAGTGGAATCCAGACCAGTGGGGGCACGCTGAGTGCACCCACTAGGTGTAGTACTCGAGACCGCGGTCGACTGTGGGCAGTCGGGGGAGGTCTAAGAATAAGTATTTTCTTCTCATTTTTTTGCTGGACGGACCATGCCGATTTAAAAGTTGAACCAGTGGGGGCATGCTAAGTGCACCCACTGGGTGTAGTCCCCGAGACTACTATTGAATGTTTGATTCGGCAGTAGTCTTAGAACTCTTTTTGCTGTAATGACGTGAACTTGTATCTTATCTTTCAAAAGCGATCGATCTTTGTTCATCCACTGTCCACTGAAGTGTCTTATCTGACGATTGCAAAAATCTTGTGCATTCGGGGCTCAGTTCGCTGAACTAGAGCAGAAACAAATTCAGCTCAGCCTTGATCTGGAACTAGCTAAGCAAAATATGTAGAAGGCCAAGGATGAAGCATCTGCTATGGGAGGAAACCACTTGTCGACTGTTTGCTTTGCCAGCTTTACTTTTCCCCCTTTGAACCGAGTGACTCCACTCGAACAGATATGCGTAGTGAAAACAGACAACTCCAAGCTCGTCTGAAGAATGTTATTTCTTTAGAAAAATGAAGCAGGCGCTGGAGCAGAAGGGCCTTGACCTTGCCGCAGCTCAAAAGACGGCACAGGCGAAAACTGGACTTGCTGACAAGAAGTTGGCTTCAGTCGGCAAGTTAGAAGAAGAAAACGCCAAATTGAAGACTGACATCATTGAAGCCAACAAAGAAGTCATGCAGCTGAAGAAGGACAAGGTGGCTCTGATGGACAAAGTTGGAGATCTTGCTCGGAAGAGAGACGAGGTGGAGGTTTATCTGGGAGGACTCGCCAAGAAGCTGTTCATTGTGCTTGAAGGTACTTTACCTTATCCAACTGATTTGCCACTGTCGACTCTTCATATAGCTATCGACTCATCAATTTTCTGTGTGTGCAGAATTCTGTCAAAACTATGAGGAAGAGACCAGGCGAATTGAGACCGAGCTGGACCCTATAAACTCCCCCATCAAGGATGAAGCTGCAATGAACGTGCTGCGACTGGAATCTCGCATCGCCAGTGTCACCAATTATCTGGCTCGACTAAAGGTGGCGATATCACGGATCGACGTGGAGCTCTGGTCGAGGGAGACATTCCAGAATAACCTCGAATCTCTGATGACTCGACTCAACGAGATCCCCGGTCGAGTGCAGGCGTGGAAGAAGTCATCAGCTCGGTACGGTTCTGACGTGGCTCTATCTCTGGTCCGTGTCCATTGCAAGGAAGTCAAAGAAGAAAAGCTTGTGGCCCTCAAGGTTGCCAATACCAAGAGACATATCTTCCAGTCCTTCATGGAGAGATTCCTCGATGCTGCCACTCGTATTGCTGATGGAATCGACCTGGACGAGTTCGTCAAGCCAGCTAGCCCTCCTCCTGCCGAGTGAACAAACTTTAAGCCTCACTTTTATTTGCCTCGGAATGCCGAGTGATTTTGTAACTGTTAAACTCCTTCGGTCCTGACGCCCGAGTACTGCCGTTCATGGTTCTGGACCTTGCTTAATTTATCTGAACTTGATTTTTCCATTCAACATGGTTGCTTTGCTTTTACCGCTATCAAATCTTTTAATTCTGATTGAATCTTGATTCGTCACTCGGAATAGATGTTGTATTTGTGACAAAGCTTCGATGAGAGGGTTGTGGGCATGAGCACTAGGTGTTGCACACGTCCTGCACTTCGTCGTCCTTGCGGATCAGGATGGAGCGTTCATTGTACTTGTGACGCAGCTCCGTCGAGAGGGTCATGAGCAAGAGCACCAGGTGTTGCACATGACCTGCACCTCGTCGTCCTTGCGGATTGGGATGGAGCGTACATTGTACTTGTGACGCAACTCCGTTGATAGGGTCATGAGCAAGAGCACCAGGTGCTGCACATGACCTGCACCTCGTCGTCCTTGCGGATCAGGATGGAGTGGACTCCACTCGGAGTAGTTTTAACCTAGGTGAATCGGGTTCGCGGCTAAGCCCCCGAGTGAAAGGATTGCTCTTCACTCGGAGGATTTTTTAACTCAGGCGAATCGGGTTCGCGGCTAAGCCACCGAGTGGGAGGATTGCTCTCCACTCAGAGTAGTTTTTAACTTAGGCGATTACGGGGTCGCGGCTAAGCCTCCGAGTGGGAGGATTGTTCTCCACTCGGAGTAGTTTTTAACTTAGACGAATCAGATTCACGGCTAAGCCCCCGAGTGAGAGGGTTGCTCTTCACTCGGAGGATTTTTAAACTTAGGCGAGTACGGGGTCACAGCTAAGCCCCCGAGTGGGAGGATTGCTCTCCACTCGGAGTAGTTTTTAACTTAGGCGATTACGGGGTCACGGCTAAGCCCCCGGGTGAGAGGGTTGCTCTTCACTTGGAGGATTTTTTAACTTAGGCGAATTGGGTTCACAGCTAAGCCCCCTAAGTGAGAGGGTTAATCTTCAGTCGGAGGATTTTTAAACTTAGGCGAGTACGAGGTCGCAGCTAAGCCCCTGAGTGAGAGGGTTGCTCTTCACTCGAAGGATTTTTAAACTTAGGCGATTACGGGGTTGCGGCTAAGCCCCCGAGTGAGAGGGTCTCTTTACTCAGAGGATTTTTTAACTTAGGCGAGTACGGGGTTGCAGCTAAGCCCTCGAGTGGGAGGATTGCTCTCCACTCGGAGTAGTTTTTAACTTAGGCGATTACGAGGTCACGGCTAAGCCCCCGAGTGGGAGGATTGCTCTCCACTCGGAGTAGTTTTTAACTTAGGCGAATTGGGTTCGCAGCTAAGCCCCCCGAGTGGGTGGATTGCTCTCCACTCGGAGTAGTTTTTAACTTAGGCGAATCGGGTTCGCAGCTAAGCCCCCGAGTGTGAGGGTTGCTCTTCACTCGAAGGATTTTAAACTTAGGTGAGTACCGTGTCGCAGCTAAGCCCCCGAATGAGAGGATTGCATTTCACTCGGAGTATTTTTAAACTTAGGCGAGTACAGGGTCGCAGCTAAGCCCTCGAATGAGAGAATTGCACTTCACTCGGAGGATTTTTTTTAACTTAGGTGAACCAGGTTTGCGGCTAAGCCACCGACTGGGGGATTTGAACACATGTGTTTGGAACAATCATTAAGATACTGCAAAAATCTTGTCTTTGATAAGCAAACTGAATGATTCTTATTACAACTCATCGACTCGAGAGTTTAGGTATAAAAATGGCAGAGTAGATCCGCATGCCACGAGTGTGGCTCGTCTTTCTTCTTGGCTACGTTGAAGAGGTGATACGCCCCATTGTGGAGCACCTTGGTGATGATGAAGGGCCCTTCCCAGTCCGGAGCAAGCTTGTGAGGTTGTTTCTGATGTACTCGTAGTACAATATCTCCTTCTTCAAATGCTCGACCTCTGACATTATGGGCATGTGAAAGGATCAAGAAGAGGTGTCTAGAGGGGGGGGGGGTGATTAGACACTAAGTGCTAAAAGTTGCAGTTTTTAATTTTCTTAAGTTGAAGTGGAGTTTAGGCACAAGTTTAACAAACACAATACATATCAAGCAAGCATGCAACAAGTAAATGAGCAGCGGAAAGTAAAGCATGCAACTTGCAAGAATGTAAAGTGAAGGGTTTGGAAGATTCAAATGCAATTGGAGACACGGATGTTTTTGTCGTGGTTCCGATAGGTGGTGCTGTCGTACATCCACGTTGATGGAGACTTCAACCCATGAAGGCTAACGGTTGCACGAGTCCACGGAGGGCTCCACCCACGAAGGGTCCACGAAGAAGCAACCTTGTCTATCCCACCATGGCCATCGCCCACAAAGGACTTGCCTCACTAGCGGTAGATCTTCACGAAGTAGGCGATCTCCTTGCCCTTACAGACTCCTTGGTTCGACTCCACAATCTTGTCGGAGGCTCCCAAGTGACACCTAGCCAATCTAGGAGACACCACTCTCCAAGAAGTAACAAATGGTGTGTTGATGATGAACTCCTTGCTCTTGTGCTTCAAATGATAGTCTCCCCAACACTCAACTCTCTCTCACGGGATTTGGATTTGGTGGAAAGAAGATTTGAGTGGAAAGCAACTTGGGGAAGGCTAGAGATCAAGATTCATATGGTAGGAATGGGATATCTTGGTCTCAACACAAGTGTAGGTGGTTCTCTCTCAGAAAATATAGGTTAGAAGTGTAGTTTCGTTCTGATGGCTCTCTCCATGAATGAAGAGGAGGTGGAGAGGTATTTATAGCCTCCACACAAAATCTAACCGTTACACATAACTTCCCAAACTCGGTGGGACCGAATGGTTAAACTCGGTCGGACCGATTCAACAAAGCTAGTGACCGTTAGGATTTTCGGTGGGACCGACATGCAACTCGGTAGGACCGATATGGTTAGGGTTAGGGCATAACATAATCCCAGTGAGACCGATTACACAAACTCGGTGAGACCGATTTTGGTAATAAGCTAACCAGAGAGTTGGTCAGGTAAACTCGGTGGGACCGATCGCTCATTTTCGTGAGACCGAAACGTTACGAAGGGAAAACAGAGAGTTTACATTGCAATCTCGGTGGGACCGATCGCAGGTTTCGGTGAGACCGAAAGTATTGCAATAGTCAACAGAGAGTTTGCAATACCATCTCGGTGAGACCGAGATCCCTATCGGTGAGACCGATTTGCCTAGGGTTTGTGGCAGTGGCTATGACATTTGAAACTCGGTGGCGCCGGATAGGAAGAATCGGTGGGGCCAAGTTTGACTTTTGGTTTAGGTCATATGTGGATGTGAGAAAGTAGTTGAGGGCTTTGGAGCATATCACTAAGCATTTGAGCAACAGCCTCATTAAGCAACACCTCATCCCTCCTTGATAGTATTGGCTTTTCCTATAGACTCGATGTGATCTTGGATCACTAAAATAGAAAATGTAGAATCTTGAGCTTTGAGCTTGAGCCAATCCTTTGTCCTTAGCATCTTGAAGGGGTTTCACATCCTCTAGTCCATGCCACTTCACTGTTGAACTTATTTGAAACATACTAGATAAAAATGTTAGTCCAACAAGAGATATGTTGACATTAATTACCAAAACCACCTAGGGAGCACTTGTGCTTTCAATCTCCCCCTTTTTGGTAATTGATGAGAACATACATCAAAGCTTTAGATCAAGATATTAAGAGTAGTAAGTAAAGCTTCGAAAAGACATGTAACTTGCATAGGCTCCCCCTACATGTATGCAATCATGTGAATATGGAATATAGGAGCATGTGAATGCATAAACATGATAGAGTAAGCAATGTGTTACATGTATCTTGGCTATATGCATCAGAGCAAATGATGAAAATATGAGAGATGTACCTTCATGCTCATGAGTCATTCTTGCAAACAGTATGTACATCAGCAAGAAATTCTCATTCACATGACTGTGATGCATATACTTACCTTGTGGTCTTGAGTTGGCTTAGGATGGGATGAACCTGTGTAAACAAGGTTAGATAACACAGATACACCTACTGGCCAGAGCAAACAAGAGAGACCACAAGAGTACCAAGACTGGGATGACATGTAGAGTGAGTACTAAGTACCACATTGGATAAAGACATGTCCCCAAAGGTAAAGATATGCAATAAATTCAAGGATTTCCTTCCCTTAAATGTCTTGCTCCCCCTGAATCTAACATGGGATATTGGGAGAAGATAGGGAACAGAAAATCAGAGCAAAATCAGAGCTCAAAGGAAATAAACAGAGCTAATGCAATCGAGCAAATATGAACATGTATTTCCCCTCTTGAAGACATGTGACTTCTCTCCTCTTGAACACCAAGCATCTGGGGTCTCTTTCTTCCCTAGAGTATTCTCTCCCCCTATAGATATGATTAAGCTTTGATGTGATGATCTCTCTCTCCCCCTTTGACATCAATTTCCAAGAAGGGTTCTTCTGGATTTTTTTTGTCATGATGGGTTTGGTCCTTGAGTCACAGAACAAAGCAGCAATTTGAGTAGGATGCTGGTCGAGGACAAGATTCACTGAGTGAAGCTGGATCAAAAAGAATTCAGAGACAAGTGGCAAGATGTTTTTCCTGCAGTGAAATCGGTAGCACCGAGTTTGGTGCTACGGTGGCACCGAAAGGGTTCGGTTGGACCAAAGTAAACAGCCCGGTGTGACCGAGTTCATCGGAGAGAAAACACATGTCACCTCAGCTCACTAGACAAGTAAGATCTCACAAGGATTTACAAGGAATTTAATGCAGAAAATGCAGAACAGAAAAGAGAAGAAACTAAAAAGAATATAGATGAAGTTCTTTTTGAAGAGGGAAACAAATATGCATGAGACAAATGCAAGAGCATAGAAAAGAACACAAGAGAACTTCATATAGAATTGGGCAGTGACAAAGTCACCTATGTTAGAGTATATTGACTTAGGAGTCAAGTGAGATCACTTGATCTTTGTTCATACTCATCGTTTAAGCTCAAAATGGGGTTACCATTTTTCGTAAAAGCATCTTGATGTATTCGCATCTTGTTGAGTTGCTTTATCCCATGACTTGGAGTAAAGCTTCTCTAAGATGTAATAACATACCTTGGGTGGTGGTGTTGATCATTGTCGGTATCAAAACCGGCGGATCTCGGGTAGGGGGTCCCGAACTATGCGTCTAAGGCGGATGGTAATAGGAGGTAGGGGACACGATGTTTACCCAGGTTCGGGCCCTCTTGATGGAGGTAATAGCCTACGTCCTGCTTGATTGTTCTTGATGATATGAGTATTACAAGAGTTGATCTACCACGAGATCAAAGAGGCTAAACCCTAGAAGCTAGCCTATGGTATGATTGTATGTTGTCCTACGGACTGAAACCCTCCGGTTTATATAGACATCAGAGGGGGCTAGGGTTACACAAGATTGGTTAAAAAGGAGGAGATGTACATATCCGTATTGCCTAGCTTGCCTTCCACGCCAAGTAGAGTCCCATCCGGACACGAGACGAAGTCTTCAATCTCGTATCTTCATAGTCCAACAGTCCGGCCAAAGGATATAGTCCGGCTGTCCGGAGACCCCCTAATCCAGGACTCCCTCGGTAGCCCCTGAACCAGGCTTCAATGATGATGAGTCCGACGCGCAGTGTTGTCTTCGGCATTGCAAGGCGGGTTCCTCCTCCGAATACACCATGCAAGAGTTTGAATATAAGGATAGTGTCCGACCCTGCAAAATAAGTTCCACATACCACCGTAGAGAGAATAATATTTCCACAAATCTAATCTGCTGACACGTCTTGACAGCATGACATCACGCCATGGCCCGGTCATTATTCGAACCGTTTTTCTCAACCAGCTCCGCACATAACGCGAGGCGGTTTTCTTGACACGTCCTGTCAAAGCAGAGATCATGTTCCCCTTATCATGGGATTCTCATCAATACGGACGTGGGTAACCCAACCACGCCATCAATTACGGCACCTGGGGAATAAGTGGTTTTTACCAGGCAAGTGGGGAGACACATCGCCTCGTCCGCCCTTATAAAGGGACAAGGATTCACTCTTTTCACCCACGCCTTCTTCCTCCTTGCTTACCCATTCCCGCACACTCGAGCTCTAGAGCCCACGCTCGCGTTCCCCTTCTCAAACACTCCAGGCATGTCCGGAGCAGGAGGCAAGTGGATGGTCTCCTCCGTCACAGAGGAGAACATCAAAAAGTTATGAGAAGCCGGATATCTGGCCGCGGATATCACGCACCAGCTGCCAAATGCGGGGCAGATCATCCCAACGCCCGAACCCCATGAGAGGGTAGTTTTTCTTACCCATTTTGTCCGCGGACTGGGATTTCCCCTCCACCCGTTTGTCCGCGGGCTCATTTCTACTATGGGCTGGATTTTCATGATCTGGCCCCCAATTTCATCCTCAACATCTCGGCATTTATCGTCATGTGCGAGGCCTTCCTCCGCATCAGACCCCACTACGGCCTATGGCTGAAAACCTTCAATGTTAAACCGAAGGTGGTGGGTGGCCAGCAAGCAGAGTGCGGAGGCACCATGGTGGGCAAGATGCCTAATGTCACCTGGCTCGAGGGCACCTATGTGGATACCATAAAGGGGTGGCAATCAGGATGGTTCTACATCACCGAGCCGCGTGACTCCAACTGAGTGGCGGCCCCCAATTTCGATCCGGAATCCCCACGTGGCTCACCTCCTGGAAAGAGAAGGGCCTGTCCCGGGGTTCTTCGATAGAGTTGACCAGACTCTAGACCTGTATCCGGAACATGACGAGCAAGAAAATCAAGCTCGTCAACGTGGTCCAGGTCATGCTCTTCCGCCGAATCCTCCTGTGTCAACGACGGGCATTCGATTTGTGGGAGTTCAACTCGGCCAAGCATCAAACGCTGCGAGAGCTCTATGACACGACACACAAGGACGTCTGGAGGGTGTTGTTCAAGGGCGCCGAGATTCCTCCTTCCCTCACCGAGGACCGCGGACTCAGCGCAAAACACCGCGCCAATCCGGTAAGTTTTTATATCTCTCAGGGTATTTATTTGCCCCGGTTTAGTCATATGCAGGATCTAAGCTTCTATGCCATTAATAGGACTGGATAAAGACAGCGGAGCAGCTTGATTGCCCAGCCCCCCAGCCCGAAGATCCTGCAGGCGCTCTCCTAACAGAGATGCTGACTCTGGCACCTTACAAGGTGCCGGTGAAGAAGACCAAGAACAAGGCCGCGGGGACCCTAAAGGGTCTCCGGCACAAGGTTGTATCGGACTCATCGTCCGATGACTCCGACGCACACTCCTCCCACGAAGACGATGAGGAGGAAGAGGAAAGTTCTCCCCCCAGCCGGGGGAGACAAGAAAAGGAAGGCCGACCCAACCGGGAAGGCCGAAGGGTCCAAGAAGGGAAGGACCCTCCCTCCGGACCCCGCCACGACAGTCGCCGACTGCGGCGACGAGTGGCTACCCAGGGTCAAGCCCCCGGCGAAATCGTAAGTGTCCGGGCGCCATAGTACTTCATGGTATGCTTTATTACACTGCCTCTCCTCATGCCGAACATGATTATGCAGTCCGTCCCGAGCTCGTCTCGACGTATCCTCGTCGAGCGGCTCTCTGGACTCGTCGGATATGAACAACGGTTCTCTCCCGACCGCTACCACCCCTCGCCCTACAGACAACGCCGAGGTGTTGTCTCAAAAGGCACCGAGCCAAGGGGAGGTGGTCCTGGGGGTGCCTCGAGGCGACTTCCCGGACCTTGGGTACCAAGGGAGCGAGGCTCCTATGGGCTCCGGAGCCTTCGATGGTTCCGGACTCCGGCAGGCGGTCCCCCATTAAGGGGGGCCAACCATCCATGCCGGTGTCCTCTGTCCAACCAGAGGCATCGGACAACTTGCTGGAAGCACTTCGCAGCGCTTCCATCGATGAAGAGCACCACACTATCATGAGTGCGGTGGTAAAGAAGGTTCAGTCCGCCAAAAATGGATTGACCGAAGCTTGCGCCAGCATCCTAACAGGCTTTGAGGTAAGCAATCAAAATATAAGAAAATATTACCGCATAGATAGTAGCCCCTGATGCTTTGTTCGGCATTCGCGAAGAAAAGCCGAATAGAGGATCAAATGATAACTCCGGAGTCTAATTAGAGTATGTCTATGTGTATGTACAGGCTTCACTGCTGGCCGCTGCCGCACGTACTGTGGAGGTCTCTGCGCTGAAGCAGGACCTGAAGGGGTCCGAGGACGAGCTCGGCCTTACCAAGAGGCAGCTTGAAGAGAGCAAAGGTAAGAAATACCCCTGTCTATATAATTAAAAAGAAATTCAGTTATAAAATAATAGGACCATCATGGGTTTGCCAAGGGCCACGACCGAAGTGACGACCTTGAGGAAAGCGCTGTCCGAGGCCGAAGACAAAGCGGCCAAGGAGCGTATTGAGCGGGAGAAGCAAGAAGTCCGAGTAGGCGAGGTGCAGCAAGAGCTCGAGGCTCTCGCAAAAAAGCATGAGTCCTTGGAGCTTGACTCTAAGACGCGAGAGTCTGAGCTCGCGCACACGCTTGAAAGCGTCCGGAGCACCAAGGCCGAAGCACACAAGGCCCTCCAGGAGATTGACGCGGTGAAGAAGATAGCAGCGGGTAAGGCATTCATTATGCAAAGCAAGCACGTGAAGGAGACATTCCTTTTTCTTACCCGAGTTCGGAGCTCTCCACGAGCGTTTGCAGATCTTCCCCGCTGTCGGTGTCAAAACCGGCGGATCTCGGGTAGGGGGTCCCGAACTGTGCGTCTAGGCCGGATGGTAACAGGAGGCAAGGAACATGATGTTTTACCCAAGTTCGGGCCCTCTTGATGGAGGTAAAACCCTACGTCCTGCTTGATTAATATTGATGATATGGGTAGTACAAGAGTAGATCTACCACGAGATCAAGGAGGCTAAACCCTAAAAGCTAGCCTATGGTATGATTGTTGTATATGAAGTTGTCCTACGGACTAAAACCCTCTGGTTTATATAGACACCGGAGAGGGTTAGGGTTACACAAAGTCGGTTACAATGGTAGGAGATCTTGAATATCCGCATCGCCAAGCTTGCCTTCCACGCCAAGGAAAGTCCCATCCGGACACGAGACGAAGTCTTCAATCTTGTATCTTCATAGTCCTGGAGTCCGGCTGAAGGTATAGTCCGGCTACCCGAACACCCCCTAATCCAGGACTCCCTCAGTAGCCCCCGAACCAGGCTTCAATGACGACGAGTCCGACGCGCAGATTGTCTTCGGCATTGCAAGGCGGCTTCTTCTCCAAATTCCGTGTACCTGCTGAATAATGTCCGATTTTCGTAATGTAGCGCACCTTGGCTTCCACGCCCAATAATGGCCGTCTTCCACGTGTTAAACGAATGCGAAAAGTCGGGGTGTTTTTACATTCACACCCCTAGCCGCATAAACGAGCCGCCTATTTATTGGGATGGGGATTCAGATCCAATCCACACCTTCTCCTCTCCGCGAGTAATCATCAGAGCGCCTCCAGCAAAGGTCCATTCCAACATGGCCAGCCGTCACAGCTCCTCCTGTCGCCCTTCCAGTCCTAAACCTGGAGACTGGGAGAGGTGCTCCATCCCGCACAGCGAGCTAGTATTGCTTCAGGCCAAAGGATTTCTCCCTTAGGCCTATATGGTCCCGGTCCGAGCCGGACTCGCCACCTATAATGGCGGAGAGCAAGCGCAGAGCACCCCCAATCCCTCCAAAGGAGAGCGGGTGTACCTCGTCCCTTATCTAGTAAGAGGACTTGGATTTCCAATTCATCCATTTCTCTGTGGGCTTCTGGAGTTCTACGGCCTCCAGCTGCACAATCTCACGCCCGCCTCTATATTGCATATCACGGGCTTCGTCGCCCTTTGCGAGCTATTCTTGGGTGTTGAAGCTCATTTCACGCTGTGGAAGAGGTTATTCTGTCTGGTGCCCCGCTCTCAAGAGGGGTCTATATATCAAGTGGGCGGAGCCGAAATGTGGCGTATCGCCGGGACCGGATATCTATCCGGAACCCCAAAGAAGGCGTCCGAGGACTGGCCTTCGGAATGGTTTTATATAGATGATGTCCCGCTGCCGGATCCTATCCGGGTCGGTCTTCCCGAATTCAATAGTGCTCCCTTAAAGAAACGCCTAAGCTGGCGTCCGCGGAGCTCTCAGAAAGAAGGCGACAGGGACGTCCTTCACCCGATGGGCCGGATAAGACTATTGGCTCATTCCGGACTAACCATGATTGGAGTCATGGCCGCATGCATTATGCGGGGGGTGCAGCCGCTTCAATATAGAGGCCACCCCATGTGGGATTTTAACGGGGAGGATGATGCCACCCTTTATGGCCGTAAGGGGCCAGCCTCAGCTGCCGCTCTAGTAAAGATCTTATCCTCTTTGTACAAGGGAGAAGAGGAGGAATTCCTCCGCGTCAACCCGCAGGGCGGATTTACTATGTACAACCCTCCGAGTTGGGTAAGTGGACAATTGTGCTTGCCCATCCGTTTTATATTCCCATGATTAAATATGTAGTCTAACAACTTCAACGCAGGAACTGCGTCAGGAGGTAAAGGATATAAACAACCGTCCCCCACAGCCCGAGGATCCAGAACGGTCCCTCGATCCGGACTCCGAAGAGGATCCGGACATATCGGTGGAGCTGATCGACGGGGTGTTTCCTCAGGTAAGCAAGGACAATACCTTGGTGGCCATCACGGCTGATTACCCAGGGTTAATTCCGGCCTCCCAGGTAACAGAGAGCGGAGTCTCATCCCCTTGAGAAGGAATCCATTCTCACGCATTTCAGGTTTCCTGACAACGACCGTGTTTTGTAGGGGAGGTTTCCGAGGCGGGAGGCCGAACCTGCGGCGGCTAGCCAACGAGGGGCCGCAGGGCCCCGTGGGGTAAAAAGGAATGTAGTCCGGACTGAGACACCGGCGCAAAGGTATAGCACACCCTCTTTTTCCCTGGTGTTATTCCTTTAGGGCATATTAACGTTCGTGCTATCTTCAGGACGAAGAGACCTCGCCGGACTACATCCGAAGAGGTTGCCAATCGCGCCTCTACCAGCCAGGCTCCAACGCCTGGCCCGGAAGCGGAAATGAACACAAGGCGTGCACCGGACGCTCCTCCGATAGAGGATGCGGACAGGCCGTCTGCCACCAATTCCGAGGTGGAGAGTGCCATGAACCACAGGCGTCGCCGGACAGTTCTTCACGACGCTTGTTTCTCCCAAGAGGCATTAGATGCCTTCAATTCGGGAGATGCGTACCTCCGTGCCGCTCAAAATGGTTTAGCCAGAGCTACGGAGCAATATGTAAAAGACATACGGGTAAGAATTTTTTTGGTAAATATATATATATATATACCAGTAGCCCCCGAGACTTGAAACAGTTAGAGTAACTGATTTAAGGATCATTTGTTATGCAGGTTCTCATAGAGAAGAATACCGTACTGTCCCAGGAGCTGGAAGAGTGCAAAGCCCAACTGGAGGCCGCACTAGCCGCGGCAGGGGAGCCCAAAGAGACCCCCTCTGGTAAGATACACTTCGAAAGATTAGTATCTTGCGAAGTGCGGCGTGGGTGTAAATCTGACAAATCATATTGCAGATGGCGTCGGACTAGATCCGGAGAGGCAACAACTCTTGCGCCGGCTAAAGGCCGGTGAGAGTATGTTGACAAGGGTGAGGCGGGAGAAGAATGATCTTCAGGATGCCAACACCAAGA
Organism: Triticum urartu; assembly: GCF_056163025.1. NCBI lineage: Eukaryota > Viridiplantae > Streptophyta > Magnoliopsida > Poales > Poaceae > Triticum > Triticum urartu. The sequence continues at coordinate 140,938,109 of NC_141876.1, read as the reverse complement.
TGGACGTTGAACTTAAAGATGTTCGTGGCCAGCTGTCGGACTCTACTAAGGAGAATCAGCGGCTTCGACGCGGCATATTTAGTAAGTGCTTAAGCGAATCTTTGAAAGAAAAGAGTTCGGCGAGGAAGTCGACTAACAGAGTAATGTCTGTAGGTATGCTAACGGGTCGTCCCACAGAGGAGATGCCCGGTTCTACAGGTGACCTTCTTCCCGAGCTCTCACAACTGCACGAGCGAGATCGACAGGCGATGCGAGGCGTTGCCCAAGCCTTATGGCCTTCCCACTCTATGCCCGACGGCCTTGGAGAGCTTTCGGAGAAGCTTAAGGGAGCTCGGTGGCGCTTCCAGTTGTGGAAGATATCGGCCTGCTGACAAGGCACTAGGGAGGCCTGGGCCATGGTGAAAACGCGGTACACGAAGTCTGACCCAAACCACATGGCCGAGGTCGGACCTATGGGGCCTGACGGGAAAGAGATCCCTGTAAGCTTAGTGTACGGCCAAGTAGAATTGGCCGCCAAGTATTCCCAGCAGGACTATAAGTTAGACAGCCTGTTAGATGGTATTGAAGAGGAATACAATCAGTCAGAGTGACTATGTAATTTTTAATTGACATGTGTAATGCCTTCTAGCCGGATTGTAGATCGTTTATCGTTGCCGACCTTTTCGCTTCAACCTCAGGACCTGACGGTCCTTAGTGTGTCCGAATACCCTACTAGTTATGTAAGAACCGGGGTATGCATGGAGACCAGGCGTAGGGGTCATTAGTGCTTTATCAGACAAGTGCCCAACTAGTTATGTTATATTACATGGTTAGAAAGAAACATCTTCCAGAGAGAATAGTTCCGTTAGGGGTTCCTTTCTCTGGGAGGCATGCCCTAAAGTGCATGTCCGGACTGCAAACGCAGGAAAATCATCTGGGGGCATATATATAAATAAGTAAAAAAGGTCATCTTTTAGTTCATCGACCGAATATTCCCTTAAGAACGCTAGCTTTTGGCTTCACCCAGTCTGAGGTACACATCCGGCCTATCCGACAATAACAATCGCAGAGGTGCTCCCTTTACCACCTAGCCGAACAATCGGGAACGTAGGGGTAAGCACAGGAGCTAGGCAACCCAGCTTGGCCAAAACTTAAGTCATATCGATGCATATAATGGTGAAGAAAAGGTACATGTGTAAGTTTGACACATGTGGTGGGCATGAAGCCCGTATAAGTAAGCTTCTGTTAAAGAAGCCCCCAGGTTTAAGGAGCGCGAGTAGCACGTCACTTGAGGAACCTTTAAGGGCTATATAAGAAAAAAGGGGGGGAAGGAGAGAAATGTAAGACAGAAAATGTAAAAAATGGACAGAGGAAGGAGACAAACACAGAGACCGGCGCTAGGCATAGAATCTTCGGAGACGGGCTGCGTTCCATGGGTTCGGCTCGAGTCGGTTATCCGACGCATCTCGCAGGCGGTATGCTCCACCAGTCAGGACTTGGTCAATTATGAAGGGACCTTCCCACTTGGGCTTCAGCTTGTCCTTTTTCTTGTCCGACAGGCGTAGAACTAATTCGCCAACGTTGTAGTTTTTGGCCCGCACTTCTCTGCTTTGATATCTTCGAGCCTGCTGTTGATAGAATGCGGAACGGGCTTTTGCCATGTCGCGCTCCTCCTCTAAGGCGTCCAAACTGTCCTGTCGATCGAGCTCGGCCTCCCTTTCTTCGTACATGCGCACTCGAGGTGAGTCATGAATTATGTCGCAGGGCAAGACTGCCTCTGCGCCGTACACCATAAAAATGGTGTGTATCCGGTGGTGCGATTCGGCGTGGTCCGCAGCCCCCAAAGTACGGAGTCGAGCTCCTCTACCCAGTGCGTGTTAGATTCCTTGAGGGACCGCACTAATCTGGGTTTGATGCCGCTTATGATGAGACCATTTGCACGTTCGACCTGACCGTTAGTTTGTGGGTGTTAGACGGAAGCATAATCGAGCTTGATGCCCATGTTTTTGCACCAAAGTTTTACCTCATCGGCCGTAAAGTTCATGCCGTTATCGGTGATGATGCTGTGGGGGACACCATAGCGGTGTACGACCCCGGATATAAAGTCTATCACAGGTCCGGATTCGGCCGTTTTAACAGGCTTGGCTTCTATCCATTTGGTGAACTTATCCACCATGACCAGTAAGTATTTTTTCTTGTGGGTTCCGCCTTTAAGGGGTCCCACCATGTCAAGCCCCTAGACCGCGAAAGGCCAAGTGATGGGGATAGTTTGGAGGGTGGTGGGTGGCATATGGCTTTGGTTTGCAAAAAGCTGGCAACCGGCGCATCGTTGGACCAAGTCCTGAGCGTCCGCCCGGGCCGTCGGCCAATAAAAGCCTGTACGGAAAGCCTTGCTTACAAGGGACCGGGCTGCGGCATGATGGCCACCGAGTCCGACATGAATTTCAGCCAGCAGATTCCGCCCTTCCTCTTCGGAGATGCACCTTTGAAGGACTCCGGTAGTGATTTTCTTATAAAGTTCTCCCTCATGGACTTTATAGGCTTTAGATCGCCGCACTATACAGCGTGCCTCGTTTTGGTCCTCTCGGAGTTCCTGCCTAGTAAGGTAGGCTAGGAATGGTTCTGTCCACGGGTCGATGACGGCCATTAGTACGTGAGGTGAGGTTGTGATTTCATTAGCAGAGCCTCCGATTATGTCAGATTGTTCGGCGTCGGACGATGCAGTTGGGTCCGGGCTAATATTGCCATGTTCCCCTTCCCATACTACGGATGGCTTGAACAGCCTTTGCAGGAAAACATTGGGGGGATCGCATCGCGTTTTGCACCGATGCGTGCCAGGACGTCTGCCGCCTGATTGTTTTCTCGGGCTATATGGTGAAATTCGAGCCCCTCAAACCGAGCTGACATTTTGAGGACGGCGTTGCGGTAAGCCGCCATTTTTGGATCCTTGGCATCGAAGTCTCCATTTATTTGGGATATCGCGAGGTTCGAATCCCCGCGCACCTCTAGGCGTTGAATGCCCATGGATACTGCCATCCAGAGACCATGTAAAAGGGCCTCGTATTTGGCTGCATTGTTGGAGTCCGTGTACATAATCTGGAGTACATATTGAACTGTGTCTCCTGTGGGGGACGTCAAAATGACACCGGCCCCAAGTCCGGCCAACATTTTGGAACCGTCGAAGTGCATGATCCAGTTTGAATATGTGCCATACTCTTTAGGGAGTTCGGCCTCCGTCCATTCTGCGACGAAGTCGGCCAAAACTTGCGACTTGATAGCTCGTCGTGGCCTATAAGTTATGTCGAACGGGAGTAGCTCGATGGCCCATTTTGCAATCCGGCCTGTTGCGTCACGGTTGTTTATAATATCGTTGAGTGGTACTTCCGATGCTACTATGATTGAACACTCTTGAAAGTAGTGTCATAGCTTCCGGGATGCCATGAATACCGCATATGCAATCTTTTGATAATGTGGGTACCGTGATTTGCATGGGGTGAGGATAGTGGACACATAGTAAACCGGCTTTTGAAGGGGGAATTTGTGTCCGTCCGTTTCCCGTTCGACGACGAGTACTGCGCTGACAACTTGATGGGTTGCTGCAATGTACAATAGCATTGGTTCGCCGATGTTGGGCGTGGCCAGGACGGGGTTTGTTGCCAATATGGCTTTTATTTCCTCGAGTCCGGCCGTGGCGGCATCCGTCCACTCAAAGTGTTTGGTGCGCCGAAGGAGGCGATAGAGGGGTAGCGCCTTTTCTCCCAACCGGGAGATAAAGCGGCTTAGAGCCGCCACGCATCCGGTTAATTTTTGTATTTGTTTGAGGTCCTTTGGGATATCCAATTGTGACAAAGCTCGGATCTTGGCTGGATTTGCTTCGATTCCTCTACCGGATACAATGAAGCCCAAGAGCTTTCCGGCTGGAATGCCAAAAACGCATTTTTCCGGATTTAGCTTGATGTCATATGCTCGGAGGTTGTCAAATGTAAGCCTCAAGTCGTCTACTAGAGATTCGACATGTCTTGTTTGTATGACCACATCATCCACGTATGCCTCTACTGTTTTGCCGATCTGGTTTTCCAAACATGTCTGAATCATGCGCTAATATGTTGCGCCGGCGTTTTTGAGCCCGAAAGGCATTGTGTTGAAGCAGAATGGGCCATATGGGGTGATGAATGCTGTTGCGGCTTGGTCTGACTCGGCCATCTTGATTTGATGGTAACCGGAGTATGCGTCGAGGAAGCACAACGAATCGTGTCCTGCAGTGGCGTCGATAATTTGATCAATGCGGGGGAGGGGGAAGGGATCCTTTGGGCAAGCCTTGTTAAGGTCTTTAAAGTCAACGCACAAGCGCCAGGATTTGTCCTTCTTTGGTACCATCACCAAGTTTGCTAGCCAGTCCGGATGTTTTATATCTCTGATGAATCCGGCCTCCAATAGTTTGGCTAGCTCCTCTCCCATTACCTGTCTCTTGGGCTCGGAGAAACGCCGAAGGGCTTGTTTGACAGGTTTGAATCCTTTTAGGATATTTAAGCTGTGTTCGGCCAGCCTGCGTGGGATTCCTGGCATGTCTAAAGGGTGCCAGGCAAAGATGTCCCAGTTCTCCCGTAGGAATTCTCGCAGTGCGGCGTCTACATCGGGGTTTAATCGTGCCCCGATGGAAGCTGTTTTATTGGGGTCCGTTGGATGGACCTGGAATTTGACTATTTCATCCGCTGGTTTAAAAGAGATGGACTTGGATCTTCTGTCGAGTATCACATCGTCCCTGTTTACCATGGAGCGCAGCGTAGTCAGTTCCTTAGCTGCTAGGGCTTCGGACAGTGCCTCAAGGGCCAATGCGGCTGTCTTGTTTTCGACGCGGAGTGCTATGTCCGGATCACTAGCGAGAGTGATGATTCCGTTCGGCCCGGGCATCTTGAGCTTCATGTACCCGTAATGGGGTATTGCTTGGAAGATTGTAAACGCTTCCCGCCCCAGCAGAGCGTGGTATCCGCTACTGAACGGGGCCACCTGGAATGTGACCTCTTCGGACCTATAATTATCTGGTGTGCCGAACACCACATCTAGTGTGATTTTTCCTGCACAGCGCGCTTCCTGACTGGGTATTATTCCTCTAAAGGTTGTGCTCCTTCGCTCAATGCAGTTCTAGTCTATTTCCATTTTTTGAAGGGTTTCCTCATAAATGAGGTTCAATCCGCTGCCTCTGTCCATGAGTACCTTGGTGAGGCGAAAGCCGTCCACTATAGGACTGAGTACCAATGCGGCTGGTGCTCGAGCTGTTCGGAATTTAGGTTCGTCACTGGCATTAAAATTAATAGCCGTGTCACTCCATGGGTTTATTGTTGCTACTTGATAGACTTCGGCGAGGCTGCGGAGTGTTCTTTTTCGCATATTATTTGATGCGAAAGTCTCGAAGACTGTTAAGACTGTACTGGAGTCCCTGAGGTGGCTTTCTGCGGCCTCCGGGATTAGGAGATCTTCGCCCCTTTTGGCCACCTGCCGGAGTACCCAACATGCTCTAAGGCTATGAGTTGGTGTGGCGTCCTCTGTACTATGAATTTTACAGGGTCCATTAAGCCATCCCTCCAGTACGGTTCCATGCCCTGTAGAGGGTTTTGGTTTTTTGGTTTTTAACCCGGGTGTCTGGTGATGATGCACCCTTTTATTTCGGACGAGGTTTCTATTCAGGGCCGGATTGTCCCAAAATTTAGTTTCGGTTTTCCGGGCGCTTTCCATCGCACAGTACTTTTGTACTATGGACGCCAAGTCAGAGAAGCGTGTAATATCACGACGACCTATGGCGTTGAGGATTCCCTTGTCCGTGCAATTATTGCAAAAGATTGAGATTGCGTCTTCCTCGCGGCAGTCCTTTATCCTGTTCATAACCAGGAGGAACCTTGCCCAGTAATGATGTACTGTTTCTTCAGGCTTTTGCCTGATTTGGGATAGATCGCTTGTGTTCGGGTGGGTGGGTGGAATTAAATCCGGAACTTCACCCAATCTAAGACTCAGAGGCCAAGAAGTTTCCGAACTCTGAAGTTTGGATTCTTGGATGTTGTCCAGTGAATCTAGCCTGTTGCCTGATTCTAAGTTCAGGTCTTGAGTTACATCCTCCCTTCCGCGGGTATCCGACTTGGAGGGATCGGGAATCCGGACGTAGCTAGTCCTTAAGATAAATGAAGAGTCGCCGCACTGTGCCTCTACCACGGCAACGTGATGGGTGACTTGGGGAGAATTAATTTCTCTTAGATCGGGTTTAAGCCCAACCTGGTCATAATCTGTAGTGACCCCCAAGGCGGCGATGCGATCCAAGAGCTCGTTTACGGAAGAGATCTCCATTGGATCTAACTTCTCGACAAGTTCCGAGCTGACGTGAAGATTGCTTTTGATGACCCGAGAGGTCACCGTCGGTGCAACGGCCGAACAGGCGGTCATGAGAAAACCGCCTAGCCGGAGAGTTTGGCCGACAGCCAAGGCTCCCTTAGTAATGGCGCCGTCTTTAAAGACGGGAAGAGGCATCCTTCCTGATTGCGACGGCACAGAGGAACTCTCAATGAAAGCACCAATGTCGGTGTCAAAACTGGCGGATCTCGGGTAGGGGTTCCCGAACTGTGCGTCTAGGCCGGATGGTAACAGGAGGCAAGGAACACGATGTTTTACCCAGGTTCGGGCCCTCTTGATGGAGGTAAAACCCTACGTCCTGCTTGATTAATATTGATGATATGGGTAGTACAAGAGTAGATCTACCACGAGATCAAGGAGGCTAAACCCTAAAAGCTAGCCTATGGTATGATTGTTGTATATGAAGTTGTCCTATGGACTAAAACCCTCCGGTTTATATAGACATCGGAGAGGGTTAGGGTTACACAAAGTCGGTTACAATGGTAGGAGATCTTGAATATCCGCCTCGCCAAGCTTGCCTTCCATGCCAAGGAAAGTCCCATCCGGACACGGGACGAAGTCTTCAATCTTGTATCTTCATAGTCCTGGAGTCCGGCTGAAGGTATAGTCCGGCTACCCGAACACCCCCTAATCCAGGACTCCCTCACCCGCAGTGTACTGGATGCCGCGGAGTTTTACCGGGCTGAGGAGGGGAGCTCGACGGAGAAGTTGTTCTGGTATCAGTATACTGGGAACGAACACCCCATGCCCTTGAGCGACCAGCTGAAGCAGTTGGTCGAGTTTCACAAGGCGGCCGAACAGGCCATGAAGGGTCTTATAATCCGAATGTGGCCTGGTGAGCCCCTGTCCAGTAGCTACTTCGGTCTGGTGAGGCGGCTTGTGGAAGCCTGCCCACGGCTTGAAGTCATCAAGCGGTCCGTCTGCATCGAGGGTGCACGCAGGGCTTTTGCCCGGGCGAAGGTACACTTGGCGAAGCTGGATGCCGTGAAGCTGGTGAAGGAGGGGCCGCCGGAGGGCAAGGAGCATCGCTGCCCCGAGAATTATTATCAGAGTGTCCTGAAGGGTTCCCGCCTAGTGGTAGATGAGTGTGCCAAGGATGTAATTTTTGAATGAACATGCTCATGTGATCCTGTAATATGAAACGAGTTCATTGGCGTCATGCGACGCTTTCTTAATTTAAAATATTACCTTCTGTGCGGCCGTTTATAAAATCTGAGAGTTGGCCAGTCGTCGGCTTCTGCCCCCATGTAACTAGTACTGGGGTGTTTGGGATAAACCTGAGCACTCTTTACCCCTATTTTGGGTCCTTCGAGGAGGTGTTCAGCGCAACAAACCAGGCAATCGGACTCTAATGCTTTATCACTCTCACTTAGCCATAGAAGTCCATAATTTTAAATTTTGGCGAAGCCCCTGGTAATCGGAAGGCCAAATTTGGGGCGCTATACACGCCTAAGCGGTACAAGGCCGACTCCTCGCCCGAAGCGGAAAAAGTCTTTAAGGACTTGAGACCTCTCGAACAGCGACCAGTCTCTCGCCTTATCATGACAGTGAGTTTTCGGCTTTCTCTACTGAGGTGCTCATCCGGAACAATGGGGACACAATCGCAGTAGTTCTCCCACCGCTACCTTAGCCGATATAGCGGAATGTAAGGTACCAAAGCATGGGAGCCGGGCAACCCAACATTTGACCCAAGACATGATTCGGAGCTGATGCATATAATGCTATAAGTTCGGGGTGCCGCACTATCGAAAGTGTTACGGACTTCTTGCACCGTATTATGGGGTAAACGGGAGCCCCTGGCGTACTGACCGTACCCGGACATACGGGTGCGGATTGTCGTAAATGGACATATAAGTGAGAGAAAAAGGGAAAAACTTAAATAATGCAATGACAGATTAATGATATGCATTGTTATTTAAATAATACGTCGAAGCGTACTAGTACAACTAGTGCAATAAGTAGAAAGTAGGACAATTCGAAATGTCCTATCCCAGGGCGAGCTGCGCATAGATAGTAAAAAACGGGTATATCAATTATTAGGACCACCTGAGGATTCCCGTGTTCATCTTAGCTTCTTGCCGCCTTGGTTGTTGCTTCCGGAATGTGTCCGACAATCGTACTGCCGGAAAGGGCTTCTAGAGAGTTAGGCCCTGAAAGAAAAAAAGGAATGATAAAGGTATACAGCCCCTAGAGTGGTTAAGCCACATTGCAGGGCGTGTCCTGATCATGCCCCCGCCCATGTCCATGGTATTTTCAGTGCGTAGTTATGTACGCACATCACGGATTTTGTTGCTTGACTGGGACTGGGACGGGGGCCGAATTTCTAGGCAAGCTCTGATCGTGCCAGGCGATCTTGTTGCAGCTTGCTCCGGACTCGCTTGAAGGTGTCCGGGGGCTATGACGCCGAATGAGTGGTCTACTTGATCAGGCTGCTTTGTGCTTCTGCTGCAAGGGCTGAAGTGTGCTCTTCCGTACGGAGCGAGCGTTCTGTGTTTCCATTTACCGTTATGACCCCGCGAGGTCCTGGCATCTTGAGCTTGAGGTATGCGTAATGCGGCACTGCATTGAATTTTGCAAATGCTGTCCGTCCGAGCAGTGCGTGATAGCCACTGCGAAATGGGACGATATCGAAGATTAACTCTTCGCTTCGGAAGTTGTCCGGTGATCCGAAGACTACTTCCGGTGTGATTGAGCCTGTGCAATGAGCTTCTACACCTGGGATGACGCCCTTAAAGGTGGTTTTGCTGGGTTTGATCCTCGAGGGATCGATGCCCATTTTTCGCATTGTATCCTGATAGAGCAGGTTCAGGCTGCTGCCGCCGTCCATTAGGACTCGAGTGAGGTGAAATCCGTCAATGATAGGGTCTAGGACCAGTGCGGCAGATCCTCCATGACGGATGCTAGTGGGATGGTCCCTGCGATCGAAGGTGATCGGGCAAGCAGACCATGGGTTGAACTTTGGGGCGACGGGCTCCATCGCATAGACGTCCCTTAGTGCACGCTTCCGCTCCCTCTTGGGAATGTGGGTTGCATATATCATGTTCACCATCTTCACTTTTGGGGAAACCCCTTTTGTCCTCCTGTGTTCGGCGGCCGGGGCTCCTCCTCGTCATCGCTATGCAGCCCCTTGTCCTTTTTTCGGTATTTAACTTGCCGGCCTGCTTGAACACCCAACATTCTCTGTTGGTGTGATTGGCTGGCTTGTCGGGGGTGCCGTGGATTTGACACGAGCGATCCAGTATGCGATCTAGACTGGATGGAGCTGGAGTATTTCTTTTAAATGGCTTTTTCCGCTAACCGGATCTAGGGCCTCTGAATCCGGCATTGACTGCCGTATCTTCGGTGTTATTGCCGTTATTGCGGCACTTTGGTCTGTTACGATGCTGCCTACCGTTAACATCTTTGGTATCCGAGGTGTCCAGATTCCTCGATGTGTTGTTGCTGCGAGCCAGCCAACTGTCCTCGCCCACGCAAAAGCGGGTCATGAGTGTTGTGAGGGCTGCCATAGATTTCGGCTTCTCTTGGCCGAGGTGGCGGGCGAGCCACTCATCGCGGATGTTATGCTTGAATGCCGCTAGGGCCTCTGCGTCCGGACAGTCTACAATTTGATTTTTCTTAGTCAGGAACCGTGTCCAGAATTGTCTGGCCGATTCCCCTGGCTGCTGGGTTATGTGGCTCAAGTCATCAGCATCCGGTGGCCGCACATAAGTGCCCTGGAAGTTGTCAAGAAATGCGTCTTCCAGATCCTCCCAACTGCCGACGGAATCTGCTGGCAAGTTGTTCAGCCAATGCCGAGCTGGTCCTTTGAGTTTTACTGGGAGGTACTTGATGGCATGTAGATCATCACCGTGAGCCATGTGGATGTGAAGGAGGAAATCCTCAATCCATATAGCGGCATCTGTTGTGCCATCATATGATTCGATATATACGGGTATGAAACCCTCCGGGAATTCTTGATTCATAACTTCATCAGTGAAGCATAGGGGTGATGTCTACTAAACAACCTTCTTCTTGTAGACGTTGTTGGGCCTCCAAGTGCAGAGGTTTGTAGGACAGTAGCAAATTTCCCTCAAGTGGATGACCTAAGGTTTATCAATCCGTAGGAGGCGTAGGATGAAGATGTCTCTCTTAAGCAACCCTGCATCCAAATAACAAAGAGTCTCTTGTGTCCCCAACACACCCAATACAATGGTAAATTGTATAGGTGCACTAGTTCGGCGAAGAGATGGTGATACAAGTGGTATATGGATAGTAGATAAAGGTATTTGTAATCTGAAATTATAAAAACAGCAAGGTAACTAATGATAAAAGTGAGCGCAAATGGTATTGTAATGATAGGAAACAAGGCCTAGGGTTCATACTTTCACTAGTGCAAGTCCTCTCAACAATAATATCATAATTGGATCACATAACTATCCCTCAACATGCAACAAAGAGTCACTCCAAAGTCACTAATAGCGGAGAACGAACGAAGAGATTATGGTAGGGTACGAAACCACCTCCAAGTTATTCTTTCCAATCAATCTGTTGGGCTATTGCTATAAGTGTCACAAACAGCCCTAGAGTTCATACTAGAATAACACCTTAAGACACAAATCAACCAAAACCCTAATGTCACCTAGATACTCCAATGTCACCTCAAGTATCCGTGGGTATGATTATATGATATGCATCACACAATCTCAGATTCATCTATTCAACCAACACAAAGGATCTCAAAGAGTGCCCCAAAGTTCTACCGGAGAATCACAACGAAAACGTGTGCCAACCCCTATGCATAGGTTCATGGGCGGAATCCGCAAGTTGGTCACCAAAACATACATCAAGTGAATCACGTGGTATCCCATTGTCACCATAGATACGCACGGCAAGACATACATCAAGTGTTCTCAAATCTTTAAAGACTCAATCCGATAAGATAACTTCAAAGGGGAAACTCAATTCATTACAAGAGAGTAGAGGGGGGGAAGAAACATCATAGGATCCAAATATAATAGCAAAGCTCGTGATACATCAAGATCGTATCACCTCAAGAACACAAGAGAGAGAGAGAGAGATCAAACACATAGCTACTGGTACATACCCTCAGCCCCGAGGGAGAACTACTCCCTCCTCGTCATGGAGAGCACCGGGATGATGAAGATGGACACCGGAGAAGGATTGCCCCCTCCGGCAGGGTGCCGGAATGGGTCTCGATTGGCTTTCGGTGGCTACGGAGGCTTCTGGCGGCAGAACTCCCAATCTATTGTGCTCACAGATGTTTTTAGGGTATATGGAGATATATAGGCGGAAGAAGTACGTCAGGGGGGCCATGAGGTGCTCACGAGAGTGGAGGGCGCGCCCCCCTGCCTCGTGACCTCCTCGCAGATCCCCCGATGTGCACTCCAAGCCTTCTGGGCTTCTTTCCTTCCAAAAATGAGTTCCGTGAAGTTTCAGGTCAATTGGATTCCGTTTGATTTTCCTTTTCTTGGAAACCCTAAAACAGGGTAAAAACAGAAACTGGCACTGGGCTCTGGGTTAATAGGTTAGTCCAAAAAAATGATATAAAAGTGTATAATATAGCCCATAAACATTCAAAATAGTAGATAATATAGCATGGAGCAATCAAAAATTATAGATATGTTGGAGACATATCAGCATCCCCAAGCTTAATTCCTGCTCGTCCTCGAGTAGGTAAATGATAAAAACATAATTTTTGATGCGGAGTGCTACTTGGCATAATTTCAATGTGATTCTTCTTAATTGTGGTATGAATATTCAGATCCATAAGATTCAAGACAAAAATTCATATTGACATAAAAGTGATAATACTTCAAGCATACTAACTAAGCAATTATGTCTTCTCAAAATAACATGGCCAAAGAAAGTTCATCCCTACAAAATCATATAGTTTAGACATGTTTCATTTTCGTCACACAAGAATGCTCTCATCATGCCCAACCCCGATGACAAGCCAAGCAATTGTTTCATACTTTAGTTATCTCAAACTCGTAAACTTTCACGCAATACATGAGCGTGAGCCATGTATATATCACTATGGGTGGAATAGAATATAATGAGGGGGTTTTGTGGAGAAGACAAAAAGGAGAAAGTCTCACATCAATGAGGCTACACTACAAAAAAATACACTTCCGTGATGATACGTGTTTGTCATAGTAGGTCGCTTTTTTTGTCATGCATGTACATCCATGATAAATTTATGACAGAACCAAGATAGTCATACCTGTGCTGTCATAGAAGTGTTCCATGACATTACCAAAATTATCATCATGGAAGTGTCCACTTCCATGATGATAAATCGTGCGTCACAGAAGTGCTTTCGTCAAGGGTGACCGACACGTGGCATCCACCATAACGGAATGCCGTTAAGCTATCGGGTCGGGTTTTGGATCCGATAACCCATTAACAGCCCCGACCAATGGGAAATTTCCATGTGTAAAATTCTTATTGGACGGACGAAACACGTGTCAGTTCGTCAGTTGGTCAGATAGGCGCCTATGATACGTCGAAACATGGCACGGCCCAACAGAGGCCCATTCCTGTGAAAAGGCTGGCCCGTTTGACATGGTCAAAAGCTGGCGGGCCGGCCCATGGAAAGCCTGTTTACGGCATGTTCACATATAGCCCATTTACAGCCCGCTAACCCAAGACCCGTTATGCCCTATTCGAATTAGACCTAGTAGCGTCATCTGGGCCATCCAATATGATTCCAGCCCGTTTTCACTTCTGGCCCATGTATGGCCCATGACGTCTTTCGGCCCATATGAGGCCCTATGTAACTCTTGGCCTATTAACGGCCCGTGGTGAAACTGGCCCGTAATGAACAGTGTATCACTTTACACCCATTAACGGCCCATGGTGAAACTGGCCCGTAATGAACAGTGTATCACTTTATACCCATTAACGGCCCGTTATTCCGTTGGGCCGTTTCCAGCCCATGTTATCTTTCGGCCTTCTTAGAGCCCATTTATTCTTGGGCTCATTTCCAGCATTCGTTTACTTACGGCCCGTTACTGTCATTTTCTGCTTGTGGGCCAAATTCAGCCTGTGGTTACAGTCGGCCCGTTTGTGGTCCGTTAATACGTTGGGCCGTTTTCATAGCGTCATCAAATACGGCCTATTAATGATGGCCCGTTATGGTCGGCCCATGAACGGACGATTCCAACTCTAGACCGTTTACGGCCATAATGCGGCATGTTATTGGCCCATGTTTGGCCAATCGATCATATGGCCCATATAAGGCCCATTGATGATACGACCCGTAGAAGGCCCATTGTTTCTACGGCCCGTAGAAGGCCTACTGTTTCTACGGCCCGTAAAAGGCCCACTGTTTCTACGGCCCGTAGGAGGCCTAGTGTCACTACAGTAAATATTAGCCCATGGTTATTGTGGCCTAGTTTTAAAAAATAGGTTATTGCAGCCACTAGTTAACCGTGGAAAAAGAACTGCAATGACTACAAGCAAACAAATAAACAAGACAACAAGGAAATAAATAAGCAAGCAACTAATGCTAGGCTATCACGGCTATTACACATATTACATCCACTGGGCATCAAAGTTCGCCACCAGTGCAAATATAGGGAACAAAGCAGCATATCATATACACTGGCTGTCAAAATTGGCCACCAGTGCAAATAAACGCGGCAGCAAAACAAGAGCATAACTGAAACAACTTCAGAAGAGCTCAAGAAACGTTATCCTGGGTATCCACCATGCTGGCAATAAGCTTAGCAAGCGGATTAGCTTTGTCCTGTTTGTCGCTAAAATCCTCCAACGCTTGCTGTTGCACCAGAAAGTATGCATCTGAATGCTCCAAGGACTTCCGCAGTCCTTCCGCTTCTTGTCGCAGCACAGCTGATTGATGTCTTTCAGCTTGTAGTTGAGACTCAACAAACCGAACTGATTCAGATAGTGAGTTTGAATAGCTTGTGCAAGAGGTAGTGGCCAGTAACTCCAACAGTAAACCAAGACAGGATGTGCCACTATCCTGGACCTTATCTGCATTACTTCCTTTACCGTTGCTTAATAAGGCACTCTTCCCCAATATTCTGTCAGCATTCTAAAAGAAGAAACAAGCAGACACATAACAAGTTTAGCATGTACTAGTATATGAAACTCATTTCGGTGAACGAGTTCATTAGTAAGGTGGACATGATTAAACTACCAAGTCTTCTATTGTCAAGTACTAGTACATAATAAAAGCATCAAACAAACATATATCTATGTCCTATGGTAGCAATGGAATCTTAAATTAGAACAGTTGTTCTTCAGGTTTAGGCACTTGTTCTACATGAACAGAGTACAGTAAGACGCAAGAATATAATACTTAAAAATAGAAAATGAGCTCATAGACCTTACCACATTCTTGGTTTGGGACCATTACAGAACAAGGCGTTCCCAGTCATCATCCAGTAAATGTGTCTCAGGAGAACGTAAGGGAATTTGATGAGTTTCTTTGTCGGTGAAGTATGTTTTCTTCAGGTAATTCCGATACTGCCACCAAGCATTCTTGAAGATAGCAGAGGTATTAGCACAAGTTACCTCATCATGAGTTTCCAAATCGGTCCTTCTCTATAGAGAAAAATGGGAAAATTTGCTGTATTATAACCATCATGGAGGTAGGATGTATGGGACAAAGCAAAGTAATTGCCATGAATAACATTACTTACACATAACTCCTGGACAAACACCTGCAACTGGCATTTTCCTTCATCTTCAGTATAATATTTCCAAGATGGGAAGATACACACATACGATTTAACAACATCAAATGCGATAGATGCTAAACTACGACTAGCTGGTTGTGCTTCCTCCACAGGAATAGGCGTACTAACTGGTGGAGTTGGGGTTCGCCGTGATAGTACTGGCCCTTTGGGCACTGGAGCTGCCTTACTAACTACTCTTGTTTGGGAGCTCTATGGTGGAGATGGTGTTGTGTCAACAGGAACTGGGTTACTATCGGCTGGGGTTGGGGTTAGATTGGGTGAAGCTGGTTCTCTGTCCATCGTAGTAGGGGTACAATCTGCGAGAGTTTGGGTTATATGTGGTAGGGCTGGTTCTTGTGCATGTACAAACGGGGTGCTATCTCCACCAAGAGGTAGCACTGTTTTATTTGAAGACCGTGTTTTTAGTTCGCTAGATACTGGCATCACCCGCTCCAATTCAAATGGCTGATAAACAGGAAACATAGTTGAATGTACAGACATTGTATGAGAGACAGATGCAATAGATAGTGTGGAAAAAAGAGGGCATGAAATAGTTGACATGTATATTGTTTAACTAAAACGGATAGCATGACATAATTTCACATATATGATGTCTATCTAAACTGGATAGCATAGCATAACATAATTCAAAGATATGATGAATAACTAAACATGATCGCCTGACATAATTCACCTACATGTTATCTAAGTAATCAGGATTGCATCATTTAATTCACATATATGATTTATATGCTAAACAGAGGGCATTCGATATGATGTCTGAACTAAGAACATGGTGTTGAATATTGTGTATATGATGTCTAAACTATGCAATGCAAGACACCGTATGCATGATATGAGCAGTATAACCGTGCCAAGTTAGAGCATACACCTCAGTGGGGGAATAGGACTGGTCATCTGTCTCTGAATCCATCTCTGAGGAGCTATCGGGACCCAACAAGAGATCTGCTTCGACAGGTAGCACTGTCTGCTCTGAAGGCCTTGTTTTCACTCCAGATTTTTCCATCTCCCACCCAAAATGGTTGATTCATAGGAAGAGTAGTTTAATGTACAAGCATTGTCGACAAATGGAAATGTAATGAAGAAAAGGATGGGCAAGATATCATTCAAATATATGATTCCTGGTTAAACAGGATGGCATTGCACATTTCACATATATTATGGCTGGCTAAAAGACATGAGACTGCATAATTCCCATATATGATATAGAAACTAAGCAGGTGGCATTACAGAACATGTCTAAACTAAGCAGATGACATATATGATGTTAAAAGTAGGCACTGCAAGGCAACATATGCATGATATGACTAACATCATCATGCCAAGGTAGAGCAAACACCTTGGGGGGTAAATAGAAGTGGTCAGCGGCGTCCGAATCCGCCTCAAAACAGATATCTTCCTCTGGATTACAATCTGGAGAGGGGTGGAAAGGGTTTGCCATTGAACCCACCATGGAGCGATGTCTGCATGACATTGTATTGCGCGCAAAACTCTTCTCTTTTTCTCTACATGTTCAGCATGACTGTGTACAATATCTGACATGCATACGAAAAAATATGGTGAGATTATGTAAGGAGAGCATGCAAAAATTTAGAGTGATGGTAACAACCAGTGGATCGATGTTTTTTTGTTGAACCAAAACAGCCCTAATGGATCGACGTGAATGTATAGTAATAAGTGATGTAACAAGTGTACAACCACTTTGCCGTAGCCGTGTCGACCTCAGCATCATTGGGTTGGTCGCTGAAGCAGTTGAGGCAGAGGTGGCTGTCGGAGGTGTGGAGGAAGATCTGAGGAATCTGTAGACGGCGTCCAGGGCACTGCTCTGTTGTGATGGATCGTTCTGTCTTTGGAGCAGCTCCGGTGAGCCGTAAGACGTCAAGGCTGAAGCAGCACAAGACAGACATCGTCAATCTCAAGTGGGATTCTAATAGCATTTCCAATAGATGATGTAAAATGGATGTAAAATTAACATCACCAAAAACCACCTGACTACAACAGATGAGGTAAAAATTGTTGACTCTGAACTTAATTGTTGAAACTGAAATTTACTGTAGAATATGAATGCTACTGTCGAAACTGAACGCAATGGTAGCAGAGAGGCACTTGACATGTAGTTTAGGGAGGGCCTGCAGTTCATCTTCAACCTGCACCCCCCTGAGCCGCCAGCCACCACCGGCCTCACCGCCGGCCCCAGCGCCGCCTCGCCTCCCCGAAACAACTCGCCACCGCCGCCCCGGCCAGCCCTCTAGGCCCCCCACCCCCACCCTGAACCCTAAGATAGATAGTGGGGTACCTCTCCGGCGAGCCCCCGTCCCCGCTGCGGGTGGTTCTTCCTTAACTCCGGCGATCCCCCCCAACCCCTGAAAATCGACTGACCCAAAAGTCGATTCAGTCGACTGAAGTGTGACTTAATCGGAGCAGAGCAGTAGCACGAGCGAGGGGGAGAGCAGCAGCAGCAGCTGGGCGAGCGAGCGATCGAGCGAGAGCCGGAGTAGTAGCAGCAGATCCGGCTGGCATGGACGCCGCCGCCGAAGGGGCCTCGCACTGGGGGAGAGCCGTTGTGGAGATGTCGCCCGCGGCGTCGGATTCAAGGTAGCCACTCCATGGGGGTGCGGGATGGAGCACCATCGGCGCCGGGAGGTCGATTTAAGGAGAAGGTGCGATGCGATGAGTGTACAACCTCTTTGGTGGCGCCGAGTAGGCCTCGGCTTCGTTCGAGGAGTCGGTGAGGATGTTGCGATTCCGGTGGAGCAGGTTAAGGCGGCGCTTTGGGGATGGAGCAGCCGCGATAGACGAGGCGATCGTCGGAGCAACTCCTTGGAGGTGGAGGATGGGGCGGCTGAACCGGCGGGACGGCGAGATGGACGACGGATCCTCATCCGGGGAGGTGGACGAGGGATGTCGAGCTGTTGCGGTGGACGACGTGGTTGGGGAAGAGGCTCCAGCTGGGCAGCAGTGACATGGCGGACGGAGGAGGGTGGGGTTTCGCGGCTGGAGCGGAGAGGTTATGGCGGCCTGGGATTTCGAATGGCGAAAAGGGGGTGATGGGAGGGGGTGAAGCATGACTTAGGAATGCGCTTGTCCAAAATGTAGGGTGTGTTACAAAAGTACCCCCCACCGATTTGAACTAGCGGCGCTTTTGGCTCAGGGTTATAAGGGGGATTTCGCGTGTCGGGATTTGGCAGCTGGAGGGAGTTTTCGCGCGCGTTGTAATTTCGGGATAGCAAGGCGCGGGTTGTGAAGGCGCCAGTTTTGGGAGCACGATATCTGAATTTTTGGGATATAACAAGACGCGGGTTGAATTTCAGGGACAAGCCTAACGTGTCGTAATATTGTACTTGTACGTACCAAATCAATTCGGACTTCCCTCAACCAAAAAGAAAACGAAAAAAATAAAACTATTCACACCACACAAAGAGAGAGTCTTGCCCCGTTTTACTATACAAATGCTATTCAAAGCTACTCCTCCTTCCATCTATATAGGGCCTAATGCGTTTTTCGATGCTAACTTTGACCAAATATTAGAGCAATGATATATGACATGCAACTTACACAACACACAACGTTAAATCCGTCTGTGAAAGGTTCTTTCAATGATATAATTTTCACATTGTGCATGTCATGTACTATTAATCTTGTCAATAGTCAAAGGCGATCTTAAAAGTCTCATTACGCCCTATGTAGATGGAAGGAGGGAGTAGGAATCCATGTTATGTCCGATTAAATTTTTTCGCTTGTTGTATAATGCATATAACCTACTCATACTAACATTTTAGTGCATTCCAAATGTCTATACTACCGCTGCAATTCGAACTAAATTTGAATTTGTTTCTCTATTTCAATAAGAATCTACAATCATGATTGTTGCCAACTTCAACCATCAAAGTTTCCTTGCTATCCGCCAGATATAAATCAGGCGGCCTATAATGCAGGATGGCAGGCACACCATCATCAACAACTCATTTTTTTATAAGAGTAGAGATAAAATATATTAAATGTAGTATACCATGTTCATAACCACACCATGTTTATCACCATTATATATATTCACACATCCGTCGGTTTTAAACACTATGATAAATTCTTCAAATATCCGAATTTGCTTTTTATAATGAAGTATATATGATCTCTATTCGTCTTTTACACCCACACAACCCTCTTATCTTTATAGCTAGCGCTAACTTTCTCTTGTGCATGCACACGCCCGCATCCCTCTCACCCTCCCTCAGCATTCTCTAGCTCCATCGTGCAAATTCGTGTTTTCACTTTAGGTCATTCACCCACGGTGTGTGTAGGCCCCCCAACTCCTTCTTTACGGCACACATTGATCGATATGCCTCTCTAGCCAGGTGTGCCTAGCACAAACACAAGCTTCCCCTCTTCTCTTGTCACCGTCCATGCCTCACTCCCACCACTCTTTTCATCATTCTCGTACTCGCACACTCCTCCCCCTTGATATAGTATGCCTTTCATACCACCTCCTACATGCATCCCTCTCTCTCTCTCTCTCTATCCTTCTCCTCATGCCTCATTTGCTTCTAACACACACATGCATGTATACCGATTGATCTCCCAACATATACCTAGATCGACTTTAACTACCCCCCCATCGATCGACGTACCTCACAAGTTATGTCTCTCCTTTCTCTTACAAAGAGCGATTGATCTTCCTATGTAGTTACGTCTGCTTACCACAGCCACATCGTCCCCCTCATCATTCGTGCATTCCTCCTGACCCGTCTCTCACACACACGTGCACAGACAACAAGCAGCCATCTCCTCTCTTATTGATATTGCGGGCGTGCCCTCCGTTTGTCTAGTAAGCCTATCCCACCATTTGTTAGAAGCAACTCCACTACCACCCCCTCCAACACTCTAGCTCTGTCTCTCTCCCAACCTTATTCATCTCCTGCACATATGCATGGATGCCGATCGATCTCCCTTAATACATGAGGCAAATCGATCTCCTTCATACATGAGGTAGGCCTCTCTCCTCCTCCACACATATACCAGCCATTGTACCTCTATAGTTAATTGGTCCTCCCTCTTCCCCCACCACACACCAATAGTCGAGCACTGCAGGTAGGTATCCATGCCACAGAGACAAACTGCACATGTCCCATCTCACATTCTAGTAGGCCAGCCACTCTATATCTTTGACGTGGGCACACACAAATTCGATGGCACTCTTTATCGATCGCGCGTGCGCGCGCACACACACACACACATCATCCCTCTCTTCGATTCTATAGACACCTCAAGCCGATGATACCTCCACTCTCTTCTCGTGGATCGCCCCCTCTATATATATGTTATATCCAGGACTCTATTTCACACACATTGCATATGTTAAATTTTTTGATTGACCCCCCCAAAAAAACTCTCAAGAACCCACACACTATATCTCTCTAGGTTTGTATCTCTCTCACACAACCCCACGTAGGTGGTGTACGTATACAGGAAGAGAATAGGTGCACCGTGCACGTACTCACGCTTCGTGCCCAGCCACACCCGCGCGGGTACACGGTGGAGCTCATTTCTTTATGAAATGGCAGCCCACATGCTAATTTGAACGCCTGTAGCGGTTGTTTACCTAGGGAGGTCGTGTACCATGCGTGCACAAAACAAAGTTTGACTTGATGCGTTGCCACGTTATTTTCAAATAAAGTTATAGCGCTCAATGGCACGTACACAGATATAAAATGATTTTTATGGAGGAAAAGGTAGTCCGCTCTTCAGAGTATCTCACACAAGGCTCCGGTGGCCTCTCTCTCTCTCACCATTGGTCACTGATCCGGCCGCATCCCGTCCACCGAGGGAAAGGGAGTGCGGTGGCCTCTCTCTCTCACCGTTGGTCACTGATCCGGCCGCATCCCGTCCGCCAGGGGAAAGGGAGTGCGGTGGCCTCTCTCTCTCTCTCACCGTTGGTCACTGATTCGGCCGCATCCCGTCCGCCGGGGGAAAGGAAGGAAGTGCATCGTTTCTCCATTCGACGGCGCCGAGGCATCACGTCCCGATCAGTGGTACACACCGTTCTCTCTGACCAAGCTCCGGCGCGGCAGGGCCTACGCCACCTGCTCGCAGATTCCACCAGCCGCCGCTCACCTAGTTACATCCCGACGACCTCCAGGTATCCCCTCCAGCCTTGCTCCACTGCCCGTTTTCCCACGTCGCTGCATGTGGATCTTCCATAGTTCTTTGCCCAAAACATAGCTCGTCTAGCGTACTTTCCATATTGCATTCTCGTCCTCACACCGTTTTAGACAAACACTGTTTTTTCTTTTTTGTCGTTGCATGTGTCATCAACTATTATTGGCCAGTAATTGTTTCCTTTCTACCTCTTTTTTGCAAACAAGGCTATCCATTTCACCTCGTTGCTATTGCGACCTTTTGGTGAACTGCACAAATCACTTTTTTCTTAAGAGTGTTTTGTGCAGTTGTACTAAAATGTCACACGGGCAACGTCTCTACATTTCAGTGTGACTGCACAAAGGGAGATTGGTTTTGCTCTATCCTCCTCATCCAACTCCGAGCCTAATCTTCTCCAACTAGTTAGTCTTAAGAGAGACCGCAAAGGTGACCGGCTTCTATTTGTGTGTTTATTGTTTCATCAGCAGTCCTCTATTATCGTAATCACACTTGATATCTTTGGAACAGGGACGCTCAGCTCTATTTTAGTGGAACTACACAAAATGATCGGAATGTTGCATGCTCCAGACAGCTACTTTTTTTCCCAACATGCCTTGTTGATTTAGACAGAGCTGGGGGGACGTTGCTGCTAATCAAAGCATGGATCAATTTTAATTTAACACCTTCTCACAACTTTGTCTTTAGTTGTGATGTAATTATTATCTCTGATCTGCTAATAATTGACATGTATTAGCAAGGAAGTTAGTTTTTTATTGTTTCCGAAAGAGCATCGATGGCAAGACACGCGAAACAAAAGCTGAAAGCTCACACCATTGTACAATTTCATGTCGCTGGAAAATTATTTGTATAGTACGTCAATTATGTAAACAAATGATGGAATCTTGATAGCATTGCCAGAAGCCTCTTCATCATCCGGGTCCATGTGCCATGCACAAAATTATACTCCTTCGTTCCTAAATATTTGTCTTTTTACAAATTTCAAACGGGCATATTTTAGAGTGTAGATTCACTCATTTTGCTTCATATGTGTACTCCCTCCATTCCTAAATATTCTATTCGTCTTAACAGAGATTTCAATATATTTTAGAAAGACAAATACTCCGGAGTATATTTAAGAACCAAGGGGGTAGTGCACAACCGCATGGGAGACTCAGCCCGGTCGTTGCGCCGCATTAATAGTGAGTAATGAGCAGTCAAATCATAAGCCCCACCTTTCCCACTGTAAGTTGCTCTGAAGAAGCAACCATCAATACGCTCTTCTTTGAATCCGCTCATAGTACTCCATCGTTCACTGTTTATACAGCGCGCTTCAGAAAAAGAAAAAAAATCTGTGGGACCAAGGCGACTAGCGATCGGCCTGAAAAATAGCATTGGTAGTTATAGCACGGCGTCTATTACTAGAGGGAATAATGCGTACACACATGCATGTAGTGCTTCCACCCCGGGTACACACATGCATGCACTCCGTAGTAGTACAGTACATGGAGATAAAATTGTGGACTTGATTGCGGTTACCACGCCCTAATTAATTGAGCATTAAACCAAACGCGTCTAAAGTCTCTCTGGTGGTGGAAATGCATTGAGAGAAATGCATCATAATGAAGCGCGCCCTGTAAACTGTGACGGAGGGTGGAGTAGTATGAAGGTGCAAAACCAAGTACGCGTACTAGTACTGCACTTGGCTCTTCGCCCCTTCGTGAAGTCGAACAATGATGGTACTCCGCATGTTTGGTACTACAGTGTATGCCTCTGACAATCTGACACCGAATGGACTGATGCATATCCACCGAGGGTAGGTTGCATTAGTCAAAAGGCGTAAGCGAGCTTCACCTTGTCCTGCAAGCTTCTCCTTGTTCTGCGAGTTGATGGGACACACCAAAAAGTAGTGCTAGTCCATACTCCCTCCTTTCCGGTTAATATGGCTTAATCTTTTTTGCGGGTAAATGAGAGAGCTTTATTCATATATAAGCATTCTTAGGACGATCAGCCAAGACACTGGTCACTAGGAAGCCAAAAAAAGAAGTAGGAAGCGAGGTGTTTCATCAAGCCAGCTCCCGGCCACATTCAAAGTGCAGCAAGCATGGTTCGCACGAAGATGCGTCGCAAGGTTTGCTGACCTGTTTACATGCTGAATAACAAAAAAAGAGGAAATATTACTGAGCGCTACTATTTGTAACAGGATATGAGCCAGAATTAAGCGAGAATTGTGGCGAGTGTTCCATGCAATCAACTTCCATTATCACATGCGAGAACCCTCGAAGAGAACCAAATGTGTTGAAGATTGCTTTATCACATTTTAAAATTATAATAAGAGTGCAGACGCTCCTCCATCTAGTTCCTAGTAGTATAGTGTAGTATGCTTCTGGTAATCTGATACCGAATTAACTGTTGCACGTCCACCGCCTGAGCGAGGGAGAGCTTGCATTAGTCAAAAGATTCTCCTTGTCCTACGAGCCACCACGCGCAAGCTTCTCCCGTCCTGCAACCTTCTCCTCGTTCGGCAAGTTGACGGGACACAGCAAAGTAATGCTAGTCCATGCTGCCTCCTCTCCGGTTAACATGGCTTAATTTCAAACAAGATAAATACACTGTCTATCACTGTATATTTGTAAAAATACGGTCAGTGGACTTCATAATACGCTCATTGCGCTCAATATATATATTTTCTGGTGTTCATACGGTCACTAGCTCACCCTGACTGAGTATGTGTGTGCATGCACATGTAGGTTGAGCACTTAAGCGTCACCGTGTGTGTTCGTCGTGTGCTCGGACATGCATGCATTAGGGCGTCGCGCGTGTTTTTGCGTCCATGTGTACGTGTGACTATTGCATACACGTAGGGGGAGTACGTGTAGGGGCCACTAAGGAGCAGTCAAATCACATAGTAAGTTAGTCGGAAGAAGCAACCATCATTTCACTCTTGAATGACACGTACGCAATATAAAATGGTTGATATGGAGAGAAAAAGAAAACCACTATACTCCCTCCTTTCCGGTTTATAAGGCTCAATTCAAAATTCTCACCAACCAAGGTAGATGGTGAGTGGTGGAATACTTTTTGTAGTTTGCAAAAGCACCCAATTAATGCTCTTGTTTTCCTCAAAAAAGTATGTTTACCAATGCATTAATTGCAATGCATGCATGCATAAATTACATGCATTGGTCAATTTTCTCTTAGTACTTGCATGCAATGATTTAATGCACCTTGGAATCTGAACATGTGATGGAAAACAACCAAATTGAGCCTTATGAAATGGAAAAACTAAAATTTTGAGATAATCCCTATAAACCGGAAAGGAGGGAGTATATACACTAGCAGGGTGCGTGTGAGAGACGGGTCAGGAGGTGAATGACACGTGGCCCCAGGGGGTGGCTGGCCCACCTATCATACATCCAAAGGTAGGTGCAGTAGAGGGCAGAGGAGTAGTACGAAATCCTACGCACCTACGCACGCTAACCAAGGGCTGAGTGATCACTCGAATCGCAAGATCAGTTGACTAGAAGCTACGCTAGACCCATGGAGGCGATGAGCGCGAGCATCAGCCGGCTGTGCCAGATGGTCCACGACGCCGGCCTGCTGCCCGGTAGGTAGTATTGCTTGAGGCCGCCAGGGCGAGGGGCCGCTTGGATGACAGCTTCGCATCCTTGTTCGACGAGGTCCTCGTCGGTTTCCTCGACAAGTTCACCGTCGTCAAGAAGCTTGCGGACGACTTTGACGTAAGCCTCTAGCCGACGCGCCCAGGCTCTGCGACGCCCGCCACCCTCAATGGCCACTATGGTAACAACCTCTTCGACGCACTGGTGGCCCTGCGACTACCCGCCGTCGCGCCGGAGAATGTCCACCTCGAGGTCGCGCTCGCCGCGCAGCGCCTGGCGCAGCAAGACACCATCGACATAATCACCCATGTCTACGCGCAAATCATCCACAAGGACTAGTACATGCAAGAGGAGGACGATAGGGCGCTGGCCTTCTTGGAGCGCCGGGCAACCTTGGACGGCACTGTTCAGAAGCACGTTGAGCTCTCCGCCAACGCCTCTGCTCCTCACACGTCGGTTGGTGACCCGTTGCACTAGGGCGTGAGGATGTCGTTGAACGTTGATGGATCCGTATGTATTTTTATCCTTCCGTCAAATCCATGTAGTTGTATATGATACTACAGTAATTATCTTACCTTTCACATCAACTTCATAATTTTCGTACGTACTCCATGCATGAACGGCGCCAGAAGCAAACTTCTCATTACTCTAGGCAAAATCGTTATTTTCTATCTATCGGTCACGCCATGGAGCAGAACCAAATTTTACAAGTTACGAGTTCAAAAGGAAAAGCCTGGCGTGTTCGCGTCGCACCCCCACACGGTTGGTCCGGCACGCCGCTCAAGCGGGAATGCGTGCGGTGTTGCATTTTCACTTACAAGTGGGACCGCAGTTGAGCAAACCGACTATCGGCAAACCCCCACCCCGCCCACCGCGCGATGGCTGAGAAAAGAGGACAGGAGGGAGAAGAGATGGCTGTAGCACAGACTCCAAGAAAATTGGTGTCAGATGGGACTCGTGTGGGTGGCGTGTGCCGTACTGCTAGACGTGAATGCTAGTTATGGCCCATGCCACCCCACTATATCGAGCCTATATCGAGGTACGTAGAACAAATTTCCTGCAGTCCGTGCTCAGCCCTCCTCTATCTCTCTTCTCAGCCAGCCAGCGGACGCGCGGAGCCCATCGTCTGTTTGCTCACATGCGGCTTCACATGTCAGTGAAAACGCAAGAGGACCCACTGAACCTGCACATCTTTCACCTCGACATGCTGGTGATCAAAAACAAATCCAATAAAGATCTTTGGTGGCCACTTTTGGAGTTACTCAAGAGTAGTAAGATTCTATTTATAGTTTAACCCAAGATGCACATCTCGTGGCTTCAACTACCACTCTATTTTCTTTCATGACACGACCTGGATGCTGGATGTCCCACGTGTCAGCAAAAGGAGGAAGAACCCGACCAAATCTTCGGTTCTGCTCTCGGATTAGACTAATTGTGCTAACTTAAAAAAATTATTGTGTACTCCCTCCGTTCCAAAATACTAGACTTCTATTTGTCCAAAAATGGATGTACCTATATACTAAGACATGTCTAGATACATATATATTTTGACAAATAGAAGGCATGTAGTATTGTGCAACGGAGGGAGTAGAATGGATGCAAGTTTTTGTATTGGGAAGAAGAGTAGATCCATATATTGATAGAGCACAATTTAGTAGATGTTCTATCACTTTTAGCTAGTATAGAATAGAGGCTAGACATGAGAGTAGATGCGAGGAAACAACGTCTACTTCTTTACACTTGAAGAAAAAAGAAGCATGCATGATCGAGCCTCCGTAGATCAACAATGAATGCATCGAGAAGGCACTAATCCAACTTACTATAGGAGTAGTCAAAATTATCGTTGGAGTTCGTGCAAAATGGAGGTCCGTTTGGGGTCATGCGTTGGAGTTGTCCTTACAAGTGGGACTGCAGTTAAGGAAACCGACTATCGGCAAACCCCCACCTCGCCCGCCGCGCGATGGCTGAAGTTAGAGAAACGACGAGGTTGAAGAGATTGCTCTCGCACGGACTCCAAGAAATAATATGGTGTCAGATGGATGTGATGGTGGTGGCGTGTGCCGTACTCCTGGACGTGAATGCTTGTTCTAGCCCATGCCACCCTACTACTCCTACTACTTACTCCTACTATATACTATACTACTAGTATATTAAGGATTCGAGGTGCTGGTTACGTACAACGAACACATTAACATATGGCTACAGTAAAAACACCCGCCCGACGCGCGAAGCATGTGAAGCTAGTACAAATAGTGTACTACTATTGTTGATTGGCCTCATCTGATAACCTGTTGCAATGCACGTACAATTATGTATTCGGAAAATATTTTTTGCCTCGTCGCACCACTCACTCAGAGAAGCGACTCGAAAGCCATTCATAAATTTAGTAAGTTTATCACAGGCATATCATTTTATTACATAGTACAACATGTCATCAACCCACATCGACAACGAGGATACATTATAAATACCAAAGTTTTCACCACACAACAAATAACAAGCCATGAAATGAACTTCAACTCAACCATTCCGCGGCATTGGAAACGCTTGCTTTGAACCACAAGTGATTCTCTGGGACGGGCCATCCGTTGTCGATCTGGAGACCAACGCAGGACTGATCATCCAGGCTGAAGCGGCCTACTATATCAGTACCAGGGTAGGGAACCACCCAAATGTCCGAGGTATAGACACAGTTGCTTCTCATAAATGTGTCAACAGCTGTTGGATCGCCTTTCACCACCATCGGATAGTTTTGTCCAAGGAAGAGCGAGTTTTCTCCAAGACTATCAATTCTGTGCCAGGGAGAAGGAGTTGGTGCTAGCACCCTAGTATCCATCCCGAATACCATGCAACGGGTGTTGGAATAGGTCCGGAGAGTGCGACCATGGGAGACTACACCTGCTTCCTTAGCAGTAACATCATCAGTGGGCTGTATACACACAAGAAGAGGTGATCCATCGAAATTAGTTTCCAGGCGCCACAGAGTATATCGGCGCTGCTCGTCCTCATGCTCGTGATCATCACCATTGTCATCTCCCCATTGGTTATAAAAATCTTCAAGTATAGGTGGTGGGATGTTCACAGGACCTTGGAAACACAAGAAGAAGGTTAATTAGTAAAGGGAAACTTGCTAACCCGCATGCATGTGGATGAAACAATTATAATTACGGTGGAAGACAAACGTACCGAAACAACGAGGATGCCATGCAAAAATAGTGCCACGAGTGGTGGCAGCAAACACAATGCCCTCGTATTCAATTGCATCACAGTACTCATCCGTGTACAGAAACTGATTTTTGAGCAATATCCATCGAGTGAAACCATCAAGGACGGCAACAAGCTTGTCGAAGATAGCAACAACATCATAGTTTTTGTAATTCCAAGAGCGGTTGGGAACTCGACAAATTGCTATCTTCCGTAGACGACAGTCACCATGATCATATTTGAATGTGCGTACATTACCGGTGTGCTCAACCTCTGGGCAGTGTGCTGATATTTTTGGAAGTGGAACCCAGTGACGAGTGTACACATTCACAAGTTCCCACTCGCAGTTGGACCCAATGTAAACAACCCAATCTCTATTTGCGCCCGCCCAAGCCTTGCCCTCAAGTGATGGCATCTTAACATCACACATATCATTATCAAGCGGCATCAACTTGCACAGGGCGAGGCCTCCGTCGTGCCGGCGCCAGTCATCAGGGTCACGGCGAAGAAGATAGGGGAGATCAAACTGCTCCTTGACCCTTGGGTTCCTTGCAATGATGTTATTAGTTGAGTCGAGAATGGGCTGGAACGAACCAGCCATGCTAGCCGAGGTGATGACGTCGCACCGATCAATGAGTTCCTCCACCACGTCATCTTTCAGATCGGGGCAAGAATAACGAGGTCGTTTCCGGCCTGTTCCCTCCATGGAGAAGACGATCGAACAATGGCATAAGAAAGGGTGAAGAGCTGAAGGAAAATGGAGGAGGGAGAGGAAGGGCGTGCGACCGCAGTTCCAAATCGAGAGGGAAAGGCGAAGAGTCAGTGGACGGTTGCGAGTTTGCCACGATTCACGAAGAGGCGCCCCGGCCTACACGTCCGTTCAGAAATACTCCTACTACTCGTCATCGTCTCACTGATATGTTGGAACGGGACCACATGTCAACAAAACATGGTGTGTAATTTCTCGTGCAAAATGCGATCTGGCCGCGTTGGCCCGAGGTGTCGCATTAGTTATCGACCTTTATTTTTTTAATGGCATGCCAATCAGTTTTGAAGCACGACTAACTGGTACTGTACGCAGAGAAAACATAAACTACTCTACCACTACCCCACCTCCAGTACTAGTAGTATAAAAAAGATATATATAGGCTGGAGCTTTAGCGCTTTCTTGCTAAGGGCTGCCCACTTGCTTCTCACACTACCACCCTCTCTCCAGATCTAAAAAGACGGCCCCTCTCTCCCTCCTCACCGGTGGTCACAGATCTGTCGGGGAAGAAAAGGACGTGCAACATTGACGCACTCATCGTCGGCGAGCGAGGTCACGCACTAACGACAAGGCCGTCCTCTCAGACCTAGCGCCCACGCGGGATGGCCTCCGTCCCCAAGCTCGCTGCCGTAGTGTGTGCGGAGGACGACGACCACGAGCGAAGCCACTTCCCACTAAACCTCAGGTATGCTACCTCTTTTCGAGCCATAACCTTGTTCTATTGCCCCATCTGCTACGTCGTTGCATGTGGATCTTTTTCCACTCCACCATCTTCCCAATTTGCTATCCTCTACTCTGCTGGCCATGCAGACGAAAACCATAATTTGCACTATTAATGGAAACCCTACTTCATGCAGACTAATCCATGTCTGGGTTGAATAAGGAAAGGAAGGGAGACTGTACTGTCCAAGAGAGTAGGCATCAAACCCGCATCTAGGTTGAAAAGGGGAAAATCAGTAGCTAAGGAACGAGTCTCATGTCTCTTGGTTGAAGAAGGGTAGAAAGGCATGACAACGCAATAGAGAATGACCAGGTCGATCGGTTTGTTGTCCTCGCATAAGAAAAAGGTGGCTAAAGAGAACAAAAATGGGACCGTAATCCACATATGGTGCCTGGATATTTGTTGCTCTGGGCAACCATACCTCCCTCACCACTCTGCGTCCGTGGAGGTACATCGTACTGGTGCCTCCCATGCTCTTATTGCCACTTTTTTTGTTGTTAGTATAACGCCAGCAGTCAAGTCAAGCAATGCTACTGCTAAAGTGATGCCACATTTAACTAATACCGCTCTCAGTCTAATGCCACCCATAAATTTAAGCAATGCCATTTAATGTCACTGGATTATTTCAGGGTTAGCTATTGATTGTGGATGTATTAAAGATTTTTCAGCTATAAGGCATTCTAATGTTGTTGCACAGCCTGTATACCAACGATGAAACTTGTTACTCCCATCAGATTTTTGCACTGTTAATGCTTATAGATTACATACCTCACTTTCATGACGTAAGTTAATTTTTTTGTACAGTGTCACCAAAATGCCAAGGCGCTGATGTCATTTTATTTTGGTTAAACTGCACAGACAATTATGAAGACAAGAGGAAAGGTCAAGAGTGGGCACCTCCTCCTCCGGCTGTTCTCTTGAGGAGGTCTGTATGTTTGTCTCTAATGCCTGTCGACTACATACCTGACATCATGATGTAATATTAAGTCATTTCCTTTTGTACAGTGTCACTGAATTGTTAAGGCGGTGATGGCACTTTATTTTAGTAGAACTGCACAAAATTTGCTTAAAAGAAGAGGAAAGGTCAGGAATGGCTCACTTTTCCAGAAAAAAACTATGTATGCCTTCCTCACATCAGCCGCTGTTGCTTTATTTATTCCTTCAAACAGGTGGTTAGAAACAGTCTTGCTACCTTTTCCCATTAAGAAATTGGAATGCTTATATTTGTGAGTCTATGCTTCAACTAGTGCCACTTTTAGAGTAATCACACTTTCAATATCTATGCAAACAGGGATGCTCGATTTTAGTGGAACAGCACAAAAAGTCCAACTGGTTCAACATTAGGAGCATGTTTTTTTCCCAACCTTTATATCCAATTGGTGGCACTATGAGCTATTCATTACGAAGGTACATGGTTTGCTACTATCTTGCTACTCTTTTTGTACTGTCATTAGATAGTAATACTAGTGGTTTGCATGTGAATTTATTGGCAGGGTGGACCTACATTGGAGGTGCAGGACAGGATTCAATGCTTAGATGCTCAATTTCGTTTGTATCGATTTCACCTCTTCCATCACTGCGAACATGGATATCATTGGTCTGATGAAGAATAGGCGCTATATTTCTGCTCTGAACCAGCAAATCAATTCAGTATGAAATTGTCCAGGGCAAAACATAACTGTATCAGATTGTCCAGTGCAGAACATGACAGATGCTAAGCGGAAGAGACATGTTTAAACCGAAAATAAAGGTGTGGTATATGTTTACTAGCTGCTTGATATTTGTGCAGACAGAGATGTCTGCCCGTTGCTATTTGGCAAACCAACAAAGTGCCCGCAGTTTTGGTTGAACTGCACAAGAGAATAGTATAGTCACTGCATGCAGTGCCATTTGAAAATAGACACAGAAAGATTGGATAGTCACTTCATAGACTGCAGAAAAGTAGTACTGTACTATTTATTGGCCAACACTAGGTGCTTCATTGCTTTGGTCTGATTATACAATGGACATCATTTTGCCTAAGTTAAAGTTTGTATTCCGAAAATAGTCTCGCAGTGTGACCGAGGGAAGACCAAATCATATTGCAGTGCATGTTCCTCCATCATGTCTGGTTCATTCTCATGGTTCTAGCTGTTGGTGAAACCACTTATGTTTGCAAGAGGAATTGTAGACTTCACAAACAAATTTGTCTTTCAGTCTGTACTGAATGTTGGCCAATAGAAGCATCCATGTTAGTAGGAAGAACATATGTTTTTTTCTAGATCTTTGCTTTTGGAGCTACATATTTGTATATGATCTGTGAGTCATTGAGATGCATTAACATGTTGATCTTATGTATGGGAATCGTACTAGTTAGTTTTAGTTAAGACGCAAGATCCGAAGTGGCTGATCTTTGCTTTTGGAGCTACATATTTGTATATGATCTGTGAATCATTGAGATGCATTAACAGTTACTTATTTCTGTTTGCTTAATGTTTACAAGTTACTGATCGATCAGTAGCTAGCCTACAAATGCGCTCCTGGCAGTTTTATTTGCGACGCAAGATGCGAAGTGGCAGTTTTTTGAATAAAAATGCCTACCTCTGAAGAAACTGACAAGCTCATATGCAAGCAAGTGCCTCCTATCGCACCTCTGGCAAGTCTAAGGCGAGGCGGAGGACGCCAGTGCCGACGTTTAGCATGGACAGCAGATGGCGGCCGGCATCGTCTAGTTAGCTAAGAGTAAGTTAGTACTTGTACGCTACTGGAGTGTTAGTGGGAGTAGATAGTTAACTTGGCTATGATGGTTGTCAACGTGGAAGTTTAGTACTCTATATGTGGATCAGACCTGTTACTTTGGTCTGAATGTTGAACTTTCCGTTTGAACGTATGGAATGGGCTGTTATTTTTTTAAATGGGTTGTATTTGTCCTCCACAGTTTAGAGGCTGACTTGTGGGCCTAGCAAGTTGACGCGTACACAATCAGGAGATGATTGTACGTGGAGAGGATGACAGCACGGACCCGCCAAGGTCATGGAAGTACGCAAGCAAGTGCCTCCTTATTTCAAGCCAATAAAAAATGGCTCCTCCTAGTGGATTTCTGACATCTGGGTCCCATGCCATTGTCAACGTAGTCCATAAACGAGAGAATTGCACAATGAGCGGCTGACACCAGGGACCCAGCAGCTCGCCCAGTTATTTTTGTTTTGGGTTAATTTGATAAATGCCACTCCAAATCCGGTGTATCCGAGAAATGCCACTGCAATTTCCAAACTTTGGAAAATTCCATTTCATGCCATTTCTAGTGGCATTTTTCAAAGTCTGGAGTGGCGTTTTTCAAAGTTTGCAAACTGCAGTGGCATTTTTCAAAGTTTGCAAAAATTGCAGTGGCATTTTTAGAAGTTTGGAAATTGCAGTGGCATTTTTATGAATCGCCATAATTGGAGTGGCATTTATCTAATTTGTTTTTGAGACGGAAGCAGGGTGTCAACTGGGCTGTGCGGGATACTCTGGCCTGTCTAGATAGCCTTTTCTTTTATGTTTACCACAAACCAGCCCAGTAGCGTTTTTTTCTTTCTGAAAATGGCTAGCCTAGTTTTTTTGTGATTTGTCAAGTAAGTCGCTTTATCAGGCCTGTTGGGCTGCAAATCTTTCAAGACGAGGAGAGCTTCATTCAGCTGGCCGAGAAAATGGCCTATCAGTAATGAGAAATGGGCTGTACATTTTTAAAACACATCAAACCGGCAATTATTTTCAAATATCTTTTTTTCATTTCGAGATTTTAAATTGCATTGATTTTTATGCGTGGACAATTTATTGGATTTTATATTGATATAAATTTATTTTTAAAATCAGTCTGAATGTGACTTGAAATTTCGAGATTAAAAACAATTCAGACTGCACCGACATATGCAAAATTTCGTATAATTTTTTAACCGTGGCCACAATATGGGCTGTAATGCTAACATAAAGAATATGGGCTCGAAAAAAACCCGTAAGAATTAGCAAATGGGCTGTAAATTATTTGAAATAATGGCAGATGGGATGTATGCTATTTTCCACAGATTTGAGGCTTTCCACAGATGGCCTGTATATTGTTGGATGTCCATCCAACGGCTGTCGTGCTTCTTCAATCTCTGCTCTTCCTGCTCCAGCCGCTCAAACAAGCGCCGGCGGGACTGCATGCTCCCTCCTCCCCGTGGCCAGCTGTGCTGCCGCGCAGGCCTCACCGCCCCACCGTACTCCCAT
Source organism: Triticum urartu (assembly GCF_056163025.1). NCBI lineage: Eukaryota > Viridiplantae > Streptophyta > Magnoliopsida > Poales > Poaceae > Triticum > Triticum urartu. The sequence continues at coordinate 140,904,338 of NC_141876.1, read as the reverse complement.
CGCTGGCCTAGCCATCCCTCTACTCACCCACACCTGCTGTTATTCTCCGGCGACGGCAGACGAACCAGTAAACCCTCGTACAGTCGTACTCCCCTTCGCATGGGAAACAAAAACAACGGCCGAGTCTTCCCTGCCTCCGTGTCGTTCCCTTCCTAGGCCTCGTCATCGTCCACCGCCCTGGTGCTCTCGGCGTGGCGTGGTCAGCGTGGTCAACGACCGATATGCATCTGAAGTGGACTGTACGTGGAGAGGCTGACGGCTAGGTCCACGGCCGCACGCAAGGAAATGGCTCCTTATTATGCGCAAAATTATGATTTCCTCCACCTGACATATGGGACCCACCGAAACGGCCTCTGTATTTCACGAAAAAAACGTTACCGCCGCTGACAGCTCGAACCCACCAGCTATATCTTCGCACGCAAGGAAGTGCCTCCTTATTACGCACACAAAAATGAATACTCCTCCTGCTAGCTGGGACCCAGTATAGTGGGCCTACTAAGTTGATGGGGACGAAGGGCTTTGTCAACTTAGTCAATATGCACGATTCTAGCTCGACTGACCGTACGATGTCCATCCAGCGGCCGTAGTGCTTCTTCAACCTCTGGTCTTCTTGCTCCAGCCGCCCAAACCAGCGCCGGTCGTGCCGCCTGCTCCTGCCTCCCGTGGTCGGCTGTGCTGCCGCGGAGGCCTCACCGCCCCCATACTACTCCCACCGCTGGCCAGGCCATCCCTCCACTCCACTCACCCACACCCCCTGTTATTCTGCGGCGATGGCAGCGCAGCCGAACCAGTGAACCCTCGTACTCCTCTCCGCATGGGCATCCACTGCCGCGTCTTCCCCGGCTCCGCGTCGTCCCCTTCCTAGGCATCGCCGCCGTCCACCACCGTGGTGCTGTCGGCGCTCCGTGGTCAATGTGGTCAATGACCGAATTCCATCAGAAGAATACTGTATGTGGAGAGGCTGACAGCTGGGTCCACAGCAGGCGCAAGGAAGTGCCTCCTTATTACGTGGAAAATAATTATTCCTCCACCTGACAACAGGGACCCACCGGACGGGCCACCAGTATTTTGCAAAAAAATCGTTTCCCCCTGACTGCTGGGACCCACTGGACGAGCCACCGTATTTCACGAAAAAAACGTTCCCCCAGCTGTCAGCTCGGACCCACCGGAAGTGCCTCCTTATTACGCACAAAAAAATGAATACTCCCCCATCTAGCTGGGACCCACCTTGCTGGGAGGCTGACTTGTGGGCCTACTAAGTTGACGGGGACGGAGGGCTTTGTCAACTTAGTCAATATGCACGATTCTAGCTCCAGTGACCGTACGATGTCCATCCAACGGCCGTAGTGCTTCTTCAACCTTTGGTCTTCTTGCTCCAGCCGCCCAAACCAGCGCCGGTCGTGCCTCGTGCTCCTGCCTCCCGTGGCCGGCTGCGATGCGGCGGAGGCCTCACCGCCCCCTACTACTCACACCGCTGGCCAGGCCATCCCTCTACTCACCCACACCCCCTGTTATTCTACGGCGACGGCAGCCTCACACCGCAGTGAACCAGTGAACCCTCATACTCCTCTACGTGTGGGCATCCACTGCCGCGTCTTCCCTGGCTCCGCGTTGTCCCCTTCCTAGGCCTCGTCGTCGTCCACCGCCCTGGTGCTCTTGGGGCGGCGTGGTCAACGTGGTCAAGGAACGACTTCCATCGGACGTGGACTATACGTGGAGAGGCTGACAGCTGGGTCCACGGCTGCAGCAAGGAAGTGCCTCCTTATTACGTGCAAAATAATTATTCCTCCACCTGACAGTGGGGACCCACCGGACGGGCCACCGTATTTCGCCCCCCTGACTGTTGGGACCCACCAGCTACATCTTCGCAGGCAAGGAAGTGCTTGACAGTCGGGACCCACCTGGTCGAAGCATACGTAGCGTTGTCATTCTGGTCGCGAACGTGTACGTACATATATACTGGTGGATGTAGAGGCGCGCACGTGTCATAGTAGAGGCGGCCAGGGTGCAAGAAAGAAAATACGGCCACGTATGTGTACATACGGGCGGGGTCTCGAACGCCAACTCGCGCATACGTATGGCGAGGGCTCGTGTACATGGCTGGGCCGGAACGGAGAAACATCGTCGTCGTCGTGTTCATGGGTCGGAACGGAATGCGTGGTCGTGTTCATCGGGAGGGCTTGGACGGAAGAGGCGATGGAAGCGAGGCCTGGCGTACCGCACAACAGAGGAAACGGACCTCCTACGGTCGAAACGGGGGTCCTGTTGATCGGGAGGTGTGTGGCGTACCACAAAACGGAGGAAACAGACCTCCTACGGTCGAAACGGGGGTCCTGTTGATCGGGAGGGGTGTGGCGTACCGCAAAACAGAGGAAACGGACCTCCTACGTTCGAAACGGGGGTCCTGTTGATCAGGAGGGGTGTGGCGTACCGCAAAACGGAGGAAACGGACTTGTGTTGGAGCGCTACGGTCGAAACGGGGGTCCTGCTCATCGGGAGGGGTGTGGCGTACCGCAAAACGGGACTCCACGGGATACTGTTCATCCCACCATCGACCCCCTCCAGCCTCCACGAGCTACTATTCATCCACCGTCGACCTCCTCCAGCCTCCACGGGCTCCTGTTCATCTAGCCTCCACCGCGCGCTACTCCACCGGCTACTGTTCAACCACCCCTCCACCGTCTACTGTTCATCCAGCCCTCCACACCACGGGGTCCTATTCAACCACCCCTCCACGGGCACCCCTCCACCGTCTACTGTTCATCCTGCCCTCCACACCACGGGGTCCTGTTCATCCACCCCTCCACGGGCACCCCTCCACCGTCTACTGTTCATCCAGCCCTCCACGACACCACGGGGTCCTGTTCAACCAGAGGCAACGCCACCGCTCACTGTTCATCCAACCCCCCCCCCCCCCCCAGCAATGCTCACTGTTCATCCCATCGATTGGCTTCAGTTAGCAGCAGTAGCCAAGGAATCGCTCGATCGGGTTCAGTTAACAGCCAACAATCAATCGCTCGGGTTCAGTAACGCGTAGCCAGCAGTGCAATCGCTCGGGTTCAGTTAGAGCCCAACGCCTCGCTCGGGTTCAATTAGAGCCAACGCCTCGCACACACGCGTGTACGTGTACGAGAGAAACGCGCATCGCTCGGCCCTCGACCTCCCACCGTAACCGGGAACTCCCCGAAATTTTCCTCCCCCTCGCTTCTACCATGATTTTTTCCGTCATGGACGGCCCAAAGAATGTCATGCAGCTGCGTGTCCGGCCCGCCCAGGACGAAAAGCCCATTTTTTGTCATGATTTTTTGTCATAGAAGTAGGATCCCACCACATCTATGATGATATCGGGTTTTATCACAATTATCGTCATAGAAGTGTCATATGTATGACAGAAAAAAAATTGGTTCGGCCCAAAATGTCACGGATGTGTCTTTTTTTTGTAGTGCTAATCAATGGGCTATGGAGATGCCCACCGATTGATGTTAATGCAAGGAGTAGGGATTGCCATGCAACGGATGCACTAGAGCTATAAATGTATGAAAGCTCAACAAATGAAACTAGTGGGTGTGCATCCAACTTGCTTGCTCACGAAGACCTAGGGCACTTGAGGAGGCCCATTGTTGGAATATACAAGCCAAGTTCTGTAATGAAAAAATCCCACTAGTATATGAAAGTGATAACATGAGAGACTCTCTACTATGAAGATCATGGTGCTACTTTGAAGCACAAGTGTGGTAAAAGGATAGTATCATTGTCCCTTCTCTCTTTTTCTCTCATTTTTTTATTTGGCCTTTCTTTTTTATGGCCTTTCTCTTTTTTTGGGCCTTCTCTTTTTTATGGCCTTTTTTTATTCCTCACTTGGGACAATGCTCTAATAATGATGATCATCACACTTCTATTTATTTACAACTCAATGATTACAACTCGATACTAGAACAAAGATGACTCTATATGAATGCCTCCGGAGGTGTACCAGGATATGCAATGAACCAAGAGTGACATGTATGAAAGAATTATGAACGGTGGCTTTGCCACAAATACTATGTCAACTATATGATCATGCTAAGCAATATGACAATGATGAATGTGTCATGATGAACGGAATGGTGGAAAGTTGCATGGAAATATATCTCGGAATGGCTATGGAAATGCCATAATAGGTAGGTATGGTGGCTGTTTTGAGGAAGATATAAGAAGGTTTATGTGTGATAGAGCGTATCATATCACGGGGTTTGGATGCACCGGCGAAGTTTGCACCAACTCTCAATGTGAGAAAGGGGAATGCATGGTACCGAAGGGGCTAGCAAGGATGGAAGGGTGAGAGTGCGTATAATCCATGGACTCAACATTAGTCATAAAGAACTCACATACTTATTGCAAAAATCTACAAGTCATCAAAAACCTCGGCACTACGCGCATGCTCCTAGGGGGGTAGATTGGTAGGAAAAAACCATCGCTCGTCCCCGGCCGCCACTCATAAGGAAGACAATCAAATAACACCTCATGTTTCAAATTTGTTACACAACGTTTACCATACGTGCATGCTACGGGACTTTCGAACTTCAAAATAAGTATTCCTCAAATTCACAAGTACTCAACTAGCACGACTTTGATATTATTACCTCCATATCTCAAAACAATCATCAAGCATCAAACTTCTCTTAGTATTCAATACTCTATATGAAAGTTTTTACTAATCTTGTTTACCTAGCATATTAAGATTTTAAGCAAATTACCATGCTATTTAAGACTCTCAAAATAATCTAAGTGAAGCATGAGAGTTCATCTATTTCTTCAAAATAAAACCACCACCATGCTCTAAAAGATATAAGTGAAGCACTAGAGCATCGACAAACTACTCCGAAAGATATAAGTGAAGATCAATGAGTAGTTGAATAATTATGCAACCATGTGAAGACTCTCTAACATTTAATAATTTCTTGGTATTTTATTCAAACAGCAAGCAAAGCAAAATAAAATTACATTCAAATAATGGCAAACATCATGTGAAGAAGCAAAAACTTAGGATCAACTGAAACTAACCGATAGTTGTTGAAGAAGAAAGGTGGGATGCCAACTGGGGCATCCCCAAGCTTAGATGCTTGAGACTTCTTGAAATATTATCTTGGGGTTCCTTGGGCATCCCCAAGCTTGAGCTTTTGTGTCTCCTTAATTCCTCTCATATCACGGTCTCCCTAAATCTCAAAAGCTTCATCCACACAAAACTCAACAAGGACTCGTGAGATAAGTTAGTATAAACCATTGCAAAAACCTTATCATACTATACTGTAGCAAATCACTAAAATTATTATTCAACATTGCATACTAAATGCCTCTGCATATTTAATAGTCCTATCCTCAAATAGAATCATTAAAGAAGCAAACATATGCAAACAAATGCAAACATAACAGCAATCTGCCTAAACAGGACAGTCTGTAAAGAATGCAGAAACATCCATACTTCCCTAGCTCCAAAAATTATAAAAGAAAATTCCATCTGTATTAAATTTACCATATCTTAATATGAAAAAGGTTTCAACATTTTATCACATTCTGACTTTTCTAGGGAATTATTGCAACAGCGGTAAACTTTCTGTTTTCAAACAGCAACATGTATACTTGTGACATAGGCATAGTAAAGGCTATCAATGCCACTTTTATTGAAATAAAATATGCAGAACATTGTTATAAATAAAAGCAAGAAAATCCTAACAAAATAAATTGATGCTCCAAGCAAAACACATATCATGTGGTAAATAAAAATATAGCTCCAAGTAAAGTTACCGATGAACGAAGACGAAAGAGGGGATGCCTTCCGGGGCATCCCCAAGCTTAGGATCTTGGATATCCTTGAATATTACCTTGGGGTGCCTTGGGCATCCCCAAGCTTAGGCTCTTGCCACTCCTTATTCCATAGTCCATCGAATCCTTACCCAAAACTTGAAAACTTCACAACACAAAACTTAACAGAAAACTCGTAAGCTCCGTTAGCGAAAGAAAACAAAACACCACTTCAAGGTGCTGTAATGAATCATTCTTTATTTATATTGGTGTTAAACCTACTGTATTCCAACTTATCTATGGTTTATAAACTCTTTTACTAGCCATAGATTCATCAAAATATGTAAACAACACATGAAAAACAGAATCTGTCAAAAACAGAACAGTCTGTAGTAATCTGAATCAAACGTATACTTATGAACTCATAAAATTTTCAAATAAATTTCTGCACCTGAGGCATTTATCTATTAATAATATGCAAAAATAATTAACTAAATATCAGTCTCCAAATAAAAATGGCAGCAATTCTCGTGAGCGCTAAAGTTTCTGTTTTTACAGCATGATCAACAAGACTTTCCCCAAGTCTTCCCAACGGTTCTACTTGGCACAAACACTAACTAAAAAACTAAAACCACATCTAAACAGAGGCGAGATGAATTATTTATTACTAAACAGGAACAAAAAGCAAGGAACAAAAATAAAGTTGGGTTGCCTCCCAACAAGCGCTATCGTTTAACGCCCCTAGCTAGGCATGATAATTTCAATGATACTCACATAAAAGATAAGAATTGAAACATAAAGAGAGCATCATGAAGAATATGACTAGCACATTTAAGTCTAACATACTTCCTATGCATAGGGATTTTGTGAGCAAACAACTTGTGGGAACAATAATCAACTAGCATAGGAGGGTAAAACAAGCATAACTTCAAAACTTTAAGCACATAGAGAGGAAACTTGATATTATTGCAATTCCTACAAGCATATGTTCCTCCCTCATAATAATTTTCAGTAGCATCATGAATGAATTCAACAATATAACCAGCACCTAAAGCATTCTTTTCATGATCTACAAGCATAGAAAATTTACTACTCTCCACACAAGCGAAATTCTTCTCATAAATAATAGTGGGAGCAAACTCAATAAAATAACTATCATGTGATTGAAAGTTAAGATCAAGATGACAAGTTTCATGGTTATCATTATACTTCAAAGCATACATGTCATCACAATAATCATCATAGATAGGAGGCATGCTTTCATCATAATAAATTTGCTCATCAAAACTTGGGGGACAAAAAATATCATCTTCATCAAACATAGCTTCCCCAAGCTTGTGGCTTTGCATATCATTAGCATCATGGATATTCAAGGAATTCATACTAACAACAGTGCAATCATGCTCATCATTCAAAGATTTTGTGCCAAACATTTTATAGATTTCTTCTTCTAGCACTTGAGCACAATTATCCTTTCCATCATACTCACGAAAGATATTAAAAAGATGAAGTGTATGAGGTAAACTTAATTCCATTTTTTTGGAATTTTATTTTATAAACTAAACTAGTGATAAAACAAGAAACTAAAAGACTCGATTGCAAGATCTAAAGATATACCTTCAAGCACTAACCTCCCTGGCAACGACGCCAGAAAAGAGCTTGATGTCTACTACACAACCTTCTTCTTTTAGACGTTGTTGGGCCTCCAAGTGTAGAGGTTTGTAGGACAGTAGCAAATTTCCCTCAAGTGGATGACCTAAGGTTTATCAATCCGTAGGAGGCATAGGATGAAGATGGTCTCTCTCAAGCAACCCTGCAACCAAATAACAAAGAGTCTCTTGTGTCGCCAACACACCCAATACAATGGTAAATTGTATAGGTGCACTAGTTCGGCGAAGAGATGGTGATACAAGTGGTATATGGATAGTAGATAAAGATATTTGTAATCTGAAATTATAAAAACAGCAAGGTAACTAATGATAAAAGTGAGCGTAAACGGTATTGCAATGATAGGAAACAAGGCCTAGGGTTCATACTTTCACTAGTGCAAGTCCTCTCAACAATAATATCATAATTGGATCACATAACTATCCCTCAACATGCAACAAAGAGTCACTCCAAAGTCACTAATAGCGGAGAACGAATGAAAAGATTATGGTAGGGTACGAAACCACCTCAAAGTTATTCTTTCCAATTAATCCGTTGGGCTATTCCTATAAGTGTCACAAACAGCCCTAGAGTTCGTACTAGAATAACACCTTAAGACACAAATCAACCAAAACCCTAATGTCACCTAGATACTCCAATGTCACCTCAAGTATTCGTGGGTATGATTATACGATATGCATCACACAATCTCAGATTCATCTATTCAACCAACACAAAGGACCTCAAAGAGTGCCCCAAAGTTCTACCGGAGAATCACGACGAAAACGTGTGCCAACCCCTATGCATAGGTTCATGGGCGGAACCCGCAAGTTGGTCACCAAAACATACATCAAGTGAATCACGTGGTATCCCATTGTCACCACAGATACGCACGCCAAGACATACATCAAGTGTTCTCAAATCTTTAAAGACTCAATCCGATAAGATAACTTCAAAGGGGAAACTCAATTCATTACAAGAGAGTAGAGGGGGGGGGAAGAAACATCATAGGATCCAAATATAATAGCAAAGCTCGTGATACATCAAGATCGTATCACCTCAAGAACACGAGAGAGAGAGAGATCAAACACATAGCTACTGGTACATACCCTCAGCCCCGAGGGAGAACTACTCCCTCCTCGTCATGGAGAGCACCGGGATGAAGATGGACACCGGAGAAGGATTGCCCCCTCCGATAGGGTGCCGGAACGGGTCTAGATTGGCTTTGGGTGGCTACGGAGGCTTCTGGCGGTGAAACTCCCGATCTATTGTGCTCACAGATGTTTTTAGGGTATATGGAGATATATAGGCGGAAGAAGTACGTCAGGGGGGCCACGAGGGGCTCACGAGGTTGGAGGGCGCACCCAGGGGGGTGGGCGCGCCCCCCTGCCTCGTGACCTCCTCGCTAATCTCCCGGTGTGCACTCCAAGTCTTCTGGTCTTCTTTCCTTCCAAAAATGAGTTCCGTGAAGTTTCAGGTCAATTGGACTCCGTTTGATTTTCCTTTTCTTCGAAACCCTTAAACAGGGTAAAAACAAAAACTGGCACTGGGCTCTGGGTTAATAGGTTAGTCCAAAAAAATGATATAAGAGTGTATAATAAAGCCCATAAACATTCAAAATAGTAGATAATATAGCATGTTGCAATAAAAAATTATAGATACGTTGGAGACGTATCAAGGGGGTGTGCGGCGCCTCTTTGCCGGGCTATATCCCAACGCAGTTCGTATGAGTCTTGTGTGCTGCATTCGGCCCGGCCGGATTTACTCTTGGTGTATCCGACGTGACGATCATCGTCCTGTGTTGGCGCGCGTGCCCATGTCCCATATATTGACCTTGCGATTTTTGCCTTACTGTCCAATATGTCTCGCAGGTCCTCTATGTTGCCCCGAGCCTTAGTATTTTTGATTGAGTGGCGACGGGGTGGGGGCTGAACTTCAGGCTGAAATGCCTCTCTGGCTCGGCCGTGTAGTGGCCGGTCAACCGCATCGTACACTGGTGAATGAGGTTTCAATGCTTCCTCCTCGAGGTGAGGTAGCAACCTGCGTTTTGGGTAACTCCTGGACGGGCGCTCGAGTTCATGCTCCTCGGCCGCAAGGACTTCAGTCCACCTGTCTGCTAACAAGTCTTGATCAGCTTGAAGCTGTTGGTGCATTTTCTTCAGGCTATTTGCCATGGCCATAAGCCGGCGCTTGAAGCGCTCTTGCTCGACGGGGTCCTCCGGCACGATAAATTCGTCATCGCCGAGGCTTGCCTCGTCTTCGGAGAGAGGCATGTAATTGTCCTCCTTCGGTTCTCCATCTGCTGCCTGCTCTGGAGGGCTAGCTTGTTCATCCTCCAACTCTACATCGTGCTGGAGGGGATTGTTGTTGTCTTTGGCACTATCCGGAGTGTTATTATCTCCTGTGCCAGTATCACTGCTCTTGCTGTGGCGGGACTTAGAGCGGCACCGCTGACGTCGGCGCTTGGGTTGCTTCTTGGAGGGGTCATCCTCCGCTGTCTCATCGCCATTGCCTTCTTTGGCGGTGTCCACCATGTATATATCATATGATGAGGTGGCGGTCCAGCGCCCTGAGGGCGGTGGTTCCTGTTCATCTCCGGCTTCGTCGTCCATACCGTCAAAATCTTCGGAGTTGAAGTCGAGCATGTCGGTTAAGTCGTCGACAGTGGCTACTAAGTGGGTGGTGGGTGGGTAGCGAATTTCTTCATCGTCCGCATCCCATTCTAGCCGGACATAGTTCGGCCAAGGTTCTCCTGACAGGGAGAGAGACCTTAATGAATTTAGCACATCTCCGAAATGTGAGTGATGAAAGATATCCACGGAGGTGAACTCCATGATCGGCGCCCAGTCAGATTTGACGGGCTCGGATGTGATCGGCTCGGAGTCCGTGGCCGGAGATGAACCCAGTGGTTCGGCGATACAGCTCTCATAAGGGGTGAAGTCAGTATCTGGCTCTATCGCCACTGAGAGGGCGGCCTCCATGGCGGGGTCTATCCCTCCGCTCTCGGGCGGCGCGATTTGCTCCGGATTAACGGCCGGAGTGGTTGCGGATGCGATCTCCCGAACACTATCCGACGGCAGAGTTACGTCATGCTCGTCATGACTGTGTGGCGTACCCGACATGGGATCGAATCCGTCGAAAATCAAGTCTCCGTGGATGTCGGTGGTGTAGTTTAAGTTTCTGAACCTGACCTGATGGCCAGGGGCGTAGCTCTCGATCTGCTCTAGATGGCCAAGTGAATTGGCCCGTAGTGCGAAGCCGCCGAATACGAAGATCTGTCCGGGGAGGAAAGCCTCACCCTGGACCAATGTCGGTGTCAAAACCGGAGGATCTCGGGTAGGGGGTCCCGAACTGTGCATCTAAGGCGGATGGTAATAGGAGGCAGGGGACACAATGTTTACCCAGGTTCGGGCCCTCTTGATGGAGGTAATACCCTACGTCCTGCTTGATTGTTCTTGATGATATGAGTATTACAAGAGTTATCTACCACGAGATCAAAGAGGCTAAACCCTAGAAGCTAGCCTATGGTATGATTGTATGTTGTCCTACGGACTAAAACCCTCCGGTTTATATAGACACCGGATGGGGCTAGGGTTACACAAGGTCGGTTACAAAGGAGGAGATATACATATCTGTATTGCCTATCTTGCCTTCCATGCCAAGTAGAGTCCCATCCGGACACGGGACAAAGTCTTCAATCTCGTATCTTCATAGTCCAACAGTCCGGCCAAATGATATAGTCCGGCTGTCCGGAGACCCCCTAATCTAGGACTCCCTCAATCATGATCATGTAGTTGAACTTGTGTGGGTTGCTCAAGGTTGATGTAGCTCATCAAGAGTTGGGAGCATCACTTGAAGTTTGAGTTCATCTACCTACATGAGTTAGTTTTTGCAAGGAAGAGCACTTGTGTATCCAAAATGACAACCATGATAGAATTTGTCAAAGGATATGTTTGAATGGTTGCGTGCTTCCTTGTCTTCATCCACCATTGTGTAGCGACTTAGTGATATAGAAATTGCTTAAGATGCGAGTGAGTTGCAATCTCATAGATTTCGATTCATCCAAGTACCTACACAGGTTAGATAGCATGCAAGGTGCAAATATATCCAAGACATAAGATAGTCAGCATAAGAGAAATATCAAGGATTAGTCATAGGCTCATGCCTTGCATGTATTAAATGGAGTTCCTACTCCAAGTTTGAAGCATAAATGATGTTCAATTCACCTCTTAACCTGCAAAACACTTTCTCATCAAGTGGTTTGGTAAATATATCCACCAATTGCTTATCGATGGGAACATGCTTAAGATTAATGTCCCCTTTGGCAACATGATCTCGAATGAAATGATGACGAACTTCAATATGCTTAGTTTGAGAATGTTGCACGGGATTGTGAGAAATTTTAATAGCACTTTCATTGTCACAAAGTAATGGAACATGTTTCACATATATCCCATAATCTTTAAGAGTTTGGGTCATCCAAAGTAATTGAGCACAACATGATCCAACCGCAATGTATTCCGCTTCGGCGGTGGATAAGGATACCGAGTTTTGTTTCTTGGAAGACCAAGACACAAGAGATCTACCAAGAAATTGACAAGTACCCAAAGTGGACTTTCTATCAACCTTATCACCGGCATAGTCTGAATCGAAGTAGCCAACAAGATCAAAGGAAGCCCTCTTTGGATACCGAATGCCAAAATTTGGTGTATGGATTAAGTACCTCACTATCCTTTTCACGGCCTTAAGATGGCATTATTTAGGAGCATCTTGATATCGTGCACACATGCACACACTTAGCATAATATCGGGACATGAAGCACATAGATATAACAATGAACCAATCATAGAGCGATAAACCTTTTGATCAACCGGTTCACCATCTTTGGTTAAATCAAGATGTCCACTAGTAGGCATGGGTGTAGTCATACCTTTGCATTCTTGCATATTGAACTTCTTGAATAAGTCCTTGGTGTACTTCATTTGATATACAAAGGTGCCTTCCTTAGTTTGCTTTATTTGCAAACCGAGAAAGAATTTGAGTTCACTCATCATCGACATCTCAAACTTCTCTGACATTAGCTTTCCAAACTTTTCACTAAAATGATGGTTAGTTGATCCAAATATAATATCATCGACATAAATTTGGCACACAAATAGTTGTCCATTAACGCTTTTAGTAAAAAGAGTAGAATCTATTTTTCCAATTTCAAAGCATTTTTCAATAAGAAACTTGGTCAAGCATTTATACCATGCTCTAGGAGCTTGTTTAAGACCATAAAGAGCTTTGTGAAGTTTGTAAACATGATTAGGTTTCTTAGGATTGACAAATCCGGGAGGTTTCTTAACATAAACTTCCTCCTCTATTTCACCATTTAGAAAAGCACTTTTAATGTCCATTTGGTACAAGGTGATATGATGATGATTAGCATAGGCAAGTAAGATGCGAACAGACTCAAGTCTAGCAACGGGGGCATATGTCTCACCATAGTCCATACCTTCGACTTGAGTGTAGCCTTGGGCGACGAGATGTACTTTGTTGTGAACTACTTGTCCATCTTCATATTGCTTGTTGTGAAACACCCATTTGGTACCGATGATGTTGTGGTTGTTGTCGGGATTCTCAACTAATGTCCAAACTTGATTTCTCTCAAAGTTGTCTAGCTCTTCATGCATGGCATTTATACAATCCGGATCTTCCAATGCTTCTTCAACCTTCATAGGTTCAATGCTAGAGATGAATGAGTAATGTTCACAAAAGTTAGCTAAACGAGTTTTAGAGCGAGTGATTCTCCCGGTTTGGATATCATTGTATATTTACTCGACGGGATGGTCTTTAGCAATTCTTGCTCGAACTCGTGAAAGCTTTTGCTTGGATCTTGGTTGAACATCTTCTTCATCTTGTTCTTGTTCTTGGCCTTCTTTGTTGTTGACGTTGTCGTTCTCTTGTCGTGGTGGAGAAGGAGTTGTTGGCGTTCATCTTGGTGCACTTCCTCATTTTCTTCATCTTGGTGTGTCGCACTTGTGGATGCTTCCATATCAACTCTTGGTTCACCTTGTCGTGAGGTAGAAGCTTCCACTTGGATGAACGAGGTACTCTCCTTCACCTCCGTTGGACGAATCTTGCCAATAGACAAGTCTTGGATTGCTTCCGAAGGGTCTTTGTCTCCTACATCAACTGGCAATTGCTCTACTTGCGAGCCATTAGATTCATCAAACTTCACATCTACCATCTCTCCAACCTTTTGGGTGAAATTGTTGTAGACACGGTATGTGTGAGAGTTTGAGCCATAACCAAGTAGGAAACCTTCATGAGACTTAGGAGCAAATTTAGAATGACGATGTTTATCAAGAATGTAGCACTTTGAGCCGAATACTCGAAAGTATCCAACTTGTGGTTTGTTACCAGTGAGGAGCTCGTATGCCGTCTTGCCGAGCAGCTTGTGAAGATACAAGCGATTTGTTGCATGACAAGCTGTCTCAACCGCTTCCGCCCAAACGTGCTTTGGCGTCTTGTACTCATCAAGCATCGTTCTTGCCATTTCGATGAGTGTCCGGTTTTTCCTCTCAACAACTCCATTTTGTTGAGGTGTGTACGTAGCCAAGAACTCATGTGAAATCCCTTCTTCGTCAAGAAAGGTGTCCACATTTGTGTTCTTGAACTCTATTCCGTTGTCGCTGCGAACCTTCTTGATTTTCACTTCAAATTGATTTTGGGCCTTCCTAGTGAAGTTTTTGAAGATCTTTTGGACCTGCGATTTGTCATCAAGAAAGAACACCCACGTAAATCTTGAAAAATCATCAAATATGACTAGTCCAAATGAGTTACCACCGAGACTCTTGTAGGCATTTGGACCAAAGAGATCCACGTGAAGTAGCTCGAGTGGTCTTCTCGTGGTCATGATGTTCTTCACAGGATGCCTTCCTCCAACCTGTTTACCTGCTTTACAAGCACTACAAAGTCTATCCTAATCAAATATGACATCGTTAACGCCAAGGATATGATTTTCTTTAATAAGCTTGTCAAGGTTTCACATACCAACATGACCTAATCGTCTATGCCATAACCAACCTTTAGAGGATTTAGCAATTAAGCAAGTTCTAGGTTGAGCCTTTTTAGTGAAATCAACAATGTAAAGATTACCTCTGCATATACCGGTAAAGACTATTTTATGATTATCTCTACGAAACACTTGGCAATCTACTTCAGTGAATAGGACATTGAAACCGAAATCAGCAAGTCTAGATACTGAAAGTAAATTGTAGCCAAGAGATTCAACGAGCATGACATTTTGTATGGAGCTATCATGTGAGATGGCCACCTTACCGAGGCCAACCACCTTACTCGTGAGTTATCACCAAAGGTGACATACTTTCGAGGGCCATCATTTTCAGCAAGCTCACGAAACATATCTTTATCTCCAGTCATATGATCAGTACATCCACTATTAAGAACCCATTCCTTTCCTCCGGCCATGTAGCCGCGAAGATTTGCCATAAGACCAAAGTGTCTCATCGCATCATCAAGGTCATAGTCACTATCATCATCCTCATCATAGTATCCATGTTCAACATCATCTTGTGATTGATCAATTCCTAGAGAGGGTAATTCATTAGATAAATGATCATTTCTATAGTTATCTTTATGAATTCTAATAGCCCTGGAAATGATATTGCTAATGATTCCAACATCTCCTTTGGCACTCGTAATATTAGTAAGCTCAAATAAGCAGTCACCAAATTTGGGATCATTGGAATTCATCTTAATCAAGGCAATGGATTTATGGAGAATTTCATCTAGATCTTTCAAGCAATAATTTGGAAAGAGTTCCTCAAGAAATTTCCATATGGTGTAGGCACACTTAAGAGTAGGCAAACATCCAATCAAGTTTCTAGGCAAGCCTCAAGTGATAAGATTAATAGTTCTAAGGTTGCGGATCATGTCAATTGACTTATCAAGGGTAGGATGCATGGGATCAACATGAGGTGCACAAGGGCTAGCTATATACTTGCTCAAATGATATTCATTGAAAATATCAAGCATTTCATTTTTTCACTCATGAAAATATTCTCCATCAAGAATAGGCACTCTATGTCTAAGACTCCCAAAAGTAGACACATCCATCTTCCTCCAATGGTGTTTAAACCAAGGTAATGGAGACCAAAGCTCTGATACCAATTGAAAGGATCGAGAAGAGTTGTCTAGAGGGGGGTGATTACACACTAAGTACTAAAAGTTGCAGTTTTTAATTTTCTTAAGTTGAAGTGGAGTTTAGGCACAAGTTTAACAAACACAATACATATCAAGCAAGCATGCAACAAGTAAACGAGCAGCAGAAAGTAAAGCATGCAACTTGCAAGAATGTAAAGGGAAGGGTTTGGAAGATTCAAACGCAATTGGAGACACAGATGTTTTTGTCATGGTTCCGATAGGTGGTGCTATCGTACATCCACGTTGATGGAGACTTCAACCCACGAAGGGTAACGGTTGCGCGAGTCCACGGAGGGCTCCACCCACGAAGGGTCCACGAAGAAGCAACCTTGTCTATCCCACCATGGCCATCGCTCACGAAGGACTTGCCTCACTAGCGGTAGATCTTCACGAAGTAGGCGATCTCCTTGCCCTTACAGACTCCTTGGTTCAACTCCACAATCTTGTCGGAGGCTCCCAAGTGACACCTAGCCAATCTAGGAGACACCACTCTCCAAGAAGTAACAAATGGTGTGTTGAGGATGAACTCCTTGCTCTTGTGCTTCAAACGATAGTCTCCCCAACACTCAACTCTCTCTCACAGGATTTGGATTTGGTGGAAAGAAGATTTGAGTGGAAAGAAACTTGGGGAAGGCTAGAGATCAAGATTCATATGGTAGGAATGCGATATCTTGGTCTCAACAAAAGTGTAGGTGGTTCTCTCTCAGAAAATATAGGTTGGAAGTGTAGTTTCATTCTGATGGCTCTCTCCACGAATGAAGAGGAGGTGGAGGGGTATTTATAGCCTCCACACAAAATCTAACCGTTACACATAACTTCCCAAACTCGGTGGGACTGAATGGTTAAACTCGGTCGGACCGATTCAGCAAAGCTAGCAACCGTTAGGATTTTCGGTGGGACCGACATGCAACTCTGTAGGACCGATATGGTTAGGGTTAGGGCATAACGTAATCTCGGTGAGACCGATTACACAAACTCGGTGAGACCGATTTTGGTAATAAGCTAGCTAGAGAGTTGGTCAGGTAAACTCGGTGGGACCGATCGCTCATTTCGGTGAGACCGAAATGTTACAAAGGGAAAACAGAGAGTTTACATTGCAATCTCGGTGGGACCGATCGCAAGTTTCGGTGAGACTGAAAGTATTGCAATAGTCAACAGAGAGTTTGCAATCCCATCTTGGTGAGACCGAGATCCCTATCGGTGAGACTGATTTGCCTAGGGTTTGTGGCAGTGGCTATGACATTTGAAACTCGGTGGCGCCGGATAGGAAGAATCGGTGGGGCCAAGTTTGACTTTTGGTTTAGGTCATATGTGGATGTGAGAAAGTAGTTGAGGGCTTTGGAGCATATCACTAAGCATTTGAGCAACAGCCTCATTAAGCAACACCTCATCCCTCCTTGATAGTATTGGCTTTTCCTATAGACTCAATGTGATCTTGGATCACTAAAATAGAAAATGTAGAGTCTTGAGCTTTGAGCTTGAGCCAATCCTTTGTCCTTAGCATCTTGAAGGGGTTTCACATCCTCTAGTCCATGCCACTTCACTGTTGAACTTATCTGAAACATACTAGATAAAAATGTTAGTCCAACAAGAGATATGTTGACATTAATTACTAAAACCACCTAGGGAGCACTTCTGCTTTCAGCATGGAATCGACACAAGTCTTGCTGATAGATGGTTGACCTGATCAAAGCCATCTCACATTCTTCCTCCAAGAGATCAACTGCGTCTTTGCATGCTTGTTCACCTTCAGCTTCTGAGAAAAGTTCCACTCGGGGAGAGTTGTGCAATAAGTCGCTCAGAAGCACCGCTTCAGCCCCATACACCATGAAGAAAGGGGTTCAGTTAGTCGACCGGTTTGGAGTTGTTCTCAGTCCCCATAAGACAGACGGCAATTCAGTCACCCAAGCTCCAGCAGCATGCTTGAGATCGTGCATCAGTCGGGGTTTCAGCCCTTGAAGTATCAAACCATTCACCCTTTCTGCCTGCCCATTCGACTGCGGATGCGCAACAGATGCGTAGTCCACCTGTGTGCCTTGGGAAGCGCAGAATGCTCTGAACTCATCAGAATCAAAGTTGGAGCCATTATCTGTGATAATACTGTGAGGTACTCCATATCTGAAAATGAGTTCTCTGTGAAACTGATGGCAGTGCTTGAATCAAGATTCTTGATAGGCTTGGATTTGATCCATTTAGTGAACTTGTCGACTGCTACAAGCAAATGAGTGAAACCGCTTCTGCTGGTCTTGAAGCGTCCAACCATATCCAACCCCCAAATAGCAAACGGCCAGACGAGTGGAATAGTTTTCAAGGCTGATGCAGGCTTGTGGGACATGTTTGAGTAGAACGGACAACCTTCGCACTTGTCGACTATATCTTTTGACATCTCATTTGCTCGCGGCCAGTAGAATCCTGCTCGGTATGCTTTGGCTACGATGGTCCGAGAGGACGCATGGTGACCATAGGTCCCCAAGTGGATATCATTGAGAATCATTCGACCTTCTTCTGGCATGATGCATCGCTGAGCAACTCTAGTAACACTCTCTCTGTAGAGTTGTTCACCTATCACGGTAAAGGCTTTGGATCAACGGACAATCTGACGGGCTTCATCTTCATCCTCCGGAAGCTCCTTCCTGAGCAGGTATGCAATATAAGGCACTGTCCAATCGGGGGTGATGACCAAAACCTCCATGATCAGGTCGACCACGACCAGGACTTCGATCTCAGTCAGATCGGTAGAACTTTTCGGTTGCGGGGGCTCTTCCATGAAAGGATCCTCTTGAACTGATGGGGAATGGAGGTGCTTCAAGAACACATTGCTGGGGATAGGCTTCCGAGTGGAACCTAACTTCACCAAGTCATCCGCTGCTTGATTCTTGATTCGGGGTATGTGGTGGAGCTCTAAACCCTCAAACTTCTTTGTCAACCTTCTTACTTCATTGCAATAACCAGTCATAGCTGGGCTCCTGATGTCCCACACCTTCATCACTTGATTGACCACTAAATCCGAGTCACCGTAAACCATCGGGCGACAGACCTCAAGTGAAATGGCCATACGCAACCCATACAGAAGTGCCTCATACTCAGCTTCATTTTTGGAGGAAATCAAAGTGAATCTGGAGAACATAACTGAGTTTGTCGACTCGTGGGGATACCAGGACTACCCCAGCACCAGAACCATTCAGCATCTTGGACCCATCAAAGAACATAGTCCAATGTTCCAAGTGAATTTTGAGTCGGTTGTTGCTGTTCAATCCACTCGGCGAGGAAATCTGCTATTGCTTGGGACTTGATTGCTTTCTTTGCCTCAAACTTGATATCCAGTGGAAGGAGTTCAATTGCCCACTTTGCCACTCAACCAACTGCATCTCTGTTGTTTAGAATTTCTTACAATGTAGCATCGCTGACGACTGAAACTGGGTGATCTGAAAAGTAGTGTGCAACTTTCTTCGCAGTCAAGTAAATTCCATAGACAAGCTTCTAATAATGCGGATATCTCTGCTTGGACGGAGTCAAGACTTCAGAAATATAATACACTGGGTGTTGAACTTTGTAGGCTTTGCATTCTTCTTCTCGCTCGACCGTGATCACTATGCTGACAACCTGTCCAGTGGTTGCTATATATAGTAGTAGAGGCTCTTTGCTGGCTGGGGCAGCAAGCACCGGCTGGGCAGACAGCAGGGCTTTGAGCTCTACAAACGCTGCTTCAGCTTCAGGAGTCCACTCGCACTTGTCAGACTTCTTCATCTGTCAGTAAAGAGGTAATTCCTTTTCACCGAGATGAGAAATGAATCGACTCAGAGCGGCCAAACAACCAGTAAGCTTCTGAATGTCGTGCACACGCACAGGGCGTTTCATTCGGAGGATTGCACCAACTTTTTCTGGGTTTGCATCGATCCCTCGTTCGGAAACGAGGAAACCGAGTAACTTTCCACCTGGGACTCCGAATGTGCACTTCGACGGATTAAGCTTGATATCATATCTCCTCAAATTGGCAAAGGTTTCAGCGAGGTCAGTCAACAGGCCGGAACCTTTACGCGACTTGACCACGATGTCATCCATGTATGCTTCCACATTCTGACTGATTTGAGTGAGCAAGCACTTCTGAATCATGCGCATGAATGTGGCGCCAACGTTTTTGAGACCAAAAGGCATGGTAACATAGCAAAAACACCCGAATGGGGTGATGAAGGCGGTTTTTATTTCGTCGGGTCCATACAGTCGGATCTGATGGTACCCGGAATATACATCCAAAAAGGATAAATGCTCACACCCCACAGTTGAGTCGACAATCTGGTCGATTCGAGGGAGAGGGAAATGATCTTTCGGGCAGGCCCGACTGATGTGTTTGAATTCGATGCATATGCGAAGTGAATCATCTTTCTTGGGGACCATGACGACATTGGCGAGCCACTCGGAGTGGTACATCTCTCGGATGAACTCAGCTGCCAGAAGCCAAACCACTTCCTCGCTAATGGCCTTCCTTTTCTCCACAGCGGACCGACGGAGATACTCCTTGACTGGTTTTACTTTTGGGTCGACTCGCAAATGGTGCTAAGCTAGTTCCCTGGGTACACCTGGCATGTCGGACGGTTTCCATGCGAAGATGTCCCCGTTCTTATGGAGGAACTGGACGAGCGCTTCTTCGTATTTGCTGTCGAGTGTTGTTGATATATGAGTCGAGGCAGCATTGGGGTTAGTCGGAAGAATGTGAACGGGTTTTGTTTCACCGGATGACTGAAATGCAGACTCTGAAGCAGACTTCTTAGCGCGCAACAAATCAGTCGGGTCAGCAGTTTTTTTGTACTCTTCCATTTCTACTGCTGCCATTTGCTCACCGGCAATTTTTGAACCTTTCTGGAGTCACTCTTCTGCTCTCTGCCGATTACCAGTGATTGTAATCACACCTCTGGGACCAGGCATCTTCAATTTGAGGTAAACGTAACATGGTCGAGCCATGAAATGAGCATATGCAGTCCTGCCCAGAATAGCATGGTAGGCACTGTGAAAGTCCACAGCCTCAAATGTCAACTTTTCCTTGCGGTAATTCTTGGAATCACTGAAAACCACATCCAGGGTGACTTGGCCGAGTGAATCAACCTTCTTCCCTGGAATGACTCCGCGGAAACGCATGTTGCTCTCGGTGAGTTTGGACATCGGAATGCCCATCCCTCGGAGGGTCTCAGCATACAAAATGTTCAGACCACTGCCACCATCCATCAGAACCTTGGTCAATCGGGTGCCTCCAACGACTGGGTCGACCACCAACGCTTGCCACCCGGGGGTAGCAACATGCACTGGGTGATCGGACTGGTCGAATGTGATAGGAGTCTTGAATCACTTCAGATATGTCGGTGTCGCTGGAGCAACCATGTTCACTTCTCTGTTGAAAACTTCACTAGGAATGCTCTCTAGGTCAGCAAAAATCACTAAAGTGGCATTGACGTTAGGGTAACCATCGTCCCCCTCTTTGTCTTCATCCTTATCAGATTCCTTTTCTTTCTTGCTGGGACGACCCTCTTGGAAGCTCTGAATTAGGAGTCGGCACTGTCGAGTGGTATGCTTGGGGTAAATCAGGTTTCCCTCTTCATTCGTCCTAGTGTGTATATGACACAGCAAATCTAGAACATCATTTCCTGCTTGATGTACTCTACTGCCAGTCGGACGGTCTCCGTCTAGCCCTTCTCTATGTGCTCGGTTTCTGTCGACCAGACCTTGTACAAGAATTGACCTCGCATCAAATCTAGGCTCTCTTGGGTCGATTGGAACCCTCCGCTCATCGCTATACGGGCGCCTGTCATCATACTGTCGGGGCACGTACGATTCACCCCTTGGAGGGGGTGTAGGCACTCGACGGCGGTCATCACGGCCGAGTCGATGATCATACTGCTCGTGGTTCCGACCCAGGTATTGCTCTTGGCGGTGTCCACGACCCTCACGCTGCAGAGGCGATCTTGGGTTGTGAGCTGACTGGACTGTGTCCGCCACCATAGACCTACTATGGATCCTGTTGCGAGACTGAGAAACGGCTATGTTTTGTTCTCCTGCTGCCCGGAGTAGCGCTCGGATCTGCATCAAACATCTTCCAGCCTCTGATTGGGACGGCTGGATCGACTCTGCTATACGGGCTGCAGCTATAAAATTCTAAATCGATGTGCGGTATACCTGGGGTGCAGACGGAAACAACTGTCGCTGTCGTCAACTGGACTCGGGGATCTGTCGTCTAGCGCGTTCGTCGAGTGAATGCTGAAGGATCTCTAGCCGCGCGCGCTCGGCCAAAGTGGCCAGGCGCACAGACTCAAGGCCCGAGCCTCGGAGGTCTCTCCAATTATGGGAGTGTGGAGCGCCTCCTCATTGCGATGGTGCAGCTCGTCCCTATGCTGTGAAGTGAGGGCTTCAGGGCGATATTCCTCATGACCATGTGATGAACCGCCATCACCATCGCCACCGTCGCCGCGACAGAAACCCGGAGGGCTACGCGGCGTGTCGACCATCAGGACTTCCGCCACAGGGTCGCTGCTGTCGCACTCGGACAGAGTCTCGACAGAACCAGTCGACGGGTCGAATAGTCCGTAGAGAGATTCATCAGGCTCGATGGCCGCGACTTGTGGAGTGGCCGACTGATGGGCCACCACATGCTTTACCCACTGCTGAAGCCGCGATCGACCAGACCGCTTGCGACGGTGAGCGGCGAGGAGCGAAGATGTTGTGGGAGCCGACCGATACTGGGTCGACGGCTGCCGTAGAAGGACGCCGCAGACACATGCGCGAAAGTGCGTCGCCCCGCGGACGGGGAGCCTCTCGACGTCGAGGGGGGCCTCCTGGACCAGGAGGAGTCGTCGGTGATGAAAACGACCGTGCTGAGATGGATCTCGCGGCCCTCAGCCAAACCGTCACCGAAAACCATGATGATGGAGATCGGGAAAATTGGAACCTCACTGAAAGTCGCTAAGACATCTGCCCCACGGTGGGCGCCAACTGTCATGGGAGTAAGTCTGAGAGTAGAATAGGGGGTACGTAGGAGGATGCAAGATCCTAGCTACGGCAAGGTTATGCACGCAAGATTTATGAGTTCAGGCCCTTCTCGGAGGAAGTACCAACACTACATCTCAGTGCCCAGAGGCTTGGTCGATTGGTTTATGCGTGAGAGTTACAGGGGGTGCGAACCTTTGTGCCGGTGGAGGTGGGTGGCTTATATAGAGTGTGCCAGGACCCGAGCCAGCCCATGTTACAAAGGGTTCAATGTACATTAAGACAGAGTGTTACTCATAACGCCAGTAATAAAGGAGTATAAATGATCTTTTAAGTCTACAAAGTGATTGCCTAGTCGTTGCCATCCCGAGTGACGTTAGGCCTTCTCTACTCCGAGTGATTTCTTGTATCGTCGAGTGATTCATTCTCTTGTTCGAATGGAATTGGGGTATCCAAGTGAGGTTGAAGGCCGAGTGGATTGTACTCCCCGATAACTCAGTCGGTTTCTCTTCTTGTGCTTTGAATGCCTTTGTCTCTAGGGCAGTGTCCTTGGGTAGTGTGTCTAGGTCAGGCCTATGACCCTACCCAAGGTACATGTCATCGTTAGGCGCACCCTGGTGGGTTGTGCTTACCCAGGCCCACCTCCGGTGCCCATCTTTTGGTATATAAGTCATTTTTACCTAGAAAAAATAAGGAGAGGACTTTTGGGACGAAGCGCCGCCGCCTCGAGGCAGAACTTGGGCAAGAGCACTTTTGCCCTCCGGCGGAGCGATTCTGCCGGGGGAACTTCCCTCCCAGAGGGGGAAATCATCGTCATCATCATCACCAACAACTCTCCCATCCCGGGGAGGGCAATCTCCATCAACATCTTCAACAACACCATCTCGTCTCAAACCCTAGTTCATCTGTTGTGTTCAATCTTGTTACTGTAACTATAGATTGGTGCTTGTGGGTGACTAGTAGTGTCGATTACATCTTGTAGTAGATTACTATATGGTTTATTTGGTGGAAGATTATATGTTCAGATCCAAATATGCGATTTAATACCCCTCTAATCTTGAGCATTCTTATCATCTGTGAGTAGTTACTTTTGTTCTTGAGGTCATGGGAGAAATCATGTTGCAAGTAATCATGTGAACTTGATATGTGTTCGATATTTTGATAGTATGTATGTTGTGATTCCCTTAGTGGTGTCATGTGAACGTCGACTACATGAAACTTCACCATATTTGGTCCTAAGGGAATGCATTGTGGAATAGAAATTAGATGATGGGTTGCGAGAGTGACAGAAGCTTAAACCCGAGTTTATGCGCAATCCATAAGGGACCGATTGGATCCAAAATTTAAAGCTATGGTTAGAATTTATTCTTAATACTTTTCTCGTAGTTGCGGATGCTTGCGGAGGGTTAATAATAAGTAGGAGGTTTTTTCAATTAAGAACAGCACCTAAGCACCGGTCCACCCACATTTCAAATTAGCAAAGTACCGAACACGAATTAAGCCAACATGATGAAAGTGACTAGATGAAATTCCCGTGTACCCTGAAGAACGTTTTGCTTATCATAAGAGACCGTTTTGGCATGTCCTTTTCCTCAAAAGGTTTGGGCTACCTTGTTGCACTTTTGTTACTACTATCGTTACTTGCTCGTTACAAATTATCTTGCTATCAAAATACTCTGTTACTTACAATTTAAGCACTTGCAGACATTACCTTGCTGAAAACCACTTGTCATTTCCTTCTGCTCCTCGTTGGGTTTGACACTCTTACTTATTTAAAAGAGCTATAATTGATTCCCCATACTTTTGTGTCATCAAGGCTATTTTCTGGCGTCGTTGCCGGGGAGTGAAGCGCCTTTGGTAAGTGGAATTTGGTAAGGAAACATTTATATAGTGTGCTGAAATTTATTGTCACTTGTTACTATGGAAAATAATCCTTTGAGGGGTTTGTTTGGGGTATCTTCATCTCGTCCAGAACCACAATTAGCTACCCCTCAACCTACTGCACCTACTGAAAATATTGAATATGAAATTCCTTCGGGTATGATAGAACAACTGCTAGCTAATCCTTATGCAGGAGATGGAACCGAACATCCTGATATGCACTTGATATATGTAGAACAAATTTGTGGATTATTTAAGCTTGCAGGTTTACCCGGGGATGAAGTTATGAAAAAGGTTTTCCCTTTATCTTTGAAGGGAAAAGCATTGGCATGGTATAGGCTATGCGATGATATTGGATCTTGGAATTGGAATCGATAGAAATTGGAGTTCCACCAAAAAAATTATCCTACGCATCTAGTTCATCGTGATCGGAATTATATATATAATTTTTGGCCTCGTGAAGGAGAAAGTATCGCTCTAGCTTGGGGGAGGCTTAAGTCAATGTTATATTCATGCCACAATCACGAGCTCTCAAGAGAAATTATTATCCAGAACTTTTATGCTCGGCTTTCTCATAATGATCAAACCATGCTTGATACTTCTTGTGCTGGTTCTTTTATGAAGAAGACTATTGAATTCCAGTGGGATCTTTTGGAAGGAATTAAATTCAACTCTAAAGATTGGGAACTCGACAAAGGTAAAGAGTGAGGTATGAAACTTAAGTATGATTGTGTTAAATCTTTTATGGATACCGATGCTTTTCAAAAGTTTAGCACTAAATATGGACTTGACTCAGAGATAGCAGCCTCCTTTTGTGAATCATTTGCTACTCATGTTGAACTCCCTAAAGAGAAGTGGTCTAAATATCACCCACCTATTAAATAAGAAACTAAAGAACCGGTACCGGTTAAATAAGAAACTACACTTTATAATGTTGATCCAGTTATTCCTTCTGCGTATATAGAGAAACCACCTTTCCGTGTTAGGATAAAGGAACATGCTAAAGTTTAAACTGTGGTAAACAGAAGCTATATTAGAACACCTAAACCTTGATGAACAAATTAAAATAGAACCTATAATTGCTATGGTTAAAGATCTCTTGGAAGAAGATATGGATGGTCCTGTTATTTACTTCTGTGAAGAAGCTGCTAGAATTGCCAAACTTGATAAAAAGGATAAACATAGATCTCAGTTAAAATAGTAGATCACTGTTATCAAGGTTTTTGTGACATAGGTGCTAGTGTGAGTGCTATTCCCTACACCTTATATCAAGAAATTATGAATGATATAGCACCCGTAGAAATAGAAGACATAGATGTTACTATTAACCTTGCTAATAGAGACACAATATCACCGATTGGGATTATTAGAGATGTTGAAGTCTTGTGTGGGAATATTAAATACCCTACTAATTTTCTTGTTCTTGGTTCCCCACAAGATGACTTTTGTCCCATTATCTTTGGTAGACCTTTCTTGAACACCGTTAATGCTAGAATAGATTGTGAGAAGCAAACTGTCGGTGTTAGTTTTGGTGCTGAGTCTCATGAATTTATTCTTTCCAAGTTTAGTAGAAAGCTTCATGAAAAAGAATTGCCTAGTAAGGATGAATTAATTGGTCTTGCTTCTATTGCTGCACCACCTACTGATCCTTTAGAACAATATTTGCTAGACCATGAAAATGATTTACATATGCATGAAAGAAATTAAATAGATAAAAATTTATTTGAACAATGTCCTTTGATTAAACAAAATTTTCCTATTGAACCTCTAGGAGGTCTTTCTCCACCTAAAGGTGATCCTGTGTTTGAATTAAAACAATTGCCAGACACTTTGACATAAGCTTATCTTGATGAAAAGAAGATATATCCTGTTATTATTAGTGCTAACCTTTCAAAACATGAAGAAGAAAGATTATTAAAAGTTTTGAGGAAGCACCGAGCTGCTATTGGATATGCTCTTGATGATTTAAAGGGCATTAGTCCCACTCTATGTCAGCATAAAATTAATATGGAACCTGATGCTAAACCCGTTGTTGATCACCAACGTTGGTTAAACCCGAAGATGAAAGAAGTGGTAAGAAACGGAAATATTAAAACTTCTAGAAGCAGGTATAATCTATCCTATAGCTGATAGTAGATGGGTAAGTCCTGTTCATTGTGTCCCTAAGAAAGGAGGTATTACTGTTGTTCCTGATGATAAGAATGAACTTATTCCACAAAGAATTGTTACAGGCTATAGAATGGTACTTGATTTTAGAAAATTAAACAAAGCAACTAGAAAAGATCATTACCCTCTGCCTTTTATTGATCAAATGCTTGAAATATTATCCAAGCACACACATTTTTGCTTCCTTGATGGATATTCTGGTTTTTCACAAATACATGTTTCTCAACCTGATCAAGAAAAGACCACTTTTACTTGTCCCTTTGGAACTTATGCTTATAGACGTATGCCTTTTGCTTTATGTAATTCACCTGCTACCTTTCAAAGATGTATGACCGCTATATTCTCCGACTTTTGTGAAAAGATTGTTGAGGTTTTCATGGATGACTTTTCTGTTTATGGGAAGTCTTTTGATGATTGTCTGAGAAATCTTGATCGAGTTTTGCAGAGATGTGAACAAACAAATCTTGTCTTGAATTGGGAGAAGTGCCACTTTATGGTTAATGAAGGCATTGTCTGGGGTCATAAGTTTTTTGAAAGAGGTATTGAAGTGGACAAAGCTAAGGTTGATGCAATTGAGAAAATGCCATGTCCTAAAGATATAAAAGGTATTCGTAGTTTCTTAGGTCATGCTGGTGTCTATAGGAGATTATCAAAGACTTCTCTAAAATTTCTAGGCCTCTTACTAGTCTCTTACAAAAGGATATTCCTTTTTGTTTTTGATGATGATTTTTTAGAAGCCTTTGAAACACTCAAGAAAACCTTAATTTCTGCACCTATTGTTCAACCATCTGATTGGAACTTGCCTTTTGAAATTATGTGTGATGCTAGTGATTATGTTTTTGGTTCTGTTCTAGGACAAAGAGTTGATAAGAAAGTGAATGTTATTCATTATGCTAGTAAAACTCTAGACAGTGCTCAAAGAAATTATGCTACTACTGAAAAAGAATTCTTAGCACTAGTGTTTGCTTGTGATAAATTTAGACATTATATTGTTGATTCCAAATTAACTGTTCACACAGACCATGTTGCTATTAAATATCTTATGGAAAAGAAAGATGCTAAACCTAGACTTATTCGATGGGTTCTCTTATTACAAGAACTAGATGATACCCCGCGCGTTGCTGTGGGAATTAGTTGTATTATATTTTGATGAGATTTAGTTATATGTAATATTAATCTTAGATCAGTAACTAAGAACTTGAATAGAACATAATGTACAGTATAGGATTATTCTTTGGTTTAAAAAATATTTGTTATATATAAGTAGCATAATATAATGTACGCCGGGCCTTTATCCATGCATAATATGGATCTGCAGACTACTTTCAGGAAAAACAATGTTAATAGTTAGCTTAGCATAGTAAACATCACGGGCAAGTTGGGAGATCATATGGCATCACCGCAATTTTGTATAGTACAATTGCACTTAATTTTCCCTCAAGAAAAAAATTGCCTTGCTTAATTTTGTTCATGCTATTATTCCCTGAAGACTTTGTATTGGCTGGTAGCATTGTCCATGGAATTAGTAGCTAGCAATTGACTACGAAGAGAAAAACAAATATAGAGTCGATTAAATTCCGTATGAAAAATCTTACATGTTAGCATTTACAAAACCATATTCCAAAAAAAAGTTCGCAAATAGATATCCGGACATGTAGTGACCTATTGGTATATCAAAAAGTATGTGCTAGATACACAAAACATGTGCATAATTTAGGACACGTAGTGATTGTTGACTGTATTTAGATTTAATTTCCAATTGCACTTGGTTGCAGCTGTTGAACTGTTTGTATAAATTTGATGTTTCATGTTATCCTTGTAGAACTTAGAAAATCACGTTACTTCACTTCCCTTTCCACCAGGTGTCAGTTTTTCTATATCACTTGGATGCAATCGATAACTTATCAAAGTTTAAAAATACTGAAATGTTGTATCGACGCCATAAGAATATTCAACATGTGTACTTGTGATCTCAAAATAAAAATGGCATGTACTGTTAATATGTCAGAAACGCACTATATATGATCAATAGTTATGCCATTCAGATTTAAGCCACCCAGTTATGTCTTCTCTCAGCGCTGACGGACATGTGCCTATATCCTATGACAATATAACCAAAGGGGTGTTAAATGGACTATATATTTGGAAATTTAAAAAGTACATGCATGAGAAGTTGAAGCATCAAACCTGAAAGTGAAGGATGTTTTGCACCATAAAGATCGGTCGGATTCAAGAGTAGAGAAAATTATCATCAGTTATGCGTATATGAGATATTGTTTTTGAGAAGGTTGTTGGTCATTTTTAGATCATATTAATTTGGTTAAACATAAGGGAATGCGTAGAATGCACTCTATACCTGCAAGAATAAAACAAACAAACCATTTTATTAGCAAAACATCCAGATTGTAGTATATATATAATCACAAAGTGACAACATTAATCATAAGAAATCTTGAGTAGATGATCTCGTTGTATAGTGCATAGAGTTAATCGTTGTAGACGAATTAAAATGCAGCAAGAAGCCAGCATCACTCCCTACCTCTATCGGGTAGGATTGCTAGCAGTCAGAAGGTTGAGAAGAAATCAAAGAGGCAGGTATTTGGGACCATCCTAATGAACAAAAACATGTGAAGGCCGATGAATTAGAATGCAGAAATAAGGGCTTGAAAGATCAGACGCGGGAAGAAACATCAGTGCGTACCTCCGTGCAGTAATAGAAGTAGGAATTAACGGATTTCTAACAACATGTGGCCTGCTGCAAAATCATGAGCACAGAGCCATTCCAACAAATAACTAAAAAGAAAGATGATAGATCAAGATGCTATGGCGAAAAGGAATAGAGAGATTATAGGAATCAAAAGAGAAATTGCGACATTGATGAACCAATCTTAATTACTTGGGAAGAACTCTTCATGTGCAAAACTTGATTATTTGGAAATAGTCAAAAGGGGAAAATACACAACTTAGCTGGAGTGCGTAGTAGAAACATCTTTGCACGGTGTCCGGATGTGTGCGTTGGCCAGGTGTTGCGGTGCGGGAGGCAGCCACAGAACGCAATGGCCTCCATTAGAGGAGCGAAGCTTCTGATGTGGATCGCGGTGAGGGAGGCAGCCAGAGTGTCGTCCATAGGAGGAGCGACACTTTCGATGTGGGTCGATGGTAGTTGTGCGTCCAGCTTGGCCAACACCCGACAAGCATGACCGGGTGAGGAAGGCGACGACTATGTGAACGCAAGAAGAACCTGCTGCTAGGTTGGGCAGCGCAGACGGCCGGTGGAGGAGCGATGCCGGAGCTACCATGGACGGAATGAAGACATGGACAGGGAGAGAGGACTAGGGCACCGCCGTCTTGATGATGCAGGAAGCATACTTGCAAGGAGAACGTAGGTCCAGATAATCCCGGAGTGCCGCGGAGGCGAGCCTGATTAGTGGTCGGAGCACATGGCGTGGAGATGGGATCCCAGTCGCCGCTCACTACGGGAAAAGAATTCTGAAGGAGGGATCGATCGGTTGCTGCTTGCTTAAGATGAGTAACGATGAAGGAGAGAAAATAAATAAAATATGCGATGGGAAGGGGAGACGATTGCGCTGGGCATTAATACGGTTGAATTCATAGCGGGTAGCGGCACGCACGTTAGATGGTGGGTGGAGATTTTCGCGGCTGCAGGGTGGGCGTCGCGCTACAGCTGATCCAATGGATAACGCAGGTACGCAACAGTGCCATGGGACAGCAAAACGTTATTTCCATAATGACGTGGGAACAATTTTTACTGAGGTGGCATGATTGATGACGTGGATAGCCTGCATGCTTAGATAAATATGGTAGGGGGGTGAATCTCTTAGATATATAGGATTTGATTTACATATCATTGATAGAAAAGGACCTGAGAACCCAGAAGCTGATAATTTATCTAGGCTTGAAAATGTGCTTGATGACCCACTACCTATTGATGATAGCTTTCCGGATGAGCAGTTAGCTGCAATAAATGTTGCTCACAGCACTCCTTGATATGCTGATTATGCTAATTACATTGTTGCTAAATATTTACCACCTAGCTTTACATACCAACAAAAGAAAAAAATTCTTCTATGATTTAAGACATTACTTTTCGGATTACCCGCATATTTATAAAGAAGTAGTAGATGGTATTATTAGACATTGTGTACCTGAGCATGAACATGGATGAATCCTACAGAAATGTCACTTCGAAGCTTATGGAGGGCATCATGATGGAGATAGAACTGCTCACAAGGTATTGCAATCTGGATTTTATTGGCCTACTCTCTTCAAGGATGCCCGTAAGTCTGTCTTATCTTGTGACGAATGTCAAAGGATAGGTAATATCGGTAAGCGTCAAGAAATGCCTATGAATTATTCACTTGCTGTTGAACCATTTGATGTTTGAGGATTTGATTACATATGACCTTTTCCTTCCTCTAATGGGTATACACATATTCTGGTTGCTGTTGATTATGTTACTAAATGGGTAGAAGCTATTCCAACTAGTAGTGTTGATCACAACACCTCTATTAAAATGCTTAAGGAAGTTATTTTCGCAAGGTTTGGAGTCCCTAGATATTTAATGACTGATGGTGGTTCACACTTTATTCACGATGCTTTCCATAAAATGCTTGCAAAGTATGATGTTAACCATAGAATTGCATCACCTTATCATCCTCAGTCTAGTGGTCAAGTTGAACTTAGCAATTGATGTCTACTACACAACCTTCTTCTTGTAGATGTTGTAGGGCCTCCAAATGCAGAGGTTTGTAGGATAGTAGCAAATTTCCCTCAAGTGGATGACCTAAGGTTTATCAATCCGTGGGAGGTGTAGGATGAAGATGGTCTCTCTCAAACAACCCTGCAACCAAATAGCAAAGAGTCTCTTGTGTCCCCAACACACCCAATACAATGGTAAATTGTATAGGTGCACTAGTTCGGCGTAGAGATGGTGATACAAGTGCAATAAGGATGGTAGATATAGGTTTTTGTAATCTGAAAATATAAAAACAGGAAGGTAACTAATGATAAAAGTGAGCGAAAATGGTATTGCAATGCGTTAAAACAAGGCCTAGGGTTCATACTTTCACTAGTGCAAGTTCTCTCAACAAGGATAACATAATTAGATCTTAAAACTATCCCTCAACATGCAACAAAGAGTCACTCCAAAGTCACTAATAGCGGAGAATAAATGAAGAGATTATTGTAGGGTACGAAACCGCCTCAAAGTTATTATTTCCGATCAATCCAATGGGCTATTCCTATAAGTGTCACAAACAGCCCTAGAGTTCGTAGTAAAATAACACCTTAAGACACAAATCAACCAAAACCCTAATGTCACCTCAAGTATCCGCGGGTATGATTATATGATATGCATCACACAATCTCAGATCCATCTATTCAACCAACACAAAGAACTTCAAAGAGTGCCCCAAAGTTTCTACCAGAGAGTCAAGACAAAAACGTGTGCCAACCCCTATGCATAAGTCCACAAGGTCACAGAACTCGCAAGTTGATCATCAAAACATACATCAACTGGATCACGTGAATATCCCATTGTCACCACAGATAAGCACATGTAAGACAAACATCAAGTGTTCTCAAATCCTTAAAGACTCAATCTAATAAGATAAGTTCAAAGGGAAAACTCAATTCATCACACGAAGATAGACGGGGAGAAACATCATAAGATCCAAGTATAATAGCAAAGCTCGTGGTACATCAAGATCATGCCATATCAAGAACACGAGAGAGAGAGAGAGATCAAACACATAGCTACTGGTACATACCCTCAGCCCCGAGGGTGAACTACTCCCTCCTTGTCGTGGAGAGCGCCGGGATGATGAAGATGGCCACCGGTGATGGATCCCCCCTCCGGCAGGGTGCCAGAACAGGGCCCAGATTGGTTTTTGGTAGCTACAGAGGCTTGTGGCGGCGGAACTCCCAATCTAGGTTTCTTTTATGGGGTTTTTGTATTTATAGGAATTTTTGGCATCGGTCTCACATTAGGGGGGTCTCCGAGTCATCCACGAGGTAGGGGCGCGTCCAGGGGGGTAGAGCGCGCCTTCCACCCTCGTGGATGGCTCGGGACTCTTCTGGCCCAACTATTTTACTCCGTGGGCTTCTTTTGGTCCATAAAAATCATCAAAAATTGGCACGTCAATTGGACTCCATTTGGTATTCTTTTTCTGTAAAACTCAAAAACAAGAAAAAAAATAGAAACTGGCACTGGGCTCTAGGTTAATAGGTTAGTCCCAAAAATCATATATAATAGCTTGTAGATGCATATAAAACATCCAAGATGGATGATATAATAGCATGGAACAATAAAAAATTATAGATACATTGGAGATGTATCAAGCATCCCCAAGCTTAATTCCTACTCGTCCTCGAGTAGGTAAATGATAAAAACAGGATTTTTGATGTGGAATGCTACCTAACATATTTATCAATGTAATCTTCTTTATTGTGGCGAGAATATTCAGATCCATAAGATTCAAAACAAAAGTTTAATATTGACATAAAAACAATAATACTTCAAGCATACTAACAAAGCAATCATGCCTTCTCAAAATAACATGGCTAAAGAAAGCTATCCCTACAAAATCATATAGTCTGGCTATGCTCTATCTTCATCACACAAAGTATTTAAACATGCACAACCCCGATGACAAGCCAAGCAATTGTTTCATACTTTTGATGTTCTCAAACTTTTTCAATCTTCACGCAATACATGAGCGTGAGCCATGGACATAGCACTATAGGTGGAATAGAATGGTGGTTGTGGAGAAGAAAAAAAGGAGAAGGTAGTCTCACATCAACGGGCTATGGAGATGCCCATCAATAGATATCAATGTGAGTGAGTAGGGATTGCCATGCAACGGATGCACTAGAGTTATAAGTGTATGAAAGCTCAAAAGGAAACTAAGCGGGTGTGCATCCAACTTGCTTGCTCACGAAGACCTAGGGCACTTTGAGGAAGCCCACCATTAGAATATACAATCCAAGTTCTATAATGAAAAATTACCACTAGTATATGAAAGTGACAAAATAGGAGACTCTCTATCATGAAGATCATGGTGCTACTTTGAAGCACAAGTGTGGAAAAATGATAGTAGCATTGCCCCTTCTCTCTTTTTCTCTCATTTTTTTTATTTTTTTATTTGGGCCTTTTCTCCTTTTTATGGCCTCTTTTTTCCTTTTTTTTATTTTTCATCCGGAGTCTCATCCTGACTTGTGGGGGAATCGTAGTCTCCATCATCCTTTCCTCACTGGGACAATGCTCTAATAATGAAGATCATCACACTTTTATTTACTTACAACTCGATACTTAGAACAAAATATGACTCTATGTGAATGCCTCCGGTGGTGTACCGGGATGTGCAATGAATCAAGAGTAACATGTATGAAAGAATTATGAATGGTGGCTTTGCCACAAGTACGATGTCAACTACATGATCATGCAAGGCAATATGACAATGATGGAGTGTGTCATAATAAACAGAACGGTGGAAAGTTGCATGGCAATATATCTCGGAATGGCTATGGAAATGCCATAATAGGTATCTATGGTGGTTGTTTTGAGGAAGGTAAATGGTGGGTTTATGGTACCGGCCAAAGTTGCGCGGTACTAGAGAGGCTAGCAATGGTGGAAGGGTGAGAGTGCGTATAATCCATGGACTCAACATTAGTCATAAAGAACTCACATACTTGTTGCAAAAATCTATTAGTTATCGAAACAAAGTATTACGTGCATGCTCCTAGGGGGATAGTTTGGTAGGAAAATACCATCGCTCGTCCCCGACCGCCACTCATAAGGAAGACAATCAATAAATAGATCATGCTCCAACTTCATCACATAACGGTTCACCATACGTGCATGCTACGGGAATCACAAACTTTAACACAAGTATCTCTCAACTTCACAACTACTCTACTAGCATGACCCTAATATAACCATCTTCATATCTCAAAACAATCATAAGGAATCAAACTTCTCATAGTATTCAATGCACTTTATATGAAAGTTTTTATTATATCCCTCTTGGATGCCCATCATATTAGGACTAAATTCACAACCTAAGCAAATTACCATGCTATTTAGATACTCTCAAAATAATATAAGTGAAGCATGAGAGTTCAATAATTTCTTCAAAATAAAACTACTGTCGTGCTCTAAAAAGATATAAGTGAAGCGCTAGAGCAAATGACAAACTACTCCAAAAGATATAAGTGAAGATCAATGAGTAGTTGAATAATTATGTAACTATGTGAAGACTCCTTCTCATAAATAAAATTTCAGATCTTAAGTACTTTATTCAAATAGCAAGAAAAATAAAATAAAATGATAGTGCAAGGATAGCACATACCATGTAAAGAAGCAAAAACTTAGGCTAAACCAAAACTGACGGATAGTTGTTGAAGAAGAAAGATGGAATGCCAACCGGGGAATCCCCAAGCTTAGATGCTTGAGACTTCTTGAAATATTGACTAGGGATGCCTTGGGCATCCCCAAGCTTGACCTTTTGTGTCTCCTTAATTCCTTTCATAGCTGCGGCCGTGGACCCAGCTGTCAGCCTCTCCATGTACAGTCCACGTCCGATGGAAGCCGTTCCTTGACCACGTTGACCACGCCGCGTCGAGAGCACCAGGGCAATGGACAGCGGCGAGGCCTAGGAAGGGGACGACGTGGAGCCGGGGAAGACGCGACAGTGGATGCCCACGTGTAGAGGAGTATGAGGGTTCACTGTTTCGGCTGCGGTGTGAGGCTGCCGTCGCCATAGAATAACAGGGGGTGTGGGTGAGTAGAGGGATGGAATGGCCAGCGGTGGGAGTAGTAGGGGCAGTGAGGCCTCCGCGGCATCACAGCCGGCAACGGGAGGCAGGAGCACGCGGCACGACTGGCACTGGTTTGGGCGGCTGGAGCAAGAAGACCAGAGGTTGAAGCAGCACTACGACCATCGGATAGACATCATACGGTCACTGGAGCTAGAATCGTTCATATTGACTAAGTTGAAAAAGCCCTCTGTCCCCGTCAACTTAGTAGGCCCACAAGTCAGCCTCCCACCAAGGTGGGTCCCAGCTAGCAGGGGGAGTATTCATTTTTTTTGCGTAATAAGGAGGCACTTCCGGTGGGTCCGAGCTGATAGCGGGGGGGGGGGGGGTGGGGGGGTGAACGTTTTTTTGCAAAATATGGTGGCCCGTCCGGTGGGTCCCAACAGTCAGGGGGGAAACATTTTTTTCACAAAATACGGTGGCCCGTCCGGTGGGTCCCTTCGATCAGGTGGAGAATGATATGTCCATTTTGCATCGTGCTTTTATATCGATATTTATTGCATTATGGGCTGTTATTACACATTATGTCACAATACTTATGCCTATTCTCTCTTATTTTACAAGGTTTACATAAAGAGGGAGAATGCCGGCAGCTGGGAATCTGGGGTGGAAAAGGAGCAAATATTAGAGACCTATTCTACACAGCTCCAAAAGTCTTGAAACTTCACGGAAGATGTTTTCAGAATATATAAAAAATACTGAGCGCAAGAAGTTCACTAGGGGGCCACACCCTACCCACGGGGGTGGGGGGCACGCCCTACCCCCCTGGGCGCGCCCCCTACCTCGTGGGCCCCCTGGTGGCCCTCCTATGGCCATCTTCTGCTATATGAAGTCTTTCGATGAGGAAAAACTCATAAGCCATCTCCTCGGACGAAACTCCGCCGCCACGAGGCGGAACCTTGGCGGAACCAATCTAGGGCTCTGGCGGAGCTGTTCTGCCGGGGAAACTTCCCTCCAGGAGGGGGAAATCATCGCCATCGTCATCACCAACGCTCCTCTCATCGGGAGAGGGCAATCTCCATCAACATCTTCACCAGCACCGTCTCCTCTCAAAATCCTAGTTCATCTCTTGTATCCAATTCTTGTCTCCAAGTCCGGGATTGGTACTAGTAGGTTGCTAGTAGTGTTAATTACTCCTTGTAGTGGATGCTAGTTGGTTTATTTGGTGGAAGATCATATGTTCAGATCCTATATGCACATTAATACCCCTCTGATTATGAACATGAATATGCTTTGTGAGTAATTACGTTTGTTCCTGAGGACATGGGAGAAGTCTTGCTATTAGTAGTCATGTGAATTTGGTATTCATTCAATATTTTGATGAGATGTATGTTGTCTTGCCTCTAGTGGTGTTATGTGAACGTCGACTACATAACACTTCACCATGATTTGGGCCTAGAGGAAGGCATTGGGGAGTAATAAGTAGATGATGGGTTGCTAGAGTGACAGAAGCTTAAACCCTAGTTTATGCGTTGCTTCGTAAGGGGCTGATTTGGATCCATATGTTTCATGCTATGGTCAGGTTTACCTTAATACTTTTGTTGTAGTTGAGGATGCTTGCAATAGAGGTTAATCATAAGTGGGATGCTTGTCCAAGTAAGGACAGCACCCAAGCACCGGTCCACCCACATACCAAATTATCAAAGTACCGAAATGAATCATATGAATGTGATGAAAACTAGCTTGACAATATTCCCATGTGTCCTCGGGAGCGCTTTTCTCTATATAAGAGTTTGTCCAGGCTTGTCCTTTTCTTCAAAAAGGATTGGGCCACCTTGCTGCACTTTATTTACTTTTGTTACTTGTTGCTCGTTACAAATTATCCTATCGCAAAACTATCTATTACCACTTATTTCAGTACTTGCAGAAAATACCTGTAACGCCCCGAGACCGTTGCGCCAGGTGTCTTCCAGTTATTCGCTATCGTTGTCATGTCTTTTGCTTGCGTGTTGCATTTGATCATGTCATCATGTGCATTGCATCATCATGTTTTAAAACCTGCATCCGTCCGGGTTCCCCCAGTTCCTTCTGTTGTCTGTTGTGAGCCCAGCCACACTTGCACGCGCCCGCGGCATGTCCGAAATATTATTTTATAAGTGGCCGGAAAATGTTCTTGGAATGGGTTGAAAGTTGGCATGTGGTGTTGTTTTGTTGTCAGTAGACCGCCTGCCAAGTTTCATCGCATTCGGAGTCCGTTTGACGCCCCAACGGATAAATATAGCGGCAATAGTAGCCGGTCTAACGTCAGACGTTTTCGGTCTCCAGAAACCGTGCCGGGCTGCATCTCTCCCCTCTTCTCTCATACCAACCCGCTCTTCACAGTCCGCCAGACCCAACCTTACCTCTCTTGTCAGCCGCGGACCTCCTCGCGCGCGTCCGGAAGTTGTCCCGAACCCGACCCGGGCAGTCATCACCGTTGGGTTCGGATCATCCCCTAACATCTACAAAACGTCTCCGTTTTGTTAATTGGACTTCTTAGTCTATTTTTCTCGACCGCCTGATTACGCTCGGATGGACCGAATACCCCCCTAACCTAATCCAATAACGTATATATATTGACCAACCCTAAAATTTAGGCCGTTTGTCCCATCGCCGCCGCCACTCCACCT
Source organism: Triticum urartu (assembly GCF_056163025.1). Classification (NCBI taxonomy): domain Eukaryota; kingdom Viridiplantae; phylum Streptophyta; class Magnoliopsida; order Poales; family Poaceae; genus Triticum; species Triticum urartu. The sequence continues at coordinate 140,866,235 of NC_141876.1, read as the reverse complement.
ACTCTCCTCTTTCATCGGGATCCCCATCCCACCAACCACCACAGCCCGAGCTCCACCTTGTTTTCCCCACCAGACCAATCCATCCCAGACATCCCGATTCCCACGAAGGTCCTCCTCGCCACCGCCCGCAGCCTCCCCTCCTTGCTACGCGAGCTGCACGAGCGCAGCAGCCGCTCGGGCACCAGGCCCCGCTCCCGTCTGGATCCAGACCACCGGCGAGTCTCCCAACACCCGCACGTTCTCTGTCTCACCGTCGTCTTCACGTGCCATGCCGGAGTTCCACCTCGCCGGAGCGGAGCTCCTCCTGCCGACGCCCTCTGCTACCCAGGCGAGCCCCCTTCGCGCCCTCTCCTTCCCTTCCTCCTTTCCTGTTCTTCTCTCTCTCATATGGAGCTCTCTATCTCCCAGAAACCATCCACGACCGACGACCTCGAGTTGCCATGGATGGGTGCCTCCAAGTTCAACCACAAACGCCAGGACCGCTCCGCCACGACCTCCTCCGGCCTCGTCTGCCCCATCCCCATCGAAGGCGCGACAAGTTCCTCTGCCTCGTGTCTCGTCCTCGTTGCAGGGAGGAGGAACGCCCGCGCCCAGCCCGTCTTTGAGCAAAGCCGCCGCGCTGGAGCTTTTCCACTGTCCAGCAGGTCCCGCTGACCATCCCCTGATCTTTTCCTCTCCAGCTCCCTTCGTTTATCCTGTACGTCTCTCACCTCGCTCTCCCGGCGTCGTTTTTCCCAGGGAATCAGGAGCTCAAGCCCCTCCATGGCCGCGCCCGACCTGCGCGACCCCGCCGCCCGGATTCATGCCGCTCCGCCGTCCCGTCTCCAGCCCTGCCTGCCGGAGCCGTGTCTCCCTGTGCCTGCAGCCCCGCAGCCATGCTGCGCCTCTGCTTCGTTCGAGCAGAGGAGTTCGTTTGACCCTGCTCCCATTCGTCCTTGTTGACCCGGGTCCAGTCGATCGCCAAATCCAACCAGATCCGCCGGCCTGTTGCTTCCACCGCGTTGGGCCAAGGCCCATGAGGCCTGGTGAGAACCCCAGCGCCCTCCTTTTTTTTCCTTAATGTTGGGCCTTTGCTTAGTTTCGACCCGGCTACATTTTTCCCCTACTAGGATTTTTCCTTATATCTAGTGCATTCATAATTACAGAATTTTATCATCATTTTAAAATGCTCTCACCTAAATAATCGTGCATCGGATTAAAATAAGTTATATATGAAACTTGCTTAATATTATGTGTAGATTAATAATATGCCATTTTCTTGCCATGTTAAAATGTTTAAAATGATGTTTGCATTATTTTGCTCCTATGCCATGTTAAAATGATTTATTTCATAACTAAATAACCGTAACTCGGATTTTAATAAACCTTATATGTAAATGGGGTAAAAAAATGCCTAGTTTAACATGGTGTACTTGCTTTGCATGTTTAACAACTCTAAAATATGTTTTAGGGCAGAACAATACCAAACCTTAAAACATGCATATGAGGAGTTTCTGGACTTGTTGTTTTGTTGTTCCGGCCTCATTTAAACTTGCCTAGATTAGATAGTTTCTTCATGCTTAACCTCTTGCCATGTTAACCAACATTTAATATTGTTGTGTACTTAAACGGGAGAGAACTAAATAATTGATGTGGTGTTTTGTCAATATGCATCCCGATGCATATTGAGCTCCACTTAATTTGTAGAATTGTTTGTGCACTTTGCCATGCCATGCCTCATTAAACCGGACATGCACCATACTTGTTTGCGCACCGTGCCATGCTTATGTGTTGGTTGTTTACTATGTTGTTTGCTTCTTTCCGGTGTTGCTTCTTCGGGTTGGTTCCGATAACCTCGTGTTGTGAGGATTCGTTTGACTTTGTCCGTTTGTCTTCTTCGTGGACTCGTTCTTCTTCCTTGCGGGATCTCAGGCAAGATGACCATACCCTCGAAATCACTTCTATCTTTGCTTGCTAGTTGCTCGCTCTTTTGCTATGCCTATGTTGCGATACCGACCACTTGCTTATCATTCGTCCCATGTTGTGAACCAAGCCTCTAACCCACCTTGTCCTAGCAAACCGTTGTTTGGCTATGTTACCGCTTTGCTCAGCCCCTCTTATAGCGTTGTTAGTTACAGGTGAAGACTGAAGTTTGTTCCTTGTTGGAACATGGAGATGTTGTTCCTTGTTGGAACATGTTTACTTGTTGGGTTATCACGATATATCTTATTTAATTAATGCATCTATATACTTGGTAAAGGGTGGAAGGCTTGGCCTTATGCCTGGTGTTTTCCACTCTTGCTGCCCTTGTTTCCGTCATATCGGTGTTATGTTCCCGGATTTTGCGTTCCTTACGCGGTTGGGTAATAATGGGAACCCCTTGACAGTTCGCCTTGAATAAAACTCCTCCAGCAAGGCCCAACATTGGTTTTACCATTTGCCACCTAGCCTTTTTTCTTTCCCTTGGGTCGGCCGGCTCAAGGGTCATCTTATTTTAACCCCCCCCCCCGGGCCAGTGCTTCTCTAAGTGTTGGTCCAACTGAGCGATGTCTGAGGCTACCAGGGGCAACTCTGGGCTGGCTTACCCGACGTCTTGCTCATCCGGTGTGCCCTGAGAACGAGATATGTGCAGCTCCTATCGGGATTTGTCGGCACATCTGGGTGGCTTTGCTGGTCTTGTTTTACCATTGTCGAAATGTCTTTTAACCGGGATTCCGAGTCTGATCGGGTCTTCCCGCTAGAAGGTCTATTCCTTCATTGACCGTGAGAGCTTGTCATGGGCTAAGTTGGGACACCCCTGCAGGGATTTGAACTTTCGAAAGCCGTGCCCGCGGTTATGGGCAGATGGGAATTTGTTAATGTCCGGTTGTAGAAAACCTGAAGTTGACCTTAATTAAAATACATCAACCGCGTGCGTAACCGTGATGGTCTCTTTCCAATGGAGTCCGGGAAGTGAACACGGTGTTGGAGTTATGCTTGACGTAGGTTGTTTTAGGATCACTTCTTGATCATACTTTTATCGACCGTGCTTTGCCTTCTCTTCTCGCTCTCATTTGCGTATGTTAGCCACCATATATGCTAGTCCCTTGCTGCAGCTCCACCTCATACCTTTGCCTTACCCATAAGCTTAAATAGTCTTGATCGCGAGGGTGCGAGATTGCTGAGTCCCCGTGACTCACAGATACTTCCAAAACCAGTTTGCAGGTGCCGATGAGTCCGTGCAGATGATGCAACCAAGCTCAGGAGGAGCTCAATGAAGATCTTGTCCTTTGTGCTGTTTCGTTCTAGTTGATCAGTAGTGGAGCCCAGTTGGGGTCAATCGGGGACCTTGTCGCTTTTGGGGTTCTTCTTTTATTTTGGTTCCGTAGTCGGACCGTGATTGTATTTGGATGTTGTAATGCTTTATTCTTGTAATTGTGTGAAGTGGCGATTGTAAGCCAACTATGTATCTTTTCCCCTATTGTATTACATGGGTTGTGTGAAGATTACCTCACTTGCGACATTGCTTTCAATGCGGTTATGCCTCTAAGTCGTGCTTCGACATGTGGGAGATATAGCCGCATCGAGGGCATTACAAGTTGGTATCAGATCCTTCCCCGACCTTAGGAGCCCCATTGCTTGATCGTTTTTAGCAGTCGAGTTTGTGTCTAGAAAAATGTTTGGAGTCATTTAGGAATTATATATCAGAGAGTTTAGGAATTCTTTTTACTTCCCAGTCTCCTCATCGCTCTGGTAAGGCATCCTGGCGTAGAGTTTTGACTCTTCTCTTCTCAAATTTCACTAAATTTTTTTTAGGATCACGCGGCTATCTTGGAATCGTTCCGATGGTTTTGTGACGAGAACATTGTCTTGGTGCCTCCTGTCAGGGGTTTTGTGGAAGTGTCCCGGGGAGTTGAGCTCTGAGGTGTTGTCGTCACAATTTTATCATTGCAGTTCTGGAATACCTGAGTTTAGTACGCTGACATCGAAAATCTCTTTTATGAAGTTCATTGGTGAGATAACCTTGACGCCACCCAGTACTGGGGCGGGAGTTCAGGAGTATCGCCATAACTTGTATAACGGATGCTTTTCGAAGGTTGAGGTAGATGATTTCCGAAGGTTTCTTGGTTATGTGTTGAAGGATGGATACAGCTGGATGTAGGATTTGTTAGTTTTGGGTGAGATATTATGCTTCCCCTGTATCCCCAATACTTGATTGCATAACCGAAAAGTTTCGGGAGTTTATAAGTGGGAATTGAAGTAGCTCTTAGGATATCTTTTCGACAGATGTATGTTATGAAATTGGGGTTCGACGTCTAGTGGTCCGCCTATCCACGGTCGGTTTTACAGTGGTCTCGTTGTGTCTTAAAGAGTCCTTGGCTATGCCAACTCGGGGACGCTTCATATGTCATGTGCACTACCTTGTACATGATGGTGCTATACGATCGAGCCCGTGTAGGCCCCACCACGAAAACTTTGGACGAAATCTCTATCATATGTTTGTTCCGGCTTATTCTGCAAGCCAATCCTTGTTTTGTTTTGAGTTGTGGTATTCGAGTTGCTTCAATGTCAAGTGTTGATTCCATAGCTTCCCTAAATGGTGTTCTCATATTCCTATGTGAATACTATCCTTCTCGTTTATTGAGATTGTCATGTCAATTCTTCTCACCGGCGTGTCTCTCTTCAAGTGGATCCGTTCATTTTCAACATCTGCAAGATTCAATCTCAGTTTTCTCAACGGTTTTCATTTCTTCCGTCTCCAAGTTGCCTTTGTTTTTCCCACCCTCCCTCCCTTTGTTTTTCTTCAAGGACTCAGATTTCTTAATCAAGTATCTTTTTATTCGTGTGAAGTCTCTCCATTCTTTTTCATCAATGTTCTTATCCGGTGATTCTCAAGAAGATACTAACGGGGCTTCAAGTTATCATTATTCATTCTTTTTCTTCTCCGATGGATTCAATTCGAGTTTTCAGTGTTGATCATATTCTTTTCTGTATTTCAATGTTTTCTCATGCCGTTGCACCTCTTAATCTTCCCCGCTTGCTATTCTTTTGTTCCGGAGTGCTAAAGATATCTCAGAAGATTCGTGTTTCCACTCTTAATTCGTTCAAGCTATTTTGAGGATGTTATCTCATTCAAGCCTTTTAATTCAACCGGTGCATTCTCTCTTTTAAATCATTTCAACGGTGTTTCTTTTGAGTAGGCCCTAACCCACAGGTCTTTTTCCAGGATCTTACCTGACTCTTCTTATTCTCCCGGAGCTTTTCAAATTCATCTGAAAGTTTGACATAAGAATGAATTATCATGAGTCATATGTATTTCTCCAAGATCTATCAAATTCTTTTAACCGTTGGTTCAACCTTTCTATTCATCATCCCGGAGTATCTCAACATTTCTTGGTGGTGTTTCTCATCGTCATTCTCTGCATTTGAAGACCAAGAGAAGAGTTCCTCTTAAATCCTTATCCGCTCTCTTGAAGATTCGTGATTCTAGCTTGTTGTCGTCCTCTCATAATTGTTTTGATTGTGAGAATTCTTTTTCCCCATCCGAATCATTTCAGGAACCTTTGCCAGTTTGATTCTCTGAAGGCCATCATCTCAGAATTATTCATTTTCAGATTTCAGCTATCGTTCTTCAAATCTTACCGGCGCATCATTCAAAGTATTCTCTTATCAGCTCGTGATCTCTTCATTCTCATGTATCTAAATCCCCTCTAGCTTCTTCGTTCATTTTCAATTCTTCCCGGTGTTTCTTTATCTTTTATTCGTTCATTTGCAATTCCTATGGTGGTTCGTTCAAGATTCTTCTTCCTTCGTGTATCATATCAATTTATTCATTGTTTCAATCCTACCGGTGGTTCGTTGAAGACCTTTCCAAGTTTGACGCTATATCTATCTTAATCCTTTCTACGAGAATAAGTTGTATGCAATCTATTGCTTGTTATCAATTTAAATTGGTGAAGGATACGCGTAACATAATTATTATTCTTGTTTTCATCCAAGTAATTAATTCCTTATTCTGGAGGTTCATCGTATCACATTCTCGGTTCGAAATGCTTTATCTTTTCTTTTCCCGGAGTTCCAAGCTCTCTCAATTTTCTCATCATGAAGATCCATCTAATCATTGTAAGTCTTCACCTTGTGTTTCAACTTCTCTTTCATTTCGTTTGATCATTTCTTTTATTACCGGAGTTCGTCATGGAGGCTCTACATGATGGTTCATCAAGGATTTATGTCCCTTCTCCCAGTGTTCATTGAGATTTTTTTCTAAGGATCTCAAGCATTCTTCATCTTCCAATCCGGAGTGCAATTCTTTCACGCATATCTTTTGAGGTGGTGCTATGTCATTCTTGATATTTCCCTTCGTGCTTCGTGATTCACAAGTTATCAAGAATGAGATATCTTAAATCCATCAACCTCTTCGTTGGAGTTATCTTGGGTTATACTTCACCTAAAGCTTCTCCTCAGGATTGTCGCTATTTATGTTGCTCATATATGATCCAAGTTCTTCATTTATCCTATGGGTGAAATATTTTCTCGTCTCCTTGTTCATATCAATCCAATTCTTTTTCCCTTCAGTGGCGGATTGTCACCTCATAATTTGAGTTGTATTCCATAAGACCATATCAAGCTTATTCTTTTTGTTGTTGGTCTTCCAGCTACTCCGTTATAGTATTTTTTGTAAGTGTGCTCTCTCAAGATCGTGTTCCCTTTCGTTCATTCCATTCCAGTCCATTCTTACTTTTGTTCCGGAGGCATTGTGATGTTGCTCTCTTCAACCCATCTCCTTGTTTTGTTAGGATCGTGTTCTTTTCTTGGTTTATCCATTTAACCGGAGTGTTGTGCCTTTTTGCTCAACTTCTTTTCGTCTTATCAAGTCTTTCATCTTTTTTCATCTGATGTGCTGTCTGAATTTGTAATTCCTTATTCCGCTTCCCTACCAGAGTGCTTTCAACTTCATTTAACTCCGCTGTATTCTTTTCTCGATATGGCTTAACCTTTGCAAGGTTCTTTGGTTTCACTCGTTTGTCAAAGGAACAACTTAGTTTTACCTCTTCTCTTTCTCTTCTGTTTTCCCTCCGGTGCCATTCTAGATCTCGGGACGAGATCCTCTTGTAGTGGTGGAGTGTTGTAACGCCCCGAGACCGTTGCGCCAGGTGTCTTCCAGTTATTCGCTATCGTTGTCATGTCTTTTGCTTGCGTGTTGCATTTTATCATGTCATCATGTGCATTGCATCATCATGTTTTAAAACCTGCATCCGTCCAGGTTCCCCCAGTTCCTTCTGTTGTCTGTTCTGAGCCCAGCCACACTTGCACGCGCCCGCGGCATGTCCGAAATATTATTTTATAAGTGGCCGGAAAATGTTCTCGGAATGGGTTGAAAGTTGGCATGCGGTGTTGTTTTGTTGTCAGTAGACCGCCTGCCAAGTTTCATCGCATTCGGAGTGCGTTTGACACCCCAACGGATAAATATAGCGGCAATAGTAGCCGGTCTAACGTCGGACGTTTTCGGTCTCCGGAAACCGTGCCGGGCTGCATCTCTCCCCTCTTCTCTCATACCAACCCGCTCTTCACAGTCCGCCAGACCCAACCTTACCTCTCTCGTCAGCCGCAGACCTCCTCGCGCGCATCCGGAAGTTGTCCCGAACCCGACCCGGGCAGTCATCACCGTTGGGTTCGGATCATCCCCTAACATCTACAAAACGTCTCCATTTTGTTAATTAGACTTCTTAGTCTATTTTTCTCGACCGCCCGATTACGATCGGACGGACCGAATACCCCCCTAACCTAATCCAATAACGTATATATATTGACCAACCCTAAAATTTAGGCTGTTTGTCCCATCGCCGCCGCCACTCCACCTACTCTCCTCTTTCATCGGGATCCCCATCCCACCAACCACCACAGCCCGAGCTCCACCTTGTTTTCCCCACCAGACCAATCCATCCCAGCCATCCCGATTCCCACGAAGGTCCTCCTCGCCACCACCCGCAGCCTCCCCTCCTTGCTACGCGAGCTGCACAAGCGCAGCAGCCGCTCGGGCACCAGGCCCCGGTCCCGTCTGGATCGAGACCACCGGCGAGTCTCCCAACACCCGCACGTTCTCTGTCTCACCGTCGTCTTCGCGTGCCACGCCGGAGTTCCACCTCGCCGGAGCGGAGCTCCTCCTGCCGACGCCCTCTGCTACCCAGGCGAGCCCCCTTCGTGCCCTCTCCTTCCCTTCGTCCTTTCATGTTCTTCTCTCTCTCATATGGAGCTCTTTATCTCCCAGAAACCATCCACGACCGACGACCTCGAGTTGCCATGGATGGGTGCCTCCAAGTTCAACCACAAACGCCGGGACCGCTCCGCCACGACCTCCTCCGGTCTCGTCTGCCCCATCCCCATCGAAGGCCCACCATTGTTGCTCTGGTCCGGCGTGACCAGCGCGACAAGTTCCTCTGCCTCGCGTCTCGTCCTCGTTGCAGGGAGGAGGAACGCCCGCGCCCAGCCCGTCTTTGAGCCAAGCCGTCGCGCTGGAGCTTTTCCACTGTCCAGCAGGTCCCGCTGACCATCCCCTGATCTTTTCCTCTCCATCTCCCTTCGTTTCTCCTGTACGTCTCTCACCTTGCTCTCCCGGCGTCGTTTTTCCCAGGGAATCAGGAGCTCAAGCCCCTCCATGGCCGCGCCCGACCTACGCGACCCCACCGCCCGGATTCATGCCGCTCCGCCGTCCCATCTCCGGCCCTGCCTGCCGGAGCCGCATCTCCCTGTGCCCGCAGCCCCGTAGCCGCGCTGCGCCTCTGCTTCGTTCGAGCAGAGGAGTTCGTTTGACCCCGCTCCCATTCGTCCTCGTTGACCCGGGTCCAGTCGATCGCCAAATCCAACCAGATCCGCCGGCCTGTTGCTTCCACCGCCTTGGGCCAAGGTCCATGAGGCCCGGTGAGAACCCCAGCTCCCTCCTTTTTTTCCTTAATGTTGGGCCTCTGCTTAGTTTCGGCCCGGCTACATTTTTCCCCTGCTAGCATTTTTCCTTATATCTAGTGCATTCATAATTACAGAATTTTGCCATCATTTTAAAATGCTCTCACCTAAATAATCGTGCATCGGATTAAAATAAGTTATATATGAAACTTGCTTAAAATTATGTGTAGATTAATAATATGCCATTTTCTTGCCATGTTAAAATGTTTAAAATGATGTTTGCATTATTTTGCTCCTATGCCATGTTAAAATGATTTATTTCATAACTAAATAACCGTAACTCGGATTTTAATAAACCTTATATGTAAATGGGGTAGAAAAATGCCTAGTTTAACATGGTGTACTTGCTTTGCATGTTTAACAACTCTAAAATATGTTTTAGGGCAGAACAGTACCAAACCTTAAAACATGCATATGAGGAGTTTCCGGACTTGTTGTTTTGTTGTTCCGGCCTTATTTAAACTTGCCTAGATTAGATAGTTTCTTCATGCTTAACCTCTTGCCATGTTAACCAACATTTAATATTGTTGTGTACTTAAACGGGAGAGAACCAAATAATTGATGTGGTGTCTTGTCAATATGCATCCCGATGCATATTGAGATCCACTTAATTTGTAGAATTGATTGTGCACTTTGCCATGCCATGCCTCATTAAACCGGACATGCACCATACTTGTTTGTGCACCATGCCATGCTTATGTGTTGGTTGTTTACTATGTTGTTTGCTTCTTTCCGGTGTTGCTTCTTTGGGTTGGTTCCGATAACCTCGTGTTGTGAGGATTCGTTTGACTTCGTCCGTTTGTCTTCTTCGTGGACTCATTCTTCTTCCTTGCGGGATCTCAGGCAAGATGACCACACCCTCGAAATCACTTCTATCTTTGCTTGCTAGTTGCTCGCTCTTTTGCTATGCCTATGCTGCGATACCTACCACTTGCTTATCATGCCTCCCATGTTGTGAACCAAGCCTCTAACCCACCTTGTCCTAGCAAACCATTGTTTGGCTATGTTACCGCTTTGCTCAGCCCCTCTTATAGCGTTGTTAGTTACAGGTGAAGACTGAAGTTTGTTCCTTGTTGGAACATGGAGATGTTGTTCCTTGTTGGAACATGTTTACTTGTTGGGTTATCACGATATATCTTATTTAATTAATGCATCTATATACTTGGTAAAGGGTGGAAGGCTTGGCCTTATGCCTGGTGTTTTCCACTCTTGCCGCCCTAGTTTCCGTCATATCGGTGTTATGTTCCCGGATTTTGCGTTCCTTACGCGGTTGGGTAATAATGGGAACCCCTTGACAGTTCGCCTTGAATAAAACTCCTCCAGCAAGGCCCAACATTGGTTTTACCATTTGCCACCTAGCCTTTTTTCTTTCCCTTGGGTCGGCCGGCTCAGGGGTCATCTTATTTTAACCCCCCCAGGCCAGTGCTTCTCTAAGTGTTGGTCCAACTGAGCGATGTCCGAGGCTACCAGGGGCAACTCTGGGCTGGCTTACCCGACGTCTTGCTCATCCGGTGTGCCCTGAGAACGAGATATGTGCAGCTCCTATCGGGATTTGTCGGCACATCTGGGTGGCTTTGCTGGTCTTGTTTTACCATTGTCGAAATGTCTTGTAACCGGGATTCCGAGTCTGATCGGGTCTTCCCGCTAGAAGGTCTATTCCTTCGTTGACCGTGAGAGCTTGTCATGGGCTAAGTTGGGACACCCCTGCAGGGATTTGAACTTTCGAAAGCCGTGCCCGCGGTTATGGGCAGATGGGAATTTGTTAATGTCCGGTTGTAGAAAACCTGAAGTTGACCTTAATTAAAATACATCAACCGCGTGCGTAACCATGATGGTCTCTTTCCGGCGGAGTCCGGGAAGTGAACACGGTGTTGGAGTTATGCTTGACGTAGGTTGTTTTAGGATCACTTCTTGATCATACTTTTATCGACCGTGCTTTGCCTTCTCTTCTCGCTCTCATTTGCGTATGTTAGCCACCATATATGCTAGTCGCTTGCTGCAGCTCCACCTCATACCTTTACCTTACCCATAAGCTTAAATAGTCTTGATCGCGAGGGTGCGAGATTGCTGAGTCCCCGTGACTCACAGATACTTCCAAAACCATTTTGCAGGTGCCGATGAGTCCGTGCAGATGACGCAACCAAGCTCAGGAGGAGCTTAATGAAGATCTTGTCCTTTGTGTTGTTTCGTTCTAGTTGATCAGTAGTGGAGCCCAGTTGGGGTCGATCGGGGACCTTGTCGCTTTTGGGGTTCTTCTTTTATTTTGGTTCCGTAGTCGGACCGTGATTGTATTTGGATGTTGTAATGCTTTATTCTTGTAATTGTGTGAAGTGGCGATTGTAAGCCAACTATGTATCTTTTCCCCTATTGTATTACATGGGTTGTGTGAAGATTACCTCACTTGCGACATTGCTTTCAATGCGGTTATGCCTCTAAGTCGTGCTTCGACACATGGGAGATATAGCCGCATCGAGGGCGTTACAATACCTTGCTGGAAACTGCTTATCATTTCCTTCTGCTCCTCGTTGGGTTTGACAGTCTTACTTATCGAAAGGACTATGATAGATCCCCTATACTTGAGGGTCATCAAGACTCTTTTCTGGCGCCGTTGCTGGGGAGTGAAGCGCCTTTGGTAGGTGGAATTTGGTAAGGAAAATTTATATAGTGTGCTAAAATTTACTGTCGCTTGTTACTATGGAAATTAATCCTCTAAGGAGCTTGTTCGGGGTATCTTCACCCCAACCAGTAGAGCAAAGAGTTGCTCCTCAACTTACTGAACCTACTGAAAATGAAAATGTCTGCTTTGAAATTCCTTCGGGTATGATAGAAAAACTGCTAGACGATCCTTTTGCAGGAGACGGAACAATGCATCCTGATGAGCACCTAATATATGTGGATGAAGTTTCTGGATTATTTAAGCTTGCAGGTGTACCCGGAGATGTTGTTAAGAAGAAGGTCTTCCCTTTATCTTTGAAGGAAGATGCATTGACATGGTATAGGCTATGTGATGATACGGGGTCATGGAACTACAAATGATTGAAATTGGAATTTCATCAGAAGTTTTATCCTATGCATCTTGTTCATCGTGATCGCAATTATATATATAATTTTTGGCCTCGCGAAGGAGAAAGCATCGCTCAAGCTTGGGGGAGGCTTAAATAAATGTTATATTCATGCCCCAATCACGAGCTCTCAAGAGAGATGATTATTCAAAATTTATATGCTCGGCTTTCTGATAACAATCGCACCATGCTCGATACTTCTTGTGCTGGCTCTTTTATGATGAAGACTATTGAATTCAAATGGGATTTATTGGAAAGAATTAAACGCAACTCTGAAGATTGGGACCTCGACGAAGGTAAGGAGTCAGGTATAACACCTAAGTTTGATTGTGTTAAATCTTTTATGGATACCGATGTTTTTTGTAAATTTAGCACTAAATATGGACTTGACTCTGAGATAGTAGCTTATTTCTGTGAATATTTTGCTACCCATGTTGATCTCCCTAGGGAGAAGTGGTTTCAATATCATCCTCCCATAGAAGTAAAAGTAGATGCACCTATTAAAGTTGAAGAAAAGACTATCACTTATAATGATCCTATTGTTCCTACTTCTTATGTTGAGAAACCACCTTTCCCTGTTAAGATAAAGGATCATGCTAAAGCTTCAACTGTGGTTCATAAAAGCAATACTAGAACTTATACACCTCCTAAGAAAATTAAAGTTGAACCTGATATTGCTATTGTTAAAGATCTCTTGTCTGATAATATTGATGGGCATGTTATTCATTTCCTTTATGAGACTGCAAGAATTGCTAAACCTTGTGCTAAAGATAAAAACAGACCTGTGGTAGGCATGCCTGTTATTTCTGTTAAAATAGGAGATCATTGTTATCATGGCTTATGTGATATGGGTGCTACTGCTAGTGCAATACCTTACCACTTATACAAAGAAATTATGCATGATATTGCACCTGCTTAGATAGAAGATGTTGATGTCACAATTAAACTTGCCAATAGAGATACCATTTCACCAATGGGAATTGTTAGAGATGTTGAAGTCTTGTGTGGGAAAACTAAATATCCTGCTGATTTTCTTGTTCTTGGTTCCCCACAAGATAGCTTTTTTCCCATTATATTTGGTAGACCCTTCTTGAACACTGTTAATGCTAAGATAGATTGCAAAAAGGATGATGTTACTATCGGGTTAGATGATATGTCTCATGAATTTAATTTCTCTAAATTTAGTAGACAACACCATGAAGAAGAATTACCTAGTAAGGATGAAATTATTGGTCTTGCTTCTATTGCCGTACCTCCTAGTGATCCTTTAGAAAAATATTTGCTAGACCATGAAAATGATATGTTTATGAATGAAAGAAGGGAAATAGATGAAGTACTCTTTAAATAGGAACCTATTTTGAAACACAATTTGCCTGTTGAAATCCTAGGGGATCCTCCTCCACCCAAGGGTGATCCCATGTTTGAGCTTAAACCATTGTCTGATACTCTTAAATATGCTTATCTTGATGAGAAAAAGATATATCCTCTTATTATTAGTGCTAACCTTTCAAAGCATGAGGAAGAGAGATTATTGAAAACTTTGAAGAAGCATCGTGCTGTTATTGGGTATACTCTTGATGATCTTAAGGGCATTAGTCCCACTCTATGTCAACATAAAATAAATTTGGAAGAAGATGCTAAACCAGTTCGTGATCATCAATGACGGCTTAATCCTAAAATGAAAGAAGTGGTAAGAAAGGAAATACTAAAGCTCCTTGAGGCAGGTATAATCTATCCCATTGCTGATAGTCAGTGGGTAAGTCATGTCCATTGTGTCCCTAAGAAGGGAGGTATTACTGTCGTTCCTAATGATAAAGATGAATTGATTCCTCAAAGAATTATTACAGGTTATAGGATGGTAATTGATTTCCGTAAATTAAATAAGGCCACTAAAAAGGATCATTACCCCTTACCTTTTATCGATCAAATGCTAGAAAGATTATCCAAACATGCACATTTTTGCTTTCTAGATGGTTATTCTGGTTTCTCTCAAATACATGTGTCAGCCAAAGATCAATCAAAGACTACTTTTACTTGCCCTTTTGGTACTTTTGCTTATAGACGTATGCCTTTTGGTTTATGTAATGCACCTGCTACCTTTCAAAGATGCATGATGGCTATATTCTCTGACTTTTGTGAAAAGATTTGTGAGGTTTTCATGGACGATTTCTCCGTCTATGGATCTTCTTTTGATGATTTCTTGAGCAACCTTGATTGAGTTTTGCAGAGATGTGAAGAAACTAATCTTGTCTTGAATTGGGAAAAGTGCCATTTTATGGTTAATGAAGGTATTGTCTTGGGGGATAAAGTTTCTGAAAGAGGTATTGAAGTTGATAAAGCCAAGGTTGATGCTATTGAAAACATTCCATGCCTCAAGGACATCAAAGGTATAAGAAGTTTCCTTGGTCACGCCGGATTTTATAGGAGGTTCATTAAGGACTTCTCAAAAATTTCTCGGCCTCTGACTAATTAATTACAAAAAGATATACCATTTTTCTTTGATGATGATTGTGTAGAAGCATTTGAAATACTTAAGAAAGCATTGATCTCTGCACCTATTGTTCAGCCACCTGATTGGAATTTACCCTTTGAAATTATGTGTAATGCTAGTGATTATGCTGTAGGTGCTGTTCTAGGGCAATGAATTGATAAGAAATTAAACGTTATTCAATATGCTAGTAAAACCCTAGACAATGCTCAAAGAAATTATGCTACTACTGAAAAAGAATTCTTAGCAGTTGTATTTGCTTGTGATAAGTTAAGACCTTATATTGTTGATTCTAAAGTAACTATTCACACTGATCATGCTGCTATTAAATATCTTATGGAAAAGAAAGATGCTAAACCTAGACTTATTAGATGGGTTCTCTTGCTACAAGAATTTGATTTACATATTGTTGATAGAAAGGGAGCTGAGAACCTCGTTGCAGACAACTTGTCTAGGTTAGAAAATGTGCTTGATGACCCACTACCTATTGATGATAGCTTTCTTGATGAGCAATTAAATGTCATAAATGCTTCTCATACTGCTCCATGGTATGCTGATTATGATAATTACATTGTTGCCAAATTCATACCACCTAGTTTCACACACCAACAAAAGAAAAAGTTTTTCTATGATTTGAGGCATTACTTTTGGGATGACCCACATCTTTATAAAGAAGGAGTAGATGGTGTTATTAGACGTTGTGTACCTGAGCATGAACAGGAATAGATCCTACACAAGTGTCACTCCGAGGCTTGTGGAGGACACCATGCTAGAGATAGAACTGCACACAAGGTATTGCAATCCGGTTTTTATTGGCCTACTCTCTTCAAGGATTCCCGTAAGTTTGTTTTATCTTGTGATGAATGTCAAAGAATTGGTAATATTAGTAGACGTCAAGAAATGCCTATGAACTATTCACTCGTTATTGAACCATTTGATGTTTGTGGCTTTGACTATATGTGACCTTTTCCTTCCTCTAATGGATATACACATATTTTAGTTGCTGTTGATTATGTTACTAAGTGGGTAGAAGCTATTCCAACTAGTAGTGCTGATCATAACACTTCTATTAAAATGCTTAAAGAAGTTATTTTTCCAAGATTTGGAGTCCCTAGATATTTAATGACCGATGGTGGTTCACATTTTATTCATGGTGCTTTCCGTAAAATGCTTGCTAAGTATGATGTTAATCATAGAATTGCATCCCTTTATCACCCTCAGTCTAGTGTTCAAGTAGAATTGAGTAATAGAGAGATCAAATTAATTTTGCAAAAGACTGTCAATAGGTCTAGAAAGAATTGGTCCAAGAAACTTGATGATGCATTATGGGCCTATAGAACTGCATATAAAAATCCTATGGGTATGTCTCCGTATAAGATGGTTTATGGAAAACCATGTCACTTACCTCTCGAACTAGAACACAAGGCATATTGGGCTATTAAAGAGCTCAATTGTGATTTTAAACTTGACGGTGAGAAGAGGTTATTTGATATTAGCTCACTCGATGAATGGAGAACCCAAACCTACGAAAATGCCAAGTTGTTTAAAGAAAAAGTTAAAAGATGGTATGATAAAAGGATACAAAAGCGTGAGTTTAATGTAGGTGATTATGTATTGCTATACAACTCTCGTTTAAGATTTTTTGCAGGAAAACTTCTCTCTAAATGGGAAGGTCCTTACGTTATAGAGGAGGTCTATTGTTCCGGTGCCATAAAAATCAACAACTTCGAAGGCACAAATCCGAAGGTGGTGAACGGTCAAAGAATCACACATTATATCTCAGGTAATCCCATAAATGTTGAAACCAATGTTATTGAAACCGTAACCCCGGAGGCATACATAAGGGACACTTTCCGGAATGTTTCAGACTCCGAAAAGGAATAGGTAAGTGGTACGGTAAGTAAACCGACTCCAAAACAGTTTTTAAGGCAATATTTCTCCGTTTTGGAATATTTAGAAAAATATAAAAATAAGAAGCAGTACGGGAAGGACACGAGGCCTCCACGAGGGTGGAGGGCGCGCCCTACCCTACTGGGCGCGCCCCCCTACCTCGTGGGCACCTCGTGTGCTCTCCGGACTCTGTTTTCTTACTCGTTACGTATTTTGGTCGGTAAAAATTCATTATATAATCTCCCGGGGGTTTTGACTCGCATATCACGCAATTATCCTCTGTTTGTGTTTCGAGATGTTGCTGCTGCAGATTAGAGCAAGATGTCTTCGCAAGAGTCAGTCGGGGAGAGCCGGGTGTCTCATCCGGCACCGAGATCAATGACAAACAACAATGTTGACCTCTTTGGGCCAGCAACGGAGGAAGAGATGGAGGCTGATTTGAAGAGGATAGATGCCATGGAAGAGGATCAAGAAGTCACTTCCCGCTTCTGAGCTGGATTCACAATGGGAGAACTGCAGAGCTCGGCTATTCCAAACTCGGTTATCCCTTCCAATGTTAGATTTCTTTCTTATGAGAATATGAAAAAGAGTGTCACTGGTTCTCCCATAGCTATGCAGTACCCTTGGGTGCAGGGAGCTTTGGCTGTTACAGGAAAACTCCGAAAGGAAATAATGGACCTCAAGCAGCAAGTCAATAAGCTTGAGGAGGAGAATCGTATCTTGAGGGGCATCATCGCCAAGAACATCAGATCACCATCCCCAAAAAGAGAGACATAATCACATGGGTATGGGCACTCCCCTTGGCAATTGCCAAGCATGGGGGAGTGCCCCGGTATCGTATCACCATCACTTTTATCTTTACCCTTTTTCTTTATCTTTGGTAATATCTTGATCTAGTAGAATAAAGTTTGTGGCATGATCTAGTTTTGAGTTTTGCTTTATGATCCCTCTATGTAATCGAGTCCGTGAGCTATATATAATAAAGATTAGTGTTGAGTCAAGGTCTTGATTATTTTGCCATGATCCTAAGTGAATAAAAGAAAAGAGAAATAAATAAAAAAGGAAACAAAGAGATCATATGGATCTTATGGAGAGTAATGAGCTCACATAGAAAAAGTATGATGAATAAAAGTTGTTGAGAGTTGACTTTGGTCATCGTTGCAATTAATAGGAAGTAATAAAGAAAGAGAGGTCTTCACATATAAATATACTATCTTGGACATCTTTTATGATTGTGAGCACTCATTAAAATATGACATGCTAAAGAGTTGACGTTGGACAAGGAAGACAACATAATGGGTTATGTTTTCTTACATCTGAGATAAATTATATTGTCATGGATCATCCAACATGGTTGAGCTTGCATTTCCCCCTCATGCTAGCCAAATTCATCGCACCAAGTAGAGATACTACTTGTGCTTCCAAATACCCTTAAACCAGTTTTGCCATGAGAGTCCACCATACCTACCTATGGATTGAGTAAGATCCTCCAAGTAAGTTGTCATCGGTGCAAGCAATAAAAATTGCTCTCTAAATATGTATGACTTATTAGTGTGGGAGAAAATAATCTTTATATGATAGTGTTTTATGGAAGAAATAAAAGCGACAGACTGCATAATAAAGGTCCATATCACAAGTGGAAATATAAAGTGATGTTCTTTCGCATTAAGATTTTGTGCATCCAACCATAAAAGCTGTAGCGACTAGACCTAAAACAGTCTGATCTCTGTGCTTCAGTGTCATCCTTGGATCAGTAATGCTGACACGCACAGTACTTGAAGGATTTATAACAGAGTAGCAATCACACACTTATTACAACGAGTGTCTCAAAAGAGAACTTATTACAAATAAAATGGCTTAAGCCCATCTAATTATGATAACAGCGGAAGGCTTGGAAGATAAGTGAGTCCATCAACTCCAACGGCATCACTGAGTATAGAACCACGACCTAAAGGCACCTTACTCGTCGTCTGAAAAGTCTGCAACATGAATGTTATAGCCAGAAAACGGGTCAGCACATGGAATATGCTGGCAAAGTAACACAGTAGAGCAAGAACAGAATAATGCTATCACTACATGCATATTTGGCTGGTGGAAAGCTCTATGGTTACAGTTTTGCGCAAAGCCAATTTTTCCCAACTGCAAAGGAATAAATTTTCTTTAACTATCATGGTAGTTATTAAACATTGAGAGCGTAGACACCCTCTCAATCCCAATTAAACATCATCATTAAAACCCAACAAAATTAATTAAAGTCTCATGATGAGATTCACATGATAATCCAAGTACTAGATACTCAAGACGTCCATAACCAGGGACACGACTAATCATGATTAGTTTATACACTCTTTAGAGGTTTGCGCACTTTTCCCCACAAGACTCGATCTCCTCCATTGGGATTCTTGCACTACATGGTGTTTGAGAAATGGATGACCGAGACATAGTCTTTCAGAAGTGTTAGCACCTTACGATCGGGTAGACCGTTACACCTACTTTCCCCTACATCCGCTAGTCTACCACTGAAAGAGTTCGCACGACTTAATCAACTATGCTAGAGCCCATAGTAGCTTGTGGCTGCACATGGAAGTTTCTAGCATGAATAATCTCATGATCCCTTTGAGCCTGGGTGGCGGTCCATAAAGAAAAACAGGCAATCGCTGGAATACCCAGGTGCCTCAATCCATCCAGATGTGTATTAAAGTTGCCACCTTAAATAAACCATTAATTAACAATCTCACATCTGTCATGGATACACTCACCCAATCCACGTCTACTAGCATAGCATGGCAATATAAGAAAACGTAGAAGTAACTCCCAAGGGTTTGATAATATAACAGGTAATAGGTACTACCTCATCTACTTCCCAACCCACAATTTAATTAGATCCTATTCATGCAATGTTTGAGGATTGATCTAATGCAGTAAAACTGGGTAGTAAGAGGTATGATCAAAGTGTTACTTGCCTTGCTGATGATCTGCGAAACCTAGAGATTCGAAGTAGCAAGCGGCGCACTCCGGGTACTCTAACGCAAACAAACAAACAAGCAAACAATAAGTACTCATATAATGCACAGGTAAAACTCAAATAAGAGACCTAACCAGAAAGTTCAACTTAAGAACTCCAGTTTGCAAAAAGAATCAAATCAAACGAATCAACGAAAGTCAAACGGCGAAAGAAACATGCTTCGTTTACTAATCTGGATCTAAGTTAAATTTTACAGAAGCAAAAACTTGTTTGAGTTGGTTAAATGGAAAGAGGGTTTCGAGACGAAACTCTAGGTGCTTGAATCGCCTGATTCCGATAAACGAGCGAAAAGTTAAACTAAAACGAAAATCGGATCAAAAATCTCGATCAGAAATAATCGCGGAAAATCCGAGAAAAAGAAAAAAATGATGAACAGGCTAACGAACGAACGTTCGCTGTCTGCGGCTAAACGACGAAAACCGTTCATTAAAACGAACATACAGACGAACGTCCGCTAATTAAACTGAACCGGAAAAAAAATCAATCTAAAAAAAAGAAAACGACCGCGGTTTTTATAAAAAAAACCCGGGCAGTTAACCAGTGAAGACCGGCGGCGGCGGTCGGCGGCGAGGCGGCGGCGGCACGTGGCGCGAGGCGGCGACGACGGCGGCTCGGGGCGGCGGCTAGGGTTAGGGCGGGGCTGGGTGGCTCGGGGCTGGGCTCCGCCGGCTTATAAAGGCCGGGCGGGCTAGAGTCCGGGTCGGGTACGGCCCGGCTAGGTTGGTTTGTTTTTTTAATAGTTTCACGCAGAAAAACAAATAAAAGAAATACTAAAAGGACTCCAAAAATCCCGAAATAAATTTTCCCCGACTTCTAAAATCAAGCCGGACAAGGTGAACATTTATTTGAGGCCTAAATGCAATTTTGAAAAACGCATATTTTTCCTAAATTCAAATAAAACAGCGAAAAACTCCAAAATAAAAATCTTATTTGATTTTTTATTAAATCCTCAATATTCCTTTAATTTGGGAAAGTCATTTTATTCTCTCTCACTTATTTTTATAATTGGAATTATTGAAGATAAAATAATTAAATCAAATGATCCTATTTTCAAAATTTGAGAAAACCCCAAATATGAAAATAACGAAATCCCCAACTCTCTCCATGGGTCCTTGAGTTGCGTAGGATTTCTAGGATCAGACCAAAATGCAAATAAAATATGATATGCAATGATGATCTATGTATAACATTCCAAATTGAAAATTTGGGATGTTACAAACCTACCCCCCTTAAGATGAATCTCGCCCTCGAGATTCGGGTTGGCTAGAAAATAGGTGAGGGTGGTCCTTCAGCAGATCTTCCTCTTGCTTCTAGGTGGCTTCATCCTCGGTGTGGTGGCTCCATTGAACTTTACAAAACCTGATAACCTTGCTGCGGGTGACTCGGCTGGCATATTCGAGAATCTTGACTGGTTTCTCCTCGTAGGTCAAATCACTATCCAAATGAATCGCTTCCAGCAGCACTGTATCTCTTAGTGGTGTATCAGCCATCTCTGAGTGTCACTTTTTCAACTGGGAAACGTGGAACACATTGTGAACTCCTGACAATCCCGCGGGCAACTCCAACTTGTAAGCAACTTCTCCCATATGCTCCAAAACTTTGTAGGGTCCCACAAGACATGGCGCTAATTTTCCCTTAACTCCAAAGCACTTAAATCCTCGAAGCGGGGATACACGAAGATAAACTCTGTCTCCGACTTCGTGAACTATCTCCTTGCATTTAGAATCTGCATAGCTCTTCTGCCTGGACTGGGCTACCTTGAGTCTATCGCGAATCAACTTCACTTTCTCTTCAGACTCCTTAATCAAATCTGGTCCAAACAACTCATGGTCTCCAACTTCATCCCACAACAATGGTGTCCTGCACCTTCTTCCGTACAAGGCTTCAAAAGGGGCCATCTTCAAACTGGATTGATAACTATTGTTGTAAGAGAACTCCGCATATGGCAAGTTGTCATCCCAACTAGATCCATAATCTAGCGCACAAGCTCTCAGCATATCCTCCAAAATCTGATTGACTCTCTCGGTCTGTCCATCGGTCTGCGGATGAAAAGCTGTACTGAACTCTAGCCTGGTACCCAAAGTTTCGTGTAACTTATTCCAGAACTTTGAGGTAAACTGGGTTCCTCTATCTGATACAATGCTCCCCGGAACCCCATGCAGACATACGATCCTGGTCATGTATATCTTTGCCAACTTAGCACTGGTGTAAGTGGTCTTTACTGGGATGAAATGAGCTACCTTCGTCAAGCGATCGACTACAACCCATATCGAGTCATAGCCTGGGCGGGTCCTGGGTAATCCCATGATAAAATCCATGCCTAGCTTATCCCACTTCCATTCGGTTATCGGCAATGGTTGTAGCAATCCTGCTGGCTTTTGATGCTCTGCCTTTACTCTCTGACATACATCACAAACGGCTACATACTCTGCAATATCCTTCTTCATTCCGGTCCACCAAAAAGTGTCTTTCAAATCCAAATACATCTTGGTATTTCCTAGGTGAATCGAGTACGGCGAATCATGGGCCTCTTGCAAAATTAACTTCCTGATCTTCGGGTCATTGGGTACATAAACGCGGTCCTCAAACCATAAGGTATCGTGTTCATCCTCACGAAATCCTTTAGATTTTCCCTTGCTCATTTTCTCTTTAATAGAGGCAATCTCCTTGTCGGTCTTTTGAGCTTCTCTGATCTTATCCATCAGAGTAGACTGAATCTCCAATGCTGCTACATAGCCTCTCGGAACTATCTCCAAACATAGCTCACAAAGATCCTCGGCTAACTCCTTTGGTAACTTCCCGGTCATTAGGGTGTTGATATGGCTCTTGCGGCTCAACGCATCGGCTACTACGTTAGCCTTTCCGGATGATAATGTAATCTCATATCATAATCCTTGATGAGCTCCAACCATCTTCTTTGCCTGAGATTCAACTCCTTCTGCGTGAAGATGTACTTCAAACTCTTGTGATCTGTGTACACTTCACAATGGTTTCCGATGAGAAAATGTCTCCACATCTTCAATGCGTGCACTACGACTGCTAACTCCAAATCATGTGTAGCATAATTCAACTCATGGGGCTTAAGCTGTCGTGAAGCATACGAAACAACTTTTCCCTCCTGCATAAGCACTGCTCCAAGTCCTCGACGTGAAGCGTCACAATACACCTCATAATTCTTGCACTGATCTGGCAGAATCAACACTGGCGAGGTAACCAAACGTTTCTTCAACTCCTGGAAACTGGCCTCACATTCCTCAGTCCAATTGAACTTGGTATCCTTCTTCAACAACTCCGTCATAGGTTTTGCAATCTTCGACAAATTTTCAATGAATCTCCGGTAGTATCCTGCGAGTCCAAGAAAACTCCGGATCTCTCCAACTGTTGTTGGAGCTTCCCAATTTGTCACTGTGACAACTTTTGTGGGATCTACTGCTATTAATTCTCCAGATATAACATGTCCGAGGAATCCAACTTCCTTCAACCAAAACTCACATTTGCTGAACTTGGCGTATAACTGATGTTCTCTGAGCTTACCAAGTACCAAACGCAAATGTTCTTTATGTTCTTCTTCATTCTTCGAGTAAACTAGAATGTCATCAATGAATACTACGACGAACTTATCCAAAAACTCCATAAACACTTTGTTCATCATGTTCATAAAATAAGCAGGTGCGTTAGTCAGACCAAATGACATAACAGTATACTCATACAGCCCATACCTTGTGGTAAAAGCTGTCTTAGGTATGTCCTGCTC
This sequence comes from Triticum urartu, assembly GCF_056163025.1. NCBI lineage: Eukaryota > Viridiplantae > Streptophyta > Magnoliopsida > Poales > Poaceae > Triticum > Triticum urartu. The sequence goes on along the minus strand of NC_141876.1, from coordinate 140,843,097 downwards.
TCAAATCTTCAACTGGTGGTATCCTGATCGCAAATCGATCTTGGAAAATACCTTAGCTCCTTGCAATTGGTCAAACAAATCATTGATCATCGGTAGTGGGTACTTATTTTTGATCGTCACTTCATTCAATCCTCGATAATCAACAACCATCCTTAATGATACATCCTTCTTTTCCACTAGAAGTACTGGTGATCCCCAAGGTGACGAACTTGGGTGAATATATCCCTTATCCAGTAACTCCTTAATTTGCTTCTTAATCTCCTCCAAATCCTTTGCAGGCATTCTATACGATCTCTTAGATATTGGTCCTGTGCCTGGCAAAAGCTCAATCAAAAACTCAATGTCTCTATCCGGTTGCATGTTGGGCAATTCTTTTGGAAATACATCCGAAAAATCCTTTACCACCGGTACTTCCTCCTGTACAACTCCTGATAGGGAATTTACTTGTGTCCTCTTCGGCTCATGCCGTGACACATACTTGATCCTTCTTCCTTCTGGAGTGGTAAGAAAAATCGACTTACTAGCGCAATCGATGTTTCCTCCATACATCGATAGCCAATCCATACCCAGAATTACATCCAAACCTTGTGATTCCAAAATGATTAAATCCGAGGGAAACACATGCCTACCTATACTCAATGGCACTTGAAAACATCCTTTACTGGCCATATACTCCGCTCCTGGTGAGCTTACTAACATAGGTGTTCTAAGAACCTTGGTGGGCAGTTTATACTTATCCACGAATCCCCTTGATATGTATGAATGTGATGCACCAGTATCAAAAAGAACGATTGCAGTAAATGACTTAACCAAAAACTTACCTATTACTGCATCTGCCTGGGCTTCAACCTCCTCCATGTTCACGTGGTTCACCTGTCCGCTGTTGAAAGGGTTCGGCTTCTTCCTAGAGCTTCCATTGCCATTCCCATTCTGGGCTTCAGGACATTCATTGGCATAATGTCCGGTCTTCTGACACTTATAACAAGTGACTTGACTCAGGTCTCTCTTGGATAGGGTTGATGGGTTGGCACGGTTCTGACCGTTGCTCCCCCCATTCCCATTACCGTTCTTGGGGCCATTATGATTATGCGAACTCCCTCCTCCATGGGTATGCTGAAAATGTCCTCCTATTTTCGGGGTAAAACATGGCTTCTGCTGAGCTCCTGAATTGTATTTCCCTTGTCCATAGTTCCTCTTGCGGTTCTCAATCTGTTGCTGCTTCCCTTCAATCATAAGAGCACGATCTACCAACTCCTGGTAGTTGTTGAAAGTTGCTATCATCAACTGCATACTCAACTCATCATTCAGTCCTTTCAGAAACTTCTCCTGCTTAGCCGCATCCGTAGCAACGTCATCCGGGGCATAACATGCTAACTTACTAAAGTCATCCATGTATTGGCCAACTGTCCGTCCTCCTTGGCGCAAGTTGCGAAACTCACGCTTCTTCATGGCCATAGCTCCTGCTGAAACATGGGCAATACGAAAAGCCTGCTGAAATTGGTCCCATGTCACCGTGGCTATAGGGTAGGTGACAATGTAATTCTCCCACCATGATGCTGCTGGTCCATCCAACTGATGTGCGGCAAAATGCACCTTCTCAGCATCAGTACATCCTGTAGTGGTTAACTCCTTTCCAATCTTGCGGAGCCAATCATCTGCTACTATAGGATCGATGCTACTGGAGAACACCGGCGAATTCAGTCTAAGGAAACGGGTTAAGTGATCAACAGGTGGTGGTGGTGGTGGGTTGTTGTTGTTCCCCCGATTCTGATTCTGGACTAGCAACTGCATCAACGCATTTTGCTGTTGGATCAACTGAGTGAGCTCTGGTGGGAAGGAAAATCCATTGTCATGTCTCGGAGGCATCTGATGGGTTTAGAGGGGAGAGATTAGAATAGAATGAGGTCTAATGAGAAAACACTACCCATATGCACATGAGACAAACACAAACATTTCACTCAATCAATCAATTAAGTCATACAATCGGTCTACTATCGCAAAAGTGCTTGGACTACTCTGTTTACATGGTGGAATACTGCTACTGATGTGGTGGTCTACTAGAAATATTCCTCGGTTGCAGACTCCATGATATCTGCTCCAGCTTCGTCTTCATAGTCATCATCGCTCAAGTCAGAGTCGGTGTCGTCGATGATGATGTAGTCTTCCGGGCGAATCTCCTTGGTTTCTTCGTCTTCTTCTACTTGTGTGGGGTCTCCCATGAATATTCCGATCTTCTTAATCAGGTCGTCATTCTTCTCCACTAGTACGACTATTTCCTCCTCATAATCTTCACGTGTAGCCTTGAGTTCTTCCTCTAGCTCCGTGATTCTTGTCATGGCCTTCTTCGGATCTATCATGCCTGCGCACATCTGGTTCTCCTGACGTTGAATGTGCTGGTTTAACTCCTGGATAAATGCTACGATTGATCTATCCTTCTTGGTGCTGATCATTTCCCAGTGCTCATCTCAGCGCCCACAAATCTGGTAGATAGTATCCTTGAGATTATTGCGGTAAACTTCTCCAATACGTCCCATGGCGATGTGGGCTGCCATGCTCTTTCCTAGACTCCAGGTTGGTGCATCAAAGGAAAACTCTATGGGCTCGGTGACTGGTGCGAACGTCCTTCCTGGAAATTGAACTTGAATCATCCAGCGCTCTACCTCGGGTAAAGTGGCGTTGTAGGTCCCAGTGAAGCTTGGTACTCCGATGTTCATATACTTAGTGACTTCCTTCAGGTGGCGTCCAAAGGGTGTATCTTCATCCGGTTGCGTGAACTTGTTCCTTGCATCCGCCATCCTAAAAGAGTAGAAAAGATGAGCAGTCAGAAATGAGAAGAGTGAGTAGTGATCTAGGGCTTTAGCTTAGTGGTCGTGTCCTACAGTCAGCATGTGCTCTGATACCATCTTGTAGCGACTAGACCTCAAACAGTCTGATCTCTGTGCTTCAGTGTCATCCCTGGATCAGTAATGCTGACATGCACTGTACTTGAAGGATTTATAACAGAGTACCAATCACACACTTATGACAACGAGTGTCTCAAAACAGAACTTACTACAAATAATATGGCTTAAGGCCATCTAATTATGATAACAGCGGAAGGATTGGAAGATAAGTGAGTCCATCAACTCCAACAACATCACTAAGTATAGAACCACGACCTAAAGGCACCTTACTCGTCGTCTGAAAAGTTTGCAACATGAATGTTGCAGCCCGAAAACGGGTCAGCACATGGAATATGCTGGCAAAGTAACACAATAGAGCAAGAACAGAATAATGCTATTACTACATGCATATTTGGCTGGTGGAAAGCTCTAGGCTTACAGTTTTGCGCAAAGCCAATTTTTCCCTACTGCAAAGGAATAAATTTTCTTTAACTATCATGGTGGTTGTTAAACATTGAGAGCGTAGACACCCTCTCAATCCCAATTAAACATCATCATTAAAACCCAAAAAAATTAATTAAAGTCTCATGATGAGATTCACATGATAATCCAAGTACTTGATACTCAAGATGTCCATAACCGGGGACACAGCTAATCATGATTAGTTTATACACTTTGTAGAGGTTTGCGCACTTTTCCCCACAAGACTCGATCTCCTTCGTTGGCATTCTCGCACTACATGGTGTTTGAGAAACGGATGACCGAGACATAGTCTTTCAGAAGCGCTTGCACCTTACGATCGGGTAGACCGTTACACCTACTTTCCCCTACATCCGCTAGTCTACCACTGTAAGAGTTCGCACGACTTAATCAACTATGCTAGAGCCCATAGTAGCTTGTGGCTCCACACAGAAGTTTCTAGCATGAATAATCTCATGATCCCTTTGAGCCTGGGTGGTGCTCCATAAAGAAAAACAGGCAATCGCTGGAATACCCAGGTGCCTCAATCCACCCAGATGTGTATTAAAGATGCCACCTTAAATAAACCATTAATTAACAATCTCACATCTTTCATGGATACACTCACCCAATCCACGTCTACTAGCATAGCATGGCAATATAAGCAAACGTAGAAGTAAATCCCAAGGGTTTGATATATAACAGGTAATAGGTACTACCTCATCTACTTCCCAACCCACAATTTAATTAGATCCTATTCATGCAATGTTTGAGGATTGATCTAATGAAGTAAAACTGGGTAGTAAGAGGTATGACCAAAGTGTTACTTGCCTTGCTGATCATCCGCAAAACCTCGAGATTCAAAGTAGCAAGCGGCGCACTCCGGGTACTCTAATGCAAACAAACAAACAAGCACACAATAAGTACTCATCTAATGCACAGGTAAAACTCAAATAAGAGATCTAACCAGAAAGTTCAACTTAAGAAATCCGGTTTGCAAAAAGAATCAAATCAAACGAAGCAACGAAAGTCAAACGGCGAAAGAAACAAGCTTTGTTTACTAATATGGATCTAAGTCAAATTTTACAGAAGCAAAAACTTGTTTGAGTTGGTTTAACGGAAAGAGGGTTTCGAGACGAAACTCTAGGCGTTTGAATCGCCTGATTCCGATAAACGAGAAAAAAGTTAAACTAATACGAAAATCGGATCAGAAATCGCGATCAGAAATAATCGTGGAAAATCCGAGAAAAAGAAAAAACGACGAATAGGCTAACGAACGAACGTTCGCTGTGTGCGGCTAAACGACGAAAACCGTTCGTTAAAACGAACGTATGGACAAACTTCCACTAATTAAACTAAACCGGGAAATAAACCGATCCAAAAAAAAGAAAACGACCGCGGTTTTTATATAAAAAAACGGGCGGTTAACCGGTGAAATTGGCGGCGGCGCCTACCTCCGGCGGCGGCGAACTCCGGTGATCGGCGGCAGCACGCGGCACGAGGCGGCGGTGGCTCGGGGCGGCGGCAGCTAGGGTTAGGGCGGGGCTGGGTGGCTCGGGGCTAGGCTCCCCCGGCTTATAAAGGCCGGCCGGGCTAGAGTCTGGGTCGGGTACGACCCGGCTAGGTCGGTTCGTTTTTTTAAATAGTTTCGCGCAGAAAAACAAATAAAAGAAATACTAAACGGACTCCAAAAATCCCGAAAGAAATTTTCCCCGACTTCTAAAATCAAGCCGGACAAGGTGAACATTTATTTGGGGCCTAAATGCAATTTTGAAAAACGTGTATTTTCCTAAATTCAAATAAAACAGCGAAAAACCCCAAAATAAAATTCTAATTTGGTTTTTTTATTAAATCCTCAATATTCCTTTAATTTGGGAAAGTCATTTTATTCCCTCTCACTTATTTCTATAATTGGAATTATTGAAGATAAAATAATTAAATCAAATGATCCTATTTTCAAAATTTGAGAAAACCTCAAATATGAAAATAACGAAATCCCCAACTCTTTCCATGGGTCCTTGAGTTGCGTAGGATTTCTAGGATCAAACCAAAATGCAAATAAAATATGATATGCAATGATGATCTATGTATAACATTCCAAATTGAAAATTTGGGATGTTACAAAAGCAAATGACAACCTCTGCTTCCCTCTGTGAAGGGCCTATCTTTTACTTTTATCTCCTACCTTGCATAAGAGTCATGGTGATCTTCACCCTTCCTTTTTACATTTTATCCTTTGGCAAGCACAGTATGTTGGAAAGATCCTGGTATATATGGCTAATTGGATGTGAGTTTTCATGAACTATTATTGTTGACATTACCCTTGAGGTAAAACGTTGGGAGGCAAAACTATAAGCCCCTATCTTTCTCCGTGTCCGATTAAAACTCCATACCCATAAGTATTGCGTGAGTGTTAGCAATTGTGAAAGACTATATGATAGTTGAGTATGTGGACTTGCTGAAAAGATCTTATATATTGACTCTTTCCTATGTTATGATAAATTGCAATTGCTCCAATGACTGAGATTATAGTTTGTTAGTTTTCAATGAAGTTTACGACTCATGCTTGAAATTGTGATTGAATTATTACTCTAGCATAAGAAATCATATGACAAGAATTATGTAAGTTGTTGTTCTAAGAATGATCATGATGCCCTCATGTCCGTATTTTACTTTTATTGACACCTCTATCTCTAAACATGTGGACATATTTTTTGATTTCGGCTTTCGCTTGAGGACAAGCGAGGTCTAAGCTTGGGGGAGTTGATACGTCCATTTTGCATCATGCGTTCATATCAATATTTATTGCATTATGGGCTATTATTACACATTATGTCACAATACTTATGCCTATTCTCTCTTATTTTACAAGGTTTACATAAAGAGGGAGAATGCTGGCAACTGGGATTCTGGGTTGGAAAAGGAGCAAATATTAGAGACCTATTCTGCACAGCTCCAAAAGTCCTGAAACTTCATGGTAGATGTTTTCATAATATATAAAAAATACTGAGCGCAAGAAGTTCACCAGGGGGGCCACACCCTGTCCATGAGGGTGGGGGCGCGCCCTACCCCCTTGGGCATGCCCCCTACCTCGTGGGCCCCCTAGTGGCCCTCCGATGGCCATCTTCTGCTGTATGAAGTCTTTCGATGAGGAAAAAATCATAAGCCATCTCCTCGGACGAAACTCCGCTGCCACGAGGCGGAACCTTGGCGGAACCAATCTAGGGCTCTGGCGGAGCTGTTCTGCCGGGGAAACTTCCCTCCAGGAGGGGGAAATCATCGCCATCGTCATCACCAACGCTCCTCTCATCGGGAGAGGGCAATCTCCATCAACATCTTCACCAGCACTGTCTCCTCTCAAAACCCTAGTTCATCTCTTGTATCCAATTCTTGTCTCCAAGTCCGGGATTGGTACTAGTAGGTTGCTAGTAGTGTTAATTACTCCTTGTAGTGGATGCTAGTTGGTTTATTTGGTGGAAGATCATATGTTCAGATCCTATATGCACATTAATACCCCTCTGATTATGAACATGAATATGCTTTGTGAGTAATTACGTTTGTTCCTGAGGACATGGGAGAAGTCTTGCTATTACTAGTCATGTGAATTTGGTATTCGTTCGATATTTTGATGAGATGTATGTTGTCTCTCCTCTAGTGGTGTTATGTGAATGTCGACTACATAACACTTCACCATGATTTGGTCCTAGAGGAAGGCATTGGGGAGTAATAAGTAGATGATGGGTTGCTAGAGTGATAGAAGCTTAAACCCTAGTTTATGTGTTGCTTCGTAAGGGGTTGATTTGGATCCATATGTTTCATGCTATGGTTAGGTTTACCTTAATACTTTTGTTGTAGTTGCGGATGCTTGCAATAGAGGTTAATCATAAGTGGGATGCTTGTCCAAGTAAGGATAGCACCCAAGCACCGGTCCACCCACATACCAAATTATCAAAGTACCAAACGCGAATCATATGAACGTGATGAAAACTAGCTTGACGATATTCCCATGTGTCCTTGGGAGCACTTTTCTCTATATAAGAGTTTGTCCAGGCTTGTCCTTTGCTGCAAAAAGGATTGGGCCACCTTGCTGCACTTTATTTACTTTTGTTACTTGTTGCTCGTTATAAATTATCCTATCACAAAACTATCTGTTACCACTTATTTCAGTACTTGCAGAGAATACCTTGCTGGAAACTGCTTATCATTTCCTTCTGCTCCTCGTTGGGTTCGACACTCTTACTTATCGAAAGGACTACGATAGATCCCCTATACTTGAGGGTCATCAGAGGAAACATTATTTTCCACGTAATAAGGAGGCACTTCCTTCCTATGGCCGTGGACCCAGCTATCAGCCTCTCCACGTACAGTCCACATCCGATGGAAGCCGTTCCTTGACCACGTTGACCATGCCACACCGAGAGCACCAGGGCGGTGGACGACGGTGAGGCCTAGGAAGGGGATGACACATAGCTGGGGAAGACGCGGCAGTGGATGCCCACGCGTAGAGGAGTATGAGGGTTCACCGGTTCGCTGCGGTGTGAGGCTGCCATCACCGTAGAATAATAGGAAGTGTGGGTGAGTAGAGGGATGGCCTTGCCAGTGGTGGGAGTAGTAGGGGGCGGTGAGGCCTCCGCCGCATCGCAGCCGGCCACGGGAGGCCGGAGCACGAGGCACGACCGGCGCTAGTTTGGGCAGATGGAGCAAGAAGACTAGAGGTTGAAGAAGCACTACGGCCATTGGATGGACATCGTACAGTGACTGGAGCTAGAATCGTGCATATTGACTAAGTTGACAAAGCCCTTCGTCCCTGTCAACTTAGTAGGCCCACAAGTCAGCCTGCCACTATATTGGGTCCCAGCTAGCAGGGGGAGTATTCATTTGTTTGTGCATAATAAGGAGGCACTTTGTTGCGTGCGCAGATATAGCTGGTGGGTCCGAGCTGTCAGCGGCAGTAACGTTTTTCGCGAAATACAGAGGCCCTTTCGGTGGGTCCCAGATGTCAGGTGGAGGAATCATTATTTTGCGCGTAATAAGTGAGGCATTTCCTTGCGTGTGGTCGCGGACCCAGGTGTCAGCCTCTCCACGTACAGTCCACTTCAGATGCATGTCAGTCCTTGACCACGTTGACCAGGCCGTGCCGAGAGCACCAGGGTGGTGGACGACGGCGAGGCCTAGGAAGGGAATGACACGGAGCCAGGGAAGACTCGATAGTTGTTTCCCATGCGAAGGGGAGTACGATTGTACGAGGGTGTATTGGTTCATCTGCCGTCGCCGGAGAATAACAACAGGTGTGGGTGAGTAGAGGGATGGCTAGGCCAGCGATGGGAGTACGGTGGGGCGGTGAGGCCTGCGTGGCAGCACAGCCGGTCACGGGGAGGAGGGAGCAGGCAGTCCCGCCGGCGCTTGTTTGAGAGGCTGGAGCAGGAAGAGCAGAGATTGAAGAAGCATGACGGTCGTTGGATGGACATCCAACAGTCACTGCTTGTGCGTCAACCTTTTTTTAGGAAAGCCTCAAATCTGTGGAAAACAACATACAACCCATCTGCCATTATTTCTAATAATTTACAGCCCATTTGCTAATTCTTAAGGTTTTTTTGGAGCCCGTGTTCTTTTTGTTAGCATTACAGCCCATATTGTGGCCACGGTTAAAAAATTATACGAAATTTTGCATATTTCGGTGCGGTCCGAACTGTTTTTAATCCCAAAATTTCGAGTCACATTCAAAATGATTTTAAAAATAAATGTATATCAATATAAAATCCAACAAATTGTCCACGCATAAAAATCAATGCAATTTAAAATCTCGAAATGAAAAAAAAGAAATTTGAAACTAATTGCCAGTTTGATGTGTTTTAAAAATGTACAACCCATTTGTCATTACTGATAGGACATTTTCTCGGCCAGCCGAATGAAGCTCTCCTCGTCTTGAAAGATTTGTAGCCCAACAGGCCTGACAAAGCAATTTACTTGGCAAATCACAAAAAACTGGGCTGTGGCCGTGGACCCAGCTGTCAGCCTCTCCACGTACAGTACTCTTCCGATGGAAGTCGGTCGTTGACCACATTGACCACGTCGCGCCGAGAGCACCAAGGCGGTGGATGACGGCGAGGCCTGGGGAGGACGTGAAGCCGGGGAAGACGCGCAGTGGATGCCCACGCGGAGAGGAGTACAAGGTTCACTGGTTCGGCTGCGGTGTGAGTCTGTCGTCGCCGCAGAATAACACGGGGTGTGGGTGAGTGGAGGGATGGCCTAGCCAGCGGTGGGAGTAGTATGGGGGCGGTGAGGCCTCCGCGGTAGCACAGCCGACCACGGGAGGCAGGAGCAGGCGGCACGACCGGCGTTGTTTTGGGTGGCTGGAGTAAGAAGACACAGGTTGAAGAAGCACTATGGCCGTTGGATGGATATCGTACGGTCATTGGAGCTAGAATCGTTCCTATTGACTAAGTTCACAAAGCCCTCCGTCCCCGTCAACTTAGTAGGCCCACAAGTCAGCCACCCAGTATGGTGGGTCCCAGCTAGCAGGGGGGTCTTCATTTTTTTGTGCGTGATAAGGAGGCACTTCCTTGCGTGCGAAGATATAGCCGGTGGGGTCGAGCTGTCAGCGGCGGTAATGTTTTTTTCGCAAAATACAGAGGCCCTTTTGGTGTGTCCCAGATGTCAGGTGGAGGAATCATTATTTTGCACGTAATAAGGAGGCATTTCCTTGTGTGCAGCTGTGGACCCAGCTGTCAGCCTCTCCACGTACAGTCCACTTCAGATGCATGTCGGTCGTTGACCATGTTGACCAGGCCGCGTCGAGAGCACCAGGGCGGTGGACGATGGCGAGGCGAAGGAAGGGAACGACACGGAGCCAGGGAAGACTCGACATTTGTTTCCCACACGGAGGAGTACGAGGGTTTACATGTTCGTCTGCCATCCCCGGAGAACAACAACAGGTGTGGGTGAGTAGAGGGATGGCTAGGCCAGCGATGGGAGTATGGTGGGGCGGTGAGGCCTGCGCGGAAGCATAGCCGGCCGCGGGAGGAGGGAGGAGGCAGTCCCGCCAGCGCTTGTTTGAGAGGCTGGAGCAGGAAGAGCAGAGATTGAAGAAGCATGAAAGCCGTTGGTTGGACATCCAACAGTCACTGCTCTCGTGTGCATTATTTCTAATAATGTACAGCCCATTTGCTAATTCTTAAGAATTTTTTCGAGCCCATCTTCTTTTTGTTAGCATTACACGCCATATTGTGGCCACGGTTAAAAAGTATACGAAATTTTGCATATTTCGGTGCGGTCAACTATTTTTAATCCCGAAATATCGATTCACATTCAAACTATTTTGAAAAATAATTTATATAAATATAAAATCCAAATAATTGTGCACGCATAAAAATCAATGGAATTTAAAATCTTGTAATTAAAAAAATTGAAACTAACTCCTAGTTTGATGTGTTCTAAAAATGTACAGCCCATTTCTGGCAAACCGAATGAAACTCTCCTCTACTTGAAATATTTGCAGCACAGCATGGCTGATAAAGCAAGTATGCCTCGTTTGAGTATTTCTTAAAAAAAATAGAACTGGGCTAGCCATTTTCAGCAAGAAAAAACACAACTGGGCTCATGATGTGGTAAACATAAATAAAACCCTGGCTAGACGGGCCACAGCCCCCGCACAGCCCCGTTGTTACCCTGACCCGTCACTAAAACTAGTATAAATAACAACTGCTAGTTCCTAAAAAAACTGCGCGACGTGCTGGGTCCCTGGTGTCAGCCGCTCGTAGTGTAATTCTCTCGTTTATTGACTACGTTGACAATGGCGTGAACCCCAGATGTCCAACCATTAGGAGGAACCATATTTTTGGGCTTGTAATATAGAGGCACATGCTTGCATACTGCCATGATGCTGGTGGGTCCCTACTGTCATCCTCTCCACGTACAGTCATCTCCTGGTTCCTCTCGGTTGTTGACGATGTTGACAACACAAGAGGGCGGCGCACCACGCACGCCGAGCGAACCAAGGCCGTAAGGCGGAGGACGACGATGAGGCCTCGGATGGAACGAACATGAGCCGTGGAAGATGCGTCGGTCTAGTCGCAGGCGGAGGGGAGTACGAGGGTTGACTGGTTCGGGTGCAGGTGCGTGTTGGGGCTGACATCGCCGGAGAATAATAGGACGTGTGGGGGAATAGAGGGAGGGACTGGCCAACATTGGAGGGTACGTACGGTAGGGAGGCGGAGGCGCAACCAGCCATGGGAGGCAGGAGTTGAAGGAAACATGCCCTAGAGGCAATAATAAAGTTATTATTTATTTCCTTATATCATGATAAATGTTTATTATTCATGCTAGAATTGTATTATCCGGAAACATAATACTTGTGTGAATACATAGACAAACTAAATGTCACTAGTGTGCATCTACTTGACTAGCTCGTTAATCAAAGATGGTTATGTTTCCTAACCATAGACATGTGTTGTCATTTGATTAACGGGATCACATCATTAGGAGAATGATGTGATTGACATGACCCATTCCATTAGCTTAGCACCCGATCGTTTAGTATGTTGCTATTGTTTTCTTCATGACTTATACATGTTCCTATGACTATGAGATTATGCAACTCCCGTTTGCCGGAGGAACACCTTGTGTGCTACCAAACGTCACAACGTAACTGGGTGATTATAAAGGAGCTCTACAGGTGTCTCCAAAGGTACATGTTGGGTTGGCGTATTTCGAGATTAGGATTTGTCACTCCAATTGTCGGAGAGGTATCTCTGGGCCCTCTCGGTAATGCACATCACATAAGCCTTGCAAGCATTGCAACTAATGAGTTAGTTGCGAGATAATGTATTACAGAATGAGTAGAGAGACTTGCCGGTAACGAGATTGAACTAGGTATTAAGATACCGACGATCGAATCTCGGGCAAGTAACATACCGATGACAAAGGGAACAAAGTATGTTGTTATGCGGTCTGACCGATAGAAGATCTTCGTAGAATATGTGGGAGACAATATGAGCATCCAGGTTCCGCTATTGGTTATTGACCGGAGACATGTCTCGGTCATGTCTACATTGTTCTCGAACCCGTAGGGTCCGCACGCTTAACATTACGATGACAGTTTCATTATGAGTTTATATATTTTGATGTACCGAAGTTCGTTCGGAGTCCCGGATGTGATCACGGACATGACGAGGAGTCTCGAAATGGTCGAGACATAAAGATTGATATATTGGACGGCTATATTCGGACACCGGAAGTGTTCCAGGTGATTTCGGAGAAAACCGGAGTGCCGGAGGGTTACCGGAACCCCCCGGGAGAAGTAATGGGCTTTATGGGCCCTAGTGGAGAGAGAGAGGGGCGGCCAGGGTGGGCCGCGCGCCCCCTCCCCCTCTGGTCCGAATTGGACTAGGAGAGGGGGGGCAACGCCCCCCTTTCCTTCTCCCTCTCCCCCTTCCTTTCCCCCTCCTAGTAGGAGTAGGAAAGAGGGGAGTCCTACTCCTACTAGGAGGAGGACTCCTCCTCCTTGGCGCGCCCCAAGGGCCGGCCGACCTCCCCCCTTGATCCTTTATATACGGGGGCAGGGGGGCACCTCTAGACACACAAGTTGATCTTCAAGATCGTTCTCTTAGCTGTGTGCAGTGCCCTCCTCCACCATAATCCTCGATCATATTGTAGCGGTGCTTAGGCGAAGCCCTGCGACGGTAGAACATCAAGATCGTCACCACGCCGTCGTGCTGACGGAACTCTTCCCCGACATTCTGCTGGATCGGAGTCCGGGGATCGTCATTGAGCTGAACGTGTGCTAGAACTCGGAGGTGCCGTAGTTTCGGTGCTTGATCCGTCGGGCCGTGAAGACGTATGACTACATCAACCGCGTTGTGCTAACGCTTCCGCTTTCAATCTACGAGGGTACGTGGACAACACTCTCCCCTCTCGTTGCTATGCATCACCATGATCTTGCGTGTGCGTAGAATTTTTTTTTGAAATTACTACGTTCCCCTACAGTGGTATCAGAGCCTAGGTTTTATGCGTTGATGTAATATGCATGAGTAGAACACAAGTGAGTTGTGGGCGATATAAGTCATACTACTTACTAGCATGTCACACTTTGGTTCGACGGTATTGTTGGATGAAGCGGCCCGGACCGACATTACGCGTACGCTTACGCGAGACTGGTTCTACCGACGTGCTTTGCACACAGGTGGCTGGCGGGTGTCAGTTTCTCCAACTTTAGTTGAACCAAGTGTGGCTACGCCCGGTCGTTGCGAAGGTTAAAACAGCACCAACTTGACAAACTATCGTTGTGGTTTTGATGCGTAGGTAAGAACGATTCTTGCTCAGCCCATAGCAGCCACGTAAAACTTGCAACAACAAAGTAGAGGACGTCTAACTTGTTTTTGCAGGGCATGTTGTGATGTGATATGGTAAAGACGTGATGAGATATAAGTTTTTGTATGAGATGATCATGTTTTGTTGAAGTTATCGGCAACAGGCAAAAGCCTTATGGTTATCTCTCTATTGCATAAGATGCAAGCGCCAAATAATTGCTTTACTTTATCGCAATGCGATAGCAATAGTTGCAAGAGCAATTGTTGGCGAGACAACCATGTGACGACACATTGATATAGATCAAGATGATGGAGATCATGGTGTCATGCCGGTGACGATGGAGATCATGACGATACTTTGGATATGGAGATCAAAGGCACAAGATGATGATGGCCATATCATGTCACATATTTTGATTGCATGTGATGTTTTCTTTTATACATCTTATTTTGCTTAGTTCGATGGTAGCTTTATAAGATGATCTCTCACTAATTATCAAGGTACAAGTGTTCTCCCTGAGTATGCACTGTTGCGAAAGTTCTTCGTGCTGAGACACCACGTGATGATCGGGTGTGATAGGCTCTACGTTCAAATACAACGGGTGCAAAACAATTGCACATGCAAAATACTCAGGTTAAACTTGACGAGCCTAGCATATAACAGATATGGCCTGGAACACTGAGACCGAAAGGTCGAGCGTGAATCATATAGTAGATATGATCAACATAGTGATGTTCACCATTGAAACTACTCCATCTCACGTAATGATCGGACATGGTTTAGTTGATTTGGATCACGTGATCACTTAGAGGATTAGAGGGATATCTATCTAAGTGGGAGTTCTTAAGTAATATGATTAATTGAACTTTAATTTATCATGAACTTAGTCCTGGTAGTATTAGCATATCTATGTTGTAGATCAATAGCTCGCGTTGTTGCTTCCCTATGTTTTATATATGTTCCTAGAGAAAACTAAGTTGAAAGATGTTAGTAGCAAAGATGCGGATTGGATCCGTTATCTAAGGTTTATCCTCATTGCTGCACAGAAGAATTATGTCCTTGATGCACCGCTAGGTGACGGACCTAATGCAGGAGCAAATGCAGACGTTATGAATGTTTGGCTAGCTCAATATGATGACTACTTTATAGTTTAGTGCACCATGCTTAACGGCTTAAGAATCGGGACTTCAAAGACGTTTTGAACGTCATGGACCATATGAGATGTTCCAGGAGTTGAAGTTAATATTTCAAGCAAATACCCGAGATTGAGAGATATGAAGTCTCCAACAAGTTCTATAGCTAAAAGATGGAGGAGAATCGCTCAAGCAGTGAGCATATGCTTAGATTGTCTGGGTACTACAATCGCTTGAATCAAGTGGGAGTTAATCTTCCAGATAAGATAGTGATTGACATAATTCTCTAGTCACCATCACCAAGTTAGTAGAACTTCGTGATGAACTATAATATGCAAGGGATAACAGATACAATTCCCAAGCTCTTCGTGATGCTAAAATCGACGAAGGTAGAAATCAAGAAAAACATCAAGTGTTGATGGTTGACGAGACCACTAGTTTCAATAAAACGGCAAAGGGAAGAAGGGGAACTTCAAGAAGAATGGCAAGCAAGTTGCTGCTCAAGTGAAGAGGCCCAAAGTATAGTCCTAAGCCTAAGACTAAGTGCTTCTACTGCAAAGGGACTGGTCACTGGAAGCGGAACTTCCCCAAGTATTTGGCGGATAAGAAGGATGGCAAAGTGAACAAAGGTATATTTGATATACAGATTATTGATGTGTATTTTACTAGTGTTCGTAGCAACCCCTCGGTATTTGACATTGGTTTAGTTGCTAAGAGTAGTAACTCGAAACGGGAGTTGCAGAATGAACAGAGACTAGTTAAGGGTGAAGTGACGATGTGTGTTGGAAATGGTTCCAAGATTGATATGATCATCATCGCACACTCCCTATACTTTTGGGATTAGTGTTGAACCTAAATAAGTGTTATTTGGTGTTTGCGTTGAGCATGAATATGATTTGATCATATTTATTGAAATACGGTTATTCATTTAAGTAAGAGAATAAATTGTTGTTCTGTTTACATGAATAAAACCTTATATAGTTACACACCCAATGAAAATGGTTCGTTGGATCTCGATCGTAGTTATACACATATTCATAATATTGAAGCCAAAAGATGCAAAGTTAATAATGATAGTGCAACTTATTTGTGGCACTGCCGTTTAGGTCATATTGGTGTAAAGCGCATGAAGAAAATCCATGTTGATGGGTTTTTGGAATCACTTGATTATGAATCAGTTGATGCTTGTGAACCATGCCTCATGGGCAAGATGACTAAGACTCCGTTCTCCGGAACAATGGAGCGAGCAACAGATTTGTTGGAAATCATACATACTGATGTATGTGGTCCGATGAATATTGAGGCTCGTGGCAGGTATCATTATTTTCTAATCTTCACAGATGATTTGAGCAGATATGAGTATATCTACTTGATGAAACACAAGTCTGAAATATTTGAAAAGTTCAAAGAATTTTAGAGTGATGTAGAGAATCATCGTAACAAAAATAAAAGTTTCTACGATATGATCGCAGAAGTAAAATATTTGAGTTACGAGTTTGGCCTTCAGTTAAAACAATGTGAAATAGCTTCACTACTCACGCCACCTGGAACACCACAGTGTAATGGTGTGTCCGAACGTCATAACCGTACTTTATTAGATATAGTGCGATCTATGATGTCTCTTACTAATCTACCACTATCGTTTTGGGGTTATGCATTAGAGACAACTACATTCACGTTAAAAAGGGCACCATCTAAATCTGTTGAGACGACACCGTATGAACTGTGGTTTGGTGAGAAACCTAAGTTGTCGTTTCTTAAAGTTTGGGACTGCAATGCTTATGTGAAAAAGTTTTCACATGATAAGCTCGAACCCAAATCGGAGAAGTAAATCTTCATAGGATACCCAAAAGAAAATGTTGGGTACACCTTCTATCATAGATCCGAAGGCAAGTTATTCATTGCTGAGAATGGATCCTTTCTAGAGAAGGAGTTTCTCTCAATAGAAGTGAGTGGGAGGAAAGTAGAACTTGATGAGGTAACTGTACCTGCTCCCTTATTGGAAAGTAGTTCATCACAGAAATCTGTTCCTGTGACTACTACACCGATTAGTGAGGAAACTAATGATGATGATCATGTAACTTCAGATCAAGTTACTACCGAACCTTGTAGGTAAACCAGAGTGAGATCCGCACCAGAGTGGTACGGTAATCCTGTTCTGGAGGTCATGTTACTTGATCATGACGAGCCTACGAACTATGAGGAAGCGATGATGAGCCCAGATTCCGTGAAATGGCTTGAGGCCATGAAATCTGAGATGAGATCCATGTATGAGAACAAAGTATGGACTTTGATTGACTTGCCCAATGATCGGCGAGCCATTGAGATTAAATGGATCTTCAAGAGGAAGACAGACGCTGATAGTAGTGTTACTATCTACAAAGCTAGAATTGTCGCAAAATGTTTTTCGACAAGTTCAAGGTGTTGACTACGATGAGAGTTTCTCACTCGTATCTATGCTTAAGTCTATCCGAATCATGTTAGCAATTGCCGCATTTTATGAAATTTGGCAAATGGATAAACAAAACTGCATTCCTTAATGGATTTATTAAAGAAGAGTTGTATATGATGCAACCAGAAGGTTTTGTCAATCCTAAAGGTACTAACAAAATATGCAAGCTCCAGCGATCCATTTATGGACTGGTGCAAGCATCTCGGAGTTGGAATATATGCTTTGATAAGTTGATCAAAGCATATAGTTTTATACAGACTTGCGGTGAATCCTGTATTTACAAGAAAGTGAGTGGGAGCACTACAACATTTCTGATAAGTATATGTGAAAGACATATTGTTGATCGGAGATAATGTAGAATTATTCTGCAAAGCATAAAGGAATGTTTGAAAGGAGCTTTTCAAAGAAAGACCTCGGTGAAGCTGCTTACATATTGAGCATCAAGATCTATAGAGATAGATCAAGACGCTTGATAAGTTTTTCAATGAGTACATACCTTGACAAGATTTTGAAGTAGTTCAAAATGGAACAGTCAAAGAAGGAGTTCTTGCCTATGTTACAAAGGTGTGAAGTTAAGTAAGACTCAAAACCCGACCACGACAGAAGATAGAGAGAGAATGAAAGTCATTCCCTATGCCTCAGCCATAGGTTCTATAAAGTATGCCATGCTGTGTACCAGACCTATTGTATACCCTGCCCTGAGTTTGGCAAGGGAGTGCAATAGTGATCTAGGAGTAGATCACTGGACATTGGTCAAAATTATCCTTAGTGGAATAAGGATATGTTTCTCGATTATGGAGGTGACAAAAGGTTCATCGTAAAGGGTTACGTCGATGCAAGTTTTGACACTAATCTAGATGACTCTAAGTCTCAATCTGGATACATATTGAAAGTGGGAGCAATTAGCTAGAGTAGCTCCATGTAGAGCATTGTTGACATAGAAATTTGCAAAATACTTATGGATCTGAATGTAGCAGACCCGTTGACTAAACTTCTCTCACAAGCAAAAACATGATCACACCTTAGTACTCTTTGGGTATTAATCACATAGCGATGTGAACTAGATTATTAACTCTAGTAAACCCTTTGGGTGTTGGTCACATGACAATGTGAACTTTGGGTGTCAGAATCATTACTGTGTCAATCTAGATTATTGACTCTAGTGCAAGTGGGAGACTGAAGGAAATATGCCCTAGAGGCAATAATAAAGTTATTATTTATTTCCTTATATCATGATAAATGTTTATTATTCATGCTAGAATTGTATTATCCGGAAACATAATACTTGTGTGAATACATAGACAAACTAAACGTCACTAGTGTACCTCTACTTGACTAGCTCGTTGATCAAAGATGGTTATGTTTCCTAACCATAGACATGTGTTGTCATTTGATTAACGGGATCACATCATTAGGAGAATGATGTGATTGACATGACCCATTCCATTCCATTAGCTTAGCACCTGATCGTTTAGTATGTTGCTATTGCTTTCTTCATGACTTATACATGTTCCTATGACTATGAGATTATGCAACTCCCGTTTGCCGGAGGAACACCTTGTGTGCTACCAAATGTCACAACGTAACTGGGTGATTATAAAGGAGCTCTACAGGTGTCTCCAAAGGTACATGTTGGGTTGGCGTATTTCGAGATTAGGATTTGTCACTCCGATTGTCGGAGAGGTATCTCTGGGCCCTCTCGGTAATGCACATCACATAAGCCTTGCAAGCATTGCAACTAATGAGTTAGTTGCGAGATGATGTATTACATAACGAGTAAAGAGACTTGCCGGTAATGAGATTGAACTAGGTATTAAGATACCGATGATCGAATCTCGGGCAAGTAACATACCGATGACAAAGGGAACAAAGTATGTTGTTATGCGGTCTGACCGATAAAAGATCTTCGTAGAATATGTGGGAGCCAATATGAGCATCCAGGTTCCGCTATTGGTTATTGACCGGAGACATGTCTCGGTCATGTCTACATTGTTCTCGAACCCGTAGGGTCCGCACGCTTAACGTTATGATGACAGTTTCATTATGAGTTTCTATATTTTGATGTACCGAAGTTTGTTCAGAGTCCCGGATGTGATCACGGACATGACGAGGAGTCTCGAAATGGTTGATACATAAAGATTGATATGTTGGACGGCTATATTCGGACACTGGAAGTGTTCCAGGTGATTTCGGAGAAAACCGGAGTGCTGGAGGGTTACCGGAACCCCCCGGGAGAAGTAATGGGCTTTATGGGCCCTAGGGGAGAGAGAGAGGGGCGGCCAGGGTGGGCCGCGCGCCCCCTCCCCCTCTTGTCCGAATTGGACTAGGAGAGGGGGGGCAGTGCCCCCCTTTCCTTCTCCCTCTCCCCCTTCCTTTCCCCCTCCTAGTAGGGGTAGGAAAGAGGGGAGTCCTACTCCTACTAGGAGGACTCCTCCTCCTCCTTGGCGCGCCCCAAGGGCCGGCCGGCCTCCCCCCTTGCTCCTTTATATACGGGGGCAGGGGGGCACCTCTAGACACACAAGTTGATCTTCAAGATCGTTCTCTTAGCCGTGTGCGGTGCCCTCCTCCACCATAATCCTCCATAATATTGTAGCGGTGCTTAGGCGAAGCCCTGCGACGGTAGAACATCAAGATCGTCACCATGCCGTCGTGCTGACGGAACTCTTCCCCGACATTCTGCTGGATCAGAGTCCGGGGATCGTCATCAAGCTGAACATGTGCTAGAACTCATAGGTGCCGTAGTTTCGGTGCTTGATCGGTCGGGCCGTGAAGACGTACGACTACATCAATTGCGTTGTGCTAACGCTTCTGCTTTCGGTCTACGAGGGTACGTGGACAACACTCTCCCCTCTCATTGCTATGCATCACCATGATCTTGCGTGTGCATAGGAAAATTTTGAAATTACTACGTTCCCCTACAGGAGTAGGCGAAGCCGATGGGGTGGTTTGGTTTAGGTGGCTGGAGGAAGAAGAAGACAAGAGATAGAAGATACATGACAGATGTTGGATGTCAATCCAATGGCTGGTAGGCAGAATCATTTGTTGACTGGCTAGTAAGTCAACACCACCTTGGATAGGCTATTTCCTCGCGGGTCCCAAATGTCAGAATCCTAATCTGTCACGGTCATGTAGCTTTTCCTATGAAAATTTACAGCCCATTTGATGTGCTAGTTCGAAATAAGTTTGTGGGTGCTGGTGGGGGCTAATCACTTGGCTTCTGTAATGCACAGTGAGCTCAAGCAGCCGACGAGAGATGTTATTTCCCTTGGTTGGGATTTGTTAGTTGTTACAATATTTCACTCTAAATTAAATGACTGGCAAGCCATTTGCCTTGCTTGAAAGAAAATATGACAGTCACAGCCGAGTTGAAAAGGGCAAGAACATCTAACTCCAGCTTACAAACTATAGAAAAGCATGAGGGTTAATTGTTCATCGGGTTTACAAAAAAACCCAGGTTGAAAAGGGCAACAATATCTAACTCTAGCACTGTTTTCGGTAGTCACAGTCAAATGGATCGGTCAAGTCCATAGAATGAACATCCTGGGTCATAAAATTTACTGGATTATGACCACAATATGTTGTAAATAGAAGCCCGACACGTTCATAAGCTCTTTTGCCCACCTGAAACTCCTTTTTTTGCTCTTCCACATACCCATCCGTCAAAACCATGCTGCTGATAAACTTAAGCCTGATGGACAATAGTAACCTCGCATTCAGCAGGAAGAATGTGACAAATCTAATGATTACACGGTTGGCTACATATCGTTCTAGCGTTATTGTCTTCAATCGAATCTCATGAGAAGTGAGAAAATCCCAATGCTTACAAATCCACCGATTGGTTATAACTTTCTTACCCCGTCCTGTTGCCTAAATAGACATGAAGAGTGAAAACAATTAATTTCTAAAAAAAGAGTGTCGAAAGAGCAATAGTTGAATGGTTAATTCTAGCACACTATATGCGGGCTTCCAATGTGCGTGAAATTGTGACCTTTATATACAACTTCTCCAGACATGGAAAGCATTGCAGCAAGCCAATAATCTTGTTCAGATAAAAACTATTCATTTGGATATATAAGATCTTGACAGAATCCAGCACCATTATAAGGCTATCCATGGAAAAACTCTTCATTGAGCATAGAACATAATATTAGTACAAAATGTGTACTCCAAGATGACATATAACTTATGCGTAGAAATTTAAAATGCAACTTATGGTTACAAGTGTAGATGATAATATAAAGTACCTGAAGAACTGTGGAGCCAAACACCATATTGAAATGAGCACAAAGATCATGTATTACACCCAAGGTCTCCAGTTTAGGCGCAGAGAGGACGGTTATTTGCAAGGGTGAATAACTAGAATCAAGGATCAACCTTTGAAGTGAAGGGGCATCTTGGATGATGAGCTGCCTTCCATCAAAAGAAATTCCAATTCTTACAAGTTTAGGCGACTTTATTTGGAGACAACCAATTCTAACTGTGAAAATAAGCTCCAAGCACTCCAGGGCAGGGCAATTGGAGTGGATGATGTTGTGCAATGAGGCCTTCGATGTACGAACACGCACAAGTGAAAGTTTCTTGAGAATTGGGAGTCGAAGGTTTAGTACCAGATTGTCTGGTAGGTCGCACAGCGCAAAGGTGGCGGTGTGGAGAGAGGAGGAAAACCGCGAGATGGACATCGATGCTGAGGGCATAGGTAGATGGCGTTCGGTATCTGGTAGGTGATTTCCAGGGGAATAGTAGAACTCAAGCAGCTGTAGTTCTATGAATTCAGGGGATTTCAGCCAGGCGTCCACCGTGTAGGGCATGGTATGCTTGCTCAGGTAGCATGACGGGATGCAGAGGCTTTGAACGGAGCCTTGGTGGGAGGAGATGATGGCTCTGGGGATTTCAAATTCATTGGAGAGAGATAGCTGGCGACAGTCGATTAAGGGGCACGGCGCACCATAGAGGGCGCCACCGAATTGAGAGGACTTGGGGGGTGGCAGCAATCCTTGGTGGGGAGAAGCGAGATGATCTCCCCAAGGACAGCGTCCGGGAGATCGCTGATGCGGTCCACCCAAGATTCTACAGGTACCTGGGATCCGGTGGGGGCGGGGTCGCCGCTTCTCCTCGCACTCCCGGGTGCGGGATCTACAACACGCATCGCTGCTGGCGGGGGACTCATCTTCTTGGCGCTGCGATCAGCCGACTCCGTTTTCCTCGAGGGTGTCGCGTTCACGGATTTGAGCAGAGTAACGACTGAAGAGCCTAGTTGTAGTGCGAGTGAAGAAGAAGGGGAGCTGGGGTTTTTCTTTAGTAGTGAGGAAGAAGGGGAGCTGGGGTTTTCTGTAGTAGTGAGGTGAGGAATTTGGGGGTGCGAGTGGAGCAAGCTGACGTGAGGTGGGTGGGAGTGAGGAGGAAGAAGAACACCCAGGTTTTTTGGGGGCGGTGTGCTGAGTGTGGGTAGCGCCTCTCATTCAGTAAAATATATATGGACTTTTGAATTGATTTTACTATTTACTAGGGTGTATGGGCTGTTTTGTCTTGGGCCTAGAGAAACAATTACTACTAGTACAGTGGAGACACTCTACAGCTACCCAGAAAAACAATTACTACTAGTACAGTGGATACAATACCGCTTCTGTCTCCTCCTAGGTCATCGAAACGTCCCCCTCTACTGAATATCATTATACTTTTGTTCACCGACATGCGGGCCATGCAGCGTGCGGGCCCAAATGCCATCCACCAAATTAGAAGGTAGTATGCAGGCGGAGAGTCACCCCGGTTGTAGCGAGGCAGTAACGAGCCATCGTATCACAAAACCCCCCCTCCCCGCAGTCTAAGTTTGACGGACGAAGCAACCATCATTTCACTCTTCGCTGAATCCCCTTCTCCCTCACCGTCTTCAAGAAAGGCAACACTCGCATCTGCCACTGTTCTTCTCTCCCAACGAAGGGAAGGTAAGCGGATCCGTGATGTTGGTATATTTTCGTTCAGAGAAAAAAAAGAACTTTTGCAAAGCAGTAACTGATCCTCACTCTCTTTTTTGTTTCATTGTCATTGTGATTGTGTTTTCCTTTCAGTGGTCTCCTAGTATTTGTCAGTTTCATGATGGACCAAGGAGAACCAGGCAAAGATCTGCCAATATTGGAGCGGACGCGGGAGGCTAATCCCCACGAGAAAGAGAGCTCCAAGAAGATGGAGGCAGCCACCGAGCCGACCCCATATACGCTCACGGCCACTACTGAGATGGTCAACACCCTGTTTGAGGTTACACCCCCGTGGCACTGCAGGAGCAGTTTTCCCCCTTCAAGGATGTGCCCCCCCCCCTGAGCTTCCGAAGGTGATTTTCTTCTTTGCCGATCTCGATTGTGGTTTTTCATCTAAGTATGTGGTGATGAATAATGCAAAATTTTATTAGCTTCGATGTCATGCTATACATAGTGGTTTAAATAACTTGTGTTTATTATACTGGAAAGTAATTCAGAATTTGTTTCTGTTTCAATTAGAGCCCTGATGCAGACAAGGATTGTGTGGTTGTACATGTCACTCGCTATGAGGCGGATGACCTGAATATATGCACTGGGAAAACAAAGTTTTTAGGCTGTTGGATCCTGGAAGCCATTTGCGCTTATACCAATGAAGAGTTGTATTCCAGCCTCACTGTTGTTAGGCGTGTTTTCCAGGGTGTACTGAAGGACAAGAAGTTCAAAGCTACTCCTTCGTTTGTGAGGCATACTGTTCTTGTCAAGCTTACGCAGGAAGATGACGTGGCATGCCTCCACAAACAAGTTTATGAGTGGCAAGGCCACAAGGTTGTCTTCATGAAGGTTCATAGGATCGATCTGCTACCGGACGTCCTTGATGATGTTCATGGCAAGGTCCGTCTTGTGTCCATCCCAAATTAGATCGAGGCATGAAATAGTTTCCCCAACTAGTGTTTAATAGTAGTTTGGATTGTGTGTAATTATCCGAACCTTGCATGTTATCGAGCCCTCTGGGGCTAGTACTCTGTTTGAATCCGTCTATGGGAACTGCTGCTACTTTTGTGTGCCCGTGAATCATGTGAGAACCATCGTAATTGTTGCCGAAACAGATGCATCCTCACTAGTTTTTTCATGAATATGGCATGGTAAGACATAAGTTGTCATGGTTTATCATACGAGCAGTGTGTGTTTTGATGAAATAGTGTACTCGTTCAAGAACTGTGCACCGACATATACATAAGTATTTGTAAACACTGTTGGTGCTACCCCACTTGTAAGCAGTTGTGCAAAACATGGCACATTGGCTCAACTCGCTTCAACACTAGGCTATCGACCAGCTAACAATCAACAATCTATTGTCTGACATATAAGCAACTATGTATCTTGTTATAGTGGTTCATGTAGTTAACTGAGGCCACAATGTAAATTCCAAACGTTCACACGCTAGTCCAGCGTTCATGTGGAACACTCACATTAAACTCGGCTTCATAAAAAACTTGAAAAGCATAAGTTAAGAAATTTTATACATCTGAATAATTCATAGAACATAAAAACATATAGTGGTTCACAACAAAAGACAAAGTTGTGAGAAGGTTTACAAATCAGGAAAAAACAAGCAAGGCTTCTCTAAACAAAGGGCCTCCTGGCAGGCTTAAATTTCCTGGAGTTCACTCTGGGTTTTTTCCTGTTGCCACCATCCAGGGTTAGGTTCTCTCACTCCAGAATAACCAATTATAATTGTGTTCTCACCTGGAATGCTGTACTGAACCATGTAGTGTACTGACCAGGTGAAATTCTTGTGCATCCCACTAAATTTAAGCACCGCTATTTGCAGAAATAAGCAGACCACAATGCCTCTTGTCCGTGCACCTGTCCAAAAAACCACCATGCAGCCGTGCCAAATAGTCCTTGGTCCATGGATGAACAGGTAGAAAGTGCATTCTGGACTAGGATGCAGTTGTTTTTGCTCGTCCCTACACTGCAATCAGGAAGTAAAACGTACAAATCAACTTCTTTTATATTGCGTTGGTCATTCTACCTAGTAACTAGCAATGTAGGAATACCTGGAAGATGGGTGGTTAGACGATGGCAACGAGGGATGGCCATCTCATTTTGCGCAGTTCTACTAAAACTGAGGTTTGTGCTTTTGATTGTGCGGATAGAAACGATATGGAGACACACATCCTGAAACAATATGGAGACAGACATCCTTGTTTGCGCAAATACGAAATACGGTTATTTAAACAGTGACAGATATTTGCAGTGGCGTATGATTAATAGAAGCATCTATTGTGTTATAATTGGCACTCGATTGATAGTATGAAAGTGTCCTTAAGTAAGTAGAATCATATCACATCAACACTGCCACTAGATTAACATGTAGAACAATAGCATTATTATTACTGTCATGAGAGTAGCACATGGTTAGTAAATGTGCAATCAAATTTGTGCAGTTCCACTGGGATGAAGCAATGTTAGCGGTGTGAGATTTAAGTGTAACTGCAAAAACACAATTCATGGGAAATAAAGCAAGACGGAAGCACTTCATAAAATGGTGGTGGCATTGCTTCAATTTATCGACGGCACTAGACCATTACTTATAGTGACATTAGGTGGCATTGCTTAATGCTTCATGTGATTTTACATTAACGGTAGCGATATGGGTGTAGGGACAGCAGGGCATAAAGTGGTGAGGTAGATGTGGTTGCTGAGAGCGGCAAACACTCAGGCAGCATGTCTGCATTTGTCCCATTTTTTATCTCCTCGGCGACATTTTCCTATGTGAGCACAGGAAATCTAGACCTGCTCATTCTCATTTGTGTTGTCCCCCAACACCCGTCACTTTCTTTCCTTTTTCAACCAAGAGATAGGTCCACTTCCCCCCACCCTTCGCCATCCACCATGCTTTCTTTGTCTTCTCAACCAAGAGACCGGTTGGGTAGCCAGTATCTACTACTTTCCCCCGTTTCCTCTTAGAACCAAGTCATGGATTCATGCTATAGCTTTCCCACTTTCTTCCCTGTTTGAACCAACTCTTAGAGTCAACTGTATGAACTAGCTTTACCTCTAATAATAGTAGAAGTCTAGGTGGCTTTGGAACAATGGACGGAAGTAGAAAAAGATACACACGAAGCCAAGTGGGGAGCTGGGGCAGTAGAGCAAGGCAGGTTTCGAAGGAATATATACCTGAGGGTCGTTGGCATGTGGCAAAGACGGCGTCGGGAGGCCGCATCTTGGCCACAATACCGTGGGGAGGAAGAAGGGGTTGGAGGCCCTCCCGAGCTGGCGCACTCTCAGAGAGAACGGAACGGCCGCCGACCGAGACACGCGGGCAGCCGTTGGTCTCCTCCCTCGTCGCCGACGACAGCGTGAACGATGCACCTACACCCCTGCCCCGGTCGAGGTTGTCCGGCCGGATTTGTGACTAGCCGTGAGCTGAGAGAGAGTGTGTTCACCTATGTATTGCTTAGATCTATAGAGCATGAGAGAGTGAACGAGAGGAACCCTAGTAAAGCAAGCGCTAAGGCTCCTGCTTATATATGTAGTGGAGTGATTTTGTTGTACCAGCTTCAAAAAAATGTGCTCCTACGTGTACCCGCGAGTGGGTGTGAGAGAACTAGTGCGTGCGTGCACCGCTTCTCTTCGTGAGAGTACAATATACTATGCCCAAAGAACGTTCGCCGCAAGAGTAGTAGTATAAGTGTGTGACGTGTGAGCTAAAATAAAATGTGCGGGACGTCTTTTGTTTTTTAGATGTTCTGAGGGTAGGGTGTGAAGAGCACATATGTGTGTGACGTCTACCTGCAGATAGACGGTGGGTGCGAGAGGACTCAGGAGAGTCGTGACTCGTGAGGGTGTGTGTGCGTGAGAGAGAGGGGGGCACGTATCAATGCAATGCATGTGTCCGTAAATCATTATCCGACAAACATTTGCCACAAGCCTTTTCCTGACGAACGCCGTAAGAACCGTTAGATCGGCACCCGACAGTGTCAGTTTTGCCATGTTATTTAACAAAACAGCCACTCATCCTACACACAAATCTTCCACATGAGTGTTAGCTGCCGTATGCTCCCTCCGTTCCAAAATGTAGTGCATATAGCTTTATTGAAAATTCGAACCTCGCAACTTTTTATCGAGTTTTCGTGTACCAAATTGCACATGTAGAATACCCTGTATATATCATTTCATTCATCTTCGAGAGGTAACTATAAAGATGGCGGAGGAGTCTACAAAGAAAGACCATCGTATCACCTGCAGCAATTTCAACCATCCTTTGGTGTGGAGGAATATCATAGGAACTCTATATGATATGATTTTTATAGGTTTTTTTCCTTTAGAGCCAATTGGTTCATAGGAATAGATTCATATACTCCACATTTCAAAGGAAATAAACATGATATCATTTCTATAGCTTTAGAGCCACTTGATTCATATGAATGGATTCCTATACTCCCATAATTTCAAAGGAAAATAAACATTAGCGTATATTCAATAGAAAAGTTCCTATGATATGAACCAAATTACATCTCTTTTCTAATCCCTCCTCATAGAAATTGAGATACATGTCATCTCTAGATTCAATAGAAAAGTTCCTATGATGTGAACCAAATGACATCTCTTTTCCAATCCCTACTCATAGGAATTGAGATACTCCATGTCATCTCTTTCCCTACAACTTCCATGTGTACATCTTCTATTCCTAAATAGCTAGTACAACCCACTAGTAGCTTTTTTCCAATACATGCAACTATGGCACAAGAACTATATAGTGTGTGAATAAATTTGAAAGATGGTCGCTGGATGAAGCTAATCCGACAGTGCGGAGATGGCAAATCCGAGCACTACTGGTCATTGGATATCATCAACATTCCACCAGATCTGCCACATGTACAATTTAGAAGACTCCATGGTTGAACTTAAGCATAATGCACAAACCTCAAAACACAAGCACTTCTCGTTTGTTCTAGAATCTTCCGTATCATAATTGATTTTTTTCTAAATGAATTGCCATTATTTGTTTTTTACTTTATGCTTTACAATGCACAACCCCATGAATCTTAACATTTTTATAGAACTAATTGATTTTGAATGAGATGAACTATAAGAACTAAACGAACATCTACATCATGCATATATGACTCAAAGCTTTACATGCTATAGTGTGTATTTATTCATAATTTGGTTTCGAAATCTCATGCGTTCAATGCATGTGTACCTTACTACTTTTGAGTAGTGTAGCAAATTCACGCGGCCCCGGGTATATCAAAATGCAGGGCCCATGGATCATTGCCTTTCGGTTGAACCTACGTCCACAATTTTTTGTACGTATTATATCTCCACTGGTCCCCGAACCCAAAATGTTGCCTCGTTCCCCTAAAACCAAGCGACCCACACATATTTAAGGCGTCGACTCGAACTCAATCCCTCTCCCGTTTACTACGACATGGCCCCGCACGTCGTAGTAGTACTCCTACAAACCCTACCTCCGCACGCATCATTGGTTTTCTTCAAGAGGACGAGGGAGAAGCCGATTTGTAGTGGAGGCGCTTTAAAAAAATGATCTGTACTGGAGACCCCTACCCTAGGGTGCCCTAGGTAGCTGCCGCACGCATCATTGGTTTTCTATTTTCTTTATGCTCTTGCGCCCTAGAGTGAAATGATAGTTGCTTCGTCCCTCTAGCTTAATGCGGGAAAGGTGGGGCTTTGTGATTTGACCCCTCATCGCTCATTTTCTACTACTGCGGCGCTACAACCGGGGTGCCTCCAATTCCAACCGCTGCTCTGAACTGTAATTTGGTGCATCGCATGTGGAACAAGACGGTGGATGAGCCACATGTCGGCCAAAGGGGTCCTGTTAAGTTTGTCGCCATTTCGTGTGCGGACTGACCCTGCTTGAGTTGCTACGCCAACGCGACAGGTGCAGCCTACCACTTGGTTTTGCTCCTTGGTGAATCCCGACTATATTGATCTAAAAAGATATGTACTGAACTACCCTCTCCGTCTCGTTTTTTAGGCATCTCGGTTTATAGGGCGTGCACGTAGTTCTAGGTCATCCATTTGACTAACTAAATATCAGCTACTATGTCACAAAAAGTATATCATTGGATTATTAAGTGGATGTAGTTTCTAAACATATACTGTTCATCACATATATAGCCAATTAAATTCTCAACCTAGAACGACGTGCATGCCATGTGAACCAATACGGAGGAAGTATAGTAGTAAAAATGAGGTGATTTTACCGAGCGATTGGAGGGGGGCATGGCCTATCATGCGGTCCCATGTGTCATGATGTACCAAGGTGATGCGTGTGTCCCTCTTGAGGTAGAAGCAATACTACATGGTTTGAGATGATGGCGAACCGAAGTGTGAAATAATGGTTGCTTCATCCTTCTGGGAAGGTGCGGCATTGTGATTTGACATCTCATTGCTCATTACTACTACTACTGGGGCGGTACGACTAGGGTGCGTCCCCCCTGCTGTTCTGCACTGTTATTTGGTGCTTGACACGTCGACCCGGTTGCTATATGTCCCACATGTCGGCGACAGGAAGTACATAATTCATGAAAGCGAGCGTCGACGGAGGAGTACAAGACACGGCTTGGTTTTTTGCTGCTTCGCGCGATCCATCGATACAAACCCAGACTAAAAAAGGCAAGGGCGGGTATTTTCCCACGTGGCAGGCAGGGGAGTTTGGCATAGTCTGTTCGAGGCAAGGAGGCAGGAAGGGAAACAAGCAAATAAAGGTTGAGCGACTTAGTTTTGGGAAAATCTGATTTTACGGAGTACGTACCCACTAGGGTTTATAGGGCTCATCTAAAAAACATTCGTTTTTATGTTTTATAAGTCTCAATTCTACTACTACTAGTAGTACCATCACATGTAGGATTTCTAGGTGCGTTAGATCACCCGATGCAAGCAGTGTCAAGAGAAAACTCACCAATGCATGTAGAAGTTCATGGAAATTTAGTGGTCGTTCATGCATTCATTCTAATTAATGCCTCGGTAAACATAACTTCTTGAGAAAAATGAGCGTACAAATTACTTGTGCAAACTAGGAGTACGAAATTAATTCGACCAACTCCCGTCTACCTTGGTTGGAGAGATTTTGAAATTGAGCCATAAACTGGAAAGGAGGGAGTAGTAACTTTTGTCTCGATTACTATTTGTGGCCTTGTATAGATGCAAATTGTATTTTTTTATAGTGACCTTGTATAAATAAATGGAGGGAGTGCTAAAGGACATATATATTCCAAACAATATGATAATCTCTCTAACCAAGGTAGTAGGGATGAGGAGTAAACGGAGAGAGTACTAAAAAATTTCTCCTCGTCCGGCGAGCCACCGCACGCATGGGCGAGGGAGCAGGCGTAAGGCGTACAATACTTCTACTAGTAAGCAAGCTTCACCTCATCCTGCGAGCCACCGCGCCCGTGGGCGGGGGAGGCGGCATACTAAGCAGGCTTCTCCTCATTCTGCGAGTTGACGAGACACATCAAAAGTACTCTAGTGTATAGTGCCTTGCCTCTAAGGTAGGCCCCACATGGTTTGCCTCTTGTTTAACATAACGCGTCAAGTCGCAATTTGTTTGTTCACCCGTGGTAGATGATCCTCCCTCCACTAAGTGGACAACCAGTACACGGTCAAATTACCATGTGGGCTACCTTTTCGTATAGAAATGAGCTCCACCGTGTACCCGCGCGGGTGTGGTTGGGAAAGACACGGGAGTACGTGCGCCGTGCGTGCACCTCTTCTCTTCGTGCACGTCCCCCACCAACGTGGGTGTGTGTGCGAGATACAAACCTAGACAAATGGCTTGTGTGGAATAACTACTCTTCGCAAGCCATTGTAAGAGTGGACAAAATGGTGAAGGAGGAGATAGGGGAGCGGCGGAGGTGTGCGATTCTTGGCCGGTGTGTGGCCTCGTTTAAATAGGAGATTAAATAGACGGCAGACGGGAGGAGCTCGGCCGGCGTTGCATTTAATGCCGTATGTGTGTCCAGAGTGGATTTCTCGGCTTCCACACGGGCGGGTTTCATGGAGGCATTTGAATGCGGAAAGGAGGCATGTTCAGCCGGGCGTGCTGCGAGTGGCGCCCTCGACTCTGACGTAGGACACCGCGCCGTTCTTCCACTGATGTGTGGGCTCTTTGGGTACATGGCCTGCATGTAAGTGACCCAACGCAGGCAGCGCACAGTAGAGGAACCTTTGGTGGGCCAGGGCGGTCAGAAACGGGCATTTCATAAACCAATGATTGTTCATTGAGTGTGACGTCATCCTTTTCATGTAGATAAGCCTACTATGTTGATAGCCCGTTCGATACGCTGTGATTCATAAAGACCGCTGCAAACATCAATGCTCTGCTTATCACAGATAAGATTGATTAATACCCATAACAATCCATGTCCTTAACAAAGGGTGCATGCACGTATAGGTTGAGCGTGTGTCTTGCGTCGTGTGCTGTGTGCATGCAGGCGTGCGAGTGCTGCGTGCGTGCAAGGGTACGTTTCAGTGTTGCATGCATGTGTGCATACGTGCGTGTGTTCATGAGTACATGTGTACGTGTCAGTGTTGCACGCCTGCATGCGTGTGTGTGTTCGTTATGTGTACATGTCAGTGTTGCACGCGTGCATGCGTGTGTGTCTTGCGTGCATGCATGTGTATGTGCGGGGTGAGGCTACACATCTGTCGACCGACTTTTTCATCTCTGGTCATTAGATTTTCCAGCCGTTGGATACGAAATCAAGGGCCTGCAGTTTATCATCAAACTCCACCCCCTAAGCCTCCAGCCACCACCGGCCGAACCGCCGGCCCCCGCCGCCCGCGGTCGGCCCGCGCTGCCACACTGCCCCGCCTGCCCTGAAACCACTCCCCACCGCCGGTCCGCCGCCGCACCGGCCATCCCTCTAGCCTCCCCCCCCCCCCCCGCGCCGAGCTTTTTCTCCGGCGATCCCCACCCCACCGCCCAATCAACGCGCCCCCACCACCGGCGACTGCCAACCAGAGGTCTCATGACTTCGAGTACCCACCAACCACTAATTTATTACCATTTTTGTCCTTCATATACGCGCTGACGGGTGGGCTCTATGGTAATGTGCGCTGCTGAATGTGGACCGTTTGACTGGTCAATTGATCGTGTCATCAACGAATTACGGAGCTGTATGGTGAGCCAGTGACCGTATGATCACCCTAAAATGTATTTTATTAACATAGTACAGACTCAAACTACCATTCCGTTCTTTCATATACGGGCTGATAGGTGGGCCCCACGGTTACGTGCCCCGATGGTGCAACACTAGTTGTGCCACGTGGAACGTTTGACTGGTCAATTGTTTGGGTCATCAACAAAATACGGAGTTGTA
This sequence comes from Triticum urartu, assembly GCF_056163025.1. Lineage (NCBI taxonomy): Eukaryota > Viridiplantae > Streptophyta > Magnoliopsida > Poales > Poaceae > Triticum > Triticum urartu. Next base: position 140,810,532 of record NC_141876.1, on the reverse strand, counting down.
CAGGTGAGCCAGTGACCGTATAATCATGAAATGTATTTTTTAACACGGTACAGACGCAAGGGCTCATATATACGTGCAAGCACTCACCGCTATAAGCGCACACACGCAGAGCCTACCCCTATGAGCACCTTGGAGAGAGTGAGCCAGCATATGATCTTGAGATTTTACGAAGTCACCATAGGTGCCTCGTAGTCGAGTGGAACGTCTCCTCCCACTGAACGCACATCCCCGGAAAATACTGAAATTAACCCTGGATAAATGTGAGCACCGGGACTTTAACCCTGGTGGGCTCGAGAAACAATTGTCCTCCTAACCATCCAACCACATGTTGGTTTGCACGACAAAATGTATGTGGTGACCGTGATGAGCATATCGTGCTTTCGCTTCAAATACAATGACCGTAAGTGTCGTCAACAAAATACGGAGCACGCATCAAATGCAAAGTCCGTCAGTGTCATCGACAAAATACGGAGACGTATAGTGAGCTAGATACCGTATGATCACCACGAGAATGTATACGGTGACCGTAATGAGCATATTCTGAAGTCAAGTGACCGTATAGTGCCTTAGCTTGAAATACAGTGACCGTCACGCGTGAATGTGTCGTGGGCATGCATACTTTTAGAGGGTCGAGAGATAGTTTGTGTGCGTACGTGAAAGTGGTGTATAAAGAGGGGGTGTCTGGTGGAGACAAGGAAAGATATGCCCTTCGTTTCTCTTTCCCGTGACTAATATTTTAGGAGAATATATAAACATTCACAATGCAGAACAAATATTTTTGGATGCACCATGCAATTAACTTTCATGTATAACATTGTACTATGTATATGCTTATTTTCTTAGTGGCTGATTACGTGTGTGGTGTGGTGGGCACATCATTTCTAGTTGTGGTGGGTCAACATGAGGACTCATGGGTCAGTTCCATCCTGCGCCACATAGGTTGGACCGAGACGCGTTATACGAAGACCCATGTGGAGGACTCGGCGTACAGCACGAAGCTAGCTACCAGAGTCACTTAGGACTCTATCCCCATTGGTGATAAGCCGACTATATATGATTTGTAACCCTAGGCCACCACTATGTTATAGAATCTTGGGGGCTAGTTCATCAATAGTATACACACACGCACAATGCCTGGTATTCACGTGTACTTTGTACACACCCCTATCACTAATATACAGTACCAGGAGTAGGCTTTTTCCTCAACTGCAAGGGTCCAAACTAGGGTAAAACTTTGCCTCATATTACCATCTAGCCTAACAGTCAGGGATATCCTACCGAATGATATGATGGAATCATATCTGCCAACTACTAAGAGAGAGGTGTGTCTGGGGGGGCAATGTGTGCGAGAGAGGCCTAAAGATAATGTGTGTGTGCGGGAGACACGTAGGCACGTATATGTGCGTGTAGAGGGCTAGTAGAGGTCATGCATGTGTATATATACATGTGAGAGAAATAGTGTTTTCCAACTGAGATTAGTGAAAAGAGTGGTACATAGTAGTCAGAAAGAGAGAGAGACATACAGAGAGAGCATGTGTGTGAGACTCCCCGACACCCCGAGAGAGATTGTGAGCATGTGTGAAAGAGAAATGCCGATGCATATAAAGTGTGTGCACTTATGCGGTAGATAGAGAGATATATAGCACGTTTGTGAGAACGGACCGAGGCATAGTGCATCTACGTGTAAAGGGTGGTTCTATGCATTAAACTAAAATATAAATGGCATTATTATATTTGGATGAGATCATGAATTTTGCAAATTGCATATGGACGAAAATCGGTCTATCAGACACCCATACTCAATTCTAGCATGTGCATGTGTTTATTTCATATTATCGATCCATAGAGTGAGAGCGGTTTGAAATACATGCAATGGATGCTTTTGCAATTCATATATAAACATTAATTAGTGCACTCCATGTTGTTAGTGTGAAGCACTTTATACATTTGTCACTTGCATGGATACATTCCAAATTGCTAGCTACGAAATAGAATACATGTCGAATTCAACATAAAGGGGGTTTCGAAGATTCGAATTCATAGGAAGTGCATTCATCTATTTGAACCCGAGATAATGGCATTTGTAAATCAGATGTAAAAGGGGGCATCAATCTTTGTTGTGCGTTTGAACATGCTATATATATATTCATACGCATGTCTAACTTTTTTTGCAACCAAGGAAATTATATCTGGAACCATGCATGAACTGAGGTAAGTTGCATATTTTTTAATATATACTCGTGTACAATTTATATTCAAGTGTACCCCCTCCATTCCAAAATAATCGTAGCTTTAGGATTTTCAAGAGTAAAGATTTGTGAAGTTTGACAAATCCTGAAAGTTCAATTCAAGAGAACCGAAAACGTTAATGCTTCTGCTCCCAAATATTGAACGAAGCGCCAAATAGGCCCGTGGTCACCCGAAACCGCGTGAGACTAATGTTTGGTGGTAGGAAATTACTATCCTGACTCTGGCCCGTGTAGCCTATCGGCCCGATGTCCAAAGGTCTAAACCGGGGTAGGTACGAAACTTCACCATGACGCCAGTCTCAACCGCCTCCGAGAAGCATTCATACGCCGTGGGTACCTAAACACCCATGCGCTCGGCCGAAATCTATCCCGCCCACATTTGGGACACCTGAGATTACTGTCCTACCCCCAACCCGCAATACGTCCGAAATTTTAGATGGAGGCAAAGTTTGTAACTTTCCCCAAATTTCAAACAAGCGCGTCCCAAACCGAAACATTGTTCCCCCTTAGTTCCCCGCCTCCCTCCGTTTCCCCATTCATACTCCGTGGGTGCCAAAACTCCCTCTCCACCAGCCGCGAAACCCCAGCCTCCTCCGTCCTCCACCCCATAGTGCCCAATCCACCGCCACCCTCCTCCATCACGCCAGAGCCGGTACCCCGACGTCGTCGTCCAACGCAACCGCAACCGCAGCGCCCTCAAGGACTTAGCAGCTGAAGCCAAGGTAGAGCTGCCTTCACGACGCCGATGCCGATGTGCGCCGTACCAGAACCACTCCGACCACGCCGTCCTACGCCTCACTGCTGCCGCTCCACTGTCGCAACCATCCACCGCACCGGAGCTGTTCACACTACACTGTCGTTCGCAGCCTCGGATCTGGTTCCCCGCCGCCGAAAGACGGCCACCGCACGACACTCAACAACTTGGCCATGGGTTCGTCCAAGGCTCCACCGTCCTCCACAACTTCTCGTTTCCAGCGAACCACAAGAAGATCGTTGGAAAAATAGAAGGATGACACAACACTGCCAGCAGAAAGAGGTACTCCTCTTCCCTTATTCGTGCAAACCTTATGTCTCTGCTCACACCGTATTCATCCCACGAAATAAACTTGTTGAGCGCTTCTTACTGCATCTTCTTCGTGATACTAAATGCACAAGGTTTCCTCCCTTTACTATTTCACCTTTGCTAGAGGTCAGTAGCCTGCCTGGATTTCAATTCAGGGTCAATCGAACGGCAATTAAAAGAAGCAGCACCCGCTTAGGCGCGCGGAGCAGCTAGTCTGCCTGTTCGCTGGGGAAGCGGCGCATCGATGTCTATCATAGGGGTGTGGGCGTAGGAGCTGCTTGCGCCCGATCTGGAGGTTGGCGGGGCTTGAATGGATGGCCGGGGGTGGTGCCAAGCATGGCGGTGCGGTGAGGTCGAGGGGAGGGCGCAGGCAGGGGACTGGGCCGGTGGTCGCTAGCGTTTCGAGGAAGATCGTCAACACTGACTAGCTGGAGGTAGATGAAGGCGATCTGCCCGTTCTTTGTACGTTGGATGGTGCAGAAAAAATGGATAGACCTATTTGTTTTCAGTCAACTGTTATTTTCATAGAATCCTGTAGTAATTTAGTGTGCCATGCATGTTGTAGAGCTATCATATGTCTCTCGTCATTTATTTCTCACTGACCTGCTATCTGCTACCTTTACACTGTACTAATTGTGCACACACTTCACCCATACTCACACTATTGTTTTTTATGCATGGGTATTTCAGACTCTGAGGCAGTGTTGATGAATGGAGAAAAGAAAAGACAGAAGTCGCTCCAGTGTAATTCAAAGATAAGCACTAAGCGTTTCAGCGCTCTAAAGGGTGTAGTGTCGGCAGTTGGAGACAGTAAACGTAGCTCTGCAGTTGATGATCTCAATTGCCACACACAACCATCCCAGGTGCTTGCTTTAACTTCGCGCTGTCAAATCTGGTTGCATGTTGCATATGGTGTCTAGCTTGTATTGCTTCCAATTTGGTTAAATTTCATCTGCTTACTTTACACATTATACCTTTGATAATGACATGCCTTCATGTTTTTGATACATACTACATATGTCTAATAACCATGTTCGTACATCAAACTAATGCTCTTTTGTATCCCTCCTCAATCACTTATGATGAGACAGTCACCCCAGTGGGTTACTGTGAGACGCCATACTCATTTAAAGAGTGTAGTGTAATCCTCCCCACATGATTCTCAAGAAACAACAAGGCTAAATGAAGATAGTCAACGTAGCCCTCTAGTTGATGACCGCAATTCCCCACACCACCATCACAGGTGCTTGCTCTAACTTCGTAGTGTGATATGTGGTTGCATGTTGCATACGGCGTCTAGCTTGTAATGCTTCTAATTAGGGTAAATTGCATCTCCTTAGTTTACACATTATACCTGTGAATATGACATGCCTTCCTATTTTTGGTACACACTACATCTATGTGTTAACCTTGTTCTTATGTGAAACTACCTCTCTTCTGTATCCTGCATCAATCACTTACGATGAGTCACCTTTATTCGTTGCATATTGCATATTATTTCTAGCCTGTTGCCATGTATTGCTTCTAATTTGGTCAAATACATTTGTTAGGGAACCCTTTTAATTTGGCAGAGTGATATTGGTTTCATCTTTCATATGGTTTCTAGCTTGCATTGATTCTAACAAGTTCAAGCACCTTGTGCTTAGTTTACACTTTATACATCATACATGTCAATATGTCACGCCGTCCTGTTTTTCATACATATTCTATCCTCCTATCATGCGGCTGCCTTACATGAAAGTAGTGTTCGTCAGTATCATGCATCAATGAGTTCTGAAGAGCAAATTTTATTCTTTTTTCTTGTGGGTTTGACTTGACAAGGAAAAATTAAGAAAGAGGAAGGAAAAGAGTAAGGAAGGCGATGATGGTGGTCCTCTGCAGCAATGTAAACGGAGCATCTGTAACGATTCTCCTTGTACTGATAGTGCATTACAAGGTCCAAGTCTCCGCTCCCCTACTCCACCATCCAAGGTGCTTCCTCTAACTTGGCAGTGTGATATCTGGTTGCATGTTGCATACGGTGTCTAGCTTGTATTGCTCCTAATTTGTGTAAACTGCATCTGCTTAGCTTACACATGATACGTGTGAATATGACACGCTTTCCTGTTTTAAGTACATACTATATATGTCTATCACACCATGTTCTTACTTGCAACTACTCTTCTTGTGTATCCTGCATCAGTCACTTATGATGGGACACCTTTACGTTGGCAGTGTGATATTGGTTTGCGTCTTGAATATGATTTCTAGCATGTATTGCTTCTAGTTTGATGAACGCCACCTATGACGAGACAGTTTTAACTTGGCAGAGTGATATTGATTGCACCTTTCATATGGTGTCTAGTTTGCAGTGCTTCTAATTTGTTGAAGTGCCTTCTGCTTAGTTACCACATCATAGGTGTGAATATGTCAAGTCTTCCATTTTTTTGTACATATTCCATCCTCGTATCATGACTTTGCCTTTCATCAGAGTAGTGTTTGCCAGTATCTGTAACATCCCAAATTCTCAATTTGGAATGTTATACATTAGATCATCATTGCATATCATATTTTATTGCATTTTGGTTTGATCCTAGAAATTCTATGCAACTCAAGGACCCACGGAGAGAGTTGGGAATTTCGTTATTTTCATATTTGAGTTTTTCTCAAATTTTGAAAAAAGGATCATTTGATATTAATTATTTTATCTTCAAATATTTCTTCTATAAAAATAAAAGAGAGAGGATAAAATGACTTCCTCAAAATAAATAAATATTAGAGATTTAATATTAAAATCAAATAAGATTTTTATTCAGAGTTTTATCGCTATTTTATTTGAATGAGGAAAAATATGCATTTTTCAAAATTGCATTTTAGGCCCATATAAATGTTCACCTTGTCCGGCATATTTTTAGAGGACGGGGAAAATTTATTTCGGGATTTTTGGAGTCCGTTTAGTATTTCTTTTCTTTCTTTTTCTGCATGTTAGAATTATTTTAAAAAAAAAAATCAAACCGACTTCGGGCCATACCCGGCCAGGAGACCTCGGGCCGGCCCTTTTATAAGCCGCACCCCGCACCCCGCAGCCCACCCGCCGCCCCACCCCGTCAGCCCTAACGCCGCGCCGCCGCCGCCGCTGCCGCCCCACGCCGCCTCGTCGGAGCCGCCCGCCGCCGCCGCTGTCTCGCCGGAGGTAGTTGCCGCCGCCTTGGTTTTCGCGAGAAAACCGATCGTTTTTTTTTCGAAACCCTAGATCTGTTTTTTAGATTTGGTTCGGTTTTTCGGTTTAGTTATTTAGCGGACGTTCGTCCATATGTTTGTTTTAACGAACATTTTTCACCGTTTAGCCGCAGACAGCTAACGTTCGTTTGTTAGCCTGTTCGTCGGTTTTTCTTTTTCTCAAAACTTTCCGCGATTATTTTCGATCGCGATTTCTTATCCGATTTTCGTTTTAGTATAACTTTTCGCTCGTTTATCGGAATCAGGCGATTCAAGCGCCTAGAGTTTCGTCTCGAAGCCCTCTTTATATTTAAGCAACTTAAATAAGATTTTGCTACTGTAAAATTTGACTTTAGTCCAGATTAGTAAACGAATCTTGTTTCTTTCGCTGTTTGAGTTTTGTTGCTTCGTTTGATTTGATTCTTTTTGCATACCGGAGTTCTTAAGTTGAACTTTCTGGTTAGATCTCTTATTTGAGTTTTACCCGTGCCCTTGCTTGATTGCTTATTGTATGCTTGTTTGTTTGCGATAGAGTACCCAGAGTGTGACGCGTGCTACTACGAGTCTCTAGGTTTCGCGGATCATCAGCAAGGCAAGTAACACTTTGATCATGTTTTTCATTACCCAGTTTTTTATGCATTAGTTTCAACCCTCAAACATTGCATGAGTAGGATTAGTAACATGTGGGTATTGGGAAGTAGATGATGAGGTAGAACCTATCACCTGTTTTATTGTCAAACCTTTGGGAGTTACTTCTACGTTGCTTATACTGCTATTCTATGCTCGTAGACGTGGATTGGGTGAGTGAATCTATGAAAGATGTGAGATTGTTATTTAATGGTTCAACTTAAGGTGACAAATTTAATACACATCTGGGTGGATTGAGGAACCTGGGGAATTCCAGTGATTGCCTGTATTTTCGAAAATCTTGGGGTACCGTGTGATTCTCCTATGCCACCCAGGCTCAAAGGGATCATGAGATTTTTCATACTAGAAACTTCCGTGTGCAGCCACATGCCATTATGGGCTCTGGCATAGTTGATTAAGTCGTGTGAACTCTTAAAGTGGTAGACTAGCAGATGTAGGGGATGTAGGTGGTACTGTCTACCCATCATAAGGTGCTAACGCTTCTGAAAGACTGTGTCTCATTCATATGTTTCTCAAACATCATGTAGTGCGAGAAATCCAACAAAGGAGATCGAGTCTTGTGGGGAAAAGTGCACAAACCTCTACAGAGTGTACAAACTAATCATGGTTAGCCGTGTCCCCGGTTATGGACATCTTGAGTATCTGGTTCTTGGATTATCATGTTGATCTCCTCACTCCAAATTAATTTTGTTGGGTTATTAATTACCTTTTAATTGGGATTGAGATGGGGTTTACCATTCTCAATGTTTTCCAACCAACTTTGTTGTTAAATAAAATATATTCCTTTGCAGTAGGGAAAAATTGGCTTTTCGCAAAACATATTAACCATACAGCCTCCATCAGCCATATATGCATGTAGTGATAGCATTATTCTGTTCATTACTCTCTTGTGTTACACTGCCAGCATATTCCATGTGCTGACCCATTTTCAGGCTGCAACGTATCATGTTGCAGACTTTTCAGACGACGAGTAAGGAGCCTTAGGTCGTGGTCTTTCACTCAGTGATGCCCTTGGAGTTGATGGACTCACTTTATCTTCCAAGCATTCCGCTGTTATCGCATTAGATGGCCTTAAGCCATATTTATTGTAGTAAGTTCTCTTTTGAGATATTCGATGTAATAAGTGTGTGATTGCCACTCTGTTATAAATCCTTCAAGTATTGTGCGTGTCAGCATTACCGATCCAAGGATGACATTGATGCACAAAGACTCGACCGTTTGAGGTCTGGTCGCTACAGTATCATGCATGAATGAGTTCTGAAGAGCGAATTATATTCCTTTTTTCTTGTCGGTTTGACCTCACAATGCAAAATCAATAAAGCTGAAGGAAATTGGCAAGGCATTAGATGACGGTGGTCCTTCCGAGCAACTGAAACAGAGGTTCTCTACAGAGTCTACTCCGCCATCCTCCCAACAAGATTCGCAAGACAACACAAGGCTAGACAGTTAATGTAGTTGTGTAGATGATGAGCACATCTCCCCTACTCCACCATCAAGGTGCTTGCTCTAACTTGGCACTATTATATGTGTTTGCATCTTGCATATGATGTCTAGCTTGTACTCCCTCTGTTTCTTTTTAGTCTGCATATAAGGTTTGGTCAAATTCAAGCTTTGTAGAGTTTGACTAACTTTATATTAAAAAATATAAACATTCACAATATGAAATCAATATTATCAGATGCACCATGAAACGTATGTTCATACTATATAGTTTTAGTATTGTAGATGTTCATATTTTTTATATAAATTTGGTCAGACTTTGTGCATTTTGACTTTGACCAAATCTTATATGCGGAGTAGATGATGGGAACATCTCCCCTACTCCACCATCACAGGCGCTTGCTCTAACTTCGCACTATTATATGTGGTTGCATGTTGCGTATGATGTCTAGCTTGTATTGCTTCTAACTTTGTTGAATTGCATCTGCTTACTTTACACACAATTCCTGTGAATATGACACGTGTTCCTGTTTCTAGAACATACGTGTACATGATGAGCACATCTCCCCTAATCCACCATCACGGGTGCTTGCTCTAACTTGGAACTATTATATGTGGTTGTGTTTTCCGTATGATGTCCAGTTTGTATTTCTTCTGATTATGTTGAATTGCATCTGCGTAGCTTACAACTTATACCTGCAACGATCACTTACCCATAAGACACATTTAACTTGGGATTGTGATGCAGGTTGCATCTTGCATTGTCTTCTAGCTTGTACTGCTTCTTATTTCTTGAAATGGCACTTATGACGAGACACTTTTTACCTGATAGAGTGATATTGGTTGCATGTTCATATGGTGCCTAGCTTTCATTTCTTCTAATTTTGTTGAAATGCCTTCCGGTTACTGTTTTTTCATACATATTCCATCCTCCTATCGTACGTGTGAATATGAAACGATGTCTTCTTTTGTATATATTCCATCCTCCTATCCTGCGCTTGCCTTACATCAAAGTAGTGTTCATCTGTATCATGCATCAACCAGTTATGCAGAGCTAATTTTATTCATCTTCTTGTGGTTTTGACTTCATAAGGCAATATCAGAAAATAGGAAGGAAAAGAGTAAGTTAGGTTGGTGGTCCTATGCATCGATGCAAACAGAGACTCTCTAGATTTGCCACTTCTACTGCTAATGAAGTTGAAGTCCCAAGTCTACATGATGAGTTCATATCCTGTACTCCACCATCGCAGGTGCCGCTCTAAGTTGACAGTGTGATAATTGGTTTCATGTTGCATATGTTGTCTAGCCTGTATTTCTTCTATTTTGATTAAATTGCACCTGCTGAGTTTATACTTTATACATGTGCATATGATATGGCGTTCTGTGTCTAGAATACACTGCATCTATCTATCATACCATGTTCTTACATCAAAGTATTGCTGTTGTGTATCCCGCATCAGTCACTCATGATTGGACGCTTTTAACATGACAGTTTGATAGTGGTTGCATCTTGCATTAATTTCTATGTTGTACTGCTTCTAATTTTTTGAATTGCCACTTATGACAAGACACTTTTAACTTGGCAGAGTAATATTGGTTGCATCTTTCATATGGTGTATAGCTTGCATCACTTCTATTTTCTTGAAAATCCTTCTGCTTAGTTTACACATCTTAGCTGTGAATATGTCATGCCGTCCTGTTTTTCTTACATATTCCATCCTCATACAGTTGTCTTACATCAAAGTATTTCTTGTCTGTATCATGCATCAATGAGTTCTGAAGAGCGATTTTATTCTTTTGTGTTGTGGGTACAGCTTGACATGGAAAAGTCAAAAAAGAGCAAGGAAAATAATATAGTAGGGAGTGGTGTTACTTGTCGGGAGAAACGGAAAAGGATCTGCCGTCCAGATTCTGCTGGTACTTATAGTACAGTAGAAGGTCCAAGTCCACCGGCTAAATCTACAAACATAGTATCACCTGCTCCACCAGCTGTAGCATCCGCTTCAACTATACCAGCATCTCAATGAGTTACTCGTTCATTTGCTCCGGAACTGGCCAGTTTCCAAGCTGCCTTCACACCTAATACTTACTTCCGAAGCACTGCTGACACAATAGGACTTGGCAAGATCAGATGAACCTCATGAGCATCAACACCAAGACGGTACCTGACCGAGTCAAGTTGCAGTTGCATGCTCCTTTATATGTACTCTCACAGTTTGATGTACACTAACACTTTCCATATTCGTTGTTGAACTAGCACCTCGGCGCAAGCGGAAACAGACATCAGGGATAATGCTTGACAGATTAACAAAATCTAAAGGAGGAAGAATGGAGATCCATTTCGAGGCAGGTTTAAAAATGCCACGTGATGCTACAAAGTCAGCCAAGTTAGTATCAGAGGTAGACGTTGTCGTTAGGTGTCATGTACATATCCTCCCAACGTGGATCCAGTAGAGGAATGAGAAAGACAATACCCCGTTTAACACCTTCTTTGACCATTTATCCATAAGTAATGTTATTCATCGCAATTAGTAATATTGTCTTGCTCTGTCCCATACTTTCTAGCTTCCTCCTAATAAGACTCACATTCTTTTTTTCAACAGATGAGGTTCAAGTTGGATCCGAAAGATGATGCAACTAAACAAGCATGCACTCATGTTTTTCAGTCTGCTCTGTGATAGTATCGGTACCACCTTAGAAAATATCACTTTGAAGGCAAGGCTAACAATGAAATCGCCCAAACATCTCCAGTGGAATATATTACAGATGAAGACTAGACAACCCTCGTTAAACACTGGTATGATCCAAAGTATTAGGTAGGCTATATGTATTTGATCAGACCACATATTGAACTTGTATTTATGTATGTGCCTTACAAGTGTATCTTCTTCTAGGCTAACTGTTTGAAGAACAATACCAACCGTTCTAAAGTGAAATTCCAACAGACAACAGGATCTCGTAGCTATATTGCACACTGCGAGGCTCTTGTAAATAGCTTCTACTTCCTTCTTTTTTCTGTGCCATATTATCGTATCTATATTGACTTGCAAATACAGAGGAAAGTCTACGCGGACCAAAAAGAACCTGAATTGAATGCAGTGCAAATCTTCAAGAATTGCCACACCAGCAAGATGAAGGGCATGAGCACACCAGTTCAAGCCGCTGTTGTAAGTCCTTACTCCTCCTGCCTTTGAACTGATTGGTACTGTGATGTGTTCATTTAACTACTTGGTTTGCATCCAATGTCAGTTACTGTGTTCACTTTTATACATAGTTGTCTTAACGTATCATTTCACCTTACATGGTTTAAAAGATATGAAGGATATTCTTTTGGTCTTGATCTGTAATCTAGTTGTTATGTTCACGTGCGCACACAATGATAAAATAGCTTGTTTGTTTTATATTTGTTTGCCCATGACATGAATGATGTCATACTACGTTCATCCTACTTTAAACCATGTCTCTTTATCCTTAGATGTCAATGAATGTGAGGAAATAGACAATACAATAGGCATGCTACATGGACATATGTTCCAGAAGTGATTTTATTATGTAGTTGGCACTACAATACATGCTAATGTATTACAATAGTTCACCAAAAGAAGTTATGTATAAACGTGTAACCTACTTTGTTTGTTTTTGTCTCATTAGTAACTTATCTGGTACACTAATCTACAATTTCAAACTTTCAGGAAGCTATGGAACAAATGATTGACCAGCCACAACCACCTGAAGGTGACGAGGCTACCACAGGCACAATGTCACATCTTGCTGCAATGCGTCAGTATCTCTCCACTAACAGTGCAAAAAGCACCTTCCTGTGTAATTCTGGGTTAGTTGTCAAGGTAACCTCATCCAAATCGCCTACTGAACGAAATCTTCCTGCTAGACAGAGTGATATATATGTGCTTCAGACACAAGTCCAATCCCTAATGGATGTCGTTTTTTAAACAAGAATAGTGGTTGACAAATGTTGTCAAGATATGAATGGTTTTGAAACCATACTATCAGACATTCGCTTCGTTGTTCAAGAGCAATGGAGGAAAAAGGTGAAGATCGTGTTGCTCCATCAGATCCTACAGCCTGTAACATTAGCACTCAGGTCAAATGATCTGTGCTTCTATACATCTGATGGTGCTTTTATCTACAAGAATTGTAAACTATATGCCAACAGGCCTTTTGTTGTATGGTTGGAATTTATTTTGTTGTGATACAACATTTATGATGCTGCCAAAGGCTGCAGTAATTACGACGCTATTTTTGTATAGTGTAGGTTTATCTTAGTAATGTATTCGGCAGAAAGCTTTGTAGGAGCCCAACATGCCAACATTCATTGGGCCCATTACAATTGGGCTAAAAACAATTATGGGCCGAGATTTGCATGTAGCCCACTAAAAATATCTAGGCCTAAATCAGCATAAGCTTTCATATTTTTCTGGTAGGCCTGTGCCCATAGTGGGCCTTTAAGAGGCCTAAACATAATTTGGGCCCTCAGTAACAATAGGCCATTTACAGGTGCAAATATCTCGAGCCCATAAAAAACATGGGCCTTTAATAGACCGAAAATGAGATTGGGCCCTGATTGTGCCAAATAACCCACTGGTCTTAGCAGGCCAAAATGGTGGCCCATTTACGATGTGGATCTTTCACGGGCCAAAATTCGGACGGGCCATAAATGCGCCGACCTAATACATGAGCCTTTAACAGTCCGGAAGTTCGGTCGGGCTAGATTATCGTCATTTTTATATGGGTTGTTAATGGGCCCGATGTGACGTTAGGCCACATATGGCCCATGGATTTCGTTCGACATTAACAGGCTGAAAATCACAACAGGCCGAAAGTGGCCCAAATCTATAGTGGGCCTCTAACAGGCCGAATGTCACACATGGCCGAATATGACCCAAATCCTTCACGGTCGTTTATGGGCCGAAAGTTTCAATGGCCTGTAAATGGGCCCAAATGAAGCAGGACCTTTAACAGGCCGGAAATACACCGGGCCGTAATTTGGCCCATATACTTAGCGGACTGTTAACGGGCCAGAAGTGACCATGGGCCACGATGATGACAAGTTTAGGACAGGCCGTTGATGGGCCGATTTGACACTAACCATACGGGCCTTAACTAAGAATGTTGGGCCTTTAGCTGGGCCGGCCCATTATGGTCTGCAAAATCTTGTGGGCCCTTAGCTGGGCTGGCCCATTGTGGTCCGCTAAATCTTTTGGGCCTTTAGCTGGGCCGGCCCATTATGGTCTGCAAAAGCTTGTGGGCCTTTAGCTGGGCTGGCCCATTATGTTCCGCTAAATCTTGTGGGCCTTTAGTTAGGCCGGCCCATTTAAACTTTATGGGCCACTTTTGGGCCCGTCCACGTGTCAACATATCATAGGCCCATCTCGACCGTTGGATGAGTGACACCTATGCCAATGCGGAGCTGACGCGTGGTTCCATCGGCCAATGAGAATTTTACACGTGGAAAATCAGCATTGGTCGTGGCTGTTAGCGGGTTATCGGATCCAAAACCGGACCCAATAGCTTAACGGCGTCCCGTTACGATGGATGCAACGTGTCGGTCACCCTTGACAAAATCACTTCTATGACGCGCGATTTATCGTCATGGAAGTGGACACTTCCGTGATGATAATTTTGGTAATGTCATGGAACACTTCTACGATAGCACAGGTATGACTATCTTCATTTTGTCATCAATTTGTCATGGATGTACATGCATGACAAAAAATGTGACCTACTGTGACAAACACGTATCATCACGGAAGTGTATTTTTTTGTAGTGATTCCCAAAACCCTAGGGGAGTTGACGAAATATTCATCCAGCCGCCGTAGAGTCCAGAAACACTAGATCCAATCTAAACACCATCACGGAGGGGTTCACCACTTCCATCGGTGCCTCTCTGATGATGCATGGGTAGTTCTTTGTAGATCTTCGGGTCCGTAGTTAGTAGCTAGATGGATTCATCTCTCTCTGTTGATCCTCAATACAATGGTCACTTGGAGATCTATATGATGTAACTCTTTTGCGGTGTGTTTGTTGGGACCGATGAACTTTGAGTTTATGATCAGATCTATGTTTTTATATCCATGAAAGTATTTGAGTTTCTTCAATCTATCTTATGCATGATCTCTTATAGCCTCGTATTTCTTCTCTGATATTTGGGTTTTGTCTAGCTAACTCGATCTATTTATCTTGCAATGGGAAGAGGTGCCCGGTAGTGGGTTTGATCTTACGGTGCTTGATCCCAGTGACAGAAAGGGAACCGACACGTATGTATCGTTGCTACTAAGGATAAAAAGACGAGATCTATATCTACCGCCATATAGATAAACGGATCTTGTCTACATCATGTCATCGTTCTTGTTGCATTACTCCGTTTTTGCATGAACTTAATACACCAGATGCATGCTGGATAGCGGTTGATGTGTGGAGTAATAGTAGTAGATGAAGGCAGGAGTCGGTCTACTAATCTTGGACGTGATGCCTACGTAATGATCATTGTCTGGATATCATCATAATTATTTGATGTTTTATCAATTGCCCAACAGTAATTTTTTTACCCACCATTTGTTATTTTCCTTGAGAGAAGCCACTAGTGAAACCTACGACCCCCGGGTCTTATTTCTCATATATTTGCCTTTGTGATCTACTTTCTTTTTCCTTGATTTTATTTTTAGATCTATTAAACCAAAAATCCAAAAATACCTTGCTGCAATTTATTTATTTTGGCGTTCGATCTATCTATATTTACAACTTTCTCCCGTCACATGCCAATTTTTGGCGCCGTTACCTGAAAGGGATTGACAACCCCTTTAACTCGTCGGGTTGCGAGGTGTTGTTATTTGTGTGTAGGGGTTGTTTATGTTGTATTGCTTTGTTCTCCTACTGGTTCGATACCTTGGTTTCATAACTGAGGGAAATACTCTACCGTCGCTGTGCTACATCATCCCTCCCTCTCCGGGGAAATACCAACGTAGTTCTAGCTGCCATCAAGGAGAATTTCTGGCGCCGTTGTCGGCGAGGGTCAAGTCAAGATAGTCTCCCGTCAACATGCCTTGTGGCACCGTTGCTGGGGAGGATCTTCATCATAACCAGGTTCCTAATCACAAATCTCATCACCTCGCAATTTACATTATTCGCCATTTGCCTCTCGTTTTCCTCTCCCCCACTTCACAAAAAAATGCCGTTTTATTCTTCTTTTTTTCTGTTCGTCGTTCTCTTGCCGGATCTGTTTTTGAGTGCAATCTTGTTGTGTGGTCATCATGACTCAAGAGATTTTGGAAAGACATGTGATTTCTCAAATACCAACAACAATGATTTTATTGGCACTCCTCTTTCTCCTCCCGCCACTAGTGCAGAGACATGTGATATTAATACCGCTTTGCTGAATCTTGTTATGAAAGACCAATTTTCCGGTACTCCTAATGAGGATTCCGCGTCCCATCTTAATACCTTTGTGGAATTATCCGATATTGATACGTCTCCAACGTATCTATAATTTTTTATTGTTCCATGCTATTATATTATCTGTTTTGGATGTTTATGGGCTTTATTAGACCCTTTTATATTATTTTTGGGACTAACCTATTAACCCAGAGCCCAGTGCCAGTTTCTGTTTTTTTCCTTATTTTAGAGTATCGCCGAAAAGGAAAATCAAACGGAGTCCAAACGAATGAAACCTTTGGAAAAGTTATTTTGGAAAGAAAGCAATACAAGAGACTTGGAGTGCACGTCAGGGGATCAACGAGGAAGCCACGAGGCAGGGGGCGCGCCCACCCCCTGGGTGCGCCCTCCACCCTCGTGGGCCCCTCGTGGCTCCCCTAATGTATTTCTTCCGCCTATATATATCTATATACCCTAAAACTATCGGGGAGCACAATAGATCGGGAGTTCTGCCGCCAGAAGCCTCCGTAGCCACTGAAAACCAATCTAGACCCATTCCGGCACCCTGCCGGAGTGGGGAATCCCTCTCCGGTGGCCATCTTCATCATCCCGGTGCTCTCCATGACGAGGAGGGAGTAGTTCTCCCTCGGGGCTGAGGGTATGTACCAGTAGCTATGTGTTTGATCTCTCTCTCTCTCTTGTGTTCTTGAGGTGATACGATCTTGATGTATCGCGAGCTTTGCTATTATATTTGGATCCTATGATGTTTCTCCCCCTCTACTCTCTTGTGATGAATTGAGTTTTTCCTTTTGAAGTTATCTTATCGGAATGAGTCTTTAAGGATTTGAGAACACTTGATGTATGTCTTGCGTGGGATACCCGTGGTGACAACGGGGTATTTTATTGATCCACTTGATGTATGTTTTGGTGATCAACTTGCGGGTTCTGCCCATGAACCTATGCATAGGGGTTGGCACACGTTTTCGTCTTGACTCTCCGGTAGAAACTTTGGGGCACTCTTTGAGGTTCTATGTGTTGGTTGAATAGATGAACTTGAGATTGTGTGATGCATATCATATAATCATACCCACAGATACTTGAGGTGACATTGGAGTATCTAGGTGACAGTAGGGTTTTGGTTGATTTGTGTCATTAGGTGTTATTCTAGTATGAACTCTAGGGCTGTTTGTGACACTTATAGGAATAGCCCAACGGATTGAGTGGAAAGAATAACTTTGAGGTGGTTTAGTACCCTACCATAATCTCTTCGTTTGTTCTCCGCTATTAGTGACTTTGGAGTGACTCTTTGTTGCATGTTGAGGGATAGTTATGTGATCCAATTATGTTATTATTGTTGAGAGGACTTGCACTAGTGAAAGTATGAACCCTAGGCCTTGTTTCAACGCATTGCAATACCGTTTACGCTCACTTTTATCATTCGTTACCTTGCTGTTTTTATATTTTCAGATTACAAAAACCTTTATCTACCATCCATATACCACTTGTATCACCATCTCTTCGCCAAAATAGTGCACGTATACAATTTACCATTGTATTGGGTGTGTTGGGGACACAAGAGACTCTTTGTTACTTGGTTGCAGGGTTGCTTGAGAGAGACCATCTTCATCCTACGCCTCCTACGGATTGATAAACCTTAGGTCATCCACTTGAGGGAAATTTGCTACTGTCCTACAAACCTCTGCACTTGGAGGCCCAACAACGTCTACAAGAAGAAGGTTGTGTAGTAGACATCAAGCTCTTTTCTGGCGCCGTTGCCGGGGAGGTGAGTTCTTGAAGGTATATCTTTAGATCTTGCAATCGAATCTTTTTGTTTCTTGTTTTAGTACTAGTTTAGTTTATAAAAGAAAACTACAAAAAAATATGGAATTGATTTTGCCTCATACGCTTCATCTTTTTAATATCTTTCATGAGTATGATGGAATGGAAAATTATGCCAAAGTGTTAGAAGAAGAATGCATTAGAATGTTTGGCACTAAATATTTGAATAATGAGCATGATTGCATTGTTGTTAGTACGAACTCCTTGAATATCCATAGTACTAATGATGATTGCACTAGTTATGATGAAAATGTCTCCTATAAACATGTCAATTTTTGTGGGGTGCATTGGATTTGCATGTACACACCAATTAGGGAAGATAGATTTTGCAAGAGGCATAAGTACTTAGAAACTAAATTTTTGCAAGAAAGGCTAGATGTTTGTGCTAAAAATTTAAATTTTCTTGGCCATACTTGTGAGCTTTGCAATGAACATGGTCATTTAACCATCCGATGCAAATTGTTTCATGATCTAATCGTTTTTGAAAATTGTGATGACTTGATTTCTCTTGCACATCATAATGAACTTAGTTTGCTTATGAGTTACAAAGAAATGAAACGTATAACTAACTATCTTCCAGTATTTGCCCGTGATAAACTTCTTGTCTTTGATCTAGAGGAAATTTATATGTATTGTGCGGTGAATTGTATTGAAAATCCTTATATTGCCAACTACATAAAGGATAGAAAATAAATAGAAGATGAAGAGAATACTAATGAGAGGGAAGAGACTTCCCAATACCCTCCTATTATTTCTTATGATGAATCAGGTAACGAGGAAGAGCCTCCTATTCAACCAATCTCATTAATAAGGAGCTCCAAAAAGATGATTGAACCCACACATGATGTGGTGAAGAAGAAGAAAAGAAAAAGGAAGAGAGGTAAAAAGATATCTCCCCAAATAATGCTGCTCCTATTACTATTGTGCCTCATGAAAATATAATTGTGGAAGATAATGATACTTCTTATGATCTTGAAAATCTTTTTGGCACTTGCTTGGAAGAATATGATAATTGCTATACTATTGGTGCTATCCATACTATTAATGATCAGAGTGATTATGCTTATGATATGAAAGGCCCAAGATTGGGGATGCTATGTGCCGGGGTGCTGATCCACGGGCACCTATGGGACCGGCGGACCGGGTGCCTTTCGGTTCGGCGGGGGTGGAGGTCGCGCAAAGAGCAGATCGAGGCGGAGCGCGCGAGCGATTTACCCAGGTTCGGGCCACACGGATGCGTAAAACCCTACTCCTGCTTTGTGGTTTGGTATTGATTTCTAGCTCGGGAGCGCGGAGTGCTACAGTACACACCAGCGACTAGCGAGACCGAGCGTGAGTGTTCGAACTGGCTAACCCCCCTCTACGTTGCACACGGGCCTCCTTTTATATGCTCAAGGGGTCACCAACAGGTGGCAACGGAGGTAAAGGGCAAAAATGGAAAGGTGCTGCGGTAGGTACAGCTACCTGCTACAGTGTATCATACCTAACCCTGACGGCAGGGGACAGGGGCATTAATTGCCCGTCTGTGTCGCCTAAATAGTACCGAAAGGGACCGCTAGGGACGCCAATGTTTGCCACGATGGTTATCTTGTCAGCGCCCGCTTGCCACCTCGCACCCCTAGCTGCACGGCCTCCTGCCACGTGTAATTGGGAGGGTCCTAGAGCGACACGTTGGCGGGTGTGCTGGAGCGCGGGCACGAAGTGGGGGTTTCCCGCGGCAAGCTCCTTGCTGCGGTTGTCGTCTTGTCGTGTTCGGGAGCTTGTCGCTCACCGGGCCTTGCCGGGACGCGCGGCGCGTCGCGGCAAGTTTTCTTGGTATGCCTTGGTGGCCTTCCCAGCAAGCTCCTCTTGCCGGGGTCTTGTCTTCTTCCCGGCCAGCTTGCCGGGGCCTTGGTTTGAGTACTTTGTTCTTGAATGGTCTTCAAAGGAACCATGGAGGGTCTTGGCAGTCACCCGGCAAGCCTTGCCGCGGGATGCTGCGACTGCCCGTGCACAAGTTCGGGATACTAGGGTACCCCTACTCTAGTACACTGACAGGAGCCCCCGGGCCTGGGCCAGACACGGTGCCGAGCGCTGTTGGGCCAGGCCCAAAACAGTGCACGGGCACGCGCGGCCTAGGTCACGCCGCATATCTCACTCCGCTTCCACCGTGCACGCCCAGAACGGCACGCGTCAAACGCGGCGTCGTGGGTGACGTGGGCGGCGTGCGCGGGGCTAAGCCCCGCAAGCATGCGTCAGGCTATGATGAAGGGGACGGTTCATGCCCTCCTCCCTAAACGGAGGTAGGCATGGGGGCGTGGTGCATTTACTGGACGGGGCCGGTGTGCGGTTTTCGAGGCGTCCACTCCCCACGATCACGGGGTGGGGCGAGGCCGCCTCATCCGTCGCCTCGGTTCTGCATCCCCGCCACGCGGCTCCCATGCGCTTGGGGTCGCGGACGGTCGAAGCGGGAAATTCTTTAACTCTTGCTGTTCGTCTTGTTTCTCACTTGCTTTTCCCTGAATCCGTTCCTCTTTAGGACTCTGGCCCAGAGAGCGGCAAAGAGAGCTAAGGCCCCGGTGATCATCATCGAGGACGAGCCCACTGCGGCAACAGGTGGCGCGCCCGAGACAACCTTGCCGGAGCCGGCGACTTTCCTCCATGGCAGCCCCCAGCGTAAGTGTGTGAATCATTTTCCGCGGCGAGGCGCGCATTGGTACTTGTCTTTGCTGATATCTGCTTGTTGACTTGTGTAGGAGCCAAGCAGCCCCACCAGGAGCCAAGGGAGAATCCCCCAACAAGGGAGAATTCTCCGGCAAGGGAAGGCTCTCCGGTGAGGGAGAAGTCTCCGGCAAGGGAGGGTTCTCCGGCGAGGGACAGCGCCAGCGGCCCCCCGATGACGGAGACCACGACCGCAGAGCCTGGTGCAGGTACTCTCCTTGCTCCGAAACTTCTCTTGGATCCTTCTTTTCTTGATCTTTATGAGTTTCTGCTGGATCCTGCTTGACTCTTCCCCCTCTTTCGGTCGTCAGATCCACCCGCTGCTGAGCAGATGGAAACCAGGGTCGCCGCTGACGAGGCAACCGGTGGTGGCGACGCCGCCGGCGCAGAGGCCGCCAAGGCAGACGCCGCGGCAACTGGCGAGGGGTCCGGCGATCGCACTGACGGCCCTGAGGCCGCAGGAGCGCCAGGCGCTACACTGACCGCCGATCCGTCCGCCGCCGCCGCAGTGCCAGGCTCCGGAGAGCCCCAGCCAGGCGTCTACCTGAAGGCCGGCGACGACGTCTTCATCAATCTTCCCTGGGCATCAAGCTCCAGAGCGCCGGTCGAGGGGGAGATCTTTGACGGAGAAGTGCTTGCCTCCGCGGGGTTGACGCTGGTCGATGCGCCAAGCAGCAGCAGCAACGAGCCCGAAGAAGAGCGGCTGCTGCGTAGGTTGATGTCGCTCTACCACGCGCGACAAGCCAAGCTGGAGTCCCGCGAGGCGCTTGTCGCGAAGGCGGGAGCAGACATTGAAAAGTGCACAGAAGAGCTCGGGGGTTTCCACCGGGAAGCCCTCCGATCCCTGGCGGAGGAGCGGGAGCAGCTCGCTGAAGCGCGGAAGGCCTTTCTCCTCAAGAGGGCCGAAGCCGAAGAGCTGCAGCGACTGGCCGCTGTGAAGCTAGCCGCGGAGGAGGGCGAGCTGGCGCAGCGGAAGGTAAACCTCGACGCTCACGAGGAGGAGCTTGCTGCGCGCGAGGAGAAGCTTGGCGGAGCCCTCAAGCAAGCGGAGGACGCTGCCGCCGCCGCCCAGGCCGCCAAGGAGGAGTTGAAGACGAAGGTGCCGTGGCTGGAGGCCGATCTCTCCGAGAAGGGCAGGGAGCTCAGCGTCGCCAAGGCCTCCAACGTAGATCTTGAGTTGAAGCTAGCCACTTTGACCAAGACTCTGGACAGCGCCAAGAAGCGGGAGGCGGCCTTGAAGGAGGAAATCAAGGCCGACAAGGCGCTGCTGGAGAGCGCCGCCACCACCCAGAACGCCTTCAGGGAGACTGTGACGCACTGGACAGAGAGTCTGGTGAACGCCGCCGCACATATCGACAAGGAGCTGTCGCAGCTGGGGATGGAAGATCTTGGGTATCCCTCCGACGACAACCTCCAGCCCAGCGCCAAGCTCGTCCTATTCTTCAAGGGCGTGGCGACGGCCCTTCAGCGACTCCGAGAGAGGATCCCCAAGCAACTAGCTGACGAGTCGCGCGAGATCTGTGCAGGAGCCCTCGAGAAAGTGTTGATGAAGGTGGCCTTCCGCAATCCGGGCCTCCGCCTCACCAACATCCTCAGGTCCTTGCCGCCAGAAGCTGATCTGGAGGAGCTCAAGGCCCTTGTCGCACCCATTGTGGACAAGGTGAGCGGGATCAAGCGGGTCGAAGGCGATCGCGTAGATTAGGCCGCTCTTTTCTTCTTTTCTTGTCGCTGCCCATCATGTCATGAAAACAATCTGTTAGAGCTGCGACAAGCTATCTTTGTAATGCAACTTGATTGTGGGCAATGATTGCAACGTTACTCCCTTTACTTGATTCCTTCCTTTGTATGTTTTTGCCCTACGCTTTTAGGGAACTTGCCGGTGCAGGCACCTGAGCCGCGAGCGCTGAGTGCGGAACGTCAGCAGCCTGCTGGCGGTGCCGCTACCGACAAGAAACCTTGTCACAACTAGTTGCAGCTCACTCAAGTTGCTGAGCGAACTCGAAACAAAGTAAGTGCGCTAGCGGCTCACTTAAGTTGCTGAGCGGACTCGAAGCAAAGTAAGGGCGCTAGCAGCTCACTTAAGTTGCTGAGCGGACTCGAAGCAAAGTAAGGGCGCTTAGCAGCTCACTTAAGTTGTTGAGCAGACTCGAAACAAAGTAAGGGCGCAACTAGCTATGAGTTGGTTCCTCCACGCATAGGTTTCCCATACAAAGTGTGGTCGTTCAAGGGAGATAACTTAAAATTTTAAAAAAATTGATTGCTCAAACTTTGGCAACTTAGCTTTTCTGTTGTCTGCTTTCCGGCAAGGCGAAATTCTTGAACGACGCCTGGTCCATACCCTTGTCTTCTCCTTTCCCCCGCGGCAAACTTGTGCACGAGGGAGCCTTCCTTTCCTTGTGAAAAAGAAAGAAGAGAAAATACAGATATGGAGCCTTACGGCTCATTATCGCTTACCGTGGGGTAGGTGCTGCACAAAGTGTCAGATCATATATGCCAGAAAATAGAAAGCATAAAGTTGACAAAATGTGCGGAGCACATGAGCTTTACTTATGCATCCCGTGGCAAGGCTTGTACGAAAGGTGGTTGCCGGAACAGGTTCCGACAACCGTGCCATACGGGTAAAAGTTACGAAGATGCTCAATGTTCCAGGAGTTGCTCACCGGAAATGCCATCTTCGGTCTCAAGGCGGACAGCGCCAGGCCTAGTGACTCGTTTCACCCGGTAAGGGCCTTCCCACTACGGCGTCAACTTGTTGGAACGTCAGCAGCCTGCTGGCGGCGCCGCTACCGGCAAGAAACCTTGTCGCAACTAGTTGCAGCTCGCTTAAGTTGCTGAGCGAACTCGAAACAAAGTAAGTGCGCTAGTGGCTCACTTAATTTGCTGAGCGGACTCGAAGCAAAGTAAGGGCGCTAGCGGCTCACTTAAGTTGTTGAGTGGACTCGAAGCAAAGTAAGGGCGCTAGCGGCTCACTTAAGTTGCTGAACCGACTCGAAGCAAAGTAAGGGCGCTAGCGGCTCACTTAAGTTGCTGAGCGGACTCGAAGCAAAGTAAGGGCGCTAGCGGCTCACTTAAGTTGCTGAACCGACTCGAAGCAAAGTAAGGGCGCTAGCGGCTCACTTAAGTTGCTGAGCGGACTCGAAGCAAAGTAAGGGCGCTAGCAGCTCACTTAAGTTGTTGAGCGGACTCGAAGCAAAGTAAGGGCGCAACTAGCTATGAGTTGGTTCCTCCGCGCAGCCTTGTCCTGGGACCTGGCGGCACCGTGAGTTCCCTCGTCGACGCGTGTCCTTCCGCCGGTGCCTGCCTCACCAACCGTTTGCTCCGACGGTGGCTGGCTCGGCGCCGACGGAGCAGCTGCCCCCGAAACTTTCTTCTTCGGCGGCATGTTGATGAAGATGATGAAGATCTAGCTCGCGAGAACGCCGGATCTGGTTCACACAACCTCGACGCCCCCTACCTGGTGCGCCAAAGATGCCGGGGTGCTGATCCACGGGCACCTATGGGACCGGCGGACCGGGTCCCTTTCGGTTCGGCGGGGGCGGAGGTCGCGCAAAGAGCAGATCGAGGCGGAGCGCTCGAGCGATTTACCCAGGTTCAGGCCGCACGGATGCATAAAACCTTACTCCTGCTTTGTGGTTTGGTATTGATTTCTAGCTCGGGAGCGCGGAGTGCTACAGTACACACCAGCGACTAGCGAGACCGAGCGTGAGTGTTCGAACTGGCTAACCCCCCTCTACGTTGCACACGGGCCTCCTTTTATATGCTCAACGGGTCACCAACAGGTGGCAACGGAGGTAAAGGGTAAAAATGGAAAGGTGCTGCGGTAGGTACAGCTACCTACTACAGTGTATCATACCTAACCCTGACGGCAGGGGACAGGGGCATTAATTTCCCGTCTGTGTCGCCTAAATAGTACCGAAAGGGACCGCTAGGGACGCCACCGTTTGCCACGATGGTTATCTTGTCAGCGCCCGCTTGCCACCTCGCACCCCTAGCTGCACAGCCTCCTGCCACGTGTGCTTGGGAGGGTCCTAGAGTGACACGTTGGCGGGTGTGCTGGAGCGTGGGCACGAAGTGGGGGTTTCCCGCGGCAAGCTCCTTGCCGCGGTTGTCGTCTTGTCGTGTTTGGGAGCTTGTCGCTCACCGGGCCTTGCCGGGACGCGCGGCACGTCGCGGCAAGTTTTCTTGGTATGCCTTGGTGGCCTTCCCGGCAAGCTCCTCTTGCCGGGGTCTTGTCTTCTTCCCGGCCAGCTTGCCGAGGCCTTGGTTTGAGTACTTTGTTCTTGAATGGTCTTCAAAGGAACCACGGAGGCTCTTGGCGGTCACCCGGCAAGCCTTGCCGCGGGATGTTGCGACTGCGCGTGCACAAGTTCGGGATACTAGGGTACCCCTACTCTAGTACACCGACACTATGTTTGATGAAGATGATGTTTTTGAGAATATATTTGCTGCAATTAATGTTTGTCCCAAGCTTGGGGATGCTACGTTTAATGAAGATGATATTTTTAGTCTCCCAAGTTTTGATATGCAAATTTATAATGATGATAACATGCTTCCTACTTATGATGATACTTGTGCTATAAAAAGTAGTGATTATATTTATAAAACTTGCCATGATTATGATTACCCTTTTTCTGAACATTACTCTTTTAATGTGGAAACAATTTATAGTATTCGAGTTCCTTATGATACTCCCACTATTATTCATGAAAAGAATTTTGCTTGTGTTGAGAGTAATAAAATCTCTATGCTCGTAGATCATGAAAAGAATGCTTTAGGTGCTAGTTATATTGTTGAATTCATTCATGATGCTACTGAAAATTATTATGAGGGAGGAATAAATGCTTGTAGGAATTGCAATAATATCAAGTTTCCTCTCTATGTGCTTAAAGTTTTGAAGTTATGCTTGTTTTACCTTCCTATGCTAGTTCATTATTGTTCCCACAAGTTGTTTGCTCACAAAATGCCTATGCATAGGAAGTGGGTTAGGATTAAATGTTCTAGTCATATTCTTTATGATGCTCTATCTATGTTTCAATTCTTATCTTTTATCTGAGCATCATTGAAATCATCATGTCTAGCTAGGGGCGTTAAACGATAGCGCTTGTTGGGAGGCAACCCAACTTTATTTTTATTCCTTGCTTTTTTGTTTCTGCTTAGTAATAAATAGTTCATCTAGCCTATGTTTATATGTGTTTTTATGCTTTTCATTAGTGTTTGTGCCAAGTAGAACCTTTGGGAAGACTTGGGGAAAGTCTTGTTGATCTTGCTGTAAAAAACAGAAACTTTAGCGCTCACGAGAATTGCTGACATTTTTATTGGAGAGTGCTATTTAGTTAATTATTTTTGAAGATGATTAATAGATAAATTCTTCACGTCCATCAGTTTATTTTAGAATTTTTGGGGTTCCAGATCTTGCGTTAGCTACAGATTACTACAGGCTGTTCTTTTTTTGACAGATTCTGTTTTCCGTGTGTTGTTTGCTTATTTTGATGAATCTATGGCTAGTAAAATAGTTTATAAACCATAGAGAATTGAATAAAGTAGGTTTAACACCAATATAAATAAATAATGAGTTCATTACAGTACCTTGAAGAGGTGTTTTGTTTTCTTTCGCTAACGGAGCTCACGAGATTTTCTACTTTAAGTTTTGTGTTGTGAAGTTTTCAAGTTTTGGGTAAAGATTTGATGGATTATGGAATAAGGAGTGGGAAGAGCCTAATCTTGGGGATGCCCAAGGCACCCCAAGGTAATATTCTAGGACAACCAAGAGCCTAAGCTTGGGGATACCCCGGAAGGCATCCCCTCTTTCGTCTTCGTTCATCGGTAACTTTACTTGGAGCTATATTTTTATTCGCCACATGATATGTGTTTTGCTTGGAGCGTCATTTTATTTTCTTTTGTTTTGCTTGTTGTTTGAATAAAATACCAAGATCTGAAATTATTAAATGTTAGAGAGTCTTCATATAGTTGCATAATTGTTCGACTACTCATTGATATTCACTTATATCTTTCGGAGTAGTTTGTCATTTGCTCTAGTGCTTCACTTATATCTTTTTAGAGCACGGTGGTGGTTTTATTTTGTAGAAATAGGTGAAATCTCATGCTTCAATTATATTATTTTGAGAGTCTTTAGAATAGCATGGTAATTTTCTTTGGTTATGAAATTAGTCCTAATATGATGGGCATCCAAGAGGGATATAATAAAAACTTTCATCTAAGTGCATTGAATACTGAGAGAAGTTTGATACTTGATGATTGTTTTGAGATATGGAGATAGTGATATCAAATTTGTGCTAGTTGGGTAGTTGTGAATTTGAGGAATACTTGTGTTGAAGTTTGCAAGTCCCGTAGCATGCACGTATGGTAAACGTTGTGTAACAAATTTGAATCATGAGGTGTTATTTGATTGTCTTCCTTATGAGTGGCGGTCGGGGACGGGCGATGGTCTTTTCCTACCAATCTATCCCCCTAGGAGCATGCGCGTAATGCTTGATTTTTGATGACTTGTAGATTTTTGCAATAAGTATGTGAGTTCTTTGTGATATTGTCGAGTCCATGGATTATACGCACTCTTACCCTTCCATCATTGCTAGCCTCTTCGGTACCGTGCATTGCCCTTTCTCACATTGAGAGTTGGTGCAAACTTCGCCAGTGCATCCAAACCCCGTGATATGATATGCTCTTTCACACATAAACCTCCTTATATCTTCCTCAAAACAGCCACCATACCTACCTATTATGGCATTTCCATAGCCATTCCGAGATATTGCCATGCAACTTTCCACTGTTCCGTTTATTATGACACGCATCATCATTGTCATATTGCTTTTCATGATCATGTAGTTGACATCGTATTTGTGGCAAATCCACCATTCATAATTTTTCATACATGTCGCTCTTGATTCATCGCAATCCCGGTACACCACCGGAGGCATTCATATAGAGTCGTATCTTGTTCTAGTATCGAGTTGTAATTCTTGAGTTGTAAATAAATAGAAGTGTGATGATCATCATTAATAGAGCATTGTCCCAAAAAAAAGAGGCCAAATAAAAAAAAGAAAAAATGGAGAAAGGCCAAAAAAGGTCAAATAAAAAAATAAAAATAAAAGGGACAATGCTACTATACATTTTCCACACATGTGCTTCAAAGTAGCACCATGATCTTCATGATAGAGAGTCTCTTGTTTTGTCACTTTCATATACTAGTGGGAAATTTTCATTATAGAACTTGGCTTGTATATTCCAACAATGGGCCTCCTCAAGTGCCCTAGGTCTTCGTGAGAAAGCAAGTTGGATGCACACCCACTTAGTTTCTTTTGTTGAGCTTTCATACATTTATAGCTCTAGTGCATCCGTTGCATGGCAATCCCTACTCCTTGCATTGACATCAATTGATGGGCATATCCCTATCCCATTGATTAGCCGCGTCGATGTGAGACTTTCTCCTTTTTGTCTTTTCCACATAACCCCCTCATTATATTCTATTCCACCCATAGTGTTATATCAATGGCTCACGCTCATGTATTGCGTGAACGTTGAAAAAGGTTTGAGATTACTAAAGTATGAAACAATTGCTTGGCTTGTCATTTGGGTTGTGCATGATGAGAGCATTCTTGTGTGATGAAAATGGAGCACGACCAAACTATATGATTTTGTAGGGATGAACTTTCTTTGGCCATGTTATTTTGAGAAGACATGATTGCTTAGTTAGTATGCTTGAAGTATTATTGTTTTTATGTCAATATTAAACTTTTGTCTTGAATCTTATGGATCTGAATATTCTTGCTACAATAAAGAGAAATACATGATGAATATGTTAGGTAGCATTCCACATCAAAAGTTCTATTTTTATCATTTACCTACTCGAGGACGAGCAGGAATTAAGCTTGGGGATGCTGATACGTCTCCAACGTATCTATAATTTTTGATTGTTCCATGATATTATATTATCTGTTTTGGATGTTTATGGGATTTATTAGACACTTTTATATTATTTTTGGGACTAACCTATTAACCCAGAGCCCAGAGCTAGTTTCTGTTTTTTCCTTGTTTTAGAGTATCCCAGAAAAGGAAAATCAAACGGAGTCCAAACGGAATGAAACCTTCGGAAAAGTTATTTTTTGAAAGAAAGAAATACATGAGACTTGGAGTGCATGTCAGGGGATCAATGAGGAAACCACGAGGCAGGTGGTGCGCCCACCCCTTGGGCGCGCCCTCCACCCTCGTGGGCCCCTCGTGGCTCCCCTGATGTATTTCTTCCGCCTATATATATCTATATACCCTAAAACTATCGGGGAGCACAATAGATCGGGAGTTCTGCCGCCAGAACCCTCCGTAGCCACTGAAACCAATCTACACCCGTTCCGGCACCCTGCCGGAGTGGGGAATCCCTCTCCGGTGGCCATCTTCATCATCCCGGTGCTCTCCATGACGAGGAGGGAGTAGTTCTCCCTCGGGGCTGAGGGTATGTACCAGTAGCTATGTGTTTGATCTCTCTCTCTCTCTCTCTCTCGTGTTCTTGAGGTGATACGATCTTGATGTATCGCGAGCTTTGCTATTATATTTGGATCCTATGATGTTTCTCCCCCTCAACTCTCTTGTGATGAATTGAGTTTTTCCCTTTGAAGTTATCTTATCAGATTGAGTCTTTAAGGATTTGAGAACACTTGATGTATGTCTTGCGTGGGATAACCGTGGTGACTATGGGGTATTCTATTGATCCACTTGATGTATGTTTTGGTGATCAACTTGCGGGTTCCGCCCATGAACCTATGCATAGCGGTAGGCACACGTTTTTGTCTTGACTCTCCGGTAGAAACTTTGGGGGTACTCTTTGAGGTTCTATGTGTTGGTTGAATAGATGAATCTGAGATTGTGTGATGCATATCATATAATCATATCCACAGATACTTGAGGTGACATTGGAGTATCTAGGTGACAGTAGGGTTTTGGTTGATTTGTGTCTTAAGGTGTTATTCTAGTACAAACTCTAGGGCTGTTTGTGACACTTATAGTAATAGCCCAACGGATTGATTGGAAAGAATAACCTTGAGGTGGTTTCGTACCCTACCATAATCTCTTCGTTTGTTCTCCGTTATTAGTGACTTTGGAGTGACTCTTTGTTGCATGTTGAGGGATAGTTATGTGATCCAATTATGTTATTACTGTTGAGAGGACTTGCACTAGTGAAAGTATGAACCCTAGGCCTTTTTTTAACGCATTGCAATACCATTTATGCTCACTTTTATCATTCGTTACCTTGCTGTTTTTATATTTTCAGATTACAAAAACCTTTATCTACCATCGATGTACCACTTGTATCACCATCTCTTCGCCGAACTAGTGCACATATACAATAAACCATTGTATTGGGTGTGTTGGGGACACAAGAGACTCTTTGTTATTTGATTGCAGGGTTGCTTGAGAGAGACCATCTTCATCCTACGCATCCTACGGATTGATAAACCTTAGGTCATCCACTTGAGGGAAATTTGCTACTGTCCTACAAACCTCTGCACTTGGAGGCCCAACAACGTCTACAAGAAGAAGGTTGTGTAGTGGACCTCAGATATGCAAAAGAAAAAAGATGTGGACAATGATGTGGTCAAGATGAAATTATCTCCATTTTCCTTGCGTGATTCTGCAAAAATTTGGTTCTCTTCTTTGCCTCATAATAGTATCGATTCTTGGAACAAGTGCAAAGATTCTTTTATCACTAAGTATTTTCCTCCCGCAAATATTATTTCCCTTAGAACCCAGATCATGAATTTCAAGCAACTTGAACATGAGCATTTTGCACAATCTTGGGAAAGGTTGAAAATGATGCTAAGGAATTGGCCAACTCATGGGTTAAATCTTTGGATGATCATACTAAATTTTTATGCGGGATTAAATTTTGTTTCAATCTTTTAGATTCCGCCGCGGGTGGTACTTTTATGGAAATTACTTTGGGTGAAGCCACCAAATTTCTTGATAATATCATGGAAAATTATTCACAAATGGCATACTGAAAGAGCTCCCCTACTAGTAAAGAAGTTAATTCGATTGAAGAAATTTCTTCTTTGAGTGATAAAGTTGATGCTCTTATGAAATTTGTTGCTAGTAAAAGTGCTCCTATTGATTTTAATGATATGCCTTTGTCTAATTTGATTGAGCAAAATAGTGATGCCATTGATGTGAATTTTATCTCTAGAAATAATTTCAACAACAATGCTTATAGAGGTAATTTTAATCCTAGGCCTTTTCCTAGTAATTCCTCTAATAATTATGGCAATTCCTATGGAAATCAATCTTATAATAATAATAGGAACACCTCTGATATTGAGAATAATATTAAGGAATTTATCAATACACAAAAAGTTTTCAACACTTCCATAGAAGAAAAGTTGAACAAAATTGATGATTTGTCTAGAAGTGTTGATAGAATTGCTCATGATGTGGAAAATCTCAAGATGAAATTTTTTGTGCCTAAAGTAGATGAATCAATTAAAGCTCTTTATGTTTCTATGGATGAAAGTAAGAAAAGAACTGCTATGCTTAGAGCTAAAAGAGAATTTTTAGAAAAAGCTTTTTCTAGTGATTATTCTTGCAAAGATAATGAAGATCTTAAAATTATTGGTGTTTCTTCTATTGATTCATTGTTCAGTAAAGTTAAGAATGATGAAAAAGGGATTGGAGAAGAGTCAACTTTTGGTAGAAGGCGTTCCAATATTTTGGAGGGTGAAAATCTTGTTGAGAAAATTGATGAAAGTGGGTTTGGAGAGGTCAAAACTTTAGCTAGTGATGCATCCACTATTTTGGATTACAAAGACTTTAATTATGATAGTTGCTCTTTGATTGATTGTATTTCTTTTTTGCAATCCATGATAAATTCACCCCATGCTTATGAACAAAATAAAGCTTTTACTAAACATATTGTTGATGCTATGATGAAAGCTCTTGAAGAAAAATTGGAATTAGAAGTTTCAATTCCTAGAAAATTGTACGATGAATGGGAACCTACTATCAAAGTCAAGATTAAAAATTATGAGTGTTTTTCTTTGTGTGACTTGGGTGCTAGTGTTTCCACAATTCCGAAATCTTTATGTGATGTGCTTAGTATTACTAATCTTGAAGAATGTTCCTTGAATTTGCACTTGGTGGATTCCACTATTAAAAAGCCTATGGGAAGGATTAATGATGTTCTTATTCTTGCAAATAGGAATTATGTGCCCGTAGATTTTATTGTTCTTGATATTGATTGCAATCCGTCTTGTCCAATTATTCTTGGTAGACTGTTTTTACACACTATCGGTGTCGTGATTGATATGAAAGAAGGCAACATTAAGTTCCAATTTCCTTTGAGGAAAGGTATGGAACACTTCCCTAGAACTATAATTAAGCCACCCTATGAATCAATCATGAGGGAATCTTATGGATCTCGAACCAAAGATGACAAAACTTAGATCCTTGCTTTATGCCTAGCTAAGGGCGTAAAACTATAGCGCTTGTTGGGAGGCAACCCAATGAATAAAATTTATGTTTTCTTTTTGCTTTTTTTTCTTGAGTGTTAGAACAATTATGCAACTGTTATGATTGTGTTTTTTGTGTTTTAATTAGTGTTTGTGCCAAGTAAAGCCTTTAGGATCTTCTTGGGCAATAGTTGTTTGATCTTGCTGAAAAAATAGAAAGTTTGCGCTCACGAAATTAATTTTCGTCTTTTACTAGAGAGCGATAAAATACCCATTCCACTTGGAGTAGATCAATATACAAATTTCTCAGGTCGTCCTAATTTTTCAGAGTTTTTGGAGTTACAAAAGTATTCGAAATAGTCAGACTGCTACAGACTGTTCTGTTTTGACAGATTCTGTTTTCTTTGTGTTGTGTGCTTATTTTGATGGCTCTATGGTTTACTTTGATGAGTTTTGCCACAGAAAAGTTGGAATATAGTAGATATAATACAAAAACAAAATATGAATTGGTTTGATACAACACTTGTATTAGTGGTTTATTATTTTTATACTAATGGATCTCATGAAGGCTTTGTTGAGTTTTGTGTGATTGAAGTTTTCAAGTTTTGGGTTATCTTACGATGGATGAAGTAAGGATGTAAAGAGCCTAAGCTTGGGGATGCCCCGGCATCCCAAGCTATTATCCAAGAATGAGCAACCAACTAAGCTTTGGGATGCCCCCGAGTGCCATCCCCGCTTTCTTCCAACAAGTATCAGTATTTTACTTGAGACTATATTTTTATTCGTCACATGATATGTGTCTTGCTTGGAGCGTCTTGTATGATATGTGTCTTTGCCTGTTTTATTTTGTGTTTTAAGTTATCAATCCTTGATGGAAACACCTATTTGAGAGAGCCAAAATTATGTCATGACTTGTTAAGATTGCTCTCTATGCTTAACTTAAATCTTTTATGAGCTAGGACTTGCTCTAGTGCTTCACTTATATCTTTTTCAGCATGGTGTGCTTAGTATTTTTGAAGAAATGCTCTCTCTTGCTTCACTTAGATTTATTTGAGAGTTAGTAAAATTTTGAAAAAAAAAATCCTCTCTTGCTTCACTTAAATTATTTTGAGAGAAAGAAAATTTGTTGTGCTCATGATCTTCACTTATATTTGTTTGAGCTTATAAAAAGCAACTCATGAAAATTAGAGCCAAAGTGATAGATATCCAAGAAGGATAAAGTAAAAGAAAATATCATGAAGATCATTGGACAATATAAACTTGATTCTTAGAAATAGTTTTGAGATATGATGATGTGATATGTGAGTTATGTTGATGAGTAATTATGCTCTAGTAAGAATATTGGTGTTAAGGTTTGTGATTCCCTATGCAAGTACGAAAGTTAATAGTCATGCAATGAAAATTATATCCTACTTGTGGTGCATTATTCGGTGTTAATTATGCTTAATGCTTGCTTATGAGATTATTCGTTTCTTGGTTGGTCGCTTCCCAATCTTTTGCTAGCCTTCATTTTGCACTAAGTATGACCTCTACTTGTGCATCCAAAATCCTTTAAACCAGTTTTGCCACATGAGTCCACTATATCTACCTATATGCGGTATTCTTTTGCCGTTCTAAGCAAATTTGTATGTGCCATCTCTAATTTTCAAAATAGACTTCTCTTTTGTGTGTTTGTTTCGCTCGCGGAGTGGTGAGGGGTGGCTAATATTTTCCATGCTATATGTGTTATTCTCAAGATGAGTGTTTATTCACTTATCATTGCACGAGAGTAAGGAAAAGGTATTAGGGATGCCCAGTCCCGAAATGCAAAAAGGAAATGAATTTACTTTATGTTGTCAAATAATAAATTCCTTGGAAAGTGTTGGTATGGAGGGCACCCGTGGATACGGTTAGCCATGGAAAGTGAAAGTTATGGTGGAAAAAGGAATAAACTTTATTTTTTTTGTTTGGGAACCGCATATGGCATATCTAGCATGGAAAGTGTTCGGAACTCTAAGTCGTTTTCGTTGGTGGGATGGATACACCTCCCAAAATGTTTTTATCTCAAGTTTTTCGCTTTGAGCTCTGTCACCTCTACAAATCCCTACTTCCCTCTGCGAAGGGACTTTCTTTTACTTTATGCAATTTTTATTTTGAAATTTGATTCTCCATCTTCTCTCATAAAAAGCACCAACTAGGAGGCAATATGATCGTGCTCAAGTATTGGGTATAGTTAATATCCGAGTGTGTTTCATGAGTGGATCAATGTTTGAGCATGATGAGCTAGGGATATCTTATTTTAGCATTGATATTTTGAAAGACATGGTTGCTTGTTGATATGCTTGAGTATCTAGATTATTATGTAAAAACTAGACTATTGCTTTGAATCACATAAAAGTCCAAATCTCCATGCTATAAAGAAAAGAATATGATATGACTTGATGAACAGCACTCCACATCAAAAATTCTGTTTTTATCACTTACTTACTCGAGGACGAGTAGGAGTTAAGCTTGGGGATGCTGATACGTCTCCAACGTATCTATAATTTTTGATTGTTCCATGTTGTTTTATTATCAATCCTGGATGTTTTATAATCATTTTATAGTCATTTTATATCATTTTTTGGTACTAACCTATTGACATACTGCCCAGTGCTAGTTCCTATTTTTTTCATGTTTTTTACATTGCAGGAAATCAATATCAAACTGAGTCCAAAATGGCACGAAACTTTACGATGATTTTTTATGGGCCAGAAGAAAGGCAATGGGCCCTGGTTGCACCTGGGGGTAACCCGAGGGGGTCACAACCCACTTGGGCACGCCAGGGCCCACTGTCGGTGTCAAAACCAGCGGATCTCGGGTAGGGGGTCCCAAACTGTGTGTCTGAGGTTGATGGTAACAGGAGACAAGGGACACTAAGTTTTACCCAGGTGCGGGCCCTCTCAATGGAGGTAATACCCTACGTCCTGATTGATTAATATTGATGAGTATGGGGGTTACAAGAGTTGATCTACCACGAGATCATAATAGCTAAAACCCTAGAAGTCTAGCATATGTGATTATGATTGCCTCTACGGACTAAACCCTCCGGTTTATATAGACACCGGAGGGGACTAGGGTTGTACAAAGTCGGTTACATAGAAAGGAAATAGTACATCTAGCCGCCTAGCTTTCCTTCCATGCAAAGGAGAGTCTATCCGGACATGGGAGAAAGTCTTCTATCTTGTATCTTCATGGCCCAATAGTCCGGACCACGTCACACAGGCCGGATGCCTGAGGACCACTTAGTCCAGGACTCCCTTAGTAGCCCCTGAACCAGGCTTCAATGATGAGGTGTCTGACGCGCAGATTGTCTTCGGCATTGCAAGGCGGGTTCCTCCTCCAAATACTTGAAAACAGCTTTCGAACACAAAGAATGTGTCCGGCTCTGCAAAACAAGCACCACACACAACCGCAGAGAGTATAATATTTCACGAGTCCAATCTGCCGACAACTTTTTATGGCGTGACATCATGTCACAGCCCGGTCATTATTTCATACCGTTTTTAAACCTCCCGCTTCACGTTTTAAGATGCAGTTTTATTGGCACGTCTTGTCGAAGCAGAGATCGTGTCCCCTTATTACGGGATTCTCATCAATATAGGCATGGATAACCCAACCATTCCGTTGGCATAATCCCTTGGGAATAGGCAGGCTTTAAGGCCTATGAGGAGGCATTTGATTTTCATTGCCTTTATAAAGGGGCACAGGCCCGTCTTTCTCCTCCGCACCTTCCTCTTCCTCAATCTTTCCAACCTCGAGTTCTAACACCCATGTTTTAACTTAACTATTCCGAGCCTCCCGGTCATGTCCGGACCCAGCCCTCAAGGCCGGTGGGTGGCCTCCTCTATCACTGAGGACGATATCATGAAGCTCCGGGCGGCTAGATACCTAACAGCGAAAATCCCCCATAGGCTCCCTGCTAAAGGACAGGTTATTCCAACTCCCAGATCCGGTGAGAGGGTCGCATTCATCTCCCACTTCCTCCAGGGGCTAGGGTTTGCTCTCCACCCCTTCGTTCACGGCCTCATGTTTTATTACGGGCTATATTTTCACAATCTAGCTCCGGACTCCTTCCTTCATATCTCGGCGTTCATTGTCATGTGCAAGGCTTTTCTCTGCATTACCCCTCACTTTGGTTTATGGCTCAAGACCTTTAACTTGAAGCCGAAGGTAATCGAGGGGGAGCAAATAGAGTGTGGAGGTGCCATCGTGAACAAGCTCCCCAATGCTTTTTGGCCCAAAGGCTCTTTCATAGAAGTTTCCGACCTATGGCAGCGGGAGTGGTTTTACATCATCCAACCTTGTGGTACCAAGTGGGAAGCTGCAGCTGTGTTCCGACCTGGCCCTCCATTACAGCTCGCATCACGGATTAATAAGGGATTGGACTGGGGATCCATTGACGAAGTGCAGATGCTACAAAGCCGCTTCCGGAGCCTCCTTGAAAAGGACACCGGCCTCATCAATGTAATCTAGGTAATGCTAGTCCGCCGGGTCCTGTCATGCCAGCGACGGCCCTTCCGCATGTGGGAGTTCAATCCGGAAGGACCACAGACCCTTTAGCACTTCTTCGGCACGACGCACAAAGGAATGTGGAAGTTATTCTTCGGGACACGAAGGTAGTGGTCGGATACCACCGAAGGCATCGGCCTCGACTGCAATCATACGGATACCTCAGTAAGCACTCGACTCCCGAACACAGCTTAGTTAAACACCCCCTAATATTGAGAAAACCATCTTCACACATGGTTGGGTAAAGAAGGCGAAACGAATTAGGTGTTCAGCCTCTCTTCCCAAAGACTCAGCCGATCCTGTGTTAACAAGGATGCTGGCTCCGGCACCATATCAAGTGCCGGTGAAGGAGGACAAGGAGGAGAACAAGAAGGACAAAGGTGACCTCCATTCTAGAGGTACACCAGACGCTATCTCCCTGGAGATTGGGGCTCCCTCTCCCGAAGACAAAAGAGAAGGCGAAGCCGACATCGCTTCCACATATGGGAAGAAGAGGACCGCCTCTGAACATTTGGAGGAGGGTGCTCCTAAGCTAGGGAAGATGTCCTTGCCGGGCGGTTCGGGTTCGGAAGACGACATTGATGCGCAGTTCCTCCGTAAGGACAAGCCTTTAGCCGAATCGTAAGTGAACAAAGGTGTCCTAAACATATCCCATTCCTTTCCGCTTACAAGGGCAACATCTGAAAATATATGTTTGCAGTCTGGCACGCAGTCTTCCTCAATAGTCCTCCTCCTTGGGGGATCTTCTTCCGGAGATGATGGAAAGCGAGACACCTCCCCAGACCCTCTCGCCCAATAGGGCGGACGACTTTGAGGTGTCGACCCGGAGGATTTCTCCTGATCAACAAGTGGTGCGAGGGACAATGAAGACCGCGCCCGAAGGTGATACTTTGGCGGCCCAGGGTTTGGGGCATGCAGCCCCTTTGGGAACCAACAATAAAGGCCCCGAACTATCTGGTTTACAGCTGGAGACGACTCTAGAGTCGAGCAAACACATCCCTTCGAAGGGAGTTCATACTCCCATCACCGCTTCCAGGAATCAAGAGGCACCAGATACCTTGATGGATGTGTTGCAACATGCGTCCATCTAATAGGAACATCATACCTTGATGGGTGAGGGAGTCCTGGACTAAGGGGTCCTCGGGCGTCCGGCCTGTTAGCCATGGGCCGGATTGTTGGGCTGTGAAGATACGAATACCGAAGACTCTACCCGTATCCGGATGGGGCTCTCCTAGGCGTGGAAGGAAAGCTTGGCGGCCGAATATGAAAATTTCCTTTTTCTGTAACCGACTTTGTGTAACACTAGATCCCTCCGGTGCCTATATAAACCGGAGGGCTAGGTCCGTAGAGAGAACAATCACAATCATAGTCAGGCTAGACTTTTAGGGTTTTAGCCATTATGATCTTGTGGTAGATCAACTCTTGTAACACTCATATTCATCAATATCAATCAAGCAGGAAGTAGGGTATTACCTCCACAGAGAGGGCCCGAACCTGGATAAACATTCTGTCCCCTGTCTCCGGTTACCATCGACCTTAGACGCACAGTTCGGGACCCCTACCCAGGATCCGCCAGTTTTGACACCGACATTGGTGCTTCCATTGAGAGTTCCACTATGCCGTTGTCGAAAGGATTGATGGCTCACCTTGTCATCAAGGAAAATATCACCTCTGGAGGAGCCCTAGCCTCAGGCCAAACCCTTCAGCTGGGCGGCTTCATCATGACCGCCCGTTCGGCCCTTGAGCCGACGATGACCTCTCGAGTCATCAAAAATCATCTCTGCGTTGATTCTGAATATGCCAAACGGATGGATTTGACAGAGTTATCGTCTTTAAACGAACTCCTAGATCGCATCGCCGCCTTGGGGGTCGCTATAGACTACGATCGGGTTGGGCTTAGACCCGACCAGAGAGAAATTAAAACTCCGCCGATCACCCACTAGATGGCGGTAGTCGAGGAGCAAGATAACTCTTCCTCTATACTGAGGACGAACTATGTTCGGATCTCTGATCTCGAAGAGCCGGACACCTTGATAAACCACAAGTATAGGGGATCACAACCGTTTTCGAGGGTAGAGTATTCAACCCAAATTTATTGATTCGACACAAGGGGAGCCAAAGAATATTCTCAAGTATTAGCAGCTGAGTTGTCAATTCAACCACACCTGGAAACTTAATATCTGCAGCAAAGTGTTTAGTAGCAAAGTAATATGATATTGGTGATAACGGTAGCAAAAGGTAACAGTAGTAAAAGTAATGTTTTTGGTATTTTGTAGTGATGATAGCAATAGCAACGGAAAAGTAAATAACCGAAGCACAATATATGGAAAGCTCGTAGGCAATGGATTGGTGATGGAGAATTATGCCGGATGCGATTCATCATGTAGAAGTCATAACATAGGGTGACACAGAACATGCTCCAGTTCATTGATATAATGTAGGCATGTATTCCGAACATAGTCATACGTGCTTATGGAAAAGAACTTGCATGGCATCTTTTGTTCTACCCTCCCGTGGCAGCGGGGTCCTTACGGAAACTAAGGGATATTAAGGCCTCCTTTTAATAGAGAACCGGAACAAAGCATTAACACATAGTGAATACATGAACTCCTCAAACTACGGTCATCACCGGTAAGTATCCCGATTATTGTCACTTCGGGGTTAACGGATCATAACACATAATAGGTGACTATAGACTTGTAAGATAGGATCAAGAACACTCATATATTGATGAAAACATATTAGGTTCAGATCTGAAATCATGGCACTCGGGCCCTAGTGACAAGCATTAAGCATAGCAAAGTCATAGCAACATCAATCTTAGAACATAGTGGATACTAGGGATCAAACCCTAACAAAACTAACTCAATTACATGATAGATCCCATCCAACCCATCACCGTCCAGCAAGCCTACGATGGAATTACTCACGCACGGCGGTGAGCATCATGAAATTGGTGATGGAGGATGGTTGGAGATGACGATGGCGACGGATTCCCCTCTCCGGAGCCTCGAACGGACTCCAGATCAGCCCTCCCGGGAGGTTTTAGGGCTTGGCGGCGGCTCCGTATATTAAAACGCGATGATTTCTTCTCTCTGATTTTTTTCTCATCGAAACTCAATATATGGAGGTGGAGTTGGAGTCGGAGACGCAACAAGGGGCCCATGAGGTAGGGGGCGCCCCCACCCTCGTGGCAAGATGGTGGGCCCCCTGGCCTTCATCTTTGGCATGTATTTTTCTTATTTTCTAAAAAGTGTCTCCGTGAAGTTTCAGGTCATTCCGAGAATGTTTGCTCCTGCACATAAATAACACCATGGTAGTTCTGCTGAAAACAGTGTCAGTCCGGGTTAGTTCCATTCAAATCATGCAAGTTAGAGTCCAAAACAAGGGCAAAAGTGTTTGGAAAAGTAGATACGTTGGAGACGTATCAACTCCCCCAAGCTTAAAGCTTTTCTTGTCCTCAAGAAATTCAGTTGAAAAACTGAAAGTGATAAAGAAAAACTTTTACAAACTCTGTTTGCTCTTGTTGTTGTAAATATGTAAAGCCAACATTCAAGTTTTCAGCAAAGCTTATAAATAACCACATTCGCAATAACGCATAGGTCTCAAGTTACTCATATAAATAGCATAATCAACTAGCGAGCCATAATAATAAAACTCGGATGACAACACTTTCTCAAAACAATCATAATATGATATAACAAGGTGGTATCTCGCTAGCCCTTTCTGAGACCGCAAAACATAAATGCAGAGCACCTTTAAAGACCAAGGACTGACTAGACATTGTAATTCATGGTAAAAGAGATCCAGTCAAGTCATACTCAATGTAAACTAACAGTAATGAATGCAAATGACAGCGGTGCTATCCAACTAGTGCTTTTTAATAAGAGGATGATGACTCGGCATAAAAGTAAATTGATAGGCCCTTCATAGAGGGAAGCAGGGATTTGTAGAGGTGCCAGAGCTCGGTTTTGAAATAGAGGTGAATAATATTTTGAGCGGTATACTTTCATTGTCAACATAACAACCAAGAGATGGCGATATCTTCCATGCTACAGACATTATAGGCGGTTCCCAAACAGAATGGTAAAGTTTATGCTCCCCCTTCCACCACAAGCATCAATCCATGGCTTGCTCGAAACAACGACTACCTCCAACTAACAAGTGTCCCAGGGGGAGTTTTGTTTGCAATTATTTTGATTTAGTTTGCATAAAGCATGGGACTGGGCATCCCGGTGACTAGCCATTTATCTCGTGAGTGAGGAGCGGAGCCCACTCCTCTTGAGAATAACCCACCTAACATGGAAGATACAGACAGCCCTAGTTGATACATGAGCTATTCGAGCATACAAAACAGGATATTTATTTGAAGGTTTAGAGTTTGGCACATACAAATTTACTTGGAGCGGCAGGTAGATACCTTATATAGGTAGGTATAGTGGACTCATGTGGAATAACTTTGGGGTTTAAGGAGTTTGGATGCACAAGCGGTATTCCCGCTTAGTACAGGTGAAGGCTAGCAAAAGACTGGGAAGCGACCAGCTAGAGAGCGACAACAATCATGAACATGCATTAAAATTAATCAACACCGAATGCAAGCATGATTAGGATATAATCCACCATGAACATAAATATTGTGAGGGCTATGTTAATTTTGTTTCAACTACATGCGTGAACATGCGCCAAGTCAAGTCACTTAAATCATTCAGAGGAGGATACCACCCTATCATACCACAGCATAACCATTTTAATAGCATGTTGGCATGCAAGGTAAACCATTATAACTCATAGCTAATCTAGCATGGCACAAGAAACTATGATCTCTAATTGTCATTGCAAACATGTTTATTCATAATAGGCTGAATCAGGAACGATGAACTAATCATATTTACTAAAACAAAAGAGGTCGAGTTCATACCAGCTTTTCTCATCTCAGCCAGTCCATCATATATCATCATAATTGCCTTTCACTTGCATGACCGAACGATGTGAATAATAATAATAGTGCATGTGCATTGGACTAAACTGGAATCTGCAAGCATTCAATAAACAGGAGAAGACAAGGCAATATGGGCTCTTTTGTCAGATAAACAATAATGCATATAAGAACCACTTCAACAATTTAATTATGGTCTTCTCCTATCGACCGCCAAAGAAAAGAAAAGAAATAAAACTATTTACACGGGAAAGCTCCCAACAAGCAAAAGAAGAACATGAAATCTTTTTGGGTTTTCTTTTTAATTACTACTGCAAGCATGTGAAGGTAAATTAATTAAAAGCTACAACTAATTTTTTTGGTTTTTCTTAAGGTTTATTAAACAAACAAGAAGAAAGCATGAAAAGGAAATTAAACTAGCATGGATGATACAATGAAAAAGTATGAGCACCGACATCTAGCAATGAGTGTGTGAGCATAAATGTAATGTCGGTGAGAAATACGTACTCCCCCAAGCTTAGGTTTTTGGCCTAAGTTGGTCTATGGCCACGGCTGGCCTGGCTCATATCCATAATAATAGTTGTTGGGGTCGTACTGTGATGAGGAAGAAGAAGGATCAGATTGCCACTGGCTGACAGTCATCTTCGGATCCCACTGGTAATTAGACTGTTGTGAAGGATCAAATTGTGGTTCCGGCTCTGGCTCCTCGGCTGGTGCAGGGTTCCGGTAGGCGTGGATAGCCGTCAACGGAATAAGGTACGTGCCTACAGTCAAATCAAACAAATAAGGAGCAGACAAGGTAATAGTCTCAGGATGATGTTTATTAAAGAACAATTGATATTTAAGCTCTCCTTCCCTATTCTTAACAATAAAATCATGTGCTACCATACTTTTATAATCTAGATAAACACGGGGCAGCACTTTTTCTTCCTTCTCAGCATGCCTAATAGGTATGTTAAAATGTGCAACTAGGCGTGTAGCATAAATGCCTCCAAAGATGGGGCCCTTGGTACGGTTCGGACTTAACCATTTGGCAATAATGCTGCCCATACTAAAAGAGTTATCACCGTATAAACCGTGGTGCAAAATAATAATATCAGGGATACTCAGGTTTCCACAATTTCCGTGAGCAATTAAGTAATGACTAGCAAATAATGCAAAGTAGCATAGACAGGAAAATGTATGCTAGTGATTCGTGCATCGGAAACCTTCCTTGTTTCCTCTACAGTGATAGTGTCAATAAATCCATCCACATCATCACGATGTGCTTCTTCTGTTTTGCCCACAAAAGGGACTAAACAGATCCGACAAAAATCATAAAGTGACATCTCCTTATGCTCATCATATAAATGAAACTCCACTGTAGGTGGTGAGTTCCTAGAATGGAAATGAAAGTTTTGCACAAAGGTATTTTTGAGCAAGAGATATTGATCGCATTGGTTGTGGAGGAAAGTGGTAAGGCCTGCAGTTTGAGCCAACTCATGAAAATCTTCATAAATCCCGGCTGCTCTTAAGAAATCCTCAGAAGGCCATTCACACGCCCGAACCTCCACGGTGCAAGGCAGATTATACTTAGGCTTCGGTGTCTTTTCCTTCAAGCTTTGGCTTGATGAGCCCCTCAAAAGTCTCCTCATCATTTTCTGAAAAATTCTGAAATTTTTAGTAACTTCAAAATAAAAGTAAACCAAACTCAATAATATTGATAGCAACTACTCCTACAAGTGCCTAGGGCCTATATCATGCATCAAAACTACTTTTGACCATATAAATTTGACATGCAAGCTCAAGAAAAAGGTCACCTAAGAAGCAAAAATTTGCAATGAATAAAGCACTAGAACAAAAACTAATTGGACCAATGGAGGAGTCACATACCAAGGAACAATCTCCCCAAGCAGTTTTGTGAGAGGTGCTTTGAGCAAGGAGATCGAAAATGGCAGCAAGATGAGCTAGAACTCGTGCTTGAGCTGGTTATTCGTGTTTGTGGGAGGAAGATGAAGTGTGTGGGTGCATGAATAAGTGGAGGAGGGCCACCGTGGGCCCACGAGGCAGGGGGCGCACCCTAGAGGG
This sequence comes from Triticum urartu, assembly GCF_056163025.1. NCBI lineage: Eukaryota > Viridiplantae > Streptophyta > Magnoliopsida > Poales > Poaceae > Triticum > Triticum urartu. The sequence goes on along the minus strand of NC_141876.1, from coordinate 140,767,022 downwards.
GTAGGCGCTCCCTCCACCCTCGTGGCAAGGTGGTTGGCCCCCCTGGTGTGTTCTTTGTTCCATAAATCCTCAAATATTCTAGAAAAAATCATATTTAATTTTCAGGGCATTTGGAGAACTTTTATTTTCGAGGTATTTTTATATTGCATGGATAATCAGATAACAGACAGAAAATTATTTATTTTTATTTTATTTAATATAAATAACAGAAAGTAAAAGTGGGATACAGAAGGTTGTGCCTTCTAGTTTCATCCATCTCATGATCATCAAAAGGAATCGACTAACAAGGTTGAACAAGTCTTGTTAACGAACTCATTCCGAATAACATGGAACCAGAGAAATTTCGAATAACACTATGTTACCTCAACGGGGATATGCACGTCCCCAATAATAAGAATATCATATTTCTTCTTGACAGTAGGAAGAGGAAATTCAAAACCTCCAAATATAGTCGATGGAAATTTTCCAATAGAGTTGATACTATGAACTTGAGGTTGTTTCCTCAGAAAGTGTACCGTGTGCTCATTACCATTAACATGAAAAGTGACATTGCCTTTAGTGCAATCAATAACAGCCCCTGCAGTATTCAAAAAGGGTCTTCCAAGAATAATAGACATACTATCGTCCTTGGGAATATCAAGAATAACAAAGTTCGTTAAAATAGTAACGTTTGCAACTACAACAGGCACATCCTCACAAATACCAACAGGTATAGCAGTTGATTTATCAGCCATTTGCAAAGATATTTAAGTAGGTGTCAACTTATTCAAATCAAGTCTACGATATAAAGAGAGAGGCATAACACTAACACTGGCTCCAAGATCACATAAAGCAGTTTTAACATAATTTCTTTTAATGGAGCATGGTATAGTTGGTGCACCGGGATCTCCAAGTTTCTTTGGTATTCCACCCTTAAAAGTATAATTAGCAAGCATGGTGGAAATTTCAGCTTCCGGTATCTTTCTTTTATTTGTAATGATATCTTTCATATACTTAGCATAAGGATTGGCTTTGAGCATATCAGTTAATCGCATACGCAAAAAGATAGGTCTAATCATTTCAGCAAAGCGCTCAAAATCCTCATCATCCCTTTTCTTGGATGGTTTGGAAGGAAAAGGCATGGGTTTCTGAACCCATGGTTCTCTTTCTTTACCATGTTTCCTAGCAACAAAGTCTTTCTTATCATAACGTTGATTCTTTGATTGTGGGTTATCAATATCAACAACAGGTTCAATTTCTATATCATTATCATTACTAGGTTGAGCATCATCATGAACATTATCATTAACATTACCACTAGTTTCAGGTTCATTACCAGATTGTGTTTCAGCCTCAGAAATAGAAATATCATTTTGATTCTCAGGTGTTTCAACAATAGGATCACTAGAGGCATGCAAAGTCCTATCGTTTTTTCTTTTTCTTCTTTTTAGAAGAACTAGGTACATCTATATTATTTCTATGAGAATCTTGCTCAATTCTCTTAGGATGGCCTTCAGGATACAAAGGTTCCTGAGTCATTCTACCAGTTCTAGTAGCCACTCTAACAGCATAATCATTATTCTTACTATTCAATTAATTGAGCAAATCATTTTGAGCTTTAAGTACTTGTTCTACTTGAGTGGTAACCACAGAAGCATGTTTACTAATAAGTTCAAGTTCACCTTTAACATTAGCCATATAATCACCTAAGTGTTCAAGCATATTTGAATTGTATTTCAATTGTCTACCAAAATAAGCATTAAAATCTTCTTGCTTAGCCATAAATTTATCAAACTCATCTAAGCATGGGCTAGCAAATTTACTAAATGGGATTTCAGCTTTATCATATCTATAGAGAGAATTTACCTTTACTACCTGTGTCGGGTTATCAAGACCATGAGTTTCTTCAATAGGTGAAGGATTTGAATTATATGTTTCTTCAACAGGCGGTAAATTAAGACCATGTATTTCTTCAATAGGAGGTAAATTCTTAACATCTTCAGCTTTAATACCTTTTTCTTTCATAGATTTCTTTGCCTCTTGCATATCTTCAGGACTCAGAAATAGAATACCCCTCTTCTTCGGAGTTGGTTTAGGAATAGGCTCAGGAATTGGCTCCAGAGGTGTCCAATTATTTTCATTTGTCAACATATTATTCAATAGAATTTCAGCTTCATCCGGTGTTCTTTCCCTGAAAACAGAACCAGCACAACTATCCAGGTAATCTCTGGAGCCATCGGTTAGTCCAATATAAAAGATATCAAGTATTTCATTTTTCTTAAGAGGATGATCAGGCAAAGCATTAAGTAATTGGAGAAGCCTCCCCCAAGCTTGTGGGAGACTCTCTTCTTCAATTTGCACAAAATTATATATATCCCTTAAAGCAGCTTGTTTCTTATGAGCAGGGAAATATTTAGCAGAGAAGTAATAAATCATATCCTGGGGACTACCCACACAACCAGGATCAAGAGAATTAAACCATATCTTAGCATCACCCTTTAATGAGAACGGAAATATTTTAAGGATATAAAAGTAGCGAGTTCTCTCATCTTTAGTGAATAGGGTGGCTATATCATTTAATTTAGTAAGATGTGCCACAACAGTTTCAGATTCATAACCATGAAAAGGATCAGATTCAACCAAAGTAATTATATGAGGATCAACAGAGAATTCATAATCCTTATCAGTAACAAACATAGGTGAAGTAGCCAAAGCAGGGTCAGATTTCATTCTATCATTTAGGGATGGCTAAAGAAGCATCTTGATCAAATACATAACCCTTAGGAATAGCAGGTGGTTCTTCATCATCACTTTCATCAGTGTCCTCAGATTCAATATTTTCAATTTCTCTAGCCCTAGCAAGTTGTTCATCAAGAAAATCACTAAGTGGCATAGTAGTATCAGGCATAGAGGTAGTTTCATCATAAGTATCATGCATAGAAGAAGTGGCATCATCAATAACATGCAACATATCAGAACAAATAGCAGAAGCAGGTTTAGGTGTCGCAAGCTTACTCAAAACAGAAGGTGAGTCAAGTGCAGAGCTAGATGGCAGTTCCTTACCTCCCCTCGTAGTTGAGGGATAGATCTTGGTTTTTGGATCTCTCAAGTTCTTCATAATGATAAGCAGATATCTATATCCCAAGTGACTCAGAGAATAGAGCTATGCTCTCCGGCAACGACGCCAGAAAATAGTCTTGATAACCCACAAGTATAGGAGATCGCAATAGTTTTCGAGGGTAGAGTATTCAACCCAAATTTATTGATTCGACACAAGGGGAGCCAAAGAATACTCTCAAGTATTAGCAGCTGAGTTGTCAATTCAACCACACCTGGAAACTTAATATTTGCAGCAAAGTGTTTAGTAGCAAAGTAATATGATAGTGGTGATAACGGTAGCAAAAGGTAACAGTAGTAAAAGTAATGTTTTTGTATTTTGTAGTGATGATAGCAATAGCAACGGAAAAGTAAATAAACGAAGCACAATATATGGAAAGCTCGTAGGCAATGGATCGGTGATGGAGAATTATGCCAGATGCGATTCATCATGTAACAGTCATAACATAGGGTGACACAGAGCTAGCTCCAGTTCATTGATATAATGTAGGCATGTATTCCGAACATAGACATACATGCTTATGGAAAAGAACTTGCATGGCATCTTTTGTCCTACCCTCCCGTGGCAGCGGGGTCCTTACGGAAACTAAGGGATATTAAGGCCTCCTTTTAATAGAGAACCGGAACAAAGCATTAACACATAGTGAATACATGAACTCCTCAAACTACGGTCATCACTGGTAAGTATCCCGATTATTGTCACTTCGGGGTTAATGGATCATAAAACATAATAGGTGACTATAGACTTGCAAGATAGGATCAAGAATACTCATATATTGATGAAAACATAATAGGTTCAGATCTGAAATCATGGCACTCGGGCCCTAGTGACAAGCATTAAGCATAGCAAAGTCATAGCAACATCAATCTCAGAACATAGTGGATACTTGGGATCAAACCCTAACAAAACTAACTCGATTACATGATAGATCCCATCCAACCCATCACCGTCCAGCAAGCCTACGATGGAATTACTCACGCACGACGGTGAGCATCATGAAATTGGTGATGGAGGATGGTTGGTGATGACGATGGCGACGGATTCCCTTCTCCGGAGCCCCGAACGGACTCCAGATCAGCCCTCTCAAGAGGTTTTAGGGCTTGGCGGCGGCTCCGTATCGTAAAACGCGATGATTTCTTCTCTCTGATTTTTTTCTCATCGAAACTCAATATATGGAGGTGGAGTTGGAGTCAGAGACGCAACAGGCGGCCCACGAGGTAGGGGGGCGCGCCCCCCACCCTCGTGGAAAGACGGTGGCCCCCCTGGCCTTCATCTTTGGCAGGTATTTTTCTTATTTTTTGAAAAGTGTCTCCATGAAGTTTCAGGTCATTCCGATAACGTTTGCTCCTGCACATAAATAACACCATGGTAGTTCTGCTGAAAACACCGTCAGTCCGGGTTAGTTCCATTCAAATCATGCAAGTTAAAGTCCAAAACAAGGGAAAAAGTTTTTGGAAAAGTAGATACGTTGGAGACGTATCACACCTACCGACAGAAAGACACGCCTCGTCCTCCGAACATAGAATCGGACGATAAGCTTAGAAAATCAGTTGATATCCCGGAGCCCGAACTGCTAAGTCTAGAAGATTATCAGACTCCGGATCCAAAATAGGGTCAGGGTTCGGATTTAAATCCACACACCCACCCAGACATAAGCGCTCTCTTGAGCATACAACAACAGTCTCAGGAAACGGCCCACCACTTCTGGGCCAGATTCCTCCTTGTCAAAAACAAGATCAAAGATTGCCGCGACAAAGATGCGATCTTAGCATTTCGCAACAATTGCACGGACAAGGGAATCCTCAAAGCCATCAACCGCCATCACATATTACACTTTGCTAACTTGGCAACTATCATACAGAAGTACAGCGCAATGGAAAGCGCCTGGAAAACTCAGGCAGCCTGTTGGGAACCATTGGTCCCCACTCAACCCCTCGTTCAGGCGAAAAGGGTGCATCCTTATGGCATGCGTGGACCAATAGTAAAGAAATATAAGCCCACTACGGGGCGCAGAACCGTTCTGGAAGGATGGCTCGATGGGCCATGCAAAATACACACAACACCGGATAATATACCAACCCACAGCCTTAGAGCATGTTGGATACTCCGGCAAGTGGCCAAGAGCGGTGAGGATATCCTCACCAGGAATACCCCAGAACAACACCCCCCAGAAGACGATGACCTCAAAGTATTGACGGTCTTCAAGACATTCGCCTCAACAATAGGCGCAAAAGGGCACTCCGCGAACTTGCCGAAGTCTGCGAAATCGCAACAATAAACCCTTGGAACGACACGGCTATAACCTTTAATGCCGACGATGAGCCATAATACAAGAAAATCCGAGCACCAGCCGCCTTGGTCCTCAGCCCAATCATGGATGACTTTCGGCTCACCAAGGTTCTCATGGACGGTGGCAGCGGACTAAACCTCATCTATGAGTACACACTACAAAAAAAGGAAATAGGCAAGAGCCGCATCGAGCAAAGCAACACGACCTTGCGAGGAATCATTCCCAGTCAGGAGGCATGATGTGTGGGAAAAATCACACTTGACGTGGTATTCGGCACGCCAGAGAATTATCGGTCCAAAGAGATAACCTTTCAAGTGGCCCCTTTCAACAGCGGATATCATGACCTCTTAGGGCGAGATGCATTCACACGCTTCCAAGCTGTACCTCATTACGGATACATGAAGCTTAAGATGCCTGGGCCCAATGGCATAATCACTCTCGCTAGTGATCCGGACATAGCACTCTGTGCTGAAAATAAAACCGCATCTCTGGCCCTCGAGGCATTATCTGAAGCCCTCGTGGCTGAAGAATTAACCACCCTGCGCTCCACGGTGGACAGGGGCGATGTCGTCCTAGACAAATGACCCAAATCCACATCCTTCAAGCCGGCAGAAGAAATAGGCAAATTCCAAGTCCATCCAACGGACCCCAAGAAGATAGCATCTATTGGAGCACAATTAGACCCAACGGTTGGCGCTGCGCTATGAGAGTTCCTGCGTGAGAATTGGGATATATTCGCCTGGCACCCTTCTGATATGCCAGGAATCCCACGCGAGTTGGCCGAACACAGCCTCAATATAATGAAGGGATATAAACCGGTCAACCAGACACTTCGATGCTTTTCCGAACCCAAATGTCAAGCTATGGGGGAGGATCTAGACATACTAATCGAGGCCGGATTCATTAGAGAAATAAAACACCCGAACTGGCTGGCAAACAAGGTGATGGTACCAAAGAAAGATAAATCTTGGCGCCCGTGTGTCGATTTCAAAGACCTCAATAAGGCTTGCCCCAAGGATCCCTCCCCCCCCCCCCCCCGCATCGACCAGATCATTGACGTTACCGCAGGACACGACTCACTATTCTTCCTCGACGCATATTCCGGATACCATCAAATTAAAATGAAGGAGTCCGATCAAGCCGCAACAGCATTCATTACCCCATATGGGCCATTCTGCTTTGACACCATTACCTTCGGGCTCAAAAACGTCGGCGCCACCCACCAACGCATGATTCAAACATGCCTGGAGAAACAGATCGGCAAGACAGTTGAAGCATACGTGGACGACGTTGTCATCATCAGGCACGTTGAAACATTCATAGATGATTTACGTCTCACATTCGACAACCTCCGTGCATATGACATCAAGCTCAATCTGGAAAAGTGCTTTTTCGGCGTCCCCACGGGAAAACTGTTGGGTTTCATCGTTTCCAATAGAGGAATTGAAGCAAATCCAGCTAAATTCTGAGCTTTGTCACAATTGGCTATGCCAACGGACCTTAAACAGGTCCAAAAACTCACCGCTTGCGTGGCAGCTTTAAGCCGCTTTATCTTCAAATTGGGAGAAAAGGCATTGCCACTCTATCGCCTTCTACGGCGCACCGATCACTTCGAGTGGACGGATGCGGCAATGGCCGGACTGGAAGAAATTAAAACCCTTCTAGCAAGCAACCCAATCTTGGCCGCACCCAATGTCGGTGAACCCATGTTATTATACATATCGGCAACACACCAGGTGGTGAGCACCGTGCTCGTCATTGAGCAAGAGCAGGACGGACACAAATTTCCGCTTCAGAAGCCGGTATATTACGTATCCACTGTCCTCACACCATGCAAATCCCAGTACCCTCATTATCAAAAGATAGCATACCCGGTCTTCATGGCATCCCAAAAGCTACGACACTACTTCTAGGAGTGTTCGATCACGGTGGCCTCTGAAGTACCACTCAATGACATAATAAACAACCGCGATGCCATGGGCCGGATTGCCAAATGGGCCATTGAGCTCCTTCCATTTGACATAACATATAAACCGTGTCGAGCCATTAAATCCCAAGTGCTGGCTGATTTCGTCGCCGAATGGACCGAGGCTGAACTCCCTAAAGAGTACGACGCATATTCCAACTGGGTTATGTATTTTGATGGCTCCAAAATGCTGGCAGGGCTAGGAGCGGGCGTCGTTTTAACGCCCCCCACTGGAGACGTCATCCAATACGTACTCCAAATATTATATACGGACTCCAACAATGCAGCCGAATATGAGGCCTTATTGCACGGTCTTCGGATGGCCATCTCCATGGGCATACAATGCCTGGAAGTGCGCGGGGACTCAAACCTCACAATATCTCAAATAAATGGAGACTTCGATGCCAAAGATCTGAAGATGGCTGCGTATCGCAATGCCGTCCTAAAAATATCGGCCCGGTTTGAGGGGCTCGAGTTTCAACATGTGGCCCGAGAAAGTAATCAAGCGGCGGACGTCCTTGCTCGCATCAGCGCCAAGTGCGACCTCGTCCCACCTAACATCTTTCTGGAAAAGCTTTTTAAGCCATCTGTGGTGTGGCAAGGGGAGAGCGACAGCACCAGTCTGGATCCGAACACAACCCCAGATTCCAGACACACCGATATCATCGGGGGCTCAGACAGCGAAATGACACCATCGTCCCATCTTATTATGGCAATCATCGCCCCATGAACCGAAACCTTCTTGGACTACCTCAACAGGAAGGGAATCCCTGAGGATCAGACCGAGGCCCGCCGCATTATCCGACGTTCGAAGGCCTACAAGGTTCACGAGGGAGAACTCTATAAAAAAAGTGCTACTGGAGTCCTTCAAAGATGTATCTCCGAGGAAGAGGGGCGGCAGCTCCTGGCTCAAATTCATGCCGGTCTCGGCGGGCACCATGCTGCAGCTCGGGCCCTTGTTAGCAAGGCCTTCTATATAGTGTTTTATTAGCTGATGGCCCGAGCAGATGCACATGACCTTGTCCAACGCCGCGTCGGATGCCAACTCTTTGCCAGCCAAAGCCATATGCTGCCCACCGCCTTACAAACAATCCCCATCACTTGGCCGTTCGCAGTCTGGGGGCTCGATATGGTCGGACCCCTTAAAGGAGGAAGCCATAAGAAAAAGTATCTGCTGGTCATGGTGGATAAATTCACCAAGTGGATAGAGGCCAAACCAGTTAAAATGGCCGAGTCCGGGCCGGTGATAGAATTTATATCCGATGTTGTAAACCGTTATGGTGTTCCACACAGCATCATCACCGATAACGGCTCTAATTTCACAGCCGATGAGGTGAAAACCTGGTGCACTAATCTGGGCATAAAACTCGATTATGCCTCTGTCTATCATCCAGAAACAAACGGTCAAGTCGAACGAGCCAATGGTCTTATTATGAGCGGCATCAAGCCTAGACTACTTTGGTCCTTGAAAGAATCAGAAAAGCACTGGGTTGAGGAGCTCGACTCCGTACCCTGGGGGCTGCGGACCACGCCCAATCGCACTACCGGATATACACCTTTCTTCATGGTGTACAGCGCAGAGGTAGTGTTACCCTGTGACATTATTCATGACTCACCTCAAGTGCGCATGTACGAAGAGAGGGAGGCCGAGCTTGATCGGTAGGACAACTTAGATGCCCTGGAGGAGGAGCGCGACGTCACAAAAGCCCGTTCCGCATTTTATCTACAGCAGGCTCGCAGGTATCAAATCAGAGAAGTGTGGGCCAAGACTTGTAATGTTGGCGGACTCGTTCTACGCCTGCCGGAGAAGAAAAAGGACAAACTCAAGCCCAAGTGGGAGGGTCCCTTCATCATTGACGAAGTTCTCACCGGAGGAGCGTATCGCCTGCGTGATGCGTTAGACAATCGCTTAGAGCCAAACCCCTGGAATGCGACCAGACTCTGACGATTTTATGGCTAGCACCGAACACTATGTTCGTCTCCTTCCTCCTGTTGTTTCCATTATTTTTTCTCTCTTTTCGTTTTTTCTCTATAGCTTTACAACTTTCATGCGGCTGGACCATGCACCCCTGACGCATACATCTCCAAACATGTACGTCCATTATTCCTGGGGGCTTCTTGGACAGAAGCTTGCTACTATTCTTCGAGCATTAAGTTTTGGCCAAGCTGGGTTGCTTGGCTCCTGTGCTTATGACCTACGTTCCTGTTAATTCGGCTAGGGCATAAAGGGAGCACCTCTGTGATTGTTACCGCCGGGTCATCCGGATGTGTACCTTAGACTGGGTGAAGCCAAAAGCTAGTGTTCTTAAGGGAATATTTGGTCGGTGAATTAAAGATGTTTCCGCATTCACTACATCATGAACCCCCAGAAGTTACATATACTATGATTCTTTTAATCACAGTTCGGACATGCACATTAAACGCATGCACACCCAGGGAAAGGAACCCTTAACGGAACTATTCTCTCTGGAAGATGTTTCTTACATAATGTAATATAACATAACTAGCCGGATACAACTTGTCTGTTCAAGCAACTATGACCCCTACGCCTGGTTTCCATGCATACCCCGGTCTATTTTACCGTTCAGGGATTCGGAAACACTCCACACCCTCGGGTCCAGAGGTTAAAGCGAAAAGGTCTGCCATGACAATCGTTTTACAATTTAGCTAGAGTTACATACGTCAAGAAAGGTACATAGTCATTTGGACTCAAAAAATTTCCTCCTCTATACCATCCAGCAGGCTGTCTAGCTTACAATCCTGTTGGGAATACTTGGCGGCTATTTCTACTTGGTCATGTACCAAATTAATGAGAACTTCTTTTCCATCTGACCCTAGAGGTCCGACCCGAGCCATGGCCCAGGCTTGGTATACCGTGTTTTCACCATGGCCCAGGCTTCTCGCGCACCTTCCCGGCAGGCCGATATCTTCGACAATTGAAAGCGCCGCCGCGCTCCCTTGAATAGCTATATAAGCTCCCCATCTTTCCTGGAGGGGAAGCAGATGGCCATAAGGCCTTGGCAACACTTCGCATTGCCTGCCGAGCCTGCTTGTGCACTTCCGACAGCTCTTGTAGCAGATCGCCCGAAAATCCGGACATCTCCTCTTCGAGATGACCGGTCAGCATACCTGCAGACATAACTCTGTCAGTCCCCTCCACCTTTGAGTTATTCGAAGGTAAGTTCCACCACATACTGAATATGCCGCCTCATAGACTTTTATTCTCCTTTACGGGGTCAGCCAGCTGGGCCCATACATCTTTCAGATCTTCGCCCAATCGGGTATTCGAATCCTGGAGCTTGTTTTTCTCCATCACGACTTTTGTCAGCACACGCTTGCCCGTGGCTAGTAATTTCTTGGCTTCTCGTTCTCCGCCTTGAGCAGATTTCAGTTGTTTCTGCAGTTGATCTAGTGATCCTAATAAGAGGTGAGCAACTGTGTTAGTATTCTTGGTATACCATTATGTTTTCTCGATGGAGGGGAACATTACCAGGAGACGCCTTCTTGGATTTCTCCAGTTCGTCACTGGTAGTAGTTAGCTACGTCTGACACCTTTCTAGCTCTTTGGCTAGTAGGTCGTTCTTCTCCGCAAGAACCTAGTTATACAAAGATACTTAAATCAGTTGTACCAACTTCTTCAAGTCTCGGGGGCTACTGACACATGGTTATCGTATTCGGACAAAGTAAACTTACCCGCACATCTTTTAAATGCTGCTTTGTGGCTCTGTTAAGCGCATCTCGAGCATCCCAGATGTATGCGTCAGCCGAGCTGAAGGCGTTAAACGCCTCTTCTGAAAAGCCGGGGTCTCGTAAAATGGCCCTTCAGCGCCGATGATTCATGGCGCTCTGCGCCTCTGAGTTGGTGATGGATACATCATCCGAATCCTCGACTGGAGGACAATCCGGCATTACCCCCGTATTAGCCCTCGTCTTCACGACATGATCTGGATCCTGGCTATGGGAAGTACGACCGACCGGACACCCGGACATAGACCGACACACTTTTTTCCTGATACAGGACAAACAAAAGTGTCACAGTTGGATGTGACTGCCAAGATGCGTATTCGCAAATCCATACCTCTTTGATGAGGGCTCGACCGTATCTTCGTTTGCCTTCCTCTTCAAAGGCTTGCCCGATGTGGGGGCCGCTCTCTCCGGAGATGCCCCTGGGGTAGCATGGCGCGCCGAACGCCTCCCCTTTTGAGCACAGGACAGTGCGGTGGGTGAGGCAGAATGAGAAAACTCTTTCAGATAAGATGTCTCCTGATTACTTATGTGTGAAGCAGGGAGAAGGCCGAGATAATCGGCGGTGATAGCCACCTCTGTGCTGTCATAGCTCTCCTGGTAAAACACCCCGTCCTCGAGCACCACGAATATATCCGGATCCTCCTAGAATCCGGGATAAAGGTCCCGATTGTGGCCCTCGGGCTGTGGGGCGGGGTTGTGAAGCCCTTCAGAAATCTTTCGCCAGTGCTGTTGTAAATGGACGAGTTAATACTCATCAAAAGTACCTCGGGGAGCGGAGTGAGTAGAGCAGAGGAGTTGGGACTTACCCAGCTAGGTGGTCTATACATGGAAAATCCATCTCTGCGCTGGATACGTAGAAATTCTCTTCCTCCCCTTTGAACAATTCGGCCAATATTTTGCCCAGAGCGGCCGGGGTGTCTGGACCCTTCCGGCCGCAGTGGGAGGCGTCATCTTCCCCATTGTAGTGCCACATGGGGAGACTTCTGTACTCGAGTGGTTGAAGCCCCCATACTATGGAAGTCGCCATTACTTCAACTATTGATAATCCGGACTGAGCGAGTGACCTTATCTTGCTCATGAGTTTGCGAATGTCCGTATTATCTTCCTCCTCGAGGCTCCGAGGGCGCCAGCTGTGGTGTTTCTTCAAAGGAGCTCTTGTGAATTCGGGAAGCCCCCTCCAAACTGGGTCTGAAAGTGCAATGTCCTCAATGTAGAACCATTCGGAGGGCCACTCTTCAGATGCCTTCTTTGGTGTGCCGGATAGATATCCGGTCTCGGCGATGCGCCATATTTTGGCTCCGCCCACTTCAAATATTGACCCCCCACGGTTGCGCGGGACAAGACAGAATAGCTTTCTCCACAATTCTAAGTGGGCCTCACAACCCAGGAACAGCTCACAAAAAAGCGACATAACCCGTGATATGCACGAGGTAGGCAGGAGTAAAGTTGTGCCATTGGAGGCCATAATACTCCAGAAGCCCTAGGAGGAATGGATGAATTGGAAATTCGACGCCTCTTAGCAGATTAGGGACGAAGCATACTCGTTCCCCCTGGATGGATTGGGGAAATTTTCAGCCTAAGCCCCACCATTGAAGGAGGTCAATCCAGCTCAAACAGGGACCAGATCTGCGGGGGGAAGAAATCCATGTGTTTACAGCTTCACCAGCTGATTGTGGGATACGGAACACCTCTCCATTCACCTTTTTCGGGGACGCGGGGGTGGGATGAGGAGCTGGGAGCGTCAGCCATGTTGGAATGGATTTTCCTGGCGCGCTCAGAGGATTCTTCCGTGTGGTGCAGAATGGATCTGAGATTCAATCTCTTTAAATAAACGCTCCTCCTTAATGGTCGGGGTGTTATGTGTAAAATCACCCTGACCACTCGCCTTTGCTCGACACGTGGAAACTGAAGTTGTTGATACACAGAAACCGAGGGGTTCGACATTAAATAGGAGGCCGAATACATCAGTCTGAAGTCATCGGAGGAAGAACCCGCCTTGCAATGCTGAAGACAATCTGCGCGTCGGACACCTCGTCCTTGAAGTCTGGTTCGGGGGCTACTCAGGGAGTCCTAGACTAAGGGGTCCTCAAGCGTCCGGACTGTTGGGCTATGAAGATACAAAGACCGAAGACTCTACTCATGTCCGGATGGGGCTCTCCTAGGCGTGGAAGGCAAGCTTGGCGGTCAAATATGAAGATTTGCTTTTTTTGTAACCGACTTTGTGTAACCCTAGATCCCTTCGGTGCCTATATAAATCGGAGGTCTAGGTCCGTAGAGTGAACAATCACAATCATAGTCAGCTAGACTTTTAGGGTTTTAGCCATTATGATCTCGTGGTAGATCAACTCTTGTAACACTCATATTCATCAATATCACTCAAGCAGGAAGTAGGGTATTACTTCCATAGAGAGGCCCCGAACCTAGGTAAACATTGTGTCCCCTGTCTCCTGTTACCATCGACCTTAGACGCATAGTTCAGGACCCCCTACCCGAGATCTGCCGGTTTTGACACCGACAATGGGTACGGTAGCCGAGAGGATTCAGTCCGCAAGAAGCAGATTGAATGAAGCCTTCACGGGCCTACTAAGAGGCTTCAAGGTATGCAATGTAATATCTTCAATTGCACTTTACATGCAAAAAATGCACCCGTGTATAGATAGTAGCCCTTGAGACTCTGGTTGGCATCCGATAGGAGGCAATCAGAGGATCAAAAAAGATATGCCCAGGAAATAATCTAACTAAGTGGAACACATGTTGTTTCATCCACGGCGACTGCCCGTGCTACAGAGGTTGCCGATCTAAAGCGGAAACTTGATGTGGCGGATGACGACATCACGCTTATTAACAGGCGGCTTGACAAGGCGCAATGTATGTTTTGGGGCAGTTAGTATATGTATGTATAATGATATGAGCACGAAGCTGAGAATTATATACTGAAATATGCATAACTGCAGATGGTGCTCCCGCGGCTGAGACCCTACGGGCTGAGCTCGTCCGGGCCAAGGAGCAAGTCAGGATGGGTAATGTGGCTGCCAGGAAGGCAGTTGAGGAGTTAAAGGCCGAACAGGCTGCTCGGCGTTAGTGTGAAGAAAGAATATCTTCCATAGAGCAAGATCTAAAGAATGCCACTGGCAAATGCCAAGCACTCGAGGAGGAGAACAAGGCCAAAGTAGTCGAACTTGAGAGGGCCTTACGAGAGGCGAGAGAGGCCCGATCTAAGTCGAGAGTGGCTCGAGAGGAGATCCGACAAGATGGGGAGATAGCGGCCGGTAAGCTCTTTCTATTATAGACTAAATTCGGCGATCCGAAGTATGCCCTACTCAATCAAATGTGGTGTTCTCTAGACGCATTCTTGGACTTGCCGAAGAGTACCTCCGATGCGACGCAGTTTTACCAAGAGCAAGAAGGGTGTGCAACGGAGAAGCTTTTCTGGTCACAATTCGGCACGCCAAAGCGCCCGCTATTGCTGAACGAACAGATGGCCCAGTGGGCCGAGCTCCACAAGATATCTGATTCTGCCATGAAGGACGTCGTGGTCCAGCTGTGGCCAACTGAGCCAGTTCCGAATAGTTATTTCAGTTTGGTGCAGCGACTTGTGGATGTGGTGCCGCGTATCGACGCCATGGAGCGATCAGCATGCATTGAAGGTGCACGGATGGCCTTTGCCCGTGTCAAGACGTATTGGGCGAAGATGAAGGCCACCGATATTGCAGCGAAGAGTCCACCCGGGGGCAAGGACAAACACAGACCAGAGCAGTATTTTGAAGATGTCCTAGAGGGCGCCCTCTTAATAGAGGGTCAGTGCTCGAGGGATATGATCTTCGAGTGAATGTACCAAGATTGTAAAAAACAATATTATGATATTAAGTCTACATTTTTTATACTTTTGCCTAAAAGTTTTGGTTCCTCCTATGCGGCCGTCCTTGTATAATTTGAAAGTTTTCCAGTCGTCGACTTCGTTCCCCACGCATAAAATACAGGGGTGTTCGGAAAAGCACTTGATCACTATTGACCCAACGTCTTGGTCCGTGAAGGAGGTGTCAAGGCGGCGAACTAGGCAATCAGACTATAGGGCTTTAACACTTTCACTTAGCCATAGGAGTTCGACGGTGGGTCTACGATATAGCCCCTGGTATGTACGCGGTTATCCCAATACGGTGCGCTACATAAGTGACCTTAAAAATGGTCCTTCGTGTAATACAGAAGTAATCGTGAAAGATTCTTATAAGTCATCGAGTGGTTGACCAGCTCTCGCCGCATCATGACAGTCAATTTTCAGCTTTCTCTACTGAGGTGCTTGACCAGATGAACCGGAAAAACAATCGTAGTAGTTCTCCCTTTACTACCCTAGCCGATTGAGCGAAACGTAAGGTAGTAAGCACAGGAGCCGGGCAACCCAACTATTGTCCAAAGACATGATTCGGAGCTGATGCATATAAGGCCAAACTCGTGACACCGAAGTGTGCTGTAAAGCTGTTCGGACTTGTCGGCGACTCACTTGTTCCCATATCGAGCCCCTGGCAATTTGTGCCGAGGTGCGCGTGTGAAACAACAAAAGAAGCAAGATTCGGTTCTGTAGAAAAAGCGAATACTGAATACACATTATGTTCATTTGGACCTGATTGATACGTCAATCACCATCTTACAGATAATAACGCCACAACCCAGGCTATTTGACATGTCGGGGGTCGAAGGCTGAGGAAAAAAGGCACTTTACAGGCTCGAAATAGAGAGTGTGGTCTACAAAGAATTATTTGGACCTCCTGTCGCACGTATAGGACGCCTTGCCTCGGTGAAAGGACTCCTTAATAGGAATAGCCTTTGAGTAAGTGTATGAAGCCAAACTCCAAAAGAGTCCGAGAGATGACCAGCCTTTGAGCCACCTGTGGTAAAAGATAAAAAATGGTTTAGAAAAGAAAAAGAGGCTATGGGAGTGCTTGTAGGTCTGTCCGTATTGTGCCTCTGCCGACGGCCAGGGTATTTTAAGTGCATAATTACATATGCGCGGTACAGACTTCGTAGACATATGAGGCGAACGACGAAGGCCGAACTGCTAATCCAGCCCTGAGATTGATCGGTCTTGTTTAATAGAGACCGGTGGCTTAACGGCCGATAAGATATGCGGCTTGATGAGGCCGCTTTGTACTTCGGCTGTATTAGCCGTAGTGTGACCCTCTGTACGGAGGGAGTGTTCCGTATTTCCATTTATTGTTGTGACGCCGCATGGACCGGGCATCTTCAGTTTTGCATGGGCGTAGTGTGGGACCACATTAAAACAAGCAAAAGCAGTACACCCCAGAAGTGCATGGTAGCCAATGCGGAACGGGGCAATATCGAAGGTCAAGCCTTCGCTTCGAAAGTTGTTTGGTGAACCGAAAACTACTTCCAATGTGATGTAGCCCATGCAGTGAGCTTCTACGCCAGGTACTGCTCCCTTGAGGGTAGTTGCGGTGGGCTTGATTCTTGAAGGATCAATACCCATTTTGCGGACAGTGTCTTGGCCGAGTAGATTAAGGCTGCTGCCGCCGTCCATAAGGACTTTCGTGAGTGTGACCCATTGATGATTGGGTTGAGGACCAGGGCTGCATAACGGATACTGTCTGGGTGATCCTTGCGATCAAATGTCATTGGGCAGGCCGCCCATTGGTTAAATTTTGGGGGGACCGGCTCTATGGCGTAGGCGTCCCGTGGTGCGCACTTGCGCTCCCCTATAGGGGTGTGCGTCACGTATACCATGTTTACCGTTTTTACTTCGGGGGGAAATTGCTTCTGACCCCTGGTGTTTGGTGGGCGAGTCTCTTTGTCATCACTGTCACTGGGTGGCCCCTTCCCCTTGTGTTCGGCATTGAGCTTGCTGGCTTGTTTGAAGACCCAACAGCTTCTATTGGTATGATTGGCGGGTTTATCGGGGGTGCCATGAATCTGGCAGGGCCGATCCAGTATCTTGTCTAAATTGGATGGTCCATCTCTGTTTGCCTTGGATGGCTTTTTTCGTTGACCGGGTTTGGAGCCGCTGAATCCGACATTGACCGTCCTGTCGTGCGTTCCTTCATTATTATTTCGACGCTTGTGTTTATTGCGTCATGACTTGCCGTTGCCGTCTCGCACTTCGGAAGTGCCCGGGTCACTGGTGCTGTTGCTTCTACGAGCGAGCCAGTTATCCTCTCCCACGCAGAAGCGGGTCATCAGAGTGTTAAGGGCTGCCATGGATTTTGTTTTTTCTTGTCCGAGGTGGCGGGCGAGCCATTCGTCTCGGACACTATATTTAAAGGCCGCAAGGGCTTCGGCGTCCGGTCAATCGACAATTTGGTTCTTTTTAATTAAGAACCTAGTCCAGAGCTTCCTGGCTGACTCCTCGGGCTGCTGGACAATGTGACTTAGGTCATCGCCATCCGGGGGCCGGACATATGTACCTTGGAAGTTATCGCGAAAGGCGTCTTCCAAGTCTTCCCAGCAGCCAATGGAATTCTCGAGCAGACTGTTCAGCCAGTGCTGAGCTGGCCCCTTGAGTTTTTGATGGCATGAAGATCGTCGCCGTGGGCCATATGAATATGGAGAATAAAGTCTTCAATCCATACTGCGGGATCTGTGGTTCCATCATATGATTCGATATTCACGGGTTTGAACCGTTTTGGGAATTCATGTTCCATTACTTCATCAGTGAAGCAAAGGGGGTGTGCGGCGCCTCTATATTGGGCTAGGTCGTGATGTAGTTTGGATGGAGTCCGTCTGCGGCTTTCGGCTCGGACGTGATTGTGCTTGCCATGTTCGGCTTGATAGCCGCCGTCGCGCGTCGGGGCACGCCCCCGCGATCCATAGATCGATCTGGTCTGACCTACTATACTATCCAGGTCCTGCCGTACGTCGTATGTATGTCCTCGAGCTGTTTTCTTTTTGCCTTTATGGTGAGGTAGTGCTAGCTGGTGTTCGACTTGAGTTGCCACTTTGTCTCGGCCACGAGGTGGTCGATCGGCCGCATTATGTGCTGATGGTATAGGTTCCAGCGCTTCGTCGTCCAATTGAGAGTAGATCTTTGTCAGCTTTAAGATGCTGCTGCTTCTTTTTCAGGCTCCTTGCAGTGGCTATTAGCCGGCGCGTGAAGCGCTCCTGCTCGAGAGGTTCCTCAGGCACGATAAAATCCTCGTTGCTGAGGCTCTCCTCATCCTCGGAGAGCGGAAGATAATTACTGTCCTCCGACTCTTCGTTTATGGCATGTTCATTAGGGCTAACTTGCCCGTCTTCTCGTTCGTCTTGTTCTGAAATTGGCTTAACGGGGTCTTCATTGTCTTCCGCATTGTTCGGAGTATTGTTTTCTCCTGTGCCGGTATTGCTGTCTTTTCCATGGTGTGACTTGGAGGGGCGCCACTGACGTCGGCGCTTTGGTTGTATCTCAGGAGGTTTATCCTCGACTGGGTCTTCCCTGTCGTCGCCGCAATTCTCTTTGGGTGTATCCACCATGTATACGTCATATGAGGGGGTGGTGGTCCATCACCCAGTAAATGGCGGGTTTTGGGCCTACTCCTCTTCGGCATCGTCATCCATACCATCGATGTCTTCGAAGCCGTAATCAGGCATGTCGGTTAGGTCTTCGATGGTGGCTATTAAGTGGGAGGTCGGTGGGAAGCGAAATTCCCCGTCATCAGCCCCTAGTTCAAACCGGATATAATTCGGCTGTGTGTCCCCTGCTAAGGAGTGGGGTTTAATGAGTTTAGCACATCACCTAAAGGTGAGTGCCGGAAGATGTCTGCGGTGCTGAATTCGGTGATCGGCGCCTGATCAAGCTCAGCGGACGCGGATGCGCGTAGTTTGGTGCCAGTGGCCGGAGACGAGTCCGGGGTTCCGGTGACGCAGATCCCGCGCGAAATTGGGTCTGTGTGCGGCTCCAACGCCGCTGATTCTGCGACCTCCGTGGCGGGGTTGAGCTTCCCGTCTTCGGATGGCGCAGTCTGCCTCGGATCTAGGGTCGGAGCACTTACAGGCGCTATCTCCTGAGCATGGTTCGATGACAGATTTAGGTCATGCTCATCGCGGTGGCAGGGAGCGGCTGCCGTGTGGTCAAATCCGTCGAAGATCAAGTCTCCGTGGATATCAGCAATGTAGTTCAAGCTTCCAAACCTCACCTGATGGCCAGGGGCGTAGCTATCGATCTGCTCTAGATGGCCAAGCGAGTTGGCCTACAGTGCAAAGCCACTGAACACGAAGATCTTGCCGGGGAGAAAGACATCCCTTAGGGCCGCATCGTTGTAGATGACTGACGGAGCCATCGAACCTCTTGAAGACAACGCAGCGGAACTCTCAATGAAAGCACCAATGTCGGTGTCAAAATCGGCAGATCTCGGGTAGGGGGTCCTGAACTGTGCATATGAGGTTGATGGTAATAGGAGACAAGGGACACGAAGTTTTACCTAGGTTCGGGCCCTCTCGATGGAGGTAATACCCTACGTCCTGCTTGATTAATATTGATTAGTATGGGGGTTACAAGAGTTGATCTACCACGAAATCGTAATGGCTAAAACCCTATAAGTCTAGCCTATATGATTATGATTGCCTCTACGGACTAAATCCTCCGGTTTATATAGACACCGGAGGGGACTAGGATTGTACAAAGTTGGTTACATAGGAAGGAAATAGTACATCTGGCCGCCTAGCTTGCCTTCCACGCAAAGGAGAGTCCTATCCGGACACGGGAGAAAGTCTTCTACCTTGTATCTTCATGGCCCAATAGTACGACCCACGTCACACAGGCTGGACGCCCGAGGACCCCTTAGTCCAAGACTCCCTCACCCACCTCGGGTGCCCCCAGACCGCCTCTTTGCTCTATAAATACCCAAATATTCCCAAAACCCTAGGGGAGTCGACGAAATATTCATCAAGCCACCGCAGAGTCCAGAAACACCTAATCGAATCTAAACACCATCACGGAGGGGTTCTGTCGGTGCCAAACCGGCGGATCTCGGGTAGGGGGTAACAGAAGGCAGGGGACACGATGTTTACCCTGGTTCGGGCCCTCTTGATGGAGGTAATACCCTACGTCCTTCTTGATTGTTTTTGATGATATGAGTATTACAAGAGTTGATCTACCACGAGATCAAAGAGGCCAAACCCTAGAAGCTCGCATATGGTATGATTGTATTGTCCTATGGACTAAAACCCTCCAGTTTATATAGACACCGGAGGGGCTAGGGTTACACAAGGTTGGTTACAAACGAGGAGATATACATATCCGTATTGCCTAGCTTGCCTTCCACGCCAGGTAGAGTCCCATCCGGACACGGGACGAAGTCTTCAATCTCGTATCTTCATAGTCCAACAGTCCAGCCAAAGGATATAGTCCGGATGTCCAGAGACCCCCTAATCCAGGACTCCCTCAGTAGCCCCTGAACTAGGCTTCCATGACGACGAGTCCGGCACGCAGTGTTGTCTTCGGCATTGCAAGGCGGGTTCATCCTTCGAATACACCATGGAAGAGTTTGAATACAAGGATAGTGTTCGACCCTGCAAAATAAGTTCCACATACCACCGTAGAGAGAATAATATTTCCACAAATCTAATCTGCTGACATGTTTTGACAGCATGACATCACGCCATGCCCCGGTCATTATTCAAACCGTTTTTCTCAACTAGCTCCGCACATAACATGTGGCGGGTTTCTTGACACGTCTTGTCAAAGCAGAGATCGTGTCCCCCTTATCATGGGATTCTCATCAATACAAACGTGGGTAACCCAACCGTGCCTGTTGGTATGACTCCTAGATCTTAGGAAAGTCCCAAACGGCCACGAGGAGGACGCTCGATATTCACCCTCTTTATAAAGGGGACAAGGCTTTTTATTTTTTTCCCTCCCGTGCTCAATCGAATCCTTCTCCCGCCTCGAGTTCTAACACTGAAAGCTCAGGTCAGGTGTTTCGGACCTTCAACCATGTCCAGATCCAACCTTCAAGGTTGATGGATGCCTTCCTCCATCACGGAGGAGGACATCAAAAAGTTGAGGGAGGTCAGATATCTGACCGCCGAAATTTTGCATAGGCTGCCCACCGAGGGCAGGTCGTCCCTACTCCCGAACCCAACGAGAGCGTCGTGTTCGTCTCCCACTTCCTCCGAGGACTAGGCCTCGCTCTGGATCCCTTTGGTAGGGGCCTTATGTTCTATTACGGGCTGGATTTTCACGATCTGGCCCTGGATTCCCTTCTTCACATCTCGTCATTTATTGTCGTATGCAAGGCCTTCCTCCGCATTACCCCTCACTTTGGCCTGTGGCTCAAGACCTTCGTTGTGAAGCCGAAGACGATTGAGGGGCAGCACGCAGCGTGCGGAGGTGCTTTAATAAGCAAAATCGCTGACGCTCCATGTACTGACGGTTCCTTCCCAGAGGTGTCCGGATTGTGGCAGTCGGAGTTGTTTTACATCACAGCTCCCCGAAGTGCCAAGTGGGTAGCTGCCCCCACCTTTTGCTCGGGCCCCCCACCACAACTGATGTCATGGGTCAGCAGGGGGCTGAGCTGGGATCCAGCCAAGGACGTGCCAATACTGCAGAGCCGTATCCGAGATCTCTTCGAGGGAGATTTCAGTCTGGTTATGGTAGTGCAAGTTATGCTGGTTCGTCGAGTCCAACCTTGCAAACGTCGGCCCCTCCGCATGTGGGAATTCAACCCGGAAGGACCGCGAGCTATTTAGCATTTCCTTGGCATGACAGATGAAGAGATGTACAAATAGTTCTTCGGACCCCAAATAGAGTGTCCGGACACCACCGAGGACGTGGGCCTGAGCTGCAACCGCCCCGCTGCCCAAGTAAGTAATCACATGCCAAACCTGTCGTCCTTTTATTTATCATGGAATCATTCTAAAGAGCCGCTCTTTAACCAGGACTGGATAGCGAAGGCGATGATGATCAGGTGTTCGGCCCCCCTTCCTAAGGGCTTGGACAATCCGGTACTGGACAAGATGATCGAGCCGGCGCCTTATCCAGTGCCTTCAAAGGAAGATGATGGGGGGAAGAGAGACGGTGAAAGCGGGCCTCACTCGCTACCCATTCCAATCGGGGGGATGAGCGCCTCCGTGAGGGAGGACAACCAAAGGGAAGAATCTGACATTCTCGCTCCCCAGGGAAGGAACAGGACTACCTATGAAGATCCGGAAACTAAGGTTTCCAAACGGGAGAAGAAATCTTTGTCAAAGGGTCCTGCCTCGGAGGGTATTCTTGCCGCACAATGTCCGCGCGGGGATCAACCCTCTACCGAGCTGTAAGTAGTCGAAAAGTACTATAATAGTGGAAATATCCTACCTTACTTCCGAAGACAATAACCAGTTCTTATAAATTATAGTCCGGATCGTAGCCGTCTCGATAGAGTTCGTCTTCGGGGGATCTTCTTCCGAAGATGATGGAGAGCGAAACGCCTCCCCCCGATACCCCGCCTCATGAAGCGGCTGACCTTGAAGTGTCGTCGCGAAGGGTATCTCCGGATCCACTAAGGCCGGAGGATAACCCTTTGGCTACCCGGGATCCGCAGTATCCGGCTCCTAAGGAGAGCGACAACAAGGGTCCGTACAGTGTGCGGTCGGACGCGCTGAAGGATCTTCTGGGGCAAGCGGCCGTCTCGGAAGCGCATCATACGCTAATGGGTACGGTAATTGAAAGGATTTCATCCGCTGAAAGCGGTTTGCATGAAGCCTTTATGAGTCTGCTGAAAGGCTTCGAGGTACGTGAAAAGTGTATGTTTTTGATAGTACCGCATACGTTAGGTGTGCCCTATGCAGATAGTAGCCCCTGAGACTTTGGTTGTCGTCGAAAACGGTGGCAAACAGAGGATCATAGTCCCAGGTAATAACCAGACCGCCTTTATGTGCAGGTGGCTAAAGCTCCAGTGGCTAGCCGGACTGATGGGTTTGCTGAGCTAAAGCGGCAACTTGATGCGGCAGATGCCGACATCGTGCTTGTCAACAAGCGGCTTGATGAGGCATAGGGTGAGTGATTTCTCTTGTTAAGGGCCGAACAGGCCGCGCATTGCGAGAGCAAGGAAAAAATAGCCAAGATGGCTGTAGAGTTAAAAGATGCCGATGACCGTTACCAGCTTCTTGAAAATGAAAACCGGGCGAAGGCGACGGACCTGGAGAAGGCCCTGGTGGTTGCCAAGGAAGCCCGCTCCAAAATTAGAGCGATGAAGGAGGAGCTGAATCAAGCTGCAGATATCATGTCCGAGAAACCCTTCTTGCTGCGGACTAAGTTCGGGGATCTGAAGTATGCACCTCTGGACCGGCTATGGAGTTCTGCGGATGCCTATGCGGATTTGGCTCCAAGCGCTGCTGATGCGGCAGAGTACTTCAAGGATCAGAAAGATCACGAAGTGGAAAAACTGTTCTGGTCACAGTTTCATGCTCCAGTTCGTCCGCTGCTGTTGAATGAGCAAATGGCCGAGTGGGCCGAGCTCCATAGGTTGTCTGGACTTGCCATGAGGTCCGTTGTGGATCACCTATGGCCGGGAGGGCCAAGGATGAATAGCTACTTTATTTTAGTGCAACAATTCCTTGGTGTTGTGCCACGCATCGATGCTGTAAAGAGATCGGCGTGCATAGAGGGTGCGCGGATGGCCTTTGCCCGTGTCAAGACATACTGGGCGGAGATGGAGGCCACCGTTGTTGCGACACAGGGTTCGGCCGTAGGCCGAGTAGCTGCCGAGAACTACTTTGAAGAAGTTCTTGAAGGCGCTCGTTCGATAGAGGCTCAGTGCTTGAAGAATATTATGTTCTAGTGACATGTATTCCCATTGTAAGAACAATGTTTTATTGAATCATTAAGGTTGTATTTATACTGTTGCCCGAAAGTACTATGATGCCTCATGTGCAGCCGTTTATGTATATATGTATATGACCTGAAAGTTTGCAGTCGTCGGCTTCCGCCCCCATGCATATAATGCGGGGGTGTTCGCAAAAAATGCATATCCAAACTTGATCCAACGTCTTGGTCCATTAAGGAGGTGATAGCGCAGTGAACGAGGCAATCAGACTATATTGCTTTAACACTTTCACTTAGCCATAGGAGTTTGATAGTGGGGCTACTATATAGCCCCTGGTACTTCTGCGCTCGTCTGAATATGGGGCGCGTTCGTACATGACTAGGAAACGGCCCTTCGTTAATGCGGAGGAATCCCGAAGATTCCGATGAGTCATCGAGTGGTTGACCAGTCTCTCGCTATATCATGAGAGACAGTTTTCGGCTTTCTCTACTGAGGTGCTCATCCAGATGAAACAGGGCACAATCGCAGTAGTTCTCCCAGTGCTACCTTAGCCGATATAACGGAATGTAAGGTACCAAAACATGGGAGCCGGGCAAACCCAACATTTGACCAAAGACATGATTTGGAGCTGATGCATATAGGGCCAAACTCGCGACGCTGAACACTTCCTAAGGTGTTCGGTCTTTATAACATATACCAGGCTAAACAATGCCCTTAATAAGAAACCCCATGTGTCCAGGTACGTGCAAAATCCTGGCGTGGCCACATGCCAATAACGCCAGCATCCTTCTCGGTTGTGTGGAGTATCCAGAGGATGTGAGCAGCAAGAGACAGTAAAAAAGGTTTACGCAGGGTCTTAATCTAAAAAGAAATCTTTGGGCGGGTCCCTGCAGCATGTTTGTGCCTGTATCTCCGTTGTGCCGTGTCCTGGACGGGTGTAGCACGATTGTCATCTGTAAAAGGAAAGAACTTAGGTGAAAGTTGCCGTGCCAAAAAAAGAAGAATTGGTTATTATCAATGAACTGTAAAAATTCAAGAGAAGCCAAGTTGAGTCGGGCTGGCCCTGATTACACGCGGGGAGCCCCTGGTATCTTTTATGAGGGTTTGATCATCAAACCCATCTCATGTATATGTGATGGAACGCCGGACTCATCTAACCGTGTCCGTGGTCTTGACGACCTGCCATTTTTTCTGGTTAGTGAGGCCGTCTAGTTCGCGGCTGTTAGAGCTGCCGCGTCCTCTTCCGTTCGTAAAAAACGTTCGGTATTTCCGCTAACTGTGATGATGCCACGTGGACCGGGCATCTTAAGCTTGAGAAAAGCATAATGTGGTATTGCGTTAAAACGAGCGAAAGCCGTTCTTCCGAGTAGTGCTTGATAGCCACTTCAGAATGGGGCAATGTGAAAAGTTAACCTTTCGCTTCGGAAGTTATCGGGAGAACCGAATACCACCTCTAGCAGTAGAGAGCCCGTGCAGCGGGCCTCTTGGCCTAGTATTACTCCCTTAAAGGTAGTATTATTGTGGCTTATTTGTGTCGGGTCTATCCCCATTTTGCGGACTGTGTCCTGATATATCAGATTTAGATCACTGCCGCCATCCATGAGGACTCGTGTGAAATGGTGCCCATATATGATTGGGTCTAACACCAAGGCCGTCA
The DNA here is from genome assembly GCF_056163025.1 of Triticum urartu. NCBI lineage: Eukaryota > Viridiplantae > Streptophyta > Magnoliopsida > Poales > Poaceae > Triticum > Triticum urartu. The sequence goes on along the minus strand of NC_141876.1, from coordinate 140,741,534 downwards.
GTCCTTCGCGCCGGATATTTGTATCGTGATCCCTACGATCAAAAGTGATCGGGCAGGCCAACCAGGGGTTGAACCGAGGGGTGATGGGCTCTATGGTGCGTGTGCATCGGAGTGCATGCTTGCTTCTCCTCTGTGTCACATGGATCACGTTTACTGTTTTAACCTCTGGTGGGAACTTTTTCTGTCCTCTGGTGCTTTGCTGGCGAGGTTCATCCTCGTCTTCGCTTGGTGTCTCTTCCCCTATGTGTTCGGCGTTTAGCTTACCAGCCTTCTTGAAGACCGAACATTCTCTGTGGGTAAGATTTCAGGTTTGTCTGGGGTGCCGTGAATCTGACAGAGTTTCTCAAGAATTTTGTTTAGGCCAGATTGTCCTTCTCTGCTGCCTTTGAAAGGCTTTTTTCGCTGACCTGGTCGGGAGCCCCTGAATCTGGCATTTACCGCCGTGTTATCTGGGCTGCCTTCTTTATTTTGACGCTTATTTGTGTTGCGACGTGGTTTACCATTGCCATCCCTAACTTCGGATGTGCTTGGGTCGCTGGTGCTACTACGGGCCAACCAGCTATCCTCGCCCGCACAAAAGCGGGTCATGAGGCTTGTTAGGGCTGCCATCGTTCTCGGTTTTTCTTGGTCGAGGTGTCTGGCGAGCCATTCATCTCGAACGCTGTGTTTAAAAGCTGCTAAGACTTTGGCGTCCGGACAGTCGATGATTTGGTTCTTCTTGGTGAGGAACCTGTTCCAAAGCTTTCGGGCGGACTCTCCGGACTGTTGGACTATATGACTTAAATCGTCTGCATCCAGAGGTCGGACATAAGTCCCTTGAAAATTAGCCCGAAAAGCGTCCTCGAGCTCCTCCCAACTTCCAATTGAGTTTTCGGGGAGGCTTTTCAGCCAGTGCCTAGCTGGTCCTTTAAGCTTGAGGGGCAAGTATTTAATGGCATGGAGATCGTCTCCACGAGCCATATGAATATGGAGGATGAAGTCCTCTATCCAGACTCTAGGGTCTGTGGTCCCATCGTACGCCTCTATGTTCACCGGTTTGAATCCCTCTAGGAATTCATGATCCAGCACCTCATCGGTGAAACATAGGGGTTGTGCGGCACCCCTGTATTGGGATGTGCCATGGAGTTCGGACGGTTGCAGTATTCGGTGTTGGTTTTGTACCGTAGCGCGCTTTCTAGATCCATAGATGGATCTGGTCACGCCGGATTTCTGACACAAGTTCTCACGTAGATCGTGTGTTGACTTATGTGTGACTTTGTTAGCCGCTCTATCGCGTTCACAAGGTGGTGTATCCGGTCGGTTGGCCATATCATTCTTTGGCTGTATAGGCTCTATGGCCTCGTCATCGAATTCCGGTAATAGCTTGCGCTTTGGATAGCTATTTTTATGGTAACTTCCACCATACTTTGTTACTTTGTTCCACTTGTTGTTGAGCGTATCTTGTGCTACCTTGAGCCTTTGCTTCTGTTTCTTCAGGCTCCTCACTATGGCAATAAGCCTTCTGTAGAGGTTCTCTTGCTCCAAGTGTGTTTCCGGGATGAAGTGTGCATCTTCGTCCGGACTACTTTCTTCCCCAGACGGGGTTTGATGAGGCTTATCCTTGGCGTCATCGTGTTCGGACGTCGGATCCGTATTATGTTTGCAGTTTGCATCTTGATCGTTTTCTGCCACCGGGGTAGTGCAGTTGTTGTTTCTTCCAGAGTCGAGTGGACTATTATTCCATCTTGCACTGTTATCGCTAGTTTTGCTATGGCGGGACTTAGAGCGGCGCTGCTAACGTCGGCGCTTGGGTTGCTTGGAGGGTGCATCCCCCGCTGTCTCTTTGCCATTGCCCTCTCTGGGTGTATCCACCATGTATATGTCATGTGATGAAGTGGTGGTCCGGCGCCCTGTGGGCGGTGGTTCCTGTTTGTCTCCGACATCGTCGTCCATACCGTGAATGTCTTCGGAGTCAAAGTCGAGCATGTCAGTTAAGTCGTCGACAGTGGCTACTAAGTGGGTGGTGGGTGGGCAGCGAATTTCTTCGTCGTCCGCATCCCATTCTAGACGGACATAGTTCGGCCAAGGTTCTCCTGACAGGGAGAGAGACCTTAATGAATTTAGCACATCTTCGAAATGTGAGTGCTGAAAGATATCCACGGAGGTGAACTCCATGATCGGCGCCCAGTCAGATTCGACGGGCACGGATGTGAGCGGCTCAGAGTCCGTGGCTGGAGATGAATCCAGTGGTTCGGCGACATGGCTCTCGTAAGGGGTGAAGTCAGTATCTGGCTCTATCGCCACTGAAAGTGCGGCCTCCATGGCGGGGTCTGTCCCTCTGCTCTCGGATGGCGCAATTTGCTCCGGGTTAACGGCCGGAGTAGCTGCGGATGCGATCTCCCAAACACTGTCCGACGGCAGAGTTACGTCTTGCTCGCCGCGACTGTGCGGCGCGTCCGGCATGGGCTCGAATCCGTCGAAGATCAAGTCTCCGCGGATGTCGGCCGTGTAGTTCAAGTTTCCAAATCTGACCTGATGGCCAGGGGCGTAGCTTTCGATCTGCTCCAGATGGCCAAGCGAATTGGCTCGCGGTGTGAAGCCACCGAATACGAAGATTTTTCCGGGGAGAAAAGCCTCACCCATTACCGCATCGCTAGTGATGATCGAAGGAGCCATCAAGCCTTATGGTGACGACACAGTGGAACTATCAATGAAAGCACCAATGTCGGTGTCAAAACAGGCGGATCTCGGTTAGGGGGTCCCGAACTATGCGTCTAAGGCGGATGGTAACTGGAGGCAGGGGACACGATGTTTACCCAGGTTCGGGCCCTCTTGATGGAGGTAATACCCTACGTCCTGCTTGATTGTTCTTGATGATATGAGTATTACGAGAGTTGATCTACCACGAGATCAAAGAGGCTAAACCCTAGAAGCTAGCCTATGGTATGATTGTATGTTGTCCTATGAACTAAAACCCTCCGGTTTATATAGACACCGGAGGGGGCTAGGGTTACACAAGGTCGGTTACAAAGGAGGAGATATACATATCCGTATTGCCTAGCTTGCCTTCCACGCCAGGTAGAATCCCATCCGGACATGGGACGAAGTCTTCAATCTCGTATCTTCATAGTCCAACAGTCCGGCCAAAGGATATAGTCCGGCTGTCCGGAGACCCCTAATCCAGGACTCCCTCAGGTTCACCACTTCCATTGTTGCCTCTCCAATGATGCATGAGTAGTTCTTTGTAGACCTTCGGATCCGTAGTTAGTAGCTATATGGCTTCATCTCTCGCTCTTGATCCTCAATACAATGGTCTCTTGGATATCCATATGATGTAACTCTTTTGAGATGTGTTTGTTGGGATCGATGAACTTCGAGTTTATGATTAGATCTATGTTTTTATATCCATGAAAGGATTTGAGTTTCTTCGATCACTTTTATGCATGATCTCTTATAGCCTCGTATTTCTTCTCCGATATTTGGGTTTTGTCTGGCTAACTCGATCTATTTATCTTGCAATGGGAAGAGGTTCCCGGTAGTGGGTTCGATCTTACAGTGCTAGATCCCAGTGACAGAAAGGGAACTGACACGTATGTATCATTGCTACTAAGGATAAAAAGAAGAGATCTATATCTACCGCCATATAGATAAACGGATCTTGTCTACATCATGTCATCTTTCTTATTGCATTACTCCATTTTTCCATGAACTTAATACACTAGATGCATGCTGGATAGCGGTTGATGTGTGGAGTAATAGTAGTAGATGCAAGCAAGAGTCGGTCTACTAATCTTGGACATGATCCCTATGTAATGATCATTTCCTGGATATCGTCATAATTATTTGATGTTCTATCAATTGCCCAACAGTAATTTGTTTACCCACTGTTTGTTATTTTCCTCGAGAGAAGCCACTAGTGAAACCTACGGCTCACGGGTCTTATTTCTCATATATTTGCCTTTGCGGCCTACTTTTTCCTTGCTTTTTTCAGATATATTAAACCAAAAATCCAAAAATACCTTGCTACAATTTATTTTATTTGGCATTCGATCTATCTATATTTACAACTTTCTCCCGTCACACGCCAATTTCTGGCGCCGTTACCCGAAAGGGATTGACAACCCCTTTAACTCATCGGGTAGCGAGGTGTTGTTACTTGTGTGCAGGGGCTGTTTATGTTGTGTTGCTTGGTTCTCCTACTAGTTTGATACCTTGGTTTCATAACTGAGGGAAATACTCTACCGTCGCTGTGCTACATCATCCCTCCCTCTCCGAGGAAATACCGACGTACTTCTAGCTGCCATCAAATATATGAGGAATATTGGAGCCAATAAGTACCAGAGGGGGCTCACTAGGTGGGCACAACCCACCTGGGCATGCCAGGGAGCCCAGGCGCGCCCTGGTGGGTTGTGCTCACCTAGGAGCACCTCCGGTGCCCATCTTCTGGTATATAAGTCATTTTTACCTCGAAAAATAATAAGGAGAGGTCTTTCGGGATGGAGCGCCGCCGCCTCGAGGCGGAACTTGGGCAGGAGCACTTTTGCCCTCTGATGGAGCGATTCTGCCATGGGAACTTCCCTCCTGGAGGGGGAAATCATCGTCATCATCATCACCAACAACTCTCCCATATTGGGGAGGGCAATATCCATCAACATGTTCAACAACACCATCTCCTCTCAAACCCTAGTTCATCTCTTGTGTTCAATCTTGTTATCGGAACTATAGGTTGGTGCTTGTGGGTGACTAGTAGTGTTGATTAAATCTTGTAGTTGATTACTATATGGTTTATTTGGTGGAAGATTATATTTTCAGATCCAATATGCTATTTAATACCCCTTTGATCTTGAGCATGATTATCATTTGTGCGTAGTTACTTTTTTTCTTGAGGTCATGGGAGAAATCATGTTGCAAGTAATCATGTGAACTTGATATGTGTTCGATATTTTGATAGTATGTATGTTGTGATTCCCTTACTGGTGTCATGTGAACGTCGACTACATGACACTTCACCATATTTGGACCTAAGAGAATGCATTGTGGAGTAGCAATTAGATGATGGGTTGCGAGAGTGACACAAGCTTAAACCCTAGTTTATGTGTTATTCCGTAAGGGACCGATTGGATCCAAAAGTTTAATGTTATGGTTAGAATTTATTCTTACTACTTTTCTCATAGTTGCGGATACTTGCGGGAGGGTTAATCATAAGTAGGAGGTTTGTTCAAGTAGGAACAACACCTAAGCACCGGTCCACCCACATATCAAATTAGCAAAGTACCGAACACGAATTAAGCCAAGATGAAAGTGACTAGATGAAATTCCCGTGTACCCTCAAGAACACTTTGCTTATCATAAGAGACCGTTTTGACTAGATGAAATTCCCGTGTAGCCTCAAAAGGATTGGGCTACCTTGCTGTACTTTTTTTACTACTATTTTTACTTGCTCATTACCAATTATCTTTATATCAAACTACTCTGTTACTTACAATTTCAGCACTTGCAGACATTACTTTGCTGAAAACCACTTGTCATTTCCTTCTGCTCCTCGTTGGGTTCGACACTCTTACTTATCGAAAAGAGCTACAATTCATCCCCTATACTTGCGGGTCATCACATATCTAGACACTCCATTTTGATGCTAAGTTTAATTTGGTAAAGAAAAGCTAAAAATTGTTAGTTGCCTATTCACCCCCCTCTAGTCAACCATATCGATCCTTTCGGTTGGTATCAGAGCCTCGTATCTTTATTAAGGACTTTGTCGTTCAAAGAGTATGGTTGAGACCTCAGACACTACAAAAAAAACACACATCCGTGACATTTTGGGTCGAACGAAAAAAATTTCTGTCATACATATGACACTTCTATGACGATAATTGTGACAAAACCCGGTATCATCATAGATGTGGTGGGCTCCTACTTCTATGACAAAAAATCATGACAGAAAATGGGCTTTTCGTCCTGGGCGGGCCGGAGACGCAGCTGCATGACATTCTTTGGGCCGTCCATGACAGAAAAAACCGTGGTAGAAGCGAGGGGGAGGAAAATTTCAGGGAGTTCCCGGTTATGGTGGGAAGTCGCGGGCCGAGCGATGCGCGTTTCTCTCGTACACATACGCGCGTGTGTGCGAGGCGTTAGCTCTAACTGAACCCGAGCGAGGTGCTAGGCTCTAACTGAACCCGAGCGATTGCACTGCAGGCTACGCATTACTGAACCCGAGCGATCGATTGATGGCTGTTAACTGAACTCGATCGAGTGATTCCTTCGTTACTGCTGCTAACTGAAGCCGATCGATGGGATGAACAATGAGCGTTGTGGGGGGGTGGGGGGGTTTGGATGAACAGTGAGCAGTGGCGTTGCCTCTAGATGAACAGGACCCCGTGGTGTGCTGGAGGGCTGGATGAACAGTAGACGGTGGAGGGGTGCTCGTGGAGGGGTGGATGAACAGGACCCCGTGGTGTGGAGGGCTGGATGAACAGTAGACGGTGGAGGGGTGGTTGAACAGGACCCCGTGGTGTGGAGGGCTGGATGAACAGTAAACGGTGGAGGGGTGCCCATTGAGGGGTGGTTGAACTGGACCCCGTGGTGTGGAGGGCTGGATGAACAGTAGACGGTGGAGGGGTGGTTGAACAGTAGCCGGTGGAGTAGCGCGCGGTGGAGGCTGGATGAACAGGAGCCCGTGGAGGCTGGATAAACAGGAGCCCGTGGAGGCTGGAGGAGGTCGACGGTGGAGATGAACAGTATCCCGTGGAGTCCCGTTTTGCGATACGCCACACCCCTCCCGATGAACATGACCCCCGTTTTGACCGTAGCGCTCCAATACAAGTCCGTTTCCTCCATTTTGCGGTACGCCACACCCCTCCCGATCAACAGGACCCCCGTGTCGACCGTAGGAGGTCCGTTTCCTCCGTTTTGTGGTACGCTAGACCCCTCCCGATGAACAGGATCCCGTTTCGAACATGGTCGGTCGAACACAAGGCCGTTTCCTCCGTTCTACGGTACGCCAGGCCTCGTTTCCATCACCTGTTCCGTCCAAGCCCTCCCGATGAACACGACACATTCCGTTGCCTCCCCATGAACACGACGCATTCCATTGCCTCCCCATGAACACAACAACGACGTTGTTTCTCCGTTCCGACCCAGCCATGTACACGAGCCCTGGCCGTACGTATGCGCGAGTAGGCGTTCGAGACCCCACCCGTATCTACACATACGTGGCCGTATTTTCTTTCTTGCCCCCTGGCCGCTGTACGTACGTGTAAATGCTACGTGCGCGCCTCTACTACGACACGTGCACGCCTCAACTACGACACGTGCGCGCCTCTACATCGACCAGTATGTACATACACGTTCGCGACCAGAATGACAACGCTACGTACGCTTCGACCAGGTGGGTCCCGACTGTCAGGCACTTCCTTTCCTGCGAAGATGTAGCTGGTGGGTCCCAGCAGCCAGGGGCGAATCGTTTTTTTTTCCCGGACGCACTTCCTTGCGTGCGAAGATGTAGCTGGTGGGTCCCAGCAGTCAGGGGAAAACGTTTTTTCCGCAAAATACGGTGGCCTGTCCGGTGGGTCCCGCGGTCAGGTGGAGGAATAATTATTTTGCACGTAATAAGGAGGCACTTCCTTGCGTGCGAAGATATAGCTGGTGGGTCTGAGCTGTCAGCGGCGGTAACGTTTTTTTCACGAAATACAGAGGCCCTTTCGATGGGTCCCTGATGTCAGGTGGAGGAATCATTATTTTGCGTGTAATAAGGAGGCATTTCCTTGCGTGCGGCCGTGGACCCAGCTGTCGGCCTCTCCATGTACAGTCCACTTCAGATGCATGTCGGTCATTGACCACGTTGACCATGCCGCGCTGAGAGCACCAGGGCGGTGGACGACGGTGAGGCCTAGGAAGGGAACGACACGGAGGCAGGGAAGACTCGACAGTTGTTTCCCACGCGGATGGCAGTACGACTGTACGAGGGTTTACTGGTTCGTCTGCCGTCGCCGAAGAACAACAGCAGGTGTGGGTGAGTAGAGGGATGGCTAGGCCAGCGATGGGAGTACGGTGGGGCGGTGAGGCCTGCGCGGCAGCAGAGCCGGCCGCGGGGAGGAGGGAGCAGGCAGTCCCGCCAGCGCCTGTTTGAGCGGCTGGAGCAGGAAGAGCAGAGATTGAAGAAGCACGAAGGCCGTTGGATGGCCATCCAACAGTCACTGCTTGTGCGTCAACCTTTTTTTAGGAAAGCCTCAAATCTGTGGAAAACAGCATATATCCCATTTGCTAATTCTTAAGGTTTTTTTGGAGCCCATATTCTTTTCGTTAGCATTACAGCCCATATTGTGGCCACGGTTAAAAAATTGTACCAAATTTTGCATATTTCGGTGCGGTCCGAACTGTTTTTAATCCCGAAATTTCGACTCACATTCAAACTGATTTTAAAAAATAAATGTATATCAATATAAAATCCAACAAATTCTCCACGCATAAAAATTAATGTAATTTAAAATCTCGAAATGAAAAAAAAGATATTTGAAACTAATTGCCTGTTTGATGTGTTTTAAAAATGTACAACCCATTTCTCCTTACTGATGGGCCATTTTCTCGGCCAGCCGAATGAAAGCTCTCCTCGTCTTGAAAGATTTGCAGCCCAACAGGCCTGACAAAGCGACTTACTTGGCAAATCACAAAAAAACTGGGCTGTGGCCGTGGACCCAGCTGTCAGTCCATTTGTTTTTTAGTCCATCTGGTGGGCTGGGTGAAACAATGATGTAGCATCTATGCAGCCCATTTAAATCCTATTTGCATTTTTCTCGAAAGTCGTGGACTTGCTGGGCTGGGTGAAAATATCATGTTGGGCTAGACGGAGAAATGTTATAAAAACATAAACACATGATTGCACGTCAGTAAAATCTTTGCAAGCTTATGTACGCAATCACTAGGAGTTAACTTGCCAAGTTATATATAAACAATTATTATTATTATTTTGTAAGAACTTTCAACTTATGAAATAAAATATCATTTTAATTTGATGAGTTAATAGTACGTGGGGTATTATTATTTGTTAGGCTAGACGTGGGACAGTTGAGTTGGTTCTAGGGGAAACTACTGGGAGATAACTCAGTTTACATCGAAAAAGAAAGTGGGAGAAAATTCAGAGACCTGCTGGGTCCACCTAAGGAGGAGAATATGTTGGGAGGAAGGAGATTCAAAGCACGGCAGCCGAGTGAACTAGTTTTTTTACGGACAAGTGAACTAGTTTACATACATAAGCAAATTGCCACTAAAAAAAGCAATCAGGTTAATGGGTTCTTGAAAGAAATATTTCGGACAAAACTGATAATTATGACACATAGGATAATGCATGAAACACTCACATGATAAAGGTGCTTATAAACAGATAAAGTACAACATCTAGACCTTCCTGGCATGCTTGATCATGACGCTGCGGCTGTCCGTGTACTCGTCGGTTACGGGAAGCAGACACACCCTCATGTCCAAGATCTGCATGTACATGTCGTAGCATGCGTATGCGCCCTTGGCAACGTAGGTTATGTAGGCTAGATTCAGAGGTACCTCCCACGTGTTCAGGTCGTCTTCTTTCATGTTGGCGTATCAGGGGTCGATGATGGTCTCAGCAAGGTCAACCACGGAGTCCTTCTCCTGCCCGTTGCTGATGATCTTGTATTGCTTCTGGATGTCGACAAGCTTGTTGCACCAGATGGTTGAATCGTCGCGTTCTTCCTTCTCTCCACCGTAGCAAAGGTGCAGTCGGCGCTGCCGATGAAACGGGCGAATGCTCCAGAACCTAGTGCAGCCATAGGACTGAGGCGAGGCAGAGCTTCACCGAGTCCGTATCGTTGGTGTACATCACATTCAACTTGGTGCAGCCCTAGGACTGAACGGCGAACTCAAAGGGGAACTCCTTGCTGAAGTCCATATCCAGCAGGCTCACCCCCTCGGATCGCCATTGGAGTCTCTTCGAGTGAACGAGTGTGTAGGTGGCGGCAGCAGTTCGTTTTTCAGCTCTTGGGGAACTGGATTCAACAGTAAGCTGAGTGTGTACAGGCGACAACAGTTACTACCCCTCCCTCATCGGCTACACTTCCGGCAGAAGATGCACCCTCGGCCACACGTCGGTTCACGAGCGGGTCTGTATTGGTACTGTAATAACAGGAGTTAGTGGTCACTTTACTTAAATTTAATTAGCTTTAATAGAAATTTGTACTGAAAACAAGCAATGCATTCGCTCGTTCTATCAGTGCCATAGGATCAACATGCACAACAATTAGAATTATTATTCTCAGGACGCACACGATCATCACATTTGTCGCACTTTCACAAAAGATAATACTACCGAGTTTGAACTGTTTGTTATGGTTGTTGTCCTCTGCGTCATCATGCCGTGTTTCCCAGCTTGCAAGATTCAGAACCAACAAATAAGATCCAAATAATAAGTACAACAAAGATGCCTACACATCTCATTGATTCCCAGCTTGCAAGATTTAGAACCAACAAATAAGATCCAAATAATAAGTACAACAAAGATGCCTACACATCTCACTGATTCCGAGCTTGCAAGATTCAGAACCAACCCATTAGAGCCTTTTGATAAAGTGAGTATCGGGATTAAATCCATCTTGGCTAGCCATGTCATACAATCGAAGAACTTGGCGAATGCTCTTGACCGTCACAACATCTGTAGTTGAGTATTCCTGTTTGCACAACATGTTTGCACAACACAAACAAGGAGACAGCAGAGCATGATTTCGCTTTAATAGCGGCCTCCTTGAACTCAACCTCCAGCTCTACTTGGATGAGGTCTGCCTGGAGTTCCATGATTCAATTCATGCGCCTTTTTCTGCAGTTCACCTGAAATGAAGCAAAGATTGCATCATTCAGCTAGCAAGAAGTACTTGCTCTTGTGAGCTAGCAGGTTCTTCATTAGTAGTTGCACTAAAATTGAGGAACATTAAGGTTGGCTGTCCGGCTCATGTAAGGTGCAACTATAATTTTCTTATCCTTTTGTGCAGTTCCACTAAAATTAAGTGCCATTGTGGTGACAGTGACAGCTCCATCTTGCAAAGGCTAATAAAATGTTGCACAAGATTACCAGCAGAACTTGACAGAGATTTTGGAAACTCCAATCACCATTTTGTGCAGTTCCACCAAAATTGAGAGATGTTGCCCACGTGAAATTTTAGTTGAACTGCACAAGACACTCATTCCAAAAAAAGTGTTTTCTGTAGTTCACGAAAAGGTCACAATAGCAACAAGGTGAAATGGATATCCCTATCTGCACAAAAAGATAGAAAGTAAACAATTGCTGGTCAATAAGAATATACGAAACATATACAAAATGAAAAGAAGCATCTTAATTATGTTCATGGCAATCACGCAAGGACAATAGAAATTTTAAAACGTCAGCAATGCTTCGTGTTACCAGAAGCATTACGATCAACAATGAGATTCCTCAAATATGGGATTACTTTAATGGTGGCATTGCTTGTTTACCAGACACAGTAAATCAACAGGAGCTAAAGAGTTGGCTTAAGGGCATGGGACCGTGGGGACAGGAAACCAGGACACTCAGCAGCGTAAAGGAGCAACTTACTTATCATACTGGGGAAAATAGCAGGAGTGCCATTGTACGATGTGAGGGCAACAAATCTAATCCTGGAGACCTTTTACTATGTGAGGGCGGCAAATCTAATCCTGGAGACCTTTTACTATGTGAGGGCAGCAAATCTAATCCTGAGACCTTTTACTATGTGAGGGCAGCAAATCTAATCCTGGAGACCTTTCACTATGTGATGGCAGCAAATCTAATCCTGGACATACTCTGTTGACTTGTCCACCAGCCGCCACTTTCTATCCTTTTTTCAACCAATAATAGATCTGTTCCTTATCCAGTTTGTACTGCGTTTTCCCATTATTTCCCTTTTCAACCAAGAGACCGGTTGGGTATCCGGTCTCTACTACTTTCACCATATTATTTCCTCTTTGAATCAAGTCCTAGATTCATGCTACAACTTTCCCCCCTTTCTTCGTTGTTTGAACAAAGCCCTAGATTCGAATGCATGAAGTAGCTTTACCTCTAATAACACTAAAAATTTAGGTGGCTTTGGAAGAGCTGATGGGAGTAGAAAAAGATGCACATGCAGACACGTGGGGATCTGGGGCAGTAGAGCAAGGCCTCTTTCGAAGAACTTATACCTGAGGGTCGCCAGGATGTCGGCGGCGGCAGGTCAGATCTGCGAACAATACGATAGGGAGGTAGAAGGGTCGAAGGACCTCCCGAGCCGGCCATGTGTCCGAGAGAACGGCACGGGCAGAGGATCGGGCCCCTCCGGCAGCTGTGGGTTTCCTCCCTCGGTGGTGATGACCGCGTGAAAGATGCACCTTTTAGTCCTCTACACACAACGGCCGAAGGGATCCGACCGGATCTGTGACCAGCGGTGAGCTGAGAGAAAATGTCGCTACCGCTGTCTTGTTTATATCTGGAGAGGATGAGAGAATGAAGAGAGCAACCCTAGTAAAAAAAGCGCTCAGGCCCCTGCGTCCATATATAGTGGAGTGATTATCTTTTTTCTCTCCACAACAAGCGTTTCAATTTATGTACGTGGCATTAAAGAAAAGAAACTCTCTATTTAAGGTGACTACTGTACGACTCCTACTTACTACTAGTAGTACTACAGTATTGTTCACTTGTGCTCCCCGCCCCTCCATTCATTGAACAACCCCACGGGTGAATAAACATACAATAAGTACTGTATTTATATAGAACGAACAAGCTCAAACTGTTTTCGCGTAGTTAAAAGTTGAGGGCGGGGCTTTTCCCGGGCAGTACGCACGGCAGTTTTCGGGTAGGGCCAGAAGACTATTTTTTTTTAAAAAAACTTCGAGGCGGCCACATAGCATGGAGCCGACCCCAACGATTTTAAGCTTACAGGCACGGTACACGCTATCCTAGACTACTATACACATGAAACTGCCACACGAGCGTCCAGGCTGCGCTTGGCTCTTCGCCTCTTCGGGAAGTCGAACAATGATGGAATACTACTGCACTGGAAGAGTACTACAGTACGCTTCTGGCCATCTGACACCGATTGAACTGTTGCATGTCCACCGCGTGCGGGAGGGAGAGCGTGTAGCGAAAGCTTCTTCTAGTCTTGCCGGCCACCACGCTCATGGGCGAGGGAGGGACGCTCCTGCCTTTGCGTGTATGATAGGTGGGCCCTACAGATGTGTGGCCAACCTGTCATACAGCCAAAGGCATGTGCAGTTAAGTCCGCGAGGGAGAGGATAATCAAACTTCTCGTTGATGTACGAGTTGACAGGACACATCAAAGCACTGCACTCGATATATTTCAATAATTTGCGTGGGTGACTCCCAGATGCAGAGGCCGGGGGTCATCATACTCCTTTTCGAGAAAAAATAGACGCGTGTGTGAGAGGACGAGTGCGTGCGTGCACCTTTTCTCTTCCTGTATAACGTACTACTAAACTCAGAGTACAAGTTTTTGTGGGTGGCACGATGGTGCGTGCGAGAAGTCCCTAGAGATAGGTTTAATGCATTAATTGCAATGCATGCATGCATAAAGTACATGCATTGGTCAATTTTCTCTTAATACTTGCATGCAATGATTTAATGCACCTTGGAATCTGAACATGTGTTGGGGACAACCAAATTGAGCCTTATAAAATGGGAAAACTAAAATTTTGAGATAAGCCCTATAAAACCGAAAAGGAGGGAGTAGAAAAAGAAGTACTCCATCTGGGAATAGTGCCGCACTTCGAAACTAGAACCGTTAATAAATTTTGAGCTTGCGTCTCGTCACATTCCAAATTACTCCACACTATATTGAATTGCAAACCTGTTCACACCGATCACAACCTAAACGGTTTCCCACTTAGGAGCGTATTAGTACTCGGTTATAAATACTAGTATGCCAAGATGACTGCACGTTCCTCCTCAACTCCTCATCCACAAAAACAAACAAGTCATTCAGCATCCTTCCCTTGCGTCTGCCATGGCCAACATGAGTTCTGGGTCGAGAGATTGCCACCAGGGAGAGGCGAGCATGGAAGCGGAAGCACGAGAGATGTCCCGCCTCGCTACGAGAGCAGCCGACATGTCCCGCCGCACGGAAGTAGCAGCACAGAGGTCCCGCCGTGCCGCTGAAGCAGCACGGAGGTCCCTCCGCACCGTCGATGCAGCAGACTGGTCCGGCCGTGCCGCCAAAGCAGTAGAGATGTCCCGCCGCGCCAAGAATGCAGTAGAGATGTCCCGCCGCACCGCGGCGGTCTGGGAAAATTTCTGCGGGCACGGGACGACTGTTACAGGCGCATGCATGCGATCGTCCATAGCCAGAAGGATCAGATCTCCCGCTCAGCGAGGTTGCAGGACGACATGGTAGCCTCGTTTGAACAGGCTACCGGTGTCATCCGGCAACTAAGGGAGGGCAATGAGAGGCTCCGAGCCGAGCGCAACCTGCTGAGGGAGAAGATCGTCTGAAGTGCAGACATGCAGGAGGAGACTAGTGCCTTGTTGAAGAAACTTATGGACGAGAATGACATGCTCCATAACAAGAGCCAAAGGCTGGTGGAGGAATCCGTGGATGTTCTCAAGCAGCGTCTTGAGGATACGAAAGAGCTCATTGCCGCTCGCCGCGGAGACTAGTTTCCTAGTTTATTTTGATGTAATAATCGTTTTAGGATGTGGATTGTGTCGTCGGTTGTGAAATGTTGGGTTCTAGCGCGGATGTTTGGCCTTTGTTGGCCTCTTGTGATGTTGCGATTTCAATCTGGTAGCTTTTAGTCCTTCGTGTTAGGCTGGAGTTGTGCTGAACTTCTTCTGAATTGTGGTGGTTTTCAGTAATGAAAATCAGAAGGGGCAAGCCCTTCTTTGATCAAAAAAAAAATTTAATCGTCCTTATATATTCATCAGTCTTGCTACAAGTCGCAGTAGATGCTATATAGGTCCGTCGGATCTTACATCAAGATCCGTGCTTTCAGATTTTCTTTTTTCTCTCTTAAATCTCAGTAGAGTGAGACATAGCCACACCATTAAACAGAGGCTCGGGCGCCATTAATGGATACCTTGGGAGAGAGGTGGACGGCAGATGGAGGTCAAAGGGCTCTCCTCCCGATAAGCATGCGCAGGGGTCTGATCGCACGCCTCTCATACTCAGATAGCTACCCTGCATGTCGCCTCCTAGCTAATAAAAAAGGGGACTCGTGGCAGCACGTAAATGCTACTAGTAAGTAGAACACCCATGGTTTCAATAATACTTGTGTTTCCGATTGTAACGTGACAGCACTTCTTCCAAAATGACTTTGTTGATTGTTAATGTGCGCGCCTTCGCAAATCGGACTGCAAATTTACCACAGCATGTTGGTGCCATGTCATGGCACCAAGCCAAGTTTCATTATTTTCATGCGTGTTTTGGATTTTCAGGAATTAAAAAACTAAGTTTCTCAATGTTTCCAACCCAGCCATGACGCCCAGAATTTTGAATTTCATTCCCATTTCTTGCATGGAACCTAGAAATTTACCCGAGGACACACATGTAATTTTTTAACCAACTTTGGTGCACTGGAACATGTGCTTGTATTTCAAATTTGAATTATGCACACAAAGGTGACACGTTCCCTCCCAGGACCATGAGTCTTCTTGAGAGAAGCTCCGATTTGCAAGAAGCTTATACCAAAATTTGTTCCTATTCGGGCAATTTTTTTACCACGGCATGCTACTACCATGACATGACACCATGCCAAGTTTCATGATTTTAAAACCAAGTTTCTCAATGTTATCGACCGAGCCACGATGCCCAGATGTTTGAATTTTATTCTCATTTTTTGCATGGGACCTACTCCCTCCTTCCATCTATATAGGGCCTAATGTGTTTTTCAAGACAGCCTTTGACTATTGACAAGATTAATAGCACATGAGATGTATACTATGCAAATTATATTATTGGAAGCTCCTTTGACATACAAAATTGAAGGTATGCTTTGTGTAAGTTGCATGTCATATATTATTGCTCTAACGTTTGGTCAAATTTAGCCTCGAAAAACGCATTAGGACCTATATGCATGAGAGAAGTCAACTTCGAGAGAACGTGTTTGTTCGAGAGACACCGAGGAAGACTACTATATATCGATGGTGCATGTAGGCGGGAATTAAACTAAGGGATGGTCTTATTGGTTTCAGGGATATAGGGGAAGAGTGAGAGGCAGGGGGGGTAGCTAGAAGGAGATTATTAAGTGTGAGTGTGTGTTTTACCCATCTAGGCGGAAGTTATGTGCACAAAAGAGGAGAACAATTCGATGTGGCGTTAGGATTGAGGGTAATTAACTACGTATGGAGACATAGAGACCTTGAACATGCATGTGTGAGAGGTATACATGTATACGTGGGATGTGTGTGTGTGCGCGCGCATGATCGAGATAAAAGAAAAAAGACATAAGTCATAAGATCAACGACATGGGAGAGACGGATCGGTATGACAATATGCATGCATGTGAGAATGCATGGAAGAAGTCCCGACAATTGAGCATGTGTTTTTGTCTTTAAGAGATAGTGGCGTGGGCTGGAGCATGCATCTATGGCGAGTAGAGGGAGTGAGGCGCAACGATTGTGCAAAAGAGACCAACCTATAAATGCATATGTATGGAGAGACATATATAGTGTGGGTGATAGGAAGCAAGACTCCGTGCGAGAAAGAAATGTTGACGAAGAAACTACAGATAGATACAGAGATGGAGATGCTAGCTAGAGGGACATCCGCTAGTTTGGGTGTTGGAGATGATCGTTGGGTGGTTCAAAGGGTGAAGTTATATATGTGTGTGAGAGGGCACTTGACTGCATGTAGAGAGAAACATATGTAGTGTGCGTGATAGGAATCAAGAGTGAGGGCGAGAAAGAAGGTTGATGGAGAAACAGAAAAATAGAAAGATAAAGATGCTAGCTAGTGTGCGTTAGAGATAGGAGTCGAGTGGATCAGAAGGTTGGGTTATGTGTGTGGGTGTGAGAGAGATAGAGAAAGGGTGCGTGTGAGTCACATACAAACAGATATTAGAGAGAAATGAGATCCAGAGAGACGGAGTTTTGTGTCTGCGAGAGAGAAAGATATTTCACAACGAGAGTGATAGCTAGAGAGACATACGAGGGAACGCAAGATATCTCTAGGGAGAAAGGGTGTGTGTGAGTGACATACAAGAGAACAATGGAGAAATATGAGACCCTGGGAGACAGAGTTTGTGTTTGTGTGTGAGAAAGAGATATTGATGAGGAAGAGTCATAGGTTCTCATATCTAAGGAGCGAAAGACATGTATGTATGAGGGGTGTGCGAGTGGAACACATGGGAATAGTAGAGAGAAATGAGACCCCGGGAGACAAAGTTTTGTGTTTGTGTGAGAGAAAGAGATTCCACATGGAGAATCATAGTTAGAGACACATAGTAGGGAGCGAGATATAGTTAGAGAGAGATAGAGTGATGAAGGTTGAGGGAGAGAGTACCGTCAGTGTGTTACAAAGATAAAAGATCATTGTCGACATACAGGTAGCACGAGAGATACCTGAGAGACGATGAACGTGTATAGGTCCAGAGAGATAGTCCTATATTAGCATGGGTGATAGCTATATGATACGAGTATCTGGATTAAAGGGGATTCAAATATTTAAACTGGAGATCACGACATCAATAATATCATAACGCAAATTGGTGTATCAAACATGCATATTCATTTGAATTTGGGCACACGTGTAATGTTATATAGTTTATCAATATTGGTGATCCATAGATTCTTCAATTACAAACAATGCATGGTTTATATGCAATTAATGTCTAAACGGGATTACACTATATGTTGCATGTGTGAAACACATTATACATGTTTGAGAAGTAAAAAAAACCCGCATGAAACACACATTAATTGGAGACAGTTAGTGAGGAATGCATACATTGGATTTCAACATTCAAATATTTGAAAATCCAAATTGATGGATACAACCTTATGAATCTGAGATCATGCCATTTGTAAACCATATTTATGTATAAATGGTGTTGTGCTTTTGAAAGTATATATAAAAAATGATGTATATAGAATGTAATTCCAATTGAAAATGGATCTCACCCGAAAAAAATATAGAATACAAACAGGATTCGAATTGAGTTGGCACGGTAAACGTGCACTCTGCAAAATTTGAACGAAGCGGGGAAAGTTGCAGTAACCGCCCGAAACCAAAATCTGCGAGATGGAAATCAGTGCTGCCTATCCCCGCCACGCAAAGCCTATATGCTGGATTTCTATAGGTTTTGATAGGGGTAGGTTCGTAATTTCACCCAAACGTGACGTAACCGCCTCTCACCCGGATTCATACATGGTGGGTGCCAAAACATAGTGTGTCCTCGGCCGAAATCGACCCCCTCCTCGATTCATATACATACACAGTGGGTGCCAAAAACAAACTCTCATCGGAAAATATTCGGTGTATGCGAGATTACCGTCCTATCCCTGACCGACTAGTGTTGCTGTGATGTAGTAGAAATTTGAAATGGGGGCTAAGTTTGTAAATTTCCTCGCATTTGAGATAAGCGCGCCCTGAATACATGGTTACCCCTTCCTCTCTACCTTCCTTTTCCCCATTCATACTACGTGGGCGCCAAAACACCCTCTCCACCCCACCCTCCTCCGTCCGCCGCCGTCCGCCACCCCATCCACCGCCGTCCTCCTCCACCATGTCGAAGCTGATACCCCGACGCCGCCGTCCATTACAAGAGATCGACCTCTCTCATCCACGGCTTCGGACCGGGATCCTTGCATCCCGTCCTCTCGCTTCATCCCCGCCGTTGTCCACCTTGTCGGTGCCGCTCCTACGACCGTCTCGTCCACCACGCCCCGCCGCCACCGTCTACCCTCCTAGATCCGCTTCCACGCCGCTGACAGCCATCGCTACCGTAGCACCGTCAAATTCTCAGCAGATGCCTACAAGGCGCCGCACCAGAGGCGATACTCTTTCATATCTGCTCAACTTATTTATCGCAACAAGAAAATAGATCGCTACTGCTTTACTCTGATTTCTTGTCTTGGTTGAAAAGTTGCCATTGTCTGGTTTGCACCTTTAGATCTGCCATGGCACGCTCAACACCATACTCGCAATGCTTATGGTTTTCCCCTTTTATATTCCACACTACTTAAATCACAGTAGACTAAATTTCAAAATTGGGCCAATCGATTTTTCAGAGCTCGCCGGAGTTCGCCTGTGTGATCGAAGGGGATCGGGTGGTTGTGGGGCCTCGCCGAATGAAGAAAACTGGACGCTGGTGGGGGTTGGGGGTGGGGGTGGGGGTGGCTGAGGAACACGGGCGGTGGGGGCCGGTGGTCCGGCCGGCGGCCCGTGCGGTGTTCTGTATGGGAAGACTCAGAGACGAGGAAGAAGAAGGGTTAGGAGACGTAGGATCTTCATCCAACCGCCTGAAATGGTCGAGAGATAGCTGGGAGTTGCATTCTTAATGCGCTCTGGTTCATCATGTGTGGGCACTGCGCAACCAACATTTTATTATCCAAAATCTGCTTGCTCTTCTTTACCATGTTCATCTTCCATTCTTCTTTAATATGTACTCTCTCCGTTCCTAAATACAAGTCTTTGTATAGATTCCACCATGGACTACATATGGAGCAAAATGAGTGAATCTACACTCTAAAATGTACCTGGATACATCTATATGTGATCCATAGTGGAAATCTCTACCAAGACATATATTTTGGAACGGAGGGAGTATGATAGTAGTACAGTATGTTCCTTGTACTGAAGATGAGCAGGGACATTTGCAGTGTAGAGGTCTATACGGTCGGTTGTGATGGACACTTTGAGCCTCTTTGATTCATAGGATCTTGTAAACATAGGAATAGGATTTGTAGTGGCCTGCCCACTTGAATCCTATAAGAATAGCAAGGAAATGCGAGGAGCTGTGTCGCCTTTGAGAGTTACATTGATATTAACAGTACCGCACCTTCACTTGAAGAGAGCTGGTATCCGAAGCCTTTCTAGCCGTACTGGCAATACTAGCACATATATTCCAGCAAGTTCCACTTTGCTGATTTTACCCTGATGCTTAAGGTTTTCCCGTTATATCTACACTATGATCTGTGTAGCTGCTTTGTGTCGCACTAGCAGCAGTCCACTCTTGAAGCTAAACACTGCAATGACTTACAAAATTGGCACCAAGGCACTGAGTGCCATTCTGGATGCAATGAAACTCATACGCTCCCCACCTGTTGATTCTTGTTCAGAATATCATCCTAATGACTATTCTAACCTCGAGGAGTCAAAGGCAGATGGCCTGTCCTGTTCACCCATCATCTGCTTAGTTTACTCATCATATATGTTGAGATGCCATGCCCATCCATTATCAATACATATTCCATCTGTCATCATACCATGTTTTTCCACTCAAATGTTGTTCTTGTGCATCAGAAATCAAAAAGGAAGAGGGTGATTGCCGAACCTGAAGGAGCACCAGCAAAGTCCTTGAAAAACGTGGTGGTGCCGGAGAAATCAAACAGCACCCCACTTATATTAGTTGTACAACTAGTGACACAAAACGTAGGACTGACTCCATCAGACTGTACCCATACTTCACTGGCCACACCACTAGCCCCACCACGCAGGACCTGCACTCCAGCAAAAGGTATACCAATTTCATTTGCCATAGCACCAGCTGTACCACAGAAAAATCCCACTCCAGCAAAAAGTACAGCAAGTCCACCGGCTGAAGACCTATCCCAACTGTAGAGACGGCCAATTCCTGCAAATTGGAACCCCATTCCATTTATTCCCAGTTTAAAAGACAATGCTTTCAATGTTGTTAGGGACTACGTGCATATATTCCCATCATGGGAAGATTATTGTGAAGACAAACACCATTTTCACATCTTCCTGTCTAACTTACGTGTAAGTGCTATTATTCATGGCTATTATTTTCATGTTTTCTGCTGATTGAACACACCAATGATTTACATTACATTGTTGTAACTAGGTGAGGGTCAATCTGGATAGTCATGACGAGCAAAGCTTGCTTGTGCTTTTCAAGGAAGCATTGCAGCAGTATCGGTGTTACCTGAGGAAATCACACTTTGATGGAAAGTCTATAAACGAATTTCTGGTGAAGTCTCTTGTGCTAAATTTAGAAGACATTGAATGGAAAAACCTTTTTATGCACTGGTCTCGTTCCGAGGATGAGGTATTGTCTATGAAATCACATGACAATTTGAACTTCTACTTTTCCGCATGTGCCTTACGGATCTTTTTTGCAGGAAATCTGCTCGAAGAAGAATTCCGGTTTGACAAGAATGACAGGATATCTCAAATATGCTGCCCGCTGCTTTGCTCTTGTTAGTACCTGTTGTCCTGTATCATTGTACTTGCATACATACCTGGTTCATTATGTGACAGCAGTATGCATGATAGCTTGCTTATCAATTGTTCGCTCCAAATTATCTGATCTGTATGAATGGTTACATTAGTGTAGAATATATCCAATGCCAATGTTTTTTAGCTCTACATTGTTCTTGTAAGTACATGCTGTCCTTTATCAGTGTACTTATAATGACAGGTAGTTGTTCATGTACCATCACTCTGTAGCTTATTTTCCTTTGCCCTCCATTTTCTACACATCAGATCTATATTTACTCTTACCATAAGGTTGGTAATGAAGAAGTTTAGCTGTGCATTGCTCTTGGCTGTACCTTTTGCCTGTATCGCTGCACTTACATTTATAGCTACTTGGTTATGTAGCATCACTCTTCATCTTATCTTAAATATTCTCCATTTTTTCGTATATTATCACATCTATATTTACTCTTAACAAAATTTAGAATAAAGGCAATGCTTTTGAAGAAGATTATGTGGTAAACTTCTTGAATTGCCCCCCCCCCATCAGCATGGACAAGGTCTTTATAGAGCATGTCTTCACCAATTATGTAAGTTTGTCCATCTCAAGCCTTCAAACTTTGTTGTATATATTTGGTTAGGCATGACTGCAATAGCTGTTTATTTTTGGTGTTTGCATCAAATTGCTTGTTTAAAGTTTATTATATGTAGTTCATAAACAAAAGTTTGTCCTTTCTCAATTTAAGTTTTCAGTTGTACAACCAAGTTCCTTCTTCATACCATGTAAATTAAACTATACAGAGCAAGTGATCTTCTTTTGCACTACATGTATGCTTCTGTTCTTCATCTGTAATCCAGTGGTGTGGTTAACCTACCCACTACAGCACAATGTCATATTCTGTAATGTCTTAACTATGAAAAATGTCATATCATTCTACTATTATTTAAACCATCTCTTTATTTGCCAATCTGAAATGGTATAAATTGACAGCACACTAACCATTGATACTTATGAGTTCTTGATCTGTAATCCAGTGGTGTCGTGAAGCTGCCAACTCCTTCACAATGTCATTTCCTGCCATGTCTTGACCTGAACAATACCATATTGTGTTAATGCAAATTTAAACTGTGTCACTTTATTCGTCACTAAGAAATGTGATGAATTGTCAGCACTGATACTTTTATGTGCAAAACCTGTCATCTGTCTGCTTGTTTATCTTTCAAAGTGAGGAAGATATAAGTTTTGAACAAGCGCAGTCTCATCATCTTGCTCAGCTGCTTGTGCTGCAGCTCCCCAGCAGGGCTAACCTTTCTTGAACTCTATTGAAGTGCTGTCGGTTTTGTATATTATTTTGTCGGCGTGTTTATTTGCTCTGGTGGCGATCTTTGATGCCGAGTGTATGTAATCTGCTGTCTGCTTGTGCTTTATTATCATAGTGGCGAACTTTGATGCCCAGTGGATGTAATATGCCGTAATTTCTTTATTGTATAGTATAGGTTTTTTCTTATTCAGGATGCTGCAGTTATTTTACTGTATATATATATCCTGTCTTTGCAGTAAACCGGCCAAACCGTAAAATTACGGTACATAATCGGGCCGTCATGAAATCACAATGTAGGTTGGGCCTAAAACGTGCCGATCAGCTCACGGGTCGGCAGCAGCCCGAAATGAACCCTGGCCCATGATTGTGCGAATCAAATCACGGGCTTTTAACAGGCCAAAATTGTCTGGGTCCTTGTTTGGCCCAATCAGATATCTGCTGCGAGCAGGCCGGATGCAAACCGGGCCGTAGTTAGGCCCAACTATATGACGGGCTTTTAACAGGCCGAAATTGATGTAGGGCTGAAATGTTAAACGGGCCCTTAACAGGCCAAAACTAATATCAGGACGAATTACTAAGCGGGCCTTTAGCAAGTGGGCCCAAAAGCATAGTGTCAAGTTGACGGGCTGAATCTGATATGGGCCATAATTGAGCCCAAAGCCTCTTAAAGGGCCGGACCTGATCTGGGCCGTAATTTGGCCCAGAACGTGGTAGGCTTTTAACGGGCCGGATCTCATATGGGCCACTATTAGGCCCGGAGCGTGGCAGGCCATTAATGGACCGGATCAAATATGGGCCGGCATTTGGCCCAAAACATGGCAGCTAGTTAATGGGCCGACCTACTAGGGTCCTCAAAATCTTGTGGGCCTACAGCTGGGCCGGCCCATTAATGTCGGCGAAATCTCATGGGCCTTTAGCTGGGCCGGCCCATTATGACCCGCAAGAATCTTGTGGGCCTTTACCTGGGCCGGCCCATTATGGCCCGCAAAATCTTGTGGGCCTTTAGCTGGGCCAGCCCATTATGGTCCGCAAAATTTCGTGGGCCTTTAGCTGGGCCGTCCCATTATGGTCTGCATTGTGGGCCTCTAGTTGGGCCGGCTCATTTAAACTTGTTGGGCCATGCCCTGTGTCGACATATCATAGGCGCCTTCTGTCCAGTGAGTGGATGACATCTGTCCCGATGATGAGCCGACACGTGTTTCCTCTAGCCAATGATGATTTTACACGTGGAAAATCCCCATTGGTCGTGGCTGTTAACGGGTTATCGGATCCAAAACCCGACTCGATAGCTTAACGGCGTTCCGTTACGGTGGATGCCACGTGTCGGTCACCCTTGACGAAAGCACTTCTGTGACGCGCGATTTATCATCATGGAAGTGGACACTTCCGTGATGATAATTTTGGTAATGTCATGGAACACTTCTACGACAGCACAGGTATGACTATCTTGATTCTGTCATAAATTTGTCATGGATGTACATGCATGACAAAAAAAGCGACCTACTGTGACAAACACGTATCATCATGGAAGTGTATTTTTTGTAGTGAGACGAGGTGGAGGAGCACTCCGGTGCGAGTCTCCCTTTGCTAGTGGCCGATTGGGGATCCTCGGTCTCTTGTGAGGAGTTCAACGTGGGCTTGGACACATTGAGAACCTCCATGATGGCCGAGGTCAAAGGCATGCTTAAGAATTTTCTTGATGGTCTTAAAGTTTCCACCGCACCATTGGAAGTGGTCGATCCCACTAACAAGGTGACGAATGCTAACTCCACACTACAAAAAAAAGACACATCCGTGACATTTTGGGCCGAACGAAAATATTTTCTGTCATACATATGACACTTCTATGACGATAATTGTGACAAAACCCGGTATCATCGTAGATGTGGTGGGCTCCTACCTCTATGACAAAAAATCATGACAGAAAATGGGATTTTCGTCCTGGGCGGGCCGGAGACGCAGCTGCATGACATTCTTTGGGCCGTCCATGACGGAAAAAACCGTGGTAGAACCGAGGGGGAGGAAAATTTCGGGGAGTTCCCGGTTACGGTGGGAGTTCGGGGGCCGAGCGATGCGCGTTTCTCTCGTACACATACGCGCGTGTGTGCGAGGCGTTGGCTCTAACTAAACCCGAGCGATGCGTTGGGCTCTAACTGAACCCGAGCGATTGCACTGCTGGCTACTCGTTACTGAACCTGAGCGACCGATCAATGGATGTTAACTGAACCCGATCGAGCGATTCCTTTGCTACTATTGCTAACTGAAGCCGATCGATGCTGTCTCTGCGATGAACAGTGAGTGTTGCGGGGGGGTTGGATGAACAGTGAGCGGTAGCGTTGCCTCTGGGTGAACAGGACCCCGTGGCGTGGTGGAGGGCTAGATGAACAGTAGATGGTGGAGGGGTGCCCGTGGAGGGGTGGTTGAACAGGACCCCGTGGTGTGGAGGGCTGGATGAACAGTAGACGGTGGAGGGGTCCCTGTGGAGGGGTGGTTGAACAGTAGCCGGTGGAGTAGCGCGCGGTGGAGGTTGGATGAACAGGAGCCCGTGGAGGCTAGAGGAGGTCGATGGTAGCCCGTGGAGGCTGGAGGAGGTCGACGGTGGAGATGAACAGTATCCCGTGGAGTCCCGTTTTGTTGTATGCCACACCCCTCCCGATTAACAGGACCCCCGTTTCGACCGTAGTGCTCCAACACAAGTCCGTTTCATCCGTTTTGCGGTACGCCACACCCCTCCCGATCAACAGGACCCCCGTTTCGACCGTAGGAGGTCCGTTTCGTCCGTTTTGCGGTACGCCAGACCCCTCCCGATCAACAGGACCCCGTTCCGAATGTAGGAGGTCCGTTTCCTCCGTTGTGCGGTACGCCAGGCCTCATTTCCATCGCTTGTTCCGTCCAAGCCCTCCCGAGGAACACGACCACGCATTCCGTTCTAACCCAACTAGTTGGCTCCCACGCGTTCCGTTGCCTCCCGATGAACACGACGCATTCCGTTGCCTCCCCATGAACACGACGATGACGTTGTTTCTCCGTTCCGACCCAGCCATGTACACGAGCCCTGGCCGTACGTATGCGCGAGTAGGTGTTCGAGACCCCGCCCATATGTACACATACGTGGCCGTATTTTCTTTCTTGCACCCTGGCCGCTGTACGTACGTGTACATGCTACGTGTGCGCCTCTACTACGACACGTACGAGCCTCTACTACGACACGTGTGCGCCTCTACATCCACCAGTATGTATGTACATACACGTTCGCGACCAGAATGACAACGCTACATACGCTTCGACTAGGTGGGTCCCGACTATCAGGCGCTTCCTTGCCTGCGAAGATGTAGCTGGTGGGTCCCAGCAGTCAGGGGGGCGAATCGTTTTTTTGCCCGAACACACTTCCTTGCATGCGAAGATGTAGCTGGTGGGTCCCAGCAGTCAGGGGTAAACGTTTTTTCGTGAAATACGGTGGCCCGTCCGGTGGGTCCCTGCTGTCAGGTGGAGGAATAATTATTTTGCACGTAATAAGGAGGCACTTCCTTGCTGCGGCCATGGACCCAGCTGTCAGCCTCTCCACGTACAGTCCACGTCCGATGGAATCCGTTCCTTGACCACGTTGACCACGCCGCACCGAGAGCACCAGGGCGGTGGACGACGGCGAGGCCTAGGAAGGGGATGACGCGAAGCCGGGGAAGACGCGGCAGTGGATGCCCACGTGTAGAGGAGTACGAGGGTTCACTGGTTCGATGCGGTGTGAGGCTACCGTCACCGCAGAATAACATGGGGTGTTGGTGAGTAGAGGGAAGGCCTGGCCAGCGGTGGGAGTAGTAGGGGGCGGTGAGGCCTCTACCGCATCGCAGTCGGCCATGGGAGGCAGGAGCATGAGGCATGACCGGCGCTGGTTTGGGCGGCTGGAGCAAGAAGACTAGAGGTTGAAGAAGCACTACGACCATTGGATGGACATCGTATGGTCACTGGAGCTGGGATCGTGCATATTGACTAAGTTGACAAAGCCCACCGTCCCCGTCAACTTAGTAGGCCCACAAGTCAGCCTGCCACTATACTGGGTCCCAGCTAACAGGGGGAGTATTCATTTTTTTGTGCGTAATAAGGAGGCACTTCCTTGCGTGCGAAGATATAGCCGGTGGGTCCGAGCTGTCAGCAGCTGTAACGTTTTTTCACGAACTACAGAGGCCCTTTCGATGGGTCCCTGATGTCAAGTGGAGGAATCATTATTTTGCGCGTAATAAGGAGCCATTTCCTTGTGTGCGGCCGCGGACCCAGCTGTCGGCCTCTCCACGTACAGTCCACTTCAGATGCATGTCGGTCGTTGACCACGTTGACCAGGCCGCGCCGAGAGCACCAGGGTGGTGGACGACGGCGAGGCCTAGGAAGGGAACGACACTGAGGCAGGGAAGACGCGGCAGTTGTTTCCCACGCGGAGGGGAGTACGACTGTACGAGGGTTTACTGGTTTGTCTGCCGTCGCCGGAGAATAACAGCAGGTGTGGGTGAGTAGAGGGATGGCTAGGCCAGCGATGGGAGTACGGTGGGGCGGTGAGGCCTGCGCGGCAGCACAGCCGGCCGTGGGGAGGAGGGAGTAGGCAGTCCCGCCGACACTTGTTTGAGCGGTTGGAGCAGGAAGAGCAGAGATTGAAGAAGCACGACGACCGTTCGATGGACATCCAACAGTCACTGCTTGTGCGTCAACCTTTTTTTAGGAAAGCCTCAAATCTGTGGAAAATAGCATATAACCCATCTGCCATTATTTCTAATAATTTACAGCCCATTTGCTAATTCTTAAGGTTTTTTTGGAGCCCATATTCTTTTTGTTAGCATTACAGCCCATATTGGGGCCACGGTTAAAAAATTATACGAAATTTTGCATATTTCGGTGCGGTCCGAACTGTTTTTAATACCGAAATTTCGACTCACATTCCAACTGATTTTAAAAATAAATGTATAACAATATAAAATCCAACAAATTCTCCACGCATAATAATTAATGTAATTTAAAATATCGAAATGAAAAAAAGATATTTGAAACGAATTGCCGATTTGATGTGTTTTAAAAATGTACAACCCATTTCTCATTACTGATGGGCCATTTTCTCGGCCAGCCGAATGAAAGCTCTCCTCATCTTGAAAGATTTGCAACCCAACAGGCCTGACAAAGCGACTTACTTGGCAAATCACAAAAAAACTGGGTTGTGGCCATGGACCCAGCTGTTAGCCTCTCCACGTATAGTACTCTTCTGATGGAAGTCATTCCTTGACCACGTTGACCACGCCGCACGGAGAGCACCACGGTAGTGGACGACGGCGAGGCCTAGGAAGGGGACGACGCGGAGTCGGGGAAGACACGGCATTGGAAGCCCGCGCGGAGAGGAGTAGGAGGGTTCACTGGTTCGGCTACGGTGTGAGGCTGTCGTTGCCGCAGGGCCTGGCCAGCAGTGGGAATAGTAGGGGGCGGTGAGGCCTCCGCGATAGGGCAGCCGGCCACGGGAGACAGGAGCATGCGGCACGATCGGCGCTGCTTTGGGCGGCTGGAGCAAGAAGACCAGAGGTTGAAGAAGCACTACGGCCGTTGGATGGATATCGTACGGTCACTGGAGCTAGAATCATTCATATTGACTCAGTTGACAAAGCCCTTCATCCCCGTCAACTTAGTAGGCCCACAAGTCAGCCTCCCACCAAGGTGGGTCCCAGGTAGCCGGTCATTTTTTGTGCATAATAAGGAGGCACTTCCGGTGGGTCCAAGCTGACAGCGGGGGGAACGTTTTTTCACGAAATACGGTGGCCCGTCAGGTGGGTCCCAGCTGTTAGGGGGCAAACGTTTTTTTCGCAAAATATGGTGGCCCGTCCAGTGGGTCCCTGCTGTCAGTTGGAGGAATCATTATTTTCCGCTTAATAAGGAGGCACTTACTTGCTGCGGCCGTGGACCCAGCTGAGACTCTCCACGTACAGTATACTTCCGATGGAAGTCGTTCCTTGACCACGTTGACCTCGCCGCATTCCATTGCATGCATGCGTCCATGGGCGTGGTGCGTCCCCACTATCAGCCTCTCACGTACAGTCATCTTCCGATGACTCTCGGTTGTTGACCATGTTGACCACACCGTGCCGAGCGCACCCATACTGGAACGACCCGGAGATGGGGAAGACGGGGCAGTGGAATCGCAGATGGAGAGGAGTGGGAAACTTCACTGGTTCGGGTGCGCGGCAGCACAGCCGCGGTGCCGCCCACGAGAGACAGGAGCAAGAACAAAGGTTGAAGAAGGAGCACGGCTGTTGGATTAACATCCAACGGTCCAGCTGCTAGAATCATTTGTTGATTAAGTTGACAAAACCGTGCGTACACGTCCTCTTAGTAGGCCCACAAGTCAGTCACCAAATCTGACGGGTCCCAGTTGTCAACAGGATGAATAATTTTTTTCGCAAAACAAGGAGGCACTTCCTTCCGTGCGAAGATACAACCAGTGGGTCCCAACTGTCAGGTGGAGGAAACATTTTTTCAGCTTAATAAGGAGGAACTTTCCTTGCGTGCGACCATGGACCTCGTGGGTCCCAGCCGTCAGGCTCTCCACGTACAGTCCTCTTTCGATGACTCTCGTTTGTTGACCACGCCGCACCGAACGCAGCGAGGCGGTGGACGACGGCGAGGCCCTGGACGAGAACGACTCGGAGATGGGAAAACGCGGCAGTGGAGTCGTAGATTGAGAGGAGGAGAAGGCTAATAACTGGTTCTGTTGTGGCGTGGGGTTGTAGTCTGTGGAGAATAACAGGAGGTGTCGAGGGGTGGAGGGATAGCCTGGCCGGCGGTGGGGTAGCGCTTCACAGCGATGTGTGCTAAGCAGAGCTGCTAGCCGCCGGAGGCCGGACCAGGCGGTCCCGGCGACGCTAGAGGAAGAAGACGAGAGATTGAATGTGCATGCCGGCCATTGGATATAAATCCAATGGCTGTGGATGACACAATCATTTGTTGACCTTTGACAACACCCTGCGTAGGCTTCAACCTATTGTCCCACATGTCAGCCTGCAAAAATGTGGCATATATTTAACCCATGTTTTCTAGAATGTACAGTCCATTTGCTGGGCTGGGTGAACAAATAATTTCGTGTCAATCAGGCCCATTTATATTTTCTAAGAAATCCCGGCCCATTTGCACTTCCTTGAAATACACGTATTAGGTGGGCTCGTTATATATATAATGTTATGTTAGAAGGAGCAATTAATATCAAAGAATAAACCGGAGAGGCACATTTTTTATATATATAATTAAGAAATTAGCGAGTTATTGCTCAAAATAAAAATGAGCGCATTATTATTAAATTGGTCCTTAAAATCTTCGCAAGCTTTTGTACGCAATCACCAGGATTTCCTTGCCTCTGAGTCAAAAACAACCAGGATTTTCCTTGCCAACTTCTGTTAAACATTTACTTTTATAAGTTAATAACACATGGGATGTTTTTATAATGTATATATAAGTCTCTATAAAATATACGATAATAGTAATTATATAAATCTTTCCCTAATAATAAAGCATGGATTGACTCTTTGGGTTCACCGTCACAATACGCTTCTCTCCGTGAATTTACGCTTTCAGTCTTTTTCCGTTAGTTTTGATCGACAGTCCGTCCAATTGCTGTGAGGCGGTACTAAAAACTTTGTCCATCCAATTGGTCCACGTCCACATTCTCTTATTGGGCCTGCATGCATGTTTTGGCCTGCATGCACGCTTCTGTATCTGTACCTTACCTGATTTTCACACATGTACTCAGAGTAATCCCACCTCGATTGCTTACATGAAAGTCTACCAGTTTATATACCTGGAAAATTGCATATAAAAAACGAGCCTCTTGAATCAACAAACACAGAAAGAGAACGTAGGGAAATTGTACAACAAAACGGCAGTCCGGCACGAAGCTGTTCAGTCCGGCGCTCGCCGGGGTGAGGAAGTGGAGGCGCAGCGCGCAGATGCCTGCGACGCAGCCTGTTCCACACAATCGCCACCTCTACACCACGCACGACATGGACACGAGCACGGCAGTAGGGTGGCTTGAGGCTCGTGGTGTACCGGATCCAGCAAGAGGAATGCCGAGGTCGGGCTGTGGACTCGGAGTGGAGGAGCCACGGAGAGGCCCGGGAGCCACCACGGCAGCCACGAGAGCGAGATAGGCCTGGCCATGCTCGGCGGTCGTCAGCCGACTTCGTGTTTCTCTACTGATGATCCCTGTCCACCTGTTGCCCGGGGTCGGCTACATGTTGTTATCTCAGTTTTCTTGGTAGTTTCATTCTTGCTTATGATTAGACCTAGCCGTGTAGATGCAGATGGACATTGGAGGTACAGTGTTGGCACTGACGACTTGGATAAAAATATTTTTGTATGCACTCCGAGTGGGTCAGTCTATATACACTTAAATTTTCACATTCAGTTTCCTTCAGTTAGACGACAGCAAGGAGATAATGCACTCCTTTTTTCTGAAAAATATCATAAGGGACATCTTTTGGAAGAATGACGAGCCATGTTGGCCGTAGTTGGAGTGAAAGAATTACAACTTTTTTGTGCCAAATAATCAAATATAGCACTGGTTTAGAAAAAAACCGAAACCATGAGAAACGTTGTTGTTGGATGTCAGTGCGCATCATATATCCTCTTGGCCATGCCGGTCATAACAGCAACAACTTTCTTCAGGCTGGTGATGCTCATATTGTCAATCATTCTCACTGTGGTGCCTGAGACAAAAACTCCTAAGGCAGCTTGGTAACTTATGATGTTATTACACCTGAGCACATGTAATGACAGACCCGGTAAAGAAGAATAGAACGTAAGTGTGTGCCATATTTTTTTCCCGATGCAACGCACGGGCCCTTATGCTAGTATATATAATGTTGTAGAAGGGAAAACATAAATTGGACACAGCATTACTTTTATAAGAGACCTGCGTTTTATACCCCACGGTAGGCACACTAACAAGTTCACAAACAAATACAACAGAAAAGGTAAACATTCATATCAAACTCAGGTTCACAGGACACGTTCATATTCATAGCCAACATTCACTATCAACAACTCAAAAGATTCATATATACACAAGCTCAGCATATCTATGCATCCAAATGATTGATAGATCACACGACAATATTCATACATAATTCACAAAAAGATTCAGATATACACATGTTCAGTATGTTTATGCATCCAAATGATTGAGATCACAACCAATATGATCCATGGATGAACTTTAATTACCTTGGGTACAGACTGGTAAATGGTGTTCAATCGGAGGTACTTCTTGCTAAAATTATTTCTTCTACGAGTAAACTTTCGAGTACATAAGAGGCAGCACAGACAATCTGATTTTTGCTTGTAGGTTTATCCTCATATAGTGGCCTCGTGCCGAGGGAGGTTTGAGCAACTTGGCCACTACTTTCATCCAACTAGTTTACTGGCTCATCTTGGTCCTGTATCTCGCCAAAATTCTACATTGCAGACGAGAAAGGAGGCGGTTGAGAAAATGAACCACCCAAATTTTTTGTGCAGTTCAACTGAAATGGAGCATCCTTGGCATGCAGACTGATTAAGTGCCAGATGAATATACGCGTCAACCAACTTGTCTGGAATCTTTAGACTCCATGCCATATAGTTCGCTACCATATGTGCCAATAACCAAAAGGCACAAGTTGGGACCAAAGACTGGACTGCGTTTTTCTGGGCTATGCACCAAGCAATATTTTTGGCATTCACTCTCCTAATACTTGGAGTTTGACGATTGGTTGACGTTGGTTGATACTAGAATGAATATAGGCACTTCTTGTCAACATCGATGCTTGTCTGAGTGAACTTTGGAGTACAAAGCAGCAGCATAAGTACCTGTCCATCTGATCATTTTGTGCAGTTCTACTGAAATCACCCGATGTAATGATTTGCCTGCGAGTTCAGGCTCCAAATTACTCCTTTATCAAATTGGCAAACAGTAGCACAATACCAAATGACCAATACATATGACAGGCACAATAATTAGGATAAAGACCAGTACCAACCTATGTGAGGTACCATATCAATTACTATTTCCTTTGACTAGAAGCCAAGATAAGCCAAGCGACTAACAGCAAAGGAAGAAAGCAAGCGAAGATTAGCGATTGACGGGAAAGGATAGAAGCTGTCGAGGCAATGAAGCACCCAAAGTTTTTGTGCAGTTCCACCAAAATCGAGCATCCCTGTTGGCACATATAGTGAGAGAGTGAGATTATTGTAATAGTGGGACTAGTTGATGAAACATACACTAACAAATAGAAGCACCCTCATTATCTTAATGGATAAAGTTAGCAACATAGTAGTCTTGCTTAAAGAGAAATATTAGTTTATTTAATCAGTGCTAGTTAGCTCAACTAAACACTCAAAGCATTGACATTTATCATAGGTTGCAAAAATTTAACGTGCAAAGATAAAGGAGTTTCTCATGACAGTAGAATGATACAAATAGAGATGACAACAAACTAATATAGATGAAGGCCTTAGGCCCGTACCAGCCTGAGAAAAAAAGCTTATTCATGTAGTCCCATAAGAGATGATAAAGCACTCACTAGAATCACACAATAGTACATATTTTTGTGCACTTCAAATGTATGGTTGAAATCACTCTTGTTTACCAGTGCTGAGATTATATCGAAAGATTATCAAGAACTTCCTGCAGAGTTAAAGCACTGGCTGGGATACAGTTCATTGTATTGTCTTGTGTAGTTCCACTAAAATGTATGATTGGCACAACATGATCCCTGTTTGCACAAGTAGGAACAAGGTGAAACCTTCATTAGCTTAGTGAGAAAGGATAGGAAGATATTAGCATATTACTCAAACAGTAGCATCAAATTCATGATGAACAATACGCAAAACATTGCCTCATTGAACCAATGGCAATAAATTAACATACAAAACAATAACACTATTATGTCATGACACAAATAATATTCCCTCCCTGCTCCACCACATGATTCACCTCCATAGACAAACATACACATGTACATGATTCAGCATAGGGTCCTACTAAAGATTTGTTTAACTCCAACAGGAAAATTAGGCAGTAACAAATTAGTGGTACTTAAGTACTCCTAATTAATTAAGTGAGACAGCAGAAGTGGAAGGGCTCCCTGGAGGATCGTCTCACATGTAAGGTAGTCGTTACCGGAGCCCTTGAATGGCCTCGACTGAGGCCTCTGGCTTCAGCAAGATCACCTTGGCACTGTTTATTCTTCTTCCTCCTCCTCTTCATGCT
This sequence comes from Triticum urartu, assembly GCF_056163025.1. Lineage (NCBI taxonomy): Eukaryota > Viridiplantae > Streptophyta > Magnoliopsida > Poales > Poaceae > Triticum > Triticum urartu. The sequence goes on along the minus strand of NC_141876.1, from coordinate 140,707,593 downwards.
CTGTTTCTCTTTCTCCTCACCAGTTGGTGAAACCAAGTACATGATTGGCCTTCTAATTCAGAATTGGTTTTATCAGTGAGGGAGTACAAGTGTACTAGTAAAAAAAGCATTATTTTCTCATGGCAGTCAGAAAATAGAGATGAACACATGCATTAAATATCATTCTTACCTAAAGGAAGGTCATGGCACAAATATGGATGATGAGGATTGGAACATAGATCTCCCTTTGTGCAGTTCCACAAAAATGAACCAACTATTCCATTCTAACATTCTAGTTAAACATCACAAAAGTCACTTCTTTTAAGAAGAGTTTGTTGCCCCGAGAAACAAACATCCAAGAAACATATCTGGGTTGGTCCCATTTTTGTTCACTCTAGCCACCTACTCCTATGTGTGGATAGCAAATCTAGTCCTGGTCATACCACTGTGTACAGCGTTACCCCTATATTTCCCTTTTCGACCAAGAGACCGGTTGGATGACTAGTCTGTACTACTTTCAACCCCTTTCCTTCCTGTTTGTACCAAGTCCGATGTACATACTAAATTCCCCCACCCCCACTTTATTTCTTGTTTGAACCAAGTACTTCAAGATTCGACTCCATGAAGTAGCTTTACCTCAAACAATAGAAGAAAAAAAATATGTGACGTTGGACCATCCGATCGAGAGGGGCTGAGAGGTAGAAAATTATGCACATGCAGCGACGTAGCGAGCTGAGGAAGTAGAGCTAAGGCGGTTTCGAATGAAGATATACCTAAAGGTCGTCGGGATGTGGATAGGTGGGCGGCGGGAGGCCGGATCCGCCCACAGGCAACGACGAAGGGATTGGAGGACCTCCCGCGCCGGTGCTCGGCCAGAGATAATGGTGCGGCCAGCAGTGGGTTTCCTCCCTCGCTGTCGACGATGGCCTAAACGCTGCCCCTCCTCCCCTTCACCGGCGGAGGGGGATACGTCCGGATTTGTAACGAGCGGTGAGTATAGAAAGCCAGTGTTTTTTGAAGGGCGAAAGACAGTGTTACTACCCCTATCTTGTTTAGATATGGAGAGGATGAGAGTGTGTGAATAGAGCAACCCTAGCAAGCAAGCGCGGAGGCTCCGGCCTATATATACGTAGTGGGTAGTTTTCCTTTTTCACTCCATCAAAACAATCGTTTAAAATCGTGTACTACTACATGCCAGGTTGCGGTTTTTTTAGTTGTTGATTGTTTTTTGAGATAGCTACCCGCTTGTTCCAATTGGTGTTATGGTGTGCCAGGTCGCACTTTATATCGTTCAAGTCTGGTACTACAAGTCCCTCCATTAAATGAACAACCACCCCTTGTAAAAATTAAGAACAATCCCACGGCTAAAATTAGCGGAAACGTGGGTTGCCCCAACATGCATTATTATTTATATTTTCTACTCCCTCCGTTCCTAAATATAAGTCTTTTTTATTAGCCACACCTAAGACAAGAATTTTTTTATTAGTAGTGAACCCCACATGTCATAGACACAAAAATTGTGGCAAGATTCCCTTAGGCAAGCCAAAGTGTGTCTAACAATTTGAGCAACTCGGGTTAGGAAAGTGTGGCAAGTGTGGGAAAAATAATGTGGCAACATAAGACAAACATAGTCACAATCCAAAAAACCCCGTAATTTTTTGTGACATGCATGAAAATTTGGTTAGTTAAATTTATAGTCAAAATTTGGAAAGGTGCATCAAATCAACACATGCAAGTATCAAAAGGAAAGTCACGGCATGCATGCATGCGTTGTACTCCCTCCGTTTCCAAATATAAGTCTTTTTAGAGATTACAACAAGTGACTACATACGAAGCAGAATATGTCTACTCCTACATACGAAGTAGCCCATTTGAAATGTGTAAAAAGACTTATATCGAGTGCAGTTCTTTTATGTGTCACGTCAATCGTACAAGACCGAGAAATTTGATTACTACAACACCCTCTCCCTCGTGGACTGAGCTCCGGTGCCTTAACTGCACCTGCCTTTTGCTGCATGACAGGAGGGACAACCACCTGTCATAGACGCAAAGGCAGGAGCAGTAAGTAGAAGCTTTCGCTACACGCTATCCCTCCCGCACGAGGTGGACGGACATGCAGCAGTGGATTCGATACTGTAGAAGTAGGAGTAACATCATTGTTCGTCTTCTCGAAGAGGCGAAGAGCCAAGCGCAACCCGAACGTGGCAGTTGCGAACGCTCGCGTGGTGCGGTTCCTTGGAGTACTAGCCAGGCTCTTGCATGAGACAAAATTGCTATTGTTTAACAATTAAATTCCATTATCCATTGGTTGATACTCATTCTGCATAGGTCCACGCGCTTAGCACCGTTTCCTCCTAGGGTCACCAATGTTTATTTGCTAATTAATAGCATTGCATGCAATGAAGTAGCCATTGCAAGTCATTAAAAGTATGCACACCTCTCATCTCTTATTGGTTGATATGTCAAGAAACAAGAAACAAAGTAGAAGTTAATGCATCGCGCCTAAGTGTTTTGGGACTATTTGGTTTTCGTAAGATGACTTACACACCTAGACGGAGGGAGTAGTATAGCCCTGTAAACCGGGAAGGAGTATTTGCCATTCTAGAGATTTCAACAAGTGACTAGACTACACCGTGTGCAGTACTCCCTCCCTTCCGGTTTATAGGGCTCAAATCTCAAATCTCATGAACCAAGGCATTTTGCGATTGGAGGAATGTATCTCGTACTTTACCAAACTACCCTAATTAAACTCATGCATTAATTACATAGTTCTCTCATTTTCCTCTCCGCCTTGGTCGCGGTGCACAATATTGAGCACTCCTATATGACTAGCCGCTCTATCTACATGCGGGACATTTCAAAGCATCCGGGCCCACGTGCCATCCACCAAATCATAGCGAGGTGATACAGTCGAGACTCACCTGTAACCCCGGTGTGGCTGTCATGACCCGTCATATCACAAAACCCACACCTTTACCAGCAGTGGTAAGGTGGCCTCCAAGTTGGACTGGACGAAGCAACCATCATTTCACTGGAACGCTTGTTCAAGCCCTTTCTTCCCTTTCTTGAAGAAAACCTCACTCTAGGCTACTCACTTCTACCATTTTTCTTCTGTACCGACGAAGTAAAGGTGGGCGAATCAGTTATGCTGCTATATTTTCATTCCAAGAATCTTCTTTTTGCGAAGCACCGACCGATTCTCACATCCTATTCTTTTCCCATTTTCATTGCGATTGTGGTTTCCTTTCTATTGCTTTTTTGTTTGTCAGTTCATTGATGGATCCTGGAGCACTAGGCAAAGAGTTGCCGGCGGACAACCCACTGGAGACAGCGATCTCCAGGAAGCGAGCACCGACCAATGAGTTGACCATGTTGGCGGGCCAACCCATGGAGACGAAGAACTCCAAGAAACAAGCACTGACCAAAGAGTTGATGACGTTGGCGGACGAACTCCTCAAAGGAAGTTGGAAGAATAGCAAGGGCCCCACCATGCCTACCCCAGGAACTTTGATTGCCACCTATGTGAGGCTTAAGACTGAGTTTGAGGAGATAGTCGCCATTGAGAAGCAGTATTCCCCTGACAAGGTGATGGCCCCCATCAAGGACGAGGAGATGGCACCCGGAGGGATGAGATCCCCCGGTGAGCTGCACAAGGTAAAAAATAATGGCTTATTACCATAGTTGTGGTTTTTGATTATTTGCAATGTGCTTGCTAATATGTTAGGGTTGTGCAGGTGTCGGTGGACGTCCTTGATGATTCCGATGTCGTGGCCTGTCCTGTTGGCATCGCCCCGGAGATCGATTCCGATGCCGCTGTCCATCCTGTGGACATCGCCCCAGAGATCGATTTCGATGTCGCGGTCAGTCCTGTGGACATCGCCCCAGAAATCAATTCCCATGCCGCCGTCCGCGCTGTGGTCATTGCCCGAGAGATCGATGACAAGAAATAGTTGGTCGCGCTAATCCTTTTGGGTAGTTTGCATTGCCCTATGTTTTATTACCAGAACGATGCGTGTTATCAAACCATCATAGGGCTAGTGCACTGTATTGTGTGGGAGGATCTTGCTACTTTTGTTTGATAGTGAATCATGCGAACCCTCTCCGAGTTATGGAAACAGATGTATCCTCACCAGCTTTTGATGTAATATATGGCATGCTTAGATGTAAGTTTGAACTGTTTATCATATCAGCATGGCTTGTTTGATGATTCTTGGTGTTAGTAGGCTAGCTAATGTGCGAGCTATAGTACTTGCAAAACACTCACCGAAGAGAAACATTGGGGCCGATGAGCTCGTGGTACGCTTATACTTATCCCTCGTCGATCGACCAATAGCCCTAGCTCCTAAAATTGTAGGCTTGGCGATCGATCAGACAATAGTCGACATACATTTAGGACTCATTTTGTTCATAGGGTAGGAAAATCGTAGCAAAAGTACAGAGAACGTGCAACACAAAATCATAGCAGTGCAGAGACGTACTCCCTCCATTCCAAAATAGATGACCTAGGCGGGCTAGTTTGGCCTAGTGGGCTTCAGTGATATGACGTGGTATAGTGCTGTCCAGTCTTCGTGTGTGGTAGCAGTATTGCGGGTACAATAAGTTTTCTTGAAGAAGCGGAATTCAACAAAGTCATGATGGTTCCTTCGTCCGAACAACTTACAGTGGGAAAGGTTGGGCCTGTGATACGACTGGGGTAGACCAGGATAATTTTGTGCATGGCAAGTGGACCAGGATGGTCGACGTCCCACATGTCGGCGAATGAAAGTATTCTTTTCGATATAGAGGAGGAGAAACGAGTATTGATTGTTTATTTTTTATGAAAGCTATTGTCTCCACTGTTACGACGGAGGAGTGTGAAACACGGCAGCCCAGTGAACTTGGCATGTGCACCACTCCCTCCTTCCTCATGTAATGCCCAGGTTACAACTTTTTCTCACTTTCTCTCTATCTATTTCCTCTCAAATGTTTTTTACCTTTGTTTTTTAAGACACAATTTTTTTATGCCTTTTTTTAGAATTATTTTTTTATACCTAGGAGCACATGTAGAGACGGGCTCTTGCAGAGCCCACTCCTTGACTTTGTCAATGCCTCCCTCTCCTCCACATAAGGAGTACTACTTGCTATGCATGCATGCGGCGGGCAGCTGGCGTCTTGAGGGGCCAGGGCGGTGAGAGCGGGCTCTGGAAGCGGTCCGGACTCCAGCATGGCCCACCTCACATTATCACCATATATTTCTTGGAGTCCATGCGTGGCGGGCGGGCGATCTCTTCTCCCTCCCCCGTTTCTCTCTTCTCAGCCGACGCCCAACGAGCGATTAGATTACGGTCCCACATGTCAGTGAAATTGCGAGACAACGCATGTCACCTCTGGTGAGCGGCGTGCGAGCCGGACTGTCGGGGTTGCGACGCGTACGAGTCATAAGTGTGCCGCCTTTTCCTTTAGAACTTGCGAAGCGTAACATTTTCACGCGATCGATCGATAGAAATCCAGAACAAAATGACGAGGGTGGTGCTTTCCTGCTCGTTAGGCGGGCTAGTTCGAGTGATATGACGTGCTACAGTGCCGTCCACTTGCTCCATTTTTATGTAAGCAAGAGTTTACACTCTTACATGGGAGGAGTGCGAAACACCGCGGATCTGATTTTGATCGAGGGATAACTATTCACTACCAAATAATGGAGGATTGTTAGCGATTATAGCATGATAGTTAGGGCATCTCCAGCGCTGGCCCACAAATTTACACCGGCATCTGTCCGAGGACACTGATGGATGCCATCCGATGCTGCCCGCATACCTTTCGACAACTATATGAACTAACCGGACGAAATTCGTGCAAACAAAGCAAATTTCAAATTAACCGGATGAAATTCATTACATTTCGAAAACTTTTCCTACAAACTGGACGAAATTCATTACATATTTCGCACAAACCGTACTAAAACCTACTGTAAACCTAATCTAAACGATTGCCGGCGCCCGACCACCATGTCCGGCCATGAACCCGAGAAAGTCGGCCATTGCCTTTGCCTCCTCCTCATCCGCCTCGATAACCTCCTCCTCCGGAGCACAAGGTTATAAATATTTCTGCCTCCACGTCACCGTCAAGCGGCTAATCGGCCGCCGATGTTTACCCCACCAAGCTTGGCATCGACAGAGTGGAGTAGCGGTGGCCTTCCCGGGACCAGAGCGGCGGCGACCTACCGTGTACTACTCTTCCTCGCTGCCGGCTGCGCCCGCGCACGCGCGCCGGCTTCGTGGTCATGGAGGCGGAGGGCGGCCGGGGGGTGGCGGCAATCTCCTTCATTTGCTCCTGCGACAGTACGTCGAAGAGAGCTTTGGAGCGCGCCCGGAGCGGAGCCGCCGATGTCCCTCGTCTGCTCCTGCGACAGTACGTCCAAGAGAGCTTCGAAGCGCCCAGAGGCCATGGTTGAAGTGGTGCCGACAGAAGGAAGGGACCGGAGGAGAATAAGTGTGGGTCTTTGGCTATGGCTGGGAGCTGGGGCTCAAGTTAATATAGCGGGCGAATGGCAATGAGCCGCGGCAGACGGATGGACAACTGGCGCCGGAGTAGATTCGTCGGGCGTGAATGCGGACGCTGCTTCAGTGACTTAACTACAGATGCGTTTGGGTTACTAACATGTGGGCCCAACGGGCATCTGGCCGGCATGTCAGTGACACACCAATTCCACCTGCAGTTAAGTCCGGTGAATGCGGCATTGACACTCTGGAGAGACGATGACCGTTTCAGGTGGGAAGCGCGCGCTAGCGGTGCAAGGGGTTTCGGTGTGCAGTGGCACTAAGATCGTCGCTCATGATAGTACATACTCCGTACCATACTACCATAGTACCCTCTCTAGCTTAGGTTGTTTTATAGATTGCCGTTGTGATGGACGATATACATGAGCAAGGCGGTCCGAGTATGACCGTTGGTGTTGAGCCAGGTGAATACATGCTCGGCGTTCGTGTAGGCCTCCATCAAACATCTAAACAGTAATGTCAGGCACCGCCGGGGCGCGCAGGTGATGGGCTCGCCGTTTGCGTTGCGCCATGAGCAGGACTTTGATTTAGAGGGCGACGTGCATGCATTAGCATGCTTTGACAGCGTGGGCGTGAGTGTCTGACGCGAAGTATTTCATTTTCATTTGGCTGACGAGGGTGCGTTGCAGCGATGAGTCCTTGATTTGATTCCCCACATACGCATACTTTTGGTTTTTACAGTATTTCTTTCTCCATTAACAGGTAGACCCGCGTAGATAGATAAAGAACACGAGCTGATGAGGCACATGCAGACTTTTTGACTGGTCAACCAGACTAATACGGAGCTATACGCTGAGCCAGTGATCGTATAATCACCATATCTCGTATACAATGATCAAAGTGAGCTATCAAGACAAGTTCGATGACCGCCAATGCATTTTACTCGGTAATAAATGACCAGGATTGAAGGGGAATCCAAATTTGCTTCGTCTTCTATCCTTGAGCTCTTGACAAACCAATGCACTATATGATTGTCCGGCCACTCCACCCAGAGCTCTCACCAAGCGTCGTTCATGCCACTGCGCCGCACACTAACCGGTAAGGCAGCGATGGCATCCCCCCACGCCGAGTTCCTCGCCGCCCACGACCGCACACAAAATGGTAGGGAAGCGATGGCATCCCGCCGTGCCGAGTTCATCACCGCTCGCGACCTCACAACTATGTGGGAGGAATTTGAAGATGCCAAGGCCGAATGGGCGGTAGAGCAAGAGGCGGCCAGAGCCGCATAGAGGGAGCAGAAAAGTCAGAAAGCACTCAAGAAAAGAGAGGCCCGTCGCCGCAACAAAGAAAAGGACGCACGCGCTGATGCGGAGAGGTCGGCGGAGATCCAAGCACGGTGGGGTGTCGCCGACAAAGCCGGGAAGGAGAACGACGCTATCTGGCCAGCATGTGAGAAGTAGTAGTACTAGTATTTAGTGTGTGTGTCTGTGTCTGAGTACGAGCATGTACCAATACTACTAGTTACTACTGTAGTTTTTAGAGCAAATTACCAGTATATTAGCCTAGACTAAATGGAAAAATTCCTATCCTAAGCATCAAATGGCATCTCTTTCTCTATAGGAATTGAGATGCATGTCATCTCACTTCCTATGATTTTCATATTCCTATCCTATAAACGAAAGGAGGCCTCTGTTGGAGTAACTACTGTAGCTAGCAGTACTACTGGTACAGTAGTTTTCTTCAAGAAGCGGAATTGAACGAAGTCATGATGGTTCCTTCGTCCGAGCAACTTCAAAGTGGGAAGTGGGCCTGTGATTTGACGGCTCATTAGTCATTGTTACTGCGGCGCGACGACCTGGGTGACTCTCCCTTGGAGTTCTACATGCATGGCAAGTGGACCAGGATGGTCGACATCCCACATGTTGGTGAACCGGAGTATTATTTCCGATATCGAGGAGCAAGGAAACCGCGTGGTATAGTATCACTGCTGATTAGTTCACAAAAAGATAGTATCACTGCCGATTTATAATTATTTTTTATTTCTGATGAATGCTAGCGTTTCAACTCTTACGATGAAGGGTGCCAAACATGGCACGTACTGGATGTCCCACACGTCAGTGAAAGGAGTGGGACATGAACATCGTGGTAGAGCCCAGCATAAAAAAACAGCATGGTAGAGCGTCTCCACTTCTTCCACTTCTGGGTCGGAGACCACACGTAGTAGTACTTAGTGGTAGGAACGATACAAAGTGCGACATGGAGAGAAAGACACGTCTAGTTGGAAGGTCTCGGGGCATACACGTAAACAAATATAAAAGTTAATATGTGCCTCCAACTAATATAGTAGTAGTGGAGTACTTAGGCACGTACTCCATAACATCACCGTGCATTGCACGTACAACGTTTAGTGGTAGTACGTAGTAAGAGACAAATGCTGCCCAAGAGTTCCCTTCTCGACCTACTTTTGGGTGTTCGGTAGAGTGTATGGAGGGTGCATGAGTCCACACTAGTTTAGCATAAATACACTAGAAGCATGCATGAAGAGAGCATGCATGAAGAGGGGTGTTGAGTTGAGCATGCATGAAGAGGGAACAACTATGCTGAGACGAGAACACAATCAAACACACCCTATATGCCACGCATGTTCATACCATGTGTGCCTTTCTACTTCACTTACTGCACTACATTACTCAGGTTTGTACGTCCACTCCTGGGTACATGTCCGTCTCGTAGTTCTAGTCCCACGTGTTCTTCATATAGATGGAACGATCCTTGCATAACACGTGCACCTTGATGCTAGATGTCTCGCGTGTTGGCAAAAGGATGAACAAAGCTCACGTAAAAAAATAGAGTGGAAGAACATAGATTCCGGACGACCGAGAAGGAGCAAGGAACCTCGTGGTGGAGCGTCTACACTCATAATATTTAATATTATTCAGCGATATAAAATTAACCAATCATCTCCACAGTGGACTGGAAGAGTACGAAACATGGCAGCCTAGTGTAGTTACATCATACTAGTACATGGCTAACCCATGCTATCACCGTATTTCTTGGCTTCCGTGCGACACCTATCTCTAGTAATCCAGCAGCCCGTATCGCTTCTCCCTCCTCGTCTCTATCAAAGTGCGGTGGGCTGGCGTTTCTGCTGTCTATTGAGGTCGGTTAACTATCACATGTTAGCGACATGCCAAGAGCATTCTAAAAAAATTTCCTTTCACGTTCCGTTTTCAAAAGGAAAAAATCCTTTCACGTACGAATTTGCATGTATGATTTGAGCAACTTGCATGTCCTATACTGCTCCTGTTTGATACTCTAACTTAGCTAGAGGTTAGACTAACTCATGACTAACCCTGAACTAACTGTAGCCAAACAGGTGTTTGGGTAACAGGGTTAGATTGACAATAAATGCACTTCATGGAGAGAGAAAAGTGATTTTTCAGTGGTCCCAATGAGAACTATCTCCAGTTAGCACCTCTTGGGTGGGATAGTTTTTTTTGGTGGGTTCGGTGCAACTTGCTCCAATTTAAACCCTCATGCTTGGATACTTTAGGGCTATTTGAGCCCCAACTAGCTCAAAGTAACTCTAACCCATGGACCCAAACAGGGCCTATGGCCAGTCTCGATGCAGAGCAGTCGTGTGCACCGGGAAGCGGTGCTCTCTCGGCCATCGCGCCACTTCAAAGCCGACGCCAGTGAGAGGTCGCCTCTGCTCTGGCCGGGAATTAATGCGGCACTGACGCTCCAGGGCGACGCTGACCGTTTCATGTGGGAAGCGCGCGCTGGCAAGGGAGTATAGGTTTTGAACCATTTCAGGTGTAGTACTGGTAGTTTGCAAAACTACTCAATTATTGCACTTAGTTTCCTAAGAAATTGTGGTAAAAAACATTACTCCACAGCCCGCTTCGCTTCTCCTTCCTCTTCCACCACCCGCACACATCCGCGGGAAGCGACCGGTCAACCCTTATATAGGAGTGCTAGCACAGAAAGATGCATGCATGACCACTAAAATTTCCATATTAAAGTGCCGCTCCGGCGGGAGTATGGCGTATGTTGTTACCTTCGGCCGGCCCATGGCTACCGGGCGACGGTGACCAGAGAAGAGGCGGCGGGAGGGGAATGAATGCAGCTACTGTTTGGGTTTGCCTTCCGGCTTAAATAAATGCGCAGCATCACATGTACCCGCAGGTGCACAAATTGTAACATATGTGTCTGCTTAAGTGGGCGTCACATAACTGGTGTGTGTGTGAGAGAGATTTTGAGAGATAGAGTGCGTGTGTGCGACTCTACTCTTCGGACATGTACTCAACCTTTTGCATCGGGATATAAGTATAATGGTATTTACTTTAGCTAGTGATTTACGTGGCCATGTTAACGTAGTTGTGTCAAAAAAATGTCACTTCCTGCTCGTGATTTGCGTTATATAATTACAAGCAAGATTCTCATGCATTGCAGGGAACATCAATATGCATTTTTTTACAAAACACCTGTTGTGATTGACCCATGCAGGAGTAATCCCATGTGTAAAAACTAATGATATCTCGAGAATTTTATCGGAAAACTGGTATCTCAAGAATGTCATCGAAAAAATAAAAGATGAGAGATAAGGCGAGGAGGAGTGGAGCGTGGTGGTGACTGGTGGTCGGAATGGGCGGAGGCATGGGGATGGACGGCGTCGGCAGGAGGCAGCGGCCACCATGCATGCTAGATTGTTCCAGAGACTTATTCCTTTTTTAATTGCCGAGCAATGAGGTTGCGGGAGATAATGATGTGGAGAGAGGTGCGGGTATCTTTTGTAAAATTATCATAGTTTGCTTTCTATCCTCATATATAGATCATACGGTCTGTATTACAAGATGGCAGGCACACCATCACCGCCAACTCGTTTTTTTATAAGGGTACAGATGATAAGTTTGCTGACTACTAAAGTAAAGTGGAATTTTTCCATGTTATGCAAGTAAATAAAGGTGATTGTTTATCATACGGGTAAGGTTGGATGAAGGGTGGTAGGAACAAATGCTCCGCCTAGAGCATGTGTGTGAGAGATGGAGTCTTAGTGTGTGTGTGTGTGTATGTGTGTGTGAGAGAGAGATGGAGTCTTAATTTGTGTGTGTGAGAGAGAGAGAGATGGAGTCTGTGTGTGGGGGGGGTGCGTGCATGCGTGTGTGTGTGTGTGTTTGTGTGAGAGAGATGGAGTCTTACTGTGTGTGGGGGCGTGCATGTGTGTGTGTGCGTGTGTGTGTGTGTCACGGGGTCCTCTGTGGTGGATGTAATTTAAGTGTGCATGGCTTCATCATAGAGAGGTGATGTGTATGGCAGAGGCCACCAACGATGGGGTACGAGAGAGAAAATGCCCGTAGAGAGGGAAGAGAAGGTGTGTAAGCGTGAGAGGAGTCAACATCGAGAGAACGTGTTTGTTCGAGAGACACCGAGGAAGACTACTATATATCGATGGTGCATGTAGGCGGGAATTAAACAAAGGGATGGTCTTATTGGTTTCGGGGATATAGGGGAAGAGTAAGAGGCGGCGGGGGGGTTAGCTAGAAGGAGATTATTAAGTGTGAGTGTGTGTTTTACCCATCCAGGTGGAAGTTATGTGCACAAAAGAGGAGAACAATTCGATGTGGCATTAGGATTGAGGGTAATTAACTATGTATGGAGACATAGAGACCTTGAACGTGCATGTGTGAGAGGTATACATGTATACGTGGGATGCGTGTGTGTGCGTGCGCGCATGATCGAGATAAAAGAAAGAAGTCATAACTCATAAGATCAACCACATGGGAGAGACGGAACGGTATGACCATATGCATGCATGTGAGAATGCAGGGAAGAAGGCCCGACAATTGAGCATGTGTTTTTGTCTTTAAGAGATAGTGGCGTGGGCTGGAGCATGCATCTATGGCGAGCAGAGGGAGTGAGGCGCAATGATTGTGCAAAAGAGACCAACCTATAAATGCATATGTATGGAGGGACATATATAGTGTGGGTGATAGGAAGCAAGACTCCATGCGAGAAAGAAATGTTGACGGAGAAACTACAGATAGATACAGAGATGGAGATGCTATCTAGAGGGACATCCGCTAGTTTGGGTGTTGGAGATGACCGTGGGGTGGTTCAAAGGGTCAAGTTATATATGTGTGTGAGAGGGCACTTGACTGCATGTAGAGAGAAACATATGTAGTTTGCGTGATAGGAATCAAGAGTGAGGGTGAGAAAGAAGGTTGATGGAGAAACAGATAAATAGAAAGATAAAGATGCTAGCTAGTGTGCGTTAGAGATAGGAGTCAAGTGGATCAGAAGGCTGGGTTAAGTGTGTGGGTGTGAGAGAGATAGAGAGAGGGTGCATGTGATTCACATACAAACATATATCAGAGAGAAATGAGATCCAGAGAGACGGAGTTTTGTGTCTGCGAGAGAGAAAGATATTTCACAATGAGAGTGATAGATAGAGAGACATATGAGGGAACGCAAGATATCTCTAGGGAGAGAGGGTGTGTGTGAGCGATATACAAGAGAACAATGGAGAAATATGAGTCCCTGGGAGACAGAGTTTGTGTTTGTGTGTGAGGAAGAGATATTGAAGAGGAAGAGTCATAGGTTCTCATATCTAAGGAGCGAAAGACATCTCTGTATGAGGGGTGTGCGAGCGGCACACATGGGAATAGTAGAGAGAAATGAGACCCCGGGAGACAAAGTTTTGTGTTTGTGTGAGAGAAAGAGATTCCACATGGAGAATCATAGTTAGAGACACATAGCAGGGAGCGAGATATACTTAGAGAGAGATAGAGTGATGAAGGTCGAGGGAGAGAGTACCGTCAATGTGTTACGAAGATAAAAGATCATTGTCGACATACAAGTAGCACGAGAGATACCTGAGAGACGATGAACGCGTATAGGTCCAGAGAGATAGTCCTATATAAGCATGAGTGATAGCTATATGAGACGAATATCTAGATTAAAGGGGATTCAAATATTTAAACTGGAGATCACGACATTGATAATATCATAACACAAATTGGTGTATCAAACATGCATATTCATTTGAATTTGGGCACACGTGTAATGTTATATAGTTTATCAATATTGGTGATCCATAGATTCTTCAATTACAAACAATGCATGGTTTATATGCAATTAATGTCTAATCGAGATTACACTATATGTTGCGTGTGTGAAACACATTATACATGTTTGAGAAGTAAAAAAATGCATGAAACACACATTAATTGGAGACAGTTAGCGAGGAATGCATACATTGGATTTCAACATAAAGTGGTTTCAAATATTTCAAAATCCAAATTGATGGATACAACCTTATGAATCTAAGATCATGCCATTTGTAAACCATATTTATGTATAAATGGTGTTGTGCTTTTGAAAGTATATACAAAAAATGATGTATATAGAATGTAATTCCAATTGAAAATGGATCCCGCCCGAAAAAATAGAATACAAACGGGATTCGAATTGAGTTGGCATGGTAAACATGCACTCTGCAAAATTTGAACGAAGCGGGGAAAGTCGCAGTAACCGCCCGAAACCAAAATCTGCGAGATGGAAATCACTACTGCCTATCCCTACCACGCAAAGCCTATCTTCTAGATTTCTATAGGTTTCGGTAGGGGTAGGTTTGTAATTTCACCCAAGCATGACGTAACCGCCTCTCGCCCGGATTCATACACGGTGGCGCCAAAACACAGTGTGTCCTCGGCCGAAATCGACTCCCTCCTTGATTCATATTCATACACGGTGGGCGCCAAAAACAAACTATCGTCGGTAAATATTCGGTGTATGCGAGATTACCGTCCTATCCCCAACCGACTAATGTTGCTGTGATGTAGTAGAAATTTGAAACAGGGGCTAGGTTTGTAAATTTCCTCGCATTTGAGACAAGCGCGCCCTGAATATATGGTTCCCCCTTCCTCTCTACCTCCCTTTTCCCCATTCGTACTACGCCAAAACACCCTCTCCACCCCACCCTCCTCCGTCCGCCGCCGTCCGCCACCCCATCCACCGCCGTCCTCCACCATGCCGGAGCTGATACCCCGATGCTGCTGTCCTTTACAAGAGATCGACCTCTCTCATCCATGGCTTCGGACCGGGATCCTTGCATCCCGTCCTCTCGCTTCATCCCCGCCGTCGTCCGCCTTGCCGGCGCCGCTCCTACGACCGTCTCGTCCACCACGCCCCGCCGCCACCGTCTACCCTCCTAGATCTGCTTCCACACCGCCGACAGCCATCGCTACCGCAGCACCATCAAATTCTCAGCAGATGCGTACACGGCGCCGCACCAGAGGCAGTACTCTTTCGTATCTGCTCAACTTATTTATCGCAACAAGAAAATAGATCGCCACTACTTTACTCTGATTTCTTGTCTTGGTTGCAAAGTTGCTTTTGTCCGGTTTGCACCTTCAGATCCGCCATGGCACGCTCAACACTATACTCCCAATGCTTATGGTTTTGCCTTTTTATATTCCACACTAGTTAAATCACAGTAGACTAAATTTCAAAATTGGGTCAGTCGATTTTTCAGAGCTCGCCGGAGTTCGCCAGTGCAATCGAAGGGGCTAGGGTGGTTGTCGGGCCTCGCCGAACAAAGAAAACTCGACGCGGGTAGGGGTTGGGGCGGGGGTGGGGGTGGGGGTGCCGGAGGAATACATGCGGTGGGGGCCGGTGGTCCGGCCGGCGGCCCGTGCGGTGTTCTGTATGGGAAGAATCAGAGATGAGGAAGAAGAAGGGTTAGGAGACGTAGGATCTTCATCCAACCGCCTGAAATGGTTGAGAGACAGCTGGGAGTTGCATTCTTAATGTGCTCTGGTTCATCATGTGTGGGCACTGCGCAACCAACATTTTATTATCCAAAATCTGCTTGCTCTTATTTACCATGTTCCTCTTCCGTTCTTCTTTAATATGTACTCCCTCCATTCCTAAATACAAGTCTTTGTATAGATTCCACCATGGACTACATATGGAGCAAAATGAGTGAATCTACACTCTAAAATATATCTGGATACATCTGTATGTGATCCATAGTGGAAATCTCTACCAAGACTTATATTTTGGAATGGAGGGAGTATGATAGTAGTACAGTATGTTCCTTGTACTGAAGATGAGCAGGGACATTTGCAGTGTAGAGGTCTATACGGTCGGTTATGATGGACACTTTGAGCCTCTTTGATTCGTAGGATCTTGTAAACATATGAATAGGATTTGTAGTGGCCTGCCCACTTGAATCCTATAAGAATAGCAAGGAAATGCGGGGAGCTGTGTCACCTTTGAGAGTTACACTGATATTAACAGTACCGCACCTTCACTTGAAGAGAGCTGGTATCCGAAGCCTTTCTAGCCGTACCGGCAATACTAGCACATATATTCCAGCAAGTTCCACTTTGCTGATTTTACTCTGATGCTTAAGGTTTTCCCGTTATATCTACACTATGATATGTGTAGCTGCTTTGTGTCGCACTAGCAGCAGTCCACTCTTGAAGCTAAACACTGCAATGACTTACAAAATTGGCACCAAGGCGTTGAGTGCCATTCTGGATGCAATGAAACTCATACGCTCCCCACCTGTTGATTCTTGTTCAGAATATGATCCTAGTGACTATTCTAACCTCGAGGAGTCAAAGGCAGATGGCCTGTCCTGTTCACCCATCAAGGTGCATGTTCTAATTTGGCAATGTTTTATTGATTGCGGGTATCTTGCATATGTTTTCTTGCATTTCTTCTACTTTGTTGCACTGCCATCTGCTTAGTTTACTCATCATACATGTCGAGATGCCATGCCCATCCATTATCAATACATATTCCATCTATCATCATACCATGTTTTTCCACTCAAATGTTGTTCTTGTGCATCAGACATCAAAAAGGAAGAGGGTGATTGCAGAACCTAAAGGAGCACCAGCAAAGTCCTTGAAAAACGTGGTGGTGCCAGAGAAATCAGACGGCACCCCACTTATATTGGTTGTACAACCAGTGACACAAAACGTAGGACCGACTCTAGCAGACTGTACCCATACTTCACTGGCCACACCACTAGCCCCACCACACAGGACCTGCACTCCAGCAAAAGGTATACCGATTTCATTTGCCATAGCACCAGCTGTACCACAGAAAAATCCCACTCCAGCAAAAAGTACAGCAAGTCCACCGGCCGAAGACCTATCCCAACTGCAGAGACGGCCAATTCCTGCAGATTGGAACCCCATTCCATTTATTCCCAGCTTTAAAAGACAATGCTTTCAATGTTTTTAGGGACTACATGCATATTTTCACATCTTCCTGTCCAACTTACGTGTAAGTGCTATTATTCATGGTTATTATTTTCCTGTTTTCTGCTGATTGAACACATCAATGATTTACATTACATTATTGTAACTAGGCGAGGGTCAATCTGGATAGTCATGACGAGCAAAGCTTGCTTGTGCTTTTCAAGGAAGCATGGTAGCAGTATCGGTGTTACCTGAGGAAATCACACTTTGATGGCAAGACTATAAACGAATTTCCGGTGAAGTCTCCTGTGCTAAATTTAGAAGACATTGAATGGAAAAACCTTGTTATGCACTGGCCTCGTTCCCAGGATGAGGTACTGTCTATGAAATCACATGACAATTTGAATTTCTACTTTTCCGCATGTGCCTTACAGATCTTTTTTGCAGGAAATCTGCTCGAAGAAGAATTCCGGTTTGACAAGAACGATAGCATATCGCAAATATGCTGCCCGCTGCTTTGCTCTTGTTAGTACCTGTTGTCCTGTATCACTGTACTTGCATACATACCTGGTTCATTATGTGATAGCAGTATGCATGATAGCTTGCTTATCAATTGTCCGCTCCAAATTATCTGATCTGTATGAATGGTTACATTAGTGTAGAATATATCCAATGCCAATGTTTTTTAGCTCTGCATTGTTCTTGTAAGTACATGTTGTCCTTTATTAGTGTACTTATAATGACAGGTAGTTGTTCATGTACCATCACTCTGCAGCTTATTTTCCTTTGCCCTCCATTTTCTACACATCAGATCTATATTTACTCTTCCCATAAGGTTGGTACTGAATAAGTTTAGCTGTGCATTGCTCTTGGCTGTACCTTTTGCCTGTATCGCTGCACTTACATTTATAGCTACTTGGTTATGTAGCATCACTCTTCATCTTATCTTTAATATTCTCCATTTTTTCGTATATTATCACATCTATATTTACTCTTAACAAAATGTAGAATAAAGGCAATGCTTTTGAAGAAGATTCTGTGGTAAACTTCTTGAATTGCCCCCCCCCCATCAGCATGGACAAGGCCTTTATAGAGCCTGTCTTCACCTATAATGTAAGTTTGTCCATCTCAAGCCTTCAAACTTTGTTGTATATATTTGGTTAGGCATGACTGCAACAGCTGTTTATTTTTGGTGTTTGCATCAAATTGCTTGTTTAAAGTTTATTATGTAGTTCATAAACAAAAGTTTGTCCTTTCTCAATTTAAGTTTTCAGTTGTACAACCAAGTTCCTTCTTCATACCATGTAAATTAAACTATATAGAGCAAGTGATCTTCTTTTGCACTGCATGTATGCTTCTGTTCTTCATCCGTAATCCAGTGGTGTGGTGAACCTACCCACTACAACACAATGTCATATTCTGCAATGTCTTAACTATGAACAATGTCATATCATTCTACTATTATTTAAACCATCTCTTTATTTGCCAATCTAAAATGGTATAAATTGACAGCACACTAACCATTGATACTTATGAGTTCTTGATCTGTAATCCAGTGGTGTCGTGAAGCTGCCAACTCCTTCACAATGTCATTTCCTGCCATGTCTTGACCTGAACAATACCATATTGTGTTAATGGAATTTTAAACTATGTCACTTTATTCGTCAGTAAGAAATGTGATGAATTGTCAGCACTGATACTTTTATGTGCAAAATCTGTCATATGTCTGCTTGTTTATCTTTCAGAGTGATGAGATATAAGTGTTGAACAAGCGCAGTCTCATCATCTTGCTCAGCTGCTTGTGCTGCAGCTCCCCAGCAGGGCTAACCTTTCTTGAACTCTATTGAAGTGCTGTCGGTTTTGTATATTATTTTGTCGGCGTGTTTATTTGCTCTGGTGGCGATCTTTGATGCCGAGTGTATGTAATCTGCTGTCTGCTTGTGCTTTATTATCATAGTGGCGAACTTTGATGCCCAGTGGATGTAATATGCCGTAATTTCTTTATTGTATAGTCTATGTTTTTTATTATTCATGATGCTGTAGTTATTTTACTATATATATATATCCTGTCTTCGCAGTAAACCGGCCAAACCGTAAAATTATGGTACATAATCAGGTCGTCATGCAATCACGATGTAGGTTGGGCCTGAAACGTGTCGAACAGCTCACGGGCCGGCAGCAGCCCGAAATGAACCTCGGCCCATGATTGTGCGAATCAAATCACGGGCTTTTAACAGGCCAAAATTGTCTTGGTCCTTGTTTGGCCCAATCAGATATCGGCTGCGAGCAGGCCGGATGCAAACGGAGCCGTAGTTAGGCCCTACTATATGACGGGCTTTTAATAGGCCGAAATTAATATAGGGTCAAAATGTTAAACAGGCCCTTAACAGGCCAAAACTAATATCAGGCCGAATTATTAAGTGGGCCTTTAGCAAGTAGGCCCAAAAGCATAGTGTCCAGTTGACGGGCCGAATCTGATATGGGCCATAATTGAGCCCAAAGCCTCTTAAAGGGCCGGACCTGATCTGGGCCGTAATTTGGCCCAGAACGTGGTAGGCTTTTAATGGGCCGGATCTCATATGGGCTACTATTAGGCCCGGAGCGTGGCAGGCCATTAATGTACCGGATCAAATATGGGCCGGCATTTGGCCCAAAACATGGCAGCCAGTTAATGGGCCGGCCTACTAGGGTCCTCAAAATCTTGTGGGCCTACAACTGGGCCGGTCCATTAATGTCGGTGAAATCTCGTGGGCCTTTAGTTGGGCCGGCCCATTATGATCTGCAAGAATCTTGTGGGCCTTTACCTGGGACAACCTATTATGACACACAAAAATCTTGTGGGCCTTTACCTGGGCCGGCCGATTATGGCCCGCAAAATCTTGTGGGCCTTTAGCTGGGCCAGCCCATTATGGTCCGCAAAATCTCGTGGGCCTTTAGCTGGGCCGGCCCATTATGGTCCGCAAAATCTCGTGGGCCTTCAGTTGGGCCGGCCCATTTACACTTGATGGGTCGGTCCACGTGTCAACATATCATAGGCGCGTCTCGCCCATTGGATGAGTGACACCTGTGCCAATGCTGACCTAACACGTGTCTCCTCCAGCCAGTGATGATTTTACACGTGGAAAATCCCCATTGGTCGGGGCTATTAACGGGTTATCGGATCCAAAATCCGACCCGATAGCTTAACGGCGTTCCGTTACGGTGGATGCCACGTGTCGGTCACCCTTGACGAAAGCACTTCTGTGATACGTGATTTATCATCATGGAAGTGGACACTTCCGTGATGATAATTTTGGTAATGTCATGGAACACTTCTACGGTAGCACAGGTATCACTATCTTGATTCTGTCATAAAATCGTCATGGATGTACATGCATGACAGAAAACACGACCTACTGTGACAAACACGTATCATCACGGAAGTGTATTTTTTGTAGTGCCAACAAGGGGGAAGCTACTAGTGATCAAGTTCCTTTGACTAGTGGTAGAAGTGGAAATGGCATCTTTGCCCATGTTGAACCTCCACTTACTTATGGAGGACCGGTTCCCTCCACGCATATGAATCATGTTGGTCCTCCTCCTAAGCTTCTGAAAAATGAGGATTTTGCTTCTTGGGTGTATCGCTTTAAACGTCATTTAAATCATAGTTCTACTAATCTTTGGAGAATTATTGAGCAAGGTTTCTACCTGCATGATCCAAGCAACTTCACTCCTAGAGAAGTCGCGGACCATCAATTCAACGAGTCCGCTCTCTTCATTCTCCAAGAAGAAATTCCTCCCGAAGATATTGCACACCTCCGACCTTTCATCATGGCCATGGAAGAATGGCAACATGTTGTTTCCATTTACAAGGGAAGTGCAAGCATTCAATGCTCCAACTTTGAAGTGGTGCAAGATGAAGCCGATGAGTTTGCGATGAATGAAGATGAAGAACCTCGTGAGCTTTACCGGAGAATAACCACCCTCGCGGTCTCACTCTGAGATCATGGGAGCAAGGATACGGATGACAATTGGATCAAGCACAAGTTTCTCAAGGCCATGATGCCCTACCACAAGGCCATGTCCTCTGTCATCCGTCAAAGGCCGGACTTTCAAGCCTTGTCCTCAAGTGAAGTGTTGGATGAATTTGTTGCTATGAGGATCTTGGACAAGACCGCTGACAATGCGGTGTTGTGTTCTCAATGATCAAAGAAGCCTAACCTTGCTTTGAAGGCCAAGGCTAGTGCGGAAGAAGAGGGTGAAGAGGAAGAAGAGGAGTGTTGCCCCGAAGATACCAAATATGCTTATCATGAGCACACGACTCTCGCTTCACGACAATTTTGGAGCAAGAAGAACTCAAGGCACAACTTCAACAAGAACAATTCAAGTGGCACCAAGGGCAAGCAACGTGTGAGGACATGCTATAATTGTGGCAATGTGAGCCACTTTGTTGTGGAATGCCCATATGAGAAGAGGGTAGACAATGGCTGCAAGCTTATCCAAAAAGACAAGACCAAGTCCTTCCGCAACAAGAACAACTTCACCAAGAATACTCCTCCCAAGGGGTTGGTGGCACAAGAAGAGTACAATGAGGATGATGATGACGATGAAGACAGTGAGACGGTTGCCATGGCCTCCGTTGCCATTGCAACAACTCCACGTGTGTCCCTCTTCGACTCACCCAACGAGAACATCATCGCCATGTGCTTCATGGCCAAAGCCACCAATAAGGTAACCCACAACAGCAAAACCACCATCACTAATAATCCTTCCTTGACGGATTGCATTGATGAAAGTGAGGGGTCGAAGGAGGAAGAAAATGAATTTGAGTCTTTTATGAGTAAGCTCAAGGGTAAACCCAAGAAGCACTTCGTTGCTCTCTTGGAACAACTTGGTGAAGCCAATTACATGACCGAGGCTCACGAAGAAACCATCTCTAAGATCGAAAGGCATAGTTGTGACTATGCCGATGAGATATCGAATCTCTCTAATGCGCTTGAGGAAGAGCGTGGTCATCGTTTGGATCTTGAGGAGTCACACATCGATGATCATGCTAAATTAAAGAAAGATCTTGATCATGCTCTTGTTTTATCTCATGTGCTCAATTCCGAGAAGGCTAAACTTGGGGTTGACCATGCTATTCTCAAGGAGGAATTTGATATACTTGACAAGGCTCACAAGGCCTTGAAGAGTGCTCATGCTAGCCTCAAAGAGTCTCATGATCAACTCCAAGTGAAGCTAACTATTGGGGATATAACTACTGGGTATGAACGGCCCAGGAGAGGCCAGGTTATACCACTGGCGACTTATCAACGAAGATGGCGGGTCATAGCAAGCCCATTGACGGCCCAAGACCCAGAGGCGGCTTAAGGCCCAAAGCGGGTGAACCGCCATATGTGTATGACTTGTTGTGTAAGGCAAACGTAGTTATTCATCGAGTCAGACACGCTGTGTATGAGCCGGCCGGGGCTCCGTGAGCCGCCAGGTGTCTTCCCGTGTATATAAAGGGCCAATTCGGCGGTGGTTTAGGGACAAGAAACAAGAGATCGAGAACTAGGTCAAGCGTATTCGCTCCCATGTAATAGAAATCCAAGAAATACAACCCCAACTGGAGTAGTCCTTTACCTTGATTGCAAGCGGCCGGACAAGTATAAACTCTCAGTGTCCTTTTGTCCCGATTAACCCCTTTAAGCTGGCCTAGTTGTGATGGCTCCATGACTAAGTCCTTCTAGGACATCTGTCGTGTCAAGTCCACGACAGTTGGCGCCCACCGTGGGGCTTGAACCCACGACTACTCGTGTCAAGTCCATGACAGAGGTTCTGAGCTAGAGGAATGAGTAATTACCTCTGCATCATCTGCATGGCTGGCCTCTGCTTCATCCTGATAATAGTCATTGTCAATAAGATGTACAAAAAACGAGCCAAGGGAATCAAGTTCTACCTCCGACTCGTCATCATCATCCTTGTCTTCCAAATTGAATAAGTCAGCAGGATTTGTCTTCTTCTTAGCAGGCTTTTTGACACCCTTGCTTTTCGTCTGGGGTCTCTTGGCCGGCTTATCCTGTAGCTTCCTAGACCAAAAAGGTGAATTGGCCTGTAAAAAAATTTGAATGAGTGTGAGCAGCCAGTACAACTGAAAATATGATTTAAGCATGAGGTTGATTCAAAACTTATAGCTGGCGGTTTATTAAGGACGCAGAAGGGATTCAATCCAACTTGGCTGCAGTCTTCCAAGCCCTCATTTAGCAGAGTTTTGGTCATATTATTGATATCTTCATCGGTTATTTCAATCTGACCGTGGTGTTGCGGATCTGTTAAAGCGACGGTGTACTCGCACATTAAGCGGGGTCGGCGGCTTAGAGGCAAGATTCTCCAGGCGACCCAGCATCGAACCAGATCAATCCCGGTCAAGCCGTTGGCCATCAACACCCGGATCTTTGAGACAACCGGCATGTATTTCTTCCGCTCAGCTATGTTGATGCAATCTGGAAAATGGTGTATGTTGCTAAGCCGGCTGGCACGATAACCCGACAACGGATTTTCCCCTTCTGGCAAAGTATCTTGGTAGTAGAACCAAGTCTGGTTCCAGTCTTTGGGGTGACTATGAAGAGTGGCAGCTGGGAAGGTGGCTTCTTTCCAGCGCTGAATGGAAATGTCGCCTAGCTCTAGGCTAGGCCTGTTTGTGAACTCGTTTTTCCGGTTTAAATAGTAGAACTCCCTAAATAGTTCTGCAGTGGATTCCTATTGAAGGTACACCTCGCAGAAAACTTGGAAGTTGTAGATATTTGAAGCGGAGTTTGGTCCGATATATTGTGGATGGAGTTTGAAAAAATGCAGTACGTCGCGGAATTTTTTTGAGCTAGGAGGGCTGAAGCTCCGGTTTATGTGATCAGTGAAGACAACTACTTCACCGTCCTTAGGCTCAGGACGAGTTTCATTGCCCGGAACCCTCCAATGGATGACATCCTTTTTGGCTAGGATGCCAGTCTGAACATATTCATTCAAATCCTCCTCGGTGACCCGGGAAACAACCCAGTTGCAGGCAGTGACAGTCTTGAACATTTTTGAGGAAAAAGGCCTAACAAAAAGAAGCACTACCGACTTAAGATCATGTTATTAACCGGACCAATGATTCAAAGGTAAAATTGCTATAAATGGCTGAGTAGATTAAGCCGGAGGATGAACTGAAGTATGCAGATATTCATATTGGCGGCTTAAGAGGGGACTAATGGTACCTACCGGGTTAAGGATTCTGCTATTAAGCCGGACAGAGTTTAAAAGGTCAATTATATTATGTAGAACCAAATTATGTAGATGAATAAGCAGTCATGGTTAAACCGGAGAAATATTGCCGAGTCATGTAAGTTATGAAGTATATGATGGCGGTTCAAACAAAGCATAATGTTATATGGTGAATCATGGTTGGCTGGATAAGCCGCCATGGCAGTTATGATACTTCAAAGATATTAGTGAGATTCTGCCAAGTGTTGGACAAACATATTTTACAAGCTGGAGCAATAATTTTGGATCTACCACAGTTCAGAAAAAGCAGAAAAATTCTAAACCTAAGGTGGCAGCCGTAAAAAGATTGGATGCCCCGATGATATCTTCTATGGAGAGATACTATTCTAATGATGAAATGAATACTAAAACTACTACCGCGCAAGGTTTATAACTTACCCAGATTAAAAGCTATCAGAGTTGAAGGAAACAACGAAGAACAACAAGGGCACCAACGAACTGCCCAAACCATAATGCAGATCTAAAGTAAAAGGAAAGATGCACTTACAGGTGATGAGGAGCAGCGGTGGCATGCCGGAGTTCTCTGGTCCAGTCAGGTCGATGCAGCAGCCTCAGTTGATGCAGCGGTTGGAGGTCGCGGTGGTGGAGCTCGGGCGACAGAGGAGATGTGAGAGGAAGACGAAGGCAAGGAGGTAGTGGGGAAATGGTAAAGACCCCGCCCCTATTTATGAGGGGATGGATACAAGGCATGTGCGGGAATCAAGGAAGCCGAAAACATCATGTGCCTATATGGGCGCCTTGGTTTTCGGGATGGTTATTAATATAAGGATCAGTTAAGATGCTCTGGGCCTTGACGCCTTGTGCGAAATTAATGCGGAATGACATCATGGCGGGTTAGGAAGATTCGGTAAGCTGACGTCATGGCAGGTGAGGGAGTCCTGGATTAGGGGGTGTTCGGGTAGCCGGACTATACCTTCAGCCGGACTCCTGGACTATGAAGATACAAGATTGAAGACTGCGTCCCGTGTCCGGATGGGACTTTCCTTGGCGATGCGTATATTCAAGATCTCCTACCATTGTAACCGACTCTATGTAACCCTAACCCTATCCGGTGTCTATATAAACCGGAGGGTTGTAGTCCGTAGGCAATCAACTCCATACACAACAATCATACCATAGGCTAGCTTCTAGGGTTTAGCCTCCTTGATCTCGTGGTAGATCTACTCTTGTACTACCCATATCATCAATATTAATCAAGCAGGACGTAGGGTTTTACCTCCATCAAGAGGGCCCGAACCTGGGTAAAACATCGTGTTCCCTGCCTCCTGTTACCATCCGGCCTAGACACACAGTTCGGAACCCACTACCCGAGATCCGCCGGTTTTGACACCGACATTGGTGCTTTCAGTGAGAGTTCCTCTGTGTCGTCGCCTTTAGGCCCGATGGCTCCTTTGATCATCAACAACGATACGGTCCAGGGTGAGACTTTTCTCTCCGGACAGATCTTCGTCTTTGGCGGCTTCGCTCTGCGGGCCAATTCGCTCGTCCACCTGGAGCAGATCGAAAGCTACGCCCCTGGCCATCAAGTCAGGTTTGGAAGCTTAAACTACACGGCTGACATCCGCGGAGACTTGATCTTCGACGGGCTCGAGCCACGGCCAAGCGCGCCGCACTATCTCGAGGGGCATGATCTAGCTCTGGCCCCGGACAGTGTCCTGGAGGCCGCACACGCATCGGTTCCGACCCCTAACTCAGAGCCTATTGCGCCAATCGAGGATGAGCGGTTGGACGTCACCTCGGGGGCTGCGATCCCGAAAGCGATCGAGCCAGACGCTAGCCCCGCACTCTGCACGACCCGTGACTCCGAGGATCCGAACTCCTTCCCGGACTCCGAACCCCCCGCGCCCCTACCAATCGAATCCGATTGGGCGCCGATAATGGAGTTCACCGCCGCAGACATCTTTCAGCATTCTCCTTTTGGCGACATCCTGAATTCTCTTAAGTCTCTCTCTTTATCAGGAGAGCCCTGGCCGGACTACGGTCAGCGTGGGTGGGATACGAACAATGAGGAAATTCAAAGCCCACCCACCACCCACTTTGTAGCCACTGTCGACGATCTAACCAACATGCTTGACTTCAGCTCTGAAGACATCGACGACATGGACGACGATGTAGGAGGCGAACAGGAACCAGCACCTGTAGGGCACTGGAAGGCCACCTCGTCATATGACATATATATGGTGGATACTCCAAAAGATGGAGATGGCGATGGAACAGTGGGGGATGACGCCCCCAAGAAACAGCCAAAGCGCCGGCGTCAGCGGCGCCGCTCTAAATCCCGCCAAAGCAAAAACGGTGATTCCGGCACGGGAGATAATACTACCCCGGATAGCACCGAAGAACACCTACCTCAGCAAGATTCGGCACAGGAAGATGGAGAAGCCAGCCCTCATGAGAGAGCGGCAGACCGAGAGGTCGAGGATGATAACTATACGCCTCCCTCCGAAGACGAGGCAAGCCTCGATGACGACGAATTCGTCATACCATCAGACCCCGCCAAACAAGAGCGTTTTAAATGCAGGCTTTTAGCCACGGCAAGCGGCCTCAAGAAAAAGCAGCAACAGCTTCGAGCTGCCCAAGATTTGCTAGCTGACAGATGGACTAAAGTCCTTGCGGCCGAAGAGTATGAACTCGAACGCCCCTCCAAGAGTTACCCGAAGCGCAGGCCGCTACCCCGATCAGAGGAGGAAGCACCTACATCACCAGCGCCTGACATGGCAGGCCGACCACCTCACGGCCGCGACAGAGAGGCCTCTCGACCCTCCACCCAAGCCATGCCCTGACGCCGCTCAACTAAGGCACGGGAAAATGCGTCCGACCTGCGAGACATACTGGAGGATAAGGCAAGACAAACAAGATCGATCTACGGATCGCGCAGGCGC
The DNA here is from genome assembly GCF_056163025.1 of Triticum urartu. Taxonomy (NCBI): domain Eukaryota; kingdom Viridiplantae; phylum Streptophyta; class Magnoliopsida; order Poales; family Poaceae; genus Triticum; species Triticum urartu. The sequence continues at coordinate 140,680,758 of NC_141876.1, read as the reverse complement.
CCTACGGCATGTGACAATGATCTTCACTCCGGATACAACAAATCCGGCCGGGCCGAACACAACAGACATAGCTCTTCCGAGCTGCGTCGTGATATAGCCCAGTACAGAGGCGCCGCACACCCGCTATGCTTCACGAATGAAGTAATGGATCATAAAATCCCAGAGGGTTTCAACCCGTAAAAATCGAATCATACGATGGCACAACAGATCCGGCGGTATGGTTCGAGGATTATCTCCTTCACATCCACATGGCACGCGGCGATGATCTACACGCCATCAAATACCTTCCACTCAAACTTAAAGGACCGGCCCGGCATTGGCTTAACAGCTTGCCAGCAGACTCAATTGGTTCTTGGGAGGACCTGGAAGCCGCATTCCTCGACAACTTCCAGGGCACTTACGTGCGACCACCGGATGCCGACGACTTAAGCCACATAATTCAACAGCTAGAGGAATCGGCCAGACAATTATGGACACGGTTCCTAACAAAGAAAAACCAGATAGTCGACTGTCCGGACGCAGAGGCCCTAGCAGCCTTCAAGCATAACATCCGCGACGAGTGGCTTGCCCGGCACCTGGGATAGGAAAAGCCGAAATCCATGGCAGCCCTCATGACACTCATGACCCGCTTTTGCGCGGGAGAAGACAGCTGGCTAGCTCGCAGTAACAAATTATCAAAGAACCCTGGTAATTCGGATACCAAGGACAAAAGTGGCAGGACACGTCGGAATAAGCAAAAACACCACGTTAGCAGCGACAGCAATGAAGACACGGCAGTCAATGCTGGATTCAAAGGCTATAAATCCGGTCAGCGGAAAAAGCCATTCAAAAAGAATACTCAGGGCCCGTCCAGTTTGGACTGAATACTCGATCGCTTGTGCCAGATACATGGCACCCCCGAAAGGCCAGCCAATCACACTAACAGGGATTGTTGGGTGTTCAAGCAGGCAGGCAAGTTAAGGGCCGAAAACAGAGACAAGGGGCTGCACAGCGATGACAAGGAGCCCAAGTCGCCGAACAACAATGGACAGAAGGGCTTTCCCCCACAAGTGCGGACGGTGAACATGATATACGCAACCCACATTCCCAAGCGGGAGCGGAAGCGTGCGCTACGGGACGTATACGCGATGGAGCCAGTCGCCCCAAAGTTCAACCCATGGTCCTCCTGCCCGATCACTTTTGATCGAAGGGACCATCCCACTAGCATCCGTCATGGAGGCTTCACCGCATTGGTTCTCGACCTAATCATCGACGGATTTCATCTCACAAGAGTCCTCATGGACGGCGGCAATAGCCTGAACCTGCTTTATCAGGATACAGTGCGGAAAATGGGCATAGATCCCTCAAGGATTAAGCCCACAAGAACGACCTTTAAAGGCGTTATACCAGGTGTAGAAGCCAACTGTACAGGCTCAGTAACACTTGACGTGGTCTTCGGATCCCCGGACAATTTCCGAAGCGAAGAGTTAATCTTCGATATAGTCCCGTTTCGCAGTGGCTATCACGCCCTGCTTGGACGAACCGCATTCGCAAAGTTCAATGCGGTGCCGCACTACGCATATCTCAAGCTCAAAATGCCAGGCCCTCGAGGAGTAATTACGGTCAACGGAAACACCGAACGCTCCCTCTGTACGGAGGAGCATACGGTGGCTCTCGCAGCGGAGGTACAAAGTAGCCTTCTCAGGCAATTCTCCAGTCCGGCCATTAAAAAGCCAGACACTGCCAAGCGCGTCCAGCGTAACCCACAGCAGGACCGCCTGGCACACCCTGAGCAAGCATAGCAATGCGGCCCCAACCCCAGCTTTTGCGACATAGCGAAACCGGTACCTCGCGTACATAACTACGCCCTTGAAATACCATGGGCATAGGGGAAGGGGCTGCCGGATTCTTTTTTTAATTTTTTCTTACTTTCAGGACTCCATACTTCGGACGACCTGTTCGGCAATTCGACTGCCGCACAAACGATACAAGATCCAGGGAGGCAGACAAGCCATGCCGCATTATGGAACTCCTAGGTGGTCTCTGTTACGAGCGGTATACCTGTTTTAAATACAATTCCGCGGCCTGCCCCTGGTCAGGACATACTGAATAGTCCAATATCTTTTGCTTACCACACTATTTGTATCATTCGGCTTTGATAAATAGCCTCTCTATAAACAATGCTTAGCTTCTTGTCTATTTTTTGCATTATCTTCTTTTCACATTTATGTTTATTAAATGACATGGTTGCACCCGTACACCATGGTACGGCAAACACGCCAGGGGCATCAGTACCCCTCATAATGGTGTGAGAAGTCCGTACACTTTCACAAGTGCGGCACCCCGAACTTATAGCACTATATCCATCGGCTCCGAATCATGATTTGGGTCAATAGTTGGGTTTGCCCGGCTCCTATATTTTGGTGCCTTACGTTCCGCTCTATCGGCTAAGGTAGCACTAGGAGAACCACTGCGATTGTGCCCCGGTTCAGCTGGGTTAAGCACCTCAGTGGAGAAAGCTAAAACTGACTGTCATGATGTGGCGAGAGACCGGTCGCTGTTCGAGAGGTTTTTCGAGTCCCTAAAGGCTTATGCCGCTTCAAGCGAGGAGCTGGCTTTGTCCGGCCAAGGCGTGGATAGCGCCCGAACTCGGTCTTCCGAACTAGGGGCTTCGCCGAAATTTAAAATTATAGAGTTCTATGGCTAAGTGAGAGTGTTCAAGCATTATAGTCCGATTGCCTGGTTCGTTGTGCTGAGCGCCTCCCTCAAAGGACCCAACTATGGGAAAAAGAGCGCTCAGGTTTATCCCGAACACCCCAGCACTAGTGGCACGGGGGCAGAAGCCGACGACTGGCCATCTCTCAATTTTTGATAAATGGCCGCACAGAAAGTAATATTTTAAATTCAATAAGCATTGCTTAGCGCATATGAACAAGTTTTCAGTGCACAGGATAAACACGAGCGAGTTCATTCAAATATCACATCCTTGGTACATTCATCCGCCACAAGGCGGGCACCTGCAAGAACATCCTTGTAGTAGTTCTCGGGCTTGCGATGCTCCTTCCCCGGCGGCGGCCCGTCCTTCACAAGCTTCTCACCGTCCAGCTTACCCCAGTGCACCTTTGCACGGGCAAGGGCCCGACGGGCACCTTCGATGCAGACGGAGCGCTTGATGACCTCAAGCCTCAGACAGGCCTCCACCAGCCGCCGCACCAGCCCGAAATAGCTCCCAGGCAGGGCCTCTCCGGGCCACAGCCGAACTATGAAGCCCTTCATGGCCTGCTCGGCCGCCTTGTGGAGCTCGACCAGCTGTTTCAGCTGGTCGCTCAAGGGCACAGGGTGTCCGGCCTCAGAATACTAAGACTAGAACACCTTCTCCGTCGAGCTACCCTCTTCAGAGCGGTAGAATGCAGCGGCATCGGATACGCTGCGGGGAAGATCTGCGAATGCCCCTGGAGAGCTCTGGATTCGGGTAAGTAACTGGTAGTTCACTTTTATATTTCTGCTTTGCATAAAGAATGCCTTACCCGCTGCTATCTTCCTCATCTCCTCCAACTCTTGGAGGGCCTTTTGGGCTTCGGCCTTGGCAGCCTCTAGGGCCGTTGCAAGCTCGGATGCTTGCGCCTTCGACTCCAGCTCCAAACTCTCATGTTTTTTCATGAGAGCCTGAAGCTCTTGCTGCACCTCGCCGACCTGAGCCCCAAGTCTGTCTCGCTCGGTGCGCTCCGCAGCCATTTTCTTTTCGGCCTCAGACAGCGCCTGCTTAAGGGTCGCCACCTCAGTTGTGGCCCCTACAATAAGCAGTACAATCCTGTTACTCTTTTTGCAATCAAGCCTTTTTATAGGCACTTTTTCTGTAAGGTATTTCTTACCTTCTTCCTCCTCGAGCCGCCGCTCGGAAAGTCCGAGCTCTTGCTCGGTCCGCTCGAGGTCCTGCTTCAGGACACCCACCTCCGTAGTCAGTGCGGCGGTGGATAGCAGCGAAGCCTGCATACGCATATTGACTCTTTTTTTAGACTCCTGCGAAATTTAATAGATCCTCTATTCGACTTTTCTTTCCGAATGCCAAACAGAGCATCAGGGGCTACTGTCTATGCGGTAATATTTTTACATATTTTTACTTACCTCGAAACCTGTTAGAAGGCTAGCGCAAGCTTCAGTCAGTCCGCTCTTGGCGGACTGAACCTTCTGGATCACCGTACTCATAATAGTACGGTGCCCCTCGTCGATGGAGGCATCATCAGGCACCTCCAGCAGATTGTCCGGCACCTCCGGTTGGACGGAGGCCGCCGGCTCAGAAGGCTTGCTCCTCTTGGAAGGAGTTCGCCTACCGCGGTCCGGAACTGTGGAAGATTCCGGCGTGGTGTCCGGCACAAAGCCGGACTGAGAGCCCTGGGGAGCCTTATCCCCTTCACTCCTGGAGTCCGGGAGGTTGCCTTGCGGCTCCTCCGGGACCACCTCCTCCTGCCCCGGAGCTTGTCGCGACACCACTTCGGTGTCGTCTGCAGTGCGGGGGGAGACAGCGGGCGGAACTGAGTTCACGTCCGATGAGTCCAGGGAGCCTCCCGACGATTCGTCGAATTCGGCCCGGGGTGGACTGCATAATTAAATTCGACATTAGGGAAAGCTGTGCAACAAAGGAACATCATGAGTTACTCTGATATCCGAACTTACGATTTCGCCGGACGCTTGGCCCTATTTGGCCGCTCCTCTTTGCCCTCTTCGGCGTTGGGGACGTAGTCCGGCGGAGGGGTCTTCCTTTTCCTAGACAATATGGGTGGAGTGGAAAACCCAGTCTGCGGAGGAAGTGGGGGAGAAATACTACCCTCTCATGGGGCCTTGGGGTGGGGAGAAGCTGCCCCTCTTCGGGAAGCCGGTGTGCGATGTCCTTGGACAGGTATCCGGCCTTCCTCAGCTTCTTGAATTTACCCTCCGTGGCGGAGGAGACCATCCACTTGCCTCCCGCTCCGGACATTGCTGGAGAAGGTTGAGGTGGGAAGTGCGGGCTTGGGCGCTGGAGCTCGGGTGCGCAGGAGATGGATAGGCAAAGGTGGAAGAAGGCGTAGGTAAAAAGGTGGATCCTTGTCCCCTTATATGGGCGGATGCGGTTGTGCGTCCCCACCTGCCTAGTAAAACTCGCTTGCCTCCCAAGCACCGTGATAAGTGGCGCGGTTGGGTTACCCACGTCCCTATTAATGAGAATCCCGTAAAAGGGGGGTACACGATCTCTGCTTTGACAAGACATGCCAAGGAAACCGCCTCGCAAAACACGCTGAGATGGAAAAGTGAAAACGATTCGAGTTAAGGACTTGGCTGTAGTGTGTTGACGCACTGCGGAATACGTCAGCAGATTTGATTTGTGTTAATATTATTCTCTCTATGGCAATATGTGGAAGCTTATTTTGCAGAGCCGGACACTACTCTTGGTGTTTACAATCTTCTATGAAGGACTTGGAGGAGGAACCCGCCTTGCAATGCCGAAGACAATTTGCGCGCGGGACTCGTCGTCATTGAAGCCTGGTTCAGGGGCTACTGAGGGAGTCCTGGATTAGGGGGTGTTCGGGTAGCCGGACTATACCTTCAGCCGGACTCTTGGACTATGAAGATACAAGATTGAAGACTGCGTCCCATGTCCGGATGGGACTTTCCTTGGCGTGGAAGGCAAGCTTGGCGATGCGGATATTCAAGATCTCCTACCATTGTAACCGACTCTATGTAACCCTAACCCTATCCGGTGTCTATATAAACCGGAGGGTTGTAGTCCGTAGGCAATCAACTCCATACACAACAATCATACCATAGGCTAGCTTCTAGGGTTTAGCCTCCTTGATCTCGTGGTAGATCTACTCTTGTACTACCCATATCATCAATATTAATCAAGCAGGACATAGGGTTTTACCTCCATCAAGAGGGCCCGAACCTGGGTAAAACATCGTGTTCCCTGCTTCCTGTTACCATCCGGCCTAGACACACAGTTCGGAACCCACTACCCGAGATCCGCTGGTTTTGACACCGACAGCGGGTTACAGCAAGGTTTATCAAACAAGTGATGCAAGATTTTGACAAGACAGGTGTTGAAGATTGATGTGAACAAGTTCAAATCAACATGGGGACGAATGTTGGGGATATAACTACTGGGTATGAACCGCTAGGAGAGGCCGGGTTATACCACTGGCGACTTATCAATGAAGATGGTGGGTCATAGCAAGCAGGGGCGGAGCTAGCCTAATGCAAGGGTATGAAATGCATACCCAATATTTTTTGCAGAAAAAATTCAGTATATAAGCTTCTATATTACATTTATAAAGTGTATGGCAGTCTAGTTGTACGTACAGGGAAATATAATGGAAGAGACGAACGATTTAGCGCCAGTTGGGCCTGGGCTGCTATGTTGCTACTACAGTGCTACTAGGCCTTATCCTTGAGGTTTAACGCTAGGCTGCTGGCTGATTGATCATTCCCGCATCAGCCATCGAAAACCACCGCCGCTGTCGTATTATCTCATCTGTCAGCCATCCCAGATCCCCGCATCTTGCCAATCGATCTCCTTAACCAGCCCATGCCCTTGGCTGCTTCGCAGTATAGTAGTATGCACTCATCAGCGTCATGGCGCCCCCCGCGCACGGCGCATCTGCCGGTAGCAAACAAGCGGCAACGACATCATGTGGAGTTTTTCCATTGTTTGATTGTTTTTTGGAGTGTTTAATTTTAATTTCTTTTGCCCGCAATTTTGTTAATTTCTTTGAATTGTTAGTCGAGAATAGCGGCTTATCTTGATTTCCTACCTTCATTTTGGTTGATCTACTGTAGTATCAAGTCAATTTTGAGCATGGTCAGCATTGGCTCGCTATAAAATTTGTGAAGAAGTGCAAGGAAACCAAGGTCAGTTTTGTGCATCTAAATTTATGAATTATGAACATTCAAATTTGGAAGATTTTCCACCATGAAGGAACGCTATTTAAATGAGTTCTTGTTTAATTTTCTTGAGGGTAAAATCTTCATGCAAGTAAAGGAAAACACCATCATTTCTCCTTGTTGCAATGTAACTGAATTATTAGAGAAACGGTTGCTATGATGTATAATTTATAGTTTCGCTGTTATTATTATGAACTTTTTTATTTCTTACATGGTTGTGCAACAATTCTTTTACTCCGCATACCCATGTTGAAAATCCTGGCTCCGCCACTGATAGCAAGCCCATTGAAGGCCCAATACCCAGAGGCGGCTTAAGGCCCAAAGCGGGTGAACCTCCATATGTGTATGACTTGTTGTGTAAGGCAAACGTAGTTAGTCACCGAGCTGGACACGCTGTGTATGAGACGTATGGGGCTCCGTGAGCCGCCAGGTGTCTTCATGTGTATATAAAGAGATGTCTCGATGGTGGTTTAGGGACAAGAAATAAGAGATCGAGAACTAGGTCAAGTGTATTCGCTCCCTGGTAATCGAAACCCAAGAAATACAACCCCAACTGGAGTAGTTCTTTACCTTGATTGCAAGGGGCCGAACCAGTATAAACTCTCCATGTCCTTTTGTCCCGATTAACCCCTTTAAGCTAACCTAGTCGCGATGGCTCCACGACTAAGTCCTTCTGCTTGGATATCTGTCGTGTCAAGTCCACGACACTAACCAAGGAGAAAGCCACATTCCCTCATATGGTTTTAATTGATGCAAATGCTACTAAACCATGTTGTGAGCATGTGCATCTCGTGGAGGATAATGCAAAGTTGAAGGAGCAACTTGAGAAAGGCCTTATGTCTTACATACAAGGTGAGAAGAACCTCAACGACCTTTTGACCAATCAAAAGGAAGTTGTGGGCAAGGAGAGAATTGGGTTTGCACCCAAGTCCAAGAATAAGAAGAAGAATGACAATGCCAAATGACCTCCTCCTCTCAAGCAAACTTTTGTGAAGGAGGGAGCGGGTGCTTCTATGGAGAAGAAGAATAATGTGAAGGGTGGTGGTGTCAAGAATAGCAATGCCACTCCTTCCAACAATGCCGATGACTTAACCCTTCTTATGTGTTATGTCATGCTAGTGATGGACATGTTTATGCCAAATTTGTTGATTCTTCTTATGAGTACATTGAATTGTCTATTTGGGTTCCTAAGACCCTTGTCACTAACATCAAAGGACCCGTTACAAAATGGGTACCTAAAACCAAGCATTGATCTCTTGTAGGTGTTTGCTTCCGATGGGGGATCCTGGTTGCTCGATAGTGGAGCCACAAATCATATGACTGGAAGCAAGGACTTGGTGGTGGACGTGCACAAGGTTTCATCTATGCTCACCAATGTCGAGTGGGGTGATGCCTCATCTTCTAAGGTATTGGTTCTTGGCAAGGTTGTCATTTCTCATGATCTCACGATCGAGAAAGTCATGCTGGTTGAGTTCCTTGCATACAACTTACTTTCCGTTCGTCAACTTGCACTCATGGGCTTTGCCACTTTCTTTGATATTGATACCATGGCCCTCTTGTGGAGCAAGACTCTTAAAGTAGCCTTTGTTGGGCATGTTGAGAACGGTCTTTATGTGATTAACTTTTCAGAGCGATCCACTAAGACGGCGACATGCCTAATGGCTAAAGTTGACATGGGATGGCTTTGGCATCGCCGTTTAGCCCATGTCAATATGAGATCTTTGCAAAGTCTTCTCAAGGGGGACCATGTCCGTGGACTAACAAATGTTAGTTTTTCCAAAGATCATGCTTGCAGTGCTTGTATCGAAGGAAAGCTACATGAGAAGGCTCACCCTCCCACGACTATCATCTACTAGAAGAGGCCCTTGGAGCTCCTTGCTACCTCTTGAGCACTTGTGTTGGTTTTCCCTTGAAGAGGAAAGGGTGGTGCAGCAAAGTAGCGTAAGTATTTCCCTTAGTTTTTGAGAACCAAGGTATCAATCTAGTAGGAGGCTACGCGCGAGTCCCTCGCACCTACACAAAACAAATAAATCCTCGCAACCAACACGATAAGGGGTTGTCAATCCCTACACGGTCACTTACGAGAGTGAGATCTGATAGATATGATAAGATAATATTTTTGGTATTTTTATGATAAAGATGCAAAGTAAAATAAAAGCAATGAAAATAACTAAGTATTGGAAGATTAATATGATGAAGATAGACCCGGGGGCCATAGGTTTCACTAATGGCTTCTCTCAAGAGCATAGGTATTTTACGGTGGGTGAACGAATTACTGTTGAGAAATTGACAGAATTGAGCATAGTTATGAGAATATCTAGGTATGATCATGTATATAGGCATCACGTCCAAGACAAGTAGACCGACTCCTGCCTGCATCTACTACTATTACTCCACACATTGACCGCTATCTAGCATGCATCTAGAGTATTAAGTTCATAGGAACAGAGTAACGCCTTAAGCAAGATGACATGATGTAGAGGGATAAATTCATGCAATATGATAAAAAAAACCATCTTGTTATCCTCGATGGCAACAATACAATACGTGCCTTGCTGCCCCTACTGTCACTGGGAAAGGACACCGCAAGATTGAACCCAAAGCTAAGCACCTCTCCCATTGCAAGAAAGATCAATCTAGTAGGCCAAACCAAACTGATAATTCGAAGAGACTTGCAAAGATAACCAATCATACATAAAATAATTTCAGAGAAGATTCAAATATTGTTCATAGATAAACTTGATCATAAACCCACAAATTCATCGGTCTCAACAAACACACCACAAAAGAAGATTACATCGAATAGATCTCCACAAGAGAGGGGGAGAACTTTGTATTGAGATCCAAAAAGAGAGAAGAAGCCATCTAGCTAATAACTATGGACCCGTAGGTCTGAGGTAAACTACTCACACTTCATCGGAGAGGCTATGGTGTTGATGTAGAAGCCCTCCGTGATCGATGCCCCCTTCGGCGGAGCTCCGAAACAGGCCCCAAGATGGGATCTCGTGGATACAGAAAGTTACGGCGGTGGAATTAGGGTTTTTGCTCCGTATCTGATCGTTTGGGGTACGTAGGTATATATAGGAGGAAGAAGTACGTTGCTGGAGCAATAGGGGGCCTGCGAGGGTGGAGGGCGCGCCTGGGGGGTAGGTGCGCCCCCCTACTTTGTGGTCTCCCTGTAGGTTGCTTGACGTAGGGTCCAAGTCTCCTAGATCATGTTCGGTGAGAAAATCACGTTCCCGAAGGTTTCATTCCGTTTGGACTCCGTTTGATATTCCTTTTCTTCGAAACCCTAAAATAGGCAAAAAAACAGTAATTTTGGGCTGGGCCTCCGGTTAATAGGTTAGTCCCAAAAATAATATAAAAGTGGATAATAAAGCCCAACAATGTCCAAAACAGTAGATAATATAGCATGGAGCAATCAAAAATTATAGATACGTTGGAGACGTATCAAGCATCCCCAGGCTTAATTCCTGCTCGTCCTCGAGTAGGTAAATGATAAAAATAGAATTTTTGATGTGGAATGCTACTTGGCATAATTTCAATGTAATTCTTCTTAATTGTGGCATGAATATTCAGATCCGAAAGATTCAAGACAAAAGTTTAATATTGACATAAAAATAATAATACTTCAAGCATACTAACTAAGCAATTATGTCTCTTCAAAATAACATGGCCAAAGAAAGTTATCCCTACAAAATCATATAGTCTAGCTATGCTCTATCTTCACCACACAAAGTATTTAAATCATGCACAACCCCAATGACAAGCCAAGCATTTGTTTCATACTTTTGACATTCTCAAAACTTTTTCAGTCTTCACGCAATACATGAGCGTGAGCCATGGACATAGCACTTTAGGTGGAATAGAATGGTGGTTGTGGAGGAGACAAAAAGGGAGATGATAGTCTCACATCAACTAGGCGTATCAACGGGTATGGAGATGCCCATCAATAGATATCAATGTGAGTGAGTAGGGATTGCCATGCAACGGATGCACTAGAGCTATAAGTATATGAAAGCTCAAAAAGAAACTAAGTGGGTGTGCATCCAACTTGCTTGCTCACGAAGACCAAGGGCATTTTGAGGAAGCCCATCATTGGAATATGCAAGCCAAGTTCTGTAATGAAAATTTCCCACTAGTATATGAAAGTGATAACAAAGGAGACTCTCTATCATGAAGATCATGGTGCTAGTTTGAAGCACAAATGTGGTAAAAGGATAGTAGCATTGTCCCTTCTCTCTTTTTCTCTCATTTTTTTATTTGGGCCTTTTCTCTTTTTTTATGGCCTCTTTTTTTCGTCCGGAGTCTCATCCCGACTTGTGGGGGAATCATAGTCTCCATCACCGTTTCCTCACTGGGACAATGCTCTAATAATGATGATCATCACACTTTTATTTTCTTACAACTCATGAATTACAACTCGATACTTAGAACAAGATATGACTCTATATGAATGCCTCCGGCGATGTACCGGGATATGCAATGACTCATGAGTGACATGTGTGAATGAATTATGAATGGTGGCTTTGCCACAAATACGATGTCAACTACATGATCATGCAAAGCAATATGACAATGATGGAGCGTGACGGTGGAAAGTTGCATGGCAATATATCTCGGAATGGCTATGGAAATGCCATGATAGGTAGGTATGGTGGCTGTTTTGAGAAAGGTATATGGTGGGTGTATGATACCGGTGAAAGGTGCACAATATTAGAGAGGCTAGCAATGATGGAACGGTGAGAGTGCGTATGATCCGTGGACTCAACATTAGTCATAAAGAACTCATATACTTATTTCAAAAATCTACAAGTTATCAAAGAAAAGTATTACGTGCATGCTCCTAGGGAGATAGATTGGTAGGAAAAGACCATCGCTCGTCCCCGACCGCCACTCATAAGGAAGACAATCAATAAATAAATCATGCTCCGACTTCATCACATAACGGTTCACCATACGTGCATGCTACGGGAATCACAAACTTTAACACAAGTATTTCTCAAATTCACAACTACTCAACTAGCACAACTTTAATATCACTACCTCCATATCTCAAAACAATTATCAAGCATCAAACTTCTCATAGTATTCAACACACTCATAAGAGAATTTTATTATTAATGTTGTATACCTAGCATATTAGGATTATTTAAGAAAATTACCATGCTATTTAAGAATCTCGAAATAATCTAAGTGAAGCATGAGAGATCAATAGTTTCTATAAAACAAATCCACCACCATGCTCTAAAAGATATAAGTGAAGCACTAGAGCAAAACAATATAACTCAAAAGATATAATTGAAGCACATAGAGTATTCTATTAATTTCCGAATCATGTGTCTCTCTCTCAAAAGGTGTGTACAGCAAGGATTATTGTGGTAAACTAACAAATAAAGGCTCAAATCATACAAGACGCTCCAAGCAAAACACATATCATGTGGTGAATAAAAATAGAACTCCAAGTAAAGTTACCGATAGAAGTAGACGAAAGAGGGGATGCCTTCCGGGGCATCCCCAAGCTTTGGATTTTAGGTATACTTAGATTATCTTGGGGGCGCCATGGTCATCCCCAAGCTTAGGCTCTTTCCACTCCTTGTTCCATAATCCATCAAATCTTTACCCAAAACTTGAAAACTTCACAACACAAAACTTAAAGAAGAAAATCTCGTGAGCTCCGTTAGCGAAAGAAAAAAAATACCACTTCAAGGTACTGTAATGAACTCATTATTTATTTATATTGGTGTTAAACCTACTGTATTACAACTTCTCTATGGTTTATAAACTATTTTACTAGCCATAGATTCATCAAAATAAGCAAACAACACACGAAAAACAGAATCTGTCAAAAACAGAACAGTCTGTAGTAATCTGTAGCTAGCGCAAGATCTGGAACCCCGAAAATTCTAAAATAAATTGCTTGACGTGAGGAATTTATCTATTGATCATCTGCAAAAATAATTAACTAAATATAACTTTCCAAATAAAAATGGCAGAAGTTCTCGTGAGCGCTAAAGTTTCTGTTTTTTACAGCAGGATTAACAAGACTTTCCCCAAGTCTTCCCAACGGTTCTACTTGGCACAAACACTAATTAAACACAAAATAACACAACCAAAACAGAGGCTAGATAAATTATTTATTACTAAAAAGGAAAAAAAATCAAGGAATAAAAATAAAATTGGGTTGCCTCCCAACAAGCGCTATCGTTTAACGCCCCTAGCTAGGCATAAAAAGCAAGGATAGATCTAGGTATTGCCATTTTTAGTAGGTAATTCTTCAATGAGGCATCTACTGTCCTTAGGAATTTATTTCTTTTTATTTATTATAAAACTTTTAGGCACAAGATCTAAAAAATCATTAGCAGCAAATGGTTCCTTAATGATAGCAAAAAGATTAGGATGAACACTTATAGATTTGAGATCCGCAGTTTCTTTGCTAGAGGATTCACCTTTATTTTTAGGAACATACATAAGCTTGGCAATTTTAGTCGGAGGACTTGGAGTATTCTTTACGGAAGAAAAGGCGGTTCCCAAGTTGGTAATTATACCCTCAAGTTTATCGATTCTAGTGGAATCATGATTTATTCTTTCATTAACTATAGGTTCCTTCTCTTTAATATTTTTCAAAGTTACTCCTACTTTAGATCCATATTGGGTGATTTTGTTGTGGATCTTTTTATCGAAATTTTCAATTAACTCAATGGTAGCAACTTTATTTTCAATAATTTCAAGTTTTTGCATTACATGCTCCAAAGTTAACATAGTTCCATTAACCAAAAGAGGTGGTGAGCCAAACAAATCTATCATAGCATTGTAAGAATCAAAAGTATGGCTACCCAAGAAGTTCCCTCCAGTAATGGTATCAAGGATATATCTGTGCCAAGGAGTAACGCCTACATAAAAATTGTGAAGAAGAACGGAAGTAGATTGCTTCCTGGTAGATCTATTTTGAGCATTGCAAATTCTATACCAAGTGTCTTTTAGATTTTCTCCCTCCCTTTGCTTAAAATTTAGAACTTCATTCTCAGGAGACAACGGAGAAGATAGAGGACTCATCATAACGACAAGCAAACAAGGAATGGGCAAAAAGAGGCAAATAGAGAGAGAGAGGGTGAATAAAATGGCAAGGGTGAAGTGGGGGAGAGGAAAACGAGAGGCAAATGGCAAATAATGTAATGTGGGGGATACGGGTTTGTGATGGGTACTTGGTATGTTTGACTTTTGCGTAGACCTACCCGGCAACGGCGCCAGAAATCCTTCTTGCTACCTCTTGAGAACTTGCGTTGGTTTTCCCTTGAAGAGGAAAGGGTGGTGCAGCAAAGTAGCGTAAGTATTTCCCCTCAGTTTTTGAGAACCAAGGTATCAATCCAGTAGGAGGCTACGCGTGAGTCCCTCGCACCTACACAAAACAAATAAATCCTCGCAACCAACGCGATAAGGGGTTGTCAATCCCTACATGTTCACTTACGAGAGTGAGATCTGATAGATATGATAAGATAATATTTTTGGTATTTTTATGATAAAGATGCAAAGTAAAATAAAAGCAATGAAAATAACTAAGTATTGGAAGATTAATATGATGAAGATAGACCCGGGGGCCATAGGTTTCACTAATGGCTTCTCTCAAGAGCATAGGTATTTTACGGTGGGTGAACGAATACTATTGAGCAATTGACAGAATTGAGCATAGTTATGAGAATATCTAGGTATGATCATGTATATAGGCATCACGTCCAAGACAAGTAGACCGACTCCTGTCTGCATCTACTACTATTACTCCACACATCGACTGCTATCCAGCATGCATCTAGAGTATTAAGTTCATAAGAACAGAGTAACGCATTAAGCAAGATGACATGATGTAGAGGGATAAATTCATGCAATATGATAAAAAAAACCATCTTCTAATCCTCGATGGCAACAATACAATACGTGCCTTGCTGCCCCTACTGTCATTGGGAAAGGACACCGCAAGATTGAACCCAAAGCTAAGCACCTCTCCCATTGCAAGAAAGATCAATCTAGTAGACCAAACCAAACTGATAATTCAGAGAGACTTGCAAAGATAACCAATCATACATAAAAGAATTCAGAGAAGATTCAAATATTGTTCATAGATAAACTTGATCATAAACCCACAATTCATCGGTCTCAACAAACACACCGCAAAAGAAGATTACATCGAATAGATCTCCACAAGAGAGGGGGAGAACTTTGTATTGAGATCCAAAAAGAGAGAAGAAGCCATCTAGCTAATAACTATGGACCCGTAGGTCTGAGGTAAACTACTCACACTTCATCGGAGAGGCTATGGTGTTGATGTAGAAGCCCTCCGTGATCGATGCCCCCTCCGGCGGAGCTCCGAAACAGGCCCCAAGATGGGATCTCATGGACATAAAAAGTTACGGCGGTGGAATTAGGGTTTTTGCTCCGTATTTGATCGTTTGGGGGTACGTAGGTATATATAGGAGGAAGAAATATGTCGGTGGAGCAACAGGGGGCCCACAAGGGTGGAGGCGCGCCTAGGGGGTAGGCATGCCCCCTACCTCATGGCCTCCCTGTTGGTTGCTTGACATAGGGTCCAAGTCTCCTGGATCATGTTCGGTGAGAAAATCATGTTCCCGAAGGTTTCATTCCGTTTGGACTCCGTTTGATATTCCTTTTCTTCGAAACCCTAAAATAGGCAAAAAAAACAGCAATTCTGGGCTAGGCCTCCAGTTAATAGGTTAGTCCCAAAAATAATATAAAAGTGGATAACAAAGCCCAATAATGTCCAAAATAGTAGATAATATAGCATGGAGCAATCAAAAATTATAGATACGTTGGAGACATATCACTCCTTCACATGGATCTCTTTGGGCCTCCATCCTTTGATAGTCTTGGGGGTAGAAAGTACTGCTTGGTGATTGTAGATGATTATTCAAGATACACTTTGGTATATTTCTTCGGAGGAAGAGTGAGACCCAACAAACTGTCATCGACTTTGCAAATGAAACTCAACGTCAACACAATGCGAAGATCATGACAATAAGAAGTGACAATGGCACCGAGTTCAAGAACTACACCTTAGGTGAGTTCCTTAGTGATGAGGGGATCAAGCATCAATATTCCGCACCATACACCCCTTAACAAAATGGTGTTGCGGAGAGGAAGAATCGGACGGTGATGGACGCGGCAAGGACCACGATGGCGGAATTCAAGTCTCCATACAACCTTTGGGCCGAAGCCATCAACACCGCTTGTCATGCATCCAATCGGCTCTATCTCCGCAAAGGCTTGAACAAGACTCCATATGAGATACTTACCGACAACAATCCCAACCTCAAGTACTTCCAGGTGTTCGGTTGTAAGTGTTTCATTCTCAAGAAAGGTGTTCGTTTTCCTAAATTTGAGGCTAGATCTCATGAGGGCATATTTGTTGGTTATGCTACAAACTCTTATGCTTACCTGTCCTCAACAAGTCCACGGTACTCATTGAGGAGACATGTAACATGGAGTTTGATGAGAATGACAGCTCCTAAGTGGAGCAAAGTGGTACTTGTGATGTAGGTGATGAAATTCCTCCCCAAGCCATAAGAAGAATGAGTGTTGGTCTTATCCTACCCATTGAGGAACCCCTTGTGGTCGAAGGATAAGGACGATGTTCCACTCAAGTGGAACCATCACCAACCCAAGACCCACACGCTTCCGAAGAACAAAGTGAAGACCCTCAACCAAATGAACAAGAACAAGGGCAATATCAACCTCAAGATGGTGGTGAACCACCAAGTGATGCCCAAGGTCAAGTTCTTACCACCGAGCAAGTTCAAGATCAAGAGCAAGCTCAAGATCAAGAACAAGCTGAAGACGACGCTCAAGATGATCAAATTACAGCTCCTCAACTCTCTCGAGGAGGAGGAACTGGAGCACCGTGCCGCCAAGATTGCATCCAACCTCACTATCGGCGTCCTGGGAATGGGGGTCCCCAGACTTGCCTTCCTGTGGCCCACGGTGTGGCTGGGCTGGTAGGTCTATACGGCCCATCTTCATCAACAAGGCATTCAAGACCCTCATGAGGGGCCAACCCTCATGAGGCGGACGACGCAAGACCTCCTCAGGAGCGCCCTCGCTAGGCAGGCTCGCGAGGGGCAGAGAGATCAAGGCAAGGCAAACCTCGCGAGGTCCTCGTGACGTGAGCCATGACGATCGAGACCAGGCGGACGCCAGGCGGGCGCCAGCGCACGCAGTGTCCTTGTTTCCTCTTTGGTGCCAAGGGGGCGAGCGCAGGCGTGGAGTACCGAGGCATCAGGCAAATGTTTCCATATTGGTGCAACAAGACCAAGACTAGAAGGACGTCAGGATGAAGGTCACCATGGAGCCCAAGACGGCGTCACCACCAGATCCTTTGGCAGGCGAAGACCACTTTTGTCAGGATAGCTTGTACTAGTTGTCTCCCTTTGAATTTGGCCATCGTGGGATCCCTTCCCGCTCAATATTTGGGAAGAGGACCGGGGCCTCTATAAATAGGACTAGCCACCACCAAGGGAGGCAACGGATTTAGACCTAGATCATCCCAAACCACACAAGCTCACCACACACAAGAACACCTCTCCTCAGGAGGCTATTCTTCCCCCTGTAACTGTTCTTCATCAGCCCAAGAGGCAATCCACCACACCACACTAGAGTAGGGTATTACACCACAACGGTGGCCCGAACCAGTATAAATCTTGTGTCTTTCTGTGTTGTGAGTTCGTTGAGTTCATCTGCGAGATCTTAAAGAGCCAGGGCGTGGATCGACAGGGAGGAAACCTTCGCGCGCACCCCAGTGTTCGAACCTCAAGGGTTTGACGCAACCCGTGATCCGACATTTGGCGTGCCAGGTAGGGGTGCGCCGAAGCTTCCTTCCGGCGCTCCGCGCTCTGTTGCTTCATCGTCTCCATGGCAGACGCGCGCCGCACTCGTGCTGAGCGTCAGGCTGCCCTCGCCGCCCACGTTGCTTAGACGGCTCCCGTCAGCGGGCCGCCTAGTCGTTCCCCATCGCCTACCGCCAACGCCGCCACCGGCCTGGCGGGGAACAAGCAGCAAGCATCTTTGCTGCATCCCTCGGTGCAGCGGGACGGCCGCACCGCCACTCCATCGCTGACCTTGCCGGTTCTTCTTCCCATGCACGTCGCACTCCCATGGATGCACGGAATGCGCTCCTCATGGCGCACGAGCTCCTGCGCTACCGTCCGGTCGACGACCTCTACGAGGACTGGCTCGACCGCATTGCTGAGCTTGTCTACGCTGCAGGGGATCCCCTGCGCCGTCCCTCTCTCCGCCTCGCCCTCCGCCGGCTACGGGCGATGTAGCTCACAGAGCGCCTCCACCACCTCAGCCCCAAGACGTGCGGCTCCGTGACGCGACCCACCACATACTGCGCCCGCGCGTGAAGAGAGAAGCTGTCAAGAACTCCCTCGGCCGCAACAAAATGCTCCGCCGCTCCTCGCACCGCCGCGCCAGGACCGGCTGCTGCGGCAAGCCCGCGCGCCACCTGTAGCGGCAGGGTGCCGACCCCATCAAGACCAAGCTCCACCCCCAAGGCGGGTCCCGGTGACCACCGCTGGCTACCGCGCCTTCACCCCCGAGCTGCGTAGCGTCGCCTGGCCGGGCAAGTTCAAGCCAGATCTGCCTCCTCGCTACGACGGCACCCCCGACCCCGAAGAGTTCTTGCAACTCTATGAGCTGAGCATCGAAGCGGCCAACGGCGACGAGAAGGTCATGGAGAACTGGTTTCCCATGGCTCTCAAGGAAGGCGCCCGCTCCTGGCTCTTGAACCTGCCTCCAGGCTCGATCTCCTCCTAGGACGAAATGCGCACCCATTTCATCGCCAACTTCCAGGGTACTCGCGGCCGCCCCCCGGTCGTGGGCGACCTGCACTGCATCAAGCAGCAACCAGGAGAGACCCTGCAGAAGTACATTCAGTGCTTCAACAGCGCACGGATCAAGATCCCCAAGGTTACCGACGAAGCCATCATCTCTGCGTTCTCTGAGGGCGTCCGCGAAGTCAAGATGAAGGAGGAGCTCGCCATCCATGAAGAGTTATGCACGACCCTGGAGCTGTTCAACATCGCGACCAAGTGTGCTAGAGCTGAGGAGGGGCACCTCTCCCTCCTCGAGCTTCTTGCGGCTGACCTAGAGGAGAAGAAGTCCAAGGCCAAGGACGTGAAGCACAAGGGAGCAGCCGTGCTCGCAGCGGAGCCAGACACCAAGCGTGGCAGAGACCAACCAGAGTCATCCAAGGGCAGTCGTCCGTTCTGCGCCTTCGACAACCTGAACACCCACAACACTAGCGACTGTCAAGAGCTCACAGCCATTCGTGAAGGGCGCTTCGGTTGACGCCCCGAGCACGGCAACCAGGGCTATGGCTGAGGAGGAAGACGTGGTGGCGGACGCTGGGACGACCATGGCCCGCGCCAGGAGTGGCACGATCGGCCTCGCGAGGACCGCTGGCAGGATCAGTCTCGCGAGGGCGCCTGGAGGGATCAGCCTCGTGAGGATCGTCCTCAAGGCAACGTCCGGCTCCCTCCGCTGCCACCACCGCCAAGAAGGAATGACGAACACCATCAGGGCGAGGGGGCTAGGGGCTTCCAGGAACCACATGTTATCACGTGCATCTTGGGCGGAGCCCAGGCCCCGGCCTCGCAGCGTATCTTCGAGCAGTTTGCTCGTGAAGTGAATGCAGTCCTCCCCAAGCTCGAAGCCACGCGCCCGCTCAGATGGTCCCAGTGCCCCATTACATTCAGCTCGGCAGACTAGCTCAAGTGCGCAGCTACCGCTGGCACCCTCCCGATGCTCTACTCCCCAATCATCGGCAACATGCAAGTTACCAAGACCCTCATCGACGGCGGCGCAGGGCTCAACGTCCTATCCGTCGACACATTCGACAGCCTCCAAGTGTTGTATGACCAGCTTCAGCCCACCAAGAATTTCTCAAGAGTGACCGACGGTTCCACCACACCGATAGGGCAGGTCCGCCTCCCTGTCACATTCGGCGAATGCAAGAACTATCGCACCGAGCTCATCGACTTCGACGTCGCACACATCCGTCTGCCGTACAACGCCATCTTCGGATATCCAGCCCTGGCCAAGTTCATGGCAGTGACCCAGCACGGCTACAATGTCCTCAAGATGCCGGGAAGCAGCGGGATCATCACGGTCCCATGTGAAGAGAAAGATGCAGTGTGCTCCCTCGAGCGTGCCTTCCAAGGTGCAGCAATCGACGACCCCGACAGCAAGGGTGAGGGCCCTCCTAAGGCCAGCCCCAAGAGGAAGAAGTAGTTGTGACGCGCATGACCTTAGGAGGGTGACGCCACAGCCGGAGTCTCGTCAAGATCAGCGCCCGCTCCAGGGGTGTCTCCCTCCATCGCATAGGAAGGCGCGCCAGGCGCCCCTCTTGGGCAGGGCTCGGGGCCTTTCTTCTGGAAGGCCTCAGACTTTGCCCACATCACGAGGGAGGCGCTCGGGCACCACTTGGAGGCGTGCTTCGCAGCACATTTCCCTCGGGAAGGCATAGGGCAAGGATAGCCCACCATTCAGGAGTTCATCACCAAGATCACCCAGGAGTTGCAAGACGCAAGGGCCATGTGCGGTGACCGCCGCTCACGAGACGCAGCTTCCCATCCAGGCGAGGATGCCGAGCTGCGTGTTTGCATC
This sequence comes from Triticum urartu, assembly GCF_056163025.1. Lineage (NCBI taxonomy): Eukaryota > Viridiplantae > Streptophyta > Magnoliopsida > Poales > Poaceae > Triticum > Triticum urartu. Next base: position 140,660,190 of record NC_141876.1, on the reverse strand, counting down.
GACGTTCCAGGGCTCAACAGGGCCGCTTCTCAGGAGCTTTTCTGGCCTTCGCGCGTGGGACGCTGCGAAGGCCCACCGCACAGCTACGTTCGCATGCCCTTTGACCTGCCAAGTGCATCGTCCGCCTACCAATGCAACTTGCGGCGCATCCTAGTGGACCAGGAAGCCAGGCACCACGCCGTCCTGATGGAGATGGAGACGGTCCTCAAAGAACCACCCTAGCGCCAGAGCCTCCCGAGGCTCAGAGCTCCGGAGGCTCGTGAGGAGCAACCTCTTCGCCGTACACCTTCAGCCGCTTCAACTCTCCTTCGTCAACATGACCAGGTGACATCTTTCCAAGTCATTGATCAGCTGGGAGCGCCCCTCAGGCTGCATCATTCCCAGGCCGCGTGGGTCCGTCCCTGTGGCATGTATCCCTTTTCTTATGTCTTTAGCTTACCTTGTTGGGGGCTCCCCTCGTTCTGCATCATGCCCAAGTCGCTCGAGCCTGACCCAGTGGCACGTATCTCTAATGCACTTGCTTAAGCCTGCTACTCTCATGTTCGATCTATCTATGATTACTACTCGGTCGATCGCCACCCATCAAGGGGATAGCGCGCTGGCCGTCTTTCTTCAGGACCCTTCGCGTGAGCACGGCATATGTGCTCGGGCCCGTCCCTGCAGCGTCGATAAATCCAATGGCTGAGATCAGTCTGGAGGGCCGGCCCTGTTTACGTCACCTCCTGGGGCCGTTGGTGCTTGGCGTTCTCACGCGATAACCTCAGGAGATTCGTTCGGCGCAGGTTGTCTGACCACCTCGCAGGTCCAGCACCGCAAACAAGAACCAAGGCCAGGTGCAACCCGCCTTGAGGTAGGGCCTCGTGAGTCCCGCGCTGGCTCACGAGTGCCCAGATACACCTTGTCTAGCCCTGCCGTGCAAGCCACGTGTCAGGGCGGGGCTGTACACGCCCCGGGGGCTCTCCGCAGAGGGAGCCCCCGCCCACGCACAAGTGGAAGCACCATGCTCCATGCTGGCCGTCGAAACTGCCGAGGAGCGGCTATGCCCATGCACAAGCGGAAGCACTACGCTCCGCGCTGGTGATAAACAACTGAGAGTGGCTTCGCATTCGTACCAACCTCAGGGAGCCCCGGAGCTCAATGTCCAGCCTCACCGCAATGCCTCCCCTCGGGAGAGCCACGCGAGGGGGCTGGGCACAGGGGCAGCGCTCTGGTCACGCCCAAGCATATGATGACCCACAAGTATAGGGGATCTATGATAGTCCTTTCTATAAGTAAGAGTGTCGAACCCAACGAGGAGCAGAAGGAAATGATAAGCGGTTTTCAGCAAGGTATTCTCTGCAAGCACTGAAATAATAGGTAACAGATAGTTTTGTGATAGGATAATTTGTAACGAGCAACAAGTAACAAAAGTAAATAAAGTGCAGCAAGGTGGCCCAATCCTTTCTGTAGCAAAGGACAAGCCTGGACAAACTGTTATATGATGTAAAGCGCTCCCGAGGACACATGTGAATATCGTCAAGCTACTTTTCATCACGATCATATGATTCGCGTTCGGTACTTTGATAATTTGGTATGTGGGTGGACCGTTGCTTGGGTGTTGTCCTTACTTGAACAAGCATCCCAATTATGATTAACCTCTATTGCAAGCATCCGCAACTACAACAAAAGTATTAAGGTAAACCTAACCATAGCATGAAACATATGGATCCAAATCAGCCCCTTAATAAGCGACGCATAAACTAGCGTTTAAGCTTCTGTCACTCTAGCAACCCATCATCTACTTATTACTCCCCAGTGCCTTCCTCTAGGCCCAAATAATGGTGAAGTTTTATGTAGTCAATGTTCACATAACACCACTAGAGGACAGACAACATACATCTCATCAAAATATCGAACGAATACCAAATTCACATGACTACTAATAGCAAGACTTCTCCCATGTCCTCAGGAACAAACGTAACTACTCACAAAGCATATTCATGTTCATAATCAGAGGGGTATTAATATGCATAAAGGATCTGAACATATGATCTTCCACCAAATAAACCAACTACCATCAACTACAAGGAGTAATTAGCACTACTAGCAACCAACAGGTACCAATCCCGGGCTTCGAGACAAGAATTGGATACAAGAGATGAACTAGGGTTTTGAGAGGAGGTGGTGCTGGTGAAGATGTTGATGGAGATTGCCCTCTCCCGATAAGAGGAGCGTTGGTGATGACGATGGCGATGATTTCCCCCTCCCGGAGGGAAGTTTCCCCGGCAAAACAGCTCCACCAGAGCCCTAGATTGGTTCCGCCAAGGTTCCGCCTCGTGGCGGCGGAGTCTCGTCCGGGTAGATGGCTTATGATTTTTTCCTCATCGAAAGACGCCATATAGCAGAAGATGGCCATCGGAGGGCCACCAGGGGGCCCACGAGGTAGGGGGCGCGCCCAGGGGGGTAGGGCGCGCCCCCCACCCTCGTGGGCAGGGTGTGGCCCCCCTGGTGAACTTCTTGCGCTCAGTATTTTTTATATATTCTGAAATTGACTTCCTGAAGTTTCAGGACTTTTGGAGTTGTGCAGAATAGGTCTCCAATATTTGCTCCTTTTCCAGCCTAGAATCCCAGCTGCCGGCATTCTCCCTCTTTATGTAAACCTTGTAAAATAAGAGAGAATAGGCATAATTATTGTGACATAATGTGTAATAACAGCCCATAATGCAATAAATATCGATATAAAAGCATGATGCAAAATGGACGTATCAACTCCCACAAGCTTAGACCTTACTTGTCCTCAAGCGAAAGCCAAAATCGAAAAATATGTCCACATGTTTAGAGATAGAGGTGTCGATAAAAATAAAATACGGACATGAGGGCATCATGATCATTCTTAGAACAGCAACTTATATAATTATTGTCATATGATCTCTTATGCTAGAGTAATAATTCAATCACAATTTCAAGTATGAATCATAAACTTCATTCAAAACTAACAAACTATAATCTCGGTCATTGAAGCAATTGCAATTTATCATAATATAGGAAAGAGTTAATATAAGAGCTTTTCAGCAAGTCCACATACTCAACTATCATTTAGTCTTTCACAATTGCTAACACTCACACAATACTTATGGGTATGGAGTTTTAATCGGACACAGAGAAAGATAGGGGCTTATAGTTTTGCCTCCCAGCATTTTACCTCAAGGGTAATGTCAAGAATAATAGTTCATGAAAACTCACATCAAATTAGCCATATATACCAGGATCTTTCCACCATGTTGTGCTTACCAAAAGATAAAATGTAAAACGGAAGGGTGAAGATCACCATGACTCTTATGCAAGGTAGGAGATAAAAGTAAAAGATATGCCCTTCGTACAGGGAAGCAGAGGTTGTCATGCGCTTTCATGGTTGGATGCACAAAATCTTAATGCGAAAGGACGTCACTTTATATTGCCACTTGTGATATGGAACTTTATTATGCATTCCGTCGCTTTTATTTCTTCCATATCACACGATCGTATAAAGTTTATTTTCTCCCACACTAATAAGTCATACATATTTAGAGAGCAATTTTTATTGCTTGCACCGATGACAACTTACTTGATGGATCTTATTCAATCCATAGGTAGGTATGGTGGACTCTCATGGCAAAACTGGTTTATGGGTGTTTGGAAGCACAAGTAGTATCTCTACTTGGTGCAAACAATTTGGCTAGCATGAGGGGGAAAGGCAAGCTCAATCATGTTGGGTGATCTAAGACAATATAATTTATCTCAGATGCAAGAAAACATAACCCATTACGTTGTCTTCCTTGTCCAACGTCAACTCTTTATCATGTCATATTTTAATGAGTGCTCACAATCATAAAAGATGTCCAAGATAGTATATTTATATGTGAAGACCTCTCTTTCTTTATTACTTCCTATTAATTGCAATGATGACCAAAACTATGTTTGTCAACTCTCAACAACTTTTATTCATCATACCCTTTCTATGTGAGCTCATTACTCTCCATAAGATCCATATGATCTCTTTGTTTCTTTTTATTTCTTTCTCTTTTATTTTATTCACTTAAGATCATGGAAAAATAATCAAGCCCTTGACTCAACACTAATCTTTATTATATATAGCTCACAGACTCGATTACATAGAAGGATCATAAAGCAAAACTCACAACCAGATCATACTAATAACTTTTATTCTACTAGATCAAAATATTACCAAAAGGATCAAACTAAGAAAAACGGTAAAGATAAAAGTGATGGTGATACGATACCGGGGCACTCCCCTAAGCTCCCGCAGTTGCCAAGGGGAGTGCCCATACCAGATACCCAATTCTTCTTTGTTGGTGAAGAAGGTAACGGTTTTGTTGATGGCGTAGGCTTGTCGTCCGTCTTCCAAGGCATAGGCTCACCATCATAGAAGGATGACCGAGTCTCCTGAAACCCCAAATCTGCAGCCAAACTCATCATCTTGAATCTATATTCATACTCACAGTTTTGATTTTGCATGTCATAGATCTAGGCTTGGAGGTGCTCGATTTTCTCATGAGGCTTGAAGATTGCCTCCCCAATGTTCTTGACGTCCAGCTTGTGGTTGTTGGTGAACTCCGTGATCATAATGTGATTGGAATCGAGTCCACGCTCCACCATCTCCTTACACTTGAAAACTTCTTGCTCCAATGCCTCTAGCCTTGCCGTCGTGCTTCCGGTCTTCCTTGGTCCCTCAACATCGCGGATGTGCAACAACCCCTCACGCATCTCAATGGTTTGAGGGTGTTGCAACACTTCCGCGAGGTAGGGGTTGATGACCTTCTCGAAGAACTGGTCCTTGGGGGCACTTGAAGACGATATGACGACCTGGATCTATCAGAAAAATAGCTCGAAACAAAGACAGGAGATTTTTGCGTGATACGGGAGTCAAAACCTCCGGGAGAATATATAATGAATTTTTACCAACCAAAATACATGTCGTGTACGAAAACGAAGTCCGGAGAGCACACGAGGTGCCCACGAGGTAGGGGGCGCGCCCTACCCCCCATCCTCGTGGAGGCCTCGTGTCCTTCCCGTACTGCTTCTTATTTTTCTATTTTTCTAAATATTCCAAAACGGAAGGAAATTGCCATTAGAACTGTTTTGGAGTTGGTTTACTTACCGTACCACATACCTATTCCTTTTCGGAGACTGAAACGTTCCGAAAAGTGTCCCTTATGTATTCCTCTGGGGTTACGGTTTCAATAACATTGGTTTCAACATTTATAGGATTACCTGAGGTATAATGTTTAATTATTTGACCGTTCACCACCTTCGGATTTGTGCATTCAAAGTTGTTGATTTTTATGGCACCGGAACGATAGACCTCCTTGATAACGTAAGGACCTTCCCATTTAGAGAGAAGTTTTCATGTAAAAAATCTTACACGAGAGTTGTATAGCAATAGATAGTCACCTACATTAAACTCATGCTTTTGTATCCTTTTGTCATGCCATCCTTTAACTTTTTCTTTAAATAATTTGGCATTCTCATAGGCTTGGGTTCTCCATTCATCAAGTGAGCTAATGTCAAATAACCTCTTCTCACCAGCAAGTTTGAAATAATAATTGAGCTCTTTAACAGCCCAATAAGCCTTATGTTCTAGTTCGATAGGTAAGTGACATGCTTTTCCATAAACCATTTTATACGGAGACATACCCATAGGATTTTTATATGCAGTTCTATAGGCCCATAATGCATCATCAAGTTTCTTGGACCAATTCTTTATAGATCTATTAACAGTCTTTTGCAAACTTAATTTGAGTTCTCTATTACTCAATTCCACTTGACCACTGGACTGTGGGTGATAAGGAGATGCAATTCTATGATTAACATCATATTTAGCAAGCATTTTACGAAAAGCACCATGAATAAAATGTGAACCACCATTAGTCATTAAATATCTAGCGACTCCAAACCTTGGAAAAATAACTTCTTTAAGCATCTTAATAGAGGTTTTATGATCAGCACTACTAGTTGGAATAGCTTCTACCCACTTAGTAACGTAATCAACAACAACTAAAATATGTGTATATCCATTGGAGGAAGGAAAAGGTCCCATATAATCAAAGCCCCAAACATCAAATGGTTCAATAACAAGTGAATAGTTCATAGGAATTTCTTGATGTCTACTAATATTACCAATTCTTTGACATTCATCACAAGATAAGACAAACTTACGGGCATCCTTGAAGAGAGTAGGCCAATAAAAACCGGATTGCAATACCTTGTGTGGAGTTCTATCTCCAGCGTGGTGTCCTCCATAAGCCTCGGAGTGACACTTGCGTATGATCTGTTCCTGTTCATGCTTAGGTACACAACGTCTAATAACACCATCTACTCCTTCTTTATAAATGTGTGGGTCATCCCAAAAGTAATGTCTCAAATCATATAAGAACTTTTTCTTTTGCTGATATGTGAAACTAGGTGGTATAAATTTAGCAACAATATAATTAGCATAATCAGCATACCATGGAGCAGTGTGAGAAGCATTTATGACATTTAATTGTTCATCAGGAAAGCTATCGTCAATAGGTAGTGGGTCATCAAGAGCATTTTCTAACCTAGACAAGTTGTCTGCAACGGGGTTCTCAGCTCCCTTTCTATCAATGATATGCAAATCAAATTCTTGTAGCAAGAGAACCCATCTAATAAGTCTAGGCTTAGCATCTTTCTTTTCCATAAGATATTTAATAGCAGCATGATCCGTGTGAATAGTTACTTTAGAATCAACAATATAAGGTCTGAACTTATCATAAGCAAATACAACTGCTAAGAATTCTTTTTCAGTAGTAGCATAATTTCTTTGAGCATTGTCTAGAGTTTTACTAGCATATTGAATAACATTTAATTTCTTATCAACTCTTTGCCCTAGAACAGCACCTACAACATAATCACTAGCTGTTGGATCGAAAGTATGTCTAGAGGGGGGCTGATTAGACTACTTGACCAAATAAAAACTTAACCTTTTCTCAATTTTAGTTCTTGGCAGATTTTAGCTATTGTAGGACAAGTCAAGCAATCATCACACAATTCAAGCAAGCATGCAAAGAGTATATTGGCAGCGGAAAGTAAAGCATGCAACTTGCAAGAATGTAAAGGGAAGGGTTTGGAGAATTCAAACGCAATTGGAGACACGGATGTTTTTCCTGTGGTTCGGATAGGTGGTGCTATCCTACATCCATGTTGATGGAGACTTCAACCCACGAAGGGTAACGGTTGCGCGAGTCCACAGAGGGCTCCACCCACGAAGGGTAATGGTTGCGCGAGTCCACGGAGGGCTCCACCCATGAAGGGTCCACGAAGAAGCAACCACCCACGAAGGGTCCACGAAGAAGCAACCTTGTCTATCCCACCATGGCCATCGCCCACGAAGGACTTGCCTCACTAGCGGTAGATCTTCACAAAGTAGGCGATCTCCTTGCCCTTACAAACCCCTTGGTTCAACTCCACAATCTTGTCATAGGCTCCCAAGTAACACCTAGCCAATCTAGGAGACACCACTCTCCAAGAAGTAACAAATGGTGTGTAGGTAATGAACTCCTTGCTCTTGTGCTTCAAATGATAGTCTCCCCAACACTCAACTCTCTCTCATAGGATTTGGATTTTTTGGAAAGAAGATTTGAGTGGAAAGCAACTTAGGGAAGGCTAGAGATCAAGATTCATATGGTAGGAATGGAATATCTTGGTCTCAACACATGAGTAGGTGGTTCTCTCTCAGAACATATGAGTTGGAATTGTGTATGTGTTCTGATGGCTCTCTCCATGAATGAAGAGGAGGTGGAGGGGTATATATAGCCTCCACACAAAATCCAACCGTTACACACAGTTTTCCAATCTCGGTGGGACCGAATCAACAAACTCGGTTGGACCGAAAAGGTAAACCTAGTGACCGTTAGAGATTTTCGGTGGGACTGACATGCAACTCGGTAGGACCGATATGGTTAGGGTTTGGGCATAACGTAATCTCGGTGAGACCGATTACACAAACTCGGTGAGACCGAGTTTGGTAATAAGCTAACCAGAGAGTTGGTCAGGCAAACTCGGTGGGACCGATTTGCTCTTTCGGTGAGACCGAAAAGTTACAAAAGGGAAACACAGAGTTTACATTGCAATCTCGGTGGGACCGATTCGCTCTTTCGGTGAGACTGAAAAGTTACGAAAGGGAAACAGAGAGTTTGCAATCCCATCTCGGTGAGACCGAGATCCCTATCGGTAGAACCGAATTGCTAGGGTTTGGCAGTGGCTTATGACAAGTGAAACTCGGTGGCGCCGGATAGAAAGAATCGGTAGGACCGAGTCTGGCTTAGGGTTTAGGTCATATGTGGATATGGGAAAGTAGTTGAGGGTTTTGGAGCATATCACTAAGCACATGAAGCAAGAGGCTCATTAAGCAACACCTCATCCCTCCTTGATAGTATTGGCTTTTCCTAAAGACTCAATGTGATCTTGGATCACTAAAATATAAAATGAAGAGTCTTGAGCTTTTGAGCTTGAGCCAATCCTTTGTCCTTAGCATTTTGAGGGTTCCACTTTCACATCCATGCCATGCCAATCATTGAGCTTTCCTGAAATAGTCATCTTGGAATAGCATTAGCTCAATGAGCTATATGTTGTTATGAATTACCAAAACCACCTAGGGATAGTTGCACTTTCAATCTCCCCCTTTTTGGTAATTGATGACAACATATAGATCAAAGCTTCGACAAATGATAATAAGCATGAAATATATCGTCGCTTTGAGAAGTATGTGACAAGTAAGAGCTCCCCCTAAATTTGTGCATATTTAAAATTTGCTTTGGACTGCAAATGCACAAAGAGTTAGAGTCATGGGTTACTCTTCCATGTCACATACATCTTGGTGGAGCGCTTAAAATGATAAGAATGAAATACATGCACTCATCACCAAGAATAGTGAATGATCACATAAGATAAATAAGATGATAATATTAAGCAAACATTAAGTGTAGCTTATGATCAAACACATGATCATCAATTTCTCACGAGCAATGACATAGTATCTCACACAAAAGCAAACAAAGTTCGAAAAACCACCAAATAAAACAAGAGAGAATAAAAGCAACACTCTCTCTCGAAGCCTATGATCTACATTTTCTCCCCCTTTGGCAACAAGTTACCAAAAAGTTCCTAGAAAATGCATAGTGCTAAGTCGACACTCAGGCTTGATCTTCAGGTGGTGGTGGAGTCCGGAGCACTCCAAGGACGAAGCCTTCTGTAGACGTGGTTGGAGTTGAGGCTGAAGTAGATGCTGGAGCTGGTGGAACTGAAGCTGTAGCTGGTGCAGAAGTGGTGGCTCTGGTGTCAGCAACTGGCACTGCATGTGATCTCTGAGCTCTTGGCACTCTGGCAAATGCATCAGTTGTAGTCTTGCCTCTCCTCTCCTGCATGTCATCCTGAAGTTGTTCCACTGCAGACTGAATCTCTGTTACTTTGACATCCAAGTCATAGAACTTTTGTTCCATGATCCTCTCTAAGCTCTGCTGATTCTGAGTGAGGGTGGCCAGTCCTTGCTCAATTCTCAGTGTGGATGCAATCAAGTAACCAAGTTACTCTTGTTTGGTTTTCAAGAAATACTCAGATGCCTCCTCTTGAGTTGGCTTCTTGGCAGCTTTCTCCTTCCTCGCCTGCTCCTTCTTTGCTTGTGCTTGAACTGATGATGGTTCATTCTCATTCATCACAACTTGGTTGTCCTCAAAGTCTGGATGAATAGGCAAGTGTTCCTTGTCCAACAAGTATATGCCTGTGCCCATCTTCGAGTTGATTAACTCCTGAATCTGAGGGGCATAACCACAGCTCCTCTTCTGATCTGCTGCAGTCCTCTTGATAGTTTCTACTATGAGGCTCATGACCTTGAATTTCTGAGGCACATCAAATACATGAAGCAAATTGATTGCATGGCCTCTGATCATCTTGTGATCACCTGACTTGGGCAACAGAGTGTGCCTAAGGATCCAGTTAATGGTTGGCAGCCCTGACCGAAGATAATGCACAGACCCAAACTTGAAAGTATCAAGTGCCTCGTTTGGAATTTCCTTGTACATATTGGACATAGAGTTGTGGTCCATCTTCTTCTTGGCATAGATATCCAAGTCATCCTCATGCTCCTCTGGGGCATTGATGAGCTGTGCCCACTCAGCAACAGTAGATTGGTACCTCGTACCTTCAGACATCCATGTGATCTTTCCATCTGGGTAGAAATGTGCTGTGGAGTAGAATTGCATAATGAGTTCCTCGTTCCACTTTGTGAGCTTCTGCCCAACAAAGTCTGCTACTCCACAAGCATTGAAGCTGTCATACACTCTAGGGTAGTGTTCTTCATTGTCCTTGATGTACTCCCAATTGACCCATCTCATGTCACAAACTATGGGCTTCTTGTCCAACAAAACTGTCTCATAGAAGTCCTGCTATTCCTTAGTGTGGAACCTATAATCAATAGCAGTTCTTCTCCTTGAAGCATATGGATCTGCTTCTCTCCACTTCCTTAGCCCTGAGTCTCTTCTGAGCTTCATGTCCTCAGCCACAGGATGAGCATCATTGTGGTCTGGGATCTTGGGCTTGAGCTTTCTCAGAACGTGCTCTTCATCATCTTCTTCAGCAGCTTCAGGCACTGGGGCCTTGTTCTTCTCAGTTACAGGTATGCTCCTCGTATTTCTCTTTGGGGCAGACTTGGACTTGGAGGCAGCTTTGGGTGCTTCTTTGGGCTTGGATGCAGCAGCCCCTGTCCTGATAGCATCACCCATAAGCTTAGGTGCCTTAGGTGCTGGTGCAGCAACCTCTTCTTCTTTCTCTTCTTCCATGATGGAAGCCTTTCCAAGCACTCTGGTCTACGGTCTTCTTGACCCTTTCCTTCCTTTTCTTTCCTTCAGCAGCAACTGGCTCTATGGTTGCAGGCTTTTCAGGAATCTGAGTTGAAGCTCTGGCCTTTGGCATAGGCTGCCTACCTGCTGGCCTTTTGATTTTTAAGCCTGGCTTTGTGCCTTGAGCTGAGCCATATTCCTTCTTGAGCACAACTCTCTTTGATGTGGCTTCCTCTTCCTCTACCACATAATCTTCATCCTCAAAATCTGAAGTTCTCTTCTTCCTCTATCTGGTGGCAGCTTTTGGCAAATTGCTTGGTGTACTTCTGCTGCCATCATCTGAAGAGCTGGAGGGACTAGTGCCCTCACTCATGAGCACCTGCTCTTCTGATCTGTTCTGGCTGTCACTCTGATCAGACATGATGTAAAAGCTGACTACTGACCCTGTGAAGAGTTTATAGATGAGGTAGAGTGGATGAGCATCACAAAATGCAGAGATTTTTGCAACAGAATGATTCAAAAACTTAGTTTTAGTTTCCCACTGAAAGCATCTCGGATCTACCGATTTCTAAACTCGGTGATACCGAAGCAGTTTTGGCACCTAAACTAGTGAACTCGGTCAGACCGAGTCACAGTTCGGTGGCACCGAGACTGCTAGGGTTTCACAGAGTTCCAAAATCGGTCACACCGATAAGTAATTCTCGGTCAGACCGAGTCTCACTTGTGCAATGGCATAAGCCAAATCGGTGGGACCGAGTTTTTCAACTCGGTGGGTCCGAGATGGTTTCGGCGGAAACCTAACCCTAGAATTTTCGAATTAAACCTAATCTACGAGTTCATTGACTGGATAGAAGTTTAACAAACGTGGCAAGAATCATGATGATCACAATGTGCTAAGAATCGGATTGGGGAATAGCACAAAGATCGAGTCCATACCCTAGTTCGGCGGAGACTCGCTACGGCGGCAACGGCGGGGTTGAATTTCCGTTGACGGCGACGGAGACCAGTGACTGGAGGCGGCTGGCGGCGAGGAGATGATCCGGAGACCAAGTTGGCAGAGCAGGCTATCGCGCGGGCGAAGGGGTTCGGAGAAATTTCCAAATTTTTGCCCGTGACTATATATAGCCCGCCCCTGTCGGTGTGACCGAGTGGAACAACTCGGTGGCACCGAGATGCAAAACTGTATACAGTTGTTGCAACTCGGTGTGACCGAACGGTTCAAATCGGTTGCACCGAGATCGAAAACCTAGATCAACTTAATGATCTCGGTAGGACCGAAAGTGGGGTATCGGTCAGACCAAGAATCATAAAGAGGTTTTAGAAGTTTAAGTCTATGACGAATCGGGGACTCCGAGCGCTCCTCACACAGAGTGGTTCGAATCTAACTTGATCAAATTTTGTGATGTTTGAGACGAGAAAAGCATAGATAGCTAGAGGAGGTTCTTAGGCATTCTTGTCCATCCACTTGGCAAAAGGAAATAAAACCAAACAATCAAAACAACAAGTGGATGTCCTCGAATGAGTAAAATATGCAACCAGCATGCTCACACAATAAGATGGCAAATGAAATATGTGACAAGGCATGCACAACCAATTCTAGCATCTATCAAGCAATTTGCGATGACAAGGTCATCTATATATGAGTATATTGACTTAGGAGTCAAGTGAGAACACTTGATCATAGGTCATACTCATCGTTTAAGCTCAAGTGGGGTTACCACTTTTACATAAAGCATTGTTGTGTTCACATCTTTAGAGTTGCTTTAGCTCAAGTCTTAGAGTAAAGCTCCCCCTAGATGTGATATCCCCCCTTAGAGGGATGAACTAACCTCGGGTTTTGTCGATGATGACTTCATGTAGATGTTGAAGATGTGGATGCTCAATGTTGATGTAGATCACTTGGAGCTATCCATTTGAGTGAATTGCACTTTCAATACCTACATGGGTTAGTCCCACAAGGAACAAACAAGGATATCCATAGACATAGAGTGATGCACACACAAGATGATGTCCATGAAAACTTTTAGGTTACCTTGTCCCTTGTCTTACCAACAAGAGGGTTTGTGACTCCTTGAACTAGTGCAAGATGTGGAAGTTGATTGCACTTGTTCTTGCCAAAATGATAAGAGTGAAGTATGTTGGCGGAGTCACCCTCAAGAACTCTCTAGTTCTTCTTCTTTTGGATCCACACCATCTTGATGGGAATCCTTGGAGTTGTAGTCGTACTTGATGAAGTGGAACTTGAAGTAGTCTTGGGAATCCACTTGACTAAGGTCTTAGGAGCTTCTTCAAATGCATCAATTTCCTCTTGAAGCTTGTCCTTGCCTTTTTTGCTTGTAGTCTTGTGGTGGAAGATCATCTTGAGCTTGTGTCCCCTTGAAAGAAGTATCATACTTCTCTTGTTGAGGAACAAACTTTGTCTTGGGGTATTGATCTTCTTCCCACTCAACTCCATTGGCATTGAACTTTCGTTCAAAACCAACACCTTGATTCTTCCGGTGCATTCCTTGCTTGCGCACAATTTCCTCGAATTGCTTACTCCCGGAAAGGCTTTTGTACACTCCTTTCTCTATAATTCCCTTCAATAAGCTATTTTCTTGCTCAAGTGTAACTTGTCTAAGAGAATCATTAGTGGAATCAAGAGAACTACTAGAAGCAACAATATTGGATTTAGCATGATCATTGTTACTGCTAGAGGAAGAATCTTTCTTGTTCTTGTTACTAGACTTGACTTGAGGCATGTAAGTGGATAAGAGTAAACGCTTGGCAATGTAAGAAGAACTTTTCTTGCGGAGATCATCATTGATTGCTTTTAAGAACTTATGCTCTTGCTCAAGATTGAGCTTTTCAAAGCGTAATTTCTCATGAGCTCTTAAAAGTTCTCGATGATCTTCGAAGATAGTTTCATGAGCTAACTTAAGAGTGTTTAGTTCTTTAGTTAGAGCCTCAATCTTCTCCTTATCATTGTCATTCGTTTTATCTTGATTAGCATGATTAATTGACGTTTCATCACTAGAGTTGTCAACAAGCAAATCATCACCTAACAAGTCATCTTCATCACTATTGAAATCAACATACTCGGGGTGTGTTACCTTAGGACCTTTGGCCATGAAGCATCTTCCAATTCCTTCATTTGGTGAGTCAAATATGTCGTAGGAGTTGGTTGACACAAGTGCTAGACCGGCAACACCTTCATCTTGAGTATCTTCGGAGTCGGAGTGATAACTTCTCTCGGAGTGGCTGTCGGAGTCGGAGCCGGATACCCATTCACCAACATGAGCTTGATGTCTTTGTTTTGTGTAGCTCCTTGATGATTTTTCCTTCCTTTACGAATCCTTGCTTCTCCGTGAGTATCTTCGTTCATAACGATCATCTCTACTCCTTCTCTCTCTTGGTGGTGATTCTTTGCTTCTTCTTTTTGGAGAATCTTCTCTTCTCTTGTAGGGAGCCGTACACTCATTGGAATAGTGTTCGGGTCTTCCACAACTGTAGCAGTTTCGCACTCGACTAGAAGATCTTTTGTCATCGTAGGACCTTGACTTGAAGCTTCTATCTTTGCTTCTACTCTTGTAGAACTTGTTGAAGTTCTTCACCATTAAGCTCAATTCTTCATTGAAGTTTTGTTTCTCACTTGATGATGTAGGGGCTTCACATGAGGCTTTGTAGGCACCACTTGATTTGTTTTGAAGTTCCTCTTTATCCTTAAGTGACATCTCATGAGCAACAATTCTTCCAATCACCTCGGTTGGCTTGAGATCTTTGTAATTGGGCATCATTTGGATCAATGTGCACACGGTATCATATTTTCCATCCAAGGCTCTTAGAATCTTCTTGATGATGAATCTATCGGTCATCTCTTCACTTCCTAAGCCGGCAATCTCATTTGTGATCAGAGCAAGCCTAGAGTACATTTCAGCGACACCTTCACCATCCTTCATTTTGAACTTGTCAAGTTGACTTTGAAGCACATCCAACTTGGATTCCTTGACGGAGTCGGTACCTTCGTGCATATCAATCAAAGTGTCCCAAATTTCCTTTGCATTCTCAAGACGGCTGATTTTGTTGAATTCTTCGGGGCACAATCCGTTGAAGAGAATATCACAAGCTTGAGCATTGTATTGCAACATCTTCAACTCATCCGCGGTAGCTTCACGGTTTGGTTCTTTCCCATCAAAGAATTCATCTTGCAAACCAACACACACAATAGCCCAAACGGCGGGGTTATGTCCAAGAATATGCATTTTCATTTTATGCTTCCAACTAGCAAAATTAGTACCATCAAAGTAAGGACCTCTACGGTGATAATTTCCCTCGCTAGACGCCATACTCTCCTAGGTTGTGAAACCAAGGCTATGACCACCAAAAGCTATGGAGATCAAAGCAAATGGAGACCAAAGCTCTGATACCACTTGTTGGATCGAAAGTATGTCTAGAGGGGGGGTGATTAGACTACTTGACCAAATAAAAACTTAACCTTTTCCCAATTTTAGCTCTTGGCAGATTTTAGCTATTGTAGGACAAGTCAAGCAATCATCACACAATTCAAGCAAGCATGCAAAGAGTATATTGGCAGCGGAAAGTAAAGCATGCAACTTGCAAGAATGTAAAGGGAAGGGTTTGGATAATTCAAACGCAATTGGAGACACGGATGTTTTTCCCGTGGTTCGGATAGGTGGTGCTATCCTACATCCACGTTGATGGAGACTTCAACCCACGAAGGGTAACGGTTACGCGATTCCACGGAGGGCTCCACCCACGAAGGGTAATGGTTGCGCGAGTCCACGGAGGGCTCCACCCACGAAGGGTCCACGAAGAAGCAACCACCCACGAAGGGTCCACGAAAAAGCAACCTTGTCTATCCCACCATGGCCATCGCCCACGAAGGACTTGCCTCACTAGCGGTAGATCTTCACGAAGTAGGCGATTTCCTTGCCCTTACAAACTCCTTGGTTCAACTCCACAATCTTGTCGGAGGCTCCCAAGTAACACCTAGCCAATCTAGGAGACACCACTCTCCAAGAAGTAACAAATGGTGTGTAGGTAATGAACTCCTTGCTCTTGTGCTTCAAATGATAGTCTCCCCAACACTCAACTCTCTCTCATAGGATTTGGATTTTGTGGAAAGAAGATTTGAGTGGAAAGCAACTTGGGAAGGCTAGAGATCAAGATTCATATGGTAGGAATGGAATATCTTGGTCTCAACACATGAGTAGGTGGTTCTCTCTCAGAACATATGAGTTGGAATTGTGTATGTGTTCTGATGGCTCTCTCCACGAATGAAGAGGAGGTGGAGGGGTATATATAGCCTCCACACAAAATCCAACCGTTACACACAGTTTTCCAATCTCGGTGGGACCGAATCAACAAACTCGGTTGGACCGAAAAGGTAAACCTAGTGACCGTTAGAGATTTTCGGTGGGACTGACATGCAACTCGGTAGGACCGATATGGTTAGGGTTTGGGCATAACGTAATCTCGGTGAGACCGATTACACAAACTCTGTGAGACCGAGTTTGGTAACAAGCTAACCAGAGAGTTGGTCAGGCAAACTCGGTGGGACCGATTTGCTCTTTCGGTGAGACCGAAAAGTTACAAAAGGGAAACACAGAGTTTACATTGCAATCTCGGTGGGACCGATTCGCTCTTTCGGTGAGACCGAAAAGTTACGAAAGGGAAACAGAGAGTTTGCAATCCCATCTCGGTGAAACCGAGATCCCTATCGGTAGAACCGAATTGCTAGGGTTTGGCAGTGGCTTATGACAAGTGAAACTCGGTGGCGCCGGATAGAAAGAATCGGTAGGACCGAGTCTGGCTTAGGGTTTAGGTCATATGTGGATATGGGAAAGTAGTTGAGGGTTTTGGAGCATATCACTAAGCACATGAAGCAAGAGGCTCATTAAGCAACACCTCATCCCTCCTTGATAGTATTGGCTTTTCCTAAAGACTCAATGTGATCTTGGATCACTAAAATATAAAATGAAGAGTCTTGAGCTTTTGAGCTTGAGCCAATCCTTTGTCCTTAGCATTTTGAGGGTTCCACTTTCACATCCATGCCATGCCAATCATTGAGCTTTCCTGAAATAGTCATCTTGGAATAGCATTAGCTCAATGAGCTATATGTTGTTATGAATTACCAAAACCACCTAGGGATAGTTGCACTTTCACTAGCATCACACATAATTTCAAAGGGTAAATTCCAATCAGGTAGCTGAACAATAGGTGCAGAGATTAATGCTTTCTTAAGTATTTCAAATGCTTCTACGCAATCATCATAAAAAACAAATGGTATATCTTTTTGTAATAAATTAGTCAGAGGCCGGGAAATTTTGGAGAAGTCCTTAATGAACCTCCTATAAAACCGGCACGACCAAGGAAACTTCGTATACCTTTGATGTCCTTGGGACATGGCATATTTTCAATAGCATCAACCTTGGCTTTATCAACTTCAATACCTCTTTCAGAAACTTTATGCCCCAAGACAATACCTTCATTAACCATAAAGTGGCACTTTTCCCAATTCAAGACAAGATTAGTTTCTTCACATCTCTGCAAAACTCGATCAAGGTTGCTTAAGCAATCATCAAAAGAAGATCCATAGACGGAAAAATCGTCCATGAAAACCTCACAAATCTTTTCACAAAAGTCAGAAAATATAGCCATCATGCATCTTTGAAAGGTAGCAGGTGCATTACATAAACCAAAATGCATACGTCTATAAGCAAAAGTACGGAAGGGGCAAGTAAAAGTAGTCTTTGATTGATCATTGGCTGACACAGGTACTTGAGAGAAACCAGAATAACCATCTAGAAAGCAAAAATGTGTATGTTTGGATAATCTTTCTAGCATTTGATCGATAAAAGGTAAGGGGTAATGATCTTTTTTAGTAGCTTTATTTAATTTGCGGAAATCAATTACCATCCTATAACCTGTAATAATTCTTTGCGGAATCAACTCATATTTGTCATTAGGAACGACATTAATACCTCCCTTCTTAGGGACGCAATGGACAGGACTTACCCACTGACTATCAGCAATGGGATAAATTATACCTGCCTCAAGAAGCCTTAGTGTTTCCTTTCTTACCACTTCCTTCATCTTAGGATTCAGCCGTCGTTGATGATCACGAATTGGTTTGGCATCTTCCTCCAAATTTATTTTGTGTTGACAGAGAGTGGGACTAATGCCCTTAAGATCATAGAGAGTATATCCAATAGTAGCATGGTGCTTCTTTAGAGTTTTCAATAATCTTTCTTCTTCATGCTCTGAAAGGTTAGCACTAATAATAACAGGATATATCTTTTTCTCATCAAGATAAGCATATTTAAGAGTATCAGGTAATGGTTTAAGCTCAAACACGGGATCACCCTTGGGTGGAGGAGGATCCCCTAGGATTTCAACAAGCAAATTGTGTTTCAGGATGGGTTCTTGTTTAAATAATACTTCATCTATTTCCCTTCTTTCATTCATAAACATATCATTTTCATGGTCTAGCAAATATTGTTCTAAAGGATCACTAGGAGGCACGGCAATAGAAGCAAGACCAATAATTTCATCTTTACTAGGCAATTCCTCTTCACAGTGTTGTCTACGAAATTTAGAGAAATTAAATTCATGAGACATATCATCTAAACCAATAGTAACAACATCCTTTTTGCAATCTATCTTAGCATTAACTGTGTTCAAGAAGGGTCTACCAAATATAATGGGACAAAATCTATCTTGTGGGGAACCAAGAATAAGAAAATCAGCAGGATATTTAGTTTTCTCACACAAGACTTCAACATCTCTAACAATTCCCATTGGTGAAATAGTATCTCTATTGGCAAGTTTAATTGTGACATCAATATCTTCTATCTCAGCTTGTCGTGGAATTGTCACGACAGATGTCCTTAGTGTGAAGACTTAATCGCGAGGCCAACGTATCTATGTGGTAGCTTGAGAGGGGTAGAGCGGAATCGAGAGACGCAACACAAGACAAAGGTTTAGACAGCTTCGGGCCCCGGGAAACATCATTCGGTAAAAACCCTACATGCTGTTTGTGGCTAGGTCTCATTATGATCATCAGGGAGTCGCCGATAAGCCGACTCTTTGTGTCTAGCCCTAGAGATTATTTTCTGTCCCTCTTTGGGGAGCCCTGCCCCTCCTTATATATGTTGAAGGGGCGGGTTACATGTGGAGTCCTAGTAGGATTAGGATTAACCTATTATAGGTGGAGTCCTAGTCTTGCTTCCTTTGTAGGAGAATATTCCTTATGCCTTTCCTCTTAAATCGTCCCATCATAAACGTGAGCCAGCCTTCTAGGCCTTGGGCCTAGTCTTCTATCTGACCCGCCGTTAGGGCCATCTGTGAGTCGCCAGGTTCGTGGGTCGTCACTCCAGTGGGTTACCAATGAAAATGCCAAGCCCGGCCGGGTCATACTTCTGGCCAGGTCATACCGCGGGGTATATCCCCGACATTAGCCCCCAGTTTAATTTGGATTTATCCATGTTAAACTGATCCTGTTAAAATAAACACAAGAACAAACTTGATAGGTTGTGCTCCGGGTTAAATATTTCCCTAAAACGGCACCTGATCATCTTTAAGTCCTTGTCACTTCCTCCTGGATGCATACTCAAGATCTTATAGCAAATCTCTTTTAATAGATATGTCCAAACCTTGCCAATGCAAAAATCCAGGCTCTTCTTCTATAAAATCCGGGTCAACTTTATAACCAATTTGCTGAAATTGGCTCTTGTAGAGAAATATTGTATGAAATAATCCATTTGAGTTGGCCTTCAATGCTCTAACTTGACAAAAATATTGGTCTTGAAATATTCAACTAATATTCAGCCAGCTTAAAGATGTAGATCTTGCCAATTTATGATTGCCAAAATTGCCGGGTTATAAATAAATGATGCCGGGTCATGATTATTGGTGACGCCGAATCATAGTTATTAGTGACACCTGGTCAATCTGGTTTACTCAAAACTGAGAATTTGAAGATTTTTCTCCCTTATATCCATATTACCTGTAGCCCCCCAAGTCTTGAGCAGAAACAAAGTGATGACTTACGACTTGCTTCAATATAAATACTGCCATTTTGAAGAAATCATGTTGTTCATCTTAGTCACTAGTAAAGACTGAATACTCCATATATGTAGCCCCCAAGTGTCGGGTTGTCATGCTTGCAGCAACCTGGGACTTGTAATTGCCTTATACTCATAAAAAACGACAACCAGTGTAGCCCCCAAGGGCCGGGTCATTATGCAATAATGAGCGGGGACTTTATAAATATGATCACATAAACTTGAACAACAATGTGTAGCCCCCAAGGGCCGGCTCAGTAAGATAATATTGAGCTAGGACTTTATATATACTTATTTTGAAATGAACATCATATGATGTAACCCCCATCATGGGGCTTGAACCCACGTCCACAAGGTTAAGAGCTTTGTGCTTTACCAACTGAGCAGTGGACCCTCAACATAATGGAATAAAACTTGTGTACCTTGAATTGTTAACAGGAGCAATTGGTAGCCCCCAAGGGTCGGCTCATTATGATGTGATGAGTCGGGTCTTCAATAAGGTCAGTAAAATTGTCTTTGCATTAGCCCCCAAGTGCCATGGTGCATGCTGGCAATGACATGGGACTTGCATATTTGATATAATTTCAAACTGAATAATGTAGCCCCCAAGTGTCAGGTTGTAAGGCTGCAGCAACTCAGGACTATTCTTTCCATTGTAGAATAATCATATCCATTGATAAAATAATAGCCATTGCGCCAAAGCGACTTTGAATACCTTATCTGTTGACAAGTAAATCCGGAATTTAAATACTTGGCGGCTCTTGGCCGATGGAGATTTAATATGCCTCCATTGTAAGATGGAATTTTTATAACCTGGTGGCTTATAGCCTTTGAGAAAATCAAGAATCGATAACCCTTTTGAGACACCAATTTCAATCTTTGATGATGGGCTGGAACTTAATCATTTATGTAAGTCATAGCTCTGTAAATCCTGCATAGAGTTTAAACAACATATGCCCTGGCGACTTAACATCAAACACCAGGGCAGGTAAGTACTCAAATGTAGTCTTATCCTGCATATAAGTAAATCACAAGATCCCCTGGCAGTTTACCACAGGGCGGATCATAATATCCCACATATAACCATTGTGATATTTAATTTGTACTGCCGGTTTACATGACATGTGCAGTAAGGGTGATAACCCAGTCCTTAGAAGCCAATATTTCCAAATATATGATGATTGTCACATGCTGGCGACTTATCGTCCAAAGCCAGGCCGGATTTAAACGAAACCACACTCATATGCTTCAGATATGAGCAAAAAGGATCAAAACCCAAAAGATTGTTTGCAAAAACTTAAACCAAATAAAAATCGAAGTTTCTGATTCGAATATGATCAGCAAACCGTTCCAAAGGGGTTAAGCTAGGATTCGAATACGATCATGTAGCCCACAGTGGCTTTGGCGTTGCGCCGATCAAGAGGGTACCGACAGCTATGTTCTCTTTGGTTCGAATACGACCTATGTTTGAACAGGAAGCCCCCAAATGACCTTGAGAGGTTTTTAACGACCCTGATTCGAATACGATCCAAGTCGGACCCAAAAGGGGTTAAGCCATGATTCGCATACGATCAAGAAGCCCCTAGTGAGTTTGGCTTTGCGCCGATCAAAAGGGTTACGACAGCTATGTTCTCTTTGGTTCGAATACGACCTATGTTTGAACAGGAAGCCCCCAAGTGACCATAATAAGGTAAGTCGTAAGGCAGGATACCCATGTTTGAACCGCGCATCATGGCAGCAAGTTCTCTTTGGCAACCTTTAATTTTTCCGAGAACTCGAATCTTGCAAGAGATTAATTCTTCTTGAACCGGAACTTTAAACCGGATTTGAAAGCTTCCAAACTTTGTGGGAGACAGATTGTCCTTGAGCCGGATTTTTCAACCGGATTTGATAAAAAGCTCTGTAAGAAACAAATATACCTTGAGCCGGATGTTTGAACCAGATTTGAGAGCTTCAAAGCTTTACGGGAGAGAGATGTCTCTTGAACCGGATTTTTAAACCGGAATACTCATTTTGAGCCAGAAATTTTCCGACGGCCTTTTAAGTTTTCACCAATATGGCGGTAGCTTCCGGGACCAGGTTATCTTCCCTCCAATGACCCGGAGTTCCCGAGTCATGTCATTGTAGCCCCCGAGTCTTAAGACTACTCAAGGAGTTGGCTTGAGACTCTCCATATTTGACCATGATATAAACCGGTATGAGTCATTCAGCATCTCAGTGATATAACTTGTCCTGCACGTGGAGTTGATGATCACCATGGTGAAGCTGAAATCAATCATGAGTGAGTCAGCCGTGGGAGCAGACAGATGAATCGTTCGCGGCATTGTAAGCCATTACGGATGAGCAAGTTGTCCTCCTCGTTGTAAGTCAGTGTGGACGTGTGAACCGGCCGTGAGAGAGGCCGGGTGAGTCGTCCGTGGTGTTGTAAGCCGGTGCGGTCGCAAAAGATGGTCGCAGTGTTTGTAAGCCGGCGTGGACGAGAGAGCCGGTCGCAGCGTTGAAAACGGCACAGATGCAGACGAGTAGGCTTTGTAATGAATAATGGTCCTGCGAAAGAATACCACATACCAGAGTAATTGTTCTCAAACGATTTAACATGTGCTGATAAGATATATAGAAGGGATAGCACCTGGTATTTTGGTTGGCTGTGCAACCGGCGTGCCGTACTGTGTTCTTTTGTCTTCACGTACAAATTGCTGGATTGATGCCATGTACTAAAATCAGCAGCATAGTTTTGTAATAGCTCCTTGATATTTGAAGCGAATAACCAGAGGTACTCTGTAACATTTTTTTATTTGACTTGGTCATCCTGCCTTCTCTGCTTCTATAAACCGTTGTAGTAGGAGTGCTAAAAAAACCGGCTCGTGCGGACGGGCTTCAGAGACAGAGCCTGGCAGCGGCGGGACCAATCCAAGGCAGCTCAAAACTAGGGGCGGCTCAGTAGCAGGCCGCCATGCCAACAGTGGCAGACCGACGAGGCTCCAAGCAGGCCAACAGGGCTCTGGCGGGCCGATAACGGAGGCAGGTTAAGTGGCCTCCCGGGTTTTAGCATCATCGCTAGATGCGATATATATAAGTTGATCCGGAAGACTAATTTCTGCAGCGACGTTCTTATTTGTCCCGGTGTTCAGTTGGTATTTGTGTGAGGTGCAGAGCTTTCCTCTGAAATCCAGCATTATCGGAACCAAGCACATCTTATAGTGCCGCCTGTCTATATCAGCTTCTGTTGCCCTTGCTCAGATGCCAGCACATGAATTTTTTAAATAATCAAGTAGAGGATCTTCAATGTTCTCTGTAATCACACCATGAGATTGTAACACATCGTCAGGGGTCTTCTTCATCTTGAGAGATGATACGGCGGCTTAAACGGCGACTCAACGCGGTGGTGGCTCAACCGAGATT
The DNA here is from genome assembly GCF_056163025.1 of Triticum urartu. Taxonomy (NCBI): domain Eukaryota; kingdom Viridiplantae; phylum Streptophyta; class Magnoliopsida; order Poales; family Poaceae; genus Triticum; species Triticum urartu. Next base: position 140,636,891 of record NC_141876.1, on the reverse strand, counting down.
GAGTGGAGACGCCGGCTTTAAATGGCAACTTGGCAAAGTGGCGTTGGTAGCCGGCTCAGCACAAGGCGCAAACAGCTTTTGAACAACCAGAATAAAGGAGTAAGGCACAACGGCTGTTGCGGTGATGCCCCAGAAAGGTGACGCGGCAGCTTTGACGGGGATGAGCAGCAGCGATTTTGACACAGAGGTAAACAGTAGGGGCGGTGCTGGCGTGGTAAACCAGATGCCAACCCGGCGGGAGTGGCACGGGCGGCTTAGGAGACCGGACCGCGCGGGCGGCACATCCGAGCCAGCAAGCGGGCGGCTCAGGAGATGGGTACGCTGGCGCAGATTGTGGAGGATTCCGGGTTATCACCGGCTCCGTTTCCGGGTCGTTGTCAAGGAGGCGAGGCGAATCCCCGCATCTTCCGGATCGGACAAGGCTCACGGGCAGAGGCAAGACCGGCTTCAAGACGAGCGGTGGCCACCAGCGGCGGTGAAGTGGAGAATTGCAAGGGCGGCTCAGTCAAGCGGAGGTGAGGCAGGTCGGCCCTGGTGCCAGTGGCGACTCGGCGGCGGCGGCGGCTCAACGCGGGGAGTCTCTCCGGTGGCGGTGAGGGCGAGGCCACGAAGACAGGGAGCATCGGTGACTTTAGAAACAGCGACTCGCGGACAGCCACAGCAAGGGCGACGGGTCATGGCAGGTTGAGGCCGGCCCGCGGCGGCTCAATCGGAGGCCGCGCAGAGGTTACGACAGTAGCAGCTTGGTGCATAGGCCGGTCGATGAAGGTCGGAAGTGACGCTGGCGAGATGAGCTCGGCCACGGCGTGGTGATTTTTAATGGAGACGCGGCAGCTCATATGGCCAGCGATGGTGACTTGATGAAGGCCACGGCGGCTGAAGCGAGGCAAGGCTGTTTGATGGAGGCAGCAGTTTGAGATCACGCAGCGGAGGTGGTGTGACGAGGCCGTATCAAGGTAGAAGTGTGGCGAGGCCAAGGCGACGGGGACCCTGATTTGGAGGGGCGGTTAGGTGATCAGGACGACGGAGGCTGGCAAGGCCGGAACGAAGGACTCTGAGTCCGTGCTCACAATCTCATCCCTCTCTGAGTCGTGGTTGGTAAGAACCAACTTTTTTTTCTTCGGAGTTGCTTGCCACAAGTAAAAAATCGATCCAGTATTTGCTTTATCAAAGGATGCCTTGACGTATTTGCTGCTTCACATTGATGTGATTTGCTGACTGATACTTCCGTGGATTAGTACTCCCTTTTGCATGTACGTGTATCCAGCTTGATCCATTGGAGGAAAACAAGGAGCTATGGCAATTTAACCACGGCGCTGGATTACTTCGCGTCAGTTTCGGTGTACCCACCTCGTAACCCGAGTAGGAAAACTGCAAACGGAAAGTTTTAATCTTGGTCTCGACGATTCTTTTGGATGGCAACGACGGCGCGCGCAACCCTAATTTCTCCATCTTCAAACTTGCATCGCGAGATTCTCTATCCCTAAAGAGATCCCTCCAAGAACTCAACACCACCGTGCGCAGGCCCCACGGTGGGCGCCAACTGTCGTGGAATTGTCACGACAGATGTCCTTAGTGTGAAGACTAAGTCGCGAGGCCAACGCATCTATGTGGTAGCTTGAGAGGGATTGAGCGGAATCGAGAGACGCAACACAAGACAAGGGTTTAGACAGCTTCGGGCCTCGGGAAACATCATCCGGTAATAACCCTACATGCTGTTTGTGGCTAGGTCTCATTATGATCATCAGGGAGTCGCGATAAGCCGACTCTTTGTGTCTAGCCCTAGAGATTATTTTCTATCCCTCTTTGGGGAGCCCTGCCCCTGCTTATATATGTTGAAGGGGCGGGTTACATGTGGAGTCCTAGTAGGATTAGGATTAACCTATTACAAGTGGAGTCCCAGTCTTGCTTACTTTGTAGGAGAATATTCCTTATGCCTTTCCTCTTAAACCGGCCCATCATAAACGTGAGCCGTCCTTCTGGGCCTTGGGCCTAGTTTTCTATCTGACCCGCCGTTAGGGCCATCTGTGAGTCGCCAGGTTCGTGGGTCGTCACTCCGGCGGGTTACCAATGAAAATGCCAAGCCCGGCCGGGTCATACTTCCGGCCGGGTCATACCGCAGGGTATATCCCCGACACAGCTGGTGCAATATCATGCATAATTTCTTTGTATAAGTCGTAAGGTATTGCACTAGCACTAGCACCCATATCACATAAGCCATGATAACAATGATCTCCTATTTTAACAGAAATAACAGGCATGCCTACCACAGGTCTGTTTTTATCTTTAGCACTAGGTTTAGCAATTCTAGCAGTCTCATCAAGGAAATGAATAACATGCCCACTAATATTATCAGACAAGAGATCTTTAACAATAGCAATATTAGGTTCAATTTTAATTTGCTCAGGAGGTGTATAAGTTTTAATATTGCTTTTACGAACCACAGTTGAAGCTTTAGCACGATCTTTTATCCTAACAGGAAAAGGTGGTTTCTCAACGTAAGCAGTAGGAACGATAGGATCATTATAAGTGATTGTCTTCTCTTCAACTTTAATAGGTGCAGCTACTTTTACTTCTATGGGAGGATGATATTTAAACCACTTCTCCCTAGGGAGATCAACATGAGTAGCAAAAGATTCACAGAAAGAAGCTACTATCTCAGAGTCAAGTCCATATTTAGTGCTAAATTTACGGAAAACATCGGTATCCATAAAAGATTTAACACAATCAAACTTAGGTGTCATACCTGACTCCTTACCTTTGTCGAGGTCCCAATCATGAGAGTTGTGTTTAATTCTTTCCAATAAATCCCATTTGAATTCAATAGTCTTCGTCATAAAAGAGGCATCACAAGAAGTATCGAGCATGGTGCGATTCTTATCAGAAAGCCGAGCATATAAATCTTGAATAATCATTTCTCTTGAGAGCTCATGATTGGGGCATGAATATAACATTGATTTAAGCCTCCCCAAAGCTTGAGCGATGCTTTCTCCTTCGCGAGGCCAGAAATTATATATATAATTGCGATCACGATGAACAAGATGCATAGGATAAAACTTCTGATGAAATTCCAGTTTCAATCGTTTGTAATTCCATGACCCCGTATCATCACATAGCCTATACCATGTCGATGCATCTAATAACATCTCCAGGCACACCTGCAAACTTAAATAATCCACAAACTTCATCCACATATATTAGGTGCTCATCAGGATGCTTTGTTCCATCTCCTGCAAAAGGATTAGCTAGCAGTTTTTCTAACATACCCGAAGGAATTTCGAAGAAGACATTTTCATTTTAAGTAGGTTCAGTAGGTTGAGGAGCAACTCTTTAGTCTACTGGTCGGGGTGAAGATACCCCGAACAATCCACTCAGAGGATTACTTTCCATAGTAACAAGTGATAGTATATTTCAGCACACTATATAAATTTTTCCTTACCAAATTCCACCTACCAAAGGCGCTTCACTCCCTGGAAACGGCACCAGAAAAGTGTCTTGATGACCCACAAGTATAGGGGATCTATCGTAGTCCTTTCGATAAGTAAGAGTGTCGAACCCAACGAGGAGCAGAAGGAAATGATAAGCGGTTTTCAGCAAGGTATTCTCTGCAAACACTGAAATAATAGGTAACAGATAGTTTTGTGATAGGATAATTTGTAACGAGCAACAAGTAACAAAAGTAAATAAAGTGCAGCAAGGTGGACCAATCCTTTTTGTAGCAAAGGACAAGCCTGGACAAACTCTTATATGATGTAAAGCGCTCCCGAGGACACATGGGAGTATCATCAAGCTAGTTTTCATCACGATCATATGATTCGCGTTCGGTACTTTGATAATTTGGTATGTGGGTGGACCGGTGCTTGGGTGCTGCCCTTACTTGGACAAGCATCCCACTTATGATTAACCTCTATTGCAAGCATTCGCAACTACAACAAAAGTATTAAGGTAAACCTAACCATAGCATGAAACATATGGATCCAAATCAGCCCCTTATGAAGCAACACATAAACTAGGGTTTAAGCTTCTATCACTCTAGCAACCCATCATCTACTTATTACTTCACAATGCCTTCCTCTAAGCCCAAATAATGGTGAAGTGTTATGTAGTCGACGTTCACATAACACCACTAGAGGAGAGACAACATACATCTCATCAAAATATCAAACGAATACCAAATTCACATGACTACTAATAGCAAGACTTCTCCCATGTCCTTAGGAACAAACGTAACTACTCACGAAGCATATTCATGTTCATAATCAGAGGGGTATTAATATGCATAAAGGATCTGAACATATCATCTTCCACCAAATAAACCAACTAGCATCAACTACAAGGAGTAATTAACAGTACTAGCAACCCACAGGTACCAATCCCGGGCTTAGGGACAAGAATTGGATACAAGAGATGAACTAGGTTTTTGAGAGGAGGTGGTGCTGGTTAAGATGTTGATGGAGATTGCCCTCTCCTGATGAGAGGAGCGTTGGTGATGACGATGGTGATGATTTCCCCCTCCCAGAGGGATGTTTCCCCGGCAGAACAGCTCCACTAGAGCCCTAGATTGGTTCCGCCTCGTGGCGGCGGAGTCTCATCCGGGAAGATGGCTTATGATTTTTTTGCTCATCGAAAGACTCCATATAGCAGAAGATGGCCATCGGAGAGCCACCAGGGGGGCCACGAGGTAGGGGGGCGCGCCCCCACCCTCGCGAGCAGGGTGTGGCCCCCCTAGTGAACTTCTTGCGCTCAGTATTTTTTATATATTCTGAAATTGACTTCCGTGAACTTTCAGGACTTTTGGAGCTGTGCAGAATAGGTTTCCAATATTTGCTCCTTTTCCAGCCTAGAATCCCAGCTGCCGGCATTCTCCCTATTTATATAAAACTTGTAAAATAAGAGAGAATATGCATAAGTATTGTGACATAATGTGTAATAACAACCCATAATGCAATAAATATCGATATAAAAGCATGATGCAAAATGGACGTGTCAGCGTACGCCACCCAGCCAGGTCTCCTGGACCTGGTCGTCACACGCCCCTCTCGAGATGAGCCTCGGCGAGGGCAAAGGTATAGAGATTGTTTGCACGTCAAGGGGGACTCCTGAGCATCGCGACTCAGGAGCCTAACTGGTCACGTAGCCCCTCACTCCTTGGTCCGTCCTGATCTCTGGTTGGCCTAATGTTGGTTGAGGTATGCGCGGGGCCGGGCTCTGCCGACGTAGAACATCAACCTATCTTCGCGTACTCTCCCTATAAGCTGTTTGCGCGTCAAGGGGGACTCATGAGCATCGCGACTCAGTAACCTAACTGGTCACGTAGCCCCTCACTCCTTGGTCCGTCCTGGTCTCCGGTCGGCCCAACGGCGGTCGAGGTATGCGCGGGGCCGGGCTCTGCCGACGCAGAACACAAAGCAAATAGGAAGAAAATCGCAAAATCTCAAAGAAAATATTACAAGACATTTTGTGCTCACAATATCAAATGAAAGTTTTAACGCCTCCACGAGGCCTGATACGTATTGCAGGAATGAAATAGGAAAGCAACCGCAGGTCACTCCTGGACACCACCATCTGCAGGATCGGTGGCATCGCCGGTCGAGGGAGCGAGGACGAAGCCGCGAAACTTCTTCAATAGGGCCTCCACCTGACCTTTCATGGCTGCGGCGGCGGCTGCACAATGTTCATTGGCTACAGGCTCTAGTAGCTTGTCAAGACGAGCACTGGGGTTGCGAAGGTACAGATGGCTGAAGACACGCATCAGCGCCAGTCGAAGAAAGGACATGAGCCTCCGCCTCAGCCATAGGGCCGATGCCCTCCACGACTTCCTCAAGCGCCTTCACCAAGTGGGGAAGCAGCTGAGCAGGGCCATCCTCGTCGGTGGTCAGCGGCTTCTCTAGGCCCTTCTCGTACAGTGACTTCAGCGCCACGCTAGACCTCTTCTCAAGAAGCGAGAAGGCCTTGCGGTCTTCGGCCAGGACCTTCGCCTTGGCAGCGAGCTCAGCCTCCCTCGTCTTTGCCTTCTGCTCCAGTTCGTCTAGTCGGCTGCGCTCTGTGGCCTGCGCCTTCGCCAGCTCCCCCAGCTCAGCATCGCGGCCCTTGATGGCGTCCTCGCGAGCCTTCATCTCCTCCTCCTTCGTTACGCGGTCGCGTGCTTCTTCTGCGCACTCGTCGCGCAGCCTCTTCAGCTTGCCCTCTAGCTCTCGGCAGCGATCACGGGCGGCCTCGGCGTCCTTAAGCGCCGCCTTGCGGTTGGCCGCAGCTCTGGCAGCGGCCTGCTTCTCCTTCTCGGAGGCCGCTGCGGCCTGGCTCAGCGACGCTTGAATGTCCGAGCCAGAGTGAAGCCAGCCTGAGGCCAGCTCCAGGCGCCCGGCCACTAGGTACGGGTCCGCACCCAGGAGGTCTTCCCGCAGCTTGGCCATCCCCGAGAAGACACGCTCAAAGGCTGCAGAGGGGGCAGAAGAATTCGGGGCCAGAGGAGCAGCAGGAGTAGGAGGCGACGTCGTTACCAGAGCCTGGAAGATCGAGGGCTCTGGAGCCCTTGGGACCTCGTCAGCAGAGACAGGTGCCGGTACTTCCGGAGCTAGTGGGGCCACGGGGGCTGGTTCATCCTACCGATGCTCCTCTTGGCCTCGCGGGGGCGACCGGGCTGGGGAGATGCAGGTGTCGTCGCCTCTCATCTCTGCAGAGGGAGGCATGGCCGTGGCATCCCCCTTCCTCTTCTTCGCTGAAGACTCCAGCCTGATCGACTAGGTGGGTGTCAGAAAACATCAAGTATAAGCAGAAACAAGACGAAGCTCAAAGCACTTACTGATCCACCGCGACATAGTCCACCCTCCGCTTGGTGAGCCTAAAACCCGAAAGCGTCGGGGCCTGAGGAGTGGGCACACGGGCTCCAGGGGCAGAAGACAGCGCAGCAGAAGTACCGGAGCTGGCCCCAAGCGGTGCCACGTCGGAGGCAGCGTCTCGAGAGACCAGCGACGATCTACCACTTGTCGGGATGAGGGGTAGCTCCCTCACCTCCTGGCGGGCGACGACCTCGGCATCGTCTGGTAGGGCGCGGAGGATATCGGCCTTGCTCAAGGGGGAGTTCTCCCCCATTCCCTCGGGGATCTCCTCCGAGCCCTCCTCCTCCTCCTCTTCCTCCTTGCGGGACTCGTCAGAAGACACCTCCACCGGTTTCGGCGTCGCGGAGGCCCCAGCGAGCACCGGCGGCACCAGCCCGCGCGCGTCAAAGGTCGGCCTGGAAGCAATGAGTTGCTCCGAGTCCTTGCGATGGAACAAAGGAAGAAAGGCGCTCGACGGGTAATCTTGGTTGTTCCCAACCAAGAGACGCAGAATTGCAGTTAGCTCGTCATTAGGCAGGGCCACCGGGCTCAGACGAGCCTTGTCTTCTTCACCTCCAAGCTTCCACAAGGGGCGCGTGCGCGCCTGGAGTGGAGCAACGCGCAACGTCAAGAATTCCCTCAGGAGCATGACCCCAGTCACCTTGGCCGCCTTCGCGTTGCCCAGCCTCAAATCAGTCTTCATCTGCTCCAGCACCGACGACGCCCGCTCGTCAGTGAGCTCAACACGAGACCATCCCTTGTCAGACTAGGGCGCCTCCGTCAGCAGTCCCAAGCGTGGATGGGTGCACTTGGCACTCATCATGACCCATTTGGCCCTGATGTTATCAACCCTCTTCCCGGTGTTCGAGATCGAGTTGGCCTGGCCGACCGCGATGAAGTTGGCACAACCGGAGATATGGCCACCGGTGACGCGGAGGAAGAAGAAGTGGCGCAGCAGTGCCACGGACGGCATCATGCCCAGGTATGCCTCGCAATAGTAGGCGAAGATAGACAAGAGAAGAACGGAGTTGGGATGGAGATGCAGCGCCTGCAACCCGAAGTGGTCGAGGACCTCGAAAAAGAAATCAGAAAAGGGGGGAACCAACCCGGCGGTGATGCTGCTTGTGAAGAAATGGAAGAAGGTGCTTCCCTCAGGCTCTGGCTCATCGGAGGCAAGCTAGAGCTCCGTCTTCCCCCTCTCATTGCTTGCCCCCGCCGTCAGCAAGCGCATGGCGGCAAGGTTCTTCTATGTGACATTGGGCGCATTGAGGGCTGGCTCAAACCAGGCCGGTGCCAAGGAGGACTTGACTTGTGCGGCGCCATTGGTCGCAGACGCGATGCGAAGTCGAAGCGGGTCTGGAAGTTCGGGCAGCAAGAAGTGAGAAAGGGGATCTGAAGCAAGGCGAGGAAGAAGCAATGAAGGCAAGCGCTGTCCACGCCAGCCTTTTTGTCAAGTCGGGCAGTTGCCGAGGCAGCGTGGGGAAGTGGAGACGCCCACGTCCAATAAACCGCCACGCGTCAACCGAGGCCACATGCTTTGGGGGCCCACGGCGCTCCGCGCTTGACCCTTTGGCTTCGCCTCGAAGCCAAGCCTGAGCGCGCCTTGGGCCTGGGGGCTACTGTCAGCGTCCTGAGAACGAGGGTCCCCAGACTTGCCTACCCGCGGGCCATGGCGTGGCTAGGCTGGCAGGTCTATACGGCCCATCTTCATCAACAAGGCATTCAAGACCCACGCGAGGGGCCAAGCCTCGCGAGGAGGACGAAGCAAGACCTCCTCAGGAGCGCCCTCGCTAGGCAGGCTCGCGAGGGGCAGAGAGATCAAGGCAAGGCAAACCTCGCGAGGTCCTCGTGACGTGAGCCATGACGATCGAGACCAGGCAGGCGCCAGTGCGCAGTGTCCTCGTTTCCTCTTTGGTTCCAAGGGGGTGAGCGCAGGAGCGGAGTACCGAGGCATCAGGCAAAGGTTTCCATATTGGTGCAACGAGACCAAGACTAGAAGGACGTCAGGATGGAGGTCACCATGGAGCCCAAGACGGCGTCACCACCAGAGCCTTTGGCAGGCAAAGACCACTTTTGTCAAGATAGCTTGTACTAGTTGTCTCCCTTCAAATTTGGCCATTATGGGATCCCTTCCTGCTCAATATTTGGGAAGAGGACCGGGGCCTCTATAAATAGGACTAGCCACCACCAAGGGAGGCAACAGATTCAGACCAAGATCATCCCGAACCACACAAGCTCACCACGCACAAGAACACCTCTCCTCAGGAGGCTGTTCTTCGCCCTGTAACTGTTCTTCATGAACCCAAGAGGCAATCCACCACACCACACTGGAGTAGGGTATTACACCACAACGGTGGCCCGAGCCAGTATAAATCTTGTGTCTTTCTGTGTTGTGAGTTCGTTGAGTTCATTTGCGAGATCTTAAAGAGCCAGGGCGTGGATCGATAGGGAGGAAACCTTCGCGCGCACCCCAGTGTTCGAACCTCAGGGGTTTGCCGGAACCCGTGATCCGACACTCACTACCAAAGATCATCTCACGAAGAATGTGCTTGGATGCTTAAGAAAGGGGGTAAGCACTCGTAGACAATTAGCAAACTATTGTGAACATCACGCATTTGTTTCTTGTGTTGAACCCCAAAAGGTCAATGAGGCGCTCAAGGATCCGGATTGGCTTAATGCCATGCATGAAGAACTCAATAATTTCGAGCACAACAAGGTGTGGAGAGTGCCAAGGCCAAAGGGGAACCATAATGTCATTGGAACCAAGTGGATATTCAAGAACAAGCAAGATGCTCATGGGATTATTGTCAATGTCAAAACTGGCGGATCTCGGGTAGGGGGTCCCGAACTGTGTGTCTGAGGTTGATGGTAACAGGAGACAATGGACACGAAGTTTTACCCAGGTTCGGTCCCTCTTGATGGAGGTAATACCCTACGTCCTTCTTGATTAATATTGATGAGTATGGGGGTTACAAGAGTTGATCTACCACGAGATCGTAATGGGTAAAACCCTAGAAGTCTATCCTATCTAATTATGATTGCCTCTATGGACTAAACCCTCCAGTTTATATAGACACCGGAGGGGACTAGGGTTGTACAACGTCGGTTACATAGAAAGGAAATAGTACATCCGGCCGCCTAGCTTGCCTTCCACGCAAAGGAGAGTCCAATCCGGACACGGGAGAAAGTATTCTATCTTGTATCTTCATGGCCCAATAGTCCAGCCCACGTCACATAGGCCGGACACCCGAGGACCCCTTAATCCAGGACTCCCTCAGTAGCCCCTGAACCAGGCTTCAATGATGTAACGCCCCGAGACCGTTGCGCCAGGTGTCTTCCAGTTATTCGCTGTTGTTGCCTTGTCATTTGTTTGCGTGTCATGCATTTCATATCATGTCATCATGCACATCGCATTGGCATACGTGTTTGTCTCATGCATCCGAGCATTTTCCCCATTGTCCGTTTCGCGATCCGACACTCCTACATCCTCCAGCGCCTTCTTTTGTCTCTTTTCGTGAGTAGGTGTTAAACTTTCTCAGAATGGACCGAGATTTGCCAAGCGGCCTTTGTACACCACCGGTAGACCGCCTGTCAAGTTTCGTGCCATTTGTAGTCCGTTTGATACTCCAACGGTTAACCGGGGAACCATAAAGGCCTCGTGTGTGTTGTAGCCCAACACCCCTCCAAAGTGGCCCAATAACCCATCCAAAACCCAGCCATCCCCTCGGTCGTTCGATCACAATCGCATGGCCGAAAACGGCACTCCATTTGGACTCTCCTAGCTCCCTCTACCTATATATTTGTGTCTCCCTCCGAATTTTCGCGGATGAACCCTAGCCCTTCTCCACCGTGCTACCGGACATGTCCACCCTCGCCGGACATGTCCAGCTGGCCACGTCACCCGACCAATGGCGGAGCGCCACGTCAGCGCCGCCGCTTCCCTCCTCCAATCCAGCAGCGCCACCTCATCGCGTCTCTCTCTCCTCCCATCATGGGCCCGTGGAACCCAGATCCGGCCCGCCGGGCCCATTCCGCCAGCGCCGCCGCCCGCGGGTGCGCGTACGCCCCCGCAGCCCCGCTGCCCAGCCGCCGGACCTTCGCCGCTCCGCCCGCCGGCGTCCCGCGCCTCACCCCCGCTGACCGCAACGTCCACCGCCGCCGGATCCCGGTGCCCACGCTCCGCGTCGCTGCACCCCGCCGTCTGCCGACCTCGCCGACGACCCGCATTTCCCCGCCGCCGTCCTTCTCCCCATCGACCCCGCCGGACCTCCTCCCGGTGCCACCGCCCTTGCCCCGATCCAGGCGGGATCGGGAGGACGACGCCGTCTGCGTTGACCGCGCCAGCGCCGCGCGTGGGCCCATGGCCTAGCTCCGTCCTCGTCCGGCCCATCTTCTCCGGCCTAGTTCGCCTCCTCTTCGAGTGGGCCAAGCCCAGGGTGAGCAAGCCCGCTATCCCTCGCCTCTGCACGTCTTAGTTATTTAGCGCTCATGTTTTTTTGGAAAACTTCTAAGTCCCTAAGTCTGTGACATTTTGTGCCCCTGTTCATTGCATCATAACTCTGTGCGTGTAGCTCCGTTTTGAGCGTGCCATATATCAAAATGTTCACCAGGATGTGCTATTCATTTTGTTCCATTGTGCCATGATTGTTTGAGTCCATCTTGGTGCCCAAATGGTCGATGCAAGAGTGCTATAAAATGTTAGGTGCTGAATCTTAGCAGATTATGAGCATTTGTCATTTTTGCCATGATTATTGTGTGCTGCATATGAACTTGAGCCCTACATGTATTTTGGGCTATGCCATGCCATCTTTACAGGGGGGTATGCCATGCATTTTTGTGATCAATTTGGTGACTAGCACATGCATGCAAAGTAGCTCTCGTAATATTGCTATTTTCAAGGACTTAGAATTTCACTAAGTCTTTGCTCTGCTGTTATTTTTATGCCATGTATTCATGTTGCTACAGAGAGATCCATGCTTCTTTTGAGTATGTTCGGTAAGGATGATTTTGACATATGGTTGTGCTCTATCTATCCGTGTCCCTGTTTGCATTTATGGAGTACCCTAGCATGACTCAATCTTGCTCTACTTTTGCTATAAAATGTTCCTGGCAGATTGTTTACATGTTAGTCAATTTTGCCAAGGTTGTTGTAGTTGATCCATGCATGCTATGAGGTTGTTCTTGCCATGGTTAACTTCTTGATCATGTCTTCTTGCTGATGCTATGCTTAGCTTTTCATGCAATGCCTTGTGTTGAGTGTATCAAGCTCACAAACATGCCTTCATAATTCTGTTGATGCCATGTCCAGTTTTTCTGCAAAGTCTGAATCTGTTAACGAAACTTGCTATGTTTACATGGGTGCCATCATATCTTCTGATCCTTTTTGGCTTACGGTCAGTAAGGGACTTTTGTTATATGCTTTGAGTAGATTCATGCCATGCCTTGTGTTGCTATGTTTTGTTCCTGTAGCATGTTATTTGTTTGCTCTAAACATTGCTTCCTGATGTTAATTCCTGGCATGTTATTTTCACTAAGTCTGTGATGCTGATATCTTTTGCACTTTTGCCATGCTTGTTTGAACCTGCTCTTGTGTGATTTAGCCGTAGCTCAGTGTTCATCTTTTGTCAAGCATCTTGAGTAAATCACTGACATGTTCTTTCTTTATACATTGGAGTGCAATAGCTTAGTTTCTTGTTGCATTCTAGATGACATCGTGCTGTTAATCGCAGAATTGTGCCATTATTGTTTTGCTTGCCATTTGCAAACCGTGCATCCGATTCCGGTGATCTTTATATTGATTTCAACTGAAATCAACTCATCTTTCCAGAGGCATGCTTGGTTTGCCAAGTTGATGCCTTGATCAATCTTTCCCTTCCGGAGCACGCATGTGCATTGCATATCACATCCCGCATGTCATGCCATGTTTTGCATCATGTTGCTTGCGCATTGCACCATGGTTGATTGTTGTTTCCTTTGCTTGTGTTCTTGCTTTGGGTAGAGCCGGGAGATGATTACGTGATCGAGGAACCCGTTGAGTATGCTTTCGAGGATCAAGCTTTCGTCAACTCGGAGAACTTTGCAGGCAAGATGACCATACCCTCGAAATCACTTCTATCTTTGCTTGCTAGTTGCTCGCTCTTTTTCTATGCCGTGATACCTACCACTTGCTATATCATGCCTCCCATATTGCCATGTCAGCCTCTAACCCACCTTGTCCCAGCAAACCGTTGTTTGGCTATGTTACCGCTTTGCTCAGGCCCTCTTATAGCGCTGCTAGTTGCAGGTGAAGATGGAGTTTGTTCCATGTTTGGAACATGGATATGGTGGGATATCACAATATCTCTTATTTAATTAATGCACCTATATAGTTGGTAAAGGGTGGAAGGCTCGGCCTTATGCCTGGTGTTTTGTTCCACTCTTGCCGCCCTAGTTTCCGTCATACCGGTGTTATGTTCCTTGATTTTGTGTTCCTTACGCAGTTGGGTTATAATGGGAACCCCTTGACAGTTCGCTTTGAATAAAACTCCTCCAGCAAGGCCCAACCTTGGTTTTACATTTTCACTAACAACCTACCACCTTCCCTTGGGTTCTGCAGACTCAAGGGTCATCTTTATTTTAAACCCCGGTCCAGTGCTTCTCTAAGTGTTGGTCCAACCTGAGCGATGGCCGGCGCCCCCTGGGCAACCAGGGTCTATGCCAACCCGACGTCTGGCTCATCCGGTGTGCCCTGAGAACGAGATATGTGCAGCTCCTATCGGGATTTGTCGGCACATTCGGGTAGCTTTGCTGGTCTGGTTTTACCATTGTCGAAATGCCTTGTAACCAGGATTCCGAGTCTGATCGGGTCGTCCTGGGAGAAGGAATATCCTTCGTTGACCGTGAGAGTTTGTGATGGGCTAAGTTGGGACAACCCTGTAGGGTTTTGAACTTTTGAAAGCCGTGCCCGCGGTTATGGGCATATGGGAATTTGTTAATATCCGGTTGTAGACAACTAGACACTTAACTTAATTAAAATGCATCAACCGCGTGTGTAGCCGTGATGGTGTCTTTCCGGCGGAGTCCGGGAAGTGAACATGGTTCTTGTGTTATGCTTGAGCGCAAGTAGTTTCAGGATCACTTCTTGATCACTTCTAGTTCACGACCGTGCTTTGCTTTCTCTTCTCGCTCTCATTTGCATAAGTTAGACACCATATATGCTAGTGCTTGCTGCAGCTCCACCTCACTACCTTTTCTGACCCATAAGCTTAAATAGTCTTGATCGCGAGGGTGTGAGATTGCTGAGTCCCCATGACTCACAGATTATTTCCAAAACCAGTTGCAGGTGCCGATGATACCAGTACAGGTGACGCAACCCAGCTCAAGTGGGAGCTCGATGAAGATCGTGTTCGTTGTGTTGTTTCGTTGCCAGTTGATCAGTAGTGGAGCCCAGTTGGGGCGATCGAGGATCTAGCATTAGGGGTTGTCTTTCTTTATTTTGTTCCGTAGTCGGACCTTGATTGTATTCTGGATGATGTAATGCTATATTTATGTATTGTGTGAAGTGGCGATTGTAAGCCAACTCTTTATCCCTTTCTTATTCAGTACATGGGATGTGTAAAGATTACACCTCTTGCGATGCGGTTATGCCTCTAAGTCGTGCTCCGACACGTGGGAGATATAGCCGCATCGTGGGTGTTACAAATGACGAGGTGTCCGGCGCGTAGATTATCTTCGGCATTGCAAGGCAGGTTCCTCCTCTGATCACTTCAAAGTATCTGACTTAAAGAGCTGTATTCGGCCCTCCATTTAATGTCGCATCCATCGGCTTCTGTGCCTCCACACCTTCTGCTCCACGCATTGAGCAAATACGAGAGGTCGGGGTATTTTTGCATAACCCCCCTCCGGCCACATAAGAAAGGCCTCTATTTAAAAGGGTTGGATCTCAGATCCATTGTAACGCCCCAAGACCGATGCGCTAGGTGTCTTCCAGTTATGCACGTTGTTGCCATGTCTTTTGCTTGCGTGTTGCATCTTGCCATGTCATCATGCGTGTTGCATCATCATGTTTTCGAAACTTGCATCCGCCCGGGTCTCCTTGTTCCTTCTGTTGTCCGTTCTGAGCCCAGACACACTTGCACGCACCTGCGGCATGTCCGAAATAGTATTTCATAAGTGGCCGGAAAATGTTCTCGGAATGGGTTGAAAGTTCGCATGCAGTGTTGTTATGTTGTTAGTAGGTCGTCTGCCAAGTTTCATCGCATTCCGAGTTCGTTTGATGCCCCAACGGATAATTATAGCGGCAATATAGTCGGTCTAACGTCGGACATTTTCGGTCTCCGGAAACAGTTGCCGGGCCGCACTCATTCCCTCTCATCTCAGCCCAAACCTTCTCTTCACAACCCACCAAAACCCCCTCCGACCGAAGCCATCGGATCGCGATCGGAGGGTCCGAAAACCCCCCTAAACCGCCTAACCCTAGCACCTACCCTATATATACATCTCCCCTTCCAAATCTGGCAGCCTAGTATTCCCCTACCTTCTAGCCTCCCACCTCCTCCTCAATTTCCGTGCGCCTCCACCTCAGATCTGCCACTTGGCGCCACCCAACTCGCCAGCCGCTGCTGGCCACGCATTCTCCACCTCTCCCGTAGCGCCACGCCGCCTCCCAGTGCCCCACTTCTCCACGGCCCGCCTGGCCCATCCGCGGCCCGCCCCGGGCCGATCTGGGCCCGAGGCGCCCGCACAACGCCGCCATCTCGCTCTGGATCAGGAGGAGCCCGATCCTGCAGCTGCCTCCCCTCGCCGGACTTGCGCCGCCGCCGACCACCAGGTTGTCGCCTCTGCCGGACCCCTGGCCCCACCGCTCTCTCTCTCTCTCTATCTCTCTATCTCTCTTCCTTCCTCTCCCTCATGACCTCTATTTTCCTCTGGTCCAGCACCACCATCCCAAGGGAAGCCGCCACGGATGAGCTCCACTTCGCCGGTTTTCCTCATCCTCGAGCGCCGCCGGCCACCTCCGTCACCCGATCTAGGATCCCCCTCGCCGGATCCGTCCAATCCCGTCGGTCCCATGTCTCCTCGCCGTCTGGCGCCCTGCCTCCGCCGTCCTGCATCACGCCGCCGCTGTTGACCATGTCTCCTAAGTCGTCTGTTGCGTGCGAGGACGACGAGCAGGAGCTGTGGCCCAGATCCGCAAGGCCCATTCAGCCAACCCAGCGGCCTGCCTCCTCCTCCACCGTACCGAGCCGGCCCAAGTGTTGTGGTGAGCAGCCCTGCTTGATCAAGACTTTGGACCGTGTGGTGTTTTTTTTCCCGTCTAGTAGATTTCTCTTTTATCCATAGGCACGTTAGTTTTGCAGAAAACCCCTTTACTTCATGCATTTAATAACTCACCAACCATGCACCGGTTTAAAATGATCTCTATATGTAATATGCTTAGAATTTTGTGTAGGTTCATAATATGCCACTTTCATCTATGTTTAAAACGTTTAAAATGTTGCTTGTTTAAATTTGCTCAAATAATATGCTAAAATGATTTATTTCATAACTTAATAACCGTAGCTCCAAATATAATAAAATTTATATGTAAATGGGGTAGAAAAATGCCTAGTTTAACATGGTGGCTTTACTTTGCATGTTTAACAACTCTAAAATATGGTGTAGGGAAGAACAGTACCAAACCTAAAAATATGCACATGAGGAGTTTCCGGACTTGTTGTTTGTTGTTCCAGCCCCATTTAAATTTTCCTAGATATGTAGTTTTCATTATGCTTCACCACTAGCCATGTTTAACAACATTTAATATTGTTGGGCACATAAACGAGAGTGAACTAAATAAGTCATGTGGTGTTTCATCAATATGCAATTCGTTGCATATTGAGCTCCACTTAACTTGTAGTTTTGCTTGTGCACTTTGCCATGCCATCCCTCATTAAACCGGTCATGCATCATACATGGTTGTGCATCATGCCATGTTTATGTGATGGTTGTTTACTATGTTATTTGCTTCTTTCCGGTGTTGCTTCTTCGGGTTAGTTCCGATAACGTCGCGTTTGTGAGGATTCGTTCGACTTCGTCCGTTTGTCTTCTTCATGGACTCGTTCTTATTCCTTGCGGGATCTCAGGCAAGATGACCATACCCTCGAAATCACTTCTATCTTTTCTTGCTAGTTGTTCGCTCTATTGCTATTTTGCGCTACCTACCACTTTCTTATCATGCCTCCCATATTTCCATGACAAGCCTCTAACCCACCTTTCCCAACAAACCGTTGTTTGGCTATGTTACCGCTTTGCTCAACACCTCTTATAGCGCTGCTAGTTGTAGGTGAAGATGAAGTTTGTTCCTTGTTGGAACATGGATATGTTGGGATATCACAATATATCTTATTTAATAAATGCATCCATATACTTGGTAAAGGGTGGAAGGCTCGGCCTTATGCCTGGTGTTTTGTTCCACTCTTGCCTCCCTAGTTTCCATCATACCGGTGTTATGTTCCTTGATTTTGCGTTTCTTACGCGGTTGGGTGTTATTGGAACCCCTTGACAGTTCACTTTGAATAAAACTCCTCCAGCAAGGCCCAACCTTGGTCTTACTTTTGCCTAACAACTTATACCTTTCCCTTTGGTGTAATTAATCCGAGGGTCATCTTTATTTTAACCCCTCCGGGCCAGTGCTTCTCTAAGTGTTGGTCCGAACCAGAGCCACTTGCGGCGCCACCTCGGGGAAACTTGAGGGCGGGTTTTAGCTGTACGTATTGTTCATCCGGTGTTGCCCTGAGAACGAGATATGTGCAGCTCCTATCAGGATGTTGGTGCATCGGGCGGTCTTGCTAGTCTTGTTTTACCATTGTCGAGATGTCTTGTAACCGGGATTCCGAGTCTGATCGGGTCTTCCTGGGAGAAGGAATATCCTTCGTTGACCGTGAGAGCTTGTGATGGGCTAAGTTGGGATACCCCTGCAGGGTATAAACTTTCGAGAGCCGTGCCCACGGTTATGTGGCAGATGGGAATTTGTTAACGTCCGATTGTAGAGAACTTGACACTTGATGTAATTAAAATGCATCAACCGCGTATGTAGCCGTGATGGTCTCTTTCCGGCGAAGTCCGGGAAGTGACCATGGTTCTTGTGTTATGCTTGAACGTAAGTAGTTTCAGGATCACTTCTTGATCACTTCTAGTTCATGACCGTTGCGTTGCTTCTCTTCTCGCTCTTATTTGCGTATGTTAGCCACCATATATGCTTAGTGCTTGCTGCAGCTCCACCTCATTATCTATCCTACCCAAAAGCTTACATAGTCTTGATCTCGTGGGTGTGAGATTGCTGAGTCCTCGTGACTCATAGATACTTCCAAACAGTTGCAGGTGCCGATGATACTAGTGCAGGTGACGCAACCGAGCTCAAGTGGGAGCTCGATGAAGATCTTGATCGTTGTTTTGTGTCTTTTCCGGTTGATCAGTACTGGTGCCCAGTTGGGACGATCGGGGATCTAGCATTTGGGGTTGTCTTCTTTTATTTTGGTTCCGTAGTCGGACCTTGATTGTATTTTGGATGATGTATGGATTTTTCATGTATTGTGTGAAGTGGTGATAGTAAGCCAACTCTTTATCCCTTTCTTATTCAGTACATGGGATGTGTGAAGATTACCCCTCTTGCGACAAGCCTACCATGCGGCTATGCCTCTAAGTCATGCCCCGACACGTGGGAGATATAGCTGCATTGTGGGTGTTACAAGTTGGTAATCAGAGCCATCCCCGACTTAGGAGCCCCCTGCTTGATTGAATCACTGGCGTTGTTGAGTCTAGAATAAAATGTTTTGAGTCTTGGGATTATATATATATATATATCAGAGCATAGGATTCCTTTTACTCCTCAGTCCCTTCGTCGCTCTGGCGAGGCCTCCTAACGTAGAAGTTTTGAGTCTTCTCTCCTCAAATTTCACGAAAAAATTAGGATCACGCGGGTATCTTGGAATCGTTCCAATGGTTTTGTGACAAGAACATTGTTCTTGGTGCCTCCTGACACTTAGGGGTTGTGGCAGTGTCCCGGGGATTTGAGTTCCGAGGTGTTGTCGTCACAATTTTATTGTTGCAGTTCTGGAATACCTGAGTTCGTCGACATCGAAAATCTCTTTTATGCAGTAGTTGGTGAGATAACCTCGACACCACCCAGTACTGGGGCGGGAGTTCGGAAGTATTGCCATAACTCGTATAACGGATGCTTTTCGAAGGTTGAGGTAAATGATTTCCGAAGGTTTCTTGGTTATGTGTTGAAGGATGGATACAGCTGGATGTAGGTATTGTTAGTTTGGGTGAGATATTATCCTTCCCCTGTATCCCCAACACCTGATTGCATAACCAGAAAGTTTTGGGAGTTTACAAGTGGGAATTCAAGTATCACATAGGAATTCTTTCCAACAGACACATGATACGATATGGGATCTATCATATGTTTGTTTCCGTCTTATTTTGCAAGCCAATCCTTTGTTTTTGTTTTGATTGTGGTATTTGAGTTGCTTCGAAGTCAAGTTTTGATTCCATACCTTTCCAAAGCAGTGTTCTCATACTCCTATGTGAATACCAATCCTTCATGATAATTGAGATTGTCATGTCAATCCTTTTCAACCGACGTGTTTCTCTTCAAGTGGATCCGATCATTTCAACATCCGCAAGATCACCTCTCGGTTTTTCTCAATGTTTTTCGTTTCATCCGTTCCCAAGTTCCCTTTGTTTCTCCCGCCCTCCCAACCCTTTTTCTTCTTGGACTCAGATTGCCTAATCAAGTATTCTTTTATGGCGGTGAAGTTTCTTCATTATTTTCCTTCAATGTTCTTATCCGGTGATTCTCAGGAAGATACTAAGGAAGCTTCGAGTTCACCATTCTTCATTCTTTTCTTCTCCGGTGGATTCAATTCAAGCTTTGTTGATCATATCCTTTTCCTCGTATCAAATGCTTTCTCATGCCGGTGCACCTCTTAATCATCCATTTCTCACTATTCAATTGTTCCGGAGTACTGAAGATATCTCAGAAGGTTCGTGTTTTCATTCCTAATCCGTTCAAGATATCTCGACCTTGTTATCTCATTCAAGCCATTTAATTCAACCGGTGCAATCTCTCTTCAAATCATTTCAACGGTGTTTCTCTTGAGTGGGCCCTAACCCACAGGTCTTTTCCCAGGATCTTACCTGACTCTTCTTTTCCGGAGTTATTCTCAAATTCATTTCAAAGTTTGACGTAAGAATGAATTATCATCAGTCATATGTCTTTCTCTAATATCTCTCAAATTCTTTTCATCATTGGCTCAACATCTTCGGTTTCGATTCTCCCGGAGTGTCTAAACTATTCTAGGTGGTGTTTCTCGTTGTCATTCTCGAATTTTGAAGACCGAAGAAGAGTTTCTCTTAAATCTTGCTCCATTCTCTCGAAGATTCATGGTTCTAGCTTGATGCCATCCTCTCATAATTGTTTTTGATTGTGAGAACTCTTTTCAACCATCTGGAGCAATTCAAGAGTCTTTTCAGTTTGATTCTCCGAAGGTCATCATTTCGGGTTATTCATTCTCAGCTTTCAGCTCTCATTCTCTAAATCTTACCAGTGCATCGCTCAAGTATTCTCAAATCAGCTCGTGATCTCTTCGTTCTCATGTATCTAAATCCCCTCAAGTATCTTCTTTCATTTTCCAATTTCTTCCTGGTGATTTTCCCCTTTTGCTACGTACATTTTCAATTCACACCGGTGGTTCATTGAAGACCTTCCCAAGTTTGCTCAATATCTCTCTTAATCCTTCAAGAAAAATAAGTGACATGCCAATTCCGTTGCTTGTCATCAATTTAAGTTGATGAACGGTAAGCATGATATAATTCTTATTCTTGTTTTCCTTGAGATGATTTAATTCTTTTCTTCTGGAGTTCGTTCATGATATCTAATTCTCGGTTTCAATTATTTCATCTTTTCTTTTCCTGGAGTTCCAAGCTCTCATCATCACGAAGATCCATCTAATCATTGCAAGGCTTCAACCTTATTCTTTTCATCCTTCATTTCCTTTTATCATCACCGGAGTTCTTCATGGAGGCTCTACATGGTGGTTCATCAAGGTTTTAATTCCTTTCTCGAAGTGTTCATCGAGATTCTTTTTAGAGGAGCTCAAGTTTTCTTCATCTTGCATTCCGAAGTGCAATTCGTTCTACCTTGTCTTTTGAGGTGGTGTTACGTCATTTTTACAATTGCTTGGTGTTTCATGATTCACAAGTTGTCCGGAATGACATATTGTAAACCCATCATTTTCAATTCGTTCATGAGATCCTCTGCAACCCATCAATCTCTTCACTGGAATTATCTTGGGTTATATTTCACCTAAAGCTTTCCCTAAGGATTGTTGCTAATTATGGTGCTTATAAATGACCCAAGTTCTTCATTTATCCTCCCGGTGAAATAAGCCTCTCGTCTTCTTGTTGAGATCAATCCAATCTTTTGTTTCCGTAGTGGGAGAATTTCACCTCAATTTTGAGAAGTTTTCCATAAGCCCACTACAAGTTTATTCGTTTTGTTTTTGGTTTTCCAACAACTCCGTTATAACCTTATTGGAAGGGTGCTTTCCAAACTCATTTGTGGTAGAAGTTGCCATTTTCTTCTCCGTTCTCTTGTTTCGACGATCTACCTTCTATTCCTTCATCCGGAGGCATTGTGATGTTGCTCTCTTCACTCATCATCTCAAAGTATGAGGACCGTGTTCTTTTCATGCTTATCCATTTAACCGGAGTGTCGTGTCCTTCATTCAAGTTCTCTCATCTTATCAACTTTTGCCTCCCTTCTCAACCGGAGTGCCGTCTGAAATCTTTCTTACCCCTTGTGCCATTCTTTCAATAGTTTCGGAGGCAGTGTGTTGTTGATCTCATCAAGTATCCTCTCATCTTGTCAAGTTCATGTTGAATTCCTTCCATTTACAGTTGGAAGGTTGTCCAAATTATATCATTCTTATTCCTTCTCTATCTTGTTTTAACCGGAGTGTTGTGTCTATCATTCCTCTTCTAACCGGAGTCTCATCCAAGGGCCTTCTTTTGCCAAGTTCATATTCTATGCCTTCCATTCCCAACCGGAGTGTTGTCGTAATTGATCTTTATCGTTCCTTGTTCCTCTTTTCAAACAGAGTGTTTTCAACTCTGTTCTTTTTCGTTGTATTCTTTCTTTCAATTGTTTAACCCCTCAAGGTTCTTTGGTTTCACTCATTCGTCAAAGAAGCAACTTAGTTTTACCTCTTCTCTTCCTCTTTCGTTTCTCTCCGGTGCCATCCTAGATCTCGGGACGAGATCCTCTTGTAGTGGTGGAGTGTTGTAACGCCCTGAGACTGTTGCGCCAGGTGTCTTCCAGTTATGCACGTTGTTGCCATGTCTTTCGCTTGCGTGTTGCATCTTGCCATGTCATCATCCGCATTGCATCATCATGTTTTCGAAACTTGCATCCGCCCGGGTCTCCCCGTTCCTTCCGTTGTCCGTTCTGAGCCTAGACACACTTGCACGCGCCCGCGGCATGTCTGAAATAGTATTTTATAAGTGGCCGGAAAATGTTCTTGGAATGGGAAAGTTGGCATGCAATGTTGTTATGTTGTTAGTAGGTCGCCTGCCAAGTTTCATCGCATTCGGAGTTCGTTCGATGCCCCAACGAATAATTATAGCGGCAATATAGCCGGTCGGACGTTTTCGTTCTCCGGAAACAGTTGCCGGACCGCACTCATTCCCTCTCATCTCAGCCCAAACCTTCTCTTCACAGCCCACCAAACCCCCCTCCGACCGGAGCCATCAGATCGCGATCGGAGGGTCCGAAAACCCCTCTAAACCCCCTAACCCTAGCACCTACCCTATATATACATCTCCCTTCCAAATCTGGTAGCCTAGTCTTCCCCTACCTTCTAGCCTCCCACCTCCTCCTCAATTTCCGTGCGCCTCCACCTCAGATCTGCCACTTGGCGCCGCCCAACTGGCCAGCCACCGCCGGCCAGGCATTCTCCACCTCTCGCGTAGCGCCACGCCGCCTCCCTAGTGCCCCACTTCGCCGTGGCCCGCCCCGGGCTGATCTTGGCCCGAGGCGCCCGCGCAGCGCCGCTGTCTCGCTCTGGATCGGGAGGAGCTCGATCCCGCAGCTGCCTCCGCCCCGAGTGCCTCCCCTCGCCGGACTTGCACCGCCGGTGACCACCAATTTGTCACCTCCGCTGGACCCCAGGTCCCACCGCTATCTCTCTCTCTCTTCCTTCCTCTTTCCTTCCTCTCCCTCACGGCCTCTCTTTTCCTCCGGTCCAGCACAGCCGTCCCAAGGGAAGCCGCCATGGACGAGCTCCACTTCGTCGGTTTTCTGCATCCTCGAGCGCCGCCGGCCACCTCCGTCACCGGATCTAGGATCCCCCTCGCCGGATCTGTCCAATCCCATCAGTCCCATGTCTCCTCACCATCATGCGCCCTGCCTCCATCGTCCTGCATCGCGTCGCCGCCATTGACCCTATCTCCTGCATCCTCTGTTGTGTGCGAGGACGACGAGCAGGATCTGTGGCCCAGATCCGCAAGGCTCATTCAGCCCACCCTGCGGCCTGCCTCCTCCTCCACCGTACCGAGCCGGCCCAAGTGCTGTGGTGAGCAGTTGTAACTCCCCGAGACCGATGTGCCAGGTGTCCTCCAGTTATTCGTTGTTGTTGCCTTTTCATTGCTTGCGTGTCATGCATGTCATATCCTGTCATCATGTGCATTTCATTTGCATACATGTTCGTCTCATGCATCCGAGCATTTTCCCCGTTGTCCGTTTTGCAATCCGGCGCTCCTATGTCACCCGGTGTCCCTTTCTACCTCTTTTCATGTGCGGGTGTTAAATGTTTTTGGATTGGACCGAGACTTGTCATGCGGCCTTGGTTTACTACCGGTAGACCACCTGTCAAGTTTCGTGCCATTTGGACTTCGTTTGATACTCCAACGGTTAACCGAGGGATCGAAAAGGCCTCGTGTGTGTTGCAGCCCAACACCCCTCCAAAGTGGCCCAAAACCCACCTAGACCCCCCCATCCTCTCGGTCGTTCAATCACGATCACGTGGCCGAAAACCGCACCTCATTTGGAGATTCCTAGCTCCCTCTACCTCTATAAATAGGCCTTCTCTCGAAATTTTTGGGTCTCTTCAACCCCAAACCCTAGATCCAACTCCCTCCGCGCGGCTGGACATTTTGCCGCCACCACTCCCGCGTCGCCAAGTGTCGCGCCGCCGCCGTTCCCACTGCGCGCCGCCGCAGGCCCGCGCGGCCCAGATCCGCCCCGCGGGGCCCGAACTGCATTGCTGCCGCCTGCGCGAGGCCCATGCCCGAGAGCCGTCGTCTTCTCCGCTGGATCCCGTGCCCCGCCGCCTTCGCCGGAGACTCCTCCGCCGCGCTTCCCATCTTCGCCTCCGGCCGCGTCGGCAGCAGCACACCGGGTCTGCGCCCCGCGCCGCGTCCTCCACTCCCTGCCGACGCCGCCCTAGAGATCTCCCGCCGGCGACCCCGCACCTCACCACGACTCCGGCGACCTCTCCTTCCAACTCCGGCCGCCTCCCCATGCCTTCTCCAGCGAACTCCGGCCGGATCTGCCGCTGCTTTGAAAACCGTGCAAACCCTAGATCTCGCGGGGCGAGAATTCCACCAAGTCCCAGTAATATTTTGCATTTTTCAACACATCATAACACTGCATCCGTCGCTCCGATTCGTGCTTGTAGCATATCAAAATGTTCGTCTCGACGAGTACATCATTTCATCTCATTGCATCATTTTCATTTGAGCTCATCTTGATGCCCGAAATGCTGTTGGAAGAGGGCTATGTGAGGAATATGTCAGATCTGTTTCAGCAAATGGCCTTTTGTCATTTTTGCCATGATTAATGTGTGCATGCTATGATCCTGAGCTCAACATGTGTTTTCTTAAATGTCATGCCATCTTTACAGGGGTGTATGCCATGTATTTTTGTGATCTTCGTGGTGACTAGCACAAGCATGCAAAGTAGCGTTATCGTTGATGCTGATTTCAGGGACTTAGTTTTTCACTAAGTCCTTGTTCTGTTTTTGTTTTTATGTCATATGTTCATGTTGTTTCCTAGTGATCCGTGCCTCTTTTGAGGATGATCAGTAAGGATGTTTTGTAGATATTGTGGTGCTCTATCCATCGATGTCTTTGTTTGGATTTATGGAGCACCCTAGCTTGAGTCAGTCGAGCTCTACTTTTGCTATAAATGTTCCTGGCAGATTGTTAACATGTTTAGCAATTTTGCCGACCTTGTTGTTGTTGATCCGTGCATGCTATATTGTTGTTCTTGCCATGTCTAGCTTCTATGCCATGTCTTCTTGATGGGTGTATGCTTAGTTTGGCATGCCATGCTCTGTAGTGAGTGCATCGAGCTCGTAAACATGCCTACTCGTTAACTGTTTTGCATGCTCCAGTTTTTCACTAAGTCTGCATCTGTTTATGTTTTTGCCATGTTCACATACTTGCAATGGTATTTTCTGGTCCCTTTTGGCTCAAGGTCACTAAGGGATTTTTGTTATATGTTTTGAGTAGCTTCATGCCATGCCTTGCTTTGCTATGTTATGTTCCTGTAGCATGTAGTTATCATGCTCTAAAGATTGCTTCCTGACAATAAATTACTGACCTGCTGTTAATTTCACAAAGTCGGTAACCTGTTATCATTTGCACTTTTGCCATGCTTGTTTGAACCTGTTAATGGATGAATTAGCCGTAGCTCAGTGTTCATCTTTTGTCAAGCATCATGAGTGGATCCCTGCCATGTATTTTGTTGTCATGTTTGAGTGTTGTAGCATATTTAACTTGATGCATTTAGTTGGTCACTTGCTGATTATCGCAGACCGGTGCCATATTTGTTTTGCTTGCCATTTTGCAAACCGTGCATCTGATTCTGGTGATCTTTATATCGATTTCAACCGAAATCAACTCCTCTTTCCAGTGGCACTCTTGGTTTTCCAAGTTGAGGCCAGGTCCAATCATTCCGTTCCAAATCATGCATATGCATCACATACCGCATCCCGCATATCATGCCATGTTCATGTGTTGGTTGTTTACTATGTTGTGTGCTTCTTTCCGGTGTTGCTTCTTCGGGTTGGTTCCGATAACGTCGTGTTTTTGAGGACCCGTTCGACTACGTCCGTTTGTCTTCTTCATGGACTCATTCTTCTTACTTGCGGGATTTCAGGCAAGATGACCATACCCTCAAAATCACTTCTATCTTTGCTTGCTAGTTCCTCGCTCTTTTGCTATGCCTATGCTGCGATACCTACCACTTTCTTATCATGCCTCCCATATTTTTCAACCAAGCCGCTAACCCACCTTGTCCTAGCAAACCATTGTTTGGCTATGTTACCGCTTTGCTCAGCCCCTCTTATAGCGTTGTTAGTTGCAGGTGAAGATTGGAGTTTTGTTCATTGTTGGAACATGGATATTTTGTTGGGATATCACAATATCTCTTATTTAATTAATGTAGCTATATACTTGGTAAATGGTGGAAGGCTCGACCTTATGCCTAGTGTTTTGTTCCACTCTTGCCGCCCTAGTTTCCATCATATCAGTGTTATGTTCCCGGATTTTGCGTTCCTTACACGGTTGGGTTATAATGGGAACCCCTTGACAGTTCGCCTTGAATAAAACTCCTCCAGCAATGCCCAACATTGGTTTTACCATTCGCCACCTAGCCTTTTATTTCCCTTGAGTTCTGCAGACTCGAGGGTCATCTTTATTTAAACACCCCCCCGGGCCAGTGCTCCTCTGAGTGTTGGTCCAAACTAGAGCCATGTGCAGCGCCCCCTCGGGGAAACTCGAGGTTTGGTTTTAGTTGTATGGAGAGCTCATCTGAGTGTGCCCTGAGAACGAGATATGTGCAGCTCCTATCGGGATTTGTCGGCACATTCGGGCGGTGTTGCTGGACTTGTTTTACCATTGTCGAGGATGTCTTGTAACCGGGATGCCTAGTCTGATCGAATTGTCTTGGGAGAAGGAATATCCTTCGTTGACTGTGAGAGCTTGTGATGGGCTAAGTTGGGACACCCCTGCAGGGATTTGAACTTTCGAAAGCCATCCCGCAGTTATGGGCAGATGGGAATTTGTTAATGTCTGGTTCTAGAAAACCTGAAGTTTATCTTAATTAAAATACATCAACCACGTGTGTAGCCGTGATGGTCTCTTTCCGGCGAAGTCCGGGAAGTGAACACGGTGTTGGAGTTATGCTTGACGTAGGTTGTTCTAGGATCACTTCTTGATCATAGTTTCTCGACCGTGATTTTGCCTTCTCTTCTCGCTCTCTTTTGCGAATATGTTAGCCACCATATATGCTAGTCGCTTGCTGCAGCTCCACCTCATACCTTTACCTTACCCATAAGCTTAAGTAGTCTTGATCGCGAGGGTGTGAGATTGTTGAGTCCCCGTGACTCACAGATACTTCCAAAACCAATTTGCAGGTGCCGATGATACCATGCAAGTGACGCAACCAAGCTCAAGGAGGAGATCTATGAAGATCGTGTTCTTTATGTTGTTCCGTTTTCCAGTTGATCAGTAGTGGAGCCCAGTTGGGACGATCGGGGATCTGTGTAGCATTTGGGGTAGTCTTCTTTTATTTTGGTTCCGTAGTCGGACCTTGACTGTATCTGGTTGATGTAATGCTTTATTCATGTATTGTGTGAAGTGGAGATTGTAAGCCAACTATGTATCTTTTTCCCTTATTTATTACATGGGTTGTGTGAAGATTACCTCACTTGCGACATTGCTTTCAATGCGGTTATGCTTCTAAGTCATGCTTCGACACGTGGGAGATATAGCCGCATCGAGGGCGTTACAGCAGCCCAGCTTGATCCAGCCTTTGGACCACGTGGTGTTTTTTCCTATCTAGTAGATTTCTCCTTTATCCACAGGAACGTCAGTTTTGCAGAAAACCCCCTTTACTTCATGCATTTAATAACTCACCAACCGTGCACCGGTTTGAAATGATCTCTATATGTAATATGCTTAGAATTTTGTGTAGGTTCATAATATGCCACTTTCATCTATGTTTAAACGTTTAAAATGTTGCTTGTTTAAATTTGCTCAAATAATATGCTAAAATGATTTATTTCATAACTTAATAACTGTAGCTCCAAATTTAATAAACTTTATATTAAATGGGGTAGAAAAATTCCTAGTTTAACATGGTGGATTTACTTTGCATGTTTAACAACTCTAAAATATGGTGTAGGGCAGAACTGTACCAAACCTAAAAATATGCACATGAGGAGTTTCCGGACTTGTTGTTTGTTGTTCCGGCCTCATTTAAATTTGCCTAGATAGGTAGTTTTGATTATGCTTCACCACTTGCCATGTTTAACATCATTTAATATTGTTAGGTACATAAACGAGAGTGAACTAAATAAGTCATGTGGTTGTGCATCATGCCATGTTTAAGTGATGGTTGTTTACTATGTTGTTTGCTTCTTTCCAGTGTTGCTTCTTCGGGTTAGTTCCGATAACGTTGCGTTTGTGAGGATTCGTTCGACTTCGTCCGTTTGTATTCTTCATGGACTCGTTCTTCTTCCTTGCGAGATCTCAGGCAAGATGACCATACCCTCGAAATCACTTCTATCTTTGCTTGCTAGTTGTTCGCTCTATTGCTATGTTGCGCTACCTACCACTTGCTTATCATGCCTCCTATATTGCCATGTCAAGCCTCTAACCCACCTTTCCCAGCAAATCGTTTTTTGGCTATGTTACCGTTTTGCTCAGCCCATCTTATAGCGCTACTAGTTGCAGGTGAAGATGAAGTTTGTTCCCTGTTGGAACATGGATATGTTGGGATATCACAATATATCTTATTTAATTAATGCATCTATATAATTGGTAAAGGGTGGAAGGCTCGGCCTTATGCATGGTGTTTTGTTCCACTCTTGTCGCCCTAGTTTCCATCATACCGGTGTTATGTTCCTTGATTTTGCGTTCCTTACGTGGTTGGGTGTTATGGGAACCCCTTGACAGTTCGCTTTGAATAAAACTCCTCCAACAAGGCCCAACCTTGGTTTTACTTTTGCCTAACAACCTATACCTTTCCCTTGGGAGTAATTAACCCGAGGGTCATCTTTATTTTAACCCCCCCGGGCCAGTGCTTCTCTAAGTGTTGGTCCGAACCAGAGCCACTTGCGGCGCCACCTCGGGGAAACTTGAGGGCTGCTTTTAGCTATACGTAGTGTTCATCCGGTGTTGCCCTGAGAACGAGGTATGTGCAACTCCTATCAGGATGTCGGCGCATCGGGTGGTCTTGCTGGTCTTGTTTTACCATTGTCGAGATGTCCTGTAATCGGGATTCCGAGTCTGATCGGGTCTTCCTGGGAGAAGGAATATCCTTCATTGATCATGTGAGCTTGTGATGGGCTAAGTTGGGACACCCCTGCAGGGTATAAACTTTTGAGAGTCGTGCCCGCGGTTATGTGGCAGATGGGAATTTGTTAATGTCCGGTTGTAGAGAAATTGACACTTGACATAATTAAAATGCATCAACCGCGTGTGTAGCCGTGATGGTCGCTTTCCGGCAGAGTCCGAGAAGTGAACACGGTTCTTGTGTTATGCTTCAACGTAAGTAGTTTCAGGATCACTTTTTGATCACTTCTAGTTCACGACCATTGCATTGCTTCTCTTGTCGCTCTTTTTTGCGTATATTAGCCACCATATATGCTTAGTGCTTGCTGCAGCTCCACCTCATTATCTATCCTACCCATAAGCTTAAATAGTCTTGATCTCGCGGGTGTGAGATTGCTGAGTCCTCGTGACTCACAGATACTTCCAAAACAGTTGCAGGTGACGCAACCGAGCTCAAGTGGGAGCTCGATGAAGATCTTGATCGTTGTTTGTGTCTTTTCCGGTTGATCAGTGGTGGTGCCCAGTTGGGATGATCGGGATCTAGCATTTGGGGTTGTCTTCTTTTATTTTGGTTCCATAGTCAGACCTTGATTGAATTTTGGATGGTGTATGGATTTTTCATGTATTGTGTGAAGTGGTGATTGTAAGCCAACTCTTTATCCCTTTCTTATTCAGTACATGGGATGTGTGAAGATTACCCCTCTTGCGACAAGCCTACCATGCGGCTATGCCTTTAAGTCGTGCCCCGACACGTGGGAGATATTGCCTCATTGTGGGTGTTACATCCATTCCACACCCAGCGGAAAATCCTTAGAGTCTTGCCAAGGGAAACCATTCAACATGGCTAGCGTCCCTAGTTCTTCCTCCCGCCCCCACGGCTCTGAAAAAGGTGATTGGGAGAGATGCTCTGTATCCCATGAGCAGTTGGTTAAGCTCCAAACACAAGGATTCCTTCCCCTTGTGGATCTGGTCCCTGTTCGAGCAGGATTGGCCTCCTTTGCAGGCGAGGTCCTGGCGGAAAATTTCCCCAATCCAACTAGGGGGAACGGTGTGCTTCGTATCTTACTTGTTGAGAGGCGTCGGGTTTCCAATCCACCCTTTCCTCCGCGGACTCCTGGAGTATTACGGCCTCCAACTGCACAACCTCACGCCGGCCTCTATCATGCACATCGTAGGTTTTGTTGCCCTGTGTGAGATTTTCCTGGGCTGTGAAGCCCACTTT
Organism: Triticum urartu; assembly: GCF_056163025.1. Lineage (NCBI taxonomy): Eukaryota > Viridiplantae > Streptophyta > Magnoliopsida > Poales > Poaceae > Triticum > Triticum urartu. The sequence goes on along the minus strand of NC_141876.1, from coordinate 140,606,489 downwards.
GACTTGTGGAGGAAGCTATTCTTCCTCGTCTCTCGCAACCGAGAAGGGTCGATATTCGAGGTGGGCGGTGCCGAAGTATGGCGCATAGCTGGGACCGGATACCTGTCCGGCACACTGAAGAAGGCGCCCGAAGAATGGCCCTCAGAATGGTTTTATATTGAGGACGTCGCTCTCGCCGACCCAGTTCGAATGGGCCTTCCTGAATTTTCAAATGCTCCGCTGAAGAAACGTCACAGCTGGCGTCCTCAGAGCCTTGAGAAGGAAGATAGCGCGGAAGTCCGTCAGCTGATGGGCAAGATAAAGACACTTGCCCAATATGGATTATCAATAATCGAGATGATGGCGACTTCCATAGTGCGGGGGGTCCAACCACTCCAGTACCGAGGGCTTCCCATGTGGCACTATAATTGGGAGGATGACGCCTCACGCTGCGGTCGGAAAGGTCTGGACTCCCCCGCCGCTTTGGTCAAAATATTGGCCGATCTGTACAAAGGGGAGGAAGAGGAGTTCGCTCGTCTTGAACGCCGAGATGGGTTTTCCATGTACAATCCTCCGAGCTGGGTGAGTTCTAATCCCACCACTTTACTCAATCTTCTCCCCGAATCACTTTTAATGGAAATTAACCCATCTACTTATAAAAGGAATGGTGGAAGGTTACCGAGGGGATCCATAATCCTGCCCACAGCCAGAAGATCACAACCGGGATCTTGACCCCGGATTCGAAGAGGATCCGGACATATTTGTGGAGCTCGAGAAGGGAGTATTCTACTGCTACCTCTTGAGCACTGCATTGCTTTTCCCTTGAAGAGGAAAGGGTGATGCAGCAAACTAGCGTAAGTATTTCCCTCGGTTTTTGAGAACCAAGGTATCAATCCAGTAGGAGACTACATGCAAGTCCCTCGTACCTACACAAACAAATAAGAACCTCGCAACCAACGCGATAAAGGGGTTGTCAATCCCTTCATGGTCACTTACGAGAGTGAGATCTGATATAGATAATAATAAGATAGATATTTTTGGTATTTTTATGATATAGATTGGAAAATAAAGATTGCAAAATAAAATAGATTGGAAAGTTATATGATAAAAGATAGACCCGGGGGCCATAGGTTTCACTAGTGGCTCCTCTCAAGAGAGCATAAGTATTACGGTGGGTGAACAAATTACTGTCGAGCAATTGATGGAAAAGTGCATAATTATGAGAATATCTAGGCATGATCATGTATATAGGCATCACGTCCGCGACAAGTAGGCCGAAACGATTCTGCATCTACTACTATTACTCCACACATCGACCGCTATCCAGCATGCATCTAGAGTATTAATTTCATAAGAACAGAGTAATGCATTAGGCAAGATGACATCATGTAGAGGGATAAACTCAAGCAATATGGTATAAACCCCATCTTTTTATCCTCAATGGCAACAATACAATACGTGCCTTGCTGCCCTCACTATCACTGGGAAAGGACACTGCAATATTGAACCCAAAGCTAAGCACTTCTCCCGTTGCAAGAAAGATCAATCTAGTAGGCCAAACCAAACTAATAATTCGAAGAGACTTGCAAAGGTAACCAATCAAACATAAAAGATTTCAGAGAAGAATCAAATATTGTTCCTAGATAAACTTGATCATAAACCCAATTCATCGGATCTCGACAAACACACCGCAAAAAGAGTTACATCAAATAGATCTCCAAGAAGATCGAGGAGAACATTGTATTGAGATTCAAAGAGAGAATAGAAGCCATCTAGCTAATAACTATGGACCCAAAGGTCTGAAGTAAACTACTCACAGATCATCGGAGAGGCTATGGTGTTGATGTAGAAGCCCTCCGTGATTGAATCCCCCTTTGGCGGAGCTCCGGAAAAGGCCCCAAGATGAGATCTCTTGGGTACAGAAGGTTGCGGCGGTGGAAATAGGGTTTCGTGGTGCTCCTGAATGTTTTTGGGGTATATGGGTATATATAGGAGGAAGAAGTAGGTCGGTGGAGCCACGAGGGGCCCACGAGGCTGGAGGGTGCGCCCAGGGGGGTAGGCGCGCCCCCTGCCTCATGGCCTCCTCATTGGTTGCTTGACGTCCACTCCAAGTCCCCTGGATCACGTTTGTTCAAAAATAACTCTCCCAAAGGTTTTATTCCATTTGGATTCCGTTTGATATTCCTTTTCCGCGAAACACTGAAATAGGCAAAAAAAACAGCAATTTGCACTGGGCCTTGGGTTAGTAGGTTAGTCCCAAAAATAATATAAAAGTGTATAAATAATCCCATTAACATCCAAAACAGATAATATAATAGCATGGAACAATCAAAAATTGTAGATACGTTGGAGACGTATCAAGCATCCCCAGGCATAATTCCTGCTCGTCCTCGAGTAGGTAAATGATAAAAACAGAATTTTTGATGTGGAATTCTACCTAGCATAATTCTCAATGTAATTTTCTTTATTGTGGCATGAATGTTCAGACCCGAAAGATTCAAGACAAAAGTTTAATATTGACATAAAAATAATAATACTTCAAGCATACTAACTAAGCAATTATGTCTTCTCAAAATAACATGGCAAAAGAAATTTCATCCCTACAAAATCATATAGTTTGGTCATGCTCCATTTTCATCACACAAGAATGCTCTCATCTTGCACAACCCCGATGACAAGCCAAGTAATTGTCTCATACTTTAGTAATCTCAAACTTTTTTCAACTTTCACGCAATACATGAGCGTGAGCCATGGATATAGCACTATGGGTGGAATAGAATAATGATACAGGGTTATGTGGAGAAGACAAAAAAGGAGGAAGTCTCACATCAACGAGGCTAATCAACGGGCTAGGGAGATGCCCATCAATTGATGTCAATGCAAGGAGTAGGGATTGCCATGCAACGGATGCACTAGAGCTATAAATGTATGAAAGGTCAACAAGAGAAACTAAGTGGGTGTGCATCCAACTTGCTTGCTCACCAAGACCTAGGGCATTTGAGGAAGCCCATTGCTGGTATATACAGGCCAAGTTCTATAATGAAAAATTCCCACTAGTATATGAAAGTGACAAAACAAGAAACTCTCTATCATAAAGATCATGGAGCTACTTTGAAGCACAAGTTTGGAAAAAGATGAAGGAAATATGCCCTAGAGGCAATAATAAGGTCGTTACTTATATTTCCTTATATCATGATAAATGTTTATTATTCATGCTAGAATTGTATTAACCGGAAACTTAGTAGATGTGTGAATACATGGACAAACAGAGTGTCACTAGTTTGCCTCTACTTGACTTGCTCGTTGAATCAATGATGGTTATGTTTCCTAACCATGGACATGAGTTGTCATTTGATTAACGAGATCACATCATTAACGAATGATGTGATTGACTTGACCCATCCGTTAGCTTATCACCATGATCGTTTAGTTTGTTGCTATTGCTTTATTCATGACTTATACATGTTCCTATGACTATGAGATTATGCAACTCCCGAGTATCGGAGGAACACTTTGTGTGCTACCAAACGTCACAACATAATTGGGTGATTATAAAGGTGCTCTACAGGTGTCTCCAATGGTGCTTGTTGAGTTGGCATAGATCGAGATTAGGATTTGTCACTCTGATTGTCGGAGAGGTATCTCTGGGCCCTCTCGGTAATGCACATCACTATAAGCCTTGCAAGCATTGTGACTAATGAGTTAGTTGCGGGATGATGTATTACGGAACGAGTAAAGAGACTTGCCGGTAACGAGATTGAACTAGGTATGAGGATAGCAACGATCGAATCTCGGGCAAGTAACATACCGATGACAAAGGGAACAACGTATGTTGTTATGCGGTTTGACTGATAAAGATCTTCGTAGAATATGTAGGAACCAATATGAGAATCTAGGTTCCGCTATTGGTTATTGACCGGAGACGAGTCTCGGGCATGTCTACATAATTCTCGAACCCGTAGGGTCCGCACGCTTAAAGTTCGGTGACGATTGGTGTTATGATTTTATGTGTTTTGATGTACCGAAGGTAGTTCGGAGTACTGGATATGATCACAGACATGACGAGGAGTCTCGAAATGGTCGAGACGTAAAGATTGATATATTGGACGGCTATATTCAGACACCGGAAGTGTTCCAGATGGTTTCGGAGAAAACCGGAGTGCGGAGGGGTTACTGGAACCCCCCGGGGAAGTATTGGGCCTTAGTGGGCCTGAGGGGTGAGAGAGGGCAGCAGCCCAAGAGGTGGCGCGCCCCCTCCCATGAGGAGTACGAATTGGACTAGGGGAGGGGGGCGCGGCCACTCTATCCCTCTCCCTCTCCCTCTCTTTTCTTCCCCCTTCCCCCTTCCTAATAGGACTAGGAAAGGATGAATCCTAGTCCTACTAGGAGGAGCATTCCTCCTCTGCTTGGGGTGCACCAAGGACGGTCGGCCTCCCCCTTGCTCATTTATATACGGGGGCGGGGGCACCCAAAGACACACAAGTTGATAGTTCCAAGCCGTGTGCGGTGCGCCTCCACTCATATCGTAGCAATGCTTAGGCGAAGCCCTGCGTTGGTAACAACATCTTCACCGTCATCATGTCGTGATGACAGAACTCTCCCGCGAAGCTTTGCTGGATCGGAATTCGTGGGACATCATCGAGCTGAAAGTGTGCTGAACTCGAAGGTGTCATACGTTTGGTACTTGGATCGGTCGGATCGTGAAGACGTACGACTACATCAACCGCGTTCTCATAACGCTTCCGCTTACAGTCTATGAGGGTACGTGGACGATACTCTCCCCTCTCGTTGCTATATGCATCACCATGATCTTGCTTGTGCGTAGGAATTTTTTTGAAATTACTACGTTCCCCAACAGTGGCATCCAAGCCAGGTTTATGCGTAGATGTTATATGCACGAGTAGAACACAAAAGAGTTGTGGGCGTGGGTATATACATATTGCTTGCCGTCACTAGTTGATTCTTGATTCAGCGGCATTGTTGGATGAAGCAGCCCAGACTGACATTACGCGTACACTTACACGAGACTGGTTCTACCGACGTGCTTCGCACACAGGTGGCTAGTGGGTGTCTGTTTCTCTAGCTTTAGTTGAATCGGATTCAATGAACAAGGTTCTTTCTGAAGATCAAAAAGCAATCAGTATACCGCGTTGTGGTTTTTGATGCGTAGGTAAGAACGGTTCTTGCTCAGCCCGTAGCAGTCACGTAAAACTTGCAACAACAAAGCAGAGGATGTCTAACTTGTTTTTGCAGGGCATGTTGTGATGTGATATGGTCAATACATGATGCTAAATTTTATTGTATGAGATGATCATGTTTTGTAACACAGTTATCAGCAACTGGCAGGAGCCATATGGTTGTTGCTTTATTGTATGAAATGCAATCGCCATGTAATTGCTTTACTTTATCACTAAGTGGTAGCGATAGTCATGGAGGCAATAGTTGGCGTGATGACAATGATGCTTCGACGAAGATCAAGGTGTCAAGCCGGTGACGATGGTGATCATGACGGTGCTTTGGAGATGGAAACAGGCACAAGATGATGATGGCCATATCATATCACTTATATTGATTGCATGTGATGTTTATCTTTTATGCATCTTATTTTGCTTAGATCGACGGTAGCATTATAAGGCGATCTCTCATTAAATTTCAAGGTATAAGTGTTCTCCCTAAGTATGCACCGTTGCGAAAGTTTGTCATGCCGAGACACCACGTGATGATCTGGTGTGATAAGCTCTACATTCACATGCAACGGGTGCAAGCCAGTTTTGCACACGCAGAATGCTCGGGTTAAACTTGAAGAGCCTAGCATATGCAGATATCGCCTTGGAACACTGAGACTGAAAGGTCGAGCGTGAATCATATAGTAGATATGATCAACATAGTGATGTTCACCATTGAAAACTACTCCATCTCACGTGATGATCGGACATGGTTTAGTTGATATGGATCACGTGATCACTTAGATGATTAGAGGGATGTCTGTCTAAGTAGGAGTTCTTAAGTAATATGATTAATTGAACTTTAATTTATCATGAACTTAGTACCTGATAGTATTTTGCATGTCTATGTTGTTGTAGATAGATGGCCCGTGCTATTGTTCCGTTGAATTTTAATGCGTTCCTTGAGAAAGCAAAGTTGAGATATGACGGTAGCAATTACACGGACTGGGTCCGTAACTTGAGGATTATCCTCATTGCTGCACAGAAGAATTACGTCCTGGAAGCACTGCTAGGTGCCAAACCCGCTGCAGGAGCAACGCCAGATGATATGAACGTCTGGCAGAGCAAAGCTGATGACTACTCGATAGTTAGTGTGCCATGCTTTATGGCTTAGAACCGGGACTTCAACGATGTTTTGAATGTCATGGACCATATGAGATGTTCCAGGAGTTGAAGTTAATATTTCAAGAAAATGCCTGGATTGAGAGATATGAAGTCTCCAATAAGCTGTACAACTGCAAGATGGAGGAGAATAGTTCTGTTAGTGAACATATACTCTGAATGTCTGGGTACCACAACCACTTGACTCAACTGGGAGTTAATCTTCCTGTTGATAGTGTCATTGACAGAGTTCTTCAATCACTACCACCAAGCTACAAGAGCTTCGTGATGAACTATAATATGCAAGGGATGGATAAGACGATTCCCGAGCTCTTCGCAATGCTAAAGGCTGCGGAGGTAGAAATCAAGAAGGAGCATCAAGTGTTGATGGTCAACAAGACCACCAGTTTCAAGAAAAAGGGTAAAGGGAAGAAGGGGAACTTCAAGAAGAACGGCAAGCAAGTTGCTGCTCAAGTGAAGAAGCCCAAGTCTGGACCTAAACCTGAGACTGAGTGCTTCTACTGCAAACGGACTGGTCACTGGAAGCGGAACTGCCCCAAGTATTTGGCGGATAAGAAGGATGGCAAGGTGAACAAAGGTATATGTGATATACATGTTATTGATGTGTACCTTACTAATGCTCGCAGTAGCACCTGGGTATTTGATATTGGTTCTATTGCTAATATTTGCAACTCGAAACAGGGGCTACGGATTAAGCGAAGATTGGCTAAGGACGAGGTGACGATGCGCGTGGGAAATGGTTCCAAAGTCGATGTGATCGCGGTCGGCACACTACCTCTGCATCTACCTTCGGGATTAATTTTAGACCTGAATAATTGTTATTTGGTGCCAGCGTTGAGCATGAACATTATATCTGGATCTTGTTTAATGCGAGACGGTTATTCATTTAAATCTGAGAATAATGGTTGTTCTATTTATATGAGTAATATCTTTTATGGTCATGCACCCTTGAAGAGTGGTCTATTTTTGATGAATCTCGATAGTAGTGATAGACATATTCATAATATTGAAGCTAAAAGATGCAGAGTTGACAATGATAGTGCAACTTATTTGTGGCACTGCCGTTTAGGTCATATTGGTGTAAAGCGCATGAAGAAACTCCATTCTGATGGACTTTTGGAGTCACTTGATTATGAATCACTTGGTACTTGCGAACCATGCCTCAAGGGCAAGATGACTAAAACGCCATTCTCCGGAACTATGGAGTGAGCAATAGATTTGTTGGAAATCATACATACTAATGTGTGTGGTATGATGAATTTTGAGGCTCATGACGGTTATCGTTATTTTCTCACCTTCACGGATGATTTGAGAAGATATGGGTATATCTAATTGATGAAACATAGTCTGAAACATTTGGAAAGTTCAAAGAATTTTAGAGTGAAGTGGAAAATCATCATAACAAGAAAATAAAGTTTCTATGATCTAATCGTGGAGGAGAATATTTGAGTTACGAGTTTGGTCTTCATTTGAAACAATGCGGAATAGTTTTGCAACTCACGCCACCCGGAACAGCATAGCGTAATGGTGTGTCCAAACGTTGTAATCGTACTTTACTAGATATGGCACGATCTATGATGTCTCTTACTGATTTACCACTATCGTTTTGGGGTTATGCTTTAGAGACGGCTGCATTCACGTTAAATAGGGCACCATCTAAATCCGTTGAGACGACGCCTTATGAATTATGGTTTGGCAAGAAGCCAAAGTTGTCATTTCTTAAAGTTTGGGGCTGTGATACTTATGTGAAAAAGCTTCAACCTGATAAGCTCGAACCCAAATCGGAGAAATGTGTCTTCATAGGATACCCAAAGGAGACTGTTGGGTACACCTTCTATCACAGATCCGAAGGCAAGACATTCGTTGCTAAGAATGGATCTTTTCTAGAGAAGGAGTTTCTCTCGAAAGAAGTGAGTGGGAGGAAAGTAGAACTTGATCAGGTAACTGTACCTGCTCCCTTATTGGAAAGTAGTTCATCACAGAAATCTGTTCCTGTGACTCCTACACCAATTAGTGAGGAAGCTAATGATGTAGATCATGTAACTTCAGATCAAGTTACTACCGAATCTCGTAGGTCAACCAGAGTAAGATCCGCACCAGAGTGGTACGGTAATCCTGTTCTGGAGGTCATGCTGCTTGACCATGACGAACCTACGAACTATGAGGAAGCGATGACGAGCCCAGATTCCGCAAAATGGCTTGAGGCCATGAAATCTGAGATGGGATCCATGTATGAGAACAAAGTATGGACTTTGGTTGACTTACCCGATGATCGGCAAGCCATCGAGAATAAATGGATCTTCAAGAAGAAGACTGACGCTGACGGTAATGTTACTGTCTACAAAGCTCGACTTGTTGCGAATGGTTTTTGACAAGTTCAAGGAGTTGACTATGATGAGACTTTCTCACCCGTAGCGATGCTTAAGTCCGCCCAAATCATGTTAGCAATTGCCGCATTTTATGATTATGAAATTTGGCAAATGGATGTAAAGGGTGCAATCCTGAACGGATTTCTGGAAGAAGAGTTGTATATGATGCAACCTAAAGGTTTTATCGATCCAATGGGTGCTAACAAAGTATGCAAGCTCTAGTGATCCATCTATGAACTGGTGCAGGCATCTCGGAGTTGGAATAAACATTTTGATAGTGTGATCAAAGCATATGGTTTTATACAGACTTTTGGAGAAGCCTGTATTTACAAGAAAGTGAGTGGGAGCTCTGTAGCATTTCTAATATTATATGTGGATGACATATTGCTGATTGGAAATGATATAGAATTTCTGGATAGCACAAAAGGATACTTGAATAAGAGTTTTCCAATGAAAGACCTCGATGAAGCTGCTTATATATTGGGCATCAAGATCTAGAGATAGATCAAGACGCTTAATTGGACTTTCACAAAGCACATACCTTGATAAAGTTTTGAAGAAGTTCAAAATGGATCAAGCAAAGAAAGGGTTCTTGCCTGTGTTACAAGGTGTGAAATTGAGTCAGACTCAATGCCCGACCACTGCAAAAGATAGAGAGAAAATGAAACATGTTCCCTATGCTTCAGCCATAGGCTCTATCATGTATGCAATGCTGTGTACCAGACCTGATGTGTGCCTTTATATTATTTTAGCAGGGAGGTACCAAAGTAATCCCGGAGTGGATCACTAGACAGCGGCCAAGAACATCCTGAAATACCTGAAAAGGACTAAGGATATGTTTCTCGTTTATGGAGGTGACAAAGAGCTCATCATAAATGGATACGTCAATGCAAGCTTTGACACTGATCCGAATGACTCTAAGTCACAAACCGGATACATGTTTTTATTGAACGGTGGAGCTATCAGTTGGTGCAGTTCTTAGCAAAGCGTCGTGGCGGGATCTATGTGTGAAGCGGAGTACATAGCTGCTTCGGAAGCAGCAAATGAAGGAGTCTGGATGAAGGAGTTCATATCCGATCTAGGTGTCATACCTAGTGCATCGGGTCCAATGAAAATCTTTTGTGACAATACTGGTGCAATTGCCTTGGCAAAGGAATCCAGATTTCACAAAAGAACCAAGGACATCAAGAGACACTTCAATTCCATCCGCAAAGGTATCAATCCAGTCAAGGAGGGGGACATAGAGATTTGCAAGATACATATGGATCTGAATGTTCCACACCCATTGACAAAGCCTCTCTCATGAGCAAAACATGATCAGCACCAAGACTCCATGGGTGTTAGAATCATTACTGTGTAATCTAGATTATTGACTCTAGTGCAAGTGGGAATCTAAAGGAAATATGTCGTAGAGGCAAAAATAAAGTTGTTACTTATATTTCCTTATATCATGATAAATGTTTATTATTCATGCTAGAATTGTATTAACCGGAAACTTAGTACATGCGTGAATACATAGACAAACCGAGTGTCACTAGTTTGCCTCTACTTGACTAGCTCGTTGAATCAATGATGGTTATGTTTACTAACCATAGACATGAGTTGTCATTTGATTAACGGGATCACATCATTAGAGAATGATGTGATTGACTTGACCCATCCGTTAGCCTAGCACGATGATCGTTTAGTTTGTCGCTATTGCTTTCTTCATGACATATACATGTTCCTATGACTATGAGATTATGCAACTCCCGAGTACCGGAGGAACACTTTATGTGCTACCAAACATCACAACATAACTGGGTGACTATAAAGGTGCTCTACAGGTGTCTCCGATGGTGCTTGTTGAGTTGGCATAGATCGAGATTAGGATTTGTCACTCCGATTGTTGGAGAGGTATCTCTGGGCCCTCTCGGTAATGCACATCACTATAAGCCTTGCAAGCATTGTGACTAATGAGTTAGTTTCGGGATGATGTATTATGGAACGAGTAAAGAGACTTGCCGGTAACGAGATTGAACTAGGTATGAGGATACCGACGATCGAATCTCGGGCAAGTAACATACTGATGACAAAGGGAACAACGTATGTTGTTGTGCGGTTTGACCGATAAAGATCTTCGTAGAATATGTAGGAACCAATATGAGCATCCAGGTTCTGCTATTGGTTATTGACCGGAGATAAGTCTCGGTCATGTCTACATAGTTCTCGAACCCATAGGGTCCGAACACTTAAAGTTCGGTGACGATCGATATTATGGGTTTATGTGTTTTGATGTACCGAAGGTAGTTCGGAGTCCTGGATGTGATCATGGACATGACGAAGAGTCTCGAAATGGTCGAGGCGTAAAGATTGATATATTGGACGGCTATATTCGGACACCGGAAGTGTTCCGGATGGTTTCGGAGAAAACCGGAGTGCCGGAGGGGTTACCGGAACCCCCCGGGGAAGTATTGGGCCTTAGTGGGCCTGAGGGGAGAGAGAGGGTAGCAGCCCAGGAGGTGGCGCTCCCTGAGGGAGTCCTGGATTAGGGGGTGTCTGGATGGCCGGACTATACCTTCAGCCGGACTCCTGGACTATGAAGATACAAGATTGAAGACTTCGTCCCGTGTCCGGAAGGGACTTTCCTTGGCGTGGAAGGCAAGCTTGGCAATACGGATATGTAGATCTCCTACCATTGTAACCGACTTTGTGTAACCCTAACCCTCTCCGGTATCTATATAAACCGGAGGGTTTTAGTCCATAGGACAACATACAGAACGACAATCATACCATAGGCTAGCTTCTAGGGTTTAGCCTCTCCGATCTCGTGGTGGATCTACTCATGTACTACCCATATCATCAATATTAATCAAGCAGGACGTAGGGTTTTACCTCTATCAAGAGGGCCCGAACCTGGGTAAAACTTCGTGTCCCTTGCCTCCTGTTACCATCCGGCCTAGACGCACAGTTCGGGACCCCCTACCCGAGATCCGCCGGTTTTGACACCGACATTGGTGCTTTCATTGAGAGTTCCTCTGTGTCATCGCCGTTAGGCTTGATGGCTCCTACGATCATCAATAGCGATGGAGTCCAGGGTGAGACCTTCCTCCCCAGACAGATCTTCGTCTTTGGCGGCTTCGCATTGCGGGCCAATTCACTTGGCCATCTGGAGCAGATCGAAAGCTATGCCCCTGGCCGTCAGGTCAGATTTGGAAGTTTAAACTACATGGCTGACATCCGCGGGGACTTGATCTTTGACGGATTCAAGCCACTGCCGAGCGCGCCGCACTGTCACGACGAGCATGATCTAGCTCTGCCGCCGAACAGTGCCCTGGAGGCCGCACCCGCATCGGCTTCGACCCTTAATTCGGAGCCAACTGCGCCGATCGAGGATGGGTGGTTGGACGCCGCCTCGGGGGCTGTGATCCCAATGGCGATCGAGCCGAACACCAGCCCCGCACTCCGCGAGACTCGTGACTCCAAGGAGCCAGACTCCTCTCCGGACTCCGAACCCTCCGCGCCCCTGCCGATCGAATCCGATTGGGCGCCGATCATGGAGTGTACTGCCGCGGACATCTTTCAGCACTCGCCTTTCAGCGATATTCTGAAGACACTACAGTCTCTCTCTTTATCAGGAAAGCCCTGGCCATACTACGGTCAGCAAGGTTGGGATGCGGACGATGAAGAAATTCAAAGCCCACCCACCACCCACTTTGTAGCCACGGTCGACGATTTAACCGACATGCTCGACTTCGACTCCGAAGACATCGACGGTATGGACGCCGATGCAGGAGACGATGAAGAACCAGCGCCTATCGGGCCCTGGAAAGCCACCTCGTCATATGACATATACATGGTGGACACCCCAAAAGAAGGAGATGGCGATGGAACAGCGGAGGATGACCCCTCCAAGAAACAGCCTAAGCGCCAGCGTCAGCAACGCCGCTCAAAATCCCGCCAAAGCAAATACGGTGATTCCAGCATGGGAGATAATAATACTCCGGAGAATGCCGAAGAAAACCCCCTCCAGCAAGATTCAGCACAGGAGGATGGAGAAGCCAGCCCTCATGAGAGAGCGGCAGACAGAGAGGTCGAGGACGATAATTATATGCCTCCCTCCGAAGACGAGGCAAGCCTCGACGATGACGAATTCGTCGTGCCAGAAGATCCCGTCGAGCAAGAGCGTTTTCAACGCAGGCTTATGGCCATGGCAAGAAGCCTCAAGAAAAAATAGCAACCGCTTAGAGCTGATCAAGATTTGCTAGTCGACAGATGGACTGAAGTCCTTGCGGCCGAAGAGCATAAACTCGAACGCCCCTCCAAGAGCTACCCAAAAGCGCAGGTTGCTACCCCGATTAGAGGAGGAAGCACTTAAACCTACATCACCAGCACTTGATATGGCCGACCGGCCACCTCGTGGCTGCGACAGAGAGGCCTTTCGGCCCTCCACTCAAGCTGCACCCCATACCAAGGCACAGGAAAATGCGCCAGACCTGCGAGATATGTTGGAGGACAAGGCAAGGCAAACAAGATCGATTTACGGATCGTGTGGGCGCCCCACGACTCGAGACGGTAACCGTCACGCCGGACACAAATCCGGTAGGGCCGAACACAGTAGACAAAGCTCATTGGAGCTACGTCGTGATATAGCCCAGTACAAAGGCGCCGCACACCCACTATGCTTCACAGACGAAGTAATGGATCATCAAATCCCCGAGGGTTTCAAACCCGTAAACATCAAATCATATGATGGCACAACAGATCCTGCGGTATGGATCGAGGATTATCTCCTTCATATCCACATGGCCCGCGGCGATGATCTCCGCGCCATCAAATACCTCCCACTCAAGCTTAAAGGACTAGCTCGGCATTGGCTTAACAGCTTGCCAGCAGGATCAATCAGTTGTTGGGAGGACCTGGAAGCCGCATTCCTCGACAATTTCCAGGGCACTTATGTGCGACCACCAGACGCCGATGACCTAAGTCACGTAATTTAGCAGCCAAAGGAATCGGCCAGGTAATTCTGGACACGGTTCCAAACGAAGAAAAATCAAATAGTCGACTGTCCGGACGCAGAGGCCCTAGCAGCCTTCAAGCACAATATCCGTGACGAGTGGCTTTCCCGGCACCTTGGATAGGAAAAGCCGAAATCTATGGCAGCACTCACGACACTCATGACCTGCTTTTGCGCGGGAGAAGACAGCTGGCTTGCTCGTAGCAACAATATGACCAAGAACCCTGGTAATTCGGATACCAGGGACAGTAGTGGTAGGTCGCGTCGCAACAAGCAGAAGCGCCACATTAACGACGACAATGCTGAGGATACGGAAGTTAATGCCGGATTCAGAGGCTATAAATCCGGTCAGCGGAAAAAGCCATTCAAAAGAAATCCTAGGGGCCCGTCTAGTTTGGACCGAATACTCGATCGCTTGTGCCAGATACATGGCACCCCCGAAAAGCCGGCCAATCACACCAACAGGGATTGTTGGGTGTTCAAGCAGGCAGGCAAGTTAAATGCCAAAAATAAAGACACGGGGCTGCATAGCGATGACGACGAAGAGCCCCGGCCGCCGAACAACAGTGGACAGAAGGGTTTGCCCCCACAAGTGCGGACGGTGAACATGATATACACAACCCACATCCCTAAGAGGGAGCGGAAGCGCGCGTTAAGGGACGTATACGCGGTAGAGCCAGTCGCCCCAAAGTTCAACCCATGGTCCTCCTGCCCGATCACCTTTGATCGAAGGGACCATCCCACTAGTACCCGTCATGGCGGATTTGCCGCATTGGTTCTAGACCCAATTATTGACGGATTTCATCTCACTAGAGTCCTTATGGATGGCGGCAGCAGCCTGAACCTTCTTTACCAGGATACAGTGCGGAAAATGGGCATAGATCCCTCGAGGATTAAGCCCACCAAAACGACCTTTAAAGGCGTAATACCAGGTGTAGAGGCCAACTGTACAGGCTCAGTCACACTTGAAGTGGTCTTCGGATCTCCGGATAATTTCCGAAGCGAGGAGTTAATCTTCGACATAGTCCCATTCCGCAGTGGCTATCACGCACTGCTCGGGCGAACCGCATTCGCCAAGTTCAATGCGGTACCGCACTACGCGTACCTTAAACTCAAGATGCCAGGCCCTCGAGGAGTAATTACAGTCAATGGAAACACCGAACACTCCCTCCGAACGGAGGAGCACACGGCGTCCCTGGCAGCGGAAGTACAAAGCAGCCTCTCCAGGTAGTTCTCCAGTCCGGCCATTAAATGTCCGGACACCGTCAAGCGCGCCCAGAGTAACCTACAACAAGACCGCCTGGCACGTTCCGAGCAGGCGTAGCAATGCGGCCCCAACCCCAGCCCTCGCAAAAATGCGACACCAGTGCTTCGCGTACATAACTACGCTCTAGAAATACCATGGGTATAGGGGGAGGGGCACCATCACGGCACACCCGAAACACGGCTTAAACCGCACCAGGGGCTGTCGATTTTCTTAAATTTCTCTTACTTTCAGGACTCCATTCTTCGGAAGGCCTGTTCGGCAGTTCAATTGCCGCACAAACGATGCAAGAGCCAGGGAAGCAGACAAGCCATGCCGCATTACGGAACTCCCAGGTGGTCTCTATCACGAGCAGTATACCTGTTTCGCATACCATTCCGCAGCCTGCCCCAGGAACAGACATGTTAAATAGTCCAACCTTTTGCTTATCGCATTATTTGTATCGTTCTGCTTCGATTGCAGCCCTTTTTAATAAACAATGCATAGCTTTTGTCTATTTTTGCATTACTTTTTTTACAAATATATGTTCCTTAACGACATGTTGCACCCGTACACTTTGGTACGGCCAAAATACGCCAGGGGCTTTAGTACCCCTCAATATGGTGTGAGAAGTCCGAACACTTGAACAAGTGCGGCACCCCGAACTTATAGCATTATATGCATCGGCTCCGAATCATGTCTTGGGTCAATAGTTGGGTTTGACCGGCTCCTATGTTTTGGTGCCTTACATTCCGCTATGTCGGCTAAGGTAGCACTAGGAGAACTACTGCGATTGTGCCCCAGTTGAGCTGGGTTGAGCACCTCAGTAGAGAAAGCTAAAACTGACTGTCATGATGAAGCGAGAGCTGGTCGCTGTTCGAGAGGTTTTTTGAACCCCTAAAGACTTATGCCGCTTAGAGCGAGGAGTCGGCTCTATCCGGCCAAGGCGTGGATAGCGCCCTGAACTTGGTCTTCCGAATACTAGGGGCTTCGCTGAAATTTAAAATTATAGAATTCTATGCCTTGTTCGTTGTGCTGAGCGCCTCCCTCGAACGACCCAAACATGGGAAAAAGAGCGCTCAGGTTTATCCCCGAACACCCCAGCACTAGCGGCACGGGGGCAGAAGCCGACGACTCGCCATCTCACAGAATTGATAAACAGCCGCACATAAGGTAATATTTTAAATTCCAACAGCATTGCTTAGCGCATATGAACAAGTTTTCAGCGCACAGGACAAAACGAGCGAGTTTTACTCAAAAATTACATCCCTGGAACATTCATCCGCCATAAGGCAAGCACCCTTCAGAACATCCTTATAATAATTCTCGTGCTTGCGATGCTCTTTCCCCGGAGGTGGCCCGTCCTTCACAAGCTTCTCAGCATCCAGCTTGCCCTAGTGCACCTTAGCACGGGCAAGGGCCCTACGGGCACCTTCAATGCAGACGGAGCGCTTGATGACTTCGAGCCTTGGACAGGCCCCCACCAGCCGCCGCACCAGCCCGAAATAGCTCCCAGGCCGAGCCTCTCCAGGCCACAGCCGAACTATGAGGCTCTTCATGGCCTGTTCGGCCGCCTTGTGGAGCTCGACCAGTTGCTTCAGCTGGTCGCTCAGGGGCACGGGGTGTCCGGCCTCAACATACTGAGACCAGAACACCTTCTCTGTCGAGCTGCCCTCCTCGGCTCGATAGAATGTGGCGGCATCGGACACGCTATGGGGAAGATCTGCGAATGCTCCTGGAGAGCTCCGGATTCGGGTAAGTAACAAGTAAATCACGTTTATGTGTTTGCTTTGCATAAAGAATGCCTTACCCGCTGCTATCTTTTTCACCGCATCCAACTCCTGGAGGGTCTTCTGGGATTCGGCCTTGGCAGACTTGGCATTTTCAATAGCCACCGCGAGCTCGGACGCTCGCGTCTTTGAGTCAAGCTCCAAACTCTCATGTTTTTTCATGAGAGCCTGGAGCTCTTGCCGCACCTTGCCAACCTGGGCCTCATACTTCTCCCGCTCGGTGCGCTCCGTGGCCGCCCTCTTCTCGGCCTCGACCAACGCTCGCTTAAGGGTCGCCACCTCAGACGTGGCCCCTACAATAGCCACAATAATCCTGTCATTTTTTGCAATTGCACTTTATATATATATATATATATTTAAACAAGGTATTTCTTACCTTCCTTGTCCTCGAGCTGCTTCTTGGCACGCCCGAGCTCTTGCTCGGACTGCTCGAGGTTCTGCTTTAGCGTGTCCACTTCCGCAGTCCGTGCGGCGGACGCCAGCAGAGAAGTCTGCATACGCATATTGACTCCTTTTTGTTAGACTCCTGCGAATTTTATTTGATCCTCTATTCGGCTTTTCTTCCCGAACGCCAAACAGAGCATCAGGGGCTACTGTCTATGCGGTAATATTATTTACACATTCTTTACTTACATCAAAGCCTGTTAAAAGGCTAGCACAAGCTTCAGTCATCCGCTCTTGCCGGACTGAACCTTCTGGACGACCGCACTCATAATGGTGCGGTGCTCCTCGTCGATGGAGGCGCCTTGGAGCACCTCCAATAGATTGTCCGGCGCCTCCGGTTGGACGGGGGTCACCGGCACGGTGGGCTTGCTCCTCTTGGAAGGAGGTCGCCCGCCGGACTCTAGAGCCTTTGAAGGTTCCGGAGCGGTGTCCGGCCTAGAGCCGGACTTGGAGCCCTGGGGGATTTTATCCCCTTTACTCCTGGAGTCCGGGAGGCCGCCTTGCGGCACCTCCAGGACCACCTCCTCCTGGCTTGGAAGCTGTTGGGACAACACTTCGACGTCGTTCGTAGGGCGGGGGGAGGTAGCCGTCGGAAGCGAATTCACATCCGACGAGTCCAGTGAACCGCTCGACGACGCGTCGAGCCGGTCTTTGGGTGGGCTACATAATCATATTCGACATAAGGGAAAGCTGTGCAATAAAGGAATACTATGAATTACTCTGGTATCCGGATACTTACGATTTCGCCAGGGGCTTGGCCCTGAGCAGCCACTCCTCTCCGCCGTCATCGGCGTTGGTGGAGTAGTCCGGAGGAAGGGTTTTCCCCTTCTTGGACCCTTTGGCCTCCCCAGTGAGGGCGGCCTTCCTTTACTTCTCTCCCCCCGCTGGAGGGGGAGAGGTTTCTTCTTCCTCCTCCTTGTCTTCACAGGAGGAATGCGCCTTGGAGCCGTCAGATGATGAACCCAACACCTCCTGGCGCCGGGCACTTTTTCGAGGCCCCGTGGCCTTCTTCGTGGCCGCCTTCTCTGGCACCACATAGGGTGCCAGAACCAGCAGCTTCGCCAAGCGGGCATCGGTTGGGTCTTCGGGCAAAGGAGCCGGACAGTCGATCTGTCCGGACTTCGCCTGCCAATCCTGTCAAAGGTAAGGGAGCTTAGATCCCGCATAGAGTTAAACTATGAAAAACTAATACCCTGTAAAAGGTACAAACAACTTACCGTGCTAGCGTGACGCTGCGCGCTGAATCCGCGATCCTCGGTAGCGGATGCGGGAGCCTCGGCGCCCTTGAAAAGCACCTTCCAGGCATCTTCGTACGTTGTGTCGAAGAGCCTGCTCAGAGTTCTGTGCTGCGCCGGGTTGAACTCCCATAGATTGAAGGCCCGTTGTTGACATGGGAGGATCCGGCGGATGAGCATAACCTGGACTACGTTGACAAGCTTGAGCTGCTTGTTCACCAGGGTTTGGATGCATGTTTGCAGTCCAGTCACCTCTTAATTGCTGCCCCCCGATAGGCCCGTCTCTTTCCAGGACATGAGCCGCGTTGGGGGTCCGGACCAGAACTCGGGGGCTGCGACCCACTCAGGGTCGCGCGGCTCGGTGATGTAAAACCACCCCGATTGCCACACCTTCAGGGTCTCCACAAAGGAGCCCTTGAGCCATAAGACGTTGGGCATCTTGCCCACCATGGCGCCTCCGCACTCCGCCTGGTTGCCGCGCACCACCTTCGGCTTGACATTGAAAGTCTTGAGCCATAGGCCAAAATGGGGGCGGATGCGGAGGAAAGCCTTGCACACGACGATAAACGCCGAGATGTTGAGGATGAAGTTCGGGGCCAGATCATGGAAATCCAGGCCGTAGTAGAACATGAGTCCCCGGACGAATGGGTGGATAGGAAAGCCCAGTCCGCGGAGTAAGTGGGGAAGGAACACTACCCTCTCATGGGGCCTTGGGGTGGGGAGGAGCTGCCCCTCTTCAGGAAGCCGGTACGCGATGTCGTTAGACAATTATCCGGCCTTCCTCAGTTTTTTGATGTGTCCCTCCGTGATGGAGGAGACCATCCACTTGCCTCCCGCTCTGGACGTGGCTGGAGAAGGTTGAGGTGGGAAGTGCGGACTTGGGCGCTAGAGCTCGAGTGCGCGAAAATGGATAGGCAAAAGAGGAAGAAGGCGTAGGTGAAAAGGTGGATCCTTATCCCCTTATATGGGTGGACGCAACTACGTGTCCCCACCAGCCTGGTAAAACTCGCTTATCTCCAAGCGCTGTAATCAATGGCGCGGTTGGCTTACCCACGCCCGTATTGATGAGAATCCCGGAATAAGGGGACACGATATCTGCTTTAACAAGACGTGCCAAGGAAACCGCCTCGCATGACACGCTGAGGTGGGATAATAGAACGATTCGAATAAAGTCTTGGCGTGGTGTTGTCACACTACGGAATACGTCAGCAGATTAGATTTGTCTAAATATTATTCTCTCTATGGCAATATGTGGAAACTTATTTTGCAGAGCTGGACACTATCTTTGTGTTCAAAATCTTCTATGAAGTACTTGGAGGAGGAACCCGCCTTGCAATGCCGAAGACAATCTGCGCGCCGGACTCGTCGTCATTGAAGCCTGGTTCAGGGGCTACTGAGGGAGTCCTGGATTAGGGGGTGTCCGGATGGCCGGACTATACCTTTAGCCGGACTCCTGGACTATGAAGATACAAGATTGAAGACTTCGTCCCGTGCCCGGAAGGGACTTTCCTTGGCGTGGAAGGCAAGCTTGGCAATACGGATATGTAGATCTCCTACCATTGTAACCGACTTTGTGTAACCCTAACCCTCTCCGGTATCTATATAAATCGGAGGGTTTTAGTCCGTAGGACAACATACAGAACAACAATCATACCATAGGCTAGCTTCTAGGGTTTAGCCTCTCCGATCTCGTGGTGGATCTACTCTTGTACTACCCATATCATCAATATTAATCAAGCAGGACGTAGGGTTTTACCTCTATCAAGAGGGCCCGAACCTGGGTAAAACTTCGTGTCCCTTGCCTCATGTTACCATCCGGCCTAGACGCACAGTTCGGGACCCCCTACCCGAGATCCGCCGGTTTTGACACCGACACCCCCCCCTCCCATGAGGAGTCTGAATTGGACTAGGGGAGGGGGCGTGGCCCCTCTTTCCCTCTCCCTCTCCCTCTCTTTCCTTCCCCCTTCCCCCTTCCTAGTAGGACTAGGAAAGGATGAATCCTACTCCTACTAGGAGGAGGATTCCTCCTCTCCTTGGGGCGCACCAAGGCCGGCCGGCCTCCCCCTTGCTCCTTTATATACGGGGCGGGGGGGGCACCCAAAGACACACAAGTTGATTGTTCCAAGCCATGTGCGGTGCCCCCCTCCACCATAATCCACCTCGATCATATCGTAGCAGTGCTTAGGCAAAACCTTGCGTCGGTAACAACATCATCACCGTCATCACGCCGTCGTGCTGACGAACTCTCCCGCGAAGCTCTGCTGGATCAGAGTTCGTGGGACGTCATCGAGCTGAACATGCGCTGAACTCGGAGGTGTCGTACGTTCGGTACTTGGATCGGTTGGATCGTGAAGACGTACGACTACATCAACCGCATTCTCATAACGCTTCCGCTTATGGTCTACGAGGGTACGTGGATGATACTCTCCCCTCTCATTGCTATGCATCACCATGATCTTGCGTGTGCGTAAGAATTTTTTGAAATTACTACGTTCCCCAACAAAAGAGGATAGTAGCATTGTCCCTTTTTATTTATTTATCTTCTTTTTTCCTTTTTTTTTCTTTTTTTTGGGCTTTTCTTTTTTTGGCCTTTCTCTTTTTTTATTTGGGACGATGCTCTATTAATGATGATCATCACACTTCTATTTATTTATAGCTCAATGATTACAACTCAATACTAGAACAAAGTATGACTCTATATGAATGCCTCCGGCGGTGTACCGGGAAGGGCAATGAATCAAGAGTGACATGTATGATAAATTATGCATGGTGGCTTTGCCACAAATACGATGTCAACTACATGATCATGCAAAGCAATATGACAATGATGAAGCGTGTCATGAATGAAACGGTGGAAAGTTGCATCGCAATATATCTCAGAATGGCTATGGAAATGCCATAATAGGTAGGTATGGTGGCTGTTTTGAGGAAGATATAAGGAGGTTTATGTGTGATAGAGCGTATCATATCATGGGGTTTGGATGCACCGGCGAAGTTTGCACCAACTCTCAAGGTGAGAAAGGGTAATGCACGGTACCGAAGAGGCTAGCAATGATGGAAGGGTGAGAGTGCGTATAATCCATGGACTCAACATTAGACATAAATAACTCACATACTTATTGCAAAAATCTACAAGTCATCAAAACCAAGCACTACGCGCATGCTCCTGATACGTCCATTTTGCATCATGCTTTTATATCCATATTTATTGAATTATCGGCTGTTATTACACATTATGCACTATACTTATGTCTATTCTCTCTTATTTTACAAGCTTTACATAAAGAGGGAGAATACCGGCAGCTGGGATTCTAGGCTGGAAAAGGAGCAAATATTAGAGACCTATTCTGCACAGCTCCAAAAGTCCTGAAACTTCACAGAAGTTATTTCTAGAATATATAAAAATACTGAGCGCAAGAAGTACCAGAGGGGGGCCACACACCAGCCACGAGGGTGGGGGCACGCCCTACCCCCTGGCCGCGCCCCCTGCCTCATGGGCCCCCTGGTGGCCCTCCGATGCCCATCTTCTGCTATATGGAGTCTTTCGTCGAGGAAAAAATCATAAGCAAGCTTTCGGGACGAGACTCCACCGCCACGAGGCGGAACCTTGGCAGAACCAACATAGGGCTCCGACAGAGCTGTTCTGCCGGGGACACTTCCCTCCGGGAGGGGCAAATCATCACCATCGTCATCACCAATGATCCTCTCATCGGGAGGGGGTCAATCTCCATCAACATATTCACCAGCACCATCTCATCTCAAACCTAGTTCATATCTTGTATCCAATCTTTGTATCCAAACCTGAGATTGGTACCTGTGGGTTGCTAGTAGTGTTGATTACTCCTTGTAGTTGATGCTAGTCGGTTTACTTGGTGGAAGATCCTATGTTCAGATCCATTATGCATATTAATACCCCTCTGATTATGAACATGAATATGCTTTGTGAGTAGTTACATTTGTTCCCGAGGACATGGGAGAAGTCTTGCTATTAGTAGTCATGTGAATTTGGTATTCGTTCGATATTTTGATGAGATGTATGTTGTCATCCCTCTAGTGGTGTCATGTGAGTGTCGACTACATGACACTTCACCATTGTTTGGGCCTAGAGGGAGGCATTGGGAAGTAATATGTAGATGATGGGTTGCTAGAGTGACAGAAGCTTAAACCCTAGTTTATGTGTTGCTTCGTAAGGGGCTGATTTGGATCCATATGTTTCATGCTATGGTTAGGTTTACCTTAATACTTCTGCTGTAGTTGCGGATGCTTGCAATGGGGGTTAATCATAAGTGGGATGTTTGTCCAAGTAAGGACATCACCCAAGCACCGGTCCACCCACATATCAAATTATCAAAGTACCGAACGCGAATCATATGATCGTGATGAAAACTAGCTTGACGGTAATTCCCATTTGTCCTCAGGAGCGCTTTCCTTCATATAAGAGTTTGTCCAGGCTTGTCCTTTGCTACAAAAAGGATTGGTCCATGATACGTCTCCAATGTATCTATAATTTTTGATTGTTCCATGCTATATTATATTCTGTTTTGGACATTACTGGGCTTTATTATACACTTTTATATTATTTTTTGGGACTAACCTATTAACCGGAGGCATAGCCCAGAATTGATGTTTTTTGCCTATTTTAGGGTTTCGCAGAAAAAGAATATCAAACGGAGTCCAAACGGAATGAAACCTTCGGGAACGTGATTTTCGGAACGAACATGATCTAGAGGACTTGGACCCTACATCAAGACATCAACCAGGAGGCCACGAGGTAGGGGCCCGCCTCCCCCCCAGGCGCGCCCTCCACCCTCGTGGGCCCCCTGTTGCTCCACCGATGTACTCCTTCCTCCTATATATACCTACGTACCCCCAAACTACCAGATACGGAGCCAAAACCCTGATTGCACCGCCGTAACTTTCTGTATCCATGAGATCCCATCTTGGGGCCTTTTCCGGAGCTCCGCCGGAGGGGGCATTGATCACGAAGGGCTTCTACATCAACACCATAGCCCTTCCGATGAAGTGTGAGTAGTTTACCTCAGACCTTCGGGTCCATAGTTATTAGCTAGATGGCTTCTTCTCTCTTTTTGATCTCAATACAAAGTTCTCCCCCTCTCTTGTGGAGATCTATTCGATGTAATCTTCTTTTGCGGTGTGTTTGTTGAGACCGATGAATTGTGGGTTTATGATCAAGTTTATCTATGGACAATATTTGAATCTTCTCTGAATTCTTTTATGTATGATTGGTTATCTTTGCAAGTCTCTTCGAATTATCAGTTTGGTTTGGCCTACTAGATTGATCTTTCTTGCAATGGGAGAAGTGCTTAGCTTTGGGTTCAATCTTGCAGTGTCCTTTCCGAGTGACAGTAGGGGCAGCAAGGCACGTACTGTATTGTTGCCATCAAGGATAACAAGATGGGGTTTATTTCATATTGCATGAGTTTATCCCTCTACATCATGTCATCTTGCTTAAAGTGTTACTCTGTTCTTATGAACTTAATACTCTAGATGCATGCTGGATAGCGGTCGATGTGTGGAGTAATAGTAGTAGATGCAGGCAGGAGTCGGTCTACTTGTCTCGGACGTGATGCCTATATACATGATCATACCTAGATATTCTCATAACTATGCTCAATTCTGTCAATTGCTCAACAGTAATTTGTTTACCCACCGTGAATACTTATGCTCTTGAGAGAAGCCACTAGTGAAACCTATGGCCCCCGGGTCTATCTTCCATCATATGAATCTTCCAATACTTAGTTATTTCCTTTGACTTTTATTTTACTTTGCATCTTTATCATAAAAATACCAAAAATATTATCTTATCATATCTATCAGATCTCACTCCCCCTTATCGCATTGGTTGCGAGGATTTATTTGTTTGTGTAGGTGCGAGGGACTCGTGCGTGGCCTCCTACTGGATTGATACCTTGGTTCTCAAAAACTGAGGGAAATACTTAGGCTACTTTGCTGCATCACCCTTTCCTCTTCAAGGGAAAACCAACGCAAGTGCTCAAGAGGTACCTAGAAGGATTTTTGGCACCGTTGCCGGGGAGTCGACACAAAAGTCAAGACATACCAAGTACCCATCACAAACCCTTATCTCCCGCATTACATTATTTTCCATCTGCTTCTCGTTTTCCTCTCCCCCACTTCACCCTTGCTGTTTTATTCGCCCTCTCACTCTCCGTCCTCCCTCTCTTTCTCTATTTGCCTCCTTTTGCCCGTCTCTTGTTTGCTTGTGTGTTGGATTGCTTGCTTGTCACGATGGCTCAAGATAATACTAAATTGTGTGACTTTACCAGTACCAACAACGATGATTTTATTAGCACTCTGCTACCTCTTGAGCACTGCGTTGGATTTCCCCGAAGAGGAGAGGATGACGCGGCAAAGTAGCATAAGTATTTCCCATAGTTTTTGAAAACCAAGGTATCAATCCAGTAGGAGGCTACGTGCGAGTCCCTCGTACCTACACAAAAACAATAGCTCAACGCAACCAACGCGCTTAGGGGTTGTCAATCCCTTCACGGTCACTTACGAAAGTGAGATCTGATAGAGATGATAAATAATATTTTTGATATTTTTGGTATAGAGATGCAAAGTGAAAAGTAAAAGGCAAAGTAAAAAAGCAAAGCAATAATAAAGTGATGGAGATTGATATGATGAGAAAGAGACTCAGGGGCCATAGGTTTCACTAGTGGCTTCTCTCAAGAGCATAAGTATTCTACTGTGGGTGAACAAATTACTGTTGAGCAATTGACAGAATTGAGCATAGTTATGAGAATATCTAGGTATGATCATGTATATAGGCATCACGTCCGAGACAAGTAGACCGAGTCCTGCCTGCATCTACTACTATTACTCCACTCATCGACCGCTATCCAGCATGCATCTAGAGTATTAAGATAAGAACAGAGTAACGTCTTAAGCAAGATGACATGATGTAGAGGGATAGTTTCATGCAATATGATAAAAAACCCATCTTGTTATCCTCGATGGCAACAATACAATACCTGCCTTGCTGCCCCTTCTGTCACCGGGAAAGGACACCGCAAGATCGAACCCAAAGCTAAGCACTTCTCTCATGGCAAGAAAAACCAATCTAGTAGGCCAAACCAAACTAATAATTCGAAGAGACTTGCAAAGATAACCAATCATACATAAAAGAATTCAGAGAAGATTCAAATATTATTCATAGATAAACTGGATCATAAACCCACAATTCATCGGTCTCAACAAA
Source organism: Triticum urartu (assembly GCF_056163025.1). Taxonomy (NCBI): domain Eukaryota; kingdom Viridiplantae; phylum Streptophyta; class Magnoliopsida; order Poales; family Poaceae; genus Triticum; species Triticum urartu. Next base: position 140,580,846 of record NC_141876.1, on the reverse strand, counting down.
CGCACCGCAAAAAGAAGATTACATCGAATAGACCTCCACGAGAGAGGGGGGAACATTGTATTGAGATTCAGAAAGAGAGAAGAAGCCATCTAGCTACTAACTATGGACCCGTAGGTCTGAAGTAAACTACTCACACTTCATCGGAGGGGCTTGGATGATGATGTAGAAGCCCTCCGTGATCGATGCCCCCTCCGGCGGAGCTCCGGAACAGGCCCCAAGATGGGATCTCATGGATACAGAAAGTTGCGGCGGTGGAATTAGGTTTTTGGCTCCGTCTGAGATCGTTTGGGGGTACGTAGGTATACATAGGAGAAAGGAGTACGTCGGTGGAGCTTCGAGGGGCCCACGAGGTAGGGGGCGTGCCCTAGGGGGGCCCTCCACCCGTGTAACCGCCTCGTGGCTTTCTTGATGGAGGGTCCAAGTCTCCTGGGTCTTATCTAATGAGAAAATCGCGTTCCCGAAGGTTTCATTCCGTTTGGACTCCGTTTGATATTCTGTTTCTCTGAAACACTGAAATAGGCAAGAAACAGCAATTCTGGGCTGGGCCTCCGGTTAATAGGTTAGTCCCAAAAATAATATAGAAGTGGAAAATAAAGCCCAATATAGTCCAAAACAGCAGGTAATATAGCATGGAGCAATTAAAAATTATAGATACGTTGGAGACGTATCAAGCATCCCCAAGCTTAATTCCTGCTCGTCCTCGAGTAGGTAAATGATAAAAACAGAATTTTTGATGCGAAGTGCTACTTGGCATAATTTCAATGTAAATCTTCTTAACTGTGGTATGAATATTCAGATTCAAAAGATTCAAGACAAAAGTTCATGTTGACATAAAAATAATAATACTTCAAGCATACTAACAAAGCAATTATGTCTTCTCAAAATAACATGGCCAAAGAAAGCTAGCCCTACAAAATCATATAGTCTGGCTACGCTCTATCTTCACCACACAAAGTATTTAAATCATGCACAACCCCGATGACAAGCCAAGCAATTGTTTCATACTTTTGACATTTTCAAAACTTTTTCGATCTTCACGCAATACATGAGCGTGAGCCATGGATATAGCACTATATGTGGAATAGAATGGTGGTTGTGGAGAAGACAAAAAGAGGGGAAGATAGTCTCACATCAACTAGGCGTATCAACGAGCTATGGAGATGCCCATCAATAGATATCAATGTGAGTGAGTAGGGATTTCCATGCAACGGATGCACTAGAGCTATAAGTATATGAAAGCTCAACAAAAGAAACTAAGTGGGTGTGCATCCAACTCGCTTGCTCACGAAGACCTAGGGCATTTTGAGGAAGCCCATCATTGGAATATACAAGCCAAGTTCTATAATGAAAAATTCCCACTAGTATATGAAAGTGACAGAATGAGAGACTCTCTATCATGAAGATCATGGTGCTACTTTGAAGCACAAGTGTGGTAAAAGGATAGTAACATTGTCCCTTCTCTCTTTTTCTCTCATTTTTCTGTTTGGGCCTTCCCTTTTTTTATGGCCTCTTTTTTTGTCCGGAGTCTCATCCCGACTTGTGGGGGAATCATAGTCTCCGTCATCCTTTCCTCACTTGGTACAATGCTCTAAAAAGGATGATCATCACACTTTTTATTTTTCTTACAACTCAACAATTACAGCTCAATACTTAGAACAAAATATGACTCTATATGAATGCATCCGGCGGTGTACCGGGATATGCAATGAATCAAGAGTGACATGTATGAAATAATTATGAACGGCGGCTTTGCCACAAATACGATGTCAACTACATGATCATGCTAGCAATATGACAATGATGGAGCGTGTCATAATGAACGGAACGGTGGAAAGTTGCATGGCAATATATCTCGGAATGGCTATGGAAATGCCATGATAGGTAGGTATGGTGGCTGTTTTGAGGAAGGTATTTGGTGGGTGTATGATACCGGTGAAAAGTGCGCGGTATTAGAGAGGCTAGCAATGGTGGAAGAAAGGAAAGTGCGTATAATCCATGGACTCAACATTAGTCAAAAAGAACTCATATAATTATTGCAAAAATCTAGAAATTATCAAAGCAAAGTATTACACGCATGCTCCTAGGGGGATAGATTGGTAGGAAAAGACCATCGCTCGTCCCCGACCGCCACTCATAAGGAAGACAATCAATAAATAAATCATGCTCCGACTTCATCACATAACGGTTCACCATACGTGCATGCTACGAGAATCACAAACTTTAACACAAGCATTTCTCAAATTCACAACTACTCAACTAGCATGACTCTAATATCACCATCCTCATATCCCAAAACAATTGTCAAGCATCAATTTTTTCTTAGTATTCAACGCACTAAAAAGAAAGTTTTACACATCTTGAATACCAAGCATATTATTATTAATCAAATTACCATGCTATTAAGACTCTCAAAATAATCTAAGTGAACCATGAGAGATCAATAGTTTCTATAAAACAAATCCACCACTGTGCTCTAAAAGTTATAAGTGAAGCACTAGAGCAAAACTATAAAACTCAAAAGATATAAGTGAAGCACTAGAGTAAAACTATAGGGCTCAAAAGATGTAAATGAAGCACATAGAGTATTCTATCAAATTCCAAATTATGTATGTCTCTATCAAAAGGTGTGTACATAAAGGATGATTGTGGTAGACTAACAAGCAAAGACTCAAATCATAAAAGACGCTCCGGGCAAAACACATATCATGTGGTGAATAAAAATATAGCTCCAAGTAAAGTTACCGATAGAAGTAGACGAAAGAGGGGATGCCTTCCGGGCATCCCCAAGCTTTGGATTTTAGGTGTCCTTAGATTATCTTGGGGGTGCCATGGGCATCCCCAAGCTTAGGCTCTTGCCACTCCTTGTTCCATAATCTATCAAATCTTTACCCAAAACTTGAAAACTTCACAGCACAAAACTTAAAGTAGAAAATCTCGCGAGCTCCGTTAGTGAAACAAAACAAAAGACCACTTCAAGGTACTGTAATGAACTCATTCTTTATTTATATTGGTGTTAAACCTACTGTATTCCAACTTCTCTATGGTTTATAAACTATTTTACTAGCCATAGATTCATCAAAATAAGCAAACAACACACGAAAAACAGAATCTGTCAAAAACAGAACAGTCTGTAGTAATCTGTAGCTAGCACAAGATCTGGAACCCAAAAAATTCTAAAATAAATTGCTGGACGTGAGGAATTTATCTATTAATCATCTTCAAAAATAATTAACTAAATAGAACTCTCCAAATAAAAACGACAGCAGTTCTCGTGAGCGCTAAAGTTTCTGTTTTTACAACAAGTTCAACAAGACTTTCCCCAAGTCTTCCCAACGGTTCTACTTGGCACAAACACTAATTAAACACAAAAAAACACAACCAAAACAGATGCTAAAAAATTTATTTATTACTAAACAGGAGCAAAAAGCAAGGAATAAAAATAAAATTGGGTTGCCTCCCAACAAGCGCTATCGTTTAACGCCCCTAGCTAGGCATAACAAGCAAGAATAGATCTAGGTATTGCCATCTTTGGTAGGCAATTCTTCAATGAGGCATCTATCTCCCTTAGGAATTTCTTTCTTTCTAGTGATTATCAAACTCTTAGGCACAAGATCAAAAAATTCATTTCTAGCAATTGGTTCCTTAATGATAGCAAAAAGATTGGGATGAATACTTATAGATTTAAGATCCGCAGTTTCCTTACTAGATGATTCACCCTTATTTTTAGGAACATACATAAGCTTGGAAATTTTAGTAGGAGGACTTGGAGTATTCTTTATGGAAGAAAAAGAGGTTCCCAAGTTCGTAATGATACCCTCAAGTTTATCGATTCTAGTGGAATCTAGATTTATTTTCTCATTAACTATGGGTTCCTTTTCCTTAATATTTTTCAAAGTCATTCCTACCTTAGATCCATATTGGGTAATTTGATTGTGGATATTTTTATCTATATTTTCAATTAATTCAATGGTATCAACTTTATTTTCAATAATTTAAAGTCTTTGCATAACATGCTCCAAAGTTAACATTGTTCCATTAACCAAAAGAGGTGGTGAGCCAGATAAATCTAACATAGCATTATAAGAATCAAAAGTATGGCTACCCAAGAAATTCCCTCCGGTAATGGTATCAAGGATATATCTATACCAAGGACTAGCACCTACATAAAAATTGCGGAGAAGAACTGAAGTAGATTGCTTCCTGGTAGATCTATTTTGAGCATTGCAAATTCTATACCAAGCATCTTTCAGATTTTCTCCCTCCCTTTGTTTAAAATTTAGAACTTCATTCTCGGGAGACAATGGAGAAGATATGAGACTAGCCATGACAAGCGAGCAAACACAAAGCAAACAGGCAAAAGAGGCAAATAGAGAGGGAGGATAGAGAGAGAGAGGGCGAATAAAACGGCAAGGGTGAAGTGGGGGAGAGGAAAACGAGAGGCAAATGGCAAATAATGTAATGCGGGAGATAGGGATTGTGATGGGTACTTGGTATGTTGAATTTTGCGCAGACTCCCCGGCAACGGCGCCAGAAATTCTTCTTGCTACCTCTTGAGCACTGCGTTGGATTTCCCCGAAGAGGAGAGGATGATGCAGCAAAGTAGCATAAGTATTTCCCTCAGTTTTTGAGAACCAAGGTATCAATCCAGTAGGAGGCTACGCACGAGTCCCTCGTACCTACACAAAAACAATAGCTCAACGCAACCAACACGCTTAGGGGGTGTCAATCCCTTCACGGTCACTTACAAAAGTAAGATCTGATAGAGATGATAAATAATATTTTTGGTATAGAGATGCAAAGTGAAAAGTAAAAGGCAAAGTAAAAAGCAAAGCAATAATAAAGTGATGGAGATTCATATGATGAGAAAGAGACCCGGGGGCCATAGGTTTCAATAGTGGCTTCTCTCAAGAGCATAAGTATTCTACGGTGGGTGAACAAATTACTGTTGAGCAATTGACAAAATTGAGCATAGTTATCAGAATATCTAGGTATGATCATGTATATAGGCATCACGTCCGAGACAAGTAGACCGACTCCTGCCTGCATCTACTACTATTACTCCACTCATCGACCGCTATCCAGCATGCATCTAGAGTATTAAGTTAAAAACAGAGTATCGCCTTAAGCAAGATGACATGATGTAGAGGGATAGTTTCATGCAATTTGATAAAAAACCATCTTGTTATCCTCGATGGCAACAATACAATACATGCCTTGCTGCCGTTCTGTCACTGGGAAAGGACACCACAAGATCGAACCCAAAGCTAAGCACTTCTCCCATGGCAAGAAAAACCAATCTAGTAGGCCAAACCAAACTGATAATTTGAAGAGACTTGCAAAGATAAGCAATCATACATAAAAGAATTCAAAGAAGATTCAAATATTATTCATAAATAGAGTGGATCATAAACCCACAATTCCTCGGCCTCAACAAACGCACCGCAAAAAGAAGATTACATCGAATAGATCTCCACGAGAGAGGGGGAGAACATTGTATTGATATCCAAAAAGAGAGAAGAAGCCATCTAGCTACTAACTATGGACCCATAGGTCTGAAGTAAACTACTCACACTTCATCGGAGGGGCTTGGATGATGATGTAGAAGCCCTCCGTGATCGATGCCCCCTCCGGCAGAGCTCCGGAACAGGCCCCAAGATGGGATCTCATGGATACAGAAAGTTGCGGCGGTGGAATTAGTTTTTTGGCTCCGTCTGAGATCGTTTGGGGGTACGTAGGTATATATAGGAGGAAGGAGTATGTTGGTGGAGCTTCGAGGGGCCCACGAGGCAGGGGGCGCGCCCTCCACCCTTGTGACCGCCTCGTGGCTTTCTTGACGGAGGGTCCAAGTCTCCTGGGTCTTATCTGATGAGAAAATCGCGTTCCCGAAGGTTTCATTCCGTTTGATATTCTGTTTCTCCAAAACACTGAAATAGGCAAAAAACAGCAATTATGGGCTGGGCCTCCGGTTAATAGGTTAGTCCCAAAAATAATATAAGAGTGGAAAATAAAGCCCAATATAGTCCAAAACAGTAGGTAATATAGCATGGAGCAATCAAAAATTATAGATACGTTGGAGACGTGTCACACTCGGATTGCTCCTCTTGATGATACTGAATCTTGTGAAATTAATGTTGCTTTGCTGAATCTTGTGAAATTATAGATACATAATTGCGCTACGCATGGTTTGAATTTGTGGATGATTATACAAAAAAATTATGCCAGATTGAATTTTGCTTCTAGAAATCTTTTAGATTCGGCCGCGGGAGGCACTTTTATGGAAATCACTTTAGGAGAAGCTACTAAACTCCTAGATAATATTATGGTTAATTATTCTCAATGGCACACTGAAAGATCTACTAATAATAAAGTGCATGCGATAGAAGAAATTAATGTTTTGAGTGGAAAGATGGATGAACTTATGAAATTATTTGCTAATAAAAGTGTTTCTTCTGATCCTAATGATATTCCTTTGTCTACTTTGATTGAGAATAATAATGAATCTATGGATGTGAATTTTGTTGGTAGGAATAATTTTGGTAACAACGCATATAGAGGAAACTTTAATCCTAGGCCGTATCCTAGTAATTCCTCTAATAATTATGGTAATTCCTACAACAATTCTTATGGAAATTATAATAAGATGCCCTCTGATTTTGAATCTAATATTAAAGAATTTATTACTTCGCAAAAGAATTTCAATGCTTTGATTGAAGAAAAAATGCTTAAGATTGATGAGTTGGCTAGGAACGTTGATAGAATTTCTCTTGATGTTGATTCTTTGAAACTTAGATCTATTCCACCTAAGCATGATATCAATGAGTCTCTCAAAGCCATGAGAATTTCCATTGATGAGTGCAAAGAAAGAACCGCTAGGATGCGTGCTAAGAAAGATTGCTTTATAAAAGCATGTTCTTCTAGTTTCCATGATAATAAAGATGAAGATCTAAAAGTTATTGATGTGTCCCCTATTAAATCTTTGTTTTGCAATATGAATCTTGATAATGATGGGACTTAATATGATCCACCTTTACCTAGACGGTGTTCCAAGAATTCAGAGTCTTTAGATCTTGATGCTAAAATTGTTAAAAGTGGGATTAAAGAAGTCAAAACTTTAAATTTTAATGAACCCACTATTTTGGATTTCAAGGAATTTAATTATGATAATTTCTCTTTGATAGATTGTATTTCCTTGTTGCAATCCGTGCTAAATTCTCCTCATGCTTATAGCCAAAATAAAGCTTTTACTAAACATATCGTTGATGCTTTGATGCAATCTTATGAAGAAAAACTTGAGTTGGAAGTTTCTATCCCTAGAAAACTTTATGATGAGTGGGAACCTACTATTAAAATTAAAATTAAAGATCATGAATGCTATGCTTTGTGTGATTTGGGTGCTAGTGTTTCCATGATTCCAAAGACTTTGTGTGATTTGTTAGGTTCATGTGATTTTGATGATTGCTCTTTAAACTTGCACCTTGCGGATTCCAGTATTAAGAAACCTATGGGAAGAATTAATGATGTTCTTATTGTTGCAAATAGGAATTATGTGCCCGTAGATTTTATTGTTCTTGACATAGATTGTAATCCTTCATGTCCTATTATTCTTGGTAGACCTTTCCTTAGAACGATCGGTGCAATTATTGATATGAAGGAAGGAAATATTATATTACAATTTCCGTTAAGGAAAGTGTCGGTGTCAAAACCGGCGGATCTCGGGTAGGGGGTCCCGAACTATGCGTCTAAGGTGGATGGTAACATGAGGCAGGGGACATGATGTTTTACCCAGGTTCGGGCCCTCTTGATGGAGGTAAAACCCTACGCCCTGCTTGATTTATTCTTGATGATATGAGTATTACAACAGTTGATCTACCACGAGATCAGAGAGGCTAAACCCTAGAACCTAACCTATGGTATGATTGTATGTTGTCCTGCGGACTAAAACCCTCCAGTTTTATAGACACCGGAGGGGGTTAGGGTTACACAAGGTCGGTTACAAAGGAGGAGATATCCATATCCGTACTGCCTAGCTTGCCTTCCACGCCAAGTAGAGTCCCATCCGGACACGAGACGAAGTGTTCAATCTTGTATCTTCATAGTCCAACAGTCCGGCCAAGGAATATAGTCCGGCTGTCCGCAGACCCCTTAATCCAGGACTCCCTCAGTAGCCCCTGAACCAGGCTTCAATGACGATGAGTCCGGCATGCGGTGTTGTCTTCCACACTGCAAGGTGGGTTCCTCCTCCGGATTCACCACAGAGGAGTTCGAATAAAAGGATAGTGTCCGACCCTGCAAAATAAGTTCCACATACCACCGTAGAGAGAATAATATTTCCACAAATCTAATCTGCTGACACGTTTTGGCAACATGACATTATGCCATGGACCGGTGATTATTCGAACCGTTTCCTTTAACTAGCCCCGCACATAACGCGAGGCAGTTTCTTGACACGTCTTGTCAAAGCAGAGATCGTGTCCCCCTTATTACGGGATTCTCATCAATACGGGTGTGGGTAACCCAACCGTGCCATCAATTACGGCGCTTGGGGGATAAGCGAGTTTTACCAGGCTAGTGGGGGCGCATAGTTTCGGCCACCCTCATAAGGGGATAAGGCTTAACTTTTCTCTACCCACGCCTTCTTCCTCCTTGCTCATCCATTCTTGCGCACTCGAGCTCCAACGCCCGAGTCCACATCCTTCCCCTCAACCTTCTCCAAACATGTCCGGAGCGGGAGGCAAATGGATGGCTTCCTCCGTTATGGAGGGACACATCAAGAAGCTGCGCGGAGCCGGATACTTAGCCGCGAATATCACAAGAGGGTAGTTTTCCTCCACCACTTCCTCCGCGGACTGGGGTTTCCCCTCCATCCATACGTCTACGGTCTCATCTTCTACTACGGGCTGGACTTCCATGATCTGGCCCCGAACTTCATCCTCAACAGTTCGGCGTTCATCGTCGTGTGTGAGGCTTTCCTCCACATCCGGCCCCACTCCGTCCTGTGGTTAAAGACCTTCAATATCAAGCCGAAGGTGGTGGGAGGCCAACAAGCGGAATGCGGCGGAGCCATGGTGGGCAAGATGCCCAATGTTACATGGCTTGAAGGCTCCTTCGTGGATACCATAAAGGGGTGGCAATCGGCGGGCTTCTACATCACCAAGCCGCGCGACACCAACTAGGTGGTGGCCCCGAGTTTCGATCCGGAATCCCCACGTGGCTCACCTCCTGGAAAGAGAAGGGCCTATCTTGGGGTTCATCAGTGGAGCTGGACGGACTCCAGAAATGTATCCGGAATATGGCAAGCAAGAAGCTCAAGCTTTTCAACATAGTCCAGGTCATGCTCTTCCACCGGATCCTCCCGTGTCAACAACGGGATTTCAACTTGTGGGAGTTCGACCCGGCCCAGCACCAGACTCTGAGCGAGCTCTTCGACACGTCGCACAAGGACGTCTGGAGGGTGCTGTTCAAGGGCGCCGAGGTCCCTCCCTCTCTCACCGAGGACCGCGGGCTAAGCGCGAAGCGCCTAGCGCATTCTGTGAGTTCTATACATCCGGTAGGATATTTATTTCCCCTAGCTTAACCATGTGCCGGGTCTGAGATCCATGCCTTTGACAGGACTAGGTGGAGATGTCGGGCAGATTAACTGCCTGGCCCCTCTGCCCGAAGACACTGCGGACGCTCTCCTGACGGAGATGCTGACTCCGGCTCCTTATAAGGTGCCAGAGAAGACCAAGAAGGCCAAGGGAACCCGAAAGAGTTCCCGACGCCAGGTGTTATTGGACTCATCGTCCGATAACTCCGCGATGCACTCCTCCCCCGAAGACGAGGAGGAAGATGAAGATGCTCCCCCTTCAGTCGGGGGAGACAAGAAAAGGAAGGCCGCCCCGACCGGGGGGCGAAGGGTCCAAGAAGGGGAGGACCCTCCTTCCGGACTACTCCACCACCGCCGACGAAGGCGAAGACGAGTGGCTGCTTAGGGCCAAGCCCCTGGCGAAGTCATAAGTATTCGAATACCAGAGTAACTCATAGCATACCTTCGTCGCACTGCTTCCCCTAACGCCGAATATGATTATGCAGACCGCCCCAAGCCCGTATCGACGTATCTTCGTCGGGCGGCTCCTTGGACTTGTTGGATATGGATACCGATCCACTTCCGACCGCCACCTCCCCGTGCCCTACGGACAATGCCGAGGTATTGTCTCAAGAGGCACTGGGTCGAGGGGAGACAATCCCGGAGGCGCCTCAAGGCGACCTTCCGGACTCCAGGAGCAGAGGGAGTAAGGCTCCCGAGGGCTCCGAGTTTGGCCCTCAGCCGAACACCGCGCCGGAACCTCCAGTGGTTCCGGACTCGGGAAGGCGGCCTCCTTCCAAAAGGGGCAAGACGCCTGTGCTGGTGACCTCTTCCCATCCAGGGGCACTGGACAATCTACTGGGAGCGCTTCGCAGCGCTTCCATCGACGAAGAGCACCGCACTATTATGAGTGCAGTGATCCAGAAGGTTCAGTCCGCCAAGAGCGGACTGACTGAAGCCTGTGCCAGCCTTCTAACAGGCTTTGAGGTAAGTATTTGAAATATAGGAAAAATACTACTGCATAGACAGTAGCCCTGATGCTCTGTTCGGTGTTCACAAAGAAAAGCCGAATAGAGGATCAAACAATATCGCAGGAGTCTAATATAAGTATGTCTATATGCGTATGCAGGCTTCGCTGCTGGCCTCTGCCGCACTAACTATGTAGGTTGCCGCACTGAAGCAGGACCTCGAAGGGTCCAAGGAAGAGCTCGGCCTTGCCAGGAGGCAGCTCGAGGAGAACAAAGGTAAGCAGTACCTAGTCTATGGATATATATATATATAAAGAATGCGATTGCAAAATGACAGGATCATCGTAAATTTGCCAGGGGCCACGACCGAGGTGGCGACCCTGAAGTAAGCGCTATCCGAGGCCGAAAACAAAGCGGCCCAGGAGTGCACTGAGCGGGAAAAACAAGAGGCACGGGTGGGCGAGGTGCAGCAAGAGCTCCACGCTCTCATGACGAAGCACGAGGCGTTGGAGCTTGACTTGAAGACGCGAGAGTCCGAGCTTATCTCGGCCCTTGAGAGTGCAAAGAGTGCCAAGGCTGAAGCCCAAAAGGCTCTCCAGGAGATTGATGCGATGAAGAAGATAGCGGCGGGTAATGCATTCTATATGCAAAGCAAGCATGTGAAAGTAAATTACTTGTTACTTACCCGAATCCGGAGCTCTCCAGGAGCATTCGCAGATTTGCCCCGCAGCATGTCAGATGCCGCACGGTTTTACCAGGCCGAGGAGGGAAGCTCAACGGAGAAGCTGTTCTGGTCTCAGTATACTGAGACCGAACACCCGATGCCTTTGAGCGACCAGCTGAAGCAACTGGTCGAGCTGCACAAGGCGGCCGAACAGGCCATGAAGGGCTTTATAGTCCGAATGTGGCCTGGTGACGCCCTTCCCAATAGCTACTTCGGCCTGGTGAGGCGGCTTGTGGATGCCTTCCCACGGCTGGAGGCCGTCAAGCAGTCCGTCTGCATCGAAGGTGCGCGCCGGGCTTTCGCCCGTGCGAAGGTGCACTCGGCCAAGATGGACGCCATGAAGCTGCTGAAGGAAGGGCCGCCGCAGGGCAAGGAGCATCGCCACCCCGAGATGTATTATGAGGGTGTCCTGAAGGGTGCTCGTCTTGTAGCAAACGAGTGTGCGAAAGATGTAATATTTGAGTAAACTTGCTCGTGTAATCATGTATTATGAAAACTTGTTCATATGCGCTATGCAATGCTTGTTTGAATTTAAAATATTGCCTTCTGTTCAGCTGTTTATCAAATCTGAGAGATGGCTAGTCGTCGGCTTCTGCCCCCATGCCATGAGTGCTGGGGTGTTCGGGATAAACCTGAGCACTCTTGTTCCCATTGTTGGGTCCTTCGAGGGAGGTGCTCAACACAACGAACAAGGCAATCGGACTATAATGCGTTATCACTCTCACTTAGCTGTAGAATTCTATAATTTTAAATTTCGGTGAAGCCCCTAGTATTCGGAAGGCCGAATTCGGGGCGCGATACACGCCTTAAGCCGGACAGGGCCGACTCCTCGCTCTAAGCGGCATAAGTCATTAGGGACTTGAAACCTCTCGAACAGCGACCAGTCTCTCGCCTTATCACAACAGTCAGTTTTAGCTTTCTCTACCGAGGTGCTTAGCCCAGCAGAAAAGGGCACAATCGCAGTAGTTCTCCCAGTGCTACCTTAGCCGATATAGCGGAACATAAGGTACCAAAACATGGGAGCCGGGCAAACCCAACTATTGACCCAAGACATGATTCGGAGCTGATGCATATAATGCTATAAGTTCGGGGTGCCGCACTGTTGAAAGTGTTTGGACTTCTCACGCCGTATTATGGGGTATGCTTAAGCCCCTAGCATATTGGCCGTACCAGAGTGTACGGGTGCTAGATGTCATGAATGAACATATATATATAAAGGAAGAATGCAATAATAGTCTTAATGTTGTGCATTGTTTATTCAAAAAGGTGCATTAAAGCAGAATGATACAAGTAGTGTGATAAGCAAAAAGTAGGATTGTTTGACATGTCCCTTCCAAGGGCAAGCTAAGGAACAGTATTAAAGCAAATATTTCACTCGTTATCGTAATCCACCTGGGAGTTCCGTGGTGTGACGTAGCTTTCTACCTCCTTGGTTGCTGCATCATGTGTTCGGCAATCATGCTGCCGGACAGGGTTTCCAAAGATTAAAGTCCTAAAAGAGAAAAATAAGAAAGCGGAAAGCCCCTAGTGCGGTTTAAGCCACGACTTGGAGTGTGCCGCAGTCGTGCCCTCCTCCCTGCCTGTGCCCATGGTATTTTTAATGCGTAATTATGTACACGTGGCACGGATTTCGCCGTTTGGCTGGGACCGGGGTGGGGGCCGCATTGCTATGCGAGCTCGGAATATGCCAGGCGGTCCTATTGCCGATTACTCCGGGCGCGCTTGAAGGTGTCCGAGTCCTTAATCGCCGAACTAGTGGATTGCCTTAAGAGGCTGCTTTGCACTTCTGCTGCGAGGGCCGCAGTGTGCTCCTCCGTGCAGAGAGAGCGCTCTGTGTTTCCATTGACTGTGATGACCCCCCGAGGTCCTGGCATCTTGAGCTTGAGATATGCATAATGCGGTACCGCATTGAATCTCGCAAATGTGGTTCGCCCGAGCAGTGCATGGTAGCCACTGTGGAACGGGACTATGTCGAAGATTAACTCTTCGCTTCGGAAGTTATCCGGAGATCCGAAGACCACTTCCAGTGTTACTGAGCCTATGCAATGGGACTCTACACCTGGTATGACGCCTTTAAAGGTCGTTTTAGTGGGTTTGATCCTTGAGGGGTCTATACCCATTTTGTGCACTGTGTCCTGATAAAGCAGGTTCAGGCTGCTGCCGCCATCCATAAGGACTCGAGTGAGGTGAAATCCGTCGATGATTGGGTCTAAGACCAATGCGGCGAATCCGCCATGACGGATACTAGTGGGGTGGTCCCTGTGGTCGAAGGTGATCGGGCAGGAAGACCATGGGTTGCACTTTGGGGCGACTGGCTCCAACGCATATACGTCCCTGAGCGCACGCTTCCGCTCCCTCTTGGGGATGTGGGTTGCATATATCATGTTCACCGTCCGCACTTGTGGGGGGAACCTCTTCTGTCCTCCGGTGTTCGGCTACCGGGGCTCCTCCTCGTCATCGCTATGTGACCCCTTATCTTTGTTTTCAGCATTTATCTGCTTGAACACCCAACAATCCATGTTGGTGCGGTTGGCTGGCTTGTCGGGGGTGCCGTGTATTTGGCATGAGCAATCGAGTATACGGTCCAAACTGGATGGGCCCGGAGTGCTTCTTTTGAATGGATTTTTCCGCTGACCGGGTTTAGAGCCTTTGAATCCGGCATTGACTGCCGTATCCTCGGTATTGTCACTGTTAATGTGGCACTTATGTTTGTTGCGACGTGACCTGCCATTGCCATGCTTGGTATCCGAAGTACCATGGTTCTTTGATATGTTATTGCTGCGAGCCAGCCAGCTGTCTTCTCCTGCACAAAAGCGGGTCATGAGTGTCATGAGGGCTGGCATAGATTTCGGCTTTTCCTGGCCAAGGTGCCGGGCGAGCCATTCGTCGCGGATGTTGTGCTTGAAAGCTGCTAGGGCCTCTGCATCCGAACAGTCGATGATTTGATTTTTCTTTGTTAGGAACCATGTCCAGAATTTCCTGGCCGATTCCTCTGGCTGCTGAATTATGTGGCTCAAGTCATCGGCATCTGGTGGTCGCACGTAAGTGCCCTGGAAGTTGTTGAGGAATGCGGCTTCCAGATCCTCCCAACAGCCAATGGACTCTGCTGGCAAGCTATTGAGCCAATGCCGAGCTGGACCTTTGAGCTTGAGTGGGAGGTATTTAATGGCATGTAGATCATCACCGCGGGCCATGTGGATATGTAGGAGGAAATCCTCGATCCATATCGTAGGATCTGTTGTGCTGTCGTATGATTCTATATTTACGGGTTTGAAACCCTCTGGGATTTGATGATCCATTACTTCGTCTATGAAGCATAGGGGTGTGCGGCGCCTCTGTACTGGGCTATGTCGCGACGCACCTCGAATGAGTCTTCCCCGCTGTGTTTGGCCCGGCCGGACTTACTTTTACTGTATCCGGCGTGACGATTATCGTCTCGCATAGTGGCGCGCCCTCGTGATCCGTAGATCGATCTTGCGTGTTTTTCTTTGTCCTCCAATACGTCTCGCAGGTCTGGCGTATTTCCCCATGCCTTTTTATTTGAATGGCGTTGGGGTGCGGGCTGAGCTTTTGGCTGGAATGCCTCTCTGTCGCGGCCACGAGGTGGCCGATCAGCTGCGTCATACACCGGGGATGGTGCTTCCTCCTCCAGTCGGCGTAGCAACCTACACTTTGGGTAACTCTTGGAGGGGCATTCGAGTTTATATTCCTCGGCCGCCAGGACTTCAGTCCATCTATCGGCTAGAAAATCTTGATCAGCTTGAAGCTGTTGTTGATTTTTCTTAAGGCTATTTGCCATGGCTATAAGCCGGCGCTTGAAGCGCTCTTGTTCGACGGGATCCTCAGGCACGACGAATTCGTCATCGTCGAGGCTTGCCTTGTCTTCGGAGGGAGGCATGTAATTATCATCCTTCGCCTCTCCATCTGCTGCTCTCTCTGGAGGGCTGGCTTCTCCATCCTCCTGCCCTAAATCTTGCTGGAGGGGATTGTTGCCGTCTTCAACACTGTCCGGAGTGCTATTATCTCATGTGCCGGTATCACTGCTTTTGCCTTGGCAGGACTTAGAGCGGCGCCGCTGACGCCGGCGCTTGGGTTGCTTCTTGGAGGGGTCATCCTCCGTTGTCTCGTCGCCATTGCCTTCTTTGGGTGTGTCCACCATGTATATATCGTATGATGAGGTGGCTGTCCAGTGCCCTGTGGGCAGTGGTTCCTCTTCGTCTCCCGCATCGTCATCCATACCGTCGATGTCTTCAGAGTCGAAGTCGAGCATGTCGGTTAAGTCGTCGACAGTGGCTACTAAGTGGGTGGTGGGTGGGCGGCGAATTTCTTCATCATCCGCATCCCAATCCTGCCGGACATAGTTCGGCCAGGACTCTCCTGACAAGGAGAGAGACCTTAATGAGTTCAGTATGTCGCCAAAGGGCGAGTGCTGAAAAATATCCGCGGAGGTAAACTCCATGATCGGCACCCAATTGGATTCGACAGGAATGGGCGCAGGCGGTTCAGAGTCCATGGCCGGAGAAGGATCCGGCAGTTTGGCAACACGGCTCTCATGAAGGGTAAGGTCGATATTTGGCTCGATCGCCGCAGAGGATATGGCCTCCGTGGCGGGGTCTATCCATCCGTCCATGGATGGCGCAACTGGCTCCGAACTGAGGGTCGGAGCGGCTGCCGGTGCTATTTCTTGGACATTGTCCGATGGTAGAGCTAAATCGTACTCATCGTGACCGCGTGGCGCACAAGGCAGGGGCTCGAATCCGTCGAAGATCAAGTCTCCGCGGATATCGGCCATGTAGTTTAAGCTTCCAAACCTGACCTGGTGGCCAGGGCGTAACTTTCGATCTGCTCAAGATGGCCAAGCGAGTTGGCCTGCAGTGCGAAGCGGCCGAACACAAAGATTAGTCCGGAGAGAAAAGTCTCCCCCTGGACTACATCACTATCGATGATCGTAGGAGTCATCAAGCCTAACGGCGATGACACAGAGGAACTCTCAATGAAAGCACCAATGTCGGTGACAAAACCGGCGGATCTCGGGTAGGGGGTCCCGAACTGTGCGTCTAAGGCAGATGGTAACAGGAGGCAGGGGACACGATGTTTTACCCAGGTTCAGGCCCTCTTGATGGAGGTAAAACCCTACGTCCTACTAGATTTATTCTTGATGATATGAGTATTACAAGAGTTGATCTACAACAAGATCGGAGAGGCTAAACCCTAGAACCTAGCCTATGGTATGATTGTATGTTGTCCTACGGACTAAAACCCTCCGGTTTATATAGACACCGGAGGGGGTTAGGGTTACACAAGGTCGGTTACAAAGGAGGATATATCCATATCCGTAATGCCTAGCTTGCCTTCCACGCCAAGTAGAGTCCCATCCGGACACGAGACGAAGTCTTCAATCTTGTATCTTCATAGTCCAATAGTCCGGCCAAGGAATATAGTTCGGTTGTCCGGAGACCCCTAATCCAGGACTCCCTCAGAAAGGCATGTAACACTTTCCTAGAAAGAAAATTAAATTACCTTATGAATCTATTATGAGAGCCACTTATGGATTGCCTACCAAAGATGGCAACACCTAGATCTATCCTTGCTTTTTATGCCTAGCTAGGGGCGTTAAACGATAGCGCTTGTTGGGAGGCAACCCAATTTTATTTTTATTCCTTGCCTTTTGCTCCTATTTAGTAATAAATAATTTATCTAGCGTCTGTTTTGGTTGTGTTTTTTGTGTTTAATTAGTGTTTGTGCCAAGTAGAACCGTTGGGAAGACTTGGGGGAAGTCTTTTTAATCTTGCTGTAAAAAATAGAAACTTTAGCGCTCACGAGAACTGCTGCCATTTTTATTTGGAAAGTGATATTTAGTTGATTCTTTTTGAAGATGATTAATATATAAATTCCTCACGTCCATCAATTTATGTTAGAATTTTTGGGGTTCCAGATCTTGCGTTAGCTACAGATTATTACAGACTGTTCTGTTTTTGACAGATTCTGTTTTTCGTGTGATGTTTGCTTATTTTGATGAATATATGGCTAGTAAAATAGTTTATAAATGATAGAGAAGTTGGAATACAGTAGTTTTAACACCAATATAAATAAAGAATGAGTTCATTACAGTACCTTGAAGTGGTCTTTTGTTTTCTTTCGCTAACGGAGCTCATGAGATTTTCTACTTTAAGTTTTGTGTTGTGAAGTTTTCAAGTTTTGGGTGAAAGATTTGATGGATTATGGAACAAGGAGTGGCAAGAGCCTAAGCTTGGGGATTCCCATGGAACCCCAAGATAATCTGAGGACACCTAAAAGACAAAGCTTAGGGATGCCCCGGAAGGCATCCCCTCTTTCGTCTACTTCCATCGGTAACTTTACTTGGAGCTATAGTTTTATTCACCACATGATATGTGTTTTGCTTGGAGCATATTGTATTATCTGAGTCTTTATTTGTTATTTTTCCACAATATTCCTTGCTGTACACACCTTTTGAGAGAGACACGCATGATTTAGAAATTGTTAGAATACTCTATGTGCTTCACTTATATCTTTTGAGTTATATAGTTTTTGCTCTAGTGCTTCACTTATATCTTTTAGAGCACGTCGGTGGATTTGTTTTATAGAAACAGAAACTATTGTTCTCTCATGCTTCACTTAGATTATTTTGAGATTCCTACAAAACAGCATGGTAATTTGCTTTAATTATGTTAGGCATTCAAGATTAATAATAATAATAAATTCTTATGAGTGTGTTGAATACTATGAGAAGTTCGATACTTGATAATTGTTTTGTGATATGGGGATGGTAATATTAGAGTCATGCTAGTCGAGTAGTTGTGAATTTGAGAAATACGTGTGTTAAAGTTTGTGATTCCCGTAGCATGCACGTATGGTGAACCGTTATGTGATGAAGTCGGAGCATGATTTATTTATTGATTGTCTTCCTTATGAGTGGCGGTCGGGGACGAGCGATGGTCTTTTCCTACCAATCTATCCCCCGAGGAGCATGCGCGTAATACTTTGCTTTGATAACTTGTATATTTTTGCAATAAGTATATGAGTTCTTTATGACTAAGGTTGAGTCCATGGATCATACGCACTTTTCTTCCTTCCACCATTGCTAGCCTCTCTAAGTACCGCGCACCTTTCACCGGTATCATACACCCACCATATACCTTCCTCAAAACGGCCACCATACCTACCTATCATGGCATTTCCATAGCCATTCCGAGATATATTGCCATGCAACTTTCCACCGTTCCGTTTACTATGACACGCTCCATCATTGTCATATTGCTTTGCATGATCATGTAGTTGACATTGTATTTGTGGCAAAGCCACCGTTCATAATTCTTTCATACATGTCACTCTTGATTCATTGCATATCTCGGTACACCGCTGGAGGCATTCATATGGAGTCATATTTTGTTCTAAGTATAGAGTTGTAATTGTTGAGTTGTAAGTAAATAAAAGTGTGATGATCATCATTTTTAGAGCATTGTACCAAGTGAGGAAAGGATGATGGAGACTATGATTCCCCCACAAGTCAGGATGAGACTCTGGACGAAAAAAAGAGGCCAAAGAAGCCCAAATAAAAAAAGAGGCCATAAAAAAAGGGGCCCAAATAAAAAAGTATGAGAGAAAAAGAGAGAAGGGACAATGCTACTATCCTTTTACAACACTTGTGCTTCAAAGTAGCACCATGATCTTCATAATAGAGAGTATCCTATGTTATCACTTTCATATACTAGTGGGAATTTTTCATTATAGAACTTGGCTTGTATATTCCAATGATGGGCTTCCTCAAAATGCCCTAGTTCTTCGTAAGCAAGCGAGTTGGATGCACACCCACTTAGTTCCTTTTGTTGAGCTTTCATATACTTATAGCTCTAGTGCATCTGTTGCATGGCAATCCCTACTCACTCACATTGATATCTATTGATGGGCATCTCCATAGCCCGTTGATACGCCTAGTTGATGTGAGAGTATCTTCCCCTTTTTGTCTCCTCCACAACCACCATTCTATTCCACCTAAAGTGCTATGTCCATGGCTCACGCTCATGTATTGCGTGAAGATCGAAAAAGTTTGAGAACACCAAAAGTATGAAACAATTGCTTGGCTTGTCATCGGGGTTTTGCATGACTTAAATACTTTGTGTGGTGAAGATAGAGCATAACCAGACTATATGATTTTGTAGGGATAACTTTCTTTGGCCATGTTATTTTGAAGAGACATAATTGCTTAGTTAGTATGCTTGAAGTATTACTATTTCTATGTCAATACTGAACTTTTGTCTTGAATCTTTCGGATCTGAATATTCATACCACAATTAAGAAGAATTACATTGAAATTATGCCAAGTAGCATTCCACATCAAAAATTATGTTTTTATCATTTACTTACTCGAGGACGAGCAGGAATTAAGCTTGGGGATGCTTGCTACGTCTCCAACGTATCTATAATTTTTGATTGTTCCATGCTATATTACACTCTATTTTGGACATTATTGGGCTTTATTATACACTTTTATATTATTTTTTGTGACTAACCTATTAACTGGAGGCCCAGCCCAGAATTGCTGTTTTTTTGCTTATTTTAGGGTTTCGCAGAAAAAGAATTTCAAACGGAGTCCAAACGGAATGAAACCTTCGGGAACGTGATTTTCATAACGAACATGATCCAGAGGACTTGGACCCTACGTCAAGACATCAACCAGGAGGCCACGAGGTAGGGGGCGCGCCTCCCCCCCCCCCAGGCACGCCCTCCACCCTCATGGGCCCCCTGTTGCTCCACCGACTTACTCCTTCCTCCTATGTATACCTACGTACCCCCAAACTACCAGATACAGAGCCAAAACCCTAATTCCACCGCCGTAACTTTCTGTATCCACGAGATCCCATCTTGGGGCCTTTTCCGGAGCTCCGCCGGAGGGGGCATCGACCACGGAGGGCTTCTACATCAACATCATAGCCCTTCTGATGAAGTGTGAGTAGTTTACCTGAGATCTTCGGGTCCATAGTTATTAGCTAGATGGCTTCTTCTCTCTTTTTGGATCTCAATACAAAGTTCCCCCCCTCTCTTGTGGAGATCTATTTGATGTAATCTTCTTTTGCAGTGTGTTTGTTGAGACCGATGAATTGTGGGTTTATGATCAAGTTTATCTATGAACAATATTTGAATCTTCTCTGAATTCTTTTATGTATGATTGGTTATATTTGCAAGTCTCTTCGAATTATTAGTTTCGTTTGGCCTACTAGATTGATCTTTCTTGCAATGGGAGAAGTGATTAGCTTTGTGTTCAATCTTGTGGTGTCCTTTCCCAGTGACAGTAGGGGAGCAAGGCACATATTCTATTGCTGCCATCGAGGATAACAAGATGGGGTTTATTTCATATTGCATGAGTTTATCCCTCTACATCATGTCATCTTGCTTAAAGCGTTACTCTGTTCTTATGAACTTAATACTCTAGATGCATGCTGGATAGCGGCCGATGTGTGGAGTAATAGTAGTAGATGCAGGCAGGAGTCGGTCTACTTGTCTCGGACGTGATGCCTATATACATGATCATACCTAGATATTCTCATAACTATGCTCAATTCTGTCAATTGCTCAATAGTAATTTGTTTACCCACCGTGAATACTTATGCTCTTGAGAGAAGCCACTAGTGAAACCTATGGCCCCCGGGTCTATCTTCCATCATATTAATCTTCCAATACTTAGTTATTTCCTTTGCCTTTTATTTTACTTTGCATCTTTATCATAAAAATACCAAAAATATTATCTTATCATATCTATCAGATCTCACTCTCGTAAGTGACCGTGTAGGGATTGACAACCCATTATCGCATTGGTTGCGAGGATTTATTTGTTTGTGTAGGTGCGAGGGACTCATGCGTGGCCTCCTACTGGATTGATACCTTGGTTCTCAAAAACAGAGGGAAATACTTATGCTACTTTGCTGCATCACCCTTTCCTCTTCAAGGGAAAACCAACGCAAGTGCTCAAGAGGTAGCAGGCCATCTTGCTGCACCTTATTTACTTTTATTACTTGCTACTCCTTACAAATTACCTTATCAGAAAACTATCTGTTACCGATAATTTTAGTGCTTGCAGAGAATACCTTGCTGAAAACTGCTTATCATTTCCTTCTGCTCCTTGTTGGGCTCGACACTCTTACTTATCGAAAGTACTACGATAGATCCCCTATACTTGTGGGTCATCAAGACTCTTTTCTAGCACCGTTGCCGGGGAGTGAAGCGCCTTTGGTAGGTGGAATTTGGTAAGGAAAAATTTATATAGTGTGCTGAAATTTACTATCACTTGTTACTATGGAACATAATCCTTTGAGGGGTTTGTTCGAGGTATCTTCACCCCGACCAGTAGAGCAAAGAGTTGCTCCTCAACCTATAGAACCTACTGAAATGAAAATGTTTACTTTGAAATTCCTTTGGGTATGATAGAGAAACTACTAGCTAATCCTTTTGCAGGAGATGGAACATTGCATCCCGACTTACACTTAATCTATGTGGATGAAGTTTTTGGATTATTTAAGCTTGCAGGTATGCCCGATGATGTTATCAAGAAGAATGTCTTCCCTTTATCTTTGAAGGGAGATTCATTGACATGGTATAGGCTATGTGATGATATGGGATCATGGGACTACAAAAGGTTGAAAGTGGAATTCCATCAGAAGTTTTATCCTATGCATCTTGTTCATCGTGATCGTAATTATATATATAATTTTTGGCCTCACGAAGGAGAAAGCATCGCTCAAGCTTGGGGGAGGCTTAAGTCAATGTTATATTCATGCCCCAATCATGAGCTCTCAAGAGAAATGATTATTCAAAAAATTTATGCTCGGCTTTCTGACAACAATTGCTCCATGCTCGATACTTCTTGCACTGGTTCCTTTATGATGAAGACTATTGAATTCAAATGGAATTTATTGGAGAGAATTAAACGCAACTCTGAAGATTGGGATCTTGATGAAGGTAAGGAGTCAGGTATAACACCTAAGTTTGATTGTGTTAAATCTTTTAAGGATACCGATGTTTTCCATACATTTAGCACTAAATATGGACTTGACTCTGAGATAGTAGCTTCTTTCTGTGAATCCTTTGCTACTCATGTTGATCTCCCTAAGGAGAAGTGGTTTAAATATAATCCTCCCATTGAAGTAAAAGTAGTTGCACCTATTAAAGTTGAAGAAAAGACTATCACTTATAATGATCCTATTGTTCCTACTGCTTATGTTGAGAACCCACCTTTTCCTGTTAGAATAAAGGATCATGCTAAAGTTTCAACTGTAGTCAACAAAAGTAATATTAGGACACACAAACCCCCTGAGCAAGTTAAAGTTGAACCTAATATTGCTATGGTTAAAGATCTCTTGGCCGATAATATTGATGGGCATGTTATTTACTTCTGTGATGAAGCTGCTAGAATTGCTAGGCCTGATACTAAAAATAAACATAGACCTGTTGTAGGCATGCATGTTATTTCTGTTAAAATAGGAGATCATTGCTATCATGGCTTATGTGATATGGGTGCTAGTGTAAGTGCAATACCTCATTCCTTATACAAAGAAATTATGCATGATATTGCACCTGCTGAGATAGAAGAGATTGATGTCACAATTAAGCTTGCCAATAGAGACACTATTTCACCAGTTGGGATTGTTAGAGATGTTGATGTCTTGTGTGGGAAAGTTAAATATCCTGCTGATTTTCTTGTTCTTGGTTCCCCTCAAGATAGCTTTTGTCCCATTGTATTTGGTAAACCCTTCTTGAATACTGTTAATTCTAAGATAGATTGCAATTAGGATGTTGTTACTATTGGTTTGGATGACATGTCTCATGAGTTTAACTTTTCTAAATTTCATAGACAACCCCGTGATGAAGAATTGCCTAGCAAAGATGAAATTATTGGTCTTGCTTCTATTGTTGTGCCTCCTCATGATCCTTTAGAACAATATTTGCTAGACCATGAGAATGATATGTTTATGAATGAAAGAAGGGAAATAGACGAAGTGTTCTTTAAACAAGGACCCATTCTGAAACACAATTTGCCTGTTGAAATCCAAGGGGATCCTCCTCCACCCAAGGGTGATCCCGTGTTTGAGCTTAAACCATTACCTGATACCCTTAAATGTGCTTATCTTGATGAAAAGAAGATATATCCTGTTATAATTAGTGCTAACCTTTCAGAGCATGAAGAAGAAAAATTATTGAAAACTCTGAAGAAGCACTGTGCTGCTATTGGATATACTCTTGATGATCTTAAGGGAATTAGTCCCACTCTATGTCAACACAAAATAAATTTGGAGAAAGATGCCAAACCAGTTATTGATCACCAACGACGGCTGAATCCTAAGATGAAAGAAGTGGTAAGAAAAGAAATACTAAAGCTCCTTGAGGCAGGTATAATTTATCCCGTTGCTGATAGTCAGTGAGTAAGTCATGTCCATTGTGTCCCTAAGAATGGAGGTATTACTGTTGTTCCTAATGATAAAGATGAATTGATTCTGCAAAGAATTATTACAGGTTATAGGATGGTAATTGATTTCTGCAAATTATATAAAGCTACTAAAAAAGATCATTACCCCTTACCTTTTATTGATCAAATGCAAGAAAGATTATCCAAACATACACATTTTTGCTTTCTAGATGGTTACTCTGGCTTCTCTCAAATACTTGTGTCAGTTGATGATCAAGCAAACACCACTTTTACTTGCCCTTTCGATACTTTTGCTTATAGACATATGCCTTTTGGTTTATGTAATGCACCTGCTACCTTTCAAAGATGCACAATGGCTATATTCTCTGACTTTTGTGAAAAGATTTGTGAGGTATTCATGGATGATTTCTCCGTTTATGGATACTCTTTTGATGATTGCTTGAGCAACCTTGATCGGGTTCTGTAGAGATGTGAAGAGACTAATCTTGTTCTGAATTGGGAGAAATGCCACTTTATGGTTAATGAAGGTATTGTCTTGGGGCATAAAATTTCTGAAAGAGGCATTGAAGTTGATAAAGCTAAAGTTGATGCTATTGAAAAGATGCCATGTCCCAAGGACATCAAAGGTATAAGAAGTTTCCTTGGTCATGCCGGTTTTTATCGGAGGTTCATTAAGGACTTCCCAAAAATTTCTCAGCCTCTGACAAACCTATTACAAAAAGATATTCCTTTTGTCTTTGATGATGATTGTGTAGAAGCATTTGAAATACTTAAGAAAGCATTGATTTCTGCACCTATTGTTCAGCCACCTGATTGGAATTTTACCCTTTGAAATTATGTGTGATGCTAGTGATTATGTTGTAGGTGCTGTTCTAGGGCAAAGAGTTGATAAGAAATTAAATGGTATTCAATATGCTAGTAAAACTCTAGACAATGCCCAGAGAAATTATGCTACCACTGAAAAAGAATTTTTAGCAGTTGTTTTTGCTTGTGATAAGTTCAGACCTTATATTGTTGATTCTAAAGTAACTATTCACACTAATCATGCTGCTATTAAATACCTTATGGAAAAGAAAGATGCTAAACCTAGACTTATTAGATGGGTTCTCCTTCTACAAGAATTTGATTTGCATATTATTGATAGAAAGGGAGCTGAGAACCCCGTTGCAGACAACTTGTCTAGGGTAGAAAATGTTCTTGATGACCCACTACCTATTGATGATAGCTTTCCTGATGAACAATTAAATGTCATAAATGCTTCTCGAACAGCTCCATGGTATGTTGATTATGCTAATTATATTGTAGCTAAATTTATACCACCTAGTTTCACATACCAGCTAAATAAAAAGTTCTTCTTTGATTTGAGACATTACTTTTGGGATGACCCACATCTTTATAAAGAAGGAGTAGATGGTATTATTAGACGTTGTGTACCAGAGCATGAACATGAACAGATCCTACGCAAGTGTCACTCCGAGGCTTATGGAGGACACCATGCTGGAGATAGAACTGCACATAAGGTATTGCAATCCGGTTTTTATTGGCCTACTCTCTTCAAGTATGTCCGTAAGTTTGTCTTGTCTTGTGATGAATGTCAAAGAATTGGCAATATTAGTAGACGTCAAGAAATGACTATGAATTATTCACCTGTTATTGAACCATTTGATGTTTGGGGCTTTGAATGTATGGGACCTTTTCCTTCCTCTAACGGGTATACACAGATTTTAGTCGCTATTGATTACGTTACTAAGTGGGTAGAAGCTATTCCAACTAGTAGTGCTGATCATAACACCTCTATTAAGATGCTTAAGGAACTTATTTTCCCGAGGTTTGGAGTCCCTAGATATTTAATGACTGATGGTGGTTCACATTTTATTCATGGTGCCTTTCATAAAATGCTTGCTAAGTATGACGTTAATCATAGAATTGCATTTCCTTATCACCCACAGTCTAGTGGTCAAGTAGAATTGAGTAACAGAGAGCTCAAATTAATTTTGCAAAAGACTGTTAATAGATCTAGAAAGAATTGGTCCAAGAAACTTGATCTTGCATTATGGGCCTATAGAACTGCATATAAAAATCCTATGGGTATGTCTCCGTATAAAATGGTTTATGGTAAAGCATGTCACTTACCTCTTGAATTAGAACAAAAGGCATATTGGGCTATTAAAGAGCTCAACTATGACTTCAAACTTGCCGGTGAGAAGAGGTTATTTGACATTAGTTCACTTGATGAATGGAGAACCCAGGCTTATGAAAATGCCAAGTTGTTTAAAGAAAAAGTTAAAAGATGGCATGACAAAAGGATACAAAAGCGTGAGTTTAATGTAGGTGATTATGTATTGCTATACAACTCTCGTTTAACATTTTTTGCAGGCAAACTCCTCTCTAAATGGGAAGGTCCTTACGTTATCGAGGAGGTATATCATTCTGGTGCCATAAAAATCAACAACTTCAAAGGCACAAATCCGAAGGTGGTGAACGGTCAAAGAATCAAACATTATATCTCAGGTAATCCCATAAATGTTGAAACTAATATTATTGAAACCGTAACCCCGGAGGAATATATAAGGGACACTTTCCAGAATGTTTCAGACTCCAAAAAGGAATATGTACGTGGTATGGTAAGTAAACCGACTCCAAAACAGTTCTAATGCCAATATTTCTCCGTTTTGGAATATTTAAGAAAATAGGAAAATAAGAAGCAGACCGGAAAGGACACGAGGCTTCCACGAGGGTGGAGGGCGCGCCCTACCCCCCTGGGCGCGCCCCTTGCCTCATGGGCACCTCGTGCGCTCTCCGGACTCCGTTTTCTTGCACGATACTTCTTTTAGTCGGTAAAAATTCATTATATAATCTCCTGAAGGTTTTGACCTCTATATCACGCAATTGTCCCATATTCTTGTTTCGAGCTGTTTCTGCCGCAGATTAGCGCAAGATGTCTTCTCAAGAGTCAGTCGGGGAGAGTCGGGTGTCTCATCCGACACCAGGTCCAGGGGCAAACAGCGATGCCTATCAGTTTGGGCCATCAACGGAGGAAGAAATGGAAGCTGACTTGAAAATGATAGATGCCATGGAGGAGGACCAAGAAGTTACTTCTCGTTTCCGGGCAGGATTCACGATGGGGGAACTACGGAGCTCATCTATTCCAAACTCGGCCATCCCTTCCAATGTTAGATTTCTTTCTTATGAAAATATGAAAAAGAGTGTTACTTGTTCTCCCGCAGCTATGCAACATCCTTTGGTGAAAGGAGCTTTAGTCGTCACTGGCAAGTTCCATAAGGAAATAATGAACCTCAAGCGACAAGTCAATAAGCTCGAGGAAGAGAATCGTATCCTGAGGGGTATCATCGCCAAGAATATCACATCACCACCCCCGAAGAAGGAGACATAATCACACGGGTATGGGCACTCCCCTTGGCAACTGCCAAGCTTGGGGGAGTGCCCTAGTATCGTATCTCCACACTTTCATCTTTACCATTTTTCTTAGTTTGATCCTTTTGGTAATATCTTGATCTAGTGGAATAAAGTTTTAGTATGATCTAGTTGTGAGTTTTGCTTTATGATCCTTCTCTGTAATCGAGTCCGTGAGCTATATATAATAAAGATTAGTGTTGAGTCAAGGGCTTTATTATTTTGCTATGATCATGAGGGAATAAAATAAAAGAGAAGAAATAAAAAGAAAGAAATAAAGAGATCATATGGATCTTAAGGAGTGTAATGAGCTCACATATAAAGAGTATGATGAATAAAAGTAGTTGAGATTTGACAAACATAGTTTTGGTCATCGTTGCAATTAATAGGAAGTAATAAAGAAAGATAGGTTCACATATAAATACACTATCTTGGACATCTTTTATGATTGTGAGCACTCATTAAAGTATGATATGCTAAAGAGTTGACGTTGGACAAGGAAGACAACGTAATGGGTTATGTTTTCTTTCATCTGAGATAAATTATATTGTCATGGATCATCCAACATGTTGAGCTTGCCTTTCCCTCTCATGACTAGCCAATTTCTTTGCACCAAGTAGAGATACTACTTGTGGTTCCAAATATCCATAAACCCAGTTTTGCCATGAGAGTTCACCATATCTACCTACGTATTGAGTAATATCCTTCAAGTAAGTTGCCATAGGTGCAAGCAATAAAAATTGCTCTCTAAATATGTATTGACTTATTAGTGTGGGAGAAAATAAGCCTTATACGATCTTGTGATATGGAAGAAATAAAAGCGACGGACTGCATAATAAAGGTCCATATCACAAGTGGCAATATAAAGTGACGTTCTTTCGCATTAAGATTTTGTGCATCCAACTATAAAACTGCATGACAACCTCTGCTTCCCTCTACGAAGGGCCTATCTTTTACTTTTATCTTCTACCTTACATAAGAGTCATGGTGATCTTCACCTTTCCTTTTTACATTTTATCCTTTGGCAAGCACAATGTGTTGGAATGATCCTGATATATATGGCTAATTGGATGTGAGTGTTCATGAACTATTATTGTTGACATTACCCTTGAGGTAAAACATTGGGAGGCAAAACTATAAGCCCCTATCTTTATCTGTTTCGATTAAAACTTCATACCCATAAATATTGCGTGAGTGTCAGCAATTGTGAAAGACTAAAAGATGGTTGAGTATGTGGACTTGCTGAAAAGCTCTTATATTGACTCTTTCCTATGTTATGATAAATTGCAATTGCCTCAATGATTGAGATTAGAGTTCGTTGGTTCTCAATGAAGTTTATGATTCATACTTGAAATTGTGATTGAATTGTTACTTTAGCATAAGAGATCATATGACAAAATATGCATATGTTGTTGTTTTAAGAATGATCATGATGCCCTCATGTCCGTATTTTATATTTATCGACACCTCTATCTCTAAACATGTGGACACATTTTTGATTTCGGCTTTCGCTTGAGGACAAGCGAGGTCTAAGCTTGGGGGAGTTGATACGTCCATTTTGCATCATGATTTTATATCGATATTTATTGCATTATGGGCTGTTATTACACATTATGTCACAATACTTATGCCTATTCTCTCTTATTTTACAAGGTTTACATAAAGAGGGAGAATGCCGGCAGCTGGGATTCTGGGCTGGAAAAGGAGCAAATATTATAGACCTATTCTGCACACTTCCAAAAGTCCTAAAACTTCACGGAAGTTATTTCCAGAATATATAAAAAATACTAAGTGCAAGAAGTACTAGAGGGGGCCACACACCAGCCATGAGGGTGGGGGCGCGCCCTACCCCCCAGGGCGCGCCCCCTGCCTCGTGGGCCCCCTGGTGGCCCTCCGATGCCCATCTTATGCTATATGGAGTCTTTCATCGAGGAAAAAATCATAAGAAAGCTTTCGGGATGAGACTCCGCCGCCACGAGGCGGAACCTTGGCGGAACCAATCTAGGGCTCCAGCAGAGCTGTTCTGCCGGGGACACTTCCCTCCGGGAGGGGGAAATCATCACCATCGTCATCACCAACGATCCTCTCATCAGGAGGGGGTCAATCTCCATCAACATCTTCACCAGCACCATCTCATCTCAAACCCTAGTTCATCTCTTGTATCCAATATTTGTATCCAAACCTCAGATTGGTACCTGTGGGTTGCTAGTAGTGTTGATTACTCCTTGTAGTTGATGCTAGTTGGTTTACTTGGTGGAAGATCATCTATTCAGATTCATTAAGCATATTAATACCCCTCTGATTATGAACATGAATATGCTTTGTGAGTAGTTACGTTTGTCCCTGAGGACATGGGAGAAGTCTTGCTGTTAGTAGTCATGTGAATTTGGTATTCGTTCGATATTTTGATGAGATGTATGTTGTCATCCCTCTAGTGGTGTCATGTGAACATTGACTACATGACACTTCACCATTGTTTGGGCCTAGAGGGAGGCATTGGGAAGTAATAAGTAGATGATGGGTTGCTAGAGTGACAGAAGCTTATACCCTAGTTTATGTGTTTCTTTGTAAGGGGCTGATTTGGATCCATATGTTTCATTCTATGGTTAGGTTTACCTTAATACTTCTGTTGTAGTTGCGGATGCTTGCAATGGGGGTTAATCATAAGTGGGATGTTTGTCCAAGTAAGGACATCACCCAAGCACCGGTCCACCCACATATCAAATTATCAAAGTACCGAACGCGAATCATATGATCGTGATGAAAACTAGCTTGACGATAATTCCCATGTGTCCTCGGGAGCGCTTCCTTCATATAAGAGTTTGTCCAGGCTTGTCCTTTGCTACAAAAAGGATTGAGCCATCTTGCTGCACCTTATTTACTTTTATTACTTGCTACTCGTCACGAATTACCTTATCACAAAACTATCTGTTACCGATAATTTCAGTGCTTGCAGAGTATACCTTGCTGAAAACCGCTTATCATTTCCTTATGCTCCTCGTTGGGTTCGACACTCTTACTTATCAAAAGGACTACGATAGATCTCCTATACTTGTGGGTCATCAGCTCCTAGGGGGATAGATTGGTAGGAAAAGACCATCGCTCGTCCCCGACCGCCACTCATAAGGAAGACAATCAAAGAACACCTCATGTTTCAAATTTGTTACACAACGGTCACCGTACGTGCATGCTACGGGACTTGCAATCTTCAACACAAGTATTTCTAAAATTCAAAATTACTCAACTAGCACACTTTAATATCACCACCTTATATCTCAAAACAATTATCAAGTATCAAACTTCTCATAGTATTCAATGCACTTTCTATGATAGTTTTTATTATACCCATCTTGGATGCCTATCTTATTAGGACTAGTTTCATAACCGAAGCAAATTACCATGCTGTTCTAAATGAATCTCAAAATAATATAAGTGAAGCATGAGAGATCAATAATTTCTATAAAATAAAACCACCACCATGCTCTAAAAGATCTAAGTGAAGCACTAGAGCAAAATTATCTAGCTCAAAAGATATAAGTGAAGCACATAGAGTATTCTAATAAATTTCAATTCATGTGTGTCTCTCCCAAAAGGTGTGTACAGAAAAGATGATTGTGGTAAACTAGAAAGCAAATACTCAAATCATACAAGACGCTCCAAGCAAAACACATATCATGTGGTGAATAAAAATATAGCCTCAAGTAAAGTTACCGATAGAAGAAGACGAAAGAGGGGATGCCTTCCGGGGCATCCCCAAGCTTAGGCTTTTGGTTGTCCTCGAATTTTACCTTGGGGTGCCTTGGGAATCCCCAATATTAAGCCCTTGCCACTCTTTGTTCCATAATCCATCAAATCTTTACCCAAAACTTGAAAACTTCACAACACAAAACTTAAACAGAAAATCTCATGAGCTCCGTTAGTATAAGAAAACAAACCACCACTTAAGTTACTGTAATGAACTCATTATTTATTTATATTGGTGTTAAACCTACTGTATTACAACTTCTCTATGGTTCATAACCTCCAATACTAGCCATAGATTCATCAAAATAAGCAAACAACACGCGAAAAACAGAATCTGTCAAAAACAGAACAGTATGTACGAATATGTAGGTTTATAATACTTATGTAACCCCAAAAATTCTAAAATAAATTTCTTGACGTGAGGAATTTGTCTATTAATCATCTGCAAAAAGAATCAACCTAATCTCAGTTTCCAGTAAAAAATGGCAGCAAATCTCGTGAGCGCTAAAGTTTCTGTTTTTTACAGCAAGATCGCAAAGACTTCCCCCAAGTCTTCCCAAAGGTTCTACTTGGCTAAAAGCATAAAACCACATCTAAACAGAGGCTATATGAATTATTTATTACTAAACAGAATCAAAAAGCAAGGAACAAAAATAAAATTGGGTTGCCTCCCAACAAGCGCTATCGTTTAACGCCCCTAGCTAGACATAAAAGCAATAATAGATCTAGGTGTTATCATCTTTGGTATGCAATCCATAAGTGGCTCTCATAATAGATTCATAAGGTAATTTAATTTTATTTCTAGTAAAGTGTTCCATGCCTTTCCTTAACGGAAATTGGAATCTAATATTTCCTTCCTTCATATCAATAATTGCACTAATCGTTCTAAGGAAAGGTCTACCAAGAATAATGGGACACGAAGGATTGCAATCAATGTCAAGAACAATGAAATCTACGGGCACATAATTCCTATTTGCAACAATAAGAAAATCATTAATCATTCCCATAGGTTTCTTAATAGTGGAATCCGCAAGGTACAAATTTAAAGAACAATCATCAAATTCACAGAAACCTAACACATCACACAAAGTTTTTGGAATCGTGGAAACGCTAGCACCCAAATCACATAAAGCATAACATTAATGATCTTTAATTTTAATTTTAATAGTAGGTTCCCACTGATCATAAAGTTTTCTCGGGATAGAAACTTCCAATTCAAGCTTTTCTTCATAAGATTGCATTAAAGCACCAACGATATGTTTAGTCAAAGCTTTATTTTGATTATAAGCATGCGGAGAATTTAACACGGATTGCAACAAGGAAATACAATCTATTAAAGAACAATTATCATAATTAAATTCCTTGAAATCCAAAATGGTGGGTTCATTGCTATGTAAAGTTTTGACCTCATCAATCCCACTTTTACAAATTTTTGCATTAAGATCTAAAAATTCCGAATCATTGGGACGCCTTTTAACTAAAGTTGACTCATCTCCAGTCCCATCATTATCAAGATTCATATTGCAAAAGAAAGATTTAATAGGGGACACATCAATCACTTTTAGATATTCATCCTTATTATCATCAAATTCTTCCGGTTTGGCGGCCATCTTATTGACTAAGGTGGCCTGCTTATCCAAAATTTGG
Organism: Triticum urartu; assembly: GCF_056163025.1. Lineage (NCBI taxonomy): Eukaryota > Viridiplantae > Streptophyta > Magnoliopsida > Poales > Poaceae > Triticum > Triticum urartu. The sequence goes on along the minus strand of NC_141876.1, from coordinate 140,548,345 downwards.
GCTATTAAGTTTTCAAGATGAGCGAACTGAGATTTCAGACCATAAAATTCTTTAGACATATCATCAAGCTCTTTATTCATGTACCCCATAAAACTTTTTTGTTCTTTAAGCTCGTTTCTGAAGAAATTATTATGCTCAAACTGCACAGACATAAAACTTCTAACGTTGTTTTCAATTTCTTCCAACCTTCTAAGGTGAGGATCAACACCTTTTGGTAAAGCCATCACAGAAAACAATCCAACAAACAAGCAAGCAAGAGGCAAACAAAAAGAGGTGAACGAAAAAGAGGCAAGCAGAAAAGAGGGCGAATAAAACGGCAAGGGTGAAGTGGGGGAGAGGAAAACGAGAGGCAAATGGCAAATAATGTAATGCGAGGGATAAGAGTTTGTGATGGGTACTTGGTATGTCTTGACTTGTGCGTAGATCTCCCCGGCAACGGCGCCAGAAATCCTTCTTGCTACCTCTTGAGCACTGCATTGGTTTTCCCTTGAAGAGGAAAGGGTGATGCAGCAAAGTAGCGTAAGTATTTCCCTCGGTTTTTGAGAACCAAGGTATCAATCCAGTAGGAGACTACACGCAAGTCTCTCGTACCTACACAAACAATAAGAACCTCACAACCAACGCGATAAAGGGGTTGTCAATCCCTTCACGGTCACTTACGAGAGTGAGATCTGATAGAGATAATAATAATAAGATAGATATTTTTGGTATTTTTATGATATAGATTGGAAAATAAAGATTGCAAAATAAAATAGATTGGAAAGTTATATGATAAAAGATAGACCCGGGGGCCATATGTTTCACTAGTGGCTTCTCTCAAGATAGCATAAGTATTACGGTGGGTGAACAAATTACTGTCGAGCAATTGATAGTAAAGTCCATAATTATGAGAATATCTAGGCATGATCATGTATATAGGCATCACGTCCACGACAAGTAGACCGAAACGATTCTGCATCTACTACTATTACTCCACACATCGACCGCTATCCAACATGCATCTAGAGTATTAAGTTCATAAGAACAGAGTAATGCATTAGGCAAGATGACATGATGTAGAGGGATAAACTCAAGCAATGTGATATAAACCCCATATTTTTATCCTCGATGGCAACAATACAATACGTGCCTTGCTGCCCCTACTGTCACTGGGAAAGGACACCACAAGATTGAACCCAAAGCTAAGCACTTCTCCCATTGCAAGAAAGATCAATCTAGTAGGCCAAACCAAACTGTTAATTCAAAGAGACTTGCAAAGATAACCAATCATACATAAACAATTTCAAAGAAGAATCAAATATTGTTCATAGATTGTGACGCCTGGGTAATTAAGCTACAGCAACCCTCTGCTAATGATGCCACGTCACTTCGATTACTGTTGCTAATCTCGCATCAGTTCAAAACCGATTCCAATTCAAATTCAAAATTAAGCAAACAATAAAACTTTTTTAATATTAAAACTAAAATGTTTGGGTGAACCAAATATTGCATAGGAAATTATGGTGGAGAAACCACACCTTTATAAAATGTTTAAACACTCTAAAATGAATAAAATAGTAGCAATAATAATTATTTAAATGCTTTTAAAATGATAAACAATTTCAAAACTATTTTATTTCGGTGCTTAGTTGTTTGCGGTTGCAGCATAATTTGTAACATCAATTTGGGTGCCACTTTAGTATTTTACTAAAACTAAAAATAAAAGAAAACTAAAAGAAAACAAATAAACAGAAACTATAAAAGAATATAAGGATAAAAGAAGGGCTGGCAAGCCCCAGGCCAACTGGGCCATCCGGCCCAGCTCCCCCTGGCCCAACCGGCCTCCCTTATCCCCCACCCCAGGAAACCCTAACCCCCGAGTCACCCCACTCCCCCCACACGATCCCCTCTCCACCCTCTGTCTCCCCCTCCCCCCCGATTCAGATCGGGGGAAATGCCCCTGACGCCGCCATCGCCGCCCTATCGCGCCTCCATCCTCCTCTGCGACGCCACCTCGCCTCCTTCCTCTCCCTCGTGCACCGCGTCGTCTTCCCCGAGCTCCGCGTGCGCTCCATCTATGGCAGCCCCGACCCCGTCGCCGGAACCACGTCGCCTCACCGTAGGCCACCTAGCCGGACCGTCAGCGCCGTCGTCCTCCCCTGCGTCGCCTTAGTCCCAGACCTCCTCCCCGTGCGCTACTACCCACGAACCCTACGAACCCCCGTGAGCCCCCCTCCTTCTCCTCTTCCCCACACCACGCTGGTCGCCATCGCTGCAGACACCGCGCCCCTCGTCCGCTCCCGTGCACTCGCCCACATCCGCCCGCACGCGCGCTCGCCCCGCCGGCCTCGCCCGGCTGCGCCTGCCGTCTGCCCCGCTATGGCTCCCGCTCCGCTCCGGACGTGCGCCCCGCCTCCACTGCTGCTTACCGCCGCACTCCGCCTCGCAGCCCCCATGCTGTCCGCGACCCGCGCGCCCGGCTCCTCCTTCGCACCCTCGTTGTGTGCCCACGCGCCCCGCCGCGGCCTCGTCCCCTCCCCGCTCCGCCTGCACCTGCCGCCGAACCCGCCATCGCTGCTACTGCTCCACCGCCGCCCCGCGCGCCCGCGGCTCTGGTCTCCTCCACCCCGCCTTGCCCGCTCGCCTCACGCCCTCCTGCTTCCCGCGCCCCGCCTCGCCTCCGATGCCGCCCATCGGTGCCACGCCACCGCCGGCGATCGTCCTCGCCAGCCACCTCGCCGCGCGGCACCGGCCCGTAGACGTGGTTGTCGCCCTCCCTGTGGCCTCGGGCACGAGCACCCGCATCCGGCGCCCGCCCCGTTAACCGCCGCCTGAACCATCATGGCCCCTGTGCCTATGGCACATGGGGCCCGCCCCTGGAACGTTTATTTTAAGAGAGAATTAAAAAAATTAATTGACTAAATTAATTATTTGTGTTTAATTAACCTAATAACTAATTAACTTAATTAACTACTGTTAATTAACTTAACTAATCTGTTAACTAAACTAATTAACCTGGTTAGTTGGTTAACAGTCAAGGACATGCGAGACCCACACGTCAGCGACCCCATCAACTGACTGTTTGACTGCTGACATCATGCTGACGTCAGCAAGCACTATTCTGGATAATGTTGAATTAAAATAATTAAATAAGTCCTAAAAATTGATTAAATCTTTTAAAATTAATATAAAATAAATCGTAGCTCGGATGGAAAAACTTTGTACATGAAAGTTGCTCAGAACGACGAGACGAATCCGGATACGCAGCCCGTTCATCCACCACACATCCCTAGCATAGCAAACATGCATCAATCCCCCTCCGGTTCGTCTGTCCAAAAACATCAAACACCGGGAATACTTTCCCGGATGTTTCCCCCCTTCGCCAGTAGCACCTACTACCATGTTAGGTCACCTCTAGGACCGCGTAATGCCATGTTACACTTTGTGATGCTTTGATTGCTCTGTTATTTATTGTGTTCCCCCTCCGTTACTTATTTTCGGTAGACCCCGAAACCGCGGTTGAACCAGTGATCGACTACTTCACCTTCGAGGGTTCATTTCTGTCTGCAGAGCAACCAGGAAAGCCCCCCTTGATCAACCCGATATCGCCTATTCTTCTCTCTACTGCTTGCATTAGAGTAGTGTAGCATGTTACTGCTTTCGGTTAATCCTATTCTGTTGCATAGCCTGTTATTGTTGCTTCAGTTGTTGATACCTTACCTGTAATCCTAAATGCTTAGCATAGGATGCTAGTTTATCATCAGTGGCCCTACATTTTTGTCCGTCTGCCATGATATACTGTCGGGCTGTGATCACTTGGGAGGAGATCACGGGTATATACTTATACATAATATGTGATACAGGTGGTGACTAAAGTCGGGTCGGCTCGTAGAGTACCCGCAAGTGATTCCGATGTGGGGGCTGAAGGCGCAGGTGGTTCCATCCAGGTAGTGGTGGGCCCGGGTTCCCGACGGACCCCGACTGTTACTTTGTGGCGGAGCGACAGGGCAGGTTGAGACCACCTAGGAGAGAGGTGGGCCTGGCCCTGGTCCGCGTCCGCGGTTACTTCCAAATAACATGCTTAACGAGATCTTGGTATTTGATCTGAGTTGTTGTATCAGTCGAAGCCTTCGTGATGTCAGCGACTGAGCGACGCGTGCCGGGTTGGACCGCGTAACGCAATTTCCTTTGTAATGGAGGTTGCTAGGTCTGCTCATCGGCCGCGTATGCAACGTGCAGGTGTGCAATGGGCGATGGGCCCAGACCCCTGCGTGCATAAGATTTAGACCGGCGTGCTGACCACTCTGTTGTGCCTAGGTAGGGTTGTGACGTGTTGATCTTCCGAGGCCGGGCATGACCCAGGAAAGTGTGTCCGGCCAAAGGGGATCGAGCGTGTTGGGAAATGTGGTGCGCCCCTGGAAGGAAGTTTATCTATTCGAATAGCTGTGTCCCTCGGTAAAAGGACGACCCGGAGTTGTACCTCGACCTTATGACAACTAGAACCGGATACTTAATAAAACACACCCTTTCAACTGCCAGATACAACCGGTGATCACTCTCTCACAAGGCGATGAGGAGAGGATCGCCAGGTAGGATTTATGCTATACGATGTTACTTGGTGAACTTACCATCTACTCTCTTCTATATGCTTCAAGATGGAGGCTTCTAGAAGCGTAGTCTTCAATAGGACTAGCTATCCCCCTCTTATTCTGGCATTCTGCAGTTCAGTCCACAAATACTATCCATTTCATTGATACCAATGCATATGTAGTTGTAGATCCTTGCTTCTGAGTAGTTTGGATGAGTACTCACGGTTGCTTTGCTCCCTCTTTTCCCTTTTCATTTTCTTCTCGGATGTCGCAACCAGATGATGGAGTCCAGAAGCCAGAGGATCCTGAGGATGATTCTACATGGAGTTCGGCTTCGAGGAGTAGTTAGGAGGTCCCAGGTAGGAGGCCTCGTCTTTTTGGTCGTTGCTACTTTTGTGCTAGCCTTCTTAAGGCAAACTTGTTTAACTTATGTCTGTACTCAGATATTGTTGCTTCCGCTGACTCGTCTGTATTCGAGCTGATGTATTCGAGCCCTCGAGGCCCATGGCTTGTAATATAAAGCTTGTATTATTTTAATTTGTGTCTAGAGTTGTGTTGTGATATCTTCCCGTGAGTCCTTGATCTTGATCGTACAGATTTGCATGTATGATTAGTGTACGGTCAAATCGGGGGCGTCACAAGTTGGTATCAGAGCCGACTACCTGTAGGAATCCCCCTTCCACACTCCTTGGCCGAAGTTGAGTCTAGTCGATGAAAATTGTTTTACTAACTTGGCTGTGCGGCCCATGGGCCCACATTGCCATTGGGTGGTATTAGGATCTTTTATTCCCTGTTTATACTCTAGGACTCTGAACTCTCTTCTATTCAGGTGAAATGATTTTTACTAATTCTAACTCTATGATCTCATAACCACTTCCTGCTGGAGAGCCCCTTACTATAGATGATCACCTGCTGCCCAAAAGATTTTGAAGAGACTCTTCGATGCTTCTCGAGACCCTTGTACCCTCTGCCTTTTTCAATTTCATATTACCGGTATACCCATATGGATAATGACACACACTTGTCGTTCATACAATCATTCCCCGTTAATCTTGTTATTACAAGATACCCTGAAATTCTCTCTATTGATCAGAGAATACTATCGGATCACGGGTTCCGGCAAACCCTTGAGGTTCGAACTCTGGGGTGCACGCGAAGTTCTTTACCTCCTACCGATCTACGCCCTAGCTCGCTAAGGTCTCGCGGACGAAGTCGACGCACTCGCAACACAAAGACACAAGGTTTATACTGGTTCGGGCCACTGTTGTGGTGTAATACCCTACTCTAGTGTGGTGGTGGTGGATTGCCTCTTGGGTTGATGATGAACAATACAAGGGGAAGAACAGCCTCCTGAGGTTGAGGTGTTCTTGTGCTTGGTGTGGCTAAGGGTCAGGGTGAGATGCCTCTTAATCCGTCCCCCCTACGGTGGTGGCTAGTCCTACTTATATAGGCCCTGGTCCTCTCCCTAAATATTGAGCGGGAAGGGAGCCAACAACGGCGGACAACTTGAAAGGGGACAGCTAGTACAAGCTATCCTGACAAAAGGTGGTCTTCGCCTGCCAAAGGTTCTGGTGGAGACGCCATCCTGGGCTCCATGGTGACCTCCGTCCCGCCGTCCTTCTGGTCTTGGTCCTGTTGCACCGATATGGAAACCTTTGCCTGATGCCTCGGTACTCCGCGCCTGCGCTTGCCCCCCTTGGCACCAAAGAGGAAACAAGGACGATGCGCGCGCTGGCGCCTGCCTGGCGCCTGCCTAGTGTCGATCGTCATAGCTCACGTCATGTGAGCCTCGCGAGGTTTGCCCTGCCTTGATACCTCCGCTTCTCGTGAGGCAGCCTGGTGAGGCCGCTCCTGAGGTGGTCTTGCGTCATCCGCCTCGTGAGGCTTGGCCCCTCGCGAGGGTATTGAAAGCCTTGTTGATGATGATGGGCCGTACAGACCTGCCAGCACAGCCACGCCATGGGCCGCAGGCAGGCAAGCCTGGGGACCCCCGTTCCCAGAACGCCGACAGTAGCCCTTGGGCCCAAGGCGCGCATAGGCTTGCCTTAGCCAAAGGGTCAAGCACGGAGTGCCGCGGGCCCCAAAAGCCTACGACGTCGGTTGACGCATGGCATTTGATTGGTCGTGGGTGTCTCCGCTTCCCCACGCCGCCTCGGCAACTGCCCGACTTGACAAGTCTCTGCGACATGCAAGGAAAATCATCATTACCTATGATCGTGGAGACGCCAGTTGGCCTTCTTCTGCTATAAATGGGGAGCAGAGGTGGAGCCCCCGTCGGCCATCTCTTCTTGGTTCACTTGCTTCTTCCTTCTTGTTCCGCCACTAACAGCAATGGCGCTGCCGAAGAGGTTCTCCGCCGCGGAGAAGGGCAAGGCTCCTCGGCGCCCAAGCGATGACGTGTCCGTCCCCGCAAGCATGCCGCGACCCCCGCCGTGGCCCCCAGCTCTCGGGGTGGCGCCGCAGGGCGCGGCAGGAGTCGCTCTGATCGTGGCAGTCATGTCGATGAGAGGAGATGCGTCGTGGTTGCGCGACCTCCCCGACCGCGGTTCCAAGCATCAGAGGTGCTGCCGGAGTTCGTTGTCTGGTCGGAGGATTCGGCCGGCAGCTGGCTCCAGCTCCCCCGCTTCTTTGCCGATGAGCTGCCAGCCTCCGGTCCAGGCGGGCTCTGGCTGCAGAAAGACGGTTGCTGCAGCCGAGCTTCTTGGCTCGCGGTCGAGGTCTCCTTCGCGGGCAACATTGCTCTGGCCCATGGTTGGCAGACGTTCGCCCGCACGCGCGGCCTGGGCAGGTGGTGCACCCTCCACTTCAAGTTCGACGGCGACGCGACCCTCTTCGTGAGGGTGTTTGGGGAAGACGGTCGCGCGCGTCGGATGCGGCCCCGAGGTGAACAACGACGAGGAGGTGCTCGGCCTTGGCGATGGTTGGGGCGAGGAGGAGGATGAACCCGCCGGTCGCGCCTTGTCTGGCTATGATGGCTCCTCCCATGGCGACAGTTCCAGCACCGGCGGTCCTGATCAACCGCCACGCCGCGGTGCCTGCTTCAAAGGTGGTAGCGGGTCGTCTTGTCGCCGCGCACCGATGAAGCGCGAGGAGGGGTACGACTAGACCCGGGACGTCGCCAAGGCCCTGCCCCCATCGGCTGCTGCAGGGGCGAGCGCCGCTCTTGTTATGTTCCCCTTTCCCTTCCTGTATCGGAATGAAGTCAGCATGGGCCCGGAGGGGCATGTATCGAACCATAACTTATTATCCGTTATTCTACGCTTGTTGTTTCAGTGATGTGCAGCTATTTTGCGCAAAGATAACTTAGCCTGGTGCATTCGGGGTGCCCTCCTCCTCACGAGGCGTTTACTTCCTCGTGTCCATCCTGACCTTGTGGTCTGCAACTGCTCAGGAAGTGCGAAAAAATTCGTTAGGGAGTTTTGCCAAGAGATTTGCCGTTCACCCAATCCTTGACCCGGCGCCTTGTATCGCGGTACCCGTGGGGCACGGATTAGGAGAGATGCACCAGCTTTCGGGCTCGAACAAGGGTGGCTCGCGAGGAGGCAGAGAGAAGAAAAAAGCTCGCGAGGGCACCTGCCTAGCACCACTCACGAGGTATGCGAGAGAGAGAGAGAACACGAGGAACCAGAGCCAGAAAATGCGGTAAGAGGCGAGGAAATCGAATCAGCAAGGAACACCAAAGGCAAACTTCGATTAAGGAAAAGCGAGCCAACTACGAAAAGCAAATGAAAAGCTGCGTCCGGCACCTAATCTAGTCTTCAAGTCTTCTCACTAGCGCGGAGATAACTGCTACCACTAGGAATGGGAGGGAGCCCCAGGGCCTGAGGCCGGCGCTCCTGAGACTCCGGGGCGTGTACAACCCCACTCATTATTACGTGAGAGTGTCACGGGCGGCGATTCTTCACAGGCACCGGGCCTTCTTCACAGGTTCTGGGCCTTGCTTCAAGGGTAGAACCTCCGGAGGTGCTGGATGTCCCAGGCATTCCGGATAGGTATCCCGTCCTGCGTCTCCAGGCGCGCGGCGCCAGGCGTGGAGACATGGACAACCCTGAATGGGCCCTCCCACACGGGTGAGAGCTTGTGCAACCCTTCACTGGAGAGGACCTGATATGTCCCCATCGTATCTACTTTTCCAAACACTTTTGCCCTTGTTTTGGACTCTAACTTGCATGATTTGAATGGAACTAACCCGGACTGACGTTGTTTTCAGCAGAATTGCCATGGTGTTATTTATGTGTAGAAACAAAAGTTCTCGGAATGACCTGAAACTTCACGGAACGTCTATTTGGAAATAATAAAAAATCCTTGCAAAAGATGAAGACCAGGGGGCCCACCAGTTGTCCACGAGGGTGGGGGCGTGCCTGCCCCCCTAGGGCGCGCCCCTACCTCGTGGGCCCCCTGGAGCTCCACCAACCTCAACTCCAACTCTATAAATTTGGTTTCGGGGAGAAAAAATAAAGAAGAAGGATTCATCGTGTTTTACGATACGGAGCCGCCGCCAAGCCCTAAAACCTCTCGGGAGGGCTGATCTGGAGTCCGTTCGGGGCTCCGGAGAGGGGAACCCGTCGCCATCATCATCAACCTTCCTCCATCACCAATTTCATGATGCTCACCGCCGTGCGTGAGTAATTCCATCGTAGGCTTGCTGGACGGTGATGGGTTGGATGAGATTTATCATGTAATCGAGTTAGTTTTGTTAGGGTTTGATCCCTAGTATCCACTATGTTCTGAGATTGATGTTGCTATGACTTTGCTATGCTTAATGCTTGTCACTAGGGCCCGAGTGCCATGATTTCAGATCTGAACCTATTATGTTTTCATCAATATATGAGAGTTCTTGATCCTATCTTGCAAGTCAATAGTCACCTATTATGTGTTATGATCCGTTAACCCCGAAGTGACAATAATCGGGATACTTACCGGTGATGACCATAGTTTGAGGAGTTCATGTATTCACTATGTGTTAATGCTTTGGTCTGGTACTCTATTAAAAGGAGGCCTTAATATCCCTTAGTTTCCATTAGGACCCCGCTGCCATGGGAGGGTAGGAAAAAAGATGTCATGCAAGTTCTTTTCCATAAGCACGTATGACTATATTCTGAATACATGCCTACATTACATTGATGAATTGGAGCTAGTTCTGTGTCACCCTAGGTTATGACTGTTACATGATGAACCGCATCCGGCGTAATTCTCCATCACAGATCCATTGCCTACGAGCTTTCCATATATTGTTCTTCGCTTATTTACTTTTTCGTTGCTATTGCTATCATCACTACAAAATACCAAAAACATTACTTTTGCTATCATTACCTTTTGCTACCGTTACCACTACTATCATATTACTTTTCTACTAAATACCTTGTTGCAGATATTAAGATTCCAGGTGTGGTTGAATTGACAACTCAGCTGCTAATACTTGAGAATATTATTTGGCTCCCCTTGTGTCGAATCAATAAATTTGGGTTGAATACTCTTGTCGGTGTCAAAACTGGCGGATCTCGGGTGGGGGGTCCCGAACTGTGCGTCTAAGGCGGATGGTAACAGGAGGCAGGGGACACGATGTTTTACCCAGGTTCGGGCCCTCTTGGTGGAGGTAAAACTCTACGTCCTGCTTGATTATTCTTGATAATATGAGTAGTACAAGAGTTGATCTACCACAAGATCAGAGAGGCTAAACCCTATAAGCTAGCCTATGGTATGATTGTATGTTGTCCTATGGACTAAAACCCTCCAGTTTATATAGACACCGGAGGGGGCTAGGGTTACACAAGTTCGGTTACAAAGGAGGAGATATACATATCCGTATTGCCTAGCTTGCCTTCCACACCAAGGAGAGTCCCATCCGGACACGGGGCGAAGTCTTCAATCTTGTATCTTCATAGTCCAAGAGTCCGGCCAAAGGATATAGTCCGGCTGTCCGGAGACCCCCTAATCCAGGACTCCCTCAGTAGCCCCTGAACCAGGCTTCAATGATGATGAGTCTGGCGCGCAGTGTTGTCTTCGGCATTGCAAGGCGGGTTCTTCCTCCGAATACACCACAGAAGAGTTTGAATACAAGGATAGTGTCCGACCCTGCAAAATAAGTTCCACATACCACCGTAGTGAGAATAATATTTCCACAAATCCAATCTGCTGACACGTTTTGGCAGCATGACATCATGCCATGGCCCGGTAATTATTCGAACCGTTTTTCCTTAACCAGCCCCGCACATAACGCGAGGCGGTTTCTTGACACGTCTTGTCAAAGCAGAGATCGTGTTCCCCTTATTACAGGATTCTCATTAATACGGACGTGGGTAACCCAACCGTGCCTGGGACTCCTAGATTTTAGGCAAGTCCCAAACGGTCATGAGGAGGACGCCTGATATTCGCCCTCTTTATAAAGGGACAAGGCTTTTACTTCTTCCCTCCCGTGCTCAATAGAATCCTTCCCCCGCCTCGAGTTCTAACAACCAAAGCCCAGGTCAGGTGCTTCGGACCTTCAATCATGTCCGGATCCAGCCTTCAAGGCCGGTGGATGCCTTCATCCGTCACGGAGGAGGATATCAAGAAGTTGAGGGAGGCCAGATACCTGACCGCCGAAATTTCGCATAGGCTGCCCGCCCGAGGGCAGGTCATCCCTACTCCCGAACCCAACGAGAGTGTTGTGTTCATCTCCCACTTCCTCCGAGGACTAGGCCTCGCTCTGGATCCTTTTGTTAGGGGTCTTATGTTCTATTACGGGCTGGATTTTCACGACCTAGCCCCGGATTCCCTCCTTCACATCTCGTCATTTGTTGTCATTTGTGAGGCCTTCCTCCGCATTACCCCTCACTTCGGCCTGTGGCTCAAGACCTTTGATGTGAAGCCGAAGATGGTCGAGGGGCAGTATGAAACGTGCGGAGGTGCTCTAATAAGCAAAATTGCTGGCGCTCCATGGCCGAAGGGCTCCTTTCCAGAGGTGTCTGGACTGTGGCAATGGGAGTGGTTTTACGTCACAGCTCCCCGAAGTGCCAAGTGGGTAGCCGCCCCCACCTTCCGCTCGGGCCATCCACCACAACTGATGTCATGGATCAGCAGGGGGCTGAGCTGGGGCCCAGCCAAGGACGTGCCCATACTGCAGAGCCGCATCCAAGATCTCTTCGAGGGAGATTTCAGTCTAGTTATGGTGATGCAAGTCATGCTGGTTCGTCGAGTCCAGCCTTGCAAACGCCGGCCCCTCCGCATGTGGGAATTCAACCTGGAAGGACTGCGCACTATTCAGAATTTCCTCGGCCTGACGCATGAGGAGATGTACAAATCATTCTTCGGACCCCAAATAGAGTGCCCGGACACTACCGAGGATGTGGGCCTGAGCAGCAACCACACCGCGCCAGAGTAAGTAATCCCATGGCCGAACACACTGTCCTTTTCTTTATCATGACATCATTCTGAAGAATCGCTCTTTGACTAGGACTGGATAACAAAAGCGAAGATGATCCGGTGTTCGGCCTGCCTTCCTGAAGGCTTGGACAATCCGGTGCTGGAAAAGATGCTCGATCCAGCACCTTGCCTGGTGCCCTCGAAGGAAGATGAAGGGGGGAATAAAGAGGGCGAAAGCGAGCCTCCACCGCTACCTATTCCAACCGAGGGAATGAGCATCTCCATGAGGGAGGACAACCCAGGGGAAGAATCTGACATTCTCTCGCCCCGGGGAAGGAAGAGGACTACCTCTGAAGATCCGGAAACCAAGGTTTCCAAATGGGAGAAGAAATCTCCACCAGAGGATCCTGCCTCGGAGGGTGCTCTAGCCGCACAATGTCCGCGCGGGGATTAGCCCTCTAACAAGCTATAAGTAATCCAAAAGTACTTAATAGTGAAAATATCCTACCTTACTTCTGAGGAAAATAACCGAAGCATTTATCTTGCAGTTCAGATCTTAGCCCTTCTCGGCAGAGCTCGTCTTCGGGGGATCTTCTTCCGGAGATGATGGAGAGCGAAACGCCTCCCTCGGACTCCCCAGCTCAAGAAGCGGGCGACCTTGAAGTGTTGTCGTGGAGGGTCTCTCCGGATCCGGCGGGGCCAGAAGACAATCCTATGGCCACCTAAAGTCCCCAGTATCCGGCTCTTGAAGAGAGCAACCAAAAGTGTCCGGCACCGTCTGGTATGCGGTTGGACGTACTGAGGGATCTACTAGAGCGAGCGACTATCTCAGAAGAGCACCGTACGTTGATGAGTATGGTGCTTGAAAGGATTTCGTTCGCCGAAATTGAGTTGCATGAAGCCTTTATGAGTCTACTGACGGGTTTTGAGGTACGTGAAATGATGTACATTTTAGACAGTGCCGCACATTTTAAGGTGTGCCCTGTGTAGATAGTAGCCCCTGAGACTCTGGTTGTCGTCGGGAACGGCGGCAAACAGAGGATCGTAGTCCCAGGTAATGACCAGACCGCCTTTATGTGCAGGTGGTTGAAGCTCTAGTGGCTAGCCGGATTGATGGGTTTGCCGGACTAAAGCGGCAACTGGATGTGGCAAATGCCGACATAGTGCTTGTCAACAAGTAGCTTGACAAGGCACAGGGTGAGTGATTTTTCTGGTGATCGTCACATAATAAGAGCAGCATGATGCCGGTATCTTTAATATGTTGTGACTGCAGATGGAGCTGCCACCATGGAGGCCCTTCGGGCGGAGCTTGCCCAAGCCAAGGAGCAAGTATGGAGTAGTAATGCTGCCGCTTTAAAGGTGGCCGAAGAGTTAAGAGACGAAAAGGTCGCGCATTGCGAGAGCAAAGAGAAAATGGCCAAGATGGTTGTAAAGTTAAAAGACACTGCCGACCGTTGCCAGCTTCTTGAAGAAGAAAACTGGGCGAAGGTGACGGACCTGGAAAAGGCCACGATGGCGACCAAAGACACCCGCTCTGTGATGAGAGCGAAGAAGGAGGAGCTGCATCAAGCCGGGGATATCACGGTTGGGAAACCCTTCATGCTATGGGGGAAGTTTGGAGATCCTCAGTATGCCCCTCTGGACCGGCTGTGGAGTTCGGCGTACGCATATCTGGACTTGGCGGCGAGTGCTGTCGATGCGGCCGAATACTTCTGAGATCAAACAGATCGTGAAGTGGACAAGCTATTCTGGTCACAATTTAATGTTCCAGAGCGTCCGCTTCCATTGGCTGATTGGCTTGCCGAATGGGCCGAGCTGAATAGATTGTCCGGACTCGCCATGAGGTCTGTTGTGGATCATCTGTGGCCGGAAAGGCCAAAGCCGAACAACTATTTTAGTTTGGTGCAGCAGTTCCTTGGTGCGGTGCCGCGCATTAATGCGATGAAGACGTCGGCGTGCATAGAAGGCTCGCGGATGGCCCTTTTCCCGTGTCAAAACATACTGGGCGGAGATGTATGCCACCACTATCGCGGCGCAGGGTTCGGCCATAGGCCGAGTGGCTGCCGAGCACTATTTTGAAGAAGTTCTTGAAGGCACTCGTTCGATAGAGGCCTAGTGCTCGAAGAATATTATGTTTGAATGACATGTATTCCCATTGTAAAAACAATGTTTTATTAAGTTTATCAAGGCTCTATTTATACTTTTGCCCGAAAGTATTGTGATGCCTCCTGTGCGGCCGTTTATGTATATATGTATATGACCTGAAAGATTGCAGTCGTCGGCTTCAGCCCCCACGCATATAATGTGGGGGTGTTCGCAGAAGACGTGTGTTCACACTTGATCCAACATCTTGGTCCATTAAGGAGGTGATAGTGCAGCGAACTAGGCAACCGGACTATAATGCTTTAACACTTTCACTTAGCTAGAGGAGTTTGACAGTGGGGCTACTATATAGCCCCTGGTGGCTCTGCACTCATCCGAATTCGGGGTGCGTACATGCCTTGCCGGGAAACGACCCTTCGTTAAGTCGGAGGAATCCCGAAGATTCCGATAGGTCATCGAGTGGTTGACCAGTCTCACGCTATATCATGACAGTCTGTTTTCGGCTTTCTCTACTGAGGTGCTCGTCTGGATGAACCAGGGCACAATCGCAGTAGTTCTCCTGGTGCCGCCTTAGCCGATAGAGCGGAACGTAAGGCAGCAAAACACAGGAGCCGGGCAAACCCAACATTTGACCAAAGACATGATTCGGAGCTGATGCATATAAGGCCAAACTCGCGACGCCAAACACTCCCTAAGGTATTCGGTCTTTATGGTGTAAACCGGGCCTAAACAGTGCCCTTTGTAATAAGCCCCTGGTGTCCAGGTACGTGCAATATTCTGACCTGGCCACATGCCAATACGTCAGCATCCTTCTCAATTGTACTGAGAATCCGGGGGATGTGTATCAACAAGAGACAGTAAAAAAAAGGTTTACGCAAGGTCTTAATCTAAAAAGAATCCTTGGAACGGGTCCCTGTTGCACGTCTGCGCCTGTGTCTCCGTTGTGCCGTATCCTGGACGGGTGTAGCACGATGGTCATCTGTAAAAGAGAGGAACTTAGTTAAAAAGTTGTCGTGCAAAAAGTTAGGTTGTACTATAGAAAATATGTACAGTTCAAGATGAGTAAAGTTGAGCCTAATTGCCACTTGTTTACGCGCGTTGAGCCCCTTGTATTGTAATAGGGGTATAGCCATCAATCCTGTATATATTACATATAACTGCGCCAGACTCGTCTAACCGCGTCTGTAGTCTTAACGACCTGTCAGATGCTTCAGTTGGTGAGGCTGTTTAGCGTGCGGTTGCCGAGGCAGCCGCACGGTCTTCCGCGCGCAAGGAGTTCTCAATATTTCCATTTACTGTAATGATGCCGCATGGACCGGGCATCTTAAGCATAACAGAAGCGTAATGCGGTATTGCGTTAAAGCGAGCGAAAGCTTCGCGTCCGAGTAGAGTTTGATAGCCACATTGGAACGGAGCGATGTGGAAGGTTAACTTTTCGCTGCCGAAGTTATCGGGAAAGCCGAATATAACCTCTAGTAGCAGGGAGCCCATGCAACGGGCTTCTGGGCCTGGCATTACTCCTTTAAAGGTAGTATTGCTATGGCTAATTTTTGCTTGGTCTATCCCCATGTTGCGTACTTTGTCCTGATATATCAGGTTTAAACTGCTGCCGCCGTCCATCAGAACTTGTGTGAAGTGGTATCCATCAATTATTGGGTCTAATACCAAGGCAGCCCATCCTGCACGCCGGACACTTGCTGAGTAATCCGGATGGTCAAAAGTGATCGGTTGGGACGACCAGTGGCAGAATTCCACGGTGATAGGCCCTGGGGCATGTGTCTCTGGGAGTGCCGCTTTGTTTCTCCCCTTTATTACGTGTAACACGTTGACTGTTTTGACTTCTGGTGGGATTTTCTTCTGTTCCCCAGTGCTTTGTTTGCGAGGCTCGTCCTCGTCTTCGCTTGGTGTATCCTGCACCTTATGTCCGGCGTTGAGCTTGCCGGACTGCTTGAAGACCCAACATTCTCTATGGGTATGAATTGTAGGTTTGTCGGGGGTACTATGGATCTGACCTATTTGGTCCAGAATCTTGTTTAGGCTAGACAGTTCGTCTCTGTTGCCTTTGGAGGGCGGCTTTTGCTGACCAGGCCGGGAGCTTCTGAATCCGGCGTTTACCGCCGTGCTCTTCGGGCTGTCTTCTTTATTCCGGCGCTTGTTTTTGATGCGTCTTGATTTCCCGTTTCCATCCCTGAATTCGGATGTACTTGGGTCACTGGTGCTGCATCGGGCTAACCAGCTGTCCTCGCCCGCGCAAAAGCGGGTCATGAGGCTTGTTAATGCTGCCATTGTTCTCGGCTTTTCTTGGCCGAGGTGTCTGGCGAGCCATTCGTCTCGAACGCTGTGCTTGAAAGCTGCTAAGGCTTTGGCATCCGGACAGTCTACTATTTGGTTCTTCTTGGTGAGGAACCTGTTCCAAAGCTTTCGGGCTGACTCTCCGGGCTGTTGAGTTATATGACTTAAATCGTCTGCATCCGGTGGTCGGAAATAGGTCCCTTGAAAATTTGCCCGAAAGGCGTCTTCGAGCTCTTCCCGGCTTCCAATGGAGTTTTCGGGGAGGCTTTTAAGCCAGTGCTGAGTTGGCCCTTTGAGCTTGAGGGGTAAGTACTTGATGGCGTGGAGATCATCTCCTCGAGCCATGTGGATATGGAGGATATAGTCCTCAATCCAGACCCCGGGGTCCGTTGTTCCGTCGTACGCCTCTATGTTTACGGGTTTGAATCCCTCTGGAAATTCATGGTCCAGCACCTCACCAGTGAAACATAGGGGGTGTGCGGCACCCCTGTATTTGGGTGTACCGTGGTGTTCGGATGTTTGTTGTGTTGAATTGCATACTGGAGCGCGCTTGCGTGGCCCATATGTGGATCTTGTTGCGTCGTCCTTTTGATGCGAGCCCTCACGTGGATCGCGTACTGGCTTATGTGCGGCGTCGTTTGCCGCTCTATATTGGCCACGAGGTCGTCTATCCGACCGGATGGCCATTTTGTTTTCTAATTGCGGGGGATCTAAGGCCTCCTCGTCGAATTCGCGTGGCAACTTTCGCTTCGGGTAGCTCTTGGTGTGGCGATTACCGCCGTACTTCGCTGCAGTGTTGAGTACTTCACTCCATCTGATTCTGAGTGTGTCTTGCGTAGCCCTAAGCCTTTGCTTCTGCTTTTTCAGACTCCTCGCAGTGGCAACAAGCCTTTGATGGGCATTCTGTTGCTCCGGGCATCTGTCCTGTGTGATATCGTCCGGACTATTATCTTCGACGGAGTCGGGTTGTTCGGTTTGATTCTCCATGTTGCCCTGGTCAGGCGATGGTTCACCCTGCTCTGTCGCTGGGTCTATATGACCGCTGTTTCTGCCGAGGCGGGGTTTGGAGCGGTGCTTACGCCACCGCTTTGACTGCTTCTCAAGGGAACAACCCTTCGTCGCATCCTTCTGTTCCTCGTCATCGTTTTCTTTGGGTGTGTCCACCATGTATACATCATATGATGAAGTGGGCGTCCAGTGCCCCGTGGGCGGTGGTTCCTGTTCGTCTCCTGCATCGTCGTCCATACCGTCGATGTCTTCGGAGTCGAGGTCGAGCATGTCAGTCAAATCATCGATGGTGGCTACTAAGTGGGTGGTGGGTGGGTGGGTAGATGCACCTGGTCCTTCTGAAAGGAAGAAAAATAAAAATGATAGGACTTTGCATACTTCTAGTGAACCTATTGATCAACCACCTGAGAATCCAAATGATATTTCTATTTCTGTTGCTGAAACACAATCTGGTAATGAACCTGAAACTAGTGATAATGTTAATAATAATGTTCATGATGATGCTCAACCTAGTAATGATAACGATATAGAAATTGAACCTACTGTTGATCTTGATAACCCACAATCAAAGAATCAACGTTATGATAAGAAAGACTTTGTTGCTAGGAAACATGGTAAAGAAAGAGAACCATGGGTTCAGAAACCCATGCCTTTTCCTCCCAAACCATCCAAGAAAAAGGATGATGAGGATTTTGAGTGCTTTGCTGAAATGATTAGACCTATCTTTTTGCGTATGCGATTAACTAATATGCTTAAAATGAATCCTTATGCTAAGTACATGAAAGAAATTGTCACTAATAAAAGAAAGATACTGGAAGCTGAAATTTCTACCGTGCTTGCTAATTATACTTTTAAAGGTGGAATACCAAAGAAACTTGGAGATCCAGGAGTACCCACTATACCATGCTCCATTAAAAGAAACTATGTTAAAACTGCTTTATGTGATCTCTGGGCCGGTGTTAGTGTTATGCCTCTCTCTTTATATCGTAGACTTGATTTGTATAAGTTGACACCTACTGAAATATCTTTGCAAATGGCTGATAAATCAACTGCTATACCTGTCGGTATTTGTGAGGATGTGCCTGTTGTAGTTGCAAAAGTTACTATTTTAACGGACTTTGTTATTCTTGATATTCCCGAGGACGATAGTATGTCTATTATTCTTGGAAGACCCTTTTTGAATACTGCAGAGGCTGTTGTTGATTGCACTAAAGGCAATGTCACTTTTCATGTTAATGGTAATGAGCCTATGGTACACTTTCCGAGGAAACAACCTCAAGTTCATAGTATCAACTCTATTGGAAAAATTCCATCGATTATATTTGGAGGTTTTGAATTTCCTCTTCCTACTGTCAAGAAGAAATATGATATTCTTATTATTGGGGATGTGCATATCCCCGTTGAGGTAACATAGTGTTATTCGAAATTTCTCCGGTTCCATGTTATTCGGAATGAGTTCGTTAACAAGACTTGGTCAACCTTGTTAGTGGATTCCTTTTTATGAGCATGAGATGGATGAAACTAAAAGGCACAACCTTCTGTTATTTATTTTAAATAAAATAAAAATAGTATTTTCTGTCTGTTATCTGAATTATCCGTGCAATGTAAAAATACCTCTAAAATGAAAGTTCTCCAAATGCCCTGAAATTTAAATATGATTTTTTCTGGAATATTTGAGAATATTTGGCACCAAGAACACAGCACAGGGGGGCATCCACCTGGCCACGAGGGTCAGGGGCGCGCCCTACCCCCCTGGGCGCGCCCCCTGCCTCGTGGGCCCACTGTGGTGCTCCTCCACTTATTCCTATACCCACACACTCCTTCTTCCTCCCACAAACACGAATATCCAGCTCAAACCCGAGTCCAAGCTCATTTTGCTGCCATTTTCGATCTCCTTGCTCAAAGCACCTCTCACAAAACTGCTTGGGGAGATTGTTCCTTGGTATGTGACTCCTCCATTGGTCCAATTAGTTTTTGTTCTAGTCCTTTATTCATTGCAAATTTGTGCTGCGTAGGTGACCATGTTCTTGATCTTGCATATCAAATTTATATGGTTCCTAGTAGTTTTGATGCATGATATAGGCTCTAGGCACTTGTATGAGTAGTTGCTACCAATATTATTGAGTTTGGCTTACTTTTATTTTGAAGTTACTAAAAATTTCAGAAAATCTGAGAATAATGAAGAGATTTTTTAGGGTCTCATCGAGCCGAAGCTCGAAGGAAAAGCAAAATGAAGAAGCAATGAAGCCAAAATATAATTTGCCTCGCACCGTGGAGGTTAGGCTGTGTGAATGGCCCTCCAATGAATTCTTGAGAGCAACCGGGATTTATGAGGATTTTTATGAATTGGCTAAGAATGCAGGCCTCACCGACTTCCTCCGCGACCAACGCGAATAGTATCTCTTACTCACCAATACTTTTGTGCAAAACTTCTACTATTATCCTAGGGAATCACCTCCTTCAGTAGAGTTTCATTTATATGATGTGGTTAAGAAGATATAACTTTATGATTTTTGTCGGGTTTGTTTGATCCCTTTCGAGGGAAAAATAGGGGAACCACATCGTGACGATGTGGATGGGTTTATTGATACCATCACTGTAGGGGAAACGAGGAAGGTTTTTGATGCACGAATCACTAGCATACATTTTCCTGTTTTACGCTACTTTGAAATATTTGCTAGTTGTTGCTTAATTGGTCGCGGAAACTGTGGAAACCTTAGTGTTCCTGACACTATTATTTTGTTCCACGGTTTATTCTGTGATAACTCTGTTAGTATGGGCGGTATTATTGCTAAACGGTTAAGTCTGAACCGTACAAAGGGCCCCATCTTTGGAGGCATCTATGCTTCACGCCTAGCTGCACATTTTAACATACCTATTAGGCATTATGAGAAGGAAGAAAAAATGCTGCCTTGTGTTTATTTAGATTATAAGAGTATGGTGGCACATGATTTCATTATAAAGAATAGGGAAGGGGAGCTTAAATACAAATTGTTCTTTGATAAACATCATCCGGAGACTATTACCTTGCCTGCTCCTTCCTTGTTTGATTTATCTGCAGGCCAGTACCTTGTCTCGCCAGAGGATATTCACGCCTACTGGAACCCTGCATCGGCCGTAGAGCCAGAGTCGGAACCACAAGTTGATCCTCCATGATAGTCTAATTACCAGTGGGATCCGGAGATGATTGCCAACCAATGGCAATCAGAGTCTTCCTCTTCGCAGTACGACCCCAACTATTATTATGGATATCCGCCAGGCCAGCCGTGGCCATAGACCAACTTAGGCCAAAAGCCTAAGCTTGGGGGAGTACGTATTTCCCACCGACATTACATTCATCATCACACACTCATTGCTAGATGTCGGTGCTCATACTTTTTCATTGTATCATCCATGCTAGTTTATTTCCTTTTTATGCTTTCTTCTTGTGTGTTTAATAAACCTTATGAAAAACAAAAAAAATTAGTTGTAGCTTTTAGCTACTTTCAATTTCTATGCTTGTAGTAGTAATTAAAGAGAAAACCCAAAAAGATTTCATGTTCTTCTTTTGCTTGTTGGGAGCTTTCCTGTGTAAATAGTTTTATTTCTTTTCTTTTCTTTGGGGGTCGATAGGAGAAGACCATGATTAAATTGTTGAAGTGGCTCTTATATGCATTATTGTTGATCTGACAAAAGAGCCCATATTGCCTTGTCTTCTCCTGTTTATTGAATGCTTGCAGATTCCAGCTTAGTCCAATGCACGCGCACTATTATTATTCACATCATTCGGTCGTGCAAGTGAAAGGCAATTATGACGATATATGATGGACTGACTGAGATGAGAAAAGCTGGTATGAACTCGACCTCTTTTGTTTTTGTAAATATGATTAGTTCATCGTTCCTGATTCAGCCTATTATGAATAAACATGTTTGCAATGACAACTAGAGATCACAGTTTCTTGTGCCGTGCTTGATTAGCTAGGAGCTTATAATGGTTTACCTTGCGTGCCAACATGCTATTAAAATGGTTGTGATGTGGTATGATAGGGCGGTATCCTCCTCTGAATGATTTAAGTGACTTGACTTGGCGCATGTTCACGCATGTAGTTGAAACAAAATCAACATAGACTTCACGATATTTATGTTCATGGTGGATTATATCCTACTCATGCTTGCATTCAGTGTTGATTAATTTTAATGCATGTTCATGACTGTTGTCACTCTCTAGCTGGTCGCTTCCCAGTCTTTTTCTAGCCTTCACCTGTACTAAGCGGGGATACTGCTTGTGCATCCAACTCCATGAACCCCAAAGTTATTCCATATGAGTCCACCATACCTACCTATATACGGTATCTACCTGCCGTTCCAAGTAAATTTGTATGTGCCAAACTCTAAACCTTCAAATAAATATCTTGTTTTGTATGCTCGAATAGCTCATGTATCAACTAGGGCTGTTAGTATCTTCCATGTTAGGAGGGTTATTCTCAAGAGGAGTGGACTCCGCTCCTCACTCACGAGAAAAGGGCTGGTCACCGGGATGCCCAGTCCCATGCTTTATGCAAATCAAATCAAAAAAATTGCAAACAAAACTCCCCCTGGGACTCTTGTTAGTTGGAGGCACTCGTTGTTTCGAGCAAGCCATGGATTGATGCTTGTTGGTGGAGGGGGAGTATAAACTTTACCATTCTGTTTGGGAACCGCCTATAATGTGTGTAGCATGGAAGATATCGCCATCTCTTGGTTGTTATGTTGACAATGAAAGTATACCACTCAAAATATTATTCACCTCTATTTCAAAACCGAGCTCTGGCACCTCTACAAATCCCTGTTTCCCTCTGCGAAGGGCCTATCTATTTACTTTCATGTTGAGTCATCATCCTCTTATTAAAAATCACCAGTTGGAGAGCAACGCTGTCATTTGCATTCATTACTGTTAGTCTACATTGAGTATGACTTGACTGGATCTCTTTTACCATGAATTGCAATGTCTAGTCAGTCCTTGATCTTTAAAGGTGCTCTGCATTTATGTTTTGCGGTCTCAGAAAGGGCTAGCGAGATACCATCTTGTTATATCAAATTATGATTGTTTTGAGAAAGTGTTGTCATACGAGATTTATTATTATTGCTCGCTAGTTGATTATGCCATTGATATGAGTAGACATGAGACCTATGCGTTACTATGAATATGGTTAGTTCATAATCTTTGCTGAAAACTTGAATGTTGGCTTTACATATTTACAACAACAAGAGAAAACAGAGTTTGTAAAAGTTTTTTCTTTATCACTTTCAGTTTATCAACTGAATTGCTTGAGGACAAGCAAAGGTTTAAGCTTGGGGGAGTTGATACGTCTCCATCGTATCTACTTTTCCAAACACTTTTGCCCTTGTTTTGGACTCTAACTTGCATGATTTGAATGGAACTAACCTGGACTGATGCTGTTTTCAGTAGAATTGCCATGGTGTTATTTATGTGCAGAAACAAAAGTTCTCAGAATGACCTGAAACTTCACGGAACATCTATTTGGAAATAATAAAAAATCCTTGCAAAAGATGAAGACCAGGGGGCCCACCACCTGTCCACGAGGGTTGGGGCGCGCCCCCCTACCTCGTGGGCCCCCTGGAGCTCCTCCGACCTCAACTCCAACTCTATATATTTGGTTTTAGGGAGAAAAAATAAAGAAGAAGGATTCATCGCGTTTTACGATACGGAGCTGCCGCCAAGCCCTAAAACCTCTCGGGAGGGCTGATCTGGAGTCCATTCAGGGCTCCAGAGAGGGGAATCCGTCGCCATCGTCATCATCAACCTTCCTCCATCACCAATTTCGTGATGCTCACCGCCGTGTGTGAGTAATTCCATCATAGGCTTGCTGGACGGTGATGGGTTGGATGAGATTTATCATGTAATCGAGTTAGTTTTGTTAGGGTTTGATCCCTAGTATCCACTATGTTCTGAGATTGATGTTGCTATGACTTTGCTATGCTTAATGCTTGTCACTAGGGCCCGAGTGCCATGATTTCAGATCTGAACCTATTATGTTTTCATCAATATATGAGAGTTCTTCATCCTATCTTGCAAGTCTATAGTCACCTATTATGTGTTATGATCCGTTAACCCTGAAGTGACAATAATCGGGATACTTACCGGTGATGACCGTAGTTTGAGGAGTTCATGTATTCACTGTGTGTTAATGCTTTGGTCCGGTACTCTATTAAAAGGAGGCCTTAATATCCCTTAGTTTCCATTAGGACCCCGCTGCCACGGGAGGGTAGGACAAAATATGTCATGCAAGTTCTTTTCCATAAGCACGTATGACTATATTCGGAATACATGCCTACATTACATTGATGAATTGGAGCTAGTTCTGTGTCACCCTAGGTTATGATTGTTACATGATGAACCGCATCTGGCGTAATTCTCCATCACTGATCCATTGCCTACGAGCTTTCCATATATTGTTCTTCGCTTATTTACTTTTCCGTTGCTATTGCTATCATCACTACAAAATACCAAAAACATTACTTTTGCTATCATTACCTTTTGCTACCATTACCACTACTATCATATTACTTTGCTACTAAATACTTTGCTGCAGATTTTAAGTTTCTAGGTGTGGTTGAATTGACAACTTAGCTACTAATACTTGAGAATATTCTTTGGCTCCCCTTGTGTCGAATCAATAAATTTGGGTTGAATACTCTACCCTCGAAAACTGTTGCGATCCCCTATACTTGTGGGTTATCAGGACCCGCCTCAGGACGAGGTCGCCCACCTCGAGCGTCCTGGAGCAGATGTTGCAGCAGTGGTATCGCCGCAGCACCTGCTGGTACCTTGTCGCCCTCAGTGCAGCTTCGCGACGATGTTCCTCCCCCAGCACGAGGTCCATCCCCCGCGTGGCATCCTGCTGTGTTTCATCGAATGCCAGGACCCGTGCGGAGCGATGCCTAACCTCGTGAGGAAGGATTGCTTCAGCTCCGTAGACAAGGAAGAATGGGGTCTCGCCCATTGGTTTGGTGGCGGTGGTGCGGATAGACCATAGCACGGACTGGAGCTCGTCGTGCTAGCCCCTGCCACAGGCCTCGAGCTTCTTCTTGAAGGTCCAGGTCTTGAGGCCTATCAGGACCTCCACGTTGGCGCATTCAGCCTGACCATTCCTCCTAGGGTGCACCACCGAAGCGTAGCAGATCTGCGTTCCAAGATTAGCATAGTAGGTTTTGAAAAGGTTACTAGTGAACTGCGAGTCGTTATCTGTGATGATGCTGTTGGGGACCCCGAAGCGGCTCACGAGGTCCTTGATGAACTTGACAGTGGAGCCAGCTGGGATGGTACGGACAGCTTCCACTTCCACCCACTTGGTGAACTTGTCGATGGCGACGTAGAGGTAACGGTAGCCCCCAGGCGCTCGAGGGAATGTGCCCAAGATGTCCAGCCCCCAGACAGCGAATGGCCACGTGAGCGGAATGGTCTGGAGGCCTTGAGCCGGCTGATGAATTTGCTTGGCATGGAACTGGCAGGCTTCGCAAGACTTCACCAGCTCAGCTGCGTCGTTGAGCGCAGTGGGCCAGTAGAACCCACTGCGGAATACCTTGCCGACGAGGGTCCGTGATGACGAGTGGTGCCCGTAGTCCCCACCATGTATGTCAATTAGCAGCTCCTTCCCCTGGTCCCTGGAAATGCAGGGCAAGGAAATGTCGTTTGGCCGCTTCCTGTACAACTCACCATCCTGGATGCAGTACCCCGTGCCTTACCGAACCACACGCTCTCCATCTTCCTCCTTCTCTGGCAGCGCCCCTTGCATCAGATATTCTTTGAATTCCTTTGTCCAGCATCCCTCCTGAGGTTCGAGCGCCAAGAGAAAGCGAGCTCCTGAGGTCGGGCCGCAGGCCGGGGCTCCTGTGGCAGCAGGCTGTGGGAGGTCTTGAAAAGCTCAGTCGGCCTCCTGGGTCCACTCGAATGGGCCCTTCTTCGTCATCAGCTTGAAGAAGGGTAGGGCGCGTTCCCCTAGCTTGGAGATGAAGCGTCCCAACGCAGTTACCCGACCAGCCAGCTTCTGCATCTCCCTAAGAGTATGTGGCGGGCTCATGTCCTTGATGGCCTTGATCTTCTCTGGATTCGCCTCGATCCCTCTATGGGACACGAATAAGCCCAGCGGCTTGCCGGAAGGGACGCTGAACACGCACTTCTCCGGGTTAAGCTGCAAGTTCACTTGGCGCAGGCTCTCGAAGGTCTCCTCCAGGTCTTGAATCAAGGTCCTCGCCTTCCGAGACTTCATCACAATGTCGTCGATGTAGGCCTCTGTGTTTCTCCCGAGCTGCCGCCCTAAGGCGATGTGCATCAGTCGCTAAAGGTTGCGCAACGCCAAAAGGCATGCAGGTGTAGCAGTACACCCCACACGGGGTCAGGAAGGCTGTCTTCTCCACATCTTCTACCACCATCTTGATCTGGTGATATCCTGAGAACACATCCAGGAAGCACAACAGGTCGCACTCGGCGGTGGAGTCGACGATCTGATTGATGCGCAGGAGCGGGAACGGATCTTGGGGGCAGGCCTTGTTAAGGTTGGTGAAGTCAACGCACATCCGTTCCTTCCCGCCTTTCTTTGGTACTACGACGGGGTTCGCTAGCCATTCGGGATACCGAACCTCGCGAATGGCGCCCGCCGCCTCTAGCTTGCGGGTCTCTTGGACGATGAAGGCCTGCTTCTCAGTGGACTGTCGCCTCGCCCGCTGCTTCACGGGGCGTACATTGGGGCATACCCTTAAGTGATGCTGAATCACTTCCCTCGGAACTCCTGCCAGCTGATTGGGCTCCCACGCGAATATATCCTTGTTTGCGCGCAAGAACTTCACCAATGCATCCTCTTGACCTTGATCGAGGCTGGCACCTATGGTAAAGGTGGCTCCTGAGGGCCCGTCCTCATTAACTGGCACATGCTTGGTTTCCGCCTTGTCTTGTGTGAACAACTGCTTCTTCTTGGTCGGTATGGCTCCCTTGGGCTCGGAGGTGCCCGCGTCGGCAGGCTGCGCCGCCGCGGCAGTTTTGAAGGCGAGCCTGAGCACTGCCAGAGCCTCCTTGGCGTCCCCTTTGATAGTGAGGATGCCCTTGCTCCCAGGCATCTTCATGAGGTTGTAGGCCGGATGAGTCGCTACCATGAACTGGGACAGAGTCGGGTAACCGGGAATGGCGTTGTACGGGAGGCCGATGCGGGCGATGTCGAAGTCGGCCAGCTCGGTGCGGTAGTTGTCGCGCATGCCGAAGGTGACGGGAAGGCAGATCTGTCCCAGAGAGCAGGCAGTGCCACCACCAACTCCTAAGAAAGTCTTGCTGAGGCCGAGCCGCTCGAGTGGCACGTGAAGAAGGCTGAAGGCTTCCATGGAGAGCAAGTTGAGGCTGGCACCGCCGTCGATGAGGGTCTTGGTAACAGCCACGTTGCAGATGGTGGGCGTGCAGAGCATTGGGAGCATTCCCGAGCCGATGGTGGAGTCGGGGTGGTCCTCTGAGCCGAAGGTGAGGTCGGCCTCTGGCGCAGCCTAGCCTGGCGGAGCCCCCGGGCGCTTGGAAGCGGCATCAATCCGGCGAAGGAACGGCTTGACGTGGCTATCTGAAGGCGGTGCTTGGGAGCCGCCTAGCAAGGCCGCGACTGCGTGGTGCGCCGGTACCGTGTAGCGAGCGATGAAGAGGTCGCGGAGTTCCCCCAGCATGCCACCGTGGATCCAGGGAGGTTGAGCAGCCAGGCGAATGGCTCGCCGGCAAGGACCATGGGGAGACAGTTGGCCATGACCTTGTCGTCGCCCCCGGCCTCGAGGACGGCCTCCTCGTATGCCAACAAGAAGGCAAACGGGTCTGCCGCACCGTCGTAGCGCGGTGGCACCTCCGGCCTGAACCTGGGTGGCCATCGCACCTGTCGCAGGGCGGGGGCTAGGGCTCGGAGCCCCCTGGCCTCGTCATCAGCACCAGCAGCTGGAGCAGGCGGCGGGGCACCTGCCATGAGGGCGAAGTGCGGTGGCGCGGAGCGCAAGACCGGTGGAGAGGAGCTACGGCGCACCCCTACCTGGCGCGCCAAATGTCGGATCACGGGTTCCGGCAGACCCTTGAGGTTCGAACTCTGGGGTGCGCGCGAAGTTCTTTCCCTCCTACCGATCTACGCCCTAGCTCGCTAAGGTCTTGCGGACGAACTCGATGCACTCGCAACAAAAAGACACAAGGTTTATACTGGTTCGGGCCACCATTGTGGTGTAATACCCTACTTCAGTGTGGTGGTGGTGGATTGCCTCTTGGGCTAATGATGAACAGTACAAGGGGAAGAACAGCCTCCTGAGGTTGAGGTGTTCTTGTGCTTGGTGTGGCTAAGGGTCAGGGTGGCATGCCTCTTAATCCGTCCCCCCTACGTGGTGGCTAGTCCTACTTATATAGGCCCTGGTCCTCTCCCCAAATATTGGAGCGGGAAGGGAGCCAACAATGGCGGCCAACTTGAAAGGGGATAGCTAGTACAAGCTATCCTGACAAAAGGTGGTCTTTGCCTGCCAAAGGTTCTGGTGGTGGCGCCGTCCTGGGCTCCATGGTGACCTTTGTCCTGCCGTCCTTCTGGTCTTGGTCTCATTGCACCGATATGGAAACCTTTGCCTGATGCCTCGGTACTCCACGCCTACGCTTGCCCCCTTGGCACCAAAAAGGAAATAAGGATGCTGTGCGCGCTGGCGCCCGCCTGGTGTCCATCATCATGGCTCACGTCATGTGAGCCTCGTGAGGTTTGTCCCGCCTTGATATCTCCGCTTCTCGTGAGGCAGCCTGGTGAGGCCTCTCCTGAGGAGGTCTTGCATCGTCCGCCTCGCGAGGCTTGGCCCCTCGCGAGCGTATTGAATGCCTTGTTGATGATGATGGGCGGTATAGACCTGCCAGCACAGCCACGCCATGGGCCGCAGGCAGGCAAGTCTGGGGACCCCCGTTCCCAGAACACCGACAAATACTTTGTGCCTACTGCCTTGCAGTTCTTTGCCACATGAATATCCCTACGGATACTTTCTCGCACTTACCGAGTATCCACTCGTCCCTAGTTGTTCATGTGTTTCATAGAAGTCTTCGAAATACCACTCGATCTTCCGATCCTCAACAGCCTATTGTTCTTGAAATTCTTGCTTGCCTGCATTGTGGTTAATCCCATAAGACTAGTAATCATATCATCATCCTTTGTTAATATCATTTTGAGGCCATTGATTCAATGTGTTGCAAATGCACGCAATCCTCAATCAGATGATAGAATTCATCCTTCTGGCTCAGACGCATTTTAAACATGAGTTGGAGCTTGACCAATCAAATTGCCATCGATTGTATCCATAAGGCTATTCAACTTATCCATCCTTAATCAGAGCGTTTGCTTTTGATCCCTTGATTTGGAAATAACAATTCCTTTGCATTTGAGCTTTGAGTTAGCCAGTTGTTTCTATAATCTGATCTCCTTGCATTCTTCTTCCTCTAGATGAGTACCGATGCTCACGTCATATCCCTTGTGGACCACCAGATCGTTTGTTGGATTTTATCCGAAAGCGTCCTTTATATTCCATAAACCTATGAGCCTTTCCTCGGATACATAATGCTTTTGGTAAATTGTATCCTCTTCTTTGTCAACCATGCTCTACTTTCGAGCTTGTGTTATTTACTCCTGAAGTTTGTGGTATTTGATTCTACGATGCCCCGATGGGCTAAACCTATGCCTTCCTTAATCTGTGTGAACTCGAAAGATTTCACGGGTCATACTTATCTGGTATTGCACGAAGTAAAACTTTCAACAACTATTGCCATTTTCGAAAAAGCGAGAGGTGAATGGAAGGTTGTACATTGAAGAAGTAGGAGTCGACCTTGAAATTTGTGTTCATGCCCATGGACACGATGTAAATCCTATCATGGAAGCTTCTTGTAATAATAAATATGCCCTTGATATATTATCATTTAGTATCTGTGAATTGATCCTTTGCAATCGTGGTTCCGATCATATTTTCTCCTTGATTCCATTTCTCGGACTAGTTAAAGCACTTGTCTTCTGCAGATCAATACACCTCTGCAACCTCTATTATGTTCTACCTTCGAGTATTACCCCGTGGCATCTTGATAAAATCACAGAACCATATCACTTCTTATGAGTTCTTCTTCAAGTATTGTTTCTCACCGATTCCAATTTTTCCCCGGGTTCTGAGTTGTTAGACACTCAGGAACACCGATAGTGAATCGAGTCTGTAATCTGATTCATTAACTCTAAGTAATTTTCGTTGTTTATGAGTTTAATAATCCTTCAAGTCATTCCTAGCCCGATCGGCTATATCATTATCGTGCTAAATTTTAATTGTGCTACCTGGTCCTTCTTCTCGGAGCACAATTTTCGTCGATGAGCTAATCTTATGTCGAACTTCCTCGTCATATCATTTCTCCTTGAACATCAAACATGATTTCGAGTTTATGTCACACCCTTGGTTTCCATAACCTTTTGCTTCATCATCATTTGACTTGATGGCATCGCCGACCGATTACATCTTCATGAAATCTCTCGACAACTGTGTCGTGATCATCATCAACATACTAAGATCTTCCAAGATATATATATCGAATTCTTGATCGGTAATGCCATCCTTGCACCTCGATGATTCGTGTTATCATCGACCACTTTATCGCCTTCCGTTCAACACAAATTTGTTCGTGTTTTGTGTTATACCTTGGGATCCTTGCTACCCAGCAATTGTTCTTCTTTACCTTGGAAGTATTACCATCTTTTATGTCAAGAAAGTCGTGAGAATTTCACCACCTCTTAAGAGATCTTGATACAGGTGATACTTCTTGCCCTATCCGTTCATTCCTTGGTCCCCGTGTTGTTTCTAACCGGAAAACCGACAATTGAACTATGATGTGCGACTACAAAACTTCTAGCAACCCTATTGCTTTGAAGTTAATGGTCGATATTTCATTCTTAGACCATTGGTTATCGAATCACCATTCTAACATTGATCATGCTACCTAAGCCCATATTTTGGGTGCACCTTTCAACCAATGTTTAATTGTGTGTGTTTTTCCTCTAGCATACATCATTATATCATTTGATCCGACAAATGTTATCCCCTTGTTCACATAAGTGTGGAAATCCATCTTTTGAAAATTTCAATGAATTGTCGCTAAGTCAATCAGCCACCTCCTCACCTCTCCTTCATTTAATGATGAACTCTTGTTTTGGAACTCGCTTCCGTAGTTCAATTCCCGAGAATCTTACAATATTATCTCGACAATTTGTGTTGCACCTTTCTTCTCAGGCATCCTGAGTCTGAGTTATCCTGACACCAATCAGATCTGAATCTCGGTCAGATATGATGGTTGGAACATATTTCCAAGAGTTATCACATTGGTCTTTATGTGACCCGGTAAGGTGATGTCATGCCTAGCACACCTGGCCGGAGGACCTATTGTTATAGTTTCCTTTTTAACAAGGTTAACCATTATTCCATGAGGAAATTGTAAGACTTATTCTATAAGTTGTTCCTGATGAATCCTTTGTGTATCCAAGTCCGACCTTTGCTTGGAGATCATGTCAATGCTATGTAAAATCATGTCTTTGGTACTCCGATTTTCAACAAGAACATTTGAAGCCCAATGCTAAATGTTTCTTACTCAATTATCCAAACATCGTTGTATGGGTAATGTCATGAAATTTCTCTCCCCTACCTAAAGAGTTTTCTACATTATATCCTGTCATGGATATCATGCTCTGCTTGTCCTTGGGAAGGATATACCCTTGAAATATGTGTTTAAACACATTTTCCTTTCCATTGTTCTGTTTAATCTGATAATCATATTTTCCTTTCCATTGGTTGGTTTAATGTTTCTTGTGATCTATATGATCTAAGCAGTGATATTCTCTTGCTAAACACCTCGGTGTACAATTCTGTCAGCAATACCCTGTTACCATTGTTGATGACATTCCGGCAGCCACCGATGGACGAGAACTTTGCCTATTGGGCCGCCTCGTTTAGCGAGCAGGAAAATGGTTCTCTTCATCCATCGCCTTGGTACCGACGTTGTTGCCGACATAATCGATAGGCTACCCTCTGACCTGCCTTGTTATCATGACCATGCAAGATGTCACTGCTCCTCCTACCTTTAACCCACATGGTGGGCCCATAACCCGCAGTTCCACGGGATCGAACCTGACTCTATTGTACATCCTTGATTCTGAAGTATCCTTTGCAATTAACTTCGTATGTAATTCATGAGTCACCGTCCTACAGATGATCTATTATGGTATCAGACGCAATACTTATTCTCGTTGCTCTGGACCCCTTTCACACTTTGTTTCAGTCAACGACGGTTGACTACCTTCTTGAAACTTCCCACGATACCTCCTTACTTTGCTCTCGATATTTTCTTAAGTTTCAATTCGAGAGTTACTTTCCGCCACCTTCCCCCGATGTTATCGACCAGATAGTCAACCTTGCAGTGGTCCGTTCTCCCAGAATACCCACCATTTATTCTTTCATAAGTACGATGGAGATCCTGAAGAAAAGAATGACGACTTCATCAGGATGGCCTGATGCAGACAAATGAAGACGTCAATGTAATGGGTCGACTTCATCGAGAAGAGCAACCAACACCAAGAAAACTAGTTAGACTTTAGTAACCAAATCCCTTCCCCCTTACTCCCGCTCCTAAATCTCGGGACGAGATTTCTTGTAGTGGAGGAGAATTGTGACGCCCGGGTAATTAAGCTACAACAACCCTCTACTAATGACGCCACGTCACTTCGATTACTATTGCTAATCTTGCGTCAGTTCGAAACCGATTCCAATTCAAATTCAAAATCAAGCAAACAATAAAACTTTTCAAATACTAAAACTAAAATGTTCGGGTGAACCAAATATTGCATAGGAAATTATGGTGGAGAAACCACACCTTTATAAAATGTTTAAACACTCTAAAAGGAATAAAATAGTAGCAATAATAATTATTTAAATGCTTTTAAAATGATAAACAATTTCAAAACTATTTTATTTTAGTGCTAAGTTGTTTGCGGTTGCGGCATAATTTGTAACATCTATCTGGGTGCCACTTTAATATTTTACTAAAACTAAAAATAAAAGAAAACTAAAAGAAAACAAATAAACAGAAACTATAAAAGAATATAAGGATAAAAGAAGGGGTGGCAAGCCCCAGGCCAACTAGACAATCCGGCCCAGCCCCCCCCCCCCCCGGCCTAACCGGCCTCCCTTATCCCCCACCCCAGGAAACCCTAACCCCCGAGTCACCCCACTCCCCCCCACACGATCCCCTCTCCTCCCTCTGTCTCCCCCCATTCAGATCGGGGGAAATGCCCCTGACGCCGCCCGTCGCTGCCCCATCGCGCCTCCATCCTCCTCCGTGACGCCACCTCGCCGGCGCCGCACCTCCCGGCCTCCTTCCTCTCCCTCGTTCACCGCGTCGTCTTCCCCAAGCTCCGTGCACGCTCCATCCGTGGCCGCCCCGACCCCATCGCCAGAACCACGTCGCCTCGCCGGAGGCCACCTCGCTGGACCACCAGCGCCGCCGTCCTCCCCTGCGTCGCCTTCGTCCCCGTGCCCCACTGTCCATGAACCCTACGAACCCCCGTGAGGCCTCCCTCCTTCTCCTCTTCCCCGCACCACGCCGGTCGCCGTCGCTGCGGACACCGCGCCCCTCGTCCGCTCCCGCGCGCTTGGCCACATCCGCCCACACGCGCGCTCGCCCCGATGGTCGTGCCCGGCTGCGCCTTCCGTCTGCCCCGCTGTGGCTCCCACTCCGCTCCGGCCGTGCGCCCCGCCTCCACTACTGCTTGCGGCCACACTCCGCCTTGCAGCCCCCGTGTTGTCCACGACCCGCGCGCCCGGCTCCTCCTTCGCGCCCTCGCTGTGTGCCCGCGCGCCCCGCCATAGCCTCGTCCCCTCCCCGCTCCGCCTGCACCTGCCGCCGAACCCGCCATCGCTGCTACTGCTCCACCGCCGCCCCGCGCGCCCGTGGCTCCGGTCTCCTCCGCCCCGCCTTGCCCGCTCGCCTCGCGCCCTCCTGCTTCCCACGCCCCGCCTCGCCTCCGATGCCGCCCGCCGGCGCCATGCCACCGCTGGCGATCATCCTCGCTAGCCACCTCACTGCGTGGCACCGCCCCGTAGCCGTGGCCGTCGCCCTCCCTGTGGCGTCAGGCACGAGCGCCCGCATCCGGCGCCCGCCCCGTTAACCGCAGCCTGAACCCACTATGGCCCATGTGCCTATGGCACGTGGGGCCCGCTCCTGGAATGTTTTTTAAAGAGAATTAAAAAATAAATAAAATATTAATTAATTAACTAAATTAATTAATTGTGTTTAATTAACCTAATTAACTACTGTTAATTAACTTAACTAATATGTTAACTAAACTAATTAACCTGGTTAGTTGGTTAACAGTCAATGACATGCGGGACCCACACATCAGCGACCCAGTCAACTGACTATTGACGTCATGCTGACGTCAGCAAGCACTATTCTGGATAATGTTGAATTAAAATAATTAAATAAGTCCTAAAAATTGATTAAATCTTTTAAACTTAATATAAAATAAACCGTAGCTCGGATGGAAAAACTTTGTACATGGAAGTTGCTCAGAACGACGAGACAAATCTGGTTTCGCAGCCCGTTCGTCCACCAGACATCCCTAGCATAGCGAAAGTGCAACAATCCCCCTCCGGTTCGCCTGTCCGAAAACATCAAACATCGGGAATACTTTCCCGGATGTTTCCCACCTTCGCCAGTAGCACCTACTACTAGTTAGGTCACCTCTAGCATCGTGTAATGCCATGTTACACTTTGTGATGCTTTGATTGCTCTGTTATTTATTGTGTCCTCCCTATGTGCCTTGTTTCCGGTAGACCCCAAGACCGCGGTTGAAACAGTGATCGACTACTTCACCTTCGAGGGTTCGTTTCTGTCTGCAAAGCAACCAGGCAAGCCCCCCCCCTTGATCAACCCGATATCGCCTATTCTTCTCTCTACTGCTTGCATTAGAGTAGAGTAGCATGTTATTGCTTTCGGTTAATCCTATTCTGTTGCATAGCCTGTCATTGTTGCTTCGGTTGTTGATACCTTATCTGCAATCCTAAATGCTTAGTATAGGATGCTAGTTTATCATCAGTGGCCCTACATTTTTGTCCATCTGCCATGCTATACTGTCAGGCCGTGATCACTTGGGAGGTGATCACGGGTATATACTTATACATAATATGTGATACAGGTGGTGACTAAAGTCGGGTCGGCTCGTAGAGTACCCGCAAGTGATTCTGATGTGGGGGCTGAAGGGGCAGGTGGTTCCATCCAGGTAGTGGTGGGCTTGGGTTCCCGACGGACCCCGACTGTTACTTTGTGGTGGAGCGACAGGGCAGGTTGAGACCACCTAGGAGAGAGGTGGGCCTGGCCCTGGTCGGCGTCCGCGGTTACTTCCAAATAACACGCTTAACGAGATCTTGGTATTTGATCTGAGTCTGGCCACTGGCCTATACGCACTAACCAACTACGCCGGAATAGTTATGGGCACTTGACGCCGTGGTATCAGCCGAAGCCTTCGTGAAGTCAACGACTGAGCGGCACGCGCCGGGTTGGACCGCGTAACGCAACTTCCTTTGTAATGGAGGTTGCTAGGTCTGCTCACCGGCCGCGTACGCAACGTGCAGGTGTGCAATGGGCGATGGGCCCAGACCCCTGCGTGCATAGGATTTAGACCGGTGTGATGACCTCTTTGTTGTGCCTAGGTAGGGCTGCGACGTGTTGATCTTCTGAGGCCGGGCATGACCCAGGAAAGTGTGTCCGGCCAAAGGGGTTTGAGCATGTTGGGAAATGTGGTGCACCCCTGCAGGGAAGTTTGTCTATTTGAATAGCCGTGTCCCTCAGTAAAAGGACGACCCGGAGTTGTACCTCGACCTTATGACAACTAGAACTGGATACTTAATAAAACACACCCTTTCAACTGCCAGATACAACCGGTGATCTCTCTCTCACAGGGCGACGAGGAGAGGATCGTCGGGTAGGATTTATGCTATACGATGTTACTTGATGAACTTACCATCTACTCTCTTCTGTATGCTTCAAGATGGAGGGTTCCAGAAGCGTAGTCTTCGATAGGACTAGCTATCCCCCTCTTATTCTGGCATTCTGCAGTTCAATCCACAAATACTACCCATTTCATTGATACCAATGCATATGTAGTGTAGATCCTTGCTTGCGAGTACTTTGGATGAGTACTCACGGTTGCTTTGCTCCCTCTTTTCCCCTTTCATTTTCTTCTCGGATGTTGCAACCATATGATGGAGTCCAGAAGCCAAAGGATCCTGAGGATGATTCTACATGGAGTTCGTCTTCAAGGAGTAGTTAGGAGGTCCCAGGCAGGAGGCCTCGTCTTTTCGATCGTTGCTACTTTTGTGCTAGCCTTCTTAAGGCAAACTTGTTTAACTTATGTTTGTATTCAGATATTGTTGCTTCCGCTGACTCGTCTGTATTCGAGCTGATGTATTCGAGCCCTCGAGGCCCATGGCTTGTAATATAAAGCTTGTATTATTTTAATTTGTGTCTAGAGTTGTGTTGTGATATCTTCCCATGAGTCCCTGATCTTGATCGTACACATTTGCGTGTATGATTAGTGTACGGTAAAATCGGAGGCGTCACATAGATAAACTTGATCATAAACCCACAATTCATCGGATCTCGACAAACACACCACAAAAAGAGTTACATCAAATAGATCTCCAAGAAGATCGAGGAGAACATTGTATTGAGATCCAAAGAGAGAGAAGAAGTCATCTAGCTAATAATTATGGACCCGAAGGTCTGAAGTAAACTACTCACACATCATCGGAGAGGCTATGGTGTTGATGTAGAAGCCCTCCATGATTGATTCCCCCTCCGGTGGAGCTCTGGAAAAGGCCCCAAGATGGGATCTCTTGGGTACATAAGGTTGCGGCGGTGGAAACAGGGTTTCGTGGTGCTCTTGGATGTTTTCGGGGTATATGGGTATATATAGGAGGAAGAAGTAGGTCGGTGGAGCCACGAGGGGCCCACGAGGGTGGAGGGCGCGCCCAGGGGGTAGGCGCGCCCCCTACCTCGTGGCCTCCTCGTTGGTTGCTTGACGTCCACTCCAAGTCCCCTTCATCACGTTTGTTCCAAAAACAATTCTCCCGAAGGTTTTATTCTGTTTGGATTCCATTTGATATTCCTTTTCTATGAAACACTAAAATAGACAAAAAAAACAGCAATTTGCACTGGGCCTTCGGTTAGTAGGTTAGTCCCACCATTAACATCCAAAACAGATAATATAATAGCATGGAACAATCAAAAATTATAGATACGTTGGAGACGTATCATCTACCAGGCGAGCTATGATGGCACAATTGTGCCAATCGTGGCCGACTATCCTGGCCTCCTTCCTGCCTCACACGTAAGTAATCAAGAGATACCTTCTTCGAAAGAGCTTCCTTATTACACCTCACCCACCGCACTATTTCGTGCTCCAAAGGGGAGGCGCTCGACGCCACAATGCACACCAGAAGCATCTCCGAGGAGAGTGGTGCCCGCGCCGAGCACATCTTCGAAGAGAAAGGCAAATGATAATACGGCCGAACCTTCATCAAAGAGGTAAGGCTTTCTTTTCAAAATATGCCTCCTGGTCGCCACATCAAATTGTGACGTCATCCACCGCATTTTATCAGGAAAAGCGTCTGCCGGACTATGTCGGGGGATCCTACCGGTCGTGCCTCCACTAGTCAGGTTCCAGACCCTGCCCTAAGGATGGGGGCTGACACAGGAGTGGCGCCGATGTCCTTCCATAGAGGATTCGGACGATATATCCGTCACGAACTCCGAAGTGGAGAGCGCCATGAATCATCGTCGTCGGAGGGCCGCTCTCCGTGACCCCAGCTTTTCAAAGGAGGCTGAGGGACTCCTGGATTAGGGGGTCTCCGAACAGCCAGACTATATCCTTTGGCCGAACTATTGGACTATGAAGATACAAGATTGAAGACTTCGTCTCGTGTCTGGATGGGACTCTCCTTGGCGTGGAAGGCAAGCTAGGCAATACAGATATGTATATCTCCTCCTTTGTAACCAACCTTGTGTAACCCTAGCCCCCTCCGGTGTCTATATAAACCGGAGGGTTTTAGTCCGTAGGACAACATACAATCATACCATAGGCTAGCTTCTAGGGTTTAGCCTCTCCGATCTCATGGTAGATCAACTCTTGTACTACTCATATTATCAAGAATAATCAAGCAGGACGTAGGGTTTTACCTCCATCAAGAGGGCCCGAACCTGGGTAAAACATCGTGTCCCCTGCCTCCTGTTACCATCCGCCTTAGACACACAGTTCGGGACCCCCTACCCGAGATTCACCGGTTTTGACACCGACATTGGTGCTTTCATTGAGAGTTCCTTTGTGTCGTCGCTGTTAGGCTTGATGGCTCCTACTATCATCGATAGCGATGCAGTCCAGGGTGAGACTTTTTTCCCCGGACAGATCTTTGTGTTCGGGGGCTTCGCACTGCGGTCCAACTCGCTTGGCCATCTAGAGCAGATCGAGAGTTACGCCCCTGGCCACCAGGTCAGGTTTGGAAGCTTAAACTACACGGCCGATATCCGCAGAGACTTGATCTTCGACGGATTCGAGCCCCTGCTTAGCGCGCCACACGGTCATGATGAGCAGGATTTAGCTCTGCCATCGGACAGTGTCCAGGAGATCGCGCCGGAAACCGCTCTGACCCTCAATTCAGAACCAGTTGCGCCATCCATGGACAGGTGGATAGACCCCGCCACGGAGGCCGCATCCTCAGCGGCGATCGAGCTGAATATCGACCTTACCCTTCACGAGAGCTGTGATGCCACACTGCCAGATCCTTCCCCGGCCATGGACTCCGAACCGCCTGCGCCCGTGCCTATCAAATACGACTGGGCGCCGATCATGGAGTTTACCTCCGCGGATATCTTTCAGCACTGGCCCTTCGGCGACATACTGAACTCATTAAGGTCTCTCTCCTTGTCAGGAGAGTCCTGGCCGAACTATGTCCGGCAGGATTGGGTGCCGGATGATGAAGAAATTCGCCGCCCACCCACCACCCACTTAGTAGCCACTGTCGACGATTTGACCGACATGCTCGACCTCGACTCCGAAGACATCGACGGTATGGACGACGATGCAGGAGACGAACAGGAACCACTGCCCACGGGGCACTGGACGCCCACTTCATCATATGATGTATACATGGTGGACACACCCAAAGAAAACGAGGACGAGGAACGAAAGGACGCAATGAAGGGTTTTTCCCTCGAGAAGCAGTCAGAGCGGCGGCGTAAGCGCCGCTCCAAACCCCGCCTCGGCAGAAACATTGGTCATATAGACCCAGCGACAGAGCAGGGTGAACCATCGCCTGACCAGGGCAACACGGAGAATCAAACCGAACAACTCGACTCCGTCGAAGATAACAGTCCGGATGATATCACACAGGACAGACGCCCGGAGCAACAGAATGCCCATCAAAGGCTTGTTGCCACTATGAGGAGTCTGCACAAGACACACTCAGAATTAGATGGAGTGAAGTACTCAACACTGCAGCGAAGTACGACGGTAATCACCACACCAAGAGCTACCCAAAGCAAAAGTTCCTACCCGAATTCGACGAGGAGGCCTTAGATCCCCCGCAATTAGAAAACAAAATGGCCATCCGGTCGGATAGACGACCTCGTGGCCAATATAGAGCGGCAAACGACGCCGCACATAAGCCAGTACGCGATCCACGCGAGGGCTCGCATCAAAAGGACGGCGCAACAAGATCCATATACGAGCCACGTAAGCGCGCTCCAGTATGCAATTCAACACAACAAACATCTGAACACCATGGTACACCCAAATACAGGGGTCCCGCACACCCCCTATGTTTCACTGATGAGGTGCTGGACCATGAATTTCCAGAGGGATTCAAACCCGTAAACATAGAGGCGTACGACGGAACAACAAACCCTGGGGTCTGGATTGAGGACTGTATCCTCCATATCCACATGGCTCGAGGAGACGATCTCCACACCATCAAGTACATACCCCTCAAGCTCAAAGGGCCAGCTCGGCACTGGCTTAAAAGCCTCCCCGAAAACTCCATTGGAAGCTGGGAAGAGCTCGAAGACGCCTTTCGGGCAAATTTTCAAGGGACCTATGTTCGACCACCGGATGCAGACGATTTAAGTCATATAACTCAACAGCCCGGAGAGTCATCCCAAAAGCTTTGGAACAGGTTCCTCACCAAGAAGAACCAAATAGTAGACTGTCCGGATGCCGAAGCCTTAGCAGCTTTCAAGCACAGCATTCGAGAAGAATGGCTCGCCATACACCTCGGCCAAGAAAAGTCGAGAACAATGGCAGCATTAACAAGCCTCATGACCCGCTTTTGCACGGGCGAGGACAGCTGGTTAGCCCGATGCAGCACCAGCGACCCAAGTACATCCGAAGTCAGGGACGGAAACGGGAAACCACGACGCAGCAAAAACAAGCACCGGAATAAAGAAGACAGCCCGAAGAGCATGGCGGTAAATCCCGGATTCCGAAGCTCCCGGCCTGGTCAGCAAAATCCGCCCTCCAAAGGCAACAGAGACGAACTGTCCAGCCTAAACAAGATTCTGGACCAAATATGTCAGATCTAGAGTACCCCCGACAAACCTGCAAATCATACCCATAGAGAATGTTGGGTCTTCAAGCAGTCCGGCAAGCTCAATGTCGAACATAAGGGGCAGGATACACCAAGCGAAGACGAGGACGAGCCTCGCAAACAAAGCACTGGGGAACAGAAGAAAATCCCACCAGAAGTCAAAACAGTCAACGTGTTACACGTAATAAAGGGGAGAAACAAAGCGGCACTCCCAGAGACACATGCCCCAGGGCCTATCACCGTGGAATTCTGCCACTGGTCATCCCAACCGATCACTTTTGACCATCGGGATTACTCAGCAAGTGTCCGGCGTGCAGGATGGGCTGCCTTGGTATTAGACCCAATAATTGACAGATACCACTTCACACGAGTTCTGATGGACGGCGGCAGCAGTTTAAACCTAATATATCAGGACACTATGCGCAACATGGGGATAGACCCAGCAAAAATTAGCCATAGCAATACTACCTTTAAAGGAGTAACGCCAGGCCCAGAAGCCCATTGCACGGGCTCCCTGCTACTAGAGGTTATATTCGGCTTTCCCGATAACTTCCGCAGCGAAAAGTTAAGCTTCCACATCGCTCTGTTCCAAAGTGGCTATCAAGCTCTACTCGGACGCGAAGCTTTCGCTCGCTTTAACGCAATACCGCATTACGCTTCTCTTATGCTTAAGATGCCCGGTCCACACGGCATCATTACGGTAAATGGAAATATTGAGCACTCCTTGCGCGCGGAAGACCGTGCGGCTGCCTCGGCAACCGCACGCTAAACGGCCTCACCAACTGAAGCATATGTCAGGTCGTTAAGACCACGGACGCGGTTAGACGAGTCCGACACAGTTATATGTAATTGATACAGATTTGATGGCTATACCCCTATTACAATACAAGGGGCTCAACGCGCGTAAACAAGTGGCAATTAGGCTCAACTTTACTCATCTTGAACTGTACATATTTTCTATAGTACAACCTAACTTTTTGCACGACAACTTTTCAACTAAGTTCCTCTCTTTTACAGATGACCATCATGCTACACCCATCCAGGATACGGCACAACGGAGACACAGGCGCAGACGTGCAGCAGGGACCCGTTCCAAGGATTCTTTTTAGATTAAGACCCTGCGTAAACCTTTTTTACTGTCTCTTGTTGATACACATTCCCCGGATTCTTAGTACAATTGAGAAGGATGCTGATGTATTGGCATGTGGCCATGTCAGAATATTGCACGTACCTGGACACCAGGGGCTTATTACAAAGGGCACTGTTTAGGCCCGGTTTACACCATAAAGACCGAATACCTTAGGGAGTGTTCGGTGTCGCGTGTTTGGCCTTATATGCATCAGCTCCGAATCATGTCTTTGGTCAAATATTGGGTTTGCCTGGCTCCTGTGTTTTGTTGCCTTACGTTCCGCTCTATCGGCTAAGGCGGCGCCAGGAGAACTACTGTGATTGTGCCCTGGTTCATCCGGACGAGCACCTCAGTAGAGAAAGCCGAAAACTGACTGTCATGATATAGCGTGAGACTGGTCAACCACTCGATGACCTATCAGAATCTTTGGGATTCCTCTGCCTTAACGAAGGGCCGTTTCTCGGCCAGGCATGTACGCACCCCGAATTCGGATGAGTGCGGAGCCACCAGGGGCTATATAGTAGCCCCACTGTCAAACTCCTCTGGCTAAGTGAAAGTGTTAAAGCATTATAGTCCAGTTGCCTAGTTCGTTGCGCTATCACCTCCTTAATGGACCAAGACGTTGGATCAAGTGTGAACATGCGTCTTCTGCGAACACCCCCGCATTATATGCGTGGGGGCTAAAGCCGACGACTGCAATCTTTTAGGTTATATACATATATACATAAACGGCCGCACATGAGGCATCACAATACTTTTGGGCAAAAGTATAAATAGAGCCTTGATAAACTTAATAAAACATTGTTTTTGCAATGGGAATACATGTCATTCAAACATAATATTCTTCGAGCACTGGGCCTCTATCGAACGAGCGCCTTCAAGAACTTCTTCAAAATAGTGCTCGGTAGCCACTCGGCCTATGGCCTAACCCTGCGCCGCGACAGTGGTGGCATCCATCTCCGCCCAGTATGTTTTGACACGGGCAAGGGCCATCCGCGAGCCTTCTATGCACGCCGACCTCTTCATCGCATTAATGTGCGGCACCGCACCAAGGAACTGCTGCACCAAACTAAAATAGTTGTTCGGCTTTGGCCTTTCAGGCCACAGATGATCCACAACAGACCTCATGGCGAGTCCGGACAATCTATTCAGTTCGGCCCATTCGGCAAGCCGATCAGTCAATGGAAGCGGACGCTCTGGAACATTAAATTGTGACCAGAATAGCTTGTCCACTTCACGATCTGTTTGATCTCGGAAGTATTCGGCCGCATCGACAGCACTCGCCGCGAAGTCCAGATATGCGTCCGCCGAACTCCACAGCCGGTCTAGAGGGGCATACTAAGGATCTCCAAACTTCCTCTGCAGCATGACGGGTTTCCTAGCCGTGATATCCCCGGCTTGATGCAGCTCCTCCTTCTTCGCTCTCATCACAGAGCAGGTGTCTTTGGTCGCCATCGTGGCCTTTTCCAGGTCCGTCACCTTCGCCCAGTTTTCTTCTTCAAGAAGCTGGCAACGGTCGGCAGTGTCTTTTAACTTTACAGCCATCTTGGCCATTTTCTCTTTGCTCTCGCAATGCGCGGCTTTTTCGTCTCTTAACTCTTCGGCCACCTTTAAAGCGGCAGCATTACTACTCCATACTTGCTCCTTGGCTTGGGCAAGCTCCGCCCGAAGGGCCTCCATGGTGGCAGCTCCATCTGCAGTCACAACATATTAAAGATACCGGCATCATGCTGCTCTTATTATGTGACGATCACCAGAAAAATCACTCACCCTGTGCCTTGTCAAGCTACTTGTTGACAAGCACTATGTCGGCATCTGCCGCATCCAGTTGCCGCTTTAGTCCGGCAAACCCATCAATCCGGCTAGCCACTAGAGCTTCAACCACCTGCACATAAAGGCGGTCTGGTCATTACCTGGGACTACGATCCTCTGTTTGCCGCCGTTCCCGACGACAACCAGAGTCTCAGGGGCTACTATCTACACAGGGCACACCTTAAAATGTGTGGTACTGTCTAAAATGTACATCATTTCACGTACCTCAAAACCCGTCAGTAGACTCATAAAGGCTTCATGAAACCCGCTTTCGGCGGACAAAATCCTTTCAACCATCATACTCATCAACCTACGGTGCTCTTCTGAGATAGTCGCTCGCTCTAGCAGATCCCTCAGTACGTCCGACCGCATACCAGACGGTGACGGACTCTTTTGGTTGCTGTCTTCAAGAGCCGGATACTGGGGACTTCGGGTGGCCATAGGATTGTCTTCTGGCCTCGCCGGATCTGGAGAGACCCTCCACGACGACACTTCAAGGTCGCCCGCTTCTTGAGCTGGGGAGTCTGGGGGAGGCGTTTCGCTCTCCATCATCTCCGGAAGAAGATCCCCCGAAGACGAGCTCTGCTGAGAAGGGCTAAGATCTGAACTACAAGATAAATGCTTCGGTTATTTTCCTCAGAAGTAAGGTAGGATATCTTCACTATTAAGTACTTTTTGATTACTTACAGCTCGTTAGAGGGCTGATCCCCGTGCGGACATTGTGCGGCTAGAGCACCCTCCGAGACAGGATCCTCTGGTGGAGATTTCTTCTCCCGTTTGGAAACCTTGGTTTCCGGATCTTCAGAGGTAGTCATCTTCCTTCCCCGGGGTGAGAGAATGTCAGATTCTTCCCCTGGGTTGTCCTCCCTCGCGGAGACGCTCATTCCCTCGGTTGGAATAGGTAGCGGTGGAGGCCCGCTTTCTCCCTCTTTATTCCCCCCTTCATCTTCCCTCGAGGGCACCAGGCAAGGTGCTGGCTCGAGCATCTTTTCCAGCACCGGATTGTCCAAGCCTTCAGGAAGGGGGGCCGAACACCGGATCATCTTCACCTTTGTTATCCAGTCCTGGTCAAAGAGCGATTCTTCATAATGATGTCATGATAAAGAAAAGGACAGTGTGTTAGGCCATGGGATTACTTACTTGGGCCGCGGTGCGGTTGCTGTCAGGCCCACATCCTC
This sequence comes from Triticum urartu, assembly GCF_056163025.1. Classification (NCBI taxonomy): domain Eukaryota; kingdom Viridiplantae; phylum Streptophyta; class Magnoliopsida; order Poales; family Poaceae; genus Triticum; species Triticum urartu. The sequence goes on along the minus strand of NC_141876.1, from coordinate 140,504,243 downwards.
GGTAGTGTCCGGACACTCTATTTGGGGTCCGAAGAATGATTTGTACATCTCCTCGTGCGTTAGGCCGAGGAAATTCTGAATAGTGCACGGTCCTTCCGGGTTGAATTCCCACATGCGAAGGGGCCGGCGTTTGCAAGGCTGGACTCGACGAACCAGCATGACTTGCATCACCATAACCAGACTGAAATCTCCCTCGAAGAGATCTCGGATGCGGCTCTGCAGTATGGGCACGTCCTTGGCTGGGCCCCAGCTCAGCCCCCTGCTGATCCATGACATCAGTTGTGGTGGAGGGCCCGAGCGGAAGGTGGGGGCGTCTACCCACTTGGCACTTCGGGGAGCTATGACGTAAAACCACTCCCGTTGCCACAGTCCGGACACCTCTGGAAAGGAGCCCTTCGGCCATGGAGCGCCAGCAATTTTGCTTATTAGAGCACCTCCGCACGCTGCGTACTGCCCCTCGACCATCTGCGGCTTCACATCAAAGGTCTTGAGCCACAGGCCGAAGTGAGGGGTAATGCGGAGGAAGGCCTCACAAACGACAATAAATGACAAGATGTGAAGGAGGGAATCCGGGGCTAGGTCGTGAAAATCCAGCCCGTAATAGAACATAAGACCCCTAACAAAAGGATCCAGAGCGAGGCCTAGTCCTCGGAGGAAGTGGGAGACGAACACAACGCTCTCGTTGGGTTCGGGAGTAGGGATGACCTGCCCTCGGGCGGGCAGCCTATGCGAAATTTCGGCGGTCAGGTATCTGGCCTCCCTCAACTTCTTGATATCCTCCTCCGTGACAGAGGAAGGCATCCATCGGCCTTGAAGGCTGGATCCGGACATGATTGAAGGTCCGAAGCACCTGACCTGGGCTTTGGGTGTTAGAACTCGAGGTGGGGGAAGGATTCGATTGAGCACGGGAGGGAAGAATTAAAAGCCTTGTCTCTTTATAAAGAGGGTGAATATCAAGCGTCCTCCTCGTGACCGTTTGGGACTTGCCTAAAATCTAGGAGTCCCAGGCACGGTTGGGTTACCCACGTCTGTATTAATGAGAATCCCGTAATAAGGGGAACACGATCTCTGCTTTGACAAGACATGTCAAGAAACCGCCTCACGTTATGTGCGGGGCTGGTTAAGGAAAAACGGTTCGAATAATTATCGGGCCATGGCATGATGTCATGCTACCAAAATGTGTCAGCAGATTGGATTTGTGGAAATATTATTCTCTCTACAGTGGTATGTGGAACTTATTTTGCAGGGTCGGACACTATCCTTGTATTCGAACTCTTCTGTGGTGTATTCGGAGGAAGAACCCGCCTTGCAATGTCGAAGACAACACTGCGCGCCGGACTCATCATCATTGAAGCCTAGTTCAGGGGCTACTGAGGGAGTCCTGGATTAGGGGGTCTCCGGACAGCCGGACTATATCCTTTGGCCGGACTGTTGGACTATGAAGATACAAGATTGAAGACTTTGTCCCGTGTCCGGATGGGACTCTCCTTGGCATGGAAGGCAAGCTAGGCAATACGGATATGTATATCTCCTCCTTTGTAACCGACCTTGTGTAACCCTAGCCCCCTCCGGTGTCTATATAAACTGGAGGGTTTTAGTCCGTAGGACAACATACAATCATACCATAGGCTAGCTTCTAGGGTTTAGCCTCTCCGATCTCGTGGTAGATCAACTCTTGTACTACTCATATTATCAAGAATAATCAAGCAGGACGTAGGGTTTTACCTCCATCAAGAGGGCCCGAACCTGGGTAAAACATCGTGTCCCCTGCCTCCTATTACCATCCGCCTTAGACGCACAGTTCGGGACCCTCCCCGAGATCCGACGGTTTTTACACTGACAGAGGCCTTCAATGCCTTCAGCTCGGCCGATGCGTACATCCGAGCTGCTCGGGATGGACTTGCCAAAGCCACAGACTAGCATCTAAAAGATATGCAGGTAAGTGTAGATTTGATAATCATATACCAGTAGCCCCCGAGACTTAAAGCAGTTGATACAACTGATTTAAGGATCATGTATAATCAGGCAGTTATGGAGAAGAATAGCCTGTTGTCTCAAGAGCTGGAAAAGTGTCAGACTCAGCTAACTGTGGCTACCACCGAATTGGAAAAATACAAGGAGGCACCGCCTGGTAATGTTTCTCCCCATCAGAGAAAAAGTATAATCATATACCAGCAATATTAATACTGTTGTGTTTCTGCTGACAGACTCAGTAGAGCAACTGAAAGAGAAACTGAAGTTCGCCCGGGCTGGTGAACAAGAGGCCAAAAGGCAACATGCAGCAGGTGAACGTGTGCTGACGCGGGTCAGGGAGGAAAACAACAAGTTGCAGGATTCCCATACCCAACTGGGCGAAGAACTAAAAGATGTTTGAGCCAAGCTAGCTGACGCCGTCAAGGAGAATAGGAGGCTACAAGTCGGCATATTCAGTATGCTTTTCAAACTTGCCTCCCTATAATCCGGCGAGGGAAGGAACTGGTAGATTTATGTCTGCAGGTAAGCTGACTGGCCGTCCAGAAGAGGAAATGTCCGGATCTCAAGGTGACCTGCTACAAGAGCTGTCCCGGATGCACGAGCGAGTTCTGCAAGCAATGCGGAGTGTTGCCAAGGCTTTATGGACATTCGCCTCTCCTCCAAGAGGTATGGCGGAGCTCGTGGAGCTATTCAAAGGGGCACGGCGGCGTATTCGATTATGGAAGATATCTGCCTACCGAGAAGGTGCGCGAGAGGCCTAGGCCATGGTGAAGACACGGTACACCAAGCTTAATCCTAATCATATGGCCTGGGTCGGGCCTAAAGGGTCAGATGGAAAAGAAATTCCCATTAGTTTAGTATATGACCAAGTGAAGGTAGCCGCCACATATTCCCAACAGGATTGTAAGCTAGACAGCCTGATAGACGGCATAGAGGAAGAAGTTTTTGAGTCTAAATGACTATGTACTTTAATTGACAAATTTGTCCCTAGCCGGATTGTAAAACGATTGTCATGGCAGACCTTTTCGCTTCGACCTCTGGACCCGAAGGCTTGGAGTGTTTCCGAATACCCGCTTAGTAATATAAACTGGGGTATGCATGGAAACCAGACGTAGGGGTCATAGTTGCTTGAACAGACAAGTTGTATCCGGCTAGCTGTGTTATATCACATTGTAATTGTAAGAAACATCTTCCAGGGAGAATAGTTCTGTTAAGGGTTCCTTTCCTTGGGCGACTATGTGTTAGTATCCATGTCCGAACTGTGATCTGAAAAAACCGCAGTGTGAGTGACATCTGGGGGTTCATAGTGTAATGAGTGTAACACGTCTTTAGTCCGCCAACTGAATATTCCCTTAAGAACGCTAGCTTTCGGATTCACCCAGTCTGAGGTACACGTCCGGATGACCCGACAGTAATAATCACAGAGGTGCTTCCTTTATGACCTAGCCGAACTAACGGGAGCGTAGGGCATAAACACAGGAGCCAGGCAACCCAACTTGGCCAAAACTTAAGTCATAACGATGCATATAATGGCGAAGAAAAGGTAAATATGCGGAAGAGGACACATATGTGTTGAGCTTGATGCTCGGAAAACAATAATAAGCTTCTGTAAAAGAAGCCCCCAGGTATTATGAATGTATACATTTAAGGATGTGCACATCATAGGTGTGCGGTTTGACCGTACAAGAGCTAGAGAGCTAAAAAAGGTTAAAGAGAGAAAAAAGAAAGTAATGGAAACAAAGGGAGAAGACGACAAACAAAGAGTCCAGCTCTAGGCGTAGAATCTTCGGGGTCTGGCCGCGTTCCATGGGTTCGGCTCTAGGCGATTGTCTGATGCATCACGTAGGCGGTACACTCCTCCATTGAGAACTTCGTCAATGACGAAGGGACCCTCCAACTTGGGCTTGAGTTTGTCCTTTTTCTTCTCTGGCAAGCGTAGAATGAGTTTGCCAACATTATAGGTCTTGGCCCGCACTTCTCTGCTTTGATATCTGTGAGCCTGCTATTGATAAAATGCGGAACGGGATTTTGCGACGTCGCGCTCCTCCTTCAGGGCATCTAAGATGTCCTGCTGATCAAGCTCGGCCTCTCTCTCTTCATACATGCGCACTCGAGGTGAGTCATGAATAATCTCGCAGGGAAGCACAGCCTCTGCGCCGTACACCATGAAGAAAGGTGTGTATCCGGTAGTGCGATTAGGCGTGGTCCGTAGCCCCAGAGTATGGAGTCGATCTCCTCAACCCAGTGCTTGTCTGATTCTTTCAAAGACCGCACTAATCTAGGCTTAATGCCGCTCATAATAAGACCATTAGCTCGTTTGACTTGACCGTTTGTTTGTGGATGATAGACCGAGGCGTCATCGAGTTTAATGACCAATTTAGCACACCAGGATTTTACTTCATCGGTTGTGAAATTGGAGCCGTTATCGGTGATGATGTTCTGTGCGACACCATAACGGTGCACGACACCGGATATAAAGTCGATCACCGATCCAGCTTCGACTATTTTCACTGGTTTTGCCTCTATCCACTTGGTGAATTTATCTGCCATGACTAGCAGATATTTTTTCTTATGGCTCCCTCCTTTAAGGGGTCCCACCATATCAAGCCCCCAGACCGCAAAAGGCCAAGTAATGGGGATTGTTTGTAGTGCCGTAGGCGGCATATGGCTTTGATTGGCGAAGAGTTGGCATCCAACACAACGTTGGACTAAGTCTTGGGCGTCTGCTCGGGGCGTCTGCTCGGGCCGTCGTCTAGAAGAATCATGTACAGAAGGCCTTACTTACAAGGGCCTGAGCTGCAGCGTGGTGACCGCCGAGGCCAACATGGATTTCAGCCAGGAGCTGTCGTCCTTCTTCTTCGGAGATACATCTTTGAAGGACTCTGGTAGCACTTTTCTTGTAGAGCTCTCCGTCATGGACCTTGTAGGCTTTTGAGCGCCAAACAATGCAGCGAGCCTCATTCTAGTCCACCGGGAGCTCTCGCCTATTAAGGTAGGCCAAGAATGGTTCGGTCCATGGGGTAATTACTGCCATTATTAGATGGGCTGATGGTGTTATTTCGGTGGCTGAGCCCCCAATGATATCGGCATTGTGTTTGGGATCTAGGGGTGTGGTCAGATATGGACTAGTGTTGCCGCACTCATCCTGCCATACCATGGATGGCTTGAAGAGCCTTTCCAAAATTATGTTAGGCAGGACGGGATAACGCTTGGCGCCCATGCGAGTGAGGACATCCGCCGTTTGATTACTCTCTCGAGCCACGTGATGGAACTCGAGTCCCTCGAACCGTGATGATATTTTGAGTACGGCGTTACGATAGGCCGCCATCTTTGGGTCCTTGGCATCGAAGTCTCCATTTATCTGGGATATTGCAAGGTTTGAATCCCCGCGCACCTCCAGGCGTTGTATGCCCATGGAGGTAGCTATCCGAAGACCGTGCAATAAGGCCTCGTATTCAGCTGCATTGTTGGAGTCTATGTATAATATTTGGAGCATGTACTGGATTGTGTCTCCAGTGGGGGACGTTAAAACGACGCCAGCTCCTAAACCGGCCAGCATTTTAGAGCCATCAAAGTACATGGCCCAGTTGGAATATGTGACGTACTCTCTAGGGAGTTCGGCCTCTGTCCATTCATTAAGTGGTACTTTGGAAGCCACTGTAATCAAGCACTCTTGGAAGTAGTGTCGTAGCTTCCGGGATGCCATGAATACCGCATATGCTATCTTTTGGTAATGAGGGTACCAGGATTTGTATGGTGTAAGGACAGTGGATACATAGTATACCGGTTTCTGGAGTGGGAACTTGTGTCCGTCCTCCTCTCGCTCAACGACGAGCACTGCGCTCACCACCTGGTGCGTTGTAGAGATGTATAATAACATTGGTTCGCCGACGTTTGGCGCGGCCAGGATCGGGTTGCTTGCTAAAAGAGCCTTTATTTCCCCCAGTCCGGCCGTTGCCGCTTCCGTCCACTCGAAGTGGTCGGTACGTCGGAGAAGGCGATAAAGTGGCAACGCTTTTTCTCCTAGTCTGGAGATAAAGCGGCATAATGCTGCCACACATCCGGCTAGTTTCTAGACCTATTTGAGGTCGGTTGGCGTGGACAATTGTGACAAAGCTCAAATTTTGGCTGGATTTGCCTCAATTCCTCTATTGGAAACGATGAAGCCCAACAGCTTTGCGGCGGGAACGCCGAAAACACATTTTTCTGGATTGATTTTAATGTCATATGTTCGGAGATTGTCAAATGTGAGACGCAAGTCGTCTATTAACGACTTGACGTGTTTAGTTTTGATGATGACGTCATCCACATGTGCTTCCACTGTTTTGCCAGTTTGCTTTTCCAGGCATGTTTGAATCATGCGTTGGTAGGTGGCGCCGGCGTTTTTAAGCCCAAAGGGCATAGTGTTGAAGCAAAAAGGCCCGTATGGGGTGATGAATGTCGTTGCGGCTTGATCGGATTCCTTCATCTTAATTTGATGGTATCCGGAGTATGCGTCGAGGAAACATAGTGAGTCGTGTCCTGCAGTGGCATCAATGATCTGATCGATGCGGGGGAGGGGGAAGGGATCCTTAGGGCAAGCCTTATTGAGGTCTTTGAAGTGGACGCATAGGTGCCAGGATTTGTCCTGTGGTACCATCACTAGGTTTGCTAGCCAGTCCGGGTGTTTTATTTCTCTGATGAATCCGGCCTCGATTAACTTGGCGAGCTCCTCCCCCATGGCTTGTCGTTTAGGTTCGGAAAAGCGCCGGACTGTTTGCTTGACCGGCTTATATCCCTTCAATATATTGAGGCTGTGTTCGGCCAGCCTGCATGGGATTCCTGGCATATCAGAAGAGTGCCAGGCAAATATATCCCAGTTCTTGCGCAGGAACGTTCGTAGTGCGGCGTCAACCGTTGGGTCCAGCTGTGCCCCGATGGAAGCTGTCTTCTTGGGGTCCGTCGGATGGACTTGGAATTTGACTATTTCATCTGCTGGTTTGAAAGAGGTGGATTTGGGACGCTTATTGAGGATTAAGTCGTCCTTGTCCACCATGGAGCGTAGTGCGGTTAACTTTTTGGCCACGAGAGCCTCAGACAGTGCCTCGAGGGCTAGGGATGCTGTTTTGTTTTCGGCATGAAGGGCTATGTCCAAATCACTAGCAAGAGTGATAATGTCATTGGGCCCGGGCATCTTGAGCTTCATATACCTGTAATGAGGTATAGCTTGAAAGCGTGTGAATGCATCTCGCCCAACAGGGCATGATATCCGCTGTTGAAAGGGGCCACTTGGAAGGTTATCTCTTCGGACCGATAGTTCTCCGGCGTGCCAAATACCACATCGAGTGTAATTTTCCCCGCGCATCATGCCTCCCGACTGGGAATGATCCCTTGGAAGGTTGTATTACTATGCTTGATGCGTCTCCTGTCTATTTCCATTTTATTTAGTGTATCCTCGTAGATGAGGTTTAATCCGCTGCCACCGTCCATGCGCACTTTAGTGAGTCGAAAGCCGTCCACAATTGGATTGAGGACCAAGGCGGCTGGTGCCCGGACTGACCGGATTTTTGGTTCATCACTGGCATTGAAAGTTCTGGTCGTGTCGTTCCGAGGATTTATTGTTGCGACTTGGCAGACTTCGGCGAGGTCGCGGAGTGCCCTCTTGCGCCGATTGTTTGAAGCAAAAGTCTCGAAGACTGTCAATACTCTATGGTCGTTGTGTTTCGGGGGGAGTTGCTCTGCGGTGTTTTTGGTGAGGATATCCTCGCCGCTCTTGGCCACTTGCCAGAGTATCCAACATGCTCTAAGGCTGTGGGTTGGTATGGTATCCGGTGTTGTGTGTATTTTGCATGGCCTATCGAGCCATCCCACTAGAACGGTTCCGCATCCCGTGATGGGCTTCGATTTCTTTACTACTGGGTCGGGCGCCCCGCAAGGGTGCATCCTTTTTGCCTAGACGAGGGGTTGAGTGGAAACCGGTGGTTCCCAGTGATCTGCCTGAGCTTTCCAGGCGCTTTCCATTGTGCAGTACTTCTGTACTATGGTTGCCAAGTCAGCGAAGTGTGATACGTGACGGTGGTTGATGGCGTTGAGGATTCCTTCATCCGTGCAATTATTGCATAATACTGAGATCGTGTCTTCGTCACGGCAATCTTTAATCTTGTTTTTGACAAGGAGGAATCTAGAGCAAAAGTGATGGACTATTTCCTGAGACTGTTGTTGTATTCACATGAGGTCGTGCATATCTGGGTGGGTGGGTGGCTTTAGATCTGAATCCTGACCCAATTTGGGATCCGGAGTCTGAGGGATTTCCGAGCTTAACAGTTCGGGCTCGGGGATATCAACTGATTTTTCAGGTACGCCGTCCGATTCTAGGTTCAGAGGACGGTGTGTGTTGTTCTGCGGACGGGTATCCGGCTCTTCGATCTCGGAAATCCGAACATAGTTTGTCCTCAATATAGAGGAAGAGTTGTTGGCTTGCTCCTCTACTACCTCTATCTGAAGGGTGATCGGTGGAGATTTGATTTCTCTCTGATCGAGTTTAAGCCCAATCCGATCGTAGTCCGTAGCGACCCCCAAGGTGGCGATGCGATCGAGGAGCTCGTTTAAAGACAATAACTCTGTCGGATCCATCCGTTTGGAGTATTCAGGGTCAACACGAAGGCGATTTTCAATGACTCGAGAAGTCATCATCGGCCTAACGGCCGGACGGGCGGTCATGGTAAAGCCGCCCATCCGAAGGGTTTGGCCTGAGGCCAGGGCTCCTCCGGAGGTGATACTGTCCGCGATAACAAGGCGAGCCATCAACCCTGTCTTCGATGTCACAGAGGAACTCTCAATGAAAGCACCAATGTCAGTGTCAAAACCGGCGGATCTGGGGTAGGGGGTCCCGAACTGTGCGTCTGAGGTTAATGGTAACAGGAGACAAGGGACACGAAGTTTTACCCAGGTCCGGGTCCTCTTGATGGAGGTAATACCCTGCGTACTTCTTGATTAATATTGATGAGTATGGGGGTTACAAGAGTTGATCTACCACGAGATCGTAATGGCTAAAACCCTAGAAGTCTAGCCTATCTGATTATGATTGCCTCTACGGACTAAACCCTCCGGTTTATATAGACGCCGTAGGGGACTAGGGTTGTACAAAGTCGGTTACATAGAAAGGAAATAGTACATCCGGCCACCTAGCTTGCCTTCCACGCAAAGGAGAGTCCTATACAGACATGGGAGAAAGTCTTCTATCTTGTATCTTCATGGCCCAATAGTCCGGCCCACGTCACACAGGCCGGACGCCCGAGGACCACTTAATCCAGGACTCCCTCAATTATCATTCGCAACAAGGCCCGTTCGGTAGCACAAGGCTACTCCCAGGTCGAGGGTATCGACTACGGTGAAAGCTTTGCTCCCGTTGATCCCCTTGAATCTATTCGTTTGTTTATTGCTTATGCTTCTCATCATAACTTCAAGTTGCAACAAATGGATGTGAAGAGTGCTTTTCTTAATGGTCCTATTAATGAGTTGGTATATGTCAAACAACCCCCGGGGTTTGAGGATCCCGAGTTCCCCAATCATGTTTACCAACTAGATAAGGCGCTCTATGTCCTTAAACAAGCCCCACGTGCATGGTATGAGCACCTTACCGAGTTGTTGCAAGATCGTGGGTTTGAAATTGGGAAAATCGACCCCACTCTTTTTACTAAGAAGGTCAAAGGGGAGTTGTTTGTATGCCAACTATATGTTGATGATTTTATCTTTGGTTCCCCTAACAAAGCTTTCAATGAGGAGTTTGCCGCTCTCATGACCTCGAAGTTCAAGATGTCCATGATGGGAGAGTTGAAGTTCTTTCTCAGGTTTGAAATCAAACAAAGAAGAGAAGGAACCTTCATCAACCAAGCCAAGTACACTCAAGACATGCTCAAGAGATTCAACCTAAGTGATGCCAAGCCGGCTTCCACTCCAATGCCCGTCAAATGCCAACTTGACATAGATCCCAATGGTAAAGCGGTGGATCAAAAGGTATATCGTTTCATGATTGGCTCCTTGCTTTACCTTTGTGCATCTAGACCGGATATCATGTTGAGTGTGGGAATTTGTGCACGGTTTCAAGCCGCACCTAAGGAAAGCCACTATGTGGCGGTCAAGCGAATCTTTCGATATTTAGCTCATGCCCCAAACTTCGGCTTATGGTACCCAAGAGGAGCTAACTTCGACCTTGTGGGATTTTTGGACTCGGATTGGGCGGGAGACAAAGTGGATAGGAAGTCAACTTCCAGAGGGTGCCAATTTCTTGGTTGCTCTTTGGTGAGTTGGTCCTCTAAGAAGCAAAGTTGTGTGTCTCTCTTGTCCACCGAAGCGGAGTATGTGGCCGCCGGTAGTTGTTGTGCTCAACTTATATGGATGAGGCAAGCTTTAAAGGATTACGATGTCATTTGTGACAAAGTGCCTCTTTGGTGTGACAATAAAAGTGCCAACAAGATTTCTCTCAACCTGGTGCAACACTTCAAGACGAATCACATTGAGATTCGGTATCACTTCATCCGGGATCACATTAGGCAAGGGGGGATCGAGCTCAACTATGTCAACACTCATGATAACCTTGCAGATATTTTCACGAAGCCCTTGGATGAAGCAAGATTTCGCGAGTTAAGGCATGAGCTAAATATCATTGATTTGAGCAATGTGGCTTGAACCTTTGCACACCCCAATAGGGGGAGTGTTGTTCTCTCAATGAACTCACCCTCCCCCATTATGCATAAATTGATCAACTCTTTCACATTATCCATTTTATGGTACTTGTGCTTCAAATACGAGTTTTGGTCATGGGCCCAAGGATAATTCTTCGCGGTGCCATACCAATTGACTCGGCTCCAGCCACCGCCCTCTCTCTTTGAGAGGTTTTGGTTCGTGTTTGGTCCTCGTTGTCTTTTTGCCTTCTTGTGAGCCGTGTTTGTGTTTGATTTGCTTTGTGTGTGGTCGTTTGCGGGTTCGGTTGCTTGAAGTTTGCATTGCAAAGGCCGTGTTTTTTTGTTGTTGTCAAAACAAGCACTTTCTTGGGTTTGCGGTACTACCGTGGCAAGCCACGGTACTACCGCTAGAGATGGGTGGCTCCTATGCTTGCACAGCTGCACCCACGGCACGGTACTACCGCTTCCATCGCGGTAGTAATTTTTTACTGCCGTTGGAAGAGCGGTACTACCACCTTGTGTGCGGTACTTCCGCCCGAGCGGTACTACGCGCTATCGCGAGCGTGTGGGGGTTAAGAGCGGACAGGGGAGTTCCAACTCCCCCATACCCATTCATCTCTTCCCCTCACAGCGTCTGTCTCTCCTGCCCAAGAACGGCGTTGGAGGACCTCGCCGGATCTCCATCTTCGGCCAGTCTCCTAGCATTCCAACCGGTGGGATCGATCCTCACCTCGCCCTCTTGCCATGGAACCCGGTATCTCCCTTAGTCCCTCTCTCTTTGCCCCATTGTTTTGCTTCTAGGTTTTGGGAGATGCATGTGTAGTTCTTGTGATTTTTGGCCAAATCTTTGCAAGAGGAGATTATAGGAGAGTGCTAGTGCAGTAGATATGCTATTTGGTGTGTTGCAACAGTGTAGTTTTGATCAACGGTAGTACCGATCTAAATTTACGGATGTTCCTAGATCTGTTCTTGCGAAGATCCGTTATGTGCGGTACTACCGCTCCTCTTGAGCGGTACTACCGCTCGCTCCGCCACGCGCGGTACTACCGCTCATCCTCTTGAGCGGTACTACCGCCCGTGCGCGGAAATAAAATTTTACTTCCATTCTAAGCGTGGTACTACCGTGACAACCCGGTGCAGTACTACCGCGGCTAGAGCGGATGTAAAATTTTACTTCCACATTCTGGCCCCGTACTACCATTGACTTAAAAATTACTTTGTTTTGACCACCCAATCTCATTTGTACTTGTTTTGTTTGGTTGTTTCCTTAGTCTTTGCAATAATCCTTCTCGCTCTTCTCGTGTGTTTGTCTTGTGTGTCATAGGTAGTGGCTTCGGTTCCAATGCCAGGCGCTCGAATCCCAGCCATGACACGAGCTCCAAGCGTCTTCGCAACCAAGCTCCTGAGGGCTCCAGTGCCCCTCAACGCCGCGTCAAGTCCGCAGCTACCAAGATCAAGGAGCCAACTGTTGGCATGGATGAAATGCCTTAAGCGGAGTTTTTGATTCGAAGAAAGCTCAACCCCTACGTCAAGCCTAGAGAACTCAGCAGGGGCAATGACTTGTTTTGGACGAAGCAACAAAATCTCATCTTCTTAGATGTGATCAAGGCCAAGCAGAACATCTATGTACCAGTTCAGTGGATTGACATGGACCATCTGAAGAAGAACCGGGCATATTTTGGTGAGACTCTAGATTTGGTGGAGCAGTTTGGTATTGAGGACATCATCACTTTCCATCTTGACTTTGACCCGGAGTTGGTGGCTCAGTTCTTTGCTTCTGTCCACTTCCACACGGATGAGAAGCGGACCATGACTTGGATGACAAATGGAAAGAGTATGTATGTTGAGTGGAAGGAGTTCATGGCTATGTTGAACATTCATGATGAGGGGCTTGATGTGCCCGTTGGTGCCCGCCCACATGCCAACCCAGAGTCTGCTAACAAGAACAAGCTTCAACCCTTTCTTGTTGAGAAGACCCTCCCCAGTGGCAAGAAGTCTTTTGTGTTGAACCCATTTCTTGACATCATGCACCAGATCTTCCGCAACTCTCTTTTTCCTTGCATAGGCGACAAGGACAAGGTGCACTCCTATCTTGTGGACATGATGCTCATATGTCAGGAAGCGCGTCTCCAACAACCTGAGCCACTTGATGTCTCTCATATCATGTGGAGTGAGCTTCAATTTGCGGTGTTCCATCGGAAGGTGCCCATCTATGGACCTTATCTGTTCCTCTTGATCTCGAAGACTTGGGAGAAGCTCTTTCCGGGTGAAGAGTTTCTTGCTCCCAACTAGATTCGCCATGAGCCCATTAAGCTATGCCAGAAGTGAAGGAAATATGCCCTAGAGGCAATAATAAAGTTGTTATTTATATTTCCTTATATCATGATAAATGTTTATTATTCATGCTAGAATTGTATTAACCGGAAACTTAGTACATGTGTGAATACATAGACAAACAGAGTGTCCCAAGTATGCCTCTACTTGACTAGCTCGTAAATCAAAGATGGTTAAGTTTCCTAACCATAGACATGTGTTGTCATTTGATGAATGGGATCACATCATTAGAGAATGATGTGATGGACAAGACCCATCCGTTAGCTTAGCATAATGATCGTATAGTTTTATTGATATTGCTTTATTCATGACTTATACATATTCCTCTGACTAGGAGATTATGCAACCCCCGAATACCGGAGGAACACTTTGTGTGCTATCAAACGTCAGAATGTAACTGGATGATTATAAAGATGCTCTACAGGTGTCTCCGATGGTGTTTGTTGAGTTGGCATAGATCAAGATTAGGATTTGTCATTCCATGTATCGGAGAGGTATCTCTGGGCTCTCTCGGTAATGCTCATCACTATAAGCCTTGCAAGCAATGTGACTAATGATTTAGTTGCGGGATGATGTATTATGGAACGAGTAAAGAGACTTGTCGGTAACGAGATTGAACTAGGTATGATGATACCGACGATTGAATCTCGGGCAAGTAACATACCGATGACAAAGGGAATGGCATATGTTGTTATGCGGTTTGACCGATAAAGATCTTCGTAGAATATGTAGGAGCCAATATGAGCATCCAGGTTCCACTATTGGTTATTAACCGAAGATATGTCTCGGTCATGTCTACATAGTTTTCGAACCTGTAGGGTCCACACGCTTAACGTTCGATGATGATTTCTATTATGAGTTATGTGATTTGATGACCGAAGTTTGTTCAGAGTCCCGGATGAGATCACGGACATGAAGAGGAGTCTCAAAATGGTCGAGAGGTAAAGATTCATATATAGGACGATGTTATTTGGACACCGGAAGTGTTCCAGGTGATACCGGGTCACCGGAAGGGGTTCCGGGCAACCCTCGGCAAAGATATGGGCTTAATGGGCCAAGTAAGGGAACACACCAGCCCACAAGGGGCTGGTGCGCCCCCTATAGGGCCAGCCATGTGGGGAGAAAGGGAAAGGAGAGGAGGAAAAGGAAAGTATGAAATAGGACTCCTACTTCCTTCCCCTCCCCCCTCCTTCCTTTCCCCCTTTTCCAAATATGGTAAGGGGGGCCCGAATTGGACTAGGGGCCCAAGTAGGATTCCTCCTACTTGGGCGCGCCCTAGGCTGCCTCCCTCCCTCTCCCTCCTTTATATACATGGGGAGGGCACCCCTAGAACACACATCAATTGTTCCTAGCCATGTGCGGCGCCCCCTCCATAGTTAACACCTCGGTCATATCGTCGTAGTGCTTAGGCGAAGCCCTGCGCCGGTACCTTCATCATCACCCCCGCCACGCCATCGTGCTGATGGATCTCTCCCTCGTCCTCAAATGGATCAAGAGCTTGAGGGACGTCATCGTGCTGAACATGTGCTAAACATGGAGGTGCCGTACGGTCGGTACTTAGATCGGTTGGATCGTGAAGACGTTCGACTACATCAACCGCGTTACTAAACACTTCCGCTTTCGGTCTACGAGGGTACATGGACACACTCTCCCGTCTCATTGCTATGCATCTCATAGATAGATCTTGCGTGATCGTACGCAAAATTTTGAAATACTACGTTCCCCAACAGTAGCATCCGAGCCAGGTCTATGCATAGATGTTATATGCACGAGTAGAACACAATGAGTTATGGGCGATAATAGTCATACTGCTTACAGCAACCTCTTACTTTGATTCAGCGGTATTGTGGGATGAAGAGGCCCAGACCGACATTACATGACCGTGTGCATGAGACATGTTCTACCGACGTGCTTCGCACACAGGTGGCTAGCGGGTGTCTGTTTCTCCAACTTTAGTTGAATTGAGTTTGAGTACGCCTGGTCCTTGTTGAAGGTTAAAACAGCACACTTGACAAAAAATCGTTGTGGTTTTGATGCGTAGGTAAGAACGGTTCTTGCTAGAAGCCCGTAGCAGCCACATAAAACTTGCAACAACAAAGTAGAGGACGTCTAACTTGTTTTTGCAGGGCATGTTGTGATTTGATATGGTCAAGACGTGATGAGATATAAATTGTTGTATGAGATGATCATGTTTTGCAACCGTTATCGGCAAATGGTAGGAGCCATATGGTTGTCGCTTTATTGTATGAAATGCAATCGCCATGTAATTGATTTACTTTATCACTAAGCGGTAGCGATAGTCATAGAAGCAATAGTTGGCGAGATGACAACGATGCTACGATGGAGATCAAGGTGTCAAGCCGGTGACGATGGTGATTGTCGTGGTTTTGTCACGGCAGATGTCCTAGAGAAAGGACTTAGTCATGGAGCCATCGCGACGGGTTAGCTTGAAGGGGTTAAAGCGGACACAAGGACGCAAGAGAGTTTATACTAGTTCGGCCCCTTCGATGAAGGTAAAAGCCTACGTCTAGTTGTGATGGAATTGATGGGGTTTCGATGACTAGGGAGCAAACAAGCTTCGCCTATGTCTCGAGTTGTTGTCTGTTGTCCTTGAACCGCCGCCGGGTCGTCCCCTTATATACACGGGTGACGCCCGTCGATTCACAGAGTCCCAATACCGGCTCATAGATGTGTCCGGTTTGGTCTCTACTTATTCCTAACTTATAATACAAGTTAAATACCAATGCCGGTTTACGGCTACAGGCCTTGAACCGACTATGGGCCTTGAGCTCTCATCTTCCTTCTTGGGCTTTAACATAATTAACTACTGATGAAGTTAACCCGGCCCAGATAGGCCGATTTACGCCCAGTAGTAATATCCCCAACATTAGGCCCCAGATTGATTTGAACAGGTTCATGTCAATCCTTAGCAAAAATCTTCATCTTCAACATCTTCTTGTAGTTTGTTGAACCGCCGTGATGTCATCTTCTCTGGTCGTTGTAAACCGGCGTGACGTCACCTGTTATAAAGAACCTTATCCATGATACCCCCTTTTGTTTTTTTTTGTTTAATAGGTTTGCGACAATTAAGGCGACAACTTCGTTTCCAAACCCACGGTCCCTTGATTTTCGCGCCTGACTCATGTCCCTTGCCTTATAAATAGGACCGAAGGGTCATTTCTTTTTCCCCTTCGTGCCCTTATGCTTCGTCTTCCCCGCGTCGTCCAACTTCGGAGCTCCGCCGCCGTCGACGACCTCTGCTCCAACCTTGGCCGCTGCATCACCCTGATTGTACTAGAGCATCGCGGCGACCTTCTGTTTCTTCCTCGGCTCTGGTGAGTTCTTCACCTTTTCCTCCGTAGATCCGTTCTAGGGTTTCCAAGTTCTTCAGTGTTCATCGTCTGCTTCGTACTCATATGATAGATCCTAGATGAACCTGTGAACCTTTGCTCTGTGTAGCGGTAGTTCTTAGCATCCGCCTTTACTTATATGCCTCAAGATCATAGATCTACCTGTATCTCTGCCCATTGATTCGGTACTGTTCTTTTTTGAACCTAGAATATTTTCCTTCTTTTCTGAACTTGCTTCAGATCCGTCGCTATAGAGAAATCTTGTGAAATCTGTTTCTGTATACTTATCTATCCGCAATCTCAACTGTTTCAATGCTTAGATCCGGCGGTTTAACTTTGTAGAAAAATTGCCAAACCGGTATATACCATTAGTCCCCTTGTTGAACCGCCAGATGATGTTGCTTCATAAAACTCCGGTTCAGATAGTTCTGTCTCCGGTTTAAAAGTGCCCATACCAACGTACCTTGATCAAATGCATTTTTGAACCGGGATCTTCTACCTTGTAGATTCCATCATGGCCAAGCAAGTATATGAGTGCAATTGGGTTCCTTCTCGCGTCATAGAGGATCAACTGGACGATTTAGTCCTGATTGGCGCTTTAGGCAGCAAAGATACCATCCATTGGAGGGCTCCTGGCAAAGAATTCCCTCCCACACCTCGAGAAGGAGAGGTTGTTGTTTTCATAGATCACTTAGCCCGGGGCTTTAAGCCGCCCGGTTCCAAATTTTACCGGGATGTTTTAGCCGATTTCCAACTCCATCCGCAAGACACTGGCCCCAACTCTGTTACAAATATGTTCACTTCCAAGTGCTTTGTGAGGTGTTCTTTCAAGAGGAGCCCACAGTGGAATTGTTCAGAGACCTTTTCCATCTAAACCACCATACTGAGTTTACTGATGGCTCTAACACGGATTTGGGTGGCATGGCGATTCAGAAAAGGAAAGAGGTCACATACCCTCACGCCAAGCTGCACAGTCACCCCAAGGAGTGGAATCAGACATGGTTCTACTGCAAAGACACCTCCCCTGCTGGTGAGAATCCCTTGCCTGGCTTTCGTCCGGAGCGGCTCAGCAATACACACCCTTTTCCTCAAAGATTGACTGCCCAGGAGAGAAGCAAATATGCTCCCCAGCTGTCAAAGCTCAGAGCCTTTATGGCCAACGGTTTAACAGGGGTTGATCTCGCTCGCTGTTGGATATCATGGAGCATACTGCCCCTTAGTCAGCGCTCCGGTTTGATGTGCGAGTATACTGACAATGTTGATGACCCACTGCGACATTCAAAACTCCAGCTCTCCGATGAAGAAATCACAGAAGCTGTGCATAAGATACTGAATGAACCGGAACACGTCTGCGCTAGAACCGGCCTGCTTCCCTTCTGTGCCACCAACAAACCGCCAGCTGTAAGACTTTGATTTTTCTATTTGCTGATTCTGTTATTGATATGTCTGGTCATTGTTTTTAATATCAGTGTCTGCATAATCAGGGCAATGATCCGTTTTGGAGCAAAAAACTACCGCAGGAGAAACCAGAAAAATCAGACAAACCGGAAAGAGCAACCCGGAAAAAGACTAAAGCTGTGAAGAAGACTGCCCACAAGAAAAGAACCACTGCATCTTCTAATCCGGCCGTTGATGATGATGTAGATAATCCGGACTTTGAGGTAGAGCTTGACTCACTTGGTTTATTTTTCATACGTCTTATTAATGATGATATTTGTCAGGATGATGCCGAAGCCAGCCACACGGATGTTGCAGAGGTAATTATTCTCTCTTCCGATTCAGAAACTTTGCCTTCACAAAAAATCCGTCAGGCAAACCGGAAAGTTAAATTTTCTCATCCTATTGCTTATTTGGATCCTAAACTTCTTATGAAGACCCAACAACACGAAGCTCGCCGCACCACCCGGCACAGCGGCCAGGTAGTTACCTCCGCCGGTTTACCGAACAGTCCGGTTCGGAAACGCCATTCCGAGGTCTCTAATTTGCTTGTCAGTGCTTGTCCTAAAGCGGGCTGCTTTCGTCAACCTCTTAATCCGTCTGACTCTGATTACCAGGTTACTTCCCACTCATCTTCTGGCGAGTCATCGGCTACTCAGCTCCCACCACTCAAAACGGTGCTTGGGTAAGCTATACTTATTGTGATGTTTGCAGTACATTACCTTAGAACATATGTTGTATTTGATTTTGTTATTCTTCTCAGGGCCAAACCTAGGCCAAGCAAGAAGGCCCGCCTGGACAAAGCGGCCGAAGAAGATGTCATTCTTGAACCAGGCAAGACACCCAATCTTGAAGCGGCTATTCCTGAGGATATACCCAACGATCCACCGCAGCAGGACGATGATCTTATTGCTGATGAGAAACCTACTGACGCCTTAGGTCCTGTCAATCAGCCCACAGGTTCCATCCGGATTGAAAATTCCACCGGTCCAGCAAAACCTACTAACAAGCCAATAGCCCCAGTGCAAACCGGCGGTACCCAGGATGATGAGGTTGTCATTACTAGCACTGGCCATACTGAGCCAAGCAATCCTGTCGCTTTATCCAAACATTCTGCCAAGGAAGAATTTGCTACTTTTGGCAAAGGCAAGTGGAACGCTGATCTGACGACTTACGCTGCTCTGAACGCCCAAGATATCCATTCCGGCTATCTGAACCGGCTGTATACCAGCCGTGACTACGAAGCCGGTCTGGTTAATATGTTGAAAGATAAATATGAGGTAACTTCCATATGCTCCTTCCTGCTTGTATGCTTCCATTCTTGCTGACTCTCCTAGCCCCCAAGGGCCGGTTTGAAATATTCTTTCAAACCGGGACTTAATAATATAAATCTTGATGCTTTGAAATTTGCTGATGTAGCCCCCAAGGGCCGGTTCAACTTAGCATAGTTAAACCGGTACTTTAAGTAATTGAAACTGCCGCATCAGAATATATATGATCAAATAGCCATTAGCCCCCAAGTGCCAAGTTGAATGCTTGTATTGATCTTGGGACTTTGTAAACAATTGAAAGATGAAGATCGAATATGCATTAGCCCCCAAGTGCTAAGCGCATAACTTGTTATGTGGTTGGTACTTGAATCCTTCTACCGATTTGTTGAAACATATATCTGTATGCATGCAGGCGGAGCTGAAGACGAAAGAAAACCAAGTCATCGATCTTCAAGAAAACCTAAAAACCCAACAGGCTGAAACCTCCAAAGCAAAAGAGGAATTGGCCAGTGCTTTAAGCGCCATGGAACAACTTAAGGAGAACTTCAAGAAGAAACGGGTGGATTGGGCCACTGAAAAGTCCGCTTTGATCAAACGAGCAAAGGATGCCGAGGTTGCACTAAAACCAGTGACGGATGAAATGACCAGCATAAAGCGGCACGTTCATGCCATGACCACTGCTATCTTTGGTAAGCCAGCTTGCCTTCTGAATTGGCTCTGCCTTCTTACAGAGTCGCCGGTTTATTAACCCTTTATGGTATTTCAGGGACACGCATTGGTCACTTGGGGTCAGATGTGCGGAAGAAATTGAAAGCCGCCTATACATTGGTTGAAAAATTGTATACTGGTGCCCATCGGATCATCTGTACCGCGTCTCATAACAAACCGGCGCCCACTTTGATTCAAGATACTTTGATGAAACTGTCAGTGCTTCCTGCCCGGGTTGAAGAGCTGAAGAAATCTGCTGCTCGAACCGGTGCAATCAATGCCTTAATCCGGGCAAAAGCCTGGGTGCTGGATTTTGATCCTATTGAAGCGGCTCAGGGCTATCCCAGCTTGAAGGAAGACGGGTCAGAATTTGGTGAAGCGGATCTGCGAGCAATAAACCGGGAGGTACGTCCACTAGCCTGTCAGTCGGCTGAGGAAGAAGACTCGTCTCATTATCAAGCACAATATGACAGTCAGAACAAGCGAATAGCTGCACCAATCCATGAATCGGAAAATCTGATCCCTCCAATCCATAAGCATAATTACGCTCCCGATATTGACCCGTCATTGCTGATCCATGATGAAGTTGTTTTTCAAGCATTAATGGGAATCGACTGGACAACTGTGGATTTCTAGCCACTGGGTAGAGAAACGGAAGCTGAAGCGGCGCAGGATGACCCACAACCATCAGGCCAGGCTGGTGGCCAAGCTTGAAGCGGAAGCCGGTTTTAAAACTGCCTCTCCTTTGTGAAAAACAATTATATTATTATGGGCACCATGTTGCCTTGTAATAGGCTAGCTGATACCTTTGATGTTGATATGCCTTCGTGCATAACTTGTTCTTCCTGTGGTAATGAACTTTCTAAAACACTTTCTGCCATCGTTGAGTGTGAAGTTGGCTTGGCCAACCTTGAAGCGGAGTTTTGCAAACCCACACTGTTGGAGGAGATAACAGCTCCTGTATATATATATGACGCTTGAATTGTTGACAGGAGCAATTGGTAGCCCCCAAGGGCCGGCTCATTATAATATGATGAGTCGGGTCTTCAATAAGACTAGTAAAAATGACTTTGAATTAGCCCCCAAGTGTCATGGTGCATGCTTGCAGCGACATGAGACTTGCATGTAATCTCAATTTGAATAATGTAGCCCCCAAGTGTCGGGTTGTAAGACTACAGCGACTCGGGACTATTCCTTCCATTGTAGAATAAATCATATCCCAATGCGTATAATATAATCCGGTATGAAAACCTTATTCATTCAACATCATAATGAAATTTCAGCCAAGTTTGAATAATATAACCCAATGATTTATAAGCGCATGATTCCAATGGCACAATCCAAATATATACTAGCGACTTGTTTTCCAAAGCCAGGCCGGTTTAACAAACCTGTTTCTGCATACAACAAGTTTAAAGTGTCCTGGCGGTTTACCGCCGGACGGGTCATAATACCCAACATATAACCCGGGTTTATAACCAAGGCTGCATTTAAGAATAATCAAATATGAAATATATCATACCTGTGACATTGAATCACATCGTTGGTTTTACCAACTTTTTGTAGTAAGGGTGATAACCCAAATCTTGAGTACTGATAACTCCTTCCATATTGTGCCGGTTTATAATAAAACCATGCCGGGTTGTGATAAACACCATGTTACTCCATAAGAGGATGTTAACAACAAGGATCAAACCGGGCAAATAGTCTCCGGATTGACGTGAACTGTGTTCCGTCAATTGATTGGTTAAAAAACTTTGTCGGTTTAAAAAACGCAATAAAAGCAAAAAAAACCCTTCAAAGAAAAGTGTGAAGCAAAAGCAACGACAAAAGCAATGATCAAATGGCGTTACCATGGCCAAACACGACCAAGCTCCCGTTAGGTCTAACTATGGTTCTAGTCAGCCAGGTCCCCAAATGAAACCGTGGCATTTATGCCGACCAAATGGCATGGTCATGGTTCGGGTTCGACCAAGCCCCCAAGTGATTCTGTGGCCTTAGGCCGATCAAGAGGCATGACTGGTTCAGACATGACCAAGTCCCCAAGTGATCTGGTGGCTCTCGCCTATCAAGAGGCATGGTATTGGTTCGGACACGACCAATCGTCCAAGTGATATAACATGATGCTTTTAGCAAAGCGAACTCAAGGGGTAAACCGGAGGCCGCTTTAGAGCAACTCCGTGTAACCTCACATGATGTAAAAGAATAGAGACCCCGCTTTATGAAGCAGAAGCCCCCAAGTGATCTATAATATGTCAGGCCAGTAAGGTGGGATACCCATGTTCGAACCGCGCATCGTGGCAGCAGGTCCTCTTTGGCACTTTTTAACTTTTTTGCAAGAGATAAATTCTTCTTGAACCAGATATTGAGAGCTTCAAAGCTTTGTGGGAGACATCTTTCCCTTGAACCGGATTTTAAACCAGAATCTTCATTTTTAGCCGGAAATTTTCTGACGGCTTTTAAACTCGAACTTGCGAGAAGTTAATTCCTTTTTGAACCGGAAATTCTTAAACCGGATTTGAGAGCTTCAGAGCTTTGTCGGAGAACAAATTTCCCTTGTACTGGATTGTAAACCGGAATCCTTTTCTGATGACCTGAAACTTCTTTATTGAGCTGGGATTTTGTAACTGTCATATACTTTCTAATCCGGAAATCTTCTGATAGCACGATGTGAATCCGGGACCGGGTTATCTTTCCCTCCAACGTATTGGGGTTCTTGACTTCACTGAAAACCGGCAACATTTGCTAAGTCATATCATTGTAGCCCCCAAGTCTCAAGGTGACTCGAGGAGTTGGCTTGAGATTCTCCATATTTGACCGTGATATAAACCGGCATAACTTGTATATCATTGGTGTTGACAGCACGATGTGAATCCACAGAAGGTTGAGGTGACTGCGGCGGGTTATAAATGATCCCGTATGAGCCGTGTCAGCAACTCGGCCAATGGTTCCTTCCAACTGGCTCCTTGAAGTTTAACCAAACTGTAGTAGCGGTGACTTGTGTGCATGTCCATTTGAACCATCCAGTGCAGACGATGGTTGATGATATTTTGCCTCCAATTTGTGGGAAGAAAGGCGGGTTACCCATGTTCATACTCAAGAAACAGCTCATGCAGACAGGAGCGGCCCGGTATGTTGATGTAGACCAGGCCGCGAGAGACGGACGACAAGGACGACCGCAACATCAGAGGCAGCTCGGACAGATGAGTCGGCCGCGGCATTGTAAACTGGTGCGGACGGGGAAGATCGGCACCGGTGTCGTAAACCGGCTCGGACGGGCGAGTTAATCGCGGGCGCGGTCCCGGCAAGCTGATGTAAACCGGGCCACGGGGACGGCGACCTTCTCACGTTCATTCACCGGGTGGTAGGACACGGACAAAACACCAGTGCAGAATGTTGCTAGCGCGTGCTCCGTGCCCGTAACATAACGCCTCATTTGTAATGAACAATTGCCCTGCATAAACAATATTACAGACCAAGGCAAAGATAAACTGCTCTTTGATAAAAATAATATGTGCTAATCAAATATATTTCATATGGGTGTCACCTGATGTGTTTAGGCCGGAAATAACCCGCCATGAAGTTGATGATAATTGTATGAAGCTGAAATTAATCACGGGTGAACCGGCCACAGTGTGGTAAACCGGTGCAAACGGGTGAGTCGGCCGTGATGTTTGTAAACCGGCGCGGACAATGAGTCGGCCGCATGCGTGGACGGATGTAAACCGAACAGTGGGGGCGGCGATTTGCATGTGTATCCGCCGAGCAACATGGCCCGGAAGAACGCCACTGCAAAACTATGACGGCACGCACTCCATGTCCGCGGTATAACAATACATTTGTCATAAATAATTATCCTGCATAAAAACATTGCAGCAAAAATAGATTGTTTTTTGACAAAAAACAATATGTGTTAAAAGTAGACTCGGATGAATATCACCTGATTTATCCGGACGACAAATGATCCGTGCGCAGGCTAGAATTTGATCGGACCAAATATCAGTGTAGATGTGCCATGCATGGCTGTTATTCTGTCTTTCTCTTCCTCTTTCTTTCCAATGATGGACAAGGCAGCTGCTCCTTTTTTTTAATCAGCCTGAGCAACTTTCGCAACCGATGATAGATCTTGCAATGGATAATGGAGTAGTAGCTGATAAAGAGATTCGGTTTCTCTGGTCGAAGATTCGTCACCGGAACAAACGACAGTCGCCCCGCGAAACTCCGATCCGTCCTCATAACTTCCTCCATGGATGACTCCCACGAAGGCACGCTTCATGGCTGGTTTAACCCGGGCGGATTGCGCACACTGAGCCGTCTCGACGAGGTCGGTGCAGATGTCCGGCTCAGGGCCTGGTTCACTGATCTTGCCAATGAAAACGTGAATGCTACCAAAGGGGACCCAGTACCCGTACTCAATTGAGCCGGCCTCGGGGCCCCAGCCTGCGTCGTCGATGTAGAGCTTGCCACGACGACTCTTAGTCATCCGGGCTACAGCGTAGCCCTCGAGTCCTTCAAAGCGGCCCTCCAAGAACCGGAAACCATCATCGATAGCCCCACGATGGGCTCCAACTGTCGTGGTTTTGTCACGGCAGATGTCCTAGAGAAAGGACTTAGTCATGGAGCCATCGCGACGGGTTAGCTTGAAGGGGTTAAAGCGGACACAAGGACGCAAGAGAGTTTATACTAGTTCGGCCCCTTCGATGAAGGTAAAAGCCTACGTCTAGTTGTGATGGAATTGATGGGGTTTTGATGACTAGGGAGCAAACAAGCTTCGCCTATGTCTCGAGTTGTTGTCTGTTGTCCTTGAACCGCCGCCGGGTCGTCCCCTTATATACACGGGTGACGCCCGTCGATTCACAGAGTCCCAATACCGGCTCATAGATGTGTCCGGTTTGGTCTCTACTTATTCCTAACTTATAATACAAGTTAAATACCAATGCTGGTTTACGGCTACAGGCCTTGAACCGACTATGGGCCTTGAGCTCTCATCTGCCTTCTTGGGCTTTAACATAATTAACTACTGATGAAGTTAACCCGGCCCAGATAGGCCGGTTTACGCCCAGTAGTAATATCCCAACAGTGATCATGACGGTGCTTTGGAGATGGAGATCAAAGGCACAAGATGATGATGGCCATATCATATCACTTATTTTGATTGCATGTGATGTTTATCTTTTATGCATCTTATTTTGCTTAGTACGACGGTAGCATTATAAGATGATCTCTCACTAAATTTCAAGGTATAAGTGTTCTCCCTGAGTATGCACCGTTGTTACAGTTCGTCGTGCCGAGACACCACGTGATGATCGGGTGTGATAAGCTCTACGTTCACATACAATGGGTGCAAGCCAGTTTTGCACACGCAGAATACTCGGGTTAAAGTTGACGGGCCTAGCATATGCAGATATGACCTCGGAACACTGAGACCGAAAGGTTGAACGTGAATCATATAGTAGATATGATCAACATAGTGATGTTCACCACTGAAAACTACTCCATCTCACGTGATGATCGGACATGGTTTAGTTGATATGGATCACGTGATCATTTAGATGACTAGAGAGATGTCTATCTAAGTGGGAGTCCTTAAGTAATATGATTAATTGAACTTTAATTTATCATGAACTTAGTCCTGATAGTATTTGCATATCTATGTTGTAGATCAATAGCTTGCGATGTAGCTCCCCGTTTATTTTTTATATGTTCCTAGAGAAAAATGAGTTGAAAGATGATAGTAGCAATGATGCGGACTGGGTCCGTGATCTGAGGATTATCCTCATTGCTGCACAGAAGAATTATGTCCTTGATGCACCGCTAGGTGACGGACCTATTGCATGAGCAGATGCAGACATTATGAACGTTTGGCAAGCTCGGTATGATGAATACTTGATAGTTTAGTGCACCATGCTTTACGACTTAGAACCGAGACTTCCAAAATATTTTGAACGACAAGGAGCATATAAGATGTTCCAAGAGCTGAAATTGGTATTTCAGACTCATGCTCGAGGCGAGAGGTATGAGATCTCTGACAAGTATTTTGCCTACAAGATGGAGGAGAATAGCTCAACCAGTGAGCATGTGATCAGAATGTCTGAGTACTACAATCGCTTGAATCAAGTGGGAGTTAATATTCTAGATAAAATAGTGATTGAGAGAGTTCTCTAGTCACTATCACCAAGTTACTGGAACTTCGTGATGAACTATAATATGCAAGGGATGACGAAAATGATTTCCCGAGCTCTTCGCGATGCTGAAATTGGCAAAGGTAGAAATCAAGAAAAGCATCAAGTGTTGATGGTTGACAAGACCAGTAGTTTCAAGTAAAAGGGCAAGGGAAATAAAGGGAACTTCAAGAAGAATGGCAAGCAAGTTGCCACTCACATGTAGAAGCCCAAAGCTAGAACCAAGCCTGAAACTGAGTGCTTCTACTGCAAAGGAAATGGTCACTGGAAGCGGAACTGCCCCAAATACTTGGCTGATAAGAAGGATGGCAAAGTGAACAAAAGTATATATGATATACATGTTATTGATGTGTACTTTACTAGTGTTCATAGTAGCCCCTAGGTATTTGATACTGGTTCAGTTGCTATGATTAGTAACTTGAAACATGAGTTACAAAATGAACAGAGACTAGTTGATGGCGAGGTGACGATGTGTGTTGGAAATGATTCCAAGGTTGATAAGATCACCATCGCACACTCCCTTTACCTTCGGGATTAGTGTTGAACCTACAATAAATGTTATTTGGTGTTTGCGTTGAGCATAATATGATTGGATCATGTTTATTGCAATACGGTTATTCATTTAAGTCAAAGAATAATTGTTATTTTGTTTACATGAATAAAACCTTATGTGGTCATACACCCAAGGTGAATGGTTTATTGAATCTTGATCGTAGTGATACACATATTCATAATATTGAAGCCAAAAGATGCAAAGTTAATAATGATAGTGCAACTTATTTGTGGCACTGCCATTTAGTTTATATTGGTGAAAGCGCATGGAGAAACTCCATGCTGATGGGCTTTTGGAATCACTTGATTATGAATCACTTGATGCTTGCGAATCATGCCTCATGGGCAAGATGACTAAGACTCCGTTCTCCGGAACAATGGAGCAAGCAACTGACTTATTGGAAATAATACATACTGATGTATGCGGTCCGATGAGTGTTGAGGCTCGAGGCGGGTATCGTTATTTTCTGACCTTCACAGATGATTTGAGCAGATAGGGGTATATCTACTTAATGAAAAACAAGTCTGAAACATTTGAAAAGTTCAAAGAATTTCATAGTGAAGTTGAGAATCATCGTAACAAGAAAATAAAGTTTCTACGATCTGATCACGGAGGTGAATATTTGAGTTACGAGTTTGTCCTTCATTTAAAACAATGTGGAATAGTTTCACAAACTCATGCCACCTGGAACACCACAGCGTAATGGTGTGTCCGAACATCGTAACCGTACTTTATTAGATATGGTGCGATATATCATGTCTCTTACCGATTTACCACCGTTTTGGGGTTATGCATTAGAGACAATTGCATTCATGTTAAATAGGGCACCATCTAAATCCGTTGAGACGACACCGTATGAATTGTGGTTTGGCAAGAAACCTAAGCTATCATTTCTTAAAAGTTTGGGACTATGATGCGTATGTGAAAAAGCTTCAACCTGATAAACTCGAACCCAAATCAGAGAAATGCGTCTTCACAGGATGTCCAAAGGAAACTGTTGGGTACACCTTCTATCACAGATCCGAAGGCAAGATATTCGTTGCTAAGAATGGATCCTTTCTAGAGAAGGAGTCTCTCTCAAAAGAAGTGAGTGGGAGGAATGTAGAACTTGATGAGGTAATTGTACCTTCTCCCGAATTGGAAAGTAGTTCATCACATAAATCAGTTCCAGTGATTCCTACACCAATTAGTGAGGAAGCTAATGATGATGATCATGAAACTTAAGATCAAGTTACTACCGAACCTCGTAGGTCAACCAGAGTACAGTCTGCACCAAAATAGACATGTGTTGTCATTTGATGAACGAGATCACATCATTAGAGAATGATGTGATGGACAAGACCCATCCGTTAGCTTAGCATAATGATCGTATAGTTTTATTGCTATTGCTTTCTTCATGACTTATACATATTCCTCTGACTATGAGATAATGCAACTCCCGAATGCCGGAGGAACACTTTGTGTGCTATCAAATGTCAGAACGTAACTGGGTGATTATAAAGATGCTCTACAGGTGTCTCCGATGGTGTTTGTTGAATTGGCATAGATCAAGATTAGGATTTGTCACTCCGTGTATCGGAGAGGTATCTCTGGGCCCTCTCGATAATGCTCATCACTATAAGCCTTGCAAGCAATGTGAAAAATGAGTTAGTTGTGGGATGATGCATTACGGAACGAGTAAAGAGACTTTCCGGTAATGAGATTGAACTAGGTATGTTGATACCGACGATCGAATCTCGGGCAAGTAACTTACCGATGACAAAGGGAATGACGTATGTTGTTATGCGGTTTGACCAATAAAGATCTTCATAGAATATGTAGGAGCCAATATGAGCATCCAGGTTCCACTATTGGTTATTGACCAGAGATGTGTCTCGGTCATGTCTACATAGTTCTCGAATCCGTAGGGTCCGCACGCTTAACGTTCGATGACGATTTGTATTATGAGTTATGTGATTTGATGACCGAAGTTTGTTTAGAGTCCCGGATGAGATCACGGACATGACGAGGAGTCTAGAAATGGTTGAGAGGTAAAGATTCATATATAGGACGATGGTATTTGGACACCGGAAGTGTTCCGGGTGATACCGGGTCATCGGAAGGGGTTCTGGGCAACCCCCGACAAAGATATGGGCTTAATGGGCCAAGTAAGGGAACACACCAGCCCACAAGTGGCTGGTGCGCCCCCTATAGGGCCAGCCACATGGAGAGAAAGGGAAAGGAGAGGAGGAAAAGGAAAGTATGAAGTAGGACTCCTACTTCCTTCCCCTCCCCCCTCCTTCCTTTCCCCCTTGTCCAAATATGGTAAGGGGGCCGAATTGGACTAGGGGCCCAAGTAGGATTCCTCCTACTTGGGCGCACCCTAGGCTGCCTCCCTCCCTCTCCCTCCTTTATATACGTGGGGAGGGCACCACTAGAACACACGTCAATTGTCCCTAGCAGTGTGCGGCGCCCCCCTCCACCGTTAACACCTCGGTCATATCGTCGTAGTGCTTAGGCGAAGCCCTGCGCCAGTAGCTTCATCATCACTGTCGCCACGCTGTCGTGCTGACGAAACTCTCCCTCATCCTCAACTGGATCAAGATCTTGAGGGACTTCATCATGCTGAACATGTGCTGAACACAGAGGTGCCATACATTCGGTACTTGGATCGGTTGGATCGTGAAGACGTTCGACTACATCAACGGCGTTACTAAACGCTTCCGCTTTCGGTCTACGAGGGTACATGGACACACTCTCCCGTCTTGTTGGTATGCATCTCATATATAGATCTTGCGTGATCGTAGGCAAAATTTTGAAATATTGTGTTCCCCAACAAGAAGAACAAGTGGGCTAACACCACTACCCGGTCTGAGGCCGAGGCTGGACGCATGGATGTTGATGAGGATGAGTTTGAGGAGGAGGAGGCTGAGGACAGTGCTGATGGGGTATACACCTCCATCTACTCAGCCATCTTGGGCTAAGAAGCTCAAGGCCAAGATGAAGTCTCTGTTCTGCATGCAGGACAAGGGGCAGTACCAGGCTCACGTTGCACAGAAGGAGAGTCGCCGGCATGACAAGAGGATCTTGAGGAAGCTTGGCGAGCAAGTCTCGAGTAGGTCCGAGAAGAACATCACTCCTGACGCTGCCTGGATGACGGAGCAAGGATACCAGTGGGCTGAGACAGATGAGGAGTCCATTCCTGCAGCAGAGACAGATGAGGAGCTTGATGGCTAATCACGTCAGTGGGAGCTACCACATGTGTCGTAGGTGTCCTATCTGGCTTTTTGGTGTCTCGATGCCAAAGGGGGAGAGAGTGTATGATTTGCGAGTCTTGTGTCTCTTTGCTTTCATTGTGTTGAACCTTCATTGCTTTGGTTTGTTGGTTTGTGTTGGTGTGCGTGTGAGACCAGGAAACTCATTCTATCATACGGTGTGAGACATATGCCCTCAAGCTTATCCTTTATTGTCTAGTATGTTTAGTAGAATTGTGAGCTTACTTTATCTTGTGCCCTTTACTTCATGCTCACTTATTATACCTTGCCTCCATGCTTATTGTCACTTATATCGTTGCAAGTTTTGCCTTGTCTATAAAATATAGGGGGAGTGTTGATCCTAGTATGTGTGTCGTGTAGTCCAAAGCATATCTATAGAGTGCACACATCTAGGGGGAGTCTGTCTATATTTTATAGATTTTGGGTTTTCTTATGTTCATTTTATATCCCTATGTGCAAATCCCATATTGTCATCAATCCACCAAAAAGGGGGAGATTGTTGTTGGGGAACGCAGTAACTTCAAAAAACTTCCTACGCACACGCAAGATCCATCTAGGTGATGCATAGCAACGAGAGGGGAAGAGTATGTCTACGTACCCTCGTAGACCGAAAGCGGAAGTGTTTTGACAACGCGGTTGATGTAGTCGTACGTCTTCACGATCTGACCGATCTCAGCACCGAACGTATGGCACCTCATTGTTCAGCACACGTTCAGCTCGATGACGTCCCTCGTACTCTTGGTCCAGTTGAGGCCGAGGGAGAGTTTCTTCAGCACGACGGTGTGGCGACGGTGATGATGAAGTTACCGGCGCAAGGCTTAGCCTAAGCACTACGACGATATGACCGAGGTGGAATATGGTGGAGGGGGGCACCGCACACGGCTAAGACAATTGTCAACTTGTGTGTTCTAGGGTGCCCCTGCCCCCGTATATAAAGGAGCAAGGGGGAGGTCGGCCGGCCCTATAGGGGCGCGCCCCAAGTAGGATTCCTACTAGGAATCCTATTCCTAGTAGGTTTCCAACAAGGGAAGAGAGGGGGAAGGAAGAGGGAGAGAGGAAGAAGGAAAGGGGGGCACCGCCCCCCTTCCCTAGTCCAATTCGGGCCCAAAGGGGAGGGGCGCGCGGCCTGCCCTAGCCGCCCCTCTCTCTCTCTCCACTAAGGCCCATGAGTCCCATTAGTTCCCCCGGGGGGTTCGGTAACCCCCCCCCCCTCCCGGCACTCCGATTTTATCCGAAACTTCTCTGGAACATTTCCGGTGTCCGAATATAGTCGTCCAATATATCAATCTTTATGTCTCGACCATTTCAAGACTCCTCATCATGTCCGTGACCACATCCGGGACTCCGAACTACCTTTGATACATCAAAACACATAAACTCATAATACCGATCGTCATCGAACGTTAAGCGTGCGGACCCTATGGGTTCGAGAACTATGTAGACATGACCGAGACTCACTTCTGGTCAATAACCAATAGCGGAACCTAGATGCTCATATTGGTTCCTACATATTCTACAAAGATCTTTATCGGTCAAACCGCATAACAACATACGTTGTTTCCTTTGTCATTGGTATGTTACTTTCCCGAGATTCGATCGTCGGTATCTCAGTACCTAGTTCAATCTCGTTACCGGCAAGTCTCTTTACTCGTTCCGTAATGCATCATCCCATAACTAACTCATTAGTCACATTGCTTGCAAGGCTTATAGTGATGTGCATTACTGAGAGGGCGCAGAGATACCTCTCCGACAATCGGAGTGACAAATCCTAATCTCGATCTATGCCAACTCAACACACCATCAGAGACACCGGTAGAGCATCTTTATAGTCACCCAGTTACGTTGTGACGTTTGATAGCACACTAAGTGTTCCTCCAGTATTCGGGAGTTGCATAATCTCATAGTCATAGGAACATGTATAAGTTATGAAGAAAGCAATAGCAATAAACTAAACGATCATACTGCTAAGCTAACGGATGGGTCAAGTCAATCACATCATTCTCTAATGATGTGATCCCGTTTATCAAATGACTACTCATGTCTATGTTTAGGAAACTTAACCATCTTTGATTGACGAGCTAGTCAAGTAGAGGCATACTAGTGACACTCTGTTTGTCTATGTATTCACACATGTACTAAGTTTCCGGTTAATACAATTCTAGCATGAATAATAAAAATTTATCATGTTATAAGGAAATATAAACAACAACCTTATTATTGCCTCTAGGGCATATTTCCTTCAATTGTAAGGGCATATTTCTCCCTATGTGGTTTTGGTGATTTATGAAA
Source organism: Triticum urartu (assembly GCF_056163025.1). Taxonomy (NCBI): domain Eukaryota; kingdom Viridiplantae; phylum Streptophyta; class Magnoliopsida; order Poales; family Poaceae; genus Triticum; species Triticum urartu. The sequence continues at coordinate 140,472,228 of NC_141876.1, read as the reverse complement.
GTGCATTTGCGGACTAATCATGTGCATTGAGCATTTCAGATATCTCATGTCTAGGCACAAGACGATTCGGTGCCCCTCGGAGCCTATCAAAGACGGCGGTTCTCTATGTTTCTTTTCGGTGGATTTGAGTCGTACGAAAGCCGTACTATTAAGAGGGGGTCCACTTCGGAAACGTTAGGGTGGAATCAACACGTACACATCTGTTCCTTTGCACCACCTTTCCTTCACTTCATTGGAGCACCGTCCGTTTATCCTTGTATCTGCGAGATGAAGGCCTCCAAGTGCTATAGTTTATGTGGCGTGCGGTAGTACTGCCCAAGGGAGCAGTAGTACCGTAGGGGCCCGCGATAGTACTGCCATGGCAAGCGGTGGTACCGCTCCTCGCGAGCAGTAGTACCACTGCCTCTAGCCCAAAACGCTGGCGCGCGCGGAAGTAATTTTTTACTTCCGCCCCTACGCTGTAGTACCGCTCCCTATGAGCGGTAGTACCGTGCCAGATTTTCGCACGTCCCAAACTCAGTGGAAGTAGACACAGACGTAATTTATTTAATATGTGCTTTTTCTAGCCCAGTTGAGCCCTGCCCTGCGATAGTACCGCAGGGGCGCGCGGTAGTACCGCTCATTGCCTAGTGCAACAGGACCTCACCTGGCTTCTACCGCACGAGTGGTAGTACCGCAACAAAATGCACTAGTACCGTAGCGCCTTGCGGTAGTACCGCGAGGGTGTGCGGTAGTACCGCGTCTCGCGGGCTGAGTAAGTGGGTAACGGTGGGATCTTCTCCCCACTATATAAAGGGGGTCTTCTTCCCCAAGAAGACCACCTCTTCCCTCCCTAAGCTCCATTGTTGCTCAAAGCTCCATTTTCACCCGATCTCTCTCCCTAGCCAATCAAACTTGTTGATTTCCCTGGGATTGGTTGAGAAGTCCCCGATCTACACTTCCACCAAGAGAAATTTGATCCCCCACTAATCCATTGCGGATCTTGTTACTCTTAGGTGTTTGAGCACCCTAGACGGTTGAGGTCACCGCAGTGCCATCTTCCATTGTGGTGAAGCTCCGTGGTGTCATTGGGAGGCTCCGATTAAATTGTGGAGATTGCCCCAACCTTGTTTGTAAAGTTTTGATCGCCGTCTTCAAGGGTACCAATAGTGGAATCACGACATCTCACATTGTGTGAGGGCGTGAGGAGAATACAGTGGCACTAGTGGCTTCTTGGGGAGCATTGTGCCTCCACACCGCTCCAACGGAGACGTACTTCCTCTCAAAGGGAAGAAACTTCGGTAACACATCCTCGTCTCCACCGGCTCCACTCTTGGTTATCTCTTGCCTTTACTTGTGCAAGCATATTTTGAGTTGTATCCCTTGCTTGTTTGTGTGCTTGTTGTTGTTGCATCATATAGGTTGCCCACCTGGTTGCATATCTAGACCACCTATTCACCCTCCCCCCTCTAGTCAACCATATCGATCCTTTCAGAGGGACCGAGGTCTTTGCACCACATGCACTTCATCGATACTTCATCTTGTTCATGCATTAAAACTTGATAAATGTCTTGTTATTGTTTGTCATATTTGCCTTGTTTGCTCTGAGCTTGCGAGCACATTCAAAGTACTCACCTGGCATGTCATGCCAATTTGAAGAGAAGTCGTACCAGGAGTTGGAGCCGTTCCGTTCGTCGCGATCTAGGCCGTGTCCCAGCAGTGTCCCTGTGAGATGGAGTTCCGCTACGTCATCTTTCCGCTGCCGCGTAGAAGTTTAGTTATCATCGAGGACCCCTTTCCTGTCTACTAAATAATGTACATAAATTTAGCAGCACCATGTGTCCCTCTTGGCCTCGTTTCATCATGTATCCATCGAACTTATGTATCCACTAGAGATCAATAAAGCGGTTGTTTTCTGTACCAACTTGTTGTGTATTGACAGAAGACTTAGTCTGTGGGCTGCCAATGCAAGGTAAACTGGTTGCTCTGAGCCGGGGTGCCACAGTTGTACCTTTGATGAGTGACTTGTCCACCGGGATTCCTTATCGTAAGCATCATGTTATCACGGTGTGAGGGTGTTCCATCGGATGCGTGTGGTAATTTATAATGGACTAATTGGAGCACATCTGCAGGGTTAAATATTTTCAGAAGCCGTGCCCACGGTTATGTGGTGACTTGGAAAGTTATAATATGCGGTTGTAGAGAACTTGACACTAAACTTCAAATAAAATACACCAACCGCGTGCATAACCGTGACCGTCTCTTTTCGAGTGAGTTTAGGAAGAGAACACGGTGGGGTTATGTTTGACTCGTAAGTAGTTTAGGATCACTTCTTGATCATTACTAGTTTGCGACCGTTATGCGTAGTTTACTCTTATTCTTGCACTCATAAGCTAGCCACCATACAATGCTTAGTGCTTACTGCAACTTCACCACTTAACCATTGCATACCCATTAAGCTTTGCTAGTCTTGATACCCATGGTAATGAGATTACTGAGTCCTCGTGGCTTGTAGATTACTACAACAACAGGTGCAGGTATAGGTAAGCGATGCTTTGACATGAGAGCGATGCATGCTTGTTCTGTTTGGAGTTCTTCTTATGCTTCTTCTTCATCGATCATAGGATAGGATCTCGGTCGGAAACCTGAGATTAGCAGGGTGGATGTCGTTCTTCTTTTTCGTTTGATTTCATTCGTAGTCGGATCCTGCTCCTTTATATGATGATTGCTATGTATTGATATATCCATGTATTTATCCTGTAACTTGTGGGGAGTGTAAACCTTTATCTAGTATTCTCATCTATTCAGTACATGGTATGTTGTAATGATATCCACATTGCTATGCGCTCGAAATGCGATTCTGCCCCAATCATGAATTCATCACGTGATCAGGATATAATTGCATCTTGAGCGCTACAAGTTGGCATCATAATATGAAAAGAGAGAAAAGACATTATAATTGCATCATAATATGAAATATAACTTTAAGATGAGATAAATAATAGTAAAAAACAATGATGCAAAAATAAATACATCAAACACCGGGATGAGTGAGGCATGGCCATGGGAGGGGCTATGTGGGGATGGGGGGATGAGGGTGGTAAGTCGCCATGGGTGAGGCTACTTGGGCCCAATAGAATGCTTTTGATTTCTCTGTTTACATTTTTAAAATACATGATTTAACATTTTTCAATATACGTTTTAATGTCTAGTTATTTAATACATGTTGTACATTTTACCGTATACATCAGGAACAACTTTTTATGCATGTTTAACATTTTTTAAATACGTGATTAACATTTTTCTATAACATCACCTACATTTACCTGAAACATGTGAATATATTTTTATTGCTGTCAATATTTTTTAAACTACTCTAACAAATTTTCTATACTGCGTCAATATTTTTCTAAAAATAATAATAATAAAATTTCAGTTTTAGAATATATGTATTCAAAAATTGTTTGCATTTTTGAAAGTTTTGGAATGTATTAACTTTTAAAATTTCCTGCATATTTTTAAAATTTAAATATAATAAATTTTTTCCTTTCAGAAATATCAATAAAAGTAATAAAAAAGCACAGAAGGAGTATGTGCGCCAGCCCATTTACCAGGCGCCAGAGGGCTGCTGCTTCGTCTCGCATAAAGGCTTACCCCACTGGCCTGGCCAAGCAGCCGGCAAACAGTGCGAAAATTCCAAGAGAGGCGGAAAAATTTCAAAAGCCAAATCATTTTTTGAATTTCTGAACATATTTCGAAATGAGAAGCCTCGACTACTTGACGCAGCGCGCGTCAAATAGGGTTTTCCAAAGTCGCGCCCTGGATTCGCGTTGCGAGGACTCGTCTTAGGTGGGCTGGATTGCATCGCATGCAAAGTAGGTAGTGGGCCATTCAGACCCAACTGCGGAAAAGTGTTAAGCGGACGCTAAAAGAAAAAAGGCCAAACGCTCACTCATTCGTTCCGCGGCCGCTTCTTCAGCACAGGCACGGCGATCTGTCCCACGGCGGCGATGGCGCTCTCCTCCTCCAGGCCACACCACCTCCTCCGCCGCTTCCACGCTTCCGCGCGGGCTCTGTCGCGGGTGGAACCGCACGAGTTCTCGCAGCCCAGCGACTACCTCGGGAGCTGGGCGGAGCGCGCCCCCGCCACGGTCGCCGCGGGCGGCGGCGACACACGGGAGGCTTGGGCACGGCTCGAGCGGCTGCGCAAGGGGTACGCGCGCGAGGTGGGGGAGCTGCGGCGTCAGTACGCCTACGAGGCGCAACTGCTGGAGGCCGAGCGGCAGCGCAAGGCGGAGGCACGTGCCGAGGCCGCCCGCGTCGCCAACGAGGAGCGCAAGGCCGCCAAGGCTGCCGCAGCGCAGACCAGGGCCGCCGAGCGCCGCGCCTTCGAGCTCGATTTCCGCCAGGCCCTCGTAATCCGCCCTCTCCTTCCTTCATTCCCCTCCTCCCATCGTTTCATCTTTGCATTTTACTTGTTCGACGAATTGCCTCATCCATTTCGGCTTTAACTGAGAGCGCGATTCTTACCGATTACCGTTCCCTTCACTTGCCATATGAACCTCTTAAAACAAACAAGTGGGCATCTTACTTGCCATATGACGGCCAACCTTGTTTCAGCTCATCATCGTTTTTCTGCCCAAGAAAATGCATCCCGGCACTGATATGCCAGGCTTGTAAAGCTAACTGTGATCTATAATATGGCTATAACGCACATGTCTTGATGCACAGATGAAAGAAAGAGCTCAGAAGCTGGAGAGCTGGAGGAACAAGGAGAAGCTGAAAGCACAGAAGAAGGCGGAGCACAGGGAGCTCTTGCGCAGGCAGAGTTCTGTCTGGGTTGCTGAGGATAAAATGGAAAAGAAAATTCTTGAGGCTATCATGCATACCACCCCTCTCTGAGGTTCATGCTGTGAGGTTAGTTCGTTTTTTATCTCTAGTAATCAGTGTACTGTGAAAACAATCAACCATTTAAACTATTTCTAACTCAACATTTGGTATCAAAACACTACCTAAGTTCCTATAATACTTTAGCTTTCAATTATCAAATTGAATACGTACTTAAAAAGTTTAAGGATTTTCTGACTGTTTGAAGATTAGTATTTGATTTTGGTCCTATTGCAACAATAATCTCTGCATCGACGATGTATCTATTCCACGCATTAAGATCAGTGAAAAATTAGGCCTACAACTAGACGCGGTAAGCGCGCCTAAGTGCTGAGCGGAACCGACCGTCTCGCTTTGGCCATAAGTGGAGAATTAGGCGGCCGGCGAGGTCCGTCTGGAGTCCGGCGAGGCCGTCCACCGTCAGCGGTGGCGGCAGGAGAAGAGAGGCGGAGAAGGAGGAGCCGCAGTGCCGTTGCTTTCGCTAGGTAGGAGTGAGAGGCCCAGCGGGAGAGAGGGCGTGGACTTAGATGAACGGTTCAGATCATCAGATGCAAACTAGGGTTTCTTAGTGGGCCTTATTGGGCTGCGTTGTCAAAGAGGCAGTGTCAGAGGAACTCTTCACCTTACCCTCTCAGGCCCACCTACTGCCTTGTACGTACAAACGCCTAGACGCGCCTGAGTGCTGTTTAAGTACTCATTGCACTAGGTCGGGATAGAACACTCGCTCAGCTCTTAGCGCTTAAAAAAACCTTGATTGAGATACTTAAGAACCATAACTAACAAATAAAAGCTCAGTATTGATCCCAGACATGTTTGGCTGTATGATGTATTCTAGCAATGAGGAATGAGATCATTCAAGTAAAGAAACAAATAGGATGAGGTTGTGGAAGCCGTATGCATTATTACCATAGATTAAAATCGCGGACGAAAAGACCGCTATCGCCGCATGAAATCTGCCCCGCGATTTCTTTCCTTCCCAGAATCGCGGGAGATCACGCCGCAATAGCTGGAGATCGCGCCCTTTCTTCGTTAACCATCGCTGCAAATTTTCCTCGCACGATTTCCCTTCGCCCGTGATTTTTAATCTATGATTATTACCTTCTAGTCTTGGTTCCAACTAGTTTTGATATAAATTAAATCCTGTATAATGTAGAACTGTTGCAAAGTTGCTAGGAAAGAATAGCAAACTTATGGAGTTCAAAAGATCCAAGCTTAGCAAGTTTTACCATGTAGTGTTCATAGTGCAGTAAATGGGTGATTTACTTTTGAAGGGAAGGATAACTCTTGATGTAAGCTTTGCTCCAAGTTCTGGTTTCACAATTGATTGTTTCAGCTAGTGAGTGACTACATTGCATACTGCAGTGCAATAAAATCTTATGTTATACCTGCTCCAGAGCTATCGATAGCCGGTAGCTCAGGCACTTAACAAATTGCATGTGTGAAGAAATAAATAAAACTACCGCAAATCTTAGTTTATCAACAAATTCAGGCCTCCTTTGGTTTGTAGGATTTTTGTAGGAATTTCATAGGATAGGATTTTTGTAGGAAAAATTCCTTTAGAGCCCTTTGGTTTGTAGGAATGGAATCCTATTCCTATGGAGGAATTCTTCCTATCCTCCACATTTCATAGGAAAATAAACATTAGCCTAGACTCAATGGAAAAAATCCTATGAAGTGAATCAAATGACATCTTCTTTCCTATTCCTACTCATAGGATTTGAGATGCATGCCATCTCATTTCCTATGACTTTTCTATTCCTATGATTTTCCTACCCTATGAACCAAAGGAGGCCTCAGTATGCATGATATCCTTCAAGCTTCCTAAAAGGTTGAAGTGGTCGTAACTGCGGCCAACAGCAAAATAAAGTACATTTTGTAGTATGATTCTACAATAGGATGTCCCAGAGTACTGGTGCTCTTGATCCCAAGGTTGCTTAGCACAGCAGGTGTAGGGTACCTCTGTACAGTTACATAACAACTGTTTGTTGCCTAAGTTTGATGCATATTCTGTTCGTATCAACTTGATGGTAAGTTTCTTACAACAGTACCGTGATTGTAGAGTGCACGATACTGTGCTGATTTTGTTTTTTCCTACTTTTCTTTACTTGAGTTAGATGAATGCTGAAACGTCATAGTAAGTTTTCCACACTTGGTAGTACAGGCCTTGGCACAACTCTGTTCTGCAAATGGGTCTTTCTCCATTTGCGGTCATTATGTTCTCAAGATGCTTTGATGCCTTTGCCTTTTTGAGATCTTCGATGTGCTTCCTTTTGAACTAAATTATGGCCAGCTTCTTCCACATACTGATGGGCATGGTTGGTGCAGGTCTGCAGGAAACTAGATGATGTATCCTGGACAGTAGAAATGAAGCTTGTTTGCCATTCCCTCTTACGAACTACTATTTCACAGTTGTCTAAGGAATAACGACAATTCTGCTAGCCTTTTTTTTTGTTTCTGAACCTGTGTTGTAATGTTCAGTTGTTAGACTGGACGAACATCGAGCTGGCATTGTGTTTCGGAATTCAATTTTCTTCATAGAAACTGCTCTCAACATTGATACTAGCTCTGCAAAAACGGCTGCCAGGATTTGAAGGAATTACCAGACGTCTAGCGGCGGTAGTTTCCCACTGGGCAGCGAGAGCACTGAAAATATTTTATCATAAACGAGCAGACTGTTTCCTCGTACAAGCGTAGGCATGCGTCACATTCACATGGTATAGCACACTATACGTACACACCCACATGAGTGCGTTCAATTAAGCAGTAGCTGGAGATCTTAAACGCCTCCTTCAATCGAAAAACGGTTGCTGAAGATGTTGTTTACAACTATAGTTTCCAGATGCCTAAAATGCATTATCAAAGATCGGGGGATTCATCTCTTCCAAATGTGCCTGCCACGCAGCTACGAAAAGAACCTTGAATAAGAAGAGCTTGGTAGATAAGTTAATCCCAGATGGAGAGACCATGTGTCTGTCCTCCATCGGTTGCCAACGATGCCTCGGTATCTCTGGAACGCCAGTGCATTCCAAATTTAGTTCGAACAATTTGCAAGTTCTTAAGGACCCGAACTGGCCAAATAGTACTAGTTCCTAGCTTAATATGCACTGGCGTTCCAGTTTTTTTTAGGTGAATGACGTTCCAGATTGATTTTTTTAGTGGATGGCGTTCTAGATTGCTTTCTCAGGCGGTGTCCTAGATTATTAGACTTAGCATTGTTTTTTGAGAAATATCTACATGTTTATTCATACCCACAAGTATTACAGGTACAATGCTTTGGATCCAAGATCCAAGAACCTACAAAGTAGGCCCCCTGTTCCAAAATAAGTGACTCAACTTTATACGGGGAGTAGCTCTTACAACTAAGAATTACAATGAAATATTTTGAATAGATCTTTTCCGTGATATCAATCTTTACAAGATGAAATATTGCAAAGAGTTTAGTAAAGAGACAACAATTGGACCGGAGCAGCAATATTGTCACTCGTCTGACTGCACGAACTTGATCACCAATAAGTAAAGGTTTCCGAAGGCCCCTTGAGATGCACATCCAGAAAGATGAGAAACCATGGACGATGAACATACTTGCGGGGATTATCCCCTATAAGTGCGGGCTGTGCAGATTGTCGAACCACGAGATCTTCACTATAGTGTCGAGGAAAGATTTCAACTCCACAAAGAATCAAATCAACAAAAGTAACATGACACGCCAACATAAACTAATCAGATTCGAATAATTGACTCTGTGAGGACACAAACCTCTCTGACTCCATGGCACCATCAAATAAAGAACCAGAGTAATTTTATTCACAAAAACACCATGAACACCACCAGATGTTGACGAAGACCATAAAATTCTTAACAATATGAAGTCCCCTCACCTCTCAGGGTCAAGATGACAGCCGAAGGCGAGGGGACCGAAGGTATCCCGGCTATTGTTAGTCAAACCATAGATAGTTCATAGTTCTATTGCTAGATCACGCCTCTTCCCCCAACATGTTGTTTTAGGAAACACCATCACACTTTATTCAAACAATAAGGTTCACAAGAATTGTTACAGAATCGTGTGGCTTAACTAACCACACATGTCTACCAAAGTCCAAAGATGGAGTAATTTAGCTAAACTATCAGCTTCAAATTTCCTTCTAGATTCATAGATGAACTGGCAAGCCTCAAAGTTGCTCCTTTGAGCAATAACTTCCCAGACCACCATTGCATGTCGCCCTCCTGTGTTTTCAGCTATATCCTTGATAACTGTTGAGCTATCAGAACAAACAAGGATACGCCTAATCAAAAGATCATCTGCTAAAGCTTGGGCCTCCCTACATGTTAGTGCCTCCAGCATTGGAACATCGGTTATCGAATTGAAGGTGACCGTCAACAACCAAATATAGGTCCCCTGATGGTCATGGCAAACGGAAGTTATAGCTCCTCGATCACCATTCCTTCCTACGGCCCATCCACATTGAATTTGGAAAATCCCTATTGCGGCGGAATCCATGGCTGACGACTGGAGCTTTTGATTGTTTGGTGGTTCAGTTTCTTCTCCAAGTTCAGACTAGTATCCAAATCCTGAATAAAGTTTCCACAAATAAATGAGTCGAAAGAGGCGGATAGAACATGCTCTCGTGGATTGCTTTTCTCCAGGCCATCTAGATCGGACTGAGTGCAACAGTAACTAGGGTGAAGTCCTCATGTGATAATGATCGTTTGAGACTAAACAACCATTGTTTTGCATTGCTTTCATTAGTGACTATCAAGTGCTCCACCATGTCCTACTTTGTAAGCGCCCACACGCGCCTAGACATAGAACATTTGAGAACAACATGACACCAAGAATCTTCATTTTCACAGAGAGAGCAATGAGGAAATGTTGCCATGTTGTTGTTCTCAAGCGTGTCATAAGTTGGAAGGGAGTATTGTGATAGTCGCTGAGGGAGTCCTGGATTAGGGGGTGTCCGCATAGCCGGACTATACCTTCGGCCGGACTCCTGGACTATGAAGATACAAGATTGAAGACTTTGTCCCGGGTCCGAAAGGGACTTTCCTTGGCGTGGAAGGCAAGCTTGGCGATGCGGATATGTAGATCTCCTACAATTGTAACCGACTCTGTGTAACCCTAGCCCTCTCCGGTGTCTATATAAACCGGAGAGTTTTTAGTCCGTAGGACGAACAACAATCATACCATAGGCTAGCTTCTAGGGTTTAGCCTCTCTGATCTCGTGGTAGATCTACTCTTGTACTACCCATATCATCAATATTAATCAAGCAGGACGTAGGGTTTTACCTCCATCAAGAGGGCCCGAACCTGGGTAAAACATCGTGTCCCCTGCCTCATGTTACCATCCGGCCTAGACGCACAGTTCGGGACCCCCTACCCGAGATCCGCCGGTTTTGACACCGACATTGGTGCTTTCATTCAGAGTTCCTCTGTGCCGTCACCATCAGGAAGGATGCCTCATCACGTCTTTAAAGACGGCACCGTTGCTAATTTGGCTGTCGGCCAGACTCTCAGGCTAGGTGGTTTCCTTATGACCACCCGTTCGGCTGCTGCGCCGACGATGACCTCTTGGGTCATCAAAGGCAATCTTCACGTCAGCTCGGAATTCGCCGAGCAGCTAGATCCAATGGAGCTCTCTTCCCTAAACGAGCTCTTGGATCGCTTCGCCGCCCTGGGAGTCGCTACGGATTACGACCAGATTGGGTCTAAACCCGATTTGAGAGAGATTAACTCCCCCCAGGTCACCCATCACGTTGCCGTGGTAGAGGGACAGTGCGGCGACCCTTCATCTATCTTAAGGACTAGATATGTCCGGATTCCCGATCCCTCCAAGTCGGATACCCGCGGAGGGGAGGACATCACTCAAGACCTGAACTTAAAGTCAGGTGACGGGCTAGATTCATTGGACAGCATCCAAGAATCCAAACTTCCGAGTTCAGAAACTCCTTGGCCCCTGGGTCTCAGATTGGGTGAGGTTTCAGATTTGATTCCACCCACCCACCTGTACATAAGCGATCTATCCCAAATTAGACAAGAGCCCGAAGAAACAGTACATCATTACTGGGCCAGATTCCTCCTGGTTATGAACAGGATAAAGGACTGACGCGAGGAAGACGCAATTTTATTCTTCTGCAATAATTGCACGGACAAGGGAATCCTCAACGCCATAAGTCGTCGTGATATTACACGCTTCGCTGACTTGGCGTCCATAGTACGGAAGTACTGTGCGATGGAAAGCGCCTGGAAAACCGAAATAAAATTTTGGGACAATCCGGCCCTGAATACAAACCCAGTCCGAAACAAAAGGGTGCATCATCGCCAGACACCCGGGTTCAATACCAAAAAGCAAAAGCCCTCTACAGGGCACGAAACCGTACTGGAAGGATGGCTTAATGGAGCGTGTCATAAGTTGGAAGGGAGTATTGTGATAGTCGCTGAGGGAGTCCTGGATTAGGGGGTGTCCGGATAGCCGGACTATACCTTCGGCCGGACTCCTGGACTATGAAGATACAAGATTGAAGACTTCGTCCCGGGTCCGGAAGGGACTTTCCTTGGCGTGGAAGGCAAGCTTGGCGATACGGATATGTAGATCTCCTACAATTGTAACCGACTTTGTGTAACCCTAGCCCTCTCCGGTGTCTATATAAATCGGAGAGTTTTTAGTCCGTAGGACGAACAACAATCATACCATAGGCTAGCTTCTAGGGTTTAGCCTCTCTGATCTTGTGGTAGATCTACTCTTGTGCTACCCACATGATCAATATTAATCAAGCAGGACGTAGGGTTTTACCTCCATCAATAGGGCCCGAACCTGGGTAAAACATCGTGTCCCCTGCCTCCTGTTACCATCCGGCCTAGACGCACAGTTCGGGACCCCCTACCCGAGATCCGCCCGTTTTGACACCGACATTGGTGCTTTCATTGAGAGTTCCTCTGTGCCGTCACCATCAGGAAGGATGCCTCATCCCGTCTTTAAAGACGACACCGTTGCTAATTTGGCTGTCGGCCAGACTCTCAGGCTAGGTGGTTTCCTTATGACCACCCGTTCGGCTGCTGCGCCGACGATGACCTCTTGGGTCATCAAAAGCAATCTTCACGTCAGCTCGGAATTCACCGAGCAGCTAGATCCAATGGAGCTCTCTTCCCTAAACGAGCTCTTAGATCGCTTCACCGCCCTGGGAGTCGCTACGGATTACGACCAGATTGGGTCTAAACCTGATTTGAGAGAGATTAATTCCCCCCAGGTCACCCATCACGTTGCCGTGGTAGAGGGACAGTGCGGCGACCCTTCTTCTATCTTAAGGACTAGATATGTCCGGATTCCCGATCCCTCCAAGTCGGATACCCGCAGAGGGGAGGACATCACTCAAGACCTTAACTTAAAGTTAGGTGACGGGCTAGATTCATTGGACAGCATCCAAGAATCCAAACTTCCGAGTTCAGAAACTCCTTGGCCCCTGGGTCTCAGATTGGGTGAGGTTTCGGATTTGATTCCACCCACCCACCTGTACATAAGCGATCTATCCCAAATTAGACAAGAGCCCGAAGAAACAGTACATCATTACTGGGCCAGATTCCTCCTGGTTATGAACAGGATAAAGGACTGCCGCAAGGAAGACGCAATTTTATTCTTCTGCAATAATTGCACGGACAAGGGAATCCTCAACGCCATAAGTCGTCGTGATATTACACGCTTCGCTGACTTGGCGTCCATAATACGAAAGTACTGTACGATGGAAAGCGCCTGGAAAACCAAGATAAAATTTTGGGACAATCCGGCCCTGAATACAAACCCAGTCCGAAACAAAAGGTGCATCATCACCAGACACCCGGGTTCAATACCAAAAAGCAAAAGCCCTCTACAGGGCACGAAACCGTACTGGAAGGATGGCTTAATGGAGCGTGTCATAAGTTGGAAGGGAGTATTGTGATAGTCGCTGAGGGAGTCCTGGATTAGGGGGTGTCCGGATAGCCGGACTATACCTTCGGCCGGACTCCTGGACTATGAAGATACAAGATTGAAGACTTCGTCCCGGGTCCGGAAGGGACTTTCCTTGGCGTGGAAGGCAAGCTTGGCGATACGGATATGTAGATCTCCTACAATTGTAACCGACTCTGTGTAACCCTAGCCCTCTCCGGTGTCTATATAAATCGGAGAGTTTTTAGTCCGTAGGACGAACAAAAATCATACCATAGGCTAGCTTCTAGGGTTTAGCCTCTCTGATCTTGTGGTAGATCTACTCTTGTGCTACCCACATGATCAATATTAATCAAGCAGGACGTAGGGTTTTACCTCCATCAATAGGGCCCGAACCTGGGTAAAACATCGTGTCCCCTGCCTCCTGTTACCATCCGGCCTAGACGCACAGTTCGGGACCCCCTACCCGAGATCCGCCCGTTTTGACACCGACATTGGTGCTTTCATTGAGAGTTCCTCTGTGCCGTCACCATCAGGAAGGATGCCTCATCCCGTCTTTAAAGACGACACTGTTGCTAATTTGGCTGTCGGCCAGACTCTCAGGCTAGGTGGTTTCCTTATGACCACTCGTTCGGCTGCTGCGCCGACGATGACCTCTTGGGTCATCAAAAGCAATCTTCACGTCAGCTCGGAATTCACCGAGCAGCTAGATCCAATGGAGCTCTCTTCCCTAAACGAGCTCTTGGATCGCTTCACCGCCCTGGGAGTCGCTACGGATTACGACCAGATTGGGTCTAAACCTGATTTGAGAGAGATTAATTCCCCCCAAGTCACCCATCACGTTGCCGTGGTAGAGGGACAGTGCGTCGACCCTTCATCTATCTTAAGGACTAGATATGTCCGGATTCCCGATCCCTCCAAGTCGGATACCCGCGGAGGGGAGGACATCACTCAAGACCTGAACTTAAAGTTAGGTGACGGGCTAGATTCATTGGACAGCCTCCAAGAATCCAAACTTCCGAGTTCAGAAACTCCTTGGCCCCTGGGTCTCAGATCGGGTGAGGTTTCGGATTTGATTCCACCCACCCACCTGTACATAAGCGATCTATCCCAAATTAGACAAGAGCCCGAAGAAACAGTACATCATTACTGGGCCAGATTCCTCCTGGTTATGAACAGGATAAAGGATTGCCGCGAGGAAGACGCAATTTTATTCTTCTGCAATAATTGCACGGACAAGGGAATCCTCAACGCCATAAGTCGTCGTGATATTACACGCTTCGCTGACTTGGCGTCCATAATACGAAAGTACTGTACGATGGAAAGCGCCTGGAAAACCAACATAAAATTTTGGGACAATCCGGCCCTGAATACAAACCCAGTCCGAAACAAAAGGGTGCATCATCACCAGACACCCGGGTTCAATACCAAAAAGCAAAAGCCCTCTACAGGGCACGGAACAGTACTGGAAGGATGGCTTAATGGAGCGTGTCATAAGTTGGAAGGGAGTATTGTGATAGTCGCTGAGGGAGTCCTGGATTAGGGGGTGTCCGGATAGCCGGACTATACCTTCGGCCGGACTCCTGGACTATGAAGATACAAGATTGAAGACTTTGTCCCGGGTCCGGAAGGGACTTTCCTTGGCGTGGAAGGCAAGCTTGGCGATACGGATATGTAGATCTCCTACAATTGTAACCGACTCTGTGTAACCCTAGCCCTCTCCGGTGTCTATATAAACCGGAGAGTTTTTAGTCCGTAGGACGAACAACAATCATACCATAGGCTAGCTTCTAGGGTTTAGCCTCTCTGATCTCGTGGTAGATCTACTCTTGTGCTACCCATATCATCAATATTAATCAAGCAGGACGTAGGGTTTTACCTCCATCAAGAGGGCCCGAACCTGGGTAAAACATCGTGTCCCCTGCCTCCTGTTACCATCCGGCCTAGACGCACAGTTCGGGACCCCCTACCCGAGATCCGCCGGTTTTGACACCGACATTGGTGCTTTCACTGAGAGTTCCTCTGTGTCGTCACCATCAGGAAGGATGCCTCATCCCGTCTTTAAAGACCGCACCGTTGCTAAGGGAGCTTTGGCTGTCGGCCAGACTCTCAGGCTAGGTGGTTTCCTTATGACCACCCGTTCGGCTGCTGCGCCGACGATGACCTCTCGGGTCATCAAAAGCAATCTTCATGTCAGCTCGGAATTCGCCGAGCAGCTAGATCCAATGGAGCTCTCTTCCCTAAACGAGCTCTTGGATCGCTTCGCCGCCCTGGGAGTCGCTACGGATTACGACCAGATTGGGTCTAAACCTGATTTGAGAGAGATTAACTCCCCCCAGGTCACCCATCACGTTGCCGTGGTAGAGGGATAGTGCGGCGACCCTTCATCTATCTTAAGGACTAGATATGTCCGGATTCCCGGTCCCTCCAAGTTGGATACCCGCGGAGGGGAGGACATCACTCAAGACCTGAACTTAAAGTCAGGTGACGGGCTAGATTCATTGGACAGCATCCAAGAATCCAAACTTCCAAGTTCAGAAACTCCTTGGCCCCTGGGTCTCAGATTGGGTGAGGTTTCGGATTTGATTCCACCCACCCACCCATACATAAGCGATCTATCCCAAATTAGGCAAGAGCCCGAAGAAACAATACATCATTACTGGGCCAGATTCCTCCTGGTTATGAACAGGATAAAGGACTGCCGCGAGGAAGACGCAATTTTATTCTTCTGCAATAATTGCATGGACAAGGGAATCCTCAACGCCATAAGTCGCCGTGATATTACACGCTTCGCTGACTTGCGTCCATAGTACGAAAGTACTGTGCGATGGAAAGCGCCTGGAAAACCGAAATAAAATTTTGGGACAATCCGGCCCCGAATACAAACCCAGTCCGAAACAAAAGGGTGCATCATCGCCAGACACCCGGGTTCAATACCAAAAAGCAAAGGCCCTCTACAGGGCACGGGACCGTACTGGAAGGATGGCTTAATGGACCCTGTAAAATCCACAGTGCAGATGGCGCCACACCAACTCACAGCCTTAGAGCATGTTGGATACTCCGGCAGGTGGCAAAAATTGGCGAAGATCTTCTAATTCCAGAAGCCACAGAAAGCCACCCTAGAGAAACCAGTACGGTATTAACAGTCTTCAAGACTTTCGCATCAAATAATATGCGAAAAGGAACACTTCGCGGCCTTGCTGAAGTCTACCAAGTAGCAACAATAAACCCATGGAGTGACACGGCTATTACTTTTAATGCCAGTGATGAACCTAAATTCCGAACAGCCTGAGCACCAGTCGCATTGGTCCTCAGTCCAATAGTGGACGACTTTTGTCTTACCAAGGTACTCATGGATGGCGGCAGCGGATTGAACCTCATTTATGAGGAAACCCTTCAAAAAATGGAAATAGACTGGAACCGCATTAAGCGAAGCAGCACAACCTTTAGAGGAATAATCCCCAGTCGGGAAGCGCGCTGTACAGGAAAAATCACACTAGATGTGGTGTTCGGCACGCCGGATAATTACAGGTCCGAAGAGGTCACGTTCCAGGTGGCCCCGTTCAGTAGCGGATATCACGCTCTGCTAGGGCGGGAAGCGTTTATAGTCTTCCAAGAAATACCCCATTACGGGTACGTAAAGCTCAAGATGCCCGGTCCTAATGGAATCATCACTCTCGTTAGTGATCCGGACATAGCACTCCGCGCCGAAAACAAGACAGCCGCACTGGCCCTCGAGGCGCTACCCGAAGCCCTAGCAGCTGAGGAACTGACTGCGCTGCGCTCCATGGTAAATAGGGATGATGTGATACTCGATAAAAGATCCAAGTCCACCTCCTTTAAACCGGCGGACGAAATAGTCAAATTCCAGGCCCATCCATCGGACCCCAATAAAACAGCTTCCATCGGGGCACAGTTAAACCCTGATGTAGACGCCGCACTGCGAGAGTTCCTACGAGAGAACTAGGACATTTTCGCCTGGCACCCTTCAGACATGCCAGGAATCCCACGTAGGCTGGCCGAACACAGCTTAAATATCCTAAAAGGATTCAAGCCAGTCAAACAGGCTCTTTGGCGTTTTTCCGAACCTAAGAGATAGGCCATGGGAGAGGAACTAGCCAAGCTATTGGAGGCCGGATTCATCAAAGATATAAAACATCCGGACTGGCTAGCAAACCTGGTGATGGTACCAAAGAAGGACAAATCCTGGCGCCTGTGCGTTGATTTCAAAGACCTTAACAAGGCTTGCCCAAAGGATCCCTTCCCTCTCCCCCGCATCAATCAAATTATCGATGCTACCGTAGGACACGATTCGTTGTGTTTCCTCGACGCATACTCTGGCTACCATCAAATAAAGATGGCAGAGTCAGACCAAGCCGCAACGGCATTCATCACACCATACGGCCCATTCTGCTTCAACACAATGCCCTTCGGGCTCAAAAATGCCGGCGCAACATATCAGCGCATGATTCAGACATGTCTGGCAAAACCAGATCGGCAAAACAGTGGAGGCATACGTAGATGATGTGGTCGTTAAAACAAGACATGTCGAATCTCTAGTAGATGACTTGAGGCTAACATTCGATAACCTCCGAACATACGACATCAAGCTCAACCTCTTGGGCTTCATTGTATCTGGTAGAGGAATTGAAGCAAATCTAGCCAAGATCCGAGCTCTGTCACAATTGGATATCCTGAAGGACCTCAAACAAATAAAAAAATTAACCGGATGCGTGGTGGCTCTAAGCCGCTTTATCTCCCGCCTAGGAGAAAATGCCCTACCCCTTTACCGCCTCCTTCGGCGCACCGAACACTTCGAGTGGACGGATGCAGCCACGGCCGTACTCGACGAAATAAAAGCCATCTTGGCAAAAAACCAGTCCCGGCCACGCCAGACATTGGCGAACCAATGCTATTATACATTGCAGCAACCCATCAGGTCGTAAGCGCAGTGCTCGTCGTTGAACGAGAAACGGACGGACACAAATTCCCCCTTCAAAAGCCGGTCTATTACGTGTCCACTGTCCTTACTCCGTGCAAGTCACGGTACCCACATTATCAAAAGATTGCGTACGCGGTATTTATGGCATCCCGGAAGTTGCGACACTACTTTCAAGAGTGTTCAATAACAGTAGCCTCGGAAGTGCCACTTAACGATATTATAAACAACCGCGACGCGACGGGCCGGATTGCAAAATGGGCCATTGAGCTCCTCCCGTTTGACATAACTTACAAGCCACGGTGAGCTATCAAGTCGCAAGTTTTGGCCGACTTCGTTGCAGAATGGACGGAGGCCGAACTCCCTAAAGAGTACGGCACATATTCAAACTGGGTCATGCACTTCGACGGCTCCAAAATGTTGGCCGGTCTAGGGGCTGGCGTCGTTTTGACGTCCCCCACAGGAGACACAGTTCGATATGTACTCCAGATAATGTACATAGACTCCAACAACGCAGCCGAATATGAGGCCCTTTTACACGGTCTCCGGATGGCAGTATCCATGGGCATTCAACGCCTAGAGGTGCGCGGGGACTCGAACCTCGCAATATCCCAAATAAATGGAGACTTTGATGCCAAGGATCCAAAAATGGCAGCTTATCGCAACGCCATCCTAAAAATGTCAGCTCGGTTCGAAGGGCTCGAATTTCACCATATAGCCCGGGAAAATAATCAGGCGGCAGATGTCCTGGCACGCATCGGCGCAAAACACGATGTAGTCCCCCCAACATCTTCTTGGAAAGGCTGTTCAAGACGTCCGTAGTATGGGAAGGGGAACCTGGCAATAACAGCCCGGACCCAACCGCACTGCCCGACACCGAACACTCTGACATAATTGGAGGCTCTGCCAATGAAATAACACCTTCAGCCCACGTAATAATGGCCGTCATCGCCCCGTGGACAGAACCATTCCTCGCCTACCTTACCAGGCAGGAACTCCCTGGGGACCAAAATGAGGCACGCTGCATAGTGCGGCGATCTAAAGCCTATAAAGTCCATGAGGGAGAGCTTTATAAGAAAAGCACTACTGGAGTCCTTCAAAGGTGCATCTCCAAAGAGGAAGGGCGGAACCTCCTGGCGGAAATTCATGCCGGACTCGGTGGACATCACGCTGCAGCTCGGTCCCTTGTAAGCAAGGCCTTCCGTACAGGCTTTTATTGGCCGACGGCCCGGGCAGACGCCCAGGACTTAGTCCAACGATGCGTCGGTTGCCAGATTTTTGCAAACCAAAGCCATATGCCACCCACCGCCCTCCAAACTATCCCCATCACTTGTCCCTTCGCGGTCTGGGGGCTTGACATGGTTGGACCCCTTAAAGGCGGAACCCACAAGAAAAAATACTTACTGGTCATGGTGGATAAGTTCACTAAATGGATAGAAGCCAAGCCTGTTAAGACGGCCGAATCCGGACCGGTGATAGACTTTATATCCGGGGTTGTACACCATTACGGCGTCCCCCACAGCATCATCACTGATAACGGCACGATCTTTATGGCCAATGAGGTAAAACTCTGGTGCAAAAACATGGGCATCAAGCTCGATTATGCTTCCGCCTATCACCCACAAACCAACGGCCAGGTCGAATGTGCAAATGGTCTTATCATGAGCAGCATCAAACCCAGATTAGTGCGGTCCCTTAAGGAATCTAATACGCACTGGGTAGAGGAGCTCGACTCCGTACTCTGGGGGCTGCGGACCACGCCGAATCGCACCACCAGATACACACCATTCTTCATGGTGTACGGCGCAGAGGCAGTTTTTCCCTGCGACATAATTCATGACTCACCTCGAGTGCGCATGTACGAAGAAAGAGAAGCCGAGCTCGATCAGCAGGACAGTTTGGACGCCTTGGAGGAAGAGCGTGACGTGGCAAAAGCCCATCCCGCATTCTATCAACAGCAGGCTCGAAGATACCAAAGCAGAGAAGTACGGGCCCAAAATTACAACGTTGACGAATTAGTTCTACGCCTGCCGGACAAGAAAAAGGACAAACTCAGCCCAAGTGGGAAGGTCCCTTCATAATCGACCAAGTCCTAACTGGTGGAGTGTACCGCCTGCGAGATGCATTGGATAACCGACTCGAGCCGAACCCATGGAACGCAGCCCGTCTACGAAGATTCTATGCCTAGCGCTGGACGCTGTGTTCGTCTCCTTCCTCTGTCCATTTTTTATATACTTTCTGTCTTACATTTCTCTCCTTCTCTCTCTCTCTCTCTCTCTCTCTCTCTTATATCCTTTAAAGGCTCATAAAGTGACGCGCTATCCGCGCTCATTAAACCTAGGGGCTTCTTTAAACAGAAGCTTATTTATACGGGCTTCATGCCCAACACATGTGTCGTACTTCCACATGTACCTTTTATTCGCCATTATATGCATCGATATGACTTAAGTTCTGGCCAAGCTGGGTTGCCTGGCTCCTGTGCTTACCCCTACGTTCCCGATTGTTCGGCTAGGTGGTAAAGGGAGCACCTCTGCGATTGTTACTGCCGGGTCAGCCGGATGTGTACCTCAGACTGGGTGAAGCCGAAAGCTAGCGTTCTTAAGGGAATATTCGGTCGGTGAACTAAAGATGATCTTTTCTGTCACTTATTTATCTATACGCCCCAGATGTTTTTCATGCGTCTCTTTTGGCAGAATGGACATGCACTTTAGGGCATGCCTCCCAGGGAAAGGAACCCCTAACGGAACTATTCTCCCTGGAAGATGTTTCTTACTAACCATGTAATATAACATAACTAGTTGGGCACTTGTCTGTTCAATCACTAATGACCCCTACGCCTGGTCTCCATGCATACCCCGATTCTTATATAACCGCGAGGGTATTCGGACACACTCCGGACCATCAGGTCCCGAGGTTGAAGCGAAAAGGTCGGCCATGACAAACAATCTACAATCCGGCTAGAAGGCATTACACATGTCAATTAAAATTACATAGTCAATCTGACCGATTGTATTCCTCTTCAATACCATCTAACAGGCTGTCTAGTTTATAGTCATGTTGGGAATACTTTGCGGCCAACTCTACTTGGCCGTATACTAAGCTCACAGGGATCTCCTTCCCATTGGGCCCTACGGGTCCGACCTCGGCCATGTGGTTTGGGTCAGCCTTCGTGTACCGCGTGTTCACCATGGCCCAGGCCTCCCTGGCGCCTTGACGGCAGGCCGACATCTTCCACAATCGGAAGCGCCGCCGCGCTCCCTTCAGCTTCTCTACAAGCTCTCCAAGGCCTTCGGGCATGGAGACGGATGGCCACAAGGCCTGGGCGACGCCTTGCATCACCTGCCGAACTCGCTCGTGCAGTCATGAGAGCTCGGGAAGAAGGTCACCCGTAGAACCGGGCATTTCCTCTGCAGGACGACCTGTCAGCATACCTACAGACATTACTCTGTTAGTCGACTTCCTCGCCGAACTCTTTTTTCAAAGTTCGTTTAAGCACTTACTATATATGCCGCGTCGAAGCCGCTGATTCTCCTTCACGGAGTCCAACAGCTGGGCACGAACGTCCTTCAGTTCAACGCCCAGCTTGGTGTTGGCATCTTGGAGATCGTTCTTCTCCCGCCTCACCTTTGTCAGCACGCTCTCACCAGCCTTTAGCTGGCGTTGGAGTTGTTGCACTTCCGGATTTAATCCGGCACCATCTGCAATTTCATTTGTCAGATTTGCACCCACGCCGCACTTTGCAAAATACTTATCTTTCGAAGCGTATATTACCAGAGGGGGTCTCCTTGGGCTCCCCTGCCGCGGCTAGTGCGGCCTCAAGTTGGGCTTTGCACTCTTCCAGCTCCTGGGACAGTAGGGTATTCTTTTCTGTAAGAACCTGCATAACAAATGATCCTTAAAACAGTTATTCTAACTGTTTCAAGTCTCGGGGGCTACTGGTATATATATAATTACCAAAATTTTCTTACCCGTATGTCTTTCACATACTGCTCCGTGGCTCTGGCTAGACCATTTTGAGCGGCACGAAGGTACGCGTCTCTCGAGTTGAAGGCATCCAATGCCTCTTGGGAGAAACAAGCGTCGCGAAGAACTGTCCAGCGACGCCTGTGGTTCATGGCACTCTCCACCTCGGAATTGGTGGCAGATAGCCTGTCCGCATCCTCCGTTGGAGGAGCGTCCGGTGCGCGCCTCGTGTTCGCCTCCGCTTCCGGACCAGGCTTTGGAGCCTGGTTGGTGGAGGCGCGATTGGCAGCCTCTCCGGATATAGTCCGGCGAGGTCTCTTCGTCCTGAAGAGAGCACGAGCATTAATATGCCTCGAAGGAATAACACCTAGGAATAAGGTGGCACGCTATACCTTTGCGCCGGTGCCTCAGTCCGGACCGCACTTCTTTTCAGCTCACGGGGCCTTGCCGCCCCTCGTTGGCTAGTCACCGCAGGCTCGGCCTCCCGTCTCAAGGACCTCCCCTGCAAAACACGGTTGTCATACGGCAATCGAAAACACGCGAGACAGATCCCTTTTCAAAGTGCTGGGACTCCGGTCTCAGTTACCTGTGAGGCTGGGAGTAGCCCTGGATAATCGGCCGTAATGGCCACCAAGGCATTGTCCTTACTCAATTGATGAAACACTCCATCAATCAGCTCCACAGATAAGTCCGGATCCTCTTGAGAGGCCGGGTCGAGGGACCGTCCCGGATCCTCGGGTTGTGGAGGAGGGCTATTTATTTCTTTAACAGCCTGGCGCAGTTCCTGCGTTGAAGTCATTAGACTGAAAGTTTAACAATGGGAATATAAAATGGATGGGCAAGTAAAAGTGTCCACTTACCCAACTTGGGGGATTGTACATAGAAAATCCACCCCGTGGGTTGACGCGGAGAAATTCCTCCTCTTCTCCCTTGTACAAAGCGGACAAGGTCTTTATTAGAGCGGCGGCCGAATCCGGCCCCTTACGGCCGTAGCGGGTGGCGTCGTCCTCCTCGTTGAAGTCCCACATGGGGCGGCCTCTATACTGAAGCGGCTGCACCCCTCGCATGATGCATGCGGCCATGACCCCGATCATGGTCAGTCCGGAATGAGCTAACAATCTTATCCGGCCCATCAGGTAAATAACATCCCTGTCACTTTCCCTATGAGGGCTCCGTGGACGCCAGCTTAGGCGCTTCTTTAGGGGAGCACTGTCGAACTCAGGGAGGCCGATCCGGATAGGATCCGGCAGCGGGACGTCCTCTATATAAAACCATTCTGAAGGCCAGTCTTCGGACGCCTTCTTTGGGGTTCCGGATAGATATCCGGTCCTGGCGATGCGCCACACTTCGGCTCCGCCCACTTGATATATTGACCCCTCCTTAGAGCAGGGCACAAGGCAGAATAGCCTTTTCCACAGCGCAAAATGAGCCTCGCAGCCCAAGAACAGCTCGCAAAGGGCTACGAAGCCCGCGATGTGCAATATGGAGGCAGGCGTGAGGTTGTGCAGCTGGAGGCCATAGAACTCCAGAAGCCCCCAAAGAAACGGATGAATTGGAAATCCGAGCCCTCTTATTAAGTAAGGGGCAAGGCATACCCGCTCTCCTTTGGAGGGATTGGGGGCGCTCTCCGCTTGCTCTCCGCCATTATAGGTGGCAAGTCCGGCTCAAACCGGGACCATATAGGCCGGGGGGAGAAATCCCTTGGTCTGGAGCGTCACTAGCTCTCTGTGCGGGATGGAGCACCTCTTCCAATCTCTAGGCTGAGGGCTGGAAGGGCGAGAGGAGGAGCTGCGGCGGCCGGCCATGATGGAATGGACCTTTGTCGGATACGCTCTGATGAATACTCGCGGAAGGGAGAAGGTGTGGTTTGGATCTAAATCCTCGTCGCCTTAAATAGGAGGCTCATTCACACGGCTAGGGGTGTAAATATAAAAAACACCCTGACTTTTCATATTCGTTTGACACGTGGAAAATGGCCATTATTGGGCGTAGAAGCCAAGGAGCGCTACATTTACAAGAAACCAGACACTGTTCAACAGGTACACGGAATTTGGAGAAGAACCCGCCTTGCAATGCCGAAGACAATTTGCGCGCCGGACTCGTCGTCATTGAAGCCTAGTTCGGGGGCTACTGAGGGAGTCCTGGATTAGGGGGTGTCCGGATAGCCGGACTATACCTTCGGCCGGACTCCTGGACTATGAAGATACAAGTTTGAAGACTTCGTCCCGGGTCCGGAAGGGACTTTCCTTGGCGTGGAAGGCAAGCTTGGCGATACGGATATGTAGATCTCCTACCATTGTAACCGACTCTGTGTAACCCTAGCCCTCTCCGGTGTCTATATAAACCGGAGAGTTTTTAGTCCGTAGGACGAACAACAATCATACCATAGGCTAGCTTCTAGGGTTTAGCCTCTCTGATCTCGTGGTAGATCTACTATTGTACTACCCATATCATCAATATTAATCAAGCAGGACGTAGGGTTTTACCTCCATCAAGGGGGCCCGAACCTGGGTAAAACATCATGTCCCCTGCCTCCTGTTACCATCCGGCCTAGACGCACAGTTCAGGACACCCTACCCGAGATTCGCCGGTTTTGACACCGACAGTCGCCACAAGAACACTTTGATCTTAGAAGGCACGAATGTACCCCATGGACTGGCCCAATCCTTTATTTCAGCTTGATAATTCGAAAAGCTTGCAGCATGGTACAACTGTTGGAAATATGCCCTAGAGGCAATAATAAAGTGGTTATTATTATATTTCCTTAATCATGATAAAGGTTTATTATTCATGCTATAATTGTATTGACCGGAAACTTAAATACATGTGTGAATACATAAAAAATTACCTAGTCCCTAGTAAGCCTCTACTTGACTAGCTCGTTGATCAAAGATGGTTAAGGTTTCCTGACCATAGACATGAGTTGTCGCTTGATAACGAGATCACGTCATTAGAACTATCTGATGGACAAGACCCATCCGTTAGCATAGCATATGATCATTCAGTTTGTTGCTACTGCTTTCTTAATGTCAAATACATGTTCCTTCGACCATGAGATCATGCAACTCTCGGACTCCGGAGGAATGCCTTGTGCGTATCAAACGTCACTTCATTATTGGGTGATCATAAAGGTGCTCTATAGGTATCTCCAAAGGTGTCTTTTGAGTTGGCATGGATCAAGATTGGGATTTGTCATTCTGTATGATGAAAAGGTATCTCTGGGCCCTCTCGGTAATACAACATCACAAGAAGCTTGCAAGCAAAGTGACTAAGGAGTTAGTTACAAGATGATGTACTAAGTAACGAGTAAAGAGACTTGCCGGTAATGAGATTGAACTAGGTATGGAGATATCGACGATCGAATCTCGGACAAGTAACATACCGACAGACAAAGAGAACTACGTATGTTATCATAAAGGTTCGACCGATAAAGATCTTCGTAGAATATGTAGGAACCAATATGGGAATCCAGGTCCCGCTATTGGTTATTGACCGGAGAAGCGCTTCGATCATGTCTACATCATTCTTGAACCCGTAGGGTCCGCACGCTTAACGTTCGTTGACGATATAGTATTATATGAGTTATGTACACTACAAAAAAATTACACTTCCGTGATGATACGTGTTTGTCACAGTAGGTCGCGTTTTCTATCATGCATGTACATCCATGACAAATTTATGACAGAATCAAGATAGTCATACATGTGCTGTCGTAGAAGTGTTCCATGACATTACCAAAATTATCATCACGGAATTTTCCACTTCCATGACGATAAATCGCACGTCATGGAAGTGCTTTCGTCAAGGGTGACCGACACGTGGCATCCACCATAATGGAACACCGTTAAGCTATCGGGTCCGGTTTTGGATCCGATAACCCGCTAACAGTCCGGACCAATGAGGATTTTCCACGTGTAAAATTCTCATTGGCCGGAGCAAACATGTGTTGGCTAATCGTTGGGATAGATGTCATCCATTCATTGGACAGGAGGCACCTATGATAGGTCGACACGTGGCACGGCCTAACAGTGGCCCATTCCAGTGAAAAAGGCCGGCCCATTAAAAATTAGCAGGCTGGCCCATATAAGGCCTACTTGTGTCAGGTCCATTTAAGCCCACAGCCCATACGAGATGTGCCAATTCGGCTCGTCAACGCCCGTTAAAGATTTGACACCATTGCAGCCCATCGTCAGTTCGAGCCTGTTAACTGCCCGCTATATATTTGGGGTCGATATCGGCCCGATGTGATTTCGGCCTATTAACGGCCCATTCAAGGGATGGGCCGATTTTCAGGATGTACATCTTTCGGCCTTTTAGCGAGCCATTTAAGTGTTGGGCCAATTTCCGGCCCGGTGTGTCTTTCAGCCTATTGACGGCCCATAAATGAGTTGGTCCATTTGTAGTCGGACCTTAGTTTTGGCCTTTTAGCGACCCATTTAAGTGTTGGTCCAATTCCCGGCCCGGTGTGTCTTTCAGCCTGTTGACGGCCCATAAATGATTTGGGCCATTGTAGTCAGACCTGAGTTTTGGCCTTTTAACGGCCCATGCTCTTCATGGTCCAATACCAGCCCGGTTTCTCTTTCGGCCTGCTAAAGGCCCACAACTCAGTTGGGCCATTTACAATACGACCTGACTTTCGGCCTCTTAGCGGCCCATGCTCTTCATGGTCCAGTACGAGCCTGCTGTCTCTTTCGGCCTGCTAAAGGCCCATAGTATAGTTGGGCCATATGTAGCCTGACCTTAGTAACGGCCTGTTAACGGCCCGTGAAATCAAATGGGCCCACCTGTTGCCCGCTTCGATGTCGGCCTGTTAACGACCTAGGAGGTAAGAGGGCCGACCATTCACTTTCGGCCTGGTAACGGCCCATTAACTTAATGGGCCCACTAAAGTCCGTACATGTCTTTAGGCCCAATTAGATAATTTGAGCCCATTACGACGAGCAATTATGCACAGGACCAAAACCGATCAAGCAAAGATACGACATACAGGGAAAAACATTGCACATCCAGCATATACTACATGAAATTACATCCACCGGGCAATCAAAGATTGATGCCAGTGCAAATAAATGAATAGAACCTAACAATCTACAACGTCACAATCTGTAACCTCAGCGCGGATGACGCCCATAAGCATGTGGGCAAGTTCTTGCTGCTTTGCTACACTGTCTCTGAAAACATTGATCAGCTGTTGTTGCGCACGAATGTGCAGCTCTGATTCCTCCACCATTTCCATCATTTCTTCAGCCATTAATTGGTTCACAAACATACATTTTTCCGTTGCATTCGAGACAAAGGAAACTGAACAGATTCAGATGGCGATTTTGGCAGGCTTGTATTATTGATAGTGGAGAGTGTCTCAACCACTGCATCATAACATAAATTAGGAGGGGAACCGAACAGATTAATCATGGGTTATTGCCATATTACCTGGCCTAGATTTATTGGAAAGAAACAATGGGGTTGCCTTGCTGTTTTCAGAGTTTGTCTTCTTATCTTCAGCAGCCTGTACCAAATTAACACACTAGCATTGCTATCATTGGCCAGGTCGGATAATAGGAAAGCAACATTGACACAACGAACGTTTGGGCAACCAAACCACACCAACCTACACCAAGTTAACACAATATGGCACATCTATCATCAGCCAGGTCAGGTAATACGAAAGCAACATTGACACAATGAATGAATGGGCAACCAGAGCAGCACTACAATTCAGTAATGTGCATGATATGAGACAATACACTCATGCAGCTCAGTATGCAAAACTACCAGGCAGTTTTCCTTACAAAAATCAACATTGTCGCCTTTAACATTTTGCTACAACTGAATTTAGACCAGATAAATGTTGGATTCACACCGATTAACAAAATACATGCTGATGTAAAAATATAGTGATATACATCAGGTACTTACATCAACATTGGAGCACAGAGAATTCCCGTAAGATACTTTCCTCGAATACAATCCCAATGGAGGGAATCTTCTATCATTTAACCTTATTTTCTAAAAGAGAGATGGGTAAGAAACATGTAAAAAGTATTATTAGAATGCTATAAAATTTCATGATGCGAGGATATGCACACACTTCTTAGAATGGAGTTGACATATTTCTGCTGGACTGGAGCGGACTAGTTGTTTGGCCACTGGAATCTGCTTATTATCAGTGGGAGTTGGGTTTCTCTGTGATGGAGCAGTATCGATGAAAACAAGAGTTGGTTTATTATCTCCTGGCATTTGGATCTTTTGCAAAGACCTGGTTTGTAACCCTTCAGATTCTAACATAGCCGTCTTCCCCTTGCATGACTTATATAGAAGAATGGTGCTTCAATTTTAAAACATGCTACAACAGAGATGGAATAGGTACTGAAGAATAGAAAGGCATGACATATTGACATGTATTCCCTCCATCCGGAAATAAATGGATGGGTCTAGGTGTATTTTATTTCTAGATACATCAAGTTTATCCATTTCTGCGACATGTAATCCGGACGGAGGGAGTATGATGTAAGAGCTAGGGATACGACAGGACAACAGTGTAAAAAGCACTACTTGAATGTAAAACTGTATGCTAGCGGAATACATTACAGAAAAACACTAAGGCAACATATGCGTGTATGATTGGGAAACTAAGATGGCATTGTAAGAGACCACTAGAACATCACTTCAATGTAAAAAAAGAACATGGTATGGTAGACAGATGAAGTACATACTGATGAATAACAATGCATAAGATATTGAGAAGCATGATGTCCAAACTAAGCAGATGGCATTGCGGTAGAGTAGAATGACAGTACTTGAATTTGAAAACATGTTATCGTTAATGGAATAGGTACTGAAAAACAAGAAAGCATGCCATATTTACATGCATGATCAGCAGGCGAAGCACAAGGCATTGCAACAGAGTAGATGCACTCCAGGACACTATATGCATGCCGTACCCATATCAAGGGCCAATTTAGAGCAAGGACCTTATGGGGTGAATAGGGTTCATCATCTTTCTGCAAGTCTTGTGAAGAATTGCCTTTACATGTTCCATCATATTGGGTATCATTGACGTCAAGTTTATTGGCCGTTACATTGCTCCGTGAGGTTCTTGTGGATAAATCAATGTGTGCAATTATATCTGACATGCATGGAAGACAACCAGTAGTTAGATTTATGTAATGAGTGCCTGTAGGAGACAACATAAATAGTAGGACTGGGGTTAACTAGCAGCAACATGTCTCAAAAATTAAGGGAGAACACAGATGAAAGCTACAGAATATGTATCGTTTGTACTCGAGATTAACTAGATGGCACACAAAAGTATTAAGGAACAACATAGGTTATACTAGAAGTGGTATAATACTATAATCACCAGCCTGTGGGATCGTATTAGCTGATGGATGATAACTATGGAACAACGTTACCTAAAGAACAAGTCTCTTAGCTGAACTATGGAACATCGTTAACTCCTAAACAAGACCTGTAAGAGATCAACATGAATATATAGTGAAATGTGATAAACTATTTTCAATGCTTAGATGAATAACAAAGCCATAAATCTTGCACACAAGTAAGATGAGGGTACAACCTATCTGGCCGCCATCCATAGGAGTGAGCATCCTGTAATGACTTGTCGATGGCCCTGCAGTTGTTGTGGCTGTCCATGTTGGGCATGCGCATTCGATGCAGGGAACTGTTGAGTGGGGACTATAGCTCCCTTTTGGCGCATGCTTCCCTTGTTGGAGCAGCTGCGGTGAGTCGGAAGACGGTGTGGCTGAAGATGCAGAAAACACATAATGTTAAGAACGACACATCTCTCTGATCTGAAGAAATACCCTAAGAGATCAACAACAAGGTATGAGAGTGGTCACACGTCTGTTGACTGAACACTAAATTGGGGTCACATGGTTTTATTTTATTTTGGTACTGTCCGATATGCACCGATGGCTTGATGGCCGTCTTGTGCCTCCCGGCTGACACTGTTCAGAATCTTCCCCAAAGCGCCAGCGACCACCGGCAGAGCAGCCTGCCTCCGCCGTCCGTGGCCCCGACCAAAACCCCGCTCCCGCCCCACAGCACTGTCGTGGTTGCGCCGCCCCCGGGCCAATCCACAAAGACTCGCTGTCATCCACATCCGGCGGCGGCAGTACCTTCAACCCACGCAACTCTAAGATAGCCATCTAAGCGTCAATTCTATGGCGAACTTGCGCCCCCGCACCCTTACGTTAGACACCAGCCAACCGGCAGCCTAGGAGCTCCGCCAGCTCGAGGGGTGCTGCTTCCCATTGGGAATCGATTGGCCCAAAATAAAAATTCAGACAACTGACGCCTAAATAAAGTGATTTGAGATGAGGGTGCGACCTATCTGGCGGCCGGTGAAGTAGGCAGCTCCAGCTGCCTAGTCGATGAGGCCGGCGTGGTTGCGGTGGCTACCGGCGGCAGGGAAGTAGAGATGTCGCGATGGTCGACGGCTACAGGCAAGCAGCGCCGGGGCTCTGGACGGGTCCAAAGTTGGAGCCGCTCCGGCACCGTGAACAACGGTGGGGGTGAGTCGTCGAGGCAGCTCCGGCAGCACGGAGTAAGAGGCACACGGCCCAGTGCATGATGGAAAATGGACAGCGTCTCCGAGATTAGAGAGGAGGGCGGCTGTGAATTTGGTGTGGTGGGGGTGCCATGGAGGTGGGGCTGAGGTTTCGTGGCTCGGGAGAAGGGAGCTTCTGGGGAAAAGGTGATTTGGCGCCCACGAGGTATGAATGGGGAATTGGGAGGGGGAACCATGTCTTACGTACGCATTTGTCTGAAATGTGGGGCGGTTGCAGTTCTACCCCTGCCTTTAGGCTTCTCGGCTTGGGTCTGTGTACTGAGGGTCGGGGATAGTAGAGTAACTTTGCTTCTCCCAAATAGTGGGCGCGAGCGATTTCGGGTGAGGAGGCCGTGTTTTGAAATATATTGGGCGCGAGCGATTTCAGGCGAGGATGGCGTGTTTTGAAATATAGTGGGTGCAAGCAATTTCGGGTGAGGAGGGTGTGTTTTCAAATATAGTGGGCGCGAGCGATTTCAGGTGAGGAGGGTGTGTTTTCAAATATAGTGGGCGCGAGCGATTTCGGGTGAGGAGAGCGTGTTTTGAAATAATGGGCGCGAGCTATTTCGGGCGAGGAGAGGGTGTTTTGCCGACCATGGTTTATGAATTATTCGGCACATGTCATTTCGGCCGAGGAGAAGGTGCGCTTGGATGAAGTTACGAACCTACCCTCGATGTACAACGGACCAATTGATGTGTGTCCCACATAGGCCGGTAATTTCGCGTCTCCCATTTATTTGCTCGGGCGAATTCCACCGAGCAGAGGGTGTTTAATGGTTCGTTCAAATTTTGGGAGGACGAGCATCCACGTATACCTTACCAAGTCGATTCGAATCAAATTTTGAAATATTAGCTTGCCACTTCTTTTTTAGATGGAGAGATGATGCTCGGGAGTAATGTGTTTTTACATGCTCGTTGCTAGCGATTTACTATATGAAAAATAGTTGACCCACTCAAAAACGGGAATCAAACCCAAAATGAAATATCTCGATTCAATGAAATAGCTCGTTCACCAGGTCAAAATAGTGAACTAAATCAAAAATTAAACACCTCAGTCGAGTAGTATGTTGTACAATATTATAGTACTCCATGCACATGCTGAGAGTCAAATTAATGAACTTGTTTGATATACGCATATCTCCGTTCATGTGTGGATTGTACACAACTTGTTCTCCAATTTAAATATTTGAATGCAAGTTTATATCGAAACATGGTTTATATCAGTCTTTGATGCATAAAACGTGACCTCCCCCTCTCCCGGACTCCTGCTCTCTCTCTCTCTCTCTCTCACGCGCGCGCGTCGTCAATCTTCAATTCTGTCACACGCATCCAACACACAAACCTTGTTGGTCCCTCTCCGTCTCTCTCTCTCTCTCTGTGTGTGTGTGTGTGGGGGGGTCTTTCTAGTTCGCATGCATATATACTCCATCTATAGGTCTCTCTCGCACACTATGTATGATTCTCTAGTCCAAGTTAAATATCTTGGGTGCACTCATTGTACGCACACAAATTCCTTGGCTCGTTGCCAGTAACTCTCTCACCCACCACTCTGTCGTCTCGGAGATCTTCCCTCTCTCTCTCTCTCAAACTCTCTATCTACCTGGGTCACACATAAACACGCATATCTCACTCTCACTCGATAGACCCATCTAAAACTTTATCTCTCTCCCTCGTTCTCTCTCCATCTCACACGCACACACACACAATCTCATGCCTAGCCAAGTATGATGGTCTCTCACTCAAATGTAGGCACACGCAGCCCCCATATGTATATGACTAGCTAATCTTAGTCTCCATCAAAAACATGTGCATGGTCTATCTCGATTTCTCTCAAGGCATCTTTCTATCTTGCACGCACCTCCCTCGATCTCCCACCCATATAAGTCCCCTCACGATCTCGAGGGGATCTCTCTATCACAAACACACCCTCTCTTCCTCCCCATGCATCCATGTTCTCCATGTGTCCCTCTCGACCTTTGTTCCTTGTTGGCCAGACCTCTATTGGACATGTGCTATAGGGGTGTCTCTCTCCGTTGCAAACAATCACACACTAGCTATCTTCGTGTATCTCCTCACCTCGCTTTTCTATCTCGGAGATGCATGCGTGATATGTTTGCATAAGAAACGAGAAAACACACACACTCTCTAATGTATCATTTGTTGTCCCTTTCTCTTTCACACACATACTCTTTTTGCACACTCACTCATTCTCCTTCACACGCACTTGATCTCTCTCGACTTAGGCACTCTCTTCGGTCCATAGCATATAGATTTATTGAAAAGTCAAACATCACAAAGTTTGACCATGTACGTGGAGAAAAAACATTTACATCCAGAACGGAAAACATATACCATTAGATTCATCATGAGATGTAGTTTCATATGATGTATCTTTGGTATTGTAGATATAAATAACATTTGCGTAAACCTGATCAATGTTTCCAAAGTTCGACTTCTAAAAAAATTTACATGCACTGCATTATCGAGCGGATGGAATATCTTTTTGCCCCTCTCAACTATCTGACGCACCACTCAGCCTTATTGGGGCTCCTCTACCTCTCTCAAACTTTATATCTCCCTGGTTCACACATACACATGGAGAATACATGCTGAAACTTTGTGATGTCTCCGCATCATCTCCCCCCCTTGGGAAAGATCCGACCTCGGATCGTGATCCTCATCACCATGGAAACGGTTGTTGTGGACGGACTTGTAGTTGGACATAGTTGAAGACATGGCGCAATCCAAGTACTCCAAGGTGTCTCCGGTATGTGGTACATGCAAAATGAGCAAACACAAAGTACACTTGGAAATACAATGGTTAGTGCACACAAAGTGTCCATCATAGAAGAATGAGTCCGTTCGGCAAGATTGTTCGTGACAAAGCACATGAAGCTTAGCAAGATGATATGGAATGAGATGTATAGCATTCATGGGAGCAAAAGCATTCATTGTGCACACAAATGTATTGTGAATATGACCAATGCAACCACAGTGCAAAATGATGTCATAGTGAGACGGTTTATCAATAGCATGATTATGGCAATGGATCCTCAATATGGTTATGTTATCATGCAATTGATGGTAGGCAATATGATCATGATGTATGAGTATGCCATCATGGAAGATCACAACAAATTTGCTAAGGAAATGCACAAGCCCATATATCATGGATGACATGGGAATACAAGATGCACCAAGGAAATCATAATGTGAGTCAATACATGCATAAGATGCAAATTTGTCATGTGTATGATATGTCCATCGATCATGACATGTGTGAGCACAATCAACAAATATGAAGGTGTTGGTGTACCAATGCTCGATGTCATGGAATGAGTGGAGGTTCGAAGGTGCATCCAATAAGTCCGAGCGCTCCTCAATGTGAAGGTCCATAGAGCCAATCTTTAATGTCGCTCCTCCGTTCGCGAGATTTATCATGTAGACAACAAGAAGGAGACAACAATGAAAGAGTGACCCATCCAATATGCGTATTTGAGGATGGCTCAAAAGGAAGGAGGTCACCTTTAGAAATGTCTCAAGGATGTTGGAGTTGCGCATCTTGTATGCCTTCACATAGCCAATATGTCTCGTCATGGTACCACCTTGTGAATCCTTCAAAACGAAAGAACATGACAAACACTTGGAAAAACAAATGAGGTTAGCGTAAGTTCAAAACCTATCATTCATGTGGTAAGATACCCAACAAGTGTATGCATCATGCTCATCATAAGAAAGGACAAGGGAGCATTTCATAGTATGGACGCATATGATGCGAGAACAACCAAATACAATAGGCTCAATCAAACAAGCATGCATCACAAGTAATATGTCCAAGTCTCCATGATGAATAAGCATAGCAAGTTGGCACTCAATACAAGTGGATATGAGAGATGCCACTAATGGAGACAAGCGACAATGATCAAGATATATCATGTGAGAGGCATGAACATATATGTCATCAACCCAAGAAAGCGAGTAAGAATGGAACATGGGTGATGCGACAAAGCAAGCAATCATAGTGATCACGTCAAGCAAGCTAGTAGTGCGAAGATGCAACATACTAGAAGGAATCATGTCAAGCATGTCATGTGTGCAAATGGTGGTCATGAATAATGCACAAGACATATCACAAGAATGAAGGCAAGATATGAGCAAAATATCATCAATGTATTGGCAAGTGGTCATATGGAAATAGCAATGGAACATCATGGCTCTCGCAACACAACAAGCATCAATAGCATGAGGCACATGATAAACAGGGCAATAGCAACAAGGATCTCCACCAAGCATGCAAATACACATAGGAGTAGCACAATGGTGAATCATGGGTGGATGCAAGCAAGGGTCACAATTGCATGGCAAAGTCATAGAAAGAGGTGTATCATGCAAGTAAAAGAGATGCGCGTAGTTCTTGTGCGAGTGGAACGGTGGTAATGGTAGTCCACGAGATCCCAAATCATCGTTGCTCTCAAGAGCTCGTTTCGTCAACTCTTGGGATTGAGAGGTTGACGAGTATACGTGAGTACCTACACAAAACAAAGACAAAGGGAAAATTGTGTGTGCGTGGTATATGTACACATCATCCATCATGATGCGCACGTGCTTGTGTTGGTTAGCACCAAATATCCAATGCTCAAATAAATGAGTTGCGTGATATAGAAACATGTCATCCATCATGAGAGGTTTGTTATTATGTATAGCATAATGGAGAATCAAATTATGTAATGCATCATGGGAAATATGTAGAGCATTGTTATTCATGGAAATCATATGGTGCAAGCAATATGGGAATCATGAAAAGTATGTAATGCATCAAAATCTCCTAATATGTATGAGGAAACTATGGGGGTCTCCTCATGATCATTAATGGAAACATCACATGGAGAATATTGACAACATCCAAAACAATGCATATTTGGAACATTGTGATCATGGCATGGCATAGTAGATGAATTGCGCAAATCATGTAAAGGAAGCATGTCAATATCATCACATGAAAAACAAAAGCCAATGACCATCATCTCATCATCTATGCCATAAGTGCAAATGGGATTTATTTTAATGGGGCATGCATAGCTACTATGTTGAGATTGAAATGATGCAATATGGGAGATCTCACTCATAGCATATGACAAGTTTAAAGGATTATCAAACATGATGTGACCAATAGAATTTTCACATGATATGCTATGGAGCATAGCATCACAACTAGGCAATTAAACATGCTCATCATCATATTCATCATAAATGGGTGGCATATCTAAACATGACATAGTATGTGATTAATCCATAAGGTGATCATCATCATGCAAGCAATCATTTGCAAGATAGTCCACTAGTGGGACAAGAGAAGCACCATCACCTATGTTACCTTTGGAGCATCGCTCATATGTTGTAGCTGAGGTTGCAACTTGATGGTACCATGTGGGGGGTATGGACTCGTCAAGGGTAGGCATGTCGTCATGTAGGAGACCTAGCACCAAATAAGAAAACACACTCGGAGTAGAGGTTAAGTTGTTAGAAATCATAGTGGCCTCACATGCCGTCTCAACTACCTCACTCACTAAGTGTTGTGGCTCACTCACTCCCTCTTGGGTGCTCTCACTCACATGGTTGGTGGAGTCATTCAAATGGCTCTCAACCTCACATAGGATGTGTGGAATGCTCTCAAGTGTGGGCTAGTGGTGGTCACACTCATCCTCTCATAGGAAATGCACTCAATGTCATATATGGTGGAGTCACTCATGTCACTCATGGGGTGGTGGCTCTCCTCACATGGCAATTGGGTCATCTCATGATATGTGGGTGTCGGAGAGATCTAGGTGCAAATGTCTCCATGCTCAATCATGTCGGAGTCGTAGACATGGATGAAGGCCTTTTACGGAAAGCACCATGAATGAAATGTGAACCACCATCAGTCATTAAGTATCTAGGGACTCCAAACCTCGAAAAAATGACTTCTTTAAGCGTCTTAATAGAAGTGTTATGATCAGCACTACTAGTTGGAATAGCTTCTACCCACTTAGTAACGTAATCAACAATAACTAAAATATGGGTATATCCATTGGAGGCAGGAAACGGTCCCATATAATCAAATCCCCAAACATCAAATGGTTCAATAACAAGTGAATAATTCATAGGAATTGCTTGACGTCTACTAATATTACCAATTCTTTGACATTCATCACAAGATACAACAAACTTACGGGCATCCTTGAAGAGAGTAGGCCAATAAAAACCGGATTGCAATACCTTATGTGCAGTTCTATCTCCAGCGTGGTGTCCTCCATAAGCTTCGGAGTGAAACTTGCGTAGGATATGTTCCTGTTCATGATCAGGTACAGAATGTCTAATAACACCATCTACTACTTCTTTATAAAGATGTGGGTCATCCCAAAAGTAATGTCTCAAATCATAGAAGAACTTTTTCTTTTGCTGGTATGTGAAACTAGGTGGTATAAATTTAGCAACAATGTAATTAGCATAATCAGCATACCATGGAGCAGTGTGAGAAGCATTTATGACATTTAATTGTTCATCAGGAAAGCTATCATCAATAGGTAGTGGGTCATCAAGAACATTTTCTAACCTAGACAAGTTGTCTGCAATGGGGTTCTCAGCTCCCTTTCTATCAATAATATGCAAATCAAATTCTTGTAGCAAGAGAACCCATCTAATAAGTCTAGGTTTAGCATCTTTCTTTTCCATAAGATATTTAATAGCAGCATGATCCGTGTGAATAGTTACTTTAGAATTAACAATATAAGATCTGAACTTATCACAAGCAAATACAACTCCTAAGAATTCTTTTTTAGTTGTAGCATAATTTCTCTGTGCATTGTCTAGAGTTTTACTAGCATATTGAATAACAATTAATTTCTTATCAACTCTTTGCCCTAGAACAGCACCTACAGCATAATCACTAGCATCACACATAATTTCAAAGGGTAAATTCGAATCAGGTGTCTGAATAATAGGAGCAGAGATCAATGCTTTCTTAAATATTTCAAATGCTTCTATGCAATCATCATAAAAAACAAATGGTATATCTTTTTGTAATAAATTAGTCAGAGGCCGAGAAATTTTTGAGAAGTCCTTAATGAACCTCCTATAAAAACCGGCGTGACCAAGGAAACTTCTTATACCTTTGATGTGCTTGGGACATGGCATCTTTTCAATAGCATCAACCTTAGCTTTATCAACTTCAATACCTCTTTCAGAAACTTTATGCCCCAAGACAATACCTTCATTAACCATAAAGTGGCACTTCTCCCAATTCAAGACAAGGTTAGTTTATTCACATCTCTGCAAAACTCGATCAAGGTAGCAATCATCAAAAGAGGATCCATAGACGGAGAAATCGTCCATGAAAACCTCACAAATATTTTCACAAAAGTCAGAGAATATAGCCATCATGCATCTTTGGAAGGTAGCATGTGCATTACATAAACCAAAAGGCATACGTCTATAGGCAAAAGTACCGAACGAGCAAGTAAAAGTGGTCTTAGATTGATCATCAGCTGACACAGGTATTTGAGAGAAACCAGAATAACCATCTAGAAAGCAAAATGTGTATGTTTGGATAATCTTTCTAGCATTTGATCAATAAAAGGTAAGGGGTAATGATCTTTTTTAGTAGCCTTATTTAATTTGCGGAAATCAATTACCATCCTATAACCTGTAATAATTCTTTGCGGAATCAATTCATCTTTATCATTAGGAATGATAGTAATACCTCCCTTTTTAGGGACACAATGGACATGACTTACCCACTGACTATCAGCAACCGGATAAATTATACCTGCCTCAAGGAGCTTTAGTATTTCCTTTCTTACTACTTCTTTCATCTTAGGATTCAGCCATGGTTGGTGATCACGAACTGGTTTGGCATCTTTCTCGAAATTTATTTTGTGTTGACATAGTGTGGGACTAATGCCCTTAAGATCATCGAGAGTATATCCAATAGCAGCACGGTGCTTCTTCAGAGTTTTCAATAATCTCTCTTCTTCATGCTCTGAAAGGTTAGCACTAATAATAACAGGATATATCTTTTTCTCCATCAAGATAAACATATTTAAGAGTATCAGGTAACGGTTTGAGCTCAAACACGGGATCACCCTTGGGTGGAGGAGGATCCCCTAGGATTTCGACAGGCAAATTGTGTTTCAGGATGGGTTCCTGTTTAAAGAATACTTCACCTATTTCCCTTCTTTCATTCATAAACATGTCATTTTCATGGTCTAGCAAATATTGTTCTAAAGGATCACTAGGAGGCATGGCTATAGAAGCAAGACCAATAATTTCATCTTTACTAGGCAATTCCTCTTCACGGTGTTGTCTACGAAATTTAGAGAATTAAATTCATGAGACATATCACCTAAACCAATAGTAACTACATCCTTTTCGCAATATATCCTAGCATTAACAGTGTTTAAGAAGGGTCTACCAAATATAATGGGACAAAAGCTATCTTGTGGGGAACCAAGAACAAGAAAATCAGCAGGATATATAGTTTTCCCACACAAGACTTCAACATCTCTAACAATTCCAATTGGTGAAATAGTATCTCTATTGGCAAGTTTAATTGTGACATCAATATCTTCTATCTCAGCAGGTGCAATATCATGCATAATTTCTTTCTATAAGTCATGAGGTATAGCACTAGCACTGGCACCCATATCACAAAATCCATGATAACAGTGATCTCCTATTTTAACAGAAATAACAGGCATGCCTACCACGGGTCTATGCTTATCTTTAGCACAAGATTTAGTAATTCTAGCAGTCTCATCGCAGAAATGAATAACATGCCCATCAATATTATCAGACAAGAGATCTTTAACAATAGCAATATTAGGTTCAACTTTAACTTGCTTAGGAGGTGTATAAGTTCTAATATTGCTTTTACGAACCACAGTTGAAGCTTTAGCATGATCTTTTATCCTAAAAGGAAAAGGTGGTTTCTCAACATAAGCAGTAGGAACGATAGGATCATTATAAGTGATAGTCTTTTATTCAACTTTAATAGGTGCAACTACTTTTACTTCTATGGGAGGATGATATTTGAACCACTTCTCTTTAGGGAGATCAATATGAGTAGCAAAAGATTCACAGAAAGAAGCTACTATTTCAGAGTCAAGTCCATATTTAGTGCTAAATTTACGGAAAACATCGGTACCATAAAAGATTTAACACAATCAAACTTAGGTGTCATACCTGACTCCTTACCTTTGTCGAGGTCCCAATCTTTAGAGTTGCATTTAATTCTTTCCAACAAATCCTATTTGAATTCAATAGTCTTCATCATAAAAGAGCCACCACAAGAAGTATCGAGCATGGTGCGATTATTATCAGAAAGCCGGGCATAAAATTTTTGAATAATTATTTCTCTTGGAAGCTCATGATTGGGGCATGAATATAACATTGATTTAAGCCTCCCCAACCTTGAGCGATGCTTTCTCCTTCGCGAGGCCAAAAATTATATATATATATAATTGCGATCACGATGAACAAGATGCATAGGATAAAACTTCTGATGAAATTCCAATTTCAATAGTTTGTAGTTCCATGATCCCATATCATCACATAGCCTATACCATGTCAATGCATCTCCCTTCAAAGATAAAGGGAAGACCTTCTTCTTAATAACATCATCGGGCACACCTGCAAGCTTAAATAATCCACAAACTTCATCCACATATATTAGGTGCTCATCAGGATGCATTGTTCCGTCTCCTACAAAAGGATTAGCTAGCAGTTTTTCTACCATACCCGAAGGAATCTCAAAGTAGACATTTTCATTTTCAGTAGGTTCAATAGGTTGAGGAGCAACTCTTTGCTCTTCTGGTCGGGGTGAAGATACCCCGAACAAGCCCCTCAGAGGATTACTTTCCATAGTAACAAGTGACAGTAAATTTCAGCACACTATATAAATTTTTCCTTACCAAATTCCACCTACCAAAGGCGCTTCACTCCCCGGCAACGACGCCAGAAAAGAGTCTTGATGACCCACAAGTATAGGAGATCTATCGTAGTCCTTTAGATAAGTAAGAGTGTCGAACCCAACGAGGAGCAGAAGGAAATGATAAGCGGTTTTCAACAAGGTATTCTCTGCAAGCACTGAAATTGTAGGTAATAGATAGTTTTGTGATAAGATAATTTGTAACGAGCAACAAGTAACAAAAGTAAATAAAGTGCAGCAAGGTGGACCAATCCTTTTTGTAGCAAAGGACAAGCCTGGAAAATTTCTTATATAGAGAAAAGCGCTCCCGAGGACACATGGGAATTATCGTCAAGCTAGGTTTCATCACGATCATATGGTTCACGTTCGGTACTTTGATAATTTGGTATGTGGGTGGACTGGTGCTTGGGTACTGTCCTTACTTGGACAAGCATCCCACTTATGATTAAACTCTATTGCAAGCATCCGCAACTACAACAAAAGTATTAAGGTAAACATAACCATTGCATGAAACATGTGGGTCCAAATCAGCCCCTTACGAAGCAACGCATAAACTAGGGTTTGAGCTTCTGTCACTCTAGCAACCCATCATCTACTTATTACTTCCCAATGCCTTCCTCTAGGCCCAAATAATGGTGAAGTGTCATGTAATCGACGTTCACATAACACCACTAGAGGAGAGACAACATACATCTCATCAAAATATCGAACGAATACCAAATTCACATGACTACTAATAGCAAGACTTCTCCCATGTCCTCAGGAACAAACGTAACTACTCACAAAGCATATTCATGTTCATAATCAGAGGAGTATTAATATGCATATAGGATCTGAACATATGATCTTACACCAAATAAACCAACTAGCATCATCTACAAGGAGTAATTAACACTACTAGCAACCCAGAAGTACCAATCCCGGACTTAGAGACAAGAATTGGATACAAGAGATGAACTAGGGTTTGAGAGGAGATGGTGCTGGTGAAGATGTTGATGGAGATTGACCCCCTCCCGATGAGAGGATCATTGTTGATGACGATGGCGATGATTTCCCCCTCTCGGAGGGGAGTTTCCCCGGCAGAACAGCTCCGCCGGAGCCCTAGATTGATTCCGCCAAGGTTCCGCCTCGTGGCGGCGGAGTCTTGTCCCGAAAGCTGGCTTATGCTTTTTTTCTCATTGAAAGACTCCATATAGCAGAAGATGGGCATCGGAGGGCCACCAGGGGGCCCAGGAGGCAGGGGGCGCGCCCAGGGGGGTAGGGCACGCGCCCCACCCTCGTGGGCAGGGTGTGCCCCCCCTCCAGAACTGCTTGCGCTCAGTATTTTTTATATATTCTGAAAATGACTTCCGTGAAGTTTCAGGACTTTTGGAGCTGTGCAGAATAGGTCTCTAATATTTGCTCCTTTTCTAGCCCAGAATCCCAGCTGCCGACATTCTCCCTCTTTATATAAACCTTGTAAAATAAGAGAGAATATGCATAAGTATTGTGACATAATGTGTAATAATAGCCCATAATGCAATAAATGTCGATATAAAAGCATGATGCAAAATGGACGTATCAACTCCCCCAAGCTTAGACCTCGCTTGTCCTCAAGCGAAAGCCGAAGTCGAAAAATATGTCCACATGTTTAGAGATAGAGGTGTCGATAAAAATAAAATATGAACATGAGGGCATGATCATTCTTAGAACATCAACTTATATAATTCTTGTCATATGATCTCTTATGCTAGAGTAACAATTCAATCACAATTTCAAGTATGAATCATAAACTTCATTGAAAACTAACAAACTATAATATCAGTCATTGGAGCAATTGCAATTTATCATAACATAGGAAAGAGTCAATATAAGAGCTTTTCAACAAGTCCACATACTCAACTATCATATAGTCTTTCACAATTGCTAACGCTCACACAATACTTATGGGTATGGAGTTTTAATCGGACACAAAGAAAGATAGGGGCTTATAGTTTTGCCTCCCAACGTTTTACCTCAAGGGTAATGTCAACAATAATAGCTCATGAAAACTCACATCCAATTAGCCATATATACCAGGATCTTTCCAACATGTTGTGCTTGCCAAAAGATAAAATTTAAAAAGGAAGGGTGAAGATCACCAAGACTCTTATGTAAGGTAGGAGATAAAAGTAAAAGATAAGCCCTTCGCAGAGGGAAGCAGAGGTTTTCATGCGCTTTTATGGTTGGATGCACAAAATCTTAATGCGAAAGAACGTCACTTTGTATTGCCACTTGTGATATGGACCTTTATTATGCAGTCTGTCGCTTTTATTTCTTCCATATCACACGATCGTATAAAGCTTATTTTCTCCCACACTAATAAGTCATACATATTTAGAGGGCAATTTTTTATTGCTTGCACCGATGACAACTTACTTGAGGGATCTTACTCAATCCATAGGTAGGTATGGTGGACTCTCATGGCAAAACTAGTTTAAGGGTGTTTGGAAGCACAAGTAGTATCTTTACTTGGTGCAAAGAATTTGGCTAGCATGAGGGGGAAAGGCAAGCTCAATCATGTTGGATTATCCATGACAATATAATTTATCTCAGATGTAAGAAAACATAACCCATTATGTTGTCTTCCTTGTCCAACGTCAACCCTTTAGCATGTCATATTTTAATGAGTGCTCACAATCATAAAAGATGTCCAAGATAGTATATTTATATGTGAAGACCTCTCTTTCTTTATTACTTCTTATTAATTGCAACGATGACCAAAACTATGTTTGTTAACTCTCAACAACTTTTAATCATCGTACTCTTTATATGTGAGCTCATTACTCTCCATAAGATCCATATGATCTCTTTTATTTCTTTTTATTCTTTCTCTTTTATTTTATTCACTCAAGATCATGGCAAAATAATCAAGCCCTTGACTCAACACTAATCTTTATTATATATAGCTCACGGACTCGATTACATACAAAGGATCATAAAGCAAAACTCACAACTAGATCATACTAAGAACTTTTATTCTACTAGATCAAAATATTATCAAAAGGATCGAACTAAGAAAAGCGGTAAAGATAAAAGTGATGGTGATACGATACCGGGGCACTCCCCCAAGCTTGGCAGTTGCCAAGGGGAGTGCCCATACCAGATACTCAATTCTTCTTTGTTGGTGGAGAGGGTGGAATTGTTGATGATGTAGGCTTGCCGTCCTTCTTCCAAGGCATAGGCTCCCCATCATAGAAGGATGATCGAGTCTCCTGGATCCTTAAATCTGCAGCCAAACTCATCCTTTTGAATCTATATTCATACTCACACTTTTGGTTTTGCAGGTCATAGATTTGGGCTTGGAGGTGCTCGATCTTCTCGTGAAGCTTGAAGATGGTCTCCCCAATGTTCTTGGCATCCAGCTTGTGGTTGTTAGTGAACTCCGCGATCCTCATATGGTTGGTGTCGAGTCCGCGTTCCACCATCTCCTGGAACTTGAAAACTTGTTGCTCCATTGCCTCGAGCCTTGTATCCACGCTTCTGGTCCTCCTTGGTCCCTCAGCATCACGGATGTGCAGCACCCCCTCACGCATCTCAATGGTTTGAGGGTGTTGGAGCACTTCCGCGAGGTAGGGGTTGATGACCTTCTCGAAAAACTTGTCCTTGGGGGCACTTGAAGATGACATGACGACCTAGATCTATCAGAAAAACAGCTCGAAACAAAGACGAGAGATATTTGTGTGATACGGGAGTCAAAACCTCCGGGAGATTATATAATGAATTTTTACCGACCAAAATATGTAACGTGTAAGAAAACAGAGTCCGGAGAGCACACGAGGTGCCCACGAGGTAGGGGGCGCGCCCAGGGGGGTAGGGCGCGCCCTCCACCCTCGTGGAGGCCTCGTGTCCTTCCCGGACTGCTTCTTATTTTCTATTTTTCTAAATATTCCAAAACGGAAGAAAATTGCCATTAGAACTATTTTGGAGTCGGTTTACTTACAGTACCACATACCTATTCCTTTTAGGAGTCTGAAACGTTCCAGAAAGTGTCCCTTATGTATTCCTCCGGGGTTACGGTTTCAATAACATTGGTTTCAACATTTATAGGATTGAAAGTGCATTATATCGACTAGAGGGGGGGGGGTGAATAGGCAATTTTTATGAAAGTCTTCAAAATGTGGAAGTTTCGAAGACAAACGATAGAGATAAACCTATTACCATGCAGCGGAAGGTAGACTACACTAGGCAAACCATAGTCAAGTATTCAATGAAGTGAAAGCACAATGACTAATAGCAACTAGGTAGTAAGGATCAGGTAGGAAGATATTATGAAGCCGATCAGAACAAGCAGTCACTCAGTGAAGACAGAAGATAGTGCAATCATACAATGACTTCACCAGGACCAACAATAAGTAAAGGGAAGGGAAGGATGAAACCAGTGACTTGTTGAAGACAATGATTTGTTGGACCAGTTCCAGTTGCTGTGACAACTGTACGTCTGGTTAGGGCGGCTAGGTATTTAAACCTGAGGACACACAGTCCCGGACACCCAGTCCTGAACACGCAGCTCAGGACACCCAGTCCTCACCGTATTCCCCTTGATCTAAGGTCACACAGACCTCGCCCAATCACTCTGGTAAGTCTTCAAGGTAGACTCCCAAACCTTCACAGACTTTGTTCACCGGCGATCCACAATGTCTCTTGGATGCTCAGAACGCGACGCCTAACCGGCTGGAGGATTCACAGTCCTCAAGTGTAATAAGTCTTCAGATCAC
Organism: Triticum urartu; assembly: GCF_056163025.1. NCBI lineage: Eukaryota > Viridiplantae > Streptophyta > Magnoliopsida > Poales > Poaceae > Triticum > Triticum urartu. The sequence goes on along the minus strand of NC_141876.1, from coordinate 140,427,275 downwards.
ACAGACAAGAAGACTTAAGTGATGCCTAACACTCTTTGGCTCTGGGTGGTTAGGGCTTTATCCTCGCAAGGAATTCTCTTTCAAAGGCTTCGAGGTGGGTTGCTCTCAAACGACAAAAGCCATACTCTAACTCTGAGCAGCCAACCATTTATGGTTGTAGGGGGTGGGCTATTTATAGCCACTAGGCAACCTGACCTGATTTGTCCGAAATGACCCTGGGTCACTAAGGAACCGACACGTGTTCCAACGGTCAGATTTCAAACACACACGGCAACTTTACTTGGGCTACAAGCAAAGCTGACTTGTCCGACTCTGGACAAGATTCGCTCTCATAGTCTTCACTCGAAAACATAGGTTTTGGTTAAGCATCACTTCAGTCATTCTGACTGGTTCTCTTGGACCCCACTTAGAAGTACGGTGGTTCCTATGACTCAACAAAGAAGAAAAAGAACTACTATAGATCTAAGTCTTCGAGCTCCATAGGCTTCATGCGATGTCTTCTCTTGTCATAGTCTTCGATGAGAATATCTTCATATACCACCTTTGACATCAATGTCTTCATACATTTTTAGGGGTCATCTCTGGTAGGAAAACCGAATCAATGAGGGACTTCTACCTGTGTTATCCTGCAATTCTCACAAACACGTTAGTCCCTCAACTAGGTTTGTCGTCAATACTCCAAAACCAACTAGGGGTGGCACTAGATGCACTTACAATCTCCCCCTTTTTGGTGATTGATGACAAACTAGTTGAAGTTTTCAACGGGGAATATAATATGTGAAATTGTAACAGGATAGGGAATTGTCTTCATAAGCTGTGAGGGCTCCCCCTGAAGATGTGCATATAAGTAATTTGCTTTTGGAATGCAAATGCACATGGCAGGTTGTGCTTGTGGAGATCCTCTTCAACTTATGATGACAATCCACTATGCATGTGAAGGTATGTGAAGATAATGACATGCATAATGGAAAATGGACGTCTGCAAAATGATCTAAGTGCGGAATTTATCGTCGCACATGCGGAATTTATCATCGCATCACAAAGTGGCAAATAAGTAGTAGATGACCATCGAGTTTAGGTGTTACAACTCGAAGAATCAAAAGTATCAAAACGAGAGTTGTAAACACAAGACAAAATATAAAGCAACTGCCCATGTGGACCCGCTTGAAGACTATCAAACTCATATGCTTCTCCCCCTTTTGTCAGTAAGGACCAAAAAGGTTTGAAGACATAGAGCATCTACTCGTTCCCATGAAGAGTAGGTGAAGCAGCAGGGTCGTCGGTGGTGTTCGGCGGTGCAGAAGAACTTGGAGCAGGGTCGAAGCGTGCTGAAGGAGGTGGCGGTGAAGTAGCATCGTCTTCGTCCTCGATCACTCTGGCATTCATAGTTGCAGCAGAGGAAGAGAACTCAGAGTCTTCAAGAGATGGAGCTCGTCGCAGCACCGCCCTTCGAGGAGGTGTGGAGTCAAACTTGAAGCATTCAGAGAAGCCATCTTCTTGAAGATCATCTTCAGAGCACATAAGCGTCAGCCCTTTGCATGTGCGTCGAGAGGTTTCATGGGAAACAAAGGCATTCTTGGTGGCAAGATTGCGAATGCGGTTGACATCCACCAAGAGGCTTTGCATTTGGCGCTTCAGCCAGTCATGATGCCTATCCTGTTTCTGATGAAGAGCCACCAGAAGCTCTCGGTCATTAAGGACACGAGTGCGCTTCTTGGGTCGTTGGGCAATTGTGCTATCGGTGGCTTCAGTAAGGGCAGGATGTGGTGCACGTGTAGTTCCAGCCAACGGATAAACACGAGTGACTGCTTCAACTCCTTCAATGTTCTGAGAAAAACTTTGATGCTCCGCATTCTGAAGACTAAGAGGCCTGCTAGGATAAATGGCTTCAACGGACATATCCACATCAGGCAGAAAGATCCGATGATTGCGAGCAGATGGCTGATATGAGATAGCGGAGTGGAGTTTAATCAGCCGCATTATCCATGGAGCGTAGAACTTCAAGCCAAAAAGATCAGAGCCTCATGCAGCAAGTTGGCGGATGAAGAAGTCCTGTGCATTGAAGCATTTTCCATGAAGAATATAGAAGACCAAAGTCTTCATTGCACCTTCCAGCTTGGCATGTGGAGAATGTCCTTTGATGGGCTAGAGAGTTCGCCTTATGATGTGATAAATAGTCCTTGGCAGATACTCAAGGTCTTCAATAAGGAACTCCTTAGGATATGCAGCTTCTTGTGGCAATGGCTTCATCATATTGAGCATCTGACTCATGTTTGGTTCAGGTTTCTGAAAGATGCTCTCCATAGCTTCACTGTGAAGCTGACAGCCAGGTTCGTAGAGATCGCCAGGAGTGGGGAGACCAGTGAGCTCAATGATATCAAAGGCTTTGGCTTCGTGATGAACATTTCCTGTCATCCACTCTAGGACCCAAGTCTTCGGATCTCTGTTGTACCCACGGATGTGAAGTGTGGCATAGAATTGGAGCAGCAACTCTTCATTCCAGTGTTCTTGGTCGGTGACAAACGGCAGCAATCCAACCTCTTTGAAGCAATCTAGAGCTTCTTCCAGATAGGGCAGACCAGCTATTGCTTCGATGTCAAGACGCTTATGTGGGAAGATGCGACCTTGATTGTACAGAATGCAGGAGTAATAGCTTCGCTGCGGATAGCTCCAGAAATGATCAGAAGATATTCTTTCCCTTGAGTAGGGGTTCTTGGAGCTATTGAAGAAGGTGTTGTCTGCTTTGAAGCCATTGACATTGAAGGATCCAGGTGCTGATGCAGGACCTGGAAACCTGGGCAATCTTGGGATTGGCTTCTGTACCTGAGGCCTGTGCTCAACATGATAGTTAAACTGAGGACCAACAGCAGGCGCAGGAATAGAAGCAGTAGTATCATTGGCTTCGCTGACTTCTAGTGCTTTTATTGGTGTAGGCTCCACATTGGCTTCAGCCATGACAGCGTCAGTGGCTTCATTGGTGTTGGTGGTGGCAGCCTCACGATTCTCAACCTCCACTTGATGAGCTGGAGGGTCGGTCACAGTCACGTTCTCCTCGAGAACAGCTTCTTGGTGAGACGGGGGTGTAGCAGCGCTTGGGGTTTCTTCTTCATCGGCTGATGCAGCCGGAATGTCTTCATCAGCTTTAGCTTCAGACTCAGAGACTGGAGGCCTTGGTTCTTTGTGAAGCCTGCGTAACGCTGGCGACGCCTGTGGAGTTGGAGTTGGCTGGGCCTCAAAGTCATCTTCCTCTTGTGCTTGTGGGCGATCAGCCCATGATGCATCCTAAGCAATTGGCGACAGAGGACGACCAATGCTGATGAGTTCGCTGTGCGTTAGCACAGGCGATGATACCTGTTGGTGCTCGAGCTGAGGAAGAACTGCATCATGTTCAACATGGTCATGGTGACCAATGTCTTCAGCAGCGGTGGGATTAGCTGCTAGAAAGTCTTCAGCTTCATGAGCCTCTGTGAAAGCAGGCTCATGGACAGTCAGTTGACGCTCTTGATGTTCAGCGTCAGAGCGAACCATGGAGATGGGTTCAACAATTAAGGGCTCTGTGGGAGCAGCCCGTTCCTTCTTGGTCTTCCGCTTCTTCTTGGAGGGAGCAGTAGCAGAGGCTTCAGGATGTTTCCTCTTTATAGCTTCAGCCTCAGCAGTCCTCATCTTCTTCAGTTCTGAAGCGGTTGACCTGGCCTTTGGCTTCGAGCCAGTCATGCTAGTTGGGAAGACAATGAGATCTGCTTCCTGCCTTGGTGCGTCGGGTTCGGCCATAGCGGGCTTCTTCTTCTTCTTTGCAGCCATCCTGGGGTCGATGCCAGGACACCCAAGGGCCTTGCGCTTCTCAGCCTCATTGTAGGCTTTCACACACTTGTCAGCCAGGCTCTTCATGCGCTCACGAGAACCTTGAGCTTCTTCATGCTTCTTGAGAAAGGCTTCTTTAAGCTCGGGCAGCATGATCTTGAAGTTCTTGACCTCTTGCACGCTGAGCTTGGCCATATGCTTCTTGAACTGAGCTTTCTCAAAGTCAATATTCTGCTTCAGTTCGACGATGCGCTGAGCTAGAGCTAGCTCTGAAGCAATGGCGCCATGGAAGGCGACACTAAGACCAATGGGAAGTTGCAGGTCTTCAAAGCTGAGGTTGGGCGTTTCAAACCACTCATCAATGAAGTCGTGGATGATTGCCACGCCAAAGAGAGGCAAATTGTTGAAGATTTCTGCTTCTTCTTTGCTCTTGATCAGTTGCTCAAGAGCGTCATCTGCAAGATCTTCATCACTAGACAGATCAATGGCATCGTTGTGCAGAATAGCAGAAGCTGTCAGTTCTTGGCTGGTGTGTGGCAGAGGCATCTTGACTTTCTGGGGCTTGGAGATGCGTGACAGATCTTCAGACTGCACACTGTCTTCAGGAGGTGCAGTAGCCAGTGGCTTCGCCCGTGAGATTTTTGGTGCAGAGGCAGGCTTTGAAGCTTTAGCCTTCTTTGGCTTCTGCGGCTTTGGAGTAGGAGCTGGGGCTTCATCAGTGTCAACATCATCATCAGAATGATCCACTTTTGCACCTTGAACTGAGATGTGAGTGATGAGGCCATCAAGGTTGTAGAAAGGACCAATGACATTGGGTTCTGCATCGCGTGTGCCGTCAGCCCGGGGAGCAGAAGGACCAGGGTTGAAGTCTAGTCCCAATGACTTCTTATTTTCCTTGGCCAATGCCTTTGCGTGCTGGAAGTTGCGCTTGAAGAGATTATCGTCATGACACCATAGCAATGATGATGGGTCGGCATCTTCAGGCTGAGGTCCACGGACCATACACGGATAGAAACCCTGAGCAATAGCTTCAGCTCTATTCTTGGGTGGAAGGCCTCGGAAGAGAATATCACCCCAAGGACTTTTGATAGCACTCTTCTCAGCATATTCTTTGGTCACGAATCTGTATTTGTACCACTGTTTTGCCCAATATCTTCGAATCCACTGGATTCGGGTCTTGCGCTGATTATAATCCTCTTCAGGATCTGTCTTGTAAAGCTCTGAGAGGTCATCAGGCAAATCTCTTGATGTCCCCCCACGACGCTGTCTACCTTCCTTCCTTGCAGATTTCTCTGTAGCCATGAACTTTAACCTGAATGGCTTCAACATGTTCAAATGCTTCAGAGGCTTTCGCTTGCTGGACAAACAGGAACTGGCTTCGGGAGAATTTATATGATGCTGTAAGAATTCTGCAAATGAATGCAGACTATGAGAACCAAGGGATTCTCCCACGGACATGTACCTGTGACAGCATTAAGGTGCGAGGGAAGGGGAAGAGGTCATATGCATTCTCAGAAGATTTTGAAGATAAATCAGTTTAGAAGACATTGACCTCATCGTGCGAAGACATTCACTCATAGATAAGGAGTTGGTTCCAGATTTGTGCGAATCCAGAGATCAGTACAAGTGAGGAATCTAACTGCTTTGTGAAGCATAAGTGAACATACTAGGCATAATATGAGATGCAGTATGAAGTGGATCCAACATGTGTGAACATAAACTACTTGTGGTAGAAAGTGACAAATCTGTAGGATCAAAGGGGCCGTAAAAAGGAAGTTTTATTTACCACACAAGGAACTGCTAGACGGAGTGGAAGAGGAGGCCGAGCAGTTCGATCGTCCGTGCCCTAACTTGGCAACGGAGGACACCTACGGCGACGGCGGAGAAGACGATGTCCGCGGTCGGCGTGAAGACGACGTCAGAGAGGTTGCGGCAGCGAAGCGCTTCATCGCCGGCGTCGTCGAGGGCTAGCGGTGGCGCTAGGGTTCGTGCAAGAGTGGAAGAAGAGATAATGACTGTGGTGAGGCGTGTATTTATAGGGACAGGGGCGGCTCAGTGTTATTACACAGGTGCCCCTGGCGATTCACATCTGAGGAACACGTGGCCATCATGCAGCATGTCGGAGGTTGTTCCACGTCCCACGCACGCCTGGATTGTTGGGTGGTCGTTCCCACTTCTCCGGGTTTCAGGTGAAGGAATGAGCATTGAAAACGGACTTAATGTTTGTCTCTGTATCTTCTGCTGACAAGGACGCAGAGAAGACATTCGACAGTTTCAATAGAATGCATATGATTTGGAGAGATAGAGTTTGAGATAGAAAGCATAGAGAGGTTAGGGTCCGATCACATTCACTTAGTTCAAAATATTCAACACGAAGACATAGCTATAAGTGAATGCTGTAGAGGACAGAACACTAGTATATATAATCAACATAGTGAAGATAATCATGAAGACATGTTGAGATTGAAGTCAAACCAAATGTGAAGACATAGCAAATGTAACGCCATGAGTGAAACACTTCAAACAGAACCTTTGGTGGTGGCGTTACCCACCGTATAGGAAGTATTAGACCCAGACACGGCGCACAATTATCGTGGCGCTCCGAAGTGAAATTCCACATTAATGTATTCACACTTAGAATGTATGTCTTCATTGATTGAAGATATACTTTACTTTGTGTGCTGCACATCTAAGTCATCAATATGCATAAGTGTTAGGATGTGTGCCTGATCACATGACATTTGAGGATTCCAAGATATTTAGCTCACACCGTAACTTGCAAAATCTCTTCTCATCCAAGGGCTTGGTGAAGGTATCTGCCAATTGTTCTTCAGTGTTGACGTGTATGATATCAATATCTTCCTTCACAACATGATCTCTAAGAAAGTGATGACGAATCTCAATGTGCTTTGTCTTCGAGTGCTGAACTGGGTTGTTGGCAATCTTGATGGCGCTTTTGTTGTCGCAGTAGAGTGGCACTTGCTTCAGATGAATGCCATAGTCTTTGAGTGTTTGCTTCATCCACAGAAGCTGAGCGCAGCAAGATCCAGCAGCAATGTATTCAGATTCAGTAGTGGAGAGAGATACACCGTTCTGCTTCTTTGAAGACCAACATACAAGTGATCGTCCCAGAAAATGACATGTGCCTGATGTAGACTTGCGATCCACCTTGTCACCAGCATAATCAGCATCCGAGAATCCAACCAGATCAAACTCTGAGCCCTTTGGATACCATAATCCTAGAGTTGGGGTGTGAGCCAAATACCGAAGAATTCGCTTCACAGCTAAGTGATGCGACTCCTTTGGTGCCGCTTGGAATCGAGCACACATGCAAACACTAAGCATAATATCTGGCCTAGATGCACATAGATACAGTAAAGAATCAATCATGGAGCGGTATACCTTTTGATCGAACTCTTTACCATTGTTGTCGGGACCCAGATGATGTTTCGCTGGCATTGGCGTCGTGACGCCTTTGCAGTCTTGCATACCGAACTTCTTCAGGCAATCTTTGAGATACTTCTCTTGAGATATGAAGATGCCTTGCGTTGCTGTCGTATTTGAAGACCGAGGAAGAACTTCAGCTCTCCCATCATGGACATCTGATATTGCTCTTGCATCATATATCCAAACTCTTCACTGTACTTCTGATTGGTGCAGCCGAAGATAATGCCATCCACATATATTTGGCACACAAACAGTTCACCATCATATGTCTTCGTGAAGAGAGTGGGGTCGAGGGAACCATGTATGAAGCCTTTGCTCTTCAGGAAGTATTTGAGTGTGTCATACCAAGCCCGAGGGGCTTGTTTGAGGCCATATAGTGCCTTGTTGAGCTTGTATACCATGTCAGGATGTTTTGGATCTTCAAAGCCAGGCGGTTGTGCAACATACACTTCTTCTTCAATCTTGCCATTGAGAAAAGCACTCTTCACATCCATTTGATATAGAAGTATGTTATGATGATTTGCATAGGCCAGTAGTATGCGTATGGCTTCAAGTCGAGCCACATGAGCAAATGTTTTATCGAAGTCAATCCCTTCCACTTGAGTATATCATTGAGCAACGAGACGAGCTTTGTTTCTGACAACTTGACCATGCTCATCTTGCTTGTTGCGGTATATCCATTTGGTGCCTATTATATTGTGCTTCCGAGGACCAGGACGCTTAACCAGTTCCCATACATTATTCAGCTCAAACTGTTGAAGCTCTTCTTGCATGGCTTGAATCCATTCAGGTTCCATGAAGGCTTCTTCAACTTTCTTGGGTTCTGTTATTGAGATGAATGCGAAGTGCCCACAGAAATTTGCTAGCTGAGTTGCCCTTGAACGAGTGAGCGGACCGGGTGCATTGATGCTATCAATTATTCTCTCAATCTGCACTTCATTGGCAACAAGAGGATGTACAGGGCGAAGATTTTGCTCTTGTTGATCATTGTCATTGTCATTATTAGAGGGATTGTCTTCAGGCTGAGCATTGTCTTCAGGTTGATCAGGTGCGGAGATGATAAGTTCCTCTTCAGGTTGAGCTTCAGAGGGTATGATTTGTCCAGTTCCCATTAGTTTGATTGATTCACTGGATGGAACTTCATCTAACACATTTGGCAGGTGCTCTCTTTGTGAACCATTAGTCTCATCGAACCGCACATCCATTGTTTCAACCATTTTATAATGAAAGAGATTGAAGACTCTGTAGGAGTGCGAATTCTTTCCATATCCAAGCATAAAACCCTCATGTGCTTTTGGTGCAAATTTTGAAGTGTGATGTGGATCCTTGATCCAGCACCAGGCGCCAAATACTCTGAAGTAACTGACATTTGGCTTCTTGCCAGTAAGGAGCTCATAAGATGTCTTATTCAGAAGCTTGTGAAGATAAACACGATTGATTGTATGGCATGCAGTATCAATGGCTTCAGGCCAGAATTTTCTTGGAGTCTTGTATTCATCAAGCATCGTTCGGGCCATCTCAATGAGTGTTCTGTTCTTGCGTTCGACGACGCCATTCTGTTGTGGCGTGTACGGGGCTGAGAATTCATGAGTGATGCCCAAAGTATCAAGATATGAATCAAGGCCAGTGTTCTTGAATTCAGTGCCATTGTCACTTCTGATGTGCTTTATCTTGGTGCCATAGTTGTTCATTGCTCGATTTGCGAAGCGTCTGAAGACATCCTGCACTTCAGTCTTGTAGAGGATTATGTGCACCCAAGTATATCTAGAATAATCATCAACAATGACAAAGCCATAGAGACAAGCAGTAGTAGTAAGAATTGAGTAATGAGTGGGACCGAAAAGATCCATGTGGAGCAGTTCAAAGGGTCGAGTTGTTGTCATGATTGTCTTCGAGGGATGTTTGGCCCTCGTCATCTTTCCTGCTTCACAGGCACCACATAAGTGATCTTTCTTGAACTTGACGCCCTCGATGCCTATGGCATGCTTCTTCTTTGCAAGGGTGTGGAGGTTCCTCATGCCAGCATGCCCTAGCCTCCGATGCCAGAGCCAGCATTCTGAAGCTTTTGCTAGAAGACATACGGCAAGCTGTGGTCCTGCTGAGAAATCTACCACATACAAATCATCTTTCCGATACCCTTCAAACACTAGAGACTTGTCAGATTCCATTAAAACAAGGCAGAGATATTTTCCAAACATTACGATCATGTTAAAATTGCAAAGCATTGAGACAGACATTAAGTTGAAGCCAAGGGATTCAACAAGCATGACTTTATCCATGTGTTGATCCTTTGAGATTGCAACTCTACCTAGACCCAATACCTTACTTTTACCAGTGTCAGCAAATGTGATGTGACTCTTGTCGGTTGGATGTAAGGTTGAGTCCATAAGAAGGCTTCTTTTGCCAGTCATGTGATTGGTACACCCACTATCAATAATCCATTCTGAAGACGCTGGTGTCGTACCCTACAATGCAGTTAGGGGGATAGGCTTCACGAAGAGAATTGTGAAGCAAAAACATTTGATGAACCAGTGGGTTATGAAAGCTTAGATCCAGATTAGGACTGATAGGGAGAGTAGCAAGCGATTCAGGAACGAAGTACATAATAAGACCATTCGGGCATTTGATCTTGCTCCCTACAAGATGTTTAAGGTCCCCAGCAATAGCGTCAGACGATTTTGGTTTTCTGCTGGAGACCCTTCCCTGCAAAAGAGAGTTAAGCTTTCTTAGCCACCCACATCTTCAAGGGTGGCTTAGAAGCAATAAGTCTAAGTGCAGTGTCTGAGAACTTTGGCTTTGGAGCCCTAGCAAAAAGTCTTGCAGGCGGACAATAGTACTCATAAGAATAAGCAGAATAGTTCTTGGTCTTATGAACATGGCGGTTTGATGAGCGGCTTCATATTCATAGGCCTGAGTATGGTTTCCCTGCAAAACATTTGCGTTAGTGCGACTCAGGTGAGTCCTCTGTCTGTATGAAGCCTTTGGACCGTATGAAGCCTGTGGTCTGGGGTTTGTCTTCTTCACCTGTGGTGTCATGATGACATTCACAGGAAGATTCTCCAAACACTTTTTTGGCACCCAGATCTTCTTCATAGGCGGTCCATTCCTGCAGTTAGTACCAATGTACCTGGCAAACACTTCACCATTCTGATTCTTAAACAGTTTATAGTTTGCATCAAAGGATTCATCAATGACAATGGGGTTAGCACAAGTGAAGCCAGATAGAGTGGATGGATCTGCTGAAGGTCCCTTTGCAGCAACCCATGTGGTTTTGGGGTACTGCTCAGGTTTCCAGTAAGAGCCATCAGCATTCATTTTCCTTACGAACCCAACACCCTCTTTCCTCGGGTTTCGATTCAGGATCTGCCTTTTGAGGACATCACATAGTGTCTGATGCCCTTTAAGACTTTTGTACATCCCTGTTTCAAGCAATGTCTTCAACCTAGCATTCTCATCAGCAATAGCAGTGGTATCCTCAGCAGAGGGGTTAGTTCCCACATCAACAGTTGAAGATATTGCAACAGTAGCAGCAGTAGAACATTCAGCAACAGAAGTAGCATTATCACGCTCAATGCATTTAAGACATGGTGGTTCAAATCCTTCCTGAGCTGAACTGATCTGTTTGGCGCGAAGCGACTCGTTTTCTTTCTGAAGATCTTCATGAGCTGCTCTCAATTTCTCAAGATCTTGCTTCCTTTGAAGATAATCATAGGAAAGCCTTTCATGAGCTATTGAGAGCGTTTCATGACGACTTTCAAGTTCCTCATACTTAACGTGAAGATTTTTTATGTCTTCAATTAAGTAATGAGATTGAGTCATTTCAGCGTCTAACAGATCATCGCTTTTGTCTAACAGTTTTTGAATGTGTTCCATGGTTTTCTGTTGTTCAGTTGCAATTTTAGCGAGTGTTTTGTAGCTGGGTTTGGAACCACAGTCAGAGTCATCGTCACTAGATGTTTGATAGTGAGTAGTGCGTGTGTTTACCTTGGCACCGCGTGCCATGAAGCAGTAGGTAGGAGCGGAGTAGTCCTTGTCATTTGCATCGGTGTCGGTGATGGATTCATTGTCTTCAGTGTTGAAGATCGACTTGGCAACGTATGCTGTAGCCAAACTCGCAACGCCAGAATCGGACTCCTCCTCAGACTCCACCTCCGCCTCCTCAGAAGCGAACTCCTCCTCTGAATCCATTTCCTTGCCAACAAACGCACGTGCCTTGCCAGATGAGCTCTTCTTGTGTGATGAAGACTTGGAAGAATACTTTGAGTATTTCTTCTTCTTCTTGTCGTCGGAGTCATACTCCTTGCTCTTCTTCTTCTTCTTCTTGTTCTCATTGTCCCACTGCGGACACTCAGAGATGTAGTGGCCAGGTTTCTTGCACTTGTCACATGATCTTTTCTTGTAGTCATGAGCAGAAGCTTCATCATTCCTTGAGCTTGATCGTGAAGACTTTCTGAAGCCTTTCTTCTTGGTGAATTTTTGGAACTTCTTCACAAGCATAGAAAGTTCCTTTCCAATGTCTTCAGGATCATCAGAACTGCTGTCAGATTCTTCTTCAGATGAGGAGACAGCTTTTGCCTTCAAGGCACGAGTTCGCCCATAGTTTGGACCGTAGATATCTCTTTTCTCAGAAAGCTGGAACTCATGTGTGTTGAGCCTCTCAAGTATGTCAGACGGATCGAGTGTCTTGAAATCAGGACGTTCTTGAATCATCAGCGCTAGGGTGTCAAACGAACTGTCAAGTGATCTCAGTAGTGTCTTGAGGACTTCATGCTTGGTGATCTCAGTAGCGCCAAGGGCTTGAAGCTCATTTGTGATGTCAGTGAGTCGATCAAACGTGAGCTGGACATTCTCATTATCATTTCTCTTGAAGCGGTTGAAGAGGTTGCGAAGGACACTGATTCTCTGATCTCTCTGGGTTGAGACGCCTTCATTGACCTTGGAGAGCCAGTCCCAGACTAGCTTAGATGTTTCCAAAGCACTCACACGGCCATACTGTCCTTTGGTCAGATGACCACAGATGATATTCTTGGCAGTTGAGTCCAGTTGAATGAACTTCTTGACATCAGCAGCAGTGACACCTTCTCCAGCCTTGGGAACGCCGTTCTTGACGACATACCATAGGTCGACGTCAATGGATTCAAGATGCATGCACATCTTATTCTTCCAGTAAGGATATTCAGTTCCATCGAAGACGGGGCACGCAGCGGAGACTTTAATTATCCCTGCAGTCGACATAGCTAAAACTCCAGGTGGTTAAACCGAATCACACAGAATAAGGGAGTACCTCGCTCTGATACCAATTGAAAGTGCGTTATATCGACTAGAGGGGGGGGTGAATAGGTGATTTTTATGAAAGTCTTCAAAACGTGGAAGTTTCAAAGACAAACGATAGAGATAAACCTATTACCATGCAGCGGAAGGTAGACTACACTAGGCAAACCATAGTCAAGTATTCAATGAAGTGAAAGCACAATGACTAATAGCAACTAGGTAGTAAGGATCAGGTAGGAAGATATTATGAAGCCAATCAGAACAAGCAGTCACTCAGTGAAGACAGAAGATAGTGCAATCATACAATGACTTCACCAGGACCAACAGTAAGTAAAGGGAAGGGAAGGATGAAACCAGTGACTCGTTGAAGACAATGATTTGTTGGACCAGTTCCAGTTGCTGTGACAACTGTACGTCTGGTTAGGGCGGCTAGGTATTTAAACCTGAGGACACACAGTCCCGGACACCCAGTCCTGAACACGCAGCTCAGGACACCCAATCCTCACCGTATTCCCCTTGATCTAAGGTCACACAGACCTCGCCCAATCACTCCGGTAAGTCTTCAAGGTAGACTCCCAAACCTTCACAGACTTCGTTCACCGGTGATCCACAATGTCTCTTGGATGCTCAGAACGCGACGCCTAACCGGCTGGAGGATTCACAGTCCTCAAGTGTAATAAGTCTTCAGATCACACAGACAAGAAGACTTAAGTGATGCCTAACACTCTTTGGCTCTGGGTGGTTAGGGCTTTATCCTCGCAAGGAATTCTCTTTCAAAGGCTTCGAGGTGGGTTGCTCTCAAACGACAAAAGCCGTACTCTAACTCTGAGCAGCCAACCATTTATGGTTGTAGGGGGTGGGCTATTTATAGCCACTAGGCAACCCGACCTGATTTGTCCGAAATGACCCTGGGTCACTAAGGAACTGACACGTGTTCCAACGGTCAGATTTCAAACACACATGGCAACTTTACTTGGGCTACAAGCAAAGCTGACTTGTCCGACTCTGGACATGATTCGCTCTCATAGTCTTCACTCGAAGACATAGGTTTTGGTTAAGCATCACTTCAGTCATTCTGACTGGTTCTCTTGGACCCCACTTAGCAGTACGGTGGTTCCTATGACTCAACAAAGAAGAAAAAGAACTACTATAGATCTAAGTCTTCGAGCTCCATAGGCTTCATGCTTGTCTTCTCTTGTCATAGTCTTCGATGATAATATCTTCATATACCACCTTTGACATCAATGTCTTCATACATTTTTAGGGGTCATCTCTGGTAGGAAAACTGAATCAATGAGGGACTTCTACCTGTGTTATCCTGCAATTCTCACAAACACGTTAGTCCCTCAACTAGGTTTGTCGTCAATACTCCAAAACCAACTAGGGGTGGCACTAGATGCACTTACAAGGATTACCTGAGATATAATGTTTAATTCTTTGACCGTTCACCACCTTCGGATTTGTGCCTTCGAAGTTGTTGATTTTTACAGCACCGGAACGATAGACCTCCTCGATAACGTAAGGACCTTCCCATTTAAAGAGAAGTTTTCCTGCAAAAAATCTTAAACGAGAGTTGTATAGCAATACATAATCACCTACATTAAACTCACGCTTTTGTATTATTTTGTCATGCCATCTTTTAACTTTTTCTTTAAATAATTTGGCATTCTTGTAGGCTTGGGTTCTCCATTCATCGAGTGAGCTAATGTCAAATAACCTCTTCTCACCGGCAAGTTTGAAATCATAATTGAGCTCTTTAATAGCCCAATAAGCCTTATGTTCTAGTCCGAGAGGTAAGTGACATGCTTTTCCATAAACCATTTTATATGGAGACATACCCATAGGATTTTTATATGCAGTTCTATAGGCCCATAATGCATCATCAAGTTTCTTGGACCAATTCTTTCTAGATCTATTAACAGTCTTTTGCAAAATTAATTTGAGCTCTCTACTACTCAATTCTACTTGACCACTGGACTGTGGGTGATAAGGAGATGCAATTCTATGATTAACATCATATTTAGCAAGCATTTTACGGAAAGCACCATGAATGAAATGTGAACCACCATCAATCATTAAGTATCTAGGGACTCCAAACCACGAAAAAATAACTTCTTTAAGCATCTTAATAGAAGTGTTATGATCCGCACTACTAGTTGGAATAGCTTCTACCCACTTAGTAACATAATCAACAACAACTAAAATATGGGTATATCCATTGGAGGCAGGAAACAGTCCCATATAATCAAAGCCCCAAACATCAAATGGTTCAATAACAAGTGAATAATTCATAGGAATTTCTTGACGTCTACTAATATTACCAATTATTTGACATTCATCACAAGATACAACAAACTTACGGGCATCCTTGAAGAGAGTAGGCCAATAAAAACCGGATTGCAATACCTTATGTGCAGTTCTATCTCCAGCGTGGTGTCCTCCATAAGCTTCGGAGTGACACTTGCGTAGGATCTGTTCTTGTTCATGCTCAGGTACACAACGTCTAGTAACACCATCTACTCCTTCTTTATAAAGGTGTGGTTCATCCCAAAAGTGATGTCTCAAATCATAGAAGAACTTTTTCTTTTGCTGGTATGTGAAACTAGGTGGTATAAATTTAGCAACAGTGTAATTAGCATAATTAGGATACCACGGAGTAGTGTGAGAAGCATTTATGACATTTAATTGTTCATCGGGAAAGCTATCATCAATAGGTTGTGGGTTCATACGTCTCCAACGTATCTATATTTTTTGATTGCTCCATGCTATATTATCTATTGTTTTAGAAATTATTGGGCTTTATTATCCACTTTTATATTATTTTTGGGACTAACCTATTAACCGGAGGCCCAGCCCAGAATTGTTGTTTTTTGCCTGTTTTAGGGTTTCGAAGAAAAGGAATATCAAACGGAGTCCAACCGGAATGAAACCTTCGGGAACGTGATTTTCTCAACAGATAAGACCCGGGAGACTTGGACCCTACGCCAAGGCACGTAACAGGAGGCCACGAGGTAGGGGGCGTGCCCTACCCTACCAGGCCCACCCCCACCCTTGTGGGCCCCCTGTTGCTCCACCGACGTACTTCTTCCTCCTATATATATCCACGTACCCCCAAACGATCAGAGCGGGAGCCAAAACCCTAATTCCACCGCTGTAACTTTCTGTATCCACGAGATCCCATCTTGGGGCCTGTTCTGGAGCTCCGCCGGAGGGGGCATCGATCATGGAGGGCTTCTACATCAACACCATAGCCCCTCCGATGAAGTGTGAGTAGTTCATCTCAGACCTACAGGTCCATAGTTAGTAGGTAGATGGCTTCTTCGCTCTTTTTGGATCTCAATGCAATGTTCTACCCCTCTCTTGTGGAGATCTATTTGATGTAATCTTCTTTTTGCGGTGTGTTTGTTGAGACCGATGAATTGTGGGTTTATGATCAAGTCTATCTATGAACAATATTTGAATCTTCTCTGAATTCTTTTATGTATGATTGGTTATCTTTGCAAGTCTCTTCGAATTATCAGTTTGGTTTGGCCTACTAGATTGATCTTTCTTGCAATGGGAGAAGTGCTTAGCTTTGGGTTCAATCTTGCGGTGTCCTTTCCCAGTGACAGTAAGGGCAGCAAGGCACGTATTGTATTGTTGCCATCGAGGATAACAAGATGGGGTTTTCTTCATATTGCATGAGTCTATCCCTCTACATCATGTCATCTTGCTTAAGGCGTTACTCTGTTTTTAACTTAATACTCTAGATGCATGCTGGATAGCGGTCGATGAGTGGAGTAATAGCAGTAGATGCAGGCAGGAGTCGGTCTACTTGTCTCGGACGTGATGCCTATATACATGATCATGCCTAGATATTCTCATAATTATGCTCAATTCTGTCAATTGCTCATCAGTAATTTGTTCACCCACCGTAGAATACTTATGCTCTCGAGAGAAGCCACTAGTGAAATCTATGGCCCCGGGTCTATCTTTATCATATTGTTCTCCTACTACTTTGCTATTCACTTTGCCTTTATTTTACTTTGCATCTTTATCATAAAATACCAAAAATATTATCTTTATCATATCTATCAGATCTCACTCTTGTAAGTGGCCTCATAGGGATTGACAACCCCTATTTGCGTTGGTTGCGAGGATTTATTTGTTTTGTGCAGGTACGAGGGACTCGCGTGTAGCCTCCTACTGGATTGATACCTTGGTTCTCAAAAACTGAGGGAAATACTTACGCTACTTTGCTGCATCATCCCTTCCTCTTCGGGGAAAACCAACGCAGTGCTCAAGAGGTAGCAAGAAGGATTTCTGGCGCCGTTGCCGGGGAGGTCTACGCAAAAGTCAACATACCAAGTACCCATCACATACCCTTATCTCCCGCATTACATTATTTGCCATTTTCCTCTCGTTTTCCTCTCCCCCTCTTCACCCTTGCCGTTTTATTCGCCCTCTCTCTCTATCCTCCCTCTCTATTTGCCTCTTTTTGCCCGCTTAGTTTTTGTTTTCTTGTGTGTTAGTTTGCTTGCTTATCACGATGGCTCAAGATAATACTAAATTGTGTGACTTCACCAATACCAACAACAATGATTTTATTAGCACTCCGATTACTCCTCTTACCGATGCTGAATCTTGTGAAATTAGTACTGCTTTGCTGAATCTTGTCATGAAAGATCCGTTTTCCGGCCTTCCTAGTGAAGATGTCGCTACCCATCTAAATAGCTTCGTTGATTTGTGTGACATGCAAAAGAAGAAAGATGTGGATAATGATATTGTTAAATTGAAGCTATTTCCTTTTTTGCTTAGAGAGCGTGCTAAAGCTTGGTTTTCGTCTTTGCCTAAAAATAGTATTGATTCATGGAACAAGTGCAAAGATGCTTTTATCTCTAAGTATTTTCCTCCCACTAAGATCATCTCTCTTAGAAACGATATTATGAACGTTAAGGAACTTGATCATGAACATGTTGCACAAGCTTGGGAGAGAATGAAATTAATGATACGTAATTTCCCTACTCATGGTTTAAATTTGTGGATGATTGTTCAAAAAATTTATGCTGGATTGAATTTTGCTTCTAGAAATCTTTTAGATTCGGCCGCGGGAGGCACTTTTATGGAAATCACTTTAGGAGAAGCTACTAAACTCCTATATAATATTATGGTTAATTATTCTCAATGGCATACTGAAAGATCTACTAATAAAAAGGTGCATGCGATAGAAGAAATTAATGTTTTGAGTGGAAAGATGGATGAACTTATGAAATTATTTTCTAATAAGAGTGTTTCTTATGATCCTAATCATATGCCCTTATCTACTTTGATTGAGAATAATAATGAATCTATGAATGTGAATTTTGTTGGTAGGAACAATTTTGGTAACAACGCGTATAGAGGAAATTTTAATCCTAGGTCTTATCCTAGTAATCCCTCTAATAATTATGGCAATTCCTACAACAATTCTTATGGAAATTATAATAAGATGCCCTCTGATTTTGAATCTAATATTAAAGAATTTATTACTTCACAAAATAATTTTAATGCTATGATTGAAGAAAAATTGCTTAAGATTGATGATTTGGCTAGGAACGTTGATAGAATTTCTCTTGATGTTGATTCTTTGAAACTTAGATCTATTCCACATAAGCATGATATCAATGAGCCTCTCAAAGACATGAGAATTTCCATTGATGAGTGGAAAGAAAGAACCGCTAGGATGCGTGCTAAGAAAGATGCCTTTATAAGAGCGTGTTCTTCTAGCTCCTATGAAAATAATGATGAAGATCTAAAAGTTATTGATGTGTCCCATATTAAATCTTTGTTTTTCAATATGAATCTTGATAATGATGGGACTGAATATGATCCACCTTTACCTAGAAGGCGTAACAAGAATTCAGAATTTGTTGATCTTGATGCTAAAATTTATAAAAGTGGGATTGAAGAAATTAAAACCCTAGATGTTGCTAAACCCACTATTATGGATTTCAAGGAATTTAACTACGAAAATTGCTCTTTGATTGATTGTATTTCCTTGTTACAATCCGTGCTAAATTCTCCTAATGCTTATAGTCAAAATAAAGCATTTACTAAACAAATCGTTCATGCCTTGATGCAATCTTATGAAGAAAAACTTGAATTGGAAGTTTCTATCCCTAGAAAACTTTGTGATGAGTGGGAACCAACTATTAATTTCTTATCAACTCTTTGCCCTAAAACAGCACCTACAGCATAATCACTAGCATCACACATAATTTCAAAGGGTAAATTCCAATCAGGTGGCTGAACAATAGGTGCAGAGATCAATGCTTTCTTAAGTATTTCAAATGCTTCTACGCAATCATCATAAAAAAAGAATGGTATATCTTTTTGTAATAAATTAGTTAGAGGCCGAGAAATTTTTGAGAAGCCCTTAATGAACCTCATATAAAAACCTGCGTGACCAAGGAAACTTCTTATACCTATGATGTCCTTGGGACATGGCATCTTTTCAATAGCATCAACCTTAGCTTTATCAACTTCAATACATCTTTCAGAAACTTTATGCCCCAAGACAATACCTTCATTAACCATAAAGTGGCACTTCTCCCAATTCAAGACAAGGTTAGTTTCTTCACATCTCTGCAAAACTTGATCAAGGTTGCTTAAGCAATCATCAAAAGAGGATCCATAGACGGAGAAATCGTCCATGAAAACCTCACAAATCTTTTCACAAAAGTCAGAGAATATAGCCATCATGCATCTTTGGAAGGCAGAATGTGCATTACATAAACCAAAAGGCATACGTCTATAGGCAGAAGTACCGAACAAGCAAGTAAAAGTGGTCTTAGATTGATCATCAGCTGACATAGGTATTTGAGAGAAACCAGAATAACCATCTAGAAAGCAAAAATGTGTATGTTTGGATAATCTTTCTAGCATTTGATCAATAAAAGGTAAGGGGTAAGGATCTTTTTTAGTAGCCTTATTTAATTTGCGGAAATCAATTACCATCCTATAACCTGTAATAATTCATTGCGGAATCAATTCATCTTTATCATTAGGAATGACAGTAATACCTCCCTTTTTAGGGATACAATGGACAGGACTTACCCACTGACTATCAGCAACGGGATAAATTATACCTGCCTCAAGGAGCTTTAGTATTTCCTTTCTTACCACTTCTTTCATCTTAGGATTCAGCCGTCGTTGGTGATCACGAACTAGTTTGGCATCTTTCTCCAAATTTATTTTGTGTTGACATAGTGTGGGACTAATGCCCTTAAGATCATCGAGAGTATATCCAATAGCAGCATGGTGCTTCTTCAGAGTTTTCAATAATCTCTCTTCTTCATGCTCTGGAAGGTTAGCACTAATAATAACCGGATATATCTTTTTCTCATCAAGATAAGCATATTTAAGAGTATCAGGTAACGGTTTGAGCTCAAACACGGGATCACCCTTGGGTGGAGGAGGATCCCCTAGGATTTCGACAGGCAAGTTGTGTTTCAGGATGGGTTCCTGTTTAAAGAATACTTCATCTATTTCCCTTCTTTCATTCATAAACATGTCATTTTCATGGTCTAGCAAATATTGTTCTAAAGGATCACTAGGAGGCACAGCTATACAAGCAAGACCAATAATTTCATCTTTACTAGGAAATTCCTCTTCATGGTGTTGTCTACGAAATTTAGAGAAATTAAATTCATGAGACATATCACCTAAACCAATAGTAACTACATCCTTTTTGCAATCTATCCTAGCATTAACAGTGTTTAAGAAGGGTCTACCAAATATAATGGGACAAAAGCTATCTTGTGGGCAACCAAGAACAAGAAAATCAGCAGGATATTTAGTTTTCCCACACAAGACTTCAACATCTCTAACAATCCCAATTGGTGAAATAGTATCTCTATTGGCAAGTTTAATTGTGACATCAATATCTTCTATCTCAGCAGGTGCAATATCATGCATAATTTCTTTCTATAAGTCATGAGGTATAGCACTAGCACTGGCACACATGCACATAAGACATGATAACAATGATCTCCTATTTTAACAGAAATAACAGGCATGCCTACCATGGGTCTATGTTTATCTTTAGCACAAAGTTTAGCAATTCTAGCAGCATCATCACAGAAATGAATAACATGCCCATCAATATTATCAGACAAGAGATCTTTAACAATAGCAATATTAGGTTCAACTTTAACTTGCTTAGGAGGTGTATAAGTTCTAATATTGCTTTTACGAACCACAGTTGAAGCTTTAGCATGATCTTTTATCCTAACGGGAAAAGGTGGTTTCTCAACATAAGCAGTAGGAACAATAGGATCATTATAAGTGATAGTCTTTTCTTCAACTTTAATGGGTGCAACTACTTTTACTTCTATGGGAGGATGATATTTAAACCACTTCTCTTTAGGGAGATCAATATGAGTAGCAAAAGATTCACAGAAAGAAGCTACTATTTCAGAGTCAAGTCCATATTTAGTGCTAAATTTACGGAAAACATCGGTATCCATAAAAGATTTAACACAATCAAACTTAGGTGTCATACCTGACTCCTTACCTTCGTTGAGGTCCCAATCTTCAGAGTTGCGTTTAATTCTTTCCAACAAATCCCATTTGAATTCAATAGTCATCATCATAAAAGAGCCAGCACAAGAAGTATCGAGCATGGTGCGATTATTATCAGAAAGCCGGGCATAAATTTTTTGAATAATTATTTCTCTTGGAAGCTCATGATTGGGGCATGGATATAACATTGATTTAAGCCTCCCCCAAACTTGAGCGATGCTTTCTCCTTCACGAGGCCAAAAATTGTATATATAATTGCAATCACGATGAACAAGATGCATAGGATAAAACTTCTGATGAAATTCCAATTTCAATCGTTTGTAGTTCCATGATCCCATATCATCACATAGCCTATACCATGTCAAGGCATCTCCCTTCAAAGATAAAGGAAGACCTTTTTCTTAATAACATCATCGGGCACACCTGCAAGCTTAAATAATCCACAAACTTCATCCACATATATTAGGTGCTCATCAGGATGCACTGTTCCATCTCGTGCAAAAGGATTAGCTAGCAGTTTTTCTATGATACCCGAATGAATCTCAAAGTAGACATTTTCATTTTCAATAGGTTCAATAGGTTGAGGAGCAACTCTTTGCTCTACTGGTCAGGGTGAAGATACCCCGAACAAGCCCCTCAGAGGATTACTTTCCATAGTAACAAGTGACGGTAAATTTCAGCACACTATATAAATTTTTCCTTACCTAATTCCACTTACCAAAGGCGCTTCACTCCCCGGCAATGGCGCCAGAAAAGAGTCTTGATGACCCACAAGTATAGGGGATCTATTGTAGTCCTTTCTATAAGTAAGAGTGACAAACCCAACGAGGAGCAGAAGGAAATGATAAGCGGTTTTCAGCAAGGTATTCTCTGCAAGCACTGAAATTGTAGGTAATAGATAGTTTTGTGATACGATAATATGTAACGAGCAACAAGTAACAAAAGTAAATAAAGTGCAGCAAGGTGGCCCAATCCTTTTTGTAGCAAAGGACAAGCCTGGACAATTTCTTATATAGAGAAAAGCGCTCCCGAGGACACATGGGAATTATCGTCAAGCTAGGTTTCATCACGATCATATGATTCGCGTTCGGTACTTTGATAATTTGGTATGTGGGTGGACCGGTGCTTGGGTACTGTCCTTACTTGGACAAGCATCCCACTTATGATTAACCTCTATTGCAAGCATCCGCAACTACAACAAAAGTATTAAGGTAAACCTAACCATAGCATGAAACATGTGGGTCCAAATCAACCCCTTACGAAGCAACACATAAACTAGGTTT
The DNA here is from genome assembly GCF_056163025.1 of Triticum urartu. Taxonomy (NCBI): domain Eukaryota; kingdom Viridiplantae; phylum Streptophyta; class Magnoliopsida; order Poales; family Poaceae; genus Triticum; species Triticum urartu. The sequence goes on along the minus strand of NC_141876.1, from coordinate 140,404,932 downwards.
TAAGCTTCTGTCACTCTAGCAACCCATCATCTACTTATTACTTCCCAATGCCTTCCTCTAGGCCCAAATAATGGTGAAGTGTCATGTAGTCGATGTTCACATAACACCACTAGAGGAGAGACAACATACATCTCATCAAAATATAGAACGAATACCAAATTCACATGACTACTAATAGCAAGACTTCTCCCATGTCCTCAGGAACAAATGTAACTACTCACAAAGCATATTCATGTTCATAATCAGAGGAGTATTAATATGCATATAGGATCTGAACATATGATCTTCCACCAAATAAACCAACTAGCATAAACTACAAGGAGTAATTAACACTACTAGCAACCCACAAGTACCAATCCCGGACTTAGAGACAATAATTGGATACAAGAGATGAACTAGGGTTTGAGAGGAGATGCTGCTGGTGAAGATGTTGATGGAGATTGACCCCCTCCCGATGAGAGGATCGTTGGTGACTACGATGGCGATGATTTCCCCCTCTCGGAGGGAAGTTTCCCCGGGAGAACAGATCCGCCGAAGCCCTAGATTGATTCCGCCAAGGTTCCGCCTCGTGGCGGTAGAGTCTCGTCCCGAAAGCTAGCTTATGATTTTTTTCTCATCGAAAGACTCCATATAGCAGAAGATGGGCATCGGAGGGCCACTAGGGGGCCCACGAGGCAGGGGGCGCGCCCAGGGGGGTAGGGCGTGCCCCCCACCCTCATGGGCAGGGTGTGGCCCCCCTCCGGAACTTCTTGCCCTCAGTATTTTTTATATATTCTGAAAATGACTTCTGTGAAGTTTCAGGACTTTTGGAGCTGTGCAGAATAGGTCTCTAATATTTGCTCCTTTTCCAGCCCAGAATCCTAGCTGCCGGCATTCTCCCTCTTTATGTAAACCTTGTAAAATAAGAGAGAATAGGCATAAGTATTGTGACATAATGTGTAATAACAGCCCATAATGCAATAAATATCGATATAAAATCATGATGCAAAATGGACGTATCAAGGGGCTTCCTAAGATGGAAGTGTCGCCCTCACTTCGAGGTGGTCGCCTTGTAGTTGAAGATGTCGATGTAGGCGAACTCATGGGAAGTAGGCGAAGATGTCGTTTGTCCGAAGGCAAAGATGCCTTGAGAACACTTGGTGAAGAAGCCGAAGTGGTTGGTGTAGCCGTAGCTCCGTCTTGGTGGTGCTCGTCTCGCGGTCTTCTCTTTTGCTCTTGAAGCTTGGCCTTGGCATGAAGTAGTGCTTGTTGGGACTTGTACGTTTGTGCTTGGCGAGCATCTTCATGATGATGGTGTCGTTGTCGCACTTGAGCTCATAGTAGATGTCATTCGTGGTCCTCGTGCACATGTTGCTTGGAGGTGACTTGCCCTTCATGACGATGTGGATCACGAATGTGATGGTGGTCGCCATGGAGATGTGGACGTGGATGAATTGCGCTTGCATCGCTTGGGCGCTCTGAAGATGATTGGCTTGCTCGTCGTTGCTTTGAGGATGATGAAGGGGAAGAACGTTTGGCCAACAAAGTCCGAATCTCCTCCATCCTTGCATCTTGCTCCTCCTTTTGTGCGGAAAACTTGTTGTCGAAGTAGTCCCTTCTCCTAGCTTCGGAATGTCGTAAATCGGTGGTGATGTTGTCGATGACTTGCATTGCTCATTGTAGTCCGAAGTGGGGAGTGTTGGTGTTGGAGTTGTTCACGCCGTCGTTGTTGTCGAAGACCGGAGATGAAATGCCTTGCCTATCCATCACAAAACTCGAGCAAATATGAGTGGGATAAAGAGAAGAACTATACCAAATGTACATTGACCGATGTTGAAGATGGATCAATGATCACTCAATGATGTAACAAGGAAATAGCACAATTGGTACCGATCTCGTCAATTCTCACACCTACACAAGTAAGGCTTATGGTGGAGCTCGGTGAGGATAGTGGCACAAAAATTTGATGCAAAATGTTAGCAAGAGTCAATAATGTTGAAATAGAATCACAAATTCGCAAGCGAAACAAGTAGACCAATAGCAATTTGTGGCACACGGAAACACACACACACAGATAGATAAATGGGGCCGTGCAACCAAGGAATGAGCACAAAATGTGGAATCCACGGAAAACGCTCGTGTTGCACAAATCAAGAGAGACGCTAGAATGATTGCTCAATAGGCAGATACGGCACTTGTGCACAACCTATAAGATGCAAAATGTATGAACTTTCTATCCCAAGTATGCTATGTATGTTCAGGTGCTATGATCCAAGATGATCGGATACGACAATCTTATATGCAATGTGGTATGATGTTATGGCTCTTGCTTACAAGCTTCTTTTCTCTTTCTCTTTTGCTTAAAAGCTTTATTCTTTTTTTGTATGGCCACTTTTGCACAATGCACAAACCAAGATAGCAATTGTGTATATGCGGGAACAAACTTGAGGCACACGATATGATATGATACCAATATGATATGGTAGGTATGCAATGGATGGTGTAGATCACTAATGTGCACAAGTAACGTTGCCAGCTATACTCAAATGGCTAGTCTCGATAGGCAAGTGACACAAAATAGGCTAGGGGTTATCAATGCAATGGTAAGGGAATATACAAAGGAGGGATACCACAATACCAAGATGACATGGAGGTTACCATCGAGGGTTTCTCGTTTGTAAGCCATGGACGGATGATGGTGAAGTGGTCAATGTCGATGACGACCTCGTGGCGGTGATCTTGATGGAGATACCAAGATGATGGAGACTCGTCCCTAAGTAGCCGAAACACCCTAGGAAACGGAAAAAACCGCGAACTCAAAATCTCAAATGACAAATGTCAAATGGTGGTAGCGGAATGCGGTGGTGGAATGATGGGTTATGTGAGTAGGCAATGCTGAAGTGGAGGTTATGGTGGTGTACTATACACGATGTCGAAGTTGAGGTCACCGTCCCTAAGTAGCCGAAACACCTTAGGAGACACAACTCACAACTCAAACAAAATTGGGTTAAGTTGGGGTGGCGGAAGTGTATGGTGGGCAAGCCTATGCGGAAATGGTGGTGGTGGTTGATGAAGAAGGAACCTTCCCTAAGTAGCTGAAACACCTTAGGAGACTCAAATCACTACAAGCAACCACTAATGCGATGGTGAACAAAATTGGTTAGGTTGCGGAAGGCTATGGTGGTTTTGTGGAAGTTATGGTGGAGGCCCTAGGCAAAGATGCCAAAGTTCCAAAAATTTGATGGAGTCAAATGGTGTTGATAGTATTTTTGTGGGAAGGGGGATGTCAAGAGCTTCAAAACAAACTAAAGAATGTCAAAATCCGAGTTCGGATGAATTAGTTATGGCCGAAACAAGAATCAACCGAAGTCAGTTTTTACAGGTATCGGACGTCCGTAAATGGACGGATGTCCGGTCGGGCTAGGAAATCCGCTAATTATGTTCTGTTGGCCGGTTCTGGTTGTCTCGTTGATGACGGACATCCGGTTCTTCGTGGGGGTCCGGACGTCCGTAAAAACGCCGGTCGTCCGGTGGGTCGGGGTCAACGCGAAATTTCAGATCCCGGACACGATTTTGGGCGGAATTTGGGGATTTTGGGGTCAAAATTGATGAGATTTCGTGGATGGAAAGTGGGGAAACTTGAGTAAATGCTATATCCACTTGAAACCAAGCAAATCCATGGATCAAAATCAACAAAACTTCATCATACGAACAAATCACAAAAAAATTTGGGGGCTATTTTTGGTGGGATTTTCAAATTTAGGACGAAATCAATAAAATTAGGTTAGAAAACAAAGAGGGGGGGCTCCAAAATCGTGATCAACGTGGATCGTGATACCAAGATGATGTAGGGTGTAACCCTAGATGACCGATCTTTCACAAAAGGAGCGGATCCCGCGAAGAACATGAAGAACACGAGGGGAAACACGAGGGAAAACACGATGGGAAACACAAGAGAATCACTCAAACCAACAAGAGCGATCACACATGTGCTAGATCCTCGAAACACAAAGAAAGATACACGATCCAAAGTCAACAAAGGACGATACAGGAGGTAACCGGTTCTTCTCCGTAAGGAGGTCTTGAATCCACGACGGGATCTTCCCGTGAGGGGTCTTGAATCCAAGATGGATCTTCTCCATAGAGGCCGCGGTCTCTCTCATGGTGTAGATCCGTATGGATGAGCAAAGTTATATCTCAAATGAGCTAAACCTATGCTAACCCTAACTAGGAGGAGGTGGAGGACTATATATAGTCTAGGGCCACGAAGGGGTAAGTGGGGGATACATGGGCCTCGGCCGATACTCTGCGCACATACATGCTTCGGTCGTCCGACGGGTACCGGACGTCCGGTGGCTCGCGATGGTCCGGTCGTCCGGTACTTGTTGGATGTCCGGAGTTTTGGCTCGGTTGAGGTGGCGCCGGATTTCCGGAGATGGTCGGACGTCCGGTCGCTAGAGTGTGTCGGATGTCCGGTACTTGTCGGTCGTCCGGCTGCTGTAGCTTCCGTCGGCTGGACCTTCCTGCTGGATGAGTGTCCAGGCGTCGGACGTCCGGCATCGTCCAGTCATCCGGTGGCTGAAGCTCTCGAGCAGCTCCTTCTCTTGCTCCGCTTCCTCGCCTTCTCGTCCGATGCTCCTAGCTACTTCATGGTATTCCTCTTGGTTCCTAATCATGCATAGCATATACGTTTGAGGTAGTAGCCATGTCTCACATGTGGAAAGTGATGGTTCGGAGAGGAGCGAGTTCACCTTATGTCCAATGGCGTATGTTCGAGGTCTCGTCATATGCCCTCTTGGGTCTTGGGGAGTCGTCATAGTGTACATGGGGAGGACCATAGGATGCTCCGCATCAATTTAAGTCAGAGAATAATGGTTGTTCTATTTATATGAGTAACATCTTTTATGGTCATGCATCCTTAGTGAATGGTCTATTCTTGTTGAATCTTGATCGTAGTGATACACATTTTCATAATATTGATGCCAAAAGATGCAAAGTTGATAATGATAGTGCAACATACTTGTGGCACTGCCGTTCAGGTCATATTGGTGTAAAGCGCATGAAGAAACTCCATGCAAATGGACTCTTGAAATCACTTGATACTTGCAAACCATGCCTCATGGGTAAGATGACTAAAACTATGTTCTTCGGAACAATGGAGCGAGCTAATGACTTATTGGAAATAATACATACCGATGTATGCGGTCTGGTGAGTGTTGAAGCACACGGCGGGTATCGTTATTTTCTTACCTTCACAAATGATTTGAGTGGGTATGGGCATATCTACTTGATGAAACACAAGTATGAAACATTTGAAAAGTTCAAAGAATTTCACAGTGAAGTGGAGAATCATCGTAACAAGGAAATAAAGTTTCTACGATCTGATCGCGGTGGTGAATATTTGAGTTACGAGTTTGGCCTTCATTTAAGACAATGTGGAATTGCTTCACAACTCACGCCACCTAGAACACCACAGCGTAATGGTGTGTTCGAACATCATAACCGTACTTTATTAGATATGGTGCATTCTATGATGTCTCTTACCGATTTGCCTTTATCATTTTAGGGTTATGCATTAGAGACAACCGCATTCACGTTAAATTAGGCACCGTCTAAGTCCGTTGAGATGACACCGTATGAACTATGGTTTGGCAAGAAACCTAAGTTGTTGTTTCTTAAAGTTTGGGGATGCGATGCTTATGTCAAAAGGCTTCAACCTGATAAGCTCGAACCCAAAGTGGAGAAGTGCGTCTTCATAGGATACCCTAAAGAAACTATTGGGTATAGCTTGTACCACAAATTCGAAGGCAAGATCGTTGTTGCTAAGAATGGGTCATTCTAGAGAAGGAGTTTCTCTCGAAAGAAGTGAGTGGGAGGGAAGTAGAAATTGATGAGGTAGTTGTACAGTCTCTCGATTGGAAAGTAGCACATCGGAGAAAATTGTTCCTGTGATGCCTACACTAACCAGAGAGGAAGAAATGATGATCATGAAACTTTAGATGATGTTACTACTAAACCTCATAGGTCGACTAGAACACATACCGCACCAGAGTGGTACGGTAATCCTGTCCTGGAAGTCATGTTGTAAGACAACGGCAAACCTACGAACTACGAAGAAGCTATGATGAGCCCAGATTTCGACAAATGGCTTGAAGCCATGAAATCTGTGATAGGATCCATGTATGAGAACAAAGTGTGGACTTTGGTGGACTTTCCTGATGATCGACAAGCCATTGAAAATAAATGGATCTTCAAGAGGAAGACAGACGTTGATGGTAATATCACTGTCTACAAAGCTCGACTTGTCACAAAAAGGTTTTCAACAGGTTCAAGGGGTTGACTATGATGAGACTTACTGACCCGTACTGATGCTTAAGTCTGTCAGAATCATGTTAGCAATTGCCGCATTTTATGATTAAGAAATCTAGCAAATGGATGTGAAAACTACATTCCTTAACGAGTTTCTTAAAGAAGAGTTGTATATGATGCAACCAGTAGTTTTTGTCGATCCTAAGGATGCTAACAAAGTGATCAAGCTCCAGCGATCCATCTATGGACTAGTGCAAGCATCTCAGAGTTGGAATATACGCTTTAATGAGATTTATATAGACTTACGGTGAAGCCTGTATTTATAAGAAAGTGAGTGGGAGCTCTGTAGCATTTCTGATATTATATGTGGATGGCATATTGCTGATTGCAAATGATATAGAATTTTTGGATAGCATAACAGGATATTTGAATAAGAATTTTTCAATGAAAGACCTCGGTGAAGCTGCTTACATATTGGGCATCATGATCTATAGGGATTGATTGAGACGCTTAATAGGACTTTCACAAAGCACATACCTTGACAAAGTTTCAAAGAAATTCAAAATGGACAAGTCAAAGAAAGGGTTCTTACCTATGTTGCAAGGTGTGAAATTGGGTAAGACTCAAAGTCCGACCACGGAAGAAGATAGAGAGAGAATGAAAGTCATTCCCTATGCCTCAGCCATATGTTCTATTATGTATACTACATTGTGTACCAGACCTGATGTGTGCCTTGCCATAAGTTCGGCAGGGAGGTACCAAAGTAATCCAAGAGTGCATCAGTGGACAGCGGTCAAGAATATCCTGAAGTACTTGAAAAGGACCAAGGATAAGTTTCTTGTTTATGGAGGTGATGAAGAGCTCGTCGTAAAGGGTTGTGTCGATGCTAGCTTCGACATAGGTCTGAATGACTCTAAGTCGCAAAAAGGATATATATTTATATTGAATGGTTGAGCTGTCAGTTGGTGCAGTTCTAAGCAGAGCGTCGTGGCGGGATCTACATGTGAAGCGGAGTACATGGCTGCTTCAGAAGCAGCACATGAAGGAGTTCATATCCGATCTGGGTGTAATACCCAGTGCATCGGGTCCAATGACAATCTTTTGTGACACCACTGGAGCAATTTCCATAGCCAAGGAGCCCAAGTTTCAGAAGAGAACTAAACACATCAAGCGACACTTCAACTCCATTCGTGATTATATCAAGGATGGAGACATAGAAATTTGCAAAGTACATACGGATCTCAATATGGCAGACCCGTTGACTAAATCTCTTCCACGGGCAAAACATGATCAGCACAAGGACTCCATGGGTGTTAGATACATTAGTATGTAATCTAGATTATTGACTATATTGCAAGTGGGAGACTGTTGGAAATATGCCCTATAGGCAATAATAAAGTAGTTATTATTATATTTCCTTAATTAGGATAAAGGTTTATTATTCATGCTATAATTGTATTGATCGGAAACTTAAATACATGTGTGAATACATAAACAAACACCTAGTCCGTAGTAAGAATCTACTTGACTAGCTCGTTGATAAAAGATGGTTAAGGTTTCCTGACCATAGACATGAGTTGTTGTTTGATAACGAGATCACGTCATTAGGAGAATGATGTGATGGACAAGACCCATCCGTTAGCATAGCATATGACCATTCAGTTTATTGCTACTGCTTTCTTAATGTCAAATACATGTTCCTTCGACCATGAGATCGTGCAACACCTGGACTCCAGAGGAATGCGTTGTGTGTATCAAACATCACTTCATAACTGGGTGATCGTAAAGGTGCTCTATAGGTATCTCTGAAGGTGCCTGTTGAGTTGGCATTGATCAAGATTGGGATTTGTTATTCCGAATGACAGAAAGGTATCTCTGGGCCCTCTCGGTAATACAACATCACAAGAAGCTTGCAAGTGTAAGGGCATATTTCTCCCTAAGTGGTTTTGGTGATTGATGAAAACGCATTTGCGGACTAATCGTGTGCATTGAGCATTTCAGATATCTCATGTCTAGGCACAAGATGATTTGGTGCCCATCGGAGCCTATCGAAGACGGCGGTTCTCTATGTTTCCTTTCAGTGGATTTGAGTTGTAGGAAAATCGTACTATTAAGAGGGGGTCCGCTTTGGAAAGGTTAGGGTGGAACCAACACATACACATCTGTTCCTTTGCACCACCTTTCCTTCGCTTCGATGGAGCACCTTCCGTTTATCCATGTCTCTGCATTATGAAGGCTGCCAAATGATAAAGCCTCTGTGGCGTGCGGTAGTACTGCTCAAGGGAGCAGTAGTACCGCAGGGGTGTGCGGTAGTACCGCTCAAGCAAGCAGTAGTACTGCCCCTGGTGAGCGGTAGTACCGCTCCCTCCAGCCCTGACGCTGAAGCATGCAGAAGTAGGCGTGGATGTATTTTTTTTAGTTCCACCCCAACGCGGTAGTACCGCTCCCTGTGAACGGTAGTACCGTGCCTTATTTTTGCACTGCTCCAATCTCAGTGGAAGTAGTTACGGAAGCAATTTATTTCTTCTGTACTTTTCCAGTGCCAGTTGAGCCCTGCCTTATGGTAGTACCATAGGGGCGCGCGGTAGTACCGCTCTGGCAGTTCTACTGCTTGTTGCCCTGTGCAATAGGTCCTCACCTAGTCAGTACCGCACTAGCGGTAGTACCGCACCATGCGGCGGTAGTACCGCAAGCCCTTGCAGTAGTACCGAGGCTCTGCGCGGTAGTACCACACCGCACGGGCTGAGAAAGGGGATAACGGTTGGATCTTTTCCCCCACTATATAAAGGGGGTCTTCTTCCCCAAGAAGACCACCTCTTCCCTTCCCAAGCTCCATTGTTTCTCAAAGCTCCATTTTCATCCGATCTCTCTCCCTAGCCAATCAAACTTGTTGATTTTCTAGGAATTGGTTGAGAAGGCCCCGATCTACACTTCCACCAAGAGAAATTTGATTTCCCCCCACTAATCCCTTGCGGATCTTGTTACTCTTGGGTGTTTGAGCACCCTAGATGGTTGAGGTCACCGCGGAGCCATATTCCATTGTGGTGAAGCTTCGTGGTGTCGTTGGGAGCCTCCAATTAAGTTGTGGAGATAGCCCCAACCTTGTTTGTAAAGGTTCGGTCGCCGCCTTTAAGGGCACCAATAGTGGAATCACGGCATCTCGCATTGTGTGAGGGAGTGAGGAGAATACGGTGGCCCTAGTGGCTTCTTGGGGAGCATTGTGTCTCCACACTGCTCCAAGGGAGACGTACTTCCTCTCAAAGGGAAGGAACTTCGGTAACACATCCTCGTCTCCACCGGCTCCACTCTTGGTTATCTCTTACCTTTACTTCTGCAAGCTTTTATTTGTGTTGTATCCCGTGCTTGCTTGTGTGCTTGTTATTGCTGCATCATATAGTTGCTCATGTAGTTGCACATCTAGACAACCTATTTTGATGCTAAGTTTAATTTGGTCAAGAAAAGCTAAAAAGTGTTAGTTGCCTATTCACCCCCCTATAGTCAACCATATCGATACTTTCAATTGGTATCAGAGCCTCGTCTCTTTATTAAGGACTTTGCCGTCTGAAGAGTATGGTTGGCACCATGGACGAGGTGCAAGAGCACTCTGATGTGAGTCCTACCTTGTCTGTAGCCGATGGGGGATCCTTGGTCTCTCGTGAGGAGTTAAATGCGGCTTTGGACACATTGAAAACCTCCATGATGACCAAGGTTAAAGGCATGTTTAAGGAGTTTCTTGAAGGCCTTAAACTCTCCACCGCACCGTTGGAAGTGGTTGACCCCGCTAACAAGGTGACGGATGCTAACTCCAATAAGGGGAAGCTACTATTGATCAAGTTCCTTTGCCTAGTGGTAGAAGTGGGAGTGGCATATTTTCCCATCTTGAATCTCCACTTACCTATGGAGGACCGGTTCCCCCACGCATATGAATCATGTTGGTCCTCCTCCTAAGCTTGTAAAAAATGAGGATTTTGCCTCTTGGGTGTATCGCTTTAAACATCATTTAAATCATAGTTCTACTAATCTTTGGAGAATTATTGAGCAAGGTTTCTACCTGCACAATCCAAGCAACTTCACTCCTAGAGAAGCCGCGGACCATCAATTAAATGAGTCTGCTCTCTTCATTCTCCAAGAAGCCATTCCTCCCGAAGATATTGCGCACCTCCGACCTTTCACCGTGGCCAAGGAAGCATGGGAGCATGTTGTTTCCATATACAAGGGAAACACAAGCATTCAACACTCAAACTTTGAAGTGGTGCAAGATGAAGCCGATGAGTTTGCAATGATTGAACATGAAGAACCTCGAGAGCTTTACCGAAGATTAACTACTCTCGCGGTCTCACTCCGAGATCATGGGAGCAAGCATACAGATGAAAATTGGATCAAGCGCAAGTTTCTCAAGGCCATGATGCCTTACCAGAAGGCCAGGTCCTCCATCATTCATCGAAGGCCGGACTTTCATGCCTTGTCCTCAAGTGAGGTGTTGGATGAGTTTATTGCAATGAGGATCTTGGACAAGACCGCTGACAATGCGGTGTTGCGTTCTCAATGATCAAAGAAGCCCAACCTTGCCTTGAAGGCCAAGGCTAGTGTGGAAGAAGAGGATGAAGCGGAGAGTTGCCCCGAAGACACCAAATATGCCTATCATGAGCACATGGCTCTTGCTTCAGGGAAATTTTGGGGCAACAAGAAGAACACAAGGCCCAACTTCAACAAGAACAACTCAAGTGGCGCCAAGGGCAAGCAACGTGTGATGACGTGCTATAATTGTGGCAATGTGAGTCACTTTGTTATGGATTGCCTGTACAAGAAGATGGAGGACAATGGTGGTAAGCTTATTCTAAAAGACAAGGCCAAGTCCTTCCCCAACAAGAACAACTTCACCAAGAATACTCCTCCCAAGGGGTTGGTGGCATAGGAAGAGTACAATGAGGATGATGAAGATGGTCATACGGTTGCCATGGCTTCCGTTGCCATTGCAACAACTCCACGGGTGTCCCTCTTCGATTCACCCAACGAGAACATCACCGCTAAGTGCCTCATGGCTAAAGCCACCAACAAGGTAACCCCCAATATCAAAACTACCATCACTACTAATCCCTCCTTGAAGGATCACTACAAAAAATACACTTCAGTGATGATACTTGTTTGTCACGGTAGGTCACCTTTTCTGTCATGTATGTACGTCCATGACGATTTTATGACAGAATCAAGATAGTCATACCTGTGCTGTCGTAGAAGTGTTCCATGACAATACCAAAATTATCATCACGGAAGTGTTCACTTCCATGACGATAAATGACGCGTCATGGAAGTGCTTTAGTCAAGGGTAACCGACACATGGCATGCACCATAACGGGTCGCCGTTAAGCTATCGGGTCCGGTTTTGGATCCGATAACCCGTTAATAGCCCGAACCAATGGGGATTTCCATGTGTAAAATTATCATTGGCCGGAGGAAACACGTGTCAGCTCGTCAGTGGGTCAGATAGGCGCCTATGATATGTCGACACGTGCGACGGCCCACCACTGGCCCATTTATCTTACAAAGGCCGACCCATTTGACTTGGTTAAAAGTTAGCGGGTTGGCCCATGAAAAGCCTGTGAACGGTCTCTTCGCAAATAGCCCATTTTACGACCCGGTAACTCACGGCCCGTTAGGGCCTACCCGAAATTGGCCCAACAACGTCTTGTAGGCCATCGAATATAACACCAGCCTGTTTCACTTTTGGCCCATGTATGGCCAACGACATCTTTCGGCCCATATGAGTCCTTTCGTGTCTTTAGGCCCTTTAGTGGCCCACGGTGACTCTAGCACATAATGAACAGTAAATTTCTTTGTACCCATTAACGACCCATGATTCACATGGGCCGTTTCAAGCCCGTGTTAGCTTTCGGCCTACTGACAGCCCAACGTTCTTGGGCTCCTTTCCGGCCCTCGGTTACTTCCGGCCCGTTACTGGCCTGTTCCCCTAATGGGCCAAATTCTGCCCGTGGCAAGAATCGGCCCGTTTGTGGCCTGTTAACCCGTTGTGCCGTTTCCAACCCGTCCTATATTCCGGCCCATTAATGACACATTATGCTTGTGACATAATTAAGCCTTTGCTGTCCTCCGGCCTGTTAACGACTCGTTACCGTGCTGGGCCAATGCTAATTACGCCCGTTTACGGCCCATGTAGACCCATTTATCCGACGGCACGAGGCCCATTGATTCTATGACCCGTTGGAGGCCCATTTATCCGATAGCCCGTAGGAGGCCCATGAATCCTACGGCCTGTAGCAGGATCAAGGTTACCATAGTCCGTATATGGCCCATGGTTGTTGCGGCCACTAGAAAACCAGGGAAAAAGAAGACTAGGAAATAAATAAGCCCGAAACTAACGCTAGGCTATTAAGGCGATTGCACAGATTACATCCACTGGGCATCAAAGATCACCACCAGTGCAAATATAGGGAACACCCTACACTATACAAAAATGGCTTGCTGTTTTCTTCAGCCGGTGGCTGCACGTTATGAACAAATTTTGTATCGCAAAAAAACAAATTACAACCATAAAACAAAGGAAGGTTGGCATAAATGTTAACAGTCTGGCAGATAAATGCACCACCAGAAGTTCAGAAGCTCAGTTCATTTGACCTGACTGTTACGTTTTCATGATGTATTGTCTGATGGAGCACCATAACCTTCACCTTCATTTCTCCTAGGCTCCTGAACAACATAGCAAATGTCTGATAGTCTGGTTTCAAAACCATGCATATCTTGACAACATCGAACAATGTCTGTCCTTGTTTCACAAAGGGTCTCTATTAGGGAATGTACTTGTGTCTGGAGCGCAGATATAACATTGTTTTGAGCTTGCATATCTTGATCATAAGGTAGTTTGGACGAGATTGCCTTAACAACCAACCTAGTATTATGTAGGAACGTGCTTTTGGCACTGTTAGTGGACAAGTACTGACCCACTATAGCAAGAGGTGACATTGTTGTTATAGTTGCCTCCTCACCTTCAGAAGGTGGCGGTTCCACCATTTTTTCATAGCTTGCTGAAAAGTTGAGTTTTTACATTAGTAGTACCAGAACAAAAGATATTAAGGAGGCAGCAAAACCAAACAAAATAGCTTTGGTCTATATACAGAACTTTTTCTGGTGAACCCATGTAAAATATTAGTTGTATTTTACTGCAAAGTACATAATAAAACCAGGTTCCAAACATATGACCATGTACCATGGCTAATGTATTGTCTATTTCTTCACATTGTATTGACAGCTAAGGATAAAGAGACAAAGTTTATAATACGGTAAGCATAGTATGACATCATTCATATCACAAAACAACTGAGAATAGACAAACATGCAATTGTAACATTGTGTGGGAAAGTCCAGTACGGAACTAGATTACATATCAAGATCAAAGGAACATCACTCCTCTCTTTTAAACCTTGTAAGGTGCAATGTTACACTAAGACAATTGTGTATAGAATTGAAAAGAGTAATAGACACTGGCTGCAAACCATGCAGTTCAATGCACAAGTCAGAGTAAGTAGTAGCTAAAAGGCATGCGGATTAAGGACTTACAACAACGGCTTTGACTGGTGTAGTCATGCCCTTCGTCTTGCTGGTGTGACAGTCCTTGAATATTTCCACAGCATTTGGTTCATGTACTTTTTGGTCCTTGCGGGCTTTCCTCTGCATTTGGAACAAGTCAATATAGATTTGGTAATATGGTACAGCGAAAAGAGTGAAACGACAGATAATTACAAGAGCCTCGAAGTGTGCAATATAGCTACGAGATCCTGTCGTCTGTTGGAATTTCACTTTCGTACGATTGGACTTATTCTTTGAACAGTTCACCTACAAGAAGATAGATTTGTGAGGCACATGCGTAAATAGTACTTCAACATGTGATCTGATCACACACACACACACATATATATATATATAATGTACCTGATACCTGATACTTTGGATCAGACCACTGTTTAACGAGGCCTCTCCAGTCTTCATCCGATATATTTTCCACTGGAGATGTTTGGGCAAGTTCACTGTTAGCCTTGCCTTCAAGTGAGTTTTCCTCAAGTTATACCAATACTATCGCAGAGCAGACTTGATGGGTGCAAGCTTGTCTGGTTGCATCATCTTGGCTATCCAACTTGAATCTCATCTGTTGAAAATTATGGGAGTCTCATTATCAGCAACCTAGAAAGTATTGGACAAAGCAAGACGATATTACTAGTTTCCATACATAACCATACTTACAGATAAATGGTCGAGGAAGGTGTTGAACTGGGTTTGGTCTTTGTCATTCCTGTGCTGGATCCATGTTGGGAGGATACGTACATGACACCTAACGGCAACCGCTGCCTCTGATACTAACTTGGCTGACTCTGTAGCATCAGGTGGCCTTTTTAAACCTGCCTCAAAACGGATCTCCATTCTTCCTCCTCTAGATTTAGTTAACCTATCGAGCATTATCCCTGATGTTTGTTTCCTCTTGCGCCTAGGTTCTAGTCCAACAACGAACATAGGAAGCGTTAGTGTACATCAAACTGTGAGACTACATATAAAGAAGCATGCAACTATAACTTGACTCTGGCAACTACCTTCTTGCTGTTGAAGCTCACAAAGTTCATCTAATCTTGCGAACACGTCTTGTGTCAAGAGTGCTTCGGAAGTAGTGTTAGGTGGCATGGGAGCTTGGGAATGTGCTGCTAGCTGAGTTGACAAATGCGTAACTCGTGCAGCTGGTGGTACTATGGAAGGTGTTGCAACAACTAGGGTTGTCTCTGCTTGTTTGGTGACAACTATTCTTTTCCATTGGGCTTGTTCTACAGCTCGTGTAGCACGAGATACCTTGTTTGTGCAATTTTCCACTGGACTTTCACCTTCTATTACACCATTAGTACCAACAGAATCTGCAGGATTCTTCCGCTTCCCTTTCCCTATGTCCTTAGTAGTAACACCATACCCTGCCATTTTGTGTTCCTTCCTCTTTCTCTGTGCCATGTTAAGTCAAGCCAGCAAGAAAAAAGAATAACAATTTAGTTCTTTAGAACAAATTGATGCGTGATACATACGAACTAAACTTTGATGTTAGACAACCACATGATAGGAGGATGTAATATGTACGAAAAATAGAACGCCATGAGAAAACCAGAACTATGATGTGTAAACTAAGCAGAAGACATTTCACTAAATTAGAAGCAGTGCAATGGAAGGTATACACCATATGAAATATGCTACAAATATCGCTCTACGAAGTTAACAGTGTCTTGTCATAACTGGCGTTTAAACAAATGTGGAGCAATACAAGAAATAAATCATATGCAAGATGCAAACAACATCACACTAGCAAGTTAAAGGTCTCTCGTCATTAGTGCCATTGCATATTCACAGCATTGCATATTCAGAGCTTATGATGTGTAAACAAAGGAGAAGGCATTCAAATTAGAAGCAATGAAAGCTAGACACCATATGAAAGATGCAACGAATACCACTCTAGCAAGTTAAAACTATCTTTTCATAAGTGCCATTTCAACAAATTAGAAGTAGTACAAGCTAGAAAAGAATGCGAGATGTAACCTATATCACACACCCAAGTCAAACATGTTTTATGATAAGTGATTGTTGCTGGTTACACAATAGTAGTACTTTGATATAAGAACATGGTGTGATAGACAGATATTGTATGTTCTAGAAATAGGAACACATGTCTTATTCACAAGTATAATGTGTAAAGTAAGCAGATGGAATTCAACAAAATTAGAAGCAATACAAGCTAGACATCGTACATAATATGCAACCACATATAATAGTGCCAAGTTAGAGGGGCCACCTGTGATGGTGCACTAGGGGAGACGTGCTCATCATTAACACAGCTACATGATGACCCACAAGTGTAGGGGATCTATCATAGTCCTTTCGATAAGTAAGAGTATCAAACCCAACGAGGAGCAGAAGGAAATGATAAGCAGTTTTCAGTAAGGTATTCTCTACAAGCACTAAAATTATCGGTAATAGATAGTTTTGTGATAAGGTAATTTGTAACGGGTAACAAGTAATAAAAGTAAATAAGGGTGCAGAAATATGGCCCAATCCTTTTTGTAGCAAAGGAAAAGCCTGGACAAACTCTTATACAAACGAAAACGCTCCTGAGGACACATGGGAATTATCGTCAAGCTAGTTTTCATCACGCTCATATGATTCGCATTCGGTACTTTGATAATTTGATATGCGGGTGGACCGGTGCTTGGGTACTACCCTTCCTTGTACAAGAATCCCACTTATGATTAACCCCTCTTGCAAGCAAACGCAACTACAATAGAAGTATTAAGGTTAACCTAACCATAGCATGAAACATATGGATCCAAATCATCCCCTTACGAAGCAACGCATAAACTAGGGTTTAAGCTTCTGTCACTCTAGCAACCCATCATCTACTTATTACTTCCCAATGCCTTCCTCTAGGCCCAAACAATGGTGAAGTTTCATGTAGTCGACGTTCACATGACACCACTAGAGGAAAGACAACATACATCTCATCAAAATATCGAACGAATACCAAATTCACATGACTACTTATAGCAAGACTTCTCCCATGTCATCAAGAACAAACGTAACTACTCACAAATCATATTCATGTTCATAATCAAAGGGGTATTAATATGCATAAAGGATCTGAACATATGATCTTCCACCAAATAAACCAACTAGCATCAACTACAAGGAGTAATCAACACTACTAGCAACCCACAGGTACCAATCTGAGGTTTTGAGACAAAGACTGGATACAAGAGATGAACTAGGGTTTGAGATGAGATGGTGAAGGAAATATGCCCTAGAGGCAATAATAAAGTTATTATTTATTTCCTTATATCATGATAAATGTTTATTATTCATGCTAGAATTGTATTAACCGGAAACATAATACTTGTGTGAATACATAGACAAACAGAGTGTCACTAGTACGCCTCTACTTGACTAGCTCGTTGATCAAAGATGGTTATGTTTCCTAGCCATAGACATGAGTTGTCATTTGATTAATGGGATCACATCATTAGGAGAATGATGTGATTGACTTGACCTGTACTAAGCGGGAATACTGCTTGTGCATCCAAACTCCCTAAACCCCAAAGTTATTCCACATGAGTCCACTATACCTACCTATATACGGTATCTACCTGCCGTTCCAAGTAAATTTGTATGTGCCAAACTCTAAACCTTCAAATAAATATCCTGTTTTGTATGCTCGAATAGCTCATGTATCAACTAGGTCTGTCTGTATCTTCCATGTTAGGGGGGTTATTCTCAAGAGGAGTGGACTCCGCTCCTCACTCACGAGATAAATGGCTGGTCACCGGGATGCCCAGTCCCATGCTTTATGCAAACTAAATAAAAATAATTGCAAACAAAACTCCCCCTGGGACTCTTGTTAGTTGGAGGCACTCGTTGTTTTGAGAAAGCCATGGATTGATGCTTGTTGGTGGAAGGGGGAGTATAAACTCTACCATTCTGTTTGGGAACCGCCTATAATGTGTGTAGCATGGAAGATATCGCCATCTCTTGGTTGTTATGTTGACAATGAAAGTATACCGCTCAAAATATTATTCACCTCTATTCAAAACCGAGCTCTGGCACCTCTACAAATCCCTGCTTCCCTCTATGAAGGGCCTATCTATTTACTTTTATGCTGAGTCAT
This sequence comes from Triticum urartu, assembly GCF_056163025.1. Lineage (NCBI taxonomy): Eukaryota > Viridiplantae > Streptophyta > Magnoliopsida > Poales > Poaceae > Triticum > Triticum urartu. The sequence continues at coordinate 140,386,952 of NC_141876.1, read as the reverse complement.
CATCCTCTTATTAAAAAGCACCAGTTGGAGAGCACCGCTGTCATTTATATTCATTACTGTTAGTTTACATTGAGTATGACTTGACTGGATCTCTTTTACCATGAATTACAATGTCTAGTCAGTCCTTGGTCTTTAAAGGTGCTCTGCATTTATGTTTTGCGGTCTCAGAAAGGGCTAGCGAGATACCACCTTGTTATATCATATTATGATTGTTTTGAGAAAGTGTTGTCATCCAAGATTTATTATTATGGCTCGCTAGTCGATTATGCTATTGATATGAGTAAACTTGAGACGTATGCGTTATTGTGAATGTGGTTAGTTATAATCTTTGCTGAAAACTTGAATGCTGGCTTTACATATTTACAACAACAAGAGCAAACAGAGTTTGTAAAAGTTTTTCTTTATCACTTTCAGTTTGTCAACTGAATTGCTTGAGGACAAGCAAAGGTTTAAGCTTGGGGGAGTTGATACATCTCCAACGTATCTACTTTTCCTAACACTTTTGCCCTTGTTTTGGACTCTAATTTGCATGATTTGAATGGAACTAACCCGGACTGACGCTGTTTTCAGCAGAATTACCATGGTGTTATTTATGTGTAGAAACAAACATTCTCAGAATGAACTGAAACTTCACGGAGCCACTTTTCAAAAAATATGAAAAATACCTGCAAAATATGAAGGCCAGGGGGCCCACCACCTCTCCACGAGGGTGGGGGCACGCCCCCCTACCTTGTGGGCCCCCTGTTGCCTCTCCAACTCCAACTCCAACTCTATATATTGTGTTTCGGGGAGAGAAAAATCAGAGAGAAGAAATCATCGCGTTTTACGATACAGAGCCGCCGCCAAGCCCTAAAACCTCTCGGGAGGGTTGATCTGGAGTCCGTTTGGGGCTCTGGAGAGGGGAATCCATCGCCATCGTCATCATCAATCATCCTCCATCACCAATTTCATGATGCTCACCGCCGTGCGTGAGTAATTCCATCGTAGACTTGCTGCACGGTGATGGGTTGGATGGGATCTATCATGTAATCGAGTTAGTTTTGTTAGGGTTTGGTCCCTAGTATCCACTATGTTCTGAGATTGATGTTGCTATGACTTTGCTATGCTTAATGCTCGTCACTAGGGCCCGAGTGCCATGATTTCAGATTTGAACCTATTATGTTTTCATCAATATATGAGAGTTCTTGATCCTATCTTGCAAGTCTATAGTCACCTATTATGTGTTATGATCCGTTAACCCCGAAGTGACAATAATCAGGATACTTACCAGCGATGACCGTAGTTTGAGGAGTTCATGTATTCACTATGTGTTAATGCTTTGTTCCGGTTCTCTATTAAAAGGAGGTCTTAATATCCCTTAGTTTCCGTAAGGACCCCGCTGCCACGGGAGGGTAGGACAAAAGATGTCATGCAAGTTCTTTTCCATAAGCACGTATGACTATATTCAGAATACATGCCTACATTATATCAATGAACTGGAGCTAGTTCTATGTCACCCTAGGTTATGACTGTTACATGATGAATCGCATCCGGCATAATTCTCCATCACTAATCCATTGCCTATGAGCTTTCCATATATTGTTCTCCGCTTATTTACTTTTCCGTTGCTATTGTTATCATCACTACAAAATACCAAAAACATTACTTTTACTACCGTTAACTTTTGTTACCGTTATCACTACTATCATATTACTTTGCTACTAAACACTTTGCTGCAGATATTAATTTTCCAGGTGTGGTTGAATTGACAACTCAGTTGCTAATACTTGAGAGTATTCTTTGGCTCCCCTTGTGTCGAATCAATAAATTTGGGTTAAATACTTTACCCTCGAAAACTGTTGCGATCCCCTATACTTGTGGGTTATCAGTAGAATATGTGGGAGCCAATATGAGCATCCAGGTTCCGCTATTGGTTATTGACCGGAGACGTGTCTCGGTCATGTCTACATAGTTCTCGAACCCGAAGGGTCCGCACGCTTAAAGTTTCGATGATAGTAATATTATGAGTTTATGAATTTTGATGTACTGAAGGTTGTTTGGAGTCCCGGATGTGATCACGGACATGACGAGGAGTCTCAAAATGGTCGAGACATGAAGATTGATATATTGGAAGCCTATATTTGGATATCGGAAATGTTCCGGGTGAAATCAGGATTTTACCGGAGTACCGAGGGGTTACCGGAACCCCCCCGGGGCTTAATGGGCCATAGTGGGCCTTAGTGGAGAAGAGGAGAGGCGTCTAGGGCAGGGCCGCGCGCCCCTCCTCCTCTTGTTCGAATGGGACAAGGAGAGGGGGGCGGCGCCCCCCCTTCCTTCCTCTCTCCCTTCTCTTTCCCCCCTTCTCCTAGTCCAACAAGGAAGGGAGGGAGTCCTACTCCCGGTGGGAGTAGGACTCCTGCTGGCGCGCCACCTCCTGGCCGGCCGCACCTCCCCCCTTGCTCCTTTATATACGGGGGCAGGGGGCACCCCAAAGACACAACAATTGATTTGATCTTTTAGCCGTGTGCGGTGCCCCCCTCCACCATAGTCCACCTCGATAATACTGTAGCGGTGCTTAGGCGAAGCCCTGCGTCGGTAGAACATCATCATCGTCACCACGCCATCGTGCTGACGAAACTCTCCCTCAACACTTGGCTGGATCGGAGTTCGAGGGACGTCATCGGTTTGAACGTGTGCTGAACTCGGAGGTGCCATGCGTTCGGTACTTGATCGGTCGGATCGTCAAGACGTACAACTACATCAACCGCGTTGTGCTAACGCTTCCGCTTTCGGTCTATGAGGGTACGTGGACAACACTCTCCCCTCTCGTTGCTATGCATCACCATGATCTTGCGTGTGCATAGGAATTTTTTTGAAATTACTACGTTCCCCAACAGATGGTGCTGGTGAAGATGTTGATGGAGATTGACCCCCTCCCGATAAGAGGATTGATGGTGATGATTTCCCCCTCCTGGAGGGATGTTTCCCTGGCAGAACAGCTCCGCCGGCGCCCTAGATTGGTTCCGCCAAGGTTCCGCCTAGTGGCGGCGGAGTTTCGTCCCGAGAGCTTGGTTATGATTTTTTCCAGGGAAAAGACTTCATATAGCCAAAGATGGGCACCGGAGGCCTGCCAGGGGGGGCACGAGGCAGGGGGCACGCCCCCACCCTCGTGGATGGTGGGTGGCCCCCTTTGGTTCTTTCTTCGCCCAATATTTTTTATATATTCCAAAATGTGCCTCTGTGAAGTTTCAGGACTTTTGGAGTTACGCATAATAGGTCTCTAATATTTGCTCCTTTTCCAGCCCAGAATTCCAGCTGCTGGCATTCTCCCTCTTCATGTAAACCTTGTAAAATAAGAGAGAAAAGGCATAAGTATTGTGCCATAATGTGTAATAACAACCCATAATGCAATAAATATCGATATAAAAGCATGATGCAAAATGGACATATCAACTCCCCAAGCTTAGACCTCGCTTGTCCTCAAGCGGAAGCCGATATCGAAAAATATGTCCACATGTTTAGAGATAGAGGTGTCGATAAAATAAAATACGGACATGAGGGCATCATGATCATTCTTATAACATCAACATATATATATTGTCATATGATTTCTTATGCTAAAGTAACAATCTATTCATGATGTCAAGTATGACTCAGAAACTTCATTGAAAACTAACAAACTATAATCTTGGTCATTGAAGCAATTACAATTTATCATAACATCGGAAAGAATCACATAAGAGCTTTTCAGCAAGTCCACATACTCAACTATCATTTAGTCTTTCACAATTGCTAACACTCACGCAATATTTATGGGTATGAAGTTTTAATCGGACACAGAGAAAGATAGGGGCTTATAGTTTTGCCTCCCAACCTTTTACCTCAAGGGTATTGTCAACAATAATAGTTCATGAAAGCTCACATCCAATTAGCTATATATATCAGGATCTTTCCAACACACAGTGCTTGCCAAAGGATAAAATGTAAAAGGAAAGGTGAAGATCACCACGACTCTTGTATGAAGTATAAACAAGAATAAAAGATAGGCCCTTCGCATAGGGAAGCAGAGGTTGTCATGTGTTTTTATGGTTAGATGCATGAAATCTTAATGCAAAAGAATGTCACTTTATATTGCCACTTGTGATATGAACCTTTATTATGCAGTCCGTCGCTTTTATTTCTTCCACATCACAAGATCGTATAAAGCTTATTTTCTCCACACTAATAAATCATACATATTTAGAGAGCAATTTTCATTGCTTGCAACAATGACAACTTACTTGAAGGATCTTACTCAATCCATTGGTAGATATAGTGGTCTCTCATGGCAAAATTGGGTTTAAGGATATCTGGAAGAACAAGTAGTATCTCTACTTGGTGCAAAGAATTTGGCTAGCATGAGGGGGAAAGGCAAGCTCAACATGTTGGATGATCCATGACAATATAATTTATTTCGGATGTAAGAAAGCATAACCCATTACGTTGTCTTCCTTGTCCAACATCAGTTTTTTAGCATGTCATATTTTAATGAGTGCTCACAATCATAAAAGATGTCCAAGATAGTATATTTATATGTGAAAACCTCTCTTTCTTTATTACTTCCTAGTAATTGCAACGATGACCAAAACTATGTTTGTCAACTCTCAACAACTTTTATTCATCATACTCTTTATATGTGAAGTCATTACTCTCCATAAGATCCATATGATCTCTTTATTTCTTTTTATTCTTTCTCTTCTCTTTTATTTTTATTCCCTCAAGATCATGGCAAGATAATCAGGCCCTTGACTCATAACGAATCTTTATTATATATAGCTCATGGACTCGATTACATAGAAGGATCACAAGGCAAAATTCAAAACTAAATCATACTAAAATTTTATTCTACTAGATCAAGATATAACCAAAAGGATCGAACTAAGAAAAATGGTAAAGATAGAAGTGTGATGGTGATATGATACCGGGGCACACCCCCAAGCTTGGCAGTTGCCAAGGGGAGTGCCCATACCCGATACTCAGTTCTCCTTTGGTGGTAGTGATGATGGAGTTGTTGATGATGTAGGCTTGTCATCCATCTTCCAAGGCATAGGCTCACCATCATAGAAGGAAGATCGAGTCTCCGGGATCCTCGAATCTGCATCCAAACTCATCCTCTTGAATCTATATTCATACTCACAATTTTGGTTTTGCAGGTCATAGATATGGGATTGGAGGTGCTCGATTTTCTCGTGAAGCTTGAAGATGGTCTCCCCAATGTCCTTGGCATCCATCTTGTGATTGTTGGTGAACTCCGCGATCATCATGTGGTTGGCGTCGAGTCCGCATTCCACCATCCCCTGGCACTTGAAAACTTGTTGCTCCATTGCTTTGAGTCTTGTCTCCACGCTTCTGGTCCTCCTTGGTCCCTCAACGTCGCGGATGTGCAGCACCCCCTCACGCAACTCAATGGTTTGAGGGTTTTGCAGCACCTCCGCAAGGTAGGGGTTGATGACCCTCTCGAAAAACTTGTCCTTGGGGGCGCTTGAAGAAGTCATGGTGATCTAGATCTGTCAGAAAAACAGCTCGAAACAAGAGACAGGAGATATTTGTGTGGTACGATGGTCAAAACCTTCAGGAGATTATATAATGAATTTTTACCGACCAAAAGAAGTATCGTGCAAGAAAACGGAGTCTGGAGGGCACACGAGGTGCCCATGAGGCAGGGGCGCGCCCTCCACCCTCGTGGATGCCTCGTATCCTTTCCGGACTGCTTCTTATTTTCCTATTTTCTTAAATATTCCAAAACAGAGAAAAATTGCTATTAGAACTATTTTGGAGTTGGTTTTCTTACCGTACCACATACGTATTCCTTTTCGGAGGCTAAAACATTCTGGAAGGTGTCCCTTGTATACTCCTCCGGGGTTAAGGTTTTAATAACATTAGTTTCAACATTTATAGGGTTACCTGAGATATAATGTTTGATTCTTTGACCGTTCACCACCCTCGGATTTGTGCCTGCGAAGTTCTTGATTTTTATGGCACCAGAACGATAGACCTCCTCGATAACGTAAGGATCTTCCCATTTAGAGAGGAGTTTTCCTGCAAAAAACTTAAACGAGAGTTGTATAGCAATACATAATCACCTACATTAAACTCACGTTTTTGTATCCTTTTTTCATGCCATCTTTTAACTTTTTCTTTAAACAGTTTGGCATTCTCCTAGGCCTGGGTTCTCCACTCATCAAGTGAGCTAATTTCAAATAATCTCTTCTCACCGGCAAGTTTGAAGTCATAATTGAGCTCTTTAATGGCCCAATATGCCTTATGTTCTAGTTCGAGAGGTAAGTGAGATGCTTTTCCATAAACCATCTTATACGGAGACATACCCATAGGATTTTTGTATGCAGTTCTATAGGCCCATAATGCATCATCATGTTTCTTGGACCAATTCTTTCTAGATCTATTAACAGTCTTTTGCAGAATTAATTTAAGCTCTCTATTACTCAGTTCTACTTGACCACTAGACTATGGATGATATGGAGATGCAATTCTATGATTAACATCATACTTAGCAAGCATTTTACGAAAAGCACCATGAATAAAATGTGAACCACCATCAGTCATTAAATATCTAGGGACTCCAAACCTCGGAAAAATAACTTCTTTAAGCATCTTAATAGAAGTGTTATGATCAACACTACTAGTTGGAATAGCTTCTACCCACTTAGTAACGTAATCAACAACAACTAAAATATGTGTATATGCATTGGAGGCAGGAAACGGTCCCATATAATCAAAGCCCCAAACATCAAATGGTTCAATAACAAGTGAATAATTCATAGGCATTTCTTGATGTCTACTAATATTACCAACTCTTTGACATTCATCACAAGACAAGACAAACTTACGGGCGTCCTTGAAGAGAGTAGGCCAATAAAAACAGGATTGCAATACCTTATGTGCAGTTCTATCTCCAGCATGGTGTCCTCCATAAGCCTCGGAGTGACACTTGCGTAGGATCTGTTCCTGTTCATGCTCAGGTACACAACATATAATAACACCATCTACTCCTTTATAAAGGTGTGTGTCAGTGTCAAAACCGGTGGATCTCGGGTAGGGGGTCCCGAACTGTGCGTCTAAGGCGGATGGTAACAGGAGGCAGGGGACATGATGTTTACCCAGGTTCGGGCCCTCTTGATGGAGGTAATACCCTACGTCCTGCTTGATTGATCTTGATGATATGAGTATTACAAGAGTTGATCTACCACGAGATCGTAGAGGCTAAACCCTAGAAGCTAGCCTATGGTATGATTGTTTGTTGTCCTACGGACTAAACCCTCCGGTTTATATAGACACCGGAGGGGGCTACGGTTACACAAAGTCGGTTATAAGGAAGGAGATCTACACATCTGTATCGCCAAGCTTGCCTTCCACGCCAAGGAGAGTCCCATCCGGACACGGGACGAAGTCTTCAATCTTGTATCTTCATAGTCCAACAGTCCGGCTATCCGGAGACCCCCTAATCCAGGAATCCCTTAGTAGCCCCCGAACCAGGCTTCAATGACGATGAGTCCGGTGCGCAGATTTTCTTCGGCATTGCAAGGCGGGTGTCGGTGTCAAAACCGGCGGATCTCGGGTAGGGGGTCCCGAACAGTGCGTCTAAGGCGGATGGTAACATGAGGCAGGGGACACGATGTTTTACCCAGGTTCGGGCCCTCTTGATGGAGGTAAAACCCTATGCCATGCTTGATTTATTCTTGATAATATGAGTAGTACAAGAGTTGATCTACCACGAGATCGGAGAGGCTAAACCCTAGAAGCTAGCCTATGGTATGATTGTATGTTGTCCTACAGACTAAAACCCTCCGGTTTATATAGACACCGGAGGGGGCTAGCGTTACACAAGGTCGGTTACAAAGGAGGAGATATACATATCCGTATTGCCTAGCTTGCCTTCCACGCCAAGTAGAGTACCATCCGGACATGGGACGAAGTCTTCAATCTCGTATCTTCATAGTCCAACAGTCCGGCCAATGGAATAATCCGGATGTCCGGATACCCCCTAATCCTGGACTCCCTCAGTAGCCCCCGAACCAGGCTTCAATGACGATGAGTCCGGCGCGTAGTGTTGTCTTCGGTATTGCAACGCGGGTTCTTCTCCAAATTTCGAACGTTTGTTAAGCAGTGTCCGGTCCCATAAATGTTGAAACTCTTGGCTTCGGCGCCCAATAAGGGCCATCTTCCATGCGTCGAATGAATGCGAGGCGCCAGGGTGTTTTTACGTTCGCCCCCTAGCCAGATAAATAAATTGTCTATTAAAGGGATGGGGATTCTTAGATCCAATCCATACCATCCTCCCCCAGCGAGACTCCATCGGAGCGCGCTTCAGAAAGATCCAGTCCAGCATGGCTGACCTCCGCAGCTTGTCCTCCCGCCCCCGTAGCCCTAAGCCCGATGATTGGGAGAGGTGTTCAGTCCCACACAGTCGATTAGTCGAACTGCAGACTAAGGGATTTCTCCCTCCAGCGTATATGGTGCCCGTCCGAGCCGGGCTCACCACCTACAATGGCAGGGAGCAAACGCATAGCTTCCCCAGCCCCTCTACGGGGGAGCGGGTATGCCTTGTTCCTTATTTATTGAGGGGACTCGGATTTCCGATTCATCCGTTCCTTCACGGGCTCCTGGAGTTTTACGGCCTCCAACTGCATAATTTCACCCTTGCTTCCATTTTACACATTGCCGGCTATGTTGCCCTCTGCGAGTTATTCCTGGGTTGCGAGGCTCATTTCGAGCTGTGGAAAAGGTTATTTTGCCTTGTCCCTCGCACACAGAAGGGGTCACTTTATCAAGTGGGCGGAGCCGAAATATGGCGCATCGCCGAAACTGGATACCTGTCCGGTACTCCGAAGAAGACGTCCGAAGACTGGCCTTCAGAATGGTTTTATATGGAGGACGTCCCCCTTCCGGACCCTATTCGGCAGGGTCTTCCTGAGTTTAGAAATTCTCCTCTGAAGAAACGCCGAAGTTGGCGCCCACGGAGCCCCCTGGAGGAAGACAACGGAGAAGTCCTTTACCTGATGAACCAGATTAAAGCGCTGGCTCAATAAGGATTGACAGTAATCGATGTTATGTCAATATGCATAATGCGGGGAGTGCAACCACTTCAATATCGAGGGCACCCCTTGTGGTGTTTTAACGGGGAAGATGACGCCACCCGTTGCGGGCGTAAGGGTCCGGACAACGCTGCCGCTTTAGAAAAAATTCTATCCGAATTGTTCAAGGGAGAGGAAGAGGAGTTCATCCGCATCAAGCCACGGGATGGATTCTCCATGTACAACCCTCCAAGCTGGGTGAGTTATATCTCCTTACTCCCATTCTTCCCGCATTCTTTGTCGTAGGTACTCACCTTGCCATTTTGCGGTAGGAACTATGAAAAGCCATAAGGGAGGTCAGCAGCCCATCTCCACAACCAGAGGATCCTGACCGGGCCCTTGGTCCCGGACTCGAAGAAGATCCGGACATATACGTGGAGCTGATAGACCGGTAGTTCTATCAATTAAGCTGTGATGATGCCATGGTGGCCATTACGACCGACTATCCCGGACTACTTCCTGCGTCGCACGTAAGAAAAACCAAAAATCCCAACTCCAAAAACTAGGATCCCCTTTTAGACACTTCACCTACTATATACATATGGTGTTTTACAGGGAAGACATTCGGGACGCCATGCCGAACCCGCAACAACTCGCCAACAAGAGGCACCGAGGCCGGGCAGGCCAAAAAGGAAGGCGGTCAGGACGGAGACGCCAGCGCAGAGGTATGACAGAAACCCCGCTCCATGGTTGTCATCTTTCTTGAAATGTAATGACGTTCATGTTTCTTTAACAGAAAAAACGCTCGCCGGAATATGTCTGGTGAGGCTGCCGATCACATTTCCACCAGTCGGGCTCTAGGACCGGACATAGAGGCGGAAGACGACATGGGGCGGACATCGGATACTCCCCCTACAGAGGATGCAGATAGGCTATCCGCTACGAATTCAGAAGTGGAGAGCGCCATGAATCATAGGCGTCGCCGGGCCGTACTCCACGACGCTTGCTTCTCACCAGAGGCATTTGATGCCTTCAATTCTGGAGAGGCGTACCTCCGTGCTGCTCAAAATGGTCTAGCCAGAGCCACGGACTAGTATGTAAAGGATGTACGGGTAAGCAAATCTGACGATTATAAGTATCAGTAGCCCCTGAGACTTGAAACAGTTAGCAGAACTGATTTAAGGATCATCTTATTGTGCAGGTTCTTACAGAGAAGGATACTCGATTGTCACAGGAGCTGGAGGAATGCAAGACGCAACTTCGGGCCGCTGTTGCCGCATTGAAGGAACCTAAAAAGTCCCCAGCTGGTAACATTTCTTTCGAAGAATGACAGGTACCATATAGCGTGCGGCATGGCTGCAGATCTAACAATAGATATTGCAGATGAATCTGGAGAGAATCCGGAGGACCAGCATGCCGTAAGACAGCTAAAGGCCGGCGAACGTGTGCTGACTGAGGTCAGGCGGGAGAAAAACAATCTCCAAGACGCCAATACCAAGCTGAGCGTGGAACTGAAAAATGTTCGAGCCCAGCTTGAAGACTCCGAGAAGGAGAATAAGTGGCTTCGACGCGGCATTTTCAGTAAGTGCTTGAACGTACCCTTTTAAAAGGGGTCGGCGGAGAAGCTGGCTAACAGAGTTATGTCTGCAGGTATGCTGACGGGTCGTCCCGCGGAGGAGATGCCCGGGTCTGCGGGTGATCTTCTATCCGAGCTCTCACAACTGCACGAACAAGTTCGGCAGGTGATGCAAGGTGTTGCCCAGGCCTTGTGGCCAGCCGTCTCCCTGCCAGAAGGCATTGGAGAGCTTGCGGAGAAGCTCAAGGGAGCACAGCGGCGCTTCCGATTATGGAAGATATCGGCCTGCCGTCAAGGTGCCAGGGAAGCCTGGGCCATGGTGAAGACGCGGTATACCAAGACTGACCCAAACCACATGGCCGAAGTCGGACCTATGGGACCCGATGGGAAAGAGATCCCCGTTAGCTTAGTGTATGGGCAAGTAGAATTAGCCGCAAAGTATTCCCAACAGGATTGCAGGCTAGACCGCCTGTTGGATGGTATAGAAGAGGAATTTAGTCAGTCTACATGACAATGTATTTAAAGTGACATGTATAATGCCTTCTAGCCGGATTGTAGATCATTTGTCATGGCGGACCTTTTTGCTTCAACCTCGGGACCCGATAGTCCAGAGTGTGTCCGAATACCCGCCCAGTTATATAAGAACCAGGGTATGTGTGGAAACTAGGCGTAGGGGTCATTAGTGCTTGAACAGACAAGTGCCCAACTAGTTATGTTATATTACATGGGTAGTAAGAAACATCTTCCAGGGAGAATAGTTCCGTTAAGGGTTCCTTTCCCTGGGTATGCATGCCCTAAATTGCATGTCTGTACTGCGAGAGAAAACGCAGGCAAAAACATCTGGGGGCACATATGGAAAATAAATAAATAAAAATCATCTTTTGTTCGCCGACCGAATATTCCCTTAAGAACGCTAGCTTTCGGCTTCACCCAGTCTGAGGTACACATCCGGCTGACCCGGCAGTAACAATCGCAGAGGTGCTCCCCTTATGCCCTAGCCGAATTAACGGGAACGTAGGGCCTAAATACAAGAGCCAGGCAACCCAGCTTGGCCAAAACTTAAGTCATATCGATGCATATAGTGGCGAAGAAAAGGTACATGCGAAAGAATCACACATGTGCGGGGCGTGAAGCCCAGATAGATAATTAAGCTTCTGTGTAAGAAGCCCCCAGGTATAATGAGCGCGGTTAGCGCATCTATAATGTGCAAGCGAGGCACAAGTTGGCCCTTGAAGGCCTAGAGAAAGAATAAAAGAAAGAGAAAAAAAGACAGATAATGTATATGCAAAAAATGGACAGAGGAAGGAGACGAACATAGAGTCGGGCGCTAGGCGTAGAATCTTCGGAGCCTGGCTGCGTTCCATGGGTTCGGCTCAAGTCGATTATTTGATGCATCCCGCAGACGGTACGCTCCACCGGTCAGAACTTGGTCAATAATGAAGGGACCTTCCCATTTGGGCTCGATCTTGGACTTTTTCTTCTCCGACAGGCGTAGAACTAACTCACCAACCTTATAAAATTTGGCCCGTACTTCTCTGCTTTGGTATCTGCGAGCCTATTGCTGATAAAATGCGGAACGGGATTTTGCCGCGTCGCGCTCCTCCTCCAGGGTGTCTAGACTGTCCTGCCGATCGAGCTCGGCTTCTCTTTCTTCGTACATGCGCACTCAAGGTGAGTCATGAATTATGTCGCAGGGCAGAACTGCCTCTGCGCCGTACACCATAAAGAAGGGTGTATATCTGGTAGTGCGATTCAGCATGGTCCACAACCCCCAGAGTACGGAGTCGAGCTCCTCTACCCAGTGCGTGTTAGACTCCTTTAAGGACCGCACTAATCTGGGTTTAATGCCGCTCATGATAAGACCGTTTGCTCCCTCAACTTGGCCGTTGGTTTATGGGTGATAGACGGAAGCATAATCAAGCTTGATGCCCATGTTGCTGCACCAGAGTTTTACCTCATCGGCCGTGAAGTTCGTGCCGTTGTCAGTGATGATGCTGTGGGGGACGCCATAATGGTGTACGACCCCGGATATGAAGTCTATCACCGGTCCGGATTCAGCCGTTTTAACAGGTTTGGCTTCTATCCATTTGGTGAATTTATCCACCATGACCAGTAAGTATTTTTTCTTATGGGTTCCCCCTTTAAGGGGTCTGACCATGTCAAGCCCCCAGACCGCGAAGGGCCAGGTAATGGGGATTGTTTGGAGGGCGGTGGGTGGCATGTGGCTTTGGTTTGCAAAAAACTGGCAACTGGCGCAGCGTTGGACCATGTCTTGTGCGTCTGCCCGGGCCGTCGGCCAATAAAACCCTGTACGGAAGGCCTTGCTTACAAGGGCCCGGGCTGCGGCATGGTGGCCGCCAAGCCGGCGTGAATTTCTGCCAAAAGCGTCCGCCCTTCCTCTTCGGAGATGCACCTTTGAAGGACTCCGGTAGTGCTTTTTTTATACAGCTCTCCCTCGTGGACCCTATAGGCTTTAGATCGCCGCACTATGTAGCGTGCCTCATTTTGGTCCGCGGGAAGTTCCTGCCAGGTTAGGTAGGCCAAGAATGGTTTTGTCCACGGGGCAATGATGGCCATTATGACGTGAGCTGAAGGTGTTATTTCGGTGGCAGAGCCTCCGATTATGTCAGAGTGTTCGGTATCGGGCATCTTGGCCGGGTCCGGACTATTGTTACCGGTGTCCCCATCCCATACCACGGATGGCTTAAATAACCTCTCCAAAAAGATGTTGGGGGGACCGCATCGCGTTTTGCGCCGATGCGGGCGAGGATATGCGCCGCCTGATTGTTTTCCCGAGCCACATGGTGAAATTCGAGTCCCTCGAACCGAGCTGACATCTTTAGGACGGTGTTTCGATAGGCCGCCATCTTCGGATCCTTGGCATCAAAGTCTCCATTTATTTGGGATATTGCGAGGTTCGAATCCCCACGCACCTCCAGGCGTTGGATGCCCATGTAAACTACCATCCGGAGACCATGTAACAGGGCTTCGTATTCGGCTGCGTTGTTGGAGTCGGTATACAGTATCTATAGTACGTATTGCACTGTATCTACGGTTGGGGACGTCAGGACGAGCCAGCCCCCAGACCAGCCAGCATTTTGGAGCCGTCGAAGTGCATGATCCAATTGGAGTATGCGCCGTACTCTTTAGGGAGTTCGGCTTCCGTCCAATCGGCGTTAGTCGGCCAATACTTGCGATTTAATGGCTCGCCGAGGTTTGTATGTTATGTCGAACGAGAGGAGCTCAATGGCCCATTTGGCAATCCGGCCCGTGGCGTTGTGGTTGTTTATGATATCATTAAGTGGCACTTCCGAGGCTACTATAATCAAACACTCTTGAAAATAGTGTTGCAGCTTCCGGGATGCCATGAATACCGCATAGGCTATCTTTTGATAATGTGGGTACTGCGATTTGCATGGAGTGAGGACAGTGGATACATAATATACCGGCTTTTGAAGAGGGAATTTATGTACGTCCGCTTCTCGTTCGACGACGAGCACTGCGCTTACAACTTGATGAGTTGCCGCAATGTACAACAACATTGGTTTGCCGATGTTTGGCGCGGCCAGGATTGGGTTGGTTGCCAGTATGGCTTTTATTTCTTCCAATCCGGCTGTGGCAACGTCCGTCCACTCGAAGTGTTCGGTGCACCGAAGGAGGCGATAAAGGGGTAATGCCTTTTCTCCTAAGCGGGAGATAAAGCGGCTTAGAGCCGCCACACATCCAGTTAGTTTCTGGGTTTTTTTAAGGTCCGTTGGTATAGCCAACTATGACAGAGCTCGGATTTTGGCCGGATTAGCTTCAATTCCTCTACTGGAGACAATGAAGCCCAGGAGCTTTCCAGCTGGTATGCCGAAAACGCATTTTTCCGGATTGAGCTTGATGTTGTATGTTTGGAGGTTGTCGAATGTGAGCCTCAAGTCGTCTATTAGAGAGTCGACGTGTTTGGTTTTAACGACCACATCATCTACGTATGCCTCTACTGTTTTGCCGGTCTGTTTCTCTAGACATGTCTGGATCATGCGCTGATATGTTGCCCCGGCGTTTTTGAGCCCAAAAGGTATTGTGTTGAAACAGAAGGCGTCGTATGGTGTGATAAATGCCGTTGTGGCTTGGTCGGACTCCGCCATCTTGATTTGGTGGTAGCCGGAGTATGCGTCGAGGAAGCACAATGACTCGTGTCCTGCAGTAGCATCGATAATTTGATCAATGCGGGGGAGGGGGAAGGGATCCTTTGGGCAAGCCTTGTTGAGGTCCTTGAAATCGACACATTGGCGCCAGGATTTGTCCATCTTTGGTACCTTCACCAGGTTTGCTATCCAGTCCGGGTGTTTTATTTCTCTAATGAATCTGGCCTCCAATAACTTGGCTAGTTCCTCTCCCACAGCCTGTCTCTTAGGTTCAGAGAAACACCGAATAGCCTGCTTGACCGGCTTGAATCCCTTTAGGATATTGAGGCTGTGCTCGGCCAGCCTGCGTGGGATTCCTGGCATGTCTGAGGGGTGCCAGGTGAATATGTCCCAATTCTCGCGGAGGAACTCTCGTAGTGCGGTGTCCACAACAGGGTTTAACTGTGCCCCGATGGAGGCTGTTTTTGTAGTGTCCGTTGGGTGGACTTGGAATTTGACTATTTCATCCGCTGGTTTAAAAGAGGTGGACTTGGATCTCTTGTCAAGTATCACGTCGTCCCTGTCCACTGTGGAGTGTAGCGCAGTTAATTCCTCGGCCGAAAGGGCTTCGAATAATGCCTCGAGGGCCAATGTGGCTGTTTTGTTTTCGGTGCGGAGTGCTGTGTCTGGATCACTAACGAGAGTGATGATTCCGTTGGGCCCGGGCATTTTGATCTTCATGTACCCATAATGGGGTATGGCTTGGAAGATTGTGAACGCCTCCCGTCCCAAGAGGGTGTGGTATCCACTACTGAACGGGGCCACTTGGAATGTAATTTCTTCGGACCTATAGTTCTCCGGCGTGTCGAATACCACATCTAGTGTGATTTTCCTAGCACAGCGTGCTTCTCGACTGGGGATGATTCCTCTGAAGGTTGTGCTGCTTTGCTCAATGCGGTTCCAGTCTATTTCCATTTTTTGAAGAGTTTCCTCGTAGATGAGGTTTAATCCACTGCCGCCGTCCATGAGTACTTTGGTGAGTCAAAAGCCGTCCACAATTGGACTGGGGATCAGTGCAGCTGGTGCTTGGGCTGTTCGGAATTTAGTTTCGTCACTGGCATTGAAGGTAATAGCCGTGTCGCTCCATGGATTTATTGCTGCTACGTGGCAGATTTCGAGAATGTTGTGGAGTGTTCGCTTGCGCCTATTATTTGATGCGAAGGTCTCAAAGACTGTTAATACCGTATTGTTATCCCTGGGATGGTGCTCTGTGGCATCTGGGATGAGAAGATCCTCGCCGCTTTTGGCCACCTGCCGGAGTATCCAACATGCTCCAAGGCTGTGTGTTGGTATGGTATCTGATGTACTATGAATTTTGCAGGGTCCGTTGAGCCATCCCTCCAATACGGTTCCATGCCCTGTTGAGGGGTTTTGCTTCTTTGTAATTAACTCGGGTGTCTAATGATAGTGCACCCTTTTACTTCGGACTGGGTGTATATTCAGAGCCGGATTATCCCAAAATTTCATTTCAGTTTTCCAAGCACTTTCCATCGCATAGTACTTTCGTACAATGGACGCCAAGTCGGCGAAGCGTGATATGTCACGGCAACTTATGGCGTTAAGGATTCCCTTGTCCGTGCAGTTATTGCAGAAAAGTGAGACTGCATCTTCCTCGCGGCAGTCCTTAACCTTGTTCATCACAAGGAGGATGGCCCAATAATGATGTACTGTTTCATGGGGCTCTTGCCTGATGCGGGAAAGATCGTTTATGTCTGGGTGAGTGGGTGGGTTTGAGTCCGAACCCCTACCCGATCTGAGACCCAGGGGCCGAGGAGTTTCTGATCTTGGAAGTTCGGATTCCAGGATGTTGCCCGATGAGTCTGGCCCGCTGCCTGACTCTAGGTTCAGGGCTTGGGTGATGTCCTCCCGTAAACGGGTATCCGGCTCGGAGAGCTCAGGAATCCGGACATAGTTAGTCCTCAAGATAGAGGAAGAATCGCCGCATTGTTCCTCCACCACCGCAACATGATGGGTGACCGGTGGAGAGTTAATCTCCCTTTGATCGGGTTTAAGCCCAATCCGATCATAGTCCGTAGCGACTCCCAAGGCGGCGATGCGATCCAAGAGCTCGTTTAGGGAAGAGAGCTCCATTGGATCCATCTGCTCGGCGAATTCCGAGCCGACATGGAGGCTGTTTTCGATAACCCGAGAAGTCATCGTCGGTGCAGCAGCCGAACAGGCAGTCATGATGAAACTGCCTAGCCGGAGAGTTTGGCCGACAACCAGGGAAACCCCGACAGTAATGTTGTTTTTAACAACGAGATGAGGCATCCTTCCTTACGGCGACGGCACAGAGGAACTCTCAATGAAAGCACCAATGTCGGTGTCATAACCGGCGGATCTCGGGTAGGGGGTCCCGAACTGTGCGTCTAAGGCGGATGGCAACAGGAGGCAGGGGACAGGATGTTTTACCCAGGTTTGGGCCCTCTTGATGGAGGTAAAACCCTACGCCCTGCTTGATTTGTTCTTAATAATATGAGTAGTACAAGAGTTGATCTACCATGAGATCGGAGAGGCTAAACCCTAGAAGCTAGCCTATGGTATGATTGTATGTTTTCCTACGGACTAAAACCCCTCCGGTTTATATAGACACCTGAGGGGGCTAGGGTTACACAAGGTCAGTTACAAAGGAGGACATATACATATCCGTATTGCCTAGCTTGCCCTCCACGCCAAGTAAAGTACCATCTGGACACGAGACGAAGTCTTCAATCTCGTATCTTCATAGTCCAACAGTCCGGCCAAAGGATATAATCCGGATGTCCGGATACCCCCTAATCCAGGACTCCCTCAGCGCGTTCTTCTCCAAATTTTGAATATCTGCTGAGTAGTGTCCGGCTCCCCATAAATGTTGCACTTCTTGGCTTCTGCGCCCAATAAGGGCTATTTTCCACGTGTCGAGCGAATGCGAGGAGCCAGGGCATTTTTACATTCACAACCCTAGCGATGTAAGTAAACTGTCTATTAAAGGGGCGGGGATTCTTAGATCCAAACCACACCATCCTCCTACGGCGAGTATCCATCGGAGCGCGCTTGGAAAAATCCATTCCAACATGGCTGGCCATCGCAACTCCTCCTCCCGCTCCCGTAGCCCTAAGCCCGGTGATTGGGAGAAGTGTTCCATCCCGCACAGCCAATTAGTAGAGTTACAGACCCAGGGATTTCTCCCTCCAGCATATATGGTCCCCGTTCGAGCCGGGCTCACCACCTATAATGGCGGGGAGCAAGCGGAGAGCTTCCCCAATCCCTCCAAGGGGGAGCGGGTATGCCTTGTCCCTTATTTACTAAGGGGACTTGGATTTCCAATCCATCCGTTCCTCCGCGGGCTCTTGGAGTTTTACGGCCTCCAGTTGCATTACTTCACCCCCGCTTCCATATTATATATCGCTGGTTATGTTGCCCTTTATGAGCTGTTTCTCGGCTGCGAAGCTCATTTCGAGTTGTGGAAGAGGCTATTCTGCCTTGTGCCCCGTACACAGGAGGGGTCAATATATCAAGTGGGCGTAGCCGAAATATGGCGCATCGCCGGGACCGGATACCTGTCCGGTAGCCCGAAGAAGACGTCCGAAGACTGGCCTTCGGAGTGGTTTTACATGGAGGACGTCCCCCTTCCAGATCCTATTCGGAGGGGTCTTCTCAAGTTCGATAATGCCCATTTGAAGAAATGCCGAAGCTGGCGCCCACGGAGCCCTCAGGAGGAAGATAACAGAGAAGTCCTTTACTAGATGGGCCAGATAAAAGCGTTGGCACAATCAGGATTGACAATAATTGAGATTATGTCAATATGTATAATGCGGGGGTGCAACCACTTCAATATCGAGGGAAACCCATGTGGCGCTTTAACGGGGAAGATGATGCCACCCGCTGCGGGCGTAAGGGACCGGACTCCACTGCCGCTCTAGCAAAAATTCTGTCCGAGTTGTTCAAGGGAGAGGAAGAGGATTTCATCCGTATTAAGCCACGGGATGGTTTCTCCATGTACAACCCTCCAAGCTGGGTGAGATGTCACTTTTTACTCCCAACCTTCCGGCATTCTTTGTCATAAATACTCACCTTGCCATTTCATTGCAGGAACTGTGAAAAGCTGTAAGGGAGGTCATCAACCCACCTCCACAACCGGAGGACCATGATCGGGCCCTCGATCCCGGACTCGAAGAGGATCCGGACATATTTGTGGAGCTGATCGATAGGACATTCTATCAATTGAGCTGCGATGATGCCATGGTGGCCATCATAGCCGACTATCCCGGGCTACTCCCTACATCGCAGGTAGGAAAAACCGGTGTCCCAAATCCGAGAAGGATCCCCTTTTATGCACTTCACCTACCGTACACATATGTGTTTTTCGGGGAAGGCCCTCGGGACGCCATGCCGAACCCGCAGTGACTCGCCAACGAGGGACACCGAAGCCGGGTAGGCCAAAAAGGAAGGCGGTCAGGACTGAGACACCGGCGCGGAAGTATGATACATAACCTCGCTCCATGGTTGTCGTCTTTCTTAAAATATAACGACGTGCATGTTTCCTGGTAGGAAAAACGCTCGTCGGACTATATCCAGAGAGGTTGCCGATCACGCCTCCACCAGTCGGGCTGCAGGGCCGAACATAGAGGTGGAAGCTAACATGGGGCGAACGCCGGATGCTCCTCCTACAAAGGATGTGGATAGACTATCTGCTGCAAATTCCTAAGTGGAGAGCGCCATGAATCACAGACGTCACCGGGCCGTACTCCGTGACGCTTGTTTCTCCCAAGAGGCGTTCGATGCCTTCAACTCAGGTGACGCGTACATCCGTGCTGCTCAAAATGGTCTTGCCAGAGCCATGGACCAGTATGTAAAGGATATACGGGTAAGAAAATCTGACAATTATATGTATCAGTAGCCCCTGAGACTTGAAATAGTTGACACAACTAATTTAAGGATCATTATTTGTGCAGGTTCTTACAGAGAAGAACACCCAATTGTCTCAAGAGCTGGAAGAGTGCAAACCCAGCTGCGAGCCGCGGTGGCCGCGTTAAAGGAGTTCGAGAAGGCCCCCTCTGATAACACTTGTTTCCATTGCAAAGAGTGACAGGTACCAGGTAGTATGTGGCATGCATGCAAATCTAACCATAGATGTTGCAGATGACTCCGGAGTGAATCCGGAGACTGTGTCGGAGGATGCGCAACGTGCTAATCGACAGCTAAATGCTGGCGAAAGCGTGCTTACATGGGTCAGGCAGGAGAAAAATAATCTCCAGGACGCCAATATCCGGCTGGGCGTGGAATTGAAAGATGTCCGAGCCCAACATGCTGACTTCGTGAAGGAGAATAAGTGGCTTCGACGCGGCATTTTCAGTAAGTGCTTGAACGAACTTTTGAAAGAGTTTGGCGAAGAAGCCGGCTAACAAAGTTATGTCCGCAGGTATGCTGACGGGTCGTCCCACGGAGGAGATGCCTGGGTCTGCGGGTGATCTTCTACCAGAGCTCTCACAACTGCACGAACAAGTTCGGCAGGTGACTCAGGGTATTGCCCAAGCCTTGTGGCCATCCACCTCCCTGCCAGGAGGCATGGGGGAGCTTATAGAGAAGCTCAAGGGAGCGCGGAGGCGCTTCCGATTATGGAAGATATCAGCCTGCTGACAAGGTGCGAGGGAAGCCTGGGCCATGGTGAAGACGCGAAATACCAAAGCTGACCCAAACCACATGGCAGAGGTCGGACCTGTGGGGCCCGATGGGAAAGAGATCCCCGTCAGTTTGGTGTATGACCAAGTAGAATTAGCCGCAAAGTATTCCCAACAGGATTGTAGGCTAGACAGCATGTTGGATGGTATAGAAGAAGAATTTAGTCAGTCTAAGTGACTTTGTACTTTAAGTGACATATATAATGTCCCTAGTCGGATTGTAAATCATTTGTCATGGCGGACCTTTTCGCTTCGACCTCTGGACCCAATAGTCCGGAGTGTATCAGAATACCCGCTCGGTTATGTAAAAACCGGGGTATGCATGGAAACCAGGTGTAGGGGTCATTAGTGCTTGAACAGACAAGTACCCAACTAGCTATGTTATATTACATGGATAGTAAGAGACATCTTCCAGGGAGAATAGTTCCGTTAAGGGTTCCTTTCCCTGGGTACGCATGCCCTAATGTGCATGTCCGAACTACGAAAAGAGACGCAGGCCATAACATCTGGGGGGCATGTATCAAAATAAATAAAAGTCATCTTTTGTTCAGCGACCGAATATTCCCTTAAGAACGCTAGCTTTCGGCTTCACCCAGTCTGAGGTACACATCCGGCTGACCCGGCAGTAACAATCGGAGAGGTGCTCCCCTTATGCCCTAGCCAAATTAACGGGAACGTAGGGCATAAATACAAGAGCCAGGCAACCCAGCTTGGCCAACACTTAAGTCATATCGATGCATATAATGGCGAAAAGGGTACATGCGGAAGAGTAACACATGTGTGGGGCATAAAGCCCAGAAAAATAGTTATATTAAGCTTCTGTATAAGAAGCCCCCAGGTATAATGAGCGCGGTTAGCGCGTCAAGATTGTGTAACAAAGACACAAGTTAGCCTTTTAAGTCCTTGAGGAGAAGAAAAAAGAAGAGAGAAAGAGAGAAAAGACAGATAATTGATACGTAAAAAATTGACGGGGGCAAGGAGACGAACATAGAGTCCGGCACTAGGCGTAGAATCTTCGGAGTCTGGCTGCGTTCCATGGGTTTGGCTCGAGTCGATTGTCCGATGCATCCCGCAGACGGTACGCTCCACTGGTCAGAACCTGGTCAATAATGAAGGGACCTTCCCATTTGGGCTTGAGCTTGTTCTTTTTCTTCTCCGGCAGGCGTAGAACTAGTTCGCCAACGTTATAGGTTTTAGCCCGTACTACTCTGCTTTGATACCTTCGAGCCTGTTGCTGATAGAATGCGGAACGGGCTTTTGCTACGTCGCGCTCCTCCTCCAGGGCGTCCAAACTGTCCTGCCGATCGAGCTCGGCCTCTTTTTCTTCGTACATGCGCACTCGAGGTGAGTCATGAATTATGTCGCAGGGCAGAACCGCCTCTGCGCCGTACACCATGAAGAATGGTGTGTATCCGGTAGTGCGATTCGGCGTGGACCGCAGCCCCCATAATACGGAGTCGAGCTCCTCTACCCAGTGCATGTTTGATTCCTTTAAGGACCGCACTAATCTGGGTTTGATGCCGCTCATGATAAGACCATTTGCTCGCTCGACTTGACCGTTGGTTTGCGGGTGATAGACGGAAGCATAATCGAGCTTGATGCCCATGTTGCTGCACCAAAGTTTCACCTTGTCGGCTGTAAAGTTCGTGCCGTTGTCAGTGATGATGCTGTGGGGGATGCCATAACGGTGTACAACCCCAGATATGAAGTCTATCACCGGTCCGGATTCAGCCGTTTTGACAGGTTTGGCTTCTATCCATTTGGTGAATTTATCCACCATGACCAGTAAGTATTTTTTCTTATGGGTTCCCCCTTTAAGCGGTCCGACCATATCAAGCCCCCGGACCGCAAAGGGCCAAGTAATGGGGATTGTTTGGAGAGCTGTAGGCGGCATATGGCTCTGGTTTGCAAAAAGTTGGCAACCGACGCAATGTTGGACCAGATACTGTGCATCTGCTCGGGCCGTCGGCCAATAGAAACATGTATGGAAGGCCTTGCTTACAAGGGCCCGAGCTGCGGCGTGATGGCCGCCGAGTCCAGCATGGATTTCTGCCAAAAGCTTCCGCCCTTCCTCTTCAGAGATGCACCTTTGAAGGACTCCGGTAGTGCTTTTCTTATAAAGCTCTCCCTTGTGGGCCTTGTAGGCTTTAGATCGCCGCACTATGCAGTGTGCCTCATTTTGGTCCTCAGGTAGTTCCTGCCTGGTTAGGTAGGCCAGGAATGGTTCTGTCCATGGGGCGATGACGGCCATTATCGCGTGGGCTGAAGGTGTTATTTCGATGGCAGAGCCTCCGATTGTGTCAGAGTGTTCGGTATCTGGTGTTGTGGCCGGGTCCGGACTATTGTTACCGGTGTCCCCTTCCCATACCACGGATGGCTTAAACAGCTTTTCCAGGAAGATGTTAGGTGGGACAGGGTCGCGCTTAGCACCGATACGGGCGAGGATATCCGCCGCCTGATTGTTTTCCCGAGCCACGTGGTGGAATTCAAGCCCCTCGAACCGAGCTGACTTTTTGAGGACGGCGTTCCGATATGCCGCCATTTTCGGATCCTAGGCATCGAAGTCTCCATTTATTTGAGATGTTGCGAGGTTCGAGACCCCACGCACCTCCAGGTGTTGAATGCCCATGGAAACTGCCATCCGGAGACCGTGTAATAGGGCCTCATATTCGGCTGCGTTGTTGGAGTCTATGTATAGTATTTGGCGTACGTATTGGACTGTATCTCCGGTGGGGGACGTCAGGATGACGCCATCCCCCAGACCAGCCAGCATTTTAGAGCCGTCAAAGTGCATGATCCAATTGGAGTATGCGCCATACTCTTTAGGTAGTTCGGCTTCTGTCCATTCGGCGACGAAATCAGCCAGTACTTGCGACTTAATGGCTCACCGTGGTCTATATGTTATGTCGAACGGGAGGAGCTCGATAGGCCATTCGGCAATCCGGCCTGTGGCATCGCGGTTGTTTATTATGTCGTTGAGTGGTACTTCTGAGGCCACCGTAATTGAACACTCTTGAAAGTAGTGTCGTAATTTCCGGGATGCCATGAATACCACATATGCTATCTTTTGATAATGTGGGTACCGTGATTTGCATGGAGTGAGGACAGTGGATACATAATATACCGACTTTTGAAGTGGGAATTTATGTCCGTCTGTCTCTCGTTCGACGACGAGCACTGCGCTTACAACTTGGTGAGTTGCCGCTATATATAACAACATTGGTTCAACGACATTTGGCACGGCCAAGATTGGGTTGGTGGCCAAGATGGCTTTTATTTCTTCCAATCCGGCCATGGCTCCGACTCCGACAGCCACTCCGAGAGAAGTTATCACTCCGACTCCGAAGATACTCAAGATGAAGGTGTTGCCGGTCTAGCACTTGTGTCAACCAACTCCTACGACATATTTGACTCACCAAATGAAGGAGTTGGGAGATGCTTCATGGCCAAAGGTCCTAAGGTAACACACCCCGAGTATGTTGATTTCAATAGTGATGAAGATGACTTGTTAGGTGATGATTTGCTTGGTGACAACTCTAGTTATGAATACTATGATGAAAGACCAATTAATCATGCTAATCAAGATAAAACGAGTGGCAATGATAAGGAGAAGATTGAGGCTCTAACTAAAGAACTAAAAACTCTTAAGTTGGCTCATGACACTATCTTCGAAGATCATCGAGAACTTTTAAGAGCTCATGAGAAACTACGCTTTGAAAAGCTCAATCTTGAGCAAGAGCATGAGTTCTTAAAGGCAATCAATGATGATCTCCGCAAGAAAAGTTCTTCTTACATTGCCAAGCGTTTACTCTTATCCACTTACATGCCTCAAGTCAAGTCTAACAAGAAAGATTCTTCCTCTAGTTGTAACAATGATCATGCTAAATTCAATATTGTTGCTTCTAGTAATTCTCTTGATTCCACTAATGATTCTCTTAGCCAAGTTACACTTGAGCAAGAAAATAGCTTATTGAAGGGAATTATAGACAAAGGAGTGTACAAAAGCCTTGCCGGGAGTAAGCAATTCGAGGAAATTGTGCGCAAGCAAGGAATGCACCGGAAGAATCAAGGTGTTGGTTTTGAACGAAAGTTCAATGCCAATGGAGTTGAATGGGAAGAAGATCAATACCCCAAGACAAAGTTTGTCCCTCAACAAGAGAAGTATACTTCTTTCAAGGGGACACAAGCTCAAGATGATCTTCCACCACAAGACTACAAGCAAAAAGGCAAGGACAAGCTTCAAGAGGAAAGTGATGCATTTGAAGAAGCTACTAAGACCTTAGTCAAGTGGATTCTCAAGACTTCTTAAAGTTCCACTTCATCAAGTACGACTACAACTCCAAGGATTCCCATCAAGATGATGTGGATCCAAAAGAAGAAGAATTAGAGAGTTCTTGAGGGTGACTCCGCCAACATACTTCACTCTTATCATTTTGGCAAGAACAAGTGCAATCAACTTCCACATCTTGCACTAGTTCAAGGAGTCACAAACCCTCTTGTTGGTAAGACAAGGGACAAGGTAACCTAAAAGTTTTCATGGACATCATCTTTTGTGTGCATCACTCTATGTCTATGGATATCCTTGTTTGTTCCTTGTGGGACTAACCCATGTAGGTATTGAAAGTGCAATTCACTCAAATGGATAGCTCCAAGAGATCTACATCAACATTGAGCATCCACATCTTCAATATCTACATGAAGTCATCATCGACAAAACCCAAGGTTAGTTCATCCCTCTTAGGGGGGATATCACATCTAGGGGGAGCTTTACTCTAAGACTTGAGCTAAAGCAACTCTAAAGATGTGAACAAAACAATGCTTTATGTAAAAGTGGTAACCCCACTTGAGCTTAAACGATGAGTATGACCTATGATCAAGTGTTCTCACTTGACTCCTAAGTCAATATACTCATATATAGATGACCTAGTCATCGCAAATTGCTTGATAGATGCTAGAATTGGTTGTGCATGCCTTGCCACATATTTCATTTGCCATCTTATTGTGTGAGCATGCTGATTGCATATTTTACTCATTCGAGGACATCCACTTGTTGCTTTGATTGTTCGGTTTTATTTCTTTTTGCCAAGTGGATGGACAAGAATGCCTAAGAACCTCCTCTAGCTATCTATGCTTTTCTCGTCTCAAACTCTATTCATGCTGCATCACAAAATTTGATCAAGTCAGATTCGAACCACTCTGTGTGAGGAGCGCTCGGAGTCCCCGATTCGTCATAGACTTAAACTTCCAAAACCTCTTTATGATTCTCGGTCTGACCGATACTCCACTTCGGTCCTACCGAGATCATTTAGTTGATCTAGGTTTTCGATCTCAGTGCAACCGATTTCAACCTTTCGGTATCACCGAGTTTCAGTAACTGCACGCAGTTATGAATCTCGGTGCCACCGAGTTGTTCAACTCGGTCACACCGACAGGGCCGGGCTATAGCCTACACTGTCCCCTTCGCCCACGCGATAGCCTACTCTGCCCCCGAGGTCTCCGGATCATCTTCTCGCCGCTAGCAGCCTCTAGTCGCTGGTCTCCGTCGCCGTCAACGGGATTTCTGCCCCGCCGTTGCCGCCGTAGCAAGTCCCCGCCAAACTAGGGTATGGACTTGATCTTTGTGCTATTCCTCAATCTGATTCCTAGCACATTGTGATCATATTGTTTCTGGCCACGTTTGATAAACTTCTATCCAGTCAAAATGCTCATAGATTAGGTTTGATTCGAAAATTCTAGGTTTAGGTTTCCGCCGAAACCATCTCGGACCCACTGAGTTGAAAAACTCGGTCCCACCGATTTGGCTTATGCCATTGCACAAGTGAGACTCAGTCTGACCGAGAATTACTTATCGGTGTGACTGATTTTTGAACTCAGTGAAACCCTAGCAGTCTCGGTGCCACCGAACTGTGACTCGGTCCTACTGAGTTCACTAGTTTAGGTTCCAAAACTGCTTCGGTATCACCGAGTTTGAAAATCGGTAGATCCGAGATGATTTCAGTGGGAAACTAAAACTAAGTTTTTGAATCATTCTTTTTTGCAAAAATCTCTGCATTTTGTGATGCTCATCCACTCTATCTCCTCTATAATCTATTCACAGGGTCAGCAGTCAGTTTGCAACATGTCAGACCAGAGTGACAGCCAAAACTTGTCAGAGCAGCAAGTGCAGTTGAGTGAGGGCACTAGCCCCTCAAGTTCCTCAGATGATGGCAGCAGGAGCACACCCAGCAACCTGCCTAAAGCTGCCACGAGACAAAGGAAGAAGAAAACCTCAGATTCTGAAGATGAGGACTATGTGGCAGAGGAAGAGGCCACTTCCAAGAGAGTTGAGCCAGCTCAAGGCTCAAAGCCAGGCCTGAAAATCAAAAGGCCAGCAGGCAGGCAGCCCATGTCAAAGGCTAGAGCCTCAACTGAGAAGCCTGCTCCCATTGATCCCGTTGCAGCTGAGGGCAAGAAAAGGAAGGAGAGAGTGAAGAAGACTGTGGCTAGAGTGCTTGGGAAGGCCTCCATCATGGTAGAAGAGGAGGAGGAAGAAGAGGTAGCTGCACCAGCGCCCAAGGCAGCCAAACTTATGGGAGATGCCATAAGGTCAGGGGGAGCTGCATCCAAGCCCAAGGAAGCTCCTAAGGCTGCATCTAAGCCTAAGAGTGCACCAAATAGAAACACAAGAAGTATCCCAGCCATTGAGAAGAACAAGGCCCCAGTGCTTGAGACTGTTGCAGAGGAAGAGGAAGAGAGTGTCCTTCGGAAGCTCAAGCCCAAGATCCCAGACCACAACGATGCTCATCCTGTGGCTGAGGATATGAAGCTAAGGAGAGACTCAGGGCTCAGGAAATGGTGAGAAGCAGATCCATATGCTTCTAGGAGAAGGACTGCAGTGGACTACAGGTTTCATACAAAGGAGCAACAGGATTTCTATGAGACAGTGCTACTTGACAAGAAGCCAATTGTATGTGACATGAGATGGGTCGACTGGACCTATATCAAGGATAATGAAGAGTACTACCCAGGAGTTCAGGATAGCTTTAAGGCGTGTGGAGTAGAGGACTTTGTTGGGCAAAAGCTCACAAAGTGGAACGAGGAACTCATCATGCAGTTCTACTCCACAGCTCACTTTTATCCAGATGGGAGGATTACATGGATGTCTGAGGGTACGAGGTACCACTCTACTGTTGAGGAATGGGTGAAGCTGATCAATGCCCCAGAGGAGCAAGCAGATGACTTGGACATTTATGCCAAGAAAAAGATGGACCACAACTCCATGTCCAACATGTACAAGGAGATTCCGAATGAAGCACTTGACACGTTCAAGTTTGGCTCAGTGCATTATCTGCTCTCAGGATTGCCTACGATCAACTGGATCCTTAGGCACACCCTTCTGCCCAAGTCTGGAGATCACAAGATGATCAGAGGTCACGCGATCAATTTGCTTCATGTTTTTGACGTGCCTCAAAAATTCAAAGTCATGAGCCTTATAGTGGAAATAATCAAAAGGACTGCGGCAGATCAGAAGAGGAGTTGTGGATATGCCCCTCAGATTCAGGAGCTCATCAACTCCAAGATGGGCACGGGCGTATATTTGTTGGATAAGGAACACCTGCCCATCCATCCAGATTTTGAGAACAATGAAGTTGTGATGACAGAGAATGAACCATCATCTGCCCATGCACAAGCTCAGAAGGAGAAGGCGAAGAAGGAGAAAGCTGCCAGGATGCCTACTCAAGCGGAGGCATCTGACTATTTCTTGAAGACCAAACAAGAGCAGCTCAGTTACTTGATTGCGTCCACCCTGCGGATTGAGCAGAGTATAGCCACCCTGACTCAGAACCAGGCGAGTTTAGAGAGGATCATGGAACAGAGGTTCTATGACTTGGACATCAAGGTAACAGAAGTTCAGTCTGCAGTGGAGCAGCTCCAGGAGGACATGAATGAGAGGAGAGGCAGGACCACGACTCATGCGTTTGCGAGGGTGCCATGAGGTCCGAGGTCGTCTGCACTGCCAGTTGCTGACACCAGAGCTACAACGTCTGCACCAGCCATAGCCTCAGTTCCACCAGCTCCAGCATCCACTTCAGCTTCCACTCCAACCACGTCTACCGAAGGCTTCGTCCTTGGAGTGATCCGGACTCCACCACCACCTGAAGATCAAGCCTGAGCGTCGATCTAGTGCTATGCATTTTCTAGGAACTTTTTGGTAACTTGTTGCCAAAGGGGGAGAAGATGTATAGATCATAGGCTTCGAGAGAGAGAGTGTTGCTTTTCTCTCTTGCTTTATTTGGTGGTTTTTTGAACTTTGTTTGCTTGTGTGTGAGATACTACGTCCTTATGCCTGTGAGACATCGATGATCATGTGTTTGATCATAAGCTACACTTAATGTTTGCTTGATGCTTGCTTAAATATTATCCTTTGCAAATAAGGCCTTCCCCGTTCATCCTTTTCTCTCACAAGATAAACTAGTCATCCAAATGCATCTTGATGTTACATGCAACACACGGGCATCTTGCTAGTAAGAATGAAAACAAATGACAAAAAATATTGGACGGTGGTTCGAAGTCATGATCGTGGGCACAACGGACAAGGTGGTCTTGAATTGGTATGCTGAGCCATATGTTTTAACACACAAGAGCTGGTGTGGTGATTATACACAAACGCACGCATGTACACGAACTGCATGCACACAACACTCACACGATCACATGTAGCCACACACGCACGCAACAGTCACACATACGCACGCAACACTCACACGCACACACCCACACATGCATGCACACACCACACGACCAACACACACTCTCACGCTCAAATGCTCAACCTACACGTGCATGCGCACACATCAGGCCCTGACAGACACATACACAACCAGGTGGTTCCCGTGCACGGGTTGGAGTCTTGTTGCACCTACATAAATTTCTGTTTATCTGACCTTTTTCCTATGCAAACTGACAGGTGGGACCCACAAGGAACGTGGTCAATTTAACTAGTCAACATGGTGCTACACAGACTATTTGGCCGGTCAACAGAGTGCAATCCGATGTTGAACAGTGAGCAAGTGACCGTACAATCACCGCCAAACGTATATAGTGACCGTAATGAGCGTATTCTGAAGTATGGTGATCGTATTACGCTTTTCTCTCTGTAGGCCCTCCAAAACTACATCTCTACACGTTCTCGCATGTTACATCTAACAACTATGCAATACAACACTACTACTACACTCTAACACAATAAATCATATGTGTTTTTAGTTTTACTAGATATCATATTGTTACTTAATTATTCAGTTTGCATACATAAAAATTGCCTTTGAAGTGTATGGCCAGTATCATCTACAGTGCGGGAAAAATCCCGCCCTTTCCTGTTTAATCGGGTTTGTATCGATGGATCGTGCGAAACAGCAAAACTATAGTACTATAGTACTATAGTAAAAGTAACAGTTCACTGGGCCGCCATGTCGCGTAATCCTCCATCGTAAGAGTGGAGCGCTTGCTTTCATAAATGTTCCAGTCCCTTTCATTGACATGTGGGACATCAAGCTACCGGGTCCACGTGCCATACCGAAATACAGTGCAGAGCAGTAGCGGTGAAGCACCCCAGTCATGGCACCGGCGTAGTAATGAGCAATGAGGCGTCAAATCACAAAGTTGCACCTTTCCCGCAGTTAAGTTGGAGGGACGAAGTGATAATGCAAAAAAAATTGGAGGGACGAAAAAATCATCATTTTACTCATTGCTGAATCCGCTTCTCCCTCATCTTCTTCAAGTTAACCATGTGTTGCTTCTGCCGTTGTTCCGCCTCATGTGGGACGCGGATTGGCTTGGTAACGCACTGACACGTGGGACCGCATGTTAGGAAACCGCCAGGCCAACGTCCTCTAAAAATAAGAAACCTCCCCCGCCATCCACGCGACAAAATCACCTCCTTTTTACTAATCTTGATTCTATAATTTTTTAGATCAATATAATTGATATTTGTATAGATAGCACACAGGAGCAAAACCAAGTGGTACGGTTAAGGGCATCTACAATGTGTTGCCAAATGTAAAAATAGCTTTTGGCATCGATGGGAACCATTGTGGATGGTGCTGCCAAAGCCAAAAAGATGGAACCGAAGCCCCTGATTGATTGATTGAAGGAATAGAAAAATGCAAAGTCTCTCCTCTTTCTCATGCGCTTGGACGCGTGTACAGTATAGAGCACAGAGTCTACTCCCCTGTCCCTTCTATCACAAATCACAAAGCAGTGAAGCGTCAAATCACCAAGCACAGGCGAAGCAACCATCATTTCACTCTTCGTTGACTCCGCTTCTCCATCATATTCTTCGAGAAACTACCACACCGCACTAAGCTGGACGGACGATGCTATTGTGTACTAGTACTAGTACATTTATGCGTCCTTTGGTTCAACGAACTTCCTGGATGCAAATAAGGTGGCTGTCTCGGCTTGCAGGTGGCACTTGCGAACGACTTACCGTGGTCTCCCTCAATGGTGTTCTCCGTCAAACGCACTTCGCCAAACCACAACGTTCGAGATATCGTCGACGTCACCGCAATGGGGAAGGAAGTCAAATAGTTACTACCTCCATTTTTTGTACACAAGGCCAGTATATCAAAATTACAATTTGTAGAATGCCACTAACACTAATCGAGGCAAAATTGATGGGGTTTGCCTCGTACAAGGAACCAAGGACATTAATATACCATTGCATGCATGCGAAAGTGAGAAGGTTGGTTTGCATGGTGCTACATTAATCAAGTGATGAGGAGTGAGATGGTAAGCTCTTTGGGCTTTGGAGAAAAAAGACACATTAATTGACACGTCAAACGGGGATTTGTATCGATTAATCCTGTGAAGGAAAATCTCGCCTTTCTTTTTTAACACTAGTACTCCTACGTACGTACTTGTATCCTATTTGGGTCTAGGCCTTGCATTGCCATACTTCACCAGACATTTTTGCCAAGCTTGCCTAAAGTTTTCAAAATGAGAAGGAGGTACACTTGCACACGGTTATCGCGGTCGCACCGCACCCTCACACAATCGCTCCTGCACGTCGTGGTCGCACCGCACCCTCACACAGTCGCTCTTGCACGCCGCAGTCGCACCACACCCTCACACAGTCGCTCCTGCATGCCGCAAACCCAACCAAGGGAACACACCCTCACTGATACGTGCTACCTCATGTGATCAAACCATACTCATCCATCCTACCGATGACACAAAATTTTCGTTCATATAGTATGTTTATCCAACCGCATGTTGGGGAAGATCCGTACGGCCCGTGCGGTGGTTTGTTGGGGAAGAAGAAGAGGTCAGGAAGGAGGGTTAGGAGACATAGGATATTCATCCAACCGCCTAAAATGGTCGACTTACCCAAATGATGAAAGTCAGACGACTTGCATAAATATATGTTTTTACACAGCAAAAGATCCCTAAAAACAACATAAATAAATAAAAACTATAACTGCTCGTGGAACAAGACGACCTCGTCATCTTTGGCTGCTGGCGCGAACGAGCCATAGCTGCCGACATGTGTCTCCGCACCGTGGTTTTCCTCGGCCTCCAGCTACTCATTCACGCGGAGCGTGCCGGCGCTCTGCACGGACGAGAGCACCGCCCGGTTCAAGTCCAGGATGTCCGGTTCCGCCTGCAGGAGGGCCTCGATGGCAGCGGCATCCATGTGCTTCGCGTCGAGTTAACCCTCTGCTTGTGGGACCATAGTTGAGAACAAACCAACATCCCTCCCCCTCCCCCGCCCGTGTTATTTATACTAATACTCCCTCCGTTTTATGCGGAGTAAATAAAAATAGAGGGAGTATACTACGGATGAGGATCCCCTGACGTGGCCGAACCCGTTGAGTAACTGACATGCGGGGCCTAGCAAGCGTGGGGCCCACCAGTAAGTGACCCATCACAAGGCTATAAAGAGATGCCACCTTTCTGATTTATAGGGCTTATCTCGAAATTTTAATGGCATCTCTATATAGAGATGCCACCTATTGGCTATAAAGAGATGCCATCTCACTTAGAGCCATCATAAAAAATATTACTCATATAAGCATTTAATCTTTGCATGGTTAAGTAATAGGTTGGCTCTTAGAATGGCTATTAGGTTGTCTCTAAGCATTTAATATTGGCATGAGCAAGGTATATGATTGGAAGAGAGTTGCAAGCATACTATTTTTTTCTTAATCTATGTGTTATAGCCGGGCTGTAGAATAAGAGCCCGCTTCACTCTCTCTCCTCTCTTCTCACTCCTACAAGTAGGATTTTAATGACATGGAAAGTCTTATAGCCTGCTGACTAGGCCTTATTAGAATTGCTCTTAGGCCCTATATAAATGGAAGGAGGGAGTACTATGAGCACTGCATACTCTACTACAGATGTTATCAGTACTCCACTAGTACTATTGGACAGGGAGCTTAAAAAAGTTACTATTGGACTGGCTATACGTGGCAAAATCCTAGTAGGAAGAGCATGCGCGAGAACAAGAACATTCATGTGGTTGAAAAAAAATTGGAAACCATCTCTGTTTGAATACAAATCGAGGAGTACGTGCGAATCTAAAAATATTGATTGGGCATTGTTGAATGTTGATACTTTTTTCTGTAAGTTTGATCAAAGTAGAGATACTTTGACTACAAATAAAACTTATATGTAAACTAGAAAGGATCAGAGGGAGTATATTATACGTTCAAAAGCGAAACGAACATTGAATACCCTTTATATATGATTTGCAGATGCTATGATCACCGGTTCAAAATTTTGAATCCGCCTTAGGTATCACACATGCACCCACTCGTTCTCTCTTGGTTTCATCTCGGGGTCCAAAGATCTATTGAAAGAGGACTAGGGTGGGTACAATACATTCGTTTGACTTGTGAACGTACAATATACTCCCTCTGATCCCTACAGACCCCCCTGCGGGTCATTTCTATCATAGAAACAGACCAAACCTTTATCTCCTTGCACGACATGGACTTGATGTCTCAACATCAATCGATCTCGTCAAGATGTGTCGGGGCATGAACCGAATGGGATGTCAAAACTAAGACGGGAAGCGACACGTAGTTGAGGCAAAGTGAAACTTTAAATGAACCGTTTGTTTGTATGCATGTCGGACAAATTACAACATTGTAAATACAAGCATGGTCTAGGCCCACATGCGAACGATACTCGGCGGAATGTTCAAATGAGGCATGCGGGAGGATGGACTCGATCGGAGGGCAGCATGATCGATGGAGAAGAGGGCTGGAGAGGAATGAGAAATAAGCAACGCCACATGATTATACTTGAACGGCTCAAATAAACAATAAGTTGTCTCATTTTCCCTTCCGTCTTGGTCACAGAGTAAGATACTCCCTCTGTTTTTATTTGCTTTGCATATTAGGTTTGACTGAAGTCAAACTTCATAAATTTGACCAAATTTATAGAAAAAATACGAACATTTACAATAGCAAATCTATATTATGTGAAAGTATATTCAATAATATTATCTAATGGTATTGATTTGTTATTGTATATGTTATTATTTCTGTCTATAAACTTTGTCAAAGTTTACAAAGTTTGACTTTGAGCAAAGCTAAAATGCGGAGTAAATAAAAACAGAGGGAGTACGCAGGGACTAGTATAGTTACTACTGCCGGAACATGGTAAGTTGGCCTCCTAAATGCTGGCACGGACCGGGCACACCTCAATTATTCCTTCAGACAGTCGGTCACCTACATTTAGCACACCATCGACTACTTAATCAAGTGTTACGCTTCACTAGATGAAAAGGAAAAGCGTGGTACCGTACCCAAAACCACCACACCTGGGGCTAGGGTAACAACTTGGTACTATACCACATTTGAACCAGGGCACAAAAACCACTCGTTCTACGCCTAATGCCATAATGCACAACGCGGAGCACTGATGCTCGAATTTGGCTGGGAAAACAGGAAACCGACATGTGGGGCACACCTGTCGGGACGATGTGGCGTAGCTAGTCCAATGGAGGAGCTGGCCCATGACCTCCTCGCGGCTGGCAGCCATTCATGTGGGTTGTGGGGGCCAACAATGTGGTGTAGCTCCCGCACCGCCTCTGGACACGGCGACCGCGGTGAGCGAC
This sequence comes from Triticum urartu, assembly GCF_056163025.1. Classification (NCBI taxonomy): domain Eukaryota; kingdom Viridiplantae; phylum Streptophyta; class Magnoliopsida; order Poales; family Poaceae; genus Triticum; species Triticum urartu. The sequence goes on along the minus strand of NC_141876.1, from coordinate 140,352,393 downwards.
ACACTCATCATCGCTAGACACGGTCGGCTTCAGTGTGCCGAGGGTGGCGTTAGCGCTGTGGAACGACTAGTAGATCAACACCCGGCTCGTCGAGGATGCACGGAGCGCCGAAGTGCGCGCGCGCCGCAACGCGTCCGCGGAGTCGTGTAGCGCGGCCAAATGCATCCCCAGGACCTGAGACCATGCCGGGTAATCTTGCTTTTTCAATGACATGTGGGGATCATATGTGAGCAAAGGGCATCTCCAACATTGCCACGACGGCAGCTCACTACCCTGGCACACCAAAACCCTCGTTCCTTGCATCGTCGCGCGGTGCGTTCCCAGCCGGCGCTAGCTGCCCGCATTCATGGTGTCCGTCTGTGACGCCCCCGATTTAATCGTACACTAATCATACACGCAAACGTGTACGATCAAGATCAGGGACTCACGGGAAGATATCACAACACAACTCTACAAATAAAATAAGTCATACAAGCATCATATTACAAGCCAGGGGCCTCGAAGGCTCGAATACAAGAGCTCGATCATAGACGAGTCAGCGGAAGCAACAATATCTGAGTACAGACATAAGTTAAACAAGTTTATCTTAAGAAGGCTAGCACAAACTGGGATACAGATCGAAAGAGGCGCAGGCCTCCTGCCTGGGATCCTCCTAACTACTCCTGGTCATCGTCAGCGGGCATCACGTAGTAGTGGGCACCTCCGGTGTAGTAGGAGTCATCGTCGAAGGTGGCGTCTGGCTCCTGGGCTCCAACATCTGGTTGCGACAACCAGGTAGAAGGGATAGGGGGAAAAGAGGGAGAAAGCAACCGTGAGTACTCATCCAAAGTACTCGCAAGCAAGGAGCTACACTACATATGCATGGGTATCAAATGGAATAAGGGTATCATATGTGGACTGAACTGCAGAATGCCAGAATAAGAGGGGGATAACTAATCCTTTTGAAGACTACGCTTCTGGCAGCCTCCGTCTTGCAACATGTAGAAGAAAGTAGACTGAAGTCCTCCAAGTATCATCACGTAGCATAATCCTAACCGATGATCCTCCCCTCGTCGCCCTGTGAGAGAGCGATCACCGGTTGTATCTGGCACTTGGAAGGGTGTGTTTTATTAAGTATCCGGTTCTAGTTGTCATAAGGTCAAGGTACAACTCCAAGTCGTCCTGTTACCGAAGATCACGGCTATTCGAATAGATTAACTTCCCTGCAGGGGTGCACCACATAACCCAACACGCTCGATCCCATTTGGCCGGACACACTTTTTTGGGTCATGCCCGGCCTCGGAAGATCAACATGTCGCAGCCCCACCTAGACCAACAGAGAGGTCAGCACGCTGGTCTAAACCTAAGCGCCCAGGGGTCTGGGCCCATCGCCCTTAGCACACCTGCACGTTGCGTGGGCGGCCGGAAGCAGACCTAGCCTAGTAGGAGTTCCAGTCCAATCCAGCGCGCGCCGCTCCGTTGCTGACGTCACGAAGGCTTCGGCTGATACCACGACGTCGAGTGCCCATAACTGTCCCCGCGTAGATGGTTAGTGCGTATAGGCCAGTAGCCAGACTCAGATCAAATACCAAGATCTCGTTAAACGTGTTAAGTATCTGCGAACGCCGACCAGGGCCAGGCCCACCTCTCTCCTAGGTGGTCTCAACCTGCCCTGTCGCTCCGCCACAAAGTAACAGTCGGGGGCCGTCGGGAACCCAGGCCCACCTCTACCGGGATGGAGCCACCTACCCCTTTAGCCCCCATCTCCGAACAGTACCACAGGTAATGTAACTGTGTAAAGTATATAGTATATGCCCGTGATCACCTCCCGAAGTGATCATGGCCCAGTAGTATAGAATGGCAGACGGACAAGAGTGTAGGGCCACTGATGGAACACTAGCATCCTATACTAAGCAGTAGGATAGCAGGTAATGGTAACAACAGTAGTAGCAAGGACAGGCTATGCATCAGGATAGGAATAACGGAAAGTAGTAACATGCTACACTACTCTAATGCAAGCAGTATAGAGGAGAGTAGGCGATATCTGGTGATCAAGGGGGGGGGCTTGCCTGGTTGCTCTGGCAAGAGAGAGGGGTCGTCAACACCGTAGTCGTACTGGGTAGCAGCGGCGTCGGTCTCGGTGTCTATCGAGAGAAGAGGGGGGAGAAACAATAAATATATAAGCAAGCATATGCATAGTGATGCATGACATGGCAAGTAACGACGTTAGAGGTGCCCTAACGCGGTAGTAGGTGATACCGGTGAAGGGGGATAACATCCGGGAAAGTAGCCCCGGTGTTTCGTGTTTTCGGGCAGAGGAGCCGGAGGGGGAAAGTTGCGAGATTGATATGTTAGGGGTGCGGGGTAGACGAACGGGCTACGTATCCGAATTCGTCTCATCATTCTGAGCAACTTTCAGGTACAAAGTTTTTTCATCGGAATTACGGTTAATTTTCTATGATTTTCCAAAGTTTTAAGTATTTTTTTGAAATTTCTGAATTTATTATATTTAGTTTAATCCAAATCGACCAAGTCAATTTGACTGGTCAAAAGGGCATGTGTGGCCCACATGTCATTGACTATTTATCTAAACAATTAAATAAATCTAATTTATTTAATGAGGGCCTACATGTCATCTACTACTAGACTAATTTAGCACTAATTAAGGCCTACTAGTAGTACTAATCTAAGTAGGGCCGGCCATTACTGGGCATAGCCCAGCCGGCCACATGCACGGCGCGCACACACCACGCCGCACAAGGCACTCACAACACATAGCTAGGAGTTAATTCTGTTATCTGAACATAGCATTTTGCGATTTTTATGTGATTTAATCTAGGCATCGAAGAGATTTGGTCCAATGGGATAAAATGGAGTTTGTCAAGTATACTACCTTCCCATATTTTTTTTAGTCCTGTTAACAATTGTTTTGCCGGAGTTTAGGAGCCGTCGAGAGGGTTACTCATCATAGAATTAGAAAAGCTAGCTAGCGCGCTACAGTAACTAGCAGTTCAGTAAGCAGCGGCAGTAGCAACGGAGTAGCGAAGGGCAGCAGTAGTGGTTATGAGCAGCAAGCAGCAACGGCGAGGCCACCCGCGGGCACGGGGCTACGTGGGCACTCGCGTGCAACGGGCGGGCGCAGCGGCTATGAGCGTGGGCGGTGTGCAACGGCGGCAGCAGAGAGGCAGCGGCGGCGCGCGAGCGGAGCAGGCGGAGGCCGGAGCGAAGCGGGGTACGGTGAGCAGGGGCGCGGCCGGTGGTGCGGGTGGTTCGGCCGGGGCATGGCCTTGCACGCAGAGGCGCGTCCCAGGGCGCAGCTAGGAGCGAGCGGCGAGGCATGGCACGACGGCGACTACGGCTACGGGTGCGGATCCGCGGAGAAAGAGAGGGGGAAGAAGCGGAGGTCACCGAGGGAGCACAAGGAGGCTTGGTGATAGCTTAGTAGCGCAGATGGTGGCCGGATTCGACGAAGTTCGCCGGTGGCAGCAGGAGGAAGAAGGCCTCGATCCGGCATAGCAGGGGCTTCCTGGGTTGATCTGTTCTGTGTAGTCGAAGTAGAGGTGGCCGGAGGAGTCCCTGACGTTGACTCAGCCTGCGGGGACAACGGTGGCCGCGAGAACTAGCTTGGCCATGGCGATGGTGGCGGCGGTTGCGAGCGGAGTGGCGGATCTGGGGCGAGAGGGGGAGAACCGCGAGGGAGAGTGGACGAGGCTGAACCCTAGGGCGTCGGGGACGGTCTTATACTCGCCGGGGAGCTCGGATGGCCGGCGCGTGGCGATCCCTGGCCATGGACGCGCCCCCTCTGCCCACGAGGCTTCCGTGAACAGAGGAAGGAGCTGGGGAGGTGGGCTGGGCCAGTGCGGTGGGTTAAGGCCCAGGGAAAACAAGTGGGGGGGGGTTCTCTTTGCTTTGTTATATTTCTTTTCCTTTTATTTATCCCTTTTCTATTTTTTTTAATGTTTAGCACCTAATTGATTATTATAAAATATGGGAGCTAGCTCATAAATTGCAGTGCATTAGATCCTAGCACCAAAAACTAGTCTGGGTGAAATACCATTTCGCATTAGATTTAGATTAATTAAAAGGTTACTAAATAATGTATTCAACCACTGTTTGAGGTTGTTTAAATGACTTATCAAATTTCAATAATGTTGTTTACTATATTATCCTAGCCTCTGATTTATCTACTATATATTGAACATTTTAGTTTTAATATTGGAAAACTTTTGTTGTTTGCCTATATTTTAAATTTGAATTTGAATCGTTTTGAACTACGCGAGCTTATAAACAATAATCGAGGTGACGTGGCATCATTACCAGAGGGTTACTGTAGCTTGATTACCCGGGCGTCACAATTCTCCCGTCCGTATGCCGTCGTTAAGAGGCTCGGTGCCCGAGGAACCAACTCCGATGACTTAATGACTCACCCGGATGCTTGGCCTCATTGGAATGCGCTACTTAAAGCGGCAACGCCTAGCCAAACTCCATGCCATAGCGCATCGTCCTGCTACCTGGCACCACATCCTCCATGACAGCAAGCGCGAACGCTCTGCGGGAGAGCTTGTCTTCGGGGAAGAAGCTCGAGGTCGCTGCCGTCGCTCAAGTCGCCGCTTGTGATGCAATAGCAGCATAGACGGACGCGGACGCAACCACACAAATGGTGGCCACGCCGGTGGCTGCCGTCAGCCACACGTCCTACTTGCCGCCGTCCAACGTCCGACACCGCCGAGGTTGGAGACTCCTCCAAGGATGAGTAGGGCATGGGAGGCGGCAGGGCATGGAGTGCCAACTGGCCGGTCCGTCTCCCGTGTTCTACTCTTCCTCGCCGGAGACCGCACTTTATTTCACGGGTCTTGAACCCCGCCCTCGTACATGGAGATCGCAGATGGAGGACATCGGTCACCACCGTAGAATAGGTTTAGTGTCGGGTTTCTTTTATTTTTTTGTCCTATAAAAGTGTAATGAAAATCTGCCGTGTTTGCATTAATCTCGTCTGGTGTATATGAACTTTCACAATAATAGTAAGATATATTGTAGGAGTATATGGAATGATGATTCGCTTTTGTGTGTACAAACTTAGAAGGTTTGACCCGAGACAAAGCTAACATGCGAAGTGAATAAACACATAGGGTCTACATACACAATTTATCTTAGGCACTCCAATAGTATGTCCACTACACATTCACGCATTTCACATATTTCTACATCTACGGGAACCTACGAAAGGGTTAATATAATTGCCTCTCTCTCCTCCCTGATTTTCATGGTGGTGGGCCCCTCCCTCCCCCAATCTACAATCAACAGCTCACACATTCCACATTACGTTAACTATGTACCTGGGATTACGTAGGTGTAGCATTACTCGTCCTAAAAAACCTAACTAAGCCAACCTCCCAGCATATCACGCGGGAAAAGACCCAGCCACGTCGTTTTAGTTGGGATTACCGAATTACTACTAGTAGTATCGATGGATTGCATGAAGCACCAAGTTTTTTTTTTAGGGGGCGAAGCACCAAGTTTAAAAGGAAAAAAGGTGGTACACTCACAGCACCCCTGTCATAGTCGCATTGCACCCCACACACGTTCGGTCCTGCACACGGCTCACGTAAACGGAATGTTCTTCGGCTTGCCTCTTCACTAACACGTGTGACCGCACTTGGAGAAACCGACCATGCGCCAAACTCCCTCTGCCCACCGCGCGAAAATCCCCCCAAATCGCAAATTCAACCACCCTTCGGCCAACTAGCCAATAGTATTCCCCAAACCCCCTCCCCCTCCACCCCATTTGATCCGCCAAAGTCGCCCTCCCCACCGCGCCAATACGTCGGCACCGCGGTTCATCGAGGGGACACACATCGAACCTCCCGCTCCCATAGTACGCTCTCGTAGACTGCCGTCCTCTAGCCGCGCCGCCACCGCTGGCGACGTTCTTGTGGAGACGCACGGCGGTCAGAACCGCCACTACTGGCGACATTCGTGTGGAGACTCGCGGTGGTCAGCTTCTCCCACGGTACGCGCATTCTAGACTGAGGCCCCGTGCATGTCGGTGTAGCGCTGAATGTTAGCTGATAGACGTTGTTAATCTCACTGTTTGCCAAAGTAGTTTATAGTGAATATGCTCTGCTTAAGAAGCTTCATTGCCCTGTTCTGCACTCAATCTACTTAGCTGAGATGGCATGCCAAGCCCAATTAGTTGCTAAAACATCCTGCCATATATTTATTGTGATGTAGATTGCCATGGTCTAGTAGCCAATTTGTTAGGTGAAATAGCTCTACACCGTTTTATACTCGATCTTTGTTGCTGAGATGGCCTTCGACAGTTCGATGGCTGTGTGCTCGGCCTCATTGACTGCTGAAACAGCCTGCCAAAATTTAGCACTCAAATATGTCTGCTGCATTAACTTTACATATATTTTGTTACTTAGATCTGCTTGTCCAAATATCTTGCCATAGCTTTAGACATCGGCCTAGGTAATTTTTTCTGGACTTCATAAAAAACATATATGTTTTTCCTATAATATCCAGTAGAAGAACTAATTTGTATGTCTAACAGATGGATAGGACTTGGATAACTTCTGCTCAAAGATTCTTCGCTGCATATGTCAAGGGTGTTGAAAACTTCATGAACTTTATCAGAGCTGAGTACGGTGGTCCGAAATCAGATGTGCTCTGCCCATGTAGCAGTTGTATGAATTCAGTTACAAGACCCTAGTCAACTATGCAAAATCATCTACACTTGTATAGGATGTCGGTCACATATACTAGTTGGGTTCATCATGGTGAAGATGTCAACGTCAATGTTACTGACTATGTGGAAGCAGCAGATCACCATCTTGATCCGCCTGATGCTGAGGTGGAAGAGGAGGAGTTGGTGGCGGAGCCAATGAGTTTGACCAACATTGAAACAATGCTACGAAATGCTCGTGCATTTCGTGAAGTTTCACCGGCAGAAGAAAAATGGTGGGCCTGCATGTTGGAACAATGCAACGTGGCTGTCACCCCAGGAAATAAGTTGTCGGTATTCTCAACTATGGTCACCTTTCTTCAGGTGAAGACATCTGAGTGGATGACCAACAAATCATTCGATGTGATGTTGGCTGCTTTTCGCAAATCTTTCCCAGATGCGTCTGACCTGCCAGACACCTATAGTAAAATGAAGAATTTCCTTCGTGCAGTTGGAATTGGATATGATATGATCCATGTTTCTAAGAATAATTGTGTTCTGTTCCGGAAGGATTATGCCAACTTAAGTGAATTCCCAAAATGCAAATCATCAAGATGGAAAGATGGCGTGAAGAGGATTCCTCATAATGTTCTGAGACATTTTCCAATTATACCAAGATTGCAGAGGTTGTTTCATGATGCTGAAACAAGAGAGGATGTACAGTGGCATTCTAGGAACCAGGAGTACAAAGATCAGAATGTAATGAGCCATCAACCTCATGGTAGTGACTGGAAAAGCTTCAATCAGAAACACAAAAATTTTGATGCTGACCTGAGAAACATTAGACTTGGCTTAGCTTCACATGGATTTTACCCATTTGGCCACTAGAGCGCCACATATAGCATGTGGCCAGTGCCTGTTATCCCTTACAACATGCCTCGAAATGTATGCACCAAAAAATCAAACTACATGATGGCCTTGCTCATGCCAGGTCCAAAAAGTCCTGGAAAGGATTTTGATTTATTCATGGAGCCTCTTGTGGAGGAACTTCAACAGCTATGGAGGGGTGTTCTCACTCGAAACCTATATAGCAGCCCATGAGCTAAATTCTTTCTACGTGCTATTATAATTTGGTGCATCCATCATTATCCGGCTTTGGGCACTATGTCAGGGCGAACGACACATGGTTAAAATGCATGTGTTCACTGTGACAGGAATCCGCTGTTATACGCAATACTTAGCAAGATCTGTTACATTGGACACCGTCGTTTCCTTGCCAAGGACAAACCGTGTCCTATAAAATACCGAAGACATGTGTCCAATGCAAAGCATGAAAATCGTGATGCGCCAAAGAGGCTCACCGCCGATGAGTTGCAAGTGGAATTAGAGAAGGTCCGACATATTACACTAGGAAACCATCTTGGTAATGGTAGCTGGAAAAGGAAGTGTGGCAGGGCAGAAGAGAGATTATTGGTTACCCGCAGGTCCACTTTGTGGGACTTGGAGTATTGGAAAGATTTGGATCTACGGCATAATCTTGATGTGATGCACATCGATAAAAATATATGTGACAGCATTATCCGCACACTTCTTAATATTGAAGGCAAGTAGAAAGATACCTTAAAATCTAGGATTGATTTGACACACCTAGGTATCAGACATGATTTGCATGTGCAATATGAAGGTAAACCACGGGATATGGCACCAGCTGTGTACGTCTTGGACAAGGTAAAAATAAAAAAGAATTCTGCAAGGTCCTGTCACGTGTGAGATTCCCACATGGATTTTCTTCCAACCCTGAAAGGAGAGTCAGTGCAGATGGAAACAAGGTACAAGGGTTGAAAAATCATGACTGCCACGTCCTACTTCAAAGGGTTTTACCAGTTATCCTTATAGGATTGGGCCGCCCTGACTTATATAGAGCAGTTGAAGTGTTGGGAGAATTCTTCAGGGAACTCTGCAGTAGAAATATTAGGATAGATGCTTTGGAGCGTCTTAGAGACAAGATACCAACTATCCTATGTGACCTTGAGAAGATATATCCTCCAGCCTTCTTTGATGTGATGGTGCAATTGGCTGTTCATCTACCTGATGAGGCACTACTTATAGGTCCAGTACAGAATGGCTGGATGTGCCCTAGTGAAAGGCGGCTAGGCACTTTCAAGGGCTATGTTAGGAACAGAGCTAGACCCGAGGGTTCCATTGTAGAGGCCTACATTGCTACAGAAGCATTGACATTCTGCTAAAAATACATTGAAACAACTGATCAACTTAGGAAAGAAGTGGGTGAAGACAATACCGGGCTCAATGTTTTCGATTATTATGTTTGAGTTACAGGGAAGATTCGACGACAGGACAAACCTAAAGATTTGGACAAAATGGTTTGGTATGTGTTGAATAACTGTCCTGAGATACTACCTTATATCAAGTAAGTGCTAAGTTCTGTAGCTTATACATTGTAATCTACTACACTTGCAGCACATACTTATATATTTAGATATTTGATGCGGTCAAAATGTTGTGTTGCATCTACAAAAAGGAGTTACTGCCGCAAAATCCAAGAAACATTGGCAAACTGGTTATGGTAGGATTTGCGAAATGGTTCAAGAGCCATGTAAGCTTTTGAATTGCACTGTCAGTTTTTTTAATATATTGAGAACATAAGATGATCAACTTGTCTATTTTATAACCATAGGTTAAGAAGATGTGGGAGGATGGGAAGGCAGTTAATGATGCCCTTTACGCACTAGCAATGGGTCCTGATACTCGGGTAAGACATTATGAATCTTGCGTTGTTGGAGATGTGCGCTACAACACACTTGCACACGACTAAGGCAGGAATACACAAAACAGTACCATCATGAGCACGAATACATATGGCAGAGACACAACTGAAATGTATTCTAAAATAACAGACATTGTTCAGTTGCAGTATATCTCCAGTTTCGAGGATCATCGGTGTGTGGTTCTGTTGGGTTGTCATTAGTATAACCTATTTTCCAGGATCGCAAAACCCAGAGCTGATCGTTATTTCAAATCCATCAATGTCAAGGTGGCGTACCAGACCAACGAGCCTTTTATTTTGGCAAATCAAGCAACACAGATATTTTTCTTGGAAGGCACATTTGCACGTACCGATGACTGGAGAGTATTGCAATGGTTTGAGCAGATGAATTCATTTAATGAAGTTGCACAACAAGATGATGCTTACACTACTCCCAATGTACAAGATTCCATAGATGTTCCTAGTATCTTTGAGAACCATCATGTCAATGACACTGGCGAAAAGATTGCCTGTCGTGCTGTGGACATACAAGAGTTTATCAAGAAGAAGCCAACGTTCGAGGATATTGAGGATGAAGAAGAAGATGACACTATGGGGAATAACGATTCAGACTGATACACATGGCGAAGATGTTGATGCTGATGCTGCAGATGATGATTAGATTGCTTTTGTCGCATTTGCCTTTCAGAAGACGGTTTTTATCTACTATGTGAAATTGTGTTTGCTATGACAACTGAAACCTGATGAACGTGTTGTTTGGTATTTTGCTGTGAGAACATCACTTGTTATGTATGTTGATTTGTGTTTGGTGATTGTATGACGACTAAAACATGATGACATTGTTGTTTAGTTGTACTCATATTTGGCTGTGAAACTTGAATTTGATGACATAGTTTTTTGTTGGATTGCGATTTGCTCGATGTCTTCGATGGGAACAAAGCTGACCCAACAGGGCCTCTGCTAATTTATTTATTTATTAACAAAAGGGCCTCTGCTATTTATTTATGAGCAAAAGGGGATACCCCCAATTTCCATTAATAGAAACCATTAGATGTTCACAACACTACACCCAGTGTGCTAAACAGGTTTCATTCATTACTAGTTTTAGCAAAGTGCTCATGTCATAGCCACTGAATATATCACGAGTGCTACATACACTGCAAATAAAGGGACAATCATCCTACAGAGCACATCGATTTTGCCCATCATCTTCACAAGGTCTTTCATCTCCTCATTGTTGTCAAGGTCATTCAACAACTGTTTCTTGGCCATGATCAGAGGAAATGCATCTTTAACATTCTGCTCTGCGTCTTCCTCTTTTCTCGTTCCTTCAGTTACTTGTCCAACACCCCAACCTACTGGTATTGGGATTCCTCGACTAACCAAATAATCTGCGTAGTTGCATTCCCCCACATCAGCAACTTCCCAGAAATACAAATCACACGAATCTTCCCTTTTCTGCACGAATCAAATTGGAAGATCATCAACCAAACTATTAAAAAAATAAGCAACTGAAAGCAGCAGAACAACACTTAAACATATTACCCCATGATTCGGGCATTTGTAGAAGACTCGGCCAGGGTTGCGGATTGTGGTTGAGATACAATGGAAGACTTTGCATGATTTGCAGCAGTGGCACCACACCAACGGCAGCGGGTTGCGATGAGCAACTGGTTGCAGTGCGTGTGTCGGCAGGGGTGTGATGAGACCCACATGCGATGGTACGGGTGGCGACTTGGCGCATATCTGGTTGTTGCCTACTAAAGAGCAGGTGGACGAGCAGCCAGTGGGCATGGTTGTTGCGGCCAGAGCTTTTGATGCTAGGTAGAGTAAGTGGAGAAGAGGAGAAGCGAACATTGGATATGTCAGTTTCATTACTTGCAGAGTAGCATATCACCATATATAGTCATAGTCTAGGTTTGGATTCGAACCAGCTATAGGAGCACGTCTCTCTTTTTTCTAAAACTCAGCAACGTCTCTTTACTGGTACACTAGCTTGTTCTGTACGCCTTCTCAAGTCTTTGATTATGTTTCTTTTTTTTGCGAGGAAGGAAGGACGACAAAATTGAGAGTTCCTGGGACTCGAACCCAAGACCTCTCGATTGAAAACCAAGGGTGCTAGTCAGTTATGTGGCGAAAGTTCCCTGGGAGGAGGACAGTAGACAAACACATTTTCGTCATAGTTTTAGTTGCGACGCAAGATCGAACGGTTGCAGTTTCGGGATTGTTATCAGGCGAACGAGCCCAGTTTTTCTCTTCTTCCTATATAAAAAAGTATGCTACTTGGTGTCGGCTTAGTGAACAAACAATTGTGCCAACCTTGACCGTTGGATTGACATTCAACGTCTGTCGTGTTTCTCCAGTCTCTTCTTCCTCCAGCCACCAAAGCCAAACTAGCGCTGGCGGGACCGCCTGCTCCCGCCTCCCACGGCTGGTTGTGCTGCCGTGCACGCATCATGGCCACATCGCACCCTAAAACTTTGTGCATCTTCCCCGGATCATGTTCGTTCCCATCCGAGGCCTCACCATCGTCCTCCGCCTTGGTTCGCTCGCCGCGGCACCACCCTCCGGTGTTGTCAACATGGTTAACAACCGAGAGGAATAAGGAGATGACTGTACATGGTGAGGATGACAGTAGGGACCCAGCAGTGCACAATAATTTTGTTTTTTCGAGATGGAGAAGGGTATCAATTGGGTTGTGCGGGAGTTGTGGCTCGTCTAGCCCAGGTTTTTATTTCATATGTTTTACCACATGAAAAGCCCAGTTTGTTTTTTTCCTTTCTGAAAATGGCTAGCCCAGCTATTTAGTTTTTTGCAGAATAGCCAACGTAGGCCTACTTGCTTTTCTACGCCCTGCTGGGCCGGAAATCTTTCAAGACGAGGAGGGATGCATTCGGGCTTGCCCAGAAAATGGGCAATAAGTAATAATAAATGAGCTGTAAAATGAAAAAAATACAGCAAACATCAATTAGTTCCAAAATACTTTTTTCTTTCGGATGTTGATATTTTAAATTTCATTGCTTTTGTGCGAGTAAAATTTCATTGGATTTAAATTAAGGTATGTTTAGTTTTTAAATTAATTTGAATCTGGCTAGAAATTTCGGGCTGTCTACTGTTTGGGACCGATTTGGAGGCTGACTTGTGGGTCTACTAGGTTGACGTGTACGAAAGGCTTTGTCAACTTAGTCCACAAATGATTCCAGCAGTGACCGTTGGATGTTAATCCATCGGCCGTGCTGCTTCTTCAATATCTGATCTTCTTGCTCCAGCCGCCCAAACCAGCGGCGGTGGGACTGCCTGCTCCCGCCTCCCATGGCCGGCTGTGCTGCCACACAGGCCGCACCGCTCCACCACTCCATCGCTAGCCAGACCATTCCTCTACTCACCCACACCTCCTGTTATTTTCCGGCGACGGCAGCTGAACCAGTAAACCCTCGTACTCCCCACTGTGTGGGCAAACACTGCCGAGTCTTCCCCGGCTCTGTGTCGTTCCCTTCCTAGGCCTCGCCGTCGTCCACCGCCCTGGTGCTCTCGGCGCGGCGTGGTCAACGTGGTCAACGAACGACATCCATCGGAAGTGGACTGTACGTGGAGAGGTTGATAGGTGGGTCCATGGCCGCACACAAGGAAATGGCGCCTTATTGCACGCAAAATAATGATTCCTCCACTTGACAGCTGGGACCCACCAGAAGGGCCTCTGTATTTTGCGAAAAAACGCCCCGCCAGTGACAACTCGGACCCACCAGCTATATCTTCGCACGCAAGGAAGTGCCTCCTTATTGCGCACAAAAAATGAATAGCCCCCTGCTAGTTGGGACCCACCATAGTGGGAGGCTGACTTATGGGCCTACTAAGTTGACGGGGACGGAGGGCTTTGTCAACTTAGTCAATATGAATGATTCTAGCTCCAGTGACCGTACGATGTCCATCCAATGGCTGTAGTGCTTCTTCAACCTCTGGTCTTCTTGCTCCAGCCGCCCAAACCAGCGCCGGTCGTGCCGTGTGCTCCTGCCTCCTGTGGCCGGCTGTGCCGCCGCGGAAGCCTCACCGCCCCCTACTACTTCCACCGCTGGCCATGCCATCCCTCTACTCACCCACACCCCCTGTTATTCTGCGGTGATGGCAGCCTCACAATGCAGGCAAACCAGTGAACCCTCGTACTCCTCTCTGCATGGGCATCCACTGCCGCGTCTTCCCCAGCTCCATGTCGTCCCCTTCCTAGGCCTCGCCGTCGTCCACCGCCCTGGTGCTCTCGGCGCGACGTGGTCAGCGTGGTCAAGGAACGACTTCCATCGGAAGAGTACTGTACGTGGAGAGGCTGACAGCTTGGTCCACGGCCGCATGAAGTAAGTGCAACCTTATTACGCGCAAAATAATGATTCCTCCACCTGACAACAGGGACCCACCGGACGGGCCACCGTATTTCGCAAAAAAAATTCCCCCCTAACTACTGGAACCCACCAGCTACATCTTCACACGCAAGGAAGTGCGTCCTTATCCTCCCTGACAGCTGGGACCCACCTGGTCGAAGCGTACGTAGCGTTGTCTATGTACATACCGGTCGATCGGTTTGTCTGCATGCATGTAGCATGTCACGCAGTCTCGTTAATATCGTGTACACGTACGTACATCCAGGGTGCAAGAAAGTAAATATGGCCACATACGTACATACCGGCGAGGTCTCGAACGCCTACTCGCGCATACGTACGGCCAGGGCTCGTGTACATGGGGAGGCAGCGACGGCATCCTCTTCATCGAAAATCAACTGACTGGGTCGGAACGAAGAAATTGCATCGTGTTCATGGGGAGGCAATGGAATGCGTCGTGTTCATCAAGAGGCAACGGAATACGTCGTGTTCATCGCGAGCCAACCGGCTTGGATGGAATAGCCGATCGAAACGAGGCCTGGCGTACCGCAGAACGGAGGAAACAGCCTTGTGTTCGAGCGGCCATGGTCGAAACAGGATCCTGTTCATCGGGAGGGGTCTGGCATACCGCAAAATGGAGGAAATGGACTTATATTCAGGTGCCTACGGTCGAAACAGGGTCATGTTGATCAGGAGGGGTGTGGCGTACCGCAAAACAAAGGAAACGAACTTGTGTTGGAGCGCTACGGTCGAAACGGGGGTCTTGTTCATCAGGAGGGGTGTGGCGTACCACAAAACGGGACTCCACGGGCTACTGTTTATCTCCATCGTGGACCTCCTCCAGCCTCCACGGGCTACTGTTCATCCACCGTCGACCTCCTCCAGTCTCCTCCTGTGACTGTTCATCCACGACGTCTCCCCTCCTGCCTCCACCAGCCACTGTTCATCCACGGCCTCCTGTTCATCCAGCCTCCACCGCTCCTCCACCGGCTACTGTTCAACCAGCCCTCTCCACGGTGTCCTGTTCAACCACCCCTCCAAGGGCTACTGTTCATCCAGCCCTCCACCGGCTACTGTTCAACCAGGCCTCCACGGAGTCCTGTTCATCCAGCCCTCCACGGGGCCCTGTTCATCCACCCCCAACCGGCTCGATTGGGGTCCTGTTCATCCAGCGGCAACGACCTCTACTACCACAGGGTCCTATTCATCCAACCCCACACCCGGAACTGTTCATCCACCCCCCAACAACGCTCACTGATCATCAAGAGGCAGCAGGTTCGATCGGCTTTAGTTAGCAGCAGTAGCGAAGGAATCACTCGATCGGGTTCAGTTAACAGCCAGGGATCGATCTCTTGGGCTCAGTAACGCGTAGCCTGCAGTGCAATCGCTCGGGTTCAGTAGGCGAACGCCTCACTCGGATTCAGTTAGAGTGCAATGCCTCACGCACACGCGCATACGTGTATGAGAGAAATGCGCTAACCTTCGTGCATCGCTTGGCCACGACCTCCCACTATAACCGGGAACTCCCCGATATTTTCCTCGCCCTCGCTTCTACCATGGTTTTTTCCGTCATAGACGGCCCAAAGAATGTCATGCAGCTGCGTCTCCGGCCCGCCCAGGACGAAAAGCCCATTTTCTGTCATGATTTTTTGTCATAGAAGATTGTCCCACCACATCTATGATGATACCCGGTTTTGTCACAATTATCGTCATAGAAGTGTCATAAGCATGACAGAAAAAATCGTTCGGCCAAAAATGTCATGGGTGTGTATTTTTTTGTAGTGAAGTGTTGTCACCGTAAAGTGCGCGACATAAAATAGCCAAGTCTGGAGCACTGAGTGCACCTACCTTTTCTCTAGTAAGTAAACACTTCGCAATAAATAGAGCAAAATAATGCACAGCAGGAAAGTGCAAGCTAGTGGCGGTGACACCAGACACCCCTCTCTCAACCCCCACGTTCAAAGTGTGGTAAAAAGCATCAAACTCAGCGGGCCTAGGCTCAACTAAATCCCCATCCGAAGGGATCATGCATATATCACAAAATTCAGTAAGTGGCATCTGACGGGTTTCAGCATATAAATTAAACTGCACCTCATGGGGATTATTCCTAGGAAGGATATGAAAACTTTGTGTAACACCGCTGTGTAATGATGCTATAGTAACCCCTGGGGTTAAGTCATTCATTTTGCTAAACAAGTGTTTGATCGTCCTTGGATCTCTCTCATTTCAAATTCTAGTTGAATTCAATTTCAAATTCTGAGTGAAATTCAAATTGCTCAAACATGAAAACAAAAATGTTCATCACGTGTCAAATAATCCATAACTAATATCGGTGGTGAACCAACATTTTTGCAAAGTGTTTAAGTGGCCTAAACTACTTAAAACAGTGACCTAAGCAATAAATTAAATGCCTTTTTAATTTATAAAATGTGCAAACTATTTCAAAAGTCTCACAATCTTTTTGTGCCAGTGCACATTAATTCTTTGAAATTGTTTTGTCCAGTGGCGTAATTTTGCAAAGTCATTATTGGCTAAAAAGAAAATGCAAAAGCTACTGTAAAAGAAAAAACAAGAAGGAGAGAAAGCCCCCTGCCCCCCTGGGCCTTAGCCATTGCACTGGTCCGGCCCACCTTACCAACCTTGTATTCTTCCCCTCCCCACTGTATGAGCGACCGCGCGCGCGCGTCTCCGCCGGACCCCCCTCGCCGGCTCCGAGGAGGGGATAAGGTCGCCGCCCCTGGACACCTCGAGCCCCCCTCACCTACCGCCACTCGCGCTTCTCCGTTCCCCCACTCTCCCCTTCTCTCTCTCCCTCTCCTTCATTTTGGAGAGGAGGCCGACGAGGTCACCGCCGTGCCTCGCCCGTCCTCGCGACCGCCGAGCCCCATTTGCCTCGTCGACCCGTCTGTCGTCTCCGCCGTCTTCAACTACCTCGCCACCGTCCATGAGCGCAAGCCGAGAAGCACCGCAGGCCGCAGATTGAGCCGCCCCCTTCCACCTCGGTCGTCGGCGATCTTCCTCCTCTCCGACGCTCCTGTTGCAACTAACCTTCCAAGGGCCACCGTGCGTGCCGCAAGGTGAGCTGCTCCGTCTCCTGCTCCCTTCCTTCCATCCTCTTCATGCGTCATAGCTAGCTGCTGTCGCACCCAAGTTCTGTTCGCTGATACGTCTCCAACGTATCTACTTTTCCAAACACTTTTGCCCTTGTTTTGGACTCTAACTTGCATGATTTGAATGGAACTAACCCGGACTGACGCTGTTTTCAGCAGAATTACCATGGTGTTATTTATGTGCAGGAGCAAACGTTCTCGGAATGACCTAAAACTTCACGGAGCTACTTTTCAGAAAATAAGAAAAATACCTACAAAAGATGAAGGCCAGGGGCCCACCACCTCTCCACGAGGGTGGGGGGCGTGCCTCCCTACCTCGTGGGCCCCCTGTTGCCTCTCCGACTCCAACTTCAACTCCATATATTGAGTTTCGGGGAGAAAAAAATTAGGAAGAAGAAATCATCGCGTTTTACGATACGGAGCTGCCGCCAAGCCCTAAAACCTCTTGGGAGGGCTGATCTAGAGTCCATTCGGGGCTCCAGAGAGGGGAATCCGTCGCCATCGTCATCATTAACCATCCTCCATCGCCAATTTCATGATGCTCACCGCCGTGCGTGAGTAATTCCATCGTAGGATTGCTGGACGGTGATGGGTTGGATGGGATCTATCATGTAATCGAGTTAGTTTTGTTAGGGTTTGATCCCTAGTGTCCATTATGTTCTGAGATTGATGTTGCTATGACTTTGCTATGCTTAATGCTTGTCACTAGGGCCCGAGTGCCATGATTTCATATCTGAACCTATTATGTTTTCATCAATATATGAGTGTTCTTGATCCTATCTTGCAAGTCTATAGTCACCTATTATGTGTTATGATCCGTTAACCTCGAAGTGACAATAATCGGGATACTTACCGGTGATGACCATAGTTTGAGGAGTTCATGTATTCACTATGTGTTAATGCTTTGTTCCGGTTCTCTATTAAAATGAGGCCTTAATATCCCTTAGTTTCCGTAAGGACCCCGCTGCCATGGGAGGGTAGGACAAAAGATGTCATGCAAGTTCTTTTCCATAAGCACGTATGACTATGTTCAGAATACATGGCTACATTATATCAATAAACTGGAGCTAGTTTTGTGTCACCCTAGGTTATGACTGTTACATGATGAACCGCATCCGGCATAATTCTCCATCACTGATCCATTGACTACGAGCTTTCCATATATTGTTCTTCGCTTATTTACTTTTCCGTTGCTATTGGTATCATCATTACAAAATAACAAAAACATTGCTTTTAATACCGTTACCTTTTGTTACCGTTATCACTACTATCATATTACTTTGCTACTAAACACTTTGCTGCAGATATTAAGTTTCCAGGTGTGGTTGAATTGACAACTCAGCTGCTAATACTTGAGAATATTCTTTGGCTCCCCTTGTGTCGAATCAATAAATTTTGGTTGAATACTCTACCCTCGAAAACTGTTGCGATCCCCTACACTTGTGGGTTATCAATACTATTTTCTGGCACCGTTGCTAGGGAGCATAACTCTATTCTTTGAGTCACTTGGGATATATATTTTCTTATCATTATGAAGAACTTGAGAGATCCAAAAACCAAGATCTATCCCTCAACTACGAGGGGAGGTAAGGAACTGCCATCTAGCTCTGCACTTGATTCACCTTCTGTTATGAGTAAGTTTGCGACACCTACACCTGCTTCTGCTATTCGTTCTGATATGTCACATGTTATTGATGATGCCACTTCTGCTATGCATGATACTTATGATGAAACTACCTCTATGCCTGATACTACTATGCCACTTAGTGATTTTCTTGATGAACAACTTGCGAGGGCTAGAGAGATTGAAAATATTGAATCTGAAGATACTGATGAAAGTGATGATGAAGAATAACTTGTTATTCCTAAGGGTTATGTTTTTGATCAAGAAGCTTCTTTCGCTATTTTAGCTTGCAAAAATAGAAATGAACTCAAAAGGTTATTAGCTAAATGGAGTAAGCAATCTCTAAATGCTAGAATGAAACCTGACCCTGCTTTTGCTACTTCACCTATCTGTGTTACTGATAAGGATTATGAATTCTCTGTTGATCCTCATATAATTACTTTGGTTGAATCTGATCCTTTTCATGGTTATGAATCTGAAATTGTTGTGGCACATCTTACTAAATTGAATGATATAGCCACCCTGTTCACTAAAGAAGAGAGAACTCATTACTTTTACATCCTTAAAATATTCCCGTTCTCATTAAAGGGTGATGCTATGATATGGTTTAATTCTCTTGATCCTGGTTGTGTGCGTAGTCCCCAGGATATGATTTATTACTTCTCTGCTAAGTATTTCCCTGCTCATAAGAAACAAGCTGCTTTAAGGGATATATATAATTTTGTGCAAATTGAAGAAGAGAGTCTCCCACAAGCATGGGGGAGGCTTCTCCAATTAATTAATGCTTTGCCTGATCATCCTCTTAATAAAAATGAAATACTTGATATCTTCTATAATGGACTAACCGATGCCTCCAGAGATTACCTAGATAGTTGTGTTGGTTCTGTTTTCAGGGAAAGAACACCGGATGAAGCTAAAATTCTATTGAATAATATGTTGAAAAATGAAAATAATTGGACACCTCCGGAGCCAATTCCTGAGCCTATTCCTAAACTAACTCCGAAGAAGAGGGGTATTCTATTTCTCAGTCCTGAAGATATGCAAGAGGCAAAGAAATCTATGAAAGAAAAAGGTATTAAAGCTGAAGATGTTAAGAATTTACCTCCTATTGAAGAAATACATCGTCTTAATTTACCGCCTGTTGAAGAAACATATAATCCAAATCCTTCTCCTATTGAAGAAACTCATGGTCTTGATAACCCGACACAGGTAGTAAAGGTAAATTCTCTCTATAGATATGATAAAGCTGAAATTCCATTTACTAAATTTGCTAGCCCATGCTTAGATGAGTTTGATAAATTTATGGCCAAGAAAGAAGATTTTAATGCTTATTTTGGTAGACAATTGAAATACAATTCAAATATGCTTGAACACTTGGGTGATTATATGGCTAATGTTAAAGGTGAACTTAAAATTATTAGTAAACATGCTTCTGTGGTTACCACTCAAGTAGAACAAGTACTTAAAGCTCAAAATGATTTGCTCAATGAATTGAATAGTAAAGATAATGATAATGTTGTTAGAGTGGCTACTATAACTGGTAGAATGACTCAGGAACCTTTGTATCCTGAAGGCAATCCTAAGAGAATTGAGCAAGATTCTAAGAGAAATAAAATAGATGCACCTAGTCCGTTAACCCCGAAGTGACAATAATCGGGAGACTTACCGGTGATGACCGTAGTTTGCGGAGTTCATGTATTCACTATGTGTTAATGCTTTGTTCCGGTTCTCTATTAAAAGGAGGCCTTGATATCCCTTAGTTTCCATAAGGACCCCGCTGCCACGGGAGGGTAGGACAAAAGATGCCATGCAAGTTCTTTTCCATAAGCACGTATGACTATGTTCGGAATACATGCCTACATTATATCAATGAACTGGAGCTAGTTCTGTGTCATCCTAGGTTATGACTGTTACATGATGAACCGCATCCGGCATAATTCGCCATCACTGATCCATTGCCTACGAGCTTTCCATATATTGTTCTTCGCTTATTTACTTTTCCGTTGCTATTGCTATCATCACTACAAAATACCAAAAACATTGCTTTTATTACCGTTACCTTTTGTTACCGTTATCACTACTATCATATTACTTTGCTACTAAACACTTTGTTGCAGATATTAAGTTTCCAGGTGTGGTTGAATTGACAACTCACCTACTAATACTTGAGAATATTCTTTGGCTCCCCTTGTGTCGAATCAATAAATTTGGGTTGAATACTCTACCCTTGAAAACTGTTGCGATCCCCTATACTTGTGGGTTATCATTCGCCACTCACGAGCTCGTGGCCGTGGCCATGGCCCTTGTCACGCTCGCCTGAGGCCTCCGCCGTGCTCCTGGTGTTCCCATGAACCCAACGCGCACGCGCGCGAGCCTTCCCGTGCCACCTAGCACCGTGCTCATCGAGAACCCGAATGCGCTTCCGCCGTATCTCGTCGCCGGTGTCTTTTCCGGCCTCCCCAGCTGCGGCCGATGCCACCATTCGACGCGGGGCATGTCGCTCGTTCGAACGGACCCAACCGCACACCGAACGGTGCCGCAGAATGTTTTTTCGACAAGGCCGGGTGCCCTCCGCCGTGTTTTCATGCTCGTTGGCATTCAGTCGCCGGCTGACCGTTGTGGCAAGGCTGGGCCCCACCCCTGGGCCACTGCTAGTGGGCCATGGGGGCCCCGGTGACTCGGTTGACCCAGTCCACGTGCTGACAGGGCAGCCCAGTGGCATTGACATGCGGGCCCCACTGCATAATTAAACTAATTAAAATAATTTTATAAATGAACTTAATTTGTTAGTTTAGTGAGTCACTGACATGTGGGGCCCAGGTGTTAATTAACTCTGTTTAATTAAAATAAACCTCTCTTAGTCCCTCTGTCTATGACAGGTGGGACCCATTGGTCAGTTTGACATGGTCAGCCGTCCTGTTGACTGCTAACATCACAATGATGTCATGCTAACTTAGTATTTCCTTTATGTTAATTTAATTAATTCCATAAAATACTTTAATCTTTGAAAATTCATATAAATTAATCCGTAACTCGGATGAA
Source organism: Triticum urartu (assembly GCF_056163025.1). Taxonomy (NCBI): domain Eukaryota; kingdom Viridiplantae; phylum Streptophyta; class Magnoliopsida; order Poales; family Poaceae; genus Triticum; species Triticum urartu. The sequence goes on along the minus strand of NC_141876.1, from coordinate 140,330,822 downwards.
AAAGTGTTATCTACGAAAGTTGCTCATAAAAATCCAACGAATCCGAATACGCGGTCCGTTCACCTGTCGCATGCCCCTAGCATGCTGAACATGGAACCGTCCCCTCTCTTCCACCTGTCCGGAATCCGTCTAACGCCGGGATTTCATCCACGGATGTTTTCCCCTCCGTCTGCAACGTGTAGTACTGTGTTAGAACACCCCTAGTTCTACATATCGTTATGTCATGCTTAGTGTTGCATCTGTTTGCTTATATTTATTGTTTCTTCCCCCTCTTCTCTCTGGTAGACCCTGAGGGCGATGATGCCCCAGTGATCGACTACGTCGACAACACTTCTTTCTTTTCAGCAGAGCTTCCAGGCAAGAAAATCCCCCTTGAGCATTCCAATATCGCCCATTTCTTTCCCTCTCATGCTTGCATTAGAACTGCTACTACTTTTTGTATGATCCTATTCTGATGCATAGCCTGTTTTTGTTACTTGCCTTCATACCTTGCCTGCTTATTCTAAACTGCTTAGTATAGGTTGGTTAGAGATTCATCAATGACCCCCACCTTGTCCCAGTTGCCCCTGCTTTATGTTTGATGACTCAATCAACGCGATCGACGTCCAGTTCCTGACACCGCACATCACCCCCCTTAGTTGTACGACTCTGCAGAGTTACTATTGAGTGTCGAGGGTGATACCTCATCAGCACTTTTGATGTTAACCATGTAGTGTAGCTATTCGGTCGTGGACATCGAGGGTGATTCCTCCTTGACCACTCCCGATAATGACTCGGTCTTGCAACCCCTCAAGTGTGGACCAACAAGGGTGATTCCTCCAAGTCCACCTTGATGGTTACATCGAGTGGGAATCCATCGAGGGTGATTCATCAAGTTTCCCCCTTGCTCTTTCAGACACACGGTTACTTTGACTTACCACAGAGCCATGATGACATCGGGTCAGCCCCGTGGGGTACCCGCGAGTGATGTGAAGTCGGGTTGATCTGGAGGATACCCGCAAGTTTTTCCACGCGACGCGGCCAAGCATTCTTAGCCCTTGCCACTAGCCCGTGAGACGGGGCGACGGGACCACATATTGTGGATCATTGATCGTTACCGCACTATAAAGACACTAATGGTTTGGATATTTGATCCGAGTAGGCCTTTGGCCTTTTTCGCACTAACCACCACGTGGGAATAAGTATGGGCACTCAGCGTTGTATGTATCAGTCGAAAGCTCAACGGACGTCAGTGATTGAGTGGCGTGCGCTGAGTTGGACTGGAACGTCTCGCCATGTATAAGGGAGGCTAGGTCTGCTCACCGGCCGCGTACGCAATGTGCAGGATTGCAAAGGGCGATGGCCCCTGACCCCTTTGCATTTAGGATGTAGACCAGCATGCTGGCCTCTCTGTTGAGCCTAGGTAGGACTGCGGTGTGTTGATCGGCCGAGGCCAGTCATGACCTGATGGTGTGTCCGGCCGGAGTTGATTGAGCATGTTGGGTAAGTTGGTGTGCCCCTGCAGGGAAGAAAACTTCAATTGATAGCCTGTCCTACGGTAACGGATGCTCGGAGTTGTATCCCGATCGATACAACTAGAACTGGATACTTGTGATGAGAAATGGATAGTATGGCTCTGGGATTGCTTTCTCGCAGGGGTTCGAGGAAGGATCTCTGGGCGAGGTTGATACCACTACTACTACTTTACATTATGTTGATCTGTACTCTTCTAAATGTTGCAAGATGCTTGAAGATGTTTGAAGATGCTAGTCTTCGATAGGCTAGGCTTTCCCCTTCTCTTCTGGCATTCTACAGTTTAGTCCATAGATACAACCCATTCCTTTGATACAGATGCATACTTGATAACCCACAAGTATAGGGGATCGCAACAGTTTTCGAGGGTAAAGTATTCAACCCAAATTTATTGATTCAACACAAGGGGAGCCAAAGAATACTCTCAAGTATTAGCAGCTGAGTTGTCAATTCAACCACACCTGGAAACTTAGCATCTGTAGCAAATTATTTAGTAGCAAAGTAATATGATAGTAGTGGTAACGGTAGCAAAAGGTAACAGTAGTAAAAGTAATGTTTTTGGTATTTTGTAGTGATGATAGCAATAACAACGGGATAGTAAATAAGCGAAGAACAATATATGGAAAGCTCATAGGCAATGGATCAGCGATGGAGAATTATGCCGGATGCGGTTCATCATGTAACAGTCATAACCTAGGGTGACACAGAACTAGCTCCAGTTCATCAATGTAATGTAGGCATGTATTCCGAATATAGTCACATGTGCTTATGGAAAAGAACTTGCATGACATCTTTTGTCCTACCCTCCCGTGGCAGCGGGGTCCTTACGGAAACAAAGGGATAGTAAGGCCTCCTTTTAATAGAGTACCGGAACAAAGCATTAACACATAGTGAATACATGAACTCCTCAAACTACGGTCATCACCAGTAAGTATCCCGATTATTGTCACTTCGGGGTTAACGGATGATAACAGATAATAGGTGACTATAGACTTGCAAGATAGGATCAAGAACACTCATATATTGAAGAAAACATAATAGGTTCGGATATGAAATCATGGCACTTGGGCCCTAGTGACAAGCATTAAGCATAGCAAAGTCATAGCAACATCAATCTCAGAACATAGTGGATACTAGGGATCAAACCCTAACAAAACTAACTCGATTACATGATAGATCCCATCCAACCCATCATCGTCCAGCAAGCCTACGATGGAATTACTCATGCACGGCGGTGAGCATCATGAAATTGGTGATGGAGGATGGTTGATGATGATGATGGCGACGGGTTCCCCTCTCCGGAGCCCCAAACGGACTCCAGATCAGCCCTCCCAGGAGGTTTTAGGGCTTGGCGGATATCCATAATAATAGTTGGGGTCGTACTCAGAAGAAGAAGAAGACTCCGGTTGCCACTGGCTGGTGATCATCTCCGGCCCCACTGGTAATTAGACTATCGTGAAGGATCAACTTGTGGTTCCGGCTCTGGCTCCATGGCTGGTGCAGGGTTCCGGTAGGCGTGAACAGCCTTCAACGGAACAAGGTACTGGCCTGCAGATAAATCAAACAAAGAAGGAGCAAGCAGGGTAATAGTCTCAAGATGATGTTTATCAAAGAACAATTTGTATTTAAGCTCTCCTTCCCTATTCTTAACAATAAAATCATGTGCCACCATTTTTATAATCTAAAGAAACATGAGGCAGCACTTTTTCTTCCTTCTCATAATGCCTAATAGGTATGTTAAAATGTGTAGCTAGGCGTCAAGCATAGATGCCTCCAAAGATGGGGCCCTTGGTACGGTTCAAACTTAACCGTTTAGCAATAATGCCGCCCAGACTAGTAGAGTTATCACCGTATAAACCGTGGAGCAAAATAATAATATCAGGGATACTAAGGTTTCCACTGTTTCCGCGACCAATTAAACAACGACTAGCAAATAATGCAAAATAGCGTAAAACAGGGAAATGTATGCTAGTGATTCATGCATCGGAAACCTTCCTTGTTTCCCCCATAGTGATAGTATCAATAAACTCGTCCACATCCTCGCGATGTGGTTCCTCTGTCTTGCCCTCGAAAGGGACCAAACAAACCCGACAAAAATCATAAAGTGACATCTCCTTATGCTCATCATATAAATAAAACTCCACCGTGGGTTGTGAGCTCCTAGAATGGAAATGAAAGTTTTGCACAAAGATATTTGTGAGTAAGAGATACTAATCGCATTGGTCGTGGACGAAAGCGGTGAGGCTTGCATTCTTAGCTAATTCATGAAAATCTTCATAAATCCCGGCTGCTCTCAAGAAATCATCGGAAGGCCATTCACACGCCCGAACCTCCGCGGTGCGAGGCGGATTATACTTAGGCTTCGGTGCCTTTTACTTCGAGCTTCGGCTCGATGAGCCCCTCAAAAGTCTCTTCATCATTTTCTGAAAAATTCTGAAATTTTTAGTAACTTCAAAATAAAAGTAAACCAAACTCAATAATATTGATAGCAACTACTCCGACAAGTGCCTAGAGCCTATATCATGCATCAAAACTACTTGGAACCATACAAATTTGACATGCAAGCTCAAGAACAGGGTCACCTATGGAGCAAAAATTTGCAATGAATAAAGAACTAGAACAAAAACTAATTGAACCAATGGAGGAGTCACATACCAAGGAACAATCTCCCCAAGCAGTTTTGTGAAAGGTGCTTTGAGCAAGGAGATCGAAAATGGCAGCAAAATGAGCTTGGACTCGGGTTTGAGCTGGATATTCGTGTTTGGGGGAGGAAGGAGTGTGTGGGTGAAAGGATAGGTGGACGAGGGCCACCATGGGCCCACGAGGCAGGGGGCGCGCCCAGGGGGGTAGGGTGCGCCCTCCACCCTCGTGGGCAGGTGGTTGACCCCCCTGCTGTGTTCTTAGTACCAAATATTCTCAAATATTCTAGAAAAATTCATATTTAAATTTCAGGGCATTTGGAGAACTTTTATTTTTGGGGTATTTTTATATTGCACGAATAATCAGATAACAGACAGAAAAATACTATTTTTATTTTATTTAATATAAATAACAGAAAGTAAAAGTGGGGTACAAAAGGTTATGCTTTCTAGTTTCATCCATCTCATGATCATCAAAAGGAATCCACTAACAAGGTTGATCAAGTCTTGTTAACGAACTCATTCCGAATAACATGGAACCGGAGAAATTATGAATAACACTATGTTACCTCAACGGCGATATGCACATCCCCAGTAATAAGAATATCATATTTCTTCTTGACAGTAGGAAGAGGAACTTCAAAACCTCCAAATACAATCGATGGAATTTTTCCAATAGAGTTGATACTATGAACTTGAGGTTGTTTCCTCGGAAACTGTACCATGTGCTCATTACCATTAACATGAAAAGTGACATTGCCTTTAGTGCAATCAATAACAGCCCCTGCAGTATTCAAAAAGGGTCTTCCAAGTATAATAGACATACTATCATCCTCGAAAATATCAAGAATAACAAAGTCCGTTAAAATAGTAACGTTTGCAACTACAACATGCACATCCTCACAAATACCGACAGATATAGCAGTTGATTTATTAGCCATTTGCAAAGATATTTCAGTAGGTGTCAACTTATTCAAATCAAGTCTACGATATAAAGAGAGAGGCATAACACTAACACCGGCTCCAAGATCACATAAAGCAGTTTTAACATAGTTTCTTTTAATAGATCATGGTATAGTGGGTACTCCTAGATCTCCTACTTTCTTTGGTATTCCACCCTTAAAAGTATAATTAGCAAGCATGGTGGAAATTTCAGCTTCCGGTATCTTTCTTTTATTTGTAACAATATCTTTCATATACTTAGCATAAGGATTCATTTTGAGCATATCCATTAATCGCATAGGCAAAAAGATAGGTCTAATCATTTCAGCAAAGCGCTCAAAATCCTCGTCATCCTTTTTCTTGGATGGTTTGGGAGGAAAAGGCATGGGTTTCTGAACCCATGGTTCTCTTTCTTTACCATGTTTCCTAGCAACAAAATCTTTCTTATCATAACGTTGATTCTTTGATTGTGGGTTATCAAGATCAACAACAGGTTCAGTTTCTATATCATTATCATTGCTAGGTTGAGCATCATCATGAACATTATTATTAACATTATCACTAGTTTCAGGTTCATTACCAGATTGAGTTTCAGCATCAAAAATAGAAATATCATTTGGATTCTCAGGTGTTTCAGTAATAGGTTCACTAGAAGCATGCAAAGTCCTATCATTTTTCTTTTTCTTCCTTTTAGAAGGACTAGATGCATCTATATTATTTCTCTGAGAATCTTGCTCAATTCTCTTAGGGTGGCCTTCAGGATACAAAGGTTCCTGAGTCATTTTACCAGTTCTAGTAGCCACTCTAGCAGCATTATCATTATTCTTACTATTCAATTCACTGAGCAAATCATTTTGAGCTTTAAGTACTTGTTCTACTTGAGTGGTAACCATAGAAGCATGTTTACTAATAAGTTTAAGTTCACCTTTAACATTAGCCATATAATCACCCAAGTGTTCAAGCATATTCAAATTATATTTCAATTGTCTACCAAAATAAGCATTAAAATCTTCTTGCTTTGCCATAAATTTATCAAACTCATCTAAGAATGGGCTAGCAAACTTAGTAAACGGGATTTCAGCTTTATCATATCTATAGAGAGAATTTAACTTTACTACCAGTATCGGGTTATCAAGACCATGAGTTTCTTCAACAGGCGGTAAATTAAGACCGTGTATTTCTTCAATAGGAGGTAAATTCTTAACATCTTCAGCTTTAATACCTTTTTCTTTCATAGATTTCTTTGCCTCTTACATATCTTCAGGACTGAGAAATAAAATACCCCTTTTCTTCGGAGTTGGTTTAGGAATAGGCTCCGGAGGTGTCCAATTATTTTTAGTTGTCAACATATTATTCACTACAATTTTAGCTTCATCCGGTGTTCTTTCCCTGAAAACAGAACTAGCACAACTATCCAGGTAATCTCTGGAGGCATCGTTTAGTCCATTATAAAAGATATCAAGTATTTCATTTTTCTTAAGAGGATGATCAGGCAAAGCATTAAGTATTGGAGAAGCCTCCCCCAAGCTTTTGGGAGACTCTCTTCTTCAATTTGCACAAAATTATATATATATATATATCCCTTAAAGCAGCTTGTTTCTTATGAGTAGGAAAATATTTAGCAGAGAAGTAATAAATCATATCCTGGGGACTACGCACACAACCAGGATCAAGAGAATTAAACCATATCTTAGCATCACCCTTTAATGAGAACGGAAATATTTTAAGGATATAAAAGTAACGAGTTCTCTCATCAGTAGTGAACAGGGTGGCTATATCATTTAATTTAGTAAGATGTGCCACAATAGTTTCAGATTCATAGCCATGAAAAGGATCAGATTCAACCAAAGTAATTATACCAGGATCAACAGAGAATTCATAATCCTTATCAGTAACACAGATAGGTGAAGTAGCAAAAGCAGGGTCAGGTTTCATCCTAGCATTTAGAGATTGCTTATTCCATTTAGCTAATAACCTCTTAAGTTCGTATCTATCTTTGCAAGCTAAAATAGCTAAAGAAGCTTCTTTATCAAAAACATAACCCTCGGGAATAAAACGCAAGTCTTCATCATCAATTTCATCAGTATTATCAGATTCAATATTTTTAATCTCTCTAGCCCTAGCAAGTTGTTCATCAAGAAATTCACCAAGTGGCATAGTAGTATCAAGCATAGAAGTAGTTTCATCATAAATATCATGTATAGCAGAAGTGGCATCATCAATAACATGCGACATATCAGAACAAATAGCAGAAGCAGGTTTAGGCGTCGCAAGCTTACTCAAAACAGAAGGTGAATCAAGTGCAGAGCTAGATGGCAGTTCCTTACCTCCCCTCATAGTTGAGGGATAAATCTTGGTTCTTGGATCTTTCAAGTTCTTCATAATGATAAGCACATATAAATCCCAAGTGACTCAAAGAATAGAGCTATGCTCCCCGGCAACGGCGCCAGAAAATACTCTTGATAACCCACAAGTATAGGGGATCGCAACAGATTTCGAGGGTAAAGTATTCAACCCAAATTTATTGATTCGACACAAGGGGAGCCAAAGAATACTCTCAAGTATTAGCAGCTGAGTTGTCAATTCAACCATACCTGGAAACTTAGCATTTGTAGCAAAGTATTTAGTAGCATAGTAATATGATAGTAGTGGTAACGGTAGCAAAAGGTAACAGTAGTAAAAGTAATGTTTTTGGTATTTTGTAGTGATGATAGCAATAACAACGGGAAAGTAAATAAGCAGAGAACAATATATGGAAAGCTCGTAGGCAATGGATCAGTGATGGAGAATTATGCCGGATGCGGTTCATCATGTAACAGTCATAACCTAGGGTGACACAGAGCTAGCTCCAATTCATTGATATAATGCAGGCATGTATTCCGAATATAGTCATACGTGCTTATGGAAAAGAACTTGCATGACATCTTTTGTCCTACCCTCCCGTGGCAGCGGGGTCCTTATGGAAACTAAGGGATATTAAGGCCTCCTTTTAATAGAGTACCGGAACAAAGCATTAACACATAGTGAATACATGAACTCCTCAAACTACGGTCATCACCGGTAAGTATCCCGATTATTGTCACTTCGGGGTTAACGGATCATAACACATAATAGGTGACTATAGACTTGCAAGATAGGATCAAGAACACTCATATATTGATGAAAACATAATAGGTTCAGATCTGAAATCATGGCACTCGGGCCCTAGTGACAAGCATTAAGCATAGCAAAGTCATAGCAACATCAATCTCAGAACATAGTGGATACTAGGGATCAAACCCTAACAAAACTAACTCGATTACATGATAGATCCCATCCAACCCATCACCGTCTAGCAAGCCTACGATGGAATTACTCACGCACGGCGGTGAGCATCATGAAATTGGTGATGGAGGATGGTTGATGATGACGATGGCGACGGATTCCCCTCTCCAGAGCCCCGAACGGACTCCAGATCAGCCATCCCGAGAGGTTTTAGGGCTTGGCGGCGGCTCCGTATCGTAAAACGTGATGAATTCTTCTCTTTGGTTTTTTTCTCCCCGAAACACAATATATAGAGTTGGAGTTGGAGTCGGAGGATCTCCAGGGGGCCCACGAGGTAGGGGGCGCGCCCTAGGGGGCAGGCGCGCCCCCACCCTCGTGGACAGGTGGTGGGCCCCCTGGCCTTCATCTTTTGCAGGTATTTTTTATATTTTCCAAAAATTTGCTCCGTGAAGTTTCAGGTAATTCCGAGAACGTTTGTTTCTGCACATAAATAACACCATGGCAATTCTACCGAAAACAGCGTCAGTCCGGGTTAGTTCCGTTCAAATCATGCAAGTTAGAGTCCAAAACAAGGGCAAAAGTGTTTGGAAAAGTAGATACGACAGAGTCGTATCAATACTTAGTTTAGATCTGATGTAAGTCTTGCGAGTACTTTGGATGAGTACCCACGGTTGCTTTTCCACCTCTTTTCCCCCATACCCGATTGTTGCGACCATATGACGGATCCCAGGAGCCAGCCGACACCACTGATGACTACTACTAGCCCGAGGGTGCCTACTACTACATGACGGTCGCTGACGACCTGGAGTAGTTAGGAGGCTCCCAGGCAGGAGGCCTTGCCTTTTCGATCGTTGTTGCTTTTGTGCTAGCCTTCTTAAGGAAGACTTGTTTAACTTATGTCTGTACTCAGATATTGTTTCTTCCGCTGACTGTTGTGTATTCGAGCTTATCTATTTGAGCCCTCGAGGCCCCTAGCTTGTAATATAAAGCTTGTATTATTTTGATTTGTGTCTAGAGTTGTGTTGTGATATCTTCCCATGAGTCCCTGATCTTGATCAAACACATTTGCGTGTATGATTAGTGTACGATTGAATCGGGGGCATCACACTTTGCACAAAGGAATTCGTGAGAATATAATATTGTTCACATTCAGCTGCATTGAAGTCGGTGAGGCCGGCATTAGCAGCATATTGTCCAAACTCCTGAAGGATTACGGCCCCTTCCATGAACAGGTTATGCGGCCATTCGCATGGCTGTACTTCTGTCATTCTTCGGGTATGGAGATCACTGTCAGATGACTCCCCAATAACTCCCTTGGAGTTCTTCTTGGAAGCAAACTTCCTAAAGATACTCATCTTTTTCCTATGAACAAAATTCTGAAATTTTTAGTCCACAAAATTTTTATCAATAAAACTTCACAAGATTGAAAGCAACTACTCATAAGGAAGCATAGAGGCCATATAAAGCATTCAAACTACTTAGAACTCTAAGAATTCAACATGCAAGCTCATCTACAGCAGCACCAAGAGTAGCTAATTATACAACATACAAACCACTAAAGCAAAAACTAATTGGACAAACGGAGGAGTCACATACCAAGCAACAATCCCTCGAAACAGTTTCGGAAACGGAGCTTCCAGCAAAGAGATCGAAATCTGCGGGTTTGAGAGCAAGAACACGAGAGAGAGCAATGGTGATTTATTTCTAGAGGTAGGTGGTGATGTGGGATGAAGAGATAAGTGAGGGCGCCCACGTGGGGACCACAACCCAGCAGGGTGCGCCTGGGGGTCCTGGTGCGCCCAGGTGAGTTGTGCCCACCTGGTGCACCTCCCTCTGATGTTATTTGCACCAAAAAAAACTTAAATATTTAGAAAAAAATCGTATTAAATTTTCAGAGCATTCTAAGAACTTTTATTTTTGGGTCATTTTTTTATTGCATGGGTAATTTAGAAAACAGAAAAAACTTGGCATTTTATTTTATGTACTCCATCTTTAAAAGTATGTGAATACCAACTATACCTACTGAAATATCTCCAAGTTTTTTAGGTACTCCATCTTTAAAAGTATAATTAGAAAGCATAGTGGAGATTTCAGCTTCCGGTATTTTTCCCTTATTGGTGATGATGTCTTTCATGTACTTTGCATAAGGAGGCATTTTTAAGATATCAGTCAAGCAAGTACGCAAAAAGACCGGCCTCAGCATTTCAGCAAAGCGTTCAAATTCTTCATCATCTTTATTTTTAGCTGACTTAGGTGGAAAGGGCATAGGTTTATGAACCCATGGTTCTCTTTCGTGTTTTCTAGCAACAAAGTCTCTTTTATCATATCTTTTATTCTTGGGTTGTGGGTTCTCAAGATCAACTGTTGGTTCTATCTCAACATCATTGTCTGGTTCTTTATTATTTGTTTGAGTATCTTCTCGAACCTCATCATTATCATTTTCATTATCAGAAGGTGAGTGTTCACTACCAAATTGAGTTTCAGCATCAGAGATAGAAACTTTATTATCATTATCAGGAGGTTTTTCTACTTCAGGTTCACTAGAGTCATGCAAAGTCCTATCATTGTTTTTCTTCTTTTTCTTTTTAGGACTATGTGCATTAGTGTTAACTCTTTGAGAGTCTTGTTCAATTATTTTTGGATGTCCTTCAGGATAAAGTGGTTCCTGAGTCATCCTACCTCCTCTAGTCATTACTCTAACAACATGATCATTGATATTATTATTCATTTCATCAAGCAACTGTCTTTGAGATTTAACAACTTGTTTTAACTGAGTTTGAACCATAGAAGCATGCTTCCCCACACCTCTAACATCATTTGAGATTCTAAATAACAAGTCACTCAAGCGAGCAATCAAGAATTGTATTTCAATGGTTTCATAACATTTGCATTGAAGTGGTCTTGCTTTCTAATGTAATTTTCAAACTCATAAAGGCATTGGCTAGGGTGCATATTGCGAGGATTATCATTATCATTGAATTTCATTAGAGAATTTACCTCTACCACCTTAGGTGGAGGTGGTGTATCAAGGCCATCTATTTCTTCAATAGGAGGTAAATTTTTGACATCCTCGGCTTTAATACCTTTTTCTCTCATAGATTTCTTTGCCTCTTGCATATCTTCAGGACTGAGATATAAGATGCCCCTCTTCTTCGGAGTGGGTTTAAGCGGTAGTTCGGGAAGAGTCCAATCATCATAATTTTTCAATATGTTATTCAATAATTCTTCAGCTTTCCCAATAGTTAGTTCCCTGATAACACAACCAGCACAACTATCTAGGAAATCCCGAGAAGCATCAGTTAGTCCATTATAAAATATATCTAGTATTTCATTTTTCTTAAGAGGATGATCAGGATAAGCATTAAGCAATTGGAGAAGCCTCCCCCAAGCTTGTGGGAGACTCTCTTCTTCAATTTGCACAAAGTTAAATATATCTTGTAAGGCGGCTTGTTTCTTATGAGCAGGAAAATATTTTTCAAAGAAGTAATAGGTCATATCCTAGGGACCACGCACACAACCAGGAGCAAGAGTATTGTACCAAGCTTGAACATCACCCTTTAATGAGAACGGAAATAATTTGATATTATAATAATAGCGAATTTTCTCATCATGAGAAAAAAGGATGGCCATGTCATTCAACTTAGTAAGATGTGCCACAACAGTTTTAGTTTCATAACCATGGAAAGGATCAGATTCAACCAAAGTAATCAACTCTGGTTCGATAGATAATTCACAATCCTTATCGTTAACAAAGATAGGTGAAGTAGCAAACTGAGGATCACATTTCATTTTAGCATAATAATTTTTCTAGATCATCTCTATCCTTACAAGCAAGAATATCTCTAGTTGTCTCCTCATTCATAACATAACCTTCCGGTACCTTAGGTAATTCATATCTAGGAGGGCTAGTCCTAATAGGTGTTTCAATATTTTTAGTTTCAAGCTCTTCATCAGTTTCAACAATTTCATCAGTTTCACCATTCCAAAAGCTTTAGTTCTGGCAAGTTGTTCATCAAGAAATTCACCTAGTGGCATATTATCATCAAGCAAGGTACTATCATCATCCTAAATATTATTCATAGCAGAAGTGGCATCATCAATAACTTGTGACATATCAGGATTAACAACATGTGGTGGTGTTGCAAGTTTACTTATAACAAAAGGTGAACTAAAGCGGAGCTGGATGGTAGTTCCTTACCTCCCCTCGTCTTAGAGGAAAAATTCTTAGTCTTAGCATCCTTCAGATTCTTCATAGTGATAATTTGATAATAATCCCAAGTGACTCAACAAATATAGCTATACTCCCCGGCAACGGCGCCAGAAAATGGTCTTGATAACCCAAAAGTATAGGGGATCGCAACAATTTTCGAGGGTAGAGTATTCAACCCAAATTTATTGATTCGACACATGGGGAGCCAAAGAATATTTGTAAGTATTAGCAGCTGAGTTGTCAATTCAACCACACCTAGAGATTAATTATTTGCAGCAAAGTGATCAGTAGCAAAGTAGTATGATAGTTTTGATAGTAGTCGCAACAACAATAGTAACGGTAACATCGATAGCAGTGATTTTTTAGCAAGTGCAATAGTAACAATAGAAGTAGTAACTTAGCAAGAACAATATGTAGGAAAATGGTAGGCATTGGATCAGCATTTTGTTGGATTTTATTCATCATGTAACAGTTACAACCTAGGGCTATACGACACTAGCTCCAGTTCATAAATATAATGTAGGCACGTATTCTGTAAATAGTCATAGGTGCTTATGGAAAGAACTTACATGACATCTTTTGTCCTACCCTCCCGTGGCAGCGGGGTCCTATTGGAAACTAAGGGATATTAAGGCCTCCTTTTAATAGAGAAGTGGAACAAATCATTAACACATGGTGAATACATGAACTCCTCAAACTATGGTCATCACCGGGAAGTGTCCCGACTATAGTCACTCCGGGGTTGCCGGATCATAGCACGTAGTAGGTGACTATAACTTGCAAGATCGGATCTAGAACATAGATATAATGGTGATAGCATAAATGGTTCAGATCTGAAATCGTGGCTCCCGGGCCCAAAGTGACAAGCATTAAGCATGTCAAAGTCATGGCAACATCAATCTTAGAACATAATGGATACTAGGGATCAAGCCCTAACAAAACTAACTCGATTACATGATGAATCTCATCCAACTCCTCACTAACGAGCGAGCCTACGAAGGAATTACTCACTCCCGGTGGGGAGCATCATCGAATTGACGATGGAGAAGAGTTGCTGATGACGAAGATCAAAGATCCCCCTATCCGGAACCCCGAACGGACATCAGATCTAGCCTCCGGATGAAGAACAGGAGGCGGTGGCGGCTCCGTCTCGTGAAACGGGATAATTCTTTCTGCCTAATTTTTTGTGGAAAAATGTGATTTTATAGTGTCGGTTTCAGGGTCTGCGGGGCCACCAGGTGGGGACAACCCACCTGGGCGCGCCTGGAGGAGGTGGCGTGCCCTTATGGGTTGTGCCCACCCAGGTGCCCCCCTCCGGTGGTTCTCGCCTCCAGAAATTTTTTTTTGTTATAAAAATTCCTCGCAAAGTTTCGTTCCAATCCGAGAACTTTTATTTCTGCACAAAAACAACATCATGGTAGTTCTGCTGAAAACGGCGTCAGTCCGGGTTAGTTTCTTTCAAATCATGCAAATTAGAGTCCAAAACAAGAGGAAAAGCATTAGGAAAAGTAGATACAATGGAGATACTACACCAATATAAATAAAGAATGAGTTCACAACAGTACCAAAAGTGGTGATTTATTTTCTTATACTAATGGAGCTTATGAGATTTTCTGTTGAGTTTTGTGTTGTGAAGTTTTCAAGTTTTAGGTAAGGATTTTATGTACTATTTAGTAAGGAGTGGCAAGAGCCTAAGCTTGGGGATTCCCAAGGCACCCCAAGGTAATATTCAAGGACACCCAAGAGCCTAAGCTTGGGGATACCCCGGAAGGCATCCCCTCTTTCGTCTTCGTCTATCGGTAACTTTACTTGAGGCTATATTTTTATTCATCACATGACATGTGTTTTTCTTGGAGCGTCTTGTATGATATGAGTCTTCGTTTTTTAGTTTACCTACACACCTTTTAAGAGGAACACGCGTGAATCGTGATTTATTAGAATACTCTATGTGCTTCACTTGTATCTTTTGAGCTAGGTAATTTTGCTCTAGTGCTTCACTTATGTATTTTTAGAGCACATCGGTGGTTTTATTTTATAGAAATTGTTGAACTCTCATGCTTCACTTATATTATTTTGAGAGTCTCTAAACAGCATGGTAATTTGCTTTGGTTATAAATTTAGTCCTAATATGATAGGCATCCAAGAGGGATGTAATAAAAACTTTCATATAAAGTGCATTGAATAAAATGAGAAGTTTGATTCTCTATGATTGTTTTGAGATATAGAGATGGCGATATTAGAGTAATGCCAGTGAGTAATTTTGAATTTGATAAATACTTGTGTTAAAGTTTGTGATTCCCGTAGCATGCACGTAAGGTGAACCGTTATGTGATGAAGTCGGAGCATGATTTATTTATTGAGTGTCTTCCTTCTGAGTGGCGGTCGGGGATGAGCGATGGTCTTTTCCTACCAGTCTACCCCCCCAGGAGCATGCGCGTAGTACTTCGTTTCGATAACTAATAGATTTTTGCAATAAGTATGTGAGTTCTTTATGACTAAAGTTGAGTCCATGGATTATACGCACTCTCACCCTTCCACCTTTGCTAGTCTCTCAAGTGTCGCGCACCTTTCACCGGTACCATACACCCACCATATACCTTCCACAAAACAGCCACCATACCTACCTATTATGGCATTTCCATAGCCATTCCGAGATATATTGCCATGCAACTTTCCATAGTTCCATTTATCATGACATGTTCTGTCATTGTCATATTGCTTTGCATGATCATGTAGTTGACATCGTATTTGTGGCAAAGCGACCGTTCATAATTATTTCATACATGTCACTCTTGATTCATTGCACATTCCGGTACACCGCCGAATGCATTCATATAGAGTCATATTTTGTTCTAAGTATCGAGTTGTAATTCTTGAGTTGTAAGTAAATAAAAGTGTGATGATCTTCATTATTAGAGCATTGTCCCATGTGAGGAAAGGATGATGGAGACTATGATTCCCCCACAAGTCAGGATGAGACTCCGGATGAAAAAAAAGAGGCCCAAAAATGGGAGAAGGCCCAAATAAGAGAATGAGAGAAAAGAGGGAAGGGGCAATGCTACTATCCTTTTACTACACTTGTGCTTCAAAGTAGCACTATGATCTTCCTGATAGAGAGTCTCCTATGTTGTCACTTTCATATACTAGTGGGAATTTTTCATTATAGAACTTGGCTTGTATATTCCAATGACGGCCTTCCTCAAATTACCCTAGGTCTTCATGAGCAAGCGAGTTGGATGCACCCCCACTTAGTTTTCTTTTGAGCTTTCATAAACTTATAGCTCTAGTGCATCCGTTGCATGGCAATCCCTACTCACTAACATTCATATCTATTGATGGGCATCTCCATAGCCCGTTGATATGCCTAGTTGATGTGAGACTATCTCCTTCTTTTTGTCTTCTCCACAACCACCAAATTCCATTCCACCTATAGTGTTATGTCCATGGCTCACGCTCATGTATTGCGTGAAAGTTGAAAAAGTTTTGGAACATCAAAAGTATGAAAAAATTGCTTGGCTTGTCATCTGGGTTGTGCACGATTTGAGTATTTTGTGTGATGAAGATGGAGCATAGCGAGACTATATGATTTTGTACGGATAAGATTTCTTTGGCCATGTTATTTTGAGAAGATATAATTGTCTTGTTAGTATGCTTGAAGTATTATTGTTTTTATGTCAATATTAAACTTTTGTTTTGAATCTTATGGATCTGACATTCATGCCAAAATAAAGAGAATTACATGGATAAATATGTTAGGTAGCATTTTACATCAAAATTTGTGTTTTTATCATTTACCTAATTGAGGACGAGCAGGAATTAAGCTTGGGGATGCTTGATATGTCTCCAATGTATCTATAATTTTTTATTGTTCCATGCTATTATATTATCTATTTTGGATGTTTTATATGCATTAATATGCTATTTTATATTATTTTTGGGACTAACTTATTAACCTAGGGTTCAGTGCCAGTTTCTGTTTTTTCCTAGTTTTTGAGTTTCGCAGAAAAGGAATACCAAACGGAATCCAAATGGAATGAAACCTTTGCGATGATTTTTCTTGGACCAGAAGGCATCCAGGAGACTTGGAGATGAAGTTGGAAGAGCCACGAGGTGGCCACAAGGACGGAGGGCGCGCCCAAGGGGGTAGGGCGCGCCCCCACCCTTGTGGGCCCCCCGTGACCCTCCTGACCTAGCTAATTCTTTTGCCTACATATTCACATATATTCCCAACCCATCATAGGCATCCACGAAAACACTTTTCCACCGCCGCAACCTTCTGTACCTATAAGATCCCATCTAGGGACCCTTTCCGGCACCCTGCCGGAGGGGGATTCGATCACAAAGGGCTTCTACATCAACTCTATTGCCCTTCAGATGAAGTGAGAGTAGTTTACCACAGACCTACGGGTCCATAGCTAGTAGCTAGATGGCTTCTTCTCTCTCTTTTATTCTCAATACCATGTTCTCCTCAATGTTCTTGGAGAACTATCCAATGTAATACTCTTTTGCGGTGTCTTTGTCGAGATCCGATGAACTGTGGATTTATGATCAGCTTATCTATGAATATTATTTGAATCTTCTCTGAATTATTTTATGCATGATTTGATATCTTTGTAATTCTCTTCAAACTATCGGTTTCGTTTGGCCAACTAGATTGGTTTTTCTTGCAATGGAAGAAGTGCTTAGCTTTGGGTTCAATCTTGTGGTATCCTTTCCCAGTGACAGTAGGGGCAGAAATGCATGTATTGTATTGTTGCCATTGAGGATAAAAATATGGGGTTTTCATCATATTTCTTGAGTTAATTCCTCTATATCATGTCATCTTACTTAATGCGTTACTCTATTCTTCATGAAGTTAATACTCTAGATGCAGGCAGGAGTCGGTCGATCTGTGGAGTAATAGTAGTAGATGCAGAATCATTTTGGTCTACTTGACATGGACGTGATGCCTATATTCATGATCATTGCCTTAGATATCGTCATAACTTTGCGCTTTTCTATCAATTGCTCGGCAGTAATTTATTCACCCACCGTATTATTTGCTATCTTGAGAGAAGCCTCTAGTGAAACCTATGGCCCCGGGGTCTATTTTCCATCATATAAGTTTGCGATCAACAATATTAGTTTTCAATCTACTATTTTGCAATCTTTTACTTTCTGATCTATAAACCAAAAATACCAATGTAACATCCCAAATTTTCAATTTGGAATGTTATACATTAGATCATCATTGCATATCATGTTTTATTGCATTTTCGCTTGATCCTAGAAATTCTACGCAACTCAAGGACCTACGGGGGGAGTTGGGGATTTCATTATTTTCATATTCGCGTTTTCACGAATTTTGAAAAGAGGATCGTTTGATTTTAATTATTTGCTCTTCGAATATTTCTTTTATATGAATAAAAGAGAGAGGATAAAATGACTTCCTCAAAATAGAGAAATACCTGAGATTTAATATTAAAATCAAATAAGATTTTTAGTCGGAGTTTTATTGCTGTTTTATTTGAATTAGGAAAATATGTGTTTTTCAAAATTGCATATTAGGCCCAAATAAATATTCACCTTGTCCGGCTTATTTTTTGAGGACGGGGAAAATTTATTTCAGGATTTTTGGAGTCCGTTTAGTATTTAATTTCTTTCTTTTTTCTGAACATCGGAATTATTTAAAAGAAGTGAACCGACTCCGGGCCGTACCCGAGCGGGATTCCTCCCGGGGGGGCCTTTATAAGTCGCGCCACCCGAGCCGCCGAAGCCCAGCCCGAGCTGCCGCAGCCCACCGCCGCCTAACCCTAACCCTAGCCCGCCGCCGCCGCCGCCGACGCCGCGCCGCCCCGCCGCGGACCCGCCGCCCTCGCCGGAGCCGCCCACCGCCGCCGCCGCCCTCGCCGGACTTGCCGGAGGTAGCCGCCACCGCCGGTTTTCTTCGGAAAACCGTACGTTTTTTTTCTTTTTTTAGATCCGCGGTTTTTTAAATTTAGATCGGTTTATTTTTTTTCTTCGGTTTAGTTAATTAGCGAACGCCCATTTTTATGTTTGTTTTAATGAACGGGTTTCACCTTTTAGCCACATACGGAAAATGTTCGTTCGTTAGCCTGTTCGTCAGTTTTTCTTTTTCTCGGATTTTCCGCGATTATTTTCGATCGTGATTTCTGATCTGATTTTCGTTTTAGTATAACTTTTCGCTCGTTTACCGGAATCAGGCGATTCAAGCGCCTAGAGTTTTGTCTCGAAACCCTTTTTCCGTTTAATCAACTTAAACAAGTTTTTGCTACAGTAAAATTTGACTTTAGTTCAGATTAGTAATCGGAGCTTGTTTCTTTCGCCATTTGAGTTTTGTCACTTCGTTTGATTTGATTCTTTTTGCAAACCGGAGTTCTTAAGTTGAACTTTCTGGTTAGATATTTTATTTGAGTTTTACCCGTGCCTTTGCTTGATTGCTTATTGTACGCTTGTTTGATTGCGATAGAATACCCGGAGCGCGAAGCGTGCTACATCGAGTCTCTAGGTTTCACGGATCATCAACAAGGCAAGTAACACTTTGATCATAACTCTTTACTACCCATTTTTATTGCATTAGATCAATCCTCAAACACTTGCATGGTTAGGATCTGAATGAATTGTGGGTTGGAAAGTAGTTGATGAGGTAGAACCTATTGCCCTGTTATTATCAAACCCTGGAGAGTTACTTCTACGTTATGCTTATATTGCCATGCTATGCTCGTAGACGTGGATTGGGTTTGAGTGTATTCCATGACAGATTGTGAGATTGTTTACTTAATAGTTCAACTTAAGGTGGCAACTTTAATACACATCTGGGTGGATTGAGGCACCTGGGGAACCTAGTGATCGCCTGTATTTTTTTGGAAATCCCGGGGTACCATGTGATTTTCCTATGGACTGCCACCCAGGCTCAAAGGGATCATAAGATTATTCATACTGGAAACTTTCGTGTGCAGCCACATGCCATTATGGGCTCTGGCATAGTTTATTAAGTCGTGTGAACTCTTACAGTGGTAGACTAGCAGATGTAGGGGATGTAGGTGTACCGGTCTACCCATCGTAAGGTGCTAACGCTTCTGACAGACTGTGTCTCGGTCATCCGTTTCTCAAACACCTTGTAGTGCGAGAAATCCAACGGAGGAGATCGAGTCTTGTGGGGAAAAGTGCACAAACCTCTGCAGAGTGTAAAAACTAATCATGGTTAGCCCTGTCCCCGGTTATGGACGTTTTGAGTATCTAGTTCTTGGATTATCATGTGGATCTCATCACTCTAAATGAAGTTTGTTGGGTTAATGATTACTTTTAATTGCGATTGAGAGGGGGTTTAACTTCTCAATGTTTTCAACCAACTTGGTAGCTAAACAAAATATATTCCTTTGCAGTAGGGAAAAATTGGCTTTTCGCATAACCTATTAACCATACAGCCTCCACCAGCCATATATGCATGTAGTGATAGTTTTACATTGTTCGTTACTCTCTTGTGTTACAATTCCCAGCATATTCCATGTGCCGACCCGTTTCGGGCTGCAACGTATTATGTTGCAGACTTTTTAGACGACGAGTAAGGACCTTAGGTCGTGGTCTTCCACTCAGTGATGCCGTTGGAGTTGATGGACTCACTTTATCTTCCAAGCCTTCCGTTGTTATCGTATTAGATGGCCTTAAGCCTTATTTATTATAATAAGTTCTCTTTTGAGACATTCGATGTAATAAGTGTGTGATTGCTACTCTATTATAAATCCTCAAGTACTGTGCGTGCCAGCATTACCGATCCAGGGATGACACTGATGCACAGAGATCAGACTGTTTGAGGTCTGGTCGCTATAACCAAAAATATTTACTTTAACGTTTATCTATCTCTATCAGATCTCACTTTTGCAAGTAACCGTGAAGGGATTGACAACCCCTTTATCGCGCTGGATGCAAGTTGTTTGATTGTTTGTGCAGGTATTAGGTGATTTGTGTGTTGTATCCTACTGGATTGATACCTTGGTTCTCAAACTAAGGGAAATACTTATCTCTACTTTGTTGCATCACCCTTTCCTCTTCAAGGGAAAAACAAACGCAAGCTCAAGAAGTAGCATATGCCCCTTACGTTTTCGACCAATTTAGCTAAGGGCGTAACGAGAGAACCACTACGATAGTGCCTCCAGCTCGCATGGCAGAGCGGCTCAGTGAAGAAAGCCGAAAACTGACTGTCTTGGCAAGCATAAATTGGTCGACCATCCAAAGATTGCATTAAGGCGACTTGTCATTAGCGATCACTTGTGTTAAACGAAGGGCCACTTCCTTGCATTGGCTGAAGTGGTTAGTGGCATAGACCTCGGCTACCCAAGCCGACCATTTCACACACCCGGGGCTCGTCATCAGCCCCCACAGTCAAGCTCCTACGACTAAGTGAAGGTTATTAAGAAGTAATAGCCTGATTGCCTAGTTCCTATGTGCACAGACTGCCTCCGGGTACCGAGACACGACTAAGGGCCATGACTGCCTAGACGAACACCCTATGTATATTGTACATTGGGGGTACAAGCCGACGACTGGCCACTTTCAGTTCAAATGGTCAAACAGGAGGTATATTAAATAAAACCAGAAACAACATGACGGAATCTAAAGCCACATTCATTAAAACAAAAGGATACTCTTTGTACATCCCACACACTTCGACATTCCGAAGTAGGATCTAAAAATACAAAGTGTCCTTCGAACACATGGCCTTGGCCATCCGGGCCCCTTCCGCTACCTCGGCAAAGAACTGCTCTGCAGTCCGAACCATATCTTCGGGGGGTCTCGCAGCAACAACCTCTCCTTCAATGCGCCAGAAATGCGCCTTCACATAGGGATATGCCCGTTGAGCTCCTTCCAGACACATAGACCATTTCTAGAGGGCCACTCGTAGGACAGCTTCCCGCAGCCGAGCTATTAGGCCGAAGAAGCTGGTAGGGAGTGCCTCTACTGGCCACATATTGATGCAGAGGTCTTGGAGCGTCAGCCTTGCAATGCATAGAAGCTCCACCAACTACTTCATCCAGTGATTCAACAGCTCCAGGCACGGTGGCGCCTGGAATTGATGCTAGAATGCCTTCTCTAGCTCGTCGCCCTCCAGCTCGCCAAAGTGGTGGGCACCGTCCAACGCACTCTTCAAGAAATCCGCAAAGACCTTTGTGTAGTGACACAATGTTGGGGAACGTAGTAATAAATCAAAATACTCCTACGTGTCACCAAGATCAATCTAGGAGAGGCAAGCAACGAGAAAGTGGGAGTGCATCATCATACCCTTGAAGATCACTAAGCACAAGCGTTACAAGAACGTGATTGACGGAGTCGTACTCACGGCGATTCAAATTGCGGAGGATCCGAGCCAAGCGCCGAATGGACGGTGCCTCCGCATTCAACACACGTACAGCCCGGGGACGCCTCCTCCATCTTGATCAAGCAAGGGGAGAGGAGAAGTTGAGGGAGAACTCTGGCAGCACGACGGCGTGGTGATGGAGCTTGTGGTTCTTTGGCACGGCTTCGCCAAGCACTACGGAGGAAGAGGAGGAGTTGGAAGGGGGAGGGTTGTGCCAGGGGAAGGGTGAGGCTGCCCTCCCACCCCCTCACTATTTATAGGGGGAGGGAAGAGGGGGGCGGCCCTCCTAGATGCATCTACAGGGGGCGGCGGCCATGGGGGGAGACTTGCCCCCCAAGCAGGTGGGAGGTGCCCCCACCCCTATGGGTTTCCAACCCTAGGCGCCTTGGGCCCTTGGTGGGGTGCACCAGCCCACTAGGGGGCTGGTTCCCACCCATGTTCAGCCCACTTGATCCTCCGGGGTAGGTGGCCCCACCCGGTGGACCTCCGGACACACTTTGGTGGTCCCGGTACAATACCGATAACACCCGAAACCTTCCGGCGACTGAAACTGGAGTTCCCATATATAAATCTTCACCTCCAGACCATTTCAGAACTCCTCGTGACATCCGAGATCTCATCCGGGACTCTGAACAACTTTTGGTAACCACATACAATTCCCATTACAACTCTAGAGTCACCGAACCTTAAGTGTGTAGACCCTACAGGTTCAGGAACCATGCAGACATGACCGAGACATCTCTCCGGCCAATAAACAATAGCAGGATCTTGATACCCATATTGGTTCCCACATGTTCCATGATGATCTCATCGGATGAACCATGATGTCGGGGATTCAATCAATCCCATATACAAATCCCTTTGTCTACCAGTATGTTACTTGCCCGATATTCGATCATCGGTATCCCCATACCTCGTTCAATCTCGTTACCGGCCAGTGTCTTTACTCGTTCCATAACGCATGATCCTGTGGCTAACTCCTTATTCACATTGATCTCATTATGATGATGCATTACCGAGTGGGCCTAGAGATACCTCTCCATCATACGGAGTGACAAATCCCAGTCTCGATTTGTGCCAACCCAACAGACACTTTTGGAGATACATGTAGCACACCTTTATAATCGCCCAGTTATGTTGTGACGTTTGATACACCCAAAGCACTCCTACGGTATCCGGGAGTTGCACAATCTCATGGTCTAAGGAAATGATACTTGACATTAGAAAAGCTCTAGGAAACTAACTACACGATCTTGTGCTATGCTTAGGGTTCGGTCTTGTCCATCACATCATTTTCCTAATGATGTGATCCCATTATCAATGACATCCAATGTGCATGGTTAGGAAACCATAACCATCTATCGATCAATGAGCTAGTCAACTAGAGGCTCACTAGGGACATGTTGTGGTCTATGTATTCACACATGTATTACGGTTTCCGGTTAATACAATTATAGCATGAACAATAGACAATTATCATGAACAAGTAAATACAATAATAACCATTTTATTATTGCCTCTAGGGCATATTTCCAGCAATCTCCCACTTGCACTAGATTCAATAATCTAGTTACATTGTGATGAGTCGAACACCCATAGAGGTTTAATCAACGGATCTGCGACATTCAGATCCGTATGTACTTTATAAATATCTATGTCTCCATCTTGAATATATTCATGAATGGAGTTGAAGTGGCGCTTGATGTGCTTGGTCTTCTTGTGAAACCTGGGCTCCTTGGCAATGGCAATAGCTCCAGTGTTGTCACAGAAGAGAGTCATCGGTCCCAACGCATTGGGAATCACTTCCTGGTCGGTGATAAACTCCTGCATCCAGACTCCTTCCTGCGCTGTGATACGTCTCCAACATATCTATATTTTTTTATTGTTACATGCTATTATATTATCCATCTTGGATGTTTTATATGCATACCAAACGGAGTCCAATTGGCGTGCCAATTTTTGATGATTTTTATGGACCAAAGGAAGCCCCCGAAGTAAAAGAGTTGGGCCAAAAGAGTCCCGAGCCGTCCACGAGGGTGGAGGGCGGGCCCTACCCCCTGGGCGCATCCCCCTATCTTATGGACGACTCGAAGACCCCCCTGACGTGAGACCTACGCCAAAAATTCCTATAAATACAGAAACCTCTAGAAAATAACCTAGATTTGGAGTTCCGCCACCGCAAGCCTCTGTAGCCACCAAAAACTAATCGGGACCGTGTTCCGGCACCCTACCGGAGGGGGGAATCATCACCGGTGGCCATCTTCATCATCCCGGCGCTCTCCATGACGAGGAGGGAGTAGTTCACCCTCGGGGCCAAGGGTATGTACCAGTAGCTATGTGTTTGATCTCTCTCTCTCTCTCGTGTTGTTGATATGGCACGATCTTGATGTACCGCGAGCTTTGCTACTATAGTTGGATCTTATGATGTTTCTCCCCCTCTATCTCCTTGTGATGAATTGGGTTTTCCCTTTGAAGTTATCTTATCGGATTGAGTGTTAAGGATTTGAGAACACTTGATGTATGTCTTGCATGTGCTTATTTGTGGTGACAATGGGATATCCATGTGATCCACTTGATGTATGTTTTGGTGATCAACTTGCGAGTTCTGTGACCTTGTGAAATTATGCATAGGGGTTGGAACGCGTTTTCGTCTTGACTCTCCGGTAAAAACTTTGGGGCACTCTTTGAAGTTCTTTGTGTTGGTTGAATAGATGAATCTGAGATTGTGTGATGCATATCGTATAATCATACCCACGGATACTTGAGCTGACATTGGAGTATCTAGGTGACATTAGGGTTTTGGTTGATTTGTGTCTTACTACGAACTCTAGGGCTGTTTGTGACACTTATAGGAATAGCCCAATGGATTGATCGGAAAGAATAACTTTGAGGTGGTTTCGTACCCTACAATAATCTCTTCATTTGTTCTCCGCTATTAGTGACTTTGGAGTGACTCTTTGTTGCATGCTGAGGGATTGTTATATGATTCAATTATGTTATTATTGTTGAGAGAACTTGCACTAGTGAAAGTATGAACCCTGGGCCTTGTTTCAAAGCATTGCAATACCGTTTGTGCTCACTTTTATCATTAGTTACCTTGCTGTTTTTATATTTTCAGATTACAAAAACCTATGTCTACCATCCATATTGCACTTGTATCACCATCTCTTCGCCGAACTAGTGCACCTATACAATTTACCATTGTATTGGGTGTGTTGGGGACACAAGAGACTCTTTGTTATTTGGTTGCAGGGTTTTTTGAGAGAGACCATCTTCATCCTACGCCTCCCACGGATTGATAAACCTTAGGTCATCCACTTGAGGGAAATTTGCTACTGTCCTACAAACCTCTACACTTGGAGGCCCAACAACATATACAACAAGAAGGTTGTGTAGTAGACATCACGCTGCATCCGGAGCAGCTATGTACTCTGGTTCACATGAGATCCCGCCACGACGCTTTGCTTGCAACTGCACCAGCTTACTGCCCTACCATTAAAAATATACACGTATCCAGTTTGTGACTTGGAGTCATCCAGATCTGTGTCAAAGCTAGCATCGACGTAACCCTTTACGACGAGCTCTTCGGCACCTCCATAAACGAGAAATATATCCTTAGTCCTTTTCAGGTACTTTAGGATATTCTTGATTGTTGTCCAGTGTTCCATTCCGAGATCACTTTGGTACCTCCCTACCAAACTTATGGCAAGGTTCACATCAGGTCTGGTACACAGCATGGCATACATAATAGAGCCTATGGCTGAGGCATAGGGATGACACTCATCTTTTCTCTATCTTCTGCCGAGGTCGAGCATTGAGCTGTGCACAATCTCACACCTTGCAATACAGGCAAGAACCCCATCTTGGACTGATCCATATTGAACTTCTTCAATATCTTGTCAAGGTATGTGCTTGGTGAAAGACCAATGAGGCATCTTGATCTATCTCTATAGATCTTGATGCCTAATATGTAAGCAGCTTCTCCAAGGTCCTTCATTGAAAAACACTTATTCAAGTAGGCCTTTATGCTTTCCAAAAGTTCTATATCATTTCCCATCAATAGCATGTCATCCACATATAATATGAGAAATGCTATAGAGCTCCCACTCACTTTCTTGTAAATACAGGTGTCAGTGTCAAAACCGGCGGATCTCGGGTAGGGGGTCCTGAACTGTGCGTCTAAGGCGAATGGTAACAGGAGGCAGGGGACACGATGTTTATCCAGGTTCGGGCCCTCTTGATGGAGGTAAAACCCTACGTCCTGCTTGATTTATTCTTGATGATATGGGTATTACAAGAGTTGATCTACCACGAGATCGGAGAGGCTAAACCCTAGAAGCTAGCCTATGGTATGATTGTTGTTGTCATACGGACTAAACCCTCCGGTTTATATAGACAGCGAAGAGGGTTAGGGTTACACAAGGTCGGTTACAAAGGAGGAAATATCCATATCCGTATTTCCTAGCTTGCCTTCCACGCCAAGCAGAGTCCCATCTGGACACGAGACGAAGTCTTCAATCTTGTATCTTCATAGTCCAACAGTCCGGCCAAAGGACATAGTCCGGCTATCCGGAGACCCCCTAATCCAGGACTCCCTTAGTAGCCCCTGAACCAGGCTTCAATGACGATGAGTCCGGCGCGCAGTGTTGTCTTCGGCATTGCAAGGCGGGTTCCTCCTCCGAACACATCACAGAAGAGTTTGAATACTAGGATAGTGTCCGACCCTGCAAAATAAATTCCACATTCCACCGTATAGAGAATAATATTTCCACAAATCTTAATCTGCTGACACGCTTTGGCAACATGACATCAGGCCATGGCTCAGTGATTATTCGAACCGTTTTTCTTCAACCAGCTCCACACATAACGCGAGGTGGTTTCTTGACACGTCTTGTCAAAGAAGAGATCATGTTCCCCTAATTACGGGATTCTCATCAATACGGTCGTGGGTAACCCAACCGTGCCTAGGACTCCTAGATTTTAGGCAAGTCCCAAACGGCCACTAGGAGGACGCTTGATATTCACCCTCTTTATAAAGGGACAAGGCTTTTACTTTTCCCCCTCCCGTGCTCAATCGAATCCTTCCCCCGCCTCGAGTTCTAACACCCAAAGCCTAGGTCAGGTGCTTCGGACCTTCAATCATGTCCGGATCTAGCCTTCAAGGCTGGTGGATGCCCTCCTCCGTTACGGAAGAGGATATCAAGAAGTTGAGGGAGGCCAGATACCTGACCGCCGAGGTTTCGCATCGGCTGTCTGCCCGAGGGCATGTCGTCCCTACTCCCGAACCCAACGAGAACATTCTGTTCATCTCCCACTTCCTCCGAGGTCTAGGCCTCACTCTGGATCCCTTCGTTAGGGGTTTGATGTTCTATTACGGGCTAGATTTCCATGATCTAGCCTCGGACTCCTTTCTCCACATCTCGGCATTTATTGTCGTATGTGAGGCCTTCCTCCACATTACCCCTCCCTTCGTCCTGTGGCTCAAGACCTTTGACATGAAGCCGAAGATGGTCGAGGGGCAGCATGTAGCGTGAGGAGGCGCATTAATAAGCAAGATTGCTGGAGCTCCATGGCCAAAGGGTTCCTTTCCAGAGGTGTCCGGATTATGGCAACGGGAGTGGTTTTACATCACAGCTCCCAGAAGTGCCAAGTGGCTGGCTTCCCCTGCTTTCCGCTCGGGCCCTGCACCACAACTGATGTCATGGATTAGCAGAGGGCTGAGCTGGGGTCCAGCCAAGGACGTGCCTGTATTGCAGAGCCGTATTCAAGATCTCTTCGAAGGAGATTTCAGTCTGGTTACGATGGTGCAAGTCATGCTGGTTCGTCGAGTCCAGCCTTGCAAACGCCGGCCCCTCCGCATGTGGGAGTTCAACCCAGAAGGACCGCGCACTATTCAGAATTTCCTCGGCCTGACGCACGAGGAGATGTATAAATCATTCTTTGGACCCCAAATAGAGTGTCGGGATACTACTGAGGACGTGGGCCTGAGCAGCAACCGCACCGCCGACCAAGTAAGTAATCCTCTAGCCGAACATACCATCTTTCATTTATCATGATGTCATTCTGAGAAATCGCTCTTTGACCAGGAATGGTTAACAAAGGCGAAGATGATTCGGTGTTCGGCCCCCCTTCCTGAGGGTTTGGACAATCCGGTACTGGAAAATATGCTCGAGCTAGCACCTTGTCCGGAGCCCTCAAAGGAAGATAGAGGGGGGAACAATGAGGGCGAAAGAGGGGCCCCATCGCTACCAATCCCAACCGAGGGAATAAGCGCCTCCATGAAGGAGGATAACCAAGGGGAGGAATCTGACCTTCTCTCGCTACGGGGAAGGAAGAGGACTGCCTCTGAAGATCCGGAAACCAAGGCTTCCAAATGGGAGAAGAAGTCTCCGCCAGAGGGTCCTGCCTCGGAGGGCGCCTTTGCCGAACAAAGTCCGCACGGGGATCAGCCCTCTAACGAGTCGTAAGTGATCAAAAAATACTTAATAGTAAAGATATTACTTCCGAGGAAAATGACCGAAGCGTTTGTCTCGCAGTTCGGATCTTAGCCCTTCTCAACAGAGCTCGTCTTCAGGGGATCTTCTTCCAGAGATTATGGAGAGCGAAACGCCTCCCCCGGACTCCCTGCTCAAGAGGCGGGCGACCTTGAAGTGTCGTCAAGGAGGGCCTCCCCGGGTCCGGTGAGGCCATAAGATAATCCTATGGTCACCCGAAGTCCCCAGTATCCGGCTCTTGAAGAGGGTGAACAAAAGAGTCCGACGCTATCTGGTATGCAGTTGGACGCACTGAGGGATCTGTTAAAGCGAGCGACCATCTCGGAAGAACACCGTACGTTGATGGATACGGTGATGGAAAGGATTTCGTCCACCGAAAGCGGGTTGCATGACGCCTTTATGAGTCTACTGATGGGCTTTGAGGTACGTAAAATGATGTACATTTGTGATAGTACCGCGCATTTTTAGGTGTGCTCTGTGTAGATAGTAGCCCCTGAGACTCTGGTTGTCGCCGAGGATGGCGGCAAACAGAGGATCGTAGTCCCAAGTAATAACCATACCGTTTTATGTGCAGGTGGTGGAAGCTCCGGTGGCTAGCCGGACTAATGAGTTTGCCGAACTAAAGTAGCAACTAGATGCGGCAGATGCCGACATCGAGCTTGTTAACAAGCGGCTTGACGAGGCACAGGGTAAGTAATGTTTTCCGGTGAATGTCACATAGTAAGGGCAGCGTGATGCCAGTATCTTTAATATGTTGTGACTGCAGACGGAGCTACCACCGTGGAGACCCTTCGGGCGGAGCTTGCCCGAGCCAAAGAACAAACAAGGATTAGTAATGCGGCCGCTTTAAAGGCGGCCGAAGAGTTAAGAGCCAAAAAGGCTGCACATTGCGAGATCAAAGATAAAATGGCCAAGATGGCTGTAAAGTTAAAAGATACTGCCGACCGTTGCCAGTTCCTCGAAGAAGAAAACCGGGTGAGGGCGACGGACCTTGCGAAGGCCACAATGGCGACCAAGGACACCCGCTCTGCCATGAGAGCGAAGAAGGAGGAACTGCGTGAAGCCGGGGATTTTGCAGCTGGGAAGCCCTTTATGCTGCGAAGGAAGTTCGAAGATCCGCGGTATGCCCCTCTGGATCGGCTGTGGAGTTCGGCAGACGCATATATGGAGTTGGCGGCGAGCGCTGTCAATGCGGCCGAATACTTCCGAGATCAAACAGATCGTGAAGTGGACAAGCTGTTCTGGTCGCAGATTAACGTTCTAGAGTGTCCGCTTCCATTGACTGATTAGCTAGCTGAATGGGCCGAACTCAATAGGTTGTCCGGACTCGCCATGAGGTCTGTCATGGATCAGCTGTGGCCGGAAAGGCCAAAGCCGAACAACTATTTTAGCCTGGGGCAGCAGTTCCTTGGTGCGGTGCCACGCATCAATGCGATGAAGAGGTCGGCGTGCATAGAGGGCTCGCGGATGGCCCTTGCCCGTGTCAAAGCATACTGGGCGGAGATGGATGCTACCACTGTTGCGGCGCAGGGTTAGGCCATAGGCCGAGTGGCTGCCGAGCACTATTTTGAAGTTCTTGAGGGTGCTCGTTTGATAGAGGCCCAGTGCTTGAACAATATTATGTTTGAGTGACATGTATTCCCATTGTAAAAACAATGTTTTTATTAAATTTATCAAGGCTGTATTTATACTTTTGCCCGAAAGTAATATGATGCCTTCTATGCGGCCGTTTACGTATATATATGTATATCCTGAAAGATTGCAGTCGTCGGCTTCAACCCCCACGCATATAATGCGGGGGTGTTCGCAGAAGATGCGTGTTCACACTTAATCCAATGTCTTGGTCCTATTAAGGAGGTGATAGCGCAGCGAACTAGGCAACCGGACTATAATGCTTTAACACTTTCACTTAGCCAGAGGAGTTTGACAGTGGGGCTACTATATAGCCCCTGGTGGCTCCGCACTCACTCGAATTCGGGGTGCGTACATGCCTGGCCGGGAAACGTCCTTTGTTAAGGCGGAGGAATTCTAAGATTCCGATAGGTCATCGAGTGGTTGACCAGTCTCACGCTATATCATGAAAATCAGTTTTCGGCTTTCTCTACTGAGGTGCTCGTCCGGATGAACCAGGGCACAATCGCAGTAGTTCTCCTGGTGCCGCCTTAGCCAATAGAGCAGAACATAAGGCAGCAAAACACAGGAGCCGGGCAAACCCAACATTTTACCAAAGACATGATTCGGAGCTGATGCATATAAGGGCAAACTCGCGACGCGGAACACTCCCTAAGGTGTTCAGTCTTTATTGTGGGCCTAAACAGTGCCCTTTGTAAGAAGCCCCTGGTGTCCAGGTACGTGCATTATTCTCACGTGGCCACATGCCAAGACATCAGCATCCTTCTCAATTGTACTGAGAATCCGAGGGATGTGTATCAACAAGAGACAGTAAAAAAGGTTGACACAGGGTCTTAATCTAAAAAGAATCCTTGGAACGGGTCCCTGCTGCACGTCTGTGCATGTGTCTCCGTTGTGTCGTATCCTAGACGGGTGTAGCACAATGGTCATCTGTAAAAGAGAGGAACTTAGGTGAAAAGTTGTCATGCAAAAAGGTAGGTTTAAAGAAACCATGTTCAATTCAAGATGAGTAAAAATTGCCATTTGTCTGCGCGCGTTGAGCCCCTTGTATTTGTAATAGGGGTGTGGCCATCAAACCTGTATGAATTAAATATAGCTGCGCTGGACTCGTATAACCATGTTCGTGGTCTTGACGACCTATCGAATGCTTTAGTTGGTGAGGCCGTTTTAGTGTGCGGCTGCCAAGGCCGCCGCACTCTCTTCGGCACGCAGGGTTCGCTCAATATTTCCATTTACTGTAATGATGCCACGTGGACTGGGCATCTTAAGAGTGAGGGAAGCGTAATGCGGTATTGCATTAAAGCGAGTGAAAGCTTCGCGTCCAAGTAGTGCTTGATAGCCACTTTGGAATGGCGCAATGTGGAAGGTTAAATTTTCGCTACGGAAGTTATCGGGGAAGTCGAATATAACCTCTAGTAGCAGGGAGCCCGTGCAATGAGCCCCTGGGCCTGGCGTTACAACTTTAAAGGTAGTATTGCTGTGGCAAATTTTCGTTGGGTCTATCCCCATTTTGCGGGCTGTGTCCTGATATATCAGGTTTAGACTGCTGCCACCGTCCATCGGGACTCGTGTGAAGTGCTATCCGTCAATTGTTGGATCTAATACCAAGGCAGCCCATCCTGCGTGTCGGATACTTGCCGAGTAATCCTGTTGGTCGAAGGTGATCGGTTGAGACGGCCAGTGGCAGAACTCCGCGGTGATAGGCCCTTGGGCATATTTATCTGGGAGTGCCGCTTTGTTTCTCCCCTTTATCACGTGTAACACGTTTACTGTTTTGACTTCTGGTGGAAATTTCTTCTGTTCCCCAGTGCTTTGCTTGCGAGGCTCATCCTCGTCTTCGCTTGGTGTATCCTGCCCCTTGTGTTCGGCGTTGAGCTTGCCGGACTGCTTGAAGACCCAACATTCTCTGTGGGTATGATTTGCAGGTTTATCGGGGGTCCTATGGATCTGACCTATTTGGTCCAGAATTTTGTTTAGGCTGGACAGTTCATCTCTGGCGCCTTTAGAGGACGGCTTTTGCTGACCTGTCCGAGAGCTTCTAAATCCGGCGTTTACCGCCGTGCTCTTCGGGATGTCTTCTTTATTCCGGCGCTTATTATTTTTGTTGCGTCGTGATTTCCCGTTTCCATCTCTAACTTTGGATGTACTCGGGTCGCTGGTGCTGCATCGGGCTAGCCAGCTATCCTCGCCCACGCAAAAGCGGGTCATGAGGCTTGTTAATGCTGCCATTGTTCTCGGCTTTTCTTGGCCGAGGTGTCTGGCAAGCCATTCGTCTTGGACGCTGTGCTTAAAAGCTGCCAAGGTTTCGGCGTCCGGACAGTCGACTATTTGGTTCTTTTTAGTAAGAAACGTGTTCCAAAGCTTTCGGGCTGACTCTCCGGGCTGTTGAGTTATATGACTCAAATCGTCCGCATCCGGAGGTCGGACATAAGTCCCTTGTAAATTTGCCCGAAAAGTGTCTTAGAGCTCTTCCCAGCTTCCAATGGAGCTTTCGGGGAGGCTTTTAAGCCGGTGCCGAGCTGGCCCTTTTAGCTTGAGGGGTAAGTACTTGATGGCATGGAGATCATCTCCTCGAGCCATATGGATATGGAGGATATAGTCCTCAATCCAGACCCCCCGGGTCTGTTGTTCCGTCGTATGCCTCTATGTGTACGGGTTTGAATCCCTCTGGAAATTCGTGGTACATCACTTCGTCAGTGAAACATAGGGGGTGTGCGGCACCCCTGTATCTGGGTGTATCGTGATGTTCAGATGTTTGTTGTGTTGCATCGTATGCTGGAGCGCGCTTGCGTGGTCCATAGATGGATCTGGTTGTGCCATCCTTTTGATGCGAGCCCTCGCGTGGATCGCGTATTGGCTTATGTGCGGCGTTGTTTGTCGCTCTATGTTGGCCGTGAGGTCGACTATCCGGCCAGATGGCTGTTTTATTTTTTGGTTGCGGGGGATCTAAGGCCTCCTCATGGAATTCAGGTAGCAACTTCCACTTCGGGTAGCTCTTGCTTTGGCGATTACCACCGTACTTCGCTGCTGTGTTGAGTACTTTACTCCATCTGATTCTGAGTGTGTCTTGCGCAGCCTTGAGCCTTTGCGTTTGCTTTTTTAGACTCCTCGCGGTGGCAACAAGCCTTTGATGGGCATTCTGTTGCTCCGGGTGTCTGTCTGGTGTGATGTTGTCCGGACTATTATCTTTGACAAAGTCGGGTTGTTCGGTTTGATTCTCCGTGTTGCCGTGGTCCGGCGATGGTTCACCCTGCTCTAACGCTGGGTCTATATGATCATTGTTTCTGCCGAGGCGGGATTTGGAGCGGCGCTTACGCTGCCGCTTTGACTGCTTCTCGAGGGGACAACCCTTCATTGCGTCCTTCCGTTCCTCGTCGTCGTTTTCTCTTGGTGTGTCCACCATGTATACGTCATGTGATGAAGTGGGAGCCCAATGCCCTGTGGGCAGTGGTTCCTGTTCGTCTCCTGCATCATCGTCCATACCGTCAGTGTCTTCAGAGTCGAAGTCGAGCATGTCGGTTAAGTCATCGACAGTGGCTACTAAGTGGGTGGTGGATGGGCGGCGAAGTTCTTCGTCATCCGCATCCCGATCTTGCCGGACATAGTTCGGCTAGGATCCTCCTGACAAGGAGAGAGACCTTAATGAGTTCAGTATGTCGCCGAAGGGCGAGTGCTGAAAAATATCCATGGAGGTAAACTCCATGATCAGCGCCCAATCGGATTCGATAGGAACGGGCGCAAGCGGTTCGGAGTCCGTGGCCGGAGAAGGATCCGGCAGTTTAGCAACATGGCTCTCGTGAAGGGTAAGGTCGATCCTCGGCTCGATCGCCGCTGGGAGTGCGGCCTCCGTGGTGGGGTCTATCCCTCCATCCTCAGATGGCGCGATAGGCTCCGAATTGAGGGTTGGAGCACTTGTCAGTGCGATCTCCTGAACATTGTCCGACGGCAGAGCTAAATCATGCTCATCAAGAACGTGCGGCGCACTCGGCAGGGACTCGAATCCGTCGAAGATCAAGTCTCCGCGGACATCGGCCGTGTAGTTTAAGTTTCCAAATCTGACCTGATGGCCAGGGGCATAATTTTTGATCTGCTCTAGATGGTCAAGCGAGTTGGCCCGCAGTGCGAAGCCGCTGAATACAAAGATTTGTCCGGGGAGAAAAGTCTCACCCTGGACTGTAGCGCTACCGATGATGAAAGGAGCCATCAAGCCTAACGGTGATGACACAGAGGAACTCTCAATGAAAGCACCAATGTCGGTGTCAAAACCGGCGGATCTCGGGTAGGGGGTCCCGAACTGTGCATCTAAGGCGGATGGTAACCGAAGGCAGGGGACACGATGTTTTACCCAGGTTCGGGCCCTCTTGATGGAGGTAAAACCCTACGTCCTGCTTGATTTATTCTTGATGATCTGGGTATTACAAGAGTTGATCTACCACGAGATCGGAGAGGCTAAACCCTAGAAGCTAGCCTATGGTATGATTGTTGTTGTCCTACGGACTAAACCCTCCGGTTTATATAGACACCGGAGAGGGTTAGGGTTACACAAGGTCGGTTACAAAGGAGGAAATATCCATATCCGTATTGCCTAGCTTGCCTTCCACGCCAAGTAGAGTCCCATCCGGACACGAGATGAAGTCTTCAATCTTGTATCTTCATAGTCCAACAGTCCGGCCAAAGTACATAGTTCGGCTGTCCGGAGACCCCCTAATCCAGGACTCCCTCAACAGGCTTCTCCATAAGTCTGTATAAACCCAAACACTTTGATCATTTCATCAAAGCGAATGTTCCAACTCCGAGATGCTTGCACCAGCCCATAGATGGAGTGCTGGAGCTTGCATACCTTGTTAGTATTCTTAGGATCGACAAAACCTTCCAGCAGCATCATATACAATTCTTCCTTAAAGAAACCGTTAAGGAATGTAGTTTTGACGTCCATTTGCCATATCTCATAATCATATAATGCCGCAATTGCTAACATGATTCGGACGGACTTCCGCTTCGCTACAGGTGAGAAGGTCTCATTGTGGTCAACTCCTTGAACTTGTCGATAACCCTTAGCGACAAGCCGAGCCTTACAGACGGTCGCATTACCATCCGCGTCAGTCTTCTTCTTAAAGATCCACTTATTCTCTATAGCATGCCAATCATCGGGCAAGTCCACCAAAGTCCATACTTCATTCTCATACATGGATCCTATCTCGGATTTCATAGCTTCAAGCCAATTGCTGGAATATGGGCCTACCATTGCTTCTTCATAGTTCGAAGGTTCACCGCTGTCTAACAACATGATTTCTAGGACAGGGTTGCCGTACCACTCTGGTGCGGAACGTGTCTCATGGACCTACGAAGTTCAGTAGCAACTTGATCCTAAGTTTCATGATCATCATCATTAATGTCCTCTCTAGTCGGTGCAGGCACCACAAAAACATTTTCTTGTGTTGCGCTACACTCCGGTTCAAGAGGGGGTAACTCATCAAGTTCTACTTTCCTCCAACTTACTTCTTTTGAGAGAAACTCTTTCTCCAGAAAGGATCCATTCTTGGCAACAAAGATCTTGCCTTCGGATCTGAGGTAGATGGTATACCCAATAGTTTACTTAGGGTATCCTATGAAGACGCACTTTTTTGATCTGGGTTCGAGCTTTTTAGGTTGAAGTTTCTTGACATAAGCATCGCATCCCCAAACTTTTGGAAACGACAGCTTAGGTTTCTTCCCAAACCATAATTCATACATCGTCGTCTCAATGGATTTAGATAGTGCCCTATTTAAAGTGAATGCGACAGTCTCTAAAGCATAACCGCAAAATGATAGCGGTAGATCAGTAAGAGACATCATAGATCGCACCATATCCAATAGAGTGTGATTACGACGTTCGGACACACCATTATGCCGAGGTGTTCCAGGCGGCATGAGTTGTGAAACAATTCCACATTTCCTTAAGTGCGTGCCAAACTCGTGACTCAAATATTCTCCTCCATGATCTGATCGTAAGAACTTTATTTTCCTGTCACGTTGATTCTCTACCTTGCTCTGAAATTCCTAGAACTTTTCAAAGGTCTCAGACTTGTGTTTCATTAGGTAGAGATACCCATATCTACTTAAGTCATCAGTGAGGGTGAGAACATAACGACAAACACCGCGAGCCTCAACGCTCATTGGACCGCATACATCAGTATGTATTATTTCCAACAAGTTGCTTGCTCGCTCCATTGTTCCGGAGAATGGAATCTTGGTCATTTTGCCCATGAGGCATGGTTCGCACATGTCAAATGATTCATAATCAAGAGACTACAAAAGTCCATCTGCATGGAGTTTATTCATGCGTTTGACACCAATATGACCAAGGCGGCAGTGCCACAAGTATGTGGTACTATCATTATCAACCTTGCATCTCTTGGCATTCACACTATGAATATGTGTAACATCACATTCGAGATTCAATAAAAATAAACCATTGACTAGCGGGGCATGACCATAAAACATATCTCTCATATAAATAGAACAACCATTATTCTCGGATTTAAATGAGTAGCCATCTCGCATCAAATAAGATCCTGATACAATGTTCATGCCCAAAGCTGGTACCAAATAACAATTATTGTGGTTTAAAACTAATCCCGAAGGTAGATGTAGAGGTAGCGTGCCGACGGCGATCACATTGACCTTGGAGCCATTCCCGACACGCATCGTCACCTCGTCCTTCGCCAGTCTCCGCTTATTTCGCAACTCCTGTTTTGAGTTACAAATGTGAGCATCCGCACCGGTATCAAATGCCCAGTAGCTACTACGAGCGCTGGTAAGGTACACATCAATAACATGTATATCATATATACCTTTGGCATTGCCGCCCTTCTTATCTGCTAAGTACTTGGGGCAGTTCCGCTTCCAGTGACCATTTCCCTTGCAATAAAAGCACTCGGTCTCGAGCTTGGGTCCATTCTTTGGCTTCTTCCCGGCAACTGATTTACCGGGCGCGGCGACTACCTTGTCGTCCTTCTTGAAGTTCTTCTTACCCTTGCCTTTCTTGAAACTAGTGGTCTTATTCGCCATCAACACTTGATGTTCCTTTTTGATCTCCACCTCCGCTGATTTTAGCATTAAATATAACTCAGGAATGGACTTCTCCATCCCTTTCATATTGTAGTTCATCACAAAGCTCTTGTAGCTAGGTGGAAGCGAATGGAGGATTCTGTCAATGACCGAGTCATCTGGAAGATTAACTCCCAGCTGAGACAAGCGGTTGTGCAACCCAGACATTTTGAGTATATGCTCGCTGACAGAACTGTTTTCCTCCATCTTACAACTGTAGAACTTGTCGGAGACTTCATATCTCTCGACCCGGGCATGAGCTTGGAAAACCATTTTTAGCTCCTAGAACATCTCATATGCTCTGTGTTGCTCATAACGCTTTTGGAGCCCCGATGCTAAGCTGTAAAGCATGCCGCACTGAACCAGGGAGTAATCATCACTACGTGACTGCCAGGCATTCATAACATCTTGAGTTGCTGGGAAAATGGGTGCGTCACCTAGTGGTGCTCCAAGGGCATATGCTTTCTTGGCAGCTATGAGGATGATCCTCAAGTTACGGACCCAGTCCGTATAGTTGCTTCCATCGTCTTTCATGTTGGTTTTCTCTAGGAATGCGTTGAAGTTGAGGGAAACATTAGCGTGGGCCATTGGACCTACAGGATAGATTGTAAAGACAACTTTAGACTAAGTTCATGATAATTAAGTTCATTTAATCAAATTATTTAATGAACTCCCACTCAGATAGACATCCCTCTAGTCATCTAAGTGATACATGATCCGAATCGACTAGGCCATGTCTGATCATCACGTGAGACGGACTAGTCATCAACGGTGAACATCTCCATGTTGATCGCATCTACCATATGACTCATGTTCGACCTTTCGGTCTCTCGTGTTCCGAGGCCATGTTTGTACATGCTAGGCTCGTCAAGTCAACCTAAGTGTTTCGCATGTGTAAATCTGGCTTACACTCGTTGTATGCGAACGTTAGAATCTATCACACCCGATCATCACGTGGTGCTTCAAAACAACGAACCTTCGCAATGGTGCACATTTAGGGGGAACAAATTTCTTGAAATTTTAGTGAGGGATCATCTTATTTATGCTACCATCGTTCTAAGCAAACAAGATGTAAACATGATAAACATCACATGCAAATCATAAAGTGACATGATATGGCCAATATCATCTTGCGCTTTTGATCTCCAACTTCAAGGCACGGAATGATCACCATCATCACTGGCATGATGCCATGATCTCCATCATCGTGACTTCATGAGGTTGTCTCGCCAACTATTACTTCTACTACTATGGCTAACGGTTAGCAATAAAGTAAAGTAATTACATGGTGTTTATATATTGACTCGTAGGTCATACAATAAATTAATACAACTCCTATGGCTCCTGCCGGTTGTCATACTCATCGACATGCAAGTCGTGATTCCTATTACAAGAACATGATCAATCTCATACATCACATATATAATTCATCACATCCTTTTGGCTATATCACATCACATAACATACCCTGCAAAAACAAGTTAGACGTCCTCTAATTGTTGTTGCATGTTTTACGTGGCTGCTATGGGTTTCTAGCAAGAACGTTTCTTACCTATGCAAAAGCAACAACGGTGATATTCCAATTGCTATTTACCCTTCATAAGGACCCTCTTCATCGAATCCGATCCGACTAAAGTGGGAGAGACAGAGACCCGCTAGCCACCTTATGCATCAAGTGCATGTCAGTCAGTGGAACCTGTCTCACGTAAGCGTACATGTAAGGTCGGTCCGGGCCGGTTCATCCCACAATGCCGCTGAATCAAGATAATACTAGTAACGGTAACCAAATTGACCAAATCATCACCCACAACTACTTTGTGTTCTACTCATGCATAGAATCAACGCATAGACCTAGCTCATGATGCCACCGTTGGGGAACGTAGAAATAATTCAAAAATTTCCTACCTGTCACCAAGATCAATCTAGGAGATGCTAGCAACGAGTAAAAGGGAGTGCATCTTCATACCCTTGAAGATCTCTAAGCGGAAGCATTACAAGAACGCGGTTGATGGAGTCGTACTCGCGGAGATTCAAATCGCGGAAGATCCGATCCAAGCACCGAACGGACGGCGCCTCCGCGTTCAACACACGTACAGCCCGGGGACGTATCCTCCTTCTTGATCCAGGAAGGGGAGAGGAGAAGTTGAGGGAGAGCTCCGGCAGCATGACGGCGTGGTGATGGATCTTGTGGTTCTCAGGCAGGGCTTTGCCAAGCACTACGGAGGAAGAGGAGGAGTTAGAAGGGGGAGGTCTGCGCCAGGGGAAGGGTGCAGCTGCCCTCCCACCCCCTCACTAGTTATAGGGGGAAGGGAAGAGGGGGCAACCCCCACCCCCAGATGCATCTAGTGGGGGCGGCGGCCAAGGGGGGGGAGACTTGCCCCCCAAGAAGGTGGGAGGCCCCCCAGCCCTTTGGGTTTCCAACCCTAGGTACCTTGGGCCCTTGGGGGTTGCACCAGCCCACTAGGGGGCTGGTTCCCACCCATATTCAGCCCACTTGACCCCCCCAGGGTAGGTGGCCCCACCCGGTGGACCCCCGGACCCCTGAAACCTTCTGGTGAGTCAAACTGGACTTCCCATATATAAATCTTCACCTCCAGACCATTCCGGAACTCCTCGTGACCTCCAGGATCTCATCCGGGACTCCGAACAACTTTCGGTAAACACATAAAATTCCCATTACAACTCTAGCGTCACCAAACCTTAAGTGTGTAGACCCTACGGGTTCGGGAACCATGCAGACATGACTGAGACATCTCTCTGGCCAATCACCAATAGCGGGATCTGGATACCCATATTGGCTCCCACATGTTCCACGATGATCTCATCGGATGAACCACAATGTCGGGGATTCAATCTATCCCGTATACAAATCCCTTTGTCTATCGTACGTTACTTGCCCGAGATTCGATCATCGGTATCCCCATAGCTTGTTCAATCTCGTTACCGGCAAGTCTCTTTACTCGTTCTGTAACGCATGATCTCGTGGTTAACTCCTTAGTCACATTGAGCTCATTATGATGATGCATTACCGAGTGGGCCCAGAGATACCTCTCCGTCATACGTTGTGACAAATCCCAGTCTCGATTCGTGCCAACCCAACAGACATTTTTGGAGATACCTGTAGTGCACCTTTATAATCACCCAGTTACGTTGTGATGTTTGATACACCCAAAGCACTCCTATGGTATCCGGAAGTTGCACAATCTCATGGTCTAAGGAAATGATACTTGACATTAGAAAATCTCTAGTAAACGAACTACACGATCTTGTGCTATGCTTAGGATTGGGTCTTGTCCATCACATCATTCTCCTAACGATGTGATCCTGTTATCAATGACATCCAATGTCCATGGTTAGGAAACCATAACCATCTATTGATCAACTAGAGGCTCACTAGGGATATGTTGTGGTCTATGTATTCACACATGTATTACGGTTTCCGGTTAATACAATTATAACATGAACAATAGACAATTATCATGAACAAGGAAATATAATAATAACCATTTTATTATTGCCTCTAGGGCATATTTCCAACACACAGCTGGGTGAGCTCGATGAACCCTTTGCTGCCAAACACACATTGAAGTAAATATGGCTTACCCACGATGATTTGCTCCACTTGTTGGAGCACATCGTGGTCGGCCGTGGTGTGGGTCTCGAGTTTAGAGTGCGCAAGCCGGAGCTTCTTGAGCTCCTCGTTCGCCTTATCCTTCTTGGCCTAAAGGGCATTGCACGCTTCGTAGACGCCCTTCCGGGTCTCCTCCACCTCCACGACATGCGCCTGGTCATTTCCCCTAGCCACCTTTTCGGTGGCTAGGTCCTTCTCCGCCTTGGCGGCCGCAATCTTTTGTTGCTAGGCCTCCTGTCGAGCTTTCACAAGCTCGGCCTTGATCCCATCAAGCTCGTACAAAGCCACTATCATTCAAACAATTAGGCATTAGCTTCTATTGCACCAAGCTATCCTCACGGAAAGTAAATTTGACAAATCTCTCTCCATCCTACCTTGAGATTGCTCGATCCGATTTTTCATCAAATCAAGGTCCATCTCGGACCTCTCGAGCTTTCGTTTCATCTCTGTGATCTCCTCGGAGGTGGAGCTCAGAGCCGAGGTAGAAACCTGCGAACAAGCACTTTAAAATTAGCCACTGTACCAGGTATCAAAATTTCAAGTATGCATGCCAAAGCCTTGGGGGCTACTCATTTGTAAGCTTGTGGTATATTTCTTCGATCCCAAAGCTATTTTTTCAAAACTAGCCTTGGGCTCGAGGGCTACTCACTTTCTACACTATCTAAGTAATATGCCACAATATAAGCAAAAAAGTCCTCGGATACATACACAGACTTGCAAATATATCCAAGCAGGGAGGTTATTCTTAATGTAATGCAGAAGAATGCATCAAAGCTCGTAACAAGGCCCTTGAAGAGCTCATGGATTCTAGCCTCTATGGACCGGAAGCCTTGCAGCGCTGGGTCGATCAACGTGCGGTGCTCTTCTTTAAGGGAGGAGCCCATTAGGGCACCTTCATCTCTTCGGTCCACTCCAGACTAGCTCACCCTGAGGCGGAAGATAGGGGTGGCAAATCCTCGAGACCCAACACCGAGGTGCCAAGTACGAGGGTCTGAAGCCACAGAGTTGGCGCCGGAGCTAACTTTGGATGGGCCAATGTCTGGCGCTGCCCTTCCTTGAGGACCTCGGAGACCCCGTCCCCTTGGCTCTGTGAGGCCGAGGTCTCAACCTCGGCCATTACGATCGGTTCTGCGACCCCCGTTCTGTTGTCCGGGGAGCCAAATTGGATGTCGCCTCCCCCAGCCCCTCCAGAGCAGGACGAGGAGTGGCGGGATCCAGTGTCTCGCTGGCAGACAGAAGCCCACTCGAGGTGTTTCCGCTGAGGTCCACCTTCGATAGATTGAAAGAAAATTACTCGTGTGAGTTCTACCTCAATGGAAAGGAAAACCACACACAGAGACGATGATATACCTCCAGGGCGCGTGCTTCTCCCTTCCCAGCTTGAAGTGGTTGTCGTCTGACTCATCGGAGAAGGTGATGTTCTCCGGCAGAGTAGGCTTGCCTACGGGTCCGACAGGGACCTTGCACGCCCTTTTTTGGCCTTTTGGACATACCTCGGCCTCAGTGTCCTCGAACGCCTCCCTCTTCCCCTTGAGGGAAGGGTTCTCTACCTCCTTGACCTCCTCCACGTTGTCTTCGTGGGAGGAGGAGGCATGGGTATCCTCAGACCGAGTGATCGAAGTCTCTCGAGTCTGAAGACCCGTCCTACCCTTCTGGGGCTTTGATCCCTTAGGGATCACCACATGCCTCCCCTCGACCAGGAGGGCCGTAAGCAGGCGGGTCCTCTCCCCCTCTAGCACTGGCGCCGGGCACAACATCTGCTACGCCTTGGTGATCCACTTCTACAAGCATAAACTGATCAATTAGCTGAGATCTACATCATAGAATATGAAGCTGTGTATGAGAAGATTACCTCGGGGGCGTCGTGGCTGGCTTCGAAGCCGAGATCTCTCCCTTCCGAGGGAAATTCATCCTTGGACGGCTTGAACAGCCGGTTCCACATCCCAGACAAGGTAGAGCGGAAAAGGTGGTGAATGGGCGGCATGTGTTCAGGCTTGTGTGCCCACATTGGATTGGCCCGAAGTTAAAGTGGGAGGATAAGGTGGTGGAGCATGACGTTCACCATGTGTGCCAGCTAGCGGTCTTTCTGATCGGACCACCACATGATCCTTTTGATCAGCACCTCCACCTCCCCCGGGCTCCCCTAGGTGATCCCCTTCTTCGCCCAAGGCACTAGCTTCCTTGGAGGCCCAACCGGGAATGCCGGGACTTCGGCCTAGCCTGCAGCGAGTAGCTCAGGGATGTAAAACCACTCATGTTGCCACTCTTTGAAGGTCTCTATGAACCAGCTCACCTTCTAATTCTTGCTGATCATGGCACCTCCACACTCTACCAGATCGGAGCCGCTAGACTTTGGCTTGACGCTGAAGATCTTCAGCCATAGGCCGAAGTGCGACTCGATGTGGAGGAAGGCCTCGCTGACCGTGATGAAGGAAGGCGAGGTGGAGGATGGAGTTCGAGGATTCTTCGGGATATAACCCTGCATTATAACCTGCCCTGGAAGGGCCAGTTTAGGCCGTTGGCGACTCCCTAAGCCAGGCTTTGGACAAGCCTGAGGCCATAAGACACAAGGCCAGTGGGGCGGGTTACAAGATGGGCTGGCTTAAGGCCCGGATCCAGAAGACGGCCTAGAGGCGTAAGCCGCCATATGATGACTGGTCTTATAAGGCAAGGGGATTTAGAATAATAAGCAA
The DNA here is from genome assembly GCF_056163025.1 of Triticum urartu. NCBI lineage: Eukaryota > Viridiplantae > Streptophyta > Magnoliopsida > Poales > Poaceae > Triticum > Triticum urartu. The sequence goes on along the minus strand of NC_141876.1, from coordinate 140,287,361 downwards.
AAAAAACTGGCACTAGGCACTATGTCAATAGGTTAGTCCCAAAAATGATATAAATTTGCTATAAAATGAATATAAAACATCCAAGAATGATAATAGAATAGCATGGAACAATCAAAAATTATAGATACATTGGAGATGTATCAGCATCCCCATGCTTAATTCCTACTCGTCCTCGAGTAGGTAAATGATAAAAATAGATTTTTTGTTGTGGAATGCTGCCTAACATGTTCATCACATATTATTTTCTTTTGTAGCAATGACATTTGGACTTTTAGATGATTCAAAGTAATAGCCTATAATTTACATGAAGACATCAATACTCAAGCATATCAACAAGCAACCATGTCTTCCAAAATATCAACACTAAAGGAAGTTATCCCAAGCCCATTATGCTCAATCATTGATCCATTCGTGAAACACACTCGAACATTAGCTACATCGAATGCACAAGTATGATCATAGTGCTCCCTAGTTGGTGCTTTATAAGCAAAGATGGAGACTCAAATAAAAATAAAAATTGTATAAAAGTAAATAGATAGGCCCTTCGCAGAGGGAAGCAGAGATTTGTAGAGGTGCCATAGCTCAAAGCTTAAATTGAGAGATAAAAAATATATTTTTAGAGGCATACTTTTCCCGTTCAATGAAAATGACAGAGAATTCCCAATACTTTGCATGCTAGATACATCATAAGCGGTTACCAAACATAAAATATTTTTTTCCTTTTTCCACCATTCTTTCACAATCCATGACTAGCCGTATCCACAGGTGCCTTCCATACCAACACTTTCTGAGGAATTTATTATTGACAACATAAAGTAAATTTCTTTTTCATTTGGGGAGTGGGCATCCCTATTACCGCCACACTCTCGTGCAATGACAAGTGGATAAACACTCATCTTGAGAATAACGCATCTAGAATGGAAAAATATTGGCCACTCCCTACCGCTTCATGAGCGGTACGTGCACACAAAAAGTAATTCATTTTGAAAATTAGAGTTGGCACACAAATTTACTTGGAACAGCATGAAAATACTGCATATAGGTAGGTATGATGGACTCATTGGCACAACTTGGTTTTAAGGATTTTGGATGCACAAGTAATATTCCCACTTAGTACAAGGAAAGGCTAGCAAATAGATTGAGAAGCATCCAACCAAGAAAGGAAAATGATTATAAACGAGCATTAAGCATAATTAACAACGAATAATGCACCACAAGTAGGATGTAATTGCATTGCATAATTGTTGATTTCTTGCTTGCATAAGGAATCACAAACCTTAACACCAATATTCCACCTAAAGGATGATTCCTCACCAACATGGCTCACATATTACTATCATCATATCTCAAAACTATTGCAAGGAATCAAGTTTATAATATCCAATGATCTTCATGAAAGTTTTTATTATATCCCCCTTGGATATCTATCACTTTGAGACTAATTTCATATATTACCATTGCTTATAACAAGCTCTCAAATAAATTTAAGTGAAGCATGAGAGAATTTCTTCAAAATTTTACTAACTCTCAAATTGATCTAAGTGAAGCAAGAGAGTATTTCTTCAAAAATTAAAGCACCACCTTGCTCAAAAAGATATAAGTGAAGCACTAGAGCAATTCCATAGCTCAAAACATTTAAGTGAAGCACAAAGAGCATTTCTAACAAATCATAGCATCATTATGGCTCTCTCAAATAGGTGTGTCCAACAAGGATGATTGTGGCAAACCAAAAATCAAAGCAAGCAAACACTCATATAATACAAGACGCTCCAAGCAAAACTCATGATATGTGACAAATAAAAATATAGTTCCAAGTAAAATTACTGATGGTCATTAGAAGAAAAGAGGGGATGCCTTCCAGGGCATCCCCATGCTTCTTGGGGTGAATGGGCATCCCCAAGCTTAGGCTCTTTCCACTCCTTATTCCTTCATCCATCGTGATCTCACCCAAAACTGGAAAACTTCAATCACACAATACTCAACAAAACATTTGTGAGATCCGTTAGTGTAATAAGACAAATCACCACTTTAAGTACTGTTGTAAACCCATTCATATTTTATTATTGCATTATACCTGTAGTATTCTAAATTTACCATGGCTTATACCACCCGATATACTCCATAGATTCATCAAAATAAGCACACAATGCAATGAAAACGGAATCCGTCAAAAACTGAACAGCCTGTAATAATCTGGACATTGGCCATACTTCTGTAACTCAAAAAATTCTGAAAACGGAAAATGTAGGCAATTTGTATATCAATCTTGTGTAAAAAAATTAGAATTTTATCTCGCTTCCATGATTTTTAACAATTACGCTACCGCGAGCAAAAGTTTCTATTTTACAACAAGATCAAATCAACTATCACCCAACATGATCCTAATGGCTTTACTTGGCACAAACACTAATTAAAACATAAAACACAATCATAACAATAGCATAATTGTGTCAACACACAAAAACATAATGAAAAGGAGAAAAAAATTATTTTATTCATTGGGTTGCCTCCCAACAAGCGCTTTTGCTTAAAGCCTTTAGCTAGGCATTGATAATTTTAATGATGCTCACATGAAAGACAAAAAAATGAAGCACAAAGAGAGCATCATATAGCATGTGAAGAACAAGTTTTAGTCTAACATACTTCCTATGCATAGGCATTTTATAGTGAATTTTTTATCAAGACAAGCAATTTCTAGCATAAGCAAATAGGAAGAAGGAAGCATTAGTAATTTCAACACAAAGAGAGGTGATTTAGTAACATAAAAATTTCTACAACCATACTTTCCTCTATCATAATAAATACATGTAGGATCATAATGAAATTCAACAATATATATCATATAAAATTTTCTCTCCATGATCCACATGCATAAAAGTTTTACATTCTTCCAAAGTAGAGGGATTAATATCAACTAAAGTCATGACCTCTCCAAACCCACTTTTATCAAAAAATTCATAAGATTGAACACTCTCCAAATGTGTGAGATTATTTTTACTTAAACTTGACACTCTTCCAAACCCACTTTCAATATTATCGGAAGCATATTCATCATGAGGTTTAAATAAATTTTCAAGATCATAAGAATCATTATCACCCCAATCATGATCATTGCAATAACTAGTGGATATAGCAATATTAGCATCCCCAAGCTTGGGGTTTTGCATATTATTAGCACAACTGACATTAATAGAATTTATAATGACATCATTGCAATCATGCATTTCATCCAAGGAGCTATCATGAATAACTTTATAAATTTCTTCTTTTAACACTTCATCACAATTTTTAGATTCACGAATCTCAAGAAAAATTTCATAAAGATAATCTAGTGAACTCAGTTCACTAGCAATTGGTTCATCATAATTGGATCTTTTGAAAATATTAGCCTATGGATGAGGACCCATATCAATAGATTTTTAGCAAGCGAAGATCCAAGCAAATAGAAGACACATGGCAACTCAAGCAAAGAGGCAAACGGAAATTATTTTTGTATTTTTGCAAAAATGTTTAAGAAGTGGGGGAGATGAAAATGAGAGTCAAATGGAAAAAAATTAAATTGCAAGGAGATGAGATTTGTGATTGGATATCTGGTAGATGTTGATGATGTCTCCCCAGCAAAGGCGCCAGAAATTCTTCCTGATTGCTTGTATCTGCATTGGAATTTCCCTGAAGACGGGAGGATGATGCAACACAACCACGGTAAGTATTTCCCTCAGTTATGAAACCAAGGTTATCAATCCAGTAGGAGAACCAAGCAACACTTTGTAAACAATACCTGCACACAAATAACAAATACTTGCAACCCAATGCATAAGAGGGGTTGTCAATCCCTCCTCAGTATTGAGATAGATGAAATTGTATGAGATTGGATAAATAGATCTAGCAAAACACAAAATAAAGGAAATAAAAGAAAATGTGCAACAAGGTATTTTTGGGTTTTTGGAATAACATATTTGAAAACAATATGATAGAAAATAGACCCGGGGGCCGTAGATTTCACTAGTGGCTTCTCTCGAGAAAATAGCATACAGTGGGTAAACAAATTACTGTTGGGCAATTGATAGAAGAGCAAATAATTATGACGATATCCAAGGCAATGATCATCTATATAGGCATCACGTCCAAGATTAGTAGACCAACTTTTGCCTGCATCTACTACTATTACTCCACACATCAACTGCTATCCAGCATGCATCTAGTGTATTAAGTTCATGGAGAAATGGAGTAATGCAATAACAATGATGACATGATGTAGACAAGATGTATTCATGTAGGAATATACCCCATATTTTTATCCTTAATGGCAGCGATACATGCGTGTCATGTCTCCTTCTATCACTGAGAATAAGCACCGCGAGATCGAACCCATCACAAAGCACCTCTTCCCATTGCAAGAAAAACCAATCTAGTTGACCAAACCAAAACAAAGTTTCAGAGAAAAATACGAGGCTATAAAGATCATGCATATAAGAGTTCAAAGAAGACTCAAATAATACTCACAGATAGATCTGATCATAAACCCACCATTCATCGGATCCCAACAAACACACCGCAAAAAGTCATTAAATCAAATAGATCTCCAAGAATAGCAAGGAGAACATTTTATTGAGAATCAAAGAGAGAGAAGAAGCCATCTAGCTACTTCCTACAGACCCATAGGTCTGTGGTAAACTACTCACGCATCATCAGAGGAGCACCAATGAGGATGATGAACCCCTCCGTGATCGTTTCCCCCTTCGGCAAGGTGCTGGAATAGGGCTCTAGATTGGATCTCGTGGTTCTAGAACTTGCGGCAGCTAGAATTATTTTCCGTCAACTCCACTAGGGTTTCTGGTTTATTTGAGTATGTATAGAGCTGAGAGGCAATGGAGAGGACACCCATGGGCCCCACTACCCACCAGGGCACGCCAGAGGCCTCTATCGAGTGCTAGTGCCTTGTGGGCCCCACAAGCCTCCAATCCTGCACTTCCTTGGCTCCCAAGTTGTCTTCTGTGTAGAAAAAATCTCCAAAAAGTTTAGCTATGTTTGGAATCCGTTTAATATGGATATTCTGCAATGTAAAAAACAACCAAAAAAGCAACTGGCACTAGGCACTATGTCAATAGGTTAGTCCCAAAAAATGATATAACGTTGCTATAAAATGAATGTAAAACATCCAGAATGATAATAAAACATCATAGAACAATAAAAATTATAGATACGTTGGAGACATATCAGACGGTGATGTGTTGGATGAGATTTATCATGTAATCGAGTTAGTTTTGGTAGGGCTTGATGCCTAGTATCCACTATCTTCTGAGATTGATGTTGCAATAACTTTGCTATGCTTAATGCTTTTCACTAGGGCCCGAGTGCCATGATTTCAAATCTGAACCTATTATGTTTTCATGGATATATTTGAGTTCTTGATCCTATCTTGCAAGTTATATGCACCTATTACGAGTTATGATCCACATACCCCAAGGTGACAATAATTGGGATTCTTTCCGGTGATTACTGTAGTTTGATGAGTTCATGTATTCACTAGTGCTAATGCTTTCTTTCGGTTCTCTATTAAAAGTTGGCCTTAATATCCCTTAGTTTCCTTATGGACCCCACTGCCACAAGAGGGTAGGACAAAAGGTGTCATGCAAGTTCTTTTCCATAAGCATGTATGACTATATACGGAATACATGCCTACATTACATTGATGAATTGGAGCTGGCTCTACATTGCTCTAGGTTATAATTGCTACATGATGAATATCATCCAACACAATTATCATCACCGATCCAATGCCTACGAGCTTTTCACATATTGATCTTTGCTAAGTTACTTTTGTCATTGTTGCTGTTACAATCACTACAAAATTGTTGATGTTCCTATTGCAACTATTACCATTACTATCATACTACTTTGCTACTAAATACTTGGTTGCAGATATTAAGTCTTTCAGGTGTGGTTGAATTGACAACTCAACTACTAATACTTGTGAATATGGTTTGGCCCCCCTTGTGTCGAATCAATAATTTGGGTTGAATACTCTACCCTCGAAAACTGTTGCGATCCCCTATACTTGTGGGTTATCAGGGTCCCGACAGTTAACTTGATCCATGTTGGATGCCTTCATGTTGTGCCCTTCATGCTTGGTGCTTGTGTGTGGCATCGGTCTGAGTGTTTCTCTCCAGGCGTTGTTGTGTCGTCGTACGGATCGACGCCAATGACATGAACATGGCATCATTCGAGCGTGATCAGCGGGGGTCGTCGGTAGTCACTGGTTTCATCCCCACCCCCTCCCCGGTCCACCAGGACCGGCTAGGGACACAGGCCTGGGCGCTTCCTATTGTGGAGGTGTCAATCCAATCCCGGTGGCTGAGGTTGGGCTAGGAGTGAAAGGTGATCCCTTTCACTCTTACCACCGAGGTTGGATGGTCGTGATATGGATGGTTAGCCGTGCCCAAGGGCATGGATGCCAGGATGGTGGTCCTAGACAGCGGATTCCATGGTTGGCTTTCCGGCATGCTTCATGGTGGGTATGGTGGCTCCATCTTTTGGTCATGTGGGCGACTAGGGATGTAGTGGCGGGAGGCTCAGGCCTGCTCTGGCAGTGCCCAGATCTCGGGTGGATAGGTTTCCCCTCATCGAGGTGGTGGTTGGGACTCCTCTTGGTGGTGCAAGCGAGTGTCAGAGTGAAAGGTCCGTGGTTCTGGCGCCGGCGACAACAATTCCTGTGGGTGTCGCTTGCTTCTTGAATATGGTGTCATTATTCTCTTCCTCGTGCCAGCGCTCACAGTGAAAACCTTTGTCTGTTCTCAGACTCGGTAGTGGCGACGCTTCACGCCATCACCCTCTTGGGGCGTTGTCATTGAGCTCACGGGTCTTTGTTCGGGCCTTGTTGGGGATATAAGTATTGGGTATGAACCGCCCAGGAGGGGTCGGGTTATACCATTGGCGACTTATCAATGAAGATGGTGGGTCATATAAGCCTACGGAGGGCCCAAGGCCTAGAGGCGACTTGAGGCCCAGGAGGATGAACCGCCATGTATGTATAACTTGTATTGTAAGGCAAGCGTAGTTAGCCATTGAGTCGGACACATTGTGTATGAGCCGGTCGGGACTCCGTGAGCCATCGGGCGTCAACCTGTGTATATAAAGGGACGACCAGACAGTGGCTTAGGGCAAGAAACAAGAGATCGAGAACTAGGTCAAGCGTATTCACTCCCTAGTAATCGAAACCCAAGCAATAGAATCCCAAACTGGAGTAGGCCTTCACCTTAACCGCAAGGGGCCGAACCAGTATAAACTCTCTGTGTCATTTGTCCCATTTAACCCCCTTAAGCTAACCTAGTTGAGATGGCTCCACGATTAAGGCCTTCTGCTAGGACATCTGCCATGACAATTCCATGATAGTTGGCGCCCACCGTGGGGCTGGCGCATGATGATTTCAAGTTCTTAAAGGGCAGCTTCCAAGGGATCATGGGATACGATGTGGGCCGGATGACTAAGAGTCGTCGTGGCATGCTCAATTGAGTACGGGTAGCGGGTCCCCTTCGGCGGGATCCATGTCTTCATCGGCAAGATCGGTGAACCGGGCCCTGAGCCGGACACCCGCACCGACATCATCGAGATGGCTCAGCGTGCACGACCCGCCCGGGTTCAACCCACCGTGAAGCGCATGTTCGTTGGTTTCATCCATGGAGCAAAAGGTTAGGACAGATCTGTGTCAGGCGGTGAGACGGCCATCTACTCTGATGGTGAGTCGTCCACAAGCAAGACTAATTCATTGTATAAACTACAAGACGGCCGTCAGGGGGGCTGTTCCGATGGCGACAATATTCTAGACCCCTATGAACCATTGAACAATGTTGCGATCTTCATGGACGGTACACAGCCGGCACTCGGTTCATCAACCGCCGCGGCTATGACTTATAGCTCGGCTGCTGCGGCGACGGCTAGTGCCAGCGGCACTACGCGCCCGCGGGCTCAAGCTTTGACAAGGTTATTGGAGGCTTTGGCAACTCTCATGGGGGTGGAGGTAACCCCGAACAACCAGGAACAACACCAGGTGGATGTGGTGAAACTGCGAGATGAGATTGCTCAAGCCAAGGAAGAGCTGGCAACTGAGAATGCTAGGATGGCTAAGGAGCGGGCTGCTTTGGACGCCCAGGCACAACAGATTCAGGCAGAGTCCTTCCGGCTCACATTGGATCAGAATGCTTTAAATGAGATCATGAGAAGGAGGCACTAGAGTCATCTACCTTCGGTTTATGAGCCAAGAAACCTCTTCAACACACCTGGACCAGGGACCAATGACCCGCCGATGGCGAACCGGACGGTCGAAGCGCCTGGGACTGGAGTGCCGGTTCATCCGCGCATGATGGATCCGCCCCGTTTGGATGTGGCTCTGCCTCAGCGCGTACTGACACCGCCGGGTCATTATTCTAAGACTTTGGATAATATGATTGTCGCGGCGTCAAAATTGGCGGCTCTTCCAGTTGAAGGCGAGTCTCCAGCCGCGATAGAGATGTGGAGGGCCAGAGACCTTCTTCAGACAGTTGTGGCTCAGTAGGCGGCTTATTCTTATAGCCGCGGGCGGATTCACTCAATCCATCGTCCAAGCCGTAGTTATAGCAGGCACATTGACTCACCGGCGGTTTCAAGCAGTGAACAGTGCCGTAACCAGCCTCGTGGGCATGACCCGGCGCGTGCTTGTGCCGATGCTCGGACTTTGGTCGATCAAGGAAGAGCGCGTCGGGAGGCCGAGCTGGCGGCTCAGCAAGCGGCTCATCAACATTCTCCGGTTTATCCGTCAGCTTCGATGGAGGCAGGCGTGACTTCTAGAACCTTGGGTGTGCCATGTCTAGTGTCGGCTCTGCGTAATGAGCGTTTGCCTAAGGATTCCAAGGGTCCTCGCAAGGTGCCTAATTACACGGAAGATCAGCCTCCTGAGGCTTGGATTGAGAGTTATGAGATGGCCATGGAGATGATGGATGTTAGTGATGTTGCATGTGCTAAATATTTCACCATGATGTTGGATGGGCCGGCTCGTACTTGGTTGAAGGGGCTCCCTGCTAACTCCATTAGATCATGGGCGGAGTTGAAGGCTCGTTTTATCCAAAAATTTAAAGACACTTGCAAGCAGCCTCTGTCGATTTTAGATTTGGACTCCTGTGTTCAAGGGGAGGGCGAGTCAACAACCCATTGGGTACGCCGGATCTCAGCTATTATACACTCATCAGACAGTATCAACGCTGGCTCACCACTCCTAATGTTGGAGAAAAACTGTCGTTTTCTCCCTTTAAAGCAGAAACTAGGGCGGCTTAAGCGCCACTGCAATGACATGGGGGAGCTAATTGCAGCTCTCGTCAAGTATGCCGACTCTGATGGTACCAAGGACCACAAGTCTGATGATGAGAAGTCGGGTAAGGTAAAGAAGAGCAGCAATACAAGAGGGCAGCAGCATAACCCGACAAGTCAAGGTGGCAATGTTAAGCGCAAGGCTGATGGCATCTTGGATTTTGTTGCAAACACGAGCACACAGAATAATAATCAGCACCGCAGAGGAAAGTCGCCCCCTCGTTTGGGAGGGCCAAAATGTAATCTTTAGGTGATGATGAATCAACCCTGCCCAAAGCATGGTATGCACGAAAAGCCAGCCACTCACCTCTGGAAGGATTGCTTTATCATGAAGGAGTATAGAAATTCATATTTTTTTCCAGAACAATCATGGACCGAATGGCGGCTCAGGTTCCGGCTCTCACGGTCCTGGTTTTGGTGGTGGCGGTTCACATTCTAATTTTCAGGGTCAGGGCAATCAAGGTGGTTTTAATCAACAGTCTGATCAAGGGAATTAGCAGCAGCAGTCTGGTTATCAGAGTAACCCAAAGCAGTTGAATAGTGGATAGTACCGCATTTTCACCACAAGTTTATGCAAGCGGGATCAGAAGCTCCATAAAAGGGCAGCGAACGCAGTTGAGCCACCAATTCCCCGTTACTTGCTATGGTCTGAACACCCTATTCTCTGGAGTCATGAAGATCACCCGCCCCGGGTTGATAATCCGGGCCATTTGGCTCTGGTGGTGGCACCTCAGGTCGGAGGGTACAGATTTACTAAGGTACTCATGGATGGGGGCAGTAGCATCAATATTCTGTATTATGAAACTTTTCATCGCATGAGCTTAACTGACAAAGATCTTAAGCTGTCAAACACTATCTTTCACGGCAGGGTGCCTGGTAATTCAGCGTATCCAGTGGGAAAAATATCTTTGGAAGTCGCCTTTGGAGATGATCATGATTACAGATCTGAGACATTGACTTTTGAGGTGGTCAAAATCAAGAGCCCTTATCATGCTCTGTTTGGGCAGCCGGCTTATGCTAAGTTCATGGCAAGGCATTGTTATGTTTATTTGCAGCTTAAGATGCTGGGTCACAAGGGCACCATCACCATGCATGGGAGCCGGAAGATAGCCTTAGAGTGTGAAGAAGGTGATGCTACTTATGCTGAGTCTGTCTGTGCAATAGAGGAGTTGAAATTTTACAAAGATAATGTTGGCCCGGCGGATATGACATCTTTAAAGAAACAAACCATGGAGCATGACCCCCTGTTGAAGTTTAAATCAGCTGATGATACTAAGCTAGTTGACTTTGTTCCTGGTGATTCAGCCAAGCAGTTCAGTATCATTGCTAATCTGGATCAGAAATAGGAAACCGCGCTCATCGAGTTCATCCGTGAGAACTGGGACATCTTTGCATAGAAACCTTCAGACATGCTAGGTGTACCAAGGGAACTCTCTGAGCACACTCTCAATATGATCCAAATTTTAAACTTGCTGAGCAATTCATTCGCCGTTTCAATGAAGAGAGGCGCAAGGCCATTGGTGAAAAGTGGCCCGGCTCTTGGCGACTGGGTTTATTGTTGAAGTTTTTCATCCCAAGTGGTTGGCTAACCCGATGCTGGTACTTAAGAAAAATGGTACTTGGCGCATGTGTGTGGATTATATAGATCTTAACAAGGCTTGTCCGGCTAATCCTTTTGCTCTCCCCCGTATTGATCAGATCATTGATGCTACGGTGGGTTGTGATCTTTTGAGTTTTTTGGATGCTTATTCTGGTTATCATCAGATCAAGATGGCAGTTAAGGACTAGGAGAAGACAACCTTCATCACTCCTTTTGGAGCTTTCAGTTATGTGTCTATGTCTTTTGGGCTCAAGAGTGCCCAGGCGACTTACCAACGGTGTGTACAAAATTGCCTCCATTATCAGATTGGGCGCAATGTTCATGCTTATGTGGATGATATTGTGGTGAAACCCAGGAAGAGGGAAACCTTGATAGATGATTTGAAAGAGACCTTTGACAATCTCCGGGTCTACAAGATGATGCTTAACCCGGCCAAATGTGTCTTCGGTGTGCTAACAGGCAAGCTCTTGGGTTTTCTGGTTTCTAAAAGAGGCATTGAAGCTAACCCGGAAAAGATCAAGGCTATTACTTCCTTGGCTAAACCGGCATGTATCAATGATGTTCAGCATCTGGAGGGTGGTATTGTGGCTTTGAGCCAGTTCATAAGCCGCTTGGGTGAAAAGGCCATCCCCCTATACCCGATGATGAAGAAGACAGATCACTTTGTCTGGAGTGATGCTACTAATCAGGCGTTTGAGGCCTTGAAGAAACAATTGGCTGAGCCGCCGGTTCTTGCTGCTCCCATTGATAAAGAGCCTTTGTTGTTATATGTGGCTACCAATAGCTGAGCTATCAGCGCGGCAATTGTGGTGGAAAGGAAGGAGTCAGGCAAGGAGCATACGGTTCAACGGCCGGTTTATTACATTAGTGAGGTGCTCATTGAGTCCAAGAAGAGGTATCCGCATTGCCTAGTCGAAAGCTCAAGCAATATTTTCTGGGTCATCCCATCACTGTGGTTAGTTCTGTTCCTTTAGGGGATATTATTCAAAATAGAGAAGCCACGAGTTGGTTGGCCAAGTGGGCCATTGAGCTTGGACGCCATGGTTTGAAGTATATGCCTCGCACAACCATCAAGTCTCAAGCACTTGTGGACTTCATAAATGATTGGATAGAGTTGCAGATGCCTGAGGAGAAGACAGATAGCACATATTGGACTATTCATTTCAATGGATCCAGGGAGTTGGAAGGCTCGGGGGTTGGAGTTATCTTGACTTCACTACAAGGTGATAAATTTTGTTATGTTTTAAGGTTGATGTTTCCTTGTACTAACAATGCAGCTGAGTATGAGGCCTTGTTCCATGGTCTTCGGATGGCTAAGGAGATGAACTTAAGCCGGGTGAGGTGTTTTGGTGACTCAGATTTGGTAGCTCAGCAAGTTTCAGGCACTTGGGATTCTAAGGACCCACTCATGACGGCTTATCGCCGAGAGGTTGATGCTATTGCTGGTCACTTCAAGGGCTATCAAGTGGAGCATGTTGATCAAAGGAAAAATGAGCCGACTGATGCTTTAAGCCGGTTGGGATCCCATCATAAGCCGGTGCCACCCAATATTTTCCTTTATATTTTGCATAATCCTTCAGTCAAACTGCCTACAAAGGAAGAACTTGCTATTCCTGACCCGGAGGCATAGCTGGTGGCAGCTCTTCATGCTATTCCTGATTGGATAGTTCCATATTTGACTTATATGACCCGGGGAGAGTTACCTGAAGATGAAACTTTGGCCACGCAGATAACTGGGCTGTCTAAGTCAATGACTATTGTCAATGGAGAGTTGCATCATCACAGTGTTACGGGGGCATTTCAATGTTGTGTTTATCCTGAAGAAGGTCGTGAGATCCTATGAGAGATTCATGAAGGAGATTGTGGTCATCATGCCGGCTCTAAATCTCTTGTGGCCAAGGCTTTTCATCCTGGATTTTATTGGCTGACGGCTCATGCTGATGCAGAGGATTTGATCAGTAAATGTGATGGTTGTCAGAAATTCTCAAGACGAGCTCACATGCTGGCTCAAGAATTGAGGATAATTCCAATTGCTTGGCCATTTGTAGTCTGGGGGCTTGATATGGTTGGGCCTTTCAAAAGGTCCAAGGATAAAAAGACCCACCTTTTGGTGGCGGTTGACAAATTCACAAAGTGGGTTGAAGCTGAGCCGGTTAATAAATGTGATGCGGCCACAGCGGTTCAGTTCATCAAAAAGGTGATCTTCCGTTTCAGTTTTCCCCATAGCATTATAACAGATAATGGCATTAATCTATCCAAGGGTGCTATGAAAGAGTTTTGTCAACGAGAGCATATTCAACTTGATGTAGCATCAGTAGCTCACCCCCAGTCCAATGGTCAAGCTGAGAGAGCCAATCAAGAAATTTTGAAAGGCATCAAGCCCCGTCTTATGGTCCCTTTGCAGAGGACGCCAAGTTGTTTGGTGTAGGAATTACCCTCAGTGTTATGGAGCATCAATACCACCCCCAACAGATCTACGGGTTACACGCCTTTCTTCATGGTTTACGGAGCAGAGGCGGTTCTCCCTAGTGACATCCGTCACGATTCGCCTCGTGTGGCAGCTTATGTTGAAGCTAATAATGAAAAATCACGTCTTGATGCTATTGACCTGTTGGATGAGGAGCGTGACCTTGCGGCGGCTCGTTCGGCGATTTACTAGCAAGATCTGCATCGTTATCATAGCCGCCGGGTTAAAACCAGGACCTTTCAAGAAGGCGATTTGGTGCTCTGGCTTATCCAGGATCAAACTGATATGCACAAACCCCGCCTTGGGAAGGACCCTTTGTGGTCAGCAAAAATCTGAACAATGGGTCATACTACCTTATGGATGTTTGAAACCACAAGGACTCACGCACGTAGGAGGAGACCCATCGACCGTGGAATATTTCTCATCTTAGGCCTTATTACACCTGAGCCACTGGCTCTTGTGATGTACATATTTTGACAATGTATATATTATGATGAGTATAATAAAGCCGGCATCCCTGCTAAGATAGGGCCTCTGTCGTTTCATTTATGAATAATGAGTCTTTATTGTTACTTCATACGATCATTTGGGGGCTTCCTGCAAATTGAGCATAGCTATGACTAGCCTCTTGATCCGTCTTGTACGCCATGATTACAAATACTTGGGGGCTTCCTGCTCATTGAGCATAGCTATGACTACCCTGTTGATCCGGCTTGTACGCCTGGAATGAAACATTACATGGGGACTCTTTGTTAATGGACAAGAGCTTTATTGACCCTGGTAATAGGCTTGGACGCCAGGTGTATTCACCAAAAAATCCGGGTTATCCTGCCTTTGTAAGTTTGCCACTCCGCCTAGGTAATCCTGGAAATGACTCACCGTACTCTTCACAGTCAATCTTATAAACACCCTAAACTTGTCAAAGTTAAAACGACAATTGGTCATGTGAGGCCCGGCTTACAAGGTTTGAATGAAGGTTTAACTCAGTGGTTGTGCAGCCCTTGAAAAGCACTTGACTTTGAAGGCTTGGCAGCCTATGAAAGCCTTGTTTTTTGTTTTATATTTGATTTGAACATTTTTTGACATTCATCTCTTGGGACATGTTAATACATGGTTGAAAACCGATGAGGGCTATGTTGCCTTATGGTTCATATATGAATCTATCCGACGTTTGTTAACCCGGCCTGGCTTTGGATTTTAAGTCGCCAGTGTATTATGATTTTATGTGCTTAGAGCGTTGTGCTCTAAGTTTTGGGATATTACCCCTTGCTGCATGCGGCATTGTAAGACGGTGGTATAAATCAGTTGAATAGGGTGTTGTGCTCTCAATCTTTTAGTTGTAACCCTTACTATAGAGGCATGATAAGCCGGCAGCGTGAGCAAATATCACATGTATGATATTTTGGTATGATTATATAAGGTTGTGACTAAACCGGCCCTGGTTATGGACTGTCAGTCACCAGTGGTTTTTATATGGGGCATTGTGACCCGCCAGGGTACTTGTGATATGTTTGTGTGCAGGGAAAATGATAAATCTAATCGGCATACTTGATGATATCATGAGCATAAGTGGCAGATCTTCAACTGACAGATCAATAGTGTTATGCAAACAAAATGTGCACGATGGCACGGCGGTTCAGAGTTTAACTAGCCTATTACGAGGCATCCGATGGCCCAAAGAGGATAAGTGTTTTGGAGACGTAAACATCTAAGTGCTATGATTAATAAAATGGCTCATGACTCTTGGCGGGTTGAAGCCTCTGGATCATCCTGCGCATCGTCTTCCTCTTCAACTCCTTGATTATCCATCAGCTGGAAGTCAGGCGTAGCCTAGTTGATACCGGTCAATGCACTAAACACACCTTCATCATCAATAAGGTTGGATGGATCAATGTCTGGAGCGAAGGTGTGCTTACGAATCGGCGGGATGAGATCCTTCTCCTGATGAACCGGTGCCTTCACTTTCTTGTTCTCAGCGTCATAAGCTGCTTGATATGTGGTTAGATTGGTTTCTTTGAACAACTTACTTGCTAATGGATGCATTGCTCTTGCTATTTCTGCAAAGTCATCAGCACTGAAGGCAGATCCGTCCTCTTTGACACTTGGGAAACCATTGGCCAAATCTTCTGGATCCAGATCTGCTTGCCATGCCTTAGCCCGGCTTAAAGTAGTCAATGCGCCAGCTCTGGCAGATGCTCGCTTTAAATCATAAATCGTTTGGTGCAGCACTGATGACCTCTCCAATGTATCTTTGATGAGAGTGGGTGGAGATTTCTTGTGCATAGTAGCAGCAATGGTATGTTGGATGCCAGTATATAACTGTTCTACAAGAGTGTAGATAGCTTTAAGCCGGATGCACATATCTGAGCCCAACTTGGTGCTCCGAGAACCTATATTAGTGAATTTATTGATAAGCTGGCAGATGTTTATAATATGCTTATTGAGATGCCAAGGAGTCATGTTTCATACATACCAAAGATGGCTGACGACATGTTATTGATCTGCTGCCTTAAACCGGACAACTCGTCAGTCACCGACTTAAGTGCGGTTTCGACATCCTCTGCTCTCTTCAGTAGAGCCGCCTTTTCAGTCTCCCAGCCGTTCTTATCAGTGTTGAAGTTTTGCTTAAGCTGCTCAATATTTTCTAAAGCAGTCTTCAGTTCTGACTTGGCCTTGGATGTCTCAGATTGCTAAGTTTTAATGTTGGCCTTCAGATCAACGAGCTACGAATCCTTCTCAATCAGTTCATCCTGTGACATAAGTAAACAAGTAAGGTATTATGAGCATGATTATTTTTGAAGTCCCAAGCACAATACAAGTATTTTCCTTGGCACTTGGGGGCTAATGTCTATTGCTCTTAAGAACTTTTTCGAAGTCCCAAGCACAATACAAGTATTTTCCTTGGCACTTGAGGGCTAATGCCTATTGCTCTTTTCAAAGACGAATTTATTCGATGACTCAAGTACAATGATATGATCTGCTTTACCAAGGTTACATATTGAAGTGTCGATTTATCAATATTGGTCACTCCTGGTTTAACTATGCTAGTTAAATCGACCCTTGGGGGCTACGGATGCGAAGTTCATTACTACTACTTAAAGTCCCAACTTAACTTGATGATTTAAGCCGGCCCTTGGGGCTACTAGTGATGATTTTCAGTTCTTTATGGCAATTGGAAAGTCTACAGCATATTCAATCCTATCATATCCTATAGACTTGGTGGCTGATAGACATATGAAGAGAATAGTGATTGGATCACCTCATAGCGTTCCTTCATCAAATTGACTAAGCCAGCTTCAAAATCACGGCTGGTGTATAGACGGTTCAAAAAACCAGAATGGATTTCTTGGGCACTGAACTGGGAGTAGTCTTGTAAGTCTACTTTCCACTTGCCTTTATCAACAACAGAAATTTCTTCCTTGGCGATGTGCTTGGATAAGGCAGTGGGGTTACCCGGCACGGTATAACCAAGCTTGGTGATGGAACGTCATCAGCCTTATCTTCATTAGGCTTGATGGGGCTTGATGGTTTAGAGATGACCGATTCAATATATATTTGATCCATGGTGACATCGTGCTCTTCTGGTGGCCGGTCATCAATGGTGGCTTCGGCAATTGGATGAGAGGATTCTGGCTGTTGTTTTTCCGGCTAAGACGGGTTGGAGTCATCAACCGACTTGTTTAGTTTCGCCTTTTTGCTGGGTTTGGCCTAGCCACTGAGAATAAGAAATACATAGATGTCAGCATATTAATCAGGTATGAATTTGAATGATTGAATATACCATTACCCAGGCATAGTCTTGAAAGTCGGGATTTGAGTTCCCGTTGAGTCGCCGGAGGAGCAATGAGATGTTCCCTGATAATTTCAATCAGAGGGATTAAGAGGTTGACGAAAAAGACCCACCTTGGGATAATCTAAGTCAGAAATGTTTGAAACCTCCGGTCGACGTTTGCGAGGTGTCGGGGTGTTTGGTAAGTCGGAGGATAAAACTCCACCGCCACTGTTCCGGGTTGTGCGGCGAGCGTCGTGTTGCTGCTTCTTCAAAAGAAAGTTGGGATCCAAGTGAGCGGAAGGGTGAGAAAATCTTACTTTCCGGCTTGCCTGTCGAGTTTTCTGTGTTGGCAGAGGTTCTGAGCTGAAGGAAAGAGTAGTTACCTCTGCATCATTTGCACGGCTGGCCTCCACTTCATCCTCATAATAGTCATTGTCAATAAGATGTACAAAAAACGAGCCAAGGGAATCAAGTTGTACCTCTGACTCGTCATCATCATCTTTGTCATCCAAATTGAATAATTCGGCAGAGTTGGACTTCTTCTTAGCAGGCCTTTTGGTGGCCTTATTCTTTGTCTGAGTTTTCTTTGGTTTTTCGGGCAATTTATTGTCCCAGAAGGGTGAGTCGGCCTGTAAACATTGAATGAGTAGGAGCAAGCAGCACAAATGAGAAATATGAGTCAAGTATGAGCTGGAGTCAAAACTTACAGCTGGCGGCTTATTCAGAATGCAGGAAGGGGCCAATCCAGCTTTACTGCAATCTTCTAAGCTTTCATTCAACAAAGTATTGGGCATTTCATTGATGTCTTCTTTAGTTATTTCAGTTTTACAGTGACGCTGAGCATCTGTTAGCTCACTGGTATACTCACACATTAAACCAGGCCGGATGCTTAAAGGCAAGACTCTCCAGGCGACCCAGCAGGGAACTAGATCAATTCCGGTTGATGTCTACTACACAACCTTTTTGTAGATGTTGTTGGGCCTCCAAGTGCAGAGGTTTGTAGGACAGTAGCAAATTTCCCTCAAGTGGATGACCTAAGGTTTATCAATCCGTGAGAGCCGTAGGATGAAGATGGTCTCTCTCAAACAACCCTGCAACCAAATAGCAAAGAGTCTCTTGTGTCCCCAACACACCCAATACAATGGTAAATTGTATAGGTGCACTAGTTCGATGAAGAGATGGTGATACAAGTGCAATATGGATGGTAGATAAAGGTTTTTGTAATCTGAAAATATAAAAATAGCAAGGTAACTAATGATAAAAGTGAGCATAAACGGTATTGCAATGCGTTGAAACAAGGCCTAGGGTTCATACTTTCACTAGTGCAAGTTCTCTCAACAATAATAACATAACTGGATCATATAACAATCCCTCAACATGAAATAAAGAGTCACTCCAAAGTCACTAATAGCGGAGAACAAACGAAGAGATTATTGTAGGGTACGAAACCACCTCAAAGTTATTATTTCTGATCGATCTATTCAAGAGTCCATAGTAAAGTAACACAAAGCTATTCTTTCTGTTCAATCTATCCTAGAGTTCGTACTAGAATAAAACCTTAAGACACAAATCAACCAAAACCCTAATGTCACCTAGATACTCCAATGTCACCTCAAGTATCCGTGGGTATGATTATACGATATGCATCACACAATCTTATATTGATCTATTCAACCAACACAAAGAACTTCAAAGAGTGCCCCAAAGTTTCTACCGGAGAGTCAAGACGAAAACGTGTGCCAACCCCTATGCATAAGTTCACAAGGTCACGGAACTCGCAAGTTGATCACCAAAACATACATCAAGTGGATCACGTGAATATCCCATTGTCACCACAGATAAGCACATGCAAGACATACATCAAGTTTTCTCAAATCCTTAAACACTCAATCAGATAAGATAACTTCAAAGGGAAAACTCAATCCATTACAAGAGAGTAGAGGGGGAGAAACATCATAAGATCCAACTATAATAGAAAAGCTCACGATACATCAAGATCGTGCCGAATCAAGAACACGAGAGAGAGAGAGAGATCAAACACATAGCTACTGGTACATACCCTTAGCCCTGAGAGTGAACTACTCCCTCCTCGTCATGGAGAGTGTCGGGATGATGAAGATGGCCACCGGTGATGGATCCCCAATCCAGCAGGGTGCCGGAACGGGGTCCCGATTGGTTTTTGGTGGCCGCAGAGGCTTGCAGCGGTGGAACTCCCGATCTAGGTTATTTTATGGAAGTTTGGGGGTATATAAGAGGTGTTGGTGTCGGGAACGAGTTAGGGGGATCCACGAGGCAGCCACGAGGTAGGGGGGCGCGCCCAGGAGGTAGGGCATGCCCCCACCCTCGTGGTGGCCTCGGGACTCTTTTGGTTCATCTCCAGTACTCCATGGGCTTATTCTGGTCCAAAAACAATATCCGTAAATTTTCAGGTCAATTAGACTCCGTTTGATATTCCTTTTCTGTGATACTAAAAAACAAGGGAAAAAACAGAATCTGGCACTGGGCTCTAAGTTAATATGTTAATCCCAAAAATCATATAAAATAGCATATAAATGCATATAAAACATCCTAGATGGATAATATAATAGCATGGAACAATCAAAAATTACAGATACGTTGGAGACGTCACTGGTAAGCGTCGGTCCTAAACAAACGGTTTTTTACCCCTTTCCACGACGGCATTTGGAACCATCGCCAAGTGAGTGTGGGCGAGAGGGGGGTCCTTCCCACACGACCCAGAAACCGTTGGGGATATTCCCTCCTGGCACACACGCTCGGCAAAATGAGGTCGTGTGCGACCGGCGAGCACTCAAATACAGAAATATGTACAGTAGTGCTCAAAAAAATACAATTATACAGGCAAAATCATTTCTGGTCGTAAGTACATCCCACACAGTCAGTCACCACTAAACATTTCCATTCGTATATAGACCCCACACAATCACTACAAGGAAAACGTTTGCGCAAGGTGGCGTAACGCAAACAGTTTTGAAGAGAATGGCGTGTGTGATTGTTCATTGATCCAACATGGTTTATTCCTAGATACTTTGTGCGTTGCCTTAGGTCATCGCCCACGGTGTTTTCTCATTAACAGTTTGCAATAAGAAAACCCAATTAGGAAGCTAATTGGCCGATTAGCAGGCTAATTGGCCTATTATCAATAATCCACTTACTAATCTAATTGACATTCATATTAAGCACATAATATATTACATTTCCATATTAAGGAAGCAGGATTTCATAATTGAAATACATCGGAGTACAACATGATATAGCTTCAGTACACAGCTACCCCATTACACAACTGCACTGGCAGCAAGTTTCACATGCAGCATCTAGAACCTTTCGAAATTAGCATTGTCGGATTTTGGGTTCCGGCAAAACCCTTAAGGTTCGAACACTGGGGTGCGCGCGAAGATCTCCCCCTACCAACTCACGCCCTCAACCTCGCCATGATCTCTAAGGCTAACTCAATGACCTCGCAACACAAGGGACACAAGATTTATACTGGTTCGGGCCACCGTTGTGGTGTAATACCCTACTCCAGTGTGGTGTCCTGGATTGCCTCTCGGGCTGATGATGAACAGTACAAGGGGAAGAACAGCCTCCTGAGGTGAGGTGTTTTTGTGCTTGGTGGGTGTGAGGCTAAGGATGGAATGGCTCTGATCCAAGATGACGTCGATCCCCTAGCTATGGTGGTGGCTAGTCCTATTTATAAAGGCCCTGGTCCTCTCCCCAAATATTGAGCGGGAAGGGAGACAACAACGGCCAATTTGAAAGGGGACAACTAGTACAGCTTATCCTGACAAAAGTAGTCTTTGCCTGCCAAAGGCTCTGGTGGTGACGCCGCCTTGGGATCCACGGTGACCTCCGTCCTGCCGTCCTGCTGGTCTTGGTATCGTTGCACCGATATGGAAACCTTTTCCTGATGCCTCGGAACTCCTCGCCTGCGCTTGCCTCCTTAGCACCGGAGTGGAAACAAGGACACTGTGCGCGCTGGCGCCCGCCTGGCCTTGGTCGTCATGGCTCACATCACTGGAACCTCGCGAGGTTTGTCTTGCCTTGATCTCTCTGCCCCTCGTGAGCCAGCCTGGTGAGGCCGCTCCCGAGGAGGTCTTGTGTCGTCCGCCTCGCGAGGGTCTTGAATGCTTGTTGGTGAAGATGGGTCGTACGGGCCCGCTTGTAGAGCCACACCATGGGCCGTAGGTAGGCAAGTCTGGGGACCCCCGTTCCCAGAACACCGGCAGTAGCCCCCAGGCACAAGGCACGCTCGGGCTTGGCTTCGAGGCGAATCCAAAGGGAAAGTGTGGAGCGCCGCGTGCCCCAATATCCTACGGCCTTGGTCTATGTGTGGCGGTTGATTAGACGTGGGCGTCTCCGCTTCCCCATGCTGCCTCGGCAACTGCCCGACTTGACGAGTCCCTGCTGCATGCAAGGAAAAACCATCCTTATTACCTTAGACCGTGGAGGCCGGCGGTTGGCCTCCCCTTGGCTATAAATGGGAGGTGGGGCGGAGCCCCATCACCCGTCTCTCCTGTGCCTCTCCCGCTTCTTCTCCTTCCTTGCTCCACTCATTGCAGGTGCATCCATGGTGCCAATTCAGAGGTTCTCGGCCGTGGAGAAGGGCAAGGTTTCCCTCAACGAGCCCGAGCTGCTCCCGCCGAAGAAGAGGAGGCCCCATCGTCGCGAGATGGTCGTGAGGCCGATGGTGTCGCGGTCGTGGTACGAAAGGCTGCCTCCTGGGTACCCGTTGCCCTTGTATGCTCACGCCGATGATTCTGGAGGGAGGAGCGATGAGGGGCCCTCTCAAGCTTTGGCTGCAGCACGCCGACTACGACGCTCTGGCGATTGGAGCGGAAATTGAAGTCGTCGCCTCTAAGAGGATCTTCATGACCCGAGGCTGGGGCGAGATTGCCCGAGTCTGCTGCACAGACGGCGCCCTCGCTACCCACTGCGAGTATGACGGCACCTCCACGCTGTTCTTCAAGGTCTTCGACGAGGAAGGCCGCCGCTTGGACTGCTGCCCTGAAGGAGGTCACCAGGACGACGCAGCGGCGGGCGCTGGGCCTGCCGCAGGCCTCGCCTGCAGCTCCTCCAGTGACAGCGGCGACTCCTGGTGGTCCAGCGATTCTCCCGAGCTCGTGGAGTCTCCGGAGACGAGCGACGATAGCTACGTGCCCCCTGAGCTCCCGTCAGGCCGGGAGCAAGGTCGTCGCATCTGCCGCCATCGCCGTTGATCTGGATGGGGTTGGCGCCGGCCCTTCATGGCCCACTGTTGATGATGGCGTCGGCGACGTCCGGCACGTGTAGATAGCTCTCATGGGGATTCCTTTCCTTTTGTTCCCTGCAAGGAATCGAAATGGACCCTGCGGGGGCGTGCAAAGCGGCTACAACGCCTTTTGTTAATATTTTCCTTATTGTGAAAACTTACGAGCACATGCTCTACTGAGGCTCGGTCTCCCCCTTTCCAATCCCGCAGCAGCTTGGTGCTCTACGCCGACAGGTCCCGGTCCCTAGGCAGGCTGCAGCCATCGATGGTATGCCTGCTCGCGATGCCGTGGTCAAGGCCAGGAGGTGAGCGGCCCGAGGTCCAGTAAGAGCTCCTGAGGCGTGATGCTTAAGAGGTCCCCTTTAGCATGCAAGTAGCTACCTGAGGATGGGAAAGGGAGGCAACGTTGCCATAGCAGGGCAGTGAAAAGTCAAGAATCGTATGTCGTAGCACTGGGTTGGTCCAGGTACGAGACTTATCTTGGCATTCCGGAGCCGGCTTCAGGTGCCACACCGGACTTGGGTGTTGGCCACTTCTGGGCAGCTAGGTTAGGCCCGTGCGAGCCTCCCCCTATTCTCCATGTTCTTCTTGGTGCTCTACATCCTCAGGTCCTGGCCCTCGAGCAAGCTTAGCCGCCGCTAGTATGCCAGGTCGCGATGTCGTGGTCAAGGCCAGTGGTGAGGGCTGGAGAGCCAGTAAGAGCTCCTGAGTCGCGATGCTCAGGAGCCCCCTTTTAACGCGCAAGCGAATTGCATGGGAGAAGAGAGAGAGAGTCCGCGGTGCTGCCCGCGATAGTCCTCAGGAAGTTCCTGCAAGTTAGCGCGAGGAAGGGCAAAAATCTCCATGGTGATCGTTGGTCCGTCGCTGGCTTATGGGAGAGCCCCCGGGCATGTACAGCCCCGCCCTGACACGTGGCTTGCACGGCAGGGCTGGACGAGGTGTGTCCGGGCACTTGTGAGCCAGCGCGGGACTCACGAGGCCCTTCCTCAAGGCGGGTTGCGCCTGGTCTTGATTCTTGTTCGCTGTGTTGGTCCTGCGAGGTGGTCAGACAACCTGCGTCGAACGAATCTCCTGAGGTTATCGCGTGAGAAAGCCAAGCACCAATGGCCCCAGGAGGTGACGTGAACGGGGCTGGCCCGCCAGACAGAGCTCAGTCGTTGGATTTATCAACGCTACAGGGACGGGCCCGAGCACAGACGCCATGCCTAACCCTCTCACGTGAAGGGTCCTGAAGAAAGACGACCGGCGAGCGGCTCCCGTGGTGGGTGACAATCAAGTAGGTGATAGTCATAGATAGATTAAGCATGGAAGGAAAACTAGCTCAGGTAAATGCATGAACGATACGTGCCACCGGGTCAGGCCCGAGCAGCTTGGGGATGATGCAGCCCGAGGGGCGCCCCCAGCGAGGTAAGCTAAAGACGTAAAAAAGAAGGGATACATGCCACAGGGACGAACCCACGCGGCCTGGGAATGATGCAGCCCTAGGGGTGCTCCCAGCTAAATAAACATGGAAAATTTCACCTAGTTCCATTGATGAAGGGCTGTTGAGGCAGCTGAAGGTACACGGCGAAGGGGTTGCTCCTCATGAGCCACCGGGGCCCTGAGCCTCGGGAGGCTCTGGGGGTCCAGGTGGTTCCTTGAGGACCGTCGCCATCTCCTCCAGGACTGCGTGGTGCCTGTCCTCCTGACCCGCCATGACGCTCCGCAGGTTGCGCTGGAAGGCAGCAGCCACGCTCGGCAGGCCGAAAGGCATGCGAACGTAGCTATGAGGTGGACCTTCACAGCGCCCAACACACGAAGGCCAGAAGCGCTCCTGAGATGTGGCTCGGTTGAGCCCTGGTATGTCGATGCAGACGCGTAGCTCACCACCCTCGCCTGGGTGGGGAGCAACGCTAGGTGGGTGGCAGTCGCCGCGTATTGCTCTTGCTTCCTGAAGCTCCTGAGATACCTTGGTGATGAACTCCTGAGCGCCGGGCGCTCCTTGCACAGTGTCCTCCTAAGGGAGTCGTGCCACGAAGCACGCCTCCAAGTGGTGCCCGAGCACCTCCCTCGTAATGTTGGCAAGGTGTGAGGCCCTCCAAAAAAGAGCCCCCGAGCCCTACCCAAGGAGGGCGCCAGGCGCGCCTTCCTATGCAATAGAGGGAGGCGCCCCAGGTGTGGGTGCTGATCCTGACGAGGTACCACTTGCGGTGCCGCCCTCCCGAGGTTCGGCACGGGGTAGCTTCTTCTTCTTCTTGGGGATGACCTCAAGAGGGTAATGAGCTGCATTCTTGCTGGGGTCTTCGATTGACGCTGCTTGGAAGGCGCGCTCGAAGGAGCACACCGCTTCTCTTTCTTCGCAGGGGACTGTGATGATCCCGCCGCTCCCTAGCATCTTGAGGACGTTGTAGCCGTGGTGCGTCACTGCCATGAACTTGGCCAGGGCTGGATACCCGAGGATGGCATTGTACACCCGACGAATGTGGGCAACGTCAAAATCGATGAGCTCGGTGCGGTAGTTGTTGCATTCTCCAAAGGTGACCGGGAGGCGGACCTGACCTATCGGCATGGTGGAGCTGCCAGTCACGCCCGAGAAGGGCTTAGTGGGCTGAAGCTGATCGTATGGAACTTGAAGGTTGTCGAACGTCTCGACGGACAGGACGTTGAGCCCTGCGCCGCCGTCGATGAGGGTCTTGGTGACTTGCACGTTGCTGATGACAGGTGAACAAAGCATTGGGAGAGCACCGGCGGTGGCCGCGCACTTGAGCTGGTCTGCTGAGCTAAAGGTAATAGCGCACTTGGACCACCTGAGCGGGTGTGTAGCCTCGAGCTTGGGAAGAACCCCGTTCCCCTCGCGAGCAAACTGCTTGAAGATACGCTGTGAGGCTGGGGCTTGAGCTCCGCCCAAGATGCAGGCGATAGCACGCGGCTCCTGGAAGCCCCCAGCCCCCTCGTCTTGATGGTGGTCGTCGTTCCTTCTTGGTGGCGGCAGTGGAGGAAGCCCAGCATTGCCCTGAGGACGGTCCTCGCGAGGCTGATCCCTCCAGGCACCTTCGCGAGGCTGATCATGCCAATGGTCCTCACGAGGCCGGTCACGCCACTCCTGGCGTGGGCCCCGATCGTCCCAGCGTCCTCCGCCGCATCCTCCTCCATGGCCGTAGCCTAGGTCGTTGCGCCCGGGGCGTCGACCGAAGCGGCCGTCGCGCATGGCCCTGAGCTCTTGGCAATCGTTGGTGTTGTGGCTGTGTACATTGTGGAAGGCACAGAACGGTCGACTGCCCTTGGATGACTCAGGCTGGTCCCTGACGTGCTTCCTGTCTGGCTCCGCCGCGAGTACGGCCGCTCCCTTGCTCTTCACGTCCTTGGCCTTGGCTTTCTTCTCCTCCGGGTCGGCAACCGGGAGCTCAAGAAGGGAAAGGCGCCCTTCCTCAGCCCTTGCGCACTTGGTCACCAGGTTGAACAGCTCCAGGGATGTGCACAGTTCCTCATGGATGGCGAGCTCCTCCTTCATCTTGATGACACGGACGCCATCGGAGAACGCAGAGATGATGGCCTCATCCGTCACCTTGGGGATCTTGAGATGAATGTTGTTGAAGCGCTGGATGTACTTCTGGAGGGTCTCCCCTGGTTGTTGCTTGACGCGGTGCAGGTCACCCACTGCCGGGCGGCGGTCGCGAGTGCCCTAGAAGTTGGCGACGCAACGGTCGCGCATCTCGTCCCAGGAAGAGATGGAGCCGGGAGGCAGGTTCAGGAGCCAGGAGCGGGCACCATCCTTGAGATCCATGGGGAACCAGTTCGCCATGACTTTCTCATCACCGTTGGCCACCTCTATGCTCATCTCATAGAGCTGCAAGAACTCTGCGGGGTCGGGGGTGCCATCGTAGTGCGGAGGCAGGTCTGGCTTAAACTTGCCTGGTCAGGCGACGCTACGCAGCTCGGGGGTGAATGCGCGGTAGCCGACCGTGGTCATCAGGGGCCGCCTTGGAGGTGGAGCCAGGTCGTGGTGCCCCTGCATTGCCGTGGTACGTGGCGCATGGCCCTGTCGCAACAAGCAATCCTGTCGTAGTGGAGCTGGGAGTGGTGAACCACTTCCTTGGGGACGGGGAATCTCTTGGCAGCTTCTTTCCTCGTGCGCTGGCACGCGGCGCGGTGGGCCGCGTTGCTGGACCGCACATCTTGGAGCGAGGACGCCGCATTGGCGCGGCGGAGGCTGAGGTGCTCCCTGAGCCACACGCCTTGGCGCAAGGGTGCCATCTTGTTGTGGAGGAGGCGGAGGCGCTCCGTGAGCCACGTCACCTGCAGCTGGTGGAGGGCGAGGCAGCGAGAGGGACGGTGCAGGAGAGCCTCCCACAGCGCTAACATGCTCAGTGATGCGGTCCAACTAGTCCTCGTCGAGGTCGTCGACCAGACGGTAGCGCAGGAGCTCGCGTGCCATGAGCAGCGCGGCCTACGCGTCCGTGGGGGCGCGGCGAGCGTGAGATGACGAGCAGGCCAGAGTCAATGACGGGGTGGCGGTGTGGCCGTCCTGATGCACGGAGGGATGCAGCAAAGAGGCTTGCCGCTCGTTTGCCACCGGACCGGTAACGGCGTTTGCGGCGGGTGACAGAGAAGGACGGGGAGGCCCGCCGACGAGAGCCGTCTAAGCAACGCGGGCGGCCCAGTGCTCAGCGCGAGCTCGGCGAGTGTCGGCCACGAGCTTGGTGGAGTAATGAAGCGTGGGTCGACAAATAAGAAGGCTTCGGCGCACCCCTACCTGGCACGCCAAATGTCGGATTTCGGGTTCTGGCAAAACCCTTAAGGTTCGAATACTAGGGTGCGCGCGAAGATCTCCCCCTACCAGCTCACGCCCTCAACCTCGCCACAATCTCTAAGGCTAACTCGACGAGCTCGCAACACAAGGGACACAAGATTTATACTGGTTTGGGCCACCATTGTGGTGTAATACCCTACTCTAGTGTGGTGTGGTGAATTGCCTCTTGGGCTGATGATGAATAGTACAAGGGGAAGAACAGCCTCCTGAGGTGAAGTGTTCTTGTGCTTGGTGGGTGTGAGGCTAAGGATGGAATGGCTCCGATCCAAGATGAGGTCAATCCCCTAGCTATGGTGGTGGCTAGTCCTATTTATAGAGGCCCTGGTCCTCTCCCCAAATATTGAGTGGGAAGGGAGCCAACAACGGGCAATTTGAAAGGGGGCAGCTAGTACAGCTTATCCTGACAAAAGTAGTCTTCGCCTGCCAAAGGTTCTGGTGGTGACGCCGCCCTGGGCTCCATGGTGACCTCCGTCCTGCCGTCCTGCTGGTCTTGGTATCGTTGCACCGATATGGAAACATTTGCCTGATGCCTCGGAACTCCTAGCCTGCACTTGCCTCCTTAGCACCAGAGTGGAAACAAGGACACTGTGCGCGCTGGCGCTCGCCTGGCGCCCGCCTGGCCTTGGTCATCATGGCTCACGTCACTGGAACCTCGCGAGGTTTGTCTTTCCTTGATCTATCCGCCCCTCACGAGCCAGCCTGGTGAGGCCGCTCCCGAGGAGGTCTTGTGTCATCCGCGTCGCGAGGCTTGGCCCCTCACAAGGGTCTTGAATGCTTGTTGGTGAAGAAGGGTCATACGGGCCCGCTTGCAGAGCTACATCGTGGTCCGCAGGCAGGCAAGTCTAGGGACCCCTATTCCCAGAACGCCGACAAGCATCATAGACGGTACATAGAGAGATGCATCTCATCTGGAAAACTGCTGAAGCGGAAGGTGAATATTGAGCCTTCATTCATGTTGAAGGTCTTTGCAACTTTAGGCCAGTGCCTGTGGATGATTGACCGTCCATCCTTTGACCTCTTCAGGAACACTTCAATACTGAATTGTGGGTGTTGTATGAAAACTTTCCTCGCATCCTGAGCATAGAGGTGGTTTGAGAGGTAATCATCAGTGAACCCTGAAAACAAGGATGTGCATAAATATCTTCTCTATATTGGAAATGGGGCAAAGGAATAAAAAAAGGCAGGGTATAATAGTTAGTACCATCTTGTAAACCTCAGTGCTTCACATTGTTTCCTTGCAACATATACAAGGTAGTTAGTCATCAGGTTAAGTAAGGGTTCGCATGCTATCAGTAAAATATGTTGATGAAAAATAAGCACATTGCAGATTCATCAGATTAATTCAAGCCACATGGAAAACCCATTTATCCAAACCAAGCATGACTGAGAACTAGGAAATATAGCACTTGTATATGTTTCTCATGTATTAAGTGCAGTCAAATTCGATTTGTTAGTCACATGGTATACAATAAGAGAATGCAGCCACAACAATTGAACATCGCATTGCAGAATTGAACCAAGCAGTTAACTAAACACCACAACAAATGAACCAAACGTTAACTGAGCACCACATTGCACAATATAACATACTCCTAATAGAAGATCAGACATTTAACCAAACCAAGCATGCTTAACAACTTGGAAATATAGCAATTGTATTTGTTTCTCATGTATTTAGTACAGCCAAATTCGATTTATTCCTCACATGGTATACAATAAGAGAATGCAGCCACAACAATTGAACATCGCATTGCAGAATTGAACCAAGCAATTAACTAAACACGACAGCAAATGAACCAAACGTTAACTGAGCACCACATTGCACAATATAACATACTCCTAATAGAAGATCAGATAGTTAACCAAACCAAGCATGCTTAACAACTTGGAAATATAGCAATTGTATTTGTTTCTCATGTATTTAGTACAGCCAAATTCGATTTATTCCTCACATGGTATACAATAAGAGAATGCAGCCACAGCAATTGAACATCGCATTGCAGAATTGAACCAAGCAGTTAACTAAACACCACAACAAATGAACCAAGCAGTTAACTAAACACCAATTGAACAATATAACATACTCTAAATAGAAGATCAGACAGCTAACCAAACCAAGCATACTTAACAACTTGGAAATGTTGCGCCCTGAAGAATTGAACATCACATTTGCAGAATTGAACCAAGCAGTTAATTGAACACCACATTGTAAGACATATAGAACATATACACTATAGCAGAAGATTGCATGGTGAAAGTAGATAGCACAATTCACTAGAATTTGTTAAGTAAAGGCAGTAGCTAGCAAACTGAGAATGGGTCCTTATAGTGAGCTAATAAGACGAGCTACTCTTCATTGTCGGAGATATCAATGACGATTGGCTCCTTGGACATGGAAGAGGGCGAGGCCTCCGCATCGTGGGTGCCCTCATTGTAGTGGTGAGTTGCCTGAGCCACTCCGGGCACCAACCTGCTGGCTCTCGAGATGAGGTAAGCACGTGCACGCTGAGAAAACACCTCGTAGTCTTCATCGAAGGCACTGACGGTGGCCTCGAGAAAATGCCACGAACTGTCGTTTAAAGCAGCCAACCACGTCACGGCGTCGGCGCGCGAGGCGTCAATGGTGGCCTCGATGGCCAGGTGCTCCTCCAAGATCCTGGGGTCGGCATGAATGGCAGCCATCGCGACCTCATCCGCGCGTGCGGCTGCGATTTGCTTCTCCGCTGCCAAATGCTCCTTGAGGTCTTGGCTATACTGTGTGCACCATGGCTTAGGCCGGCGCTTATTTGGTGGAGGGGTTGGTGATTTGGGTGGAAGGTGTCGCGCTTGCACCGGCAGTCGGTGCATGTGGGTTGTGGAAGGAGGAGGAGGATGGGGTCGAGTGTGGATTACCTGCCTAGATAGGAGAGGCCGAGCAGCATGAAGGAGGGTCGCCGGCGAGGAGGCGGCGGCGCTGCAAGCAAGGAGTGAAGGTTTCACCTTGGAAAGGGAGGCAGAAAGGGGGTAAATGTGGCTTCTGGTAAGGTGGAGGGGCGGGGAGGTAGATATTTCTGCGAAAGCCGAAAATTTGGAATCGCTTCAGCCAAAAAACTAGCGTGCAAAGTGTCATCAGACAAGGTCCCTTATTCAGACATGGTCCGAAGATATTTTGTGCTGCATCTCACACGGTTGGCTATAATAAACTATGTGGGATTGTAACTCCAACGATGCGGCTATATCTCCCACGTGTCGGAGCACGACTTAGAGGCATAACCGCATTGTAGGCATGTCGCAAGAGGGGTAATCTTTACGCATCCCATGTACTAAATAAGAAAGGGATAAAGAGTTGGCTTACAATCGCCACTTCAAACAATACATAAATATTGCATTACATCATCCAGAATACAATCAAGGTCCGACTACGGAACCAAAATAAAGACGACCCCAAATGCTAGATCCCCGATCGCCCCGACTGGGCTCCACTACTGATCAACTGGAAACGAAACAACACAACAAACACAATCTTCATCGAGCTCCTCCTTGAGCTCAGTTGCGTCACCTGCACTGGTAGCATCGGCACCTGCAACTGGTTTTGGAAGTAATCTGTGAGTCACGGGGACTCAGCAACCTCACACCCTCGTGATCAAGACTATTTAAGCTTATGGGTAGGAAAAAGGGTAGTGAGGTGGAGCTGCAACAAGCACTAGCATATAAGGTGGCTAACTTACGCAAATAAGAGCAAGAAGAGAAGCAATGCAACGGTCGTGAACTAGAAGTGATTAAGAAGTGATCCTGAAACTACTTACGTTCAAGCATAACACAAGAACCGTGTTCACTTCCCGGGCTCCGCCGGAAAGAGACCATCACGGCTACACACGCGGTTGATGCATTTTAATTAAGTTAAGTGTCAAGTTCTCTACAACCGGACATTAACAAATTCCCATCTGCCACATAACCACGGGCACGGCTTTCGAAAGTTCAAAACCCTGTAGGGGTATCCCAACTTAGCCCATCACAAGCTCTCACGGTCAACGAAGGATATTCCTTCTCCTAGGAAGACCCGATCAGACTTGGAATCCCGGTTACAAGACATTTCGACAATGGTAAAACAAGACCAGCAAAGCCGCCCGATGCGCCGACAATCCCGATAGGAGCTGCACATATCTCGTTCTCAGGGCAACACCGGATGAGACATCCTATGAGTAAAACCAACCCTCAAGTTTCCCCGACGTGGCCCCGCAGTCTACTCAGTTCGGACCAACACTTAGAGAAGCACTGTCCCGGGGGGTTAAAATAAAGATGACCCTTGAGTCTGCAGAACCCAAGGAAAGGTGATAGGTTGTTAGTGCAAATGTAAAACCAAGGTTGGGCCTTGCTGGAGGAGTTTTATTCAAGGCGAACTGTCAAGGGGTTCCCATTATAACCCAACCGCGTAAGGAACGCAAAATCAAGGAACATAACACCGGTATGACAGAAACTAGGGCGGCAAGAGTGGAACAAAACACCAGGCATAAGGCCGAGCCTTCCACCCTTTACCAAGTATGTAGATGCATTAAAGTGAATAAGATATATTGTGATATCCCAATCATATCCATGTTCCAACATGGAACAAACTCCATCTTCACCTGCAACTAACAACGCTACAAGAGGGGCTGAGCAAAGCGGTAACATAGCCAAACAACGGTTTGCTAGGACAAGGTGGTTTAGAGGTTTGACATGGCAATATGGGAGGCATAATATAGCAAGTGGTAGGTATCGCAGCATAGCAAAAGAGCGAGCAACTAGCAAGCAAAGATAGAAGTGATTTCGAGGGTATGGTCATCTTGCCTGCAAAGTTCTCCGAGTTGACGTAAGCTTGATCCTCGTAAGCGTACTCAAGGGTTCCTCCATCACGAACTGGTCTCCTGGCTGTACACAAGGAAAGAACACAAGCCAAGGAAACCACAATCAACCACGATGTAATGCGCAAGCAACATGATGCAAAGCATGGCATGATATGCAGGATGTGATATGCAATGCATATGCATGCTCCGGAAGGAAAATATTGAACCAGGCCTCAACTTGGCAAACCAAGTGCGCCACTGGAAAGATGAGTTGATTTCGGTCGAAATCGATATAAAGATCACCGGAATCGGATGCACGGTTTGCAAATGGCAAGCAAAACAAGAATGGCATGTTTCGGCGATTAACAGCACGACGCCATCTAGAATGCAACAAGAAACTAAGCTACTGCACTCCAACATAGAAACAAAGCACATGTAAGTGATCTACTCAATATGCTTGACAAAAGATGATCACTGATCTACAGCTAAATCACATAATAGCAGGTTCAAACAAGCATGGCAAAAGTGCAAAAGATATCAGCATCACAGACTTAGTGAAAATACTAACATGCCAGGAATTAACATCAGGAAGCAATGTTTAGAGCAAGATAACAACATGCTACAGGATTAGAACATAGCAACACAAGGCATTGCATGAATCTACTCAAAGCATATAACAAAAAGTCCCTAACTGACCATAAGCCAAAAGGGCACAGAAAACATGATGGCACCCATGTTAACATAGCAAGTTTCGTTAACAGATTCAGACTTAGCAGAAAACTAGACATGGCAAAAACAGAGTTATGAAGGCATGTTTGCAAGCTCGATGCACTCACCGCAAGGAATTGCATGACAAAATAAGCATACACCCAGGAAGAAGACATGATCAAGAAGCTAAACATGGCAATAACAATCTCATAGCATGCATGTATCAACTACAACAACCTTTGCAAAATTGATTAACATGTAAACAATCTGCCAGGAACATTTTATAGCAAAAGTAGAGCAAGATTGAGTCATGCTAGGGTACTCCATAAATGCAAACAGGGACATGGATGGGTAGAGCACAACCATGTGCCCAAATCATCCTTACTGAACATACTCAAAAGAAGCATGCATCTCACTGTAGCAACATGAATACATGGCATTAAAATAACGGCAGGGAAATGACTTAGTGAAAATCCTGAGTCTCTGAAATCAGCAATATCACGAGAGCTACTTTGCATGCATGTGCTAGTCACCACATTGATCACAAAAATACATGGCATACACCCCTGTAAAGATGGCATGGCATAGCCCAAAACACATGTAGAGCTCATGCCCATATGCAGCACCCAATAATCATGGCACAAATGACCAATGCTCATAAACTGATAAGAATTAGGAACTAACATTTCATAGAACTCTTGCAACAGAAATTTGTGCATCAAGATGAACTCAAACAAGCATGGCAGAATGGAACAAAATGAAGAGGACATCCTGATGAACATTTTGATATCTCATGCATGCAAAACGGAGCTACGGATGAGGAGTTTTGATGCGATTAACATGGCCTGAAAATAACACAGATCTAGGGACTTAGAAGAAAATCAACCTATTGAAAAGTCAATGGGACGAGATTGTGCGGGACGAGGAGATACGGGACGCAGCGGGGTTGTTTGGTTCGTTGAAGTGGTGGATCTGGTCCACTCTCCGGGATCTCGTCGGAGTTCTCGCCGGAGTGGAGGAAGACGGCAGAGGAGGCGCGAGGAGCTCGCCCGAATGGAGGCGAAAAGTCACCGGGCGGCGAGCGCGTGGGGCGGCGCGTTCTGGCGAGGTCGGCGGCGCGGAGGCGCGGAGGTAGCCGGTGGTCGGCGACGCGGTAGACGGCGGCGCGGGGAGGCGATGTAGGCGGCGGGCGGCGGATAGCGGACGCGCAGCGACCGGCGCGTGAGCAGGCGACGGCGGCGGAGATGGCGGCGTGGTGGCGGAGCGCTCCGGCGATGCGCCAATGACGGAGGTGGCCGGTGCGGCTTGACGACGGGCGACGCGCGGGCCGGCTGCGGGCCCCGCGGGCTGGCGGCGGGCGCGGAGGAGAGAGAGGGAGGAGGTCGGCTGACGTGGCGGTGCGTGGTTGGAGGAGAGCGGTGGCGGGGTGACGTGGCGGCTGCCGATTGGTCGGGGTGAGGTGGCCGACGGACATGTCCGGCGCGCGGAGGAGGAAGATCTAGGGTTCGTCCGCGAGATTTCGGAGGGAGACACATATATATATGTAGAGGGAGCTAGGAGAGTCCAAATGAGGTGCGGTTTTCGGCCACGCGATCGTGATCGAACGACCGAGAGGATCGAGGGGGTTTGGATGGGTTATTGGGCCACTTTGGAGGGGTGTTGGGCTGCAACACACACAGGGCTTTACGGTTCCCCGCTTAACCGTTGGAGTATCAAACTAACTCCAAATGGCACGAAACTTGATAGGCAGTCTACCGGTGGTGTACCAAGGCCGCTTGGCAAATCTCGATCCACTCCAAGAAAGTTTAACACCCGCACACGAAAAGAGAAAAAAGGGAGCGCCGGAGGACGTAGAAGTGTCGGATGGAAAAACGGACAACGGGGAAAATGCTCGGATGCATGAGACGAACACGTATGCAAATGCGATGCACATGATGACATGATATGAAACGCATGACACGCAAACAAATGACAAGGCAACTACAGCGAATAACTGGAAGACGACTGGCGCAACGGTCTCGGGGCGTTACAGGGATCTACTTGATTTTTTGTCTTGATTTGAATTACATAATGGGGTCACAGCGGCCATGGACGGTGTTTGCATTGCTAGACCTTTTATCTGCAGTGATCATAAAAGAATTAGAATTATTTCGTTTGCACATTTTTATGCATTAAGTGAGTTTTCAATGCATTTATGTGCATAATTCAAATTTGAACTACATGCACATGCTCCAGTGCATATAAATTGGTTGAAAAATCAAATCTTTGTCCTTGGGTGCATGCTTAGGTCCCATGCAAGAAATGGGAATGAATGTCAAACACCCTGCCACCATCACTCGGCCGCAAACATTGAGATACCTGGTTTTTCAATTCTAGTAAATCCAAAACTCGTCTGAAATTCATGAAACTAGGCATGCTATCATGGAGCAGCATCAACATGGCGTGGTAAAGTTTTTGTCCCATTTGGGGCAGGTTTGGGTATATGCTTCTCACAAACCAAAGCTTCTCACAACAAGCATGATGGTTTCGGTAGGGAACGCCCCAACTTTGGGGACGAAATGATATCCATTGCCTCTAATTGCTTTAAAAAAAATTCTCGTGTCAACATAGGACAACAAGAGTGTTGTGTTATTTTTTGTGATTTTTCGGGGTTCGTTTGGACATTTTTATGCATTAAGTGAGTTTTCAATGCATTTATGTGCATAATTCAAATTTGAACTACATGCACATGCTCCGGTGCATATAAATTGGTTGAAAAATCAAATCTTTGTCCTTGGGTGCATGCTTAGGTCCCATGCAAGAAATGGGAATGAATGTCAAGCACCGTGCCACGTCACTTGGCCGCAAACATTGAGATACCTGGTTTTTAAATTCTAGTAAATCCAAAACTCGTATGAAATTTATGAAACTTGGCATGCTATCATGGCGCGGCATCAACATGCCATGGTAAAGTTTTTGTCCCATTTGGAGCAGGTTTGGGTATATGCTTCTCACAAACTAGAGCTTCTCACAACAAGCATGATGGTTTCGGTACGGAACACCCCAACTTTGGGGCAAAACGATATCCATTGCCTCTAATTGCTTTCAAATTTTTCTCGTGTCAACATAAAACAACAGGAGTGTTGTATTATTTTTTGTGAGTTTTCAAGGTTCGTTTGGACATTTCTATGCATTAATTGAGTTTTCAATGCATTTATGTGCATAATTCAAATTTGAACTACATGCACATGCTCCAGTGCATATAAATTGGTTGAAAAATCAAATCTTTGGTCCTTGGGTGCATGCTTAGGTCCCATGCAAGAAATGGGAATGAATGTCAAGCACCGTGCCACCGTCACTCGACCGCAAACATTGAGATACCTGGTTTTTAAATTCTACTTAATCCAAAACTTGTATGAAATTCATGAAACTTGGGATGCTATCATGGCGCCGCATCAACATGCCGTGGTAAATTTTTTATCCCATTTGGGGCAGGTTTGGGTATATGCTTCTCACAAACCAGAGGTTCTCACAACAAGCATGATGGTTTCGGTAGGGAACGCCCCAACTTTCGGGACGAAACGATATCCATTGCCTCTAATTGCTTTCAAAAAAATTCTCATGTCAACATAGAACAACAAGAGTGTTGTGTTATTTTTTGTGATTTTTCGGGGTTCGTTTGGGCATTTTTATGTATTAAGTGAGTTTTCAATGCATTTATGTGCATAAGTCAAATTTGAAGTACATGCACATGCTTCGGTGCATATAAATTGGTTGAAAAATCAAATCTTTGTTCCTTGGGTGCATGCTTTGGTCCCATGCAAGAAATGGGAATGAATGTCAAGCACCGTGCCACCGTCACTCGGCTGCAAACATTGAGATACCTGGTTTTTAAATTCTAGTAAATCCAAAACTCGTCTGAAATTCATGAAACTTAGCATGATATCATGGAGCGGCATCAACATGCCGTGGTAAAGTTTTTGTCCCATTTGGGGGAGGTTTGGGTATATGCTTCTCACAAACCAGAGCTTCTCATAACAAGCATGATGGTTTCGGTAGGGAACGCCCCAACTTTCGGGACGAAGCGATATCCATTGCCTCTACTTGCTTTCAAATTTTTTCTCGTGTCAACATAGAACAACAGGACTGTTGTGTTATTTTTTGTGATTTTTCGGGGTTCGTTAGGACATTATTATGCATTAAGTGAGCTTTCAATGCATTTATGTGCATAATTCAAATTTGAACTACATGCACATGCTCCAGTGCATATAAATTGGTTGAAAAATCAAATCTTTGGTCCTTGGGTGCATGCTTAGGTCCCATGCAAGAAATGGGAATGAATGTCAAGCACCGTGCCACCGTCACTCGGCCGCAAACATTGAGATACCTGGTTTTTAAATTGTAGTAAATCCAAAACTCGTCTGAAATTCATGAAACTTGGCATTCTATCGTGGTGCGGCATCAATGTGTTATGGTAAAGTTTTTGTCCCATTTGGGGCATGCTTGGGTATATGCTTCTCACAAACCAGAGCTTCTCACAACAAGCATGATGGTTTCGGTAGGGAACGCCCCAACTTTGGGGCGAAATGATATCCATTTCCTCTAATTGCTTTTAAAAAAATTCTGATGTCAACATAGAACAATAGGAGTGTTGAGTTATTTTTGTGATTTTTCGGGCTCGTTTGGACATTTTTATGCATCAAGTGAGTTTTCAATGCATTTATGTGCATAATTCAAATTTGAACAACATGCACATGCTTCGGTGCATATAAATTGGTTGAAAAATCAAATCTTTGGTCCTTGGGTGCATGCTTAGGTCCCATGCAAGAAATGGGAATGAATGTCAAGCACCGTGCCGCCGTCACTCGGCCGCAAACATTGAGATACCTGGTTTTTATTTCTAGTAAATCCAAAACTCATCTGAAATTCATGAAACTCGGCATGCTATCATGGAGCGGCATCAACATGTCGTGGTAAAGTTTTTGTCCCATTTGGGGCAGGTTTGGGTATATGTTTCTCACAAACCAGAGCTTCTCACAACAAGCATGATGGTTTCGATAGGGAACGCCCCAACTTTGGGGGCGAAACGATATCCATTGCCTCTAATTGCTTTCAAAAAATTTCTCATGTCAACATAGAACAACAAGAGTGTTGTGTTATTTTTTGTGATTTTTCGGGGTTCGTTTGGACATTTTTATGCATTAAGTGAGTTTTCAATGCATTTATGTGCATAATTCAAATTTGAACTACATGCACATGCTCCAGTGCATATAAATTGGTTGAAAAATCAAATATTTGGTCCTTGGGTGCATGCTTAGGTCCCATGCAAGAAATGTGAATGAATGTCAAGCACCGTGCCACCATCACTCGGCCACAAACATTGAGATAACTGGTTTTTAAATTCTAGTAAATCCAAAACTCGTCTGAAATTCATGAAACTTGTCATGCTATCATGGAGCGGCATCAATATGCCATGGTTAAGTTTTTGTCCTATTTGGGGCAGGTTTGGGTATATGCTTCTCACAAACCAGAGCTTGTCACAACAAGCATGATGGTTTCGATAGGGAACGCCCCAACTTTGGGGGAGAAACGATATACATTGCCTCTAATTGCTTTGAAATTTTTTCTCGTGTCAACATAGAACAACAAAAGTGTTGTGTTATTTTTTGTGATTTTTCGGGGTTCGTTTGTACATTTTTATGCATTAAGTGAGTTTTCAATGCATCTATGTGCATAATTCAAATTTGGACTACATGCACATGCTCTGGTGCATATAAATTGGTTGAAATCAAATCTTTGGTCCTTGGGTGCATGCTTAGGTCCCATGCAAGAAATGGGAATGAATGTCAAGCACCGTGCCACCGTCACTCGGTCGCAAACAGTGAGATACCTAGTTTTTAAATTCTAGTAAATCCAGGACTCGTCTGAAATTCATGAAACTTGGCATGATATCATGGAGCAGCATCAACATGTCGTGGTAAAGTTTTTGTCCCATTTGGGGCAGGTTTGGGTATATGCTTCTCACAAACCAGAGCTTCTCACAACAAGCATGATGGTTTCGGTAGGGAACGCCCCAACTTTGGGGGTGAAAAGATATCCATTGCCTGTAATTGCTTTAAAAAGAAATTCTCGTGTCAACATAGATCAACAGGAGTGTTGTGTTATTTTTTGTGATTTTTCGGGGTTTGTTTGGACATTTTTATGCATTAATTGAGTTTTCAATGCATTTATGTGCATAATTCAAATTTGAACTACATGCACATGCTCCAGTGCATATAAATTGGTTGAAAAATCAAATCGTTGGTCCTTGGGTGCATGCTTAGGTCCCATGCGAGAAATTGGAATGAATGTCAAGCACCGTGCCACCGTCAGTCGGCCGCAAACATTGAGATACCTGGTTTTCAAATACTAGTAAATCCAAAACTCGTCTGAAATTCATGAAACTTGGCATGCTATCATGGAGTGGCATCAACGTGCCGTGGTAAAGTCTTTGTCCCATTTGGGGCAGGTTTGGGTATATGCTTCTCACAAACGAGAGCTTCTCACAACAAGCATGATGGTTTCGGTAGGGAACGCCCCAACTTTGGGGACGAAACGATATCCATTGCCTCTAATTGCTTCTAAAAAAAT
The DNA here is from genome assembly GCF_056163025.1 of Triticum urartu. Taxonomy (NCBI): domain Eukaryota; kingdom Viridiplantae; phylum Streptophyta; class Magnoliopsida; order Poales; family Poaceae; genus Triticum; species Triticum urartu. The sequence continues at coordinate 140,248,006 of NC_141876.1, read as the reverse complement.
TTCTCGTGTCAACATAGAACAACATGAGTGTTGTGTTATTTTTTCTGATTTTTCGGGATTCGTTTGGACATTTTTATGCATTAAGTGAGTTTTCAATGCATTTATGTGCGTAATTCAAATTTGAACTACATGCACATGCTCCGGTGCATATAAATTGGTTGAAAATCAAATCTTTGGTCCTTGGGTGCATGCTTAGGTCCCATGCAAGAAACGAGAATGAATGTCAAGCACCGTGCCACCGTCACTCGGCCGCAAACATTGAGATACCTGGTTTTTAAATTCTAGTAAATCCAAAACTCGTCTGAAATTCATGAAACTTGGCATGCTATCATGGAGCAGCATCAACATGCCGTGGTAAAGTTTTTGTCCCATTTGGGGCAGGTTTGGGTATGTGCTTTTCACAAACTAGAGCTTCTCACAACAAGCATGATGGTTTCAGATAGAACACCCGTATACAAAGCGAGAGCAGGATTTGTGCATCTCTTGAACACAAACGGTTCTTTTGGATGACCCGTGTGAATCACTAGCGGGGCGGCGCAGTACTATTCAATTTGACACCAGGCGGCGCAGTTCCTGATATGGCTTTAATGTAGACGAGGGAGAGGGTAGCGGTTCCTGAAATGTTGAACGGCCAATGATGCATCCTCCTTCAATTAGCATCGTGTGAATGCATCAGGGAAGTAATGGGAGGACCGGGAAAAGAGGCAGAACGATGTCAATGCAACGCAGTTTGCACTCATATAAAGGCGCCCCTCCATTCCAATGCATCTAGCACATAGTACGCGCCTAAGCATTTGCCTAAGCACCTACACTAATAAGTGCAAAAGTGCCCACTCTAGACCCATGGCAGAGAAGTGCGCGAGAAGCCAGCGGCTGTGCCAGATGGTCCACAACGCCGGCCTGCAGCATGGCACCATGGATCGTCTCCATACGGTGTTGGCGACCGGCTGGTGGATGGCCGCCGTCGATGCCAGCTACGACTCTCAGTTGGACTAGATGATCATTCGGAGCACCAACAGGTTCACCATCGTCAAGAAGCACGCGGACGACATCTTAGTACTCCTCCAGCCCGCGTGCCCAGGCTCCTCATTGCCTGCCACCCTAATCGGCCTCCATGGTCGGAACCTCTTTGAAGCACTGGTGGCCCTGCTACTGCCTTCCGATGCCACGAAGAATGTCCACCTAAAGGTCGCGCTCACCGCGAGGGGCCTCGCCCTGCAAGAAACCGTCGACCTACACATCCATGTGTACGAACGAATCGTGTACATAGGTATCTACAAGGCCAGTGAGGACGCTATGGCGTTGGCCTTCTTCAGCCGGCTGGAAGCCTTGGATGCCTTAGTTGAGAAGCACCTTGACCTCACCACACAAGCCGCCGCTCCTTAGCCGCCGGTCGGTGGCCCGGCCGACGCACTGGGTTGAGGAGGAGGAGGTCGTACGTTGATGGATGCATCTTTCTTCTTGCCTCTTGTAACCACCATTGCGATAGCATCATCATGGCCTTAATTGTTATTTTGCTATTGCATTCTCGTTCCAGTCAATACAAACATGTCTGATCCCTTTGCTCAATACAGACATGTCCATTCCAATCTTATTTTGATTGGCTTGAATGAAGGTCTATCCCGCCGTTAGGCGCCGCAGCGCGCTATGCTCATCGTTAGGCGCCGCGGCGTGCTATGCTCGCGTCCGTCGGCGTGCTCGTCTTATGAACAGCTTTCCCTTGCGTGTTCAACTGCTATATGCATATATAATATATGGTTGCTCGCCGTTGAGGCGACCGCGGAGTGCTCTGCTCGCGTCCCTCCGCGCGCGCTCTGCCAATGGTTGGGCGTGTGCACGATCACATCGGGGGCCCCGTATGCATGTGGTTGCGCCACGCATGTTGCCACATGATGCAGTTACGTGAGGCACGTTAGATTTACGCGCTGCAAATTAGAACTGCCATCTGGGCCTGCCGATATTCCTGGCCGTCCGTCTTCCCCTTTAATTCCCGCGGCCATTATAACCTTAGTCTCTTCAACCTTTCGATCACGCCCCACAACACAACAAGCACACCCACGACGACATGGAGAGGGGATGTCCTGCGGTACTTGGAGTTCGGCGAGCATAGAGTGGAGACCCACGCGAGGGAGACGGATCTCTTGGTGGTGTACACCATCAACCCGGCCGTGGTGGACGACTACATCAACAGCGTTGGTGGACGACTACATCAACAATGTTGAGTAGTTGCTTGCTGGAGACAAGTACAAGGCGGTCGGCATCGACCTCCAGTACACCACCAGTCGTCCTGGCATAGATCAGAAGGTTGCCGTCGCCCAGTTGTGCGTGCGCCATCATGTCCTCATCTACCACTACTCCATGGCCACAGAGCCTTGCGACCATTTCAACAGGTTTGTCAACAGCATTGACTACAAGTTCGCCACGATGGATACCACCAACGATGTAAAAGCACTCAGTGTTACGGGCTTGGCCTCCAAGAACCTTGTCGAAATCCATGACCACTAAGCGGTCTGGGGTAGAACGAAGAAGGACTCCCTGGTCGAACTCGCCTCGGCCATCATCGACCCCTACTACGAAAAGATGAAGCAGGATGCCCAGAGAACAAGTCCCATATCCTGCCACAGGGCCTGGATGCGGCAACTGGATGAACCTCACCTCAGGTTTGCGGCCAAGAGCATGTACACATGCTATGAGGTGGATCATTGACATGAGGAAGTGCCTCATTACCCAAATCGACGAGCCCGGATCGAGCCACAAGCAGAGCAAGCAGCGTCACAAGAAGTAGATGATGATCAGATGATCATTTATGCTAGTTAATCATGCATGTAATATATAATTTACTTTATTGGTGTGTGGAAATGTCATGTGTGTAGTAGCCACCTATGTAATTATGCATGTAATAGTTTACTTTGGTGTGTGCAAATGCCATGGTTGTAGTAGCTACCTATGTAAGTGGATGTTTAATTTGGTTATGCAAGCATGTCCTTATAAGTGTGTGTGTGTGTGTCTATATATATACATATATGTATATATATACATCTGGGCTATTCTGTTACGCGTAACAGAATATTATTCTGTTACCCTTTTTGAACTGACGGTTTCAGGTGGTTGTACTGATGTTTTCAAAGCGGTTGAACTGATGCTTTCAGTTGTGTTTAACAGATCGTCTTCTTTAGTTCAAAAACTTTTTGTAATTTTTTTGTCGGAACGTAGCGTGTAATATATCGTTGGAAAGCTCTTGACAACCATATTTCAAGTATATTGAACGTTTTTGCAAAATCATTATGGTTTAAGAGCAGTTTTGAAAAAACCATTTTTTCCAAAATCAAAAACGTGAATCGTATTTTGGACTCAATTTTCAAACAGTTTGTCGGAATTGAGAAAATAAGATGGCGTTGGAAAGCTGGTAAAAATCCGCATCTTCCATATATGTATTGTTTTTTCTAATTCTATATGATTTAAAAGTAATTTGAAAAACAGTGAAATTCTGGGCGAAACGAATTTTCGTGATTTTTTGCAAACAGTTTTTCGGATTAACGCAAATGATACGACGTTGGAAAGCTATGTAAAATGTCCAACTTTTTCATATAGAAATGTTTTTCTAATTCCTTACGGTTTAAAAACGAATTCGAATACGGTCAAATTTGATTTTGAACGAGATTTTTTTAAAAGTTTGTCGAAATATGGCAAATAATATACCGTTGGATAGCTATCGAAAATGCGAAACTTAGTCATGTTATACGTTTTCTCTACTTTGCAACCGTTTAAGAGTAATTTTGAATACGGCATGACAGATCCTGCTGTTTTCTCGTGTGAAAAACAGAGTAGTCGTACTGTTATATATGTTTGTTTGTACTGAGCTATTTTTTGTAGAGTAATTTTCAATGGTTCCGGAAAAGGGTACTTGTATTGATGCTTGCATGGGTTTGTACTAAGCGTGTTTTCACTAACTAGACTTTGCTCTGTTTTTTTGGTAATATTTTTCTCGTAAGTTTTCAACGGTTTATTGTATCGTCGCCCCTGTACTTGTATGGTTTGTATCATCGAACTGAATGATATTTTATTCAAAAAGAAAATGTGTTTGTTTTGTTTCCTTTTTTAACTCAAATTTTTTTGACAACGTTGTTCTGAACTTCTCTCATTTTACGACTTGTACTGAGGTACTTACTAAGTAGGATTTTCATGGGGTTTCTTTTTTTGCTTGAACTTTACAATTTGAATTTCTGTCGTTTCTTTTATTCCGAACAGACCACCGTTTTTAACTCGTACTGAGGAACTTACTACGCCCGAGCTGGGGTGGCTCGAGCACGATGGAGTTGTGGACGGCGCCAAGCACGTCGGTGGACTGACGTCGCAGGTGCCGGTGCTGGAATAGCTCCATCTCTGGCTTTACCCATGGCGTCGCGCCAGATAGCGAAAGGTTGCCTGGCAGCTGGGCCTCACGCGAACTGATGCACGCGCATCACCTGGCCGGCCGGGAGGTGGAGGCGCGCTGGCGAAGGGGAGGAGGCGGGGGCAGGAAGGATGAGGCCGGGCAGCGTTGCGCATGGGGAGGGAGGCGGCGGTGAGCGGGGAGGGAGACGGCGGCGCGGTGGTGAGGCCGATGGTCGGTGCGGCCGATCCACTCGCTGCGGAAGAAGGAAGGTGGAAGAAGTGGTGGGCCGCAGGGAGGTTCAGTTCGATGGGCTCCGTTGGTGGCAAGTCACAGCGCCGCGGGCTCCCTCGCTCCGGATGACGCCGTCGCTCGCTCGCCCACGACGGCTGCCTCCGGCGGAAGGAGGTGGGTTAGGTTTAGGATGGCTCGGGGAGTTTCTATGGTGTAGCTCGTCGCGTCCTTATAGAGCCCAAGGGTAACAGAATAATATTCTGTTACTAGTAACAGAATAGTCCAGCCCTATATATATATATATGTTGTTCTGTATGCAATCCCATCGCACAACACACACGTCTTATTAGCAGCAACCGTATGTGTTCTTATCGGTCTACAGACACATTTCTGCTTACAGACCTGTTTGCCGCGTATCACACACATCTTATTAAGTTGAACTATTTCTGTTCTCATGTCTCAACGCAAACAGTTCATCCGAGTGAACCGCATGCCGTATATCGCACACACCTTTGATATGGCTGGCCGTTTGTTTTGTGTTGCCTAATCACAAACAGTTCATCCGAGTGAACCGTATGTTGTGTATCGCACACGCCTCCATCTGGCTGCCCATTTCTTTTGTTCCTCCTCATTGCAAACAGTTCATTGAACTGGACCGTATGCCCTTCGTTGCACACGCAACTAAAACCTGAACCGTGTTTGATGCATCCGTCATCGCAAACGTTTTTCATATTTCTGGCGGTTTTCATACAACACCGTTTGCGATTATGGCATCGCACACAGTTTCGCGAAGGGTCTCTGATCGTAGTGTCGCGTTAGCAGCATCCTGCAGTAGTGCGTATCAAGCACCCCAAGCTTAATTCCTGCTCGTCCTCAAGTAGGTAAATGATAAAAATAGAATTTTTGATGTGGAATGCTACCTAACATATTCATCAATATAATCTTCTCTATTGTGGCAAGAATATTCAGATCCATAAGATTCAAGACAAAAGTTTAATATTGACATAAAAACAATAATACTTCAAGTATACTAACCAAGCAATTATGTCCTCTCAAAATAACATAGCCAAAGAAAGCTCATCCCTACAAAATCATATAGTTTGGCCATGCTTCATTTTCGTCACACAAAATGCTCCCATCATGCACAACCCGATGACAAGCCAAGCAATTGTTTCATACTTTAGTATTCTCAAACTTTTTCAACTTTCACGCAATACATGAGCACGAGCCATGGACATAGCACTATAGGTGGAAAAGAATATGATGATGGAGGTTGTGGAGAAGACAAAAAGGGAGAAAGTCTCACATCGACGCGGCTAATCAATGGGCTATGGATATGCCCATCAATTGATGTCAATGCGAGGAGTAGGGATTGCCATGCAACAGATGCACTAGACCTACAAATGTATGGAAGCTCAACAAAATAAACTAAGTGGGTGTGCATCCAACTTGCTTGCTTACGAAGACCTAGGGCATTTTGAGGAAGCTCATTGTTGGAATATACAAGCCAAGTTCGATAATGGAAAATTCCCACTAGTATATGAAAGTGACAAAATAAGAGACTCTCTATCATGAAGACCATGGTGCTACTTTGAAGCACAAGTGTGGAAAAAGGATAGTAACATTGCCCCTTCTCTCTTTCTCTCTTATTTTTTTGGCCTTATATTTTTTTATTTGGCCTTTCTATTCTTTTTTTATTTCCTCACGGGACAATGCTCTAATAATGATGATCATCATACTTCTATTTATTTACAACTCAAAAATTACATCTCGATACTAGAACAAAATATGACTCTATATGAATGCCTCCGGCGGTGTACCGGGATGTGCAATGATTCAAGAGTGACATGTATAAAAATTATGAGCGGTGGATTTTCCACAAATACGATGTCAACTACATGATCATGCAAGGCAATATGACAATGATGGAGTGTGTCATAAAAAATGGAACGGTGGAAAGTTCCATGGCAATATATCTCAGAATGGCTATGGAAATGCCATAATAGGTAGGTTTGGTGGCTGTTTTTAGGAAGATATAAGGAGGTTTATGTGTGAAAGAGCGTATCATATCACGGGGTCTGGATGCACCCGCGAAGTTTGCACCAACTCTCGAGGTGAGAAAGGGCAATGCACAGTACCGAAGAGGCTAGCAATGACAGAAGGGTGAGAGTGCGTATAATCCATGGAATCAACATTAGTCATAAAGAACTCACATACTTATTGCAAAAATCTACAAGTCATCAAAACCAAGCACTATGCGCATGCTCCTAGGGGGATAGATTGGTAGGAAAAGACCATCGCTCGTCCCCGACCACCACTCATAAGGAAGGCAATCAAAGAACACCTCATGCTTCAAAATTTTCACACAACGGTTACCATACGTGCATGCTACGGGACTTGCAAACCTCAACACAACTATTTCTCAAATTCACAACAACTTAACTAGCATGTTTCTAATATCACCATCTTCATATCTCAAAACAATCATAAGGAATCAAAGTTCTCATAGTATTCAATGCACTTTATATGAAAGTTTTTATTATATCCCTCTTGGATGCCCATCATATTAGGACTAAATTCATAACCAAAGCAAACTACCATGCTGTTCTAAAAGACTCTCAAAATAATATAAGTGAAGCATGAGAGTTCATCTATTTCTTCAATAAGTGAAGCACTAGAGCAAACGACAAACTACTCCGAAAGATATAAGTGAAGATCAATGAGTAGTTGAATAATTATGTAACTATGTGAAGAATCTATAACATTTAAGAATTTCAGATATTCGGATATTATTCAAACAACAAGCAAAACGAAATAAAATAAAATGATGCTCCAAGCAAAACACATATCATGTGGTGAATAAAAATAGAGCTCCAAGTAAAGTTACTGATGAACGAAGATGAAAGATGGGATGCCATCCAGGGCATCCCCAAGCTTAGGCTCTTGGTTGTCCTTGAATATTACCTTGGGGTGCCTTGGGCATCCCCAAGCTTAGGCTCTTGCCACTCCTTATTCCGTAGTCCATCAAATCCTTACCCAATACTTGAAAACTTCACAACACAAAACTTAACAGAAAACTCGTAAGCTCCGTTAGTATAAGAAAATAAATCACCACTTAGGTACTATTGTGAACTCATTCTAAATTCATATTGGTGTAATATATACTGTATTCCAACTTCTCTATGGTTCATACCCTCCGATACTACTCATAGTTTCATCAAAAAAAGCAAACAACACAATGGAAACAGAATCAGTCAAAAACAGAACAGTCTGTAGTAATCTGGAGATTTCGAATACTTCTGTAACTCGAAAAATTATGACAACTTAGGACAACCAGGAAATTTTGTATATTGATCTACTGCAGCTGGAATTGGTATTTTATCGCTCTCTCGTAAAAATGATAATTATTTTTGTGAGTGCGTACTTTCTGTTTTTATCAGCAAGATCAAGCAACAATCACCCAAGAAGATCCTAAAGGCTCTACTTGGCACTTTATTAAAACAAAATCTATAAAACATGATTACTACAGTAGCTTAATCATGCGAACACACAAAAACAATAGGTAAAGGTGTTGGGTTGTCTCCCAACAAGCGCTTTTCTTTAATGCCTTTCTAGCTAGGCATGATAATTTCAATGATGCTCACATAAAAGATAAGAATTGAAACATAATGGGAGCATCATGAAGAATATGACTAGCACATTTAAGTCTAACCCACTTCCTATGCATAGGGATTTTGTGAGCAAACAATTTCCGGGAACAAGAATCAACTAGCATAGGAAAGTAAAACAAGCATAACTTCAAGACTTTAAGCACATAGAGAGGAAACTTGATATTATTGAGACACATAGAAGCATATGTCCCTCTCTCATAATAATTTTCAGTAGCATCATGAATGAATTCAACAATATAATCATCACATAAAGCATTATTTTCATGATGCACAAGCATACAAATTTTCCTACTCACCACATAATCAAAATTCTTCTCATTCATAGTAGTGGAAGCAAACTCAACAAAATAACTATCATGTGAGGCATAATACAATTGAAAGTTAAAATCATGGTGACAAGTTTCATGGATATCATTATTCTTTATAGCATACATGTCATCACAATAATCATCATAGGAGGGATGCTTTCCTCAAAATAAATTTGCTCATCAAAACTTGGCAGACAAAAAATATCATCTTCGTCAAACATAGCATCCCCAAGCTTGTGGCTTTGCATATCATTAGCATCATGGATATTCAAAGAATTCATACTAACAACATTGCAATCTTGCTCATGATCCAAAGATTTAGTGCCAAACATTTTAATGCATTCTTCTTCCAACACTTTGGCACAATTATCGGAATCCTTATTTTCATGAAAGACATTAAAAAGATGAAGCATATGAGGCAACCTCAATTCCATTTTTTGTAGTTTTCTTTTATAGACTAAACTAGTGATAAAACAAGAAACTAAAAGATTCGATTAAAAGATTTCAAGATATACCTTCAAGAGCTAACCTCCCCGGCAACGGCACCAAAAAAGTGCTTGATGTCTACTACACAACCTTCTTCTTGTAGACATTGTTGGGCCTCCAAGTGCAGAGGTTTGGAGGACAGTAGCAAATTTCCCTCAAGTGGATGACCTAAGGTTTATCAATCCGTGGGAGGAGTAGGATGAAGATGGTCTCTCTCAAACAACCCTGCAACCAAATAGCAAAGAGTCTCTTGTGTCCCCAACACACCCAATACAATGGTAAATTGTATAGGTTCAGTAGTTCGGAGAAGAGATGGTGATACAACTGCAATATGGATGGTAGATGAAGGTTTTTGTAATCTGAAAATATAAAAATAGCAAGGTAACTAATGATAAAAGTGAGCAAAAACGGTATTGCAATGCGTTGAAACAAGGCCTAGGGTTCATACTTTCACTAGTGCAAGTTCTCTCAACAATAATAACATAATTGGATCATATAACAATCCCTCAACATGCAACAAAGAGTCACTCCAAAGTCACTAATAGCGGAGAACAAATGAAGAGATTATTGTAGGGTACGAAACCACCTCAAAGTTATTCTTTTTGATCGATCTATTCAAGACTCCGTAGTAAAATAACACGAAGCTATTATTTTCATTCAATCTATCCTAGAGTTCGTACTAGAATAACACCTTAAGACACAAATCAACCAAAACCCTAATGTCACCTAGATACTCCAATGTCACCTCAAGTATCCTTGGGTATGATTATACGATATGCATCACACAATCTCAGATTCATCTATTCAACCAACACAAAGAACTTCAAAGAGTACCCCAATGTTTCTACCGGATAGTCAAGACGAAAATGTGTGCCAACCCCTATGCATAAGTTCACAAGGTCACGGAACTCGCAAGTTGATCACCAAAACATATATCAAGTGGATCACGTGAATATCCCATTGTCACCACAGATAAGCAGATGCAAGACATACATCAAGTGTTCTCGAATCCTTAAAGACTCAATCCGATAAGATAACTTCAGAGGGAAAACTCAATCCATTACAAGAGAGTAGAGGGGGAGAAACATCATAAGATCCAACTATAATAGCAAAGTTTGCAATATATCAAGATCGTGCTGAATCAAGAACATGAGAGAGAGAGAGAGAGATCAAACACATAGCTACTGGTACATACCCTCGGCCCCGAGGGTGACCTACCCCCTCCTCGTCATGGAGAGCGCCAGGATGATGAAGACGGGCACTAGTGATGGATCCCCCCTCCGGTAGGGTGCCGGAACGGGGTCCCGATTGGTTTTTGGTGGCTACAGAGGCTTGCGGCGGCGGAACTCCCGATCTAGCTTATTTTCTGGAAGTTTTGGGATATATAAGAGGCGTTGGCGTCGGGAACGAGTTAGGTGGGTCCACGAGGCGGCCACGAGGTAGGGGGCGTGCCCCCACCCTCATGGTGGCCTCGAGACTCTTCTCGTTCATCTCTGGTACTCCGTGGGCTTCTTCTGGTCCAAAAACAATCTCAATAAATTTTCAGGTCAATTGGACTCTGTTTGATATTCCTTTTTTGTGATACTCAAAAACAAGGAAAAAACAAAAACTGGCACCTTGCTCTAGGTTAATAGGTTAGTCCCAAAAATCGTATAAAATAGCATATAAATGCATATAAAACATCCTAGATGGATAATATAATAGCATGGAACAATCAAAAATTATAGATATGTTGGAGACGTATCACCGGTCAAGCCGTTGGCCCTCAGAGCTCGGATCTCTGCGAGAACCGGTACATATTTCTTCCTTTCTGCTGTGCTGATACGGTTCGGAAGATGATGTCTGCTGCTAAGCCGGCCGGCGTGGTAACCCGGCAGGGGGTTCTCTCCTTCTGGTGAAGTATCTTGGCAATGAAACCAAGTCTGCTTCCAGTCTTTGGGGCAACTGGGCGGATTAGCAGCAGGGAAGATAGCCTCTTTCCGGCATTGTATGGATATGCCGCCTAGTTCAAGGCTAGGTCCATTTGTGAATTCATTCTACCGGTTCAAGTAGTAGAACTCTCTGAATAGTTCTACGGTGGGCTCCTGTTGAAGGTACACCTCGCAGAACACTTGGAAATTGCAGATGTTTGAAACGGAATTTGGTCTGATATCTTGTGGATGGAGCTTGAAGAAATGCAGCACATCACGGAAGAATCTTGAGCTGGGAGGACTAAAACTCCGGTCCATATGATCCATAAAACCACCACTTCACCATCTTTGGGCTCAGGGTGAGTTTCATTGCCCGGAACTCTCCAGTGGATGGCTTCTTTTTTGGCTAAGAAGCCAGTCTGAACATATTCTTCCAAGTCTTCCTCGGTGACCCTAGAAACAACCCAGTTGCAGGCGGTGACAGTCTTGACCATCTTGAGAAAAAGGCCTACAAGACGAAGACATCACCAGCTATTGATTTAAAAGTAAAAGGCTATCACATTAAGCCGGAAGATGAACATTTGAGGAGCGAAGGTATTCACATTGGCGGTTTAAAAGGGGACTAATGGCACCTACCGGTTTAAGGATTCTGTTGTTAAGCCGGACGTAGTTTTAAAGAAATCAAAAGCAAGCATGGTTAAACTGGAGGAATGTTGCGAGGTCATGAAGATTATGAAGCATATTATGGCGGTTTAACAAAATTTAGTGTTTTATAATGGATCACGGTTTATGGTATAAGCCGTCATGGCAGTTATGATACTTCAAATTTGACTAAGTGTTGGACAAACAGATTTTGCAAGATGGAGGAATAATTTCAGATATACTATAGGTTAGAAAAACAATAAAATTCTAAAACTAGGTTGGCGGCAGTGAAAATTTTGGGCGCTTCAGTGAGATCTTCTATGGAAAATGCTATTCTGATGATGAAAACGAATGCTAAACTACCACCGCGAATGGTTTAGGACCTATTCAGATTAAAACTTGCTCAAGTTGAAGAACACGAGGAACGGTGAAGAACACCGATGAACAAGGCAAGCCCTAATGCAGATCTGAAGTTGAGTAAGAGAAGCACTTACAGTTGCAGATGGATTGCGATGGAACGCCGGCATTCTCTGGTCTGATCAGGTCGGTGCAACGGCCGGAGTGGTGCAGCGGTTGGAGGTCGCGACAGCAGAGCTCGCGCGATAGAGGAGATGCAGAGGAAGACGAAAGAGATGAGGCAAGGGGGAAATGGAAAGAACCCCGCCCCTATTTATAAGGTGGAAGATACAAGGCATGCACGGGAGTTGAGGAGGCCAAAATCATCATATGGCTGTATAGACGCCTCGATTTTCGGGATGTACATTAAGATAAAGATCAATTAAGATGTGTTGGACCTCGTGCGAAGTTAATGCGGAATGCCGTCATGGTGGTTTAAGAAAATCCTGTGAGCTGACGTCATGGCGGGTTACAAGCAAGGTTTATTAAACAAGGCGATACAAGATTTTTGATAAGTGAGGTATTGAAGACTGATGTGAACAAGTTCAAATCAACCTGGAGCCTAATCTTGGGGATATAACTATTGGGTATGAACCGCCCAGGAGGGGCAGGGTTATACCATTGGGGACTTATCAATGAAGATGGCGGATTATATCAGCCTATGGACGGCCCAAGGCCCAGAGGCAACTTGAGGCCTAGGAAGATGAACCGCCATGTATGTATAACTTGTATTGTAAGGAAAGTGTAGTTAGTCACTGAGCCGGACACGTTCTGTATGAGCTGGCCGGGACTCCGTGAGCCGTCGGGCGTTGTCGATGTCAAAACCGGCGGATCTCAGGTAGGGGGTCCCGAACTGTGCGTCTAAAGTCGATGGTAATAGGAGACAGGGGACATGATGTTTTACCCAGGTTCGGGCCCTCTTGATGGAGGTAATACCCTACGTCCTGCTTGATTGGTCTTGATGAGTATGAGGATTACAAGAGTTGATCTACCACGAGATCATTGTGGCTAAATCCTAGAAGTCTAGCCTATACGATTGTGATTGTGATTGTCTCTACGGACTAAATACTCCAGTTTATATAGACACCGGAGGGGCCTAGGGTTATACAAAGTCGGTTACAAGAAAGGAAATAATACATCCGGACGCCTAGCTTGCCTTCCACGGAAAGGAGAGTCCCATCCAGACATGGGAGGAAGTCTTCTATCTTGTATCTTCACGGCCCAACAGTCCGGTCCATGTCACACAGGTCGGACATCCGAGGACCCCTTAATCCAGGACTCCCTTAGTAGCCCCTGAACCAGGATTCAATGACGATGTGGCCGGCGCGTAGATTGTATTCGGCATTGCAAGGCGGGTTCCTCCTCCGAATACTCCAAAGCGGCCTTTTGAACATAGAAGACGAGTCCGGCTCCACATAACGAGTACCACACACAACCACAGAAAGTATAAAATTTAACAAGTCCCATCTACAGACATCTTATTGTAGTGAGACACCACGTCTCCGCCCGGTCATTACTTCGAACCGTCTTTTAGGCTCCCGCTTCACGTTTCGAGACATGGTTTTCATTGACACGTCTTGTCGAAACAGAGATCACATCCCTTTATCACGGGATCCTCATTAATATGGGCGCGGGTAATCCAATCGTGTTGTTGGAGATCCCTTGGGAATAGGCGAGCATAAAGGCCCGTGAGGAGGCGTTCGATATTCTTCGCCTTTTTAAAGGGGCACAGACCCGTCCTTCCTCTTCCTCAAGCTCTAGCGCCCAGGATTTGATTTCTCCCATTGTTATCCGACCCTCTAGTTATGTCCGGATCCATCTCCCAAGGTAGGTGGGAGGCCTCCTTGGTCACCGAGGAGAATATTGCGAAGCTTCGGAAGGCGAGGTACCTGACTGCGGAGATCCCCCACAGGCTCCCTACGAAAGGGCATGTCATCCCCACACCAAAATCTGGCAAGAGGGTTGTATTCATCTCCCACTTCCTCCGTGGGTTAGGGTTCGCTCTTCACCCCTTCGTTCATGGCCTCATGTTCTATTATGGGTTAGATTTTCACGATCTGGCTCCAGAATATTTTCTTCGCATCTCGGTGTTTGTCGTCGTGTGTGAAGCCTTTCTCCGCGTCCCCCCACACTTCGGCCAATGGCTCAAGACTTTCAATGTGAAGCCGAAGCTAGTTAACGGGGAACAAGCGGAGTGCGGCGGTGCTATGGTGAGAAAGCTCGTCAGCACTGTCTGGCCAAAAGGCACCTTCACGGAAACCACCAACTTATGGCAACAAGGGTGGTTCTATAACACCGAACCATGCGGCACCAAATGGGCAGCCGCACCTGCGTTCCGATCCGTCCCTCCACTACAGCTCGGATCGTGGATAAATAAGGGGCTAGACTGAGGATCAATTAATGAAGTACAGAATTTGCAAAGTCGTATCTGAACTATCCTCGAGAGGGACATTGGCCTCGTCAATGTGGTCCAAGTGATGCTAGTCGCCGGATCCTCCCGTGCCAGTGATAGCCTCTCCATATGTGGGAGTTCAATCTGGAGGGACCGCGGACGCTTCAGCAATTTTTCGGCACAATGCATGACGGGATGTGGGAACTGTTCTTCAAAACTCGAGAGCAGCGGCCGAACACGTCAGAGGACGTCAATCTCAACTTCAACTGTCTGAATACCTCGCTAAGCACCCAACTTCTGATCGCAACTTGGTTGATTATCCCATTGCAATGTACTAAGAGTTCTATCTTCAACCAGGGTTGGATAAAGAAAACGGAACAAATTAGATGTTCAGCTCCACTTCCTGAAGACTCGGCCGAACCTGTGTTGACGAGGATGCTGGTCCCGACGCCGTATCAAGTTCCAGAGCCAGAGGACAAGAAAAAGAGCGAAGAGGCCGAAAGGGGGGCCATTCTGCAGGTATGCTGGACACTATGTCCGAAGGGGCTGAAGCTCCCTCTTTAAAAGGTGAAGGGGAAGGAGAAGGTGATATTTCTTCCCCTCATGGGAGGAAAAGAACTGCATCCGAAGACTTGGAAGTGGAAGCACCAAAGAGAGGGAAGGCATCCCTACACTATGGTTCGGGTTCCGAAGCCGATGTCGTCGCAAGGCACCTCGCTAAGGACTAGCCGCTTGCCAAGTCGTAAGTGAACAAGGATGTTCTAGACATATCCCGCTCTTTTCGAGTTACAGGGGTAATATTTAAACTATATGCTTGCGGTTCGGCCCACAGTCCGCCCCCACAGTCCTCCTCATCAGGGACTTAACTCCGGGGATGATGGAAAGCGAGACGCCTTCTCATGCTTCCTCGCCCCCTAGGGCGGATGACTTTGAGGTGTCATCTCGGAGAATCTCCCCCGACCATCAAGCGGCGGGGGGGATGATGAAAACAACACCCGAGGGCGGTACTTACATCAAGGGTTCGGGGGGTGCAGCCCCTATGGGGGCTAGCAATGAAGGCCTCAAACTATCCGGCTTACAGCCGAAGACGACTGTCGGTGTCAAAACCGGCGGATATCGGGTAGGGAGTCCCGAACTGTGCGTCTAGGCCGGATGGTAACAGGAGGCAGGGGACACGATGTTTTACCCAGGTTCGGGCCCTCTTGATGGAGGTAAAACCCTACGTCCTGCTTGATTAATATTGATGATATGGGTAGTACAAGAGTAGATCTACCACGAGATGAGAGAGGCTAAACCCTAGAAGCTAGCCTATGGTATGAATGTATGTTGTGATTGTTGTCCTACGGACTAAAACCCTTCGGTTTATATAGACACCGGAGAGGGTTAGTGTTGGTGTCAAAACCGGCGGATCTCGGGTAGGGGGTCCCGAACTGTGCGTCTAGGCCGGATGGTAACAGGAGGCAAGGAACACGATGTTTTACCCAGGTTTGGGCCCTCTTGATGGAGGTAAAACCCTACGTCCTGCTTGATTAATATTGATGATATGGGTAGTACAAGAGTAGATCTACCACGAGATCAAGGAGGCTAAACCCTATAAGCTAGCCTATGGTTTGATTGTTGTTTTATGAAGTTGTCCTACGGACTAAAACCCTCCGGTTTATATAGACACCGGAGAGGGTTAGGGTCACACAAAGTCGGTTACAATGGTAGGAGATCTTGAATATCCGCATTGCCAAGCTTGCCTTCCACGCCAAGGAAAGTCCCATCCGGACACGGGACAAAGTCTTCAATCTTGTATCTTCATAGTCCTGAAGTTCGGCTGAAGGTATAGTCCGGCTACCCGAACACCCCCTAATCCAGGACTCCCTCAGTAGCCCCTGAACCAGGCTTCAATGACGACGAGTCCGGCGCGTAGATTGTCTTCGGCATTGCAAGGCGGGTTCCTCCTCCAAATTCTTCATAAAAGTTTGTAAACACCAAGAGTAGTGTCCGGCTCTACAAAATAAGTTTCCACGTATTGCCACAGAGAGAATAATATTAACACAAATCTAATCTGCTGACATATTCCACAGCGTGACATCACACTACGGCCAAGCCTTTATTCGAATCATTTTCACTTTTCCACCTCAGCGTGTTTTGCGAGGTGGTTTCCTTGGCACGTCTTGTCAAAGCAGAGATCGTGTCCCCCATTTACGGGATTCTCATCAATATGGACGTGGGTAACCCAACCGTGCCATTTATCACGGCGCTTGGGAGGCAAGCGAGTTTTACTAGGCTGGTGGGGACGCATAGTCGCATTCGCTCATATAAGGGGATGAGGATCCACCTTTTTACCTACGCCTTCTTCCTCCTTTGCCTATCCATCTTCTGCGCACCCGAGCTCCAGCGCCCAAGCCCGCACTTCCTACCTCAACCTTCTCCAACAACGTCCGGAGCGGGAGGCAAGTGGATGGTCTCCTCCGTCACGGAGGGCCATGTCAAAAGGCTAAGGAAGGCCGGATACCTGTCCAAAGACATCGCGCACCGGCTTCCTGAAGAGGGGCAGCTTCTCCCCACCCCAAGGCCCCATGAGAGGGTAGTATTTCTTCCCCACTTCCTCCGCGGACTGGGTTTTCCTCTACACCCATTTGTCCGCGGGCTCATGTTCTACTATGGCCTAGATTTCCACGACCTGTCCCCGAACTTCATCCTCAATACCTCGGCGTTTATCGTCGTGTGCGAGGCTTTCCTCTGCATCCGCCCCCATTTCGGCCTCTGGCTCTAGACCATCAACGTCAAGCCAAAGGTGGTGCGCGGCAACCAGGCGGAGTGCGGAGGTGCCATGGCGGGCAAAATAGCCAACGTCCTATGGCTCGAGGGCTCCTTTGTGGAGACCTTGAAGGGGTGGCAGTCAGGGTGGTTTTACATCACCGAGCCACGCGATCCGAAGTGGATCGCAGCCCCTGAATTCCGATCCGGACCCCCTACGCGGCTCACATCCTGGAAGGAGACGGGCTTGTCGTGGGGCGACGAAGAAGAGGTGACCGGACTGCAAAAATGCATCCAGTCCCTGGTGAACAAGCAGCTCAAGCTTGTCAACGTAGTCCAGGTCATGCTCGTCCGCCGGATCCTTCTGTGTCAAGAACGGGACTTCAATTTGTGGGAGTTCAACTTGGCGCAGCAGCAAACTCTGAGCAGGCTCTTCGACACGACGTACGAAGATGTCTGGAAGGGGCTAACGAAAGGCGCCGAGGCTCCCACATCCGCCTCCGAAGACCACGGATTTAGCTCGCAGCGTCCTGCTGGCGAGGTAAAATATTTTCATCTTTTACAGGATGTTTTCTTCATAGTTTGACTCTATGCGGGATCTAAACTCCCTTACCTTTGACAGGATTGGCAGGCGAAGTCCGAACTGATTAACTGTCCGGCTCCCTTGCCCGAAGACCCAGCCCCTACTCTCCTAGTGAAGCTGCTGGTTCCAGCACCTTATGTGGTGCCGGAGAAGAAGGCCAAGAAGAAGAAGGCCACGGGGACTCGAAAGAGTTACCGGCATATGGTGGTGTCGGACTCGTCGTCTGATGAGTCCGAGACGCACTCCTCCCGTGAAGACGAGGAGGAGGAAGAAGAGAACTCTCCCCCTCTAGCGGGGGGAGGAAAGAAGAGGAAGGCTGCCCTAGTAGGGGAGGCCGAAGGGTCCAAGAAGAGGAAAACCCCTCCGCCGGACTACGCCCCCGACGCCGACGAGGACGAAGAGGAGTGGCCGGACAGGGCCAAGCGTCCGGCGAAATCATAAGTGTTCGGATACCAGAGTAACTCATGATATTCCTTTTGTTGCGCAGCTTTCCCTAATGTCGAATATAATCATGCAGCCCGCCCAAGGACGGGCTCGACGAGTCGTCGAGCGGCTCCCTGGATTCATCGGACGTGAATTCAGTTCCGCCCGCTGCCTCCCCCTGTGCTGCGGATGACGCCGGAGTGGCGTCGTGACAAGCTCCGGGGCAAGAGGAGGTGGTCCAGGAGGAGCCACGAGGCGACCTCCCGGACTCCAGGAGTAAAGGGGACAAGACCCCCCAGGGCTCCAAGTCCAGCTTTAAGCCAGACACCGCGCCGGAATCTTCAACGGTTCTGGACCGCGGCAGGCGAACTCCTGCCAAGAGGAGCAAGCCTGTTGAGCCGGCGTCCTCCGTCCAACCGGAGGCGCCGGACAATCTGCTGGAGGTGCTTAAGGGCGCCTCCATCGACGAGGAGCACCATACCATCATGAGTACGGTGGTCCAGAAGGTTCGTTCCGCCAAAAGCGGACTTACTGAAGCTTGTGCTAGCCTTCTAACAGGCTTCGAGGTAAGTAGAAATATGTAAAAATATTACCGCATAGACAGTAGCCCCTGATGCTCTGTTTGGCGTTCGGAAAGAAAAGCCAAATAGAGGATCTATTAAATATCGCAGGAGTCTAACTAAAAAGGAGTCAATATACGTATGCAGGCTTCGCTGCTGGCCACCGCCGCACTGACTGTGGAGGTGGGTGCCCTGAAGCAGGGCCTCGAGCGGACCGAGCAAGAGCTCGGCCTTGCCAAACGGCAGCTCGAGGAGAAAGAAGGTAAGAGATACCTTATAGAAAAAATGCCTACGAGAAGACGCAATTGCAAAAAATGACAGGAGTATACTGCTTATTGTAGGGGCCACAATTGAGGTGGCGACCCTCAAGCAGGCGCTGTCTGAGGCCAAGAAGAGAGCGGCCACGGAGCGCACTGAGCGGGAGAAATTTGAGGCGCAGGTCGGCGAGGTGCATCAAGAGCTTCAGGCTCTCATGAAAAAACATGAGAGTTTGGAGCTCGACTCGAAGACGCGAGCGTCCGAGCTTGCTGCAGCTCTTAAAACTGCCAAATCAGCCAAGGCCGAAGCCCAGAAGGCCCTCCAGGAATTGGATGCGGTGAAAAAGATAGCGGCGGGTAAGGCATTCTCTATGCAAAGCAGACATATAAAAGTAAACTACTTGTTACTTACCTGAATCCGGAGCTCTCCAGGGGCATTCGCAGATCTTCCCCGCAACATATCCGATGCCGCCGCATTCTACCGAGCCGAGGAAGGCAGCTAGACGAAGAAGGTGTTCTGGTCTCAGTATGCTGAGGCCGGACACCCTGTGCCCTTGAGCGACCAGCTGAAGCAGCTGGTCGAGCTCCACAAGGCGGCCGAAAAGGCCCTGAAGGGCTTCATAGTCGGCTGTGGCCTGGAGAGGCCCTGCCTGGGAGCTACTTTGGACTGGTGCAGCGGCTGGTGGAGGCTTGTCCAAGGCTCGAGGTCATCAAGCGCTCCGTCTGCATCGAAGGTGCCCGTAGGGCCCTTGCCCGTGCAAAGGTGCACTGGGGTAAGCTGGACGGTGAGAAGCTTGTGAGGGACGGGCCGCCGCCGGGGAAGGAGCATCGCAAGCCCGAGAACTATTACAAGGATGTTCTGGACAGTTCCCGCCTTATGGCGGATGAATGCACCAAGGATGTAATTTTTGAATGAACTCGCTCGTGTTATCCTGTGCGTTGAAAACTTGTTCATATGCGCTAAGCAATGCTTGAATTTAAAATATTACTTTCTGTGCGGCCGTTTATCAAAAAATTGAGAGATGGCCAGTCGTCGGCTTCTGCCCCCATGCCACTAGTGCTGGGGTGTTCGGGATAAACCCGAGCGCTCTTTTTCCCATGATTGGGTCCGTCGAGGGAGGCGCTCAGCACAACGAACAAGGCAATCGGACTATAATGCTTGAACACTCTCACTTAGCCATAGAACTCTATAATTTTAAATTTCGGTGAAGCCCCTAGTATTCGGAAGACCGAGTTCGGGGCGCTATCCACGCCTTGGCCGGACAAAGCCGGTTCCTCGCTCGAAGCGGCATAAATCTTTAAGGACTCGAAAAACCTCTCAAACAGCAACCGGTCTCTCGCCTCATCATGACAGTCAGTTTTAGCTTTCTCTACTGAGGTGCTCAGCCCAGCTCAACTGGGGCACAATCGCAGTAGTTCTCCTAGTGCTACCTTAGCTGATATAGCGGAACGTAAGGCAAGGCACCAAAACATAGGATCCGGGAAAACCCAACTATTGACCCAAATCATGATTCGGAGCCGATGCATATTGTGCTATAAGTTTAGGGTGCCGCACTTGTGAAAGTGTACGGACTTCTCACGCCATATTGATGGGTACTGAAGCCCCTGGCGTATTTTTGCCGTACCACAGTGTACGGATGCAACATGTTATTGATAAACATATATATAAAAAGAGGATAATGCAAAAAATAGACAAAAAGCTATGCATTGTTTATAGAAAGGCTGCTATGAAAGTGGAACGATACAAATAGTGCGATAAGCAAAAGAAATTGGACTATTTAACATGTCCAGGCAATCGGACTATAATGCTTGAACACTCTCACTTAGCCATAGAACTCTATAATTTTAAATTTCGGCGAAGCCCCTAGTTCGGAAGACCGAGTTCGGGGCGCTATCCATTTTTTGGCCGGACAAAGCCAGCTCCTCGCTCGAAGCGGCATAAGTCTTTAGGGACTCGAAAAACCTCTCGAACAGCGACCGGTCTCGCGCCTCATCATGACAGTCAGTTTTAGCTTTCTCCACTGAGGTGCTTAACCCAGCTGAACCGGGGCACAATCGCAGTGGTTCTCCTAGTGCTACCTTAGCTGATAGAGCGGAACGTAAGGCACCAAAACATAGGAGCCGGGCAAACCCAACTATTGACCCAAATCATGATTCAGAGCCGATGCATATAGTGCTATAAGTTCGGGGTGCCGCACTTGTGAAAGTGTACGGACTTCTCACACCATAATGAGGGGTACTGAAGCCCCTGGCGTGTTTGCCGTACCATGGTGTACAGGTGCAATCATGTCATTTAATAAACATATATGTGAAAAGAGGATAATGCAAAAAATAGACAAAAAGCTAAGCATTGTTTATAGAGAGACTATTTATCAAAGCCGAACGATACAAATACTGCGGTAAGCAAAAGATATTGGACTATTCAGTATGTCCTGACCAGGGGCAGGCCACGGAATTGTATTAAAAAACAGGTATACTGCTCGCAATAGAGACCACCTGGGAGTTCCATAATGCGGCGTGGCTTGTCTGCTTTCCTGGATCTTGCATCATTTGTGCGGCAGTTGAATTGCCGAACGGGTCATCCGAAGTATGGAGTCCTGAGAGTAAGAGAAAAAAAGAAAAAAAGGAATCCGGCAGCCCCTGGTGCGGTTTAAGCCGTATTTCGGGCGTGCCGTGATAGTGCCCCTTCCCCTGTGCCCATGGTATTTCAAGAGCATAGTTATGTACGCGAAGCACTGGTTTGGCTGTATCACGAGGGCTAGGGTTGGGGCCGCATTGCTACGCTAGCTCAGAACGTGCCAGGCGGTCTTGTTGTAGGGTACTCCGGGCGCGCTTGACAGTGTCCGGCTTTTTGAAGGCCGAACTGGAGAACTGCCTAGAGAGGCTGCTTTGTACTTCTGCTGCGAGCGCTGCCGTGTGCTCCTCCATTCGGAGGGAGCGTTCAGTGTTCCCATTAACCGTGATTACTCCTCTAGGGCCTGGCATCTTGAGCTTGAGGTATGCATAGTGCGGTACCACGTTGAATTTTGCGAATGCGGTTCACCTGAGCAGTGCGTGATAGCCACTACGGAACGGGGCTATGTCGAAGATTAACTCCTCGCTTCGGAAGTTATCCGGAGATCCGAAGACCACTTCCAGTGTGACTGAGCCTGTACAGTTGGCTTCTACACCTGGTATGACGCCTTTAAAGGTCGTTTTGGTGAGCTTGATCCTCGAGGGATCTATGCCCATTTTTCGCACTGTATCCTGGTAAAGCAGGTTCAGGCTGCTGCCGCCGTCCATGAGGATTCTTGTGAGATGAAATCCGTCAATGATTGGGTCTAGAACCAATGCGGCGAAGCCACCGTGACGGATGCTAGTGGGGTGGTCCCTTCGATCAAAGGTGATCGGGCAGGAGGACCATGGATTGATCTTTGGGGCGACTGGCTCCATCGCATATACGTCCCGTAACGCACGCTTCCGCTCCCTCTTGGGGATGTGGGTTGTGTATATCATGTTCACCATCCGCACTTGTGGGGGAAATCCCTTCTGTCCACCGTTGTTCGGCGGCCTGGGCTCCTCCTCGTTGTCGCTATACAGCCCCTTGTCTTTGTTTTCGGCTCTTAACTTGCCTGCCTGCTTGAACACCCAACAATCCCTGTTGGTGTGCCTGGCTGGCTTTTCGGGGGTGCCATGTATCTGGCACAAGCGGTCGAGTATTCAGTCCAAACTGGACGGGCTCTGAGTATTTCTTTTGAATGGCTTTTTCCGTTGACCGGATTTGTAGCCTTGGAATCTGGCATTAACTGCCGTATCCTCGTTGTTGTCGCTGTTAACGCAGCGCTTTTGTTTGTTCCGACACGACCTATCGCTTTTGTCCTTGGTATTAGAATTACCAGGGTTCTTGGTTAAATTGTTGCTGTGAGCTAGCCAGCTGTCTTCTCCTGCGCAAAAGAGGGTCATGAGTGTCGTGAGGGCTGCCATAGATTTCGGCTTTTCCTGTCCCAGGTGCCGGGCAAGCCACTCGTCATGGATATTATGCTTGAAGGCCGCTGAGGCCTCTGCGTCCGGACAGTCGACTATCTGGTTTTTCTTTGTTAGGAACCGTGTCCAGAATTGCCTGGCTGATTCTTCTGGCTGCTGAATTATGTGGCTTAGGTCATCGGCGTCTGGTGGTCGCACATAAGTGCCCTGGAAGTTGTCAAGGAATGCGGCTTCCAGGTCCTCCCAAGAACCGATTGAGTCTGCTGGCAAGCTGTTAAGCCAATGCCAAGCCGGTCCCTTAAGTTTGAGTGGGAGGTATTTGATGGCGGGATTTAGAGCGGCGCCGCTGACGCTGGCGCTTGGGCTGTTTCTTAGAGGTATCGTCCCCCGCTGTTCCATCGCCATCTCCATCCTTTGGAGTGTCCACCATATATATGTCATATGACGAGGTGGCCTTCCAGCGCCCTACAGGTGCTGGTTCTTGTTCGTCTCCTGCATCGTCGTCCATGCCGTTGATGTCTTCGGAGTCGAAGTCAAGCATGTCGGTTAAGTCGTCGACAGTGGCTACGAAGTGGGTGGTGGGTGGTTTTTGAATTTCTTCATCGTTCCTATCCCAACCTTGCTGACCGTAGTCCGTCCAGGGCTCTCCTGATAAAGAGAGAGACTTTAGAGAATTCAGGATGTCGCCGAAGGGCGAGTGCTGAAAGATGTTCGCGGCGGTGAACTCCATTATCGGCGCCCAATCGGATTCGATCGGGCGGGGGGCTCGGAGTTCGGAGAGGAATCCGGCTCCTCGGAGTCACGGGCCATGCGGAGTGCGGGGCTGGAGTTCGGCTCGATCGCCTCTGAGATCGCAGCCCCTGAGGCAGCATCCAACCGCTAATCCTTGATCGGCGCAGTAGGCTCCGAATCAATGGTCGGAACCGATGTGTGTGCGGCCTCCAAGGCACTGTTCGGCGGCAGAGCTATATCATGCCCATCGAGACAGTGCGGCGCGCTTGGCTGTGGCTCGAATTCGTCGAAGATCAACTCCATGCGGATGTCAGCCGTGTAGTTTAGGCTTCCAAACCTGACCTGATGGCCAGGGGCGTAGCTTTCGATCTGCTCAAGGTGGCCAAGCGAATTGGCCCGCAGTCTTCAATCTTGTATCTTCATAGTCCTGGAGTCCGGCTGAAGGTATAGTCCGGCTACCCGAACACCCCCTAATCCAGGACTCCCTCAGTTAGGGTTACACAAGGTTGGTTACAAAGGAGGAGATATCCATATCCGTATTGCCTACCTTGCCTTCCATGCCAAGTAGAGTCCCATCCGGACATGAGACGAAGTCTTCAATCTTGTATCTTCATAGTCTAACAGTCCGGCCAATGGAGATAGTCCGGCTGTCCGGAGACCCCCTAATCCAGGACTCCCTCAATAGCCCCTGAACCAGGCTTCAATGACGATGAGTCTGGTGCGCAGTATTGTCTTCGACATTGCAAGGCGGGTTCCTTCTCCGGATACATCACAGAAGAGTTTGAATACCAGGATAGTGTCCGACCCTGCAAAATAAGTTCCACATTCCACCGTAGAGAGAATAATATTTTCGAAGATCTAATTTGCTGTCTTGTTTTGGTAGAACGACGTTACGTCATGGCCCGGTGATTATTCAAACCGTTTCTTTTAACCAGCCCCGCACATAACGCGAGGCAGTTTTTCAACACGTCTTGTCAAAGCAGAGATCGTCTCCCCTTATTACGGGATTCTCATCAATACGGGCGTGGGTAACCCAACCGCGCCATCAATTGCGGCGCTTGGGGGATAAGCGAGTTTTACCAGGCAAGTGGGGACGCTTAGCTTCGTCCGCCCATATAAAGGGATAAGGATTCACCTTTCTATCCACGCCTTCTTCCTCCTTTGCTCATCTGTTTTCGCACACTCGAGCTCCAGTGCCCAAGTCCGCTCTTCCCACCTCAACCTTCTCCAACCATGTCCGGAGCGGGAGGCAGGTAGATGGTCTCCTCCGTCACGGAGGGAGACATCAAGAAACTGAGGAGAGCCGGATACCTGCCCGACGACATCGCGCACCGGCTCCCAGATGAGGGGCAGCTCATCCCCACCCCCCAGGCCTCATGAGAGGGTAGTATTCCTCACCCATTTCCTCCGCGGACTGGGATTCCCTCTCCATCCCTTCATCCGGGGGCTCATGTTTTATTACGGCCTGGATTTCCATGATCTGGCCCCGAACTTCATCCTCAACATCTCGGCGTTTATCGTCGTGTGCGAGGCCTTCCTCCGCATCAAGCCCCACTTCGGCTTATGGCTGAAGACCTTCAATGTCAAGCCGAAGGTGGTGGGCGGCCGCCAGGCGGAGTGCGGAGGCGCCATGGTGGGCAAGATGCCCAACGTAACATGGCTCGAGGGCTCCTTTGTGGAAACCATAAAGGGGTGGCAATCGAGGTGGTTCTATATCACCGAGCCGTGCAAACCTGCATGGGCAGCGGCCCCCGAGTTCCGATCCGGCATCCCCACGCGGGTCACCTCCTGGAAAGAGAAGGGCCTATCCTGGGGTAGTTCGAAAGAGCTGACCGGACTCCAAACATGAATTCAAAACATGGTGGACAAGAAGCTCAAGCTTGTCAACATAGTCCAAGTTATGCTCATCCGCCGGATACTCCCATGCCAACAACGGGAGTTCAACTTGTGGGAGTTCAATCCGGCGCAGCACCGAACTCTGAACAGGCTCTTCGACACGACTCATGAAGACGCCTGGAGGGTGCTGTTCAAAAGTGCCGAGGTCCCCCCCCTATTACTGAGGATCGTGGATTCAGCGCGAAGCGCCAAGCTGGTGCGGTAAGCTGCTTTACCTTTCACAGGATACTTATTTTTTATATAGATTGACTCTATGCGGGATCTAAACTCCCGTACCTTTGACAGGACCGGCAGAAGATGGCCGGACAGATCGACTGTCCAGCTCCTTTGCCCGAAGGCCCCACAGACACTCTTCTGGCGAAGATGTTGACTCCGGCCCCTTATACGGTTCCGGAGAAGACCAAGAAGGCCAAGGGAACCCGAAAAAGTTCCCGATGCCAGGCGTCGTCGGACTCACCGTCTGATGACTCTGCGGCGCACTCTTCCCACGAAGATGAGGAAGAAGAAGAAGAAGAAGAAGAAGAAGAAGAAGAAGATGTTCCCCCACCGACTGGGGGAGACAAAAAAAGGAAGGTCGCCCCAACTGGGGAGGCCGGAGGGTCCAAGAAGGGAAGGACTCTCCTTCCGGACAGTTCCACCGTCACCGACGAAGGCGAAGACGAGTGGTTGCCCAGGGTCAAGCCCCCCGGGAGATCGTAAGTATTCGGATACCATAGTAACTCATAGGATTCCTTTATCGCACTGCTTTCCCTAACTCCGAATGCAATTATGCAGGCCGCCACGAGCCAGTATCGATGTATCATCAGACAACTCCTTGGGCTTGTCGGACATGGATAGCGATCCAGTCCCGACCGCCACCTCCCCTCATCCTGCCGACGACGCCGAGGTGTTGTCTCAAGAGTCACTGGGTCGAGGGGAGACAGTCCTGGAGGCGCCTCAAGGCAACCTTTCGGACTTCGGGAGCCGCGGGGACGAGGCCCCCAAGAGCTCCGAGTTCAGCCCTCAGCCGAACACCGCGCCGGACCCTCTAGTGGTTCCGGGCTCGGGCAGGCGGCCTCCTTCTAAGAGGGGTAAGACGCCTGTGCTGGTGACCTCTGTCCATCCAGAGGCACCGGACAATCTGCTGGAAGTGCTTCGCAACGCTTCCATCGACGAGGAGCCCAGAAGGTTCAGTCCGCCAAGAGCGGATTGACTGAAGCTTGTGCCAGCCTTCTAACAGGCTTCGAGGTAAGTGTTTTAAAATGTAGTAGAAATATTACCGCATAGACAGTAGCCCCTGATGCTCTGTTCGGTGTTCACAAAGAAAAGCCGAACAGAGGGTCAAATAATATCGTAGGAATATAATATAAGTATGTCAATATGCGTATGCAGGCTTCATTGCTGGCGTCCGCCGCACTGATTGCGGAGGTCGCCGTACTGAAGCAGGACCTCGAGGGGTCCAGGAAAGAGCTCGGCCTTGCCAAGAGGCAGCTCGAGGAGAACAAAGGTAAGTAATACCCCGTCTATAGATATGTATATATAAAAAGGGACGCGATTGCAAAATGACAGGATCATTGTATGTTTGCGAGGGGCCATGACCGAGGTGGCGACCCTGAAGCAAGCGCTAACCCAGGCCGAAGATAAAGCGGCCAAGGAGCGTGCCGAGCGAGAGAAGCACGAGGATCGGGTGGGCGAGGTGCAGCAAGAGCTCCAGGCTCTCGTGATGAAGCACGAGGCGTTGGAGCTTGACTCGAAGACACGAGAGTCTGAGCTTGCCGCGGCCCTTGAGAGCACAAAGAGTGCCAAGGCCGAGGCCCAGAAGGCCCTCCAAGAGATCGACGCGATGAAAAAGATAGCGGTGGGTAAGGCTTTCTATATGCAAAGCAAGCATGTAGAAGTAAATTACCGATTACTTACCCGGATCCGGAGCTCTTCAGGAGCATTCGTAGATTTGCCCCGCGGTGTGTCCGATGCCGCACAATTTTACCAGGCCAAGGACGGAAGCTCGACGGAGAAGCTGTTCTGGTCTCAGTATGTTGAGGCCGAACATCCAGTGCCAATGAGCGACCAGCTGAAGCAGATGGTCGAGCTACATAAGGCGGCCGATCAGGCCATGAAGAGCTTTATAGTCCGGCTGTGGCCTGGCGACGCTCTTCCGAACAGCTTCTTCGGCCTGGTGAGGCGGCTTGTGGATGCCTGCCCGCGGCTGGAGGTCGTCAAGCGATCTGTCTGCATTAAAGGTGCACACTGGGCTTTCGCCCGTGTGAAATTGCAGTGGGTCAAGCTAGACGCCGTGAAGCTGATCAAGGAGGGGCCACCAGAGGGCAAGGAGCACCACCACCCCGAGATGTACTACGAGGGTGTTCTGCCGGGTGCCCGTCTCATCGCGGACGAGTGTTCAAAAGATGTAATATTTGAATGATACTTTCTCGTTTTATCATGTATGTATGAAAACTTGTTTCATATGCTCTATGCAACGCTTGTTTGAATTTAAAATATTACCTTATGTTTGGCTGTTTATCCAATCTGAGAGATGGCTAGTCCTCGGCTTCTGCCCCCATGCCACGAGTGCTGGGGTATTCGGGATAAACCTGAGCACTCTTGTTCCCATATTTGGGTCCTTCGAGGGAGGTGCTTAGCACAACGAACAAGGCAACCGGACTAATAATGCTTTATCACTCTCACTTAGCCATATAATTCTATAATTTTAAATTTCGGCGAAGCCCCTGGTGTTCGGAAGGCCGAATTCGGGGCGCGATACACGCCTGTAAGCCGGACAGGGCCGTCCCCTCGCCCTAAGCGGCATAAGTCTTTAGGGACTCGGAAAACCTCGCCGAACAGCGACCAGTCTCTCGCCTTATCATGACAGTCAGTTTTAGCTTTCTCTACCAAGGTGCTAACCCGGCAGAACCGGGGCACAATCGCAGTAGTTCTCCTAGCGCTACCCTAGCCGATAGAGCGGAACGTAAGGTACCAAAACATAGGAGCCGGGAAAACCCAACATTTGACCAAAGACATGATTCGGAGCTGATGCATATAATGCTATAAGTTCGGGGTGCCGCACTTGTGAAAGTGTTCGGACTTTTCACACCGCATTGTGGGGTACGTAAGCCCCTGGTGTATTGGCCGTACCATAGTGTACGGTTGCAAGGCGTCGTTAATGAACACATAGATATATATATATAACAACAATGCAATAATAGTCGTAATGTCAAGCATTATTTATTAAAAAATTGCGTTAAAGCAGAGTGATACAGATAGTGCGATAAGCAAAGAGTAGGACTATGTCCCTTCCAAGGGCAAGCTGAGAAATGATGTTAAATTGAGTATTTCACTCGTTACTGTAATCAACCTGGGAATTCCGTGGTATGACGTAGCTGTCTGCCTCCTTGGTTGCTGCATCGTGTGTTCGGAAATAGTGTTGCCGGACAGTGTTTCCAGAGATTAAGGTCCTGAAAGAAAAAGAAAAATAACCAAACGAGAAGCCCCTAGTGCGGTTTAGGCCGCGTCTTGGGGCGTGCCACAGTTGTGACCCCCTCCCCACCTGTGCCCATGGTATTTTTAATGCGTAATTATGTACACGTGGCATGAGTTTCGCCGCTGGGCTGGGATTGGGGTGGCCACTGTATTGCTACACGAGCTCCGATCACGCCAGGCGGTCTATTTGCCGATTACCTCGAGCGCGCTTGAAGGTGTCCGAGCTTTGAAGCGCCGAACTGGTTGATTGCCTTGAGAGGCTGCTTTGCGCTTCTGCTGCGAGGGCCGCAGTGTGCTCCTCTGTTCAGAGAGAGCGCTCTGTGTTTCCATTGACTGTAGTAACTCTGCGAGGTCCTGGCATCTTGAGCTTGAGGTATGCATAATGCGGTACCGCATTGAATCTAGCGAATGCGGTTCGCTCGAGCAGCGCGTGATAACCAGTGCGGAACGGGACTATATTGAAGATTAACTCTTTGCTTCAGAAATTATCCAAGGATCCGAAGAACACTTCCAGTGTAACTTTGCCTGTGCAATGGGCCTCTACACCTGGAATGACGCCCTTAAAGGTTGTTTTTGTGGGTTTGATCCTTGAGGGGTCTATACCCATTTTGCGCACTGTATCCTGATAAAGCAGGTTCAGGCTGCTGCCGCCATCCATAAGGACTTGAGTGAGATTAAATCCATCAATGATTGGGTCTAGGACCAGTGCGGCGAATCCGCCATGACGGATACTAGTGGGGTGGTCCCTGTGATCGAAGGTGACCGGACAGGAGGACCAAGGGTTGAACTTTAGGGCGACTGGCTCCAACGCATATACGTCCCTGAGCGCACGCTTCCGCTCCCTCTTGGGGATGTGGGTTGCGTATATCATGTTCACCGTCCGCACTTGCGGGGGAAACCTCTTCTGTCCTCCAGTGTGCGGCTGCCGGGGCTCCTCCTCGTCATCGCTATGTGGCCCCTTGTCCTTGTTTTCGGCAATTAACTTACCAGCCTGCTTGAACACCCAACAATCCCTGTTGATGTGATTGGCTGGCTTGTCTAGGGTGCCGTGTATTTGACACGAGCGATCGAGTATACAGTCCAAGCTGGACAGACCCGGCGTACTTTGTTTGAATGGCTTTTTCCGCTGACCGGGTTTAGAGCCTTTGAATCCGGCATTGACTACCGTATCCTCAATATTTTCGCTGTTAATGCGACGCTTATGCTTGTTGCGACGTGACCTATTGCCGTCCTTGGTATCTGAGGTACCATGGTTCTTTCATATGTTATTACTGCGAGCCAGCCAGCTGTCTTCTCCCGCACAAAAGCGGGTCATGAGCATCGTGAGAGCTGCCATAGATTTCGGCTTTTCCTGACCAAGGTGTCGGGCTAGCCACTCATCTCGGATGTTGTGCTTGAAAGCCGCTAAGGCCTCCGCATCCGGATAGTCGACGATTTGATTTTTCTTTGTAAGGAACCGAGTCCAGAATTGCCCGGCCGACTCTTCTGGCTGCTGAATTATGTGGCTCAAATCATCAGCGTCTGGTGGTCGCACATAAGTGCCCTGAAAGTTGTTGAGGAATGCGGCTTCCAGATCTTCCCAACAGCTAATGGAGTCCACTGGCAAGCTGTTAAGCCAATGCCGCGCTGGTCCTTTGAGCTTTAGTGGGAGGTATTTGATGGCGTGTAAGTCATCGCCGCGGGCCATGTGGATGTGGAGGAGGAAGTCCTCAATCCATACTGCGGGATCTGTTGTGTTGTCGTATGATTCAATATTACAGGTTTGAAACCTTCTGGGAATTGATGTTCCATTACTTCGTCTGTGAAGCATAAGGGGTGTGCGGTGCCTCTGTATTGGGCTATATCGCGACGCAGCTCGAATGGGTCTTGCCCGCTGTGTTCGGCACGCCCGGATTTGCTGTATACGGCGTGACGTTTATCGTCTCGCAGAGTGGTGTGCCGTCGTGATCCGTAGATCGATCTTGCATGCTTTGCTTTGTCCTCCAATATGTCTCGCAGGTCTGGCGTATCTCCCCATGCCTTTTTATTTGAATGGCGTTGGGGTGGAGGCTGAGCTTTTGGCTGGAATTCCTCTCTATCGCAGCCACAAGGTGGCCGATCAGCCGTATCATACGCTTCTTCCTCCAGTCGGTGTAGTAACTGCGCCTTGGGTAACTCTTGGAGGGGCGCTCGAGTTTATATTCCTCGGCCGCGAGGACTTCAGTCCATTTGTCAGCTAGCAGATCTTGATCAGCTTGAAGCTGCTGCTGCTTTTTCTTCAGGCTATTTGCCGTGGCCATAAGCCGGTGCTTGAAGCGCTCTTGTTCGACGGGATCCTCTGGTACGGCGAATTCATCATCGCCGAGGCTTGCCTCGTCTTCGGAGGGGGGCATGTGATTGTAATCCTCCTCCTCTCCGTCAGCCGCTCTCTCAGGAGAGCTGGCTCCTCCATCCTCCTGCTCTAAATCTTGCTGGAGGGGTTTGTTGTTTTCTTCAGCACTATCCGGAGTGTTATTATCTCCTGTGCTGGTATCACCACTTTTGCTTTGGCGGGACTTAGAGCGGCGCCGCTGACGTCGGCGTTTGGGTTGCTTCTTGGAGGGGTCACCCTCCACTATCTCGTCGCCATTGCCTTCTTTGGGTGTATCCACCATGTATATGTCATATGATGAGGTGGCTTATCCAGTGCCCTATAGGTGCTGGTTCATGTTCGTCTCCTACATCATCGTCCATACCGTCGATGTCTTCGGAATCGAAGTCGAGCATGTCGGTTAAATCATCGATAGTGGCTATGAAGTGGGTGGTGGGTGGGCGTCGAATTTCTTCGTCGTCCGCATCCCAATCCTGTTGGCCATAATCCGGCCAGGGCTCTCTTGACAAAGAGAGAGACCTTAGTGAATTCAGAATGTCGCCGAAGGGCGAGTGCTGAAAGATATCCGCGGCGGTGAATTCCATGATCGGCGCCCAATCGGATTCGATTGGCAGGGGCGCAGATGGTTCAGATGTAACGCCCTCGATGCGGCTATATCTCCTACGTGTCGAAGCACGACTTAGAGGCATAACCGCACTGAAAGCAATGTCGCAAGTAAGGTAATCTTCACAACAACCCATGTAAAAATATAAAAGGGGAAAGGATACATAGTTGGCTTACACGCGCCAAGTCACACAAATACATGAATAACATTACAATCATCCAATACACTCATGGTCCGACTACGGTACCAAAATAAAGATCAACCCCCACATGCGACATGGTCCCCGATCACCCCAACTGGGCACCACTACTAATCATCAGGGAAAGACACATAGTAACGGCGAGAGTCTTCATCGAACTCCCACTTGAGCTCAAGCGCATCATCTGGAACGGTATCATCGGTCCCTGCATCTGGTTTGGAAGTAAACTGTGAGTCACGGGGACTCAGCAATCTCGCACCCACGCGATCAAGACTATTTAAGCTTATAGGTAAGGCAAAGGTATGATGTGGAGCTGCAGCAAGCGACTAGCATATATGGTGGCTAACATACGCAAAAGAGAGCGAGAAGAGAAGGCAAAGCACGGACGAACAACTATGATCAAGAAGTGATCCTAGAACAACCTACGTCAAACATTACTCCAACACCGTGTTCACTTCCCGGACTCTGCCGAGAAGAGACCATCACGGTTACACACACGGTTGATTCATTTTAATTAAGTTAAGTTTCACGTTATCTACAACCGGACATTAACAAATTCCCATCTGCCCATAACCGCGGGCACGGCTTTCAAAAGTTCAAATCCCTGCAGGGGAGTCCCAACTTAGCCCATCACAAGCTCTCACGGTCAACGAAGGATATTCCTTCTCCCGAGACATTCCGATCAGACTCGGCATCTCGGTTTTACAAGACATCCTCGACAATGGTAAAACAAGTCCAGCAACACCGCCCGAATGTGCCGACAAATCCCGATAGGAGCTGCACATATCTCGTTCTCAGGGCACACTCAGATGAGACTAGCTATGAGTAAAACCAACCCTCTAGTTTCCCCGAGGTGGCCCCGCAGGCAGCTCAGTCGGACCAACACTCAGAGGAGCACTGGCCCAGGGGGTTTAAATAAAGATGACCCTTGGGCTCCGGAAACCCAAGGGAAAAAGAGGCTAGGTGGCAAATGGTAAAACCAAGGTTGGGCATTGCTGGAGGAGTTTTATTCAAGGCGAACTGTCAAGGGGTTCCCATTATAACCCAACCGCATAAGGAACGCAAAATCCGGGAACATAACACCGATATGACGGAAACTAGGGCGGCAAGAGTGGAACAAAACACTAGGCAAAAGGCAGAGCCTTCCCCCCTTTACCAAGTATATAGATGCATTAAGATAACAAGATAATATGGTGATATCCCAACAATAAACAATGTTCCAACAAGGAACGATCTCCAATCTTCACCTGCAACTAGCAACGCTATAAGAGGGGCTGAGCAAAGCGGTAACATAGCCAATCAACGGTTTGCTAGGATATGGTGGGTTAGAGGTTTGACATGGAAATTTGGGAGGCATGATAAGCAAGTGGTAGGTATCGTAGCATAGGCATAGCAAAAGAGCGAGCATCTAGCAAGCAAAGATAGAAGTGATTTCGAGGGTATGATCATCTTGCCTGCAAAGTTCTTAGAGTTGACTTGATCCTTGTTGTCGGATTTCGGGTTCTGGCAGACCCTTGAGGTTCGAACACTGGGGTGCGCACGGAGATTTCGCCTCCTACCTACCTGCACCCCTCCGCCTCGCTAAGATCTAAGCTATGGAAAGAAGAACCCAAGAGACACAGGGTTTATACTGGTTCGGGCCACCGTTGTGGTGTAATACCCTACTCCAGTGTGTGGTGTGGTGGATTGCCTCTTGGGCTGATGATGAGGAACAATACAAGGAAGAACAGCCTCGCGAGGGTCTGCTCTTGGCTGGGGCGATGAACTGCTGGGAGGAGCTCAGTCACCCTTCTCTCTCTCTCTCTCTCCCTCCGATTGTTGATCTCGACCCCCCTAAAACTTTCTCTCTTTTTCTTCCCCCTGCCCTGTGGGTGGCTGGTCCTATTTATAGAGGCCCTGGTCCTCTTCCCAAATATCAAGCGGGAAGGGATCCAACAATGGCGGGCTAATTTGAAGGGGGACATCTAGTACCAGCTATCCTGACAAAAGTAGTCTTCGCCTGCATAAAGCTCTGGTGGTGACGCCGTCTTGGGTTCCACAATGACCTCCGCCTTGCAGTCCTCCTGGTCTTGGTCTTGTTGCATCGAAATGGCAACCTTTGCCTGATACCTCGGTACTCCGCGGCTGCGCTTGCTCCCTTTGCACCAAAGAGGAAAGGAGGACACTGCGCGGGCTGGCACCCGCCTGGCGCCTTTGGTCGTCATGGCTTGCGTCACGGGCACCTCGTGAGTTACCCCGCCTTGATCTCTCGGCCTCCTCACGAGCCAGCCTGATGATGTCGTGCCTGAGGAAGCTCCGCGTCATCTGCCCCGCGAGGCTTGGCCCCTCGCGAGGGTCTTGGGTCAGTGTTGGTGAAGATGGGCCGTGCTGGGCCCCCCTTTGAGCCACGCCGCAGGCCGCAGGCAGGCAAGTCTGGGGACCCCCGTTCCCAGAACGCCGACAGTAGCCCCGGGTCCAAGGCGCGCCCGGACTTGGCCGTGCAGGGAGGCGGAAGGGCAAGAGCGAAGCGCCGTGGGCCCTAACAGCCTGCGGCCTTGGGCGCCGCGTGGCGGTTGACTGGACGTGGGTGGCACTGTTCCCCCAGGCCCCCCTTATTTTGCGCCATGCTAGGCGGACTCGTAGTTATACACAGCCGCTCCCCCTTCTGTTGCTCGAGCGCCCTCTGTCCTTCCTCCTCTCGAACTCCAGCTTCTGTTTTCAACCCAATCTCGAACCTCCCCCCCCTTCCCATCACCATGGCTCCGACGAAGAAGGGAAGAGGGAAGAAACCCGTGCCTCCGCCTTGTCCGCTGCCGTTGGCGGCCCCCGCCGAGGGCTTAGGCAAGGTTAGCTCGGCTCTGGCCACTATCTTCAACGAATGCGGGAGGACGATGGCCTGGCTTGCGTCCCACTTCTCCATCGATAGGATAGTCACCGAGGTCCCGTATTTTGCCGACGCCCTGTGGGCGGGTCTGGTTCCTCCCTTTTCTGATTTCTTCAATGCCGTGCTTTCCCACTATCAGATCCACATGATGCATCTGGGTCCTGAATCCATCACCCTCCTTTCGGTCTTCGCCTTTGTTTGCGAGGCTATGATGGGCATCCTTCCTTCGGTTGCCTTGCTGCGCCACTTCTTCTCGCTGCGCCTTGTCGACCCTACCCAATGTTGGGCGTGCGTGAGCTTCGTTGCCGCGTCTGAGACAGCGGCCTCTGGGATTGACTTCAAGCTCCCCTCGCCCGCGGCTGGGTTCCGCGAGCGGTGGCTGTATGTGGACGCAGGGGTGCCCAGCCCCCTGCTATCGGCGCCAACTTCGCCTGCTGTCCCCAATTCGGGCTGGGGCCAGGAGACGCTTGAGAGCCCCCGGCTCGTCTTCGTCTGGCACCGCTTTGTGTTCTTGAGGTTGCTTGGCGTGATAGTGCCCAAGGTGGTGAAGGAGTTCCTGCTACGCCGCGTTGCTCCTCTCCAACGCCACTCCCGCCGGATGTGGGCCTTCAGCGGGTGCGATGATCGTATGAGGCTCCAGGAAGAGGACCTGACTCGTGAAGTGCTGAGGACAGCGCTCTTGACCCTGACTGGGGACCCCAACCCTGGCAGCATCCAGCAGGGAGGGGCCTTGTTGTACCTCTGCCAGAGCAGGGGCGATTTTGTGAAGCAGATGCCTATCTTTGATGAGTGGGGGTC
Organism: Triticum urartu; assembly: GCF_056163025.1. Lineage (NCBI taxonomy): Eukaryota > Viridiplantae > Streptophyta > Magnoliopsida > Poales > Poaceae > Triticum > Triticum urartu. The sequence goes on along the minus strand of NC_141876.1, from coordinate 140,212,163 downwards.
ACGCCCCGCCGGCCTCAAGGGGCCTCGCGAGAACCCAGTGGTGGTGACTGCCCTTCCAGTCGGCCAAGGCGGCTCTTCGTCAAGCGGCGGAGCAGGGAGGCATGAGGCCAGAGGCCGAGGGGGCTCCCGGCGGGGTGAAGGCGTCGGGCGATGCTCATGAGGGAGTAGCTCTCGGGGCCCGTGCCGCTGAGGCTGAGGGTGACGAGCAGCTGCCCTCAGCGCCTGCGACTGAGGCCCCTGAGGCTCTGGCTGCTTCCCTTGGCGAGGCGATTGGCAGCGCGCATCAGGTAGGCCCCACTGACACAGATCGCCTTGACGCTCCGTCTTCGTCGCAGGTTGATCCCTGCGCCCAACTCTTGGGCCGCTTCCGCGTGGACTTTGAGGCCCTCCGAAAGAGAAGGGAGGCCCCGGGCGACGATTACTCTTGTCGCCTGCTGAAGCGTAGGAAGTACTTCGCCACTGATGAGTAAGCCTTCTCCTTTCCCAGCTCCCGATCCTTCTGTTGCTTTTACTGACCCTTGCTCCACAGGCCCCTTCCAGCCGAGCTTGCGGAGACGGCTGAGGTGTCGTCCCCCTTGGCTTCGCCCCCTCCATCCTCCTCAAGCGCCCCGAGCAGCAGAGCCCTTGTGGTGAGGGCGATCGAAGAGGCGGACCGTCCCGAGGTGCATCATGGCCCTGCGTGCCTCGCGATCCTCTTCCGCAGGCCTTCTCGCGGCATAGTCAGCCTGTCATGGGCTTCTCGCCTGGTCGTGGACTGCGATTGGCTGAGGCGCTCCCTGCGCTCTTCACCTGGGGACGGGCTGGCTCCAGGCTGGGCTTCTGGTGCTGCGTGCCCGGCCGTCGCGAGGGTGCCAGCCCCCAGCCAGGAGGGGGAGTGCTGATTCATGGCCCCCGGTGCTTGCTTGGGGCAGATGATGGTGTGGAAGACGTGCTCGAGCGTGCTCGGGGCCGTCGCGCTCTCCGCCAAGGATTCCTTCGAAGGGCGGCTGACGCAGTAAGCCTGCTTGGTGAGGAGCTTGCTGATGAAGACGCGCGCCTTGAGGCCGAGGGCCTGTGCCTGGCCGCAGAGAGGCGCGAACTGGAGGGCGCCATTGCCCTTGCGCGCCGTCAGCGCGATCTTGACGACACAGAGGCCAATGCGTCGCTGGTGGCCTCTCGGGAGGCCCGATCTTGGGCCGCTGAGGAGGCCCGGGAAGCCGACCGGCGGCGAAAGGCAGCGGAGGAGCGGGCTCGGGAGCTCCTGGCCTGGTGCCACTCACTGGAGGAGCAGGTGGAGCTGCGCAAGGCAGCCCTCGCGTCGATGAAGGTGGCCTCTGGCGACTCAGCAGAGCTCCAGAAGTGTGAGGAGGCGCTGACGCTGGAAGCCGCCGAACGTACCCACGAGTACGAGCGTCTGGAGACGAGGGAGCGCTTGGTGACGCAGGCGGAGGATGATGTCGCTGCACAGGAAGCCCGTGTCCTGGAGGAGGTCGGACATCGGGTGGCGATGGCGCATTTGAACCTCGAGCACGAGTTTGAGGAGAAGCTGGGGTTGATCCGGGCCGAGGCTGAAGGCAGGACTGCTGCCTTGAGAGCCAAGCTGGAGGAGGCGACACGGCGGGTCGATGCTTTTCGGGCTGCCCTTGAGGTGGCGAAAGGTGAGTTAACCACCTCCCAGGCCGAGGTGCTCCTTCTTCGCCAGCGGGTGTAGGAGGCTGAGGCCGTCGCGCGCCAGAATGCGGATGAGATACGTCAGCGGCGGATCCTGGAGCATGAGCATGGCCCCATGCTCACCACGCTCTGGGAGAGAGCCAACACAGCCTTGGGCAACATCTGTGAGGCGGCTGTTGGCAAGCCGCATGCAGTCAACTACGCCGGCAATCTTCAGTTCTTCACTGACGTGGTGACGCAGCTGGAGGCACGGTCGGTCAGGGCTGACAGGTTGGTGGAGGAGAGGAGTCGTGTCCTGCTCGGGCGTGCCTTTTCTCTCGTCTTCAGCCATCTCCAGAACATGGATCCCCCCTTCGATTTCGACGCCGCCATCGCCCCAGTCCCCCAGGCCGTCTGAGGCGACCTGGCGCACTGGGTGGAAGACAACTGGATGCTCTTATCAGGGCCTTCGCTTTAGACAACGACGGCATGATCGTAGCTGCCGACGAGGGCGGTGTGGCGAACGGCCCTGACGCCGCTGGCGGCGACGCGGACAGCGATGGCGAGTTCAGCGATGCCAGCAACGGCTCGGGTGGTGCTCTTGAGGACGCATTGGGGGATTTATCCGACTGATTGTGCATCGTTCCTGCTTCCTTACCCTGCATGAATAGAACTCAGGTTTTGGCCTGATGGCTGTGAGAGCATTTTGGAGGGGGGGGCCCTCATGTAAAACTTGTGTTCATCATATTAGTAGACGCTACATTGCCCATGCGCCCGCGCCAAGTGGTTGGCTTAAGTGACGCACTGGTCGGCTAGTTTACCTTTGCCCCGTGCTGGTCCTGAGGTAGCCTGTGGGAGGTTGTGGTGCCCCGAGGGTTCCCTGATTGGATCCGTAGGACCTGCAGTTAAACACCCTCCTGAGAGGACGCGTCGGCGGCAGTCTGGGCTGCGCGCAAGCTAGGCCTGACCCGGCTCACGAGGGGCTCACGAGGGGAGGCAGCTGAGGCGAAGTGGTAACCGAAACGCGAGAAATTGCTCGAACGAGACTAAGCACCCCTTCCCCGAACACACGCAAATCTCAAATTCGAATCCAACTTGAATCTAGCGGGGGAAAGCGACAACCAAAGGGAAAAGCAACGAAAGCAGACAAAAGGCCGCGCCCGGCACCTAATCTAGTCTTGGACGTCTTCTCACCAGCGCAGAGCTAAGTGCTGCCACTGGGCGTGGGAGGGAGCCCCAGGGCCTGAGGCCGGCACCCCTGAGACTCCGGGGCGTGTACAGCCGCACTCATTATTACGTGAGAGTGTCATGGGGCGGCGAGCTTCACAGGCACTTGGCCTTCTTCACAGGTACTGGCCTTGCTTCATATTGCCAGATGAGGGCCCGCCTTGCGCCACACTCTAGTGCCATCAACGACGACCGGAAACCAGGACGTCGCCGATGGGGTAGAGCGGTCGCTAGCGGTTCCCCCGACGACCACGGGTCCTCCGCCAGGGGCAGGCCCTGAGGCACCTCCCCATCGGAGGGCCTACCTCCTGAGAACACCTTGCTCCGAACGCCGCGGTGGTGATGTCGGATCTCGGCCCCTCTCCTGCAGCCCCCTGCGCCCTCCTCCCGAGGGGTAGGAGACTGTGGGAGCGGGGCAGCTGCTAGCTGTGGCGACCTGCACCTCCTGCGATCCATGGTTAGCGTATGCCTACTCCTGAAGAATTAGCGGTACCGGATAATTGTTGCCTCCAGCGTGGCCAGTGGGACCATCCCGGGGCTCCTGGAAAGGCTCAGCTTCTGGTGCCTCGTCCCCCTAGCTTGGGCTGAGGAGTGAGCCCTGTTTGCTCTCGTGAGGGTGTCCTTGGTCCATCATGAGGGGCACGTATTCCTCTGGCGCCGTCATCCCGAAGGCCACGCCGTAATCCTCCGCGTGCCACGCGGTCCTGCCTGACGCGCCCACCGTGGGGTGGCAGCGCGGCTGTACACTGGGGTCGCGGGTCGCGTCGAGTCCTTCTTCACGGACCGGGAGCGGGGGCAGCGCCGCCGCCGGTCCGGTGCTGACAGCTTCGTTGGCGTTGGAGTAGCCTTGGAGCCCGCGGGCGCGTGCGGAGCCCCCGCACGGGCCGCCCTGGGCTTGAGATGGGAGCTGGGTGCAGAAGGAGTGAGCCCCCGAGGCGGCGAAGCCCAGGAGCTCTGCCACCCGCTCCAGCAGCACATCGCGGCCGCCCTCCAGCAGCCTGCACTGCAGCAGTTCTCGGGCCACCGTGAGCGCGGCCATCGAGTTCGCCTGCTCCCGGCGGGTGTACGGCGTGATTGGAGACCCTTGCTGCTAACCGCGCCTGCCGCGGTGTGAGATCTGTCGAAGCCTGTCCGCGTCGCCCGCGGCCCGCAGCGCCCTGCGGACCGCGAGCTGCCTGGGCACGGGGTCGCCTGAGGCGAGCAGCTCTGCGCGGGTGGGCCACGCCGCCCATGGATCTGGGTTGCTCGCCTAGTCGCCGGACATGGTGATGACGACGCGACGGGGCACGAAGCGGTAGAAGGTGGATTCTGGCGCACCCCTACCTGGCGCGCCAAATGTCGGATTTCGGGTTCCGGTCGACCCTTGAGGTTCGAACACTGGGGTGCATGCGGAGATTTCGCCTCCTACCTACCTGCACCTCTCCGCCTCACTAAGATCTAAGCTATGGAAAGAACAACACAAGAGACACAGGGTTTATACTGGTTCGGGCCACCGTTGTGGTGTAATACCCTACTCCAGTGTGTGGTGTGGTGGATTGCCTCTTGGGCTGATGATGAGGAACAATACAAGGAAGAACAGCCTCGCGAGGGTCTGTTCTTGGCTGGGGCGATGAACTGCTGGGAGGAGCTCAGTCACCCTTCTCTCTATCTCTCCCTCCGATTGTTGATCTTGATCCCCCTAAAACTTTTTCTCTTTTTCTTCCCCCTGCCCTGTGGGTGGCTGGTCCTATTTATAGAGGCCCTGGTCCTCTTCCCAAAGATCGAGCGGGTAGGGAGCCAACAATGGCGGGCTAATTTGAAGGGGGACAGCTAGTACCAGCTATACTGACAAAAGTAGTCTTCGCCTGCACAAAGCTCCGGTGGTGACGCCGTCTTGGGCTCCACAATGACCTCCGTCTTGCAGTCCTCCTGGTCTTGGTCTTGTTGCATCGAAATGACAACCTTTGCCTGATGCCTCGGTACTCCGTGGCTGCGCTTGCTCCCTTTGCACCAAAGAGGAAAGGAGGACACTGCGCGGGCTGGCACCCGCCTGGCGCCTTTGATCGTCATGGCTTGCGTCACGGGCACCTCGTGAGGTACCCCGCCTTGATCTCTCCGCCTCCTCGCGAGCCAGCCTGATGAGGCCGTGCCTGAGGAAGCTCTGCGTCGTCTGCCCCGCGAGGCTTGGCCCCTCAGGAGGGTCTTGGGTCTGTGTTGGTGAAGATGGGCCGTGCTGGGCCCCCCTTTGAGCCACGCCGCAGGCCGCAGGCAGGCAAGTCTGGGGACCCCCGTTCCTAGAACACCGACACTCGTAAGCAAACTCAACGGGCTCCTCGTTTGCGAACTCGTCTCCCGGCTCTACCCAAACAACGACAACAAGCAAACGGAACACAATCAACCACGTGCAATGCTCAAACAACATGATGCAGACATGGTATGATATGCGGGATGCGGTATGCGATGCATATGCAAGATTTGACAAGGAATGATTGAACCTGGCCTCAACTTGGAAATCCAAGAGTTCCACTGGAAAGGTGAGGTGATTTCGGTTGAAATTGATATAAAGATCACCGGAATCAGATGCACGGTTTGGAAATGGCAAGCAAAACAAATATGGCACCGGTCTGCGATAATCAGCAAGTGACCAACTAAATGCATCAAGATAAATATGCTACAGCACTCAAACATGACAAAAAATACATGGCAGGGATCCACTCATGATTCTTGACGAAAGATAAACACTGAGCTACGGCTAATTCATCCATTAACAGGTTCAAACAAGCATGGCAAAAATGCAAATGATTACAAGTTTCAGACTTAGTGAAATTAACACAAGTCTGGAATTTATCATCAGAAGCACACTTTAGAGCATGAAAACTACATGCTATAGGAACTTGACATGGCAAAGCAAGACATGGCATGAAGCTACTCAAAGCACTTAACAAAAGTCCATTAGTGACCTTGAGCCAAAAGGGATCAGAAAATACAATTGCAAGCATGTGAACATGGCAAAAACATAAACAGATCTCAGACTTTGTGAAAAACTGGAGCATGCAAATCAGTTAACGAGTAGGCATGTTTACGAGCTCGATGCACTCACTACAGAGCATGGCATGACAAACTAAGCATACACCCATCAAGAATACATGGCATAGAAGCTAGACATGGAAAGAACAACAACAGAGCATGCACGGATCAATAGCAACATCCTCGGCAAAATCGCTAAACATGTCAACAATCTGCCAGGATTCACGATATAGCAAAAGTAGAGCTCGATTAACTCACGCTAGGGTGCTCCATGATTGCAAACAAAGACATGGATGGATAGAGCACCACAATGTTAAAAAAACATCCTTACTGATCATCCTCAAAAGAGGCACGAATCACAAGGAAACAACATGAACATATGGCATATCAACAAAATCAGGACAAGGACTTAGTGAAATTCTAAGTCCCTGAAATCAGCATTACCGATTACACTACTTTGCAAGCTTGTGCTAGTCACCACGAATATCACAAAAATACATGGCAATCAACTCTGTAAAGATGGCATGGCATATAACAAAATTCATGTAGAGCTTAGGATCATAGCATGCACACATTAACCATGGCAAAAATGACAAATAGCTATTTGATGAAACAGATCTGCCCAAATTCACCACATAGCCCTCTTCCAACAGCATTTCGGGCAACAAGATGAGCTCAAATAAAAACGATGCAACGAGATGAAATGATGTACTCGTCGATACGAACATTTTGATATGCTACACGCGCAAATCGGAGCTACGGATGCAGAGATACGACATGATGAAAAAGCCTAAAAAATTAGGGTTACGGAATAAAAGTCAACCGAGTGCAAAGATCCCAGATCTGGATCTGGCGCGGAAACACTGTTCATCGGAGCATGCAACTCAAGGTTCACCGGCCGGATCTGAAGAACTCGTCGGAGCAGGAGGTCGTCGTCGCCGGGGTAGCCGCGGGGCTCGCCGGAGTGGTGAGGAGGCGTCGCCGGCGCGGCGCGGTTCGGTGCCGGAGCTCCGGTGGCGTGGCGCAGCCGGGCTAGGCGGCGGGAGGTCCGGCCGGCGAGGGTCGGTGCGGTGGCAGCCGGAAATGGCGCCGCGGCGGCTGGCGCACGCTCCGGGCGGCGGCGCGAGGAAGGATGGCGGCGGGGCACGGGCGTGAGGCAGCGGAGAAGACTGGGCCGGGAGGGCCTGCCCCGGGCCCGAGCGGGCTGCGGCGGCGGCGGGCGGAGTGGAGCCACGTGGCGGCGTGTGACTGGCGGCGGCGGGATGTCCGGCGGCGGCGGACGTGTCCGCCCGCGCGGAGAGGAGCGGGGCTACGGTTAGGGGGTGATTTGATCCGGAATTTTTTTGGGAGAGACCTTTATATAGGTAGGAGGAGCTAGGAGGCTCCAAATTGAGCACGGTTTGTGGCCACGTGATCGTGATCGAACGCTCTAGATGATGGAAGGGTTTTTGGTGGGTTTTGGGCCAAATTCGAAGGGTGTTGGGCTGCAACACAAACGAGGCCTTCTCGGTCCCTCGGTTAACCGTTGGAGTATCAAACGAAGTCCAAATGGCACGAAACTTGACAGGTAGTCTACCAGTAGTAAACCAAGGCCGCTTGGCAAGTCTCGGTCCAATTCGGAAATGTTTAACCCCCACACACAAAAAGAGGTAGAAAGGGGCACCGGAGGAGATAGGAGCGCCGGAATGCAAAACGGACAACGGGGAAAATGCTCGGATGCATGAGACGAACACGTATGCAAATGCAATGCACATGATGACATGATATGAGATTCATGACAAAGGCAACAACACACGGAGACAAAAACCCGAACCCGAGGAAAATAAAATAACTTAGCACCGGAAATGGCAAGGGTTTGGATACAGATAAGGTAAATTACATCCGGGGTGTTACATCGGAGTCCGGAAAGGAGTCCGGCACCTTGGAGTCACGGGCTGCGCAGAGGGTTAGGCTGGTGTTCGGCTCGATCACCGTTGAGACTGCAGCCCCTGAGGCGGTGTCTAACCACCCGTCCTCGACTGGCGCAGTTGGCTCCGAGCTAAGGGTCGGAGCTGATGCGGGCGCAGCCTCTGGGGCACTGTTCGGCGGCAGAGCTAGGTCATACCCATCGCGACAGTGCGGCGCGCCCGGCTGTGGCTCGAATCCGTTGAAGATCAAGTCTTCGCGGATGTCGGTCGTGTAGTTCAAACTTCCAAATCTGACTTGATGGCCAGGGGTGTAGCTTTCAATCTGCTCCACATGGCCAAGCGAATTAGCCCGCAGTGCAAAGCCGCCGAATACAAAGATCTGTCTGGGGAGAAAAGTCTCACCCTAGACTACATCGCTATCGATGATAGTAGGAGCCATCAAGCCTAACGGCGACGACACAGAGGAACTCTCAATGAAAACACCAATGTCAGTGTCAAAACCGGCGGATCTCGGTAGGGGGTCCCGAACTGTGCGTCTAGGCCGGATGGTAACAGGAGGCAGGGGACACGATGTTTTACCCAGGTTCGGGCCCTCTTGATGGAAGTAAAACTCTACGTCCTGCTTGATTAATATTGATGATATGGGTAGTACAAGAGTAGATCTACCACGAGATCAGAGAGGCTAAACCCTAGAAGCTAGCCTATGGTATGATTGTATGTTGTGATTGTTGTCCTACGGATTAAAACCCTTTGGTTTATATAGACACCAGAGAGGGTTAGGGTTACACAAGGTCGGTTACAAAGGAGGAGATATCCATATCCGTATTGCCTAGCTTGCCTTCCACGCCAAGTAGAGTCCCATCCGGACACGAGACGAAGTCTTCAATCTTGTATCTTCATAGTCTAACAGTCCGGCCAATGGAGATAGTTCGGCTGTCCGGAGACCCCCTAATCCAGGACTCCCTCAACGACCCTAGGGTCAAGCAGATGTATCCCTTTGAAGGGAATGCATACTCCCACGGCAGCCTCCAGGAATCTGGAGGTGCCGGATACTCTGATGAGCACATTACAAAGTGTGTCCATCTCAGAGGAACATTGTACCTTAATGGGTACGGTGGTTGAAAGAGTTCTGTCCGCGAGAAGCGGATTGAATGAAACTTTCCTGGGCCTGTTGAGAGGCTTCGAGGTATGTAATGTAATAGTTTTAACTATTTTTCATGCACAATGCACCTGTGTACATATAGTAGCCCCTAAGGCTCTGGTCGGCTTCCACAGGGAGGCGATCAGAGGATCAAAAAGACATGCTCGAGAAGTAACCTTATTGATCCGAACACAGGCTGTTACGTCCATGGCGACCGCTCAAGCTACGGAAGTTGCATATCTAAAGCAGAAGCTTGAGTTAGCGGATGATGACATCACTCTTATTAACAGGCGGCTTGACGAGGCACAAGGTATGTGTTGGGGTAGCTTGTTTATGCATGTATAGTAGTATGAGCACGAGGCTGAAAATCATATGCATAACTATAGATGGTGCTGCCGCAGTTGAGACCCTTCGGGCTAAACTTGCCCGGGCCAAGGAGTAGGCCAGAGTGAGCAACGCAACTGCCAAGAAGGCGGTTGCAGATTTAAAGGCCGAACAGGCCGCCCTGCGCCAGTGCCAGGACAGAATATCCACTGTGGAGCGAGAGCTGAAGGATGCTACTAATAGGTGCAAATCTCTCGAGGAGGATAACAAAACCAAGGCAGCCGAACTCAACAAGGCCTTACTAGAGGCGAAAGAAGCGCGATCCAATTCTAGAGCGGCTCGAGAGGAGATCCGACAGGCTGGGGAGATAGCGGCTGGTAAGCCCTTTCTTTTACAAAATAAGTTCGGCGACCAAAAGTATGCTTTGCTTAACCAAATGTGGAGTTCTCCAGACGCGTTCTTGGATCTGCCAAGGAGTGTTTCCGACGCGGCGCAATTCTTCTAGGCACAGGAGGGACGTGCTGCGGAGAGGCTTTTCTGGTCGCAATTCAACGAGGCAAAGCGTCCGGCGCTGCTGAACGAACAGATGGCCCAGTGGGCCGAGATACACAAGATGTCCGGAGCTGCCATGAAGGATGTTGTATTTCGGGTATGGCCAGCCGAACTTGTTCCGAGCAGTTATTTTGGTCTGGTACAGCGGCTTGTCAATGCAGTGCCGCGTATTGACGCCGTCAAGCGGTCGGCGTGCATAGAAGGTGCGCGGATGGCCTTCGCCCATGTCAAGATGCACTGGGCAAAGATGAAGGCCACCGATGTTGCAACCGAGGGTCCGCCTGGGGCAAGGACCATCGCACGCCGGAGCATTATTTGGAGGACGTCCTAGAGGGCGCCTGCTTGATAGAGGGTCAGTGCTCGAAGGATATTATATTTGAATAAATGTACCGGAATTGTAAAAACAATATGATGATACACTAAATTTGTGTTGTATATTCTTGCCATTTATTTCCTCTTGTGCGGTCGTTTCTTATAACCTGAAAGTTTGCCAGTCGTCGGCTTCGGCCCCCTCGCATATAATACGGGGGTGTTGGGAATAGCACCTGATTACTCTTGACCCAACGTCTTGGTCCCGAATGGAGGTGTCAGTGCGGTGAATGAGGCAATCGAACTATAGGGCTTTAACACCTTCACTTAGCCATAGGAGTTTTACGGTGGGTCTACGATGTAGCCCTTGGTATGTACGCAGTTATTCGAATACGGTTGCGTTAGGTGACCGGAAAATGGTCCTTCATGTAATACGGAAGAAATCGCAAAAGATTATGATAAGTCACTGAGTGGTTGACCAGCTCTCACCACATCATGACAGTCAGTTTTCGGCTTTCTCTACTGAGGTGTTTGACCAGCTGAACCGGAAACATAATCGCAGTAGTTCTCCCTTTACTACCCTAGCCGATAGGGCGGAACATAGGGTAGCAAGCACAGGAGCCGGGCAACCCAACTATTGACCAAAGACATGATTCGGAGCTGATGCATATAAGGCCAAACTCGTGACGCCGAAGTGTGCTATAGAGTTATTCAGACTTTTTCGGCAACCCATATGTTGCTGTATCAAGCCCCTGGCGATTCGTGCCGAGGTGTCTGCGTGAAACAACCGAAGAAGCAAGGTTCATTTGGAAAAGAAAATACTGAAGACGGATTATGTTCACTAAAATCTGATTGGCACGTCGAACGTAATCTTATAGATTATGACACCACCACGCAGGCCATTTTACGTGCTAGGGATCGAGGATTAGGGAAGAGGCTTTGTACAGGTTTCAAATAGAACTTGGGGTCTACAAAAAATCTTTTGGACCTCCTGTCGCACGTGTGCGCTGCCTGTGCTTCCGTGAAAAGGCTTCCGTAAAGGGAGCGATCCCTGGTTATTTGCGGGGAAGCCAGACTCATAAAGAGTCCCTTAAGGTCCATGGGACAGACAAGTACTAATTTACCTGTAACAAAAGTATAGAGAAATAGTTATGTATGCGTGGTGCAAAATCCGTGGGTATAAGAGGCAGGCGATGGAGGCGGAGCTGCTAATCCAACTCTGAAATTGACCGGTCCTGCGGAGTAGAGGTCGGTGGTTTAATGACCGATGAGATATATTGCTTAAGGAGGCTGCTTTGCACTTCGGATGTGACTTCCATAGTGTGCCCCTCAGTGTGGAGGGAGCGTTCCATGTTTCCGTTGATTGTTATGGTGCCGCGGGGACCGGGCATCTCAAGCTTTAAATAGGTGTAGTTTGGGACCGCATTGAAACGAGCAAAAGCGGTCCGCCCGAGCAGTGCGTGGTAGCCAATGCGGAAAGGGGGAATACCGAAGATCGATTCTTTGTGTCGGAAGTTTTTCGGTGAACCAAAGACAACTTCCAGTAAGATTGAGCTTGTGTCGGGTGTTGCTCGCTTGAAGGTGGCTGTGTTGGGCTTGATCCTCGAAGGGTCAATGCCCATTTTGCGGATAGTGTCTTGATAGAGTAAATTGAGGCTACTGCCGCTGTCCATGAGGACTCGCGTAAGATGGAATCCGCCGATAATTTGATCGAGGACCAGGGTTGCCGAACCTCCGTGACGGATACTGGTTGGGTGGTCCTTGTGATCAAAAGTGATCAAGCAGGTCGCCCTTGGATTGCATTTTTGGGCGTCCGTCTTTATGGCATGGTCATCTCGTAGTTCGTGATTGCGCTCCCTTTCATAGGTATGCGTCACGTATATCATGTTTACTGTTTTTACTTCAAGGGGAAATTGCTTCTGTCCCCGCTGCTCGGTAGGCGAGCCTCCTCTTCTTCACTATCACTGGGCGACCCCTTCCCTTTGTGTTCGGGATTGAGCTTGCCGGCTCATTTGAAAACCCAACAATTTCTGTTGGTATGGTTGGCGGGTTTATCGGGGCTGCCATGGATCTGACAGGGACGATCCAGTATTTTATCTAGACTGGATGGACCATCCATGTTTGCCTTAAATGGCTTCTTCCGTTGACCGGTTTTGGAGCCACTGAATCTGGCATTGACCCTTGTGTCTTGGGTTTCTGCATTATTGTTGCGACTCTTGTCTTTATTGCGTCGTGGCTTGCCATTGCCGTCCCTGACTTCTGAGGTGCCAGGATCGCCTGCGTTATTGCTTCTACGAGCGAGCCAGCTATCTTCTCCCATGCAAAAACGGGTCATTAGTGCGGTGAGAGATGTCATGGACTTTGGCTTTTCTTGGCCGAGATGGCGGGCGAGCCACTCGTCGCGGATGCTATGTTTAAAGGCTGTGAGTGCTTCCGCATCCGGATAGTCGACAATTTGGTTCTTTTTAATTAGGAACCTAGTCCAGAGTTTCCTGGCCGATTCTCCGGGCTGTTGAACTATGTGACTTAAGTCATCGGCATCCGGAGGTCGGACGTATGTGCCTTGGAAGTTGTCGCATAAGGCGTCTTCCAGGTCCTCCCAGATGCCAATAGAGTTTTTAGGCAGGCTGTTCAACCAGTCTCGAGCTGGTCCCTTGAGTTTTAGGGGGGGGGGGGGTATTTGATGGCATGAAGATCATCACCGCGGGCCATATGAATATGGAGAAGAAAGTCATCAATCCATACCACGGGATCTGTTGTTCCATCATATAATTCGATATTCATGGGTTTGAACCCTTCAAGGAATTCATGTTCCATTACTTCATCAGTGAAGCAGACGGGGTGTGCGGCGCCTCTATATCCGGCCGGGTCGCGACGTAGCTCGGATGGAGTCCGTCTGCAGTTTTCGGCCCGGGCGTGATTATGCTTGTCATATCCGGCTAGATAGTCGTCGTCATGCGTCGGGGCACACCCCCGCGATCCGTAGATCGATCTGGTCGGACCTGCTCTATTTTGCAAGTCCTGCCATAGGTCATATGTATAGCCCCGAGCTGTTGTGTCTCGATCTTTACGACGAGATAGTATGGGTTGGTGTTCGACTTGAGTTGTCGTTTTGTCCCGGCCACGTGGTGGCCAGTCAGCTGCATTATGTGCTGATGGTACGGGCTCAAGTGCCTCATCGTCGAATTGAGGTAGCACCTTACGCTTCGGGTAACTTTTAGTTGGGCGCTCGAGGCTGTACTCCTCGGCTGCCAGGACATTATTCCACCTGTCGTTGAGTAGATCTTGATCAGCTTGAAGCTACTGCTGTTTCTTTTTCAGGCTCCTTGCAATGGCTATTAGCCGGTGCTTAAAGCGCTCCTGCTCGAGAGGTTCCTCAGGCACGATAAAGTCTTCGTCGCCGAGGCTCACCTCATCCTCAGAGAGTGGAAGATAATTACTGTCCTCCGAGTCTTAATTTATGGCTTATTCATCATGGCTAACTTGCCCATCTTCCCGATCGTCTTGTTCGGAGGTTGGCTCGACGGGGTTTTCTTGGTCTTCGGCCTCGCCTGGAGTGTTGTTGTCTCTCGTGCCGGTATTGCTGCCTTTTCCATGGCGTGATTTAGAGCGGCGCTGCTGACGTCGGCGCTTTGGCTGTATCTCAGGAGGTTTATCCTTGACTGGATTTTTCTCATTATCGCCGTCACCCTCTTTGGGTGTATCCACCATGTACACGTCACACGAAGAGGTGGCCGTCCAGCGTCCGGTAAACGGCGGGTTTTGGGCCTGCTCTTCTCTGGCATCGTCATCCATACCGTCAATGTCTTCGGAGCCGTAATCGAGCATGTCAGTTAAGTCCTCGACTGTGGCGATGAAGTGGGTGGTGGGTGGGACATAAAATTTCCCGCTCTCAGCCCCTAGTCCGGGCTGGGCAGAGTCCGGATGTTGCTTCTCTGTAATGACGAGGGATCGCATCGAGTCCAGAGCCTCGCTTAAAGGCGAGGTTTGTCCAGGGAGAAAAGAATCCGTGGAGTATGGCGCGAAGGGGACTCCATGTCCGAGCTCACACGAGGCTGACTCCGAGGGTTTGGAGCCAGTGTCCGGAGAAGAGACCGGCTTTATGATGGTTGCCAGCGACACTGCTTCCTCTGGCTCTCCCGTACTGGGCTTAGTAGCCGCAGATAGTCCGGCGGGTTTAGAAATCCCGTCTTCGGGCCCGGCGACGCGCTCCGGATCTTAGGCCAGAGCGGAGGTTGGGGTCGTGAATCCTTGGAAGATCAAGTCTCCTCGGATATCAGCGACATAATACAGGTTTCCAAAACTAATCTAGTGACCTAGGGCGCAGCTGTCGATCTGTTCTAGATGGCCAAGCGAGTTGGCCCGCGGCGCGAAGCCGCCGAATACGAAGATCTGGTGGGGAGAAAACCCTCCCCCAGGGCAGCATTGTTGCAGACGATTGATGGAGCCATCGAACCTTCTAGCGGCGACACAGTGGAACTGTCAATGAAAGCACCAATGTCGGTGTCAAAACTGGCAGATCTCGGGTAGGGGGTCCCAAATTGTGCGTCTAAGGTCGATGGAAACATGAGACAGGGGACACGATGTTTTACCCAGGTTCGGGCCCTCTTGATGGAGGTAATACCCTACATCCTGCTTGATTGATCTTGATGAGTATAAGGATTACAAGAGTTGATCTACCACGAGATCATTGTGGCCAAACCCTAGAAGTCTAGCCTGTATGATTGTGATTGTCTCTGCGGACTAAACCCTCCGGTTTATATCGACACCAGAGAGGTCTAGGGTTATACAAAGTCGGTTACAGAGAAAGGAAATAATACAGCTGGATGCCTAACTTGCCTTCCACGCAAAGGAGAGTCCCATCCGGACACGGGAGGAAGTCTTCTATCTTGTATCTTCACGGCCCAACAGTCCAGCCCATGTCACACAGGTCGGACGTCCGAGGACCCCTTAATCCAGGACTCCCTCAGGCGTCAACTTGTGTATATAAAGGGACGGCCCAGTGGCAGCTTAGGGCAAGAAACAAGAGATTGAGAACTAGGTCAAGCGTATTCGCTCCCTAGTAATCGAAACCCAAGCAATACAATCCCAAACTGGAGTAGGCCTTCACCTTCACCGCAAGGGGCCGAACCAGTATAAACTCTCTGTCATTTGTCCCGTTTAACCCCTTTAAACTAACCTAGTTGCGATGGCTCCACGATTAAGTCCTTCTGCTAGGACATCTGCCATGACAATTCCATAACAGGCCTCGACGAGTTGTTATGCTTGTTCTAGGCTCATGTTGTATCTTTTGATCTGCTTTGTAAGGGGACCTCCCCATCATATTGTATCATTCGGCCGTGTACTTTGGTCCATTGCTTTATATATATAAAGCGGGGTGAAAGCCTGTTTCGAGGATACTGCCTGGGCTAAACATCGAGATATGCACTATATATTTAGCAGATCCCCTAAACCTCAATCTCCAAAATTAATATTTGGTTCATGCAATTTATCAAATTGTGCTCCTCCAGTCCGTGGATTCAGTACAAACCAGGTAGAATTAGCGAGAGATGGGCACTGCGTGCCGGGGGTCCTATTTGTCAAATACGTCGACGCCGATGGGATTCCGACAACGATGAAGGCAACCGGAGGTGTGGTGGCGGTGGGAAAGATACATTTTCTCGATTAGCAAGGCGGCGAACGGCTAGCCGCGTGGGTTTCAACAGTCACTGCAGGACGAGCAATGATACACTCACGGGGGTGTTTTTAACGGATTTCACGAACCTGCTAACATGGAGGTTCCAAATTGGATTAAGCTTGTGGGACAGGGCCCACCCCCCTGAAAATCAGGGGGGGCAAAGTGTTATGGTTTGGAAAATTCAGTAAAATGCCCGTATTAGTCCGTGTGTGTAGTATTATTGCTGCAGGACGGACGGGAGTTGAGCGCCTTTCTACTTTCCCTCCTCTGGACTAAATTTAAGCCAGTGAAGAAACTTTTAGGAATCTAAAAAACCATTATTTTAAAGAAAATGCAGTCTAACAAATCTGCTAGATGAATATAAACCCCTTACAATAAGGGAAAACCTTTGATTCGGCCGGTGGAAAACTCCAATGCATCATCCGTCTTCCCGTGTCCCCTCAGGGTCCACCCAAATCTTCCTTCCCAACCTTATCTCTTCAACGAGCTCCTTCCTTCACATATTTTTTTCCTTTTTTTGCAACAGCTGGCCATCGGCCATCATCTACAAACCGTGGTGTTGTTTGCAAGCACCGGCAGACTTCCCAAGTCCAGCCACCGGCCGTGATAACGATAGTGAGCGACGCGCCTGGAGAATCAAAGCTGTGAATAGCACCACCACCACGACCGGCGACGCGCCTGGACTAGCGGCCCTGATTTGTCACAGCACCACCATAATGCCTACCGAGGCGCCTGAAACACGAGTGGCTGCCATCTGACGCCAACGCCCACCCCGGTCGTGGCCTGTCATGGCCGCGACCACCTCAAGCTCCTCCTGCCGCCGGCGCCATCTCCTTCATTTCACGGTCTCTGTTTCGCTAATAAAATTTCGCAACATAAACTATGTTGCAAAAAAAATCTGAAACATGACCCTGTTGCAAACAATTTGTGCAATATATCTTTCAATTTTTTGCAACAGGACCTCTGTTGCAAAAAGAATTGCGACAAAACCTCTGTTGCGAAAAATATAAAAGTATAGGATCGTGTCGTGTGATCTTTAAAATTCTGCAACAAAACCTTTGTTGTGAATTTTTTTTTGAAGCAAGATCTTTGTTGTAGAAAAAAATACAGGCACGGGTGATCTCTAAATTTTTTGCAACAAGATCTTTGTTGAAAAAAATACATGCTCGGGTGATTGCAACAAGCAGACTATTGCAGAAACACCACTCTTGTTACAAAAGGTGCCTGCTTACGCTGGCAGATCGAGCGGTCATTAATGTGTCCATCCAATAGTCAGCGAGGCCATGGATCCTTTTTCAATTTTCGCCGGAGGACGCGTAGCACCGCCCGTATTCCATTTGTTCCATTGTATCGAGCATATAGATTTTATTTATGTTTTTTGAAAAGTCGAACTTCATCAACTCTGAACAAGTTTATGGAGAAAAGCATTTTTACAGCTAAGATGCCAACATATATCATTAGATGTTATATTTGGTATTTTAGATATAAATAGTTTTTTTTAATTTGGTTAGAATTTATAAAGGTTAGCTTTTCTAAAAAATATATATATATATATTATGAAACAAAGGAAGTACTGTATTTTGAGCACGCACATGCACCTGCACATCGTTTTGGCTAAGCTATTTTGGTAAGGACGATTCTTGTGGTCTATGGAGATAGCCACCAGGGCCCTACAACTCTCGTAGTGTAACATGCATGGACGGCACGACAAAGCTGCATGTAACGCCATCGATCCATCTCCATCACTAGATATTTTCTCGCTGTTTTGACCATGATCCACATGGTGTGTCAGGAATCAAACTACACGTAGGGTCAACATTTCAAGTAAATCCCTCAACTTTTTTTTCTCTTCTTGTGGTTGGGGACCATATCCGTTTGTTACTTAATGTTGGTATACATGACTGAAAATGTCAGGCGCTCCAGTGATACGACCCACTGTTGTTCTTGGATATGAGATCGAACGGCTATGAACGGAGCTGCTATATATGTGCGCAACTTTCATTTTTGAAGGGCTTTTTCACAAAATTTGTTAGAGCTACTAGAAACCGTTGGATCTTAGATCCAAGAACAATGCCCTACAAAATTATTTTTTATATAAGTCAAAATATTTGCTTTAACTATATAAAGACTTACACTGACTTGAATGCTTTAAAAATGCTACAACTACAACTATTCTAAAAGCATCTTCAATAAATGATACTACCTCGGTTTCAAAATATAGTGCTTTCTCGATTCCCGTGCTTCAATTTTGACCATAAATTTAACCAACGAGACTGACTGCGGCGGAAGCAAAAGTTATACCAGTGAATTCGTATTCAAAAGAAGTTTTCAATTATATAATTTTTTTCTCCAGTCGCAGTCGGTCTTATTGGTTAAATTTATGGTCAAAGTTGGACCTCGGGTAGCGCGGGCACACTATATTTTGAAATTGAGGAAGTATAGACGTTTTGCATTTTCGAGCCCAAAAACTCTTCTCCGGCAGATAATGTAGATGCAAAAAAACCATTAGAAGATGTAAAATACAACACCTAGAGATGCAAATTTGAATCTTCACCTCCACGAGATGTAAAAACGGGGACCGCGCGCCAACTGCCAACCATCCTTCATTTCCTTTCCATCCTTCTTCCTCCCACGGCACTGCCGCCACCGCCCGCCCGCCCACCACACCACGCCGCAGTCGCCCGATGCCAGATCCGGCCTCGCCGCTACCCCTTTGTCGGTTCCATCCCTCCTCCGCCGTCGGCCGCTGCGAATCGGCAGCTTTTTCTCCACTTTTCTCCGCCGCCGCTCCTACAGTAGCCCCAACCGTCGCCGCCCCACCCCACCTCCGTCTGTCGGCACATGTCGTGTTTCCGTCGCTCTGCACGCCATCCCCTGATTCGTCCCGCCGCCACTCAACCGCCCGCACCAAGCCCCACCCCACCCCACCTCCGTCCACCTACCGCACGCCGTCACCGTCGCTGCCACCCCGCCGCACGCCATGCCGCCGAAGAAGCTCCCAAAGAGCAAGACGGGGTTCTTCCGTGTGCGGGCGAAGCCATCTGACTACTTTGACGTCGAGTTCCCCGACGCTAGTCGCAGCTTCTGGCTTGGCACCTACACCACCCCGACAAGGCCACGCGTGCCTACGACGTGGCATTGTGGCATGCCAGGAGGTTGAAGACGGACCTCAACTTCCCGGAGATCGAGACCCAGGCGGATGCAGAGTTCCTCGTGCCGGAGGGTATTCTGGTGGAGGAGATACTCAAGAAGAGACTGGCCATTGTCCTTGGTCCCGGCGATAGCGACGAGGCAGAGATGGCGAGGTTCGCGCGGGAGCATCCGGTGTATGTTCGGGCCAAGCAGGAATACTTCTGGAAACATGACGCCGAGCGGAAGAAGAAGAAGGAGGTCAAGAAGGAGGACGAGGTTGGCCCCTCGATGGTGATCCCTGTCGAGTCCTCGGAGGACGACAACGAGTTTTTGAGGCCCTCGGATGAGGACGACAAGGAGTACTAGATGCCCTCAGACGACGAGTAGTTTGGATTAGTTGTAGTAGTCGTTTAATTATATGTTATTTTATATTTGAACTATGTATGAATTATGTTTGAACTATGTATGAAATGAAGTAGTAGTTGAACTTTCTAGTTTTTACATCTCCACTTTGCATCATTTATTGGAGTTGCTCTTTTACATCTCTAATATACATCATGTGTTAGAATTGAGTCTTTTTTGGAGATGTAGAATGCACTTTTTGGTGATGTAAATTTTACGTGTTCTAGTTTTACATCTCCAAATTTGTATCATCTATTGGAGATGCTCTAAGGATCTTAATTTCAAAAGATGAGATTCATAGGACATACCTTTCATTAATGAATGTTCACGCTTCTCTTCCTTAAGGTTTGCTCCTCGTTCCTGCTGTGGATATATATATTAGCAAGAGAATACAGGAGGAAATCCAGGTCAAATGAAAGGTCAATATAACGGAAAACCTTTTTATATTTTTGTATTGGGTTTTCGAAAGCTAACTTGGAAATGATGCAAACTGCGAGAAAAGCAAACAAAAAGTAAAGTGTAGGAACAAACCAACATGAGTGTTTGAAGCTCTCGGCGAGCTAAAGTACAACCTCACTACAACTTATTAAAAATCTGCCACATCTTGATGTAGACATGGAAGTATCCTCCACAAGCTAAAGCTTTTGCAAGCTCAAATCGACAAGATCATTGCGACAGGATATAGTATCCCAGAGTCCATGACTGGCTCCATTTAATGAACTGGTTCGCCAAGTACGCGGTGTTGTCTCGAAGGGAGTTGGCAAGATTTCTCACGTTGTGGATGGAACCCACGAGATTTTTGGCGCCGACGTAGGTGGCATAGCGCACATCCCCTTATATATCATCTTGTGGTTGCTCCTCCTCATCTTCTAAATTGAGTTCTTGTTCGTCCACCTACTTTGGTTCAGGCATACCACAAAGCTCGGTAGAAGTGCGTAAATGCATGACGTAGCCTTCAAATTGGTTTTGTTGAACCATGGTGACTAAATGAGGCTTAATTTCAATTGTTGGGCAGCAACATCAGGTAGTGCAATTGAGGAACGCATGAAGTTCTCATTGGGAGCAGCAAAATCTCCATTTTTTCTTGCCATGATATTTGGGGGGGGGGGTCACTAGAAACACAATTAGAGAAACAAATATAGACATGAACAAAAACTTAAACAAAAACTGAAATAAAAACTTAAACAATAACTCTAATGAAATGATGTCTCACTGATAACGGCGTCAGAAAAGGTGGTTGATGCCCTTTGAGATCCAATTAGAATCGGAGAAGGTTCCCATTCCTTTTTCCCAAGGAGTGACCCTGGGTATCGTACCCACGAGAGGATGTGCACTACGACAACGAGTCAAAAAGTTATTGTTCTAGAATAAAATTTCAGTTTGTTAACCATACCTTAACAACCTTTTTGGATGTAAACACTGGTATGATAATAGGCATGGGTATGAGGTATTACTCTCACGGCCTTATACTTATGCACGTGATCTCATCTTGATAATAAACAAAATACTGGAAGACACCCGTTACGATGTGCTCACAACACAATGAAGTGGGTGATGTGTCCAAAGTACGTCATGACTGATCATGACCTGCATCGAGAGTCATTTATCAGCTGATGGCCCTTACCGTCATGCCGGCTTACTTGGGTTATTAAGAATCACTTCAGAGAAAAGCATTGAGCATTCAATGATTACACTTCATTTATCCCCAAGGAATTGATTTCCTGCCACCCTAATCCTTTCTCACACTAGTGTTTAGAATAGCGTTCCATGCATTCTTGCTTCTTACCTCCTACTTGATCGATGTACAGTATCATTGGTACCTGCAGGGCCTTAGAACGAGAAGAAGATAAACGACAACTTCACAGCAATCGCACACATACAAATAATGTCAATCAAACAAAGTCATTCCAACGATCTCATGCGCAAATGCATAGGGTTGGAAGGCCTTGCCTCAACCCATTGCTTTACCGAATTACTCACACATGGCTATCAAACCGCAAGAGGAACTCATTGAAGACGACATAAAGATGATTGATTGATAATATGTATTACAATAGTTGCCGATTACAATGCACTGATTACAAGTATGGCTAACTTGGAGGGAATGGTTGCAGTGATGAAGGTGACGATGGCTATGGAGATGAGATGGGAAATGGCGACTAGCGTTGGAAGATAACTTCTAGTTCTCTGTTTCACATATGGTGGCTCTCATGTTGAGATTCTGACATGGGAACTTTTATAGAAGTTATTCTGGTGGACGTCGTAGTGCAAATAGTAGGCAGTACCACCTCTTGTATGAGTGTCGTACTTGCGTCGTATTCTTCAGAGGATGCATCCTGGCGCCTCCTGTTGACTTGTCAAGTTCACCACACTTCTTTTTCCTCCTATGTGACGATATTCTTCCATGTTTGAGCCCATTTCCCATGGGAACACATTAAACAAAGGATTTCGCAACTTCTTGCATTTATTAGTCATTAGTAGTGATATCAGAGTGACTCTCTTGGAATTCTCGACATTATGTTGTTTAAACAATAATGGAATAAGCGCAAAAATATCTCTCATCATAATAATGCACATAAGTAAAATTATTGGTACATAAAAATACATAGTTCAAACATAAGATTTATTTGGAGTGCATAACTAAAACATAGAATTCGATGATTTTCAATGTGGATCCACATATGCTCCACAAGATCATCGAATAGTTGCATGTGCACATGTTGATCTTGAAGTTGTTGATGCATCTCTTTAAAGTTCACAACAAGCTCCGCATACTATTGCGGGAGGCGTACTTGTACTCCGGGATTCTTAAAATCATGTGTATGTGTTGTCCCTTCGCCCTCATCCTCAACAATCATGTTGTGCAAGTTTACACAACATGTCATCACCTCCCACAATATATCATGTTCCCACATCATTGTAGGTCCAAGAACAATACCACAACAAACTTGGAGCACTTATAATGCCCTCTTGACATCTTTTCCGGCAGCTTCTTGCAATTGTGCAGAGATATTATTTGTTATCTCGGGGCTTGGTAAAATAGATACCCTCGATAAGGTAGTACCCCATTTTATAGTTGTATATCCATTGATGGTGTAGTTTCATGTCAAAGCATCCCATCACAAAGTCTCCTGAACAATAGATATTGTTGGAGCACATTGATGTTGTTGTGATAACCAGTCATGCCAAAGAAAGTATGTCAAATCCACAAGTCATTTGACGCCACTACTTCAAGTATGATGGTGGCCTCTTTGGTGTGACCTTAGTACTGCATCCACAAACCTTTCAGGTAGTTCTTCCATTGCCAATGCATGCAATCAACTAAACTAAGCATACGTAGGAAACCTTCTGGGACCTGTTTGGTTAGTTGCATGGATCTTTTGGGTATTTGCATATGTTGCCGACTTGGGACATGCTAAGCTAATGCAACGCAAAAACCATGTTTTCTGCACATCATTTGGTACCATGTATTGCACCACTGAGCACTTTCATGCCTTGCATTTGGCTTCCTGCAGTTCATGTTTAAGGTTGTGAATGTGCAAAACATGGTGTTTGGTTGTGCACGGCCAGTGATGTGCTCACCTCTTCTCACTACACACTACAATATTGGTGAACTTTCCATGCACTACACACTACACTAGGACATCACGCCACATATGCATTAGGAATTAAACATGATTGTAATCAAATAGCAGTTCATCCTAGCTACTAAAAAATAGCACTGCAAATTAACATCCATATGGCTCAATATCATTGATGTCGAGATAGGGGGGAGTCCATCCTCTGATGTTGCTGCTTTTTCTTCCTCTGCTGTTGCTTCTTCTTCCTCTTCTATTGTTGCTTATTCCTCTCATGTTGTTGCTGATATTCTTCAGATCCTTGTGGTACCTCTATTTTCCCACATTGCCTCAGCCCATTCCAACCTTTTGCTCCTCAAAGCTTCCTTGTCATGTGCCTCCACACCATGACTGGAATCATCATCATCGGTCGTCACATCTTCCTCATATGGCACCAACTCATCACAACCCCATCGTAGGATCCTGTTATGCAGAATGCAACATGCAGGAATAAGCCTAAATTGAGTCGAGAAAGGGTGGAATGGCTTCTGATCTAGGATCTTAAATTGATTCTTCAGAGCTCCAAATGCCCTCTCAACCGTAACTCTAAGGATGGAGTTTCTGAGACTGAACAGTTCTACGAAGTCCTAGGATTGTTCCTAGAAGAGGACTCATTCATATGGTACCTCGTTTTCCTGATGGGTAGAAGAACACCAGGTCAACATGCATAGCTAGCATCTCCTAGGTAGAACCTGCCATCGGGGATACTAATGCCATTAGGTCTTGTGATGTTATTAGCAAGTATGTTAGCATCATGGAATGATCCTCCCAACTAGGTAACACATATGTGAACTTCGGGTCAAAGTCAACAACAACAAGCACATTCTTCTTTGTATAGTGCTTTCTACCCCCTGTATGCTGCATCTTGTGTCCTCGGCGCTCTAGTAGTTATATGAGTACCATCTACGGCGCCAATATACAATCATGTGATACCATAAACACATATTCCTATCTATGTATGCCAACATTGCAAGCATGTTATGAAATAAAATACGAGTAGTGCTCACCTTCAAATATGAATACCATCTTTGGCTGGTGCGTGGTTTGATCATCTCTGCCCTCAGTTCCCCAATAGCATACAAGACTTGCTTGAAATACCTGTAAATTGTCTCATTCGGTCTCCTGAAGGTGTTGTGAATAACCTTGAACCTCTGATTATGACTGACGACATGAAGAAACATGGAAACTTGCACTTCCATGGAGGTGTGGATGTTATCTTCTACCTAGTAGCCCATATTCCTAAAAGTCTTCACAAGCATGCCAAAGGTGCTCTTCGCTGTCAAAGCATGTTCACAACCTCTATGTCGTTGCTATTGTGGATGTAGTTCAGATTGGCCATCCTCTCCATATGTCGGATACCATACCTAATGACAGGAATTTGCCTCTAACGAACTGCTCTCTAGTAAACCAACATGAGCTAGGCATGAATCATAGGTATGAGTGCTACTGACTGAATAACAAGCTTCGTCCGTTCGTCCATACCGATCTAGACATCGACATTTCGGTAAGCAATGGCCAAATCTACCCTACACCGTACCTAGCGAACGAACAGAGGAGGGCAGTTGTATGTTGCTTACCAGCTTTGGAGCCGCTGATGAGGACACGGGGGCATGGCTGAGACAAGGAGGACGAGATGGAGGCCAAGAAGAAGGGGAGAAGCAACTCCTGCTGGTAGATACTTATGATGTCACCGTCGTCATTGGGCTCGACTCGGCCTGGCTTGTTGGAAACGGTCGATCCGAGCGTGCCTAGCGAGCCAGGCTATGTGCTTCTTAAAGGTTCATGCGCATGCGAGCTAGACCCCCTTGTATGGTACCAAACACGATTTTCTTGCACCCACTTGGTTTGTTTGGGGGTGGCGCAGGTAACAAAACATGCCCTTGATGCTCCAATTGACAATGATATTTGTGTGTCCTCCACATTTGGTTTTGAAAGGTACTCTAGTACCAACACCTTTACCATTGTGCGGGCAAAATTAAACATGCCCTTAAGGCATGTGCTCTCCCCCATATAGATTTTAGCATCAACGGAATTTATTACTTTATCGTATGGAAGCATCCTGAGAGCAGGCATGCATTTCTCCAAAGGAGAGAAGAAGAGTTGTCGGCTACAATCATTCCTCAGGGCATGTCCAAAGGAAACCCACAAAGCTCTGGTATATGTCCAGATTGTAGTGTCCAGACCACTTGTGTCATCTCTTGTCATCCAGTTGGGACCCCTATCATTTCGTGAAGTGGTCTGTATGTCTATTTTCCCGCAAATCAGAACTAAACTGGTGGAGTTATGCGGGAGTCCGGACATGCAGTTGACCAACAAAAAGCCCCCACATGGTCCTCCTCTCTTTTCTCTCTCTGCAGATGCATGCCCCCTCTCCTCTCTATCCTCTCAAACGGACACCACACCACTATATCTCACCATATGCATAGCCCACCTCTACTCTCTTTCCTCCCAACCGGATTAATTTGCGAATAGCATTGGATGGATACCTCCCGCATCATGTCCACGAACCACGTCCGAACATAAAAATGTACATTTGCATTGTCCATTTACTTGTCAGTGTTGGAGACGCCCTTAGCTTAAAGTAAGGATCATATTCCTCCACGATATTCACGGTGCACAAGAAGAAATGTTTGCTCATTCGAAAGCGGCGTCGAAGAAAAGCATCATGGTATGTTCGGTCCTGGTTGATGTAGTCATTGTAGAGAATCCGTACGCCAACAATCATATCCTGGAGAACAACTCGCATGCCCTTTTATCGACCCCTTGAAACTGGGAACATGCTCCACTTGCTCCTTCATTTGGATGTTCGTCATCATCATCATATTTGGGCATCTTCGTCATCCAAATTGATGAACTCTACGTATATGAATTTTTCAATCCTTTTTTCATAGTCATCATTCAATAAATCCATCCTTTGCTTAGTTACAAGAATAAAAAAACATCTCAGACACATAACAGATGAGATGTATCACTGGTGCGCGTCGGTCCTAAACAAATGGTTTTTAACCCCTTTCCGCGACGACATTTGGAACCGTCGCCAAGTGAGTGTGTGCGATAGCGTGTCCTTCACACACGACCCAGAAATTGTCGGGGATAGGCCCTCCTGGGACCTAGGCTGGGGCCGTGTGCGATCGGGCGAGGCATCGAAACCCAATCATTTCCGTAGGTATGTACGTCCCACGCGCTAATACGAGAAAATCATTTCCGTAGGTATGTACATCCCACACATTGAATCCCAGAAAAAACATTTATGTCCGTATGTATATCACACACAGTCAATCCAAGGAATACATTTATGTTATTATGTACATCCCACACAGTCAATCCAGGGAACACATTTTCGTTCGGACATACATCCCACACAGTTTTATGTGTAGGCTCATGTGTGAAAGGTGTAACTATCACACACGGTTTGCCATGGTTAATTGTTTGGTTTTATCAACTATATCACACACGATTTGATGAAGAAAACTGTGTGGCATTGGGCTATCCATCGTAAGCATTTTTTCTGCTAGAACCGTTTGCAAAGGTCCATGACACATTTAGTAGGTTTATTAGTTTACAATTAATAATTCCAGTATTACGCAAATTCACATTTCATATCGAACAGCTGTTTGCCAATTTCATATCAGGCACATAAATATATTATAACATCGTAGTACGGTAGCTACATGAAAACAGCACAGTACAACATATAGCTAGTTCAACTTCATAAGAACAATATATTCATTTCCCTAATCGAGATCATCCAGGCTCGTCTTATCCACCTCTACTTTTAGTTCGGTAAGAACCCGTTTTGCACGGGCCAACTGCGAAAGTGCCACCTCCTTCGCCAACACCATCTTAGCATAGTCTGATTTAAAAAATCTAAGCTGATTCTCCACCTTCAACTTTTTATCCCGCATCTTGAAATATGCTTCAGAGTTGACAACACTTTCTCTAAGCCTACGTGTGTTCTCTTCTTCATACATGCTCCAAAGCTTCGCCAGGCACATCTTCAAAGACTGTGGCCACTCTTGATCAACCCACTCCAAGTAAGAACACTTCCGTTCATCCTATAATATTTAAAACTAGATCAGTAACAATTGTAGGGGAAATGGGTTTATAGCAACATAGAAAATCACCAATGCTTATTTTGAAAAAATGAAGAAACATGTTAATTATGACATATCTTCTCAAAAAGATCAATGTGCAAATGAAATAATTGGTACTGAGACAACAAACAAATTCTGGAACATCAGAAGCTATAATTAACTACAATGACACTACAAGTTCTTACTCCTGTACAATAAATAACAAATTGAACATTTTATGAGGAAGGTAAATATAACTGCACAAGCATAGCGACAGTGTT
Organism: Triticum urartu; assembly: GCF_056163025.1. Classification (NCBI taxonomy): domain Eukaryota; kingdom Viridiplantae; phylum Streptophyta; class Magnoliopsida; order Poales; family Poaceae; genus Triticum; species Triticum urartu. The sequence goes on along the minus strand of NC_141876.1, from coordinate 140,184,886 downwards.
TGGATGACAACAAATTGATATTAACAGGTGTGTACATGCACAAATTTAGTAACATAGAACTAATAGCACTAAGGCCGTCCACTATGTATGACAAAACTGGGGTAAAGACAACTGTTGCTACATCTCACACCGGTGCCCTGCACTGGCGAGCCGATGCAGCGGAAAAAAAATCAGGGACCCGGACTTCGGAGCACGTAGTTGCTCCGATGCCCACTTCCTTCGTGCCATAAAGATTTAGTATTTTACTGCTTGGCTGCTCGGATGTATGGACCAAAGTTGGCTGCACAAACTGCTAAACCAGTGCCAAATAATTTTCTAATGGCACCACTGATGAGATGGCAACAATTTAAGATACTAGGTACAAATGGTGACAGTGTCTTAGGATGCGTTTGGTTGAAGGTGTGGTATGAATGGGTTGGGACCGTGACAGTGTCTGAATCACATCTAACAAATGATTTGTAACAATGAAAGAGGGTCTAACCTTCTCTGCACATGCCAAAATCTTCTCTAGCTTCACGCATGGAGATTGATGGTGACAACGAGCAGATAGATCTTCAGCCACCCCGCTCCATTCATTGCCACTGATGGTCTTAGGGTGCTACAAGAGGAAGAAATGACTCAAACCGACCGCCGGGTAAAAATCCTTCATTCCAAGTCATAGACCGAGAGAGAGAAGAGAGGCATACCCGGGTGGTGAAGGAGTAGTCGCTGGAGGAGGAACCGCTGGAGATGTCTTTGAAGAAGACCATGGCGACCCCGGCGGTAGGATGCGAGACAGCGAGAGCGAGGCAGCGGCTATAGCTTAGCAGGGAAAGAACGAAGGAGGAAACAGGGGAAATGTGACTTGTGGTCGGGGAGAAAAGGGGGTGGGGAAGGCGGAAGGGGGCAAGGTAGATAATTTGGCGGTAGGCCAAAACTTTGGAAATGTGGAGGGAAACTTTGCGTGCGGTGCCGCCGGACCATTCACTTTGAACGATTGTGTGCATCGCAAACGATTCTTCTGCTTTACGCGCATGGGATGAGTTTGATAATTCAAATTTTGGTGGAAATTTTCCCGGGTACGTCATTGCATAATTTAACATCGCTTGCTAATTTGGGCACACAAAAGAGCGCGGCGACAGACCACACTTACTGAATATAGCAATTTTAGTAATTAAACAGAGCCAGTTGACCTAAACATTGCTAAACAAAAGACCAACATTAAAAACAAAGCCTAAGTATGCATAATTTTAACAAATCCGCCGCCGCATCGGCCTATGCATCGCCGGTGTGAGATGAGACGTTGATGACTTGTCCTGGCGACATGCCGCCGTTGGTGGACTCCGTGTCCCCCCTGCTGAAGTCGACCACGTCCTCGTCCTCGGCGCCACCCTCAAGGCTGTAGTACTCGTAGTAGTGGCTGCGCCAGAGCTCGCGTTGGTACTCCACCGCCGATTCCTCTACGGACAGACTCTTCTCTACCTCGACCTCGGCCACGCGCAACTCCTCCTCCCCGCGCTCCTCGATCTCCGCCGCCTCCTGCATCTCCAGCTCCCGCTCGACGACCTCATGAGGAAGCAGGTGCTCCATGGCCACCACCGCCTTTTCAGACGTGGGTTGCATGCTGGAGTCCGAGGTGGCCTGGAATATCTTGGCGTGTGCATCCTCGATCTTGGCGTGGATGGCCTCGACCCGGGCCAGGGGACATCACCGGCACGGACGACAGCTCGAGCGCTCTCGGCGTTTGCATCCGCCGTCGCAGCAGCAGCTGCAGCTGTCTCGGCTGCTGCAGCTGCCTTGTCGGCTACCGCAGACGCCCTCTCGGCGGAAGCGGCCGCACTCAATGCGGATGCGGCAGCACTCTCGGCGTAGGCGGCCGCGCTCTCGGCGCAGGCGGCGGCGCTCGGGGGGACGCGGCCATCGTACGGGCCTTCACAAAGCGTTTCCACGGTGTCATCTTTGCAAGAAGGGGGTGTGGGAATGGGAGTCGGGATTCGTGGATTCGGGGGTTGCTGGCACTGGAGCAGACGAGCCGGCGAAGCTTAAGGAGGGAGACTTAAATAGACCCAGATATTTTCATCGCAAACGGTTCCTCGAAAACAACTGTGTGTGATGTTGTAGATATTTTTTATTAGCTATGAAAGACGAATTTAGAGTACAGTGGCAACGGATGGTGTTTTAAATGTACGAGAAATTTAGTAGTACTAATACAACTGTCATGTCAAATTTTGGAAAATTTTAGGGTTCATTTCACCTTTTAAGACATTTAAGTGATTTTCTAGCCATTTAATGACCGTAATTGAAATTTGAACTACATCTACATGCAACGCCTAACCAAAACGGTTTGAAAAATCATATTTGTGTACTTGTGTGCAAGTTAATTTCATGTGCACTAAATTAGAAGGAATTTTCAAACATATTGGTCTCACGACATGGACACATGCATACGTATGCATGGAGTGACATGGCATTTTAATTTCAAAATATTAAAAAAATGATCAGAAAAACATGAAACCTTGGTTGATTTAATGTCATGCCACCAAGATGATGTGGTAAAAAATTGGCCTGTTTGACGAAAGTTTGGACATACACCCCTCACAAACCGGAGCAACTCACTAGAAGGATCGTGGTTCCGAGAGGGAACAATGCATGTTTGATGATGAACGGGGGATAGCTTCCTCTTACGACGTTCAATTTTTTTTCTACGTCTAACGTGCACTAATACAACTGTCATGTGAAATTTTTGAAAATTTCAGGGGTCGTTTGACCTTTTGAAGACATTTAAGTGATTTTCTAACCATTTAATGACCATAATTCAAATTTGAACTACATCTACATGCAACGCCGAACCATAACGGTTTGAAAAATCATATTTTTGTGTACTTGTGTGCGAGTTAATTCCATGTGCAGTAAATTAGAAGGAATTTTCAAACATATTGGTCTTAAGGCATGAGCACACATGCATGGAGTAGCATGGCATTTTAGTTCCAAAAAATTAAGAAATGATCAGAAAAACATGAAACCTTGCTTGATTTGATGTCATGCCACCAAGATGATGTGGTAAAAAAATTGGCCTATTTGACGAAAGTTTGGACACACACCCCTCACAAACCGGAGCAACACACTAGAAGGTTAGTGGTTCCGAGAGGGAACAATGCATGTTTGATGACGAACGGGAGATAGCTTCCTCTTATGGCCTTCAATTTTTTTTCTATGTTTAACGTGCACTAATACAACTGTCTTGTGAAAATTTGGAAACTTTTAGAGGTCATTTGACCTTTTAAAGACATTTAAGTGATTTTCTAACCATTTAATGACCATAATTCAAATTTGAACTACATCTACATGCAATGTCTAACCATAACGGTTTGAAAAATTATATTTTTGTGTACTTGCGTGCGAGTTAAAAAATCATCAGACGATGTAAATATCTGGTGTTCAAAAAAGAAACTGTAAAGATCTGGCAAGACAACCGGCCCCCACACGATTGGCAGTCTATCTCGTGGCTCGAGGTTTGGTAGGTGAATGGAGGGGATCATTAATCAGACACGGTTCTACATTGGAAACCGTCAGCTATTATGTTCACACACAGATTTTGGCTATTATGTTCACACATGGATTTTGCTACGGGAATCATGTGTAATTCAAACTACAGTACTCATATATTCCGGCGACCGGCGTTTGTACTGTCCCCGTCGATCTATATTCCGGCCGCCAATAAATACTACCTTGCTCACGTCGTCCCGCCTGCATTCTCATCTACATCCTCCCCTCGCTCGCCCTCTCTCTCTCAAATCTCTGCCATGGCGCCGCCGGTCTGTCCACGCGCCGCGAGGAGTCGCCGCCCCCCAAGGACGCTCACTCGATTAGCAGCGACGAGGACCCCTACGCGCCGCCTGACGAGGTTGCACCGGACCTCCGAACTTTGGATTGGTTTTGGAGCCAGTACAATCTTTGTCTATGGAAGTCGCTGCTGCCGGCTGAGAAAGCCAGGCAAGTGGCGTTCAAGAAGGAGATGGCGGAGGAGGAAGCCAGGTACCAGTCGGTCTATGAACCCCGTGATGCCACCTGGAAAAAGGAGGCGGCAGAGCTTTCGAGCCGGGCACGTCATCGTGCCGAGGAGGTGTATGAAGACGGGTACTTCGCGAGGAGGGTCATAGGCGCTGGGCACCTCGTCGCTACGTGGAGGTGGGCCGATAAGCTCTAGCGTGCCACCGACGAGGAGCTCCGGTGGGTGCCCAACGAAATGGCAAGATCGGCCGCGCGCGTCCGCTAGCAAGAGGCAGATCGGTACGTCAAGCGCTGCGAGGCGGAGGAGGCGGAGTACTGCCTCCGCACTGGGAAGACGCCACGCACCAGGGAGCTACTGGCGAGGGGCTGCCGGAATACTGGCTCCAGGAGGGATTATTAGTTTTAGTATTGTTCGTTTTCAATTTTATGCATTGTACCTAGTAGTTAAGTATCATCACGTATATGTGATGATTATATATATATATATTCTGTGATGAACTAATGAACATTTAATATATATATATATATATTATGAATTCCATTTTCTATCTGTTTTTTTATACTACTTTGAACACACATTGAAACAGAACATATAAGAATGAAAAAACAGAGTACATACATTGAAACGGAGCAATAAATAGAGCAATACTAAGATTGTTGTGAATACATAGCTATCCACCTCGAAACGACTTTCTAAAATAAAATGCGTCCATGAGACCATGACCAGCAGCCCTTGCCTACGACAGCTCTTGGCTCTTCCTAAACTCGTGCAGGCGCTCGTCCAAGCGGTCGACGCACTCGCAGTACATCTGGAGCGCGATCTCGAGCTCCAAGTTGGCTATTTCATCGGAGATCACCAGCTCAAGGATACGACGGCCATGTTCCTCTACTGCGCCCAGGTGGACACCTGGGCCAAGGAGGCGGTCGAGCCTACGGACCAGCGCGTTGGCATCTAGTGGGCCGTGGACAAGGCGAACGGCGACACCCATGCGAACGGCGTGGTGGGCGTCCGGTGCAAGTACGGTGCGACCGGCCTCTGGTGCAAGTACGGCGCTGAGGGCCTCTGCCCACTCCTGATGAGGAATGGGGGTACAGACCGGACGTGTACCCAGCGGCGACGCCGTGTCGACAGCAGGCAAGAGCCGATGGATCCGCTCTTGCTGTGCGGTGCGCCGCGCCTCTCGCTCTGCGGCGCTCCAACGGTCTCGCCGTGCGGTGAGCCGCAGCCTATCGGCGCGGACGCACCTAGCTTGCTCTACGGCGCGCCATCGATCATGTTGTGCGGCGAGCTGCAGCCTGTCGGCGCTGACATGCCTATCTTGATCCGTGGCGCTCAAGCGCCATGCGCCAAAGGTCTGCTCAACCCTGGTGATGACGCGCATCACGGCGTCGTCCATCGCGTTGCCCGGGAGCGCCTCGGCCTCAACGGACCGTGGCGCCTGCTCGTTTTCCTCGCCGACAAGGTTGATGGCACAAGCGGCGCTTTGGTGGGTTCACATGCTTGGAAAAGGTGGGTGTGCTACAGGCTGTGATTGCCGCCTCCGTGCGTCGTGCGCCGCCTATGCGCAGTATCGCTGGGTGGCGGGAAACAGGTGAGGAAATGGAGGGAAACGGTGGCGTGTTCATAAAATGCCATCAATTAATGGAAACTTAGCATAGAAGGAACATCGAGCTCGCACAAGAAGGAGTTGATGATCAGATGAACACGAACCATGCTAGGGAACCGTTTCTATTATTATCGGTATTCGCACACATTTCTGATTACATACCTGTTTGCGGCGTATCATAAACATCTTTTTATATTGGACCGTTTCTATTCTCTTGCCTCAACGCAAATAGCTCATCCGAGTGAACCGCATGCCGTATAATGCACATACCTTCATCTGGCTGCCTGTTTCTTTTGTGTTGCCTAATCACAAATAGTTCATCCGAATGAACCATATGTTGTACATCGCACACACCTTCATCTGGCTGCCCATTTCTTTTGTTCCTCCTCATCACAAACGGTTAACTGAGTTGAACCGTATGCCCTGCATCGCACACGCTACTAAAATCTGAACCGTGTTTGATGCATCCTCCATCGCAAACGTTTTGCATGTTTTTGACGGTTTTTTACACCACTATTTGCGATTATGTTATTGCACACAGTTTTTTCGAAGGGTCTCTGATCGTAGTGTCGCGTTAGCAGCATCATGCAGTAGTGCATGTTCAGAGGAATAGGATGTACTGGTGGCGGTAAGAGCAACTCCAACGCGGCGACCCATTTCGTCTGCAGGCGTCTGTTTGGGTCGGCGCAGACAGAAAAGTCGGCCCAACGCGCCGACCCAAACGGACGCGCGTCCGCTTTTCGTCCGCCTGCCGACCCATTCCCAGCCCATTTTTGAGCCGGATTTGTATCGGCGCAGACACGAGACCGACGCGCGTGCTCGCCTTCTCCTCCCCCTGGCCCGCTGGTCGGTAGCAGCCTCCACCACTTTTCCCTCCATTTTCCCCAAAAACCGTCCCGCCCACGCGTTCTCCCTCCGCCTGCCATGGATGACGACCTCGACACCTCCGCCGACCTTGCCTCCCTCGCCTCGTACGACATGACGACTGTCCCCTTTGGCAAAGGCAAGCCTCGCGCCCCCCGCAAGACCTGGACGGCCTGGACCATAGACATGTGTTGTCATTTGATAAACGGGATCACATCATTAACGAGCTGTCATGCCTGGACCATAGACAACTTTAAAGGCAAGCCTCGCGCCCCCCGCATTCATGCATGATCTGGTCGGCCTAGACCTGGACGACTTCCCACTCGACCACGAGTTTCCATAGGACTACGGACAAGAGGAAGAGGATGAGTTGCACATCGAAGGGGAGCCTTTGTTCAAGGAAGAGCTCGCTAACCAAGCCATCGGGGCGAAGCTGAAGCGCAAAAGCAAGTGGACGAAGGCATACACGATGGCCGAGGACAAGCTCCTTTGTGAGTGTTGGAGGGACATTGGGCAAGACCCCAAGGTCGGTGCCGAACAAAAGGCATCAACCTTTTGGATTCGTGTCCACTGTGAGTTCCATGAGCGCAAGAAGTTTCCGCCGTACCAAATGCAAAGCACACGCGGGTGGGTGTCCATTTCGAAGCGATGGAGGGTGATCCAACAAGAGTGCAACAAGTTTTGTGCCACTCTTGAGAGCATCAAGGCTCACCCCGTGAGCGGCATCGGCATGCAAGACATGGTATGCAAGCGGCCCTCTTTTGTGTCATTCCGTTTATGTTTGCATGCCCATTTCCATGTCCATTTTGACAATATGCTTGCATACAATACATGTGTAGGCATTCCAAGCTTTGGAGGCATTCAAGGTCCAACACGACAACAAGTGCTTCAATCTCTCCCATTGTTGGAGGGTCATCAAATACGAGGAGAAGTTCAAGGCACAATATACTACCCTCAAGTCACGTGGGGGGCAAGAGGGTCGTGGAGGAGGAAGTGTTGGGGAACGCAGTATTTCAAAAATTTCCTATGATCATGCAAGATCTATCTAGGAGATGCATAGCAACAAGAGGGGAGAGTGTGTCCATATACCCTCGTAGACCGAAAGCGGAAGCGTTTAGTAACGCGGTTGATGTAGTTGAACGTCTTCACGATCCAACCGATCAGAGTACCGAACGTACGGCACCTCCGTGTTCAGCACACGTTCAGCACGATGACATCCCTCAAGCTCTTGATCCAGTTGAGGACGAGGGAGAGTTCCGTCAGCACGGCGGCATGGCGACGGTGATGATGAAGTTACCGGTGCAGGGCTTCACCTAAGCACTACGACGATATGACCGAGGAGTTAAACTGTGGAGGGGGGAACCGCACACGGCTAAGAGATTGTCTGTTGTACTATTGGGGTGCCCCCTGGCCACGTATATAAAGGAGGGAGGGAGAGAGGAGGCCGGCCAGATTGGGCGCGCCAGGGCGGGAGTCCTACTTGGACTCCCAGTCCAAGTAGGATTCGCCCCCCCCCCTTTCCTTTCTTCCACCGGAGGGAAAGGAAGAAGGGGGGCGCGCCCCCACCCCTAGTCCAATTAGGTTTGGGAAGGGGGGAGGTGCGCGCCACCTCCTGGCCCTTCTTCCCTCTCTCCACTAAAGCCCACTAAGGCCCATTAACTTCCCCGAGGGTTATGGTAACCTCCCGGTACTATGGAGAAATGCCTGAACGTCTCAGAACCATTCCGATGTCCAAATGCAACCTTCCAATATATGAATCTTTACCTCTCGGCCATTTCGAGACTCCTCGCCATGTCCGTGATCTCATCCGGGACTCCGAACAAACTTCGGTCATCAAATCACATAACTCATAATATAAATCATCATTGAACGTTAAGCGTGTGGACCCTACAGGTTAGAGATTGAACTATGTAGACATGACCGAGACACATCTCCGGTCAATAACCAATAGCAGAACTTGGATGCTCATATTGGTTCCTGCATATTCTATGAAGATCTTTATCGGTCAAACCGCATAACAACATACGTTGTTCCCTTTGTGATCGGTATGTTACTTCCCGAGATTCGACCGTCGGTATCCTCATACCTAGTTCAATCTCGTTACCGACAAGTCTCTTTACTCGTTCCATAATGCATCATCCCGTAACTAACTTATTAGTCACATTGCTTGCAAGGCTCATAGTGATGTGCATTGCCGAGAGGGCCCAGAGATACCTCTCCGATTCACGGAGTGACAAATCCTAATCTCAATCTATGCCAACTCAACAAAAACTATCGGAGACACATGTAGAGCATCTTTATAATCACCCAGTTACATTGTGACGTTTGATAGCACACAAGGTGTTCCTTCGGTATTCGGGAGTTGCATAATCTCATAGTCACAGGAACATGTATAAGTCATGAAGAAAGCAATAGCAATAAAACTAAACGATCGTAATGCTAAGCTAATGGATGGGTCTTGTCCATCACATCATTCTCTAATGATGTGATCCCATTCATCAAATGACAACACATGTCTATGGTTAGGAAACTTAACCATCTTTGATTAATGAGCTAGTCAAGTAGAGGCATACTAGGGACACTCTGTTTGTCTATGTATTCACACATCTACTAAGTTTCCGGTTAATACAATTCTAGCATGAATAATAAACATTTATCATGATATAAGGAAATATAAATAACAACTTTATTATTGCCTCTAGCGCATATTTCCTTCAGTCTCCCAGTTGCACTAGAGTCAATAATCTAGTTCACATCGCCATGTGATTTAACACCAATAGTTCACATCGTCATGTGATTTAACACTCTATAGTTCACATCGCCATGTGATTTAACACCAATAGTTCACATCGTCATGTGACTTAACACTCTATATTTCACATCGCCATGTGACCAATACCCAAAGGTTTTAAGTTGTGATCATGTTTTGCTTGTGAGAGAAGTTTAGTCAATGGGCCTGCCACATCAGATCTGCATGTATTTTGCAAATTTCTATGTCTACAATGCTCTGCATGGAGCTACTCTAGCTAATTGCTCCCACTTTCAATATGTATCCAGATTGAGACTTAGAGTCATCCAGATCAGTGTCAAAGCTTGCATCTACGTAACCCTTTACGACGAACTTTTTGTGACCTCCATAACTGAGAAACATATCCTTATTCCACTAAGGATAATTTTGACCGCTATCCAATGATCCACTCCTGGATCACTATTGTACCCTCTTGCCAAACTCATGGTGAGGTACACAATAGGTCTGGTACACAACATAGCATACTTTATAGAACCTATGACTGGGGCATAGGGAATGACTTTTCATTCTCTTTCTATTTTCTGTCGTGGTCGGGTTTTGAGTCTTTAATCAACTTCACACCTTGCAACACAGGCAAGAACTCCTTCTTTGACTGTTCCATTTTGAACTACTTCAAAATCTTGTCAAGGTATGTACTGATTAAAAAAACTTATCAAGCATCTTGATCTATATCTATAGATCTTGATGCTCAATATGTAAGCGGCTTCACCGAGGTCTTTCTTTGAAAAACTTCTTTCAAACACTCATTTATGCTTTCCAGAAAATTCTACATCATTTCCGATCAACAATATATCATTCACATATACTTATCAGAAAGGCTCTAGTGCTCCCAATCACTTTCTTGTAAATACAGGCTTCTCCAAAAGTCTGTATAAAACCATATGTTTTGATCACACTATCAAAGCGTATATTCCAACTCCGAGAGGCTTGCACCAGTCCATAAATGGATCGCTGGAGCTTGCACACTTTGTTAGCACCTTTAGGATTGACAAAGACTTCTGGTTGCATCATATACAACTCTTCTTTAAGAAATCCATTAAGGAATGCAGTTTTGACATCCATTTGCCATATTTCATAAAATGTGGCAATTGCTAACATGATTCGGAAGGACTTAAGCATCGGTACGAGTGAGAAAATCTCATCGTAGTCAACACCTTGAACTTGTCAAAAACCTTTTGCGACAAGTCGAGCTTTGTAGATAGTAACACTACCATCAGCGTCCGTCTTCCTCTTGAAGATCCATTTATTCTGTATGGCTTGCCGATCATCGGGCAAGTCAACCAAAGTCCATACTTTGTTCTCATACATGGATCCCATCTCATATTTCATGGCCTCAAGCCATTTCACGGAATCTGGGCTCATCATCGCTTCACCATAGTTCGTAGATTCATCATGGTCTAGTAACATGAATTCTAGAACAGGATTACCATAACACTCTGGTGCGGAACGTACTCTACTTGACCTACGAGGTTCGGTAATAACTTGATCTGAAGTTTCATGATCATCATCATTAGCTTCCTCACTAATTGGTGTAGGAATCACTGGAACTAATTTCTGTGATGAACTACTTTCCAATTCGGGAGAAGGTACAACTACCTCATCAAGTTTTACTTTCCTCCCACTCACTTCTTCTGAGAGAAACTCCTTATCTATAAAGGATCCATTCTTAGCAACAAAGATCTTGCCTTCAGATCTGTGATAGAAGGTGTACCCAACAGTTTCTTTTGGGTATCCTATGAAGACGCACTTCTCCGATTTGGGTTCGAGCTTATCAGGCTGAAGCTTTTTCACATAAGCATCATAACCCCAAAATTTAAGAAACGACAGCTTAGGTTTCCTGCTAAACCATAGTTCATACGGTGTCGTCTCAACGGATTAGACGGTGCCCTATTTAACGTGAATTCAGTTGTCTCTAATGCATAACCCCAAAACGATAGTGGTAAATCGGTAAGAGACATCATAGATCGCACCATATCTAATAAAGTATGGTTACGACATTCTGAGACACCATTACTCCGTGGTGTTCCAGGTGGCATGAGTTGTGAAACTATTCCACATTGTTTTTAAATGAAGGCCAAACTCGTAACTCAAATATTTGCCTCCGCGATCAGATCATAGAAACTCTCTTTTCTTAGTACGATGATTCTCAACTTCACTCTGAATTTCTTTGAACTTTTCAAATGTTTCAGACTTGTGTTTCATTAAGTAGATATACCCATATCTTCTTTAAGTATCTGTGAAGGTCAGAAAATAACGATACCTGCCGCGAGCCTCAATACTCATCGGACCGCATACATCACTATGTATTATTTCCAATAAGTCAGTGGCTCGCACCATTGTTCCGGAGAATAGAGTCTTAGTCATCTTGCCCATGAGGCATGGTTCGCAAGCATCAAATGATTCATAATCAAGTGATTCCAAAAGTCCATCCGCATGGAGTTTCTCCATGCGCTTTACACCAATATGACCTAAACGGCAGTGCTACTAGTATGTTGCACTATCATTATCAACTTTGCATCTTTTGGCATCAATATTATGTGTATCACTGCGATCGAGATTCAGTAAACCATTTACATTGGATGTAAGACCATAGAAGGTTTTATTCATGTAAACAGAACAACAATTATTCTCTGACTTAAATGAATAATCGTATCGCAATAAACATGATCCAATCATATTCATGCTCAACACAAACACCGAATAACATTTATTTAGTTCCAGTACTAATCCCGAAGGTAGAGGGAGTATGCGATGGTGATCTTATCAACCTTGGAATCATTTCCAACACACATCGTCACCTCTCCCTCAACTAGTCTCTGTTCATTTTATAACTCCTGTTTCGAGTTACTAATCATAGAAACTGAACCGGTATCAAATACCCAGGGGCTACTTATGAACACTAGTAAAGTACACATCAATATCATGTATATCATATATACTTTTGTTCACTTTTCCATCCTTCTTATCCGCCAAGTATTTGGGGCAGTTCCGCTTCTAGTGAGCATTTCCTTTGCAGTAGAAGCACTCAGTTTTAGGCTTGGGTCTAGCTTTGGGCTTCTTCATGGGAGTGGCAACTTGCTTGCCATTCTTCTTGAAGTTCCCTTTCTTTCCCTTGCCCTTTTACTTGAAACTAGTGGTCTTGTCAACCATCAACACTTGATGCTTTTCTTGATTTCTACCTTCGCCGATTTCAGCATCGCATAGAGCTCGGGACTTTTTTCATCGCATGCATATTATAGTTCATCATGAAGTTCGAGTAACTTGGTGATAGTGACTAGAGAACTCTGTCAATTACTATCTTATCTGGAAGATTAACTCCCACTTGATTCAAGTGATTGTAGTACCCAGACATTCCGAGAATATGCTCACTAGCTGAGCTATTCTCCTCCATCTTGTAGGCAAAGTACTTTGTCAGAGGTCTCGTACCTCTTAGCACGGGCATGAGTCTGAAATACCAATTTCAACTCTTGAAACATCTCATATGCTCCAAGTCGTTCAAAACATTTTTGAAGTCTCGGTTCTAAGCCGTAAAGCATGGTGCACTAAACTATCAAGTAGTCATCATACTGAGCTTGTCAAACGTTCATAACGTTTGCATCTGCTCCTGCAATAGTTCTGTCACCCAGCGGTGCATCAAGGACACAATTCTTCTGTGCAGCAATGAGGATAATCCTCAGATCATGGACCTAGTCCGCATCATTTCTACTATCATCTTTCAACTTAGTTTTCTCTAGGAACATATCATAAATAAAACGAGGAAGCTATACACGAGCTATTGATCTACAACATAGATATGCAAATACTATCAGGACTAAGTTCATGATTAATTAAAGTTCAATTAATCATATTACTTAAGAACTCCCACTTAGATAGACATCCCTCTAGTCATCTAAATGACCACATGATCCATACCAACTAAACCATGTCCAATCATCACGTGAGATGGAGTAGTTTTCAATGGTGAACATCACTATGTTGATCATATCTACTATATGATTCACGTTCGACCTTTCGGTCTCAGTGTTCCGAGGCCATATCTGCATATGCTAGGCTCGTCAAGTTTAACCCGAGTATTCTGCACATGCAAAACTGGCTTGCACCCATTGTATGTGAACATAGAGCTTATCACACCCGATCATCACATGGTGTCTCGGCACGACGAACTGTAGCAATGGTGCATACTCAGGGAGAACACTTATACCTTGAAATTTAGTGAGGGGTCATCTTATAATGCTACCGTCGTACTAAGAAAAATAAGATGCATAAAAGATAAACATCACATGCAATCAAAATATGTGACATGATGGCCATCATCATCTTGTGCCTTTGATCTCCATCTCCAAAGTACCGTCATGATCTCCATCGTCACCGACATGACACCATGATCTCCATCATCTTGATCTCTATCAATGTGTCGTCGCATGGTTGTCTCGACAACTATTGCCTTTGCAACTATTGCTATCGCATAGCAATAAAGTAAAGCAATTATATGGCGCTTGCATCTTATGCAAGAAAGAGACAACCATAAGGCTCTTGCCAGTTGCCGATAACTTTAACAAAACATGATCATCTCATACAACAATTTATATCTCATCACGTCTTGACCATATTACATCACAACATGCCCTGCAAAAACAAGTTAGACGTCCTCTACTTTGTTGTTGCAAGTTTTACGTGGCTGCTACGGGCTTCTAGCAAGAACCGATCTTACCTACGCATCAAAACCACAATGATTTTTCGTCAAGTGTGGTGTTTTAACCTTCAACAAGGACCGACCATAGTCAAACTCGATTCAATTAAAGTTGGAGAAACAGACACCCGCCAACCACCTGTGTGCGAAGCACGTCGGTAGAACCAGTCTCATGAATGCGGTCATGTAATGTCGGTCCGGGCTGCTTCATCCAACAATACCGTCGAATCATAGTAAGACGTTGGTGGTAAGCAGTATGACTATTATCGCCCACAACTCTTTGTGTTCTACTCGTGCATATAACATCTACGCATAGACCTGGCTCTGATACCACTGTTGGGGAACACAGTATTTCAAAAATTTCCTACGATCACGTAAGATCTATCTAGGAGATGCATAGCAACGAGAGGGGAGAGTGTGTGCACGTACCCTCGTAGACCGAAAGCGGAAGCGTTTAGTGACGCGGTTGATGTAGTCGAACGTCTTCACGATCCAACCGATTCAAGTACCGAACGTACGGCACCTCCGTGTTCAGCACACGTTCAGCACGATGATGTCCCTCAAGCTCTTGATCCAGTTGAGGACAAGGGAGAGTTCTGTCAGCACGACGGCGTGGCGGCGGTGATGATGAAGTTACCGGACACGGACATGGACATGCACCGCATTAGGTTAACTTGACAAGGCTATCAAAACGGTTTTGGGCCTTATGGAAAAAGAGGTCGGGAGCCAGGGTATGAGATACCTACCCGACCGACAGGAGTCGTATAGAGATATGATTAGCAAGGAGTTGCTTACCGGATAGGCATGTTGTCTAGCAGTGATGGTAAAGCTCACTAGTCGCATGTGCTAGTCGGATCCTAAATCACTGAGAGTTTGCGGAGGGATGCTGACTTCAGTGGGAGTATTTCTGTTTAAGGCTAGAATTACTCTACATAAACACATTGCTTAGTGATTGCATATTTTTCTGTTGTAGATCAATGGCACCACCTGCTCAACCCAACTTTGTATTGAAATCAATTCTGGAAAAGGATAAACTGAATGGAACAAACTTACTACCTGGTATAGAAATTTGAGAATTGCTCTCAAGCATGATAAAAAGGAACATGTTCTAGAGGATCTGCTTCCAGAGGAACCTGCCGATAATGCTAGTACCACACAGCTATGGGACGTTCATCTCGAACTATCATATGCATGGAATGGATAAGAAGCTCACTGAATTGCATGGGATGCTCAAAGTGGCAGAGCGGGATATTAAGAAAGACACGCATCAAGTGTTGATGGTGCAGAAATCGGCTAAATTCAAGAAGAGTTGGTCCAAGAAAAATTCTAAGGCAAAGGGCACGAAGACGGTAACCTCCGCCGCTACGCCGAAGTCTGGACCAGACTCAAAGACCATTTGCTATCATTGCAAGGAAACTGGTCACTGGAAGAGGAACTGTAGCAAGTGGCTTGCAGAGCATGGCAAGAAGGCCGGGAATGCTGCTTCAGGCAAAGGTACACTTGTTGCATATGTTATAGACATTTACCTTACTGACGTACCTAGCAGCTCTTGGGTCTTTGATACTGGATCAGTTGTTCACATTTGCAACTCGATGCAGGGGCTGGTAAGAACTAGGTGTGTGGCACAATGGGAGATTGACATCAGGGTCGGCAACAAAGCAAGAGTTGCTGCGTTGGAGGTCGGAACGATGCAGCTCCAGCTTCCTTTTGGATTTATTTTGGAATTGAATAATTGTTATTACATTCCTGCACTTAGTCAGAACATTATTTCTGCCTCATGCTTGATGAGTCAGGGTTATGAATTCAATTTAAAGGACAATGGTTGTTCGATTTATTTGAATGGTATGTTCCACGGCTATGCGCCCATTGTTGATGGGTTATTTATATTGAATCTAGAACAGGAACTGGTCTATAACGTGAATGTCAAGATGCATAAGCCTAATGAGATAAATCCGACATACTTCTGGCATTGCCGGCTTGGACACATTAGCCTGAAACGCGTGAAGAAGCTCCATGATGATGGACTCCTAACTTCGACCGACTTTAGGTCGTTCGAGACATGCGAATCATGCTTGCTCGGCAAGATGACTAAGTCTCCTTTCGCAAAGAGTTGTGAGAGGGCATCCGAGCTGTTGGAACTGATACACAGTGATGTGTGTGCACCAATGAGCACAACTGCCAGAGGTGGATATCAGTACTTTGTGACTTTTACCGAAGACTTGAGTAGGTATGGATATATCTATTTGATGAGGCATAAGTCGAAGACTTCTAAAAATTCAAAGAGTTTCAAAACGAGGTTGAGAATCAGCTCGGCAAGACTATAAAACTTCTACGATCTGATCGTGGAGGTGAGTACACGAGCCAGGAGTTTGATGATCATCTGAAAAGCAGAGGTATAGTACCTCAGCTCACACCTCCGGGTAAGCCACAGAGAAATGGTATATCGGAACGGAGGAATCATACCTTGTAGGACATGGTTCGATCTATGATGAGCAAGTCGGATTTACCCTTGTCATTCTGGGGATACGCTCTAGAAACTGCGGCTTTCACACTTAACAGGGTACCATCAAAATCCGTAGACAAGACACCACATGAGATGTGGACTGGGAAGAGTCCCAGTATGTCTTTTCTAAAGATTTGGGGTTGTGAAGCATTTGTCAAGAAACTTATGTCAGACAAGCTTACACCCAAGTCAGACAAATGCATATTCGTGGGATATCCGAGGGAAACCTTGGGATATAGCTTCTACAATCGGGAAGAGAAGAAAGTGTTTGTTGCTCGGAACAAGGTTTTCCTTGAGAGAGAGTTTCTCGGTCGAGAGGCCAGTGGGAGGACGGTCCGACTCGAAGAAATTCAAGGACCACTCGGGGACGGCTCGGCTGGTGATGAGATCATACCGGAGTTAGTCAGGGAACCCGTAGTGGAAGCGGCACCGGAACCACGGAGGTCGGAAAGATTGCGCAGAGTGCGTGATGTATTGTTGCTAGAAAGTGACGAGCCGGCCACGTATGCGGAAGCGATGGTGAGCCTAGATTCCAAGGCATGGCTGGAAGCCATGAGATCCGAGTTAAAGTCCATGGATGAGAATCATGTCTGGGACTTGGTTGATCTGCCGCCTGGTGTAACAGCCATTGGTTGCAAATGGGTCTTTAAGAAGAAAACCGACGTGGATGGAAATGTTCAGATCCATAAAGCTCGGCTTATCGCTAAGGGTTATGGACAAGTTCAAGGAATTGACTACGACGAGACTTACTCGCCGGTAGCGATGCTGAAGTCGGTGAGGATCGTACTAGCTATAGCTGCATATTTCGATTACGAGATATGGCAGATGGATGTCAAGACGGCTTTCCTTCATGGAAATTTAACCAAGGACATGTATATGATACAGTCCGAGGGTTTTGTCGATCCGACTAGCACTAGTAAGGTATGCAAGCTCAAGAGATCCATTTATGGGTTGAGGCAAGCATCTCGGAGCTGGAACATTCGTTTTGATGAGGTCGTCACTAGTTTCGGCTTCATCAAAAGCGAAGAGGACTCTTGTTTATACAAGAAGTTAAGTGGGAGCTCGATAGTGTTTTCATCTTGTATGTGGATGACATACTACTGATCAGAAATGATATTTCGATGCTGAACTCGGTCAAGGAATCATTGAATGGCAAGTTTTCAATAAAGGACCTTGGTGAGGTAGTTTACATTTTAGGCATCAAGATCTATAGAGATAGATCGAGGAGACTGCTCGGTTTGAGCCAAAGCACGTACATAGATAAAGTGTTGAAGCGGTTCAACATGAGTGAGGCCAAGAAAGGGTTCTTGCCTGTCTCACATGGTATAAGGCTAAGCGAGACTCAGAGTCCTTCAACATCTGATGAGCGAAGCAGGATGAGTAGGATTCCATATGCCTCGGCAATCGGATCCATCATGTATGCCATGACATGTACGCGGCCCGATGTTGCTTTTGCAATAAGCCTAACAAGTAGATACTAGGCCAACCCAGGTGAGAGTCACTTGGCAGCGGTAAAGACTATTTTGAAGTACCTGAAAAGGACTAAAGAGATGTTCCTAGTTTATGGAGGTGAGGAAGAGCTCGTCGTAAGGGGTTACGCCCATGCTAGTTTCCAAACCGACAGAGATGATTGTCGATCACAGTCCGGATTCGTGTACGTCATGAATGGAGGAGAAGTGGGATGGATGAGTTCCAAGCAAGATACGGTGACCGATTCTACTACAGAAGCCGAATACATTCCGTCGTATCTATAATTTTTGATTGTTCCATGCCAATATTCTACAACTTTCATATACTTTTGGCAACTTTTTATACTATTTTTGGGACTAACATATTGATCCAGTGCCCAGTGCCAGTTCTTGTTTGTTGCATGTTTTTTGTTTCGTAGAATATCCATATCAGACGGAACCCAAACGAGATAAAACTGACGGAGATTTTTTTTGGAATATATATGACTTTTGGGAAGAAAAATCCACCCCCTGGGCGCGCCCCTGACCCTCGTGGACACCCCGTAAGGCGGTTGGTGCCCTTCTTTCTCCACAAGAAAGATAATATCCGGATAGAGATCGTGTTAAAATTTCAGCCCAATCGAAGTTACGGATCTCCAGGAATATAAGAAACGGTGAAAGGGTAGAATGTGCGCAGAAACAGAGAGAGACAGAGAGACAGATCCAATCTCGGAGGGGCTCTCGCCCCTCCCATGCCATGAAGGACAAGGTCCAGAGGGGAAACCCTTCTCCCATCTAGGGAGGAGTTCAAGGAAGGAGAAGACAAAGGGGCCCCCTCCCCCCTTCTCTTTCGGTGGCGCCAAAACGCTGTCGTGGCCATCATCATCACCGCAATCTTCACCAACAACTTCACCGCCATCATCACCAACTCTTTCCCCCTCTATGCAGCGGTGTAACCTCTCTCTTACCCGCTGTAATCTCTACTTAAACATGGTGCTCAACTCTATATATTATTTCCGAATGATGTATGGCTATCCTATGATGTTTGAGTAGATCCGTTTTGTCCTATGGGCTATTTGATGATCATGATTGGTTTGAGTTGCATGTTTTATTATTGGTGTTGTCCTATGGTGCTCTCCATGTCGCGCAAGCGTGAGGAATTCCCGCTGTAGGGTGTTGCAATACGTTTATGATTCGCTTATAGTGGGTTGCGTGAGTGACTGAAACACAAACCCGAGTAAGGGGGTTGTTGCGTATGGGATAAAGAGGACTTGATACTTTAATGCTATGGTTGGGTTTTACCTTAATGATCTTTAGTAGTTGCGGATGCTTGCTAGAGTTCCAATCATAAGTGCATATGATCCAAGTAGAGAAAGTATGTTAGCTTATGCCTCTCCCTCATATAAAATTGCAATAATGATTACCGGTCTAGTTATCGATTGCCTAGGGACAAATAACTTTCTCATAACAACAAGCTCTTTACTGAAACTAACTTAGTTGTGTCTTTACCTAAACAGCCCCTACTTTTTATTTATGTAATCTTTATTATCTTGCAAACCTATCCAACAATACCTACAAAGTACTTCTAGTTTCATACTTGTTCTAGTTAAAGCGAACATCAAGCATGCGTAGAGTTGTATCGGTGGTCGATAGAACTTGAGGGAATATTTGTTCTTCCTTTAGCTCCTCGTTGGGTTCGACACTCTTACTTATCAAAAACTGTTGCGATCCCCTATACTTGTGGGTTATCAAGACCTTTTTCTGGCGCTGTTGCCAGGGAGCAATAGCGTGGGGTGAATATTCTTGTGTGTGCTTGTTTGCTTTATCACTAAGTAATTTTTATTTGATGTTCTTAGTTGTTCTTTATCTTTAGTGATGGATATGGAACACGAAATACCAAAAAATTAGGTGTACTTGCTGCTCATGGAGATGAGGAACCTCCTAAAACCCTCGATGCTCGTTATGTGACAGATATTATGTACTACTTTGATAATCCAGAGAAAACCCCATTCAATTTGGTAATGGGAGACACGTTGGATCAACGTGAATACTTTAGGGATTATCGCTTGACTAAAAAAGGGAAACTATTATGGGATCAAATTTATGTGTTGTATTGGTATGCTAGGTAACTATGCTTGAGATATGATTATATTTGTTGCTCTAGGATGAAGGCTCCACACCTTCCGTTTTCATGCAAATTTAATGATAATGAAACCTTGGCTTCTTATGTTAGAGGTATATATGATTACTATGATGTGGAACAAATAGAAGAATTTGTTGCTTTTATGGGTGCTTATGAAATTGAATCTATATTCAAAGAGTTTGAAAATCTTTTTATAGACCTGAAAATTTAGCTATCCTTAAATATTGCTATGCCAATTATGAATTCAATTCCTATATTGATGCATTTATTGAGAAAGTCTCTGCTGTCCAAGAAGAGACTAATATTTTGCAGGAGTCTATGGAAGAAGAAATTGATGAAACTGTGAGCTCATTGGATGAAAAAGATGAGGAGGAGAGCGAAGAACAAAAGGAGGAAGAATGGATTGATCACCCGTGCCCACCTTCTAATGAGAGTAACTCTTCAACTCATACATTGTTTAATTTCCCTTCGTGCTTACCGAAGAATGAATGCTATGATAATTGTTATGATCCCGTTGATTCTTTTGAAGTATCCCTTTTTGATGATGCTTGCTATGCTTGTGGCCAAGATGCCAATATGAATTATGCTTATGGATATGAACTTGCTATAGTTCCTTATGTTAAACATGAAATTGTTGATATTTCACCCACACATGATAGTCCTATTATCTTTTTGAATTCTCCAAACTACACTATATCGGAGAAGTTTGTGCTTATTAAGGATTATATTGATGGGTTGCCTTTTACTACTACACTTGATGGTTTTGATGAATATAATATGTATGTGCTTGCTGCTCCTACTTGCAATTATTATGAGAGAGGAACTATATCTCCACCTCTCTATGTTTCCAATACGATAAAATTGCAAGAAACTGTTTATACTATGCATTGGCCTTTACTAAGTGTGCATGAATTGTTCTTTTATGACATGCCGATGCATAGGAAGAGAGTTAGACTTCGTTGTTACATGATATATGTTACTTTGTGCTCTCTACTAAATTACAAATCATTTTTAATTAAAATTGGCTTTGATATACCTTGGAATCCGGGTGGATTCACTTCTTCAGCACTATATGCCTAGCTTAATGGCTTTAAAGAAAGCGCTGCCAGGGAGACAACCCGGAAGTTTTAGAGAGTCATTTATTTATGTTGAGTGCTTTCATATAGTTTAAAAACAACAAAAATAAAGAGGGGAACCCAAACCTTTTCAAAAAGAAAAGCGAAAGTGAGAAAGATGAGCATTGTTGAAGTGGGAGCTAGCCTTGAACTTTGTTCATGCTCACGGAAACTTTGTGAATCTTGATTACAGAAACTTTTCAAAAAAATAAATTATCCCCTTGTACAATTCCATTGTATTATAAAAATAATGTGCCAAGGTTTGCCTTTATGATGTTTTAGATGCTTGTTGGTTTGTACGGTGCAGGACAAAAACTTTGGCTGTAGTGCGCGATTTTACATTTTTTCTGGAACGTCAAATGGTTCTGATTATTTTTGCACTGTCTTCCTATGCAAATTTTTTATTTTTCCTAATTTTGGCAGATTTTTTCAAGTATCATAAGTATGGTGAATGTTCAGATTATTACATACTGTTCTGTTTTAGACAGATTCTGTTTTTGATGCATAGTTTGCTCGTTTTAATGAAACTATCGATTCATATCAGTGGATTAAGCCATGAGAAAGTTATACTACAGTAGACACAATTCCAAAAAAATATGAATTGGTTTGCAACAGTACTTAGAGTAGTGATTTGCTTTATTATACTAACGGATCTTACCGAGTTTTCTGTTGAAGTTTTGTGTGGATGAAGTGTTCGATGATCGAGAAGGTCTCGATGTGAGAGGAAGGAAGAGAGGCAAGAGCTCAAGCTTGGGGATACCCGAGGCACCCCAAGTAAATATTGAAGGATACTCAAGTGTCTAAGCTTGGGGATGCCCCGGAAGGCATCCCCTCTTTCTTCAACAAGTATCGGTATGTTTTCGGATTCGTTTCGTTCATGCGATATGTGCAATCTTGGAGCGTCTTTTGCATTTAGTTTTCATTTTTCTTTCATGCACCATGCTGGTATGAGATAGTCCTTGGTTTATTTATAGAATGCTCTATACACTTCACTTATATCTTTTGAGTATGGATTTATAGAATGCTTCATGTGCTTCACTTATATCATTTGAAGTTTGGATTACCTGTTTCTCTTTACATAGAAAACCGCCATTTGTAGAATGCTCTTTTACTTCACTTATATTTGTTAGAGCGTGGGCATATTTTTTGTAGAAAGAATTAAACTCTCTTGCTTCACTTATATCTATTTAGAGAGATGACAGGAATTGGTCATTCACATGGTTAGTCATAAAATCCTACATAAAACTTGTAGATCACTGAATATGATATGTTTGATTCCTTGCAATAGTTTTGCGATATAAAGATGGTGATATTAGAGTCATGCTAGTGGGTAGTTGTGGATTAGGAGAAATACTTGTGTTGAGGTTTGTGATTCCCGTAGCATGCACGTATGGTGAACCATTATGTAACGAAGTCGGAGCATGAGATATTTATTGATTGTCTTCCTTATGAGTGGTGGTCGGGGACGAGCGATGGTCTTTTCCTACCAATCTATCCCCCTAGGGGCATGCGTAGTAGTACTTTGCTTCGAGGGCTAATAAACTTTTGCAAAAAGTATGTGAGTTCTTTATGACTAATGTTGAGTCCATGGATTATACGCACTCTCACCCTTCCACCATTGCTAGCCTCTCTAGTACCGCGCAACTTTCGCCGGTTCCATAAACCCACCATATACCTTCCTCAAAACAGCGACCATACCTACCTATCATGGCATTTCCATAGCCATTCCGAGATATATTGCCATGCAACTTCCATCATCATCATATACATGACTTGAGCATTCATTGTCATATTTCTTTGCATGATCGTAAGATAGCTAGCATGATGTTTTCATGGCTTGTCCATTTTTGATGTCATTGCTACGCTAGATCATTGCACATCCCGGTACACCGCCGGAGGCATTCATATAGAGTCATATCTTTGTTCTAGTATCGAGTTGTAATATTGAGTTGTAAGTAAATAAAAGTGTGATGATCATCATTATTAGAGCATTGCCCGCCAAAAAAAAGAGAGAGGCCAAAGAAGCCTAAATAAAAAAAGGGGCCAAAAAATCCCGCAAAAAAGAGAAAAAGGAGGCAATGTTACTATCCTTTTACCACACTCGTGCTTCAAAGTAGCACCATGTTCTTCATGTAGAGAGTCTCTTGAGTTATCACTTTCATATACTAGTCGGAATTTTCATTATAGAACTTGGCTTGTATATTCCGATGATGGGCTTCCTCAAATGCCCGAGGTCTTCATGAGCAAGCAAGTTGGATGCACACCCGCTTAGTTTTCAGTCTGAGCTTTCATACACTTATAGCTCTTAGTGCATCTGTTGCATGGCAATCCCTACTCACTCACATTGATATCTATTGATGGGCATCTCCATAGCCCGTTGATACGCCTAGTTGATGTGAGACTATCTTCTCCTTTTTGTCTTCTCCGCAACCACCATTCTATTCCAACTATAGTGTTATATCCATGGCTCACGCTCATGTATTGCGTGAGGGTTGAAAATGCTGAAGCGCGTTAAAAAGTATGAACCAATTGCTCGGCTTGTCATCGGGGTTCTGCATGATGTGAATATTTTGTGTGGTGAAGATGGAGCATAGCCAGTCTATATAATTTTGTAGGGATAACTTTCTTTGGCCTTGTTATTTTGAAAAGACATGATTGCTTTATTAGTGGGCTTGAAGTATTATTGTTTTTATGTCAAATGATAGACTATTGCTTTGAATCACTCATGTATTAATATTCATGCCATGATTAGATATGTGATCAAGATTATGCTAGGTAGCATTCCACATCAAAAATTATCTTTTTTTATCATTTACCTACTCGAGGACGAGCAGGAATTAAGCTTGGGGATGCTGATACGTCTCCGTCGTATCTATAATTTTTGATTGCTCCATGCCAATATTCTACAACTTTCATATACTTTTGGCAACTTTTTAAACTATTTTTGGGACAAACATATTGATCCAGTGCCCAGTGCCAGTTCCTGTTTGTTGCATGTTTTTTGTTTCGCAGAATATCCATATCAAACGGAGTCCAAACGGGATAAAAACTGACGGAGATTTTTTTGGAATATATATGATTTTTGGGAAGAAAAATCCACGCAAGACGGTGCCCGAGGGAGGCACGAGGCAGGGGGCGCGCCCCACCCCCTGGGTGCGCCCCACTCCCTGGGGCGCCCCTGACCCTCGTGGCCACCTCGTAAGGCGGTTGGTGCCCTTCTTTCGCTGCAAGAAAGCTAATATCCGGATAGAGATCGTGTTAAAATTTCAGCCCAATCGGAGTTACGGATCTACGGGAATATAAGAAACGGTGAAAGGGTAGAATCTGAGAACGCAGAAACAGAGAGAGACAGAGAGACAGATCCAATCTCGGAGGGGCTCTCGCCCCTCCCATGCCATGAAGGACAAGGTCCAGAGGGGAAACCCTTCTCCCATCTAGGGAGGAGGTCAAGGAAGGATAAGACAAAGGGGCCCCATCCCCCCTTCTCTTTCGGTGGCGCCAAAACGCTGTCGTGGCCATCATCATCACCGCAATCTTCACCAACAACTTCACCGCCATCATCACCAACTCTTTCCCCCTCTATGCAGCGGTGTAACCTCTCTCTTACCCGTTGTAATCTCTACTTAAACATGGTGCTCAGCTCTATATATTATTTCCGAATGATGTATGGCTATCCTATGATGTTTGAGTAGATCCGTTTTGTCCTATGGGCTATTTGATGATCATGATTGGTTTGAGTTGCATGTTTTATTATTGGTGTTGTCCTATGGTGCTCTCCATGTCGCGCAAGCGTGAGGAATTCCCGCTGTAGGGTGTTGCAATACGTTTATGATTCGCTTATAGTGGGTTGCGTGAGTGACTGAAACACAAACCCGAGTAAGGGGGTTGTTGCGTATGGGATAAAGAGGACTTGATACTTTAATGCTATGGTTGGGTTTTACCTTAATGATCTTTAGTAGTTGTGGATGCTTGCTAGAGTTCCAATCATAAGTGCATATGATCCAAGTAGAGAGAGTATGTTAGCTTATGCCACTCCCTCATATAAAATTGCAATAATGATTATCGGTCTAGTTATCGATTGCCTAGGGACAAATAACTTTCTCGTAACAACAAGCTCTTTACTGAAACTAACTTAGTTGTGTCTTTACCTAAACAGCCCCTACTTTTTATTTACGTAATCTTTATTATCTTGCAAACCAATCCAACAACACCTACAGAGTACTTCTAGTTTCAAACTTGTTCTAGTTAAAGCGAACATCAAGCGTGCGTAGAGTTGTATCGGTGGTCGATAGAACTTGAGGGGATATTTGTTCTGCCTTTAGCTCCTCGTTGGGTTCGACACTCTTACTTATCGAAAACTGTTGCGATCCCCTATACTTGTGGGTTATCACCTTGCTAGAGGCCGCTACCAGCCATGTAGTCTGGAGGTGATCCGAACTACGACCAAGCCGGCTTGAACCTAAGGGGTCACGCGCTTAAGAGAAGGAACCTACAAGGTCGGATCCGAGGACACTGGTCGGATGTGATCTGAGCTATATTCGGATTGTGGCCGAGTAGACTTATGGGCTTTAGGGTCTATGTGAGGCCCAAGTGTTGAGCTTGCGACGGAAACCTATATAAAGTGGAGGTGCTGCACACTCACGCGGTCAATCGCTTCGGCGCTGTCACTAGGGTTTGCATGTGTTGCGAATAGACACCTCCACTCGCCGCTGGTTGTGTGATAGGACCTAGCAGTCCGCCGCACGACGTTCCTCCTGCACACACGGATACCGTTAGAGGCGGTGCACTTGCGCCGCTTCGGCGAACCTGTACGTGGGAACCGACTACCGGCTGTACGAGGGGGATCAGGCGAGGAGGAGATGATCCACGCGGACGCGTGGCCCCAACTCTTCTTCCGCTGCACGGCACTGCACGTCTAGTGGTAACGAACTGTGATCCATCTCCCGTGGCATGTTCTTGGTTGTTCTGCGCGTAGGAAAATTTTAATTTGCAGTCGACGCACCCTACCGTAGAACCCAACAATACTAGGGACACTCTATTTGTCTATGTGTTCACACATGTACTAAGTTTCTGGTTAATACAATTCTAGCATCAATAATAAACATTTATCATGATATAAGGAAATATAAATAAAAACTTTATTATTGCCTCTAGGGAATATTTCCTTCAGGAAGACGGCGAGAAGCCATGGCTGTGGGGGATGACCAACTCCAAGAAGGAGGACAAGCGGGATGCGGCGTCGAGCGCCTTGATCACAAGTGTGGAGGGCATGATGAGAAAGAAGGACTCAAGGGAGGAGGAGCGCCGATGATACAAAGAACAACAAATGAACGCCTTCATGGAGATCCAAAGGAGGAGACTTGAGATGGAGGCGGAGAAGGAAGCCAAGATGCTAGAGATCGAGGCCGCCAACGCCAAGACCAAGGCGAAAGAAGTGGCTCTCGCGAGCATGATGACCGGGGTGGAGATCATGAAGGTGGATCTCAACATCGTGTCGCCAAGGAAGAGGCCATGGTTTGAGAAGATGCAGGCTGACATGCTCAAGTTCGACGACGAGTGACCTATGGCGGCGAGCGCCATCATTTTTGTATGCCGGCTAGTGTGCTGGCATGACCACGCCTGTGATGGCGTGGTCAAATTCTCGCCCCTTTTTGTGTGCTGACATGTGTGCCGGCCGCTGGCAAGTGCACCAGCCGAACTGTGTGGTGTTTTCTGAAGCTGGCATTGTATGACGGCGCTGGCATGGTGCTGGCATGAACTTCGGGCGATGACATGGCCGCTGGCATGAACTATGGTCGTATGGCCGCGGGCCTTTTTTCAAAATTTATGTGCAGACATGAAATGGTTCAACGTGTTGAGCGCACTACCGACCCAAATCTCAAACGGGGCGTACGCCGAGCGGGCGGGCGACCCAAACGGACGAAAAGCGGACAAAAGTGTCTTCTGTTTGGGTCGGCGCGTTGAAGTTGCTCTAAGGACACCAAGGTTGTGGTTTGGGGCCAGCGATGGCGGCACTGTGGGTTTGAGACAGTGACGGTGGCAAGGGGGTGAGAAGGGCCTGGCCTCCCCTAATGGTCGGCAAATATTCGGGAACCTACGAGTAATTAGCGACCAGATTGGATAAATATACGTACTTAGCCTCCTTAACTCCAACGGAGAGTACAAACTCTGAAAAGAAAAAGGCCCATAAGAGAGCCCACACATGATCATAGCCTGCTAGCCCCTCTGTTGTTTCCTTAAGAAAAGGCCCTGGCATGATTAACGTGTGACTTGAGGCGATTAGCTCTGCCGGTGACCGCCTCCTCCCGCCCTTCTTCCTCGTGAAGTAGATTAAACCAGGTGACACCAGCTGGGCGGAAAACACATATTTGACCTGTGGACGAAAACAATTCAAAATTTGAACTGCTTTCGAAAAAAATTCACGCTGTTGACCCTTTTGAGTGGCGCCCAACAGCAAGGCACCGCACCCTACCGTGCAGCGCCTTTCGTTTAGGCGTCGCACCCCCGGCCAGCATGGCAGCCCGGGTCCAGGCGCGACCCCACAGACAGCAGTGCAGCGCCTAACCACTGGGCGCCACACATTGTAATGTGCAGCACCTATCGCTTGGGCGCCACACTTGTATGTGTAGCGCCCGGTGCTTAGGTGCTGCACTGTCTGTTTTCCACTTAGGCTGGCCCCGCCCCCTCACCCCACCCACCCCACCCCACACACCCCACCCCACCCACAACCTGAAGCTAAGCGCCCCCCTCTCAAATCCTTCTCAAATCTTGCAAATCCGGAGTATTTGTCCGTGGATTTCGATGCCAACCCCTCCCTTAAGGTAATCTCCTCCGATCCCCTCTTTTTCATCCATAGGAATTGGAACATTTTCTCAAATCTTGCTAGTTTGGGGAAACTCTAGTTTTGGTTTGGATTTGGTAATTTGTGTTGAAACATGTTATGTTTCTTTGCTAATTTGGTAGGGTTAGGCTTCATACTATGCTAGGGTTAGGGTTATGTGTGTTTTTATGTTGGGGTTAGGGTTAGGGTTATGCTATTGTTAGGGTTGTGGTTATTGTTAAGTGGGGTTAGGGTTATTGTTTCATATCTATGTTAGGGCTTATATATTTTGTGCAAATATTTGGTTAAGTACTTACTTGATATATGTGTGTTTTTGATTATTGTAGGGATGGGAAGAACATGTGTTTATGCTCATCATGTGGATAAAGAGGCCTATTTGAAAGGCAAAGTTGAGCCGGACCCGGATGAGCTTGACATGGTGTTTGAGAGTAGTCCTAGTGATACGTCTCCAATGTATCTATAATTTTTGATTGCTCCATGCTATATTATCTACTGTTTTGGACTATATTGGGCTTTATTTTCCAATTTTATATTATTTTTGGGACTAACCTATTAACCGGAGGCCCAGCCCAGAATTGACGTTTTTTTGCCTATTTCAGTGTTTCGAAGAAACGGAATATCAAACAGAGTCCAAATGGAATGAAACCTTCGGGAACGTGATTTTCTCATCGAACGTGATCCAGGAGACTAGGACCCTACGCCAAGGCATCAGAGAGGCGGTCACGAGGGTGGGGGGCGCCCCCCCCTAGGGCGCGCCCCCTGCCTCATGGGCCCCTCGGAGCTCCACCGACGTACTCCTTCCTCCTATATATACCTACGTACCCCCAAACGATCAGAAGGGGAGCCAAAAACCTAATTCCACCGCCGCAACTTTCTGTATCCATGAGATCCCATCTTGGGGCCTATTCCGGAGCTCCGCTGGAGAGGGCCATCATCACGGAGGGCTTCTACATCATCATAGCCTCTCCGATGAAGTGTGAGTAGTTTACCTCAAACCTTCGGGTCCATAGTTAGTAGCTAGATGGCTTCTTCTCTCTTTTTGGATCTCAATACAAAGTTCTCCCCCTCTCTTGTGGAGATCTATTCGATGTAATCTTCTTTTTGTGGTGTGTTTGTTGAGATCGATGAATTGTGGGTTTATGATCAAGTCTATCTATGAATAATATTTGAATCTTCTCTGAATTCTTTTATGTATGATTGGTTATCTTTGCAAGTCTCTTCGAATTATCCGTTTGGTTTGGCCAACTAGATTGGTAGTTATTGCCATGGGAGAAGTGCTTAGCTTTGGGTTCGATCTTGCGGTGTCCTTTCCTAGTGACAGAAGGGGCAGCAAGGCATGTATTGCATCGCTGCCATCGAGGATAACAAGATGGGGTTTATTTCATATTGCATGAATTTATCTCTCTACATCATGTCATCTTGCTTAAGGCGTTACTCTGTTTTTAACTTAATACTCTAGATGCATGCTAGATAGCGGTCGATGAGTGGAGTAATAGTAGTAGATGCAGAATCATTTCGGTCTACTTGTCACGGACGTGATGCCTATATACATGATCATGCCTAGATATTCTCATAACTATGCTCAATTCTGTCAATTGCTCAACAATAATTTGTTCACCCACCATAGAATACTTATGCTCTTGAGAGAAGCCACTAGTGAAACCTATGGCCCCCGGGTCTATTCTCATCATATCAATCTCCATCACTTTAATCTTGTTTTGCTTTTTACTTTGCCTTTACTTTTCACTTTGCATCTTTATACCAAAAATACTAAAAATATTATATCTATCAGATCTCACTCTCGTAAGTGGCCGTGAAGGGATTGACAACCCCTAATCGCGTTGCTTGCGAGTAGCTATCGTTTTGTGCAGGTACAAGGGACTTGAGCGTGGCCTCCTACTGGATTGATACCTTGGTTCTCAAAAACTGAGGGAAATACTTATGCTACTCTGCTGCATCATCCCTTCCTCTTCAGGGAAAACCAACGCAATCTCAAGAGGTAGCAAGAAGGATTTCTGGCGCCATTGCCGGGGAGTCTATGCCAAAAGTCAACATACCAAGTACCCATCATAATCCCTATCTCTCGCATTACATTATTTGTCATTTGCCTCTCGTTTTCCTCTCCCCCACTTCACCCTTGCCATTTTATTCGCCCTCTCTCTCTATCCTCCCTCTCTATTTGCCTCTTTTGCCCGTTTGCTCTTGTTTGCTCATGTGCTAATTTGCTTGTTTGTCGCGATGGCTCAAGATACTACCAAATTGTGTGAATTCACCAATACCAATAATAATGATTTCCTTAGCACTCCGATTGCTCCTCTTTCCAATACTGAATCTTGTGAAATCAATACTGCTTTGTTGAATCTTGTTATGAAAGATCAATTCGCCGGCCTTCCTAGTGAAGATGCCGCTACTCATCTGAATAGCTTCGTTGATTTATGTTTTATGTGATATGCAAAAGAAAAAAGATGTCGATAATGATGTCGTTAAATTGAAGCTATTTCCTTTTTCGCTTAGAGATCGTGCTAAAGCTTGGTTTTCGTCTTTGCCTAAAATAGTATTGATTCTTGGAACAAGTGCAAAGATGCTTTTATCTCTAAGTATTTCCCTCCCTCTAAGATCATCTCTCTTAGAAATGATATTATGAACTTTAAGCAACTTGATCATGAACATGTTGCGCAAGCTTGGGAGAGAATGAAATTAATGATACGTAATTTCCCTACTCATGGTTTGAATCTGTGGATGATTATACAAAAATTTTATGCCGGATTGAATTTTGCTTCTAGAAATCTTTTAGATTCGGCCGCGGGAGGCACTTTTATGGAAATCACTTTAGGAGATGCTACTAAACTCCTAGATAGTATTATGGTTAATTATTCTCAATGGCATACTGAAAGATCTTCTAACAAAAAAGTGCATGCGATAGAAGAAATCAATGTTTTGAGTGGAAAGATGGATGAACTTATGAAATTATTTGCTACTAAGAGTGTTTCTTCTGATCCTAATGATATGCCTTTGTCTACTTTGATTGAGAATAACAATGAATCTATGGATGTGAATTTTGTTGGTAGGAATAATTTTGGTAACAACGCTTATAGAGGGAATTTTAATCTTAGGCCATATCCTAGTAATCCTTCTAATAATTATGGGAATTCTTACAACAACTCTTATGTAAATTATAATAAGATGCCCTCTGAATTTGAGAATAGTGTTAAAGAGTTTATGAATTCACAAAAGAATTTTAATGCTTTGCTTGAAGAGAAATTGCTTAAAGTTGATGATTTGGCTAGGAACGTTGATAGAATTTCTCTTGAGATTGATTCTTTAAAGCTTAGATCTATTCCTCCTAAGCATGATATCAATGAGTCTCTCAAAGCCATGAGAATTTCCATTTATGAGTGCAAGGAAAGAACCGCTAGGATACGTGCTTCCAAAGATGCCTTTATTAAAGTGTGTTCTTCCAATTCCTATGAAAATCAAGATGAAGATCTAAAAGTTATTGATGTGTCCCCTATTAAATCTTTGCTTTGCAATATGAATCTTGATGAAACTGAATATGATCTTCCTTTACCTAGAAGGCGTTCTAAAAATTCGGAGTATTTAGATCTTTATGATGAAACTGAAGAAAGTGGGATTGAAAGAAATAAAAATCTAGATGTTGCTAAACCCACTATATTGGATTTCAAGGAATTTAATTATGAAAGTTGCTCTTTAATTGATTGTATTTCCTTGTTGCAATCCATGCTAAATTCTCCACATGCTTATAGTCAACATAAAGCCTTCACCTAACATATTGTTGATGCCTTGATGCAATCTTATGAAGAAAAACTTGAGTTGAAAGTTTCTATCCCTAGAAAACTCTATGATGAGTGGGAACCAACTATTAAAATTAAAATTAAAGATCATGAGTTTTATGCTTTGTGTGATTTGGGTGCTAGGTGTCTCTACTATTCCCAAGACTTTGTGTGATTTGCTAGATTTCCGTAATTTTGATGATTGCTCTCTAAACTTGCATCTTGCGGATTATACTATTAAGAAACCTATGGGAAGGATTAATGATGTTCTTATTGTTGCAAATAGGAATTATGTGCCCGTATATTTCATTATTCTTGATATAGATTGCAATCCTTCTTGCCCTATTATTCTTGGTAGACCTTTCCTTAGAACGGTTGGTGCGATTATTGATATGAAGGAAGGGAATATTAGATTTCAATTTCCACTAAAAAAGGGCATGGAACACTTTCCTAGAAAGAAAATAAAATTTCCATATGAAACTATCATGAGAGACACTTATGGATTGCCTACCAAAGATGTCAATACCTAGATCTATCCTCGCTTTTATGCCTAGCTAGGGGCGTTAAACGATAGCGCTTGTTGGGAGGCAACACAATTTTATTTTTATTCCTTGCTTTTTGCTCCTGTTTAGTAATAAATAAATTATCTAGCCTGTGTTTTGGTTGTGTTTTTTGTGTGTTTGTGCCTAGTAGAACCGTTGGGAAGACTTGGGGAAAGTCTTGTTGAACTTGCTGTAAAAAACAGAAACTTTAGCGCTCACGAGAACTGCTGTCATTTTTATTTGAAGAGTGCTATTTAGTTAATTCTTTTTTCAGATGATTAATAGATAAATTCGTCACGTTCGTCAATTTATTTTAGAATTTTTGGGGTTCCAGATCTTGCGCTAGCTACAGATTACTACAGACTATTATGTTTTTGACAGATTCTGTTTTTCGTGTGTTGTTTGCTTATTTTGATGAATCTATGGCTAGTAAAATAGTTTATAATCCATAGAGAAGTTGGAATACAGTAGGTTTAACACCAATGTAAATAAACAATGAGTTCATTACAGTACCTTGAAGTGGTGTTTTGTTTTCTTTCGCTAACGGAGCTCACGAGTTTTCTACTTTATGTTTTGTGTTGTGAAGTTTTCAAGTTTTGGGTGAATTCTTTTGATGGATTATGGAACAAGGAGTGGCAAGAGCCTAAGCTTGGGAATTCCCCGGAAGGCATCCCCTCTTTCGTCCACTTCCATCGGTAATTTACTTGGAGCTATATTTTTATTCACCAACATGATATGTGTTTTGCTTGGAGCGTCTTGTATTATTTGTGTCTTTGTGATTTAGTATGCCACAATCATCCTTACTGTACACACCTTTTGAGAGAGCCATACATGAATTAAGATTTGATAGAATACTCTATGTGCTTCACTTATATCTTTTGAGCTATATAGTTTTGCTCTATGTGCTTCACTTATATCTTTTGAGCATTATAATTTTGCTCTATGTGCTTCACTTAGATCTTTTAGAGCACGGTGGTGGATTTGTTTTAAAGAAACTATTAATCTCTCATGATTCACTTAAATTATTTTGAGAGGCTCTTAATAGCATGGTAATTTGCTTAATAATAATATGCTTGGTATTCAAGATTTGTGAAACTTTCTTTTGAGTGTGTTGAATACTAAGAAAAGATTGAAGCATGATAATTGTTTTGAGATATGGAGGTGATAATATTAGAGTCATGCTAGTTGAGTAGTTGTGAATTTAAAGAATACTTGTGTTAAAGTTTGTGATTCCCGTAGCATGCACGTATGGTGAACCGTTATGTGATGAAGTCGGAGCATGATTTATTTATTGATTGTCTTCCTTATGAGTGGCGGTCGGGGACAAGCGATGGCCTTTTCCTACCAATCTATCCCCCTAGGAGCATGTGCGTAATACTTTTCTTTGATAACTTCTAGATTTTTGCAATAAGTATATGAGTTCTTTATGACTAATGTTGAGTCCATGGATTATACACACTCTCACCCTTCCACCTTTGCTAGCCTCTCTAATACCGCGCACCTTTTGCCGGTATCATACACCCACCAAATACCTTCCTCAAAACAGCCACCATACCTACCTATCATGGCATTTCCATAGCCATTCCGAGATATATTGCCATGCAACTTTCCACCGTTCTGTTTATCATGACACATTCATCATTGTCATATTGCATATCCCGGTACACCGCCGGAGGCATTCATATAGAGTCATAATTTGTTCTAAGTATCGAGTTGTAATTGTTGAGTTGTAAGAAAAATAAAAGTTTGATGATCATCATTTTTAGAGCGTTGTCCCAAGTGAGGAAAGAATGATGGAGACTATGATTCCCCCATAAGTCGGGATGAGACTCCGGATGAAAAATAAATAAAAGAGGCCAAAGAAGCCCAAATAAAAAGAGGCCATAAAAAAAGAGAAAAGGCCCAAATAAAAAATGAGAGAAAAAGAGAGAAGGTACAATGTTACTATCCTTTTACCACACTTGTGCTTCAAAGTAGCACCATGATCTTCATAGTAGAGAGTCTCTCATGTTATCACTTTCATATACTGGTGGGAATCTTTCATTATAGAACTTGGCTTGTATATTCCAATGATGGGCTTCCCCAAATTGCCCTAGGTCTTCATGAGCAAGCAAGTTGGATGCACACCCACTTAGTTTCTTTTTGAGCGTTCATATTCTTATAGCTCTAGTGCATCCGTTGCATGGCAATCCCTACTCACTCACATTGATATCTATTGAGGGGCATCTCCATAGCCCGTTGATACGCCTAGTTGATGTGAGACTATCTTCTCCTTTTTGTCTTCTCCACAACCACCATTCTATTCCGCCTATAGTGCTATATCCATGGCTCACGCTCATGTATTGCGTGAAGATTGAAAAAGTTATGAAAAAGTTAGATTATGAAACAATTGCTTGTCTTGTCATCGGGGTTGTGCATGATTTAAATACTTTGTGTGGTGAAGATAGAGCATAGCCAGACTATATGATTTTGCAGGGATAACTTTCTTTGGCCATGATATTTTGAGAAGACATAATTTCTTTGCTAGTATGCTTGAAGTATTATTATTTTTATGTCAATATAAACTTTTGTCTTGAATCTTTTGAATCTGAATATTCATATCACAATTAAGAATATTTGCATTGAAATTATGCCAAGTAGCACTCCGCATCAAAAATTCTCTTTTTATCATTTACCTACTCGAGGACGAGCAGGAATTAAGCTTGGGGATGCCCGATACGTCTCCAACGTATCTATAATTTTTGATTGCTCCATGCTATATTATCTACTGTTTTGGACTATATTGGGCTTTATTTTCCACTTTTATATTATTTTTGGGACTAACCTATTAACCGGAGGCCCAGCCCAGAATTGTTGTTTTTTGCCTATTTCAGTGTTTCGAAGAAACGGAATATCAAACGGAGTCCAAACGGAATGGAACCTTCGGGAACGTGATTTTCTCACCGAACGTGATCCAGGAGACTTGGACCCTACGCCAAGGCATCAGAGAGGCGGTCACGAGGGTGGGGGGCGCCCCCCCCTAGGGCGCGCCCCCTGCCTCGTGGGCCCCTCGGAGCTCCACCGACGTACTCCTTCCTCCTATATATACCTAAGTACCCCCAAACGATCAGAAGGGGAGCCAAAAACCTAATTCCACCACCGCAACTTTCTGTATCCACGAGATCCCATCTTGGGGCCTGTTCCGGAGATCCGCTGGAGAGGGACGTCATCATGGAGGGCTTCTACATCATCATAGCCTCTCCGATGAAGTGTGAGTAGTTTACCTCAAACCTTCGGGTCCATAGTTAGTAGCTAGATGGCTTCTTCTCTCTTTTTGGATCTCAATACAAAGTTCTCCCCCTCTCTTGTGGAGATCTATTCGATGTAATCTTCTTTTTGCGGTGTGTTTGTTGAGACCGATGAATTGTGGGTTTATGATCAAGTCTAGCTATGAATAATATTTGAATCTTCTCTGAATTCTTTTATGTATGATTGGTTATCTTTGCAAGTCTCTTCGAATTATCCGTTTGGTTTGGCCAACTAGATTGGTAGTTATTGCCATGGGAGAAGTGCTTAGCTTTGGGTTCGATCTTGCGGTGTCCTTTCCCAGTGACAGAAGGGGCAGCAAGGCACGTATTGCATCGCTGCCATCGAGGATAACAAGATGGGGTT
Source organism: Triticum urartu (assembly GCF_056163025.1). Lineage (NCBI taxonomy): Eukaryota > Viridiplantae > Streptophyta > Magnoliopsida > Poales > Poaceae > Triticum > Triticum urartu. The sequence goes on along the minus strand of NC_141876.1, from coordinate 140,148,892 downwards.
TATTTCATATTGCATGAATTTATCTCTCTACATCATGTCATCTTGCTTAAGGCATTACTCTGTTTTTAACTTAATACTCTAGATGCATGCTGGATAGCGGTCGATGAGTGGAGTAATAGTAGTAGATGCAGAATCGTTTTGGTCTACTTGTCACGGACGTGATGCCTATATACATGATCATGCCTATATATTCTCATAACTATGCTCAATTCTATCAATTGCTCAACAGTAATTTGTTCACCCACCGTAGAATACTTATGCTCTTGAGAGAAGCCACTAGTGAAACCTATGGCCCCCGGGTCTATTCTCATCATATCAATCTCCATCACTTTAATCTTGTTTTGCTTTTTACTTTGCCTTTACTTTTCACTTTGCATATTTATACCAAAATTTTTACATCTATCAGATCTCACTCTCGTAAGTGACCGTGAAGGGATTGACAACCCCTAATCGCGTTGGTTGCGAGTAGCTATCGTTTTGTGCAGGTACAAGGGACTTGAGCGTGTCCTCCTACTGGATTGATACCTTGGTTCTCAAAAACTGAGGGAAATACTTACGCTACTCTGCTGCATCATCCCTTCCTCTTCGGGGAAAACCACCGCAAGCTCAAGAGGTAGCACCTAGCTATGCGGAGCTCTTGGAACAAGTGAGGAAGGATTTGAATTGGATGGAGCCAAGTGATGTTGTTGAATTTGAGGGAAGGCATGATGTTGGTTTTGGAATGCACATCTGTTCGATGACATATGTGTGTGAACTCCGAGCAATGTTGGGTTGCATACAAGGAGACGGTTGTCGAATCTCTAGACAAAGCTCTTGAGTTATTTGCCTCCAAGAAGGTTGAGTCTACTTTGCATTTGGACTTGAACCGGAACCCCTCCCCGTTGGTTGCTAGTACTCCCCCACCCATGAACCAAGATCAAATGAGTGAACCTCATTTCACGCAACAAGATTGGCCAACATTTAGCCTGATTCCAAACAACCAAAATGAAGCTTTTGAAGAGGAGAATGATGAGTACGAGGAGGATGACAACGAAGTTGATCTCCATGACAATGAAGTTGATCTCCATGACAAAAAAGTTGATCTCGGCCAATATCATGTGCCAGAGACAATGGACCAATCCATCCCTTTTCCCAGTGCATATGCATCGGACTCGGATGACGATGGTCCCGATGAAGAAGTTGATGAGGAGGGGTTCATGCTGAAGGAGGCCCAAGCATTCAAGAAGTTATTCGGGCGGGATCACAAGACACCATTGTTCAAGGATCTTAGTCTCGCGGATGAAGCCGTTGTGGATGGTGGAAAATGTATATCTCTTGGAGCTAGGCCAAGTTCTCATCGTGATTTGGAAGATGGAAAGAACGGGATATTTCCCGGTTGTGAGTTTGATTCTTTCCTGGAATTGAAGATGTGGCTCGACAACTACTCGGTTATGCATTATCGTCCACATAGAGTGGCCAACTCGAACGTCAATGTGCGTTACACGGTTAAATGTGAAGTGCCAAAATGTCCATGTATTGTGTGTGCAAGGCCATGGAAAGGAGGTCCCACTTGGCGCATAGTGAGTTGTCTACCAAATCACATGTGCCGGCACAAGAATGTGGATGGCGAGCTTGTGTACCAACAACACAAACAACTCACGTCCGAGTTCATCGCTTACAGGCTTTCCAACCAAATATCCACACTTCCAACAATGAGCATTAAGAGTGTCATTGACATTGTGAAAGCCATCTTTCATTACAAGATCAAGTACGGCAAGGCATGGAAGGCGAAGCAAGCCGCATTCAAGATGTTATATGGCAATTGGGAGGAAGCATACAACCGACTCCGTAGGTTGTTGTTAACTATGGCCGCCACAAACCCATGCATGGTTCATGTGGTCGAGCCTCATGGGCACCAAACATTGATTCACAACGGGAGGACCGTCTGAGTATTTGGTAGTGCATTTTGGGCCTTTGAGCAATGCGTGAGGGATTTTGAGCATTGTTGGCCTGTCATCGCTATTGATGGCACATTCTTGACTGGACAATACAAGGGCACTCTTTTGGTTGCAATAGCAAGTGATGCCAATAATCGGGTGTTGCCTTTGGCTTTCTCTTTGGTTGAGGTGGAGAACAATGATAACTGGGAGTGGTTCTTGCGTCAATTGAGAACAACGGTATTACCGGCTGAAAGGGAAATTTGTGTCATATCGGATCGCCATCCGTGGAGTCAGGAAACAAAGTCCTCGAGACAACGTACCACATATAGACACGAGCATGTGTCTGGACCACATCATCAGTGGCATCCGCAGGGCAATGGGCAAAGTTTCTTTGAATCGACGTGAAAGCAGCTCCGGCTGTTTCCTTTCCTTCTTCTTCTTCTCTTCTCCCTCCTCTACACCAGCCTCATCCCCGGTAGGAGCCATACCGATAAGAGCGGTCATCTGCTGGCGCCACCCATCAGAATCGATGCTCATACAAAGAGGCCTCCCATCGATAGCAAGACCGGTGATCAAGGAGACATCCTCGAGCGTCACGGTCATCTCCCCAATCCGAAGATGGAAACTGCGCGTCTCCGGCCTCAACCGATCAACAAGAGCGGACACCAGTGGAGCGTCGAGGTTCAGCATGGACCGGCTGACCAACTGAATCCATGGGAGTAGTCTTGCCTGCTAGATGTACGGTGTGTACCGCTCATCATACGGCATGGCAGGACCAGAGACCTCGTGATACCGAATCTTCAAAGGTTCAAGCTTCTGCCAAAAAACAAGTAATGACAAATCTTAGGGCATGTCAATTTTAACTAAAGGCAAATTTGCTAAATATTTAGATTACTCATTATTACCATCTCCTTCTCGCGCATCATGTAGGCCCGGTGTCGTGTGTCATAGGCATCGTCGAGAAGCCAAACCATCCTTACAAAGTTCAAACAATAAACATATATGAGTTCATCTCAAATATCGGTATACACTAAATGTCTCATATGTGTTCATCTAAACATCTCATATATATTCATCTACAAGAATCTCAACATCTCCTTCTCACACAATGAATAAATGATTGTAAATTCACATATATATCTCGTATGTCATATGTGTTCAAGTAACTCAACATCTAATATATATCTAAAAAGCTCAACATCTCATATATAGCTACAAAACACAACATCTCATAATTATCTACAAAACTAGGCATCTCATATATATCTAAAAAAACAATCTAGGTTTCACTAACAAGAATCATATAGTACCACTATGACTACACATCCTCCATCACAACACCCAATATTGTACAAATAAAGATCCAAACCAAGCAAATCAAGGGTTCCACCCAATCTTGGACAAATCCCTTAAATTGCAATGAATTTACGGAGGAAAAGAAAGGGAACGGGGGAGTTTACCTAGTAGGAGGGATTGGAGATCGAATCCACGGCTTAAATCTTCAGATCCGAGAGAGGTGTGGGGGGATCCGAAGGGGGCGCCGCCGCTGCTCTCTGTTCCAGAGAACAACTACCCGGAGATAGGGAAGAACTGCTTGGGAAGGGATGGCCCGATGCGGCTTAAGTCACAGTGCAGCGCCCAAGCGATAGGAGCTGCACATTACAATGTGTGGCGCCCAGTGGTTAGGCGTTGCACTGCTGTCTGTGGGGCCGCACCTGGCCTCGGGCTGCCACGCTGGCCGGGGGTGCGACGCCTAAAGGAAAGGCGTTGCACGGTAGGGTGCGGCGCCTTGCTGTTGGGCGCCACTCGAAAGGGTCAGCAGCGTGAATTTTTTTCCGAAAGCAGTTCAAATTTTGAATTGTTTTCGTCCACAGGTCAAATATGTGTTTTCTACCCACCAGCTGCGCGACATGCAAATCATCGTATAGGTACACCCTGTCAATTCTCTAGCCGTTCAGCTCCAAGGTTAGCACTATCGAGTGTCTACTAATCCCTCTTGAATTCTCACTTTATTTGTGTTGAAATTGCACATTCAATTTTAATTTTTTTGATGGTGTGATCTGCAATGCTAATTCAATTTTAATTTCCTATGATTGTCTGATCAATGATGTGGTAATGAGGAAAAATCACAGCCACACACTATAAAAATTAAATCAATTTAAAGTATGTTATTTCGACATTTCGGCCAATTGAAATTGTTAATATGGCTAACGTGGAAGTTACCAATCCAAGTGTAGTAGGAGATGATTTGTTCCAAAATTACATGATAATATTCATAGATACAGAATTACATAGCAACTAGGTTATCTTTCGATGACATTATTTATATTTTGATCTTATTGGCAATTGTAGAGGCAAATTTAAAATAATATAAATTTAGCTATGTTTTAATAGTGTTGGAACAAAACATTACTATACAGGGGATTTTTTTTCTTGCATTGCATGATTTTTTTTACCAATTGGCTTGGCCTTCTCTATACCTAAATCCTGGGTACGCCCCTGGTTTGAGACGTTGGCGGAGCTAGTGAAAGGGTGGCGCAGACAAGGCAGATGACAGGAGAGGAAGAGGACTTGTTGGGCTAGATAGAGGACAATTTGAAGATATTTGAGATGGGTCCAGCTTGTCGAATCCGACGTGACGGATGTGTCCGAGCATTTCTATATCTGCCCCCATACGGACTAGATTTGTGGGGTGCTGAATAGCCCGGTCATTTGTGCTAGCTTTGTGGAGTCTGATTGAATGATCATTTTCGGTCCGGACTGCTCGTCCCGACATTTAAAAAGAATTTGAGAGGTCCGCGTTGAAGATGCCCTGAGGAGTGCAAAAGAAGTTGGTAGTAACAAGAAAGCATGCCGTTAGGCTAACTCCACCGCGCGACCCTATCCTGTCCGGCCCCGTCCGTTTAGGGTAAAAGGAACAAAAAAGGCGGTCCAACGCGCGGGAGCAAACGGACTTTTGTCCGCTTTGTGTCCGCTTTCGACCCATTTCCGGCCCAAACTTGCGCCGTTTTTGGGGTGAAACGGACACCACGCGGACACGCGGGTCGTCTGCGCGTGTCCTCCCCTGGCCCGCCCGTCGGTGGCACAAGACGGGCCTTTTTCTATCCGCCCCCCTCCCTCCCTCCGGCCGCACCCCCTCTACTCTTCCCCACTCTTCCCGTCGCTGCCGCCGCCGCTGCCATTGCAGCCGTGCAGTTCGGACGCGAGCTCGCCCAACCCTTTCCCCTCGGCGCCGGGCTCGGACGCGACCACAGCCACCTGGTTTGCGCACACGCCGGCCGGTTTTGGGGCGGATCCGGTCGGTCTTGAGCTCGGCCGGCTGTGGGAGGCCGGGCCACGGCATGGACTGGCCGGGCACCTCGCCGGAAGGCCCTGGCAGGGCCGCAAGGCCACATGCAGGCAGTGGCTCCTCCTCTAGCCACTCGGATCTGCACCGTCGGTGGTCCGCCGGCAGATACACGAATGGCGGTCGGCCAGGCTCGGTGCTTGCCCAAAAGCTCGCCGGCGCACCGTCGCCACTCATTAAGTGCGACCACTGCCCAAGGATGGTCGTGCGCCGCGTGTCTACAACGCCGGAACATCCCGGATGGATGTTCATCAAGTGCTTAAACGATGGGGTATGCACTTTTTTAGCTTCGGTTTGTGCTCTAGATTTAACTAGTTGTGCTAACTTCAAATTTTGTTGTGTAGAACGGATGCAAGTTTTGGTGTTGGGAAGAAGAGTACATCGATATATTGATAGAACGAAATTTAGTATATGTTCGTGCATTTTTAGCTAGTATAGAGGCTGTAAATGAGACAAGTGCACTTGTTGCTAGATTAGAGGCTAGACACGAGACTAGGTGTGAGGAGGAAGCAACATCGACTTCTGGCTTGAAGAAGAAAGGAGGATGCCAGATCGAGCCTCCTCCTCCACAGATCAACAACGAGTGCATCGAGAAGGCTCTAACCCAACTTAAGGGAGCAGTTATGAAAGTTGGGTATCTTCTAAAATGTATTTTGTGATTCTTGTTTTCTTTGGTTTTGCTTTGCTAGTCAAAATGTGATGATGTATTTTTCATGTATAAAAAATGAATGATGAAATAAAGTTAAGGACTTGCAAAGAAATAATACGCGGACAGGATGCGGCCGGGATGCGTCCGCGCGCTGGGCGCACGGCCACCGCATCCCAGGACAGGCCCGAACACGACCCTAAATCCCTACCTAAAAAGATAAAAATCAGACAAAACGGACGTCCGTTTGAGGTCGTGCGGTGGAGTTGGCCTTACACTGGCTGGCTGAACGGGGGTGGCCTGGCTTGGTCGAGCGAGGAGGAAGCCGGCATAGCATGCGGTGATGTGCATGCAGGAATGATGGGGGTCGGCCATGCCATGCCCAACGGCTTCTTCCAGCGCAAGATTCTGTCTGGAGTAGGAGGAAGTATGGAAACACACGCAAGAAGTGGACAAGGTGACGATGATGATGAGATGTTGGCGGAGTGGCGAACCGCACGGAAACCCAGGATCCGGCCTGAGCCTGAGGTGAGGTCAAGAAAGGCGTCGTCGTCAAACGAAAAAACTAAAAGTGCACCGCACCGCATATGCATGCAGCAGCAGCTGCAGCGATGGATCCAACAAAAGCTCGCCCACATATATATTCCTGTCTCCCTGTCCCTGTCCGTCCCTAAAAGCGCTCCGTCTCACACAAAATACTCTCTCCTCCTCCTCCTCCTCCTATAAAACTGTTGGAACTTGTACATAAGTTGGAAATTACAAGGATGGAACCGGAATGTTGCGCGTCGCAGCCACTACAAAAAGCTAGACGCCCTCTGTGTGTCAAGGATGACGGAAGACATGTCACGTGATCGACGGGTTGAATCGTCAAACCAGTGTCAGAGAATCTTTGGGTAGCAGCCGTTGGTCAAAGTACGTACAACCCCATGGGTTTTTCTTATGTATATTTCTGCGTTCTTTGAATAAAAATCCTACGACAATGTACCCGGCTACACCTACAAGTCGTGTGATGCTCGTTAGATCGGCTGGCCCTGGCCGGCATGGATTATTTACGCATGCATAACCGTGCAAGGGAAGGATGTCGATCGGGCATGTCACGTAGGCCACTGTGTACGTGGTACGTCCCGTCCAATTGTCGGTCAGCTTTGGTTGCATCGAGGCAGCAGGCAGGCTTTGGAGTTGCTCCGAAAATAATATCTCTTGTCCTGGAAGAACAAGGCAGCATTCCGATGGATGGATGTTGTATCTTGGTCACTCACCTGTCGACAGGTTGCGGTGAATCCCGGCCAAGCCACGGAAGGGTTCAGTTGCCGGCTGCCGTGACATGCACAGGCCGCCCGTCGCAGCGCACTACGCATGCACCGCCCTGGACCGGACCAAAGTACGTACATGCAGAGGATGATGCATGGTTCATTCATCCACCGTTAGATCGCACCGTGCATGCAGATGCAGCAGGTGCCGTTGAACGTTGATTGAACAAACATCCGGTACAGCCATGCATTGCATGCATCCCTGTGGCTGTGTGTACTGTATAACATAACTCGGCTCAAGAGAAGGTACTACGCGGTGGTGGATGGGCGTAATTCAAGGCCTTGCAGGCGCAGGCGTGGCTTTAATTCACACTGGACTGGTGGGTCGATGGATGGATGGGAGCAGGCCGCGTTTATGGTCCAGCTCCGTGCCCACTGTGCTGTGCACTCTAGTCATGGAGTTCACACCAAGTGAAGTGAAGATGCATGCAGGCGAGGCCCGGCGAGCTGATATGATAGGGGACAGCCACTCCTGCATGTCTTCCTCATCAGTAATGCAAGTGCAGGGTGCGGGAAAAGGGAAACTCATTGCCAAAACTGCACCGGCAGCAACAGCAACCTCTTGATTCCACCCCCACGACCCCTCCTTCATTGCATTGTTCCCACTCGTCTTACCAATTAGTACTAGTACCATCATTCTCTTAAGAGCAAATCTGAGGAAATTGCACAAACCGTCAATATTTACAGAGATGGCCTACTTTTAGATTTGTTGCATAAAACACCACCTATTGGTGTAACCTACTCCCTCTTTTAGAGTGTTAGTTAGCCCGAGCCGACTATCATTGCGTGTTTTTACGGAATGTTTACACTTACAAGCAGAACTCTCCTATTAGGAATCATATCAACATAATCAGATGAGAGATTAGGGCTATCTGCAACGGATTGCACCAATAGATGATGTCTTGTGCAAGAAATAGTCGGTGTTCTCTGCAAATTCATCTTCAATAGTTGGTGGTTTAATTTGTGCAATTTCCTCCTCTATAAGAGAAACTTACCAGCACTCCAGCAGCAACTTTGACAAAAGTGACATTTTGAGATTTCGTGACACACTCACCATATTTACGCATCCATAATCCCCACAAAAAATACACTAAGGACATGTTTGGTAGCACGCTTAGAGGCCAACCAGGCCCGCGCGGGACGAAACTACATTGTTTGGCTGCCCGCATGCACTATTTGGCCCGTATCGCACGAAGATTAAAGCACCTCTCAACCAGGCCCGCTAGGAACGGCCGAATCGGCGATTTTCTGCCAAGCAAGGCTCGGCCGAAGCTGGGGAGGGGAACGCGGTGCTAAGCTCATGCGACCACGGAGATGGTGCGAGCTCGCGCGCGTGTTCGAAAAATCGGCGGGAGGATTTCGGATCACCTCCCGCCGATTCGGTCGCCCTATATAGCCCCCTTCGCCTCACCGCCGAAACTCCAACCACCCTTCTCCCCCTTTTCGAACTCTTCCGCCGACGCACATCAGCACCGACGAGCAGGTAAGCGACGCTCCTTCCGCGTCCGACGGTCCATGGCAACGACGACTCGTGACCTCTTCTTCTCTATCCTTTTGGAGTCTCTCTCGAGCTGCAGCGATGGCCTCTGTAAGTTCAATCACCCCCTCTCTATACTCGATGTAGGTAGATCTGAGACCATGTAGTAGGGTTTGATGTTTGAGCTTGTGGTAGGGTTTGATCCGTGAGCATCTTGTAGCTTGCTAAGGTTGTATTTGGGTGCCGATATGTGAGATTGTGATCTTGTAGCATGCTAGGGTAGTGTTGAACACACTGGATCGGTAGCTAGTTCTGATGTATGCTGCTCATATCGTCCTACGTTGAGCTAGATTATCCGGTAATATGTGATATATATGCTCATTGTCAATGTGTGCTGCGATTGTAGGACATGACCATGCAAACGCAAGATCTTAGCCAGGCCATTGTCCTATCCGGGAGCCAGTTTCCTTCGTTCTATGTTGAGGACTCCCAAGCACGCCCCCCGATGAATAGATGCCTCCTGATTCAGATGTGTTCGAGGTTTTAGGCACAGGTCCTCCTTTTGTGCCTACAACCTTTGTGCTCGTAGAGCCAAGTGCTACTGCTACTGCCGCTGACAAATGGCAGCAGCAAAGGCAAAGAATGATGGTAGGGGGAACAACATGAAGTGGCAGCCATTCATGTTCACGTTCGTGCTTAAATAGATGTGTGAGCTCATATCTAGTGGGCTTAGGACTTACAAGTGATTCAAGGAGGTGCACTTGAACACCGTTGTGAAGCAGGTGTTCGAGTTTTGTGGCCAGGAGGTGACCTCCACCCATGTCTACAACCACCTGAGGAAGAGGAGAGCTCAATGGATCACTATCCAAGCTCAAAGACCTTAGAGCATCTCCAGCCATTGGCCCCCCAGGCGGTGATTTTACGCGCCCCCTGGGGGCGAGCCGGCGCTTAAATCGGCGTGGGGGCGAGGTTCCCAGCCGCTCGCCCCAGGGTCTCCCCGGACGCGTTTTTTTATTTTTAAAAAAGCTGAATTCGGCGAAGTTCGGCTAAATTTTGGCAAACTTGATATTCATATTAAACATGTTCGGCGTTTTACATAAATTATTTTAAAAAATAATCTATGGGGCGAAGAACTCGGTCAGCGCGGCGAAGTCGCCGATGTCGCCGCCGTCCTCGTCGTCGGTGGCGGCCTTCTCCTTCTTAATGGCGTGGCCGCCCCTGCTGGACCCCTGCCCGGCGTCTCCATGTCGAACAGGCGGTGGCGGCGCGTCGTCGTCGTCGTCGCTGTCGTCGAGGACGATAATGCCTCCCTCGCCCCGGCCACGGCGACGAGCTTCGAACCGCGCGAGGGCGGCGCACTGGCGCTCCCTCTCCGTCTGCACCCAGTCGTCGCATGCCCATTTGAGGGCCGCTTCATCGTCGAGCGCCTCCTCCTTGACGCCGCTAGCGAGCCCCGGCTCCGTCTTCACAGCGGGGAGCCCTGGCTCTGTCTTCGGCTTGACGAGTCGGGGAGGAGCCGAGGACGAGGCGCGGCCGCCGCCTTCGTTGACGACGATGCCGGCCGAGTGGGGTCTCCGCTACGGGCTCGGCCTTGACGCCGAACACCGCGAAGAGCCGGAGGAGTGGGAGGAGGAACGGGACGAGGACGACGAACCGGAGGCAAACCTCCTTGGCATCCATTGCCCGGCGCCGTGGCGAGGCATCGGAGCGGCGGCCTGTCCCCGAGGGTATGCGAGCGGCGGGTTGTTGCCGCCCTCGAGGTGCGCGAGAACCTCGCCGAGCGTCCGGCCGGGGACGGACCACCACAAGCGTCGCCCCTCGCTGTTCCACCAGCCGCCTGCCACCACTGGTGCCCCGTTGGTGGAGGCGAGGCGTTGCTCCTGACGCCGCTGGAAGTACACCGGCCACACCTCATGGTTGTCGGCGGCGTACTATGGGAGGCGCGCTGCTCCTCGGTCAGCGACGACCGAACGCGATGGACCTCGCCGGCAAAGAGATCGGGGCGCGTGACGACGTCCGGCAGGGGGGATGGGGACGCCTCCAGCGCTGAGCCTCCATCCTGTCGGCCCAGTGCGCATGTCTGGAGGCGCCAGAATGTTGGCCTCGAAAAGCATGTGCGCCTCCCACGTTTGCAGAGAGCGGCGGCCGAAGCCGTTGGCCGCCACTCCGTCGCCGGGGAACCGCTCGCACATTGTCGTTTGTGGCCAACGGCGGGGGGGGGGGGGCGGTTCGTTGGCGGCGAAGAGAGACACAGAGGTTCATCGGCGGAGAGAGAGAGAGAAAGAGCACGGCGTTTGTGGCCAACGGCGGGGGGGGGCGCTTTTTATAGCCGCCGGGGAGGCGTGTGTACGCGGGGCGGGGGGCGGCGCCGCGCCGCCCGTGAAGAGCCGCCCCATGAGGAATCAATGGAAGGATGACCGGCGGCAGCCTTGGGATTGATTCCCCGCGAGAAACCGAGGCGTTCACAGGACGGCGAGGCGAGTGTCGTTGACTCGGCGGGCCCGTGGCTCTTTCGCGCCAAAACCATTTCGCCCGGCGCCCTCGAGCGCCCCCAGCGTGCCGGGTTCGTCCTGGGTCCGCCGGCGCCGAATTCGGCCCGAGCCGGCGAAAATTGGGCTTCTGGGGGCGCGACTGGGCTGATTTTTGTGCGCCGGCACGAAAAATCGCCTGGGAAGGGCGTGTTGCGGGCTCGGCTGGAGATGGTCTTAGCAACGCCTCATGGGATCAAAACACTTACTCGATCATTCTGGAGGCAGAACACTACACTGGCCACATTGCGGTTAGCTCACTCCCCCTTGTTTTTCAGACTGTCAACCATTGCCTTCTCGCAACTAACAACGTTGTGTTTATTTCTAAGGACCACCCCAAAGACGCTGAGTTCCTCAACACACCCATTCAGAACTACAACCAGATGTAAAAAAATCTTCTCCTTTGGGCTGGCAACCAGCAAGCATGCCATGGGCTCCTGTGAGCCTCTCGATTCGCCCATTCTTGATTTCCTAGAGACCTGGACGCAAAGTCCGTCCTTGATGGCCCTGACAATCCCTTTTGAGCACGTCCCTATGCTTGATAGGAAGAGGAAGAGGGGCGGCTTGATGGTGGAGGATATCAGTGTCTTCACCAGCATGACTGAGGCCGTGAAGGAGGTGGCAACTGCCATTAGGGAGAGAAAGTCCCTCGACGTCCACCATGAGATGTAAACCACCGTCATGGAACAAGGTGGCTTTAGCCAGGAGGCTCCATCAGCTACTTTGAGCCGCCCGCTTGACAACAAGAACCAGGGTGTTGGGTTTGTTGCCATGGTAGACGCTCACATGGTGCTCTGGCTCCGGAGCTGGCTGGGTAAGCACTAGTAGATGTAGTGTTGCCTCTGATTACTGTGTGCATGACCCTCGAAGGTGATGGAGATGGCAAGGACGATGACGATGAGGACGCACATTTTGTGTAGCTAGGGCTTGAAAACTATTTTTTGGTCTGTATATTTTACTAAGGTGGTATATACTAACCCCTCACGGTGATAGTTAAATTGTAGTGGTAGGACTACACCCTCTTTTGGATGTGGTGGTAGGATGGCACCATTAGTGCTAGGTTGAACTTGCTATGTCGTATGATCATGCATGCTTACTACTGCTCTTATGCTCCAATGCTTTCTGTTTGTGAGCTCAATTGCTTGCTGCTTGTGTGCTCCATTGCTTGTTGCATCAGCTATTTCTCTTGTGCACTGATAGGAAAAGTGGTATAAGGTGTTCATCGGGAGGGCTCCAGGGGTTTACAATTCATGGGAATCTTGCAATGAACAAGTTTCAGGGTACAAGCACAGTAGCCACAGAGGGTTTAAGACTAGGCAGGCGGCACAAGATGCTTACTCCAAGTTTGTGCGAAAGCAGGCATGCAAGGTTGAAGTTGGCAAGGCGGCGCCACACTTTGGGGTGAAGAACTTCATCATCCTCCTACAGTTCGTCGCCATTGCAGTGATGTGGCGTTAGTGTGGTCTTTGTGATTGTGTGTGAGGTGCAACGGGTAATCTCACCACATAGGGTACAAGGTTAGCGCACCTTGATGCATGTGTGCAACCAAACAACGTCTACATGTGTGAGTTCAGACGATGCAGGACGCCAAACACCGTGCATAAAGCTATCCTCTAATGCAGGCAGAGGGTATGTAGTCAACCAAACTAGGTGCAGATGTTGGTTTTTTGTCTGTTTTCTCTCAGCCAGGCTCAGCCTGGGAAGTTTATGCAATGCAGGAAAAAAATTGAGATGACAACTAAAAACGTTCTAGTAGGATGGCTATGTTGCTGCCTTTTGCGGTCAAGTGCAAAGTGCTAACTCGATAGGAGCCACTGAGAGTTGTTTCTCCCGTGCAAAATCATAGCCGGACCACACAAGTGCGTGAGGGGATGGAAATAGACGAGTTCAGTAATTGCTCCTTCAATAGTCCGTGAGAATGCCGCTAATCTAGTGGCCGATAGCTTAGCTAAATTTGCCTCCAGGAATATATCATCTTATATAAGCGATCTCATTGTTGTGTTCCTGATCTTTGGGATTGAGGGTGTCCTGGATTAAGGGGTCTTCGGGCGTCCGGCCTATGTGACATGGGCCGGACTATTGGGCCATGAAGATACAAGATAGAAGACTTCCCCCATGTCCGGATAGGACTCTCCTTTGCGTGGAAGGCAAGCTAGGTGGCCGGATGTACTATTTCCTTTCTATGTAACCGACTTTGTACAACCCTAGGCCCCTCCGGTGTCTATATAAACCGGAGGGTTTAGTCTGTAGAGGCAATCATAATTATACAGGCTAGACTTCTAGGGTTTTAGCCATTACGATCTCGTGGTAGATCAACTCTTGTAACCCCCATACTCATCAATATCAATCAAGTAGGACGTAAGGTATTGCCTCCATCAAGAGGGCCCGAACCTGGGTAAAACTTTGTGTCCCTTGTCTCCTGTTACCATCAACCTTAGACACACAGTTCGGGACCCCCTACCCGAGATCCGCCGGTTTTGACACCGACATTGGTGCTTTCATTGAGAGTTCCACTGTGTCGTCGCCAGAAGGTTCGATGGCTTCACCCATCATCTGCAACGATGCTGCCCTAGGGGAGGTTTTTCTCCCCGGCAAGATATTCGTATTCGGCGGCTTCGCACTGCGGGCCAACTCGCTTGGCCATCTGGAGCAGATCGACAGCTACGCCCCAGGTCACCAGATTAGTTTTGGAATCCTGGATTATGTCGCTAACATCCGAGGAGACTTGATCTTCCAAGGATTCACAACCCCAACCTCTGCTCTGGCCTTAGATTCGGAGCGCCTCGCAAGTACCAAAAACGGGATTTCTAAACCCGTCGGACTATCTATGGCCCCTAGGCCCAGTATGGGAGAGCCGAAGGAAGTAGGGTCACCGGCAACCATCACCAAGCCATACTCTTCCCCGGATGCTGGCTCCAAACTCTCGGAGTCAGCATTGTGTGAGCTCGGCCTAGGAAGTCCCTTCCCGCCATACTCCACGGATTCTTTTCTCCCTCAACAAACCTCGCCTTTAAGCGAGGCTCTGGACTTGATGCGATCCCTCGTGATTACGGAGGAGCGACGTCCAAACTATGCCCAGCCTGGACTAGGGGCTGAGAGCGGGGAATTTTACGTTCCACCCACCACCCACTTCATCGCCACAGTAGAGGACTTAATTGACATGCTCGATTACGGCTCCGAAGACATCGACGGTATGGACGACGATGCCGGAGAGGAGCAAGCCGAAAACCCGCCGTTCATCGGACGCTGTACGACCACCTCTTTGTATGACGTGTACATGGTGGATACACCCAAGGAGGGTGACAGCGACAATGAGAAAAATTCAGTAGGAGATAAACCTCCCGAGATACAACAAAAATGCCGACAGCGCCGCTCTAAATCACGCCGCAACAAAGACAACAATACCGGCACAAGAGACAACAACACTCCAGATGATGCCGAAGACCAAGAAAACCCCGTCGAGCAAAACTCCGAACAAGACGATCGGGAGGATGGGCAAGTTAGCCCTGATGAACAGGCTGCAAACAAAGACTCGGAGGACAGTAACTACCTTCCACCCTCCGAGGATGAGGTGAGCCTCGGCGACGAAGACTTTATCATGCCTGAGGAACCTCTCGAGCAGGAGCACTTTAAGCAACGGCTAATAGCCACTACGAGAAGCCTGAAAAAGAAGCAGCAGTAGCTTCAAGCTGATCAAGATCTGCTCAATGATAGATGGACTGATGTCCTGGCAGCAGAGGAATACGGCCTCGAGCACCCAACCAAAAGTTACCCGAAGCATAAATTGCTACCTCAATTCGATGACGAGGCACTTGAGCCCGTACCATCAGTGCGTAATGCGGCTGATCGACCACCATGTGGCCTGGACAAAACGGCAACTCAAGCCGAACACCAGCCCATCCTACCCTGCCATAAAGGTAGAGATAAAACAACTCGGGGATACACGTATGACCTGCGGCAGGACCTGAAGAATAAAGCAGGTCCGGCCAGATCGATCTACGGATCGCGGGGGCGCGCCCTGATGCGCGACGACGGCTATCAAGCCGAACATGGCAAGCACAATCACGTCCAGGCCGAAATCCATAGACGGACTTCATCCAAACTACGTCACGATCTGGCCCGATATAGAGGCGCCGCACACCCCCTCTGCTTCACTGATGAAGTAGTGGAACATGAATTCCCAGAAGGGTTCAAATCCGTGAATATCGAATCATATGATGGAACCACAGATCCCGTGGTATGGATTGAAGACTTTATTCTCCATATTCATATGGCCCGCGGCGACGATCTTCATGCCATCAAATACCTCCCGTTAAAACTCAAGGGGCCAGCTCGGCACTGGCTGAACAGTCTGCCCGAAAATTCCATTGGCAGCTGGGAAGACTTGGAAGACGCCTTCTGCGATAACTTCCAAGGTACATATGTCCGGCCTCCAGATATCGATGACCTAAGTCACATTATCCAGCAGCCCGGGGAGTCAGCCAGGAAGCTCTGGGCTAGGTTCTTTATTAAAAAGAACCAAATTGTCGATTGTGCGGACGCCGAAGCCCTTGCAGCCTTTAAACATAGTGTCCGAGACGAATGGCTCTCCCGCCACCTCGGACAAGAAAAACCAAAATCCATGGCAGCCCTTACCGCTCTGATGACCCGCTTTTGCGCGGGAGAGGATAGGTGGCTCGCTCGTAGAAGCAACAACACCAGGGATCCGGGCACTTCCGAAGTTCGAGATGGCAATGGCAAGCCACGACGCAATAAACACAAGCATAAAAATAATAATGAAGGAACGCACGACACGGCGGTCAAAGCTGGTTTCAGCGGCTCCAAAACCGGTCAACAGAAAAAGCCATTCAAGGCAAACAGAAACAGACCATCCAATCTAGACAAGATACTGGATCGACCCTGCCAAATTCATGGCACCCCCGATAAACCAACCAATCATACTAACAGAAGTTGTTGGATCTTCAAACAAGCCGGCAGGCTTAATGCCGAACATAAGGGGAAGGGGCCGCCCAGTGATAGCGACAACGAAGAGACTCGCCAACCAAACACCGGGGGTTAGAAGCAATTTCCCCCCCGAAGTAAAAAATTAAACATGGTACACGTGACGCACATTCCTACGGGGAAGCGCAAAGGCGCTGTACTCGGGCGTACCGCTTTTGCTCGTTTTAACGCAGTCCCACACTATGCTTATCTAAAGCTTAAGATGCTTGGTCCACGTGGCGTCATCATGATAAACGGAAACACGGAACGCCCCCTCCGTACAGAGGAGCATACTACGGCTACTGCAGTTGAAGTACAAAGCGGCCCCATCAAGCCGCGCATCTCATCGGCCATCAAGCCGCCGGTATCTATTCAACATGACCAATCAATCTCAGAGTTGGATTAGCAGTCCGGCCTCCGTCGTTCGCCTCACATAGTTGCGAAGTTTGCACCGTGCATACATAATTATGCACTTAAAATACCCTGGTCATCAGCGGAGGCACAATTCGGACAGGCCTACAATGCGGTCCGCACTCCCATAGCCTTTTCCCCTTTTTTCTAACTATCATCTATCTTTTATCACAGGTGACTCAAAGCCTGGTCATCTTACGGACTCTTTTCGAGTTCACCTTCATGCAGGTAACCAAAGGCTATTCCTGTCAAGGAGTTCCTTCGCCGAGGCAAGGCAACGCAGATGTGCGACAGGAGGTCCAAATATATTTTTGTAGACTGCACTCTTTATTTCAAACCTGTACAGTGCCTTTTTTCCTCAGCCTTCGACCCCTTGCATGTTAAATAGTTTGGGTAGTGGTGTTATAATCTGAGATATTGCGTTTGACGTATCAATCAGATTCCAGTGAACATAGTCTGTATTCAGTATTTGCTTTTTCTAAAAACTGAATTTTGCTTCTTCGGCTATTTCACGCACACACCTCGGCACAAATTGCTAGGGGCTCGATATGGCAACATATGAGTTGCCGACAAGTCCGAACAGCTTTATAAGCATACTTCGGCGTCACGAGTTTTGGCCTTATATGCATCAGCTCTGAATCATGTCTTTGGTCAATAGTTGGGTTGCTCGGCTCCTGTGCTTACTACCTTACGTTCCACCCTATCGGCTAAGGTAGTAAAGGGAGAACTATTGCGATTGTGTTTCTGGTTCATCTGGTCAAGCACCTGAGTAGAGAAAGTCGAAAACTGACTGTCATGATGCGGCAAGAGCTGGTCAACCACTCGATGACCTATCAGAATCTTTTGCGATTCCTTCCAAATTACATGAAGGACCATTCTTCTGGTCACCTATGTAACGCACCGTATTCAGATAAATGCGTACATACCAGGGGTTATTTCGTAGACCCACCGTCAAACTCCTATGGCTAAGTGAAAGTGTTAAAGCCCTATAGTCCGATTGCCTAGTTCGCTGCATTGGCACCTGCTTCATGGACCAAGACGTTCGGTCAAGAGTGATCAAGTGCTTTTACGAACACCCCCGTATTATATGCGAGGGGGCTGAAGCCGACGACTGGAAAACTTTTAGATTATACAAAAAACGGCCGCATAGGAGGAACCAAAACCTTCAGGCAAAAATCATAGCCCATAATATATCATAATATTGTTTTTACAATTTTGGTACAAATCACTCGAATATCATATCCTTCGAGCACTGACCCTCTATCAAGCGGGCGCCCTCAAGGACATCCTCAAAATAATGCTCCGGCGTGTGATGGTCCTTGCCCCCGGGTGGACTCTTTGCTGCAATATCGGTGGCCTGCATCTTCGCCCAGTACGTCTTGACGCGGGCAAGGGCCATCCATGCACCTTCAATGCACGTTGACCGCTTAACGGCACCGATATGCGGCACCGCATCAACAAGTCGCTGCACCAAGCCAAAATAATTATGCGGAATTGGCTCCGTCGGCCACAGCCGGACCACGACGTCCTTCATGGCAGATTCGAATATTCTATGGAGCTCGGCCCATTGGGCCATCTGTTCATTCAGCAACAGTGGACGCTTTTGGCATGCTGAATTGCGACCAGAAAAGCTTCTCCGTTGTGTGTCCTTCTTGCGCCTAGTAAAACTGCACCGCATCGGAGACACTCTTCGGCAAGTCCAAGAATGCGTCTGGAGAACTCCACATTTGGTTAAGCAGGGCATACTTTGGATCACCGAATTTAGTCTGTAATAAGGAGGGCTTACCGGCCGCTATTTCCCCAACTTGCCGGATCTCCTCCCGAGCCGCTCTAGACTAGGACCGTGCTTCTCTCGCCTCTTGTAAGGCCTTGTCGAGATCGGTCATTTTGACTTTGCTATCCTTTTCGAGGAATTCACATCGGACAGTGACATCCTTTAGCTCGCGTGCCATGGTAGATATTCTCTCCTCGCATTGGCACCGAGCAGCCTGTTCGGCTTTTAACTAAGTGGTTGCCTTCTTGGCAACCGCATCACTTATCCTGACTTGCTCCTTGGCCCGGATGAGCTCAGCCCGTAGGGTCTCAACCGCGGCAGCACCATCTACAATTATGCATATTTCAGTATATAATTCTCAGCTTCATGCTCATATTATTATACATACATATACTGACTGCCCCAAAAGATACCTTGCGCCTCATCAAGCCGCCTGTTAATAAGCTGATGTCGCCATCCGCCACATCAAGTTTCTTCTTCAGATCTGCAACCCCTGTAGCACGGGCAGTCGCCAAGGATGAAACAGCCTGTGTTCCACTTAGTTAGATTATTTTTTGGGCATATCGTTTTTATCCTCTGATTGCCTCCTTTCGAACGCCAACCAGAGTCTCAGGGGTTACTATCTATACACGGGTGCATTTTTTGCATGTAAAGTGCAATTAAAGATATTATATTGCATACCTCGAAGCCTCTTAGCAGGCTCGTGAAGGCCTCATTTAATCCGATTCTCGCGGACAGAATCCTCTCAGCTACCGTACCCATCAAGGTACGATGTTCCTCTGAGATGGACGCATGTTGCAACATGTCCATCAAGGTATCCGGCGCCTCCTAATTCCTGGAAGCGGCGATGGGAGTACGGACTCCCTTCGAAGGGATGTGTTTGCTCGACTGTAGAATCGTCTCCGGCTATAAACCGGATAGTTCGGGGCCTTTATTATTGGTCCCCGAAGGGGCTGCATGCCACGAACCCTGGGCCGCTGAAGTATCACCTTCGGGTGTGGTCTTCATTGTCCCTCGCACCACTTGTTGATGTAAGTGCATCTAGTGCCCCTTAGTGATTTTGGTGTATTGAAGACTTATAGGTTAAGGGACTAATGCATTTGTGAATGTACACAGGTCTATAAGTCTATGAGGAGTTTGATTTTTACAGAGAAAGTCGACCCCTAAAATGAAGTTCTTCGACTGAAGACTTTGGATTTCTGAAGACTTTCTGAATACTTTGAAAGTGAAGAAATTGGTGTGACCTTGAAGACATGATATTCATTCGAGGAACATGAAGCGTGAAGACTTCTGTTTTCGTAGTTTCATTTTCTCTTTCTTGAGTCACAGGAAACACCGTACTGTTAAAGGGGGTCGAGGAAATACTAAGGAAAAATTTCCATGTGATGCTCAACTCAAAATCCTACACCTACCAATCCCTTCGAGTGAAGCCATTGGAAATCTCATACAGTCCAGTCATATTCTTCAGTGACAGAGACGAAGTTCTGCTGGTCTCTGAGGAATTTGTTTTGACTGAGGAGTTAGGAATTCGCCAGTGCGGATTGCCTACACAGTGAGGAACATGATAGCCCTGAGGATTTTGTTACTCAAAATTCCGACTGTTGCTGTGCTATGCGCCAGCTGTCCCAAAATATCTATCCATCTAACGGTCATATCATTGAAGGGCATTTATGTCTTATCATGTCGGGCTACTCCCTAGGCTATAAATAGCCGCCCCCTACAACCACTAGCTGGTTGGCTGCTCCGAGAGAAACTGACACTTGTCATTTGAGAGCAACCCATCCTCCGAGGACTTTGAGCGAAAATCATCAAGTGAGGAAAAACCCAAACACCTACAAACCCCAAGTGATTGAGCATCACTGAAGAGATTGATCCTGCGTGGATCCGACGCTTGTTACCTTTGAAGAATGTGCTTCTTCCAGATGGTTAGGCATCATGGTCTAGAGCATCCAAGAGGAATTGTGGATCGCCAAGTGACCAAGTTTGTGAAGGTTTGGAAGTCACCTGAAGACTTACCACGAGTGATTGGGCGAGGTCTGTGTGACCTTAGCTCAAGGAGAATACGGTGAGGACTTGGTGTCCTGAGCTGTGTGTTCAGGACTGGGTGTCCGGGACTGTGTGTCCTCGAGTTTAAATACTCAGCCGCTCCAACCAGACGTACAACTGAGACAGCAGCTGGAACTGGTCTACCAAATCATTGTCTTCACCAAGCTTACTGGTTCTATTTCCTCAACTCTTTCATTTCCTTATAACTGTGTTGTGTGCTTGTTCATATCTGTGTTTGAAGACTTTGACTGAAGATTTTATCAATTTCCTCATTTCAATTTCTTCAGTCTGTTTGTCTTCATCCTGTGTTATCCTGTGCTTACGCTTTCTGTACTCTATGCTTGTCTTCATTTCATCATGATGACTATGCTTGTGCTCTGTTATGTTTACTTTTGAGTATTTATTCCGCTGCTAGTAGTTCTTCGCTAAGGAATTTCCTCACCTGCAAATTCCTCAGTGAAGAATTCATAAAAATCGCCTATTCACCCCCCTCTAGTCGATATAACTCACTTTCAATTGGTATCAGAGCAAGGTACTCCCTTGTTCTGTGTGATTTTGGTTTAACCGCCTGGAGTTTTAGTTATGTCGACCGCAGGTATGATCAAGGTTTCTGCTGGGTGTCCTACCTTCAATGGGACGGACTACCCCTACTGGAAGAATAAGATGCGAATGCATCTTGAGGCAATTGATAACGATCTCTGGTATGTTGTGGAAAATGGTGTTCCCTCAGTCACACCTTCTCTGAATGCTGTTGATGTAAAGAGATTCAAGCAACTCGATTCTCAAGCGAAGAATATCATATGTGGCCATCTGAGCAAAGGACAGTATGGAAGAGTGAGTGCTTTGGAAACTGCTAAGCTTATCTGGGATAGATTGTCCAAAGTGAATGAAGGAGTCTCAACACAACGTGACTCTCGAGTTGATGTTCTTCGCAATCTCTTCAACCGCTTCAAAAGACTCGACAATGAAAATGTTCAACAAACCTTCGATCGCCTCACTGACATCTCAAATGAGCTTCAAGCACTTGGTGCCACTGACATCACCGACCATGAGGTGGTGAAAAAATTGCTGAGATCGCTTGATTCCTCATTTGACACTCTGGCATTGATGATACAAGAACGTGCTGATTACAAGTCACTTGATCCCGTTGATATTCTCGAGAGGCTAAATACTCATGAGTTCCAACTTGCTGAAAAAAAGAGATCTCTATGGTTCGAGCTATGGCAGATCACGTGCACTGAAGGCCAAGGCAGTATCTGAGTCCGAAGATGAAGACTCTGGTAGCAGCCTTGGTGATCCTGAAGAACTAAGCCATGAGCTAGCACTGCTCGTGAAGAAGTTCCATAAGTTCTCAAGATGTGATCGCTTTGGAAGACCCTCAAGGAGCAATGATTCCTCATCCAGTGACTACAAGAGGAGGCTCTGTCACAAATGCAAGAAACCTGGACATTACATTCAAGATTGTCCTTAGTGGGAAAAGGAATCAAAGAAGAAGAAATACAAGGATTACAGTTCTGATGATGCAAAGAAAAAGAAGAAATCCACAAAATCTTCATCGTCAAAATCCTCAAAGCCTTCATATCACAAGAAGAGCAGCTCCAAGAAAGCTAGGGCATTCATTGGCAAGGAAATGGACTCTGAGGCTGAATCTGAAGAAAATGAGGAAGAGGAGACATCTGAGGAGTCCAAATCCAGAGTGGCGAGCCTAGCTCTCGCTACTGCATTCGTCAGCAAGCCTATCTTCAACACCGAAGAAAATGACCTCACCAACAAGGCTGATGAAGGCGATGATGACTACGCTCCCACCTATTGCTTCATGGCAAAGGGTGCCAAGATACTCAAATATACCTCCTCTGAATCAAGTGAGAATGAATCTGATGAAAACCTTAAGCCCAGCTATTCTAAACTTGCTAAGATTGCTGTAAAACAACAAAGGGCTTTTGAAAAGGTTCAAAACATGCTAGACAAAAGTGATGATATGTTGGGTGAAGAAATGGATCGCACTAAAGCTTTGGCTGAAAGTCTTCAGAGACTTCATACTAAGTATGACACCCTTCAAGATCATCATAACACTCTCTTATCTGATCATGAGAAGCTTTCTTATGAATTTCTTCAAAGAAAGTAAGACCTTGAGAAGCTAAGAGTGAGTTATGAAGATCTTCAGAAGGAGCGCGATTCATTACTTGCTCAACAAATCAGCGCTTCTCAGGAAGAATTTGTTCCTCCTTGTTTGAAATGCATTGAACGTGAATCTGCTAATTCTTCACCTGAATGTTTAAATGCTGCTAATGTTTCAAATTCTTAACATGCCTGTGCTATCACTAATTCATCATATGAGGACATTGCTACTATCACTGACGATGCAGGGCTAAAGGAATTGTACATGACAGGCATGTACAAAAGCCTCAAAGGGCATCAGACTCTTTGTGATGTGCTTAAAAAGCAGATCCTCAACAGGAACCCTAGGAAAGAGGGTATTGCCTTTGAGAGGAAACTCAATGCTGATGGTACATATTGGAAGCCTGAGCAGTACCCCAAAACTACATGGGTTGCTGCAAAGGGACCTCCAGTTGACCCATCTAATTTATCTGGATTTGCATGTGAATCTCCTTGTTCTGATGATGAGTCATTTGACTCCAACTATAAACTGTTCAAAAATCAGAATGGTGAAGTATTTGCTAGATATGTTGGTACTAACTGCAGGAACGGTCCCCCTATGAAGAAATATGGGTTCCCAAAAGATGCCTTGAAAATCTTCAGGTGAATGTCATCATGATGCCACCTATGAAAAATAGGAACCCCAGATCAAATTCTTCATATGGACCAAGTTCTTCATATGGATCCAAGTCCTCATACGGACCAAACTCCTCACATGGATCATATTCCTCAAAAGGATCAAAGTCCTCATATGAACATCATCGTGCTAACCCGTCTGTTTCGTAGGGAAGATCTAAGGATTATGGATATGTGCATTATTCTTCAAATCATTATGTTCATAAGTCCTCAAAGAATTTCTCTGCTTACTCTTATGCTTACTCTAACCCCTCTTATGTGAAACGAAATGGACTGGCTTCTATGACATCCTTCTCGTATGGAGCTCGCAGAATGATGAACTCTTTGCCACCACTTCAGATGTGGGTGGTGAAGAAAAAGAACTAATCTCTTTTGCAGGGTCAGGTCTCCAGACGTACGTAATCGTCTGAAGAATTTGATGGAGACCTGAGCATGCCTGAAAGGACGCAGGCTAATCATGAAGAAATGAACTTTCATTTCTCACGTCCTCATACTGCTTTATCTGTTCTTTTGCTTGATGAAATTGATCTGATGAATTGATGTCATATTCTTCACTGATGAAGTATATGAGTTCGTAAGTTGCACTAATTCATCTGCAGGATGATCAACCCAAAGCCACTGAGTGGGTCCTCGATAGTGGATGTACAAATCACATGACAGGTGACAAGAATTTATTGATGGATGCTCCATTATCTCCGTCGCATCTGAATCATATCATCTTTGCCGACAAAGGCAAAAGTCAGGTATTGGGTCTAGGTAAGGTTGCGATCACAAAGGATCGACACATGGACAAAGTCATGCTTGTCGAGTCCCTAGGATACAA
Organism: Triticum urartu; assembly: GCF_056163025.1. Taxonomy (NCBI): domain Eukaryota; kingdom Viridiplantae; phylum Streptophyta; class Magnoliopsida; order Poales; family Poaceae; genus Triticum; species Triticum urartu. Next base: position 140,124,839 of record NC_141876.1, on the reverse strand, counting down.
CCTCATGTCTGTCTCAATGCTATGCGATCTCGATATGGTTGTTGTCTTTGGCAAGTACCGTTGTGTTGTGGTTATGGAAGCTGACAATTCCAAAGTCTTCGAAGGCTTTAGGAGAGGAAACCTGTATATTGTTGATTTCTCTGCAGGGCCTGAACCAGCCGTGTGCCTACTTTGTAACGCCCTCGATGCGGCTATAGCTCCCACGTGTCGAGGCACGACTTAGAGGCATAACCGCATTGAAAGCAGTGTCGCAAGTCAGGCAATCATTACAACATCCCATGTAATACATAATAAAAAGGGGGAGATACATAGTTGGCTTACACTCGCCACGTCACATCAGAGTACATAAATAACATCCATCAAACAGACACTCATGGCCCGACTACGGCGCCAAAATGGAAAAGAACCCAACATGCGACAAGGCCCTGAATCAAACCCCAACTAGGCACCACTACTGATCATCGGGAAAGGAAACATAATAACGCTGAGAGTCCTCGTCGAACTCCCACTTGAGCTCGTACTCGTCACCTGGAGCGGAATCACCTGGACCTGCATCTGGAGTTATAGTATCTGTGAGCCACAGGGACTCAGCAATCTCGCACCCTCGCGATCAAGACTATTTAATCTTATAGGAATGGGTAAGGCAAATATATGTGGAGCTGCAGCAAGCGACTAGTATATGTGGTGGCTAACTTATTCGCAAAAGAGAGCGAGAAGAGGAGGCAAAGCACGAGCGAGAATCTATAAGGATAACCTGCGCAAACATAACTCCAACACCGTGTCCACTTCCCGGACTCCGCCAAGAAGAGGCCATCACGGCAACACACTCAGTTGATTCATGTTAATTAATTAAGGTTTAAGTTATCTACAACCGGACATTAACAAATTCCCATCTGCCCATAACCGCGGGCACGGCTTTCGAAAGTTCAAACCCTGCAGGGGAGTCCCAACTTAGCCCATGACAAGCTCTCACGGTCAACAAAGGAATAGACCTCCACCCGAGACACACCGATCAGACTCGGTATCCCGGTACAACAAGACAATTCGACAGGTTAAAACATGACCAGCAACACCGCCCGAATGTGCCGACAAATCCCGATAGGAGCTGCACATATCTCTTTCTCAGGGCACACTCAGATGAGCACTCCATACAACTAAAACCAAACCTCGAGTTTCCCCGAGGGGGCGCTGCACAGGACTCTAGTTTGGACCAACACTCAGAGGAGCACTGGCCCGGGGGGGTTAAAATAAGATGACCCTTGAGTCTGCAGAACCCAAGGGAAGGAAAAAGGCTAGGTGGCAAATGGTAAGACCAATGTTGGGCATTGCTGGAAAAGCTTTAATCAAGGCGAACTATCAAGGGGTTCCCATTATAACCCAACCGCGTAAGGAACGCAAATCCGGGAACATAACACCGATATGACGGGAACTAGGGCGGCAAGAGTGGAACAAAACACTAGGCGAGAGGCCGACCCTTCCACCCTTTACCAAATATATAGATGCATTAAGATAACATATCAATGTAATGATATCCCAACAAGTAATTAAAAGATGTTCCAACAAGGAACGGCCTCCAAACTTCACCTGCAACTAGCAACGCTATAAGAGGGGCTGAGCAAAGCGGTAACATAGCCAATCAACGGTTTGCTAGGACAAGGTGGGTTAGAGGTTTGACATGGCAATTGGGAGGCTGACAAGCAAATGGTAGGCATCGTAGCATTGGCATAGCAAGAGCGAGCAAACTAGCATAGCAAAGATAGTAGTTATTTCGAGGGTATGATCATCTTGCCTGCACAGCTGTCAGAGTTGACTGGATCCTCACAAGCAAACTCAACGGGCTCCTCGGTAGCGAACTCGTCTCCCGGCTCTACCCAACAAGACAAACAAGCAACAAGGATACAATCAACCACGTGCAAGATCAAGCAATATGATGAAATGATGATATGCTATGCGGGATGCGATGCGGGATGCAAAATGCAAGATATAACAGGAAATGCATGAACCTGGCCTCCACTTGGAATTCCAAGGGTGCCACTGGATAAAGGGGATGAAATCGCTTGAAAATGATATAAAGATCATTGGAATCGGAGTTACGGTTTGGAAAAGGCAAGCGTTTTAAGATATGACACCGGTCTGCAATTTACAGCAAGTAGGCATCTAAACGCAACGAAATGAACATGCTACGGCCACCAAACATGACAACAAAATACATGGCAGGGATGCCCACAAGATGTTTAACAAAATACTAGCACTGAGCCACGTCCAATTCATCCATTATGAGGTTCAAACAAGCATGGCAAAAACGCAAATGCAAAACAGATTCCAGACTTCGTGAAATTAACGCTAGTCTGAAATTTCAGATGACGATGCTCTCTTCGGAGCAGCAAAACAATATGATAAATGACCTGAACATGACAAGTAATAACATGGCATGGAGCTACTAAACAAGCTTAACAAAATTCCCAAAGTGACCTGGGGCCAAAATGGATCACAAAATATATTAACGGGCACACGAACATAGCTAAAACACAATCAGTTTTCAGACTTAGGAAACTGAGACACGCCGAAATATAACTCACGAAGGCATGTAAACGAGCTCGATGCACTCACCACAATGCAAGTCATGGCAAGGCAAGCATACAGCCATTAAGAAGGCACAAAATACAAGCTAGACATGGCAAGAACAATGGCATAGCATACACGGATCAACTACAACAACGCCGGCAAAATCGCAAACGAGTTGACGATCTGCCCAGATTCACCACGAAGCAAAAGTAGAGCTCGATTGACTCAAGTTATGTTGCTCCATAATTGCAAACAAAGGTATGGATGGATAGAGCATAACATGAATAACAAAAGTCCCTTACTGATCATCCTCAAACGAGGCACGGATCATTAGGAAACAAGCTGAACATATGGCATCATGAACTAAAATATCCCAGACTTAGTGAAAACAACTAAGTCCCTGAAAATAGATTTACCGGGTGCCTCACTTTGCAAGATTGCACAAGTCACCACACACATCCTAAAAATGCATGGGTTGCACCTCTGGAAAGAAGACAAAATGCTTAAAAAAACATATGAAGGACTCACAGGAATAGCATGCACACAATAATCATGGCAAAAATGACAAAAGTCTAAGATGAACTAGCAGATCTGACAATTAACTCACGAAGCCTCCTTCTAATAGCATTTCGGGCATCAAGATGAGCTCAAATGAAAATTATGCAATGTAATGAAATGATGTACTCGTCGGAACGAACATTTTGATATATCATATGTCCAAAATGGAGCTACGGATGCAAAGTTACGGGGCCTCGAACAGAGCAACTTGGATCAAGAATTTCAGGACTTAGCGGCTGGCGTGGAGGAGGCGGCGGCGGTCGGCGGGGCCGGGAGGCGGCGCGGCCGGGCCGGCCTGGGGCGGCGGACGGCGGCAGCGGCAGGCGGCGGGGTCGGCGTGGAGCGGCCGGGCCGGGCGGCGGCGAGGCGGCCGTGGCGGCGCGGTGGTGGCCCGCGGAGGCGCCGGCCACCGGCGCTGGAGAGGGCGGTGGCGGACGAGGTAGGAGGCGGCGGGCGGAGATGGGCTCGCGGGGGCTTCCCGCGGGCCTGGCGGGCCTCGGGCACCGACGGCGAAGCGGTCCCGCGGGCGCTGACGTGGCGGCGGCGGGGTGGCGATTTTTTTCCGGCCGGGTCGGACGTGTCCGGCTCGGCGCGGAGATGCTGTTTTTTTTTAGAATTAGGGTTCGAGGAGGAAGACGAGATCCGAAAATGGAGGGGGTATATATAGGCATAAGTAGAGCTAGGAGAGTCCAAATGAGGTGCGGTTTTCGGCCACGCGATCGTGATCGAACGCTCTAGAACATGGAGCAAAGTTTGGTGGGTTTTGGGCCAAATTTGAGGGGTGTTGGGCCGCAACACACACAAGGCCTTTTCAGTCCCTCGGTTAACCGTTGGAGTATCAAACGAAGTCCAAATGATACGAAACTTTACAGGCGGTCTACCGGTAGTAAACCAAGGCCGCTTGGCAAGTCTCAGTCCAATCCGGAAATGTTTAACCCCCACACATGAAAGAAAGCTAGAAATGACCTCCGGATGAGAACGAAGCGCCGGAATGCAAAATGGACAACGGGGAAAATGCTCGAATGCATGAGATGAACACGTCTGCAAATGTAATGCACATGATGACATGAGATGAGATGCATGAAAACGAAAACAACACACGAAGACAAAGACCCGAACCCGAGAAATAATTATAACTTAATGCCGGAAACGGCAAGAGTTGGATACAAATTTGGAAAGTCGTATCTGGGGCGTTACAACACTCCACCACTACGAAAAGATCTCGTCCCGAGATCTAGGACTGAAAGAACTCCGGGTACTCAGAACGGAGGTGATCCTCGCGTTCCCAGGTAGCTTCACGGTCGGAATGGTGAGACCACTTGACTTTGAGAAATTTGATTGACTTGTTGCGAGTCTTGCGTTCAGTCTCTTCAAGAACAGCAACTGGGTGCTCACGATAGGAGAGATCTTCTTGGAGCTCAATGTCCTCGAAGTTGACGGTGCGGTCAGGAGTCTTGAAGCACTTTCGAAGCTAAGAGACATGGAACACATCATGGACATTTGCAAAGTTTGAAGGAAGCTCGAGTTGATAGGCGAGGTCGCCTCTCTTGCTGACAATCTTGAAAGGTCCCACGTATCTAGGGGCAAGCTTCCCTTTGATACCGAAGCAACGAGTACCGTTCATAGGAGAGACACGGAGGTAAACATGATCTCCGATCTCGAAAGCCAAATCACGGTGCTTACTATCATAGTAGCTCTTTTGGCGGGATTGGGCTGCTTTGAGGTTATCACGAATGACTTTGCACATTTCTTCTGCTTCTGTGATTAAGTCATTACCCAGCAGCTGACGTTCACCGGTTTCAGACCAGTTGAGAGGGGTACGGCACTTCCTGCCATACAGAATTTCAAAAGAGGCCTTGCCCGAACTTGCTTGAAAACTGTTGTTGTATGAGAATTCAACATAAGGAAGACAATCCTCCCACTTCATGCCGAAGGAGATCACACAAGCCGTGAGCATATCTTCAAGAATCTGGTTGACACGCTCGACTTGACCGCTTGTTTGAGGATGGAAAGCAGTGCTGAAGCGGATGTTGGTGCCCATGGCCTTCTGGAAAAAATCCCAAAACTTGGAGGTAAAGATGCTGCCACGGTCTGAAGATATCACTTGAGGAATACCGTGCAGAGAGACAATGCGAGAGGTATAGAGTTCCGCCAATTGAGCTGCAGTGATCGACTCTTTGATAGGCAGAAAGTGAGCCACTTTGGTGAGCTTGTCGATGACAACAAATATAGCATCATTGCCACGCTTGGACTTTGGAAACCCAGTCACGAAGTCCATTTCAATGTGGTCAAACTTCCATTCTGGAATGGCAAGAGGTTGGAGGAGACCAGCTGGCCTTTGGTGTTCTGCCTTCACTCTTCTGCAGACATCACATTCATTCACGAATTGAGCGATCTCACGCTTCATTCGAGTCCACCAATAAGCTTGCTTGAGGTCCTGATACATCTTTGTGCTCCCAGGGTGGATGGAGAGGAGAGAATTGTGAGCCTCGTTCATGATCACTTTATGAAGTTCACCTTTGGGCACAACAATACGATCCTCGAAGAAGAGAGTGTCCTTGTCATTAAGGCGGTAGCACTTGTACTTGGACTGACTCTTGGCAATCCCAATCTTCACCTTTTTCACCATAGCATCAAGAAGTTGGGCTTGGCGAATCTGGTCTTCTAAGGTAGGAGAGACTTGAAGGTTGGCGAGGAAACCTTGAGGAACAACTTGCAGATTAAGTTTGCGGAAAGCTTCACAAAGCTCGGGTTGATAAGGCTTGAGAATCAGACTGTTGCAGTAGGCCTTTCTGCTCAAAGCGTCAGCAATCACATTGGCCTTGCCTGGCGTATACTCAATACTTGGATTATACTCTTGAATCATTTCGACCCATCGAGTCTGCCTTAGGTTGAGATTAGGCTGAGTGAAGATGTACTTGAGACTCTTGTGATCGGTGAAAATGTCCACTTTTCTTCCCAATAGAAGATGTCTCCAAGTCAAAAGAGCATGCACAACTGCCGCCAACTCGAGATCATGAGTGGGGTAGTTTTTCTCATTAGGCTTCAACTGGCGAGATGTATAAGCAACAACTTTCTTCTCTTGCATCAAAACTGCGCCAAGACCTTGGAGAGAGGCATCACAAAAGACCTCGTACGGCTTGGATTCATCAGGCGGAGTCAGAACTGGAGCAGTGATCAACTTCTCTTTCAAAGTGTTGAAAGCAATATCACACTCCGGAGACCAAACATACTTGACGTGCTTCTGAAGAAGATTTGAGAGAGGCTTCGCGATCTTGGAAAAGTTTTCAACGAATCTTCGGCAATAGCTTGCGAGACCGAGAAAACTGCAGAGTTGCTTCACATTCTGAGGAGGTTCCCAATTCACAATTGCGGATACCTTCTCGGGATTCACGGAAATGTCCTTGGCAGAGATGATATGACCAAGATAAAGAACCTCATCGAGCCAAAATTCACACTTGAAGAACTTGGCATAGAACTGATGTTCCCTGAGCTTATCGAGAACCAAACGCAAGTGCTTGGCATGATCTTCCTTGTTCTTGGAGAAAACCAGAATGTCATCGAGATAGACCAAAACGAAGTCATTGGTGTAGGCGTTGAAGATGAAATTCATCATGCGAGAGAACGTCGGAGGAGCGTTGGCGAGGCCAAAAGACATGACAATGTATTCATATGAACCAAAGCTTGTTCTGAATGCTTTCTTGGGAATATCTTCTTCACGAATGCGAATCTGGTGATAACCCATACGGAGATCAAGCTTGGAGAATACTTGGGTGCCTTTGAGTTGTTCGAACAGCTCATTGATGTTGGGAAGTGGGTATTTGTTCTTAATGGTCTTCTTGTTCACTGGACGGTAATCAACACAAAGTCGGTCCGTTCCATCCTTCTTCTTCACAAAAAGAACACCACAACCCCACGGAGAAGTACTAGGCCGGATGAGACCCATTCTTTCTTGCTCATCGAGTTGCTTCTTTAGCTCCTTCAACTCTTCAGGTCCGAGCTTGTAAGGACGTTTGCACACAGGTTTTGTGCCAGGTTCAAGTTCAATAACGAATTCAACTGGCCGGTGCAGAGGCATTCCTGGGAGCTCTTCTGGAAAGACGTCTTGATATTCGCAAACGACAGGAATTTGAGAGATGGCATCCAATTCACCCTTCTCATTGAGAGAAAACAGACGGATAGTATTATCCCGAGCGGCAAAGACAATTACATCCTCAGACGAATGAGTCAATTGAATCTGCCTGGCAGCACAATCAAGCTGAGCCTTGTGCTTAGAAAGCCAATCCATCCCGAGAATAAGATCAATATCCGAGTTGCCCAGAACAATTGGGGAAGAAAGGAACTTGTAGTCACCCAATGTGATAGTAACCTCAGGGACGCAGGTGTTAGCTGTCATCTGCTTGCCCGGTGACACAATTTGCAAGGAACTTTGCAGATACTGATAATCACACTCATACTTTGATTCAAAAGGTTTGGAAATGAAGCAATGCGATGCACCCATGTCAAAAAGAACTTTTGCAGGAATATCATTAACAGGAAGGTTACCCATGATCACATCTGACGAGTCCTCTGCCTGAGCTGCATTCACCATATTGACCTTGGCGAACTTGGGGTTATGCTTGACCACAGCTGTACTTGCCGATCTCACAGGAGGAGGAGGAGGAAGACGCCTCTGGTTGAAACACTTGTTGGCATAGTGACCCTTCTGTTGGCACTTGTTGCACATGACCTCTGAAAGCGGACGGTGATACGGAGCACTCGATCTTGGAGCTTGAGACGAAGTCTTGTTCTGAAAGCCTGGGTTGGGTGGGTGGGAAGAACCACTGCCACCTTTGCTCTTCTGCTGATACGGCTGACGGAACGGAGGAGGAGGAAGCCAAAACTTCTGCTGCTTGGCCACTTGAGTAGAGGAAGAAGGAGTAACATCTCTGACTCACTTCCTGGAAGCATCACACCTCAACTGAGCAGCCTCTTGTTTTAGTGCCATGTTGTAGAACTCATCGTATCTCAAGGGCTCGAAGAGAACAAGAGCAAGCTGAATATCTTCTCTGAGACCACCCCTGAACTGATATATCATGCTCTTCTCATCAGGCACGTCCTGCTTGGCAAAGTGGGCAAGCTTCTGGAACAATTTGTTGTAGTCATAGATAGACAAAGAGCCTTGCTTCAGATTGCGGAATTCCTCACGCTTGCTTTCAACCACGCTCTGCGGAATGAGATGAGCTCGGAAATCTCGACGGAACTCATCCCAAGTGATAACACGTCCACCTCTGGAATCCTTGTACTGCTGGAACCATTCTGCAGCTTGATCTTTGAGTTGGAAGGAAGCGAACTTGACAAAGTCCTCAGGCCTGACGTTACTGCACTCGAAATGCTTACACAGATCCACAAGCCAATCGTCAGCATCGGTTGCCTCAACACAATTACTGAAAGTATTTGGCCCGTTAGCAAGGAACTGGTTGAGTGTAGCAAAGTGACTCTGGTTGCTGCCTTGATTCCCTTGACTGCCTTGATTGCGCTCTTGGAGAATTTGCATGATCAGCTGTGTGTTTGCATTGGTTGCGGCCATCACAGCTTGCCATGCCTCTGGAGGAGGTGGAGGTGGTGGCGGATCAGGATTCGGAGTCGTGCGCGTTGGAGGAGCCATCCTGAAGAGGTTGACCACCATTAGCACATTGACAGATAAATATTGAAGCTGAATCCAACGGAATGAAAATTGCAACATATAGTATTCACATCTGAACAAAATGAACGAATGCATTCCTCTTCAAATGGTCACATATCCATAAATTGATAAGCCACGTAGAATTAAGATAGGGAAATAAATCAACAAGGTACGGATCAAGAACAAATAATCGGTAAGAAATCCCAATCTCAAACCAATATCCGTGGAAGAAGAACTAGAGCTACTAGAATTCCCACCTATGAAACTCCCGAACCTTTCCGGTTATGCAATCAGGTGTTGGGGATACAGGGGAAGCATAATATCTCACCCAAACTAGCAAATCCTACATCCAGCTGTATCCATCCTTCAACACATAACCAGGAAAACTTCGGAAACCATCTACCTCAACCTTCGAAAAGCATCCGTTATACAAGTTATGGCGATACTCCCGAACTCCCGCCCCAGTACTGGGTGGCGTCGAGGTTATCTCACCAACAAGCTGCATAAAAGAGATTTTCGATGTCGGCGAACATATCTCAAGTATTCCAGAATTGCAACGATAAAATTATGATGACAACACCTCAGAGCTCAACTCCCCGGGACACTTCCACTAAACCCCTGACAGGAGGCACCAAGACAGTATTCTCATCATAAGCCATCGGAACAAATCCAAGATACTCGCGTGATCCTAAAAATTTTTTTTAGTGAAATTTGAGAAGAGAAGAGTCAAAACTCTACGTCAGGATGCCTTACCAGAGCGATGAGGAGACTGGGAAGTAAAAAGAATTCCTAAGCTCTCCGATATATAATTCCTAAAGACACAAAACATTTTTTTCTAGACACAACTCGGCTGCTAAAAACGATCAAGCAATGGGGCTCCTAAGGTCGGGGAAGGCTCTGATTACCAACTTGTAACGCCCTCGATGCGGCTATAGCTCCCACGTGTCGAGGCACGACTTAGAGGCATAACCGCATTGAAAGCAGTGTCGCAAGTCAGGCAATCATTACAACATCCCATGTAATACATAATAAAAAGGGGGAGATACATAGTTGGCTTACACTCGCCACGTCACATCAGAGTACATAAATAACATCCATCAAACAGACACTCATGGCCCGACTACGGCGCCAAAATGGAAAAGAACCCAACATGCGACAAGGCCCTGAATCAAACCCCAACTAGGCACCACTACTGATCATCGGGAAAGGAAACATAATAACGCTAAGAGTCCTCGTCGAACTCCCACTTGAGCTCGTACTCGTCACCTGGAGCGGAATCACCTGGACCTGCATCTGGAGTTATAGTATCTGTGAGCCACAGGGACTCAGCAATCTCGCACCCTCGCGATCAAGACTATTTAAGCTTATAGGAATGGGTAAGGCAAATATATGTGGAGCTGCAGCAAGCGACTAGTATATGTGGTGGCTAACTTATTCGCAAAAGAGAGCGAGAAGAGGAGGCAAAGCACGAGCGAGAATCTAGAAGGATAACCTGTGCAAACATAACTCCAACACCGTGTCCACATCCCGGACTCCGCCAAGAAGAGGCCATCACGGCAACACACTCAGTTGATTCATGTTAATTAATTAAGGTTTAAGTTATCTACAACCGGACATTAACAAATTCCCATCTGCCCATAACCGTGGGCACGGCTTTCGAAAGTTCAAACCCTGCAGGGGAGTCCCAACTTAGCCCATGACAAGCTCTCACGGTCAACGAAGGAATAGACCTCCACCCGAGACACACCGATCAGACTCGGTATCCCGGTACAACAAGACAATTCGACAGGTTAAAACATGACCAGCAACACCGCCCGAATGTGCCGACAAATCCCGATAGGAGCTGCACATATCTCTTTCTCAGGGCACACTCAGATGAGCGCTCCATACAACTAAAACCAAACCTCGAGTTTCCCCGAGGGGGCGCTGCACAGGACTCTAGTTTGGACCAACACTCAGAGGAGCACTGGCCCGGGGGGTTAAAATAAGATGACCCTTGAGTCTGCAGAACCCAAGGGAAGGAAAAAGGCTAGGTGGCAAATGGTAAGACCAATGTTGGGCATTGCTGGAAAAGCTTTAATCAAGGCGAACTATCAAGGGGTTCCCATTATAACCCAACCGCGTAAGGAACGCAAATCCGGGAACATAACACCGATATGACGGGAACTAGGGCGGCAAGAGTGGAACAAAACACTAGGCGAGAGGCCGAGCCTTCCACCCTTTACCAAATATATAGATGCATTAAGATAACATATCAATATAATGATATCCCAACAAGTAATTAAAAGATGTTCCAACAAGGAACGGCCTCCAAACTTCACCTGCAACTAGCAACGCTATAAGAGGGGCTGAGCAAAGCGGTAACATAGCCAATCAACGGTTTGCTAGGACAAGGTGGGTTAGAGGTTTGACATGGCAATTGGGAGGCTGACAAGCAAATGGTAGGCATCGTAGCATTGGCATAGCAAGAGCGAGCAAACTAGCATAGCAAAGATAGTAGTTATTTCGAGGGTATGATCATCTTGCCTACACAGCTGTCAAAGTTGACTGGATCCTCACAAGCAAACTCAACGGGCTCCTCGGTAGCGAACTCGTCTCCCGGCTCTACCCAACAAGACAAACAAGCAACAAGGATACAATCAACCACGTGCAAGATCAAGCAATATGATGAAATGATGATATGCTATGCGGGATGCGATGCGGGATGCAAAATGCAAGATATAACAGGAAATGCATGAACCTGGCCTCAACTTGGAATTCCAAGGGTGCCACTGGATAGAGGGGATGAAATCGCTTGAAAATGATATAAAGATCATTGGAATCGGAGTTACGGTTTGGAAAAGGCAAGCGTTTTAAGATATGACACCGGTCTGCAATTTACAGCAAGTAGGCATCTAAACGCAACGAAATGAACATGCTACAGCCACCAAACATGACAACAAAATACATGGCAGGGATGCCCACAAGATGTTTAACAAAATACTAGCACTGAGCCACGTCCAATTCATCCATTATGAGGTTCAAACAAGCATGGCAAAAACGCAAAATTCCCAAAGTGACCTAGGGCCAAAATGGATCACAAAATATATTAACGGGCACACGAACATAGCTAAAACACAATCAGTTTTCAGACTTAGTGAAAACTGAGACATGCTGAAATATAACTCACGAAGGCATGTAAACAAGCTCGATGCACTCACCACGGTGCAAGTCATGGCAAGGCAAGCATACAGCCATTAATAAGACACAAAATAAAAGCTAGAAATGGCAAGAACAATGGCATAGCATACACGGATCAACTACAACAACGCCGGCAAAATCGCAAACGAGTTGACGATCTGCCCAGATTCACCACGAAGCAAAAGTAGAGCTCGATTGACTCAAGGTATGGTGCTCCATAATTGCAAACAAAGATATGGATGGATAGAGCATAACATGAATAACAAAAGTCCCTTACTGATCATCCTCAAAAGAGGCACGGATCATTAGGAAACAAGCTGAACATATGGCATCATGAACTAAAATATCCCAGACTTAGTGAAAACAACTAAGTCCCTGAAAACAGATTTACCGGGTGCCTCACTTTGCAAGCTTGCACAAGTCACCACACACATCCTAAAAATGCATGGGTTGAACCTCTGGAAATAAGACAAAATGCTTAACGAAACATATGAAGGACTCACAGAAATAGCATGCACACAATAATCATGGCAAAAATGACAAAAGTCTAAATGAACTAGCTGATCTGATAATTAACTCACGAAGCCTCCTTCTAACAGCATTTCGGGCATCAAGCTGAGCTCAAATGAAAATGATGCAATGGAATGAAATAATGTACTCGTCGGGGCGAACATTTTGATATATCATATGTCCAAAACGGAGCTACGGATGCAAAGTTACGGGGCCTCGAACAGAGCAACTTGGATCAAGAATTTCAGGACTTAGAGAAAAATCCACCTCGCGAAAATTAGGGTTAGTGTAGCTGGATCTAGATCGGGCACTGTTCACCGAAGCTCGCCGGATCCGGCGCTCGCCGGCGGCTGGCGTGGAGGAGGCGGCCGGGGTGGCGCGGCCGGGAGGCGGCGGCGGTCGGCGGGGCCGGGAGGCGGCGCGGCCGGGCCGGCCTGGGGCGGCGGACGGCGGCAGCGGCAGACGGCGGGGTCGGCGTGGAGCGGCCGGGCCGGGCGGCGGCGAGGCGGCCGTGGCGGCGCGGTGGTGGCCCGCGGCGGCGCCGGCCACCGGCGCTGGAGAGGGCGGCGGCGGACGAGGTAGGAGGCGGCGGGCGGAGATGGGCTCGCGGGGGCTTCCCGCGGGCCTGGCGGGCCTCGGGCGCCGACGGCGAAGCGGTGCCGCGGGCGCTGACGTGGCGGCGGCGGGGTGGCGATTTTTGTCCAGCCGGGTCGGACGTGTCCGGCTCGGCGCGGAGATGCTGTTTTTTTTTAGAATTAGGGTTCGAGGAGGAAGACGAGATCCGAAAATGGAGGGGGTATATATAGGCATAAGTAGAGCTAGGAGAGTCCAAATGAGGTGCGGTTTTCGGCCACGCGATCGTGATCGAACGCTCTAGAACATGGAGCAAAGTTTGGTGGGTTTTGGGCCAAATTTGAGGGGTGTTGGGCCGCAACACACACAAGGCCTTTTCGGTCCCTCGGTTAACCGTTGGAGTATCAAACGAAGTCCAAATGATACGAAACTTGACAGGCGGTCTACCGGTAGTAAACCAAGGCCGCTTGGCAATTCTCGGTCCAATCCGGAAATGTTTAACCCCCACACACGAAAGAAAGCTAGAAATGACCTCCGGATGAGAACGAAGCGCCGGAATGCAAAATGGACAACGGGGAAAATGCTCGAATGCATGAGATGAACACGTATGCAAATGCAATGCACATGATGACATCAGATGAGATGCATGAAAACGAAAACAACACACGAAGACAAAGACCCGAACCCGAGAAATAATTATAACTTAACGCCGGAAACGGCAAGAGTTGGATACAAATTTGGAAAGTCGTATCTGGGGCGTTACATACTTGCAAAAGCTTCAGAAGGCTGGCTCTGGCATCGAAGACTTGGTCATGCAGGCATGAGGAATTTGCACACGCTTGCGAAGAAGAAGCATGTCATCGGCATCGAGAATGTCAAATTCCTCAAGGATCACCTATGCGGAGCCTATGAAGCTGGGAAAATGACAAAGGCTAAGCATCAAGTGAAGACTATCATGACCACCACTCATCCATTTGAATTGCTTCACATGGATCTCTTCGGTCCTAATCATTATTCTGCTGTTTCAAATGATGCATCTCAATATGGCTTTGTTATTGTTGATGATTACTCTCGATACACATGGGTACACATTATTACTTACAAACATGAAGTGCAGGAAGTCTTCAAGCGATTTTCCTCGAGGGCTTCAACCAACTTTCGTGTGAAGATCAAGCACATCAGAATTGACAATGGAACTGAGTTCAAGAATTCTGGTCTAGATTACTATCTTGATGAACTTGGTATTACTCATGAGTTATTTGCTCCTTATACTCCTCAGCAGAACGGCGTTGTGGAGCGCAAGAACAGGACTCTTGCTGAGATGGCTCGCACTATGCTTGATGAATACAAAACGCCTCGTCGGTTCTGGATTGAGACAATTGATACTGCGTGCCACACCATCAACAGAGTATATCTTCACAAATTCTTCAAGAAGACTGCCTATGAACTCCTCACTGATAAGAAACCCAATGTAAGTTATTTCAAAGTCTTCGGTGCTAAATGTTGGATTAGAGATCCTCATCACAACTCTAAATTTGCACCGAAAGCACATGAAGGTTTTATGCTTGGTTATGGAAAGGACTCGCACACCTACAGAGTCTTCAACAACGTTCTACACAAGGTTGTTGAAACTGTAGATGTGCGGTTCGATGAAACTAATGGCTCGCAAAGAGAGCACCTACCTACTGTGATAGATGAACCAGCACCTAAGGAAACTATCAAGTTCAAGGCTACTGAGGATGTCATTCCTACTGAAGAATCTATTGAAGAATTCATTCCAGAACATGAAGAACGTCGAGCTAATGCACCTGAAGAAAATATTGAAGAAAATGGTGCTGAAGAGAATGCTGATCAAATTCCTCAACGACAACCAGCTCATCCTCGCATTGCAAAAGAAGTGCAAGTTGAAAAGATCATCAATGACATAAAAACGCTAGGTCCTCTCACACGCTCAAAAGCTTCACATTTATCTAACTTTTGTGGGTACTATGCTTTTGTCTCTATCACAGAGCCCACTAAGGTAGATGAAGCATTTTTGGAGCTTGAGTGGATTCAGGCCATGCAAGAAGAATTACATCACTTCAAGCTCAACAATGTCTGGGAACTGGTGAAACGTCCAGATCCTCACAAGTACAATATCATTGGCACAAAGTGGATCTACCGCAACAAGTAAGATGAAAATGGCCTTGTGGTGAGGAATAAGGCACGACTCGTAGCTCAAGGCTGCACACAGGTTGAAGGAATTGATTTTGATGAAACTTTTGCACATGTTGCTAGACTTGAGGCTATTCGCATATTACTTGCTTATGCTAACCATCATGATATCACTTTATATCAAATGGATGTGAAAAGTGCATTCCTCAATGGTAAGCTTGAGGAAGAAGTATATGTTGCTCAACCCCTAGGTTTTGAAGATCCAAAGAATCCTGACAAAGTCTTCAGACTCAACAAGGCCCTCTATGGCCTCAAGCAGGCCCCACGGGCGTGGTATGATACCTTGAAGGAATTCTTCATGAAGAAAGGTTTCAAACCCAGTTCACTCGACCCTACTCTTTTCACTAAATCTTATGATGGTGAATTGTTTGTGTGCCAAATATATGTTGATGATATTATCTTTGGTTGTACTGACCAACGTTATAGTGATGAATTTGCCTATATGATGAGTGAAGAATATCAAATGTCTATGATGGGAGAGTTGAAATTCTTCTTAGGTCTTCAAATTCGTCAACAACGCAATGGCATATTCATATCTCAGGAGAAATACCTCAAGGATGTACTGAGGAAATTCGGCATGCAAGATTGCAAAGGTGTCAAAATTCCTATGCCCACAAATGGCCATCTGTGCACTGATGAAAATGGTATCGACTTTGATCATAAGGTATACCGCTCCATGATTGGCTCTTTATTGTACTTATGTGCATCTAGGCCAGACATAATGCTTAGTGTTTGCATGTGTGCCCGATTTCAAGCTACACCGAAGGAATCACACCATAAGGCTATGAAGCATATTCTTCGATATCTAGCTCACACACCAACACTTGGATTATGGTACCCCAAGAGCTCGGCTTTTAATCTCATTGGATATTCTGACTCTAAATATGCTGGTGATCATGTGGACCGCAAGTCAACATATGGTACATGTCATTTCCTCGGACGATCTTTGGTCTGTTGGTCCTCGAAGAAACAGAACTGCGTATCACTATTTACTGCTGAAGTTGAGTACATTGCCGCCGGTTCCTGCTGTGCTCAATTGCTATGGATGAAGCAAACTCTCAAGGACTACGGCGTCAACATGAGAATGTGCCTCTCTTCTATGACAATGAGAGTGCCATCAAGATTGCTCACAACCCAGTTCAGCACTCGAAGACTAAGCACATTCAGATTCGTCATCATTTTCTTCGTGATCATGTGTTGAAGGGCGACATTTCTATTGAGCATATGAAGACTGAAGAACAGCTAGCCGATATCTTCACAAAGCCCTTGGATGAGAAGAGATTTAGCATGTTACGGTGTGAGCTAAATATCCTAGAATCTTCGAATGTTCTTTGAAAAGGACACCCATCCTAACACTTATGCAAAATTGATGACTTAGATGTGCAACACATGAAGAAATGTTTTTCTTCAATCAATGAAGAATAACACTCTAAGTGTGAAGAAATGAACGAAGAATTGATTCTCAGAACCCTATGATAATTGTATGCGGTGTCTGAAATCATCATTCTTATACGGTGGGTCACGCCACCACCAAAAGTTGAAATTCCTCAGTTGTTCATATTCTTCAACTTTGCATTGTCTTCACTGTTTCCGTCGTTTTTCTTCATTGGCTATATATATATGAGTTTATGTCCTCTACAACATTCACTTATTGCTAATTCTTCAAGTTGGTTTTTCTGCTAAGTGAATGTGATCGGACCCTTTCCCCCTCTATGCTATACTCAACCCAATCTGTTCACAAATTCTTCATGTGCGTTCTATTTGAAACTCGTTCAAAATCTTCATTGTGTCCTTGTCAGCTGAAGAAATTGCGAACGGAACTTTAAAACCTATCTTATCTAAATTTTCGGCTTTGCCGCTCAAATCGTTCCGCATCCCACGATACACTTATCATTTCACCCACGATCGCACATGATCTGCACCTCTCAGTACGTGGGTGACACATGTCAAGAAAATGAGAAGGGTCAGGGGCACGTTTGTCTAATTTCTTCGGGCGAACAGTTTTTCACCGTGGCTATAAATACCCCTCTTCCCCTTCCTTAGTTCTTTTACTCCGCTCGACCTCTCTCTAGCTTGAGCTTCTCAAACCCTAGCGCCGCCGCTACTTCATTGTCGCCGGTGAGTAAGAGCTTCACTGCCTAGACCTCGTCGCCGCCGTACTCGCGCCGGCCGCGGAAATCTTCACTC
The DNA here is from genome assembly GCF_056163025.1 of Triticum urartu. Classification (NCBI taxonomy): domain Eukaryota; kingdom Viridiplantae; phylum Streptophyta; class Magnoliopsida; order Poales; family Poaceae; genus Triticum; species Triticum urartu. The sequence continues at coordinate 140,107,387 of NC_141876.1, read as the reverse complement.
CGCCACCGCCGTAGCCGTCTTCTTCCGCCGAGTTAGGGCGTGGAAGATCTACACAGACGAACTTCACCTCTCCACCTCACTGTTCGTCGTGTTCTTCATCCAGGGTAATTAAAAGTTACTTTTACTGCCCTCATTGATTCGTATGATTATCTACAAAATCTTCAAAGGTGTTTTTTTTTCATATCTTCACACACTAAAACACCTCTCATATCATCTGTTCTTGATTCGTTTCTCTAAGCTATGTTTTTCTTCAAGATTCCTCAAATGTGTGGATTTTTTATCTACACATCTCTGGAACCTAAGACAAAGAATGCTTAGTGAAATTCTTCAAGATTCATCTGGTCAAATTCCTCAAACTTGTTCTTTTTACAAAACCTTCTGAGAACGCATATGACCTCTCCAAATTCCTCGCAACTATACTCTGTTCACAGGTACTCATGTCAACTGTTGAATCACTAGGTTCTCATCAACTTAACTCATTTGCAGCATTCCTCAAAGAAAAGTTGCATACTTCTTCAGAGAATTCAATTGTTCAAATTCCTCAACTGAAGAAAATGGCTGACGGTAAGAAGCCACAGAAAGGAGGAAAGAGGGCTGAGGTCAACACAATGTTTGAAATCCCTGACGACATATACAAGGATTACTGCACTCCTGATGAGGCCAATTTTGGAGAAGAGGACAAAAATCAGTGCAAGGTGCGCATACAGAGGATAGAAAGGAGATGGGCAAGAGAGTGGAGGGAGTACACGTATGTTACTCCCAAGTACATGAAGAAATTCGCGCTCAATCCTCCATGCCCAAGACCTCCATTGGCACCTGGACAAATAGCTGATCCCACCAGCCTCAAGCGTGGTGAGGATTATCCTGATGAATGGGCCAAGCGCCAAGCCAAGTTGGCTAAGCAAGCCAGAGAAGCAGTGAGGAAATTCAATGAAGACTCTGCTGCTGCTGCCTCTGTTGAGGCCTCTGCTGTCAAGCCAAAGAAGGCTATGTCAAAGAAGCCTGCGCGCAAGCCAAGTGCTTCACCAACAGTGCCCTCAAGGCCAAGTTCCTCCGCAATGCCCTCATGGCCAGAATCCTCAAAGCCCTCACGGCCAATTCCTCATGCTGCTCCTACTCCTCCAAAGTCCTCAGCTCCTCCGCCAAAGTCTTCGGCCACTCCGACGAAGTCCTCTGCACCTGTGCATCTCGCCACGTGTCAAAGGACCACATGCGTCTCAATTGCCTCAGGAGCTTCAGCTAGTTCCTCAGCTACACCAAATTCCTCAACGGGACCCTCTCTACTGAAGACAAAGGCCACTGCTGGACGAGGTCCTCGCCCTAGTCCTCACAAGAAGAAAGTCGCCTTTCAAGTGCCGTCTGAAGAAGACGAAGCTGATGATGATGAACTTGCTGAAATCATCAGAGATAGGCAAGTCAGGGCCGCTAGAGCCAAGGGAACAAATGTGCCACTGCTTTTGGATCCCAAGTTGATCCTCGAATACATTGATGTTTGGCACAAGGACCCCAACACTCCCATGCCTGATTTCAAGCTGACTCCTGGCCAAAGTCACATGCTGATCCACTTATTCAAGAAGAAAAATGGAAATTTGAGAAGGCCAGGCAGATCAAGAAAGCGCAGTACAAGAAGGAGCGCTATCTGAAGAAAAATGTTGTCTCTATGACAACTGAAGAACTTGTCGCTATTCAAACTGAGATCAAGAAACTCAGTGATGAATTTGACGCATACCACGCTGACTGGCTTGGAGCCAAGGTGCGCTTTGTGAAACTTGCTGATAACTTCACCTTAAATGTTGCAGCCCCAACGCAACAGGAAGTTCCTCAGGCGAAAGCATCTGCTCAGCCGACTGAAGAACATGCCAGCACCGCTGATAAAAATCAGGCTGCTGAAGAAAATGTGAGTTCCAGGGCTGATGACTGCATTCCAGCTGCTGAAGAAATTGCCAGGGCATCCACTAGTGGTGCGCCTGAAGAAACTGAAGAAATCAGGGCAACTACATCAGTTGTGACTGAAGAAAATCAAACAGATTCCTCTGCTCCTCCTGCGCCAACACCAACTCCGATCCTTCCATTTGCATCAGATGTGAAGAAGACCAAGGCTGCAGAGCGTGCAGTAGTGAAGAAAAGGAAAGCATCAGCTACTTCAGATTCTTCAGCTCCGAAGAAGATGAAGCCTTTGACCAGCTCGTTTGAAAATCCCATTGATGATGTTCCTCTCTCTACCATGCCATCAAAGGACCTTGTTCCTTTCGATGAAGAATATGAGATCCCTAGCGGATGTGATGAAGAAAATCATTCTGCTGCTTTGTCAGAGCATATTGATGAAGAAATTGAATTGGATACGATCCCTTCAACACATGTTATCTCCTCGCCTATGCCTCAGTTCACAGCTGAAGAGGCTGGCGTTGAAGAAATGGAAGATGAAGATGTGGACGTTGGCTGCTCCACACCAGTGATGAGTGATGAATTCTGAGAAAGTCAGCATCCAAACTCTCCAATGTTCACACCGTTGCAGCAGATACCTCAGTCCCCTGCACAAACTGTTCAAATGGGCTCTGAAGAAACTCACCCCACTTCATCTGTACGTGAGGAAATTCAAGCCACTAGTGCTGAAGAAGCTGTTGCTGCTGAACATCTGAAGACGCAGACTGCCACTAAAGAGGAACCAGAAATTCCTCAGCCTGAAGAACCTGAGATTATGATTCCTGAGGTCGTAATGCAACTCACTGACACTCCTCTGCCCAAGCCAAAGGATCCATTCTCACGCAAGCAAAAGTTCAAGGTTGATGATTTCTTCGGCGAGCATGTATTCTTCGAAGACTACAACCCATATGATTCTGCTCGCATAAGAAAGAGGCGTTTCTGGACTGCTAGTCAAGCAAATTTCTATTCCTCAGTGTTGTTCAACAAAGAGAAAATCTTCTACCATGAGCACATTCCTCACGTGGATATGGAATCTCTGCCATGCTTCGTGCCAGTCCTCAGTGTTCTTCACGATGCTAGACTGTTAAGTTTTTGCTCTGACATCTGCGATTGTAATGAATAACCGATTCTTCAATTTTATGCGACGCTGCACATCACAGGAGATTCTGAAGATGTGAATTTGTGGGTGCTGGACTGGATGTCTGAGAACACTCACTACACAGCACCAGCTACTGAATTGCTTCGTGCCTTACCACTCAGTCCTCCCCTTGAAGAAGCTCGTTGCATCTACAGTGAACCTGAGCTTACAAATCGCTACATGTAGGTTCTAATGAAACCTTTGAAGCCAGGTCAGGCCCCACGAACCAAATTCCTCGTGAAGGAATTATTTTATGTGCCCAGAACTGTCTATCGTATTCTTACGAGGACAATGAGTCCTATCAAAGGCCACGACTCATCTGATGAGGAAATTGTTGGCATCATGAAGAATCTGGTATTCAACATCGTTCATGGCATTCCTGTCAATTATCACGATTTCTTCATGAGGACTCTGGCAAATGTTGGACTATCTCCGTTTGAGCTGAAGCCTTATGCACCTTGGATTATGAGATTCCTCAGGACAAGGTCTTCACTCAACTACAAAGCTGATTTTCAGAATCACCTCAGCTACTTGCCCCCGATTGAAGTCCTCAAGCAGACCTATTCGTCAGTTGATGAAAAGGGCAAGGCACCAGCTGTTATAGATGAAGGCATTCGTCCATTGGATGGTTAGTTTCGCAAAGCTGCCTCTTATTCCACAAACGATGACTCTGCCACACATGACTCTGCCAATGCACCCAAGTCTACTCCTGAAGCCACTGCTCCTCGTGTGATGACTGATCGTGAGCTTCTGCTTAGTCTTCACCAGAAGGTGGATCGAAATCATAAATGGGTTAAGCGTCAGTTTGGTTCATTTCTTCACAACATGACTGCTACACACAATGCAGTGAAGAAAACCCATTACTACCTCCATGAAGTCTTCGGTCGCACCTGGGCAATACTGTCACATATGTATGGCGAAGGAGATCTGAAGAAAATGGGTCTCAAGGAAGACTTTGACTGGTATGTGCCTCCATGGAAGAAATTCAAGAAGGTCAAGGTTCCTTATCTGGTGGCCAGCTCATATTCTTCATCGCGCGACACTGATGAGAATGAAGACTTGGATGACACTGCGGCAGGCCCTGCTACGACAAACGACCCCAACAACGCTGGCGCTCCTTCATCAACTTGATATTCTTCAGGGGCGTTAGTCCTCATATTCGATCCTTTTGGTCATTTGATGACGAAGGGGAGAATTTTGAGTTAGTCTTCAAGCGGGTGTTTCTATATGGGCGTTTTTTTAAGTTACAACTCTCGTTCTTCTGAGACTTTATTGGATTGAGTTGTAAACTTAAACCCGATGGTGCTCTGATACATTTGATATGTTTTTCTGCATGCTTATTCCTCATATATGCTATTGCACGCATGCTGAAAAACATATCAGTCACCATATTTCATCATGCATTTCAAATTCTTCACTGTGATATGTCAAATGCGTGTATGAATTACAAGATATAGGGGGGGATCTCCATGATTCTACTCTTCAAGTGTGCAATGCTTCAAAATCAAATACCTCACCATGCACATATTCAGGGGGAGTTCTTCTATATCTTGCAATCAAATTCCTCAATATCAGTATTTACACTTTATATGGTTATCCCCGTTGAAAAATTAACCTATATTGTCATCAATCACCAAAAGGGGGGGGAGATTGTAAGTGCATCTAGTGCCCCTTAGTGATTTTGGTGTATTGAAGACTTATGGGTTAAGGGACTAATGCGTTTGTGAGTGTACACAGGTCTATAAGTCTATGAGGAGTTTGATTTTTACAGAGAAAGTTGACCCCTAAAAATGAAGTTCTTCGACTGAAGACTTTGGATTTCTGAAGACTTTCTGAAGACTTTGAAAGTGAAGAAATTGGTGTGACCTTGAAGACTTGGTATTCATTCGAGGAACATGAAGCGTGAAGACTTCTGTTTTCGTAGTTTCATTTTCTCTTTCTTGAGTCATAGGAAACACTGTACTATTAAAGGGGGTTGAGGAAATACTAAGGAAAAATTTCCATGTGATGCTCAACTCAAAATCCTACACCCACCAATCCCTTCGAGTGAAGCCATCGGAAATCTCATACAGTCCAGTCATATTCTTCAATGACAGAGACGAAGTTCTTCTGGTCTCTGAGGAATTTGTTCTGACTGAGGAGTTAGGAATTCGCCAGTGCGGATTGCCTACACAGTGAGGAACATGATAGCCCTAAGGATTTTGTTACTCAAAATTCTGATCGTTGTTGTAATATGCGCCAGCTGTCCCAAAATATCTATCCACCTAACAGTCATATCATTGAAGGGCATTTATGTCTTATCATGTCGGGCTGCTCCCTAGGCTATAAATAGCAGCCCCTACAACCACTAGCTGGTTGGATGCTCCGAGAGAAACTGACACTTGTCATTTGAAAGCAACCCATCCTCCGAGGACTTTGAGCGAAAATCATCAAGTGAGGAAAAACCCAAACCCAAACACCTACAAACCCCGAGTGATTGAGCATCACTGAAGAGATTGATCCTGTGTGGATCTGACGCTTGTTACCTTTGAAGACTGTGCTTCTTCCAGACGGTTAGGCATCATGGTCTAGAGCATCCAAGAGGAATTGTGGATCGCCGAGTGACCAAGTTTGTGAAGGTTTGGAAGTCACCTGAAGACTTACCATGAGTGATTGGGCGAGGTCTGTGTGACCTTAGCTCAAGGAGAATACGGTGAGGACTTGGTGTCCTGAGCTGCGTGTTTAGGACTGGGTGTCCGGGACTGTGTGTCCTCGAGTTTAAATACTCAGCCGCTCCAACCAGACGTACAACTGAGACAGCAGTTGGAACTGGTCTACCTAATCATTGTCTTCACCAAGCTTACTGGTTCTATTTCCTCAACTCTTTCATTTCCTTATAACTGTGTTGTGTGCTTGTTCATATCTGTGTCTGAAGACTTTGACTGAAAATTTTCTCAATTTCCTCAATTCAATTTCTTCAGTATGTTTGTCTTAATCTTGTGTTATCCTGTGCTTACGCTTTCTGTACTCTGTGCTTGTCTTCATTTCATCATGATGACTATGCTTGTGCTCTGTTATGTTTACTTTTGAGTACTTATTCCGCTGCTAGTAGTTCTTCGCTAAGGAATTTCCTCACTTGCAAATTCCTCAGTGAAGAATTCATAAAAATCGCCTATTCACCCCCCTCTAGTCGATATAATGCACTTTCAGTTGATCAGGAGAAATCCTCCGGGATGACACCTCAAAGTCGTCCGCCCTATTGGGTGAGAGGGTCTGGGGAGGCGTCTCGCTTTCCATCATCTCCGGAAGAAGATCCCCCGAGGAGGAGGACTGTTGAGGAAGACTGTGTGCCGGACTACAAACATATATTTCAGATGTTACCCTTGTAAGCGGAAAGGAACAATATATGTTTAGGACACCTTTGTTCACTTACGATTCGGCTAAAGGCTTGTCCTTACGGAGGAAGTGTGCGTCAACGTCGTCTTCTGAGCCCGAACCGCCTGGCAAGGACGTCTTCCCTCGCTTAGGAGCACCTTCCTCCAAATCTCCGGAGGCGGTCCTCTTCCTCCCATGCGGGGAAGGGATGTCGGCTTCCCCTTCTTTTTTGTCTTTGGAAGAGGGAGTCCCAATATCCCCGGACATACCGTCTGGTGTACCTTTAGAATGGAGGTCACCTTTGGCCTTCTTGCTCTCCTCCTTGTCCTCCTTCGTCGGCACTTGATATGGCGCCGGAGCCAACATCCTTGTTAACACAGGATTGGCCGAGTCTTCGGGAAGAGGGGCCGAACACCTAATTTGTTCCGCCTTCTTTACCCAGCCCTGTGCGAAGATGGTTTTTTCAGTACTATGGGATGTTTAACTAAGCTGTGTTCGGGAGTCGAGTGCTTACTGAAGTATCCGGATGGTTGCAGTCAAGGCCGATGTCTTCGGTGGTATCCGGCCACTGCCTTCGTGTCCCGAAGAATAACTTCCACATTCCTTTGTGCGTCGTGCCGAAGAAGTGCTGAAGGGTCTGTGGTCCTTCCGGATTGAAATCCCACATGCGGAGGGGCCGTCGCTGGCACGGCAGGACCCGACGGACTAGCATTACCTGGATTACATTGATGAGGCCGGTGTCCTTTTCAAGGAGGCTCCGGATGCGGCTTTGTAGCATCTGCACTTCGTCAATGGATCCCCAGTCCAGCCCCTTATTAATCCATGATGTGAGTTGTAATGGAGGGCCAGATCGGAATGCGGCTGTAGCTGCCCACTTGGTACCACGAGGTTCAGTGATGTAAAACCACTCCAGCTGCCATAGGTCGGAAGCTTCCGTGAAAGAGCCTTTGGGCCAAAAAGCATTGGTGAGCTTGTTCACCGTAGCACCACCACACTCTATTTGCTTCCCCTCGATTACCTTCGGCTTCAAGTTAAAGGTACTAAGCCATAAACCGAAGTGAGGGGGAATGTGGAGAAAGGCCTCGCACATGACAATAAACGTCGAGATGTGAAGGAAGGAGTCCGGAGCTAGATCGTGAAAATCTAGCCTGTAATAGAACATGAGACCGCGAACGAAGGGATGGAGAGCGAACCCTAGCCCCCGGAGTAAGTGGGAGATAAATACGACCCTCTCGCCGGATCTGGGAGTAGGAATAACCTGTCCTTTAGCAGGGAGCTTATGGGGGATATCCGCAGTCAGGTATCTTGCCGCCCGGAGCTTCGCAATATCCTCCTCTGTGACAGAGGAGGCCACCCACCGGCCTTGAGGGCTGGATCCGGACATGACTGGGAGACTCGGAACAGTTAATTGAAACATGGGTGCTAGAACTCAAGGTGGGAAAGGTTGAGGAAGAGGTAGGCGCGGAGGAGAAAGACGGGTCTGTGCCCCCTTTATAAAGGCGATGAATATCAAACGCCTCCTCATAGGCCTTAAAGCCTGCCTATTCCCAAGGGATTATGCCAACGGGACGGTTGGGTTATCCACGCCCATATTGATGAGAATCCCGTAATAAGGGGACACGATCTCTGCTTTGGCAAGACGTGCCAATAAAACCGCATCTTAAAACATGAAGCGGGAGGCTGAAAAACGGTTCGAAATAATGACCGGGCTGTGACATGATGTCACGCCACAAGAGTTGTCAGTGGATTGGACTCATGAAATATTATACTATCTACGGATATATGTGGTGTTTGTTTTACAGAGCCGGACATGTTCTCTGTGTTCAAGAGCTGTTTTGGAGTATTCGGGGGAGGAACCCGCCTTGCAATGCCGAAGACAACCTGTGCGCCGGACACCTCGCCATTGAAGCCTGGTTCAGGGGCTACTGAGGAAGTCCTGGATTAAGGGGTCCTCGGGCGTCCGGCCTGTGTGACATGGGACGGACTATTGGGCCATGAAGATACAAGATAGAAGACTTTCCCCATGTCCGGATAGGACTCTCCTTTGCGTTGAAGGCAAGCTAGGCGGTCGGATGTACTATTTCCTTTCTATGTAACCGACTTTGTACAACCCTAGGCCCCTCCGGTGTCTATATAAACCGGAGGGTTTAGTCCATAGAGGCAATCATAATCATACAAGCTAGACTTCTAGGGTTTTAGCCATTATGATCTCATGGTAGATCAACTCTTGTAACCCCCATACTCATCAATATCAATCAAGTAGGACGTAGGGTATTATCTCCATCAAGAGGGCCCGAACCTGGGTAAAACTTTGTGTCCCTTGTCTCCTATTACCATCAACCTTAGACGCACAGTTCGGGACCCCCTACCCGAGATCCGCCGGTTTTGACACCGACATGGATCTCCTCCAACAAGAGTCTGCTCGTGGATCGCCCTCTCCCCTACATGTTTCCTTTGTTCCTTTGATCTCATAAACACTGTTATGTAGAACTTGGTAGTGGTGTGTATTTGGAGTCTGGCTTTGTTAGCCTATCGTTATATCTCCTGCTGGAGACCCAATCTTGTGGGAATCCTGTTGTGTGTGTATGGGGGGAGGGTATATGATTTCTGTTGTTTGACACGTTTGGCCTAGGTTGGCTTCACAGGCCTATATTTTTGGCGGTAGATCATGCATTGTTTTTCTTTTGCTTATATGGTTTTCCTGTATGACTTGGTGATTTATCTTAATAGAAACCGGAGAGGAGATTCTCTTTTATCAAAACGATAATTGTTTAAATAAGTCTTTCCCTTATCAAAAGAAAAACCAAAAATATAGATGGATCGTGCAGAAAACTTGTTCTCGCATAAGGGGGGATTTTAAGATGACCAGGACAATTTAATCCTAGCCATTGATTGATCAAGGACAATTTTGACTATCCAGATATGGCAACTGCAACAAAACAATTAAGAGTTTGCATTATTGATAGATTTAGTGATATATTTTCCAAGAAGAGATTTCCCTCTACCTAAAGATATATAATTTCATTTATACTATGCGATATCTTTTTAGTCGAGAACGCTCCTTTTTAGTACCTTACAATTAACTGAATGCATTATTGATACATTTAGTGATATATTTTCCAAGAAGAGATTTCCCTCTATCCAAAAATATAGAATTTCATTTATACTATGTATCTTTTTAGGGGGGAATTTATATGTACTAAATGTGCGACAATTAATATGGATCAAAGGGAGTACATATGTTCGATCAAAATAAAATATGGCATGCGTGTGTATATTTTTGTGAGATACATAGGGCGAGTGGTTTTAGAACATAAAAAAATGACATATGTCATCATGTCAACTCCACTTAAATATCTAAATTTTTATATTGTTCATACTCAAGTATGCCTACTCATATTTTGTATGTGTACGTATTCTAATGTTGGAAATGTAGTTTCTATAAATTACTTACATGATTAATACGTAATCACCATATTGAATTAAAAAGATTGTGTAGTGCGTATGATATATTCATGTGTATTGCTTACAAATGCCACATCATTTGCGCAAGTAACATGATCTAGTACCATATTGAATGTAGTGTTAAGTCAAAATGAAAAATACACCACTATTACCTTGTAGCCAAACCAAGATCGGAAGGCAAATATAAAATCAAGAATACATATTTACTTCTTTATTTACCTTCATGTATTTAATGGCACTATAATTTATTTTCTGATTTTGTAGAAATGAAAAGTTCATACTAATCCCACATAATCATTGACAACATCTTACTTTACAAGAGATAAGAGTAATATATGCCATCTGATCTTGAAAAGTTGACGGCTCGAATCAAATTGGGACCATCTTAAAAGAGCTCTCTAAGGAAACAGTGTCACTAACATGGTTTTCAAATTGCTCAAGTAAATTGCCTACTCAGAGACACATTAGAAAATAGCTTGTGTGAAGACAGAGCTAATCGTAAATGTAGTCCTAAAATTCATTATTTGGCATTTTAAAAATATATGCTTCCATATTTGGTCTTTTTAAAAGCGTGCTTCATATTTTGGTCCAAAATAAATAATAATTGGTCCTTATTAAAAGCATGCTTGCCTATTTGGTCCAAAATAAACAAGTCTCCCTTTTAACATCACATTTAAAATGTATTCATGTTTTGATACTACCGTCCATTTATTTCAGGGATGATATCAAATGACTCTTGAAAATACACTTTTGCCCCTCATCCTATAGAAACTAGTTTCCCCTCCATCATGTTTATTTGGTAGTCAGCTGACGGTAAGGTGTATTTCATTCAGGACCAAATAGAGAAGCACATTTTTTAAATGGACAAATAGAGAATTCTCTGAAGCTAAACTTCATTTTCATTGGCTGACCTGTAGTACGTATGAGATAAAAGACAAATCAACACCGTGTCACTTAGCAAGCCTAAACTTCTATAAACTCAGCGTCAGAAACTTTCCCCTTCTTCCTTCATCTATCGAACGCCTCGCCCCTCCCCCCTCACCCTCCCCCCTCCCCCCGGGCTCCGTCGATCCCCTTCACCTTCTCGCCCCGCCCGGTTGATCCGACCTACAACCAACTTCTATAAACTCCACGTCAGACTCTTTCCCCTTCTTCCTTCGTCTATCGAACGCCTCGCCCCTCCTCCGCTGATCCCTTTCACCTTCTCGCCCCCGCCCGGTCGATTCCACCTATAACCATCGACCGCCGCCACCTTGCGCTCGCCACCAGCCCGGGGCATCCTTCTAAGTCACCCTTCCACACGCACCGTCAAACATCAGCCTCGCCTAGGCTGGCGAAGCCACGATCACAACCATGTCATCCTCATCTCCCGTATAGGCCTGGCTTGGCCTCGTCGATGACGCCGCGGTCGGCAGCGTCGCCTCCCTATCCACCTGGCCTTTTACTCTTGGTAAGTAGCAATGCATATTCTTAAATCTAGATCTAGGTAGTTGATTTTCTTATATGTGTAAAATATAAAGTACTCTCAAAATAAGTTTTCTCTCTACTTTATAAATAAAGCACAAATCAAGTCCAACATAGTAAGTAGTACAAGTGTGAAGAAGGTAAAGAAATGTCACAAAATTTTAGATCCCAAAATCCCAATATATAATATGTCACTTGATCATCCTTTCTAAATCTAGCCGAATATGATGTTATTTTCTAGATAAAAGGTATATAGAATTATGAGTGTAAAGTCTAAAGTTGTGTGACAAAATCACAATTCATGCAAGTCATGTTCCCCAATGTTCCACTATGATAACTTCCTAGTAAAAAGTGGAATTTACTTTCTACATTTTTTTCAAGAACACCCAGGAGATCTGTGTGCCTGTATATTAAGACAAAAAGCAGTTTACATTTACCGATTTACATCAAGATTGTGCTTGAAGCACTAGGACAGAATGACATCCCAATGATTCTTCCTAGCAAACTACGTTACAACTAGCTTAAGAATAATGTTGTTGCTCCACCCGCAACAATGGTCCCTAGCCTTGTTAGTGACCGCCAGTAGAAGGTGGGAAGTGTTCTTGAACACCCTTCGGTTTCGCTTGAGCCATATGTAGCTAAGCGTTCATAGGACAACTGAGTTCACACTTTTTTGAAGCTTGTGAGGCACAACCAGCTAGAGAGATGTTCACTAATCTAGGACGGAATCTTTGGTGGAAGGGGAATGTTGATGTAGGCCGATCCAATTAAGAATTTTTGACCAAACCTTGTGGGCGAACACACATTGGAGGAGCAGGTGTTCCATCGTTTTCTCGTGCTTGCAGCATATGGGGCATGACTGTTGGTGAGGTAGCCTGCGCTCGGTTAGAAGACCATCAACGATTGCGCATGACCAGCCAGGTCAAAATCTTATACTTGAGCGACGCCCTTGGATGATCAATGCTTCCAGCAAAGGTAGCCACATATGTTGTTTTGGTCGAGTGGGAGCCTGGCGGATTCCATTTCCATGACTAGAATTCTAGGCCTAGGAGAAGCGCTTGTCAACTAATGATCTTCTGCCACAACTCTAAGAACTGGATAATTACCTCGACGGAGCCGCCCTCTGATGTCGCGACTCCATGAGGCATTGTTCCACGGAATGTTGGCTCCATCAATCCAACAGTCCCACCTGCAGTGTAGAAGCACCATACCTCCAGCCTTGCTGATGCTCCAAAGATGGCCTCGACCTCATCTGATGCAGAGAGCTCAAGCGCAGACCATGGGAGATCATCAGAGGTTTTGCAGCACACAACCACTTCGAGCGAAGGCATCGCTTAGAGCCTTGAGTTTTTTAATACCTTGGTCGTCAAATTGGACTAGGGTGTATAAGTTTCCCCAGGCGACGAGACATTGGCCTCCCTCAGTGCAATCAGAGCCAGCCCAAAAGAACCTGCGCCGGTTTTTTCAGACGCCTTGAGCATCCATGGGGAAGGTCGAGAGCAAGCGGATAGTAAATCCCGATAGCGGTGATGATAAAGTTGAGAAGGATGATGTGTCCTCTTGTGGGGATTAGTCCAGTCTTCCACGTAGGCAGCTTGTTAGCAAAACTGTCCATCAGGAGGTGTAGTCTCGCTTCCGGAGCCTCGAGTTGGAGAGGCTGAGCCTGAGGTACTTGATAGGAATTGGCATGGTCGCACAAGGGAAGACATCCTTGAGCTCGTGCGGGTTGATGTCATCACACCTGATGGGGATTATAGCGCTCTTGGACAAGTTCACTTTGAGGCTTGAAGCATTCTCATAAATCTCAAGGATCATCTTCGTTGCGGCCATGTACTGGACGACGGGGCACAAGAAGAGAACCACATCATCTGGGAATAGGGAGGCGTGATGTCCCACATAGAGAGAGGAAGCAGAATGTGCTCATGGTCAAATTTCCCAATAAGGCATCTAGCACATTGATGACAAGAAGGAAGATCATCGGTGAGATAGGATAAACCTGGTGAGGCCACGAACATTGGATGATCGGTTCTGAGTCCCGAGGGCCTACCATTGATTTTTCGCCCAGTGATGAGATTGATTCACTTGTAGCCACCCCCCCCCCCCCCCCCCCCCCCCCCCAGTGAGTGAGAACCTCCAAGAGGAATGACCATGCCTCGAAATCAAATGCTTTCGCTATGTCAAGATTGAGGAGGAGAGATGGCACCCTTCACAAATGCTCTTTGGGGACGAGATGAGCTCATAGAGACGTTGGGCTAGTCGATTCGTGAGCACCTTTGCAAGAAGTTTGAGGAAGTTGTGCACAAGGCTTATCAGACGATCACCTTTGCGAGAAGCTTGGGCAAGCTGTGCACAAGGCTTATCGGGAAGAAATCGGCTAAGGCGAGCACCTTTGCAACAAGCTTGGGGAAGCTATGCTTGTGGCTTATCGGGCGGAAATTGGCTAAGGGGCTGTTTGGTTCTAGGACTAGCATTGCCACACTTTGTCACATATTTTTGCCAAACTTGCCTAAGGTTAGTTCATCAAAATGAGAGCCATAAGTTGGCAAGCCTAAGGAAATCTTGTCACATGTTTTGAGTGTATGTCATGTGGGGCCCAAGTGTGGCTTGTCTAAGGTGTGGCTTGAACCAAACACTCATCTAAGTTGGTCAAACTTGCCTAACCTTAGGTGTGGCAATCTTTGGCAAAGTTAGTCACAAACCAAACAGCCTCTAAGTCCAGTGAGGAGTCTTTCTTAGGAAGGAGGAGCAGAAAAGCTTGGTTGAGAAGATGTAGCTGACTGCCATCCAGTGTGAAGCATTCCTCGATGGCATCAAGCACATATCCCTTTCTACATGTCTACTGTCGTTACTTCTGGACATCTCACCTTTCAGTCATACCAACGCAGAATGTAAACACAAGACACAACATTGACACCAGAGTTATTTTGCATACTGTTCATTGATCTACCATCAGTCAATCACATTGTTCTTCAACTGTAACAGCATGGAGCATTCATCTCTTATGACATCTATAGATAATTACTGTACCTACAATCGCCTTCAAGCAAGTCTCACAACTCTTGTTCTTTTTTAGCTTGAAATAAAAGGCGAAAATGTAGAAGCTAAATTAATCAAGAAGAAACGATCTAGATGGGACTTGTTGCCCCATGTCATTGCCACTGCCAGATTCATCATGGTCTTCCTTCCAACCATGAACATGAGCGGCGGTGGCGCGATCCATCTCTCACATCACCGAGCAGCTGTTGGGGTCCTCGTCGCTGAAGTAGTTGTAAGGCTCCCCCGCTGGTGGCTGCGGCGGCATCGCATAGGCGGTTGGCATTGGGTACGAGCCCATCGGCGGGCGCCCGTACCCTGGCCCGTAGCCCATCTGCGGGTACCCTCCCGCGCCGCCGCCGTGGCCGCCGTTCATCATCATCATTTGTTGTTGTTGCTGCTGCTGCTGCAGCATTGCCATCTGCTGCTGCTGGATCAGTTGCATGTACTGCTGCTGCGCCATGGGGTTCCCGGCCGCCGCGGCAGCCTGCAGCATCTCCGCGCCGGACGGCATGCCGCCGCCGCCGCCGCCGCCAGCGCCCTGGTAAACCCCAGCCGGCGGCATGCCCTGCATGGCGCGGCCAGCCTGCGCGCCGCTCGCCGCGTGCGGGTGGCCCATTGGACCGCCCATGCCGGGGAAACCGGCGCCGCCCATCATGTTAGGCCTGAACATGGCCTGCTGCGGCGGCGGCATGCCGCCCCCCATCGGGCCACCCATGCCTGGGGCCGGGCCACCAGCGCCGCCGCCCTTCTTCCCCTGGACCGGCGCTCCTCCTCCCTTGACGTTGTTCGGCTGCCCACCACCGCCTCCGTTCTTACCCCCGCCGTTGCCGTTGCCGTTCCCACCTTGGTGCTGCTGCTTGCCACCCGCGTCTTTCTTGCCGCCGCCGTTGTTGCCGTTGCCCTTGATCTGCACCGGGATCTCGTTTCCTCCACCGCCCTTCTTCCCACCATTGCCGGCGCCCTTCTTGTCGCCCCCGCCGGCGTTCGGCGGCATGGCCATCTGCTTCATCATCATCTTGGGGTCGTCGTAGTAGTCGTCTTCGAAGCCCTCATCGTCGTAATCTTCGTCGTCGTCAAATTCGTCGAACTCGTCGTCGAACTCGCTGCCGCCGTCGTCGCCCCAGCCGTCCTCGGGGAGGTTGAACTTGACGGACTTGGGGTCCTTGGCCGGCGCACCCGCCGGGAACGGCATCTTGGCCGGGGCGCCGCCCATGAACTGGGGCGGCAGCTTCAGCCCCTTCATCTGCATCTGCTGCTGCAGCTGCTGGAGCTGCTGCGGCGTGGGCGCGCCCTTCATCTGCATCTGCTGCTGCAGCTGCTGCATCTGCTGCGGCGTCGGCGCGCCCTTCATCTGCATCTGCTGCTGCAGCTGCTGCATCTGCTGCGGCGTCGGCGCGCCCTTCATCTGCATCTGCTGCTGCAGCTGCTGGAGCTGCTGCGGCGTGGGCGCACCCTTCATCTGCATCTGCTGCTGCAGCTGCTGAAGCTGCTGCGGCGTCGGCGCGCCCTTCATCTGCATCTGCTGCTGCATTTGCTGAATCTGCTGCGGGGTCGGCTGCGGCATCGCCATCTTGGCGTCCTTGCCGCCGCCCTTGTGGGCCTTGCCGCCGGCATCTTTGGGATGGCCTTTGCCGCCGGCGTCCTTGGGCTGCTGGCCCTTACCACCGCCGCCGTTACCGTCGAGGTGGAGCTTTTGGAACTGGTTGGCGACGCCGGCGGGCTTGGAGCCCCAGAGCACAGCGGGCTTGCCGCCCTTGTTGAGCTTCTTAATGATGGTGTCCGGATCCACGAGTCCGGACACCATCACCTTGCCCTCCTCCGGGTCGATGGTGCTCTGGTACACGCCTGCAAAACAAGATGGATGAATCCAACACATTATCCCCACGGTCGAACAACAAAACAACACGGATAAACAGAAGTGCATCTAGTATTATTTACCATCGATCTTGCTGAGGATCTTCTTCACCTTCTTCTGGCACCCGTCGCAGTGGATGTTCACCTTGAGCACGCAGGTCTGCGGATTCGGGGACGAACAAACAAACACACACGGACAGCATGCACGGATCAGACACAGGAGCAAGCAAGCAAGCAACCTCACAAAAATTTCATGGCGGCAGAAACAAGAAGGAACATGCGGGGGAATGTCTTGAGTCGAGAGGAAGCAAAGCAAGGAAGAACTCACCTGTATCTTGAGCACATCCTCCTTGCTCATGGCTGACTTCCCGGCCGAGACGAACGCAGATCTGGCGCAGAGGAAACGGACGCGGAGGGAGGCCTCAAATCAGGGGGAGGAGAGCAGGGAGAAGGCAGCTACCAGGAAACATTGCGCTCCATCTCTCTCCCGCAGTGTGAGTGTGTGAGAGGGCGAGCGAGAGAAGGAGGAACTGGCTTCTCGGTGAAGATAATATAATAAGTGTCCCGTCCCACACTCACACAAAGAGCGAGTGCTGGAGGGAGGAGGGGGGAGGGGCTTCTTATCAGAGTGTGTGCCTGCAGAAAACTAGAAGGAAATTAATAGGGGAGGGGCGGAGGCTCTCTCTCTCTCTATCTCTATCTTGTGCAAAGCTAGGAAGGAAATTACTCTTTACCCTTTTCAAGATTTATTCCTCTAGCTACTCTTTGGGCTTTGGGGATGGATGGATTGGAAGCCTTTCGCTTTTGCTCTCCCTCAATCAATTACTAGTATTAGTAGCAACTAAATATGGATCAGAGTTGCTAAACATGGACCGGTCAGTGAGCAGAGACAGAGGCTGAACATGTGAGGTGGTACCCCGGGGCTTTATAATAACTGCGGTTACCAATGTCGGTTCAGTTTTTTCTAAAAAGCAGTCCACACGGGTCCGCTGCCAATTCTTTAGCCACCTTTTATTTGTCTTGTTCTCCTGCCAATTTTAGACCCGGAGAGAGGGGGCTCTGTGGACGGCCGTGAGTACCCACCGTCCAACGGGGCAAATACGCCGTTAGGTCCTTCGTTGGCTAAGAGGTTAAAAAGTTCATACGGTACATGGTTTGCCAAGGGCACTGTAGCACGGGACGAAGACGTGTGTTTTGACCGTAAAATTTTGACGTGGTTAATAAATACTAATTCATATGAATGAGTTGCCATGTTATCGTGCTAAAATACATGTGGTGTATGACCGATACATTTCTATTGTCGATGACGAGAGTGAAAGTGACAGAATGCATGTGACGGTTACTTTTTTTTTCTCGGTGCGGAGAGTGAGACTTACTCTCTCCTTTCATCTATATAGGGCCTAATGCGTTTATTAAGACCGCCTTTGACTATTGACAAGATTAATAGTACATGACATGCACAATGTAAAAATTATATCATTGAAAGCTTCTTTCACACACGAATTTAACGGTGTGCTTTGTGGAAGTTGCATATCATATATTATTGCTTTAATATTTGGTCAAAGTTAACCTCGAAAAACGCATTAGGCCCTATATAGATGGAAGGAGGGAGTAGAGATTATGTGCAACCGTTACATTTCTGTTGTCGGTGCCAAGAGTGAGAGTGAGAGAATGCATGTGACCGTTACACTTCTGGTGTCGGTGCCGAGACTGAGAGTGAGGGACTGTCTACAACCTTACATATCTGTTGTTAGTGCCAGAGTGAGAATTAGAGATTGTGTGCAACCTTACATTTCTGTTTTCGGTGCCGAGAGTGAGAGTTAGAGATTGCGTGCAACCGTTACATTTCCGTATTCGGTGGCGAGAGTCAGAGTTAGAGATTGCGTGAAACCGTTACATTTCCGTTTTCGGTGCCGACAGTGAGAGTTAGAGATTGCGTGCAACCGTTACATTTCCGTTTTTGGTGCCGAGAGTGAGAGTTAGAGATTGCGTGCAGGCGTTACATTTTCGTTGTCGGTGCCAAGAGTGAGAGTGAGAGAATGCATGTGACCGTTACATTTCTGTTGTCAGTGCCGAGAGTGAGATTGAGAGAATGCATGTGGCCGTTACATTTCTGTTGTCGGTGCCGAGAGTGAGTGAGGGACTGTCTACAACCTTGCATATCTGTTGTCGGTGCCATAGTGAGACTGAGGGACTATGTGCAACCATTACATTTCTGCTGTCGGTGCCGAGAGTGAGAGTGGGGGATTGTCTACAACCTTACATATCTGTTGTCGGTGCCATAGTGAGACTGGGGAACTAGTGCAACCATTATATTTATGTTGTCGGTGCCGGGAGTGAGAGTGAGGGATTGTCTACAACCTTACCTATCTGTTGTCGGTGCCATAGTGAGACTAGGGGACAAGTGCAACCATTACATTTCCGTTTTCGGTGCCGAGAGTGAGAGTGGGGGATTGTCTACAACCTTACATATCTGTTGTCGGTGCCATAGTGAGACTGGGGAACTAGTGCAACTGTTACATTTTTGTTGTCGGTGCCGGGAGTGAGAGTGAGGGACTGTCTACAACCTTACCTATCTGTTATCGGTGCCATAGTGAGAGTAGGGGACTAGTGCAACCGTTACATTTTCGTTTTCGGTGCCGAGAGTGAGAGTTAGAGATTGCGTGCGGCCGTTACATTTTCATTGTCGGTGCCAAGAGTGAGAGTGAGAGAATGCATGTGACCATTACATTTCTGTTGTCGGTGCCGAGAGTGAGATTGAGAGAATGCATGTGGTTGTTACATTTCTATTGTCGGTGCCGAGAGTGAGAGTGAGGGACTGTCTACAGCCTTACATATCTGTCGTCGGTGCCATAGTGAGACTGAGGGACTACATGCAACCGTTACATTTCTGTTGTCAGTGCCAAGAGTGAGAGTGGGGGATTGTCTACAACCTTACATATCTGTTGTCGGTGCCATAGTGAGACTGGGGAACTAGTGCAACCGTTACATTTCTGTTGTCGGTGCTGGGAGTGAGAGTGAGGGACAGTCTACAACCTTACCTATCTGTTGTCGGTGCCATAGTGAGACCAGGGGACTAGTGCAACCGTTACATTTCTGTTGTCGGTGCCGAGAGTGAGAGTGAGGGACTGTCTACAACCTTACATATCCGTGCCGGTGCCAGAGTGAGACTGGGGGACTAGTGCAACCGTTACATTTCTATTGTCGGCGCCGAGAGTGAGAGCGAGAGAATGCATGTGGTCGTTACATTTTTGTTGTCGGTGCCAAGAGTGAGAATGAGAGAATGCATGTGACCGTTACATTTCTGTTGTCGGTGCCGAGAGTGAGAGTGAGAGAATGCATGTGGCCGTTACATTTCTGTTGTCGGTGCCGAGAGTGAGAGTGAGGGACTGTCTACAACCCTACGTATTTGTTGTCGGTGCCACAGTGAGATTGGGGGACTAGTGCAACCGTTACATTTCGGTTGTCGGTGTCGAGAGTGAGAGTGAGGGATCGCCTACAACCTTACATATCTGTTGTCAGTGCCATAGTGAGATTGGGGAACTAGTGCAACCGTTACATTTCTGTTGTTGGTGTCGAGAATGAGAGTGAGGGAGTGTCTACAACCTTACATATCTGTTGTCGGTGCCATAGTGAGACTGGGGAACTAGTGCAACTGTTACATTTCTATTGTCGGTGCCGAGAGTGAGAGTGAGGGACTGTCTACAATCTTACCTATCTGATGTCGGTGCCGTAGTGAGACTATGGGACTAGTGCAGCCGTTACATTTCTGTTGTCGATGCCGAAAGTGAGAGTGAGGGACTGTCTACAACCTTATCTGTTGTCGGTGCCAGAGTGAGACCGGGGGACTAGTACAACCGTTACATTGCTATTGTCGGTGCCGAGAGTGAGAGCGAGAGAATGCATGTGGTCGTTACATTTCTGTTGTCGGTGCCGAGAGTGAGAGTGAGGGACTGTCTACAACCTTACATATATGTTGTCGGTGCCAGAGTGAAACTGAGGGACTACGTGCAACCGTTACATTTCTATTGTCGGTGCCGAGAGTGAAACTGAGGGACTCTATAACCTTACATATATGTTTGTCGGTGCCAAAGTGAGAGTGAGGGACTACGTGAAACCATTCTATTTCTATTGTCGGTGCCAAAGTGAGAGTGAGAGAATGCACATGACCATTACATTTTTATTGATGTTGGTGCCGATAGTGAGAGCGAGAGTATTTTCGTTGTCAGTGCAAAGAGCGAGAGAGTTTTTTGAAGGGTAACAATGGGGTAAAATCACACAGTAAATTTTATAAATTAAATAAAAAGAGAATGGAAAGTATTTACAAATGGCTTGAGATAGGCCATGGGGAGAGAGAAAGAGAAATACAAAAGGAGCTGGCCGTGAAGCCATGATGAAAAAGTAAGAGAAGGTGTTTTGATCGTAAAAATTTGACGTGCATGCTTTATATAGTTTTTTGCATGGTTAAGGAATGATTCAAATGAAAGAGTTATCACTAAACTATAGTATTTATCGTGCAAAAATAAGTATTAGTTGAGATGTAAATCTATGTATGATAAAGCATCACTTCGGAAGCCTTCCGGAATTCCAAAACATTTACTGGAAGCAAAGGGCCAAAGTAAGATGGGTTAAATTTGGAGATAAGATCGCTAAGTTTTTCAAAGCTAAGGCCACCATCAAATACATGCACAACCTCATCTCAGTTTTAGAAGAAGAAAATCAGTAAAATCATTGTGAGCACAATGCAAAGTCTGCTATTCCTTGGAGATCTTTCAAAGAGCGACTGGGAACTTCCTCTCCAACCACAAATTTCTTCCATCTACCAAGCATTCTGCAACATGAAGATTCTCTTGAGGATACTGAGCTTCCTTTCTCAAAAGAAGAGATTGAGAATGTGATAAAGGAGCTCACTACAGACAAAGCCCTAGACCCTGATGGCTTCAATGGTGCTTTTGTTAAAGCATGCTGGGATATCATATCTGAGGATTTTTATGAGCTTATTCAGGATTTTTATCATGGCAAAGTTAACCTACAATCTATTAATAGCTCATTCATCACACTCATTCCAAAGAAAGATAACCATCAAACTTCAAGTTATTTTAGACCCATCTCACTGCTTAATTGTATTATCATGATTCTCACTGAGCTCCTTGACAATAGACTTCAGAAGGTGATTCTTAAATTGGTTCATATCAACCAGTATGGATTCTTAAAATCGAGGTCTATAAAAGATTGCTTGGCCTGGGCTTTTGAGTTTATTCACTAGTGTCATCACTCCAGAAAAGAGATCATTCTTCTAAAGCTTGACTTTGAAAAAGCATTTGACCTCATTGTGCACACTTCCAATTTGGATATCAAGAAAGCCAAGGGTTGTGGTAAGAGATGGATAATGTGGATCATCATGATTTTAAACTCTGGGTTCTCATTAGTCCCCCTTAATGGGATACCTGAACAGTTTAAATGCAAGAGGGGTGTCAGACATGGGGACCACTACCCCCTCTTCTTTTTTGTACTGACAACTGATTTACTCCAAATATTTCTAAATTAAGTTATGCAAGCTAATATCATTCAAGCACCCTTGCTAGGTCAAACAAATAATGATTTTTCTTGTCATCCAATATGTTGATGACACGATTCTAATTTTGCATGTTGTTCAGAGCCAAGTAATGCAAGTAAACAATCTTCTCATTCACTATGCTGCTCAGACTGGGTTAAAAATTAATTACAACAAGTTTGTCTTGATCCCCATTAATTTCACCCCTAACAACCTCACGGACTTGTTGAGAGGTCTTGGATGCAAGAAGGGAAGCTTCCCCTTTACTTACTTGGGGTTGCCTTTACACTACAAAAAAGACACACTCGTGACATTTTGGGCCGAACGAATTTTTTTTCTGTCATACATATGACACTTCTATGACGATAATTTGACAAAACCCGGTATCATCATAGATGTGGTGGGCTCCTACTGTATGACAAAAAACCATGACAAAAAATGGGCTTTTCGTCCTGGGCGGGCCAGAGACGCAGCTGCATGACATTCTTTGAGCCGTCCATGATGGAAAAAACCGTGGTAGAAGCGAGGGGAGGAAAATTTAGGGGAGTTCCCGATTACGGTGGGAGGTCGGGGGCCGAGCGATGCGCGTTTCTCTTGTACACGTACGCGTGTATGCGCGAGTCGTTGACTCTAACTGAACCCGAGCGAGGCATTGGGCTCTAACTGAACCCGAGTGATTGCACTGCAGGCTACGCGTTACTGAACCCGAGCGATCAATCGATGGCTGTTAACTGAACCCGATCGAGCAATTCCTTCGCTACTACTGCTAACTGAAGCCGATCGATTGGATGAATAGTGAGCGTTGCGGGGGGAGGGGGGTTGGATGAACAGTGAGCGGTGGCGTTGCCTCTGGATGAACAGGACCCCGTGGTGTGGAGGGCTGGATGAACAGTAGACGGTGGAGGGGTGCCCGTGGAGGGTTGGTTGAACAGGCCCTCGTGGTGTGGAGGGCTGGATGAACAGTAGACGGTGGAGGGGTGCCCGTGGAGGGGTGGTTGAACAGTAGCCGGTGGAGTAGCGCGCGGTGGAGGTTGGATGAACAGGAGCCCGTGGAGGCTGGAGGAGGTCGACGGTATCCCGTGGAAGCTGGAGGAGGTCGACGGTGGAGATGAACAATATCCCGTGGAGTCCCGTTTTGCTGTACGCCACACCCCTCCAGATGAACAGGACCCCCGTTTCGACCGTAGGAGGTCCGTTTCCTCCGTTTTGCGGTACGCCACACACCTCCCGATCAACATGACCCCCGTTTCGACCGTAGGAGGTCCGTTTCGTCTGTTTTGCGGGAAGCCACACCCCTCCCGATCAACAGGACCCCCGTTTCGACCGTAGAAGGTCTGTTTTCTCCGTTTTGCGGCACGCCACACCCCTCCCGATCAACAGGACCCCGTTTCGAACGTAGGAGGTCCGTTTCTTCCGTTTTGCGGTACGCCAGGCCTCGTTTCCATCGCCTGTTCCGTCCAAGCCCTCCCGATGAACACGACCACGCATTCCGTTCCGAACCAGCCGGTTGGCTCCCACGCGTTTCATTGCCTCCCGATGAACATGACGCATTCCGTTGCCTCCCCATGAACACAACGCATTCCGTTGCCTCCTCATGAACACGACGACGACGCTGTTTCTCCGTTCCGACCCAGCAATGTACATGAGCCCTGGCCGTACGTATGCGCGAGTAGGCGTTCGAGACCCCGCCCGTATGTACACATACATGGCCGTATTTTCTTTCTTGCACCCTGGCCGATGTACGTTGTAGGATCGAAAGTATGTCTAGAGGGGGGGGGTGATTAGACTACTTGACCAAATAAAAACTTAACCTTTTCCCAATTTTAGTTCTTGGCAGATTTTAGCTATTGTAGGACAAGTCAAGAAATCATCACACAATTCAAGCAAGCATGCAAAGAGTATATTGGCAGCGGAAAGTAAAGCATGCAACTTGCAAGAATGTAAAGGGAAGGATTTGGAGAATTCAAACGCAATTGGAGACACGGATGTTTTTCCCATGGTTCGGATAGGTGGTGCTATCCTACATCCACGTTGATGGAGACTTCAACCCACGAAGGGTAACGGTTGCGCGAGTCCACGGAGGGCTCCACCCACGAAGGGTAATGGTTGCGCGAGTCCACGGAGGGCTCCACCCACGAAGGGTCCATGAAGAAGCAACCACCCACGAACGGTCCACGAAGAAGCAACCTTGTCTATCCCACCATGGCCATCGCCCACGAAGGACTTGCCTCACTAGCGGTAGATCTTCACGAAGTAGGCGATCTCCTTGCCCTTACAAACTCCTTGGTTCAACTCCACAATCTTGTCGGAGGCTCCCAAGTGACACCTAGCCAATCTAGGAGACACCACTCTCCAAGAAGTAGCAAATGGTGTGTTGATGATGAACTCCTTGCTCTTGTGCTTCAAATGATAGTCTCCCCAACACTCAACTCTCTCTCATAGGATTTGGATTTTGTGGAAAGAAGATTTGAGTGGAAAGCAACTTGGGGAAGGCTAGAGATCAAGATTCATATGGTAGGAATGGAATATCTTGGTCTCAACACATGAGTAGGTGGTTCTCTCTCAGAACATATGAGTTGGAATTGTGTATGTGTTCTGATGGCTCTCTCCACGAATGAAGAGGAGGTGGAGGGGTATATATAGCCTCCACACAAAATCCAACTGTTACACACAGTTTTCCAATCTCGGTGGGACCGAATCAACAAACTCGGTCGGACCGAAAAGGTAAACCTAGTGACCGTTAGAGATTTTCGGTGGGACTGATATGCAACTCGGTAGGACCGATATGGTTAGGGTTTGGGCATAACGTAATCTCGGTGAGACCGATTACACAAACTCGGTGAGACCGAGTTTGGTAATAAGCTAACCAGAGAGTTGGTCAGGCAAACTCGGTGGGACCGATTTGCTCTTTTGGTGAGACCGAAAAGTTACAAAAGGGAAACATAGAGTTTACATTGCAATCTCGGTGGGACCGATTCGCTCTTTTGGTGAGACCGAAAAGTTACGAAAGGGAAACAGAGAGTTTGCAATCCCATCTCGGTGAGACCGAGATCCCTATCGGTAGAACCGAATTGCTAGGGTTTGGCAGTGGCTTATGACAAGTGAAACTCGGTGGCGCCGGATAGAAAGAATCGGTAGGACTGAGTTTGGCTTAGGGTTTAGGTCATATGTGGATATGGGAAAGTAGTTGAGGGTTTTGGAGCATATCACTAAGCACATGAAGCAAGAGGCTCATTAAGCAACACCTCATCCCTCCTTGATAGTATTGGCTTTTCCTAAAGACTCAATGTGATCTTGGATCACTAAAATATAAAATGAAGAGTCTTGAGCTTTTGAGCTTGAGCCAATCCTTTGTCCTTAGCATTTTGAGGGTTCCACTTTCACATCCATGCCATGCCAATCATTGAGCTTTCCTGAAATAGTCATCTTGGAATAGCATTAGCTCAATGAGCTATATGTTGTTATGAATTACCAAAACCACCTAGGGATAGTTGCACTTTCAATCTCCCCCTTTTTGGTAATTGATGACAACATATAGATCAAAGCTTTGACAAATGATAATAAGCATGAAATATATCGTCGCTTTGAGAAGTATGTGACAAGTAAGAGCTCCCCCTAAATTTGTGCATATTTAAAATTTGCTTTGGACTGAAAATGCACAAAGAGTTAGAGTCATGGGTTACTCTTCCATGTCACATACATCTTGGTGGAGCGCTTAAAATGATAAGAATGAAATACATGCACTCATCACCAAGAATAGTGAATGATCACATAAGATAGATAAGATGATAATATTAAGCAAACATTAAGTGTAGCTTATGATCAAACACATGATCATCAATGTCTCACAGATAACGGCATAGTATCTCAAGCACTCAAAAGCAAACAAAGTTTGAAAAACCACCAAATAAAGCAAGAGAGAAAAAACAACACTCTCTCTCTCGAAGCCTATGATCTATACATTTTCTCCCCCTTTGGCAACAAGTTACCAAAAAGTTCCTAGAAAATGCATAGTGCTAAGTCGACACTCAGGCTTGATCTTCAGGTGGTGGTGGAGTCCGGAGCACTCCAAGGATGAAGCCTTCTGTAGACGTGGTCGGAGTCGAGGCTGAAGTGGACGCTGGAGCTGGTGGAACTGAAGCTGTAGCTGGTGCAGAAGTGGTGGCTCTGGTGTCAGCAACTGGCATTGCATATGATCTCTGAGCTCTTGGCACTCTGGCAAATGCATCAGTTGTAGTCTTGCCCTTCCTCTCCTGCATATCATCCTGTAATTGTTCCACTGCAGACTGAATCTCTGTTACTTTGACATCCAAGTCATAGAACTTTTGTTCCATGATCCTCTCTAAGCTCTGCTGATTCTGAGTGAGGGTGGCCAGTCCTTGCTCAATCCTCAGTGTGGATGCAATCAAGTAACCAAGCTGCTCTTGTTTGGTTTTTAAAAAATACTCAGATGCCTCCTCTTGAGTTGGCATCTTGGCAGCTTTCTCCTTCCTCGCCTGCTCCTTCTTTGCTTGTGCTTGAACTGATGATGGTTCATTCTCATTCATCACAACTTGGTTGTCCTCAAAGTCTGGATGAATAGGCAAGTGTTCCTTATCCAACAAGTATATGCCTGTGCCCATCTTCGAGTTGATTAACTCCTGAATCTGGGGGGCATAACCACAGCTCCTCTTCTGATCTGTTGCAGTCCTCTTGATAGTTTCTACTATGAGGCTCATGACCTTGAATTTCTGAGGCACATCAAATATATGTAGCAAGTTAATGGCGTGACCTCTGATCATTCTGTGATCTCCAGACTTGGGCAACAGAGTGTGCCTAAGGATCCAGTTGATGGTTGGCAGCCCTGACAGAAGATAATGCACAGACCCAAACTTGAAAGTATCAAGTGCCTCGTTTGGAATTTCCTTGTACATATTGGACATAGAGTTGTGGTCCCTCTTCTTCTTGACATAAATGTCCAAGTCATCGTCATGCTCTTCTGGGGCATTAATCAGCTGAGCCCATTCAGCAACTGTAGACTGGTACCTCGTACCCTCTGACATCCATACAATCCTGCCATCTGGATAGAAATGGGCTGTGGAGTAGAACTGCATGATGAGTTCCTCGTTCCACTTTGTGAGCTTCTGCCCAACAAAGTCCTCTACTCCACATGCCTTGAAGCTGTCCTGCACTCCAGGGTAGTACTCTTCGTTGTCCTTGATGTATTGCCAATCGACCCATCTCATGTCACAGACAATTGGCTTCTTGTCTAGCAGCACTGTCTCATAAAAATCTTGCTGCTCCTTGGTGTGAAACCTGTAGTCAACTGCAGTCCTTCTCCTTGAAGCATACGGGTCTGCTTCTCTCCACTTCCGGAGCCCTGAATCTCTCCTGAGTTTCATATCCTCAGCCACAGGATGAGCATCGTTGTGGTCTGGGATCTTGGGCTTGAGCTTTCTCAGAACATGCTCTTCATCATCTTCTTCAGCAGCTTCAGACACTGGGGCCTTGTTCTTTTCAGTTGCAGGTATGCTCCTCGTATTTCTCTTTGGAGCTGTCTTGACCTTTGATGCAGCCTTGGGTGCTTCCTTGGGCTTAGATGCAGTAGCCCCTGATTTGATAGCATCACCCATTAGCTTGGGTGCCTTAGGTGCTGGTGCAGCAACCTCTTCTTCTTCCTCTTCTTCCATGATGGAAGCCTTTCCAAGCACTCTGGCTACGGTCTTCTTGACCCTTTCCTTCCTTTTCTTTCCTTCAGCAGCAACTGGCTCTATGGTTGCAGGCTTTTCAGGAATCTGAGTTGAGGCTCTGGCCTTTGGCATAGGCTGCCTACCTGCTGGCCTTTTGATTTTCAATCCTGGCTTTGTGCCTTGAGCTGAGCCATGTTCCTTCTCGAGCACTACTCTCTTTGAAGTTGCTTCCTCTTCTGCCACATAATCTTCGTCCTCAGAATCTGAAGTCCTCTTCTTCCTTTGTCTGGTGGCAGCTTTTGGTAAATTGCTTGGGGTGCTCCTGCTGCCATCATCTGAGGAACTTGAGGGACTAGTGCCCTCACTCATCTGCACTTGCTGCTCTGACAAGTTCTGGCTATCACTTTGGTCTGACATGATGCAAACTCTGACTGCTGTCCCTGTGAATAGGTTATAGATGAGATAGAGTGGATAAGCATCACAAAATGCAGAGATTTTTGCAAAAGAATAATTCAAAAACTTAGTTTTAGTTTCCCACTGAAAGCATCTCGGATCTACCGATTTCTAAACTCGGTGATACCGAAGCAGTTTTGGCACCTAAACTAGTGAACTCGGTCAGACCGAGTCACAGTTCGGTGGCACCGAGACTGCTAGGGTTTCACAGAGTTCCAAAATCGGTCACACCGATAAGTAATTCTCGGTCAGACCGAGTCTCACTTGTGCAATGGCATAAGCCAAATCGGTGGGACCGAGTTTTTAAACTCGGTGGGTCCGAGATGGTTTCGGCGGAAACCTAACCCTAAAATTTTCGAATTAAACCTAACCTACGAGTTCATTGACTGGATAGAAGTTTAACAAACGTGGCAAGAATCATGGTGATCACAATGTGCTAAGAATCGGATTGGGGAATAGCACAAAGGTCGAGTCCATACCCTAGTTCGGCGGAGACTCGCTACGGCGGCAATGGCGGGGTTGAATTTCTGTTGACGGCGACGGAGACCAGCGACTGGAGGCGGCTGGCGGCGAGGAGACGATCCGGAGACCAAGTTGGCAGAGAAGGCTATCGCGCGGGCGAAGGGGTTCGGAGAAATTTCCAAATTTTTGCCCGTGACTATATATAGCCCGACCCTGTCGGTGTGACCGAGTGGAACAACTCGGTGGCACCGAGATGCAAAACTGTATACAGTTGTTGCAACTCGGTGTGACCGAATGGTTCAAATCGGTTGCACCGAGATCGAAAACCTAGATCAACTTAATGATCTCGGTAGGACCGAAAGTAGGGTATCGGTCAGACCGAGAATCATAAAGAGGTTTTGGAAGTTTAAGTCTATGACGAATCGGGGACTCCGAGCGCTCCTCACACAGAGTGGTTCGAATCTGACTTGATCAAATTTTGTGATGTAGCATGAATAGAGTTTGAGACGAGAAAAGCATAGATAGCTAGAGGAGGTTCTTAGGCATTCTTGTCCATCCACTTGGCAAAAGGAAATAAAACCAAACAATCAAAACAACAAGTGGATGTCCTCGAATGAGTAAAATATGCAACCAGCATGCTCACACAATAAGATGGCAAATGAAATATGTGACAAGGCATGCACAACCAATTCTAGCATCTATCAAGCAATTTGCGATGGCAAGGTCATCTATATATGAGTATATTGACTTTGGAGTCAAGTGAGAACACTTGATCATAGGTCATACTCATCGTTTAAGCTCAAGTGGGGTTACCACTTTTACATAAAGCATTGTTGTGTTCACATCTTTAGAGTTTCTTTAGCTCAAGTCTTAGAGTAAAGCTCCCCTAGATGTGATATCCCCCCTTAGAGGG
The DNA here is from genome assembly GCF_056163025.1 of Triticum urartu. Lineage (NCBI taxonomy): Eukaryota > Viridiplantae > Streptophyta > Magnoliopsida > Poales > Poaceae > Triticum > Triticum urartu. The sequence goes on along the minus strand of NC_141876.1, from coordinate 140,078,102 downwards.
ATGAACTAACCTCGGGTTTTGTCGATGATGACTTCATGTAGATGTTGAAGATGTGGATGCTCAATGTTGATGTAGATCACTTGGAGCTATCCATTTGAGTGAATTGCACTTTCAATACCTACATGGGTTAGCCCCACAAGGAACAAACAAGGATATCCATAGACATAGAGTGATGCACACACAAGATGATGTCCATGAAAACTTTTAGGTTACCTTGTCCCTTGTCTTACCAACAAGAGGGTTTGTGACTCCTTGAACTAGTGCAAGATGTGGAAGTTGATTGCACTTGTTCTTGCCAAAATGATAAGAGTGAAGTATGTTGGCGGAGTCACCCTCAAGAACTCTCTAGTTCTTCTTCTTTTGGATCCACACCATCTTGATGGGAATCCTTGGAGTTGTAGTCGTACTTGATGAAGTGGAACTTGAAGTAGTCTTGGGAACCCACTTGACTAAGGTCTTAGGAGCTTCTTCAAATGCATCAATTTCCTCTTGAAGCTTGTCCTTGCCTTTTTGCTTGTAGTCTTGTGGTGGAAGATCATCTTGAGCTTGTGTCCCCTTGAAAGAAGTATCATACTTCTCTTGTTGAGGAACAAACTTTGTCTTGGGGTATTGATCTTCTTCCCACTCAACTCCATTGGCATTGAACTTTCGTTCAAAACCAACACCTTGATTCTTCTGGTGCATTCCTTGCTTGCGCACAATTTCCTCGAATTGCTTACTCCCGGCAAGGCTTTTGTACACTCCTTTCTCTATAATTCCCTTCAATAAGCTATTTTCTTGCTCAAGTGTAACTTGGCTAAGAGAATCATTAGTGGAATCAAGAGAACTACTAGAAGCAACAATATTGGATTTAGCATGATCATTGTTACTGCTAGGGGAAGAATCTTTCTTGTTCTTGTTACTAGACTTGACTTGAGGCATGTAAGTGGATAAGAGTAAACGCTTGGCAATGTAAGAAGAACTTTTCTTGCGGAGATCATCATTGATTGCTTTTAAGAACTCATGCTCTTGCCCAAGATTGAGCTTTTCAAAGCGTAATTTCTCATGAGCTCTTAAAAGTTCTCGATGATCTTCGAAGATAGTTTCATGAGCTAACTTAAGAGTGTTTAGTTCTTTAGTTAGATCCTCAATCTTCTCCTTATCATTGTCATTCGTTTTATCTTGATTAGCATGATTAATTGACGTTTCATCACTAGAGTTGTCAACAAGCAAATCATCACCTAACAAGTCATCTTCATCACTATTGAAATCAACATACTCGGGGTGTGTTACCTTAGGACCTTTGGCCATGAAGCATCTTCCAATTCCTTCATTTGGTGAGTCAAATATGTCGTAGGAGTTGGTTGACACAAGTGCTAGACCGGCAACACCTTCATCTTGAGTATCTTCGGAGTCGGAGTGATAACTTCTCTCGGAGTGGCTGTCGGAGTCGGAGCCGGATACCCATTCACCAACATGAGCTTGATGTCTTCGTTTTGTGTAGCTCCTTGATGATTTTTCCTTCCTTTCCGAATCCTTCCTTCTCCGTGAGTATCTTCGTTCATAACGATCATCTCTACTCCTTCTCTCTCTTGGTGGTGATTCTTTGCTTCTTCTTTTTGGAGAATCTTCTCTTCTCTTGTAGGGAGCCGTACACTCATTGGAATAGTGTCCGGGTCTTCCACAACTGTAGCAGTTTCGCTCTCGACTAGAAGATCTTTTGTCATCGTAGGACCTTGACTTGAAGCTTCTATCTTTGCTTCTACTCTTGTAGAACTTGTTGAAGTTCTTCACCATTAAGCTCAATTCTTCATTGAAGTTTTGTTTCTCACTTGATGATGTAGGGGCTTCACATGAGGCTTTGTAGGCACCACTTGATTTGTTGTGAAGTTCCTCTTTATCCTTAAGTGACATCTCATGAGCAACAATTCTTCCAATCACCTCCGTTGGCTTGAGATCTTTGTAATTGGGCATCATTTGGATCAATGTGCACACGGTATCATATTTTCCATCCAAGGCTCTTAGAATCTTCTTGATGATGAATCTATCGGTCATCTCTTCACTTCCTAAGCCGGCAATCTCATTTGTGATGAGAGCAAGCCTAGAGTACATTTCAGTGACACCTTCACCATCCTTCATTTTGAACTCGTCAAGTTGACTTTGAAGCACATCCAACTTGGATTCCTTGACGGAGTCGGTACCTTCGTGCATATCAATCAAAGTGTCCTAAATTTCCTTTGCATTCTCAAGACGGCTGATTTTGTTGAATTCTTCGGGGCACAGTCCGTTGAAGAGAATATCACAAGCTTGAGCATTGTATTGCAACATCTTCAACTCATCCGCGGTAGCTTCACAGTTTGGTTCTTTCCCATCAAAGAAGTCACCTTGCAAACCAACACACACAATAGCCCAAACGGCGGGGTTATGTCCAAGAATATGCATTTTCATTTTATGCTTCCAACTAGCAAAATTAGTACCATCAAAGTAAGGACCTCTATGGTGATAATTTCCCTCGCTAGACGCCATACTCTCCTAGGTTGTGAAACCAAGGCTATGACCACCAAAAGCTATGGAGATCAAAGCAAATGGAGACCAAAGCTCTGATACCACTTGTAGGATCGAAAGTATGTCTAGAGGGGGGGTTATTAGACTACTTGACCAAATAAAAACTTAACCTTTTCCCAATTTTAGTTCTTGGCAGATTTTAGCTATTGTAGGACAAGTCAAGCAATCATCACACAATTCAAGCAAGCATGCAAAGAGTATATTGGCAGCGGAAAGTAAAGCATGCAACTTGCAAGAATGTAAAGGGAAGGGTTTGGAGAATTCAAACGCAATTGGAGACACGGATGTTTTTCCCGTGGTTCGGATAGGTGGTGCTATCCTACATCCACGTTGATGGAGACTTCAACCCACGAAGGGTAATGGTTGTGCGATTCCACGGAGGGCTCCACCCACGAAGGGTAATGGTTGCGCGAGTCAACGGAGGGCTCCACCCACGAAGGGTCCACAAAGAAGCAACCACCCACGAAGGGTCCACGAAGAAGCAACCTTGTCTATCCCACCATGGCCATCGCCCACGAAGGACTTGCCTCACTAGCGGTAGATCTTCACGAAGTAGGCGATCTCCTTGCCCTTACAAACTCCTTGGTTCAACTCCACAATCTTGTCGGAGGCTCCCAAGTGACACCTAGCCAATCTAGGAGACACCACTCTCCAAGAAGTAGCAAATGGTGTGTTGATGATGAACTCCTTGCTCTTGTGCTTCAAATGATAGTCTCCCCAACACTCAACTCTCTCTCATAGGATTTGGATTTTGTGGAAAGAAGATTTAAGTGGAAAGCAACTTGGAGAAGGCTAGAGATCAAGATTCATATGGTAGGAATGGAATATCTTGGTCTCAACACATGAGTAGGTGGTTCTCTCTCAGAACATATGAGTTGGAATTGTGTATGTGTTCTGATGGCTCTCTCCACGAATGAAGAGGAAGTGGAGGGGTATATATAGCCTCCACACAAAATCCAACTGTTACACACAGTTTTCCAATCTCGGTGGGACCGAATCAACAAACTCAGTCGGACCGAAAAGGTAAACCTAGTGACTGTTAGAGATTTTCGGTGGGCCTGATATGCAACTCGGTAGGACCGATATGGTTAGGGTTTGGGCATAACGTAATCTCGGTGAGACCGATTACACAAACTCGGTGAGACCGAGTTTGGTAATAAGCTAACCAGAGAGTTGGTCACGCAAACTCGGTGGGACCGATTTGCTCTTTTGGTGAGACCGAAAAGTTACAAAAGGGAAACATAGAGTTTACATTGCAATCTCGGTGGGACCGATTCGCTCTTTCGGTGAGACCGAAAAGTTACGAAAGGGAAACAGAGAGTTTGCAATCCCATCTCGGTGAGACCGAGATCCCTATCGGTAGAACCGAATTGCTAGGGTTTGGCAGTGGCTTATGACAAGTGAAACTCGGTGGCGCCGGATAGAAAGAATCGGTAGGACCGAGTTTGGCTTAGGGTTTAGGTCATATGTGGATATGGGAAAGTAGTTGAGGGTTTTGGAGCATATCACTAAGCACATGAAGCAAGAGGCTCATTAGGCAACACCTCATCCCTCCTTGATAGTATTGGCTTTTCCTAAAGACTCAATGTGATCTTGGATCACTAAAATATAAAATGAAGAGTCTTGAGCTTTTGAGCTTGAGCCAATCCTTTGTCCTTAGCATTTTGAGGGTTCCACTTTCACATCCATGCCATGCCAATCATTAGCTCAATGAGCTATATGTTGTTATGAATTACCAAAACTACCTATGGATAGTTGCACTTTCATACGTACGTGTACGTGCTACATGCGCGCCTCTACTATGACACGTGCGCACCTCTACATCGACCAGTATGTACGTACACGTTCGCGATCAGAATGACAACCCTACGTACGCTTCGACCAGGTGGGTCCCGACTGTCAGGCACTTCGTTGCCTATGAAGATGTAGCTGGTGGGTCCCAGTAGTCAGGGGGGCGAATCATTTTTTTTTGCCCGGACGCACTTCCTTGCGTGCGAAGGTGTAGCTGGTGGGTCCCAGCAGTCAGGGAGGCGAATCTTTTTTTTTGCCCGGACACACTACCTTGCGTGCGAAGATGAAGCTGGTGGGTCCCAGCAGTCAGGGGGAAACGTTTTTTCCGTGAAATACAGTGGTCCGTCCGGTGGGTCCCAGCTGTCAGGTGGAGGAATCATTATTTTCCGCGTAATAAGGAGGCACTTCCTTGCTGCGACCGTGGACCCAGCTGTCAGCCTCTCCACTACAGTTCACGTCCGATGGAAGTTGTTCCTTGACCACGTTGATCAGGCCGCGCCGAGAGCACCACGGCGGTGGACGACGGCGAGGCCTAGGAAGGGGACGACGCGAAGCCGGGGAAGACCGGCAGTGGAAGCTCGCGCGGAGAGGAGTACGAGGGTTCACTGGTTCGGCTGCGGTGAGAGGCTGCCGTCGCCGCAGGGCCTGGCCAGCGGTGGGAATAGTAGGGGCGGTGAGGCCTCCGCGGCAGCACAACCGACCACGGGAGACAGGAGCATGCGGCACGACCGGCGCTGCTTTGGGCGGCTGGAGCAAGAAGACCAGAGGTTGAAGAAGCACTACGGCCGTTGGATGGACATCGTACGGTCACTGGAGCTAGAATCGTTCATATTGACTAAGTTGACAAAGCCCTCTGTCCCCGTCAACTTAGTTGGCCCACAAGTCATCCTCCCACTATGGTGGGTCCCAGCTAGCAGGGGGTATTCATTTTTTGTGCGTAATAAGGAGGCACTTCCTTGCGTGCGAAGATATAGCTGGTGGGTCCGACATGTCAGCGGGGGAACATTTTTTCGTGAAATACAGAGGCCCTTCCGGTGGGTCCTGGCTGTCAGGTGGAGGAATCATTATTTTGCGCTTACAGTACACGACCGATGGATGTCGTTCGTTGACCACATTGACCAGGCCGCGCCGAGAGCACCATGGCGGTGGACGACGGCGAGGCCTAGTAAGGGAACAACACGGAGCTGGGGAAGACTCGACAATGGTTGCCCACGCGGTGGGGAGTACGAGGGTTTACTGGTCCGGCTGCCGTCGCCAGAAAATAACAGGAGGTGTGGGAGAGTAGAGGAATGGCCTGGCCAACAATGAAGTAGGGTGGGGCGGTGCGGCCTGTGCGGCAGCACAGCCGGCCATGGGAGGCGGGAGCAGGTAGTCCCACCGGAGCTGGTTTGGGCGGCTGGAGTAAGAAGATCAGATATTGAAGAAGCAGCACGGCCGTTGGATTAACATCCAACGGTCACTGCTGCTAGAATCGTTTGTGGACTAAGTTGACAAAGCCAAAGTACACGTCAACCTAGTAGACCCACAAGTCAGCCTCCAAATCTGTCCCAAACAGCATACAACCCGAAATTTCTAACTAGATTCAAATTAATTTTAAATCTAAATATACCTTAATTTAAATTCAATGAAATTTTACCCGCACAAAAACAATGAAATTTAAAATATCAAAATCCGAAAGAAAACAGTATTTTGGAACTAATTGCCTATTTGTTGTATTTTTTCATTTTACAGCCCATTTATTATTACTTATAGCCCATTTCTTATTACTTATAGCCCATTTTCTAGGCAAAATGCATGCCTCTTCATCTTGAAAGATTTCCGGCCCAGAAGGGCGTAGAAAAGCAAGTAGGCCTACGTTGGTTATTCTGCAAAAAACAAAATAGTTGGCTAGCCATTTTCAGAAAGGAAAAAAACAAACTGGGCTGGTCATGTGCTAAACATATGAAATAAAAGCCTGGGCTAGACGGGCCACGGGTCCTGCACAACCCAGTTGATACCCTTCTCCGTCCCGAAAAAACAAAATTACTGCGCGCGCTGCTGGGTCCCTACTGTCATCCTCACCATGTACAGTCATCTCCTTATTCCTCTTGGTTGTTGACCATGTTGACAACACCGGAGGGCGGCGCCGTGGAGAGTGAACCAAGGCGGAGGACGATGGTGTCGGCGTACTGGGAACCAGGGTACCCAGACTTGCCTGTCTGCGGCCCACGTCGCGTTCCTAGTACGGCCCCGTAGGGCCCAGCTGATTGACCATCTGCTCAAGACCCTCGCGAGGGGGCCAGCCCTCGTGAGGAGACCAAGACCTCCTCAGGGAGCGGCCTCACCTAGGCTGCTCCGGAGGGGCGACCAAGACCTCTCCCTAGAGTGGCCTCGCCTAGGCTGCTTCGGGAGGGCGGAGATCTCAAGGCAAGGGCTGCCTCAGGAGGAGGCAGTGACGCAAGCCATGACGAACCGTGCCAGCGGGCGCAGTTTCCATATTGGTGCAAAGGAGACCGCACAGGCGCAGGTTCCCGAGGGGCGAGACAAAGGTTTCCCCTTTGGTGCAACAAGACCGAAAACCGCAAGGACGGTAGGAAGGATGTCATCGCCGAGCCCACCACCGCGTCACCTCCTGCCCTCTTTGTAGGCGAAGACCACCTTTTGTCAGGATAGGAGCGTCCTTGTGTTCCCGCTCAAATGGCCGTTGTGGGATTCCCTTCCCGCCTAAACATTTCGGGGGAAGAGGACCCTGGCCGCCTATATAAGTAGCTAGGGTTCCATCATAGAGGGGATCGACCCATTGGGACTTAGCCTAGCAAAAGAGCAAGAACATCCGCCTCCTCCCCTTCTTGAGCTCGCCTCCTGAGCTCAGGAAACCACTGTACTTGTTCATACTCGAGCCCTCGCGAGGCCAACCCACTAAAGCAGGACGTAGGGTTTTACACCGCAAGGTGGCCTGAACCTGGGTAAACTCTTGTGTGCTCTACTTGTTTGCTTGCTTGCATTCCATTCCCACCACCAGGAGAAGAGCGAGGCGCTAGGTAGACGTGTAGTGGGAGAGATCTTCGTCACGCCCCTGTGTTCGAATCTTAAGGGTTTTGCGGAGCCCGAAATCCGACATTTGGCGCACCAGGTAGGGGGCGTGTCGAAATCTCGCTTCTCCAAACGACCTCGCTCCGCTCTTCTCCGTCGACCTCGTTTCACCGCCATGGTGGACACTCGCTGAGCACGCGCCGCCCGCCGCGCCGCCAACGTCACTCAGACGGCGCCCGCGGGTAACGGCGCACCACTCCGCCCCAACTCGCCAGTTGCCAACGCGGCCACGGACCCAGCCGTTCACGAGCAGCAGGACTCATCGCTGCCGCTGTCCGTGCGGCGCGAAGGCCGCACGACGACCCCGTCAGCTTCGCCGGCCGCGGTGTCGTCCTCGCTGGTCCACCGCGGGCCGGTCTACCAGCAGCCTGCGCTACTGATGGCACGGTAGCTCCTACGCTACCATCCGGCGGACGACCTCTACGACGAGTGGCTCCACCGCATCACCGAGCACGTCAACGCCGCCGGGGAGGCACCCTCACTGACCCATTCCTCTCGCCCTCCGTCGCCCATGGCGGGGAACGAGGACCACGACGCCCCCACCTCCACCGCGCGGCGCCGGCCAGGGGCTCAGACGTGAGGCTTCACGGCACGAACAGCCCCGCAGGGCCCCCGCGCGCGACGAGGAGAGCTGCCAGGTGGTCCCGTGTCCCCAGGCGGAAGCACGTGTGCTCCCCGCTCAGCAGCACCAGAACCGCGCCCCATAGGAGGTGGTGGCGCCCACACCCCAAGATCCAGCACCGCAGGCGCAGGGGGCGCCAGCAATCATGAGCGTGGCTGGATGCCGCGCCCTAGCTCCCGAGCTACGGCGCCTCGTCTGGCTCGGCAAGTTCAAGCCGGATCTGCCTCCGCGTTACGACGGCACCGCTGACCCGGCGGAGTTCCTCCAGCTCTACGAGCTCAGCATCGAGGCGGCGAACGGCACCGAGCAGGTCATGGCGAATTGGTTCCCCATGGTCCTCAAGGACGGTGCGCGCTCCTGGCTCCTGAACCTTCCTCCAGGATCCATCTCCTCCTGGGAGGAGCTTCGCGAGCGCTTCATCGCCAACTTCCAAGGTACCCGCGACCGAGCTCCAGCGGCCGCAGACCTGCGTCGCGTGAAGCAGCAGCCTGGGGAGATCCTGCAGAAGTACATCCAACGCTTCAACACCGTGCGCCTCAAGATCCCCAAGGTCTCCGACGAGTCCATCATCTCGGCGTTCTCTGACGGTGTCCGCGACGTCAGGATGAAGGAGGAGCTTGCCATCCACGAGGACCTGTGCACGGCCCTCGAGATGTTCAATCTCGCGGCGAAGTGCGCCAGGGCATAGGAAGGCCGCCTCTCCCTCATGGAACTGCCTGAGGCGGAGGCCGACGACAAGAAGACCAAGGCCAAGGAAGCAAAGCGCAAGGGACCAGCCGTGTTGGCCGTGGAGCCAGAAGTGAAGCGCGGCTGCGGATACAACGACCCTCCAAGAGATAACCGTCCGTACTGCGTCTTCCATGGTGTCAAAACCGGCGGATCTCGGGTAGTCGGTCCCGAACTGTGCGTCTAGGCCGGATGGTAACAGGAGGCAAGGGACATGAAGTTTTACCCAGGTTCGGGCCCTCTTGATGGAGGTAAAACCCTACGTCCTGCTTGATTAATATTGAAGATATGGGTGTTACAAGAGTAGATCTACCACGAGATCAGAGAGGCTAAACCCTAGAAGCTAGCCTATGTTATGATTGTATGTTGTGATTGTTGTCCTATGGACTAAAACCCTTCGGTTTATATAGACACCGGAGAGGGTTAGGGTTACACAAGGTCGGTTACAAAGAAGGAGGTATCCATATACGTATTGCCTAGCTTGCCTTCCACGCCAAGTAGAGTCCCATCCGGACACGAGACGAAGTCTTCAATCTTGTATCTTCATAGTCTAATAGTCCGGCCAATGGAGATAGTCCGGCTGTCTGGAGATCCCCTAATCCAGGACTCCCACAGTAGCCCCTGAACCAGGCTTCAATGACGATGAGTCCGGTGCGTAGTTGTCTTCGGCATTGCAAGGCGGGTTCCTTCTCCGAATACGTCACAGAAGAATTTGAATACGAGGATATTGTCCGACCCTGCAAAATAAGTTCCACATTCCACCGTAGAGAGAATAATGTTTTCGCGGATCTAATTTGCTAGCTTGTTTCGGCAACATGACGTTACGTCATGGACTGGTGATTATTCGAACCGTTTCTTTTAACCAGCCCCGCACATAACGCGAGGCAGTTTTTCAACACGTCTTGTCAAAGCAGAGATCGTGTCCCCTTATTACGGGATTCTCATCAATACGGGCATGGGTAACCCAACCGCGCCATTAATTGCGGCGCTTGGGGGATAAGCGAGTTTTACCAGGCAAGTGGGGACGCTTAATTTTGTCCGCCCATATAAAGGGATAAGGATTCACCTTTCTATCCATGCCTTCTTCCTCCTCTGCTCATCCGCTCCCGCACACTCGAGCTCTAGCGCCCAAGTTCTCACTTCCATCTCAACCTTCTCCAACCATGTCCAGAGCGGGAGGCAAGTGGATGGTCTCCTCCGTCACAGAGGGAGACGTCAAGAAACTGAGGAGAGCCGGATACCTGCCCGACGACATCGCGCACCGGCTCCCAGATGAGGGACAGCTCATCCCCACCCCAAGCCCCATGAGAGGGTGGTATTCCTCACCCATTTCCTCCGCGGACTGGGATTCCCTCTCCATCCCTTCGTCCGAGGGCTCATGTTTTATTATGGCCTGGATTTCCATGATCTGGCACCGAACTTCATCCTCAACATCTCGGCGTTTATCGTCGTGTGCGAGGCCTTCCTCCGCATCAAGCCCCACTTTGGCTTATGGTTGAAGACCTTCAATGTCAAGCCGAAGGTAGTGAGCGGCCGCCAGGCGGAGTGCGGAGGCGCCATGGTGGGCAAGATGCCCAACATCACATGGCTCGATGGCTCCTTCGTGGATACCATAAAGGGGTGGCAATCAGGGTGGTTCTATATCACCGAGCCGCGCGACCCCGCATGGGTAGCGGCCCCCGAGTTCCGATCTGGCATCCCCATGCGGCTCACCTCCTAGAAAGAGAAGGGCTTGTCCTGGGGTAATTCAAAAGAGCTGACCGGACTCCAGACATGTATTCAAAACATGGTGGACAAGAAGCTCAAGCTCGTCAACATAGTCCAGGTTATGCTCATCCGCCGGATACTCCCGTGCCAACAACGGGAGTTCACCTTGTGGGAGTTCAACCCGGCGCAGCACCGAACTCTGAACAGACTCTTTGACATGACTCATGAAGATGCCTGGAGGGTGCTGTTCAAGGGCGTTGCGGTCCCTCCCCCCATTACTGAGGATCGCGGATTCAGCGCGAAGCACCAAGCCAGTGCGGTAAGTGGTTTTACCTTTTATAGGATACTTGTTTTCTATATAGATTGACTCTATGCAGGATCTAAACTCCCGTGCCGTTAACAGGACTGGCAGAAGATGGCCGGACAAAGCGACTGTCTGGCTCCCTTGCCCGAAGGCCCTACAAACGCCCTTCTGGTGAAGATCTTGACTCCGGCCCCTTATAAGGTGCCGGAGAAGACCAAGAAGGCCAAGGGAGCTCGGAAGAGTTCCCGACGCCAGGCGTCGTCAGACTCACCGTCCGACGACTCTGTGGCGCACTCTTCCCCTGAAGACGAGGAAGAGGAAGAAGAGGCTCCCCCACCGACTGGGGGAGACAAGAAAAGGAAGGCCGCCCCAACTGGGGAGGCCGGAGGGTCCAAGAAGGGAAGGACTCTCCTTCCAGACAGCTCCACCGCCGCCGATGAAAGTGAAGACGAGTGGTTGCCCAGGGCCAAGCCCCAGGGGAGATCGTAAGTATTCGGATACCAAAGTAACCCATAGGATTCCTTTGTCGCATTGCTTTCCCTAATCGACGAACATAATTACGCAGGCCGCCATGAGCCAACATCGAGGTATCATCGGATGGCTCCTTGGGTTTGTCGGACATGGATAGCGATCCAGTCCCGACTGCCACCTCCCCTCATCTTGCCGCCGCCGCCGAGGTGTTGTCTCAAGAGGCACCGAATCGAGGGGAGACAGTCCCGGAGGCGCCTCAAGGAGACCTTCCGGACTCCGGGAGCAGAGGGGACAGGGCCCCTGAGAGCTCTGATTTCGGCCCTCAGCCGAACACCGCGCTGGAACCTCCAGCGGTTCCGGGCTCGGGCAGGCTGTCTCCTTCTAAGAGGGGTGAGACGCCTGTGCCGGTGACCTCTGTCCATCCAGAGGCGCCGGACAATCTGTTGGAAGCGCTTCGCAGCGCTTCCATCGAGGAGGAGCACCGCACTATCATGAGTGCGGTGATCCAGAAGGTTCAGTCCGCCAAGAGCGGATTGACTAAAGCCTGTACTAGCCTTCTAACAGGCTTCGAGGTAAGTGTTTTAAAATGTAGTAGAAGTATTACCGCATAGACAGTAGCCCCTGATGCTTTATTCGGTGTTCCCAAACAAAAGCCGAACAGAGGATCAAATAATATCGCAGGAGTCTAATATAAGTATGTCAATATGCATATGCAGGCTTCTCTGCTGGCGTCCGCCGCACTAACTGCGGAGGTCGCCGTACTGAAGCAGGACCTCGATGGGTCCAAGAAAGAGCTCGGCCTTGTCAAGAGGCAGCTCGAGGAGAACGAAGGTAAGTAATACCCCGTCTATAGATATATGTATATAAAAAAGGACGCGATTGCAAAATGACAGGATCATTGTATGTTTTGCCAGGGGCCACAACCGAGGTGGCGACCCTGAAGCAAGCGCTGACCAAGGCCGAAGACACAGCGGCCAAGGAGCGCACCGAGCGAGAGAGGCACAAGGCTCGGGTGGGCGAGGTGCAGCAAGAGCTCCACGCTCTCGTGACGAAGTACGAGGCGTTGGAGCTTGACTTGAAGACGCGAGAGTCTGAGCTTGCCACGGCCCGTGAGAGCGCGAAGAGTGCCAAGGCCGAGGCCCAGAAGGCCCTTCAGGAGATCGACGCGATGAAGAAGATAGCGGCGGGTAAGGCTTTCTATATGCAAAGCAAGCATGTAAAGGTGAATTACCGATTACTTACCCGAATCCGGAGCTCTTCAGGAGCATTCGCAGATTTGCCCCGCAGCGTGTCCGATGCTGCCCAATTCTACTAGGCCGAGGACGGAAGCTCGACGGAGAAGCTATTCTTGTCTCAGTATGCTGAGGCCGAACATCCGGTGCCAATGAGCGACCAGCTGAAGCAGATGGCCGAGCTACATAAGGCGGCCGATCAGGCCATGAAGGGCTTCATAGTCCGGTTGTGGCTTGGCGACGCCCTTCCGAACAGCTTCTTCGGCCTGGTGAGGCGGCTTGTGGATGCCTGCCCTCGGCTGGAGGTCGTCAAGCGATCCGTCTGCATAGAAGGTGCACGCCCGGCTTTCGCCCGTGTAAAAATGCAGTGGGTCAAGCTAGACGCCATGAAGCTGATCAAGGAGGGGCCACTGGAGGGCAAGGAGCACCGCCACCCCGAGATGTACTACGAGGGTGTTCTGCCGGGTGCCCGTCTTATCGCGGATGAGTGTTCGCAAAATGTAATATTTGAATGAGACTTGCTCGTGTTGTCCTGTATGTATGAAAACTTGTATTATGTTCGCTATGCAACGCTTGTTAGAATTTAAAATATTACCTTCTGTTTGGCTATTTATCCAATCTGAGAGATGGCTAGTCCTCGGCTTCTGCCCCCATGCCACTAGTGCTGGGGTGTTCGGGATAAACCTGAGCACTCTTGTTCCCATGTTTGGGTCCTTCGAGGGAGGTGCTCAGCACAACGAACAAGGCAACCAGACTAATAATGCTTTATCACTCTCACTTAGCCATAGAATTCTATAATTTCAAATTTCGGCGAAGCCCTTGGTATTCGGAAGGCCGAATTCGGGGCGCGATACATGCTTGTAAGCCGGACGGAGTCGGCCCCTCGCCCTAAGCGGCATAAGTCTTTAGGGACTCAAAAAACCTCGCCGAACAGCGACCAGTCTCTCGCCTTATCATGACAGTCAGTTTTAGCTTTCTCTACTGAGGTGCTCGGCCCGGCAGAACCGGGGCACAATCGCAGTAGTTCTCCTAGCGCTACCTTAGCCGATAGAGCGGAATGTAAGGTACCAAAACATAGGAGCCGGGCAAACCCAACATTTGACCAAAGACATGATTCGGAGCTGATGCATATAATGCCATAAGTTCGGGGTGCCGCACTTGTGAAAGTGTTCGGACTTTTCACACCATATTGTGGGTACGTAAGCCCCTGGTGCATTGGCCGTACCAGAGTGTACGGTTGCAAGGCATCATTAATGAACGCGCACACACACACACACACACACATATATATATAACAAAAATGCAATAATAGTCGTAATGTCATGCATTGTATATTAAAAAAATTGCATCAAAGCAGAGTGATACAGATAGTGCAATAAGCAAAAGAGTAGGACTATGTCCCTTCTAAGGGAGAGCTGAGGAATGATATGAAATCTGTAATCAACCCGGGAATTCTGTTGTATAACGTAGTTGTCTACCTCCTTGGTTGCTGTATGATGTGTTCGACAATAGAGCTGCCGGACAGTGTTTTCAGAGATTAAAGTCCTGAAAGAAAAAGAAAAATAACCAAACGGGAAGCCCCTAGTGCGGTTTAGGCCGCTTTTTGGGGCGTGCCGCAGTTGTGCCCCCCTCCCCACCTGTGCCCATGGTACTTTTAATGCGTAATTATGTACGCGCGGCACGAATAACACCGTTGGGCTGGGATTAGGGTGGCCGCTGTATTGCTACGCGAGCTCAGATCGCGCCAGGCGGTCTGTCTGCCGATTGCCCCGAGCGCGCTTGAAGGTGTCTGGGCTTTGAAACACCGAACTGGTAGATTGCCTTGAGAGGCTGCTTTGCGCTTCTGCTGCAAGGGCCGCGGTGTGCTCCTCTATTCGGAGAGAGCGCTCTGTGTTTCCATTGACTGTAATAACTCCGCGAGGTCCTGGCATCTTGAGCTTGAGGTATGCATAATGTGGTACCGCATTGAATCTAGCGAATGCGGTTCGTCCGAGCAGTGCGTGATAACCACTGCGGAACGGGACTATATCGAAGATTAACTCTTCGCTTCGGAAGTTATCCGGGGATCCGAAGACCACTTCCAGTGTAATTGAGCCTGTGCAGTGGGCCTCTACGCCTGGAATGACGCCTTTAAAGGTCGTTTTTGTGGGTTTGATCCTTGAGGGGTCTATACCCATTTTGCCCATTGTGTCCTGATAAAGCAGGTTCAGGTTGCTGCCGCCATCCATAAGGACTCGAGTGAGGTGAAATCCGTCGATGTTTGGGTCTAAGACCAGTGCGGCGAATCCGCCATGACGAATACCAGTGGGGTGGTCCCTGCGATCGAAGGTGATCGGACAGGAGTACCAAGGGTTGAACTTTGGGGCGACTGGCTCCAACGCATATACGTCCCTGAGCGCACGCTTCCGCTCCCTCTTGGGGATGTGGGTTGCGTATATCATGTTCACTGTCCGCACTTGCGGGGGAAACCTCTTCTGTCCTCCAGTGTACGGCTGCCGGGGTTCTTCCTCGTCATCGCTATGTGGCCCCTTGTCCTTGTTTTCGGCAATTAACTTGTCAGCCTGCTTGAACACCCAACAATCCCTGTTGGTGTGATTGGCTAGCTTGTCTGGGGTGCCGTTTATTTGACACGAGCGATCGAGTATACGGTCCAAGCTGGACGGACCCGACGTACTTTGTTTGAATGGCTTTTTCCGCTGACCGGGTTTAGAGCCTTTGAATCCGGCATTGACTGCCATATCCTCAGTACTTTCGCTGTTAATGCGGTGCTTATGCTTGTTCCGACGTGACCTGCTATTGCCGTCCTGGGTATCTGAGGTACCATGGTTCTTTGATATGTTATTACTGCGAGCCAACCAGCTATCTTCTCCCGCACAAAAGCGGGTCATGAGCGTCGTGAGAGCTGCCATAGATTTCGGCTTTTCCTGACCAAGGTGCCGGGCTAGCCACTCATCTCGGATGTTGTGCTTGAAAGCCGCTAAGGCCTCCGCATCCGGATAGTCGACGATTTGATTTTTCTTTGTAAGGAACCGAGTCCAGAATTGCCTGGCCGACTCTTCTGGCTGCTGAATTATGTGGCTCAAGTCATCGCCGTCTGGTGGTCGCACATAAGTGCCCTGAAAGTTGTCGAGGAATGCGGCTTCCAGATCTTCCCAACAGCTAATGGAGTCCGCTGGCAAGCTATTAAGCCAATGCCGCGCTGGTCCTTTGAGTTTTAGTGGGAGGTACTTGATGGCATGTAAGTCATCACCGCGGGCCATGTGGATGTGGAGGAGGAAGTCCTCAATCCATACTGTGGGATCTGTTGTGCCGTCGTATGATTCAATGTTTATAGGTTGAAACCTTCTAGGAATTGATGTTCCATTACTTCGTCTGTGAAGCATAAGGGGTGTGCGGCGCCTCTGTATTGGGCTATATCGCGACGCAGCTCGTATGGGTCCTACCCATTGTGTTCGGCTCGGCCGGATTTGCTTTTACTGTATCCGGCGTGACGTTTACCGTCTCGTAGAGTGGTGCGCCCTCGTGATCCGTAGATCGATCTTGAATGCTTTGCTTTTGTCCTCCAATATGTCTCGCAGGTCTGGCGTATCTCCCCATGCCTTTTTATTTGGATGGCGTTGGGGTGGAGGCTGAGTTTTTGGCTGGAATGCCTCTCTATCGCGGCCACGAGGTGGCCGATCAACAGTATCATACGCTTCTTCCTCCAGTCGGGGTAGTAACCTGCGCCTTGGGTAACTCTTGGAGGGACGCTCGAGTTTATATTCCTTAGCCGCGAGGACTTCAGTCCATTTTTCAGCTAGCAGATCTTGATCAGCTTGAAGCTGCTGCTGCTTTTTCTTCAGGCTATTTGCCGTGGCCATAAGCCTGCGCTTGAAGCGCTCTTGTTCGACGGGATCCTCTGGTATGGCGAATTCATCGTCGTCGAGGCTTGCCTCGTCTTCGGAGGGGGGCATGTAATTGTCATCCTCCTCGTCTCCGCCAGCCGCTCTCTCAGGAGAGCTGGCTCCTTCATCCTCCTGCTCTAAATCTTGCTAGAGGGGATTGTTGTTGTCTTCAGCACTATCCGGAGTGTTATTATCTCCTGTGTCGGTATCACCACTTTTGCTTTGGCAGGACTTAGAGCGGCGCCGCTGACGTCGGCGCTTGGGTTGCTTCTTGGAGGGGTCATCCTCCGCTATCTCGTCGCCGTTGCCTTCATTGGGTGTATCCACCATGTATATGTCATACGACGAGGTGGCTTTCCAGTGCCCTATGGGCGCTGGTTCATGTTTGTCTCCTACATCGTCCTCCACACCGTCGATGTCTTCGGATTCGAAGTCGAGCATGTCGGTTAAATCATCGACAGTGGCTACAAAGTGGGTGGTGGGTGGGCGTCGAATTTCTTCATCGTCTGCATCCCAATCCTGTTGGCCATAATCCGACCAGGGCTCTCCTGACAAAGAGAGAGACCTTAGTGAATTTAGAATGTCGCCGAAGGGCGAGTGCTGAAAGATATCTGCGGCGGTGAATTCCATGATCGGCGCCCAATCGGATTCGATTGGCAGGGGCGCGGATGGTTCGGGGTCCGGAAGAGAGTCCGGCACCTTGGAGTCACGGGCTGCGTAGAGGATTATGCTGGTGTTTGGCTCGATCGCCATCGAGACTGCAGCCCCTGAGGCGGTGTCTAGCCACCCGTCCTCGATTGGCACAGCTAGCTCCGAGCTAAGGGTCGGAGCTGATGCGGGCGCGGCCTCTGGGGTACCGTCCGATGGCAGAGCTAGGTCATACCCATCGCGACAGTGCGGCGTGCCCGGCCGTGGCTCGAATCCGTCGAAGATCAAGTCCCCACAGATGTTGCCGTGTAATTCAAACTTCCAAATCTGACCTGATGGCCAGGGGCGTAGCTTTCAATCTGCTCCAGATGGCCAAGCGAATTAGCCCGAAGTGCAAAGCCGCTGAATACGAAGATCTGTCCGGGGAGAAAAGTCTCACCCTAGACCGCATCGCTATCGATGATAGTAGGAGCCATCAAGCCTAACGGCGACGACACAGAGGAACTCTCAATGAAAGCACCAATGTCGGTGTCAAAACCGGCGGATCTCGGGTAGGGGGTCCCGAACTGTGCGTCTAGGCCGGATGGTAACAGGAGGCAAGGGACACGAAGTTTTACCCAGGTTCGGGCCCTCTTGATGGAGGTAAAACCCTACGTCCTGCTTGATTAATATTGAAGATATGGGTGTTACAAGAGTAGATCTACCACGAGACCAGAGAGGCTAAACCCTAGAAGCTAGCCTAAGGTATGATTGTATGTTGTGATTGTTGTCCTAGGGACTAAAACCCTTCGGTTTATATAGACACCAGAGAGGGTTAGGGTTACACAAGGTCGGTTACAAAGGAGGAGATATCCATATATGTATTGCCTAGCTTGCCTTCCACACCAAGTAGAGTCCCATCCGGACACGAGACGAAGTCTTCAATCTTGTATCTTCATAGTCTAACAGTCCGGCCAATGGAGATAGTCCAGCTGTCCGGAGACCCCCTAATCCAGGACTCCCACAGCACCACTCGCGGGCGCGCCCCGCCGTGCGTCGTCATGAGCTCAGCGTGAGCCTCATAACGCTGGGGGCTCAGGACCCTATCGACCAAGCTACCAAGGAACCTTACCCACCTACTCAAGACCCAAGCAACCAGTTCCGCGTCTGCATCGACATCCCGAGCCTCAACAGGGCTGCCGCCCAGGGCCTCTTCCAGCCAATGGCGGTCGGCTAGAGGAGGGCCTTCCCCTCTGGCCTCCGCAACGCGGCCGCCACATACCAGCACTTCGTACAACAGGCCGTGGGGGCCCAGGAGGCTCAACGGCAGGCGGTCCTGACGGAGCAGGACCAGGACCCCCGCGACCGCTGAGGGCCTCCGGAGCCCCTGGGCCTTGGGAGCTCGGCTCTCCTCAGGAGCAACCTGCATGGCTCGCGTCTCCAGCTACCCCAACTCCTCTTCAGCGGCAAGTACCAGGTGATGTCTCAGGTATTCCATTGAGGGCGCCCCTCGGGCTGCATCATCCTCGAGCTGCAGGGGGCTTACCCCCCACAGCTGTCTCTTTTTATGCATGAAACAGAACTGGTTGCTTCCTTTTGCATCATCTATATGGTTGGCACCCTCACCGCCACTAAGGTCATGAGCCCTTGTGAGCCCTCCGCGACTACCCCATGATTAAGGACTAGCACGGCGTATGTGCTCGGGTCCGTCCCTACAGCGTCGCTAAACCCAAGGGCTGAGCTGTGTCTCGCGAGCCATTCCCATGACGTCACCTCCCGTGGTCCTTGGTGCCTTGTTCTCGCATGGGCTAATTGTTGGTGGGTAAGTAGGGGCCTGTGGCAGGTGCCTCGCTCCCGCGGGAACCGCGCGCCGGTTGTTTATCTTTTCGACTATAGCAAGAGAAGACTGGGCACAGCGTCTGTGCTCGGGTCCGTCCCTGCAGCGTCGATAAATCCAGTGGCTGAGCTCTGTCTTACGGGCCGGTCCCGCTAACGTCACCTCCTGGGGTCATTGGTGTTGCAGCCTTCTCATGCAATGCCCTCTGGAGATGCATTCGGCGCAGGTCTAGGCAACCCATCTCTTTTCACGTTTTGCAGAAGAAGACTTAGGCGCAACCCGCCTCAGGCACAACCCACCTCAGGGTAGGGTCTCGTGAGTGATGCGTAAGCTCGCGAGAACTTCCTCAGAGTTGTTCAGCTTAGCCTGAGGAGGGCCCATATACACCCTGGCTGTCCCGCCGTGCAAGCCACGTGTCCGGACAGGCTGTACACGCCCGGGAGTCTCTCCCGGTGGGAGGCTCCCTCCCACGATCCAGTGGAAGTGCTTAGCTCCGCGCTGGCAAGACCGAGGAGTGGTTGTGCCCACGAACCAGTGGAAGCACCAAGCTTCGCGCTGGCCGATACGACCGAGGAGCGGTTATGCCCACACTCCGTGCAAGTGTGGTAGCTCTATGCTCTGCGCTAGTTATAAACAACTGAGGACGGCCCCCAGCAGTCGCACCAACCTCAGGGAGCTTTTCAGCTCACGACGCTCACAGCTTCTCCTTGGAAGGGTATCGCGAGGGGGCTAGGCATGGGGGCTATGCTCAGGTTACGCCTGGCAGACGCCACCCTACCAGGTGCCCAGACACCTGGCTTTCTCGCGCCCCCATCCTAGGTGAAGGCTCGTGAGCAAGGTATGGTGCTCGTTCTCCCTCATGAGAGCCATTCGTACGTCAAGGGGGACCCCTGGGCATCACGACCCAGGGGCCTCACTAGTCATGTAGCCCCTCACTCCTTGGGCCCGGTGCTCAACGGCGGTCGAGGTATGCGCGGGGCTAGGCCCTGCCGACGCAGAACGCAAACGGGTCGCTTGAGCGTTAAGGGGGGGCCCTGGGCATCACGACCCAGGGGCCTCACTAGTCACGTAGCCCCTCATTCCTTGAGCCTGCCCTGGTGACCCAGAGGGCTCAATGGCGATCGAGGTATGCGTGGGGCTGGGCCTTGCCGACGCAGAGCACTTAAGCAAACATGAATGGAAGCAAGCACGGAAATCACAGAATTCAAAGCCTAGCTATTACAATAAAGCTCAAGTTCATCAAATTCAAACAAGTCTCACGCCTCCTCGAGGCACTTGCATTCTCCTCGGCAGGAACAGGTCAGGCATCGCCGGACGCGCCGGCATCAGCTTCTGCCTCTTCAGACGCATCAGCAGCAGCCGGAAGGAACGCCTCCACCAGCTCCTTGACCTTCTCCACCACACACTCAGCAGTCGCGCCCCCCAGGCTCGTAGCTAGCGGCTGGGATAGCGTGGCCAGGTCGAAGCTGGGGTCACGAAGGAAGAAATGGCCGCACACCTGTGCCAAGGCAGAGGTAAGAAGCGACCGGCCCTCAGTATCAGCTAACTGACCGATTGCAGATGCCACGTCGCCCAGGGCCTTCACGAGTGCAGCTAGGAGCCCAGTGGCGCCATCCTCCGGGGTGGCCAGTGACTCTTCGAACCCCTTCCAGTAGGCTACCCGCAGCATCCTGCGGGCCTCGAGCTCGAAGGCGGCGAGGGCCTCATGGCCCACCGTCGCCGTCTTCTCCGAGGCTGCGAGGGCGTCCTCCCTGGCCTTCAGCTCGTCCTCGCTCTTGGCTTGGGACGCCTTGGCTTCCTCGGCCTCTGTCTTCAGCTTCTCCAGGCTCGCGCGGTCGGCGAGCTGCTCCTCCTGCAACCGCGATGTCTCGGCCTTCTTGCCCTGGAGCTCCTTCTCCAACCTCTCAATCTCCAGGGCATGCTTCGCGCTCTCCTCACGGAGGGCCTTAAGTTCGTCTTCCGCCTCCTGACGATGCTTCTCAGAGGACGTTGCCTGGGCTTCCGCGGTCTCCCGCGCCCGTGCAGCCAAGGCAGCCTCCTCCCGACCCTCGGCGACGGCCGTCGAAGCCTGACTCTAGGTGGCCTGCACGAACTCCTCCGCTTGCAGCCACCCCGAGAGTAGGCCCAAGTGGGCGCCCACCGCACGGTCATCACCGTCCCGAAAGACAATGCGGAGCTGGTTCAGCGCAGCGAAGGCCGCCTCCAAGGCCTCGGGACCAGACCTCACCTGCTGACGAGGGGGCGCCACCATGATCGCCCACTCGGCTGAGGGCTCGGGGGATCTTACCGGATTCTGGGCCGCTCACCTCCTGGCCTGGACCACGGAATCACGACCTGGCATACCAGCGACGACCGAAGCCTGCCTAGGGACTGGGTCTCGCAGGCATGGGGAACTAAGCTACCGCGGGGACGGAAGATAAGGAAGGTCTTGCTTTAACAAAAGATCTCATGAGGAACCCGGGTTTATGACGCTTGTTTGACAGCAAACAAAGGTTGCAAACATTTACACACCCTCGGGGGGGGGGCATTCATGGTTGCCTCGCAGGGACCAAGCAAAAGAAAACTGCCTCCGGAGGAGTGATGCCCGAGCTCCTTCAGCGGCGACGACGGTCGGAGGACGCCACATCCCTCCGGCGGAGAGGGCGGCGGCTCGGCGGCTCATAGCTCTCGACAAAGCTCGAGGCCGTCGCAGGAGAAGCGGAGCTACTACTAGGGGAGTCGGGGGCGAAGCCAACGGCGAACACTTCGCCCCAGGCATTGGCGCCTAGGCAGCACCGAAAATGGTCGTCGGCAAGCCCCTCCTCTTCGCTGCACGCTCGTCGCTGACCATCCTCCCCGAAGACTTTGAAGGTCAGTGAAGCCAGCCCATCCAGCTTGAAGTGAAGAACGTGCCTCCCGGCAGGGGCGCATGCGCGGCGCACCACGCCCCAACCCCAGGTCATGTAGACCTGGCCGGAGGAAATCACCTCCACGTCGGTGTACGAATGGGGGAGATGGCATCCATCATGTCGAAGCTGCATCGTCACTCGTCCGTGGGCCGGAAGCACCTCCCTCAGACATGGGGGGAGGAGGATCCAAGTGTGCGGGGAGCTCCCGCCCACACGACGAACTCACAGACGTCATCCTCAGCATGGGGCAGCGGCGAAAGGCATGGCGTCACTCGCCCCGTCGGGCGGTCACCTGTGCCGCCCTCGTTGCCGTCGCCCGCGCCGCGCACGACCGTCGCCGGGGCGGCCTATGAGGTGGAAGCCCTGGTGGCACCCGCATACACCACGTGCGAGCATCCGCCGGCCTCCGAGGCGCCCCCGGCGAATCGCGGCGCCTCTTCTTCGGCGGGAGCTGCTCGGGTTCGATCAACGGGTCCTTCCCCTTCTCTGCGGCGGAGAACCTGTGAATCGGTGCCATCGAAAAACCCTCGCCGGAGGAAGAGGAGCTGGGGTTTTGGCCTGGAAGAGTCAAATGAGCGGGGGTGGCGTTTTGTCCCCCATTTATAGACTGAGAAGGCAAATCGCCAGCCACTCGCGCGCGGCACGCCGGTTCTGTCGCCCACGCCAAGGAGTTGTCAAGTCACATAGTTACCAAGGCTGCATGGGGAGTGGAGTCAACACGTCCCATCCAACCGTCACGCGCTGGCCTGGCCCGTAGTCTTTGGGGCCCGCGGCGCTTCATCCTCACCTAGGCTTCGCCTAGAAGCCAACTCCGTGCGCGCCTTGGGCCCGGGGGCTACTGTCGGCGTACTAGGAACCAGGGTACCCAGACTTGCCTGTCTGCGGCCCACGTCGCGTTCCTGGTACGGCCCGGTAGGGCCCAGCTGATCGACCATCTGCTCAAGACCCTCGCGAGGAGAACGACCAAGACCTCCTCAGGGAGCGGCTTCACCTAGGCTGCTCCGGAGGGGCGACCAAGACCTCTCCCTAGAGTGGCCTCGCCTAGGCTGCTTCGGGAGGGCGGAGATCTCAAGGCAAGGGCTGCCTCAGGAGGAGGCAGTGACGCAAGCCATGACGAACCGTGCCAGCGGGCGCCAGCGCGCGCCAGTGGGCGCAGTTTCCATATCGGTGCAAAGGAGACCGCATAGGCGCAGGTTCCCGAGGGGCGAGACAAAGGTTTCCCCTTTGGTGCAACAAGACCGAAGACTGCAAGGACGGTAGGAAGGATGTCATCGCCGAGCCCACCACCGCGTCACCGCCTGCCCTCTTTGCAGGCGAAGACCACCTTTTCTCAAGATAGGAGCGTCCTTGTGTTCCCGCTCAAATGACCGTTGTGGGATTCCCTTCCCGCCTAAACATTTCGGGGGAAGAGGACCATGGCCGCCTATATAAGTAGCTAGGGTTCCATCATAGAGGGGATCGACCCATTGGGACTTAGCCTAGCAAAGGAGCAAGAACATCCGCCTCCTCGCCCTTCTTGAGCTCGCCTCCTGAGCTCAGGAAACCACTGTACTTGTTCATACTCGAGCCCTCGCGAGGCTAATCCACTAAAGCAGGACGTAGGGTTTTACACTGCACGGTGGCCTGAACCTGGGTAAACTCTTGTGTGCTCTACTTGTTTGCTTGCTTGCATTCCATTCCCACCACCAGGAGAAGAGCGAGGCGCTAGGTAGACGTGTAGTGGGAGAGATCTTCGTCACGCCCCTGTGTTCGAATCTTAAGGGTTTTGCGGAGCCCGAAATCCGACAGATGGTGAGGCCTCGGACGGGAACGAACAGGAGCCGGGGAAGATCACAGCCAGCCGTGGGAGGCGGGAGCAGGTGGTCCTACCGGCGCTGGTTTGGCTTTGGCGGCTCGAGGAAGAAGAGACTGAAGAAATGCGACAGACATTGAATGTCAATCCAACGGTCAAGGTTGGCACAATCGTTTGTTGACTAAGCGGACACCAAGTAGCATACTTTTTTATATATAGGAAGAAGACTGCGAGGAAAATGCGTTCGTCTGCCGTCCTCCTCACAAGGAACGTTCGCCACATAAGTGACTAGCACCCTTGGTTTTCTACCGAGAGGTCTTGGGTTCGAGTCCCAGGAACTCTCAATTTTTTCCTCCTTCATTCCTCACAAAAAAGGGAAAGAAAACCAAAGACTTGGGAAGGCGTATAGAACAAGCTAGTGTACTAGTAAAGAGACGTTGCCGAGTTTTAGAAAAAGAAAGACGTGGACGTGCTCCTATAGCTGGTTCGAATCCAAACCTAGACTAGTACACTAGCTTCTCCTCTTCTCCTCTTCTCTACTTACTCTGCCTAGCATCAGAAGCTCTGGCCGCAGCAACCATGTCCGCTGGCTGCTCGTCCACCTGCTCTTCCGCAGGCAACAACCAGATATGCGCCAAGTCGCCACCCGTACCATCGCCTGTGGGTCTCATCACACCCCCGCCGGCACGTGCACCGCAGCCGATTGCTCATTGCAACCCGCTACCGTTGGTGTGGTGCCACTGCTGCAAATCACGCAGAGTCATCCGTCGCGTCTCAACCACAATCCGCAACCCTGGCCGAGTCTTCTACAAATGCCTGAATCATGGGGTAATAATATGTTTAAGTGTTGTTCTGCTGCTTTCAGTTGCTGATTTTTTTAATAGTTTGGTTGATGATCTTCCAATTTGATTCGTGAAGAAAAGGGAAGATTCATGTGATTTGTATTTCTGGGAAGTTGCTGATGTGGGGGAATGCAACTATGCTGATTATTTGGTTAGCCAAGGAATCCCAATACCAGCAGGTTGGGGTGTTGGACAAGTAACTGAAGGAACGGCAGAAGAGGAAGATGTAGAGCAGAAGATTAAAGATGCAGTTCCTCTGATTATGGCCAAGCAATAGCTGCTGAACGTCCTTGACAACAATGAGGAGATGAAAGAGCTTGTGAAGATAATGGGCAAAATCATGTGCTCTGTAGGATGATTGTCTCTTTATTTGCAGTGTATGTAGCACTCGTGATGTATTCAGTGGCTACGACATGAGCACTTTGCTGAAACTAGTAATGAATGAAACCCATGTAGCAGGCTGGGCGTAGTGTTGTGAACTTCTAATGACTTCTATTAACGGAAATCAGGGGGTATCCCCTTTTGCTCATATAAATAAATAAATAGTAGAGGCCCTGTGAGGTCAGCTTTGTTCTCATTCGAAGACGTCAAGCAAATTGCAATCCAACAGCAAACTATGTCATCAAATTCAAGTTTCACAGCCAAATATGATTACAACTAAACAACAATGTCATCATGTTTTAGTTGTCATACAATCACCAAACACAAATCAGCATACATAACAAGTGATGTTCTCACAGCAAAATACTAAACAACATGTTCATCAGGTTTCAGTTGTCATAGCAAACACAATTTCACATAGTAGATAAAAAAGCGTCTTCTGACAGGCAAATACGACAAAAGCAATGTAATCATCATCGCAGCAGCAGCGTGAACATCTTCGCCATGTGTATCAGTCTGAATCGTAATTCCCCATGGTGTCATCTTCTTCTTCGTCCTCAATGTCCTCGAACGTTGGCTTCTTCTTGATCAACTCTTGTATGTCCATAGCACGACATGCAATCTTCTCGCCAGCGTCATTGACGTGATGGTTCTCAAAGATATTAGGAACATCTGTGTTATCTTGTACATCAGGAGCAGTGTAAGCATCATCTTGTTGTGCAACTTCATTAAACGAATTCCTCTACTCAAACCTTTGCAATACTCTCTAGTCATTGCTACGTGCAAATATGTCTTCCAAGAAAAATATCTGTGTTTCTTGATTTGCCAAAATAAAAGGCTCGTTGGTCTGTTACGCCGCCTTGACATTGATGGATTTGAAATAATCATCAGCTCTGGGTTTTACGATCCTGGAAAACAGGTTATACCAACAACAGCACAGTAGAACCACACACCAATTATCCTCGAAACTGGAGATATACTGCAACTGAACAATGTCTGTTATGTTAGCATACATTTCAGTTGTCTCTTTTTCATACGTATCCGTGCTCATGATGGCACTATTTTGTGTCTTCCTGCCTTCGTCTCGTGTAAGGGTGTTGTAGCGCACATCTCCAACAATGCAAGATTCATAATGTCTTACCCGAGTATCAGGTCCCATTGCTAGTGAGTAAAGGGCATCATCAACTGCCTGCCCATCCTCCCGCATCTTCTTAACCTATGGTTAGAAAATAGACAAGCCGATCATATTATGTACTTAATATATTAAAAAAAACTGACAGTGCACTTCAAAAGCTTACATGGTTCTTGAACCATTTCGCAAATCCCGCCATAACCAGTTTGTCAATGTTTCTTGGATTTTGCGCCAGTAACTCCTCTTTATAGATGCTGCACAACATAGTGATCGCGTCAAACATCTAAATATATAAGAATGTGCTGCAAGTTTAGTAGATTACGATGTATAAGCTGCAGTACTGCACTTACTTGATATAAGGTAGTATCTCAGGACAGTTATTCAACACATACCAAACCATTTTGTCCAAATCTTTAGGTTTGTCCTCTTGTCGACTCTTCCCTATAACTCGAACAGAATAATCGAAAACATTGAGCCCGGGATTGTCTTCACCCACCTCTTTGCTAAGCTGATCAGCTGTTTCAATGTATTTTGAGCAGAATGTCAACGCTTCTGTAGCAATGTAGGCCTCTGCAATGGAACCCTAGGGTCTAGCTCTGTTCCTAACATAGTCCTTGAAAGTGCCTAGCCGCCTTTCAATAGGGTACATCCAGCCATACTGTACTGGACCTCTAAGTAGTGCCTCATCAGGTAGATGAACAACCAAATGCACCATCACATCAAAGAAGGTTGGAGGATATATCTTCTCAAGGTCGCATAGGATAGTTGGTGTCTTGTCTCTAAGACGCTCCAAAGCATCTATCCTGATATTCCTACTGCAGAGTTCCCTGAGGGATTGTCCCAACTCTGCAACTGCTCTGTATAAGTCAGGGTGGCCCAATCCTCTAAGGATAACATGTAAAACCCTTTGAAGTAGGACATGGCAGTCATGAGTTTTCAACCCTTGTACCTTGTTTCCATCTGCACCGACTCTCCTTTCAGGGTTGGAAGCAAATCCATGTGGGAATCTCACACATGACAGGACCTCGCAGAATTCTTTTCTTTTTACCTTGTCCAAGACGTACACATCTGGTGACATATCCCGTGGTTTACCTTCATCTTGCACCTGCAAGTCCTTTCTGATACCCAGGTGTGTCAAATCAATCCTAGATTTTAAGGTATCTTTCGTCTTGCCTTCAATATTAAGAAGTGTGCCGATAATGCTGTCACATATATTTTTCTCGATGTGCATCACATCAAGATTATGCCGCAGATCCAAATCTTTCCAATACTCCAAGTCCCACAAAGTGGACCTGTGGGTAAACAATAATCTCTCTTCTACCCTGCCACGCTTCCTTTTGCCGCTACCATTACCAGGATGGTTTCCTGGTGTAATATGCCTGACCTTCTCTAATTCCACTTGCAACTCATCGGTGGTGAGCCTCTTTGGCGCATCACGGTTTTCATGCTTTGCATTGAACACATGTCTTCGGTATTTTCTAGGATGCGGCTTGTCCTTGGCAAGGAAATGGTGGTGTCCAATGTAATAGATCTTGCTAAGTATTGTGTATGATAGCAGATTCCTGTCACAGCGAACACATGCATTGTAACCATGTGTCGTTCGCCCTGACATAGTGCCCAAAGCCGGATAATCATGGATGCACCAAATTATAACAGAACGCAGAAAGAAATCAGCTGGTGGGCTGCTATATAGGTCTCGAGTGAGAACACCCTTCCATAGCTGTTGAAGTTCCTCCACAAGAGGCTCCATTAACAAATCAAAATCCTTTCCATGACTTTTTGGACCTAGGATGAGCAAGGCCATCATGTAGTTTGATTCTTTGGTGTAGACATTTGGAGGCATGTTGTAAGGGATAACACGCACTGGCCACATGCTATATGTGGCGCTCTGGTGGCCAAATGGGTTAAATCCATTTGAAGCTAAGCCAAGTCTAGTGTTTCTCGGGTCAGCATCAAACTCTTTGTGTTTATCATTGAAGCTTTTCCACTCACTACCATGAGATGGATGGCTCATTACATTCTGATCTCTGTACTCCTGGTTCCTAGAATGCCACAGTACATCCTCTCTTGTTTCAGCATCATGAAACAACCTCTGCAATCTTGGTGTAATTGGAAAATGTCTCAGAACATTATGAGGAATCCTCTTCACAGCATCGCCATCTTTCCATCTTGATGATTTGCATTTCGGGCATTCACTTAAGTTGGCATAATCCTTCCAGAACAGAACACAATTATTCTTACAAACATGGATCATATCACATCCAATTCCAACTGCACGAAGGAAATTCTTCATTTTACTATAGGTGTGTGGCAGCTGAGACGCATCTGGGAAAGATTTGCAGAAAGCAGCCAACATCGCATCGAATGATTTGTTGGTCATCCGCTCAGATGTCTTCACCTGAAGAAAGGTGACCATAGCTGAGAATACTGACAGCTTATTTCCTGGGGTGACAACAACGTTGCATTGTTCCAATATGCGGGCCCACCGTTTTTCTTCTGCAGGTGAAAGTTCACAGAATGCACGAGCATTTCGTAGCATTGTTTCAATGTTGGTCAAACTCACTGGCTCCACCACCACCACCTCCTCCTCTTCCACCTGAGCATCAGGCAGA
The DNA here is from genome assembly GCF_056163025.1 of Triticum urartu. NCBI lineage: Eukaryota > Viridiplantae > Streptophyta > Magnoliopsida > Poales > Poaceae > Triticum > Triticum urartu. The sequence continues at coordinate 140,049,638 of NC_141876.1, read as the reverse complement.
TCAAGATGGTGATCTGCTGCTTCCACGTAGTCAATAACATTGACGTTCACAGCTTCACCATGATGAACCCACCTAGTATATGTGACCGACATCCCATACAAGTGTAGATGATTTTGCACAGTTGACTGGGGTCTTATAACTGAATTCATACAGCTGCTACACGGGCAGAGCACATCTGATTTCGGACCACCGTACTCAGCTTTGATAAAGTTCATGAAGTTTTCAACCCCCTCGACATATGCAGCGGAGAATCTTCGAGCAGAAGTTATCCAAGTCATGTCCATCTGTTAGACATACAAATTAGTTCTTCTACTAGATATTACAGGAAAAACATATATGCTTTTTTATGATGTCCAGAAAAAAAAACCTAGGTCGATGTCTAAAGCTATGGCAAGATATTTGGACGAGCAGATCTAAGTAACGAAATATATGTAAAGCTAATTCAGCAAACAGATTTGAGTGCCAAATTATGGCATGCTGTTTCAGCAGTCAATGAGGCCGAGCACACAGCCATCGAACTATCGAAGGCCATCACAGCAACAAACATCGAGTATAAAACGGTGTAGAGCTATTTCACCTAACATATTGGCTACTAGACCATGGCAATCTACATCACAATAAAAATATGGCAGGATATTTTAGCAACTAATCGGCCTTGGCATGCCATCTCAGCTAAGCAGATTAAGTGCAGAATAGGGCAAGGAAGCTTCTTAAGCAGAGTATATTGACAGTAAACTACTTCGGCAAATAGTGAGATTAACAGCGTCTATCAGCTAACATTCAATGCTACACCGACATGAACGGGGCCTCAGTCTAGAATGCGTGTACCGTGGGAGAAGCTGACCGCCGTGTGTCTCCACACGAACGTCGCCAGTGGTGGCAGCGCTGACCGCCGTGCGCCCACACAAGAACGTAGCCAGAGGTGGCGGCGTGGCTAGAGGACGACAGTCTACGAGCGCGTACTATGGGAGCGAGAGGATCACCGAACCGTGGCGCCGACGTATCGCCGCGGCGGGGAGGGCGGCTTTGGCGGAGCGAACGGAGTGGAGGGGGACAGGGGGATTGGGGAATATTGTTGGCTAGTTGGCCGAAGGGTGGTTGAATCGGATTTGGGGGGAATTTTTGGGTGTGGGGGGGAGGATTTTCGCGCGGTGGGCGGGGGGAGTTTGCCGCATGGTCGGTTTCTCCAAGTGCAGTCCCACGTGTCAGTGAAGAGGCAAGCCAAAGCGCGTTCCGTTTGAGTGAGCCATGTGCAGGACCGAACGTGTGTGGGGTGCAATGCGACCGCGACAGGAGTGCTGTGAGTGTACCGCCTTTTTTCCTTTTACACTAGGTGCTTCGCCCCCTCAAAAAAAATGTTGCTTCGCGCGATCCATCGATACTACTACTAGCAATCCGGTAATCCCGACTAAAATGGCGCGGCCGGGTCTTTTCCCGCGCGATATGCTGGGAGGTTGGCTTAGTTGGGTTTTTTAGGACGAGTAATGCTACACCTACGTAATCCCAGTTATGTAATTAACGTAATGTGAAACGTGTGAGCTGTTGATTGTAGATTGGGGGGGAGGGAGGGTCCCACCACCATGAAAATCAGGGGAGGAGAGAGAGGCAATTTACGTTAACCCTTTCGTAGGTTCCCATAGATGTAGAAAGATGTGAAATGCGTGAATGTGTAGTGGACGTACTACTGGAGTGCCTAAGATAATTTGTGTATGTATAGACCCTATGTGTTTATTTTACTTCGCATGTTAGATTTGTCTCGGTTCAATAAAAAGCAGAGTTGGTGATGATGGTGTGCCTGTCATCCTGCAATATAGGCCGTCCGATCTATATCTAATGGATAGGGGGGAAACTATGACAATTTACCCGCACTCCTCTCCACATTTGCAGATAAGGCTTTCCCTCGTTCATCCTTTTCTCCCACAAGATCTTGATCTTCCGTGCAACGCACGGGCATCTTGCTAGTACTCCTACAATATGTATATTATTGTGAAAGTTCATATACATTGGCCGAGATTAATGCAAACACGTCAGATTTTCATTACATTTCGAACTTTTATAGGACAGAAAAATAAAAGAAACCCGACCCTAAACCTATTCTACGGCGGCGACCGACGTCCTCCATCTACGATCTCTATGTATGGGGGCGGGGTTCAAGACCCGTGAAGTGAAGGTGCGGTCTCTGGCGAGGAAGAGTAGAACACGGGATACGGACCGGCCAGTTGGCACACCATGCCCTGCCGCCTCCCATGCCCTACTCATCCTCGGAGGAGTCCCCAACCTCAGCGGTGCTGGACGTTGGACGGCGGCAAGTAGGATGCGTGGCTGACGGTGCTCCCGTCGTCGGCCGCCAGCTGATGTCTACTACACAACCTTCTTCTTGTAGACGTTGTTGGGCCTCCAAGTGCAGTGATTTGTAGGACAGTAGCAAATTTCCCTCAAGTGGATGACCTAAGGTTTATCAATCCGTAGGAGGCGTAGGATGAAGATGGTCTCTCTCAAGCAACCCTGCAACCAAATAACAAAGAGTCTCTTGTGTCCCCAACACACCCAATACAATGGTAAATTGTATAGGTACACTAGTTCGGCTAAGAGATGGTGGTACAAGTGGTATATGGATAGTAGATAAAGGTATTTGTAATCTGAAATTATAAAAACAGCAAGGTAACTAATGATAAAAGTGAGCGTAAACGGTATTGCAATGCGTGGAAACAAGGCCTAGGGTTCATACTTTCACTAGTGCAAGTCCTCTCAACAATAATAACATAATTGGATCACATAACTATCCCTCAACATGCAACAAAGAGTCACTCCAAAGTCACTAATAGCGGAGAACGAACGAAGAGATTATGGTAGGGTACGAAAACACCTCAAAGTTATTCTTTCCAATCAATCCGTTGCGCTATTCCTATAAATGTCACAAACAGCCCTAGAATTCGTACTAGAATAACACCTTAAGACACAAATCAACCAAAACCCTAATGTCACCTAGATACTCCAATGTCACCTCAAGTATCTGTGGGTATGATTATACAATATGCATCACACAATCTCAGATTCATCTATTCAACCAACACATAGAACCTCAAAGAGTGCCCCGAAGTTTCTACTGGAGAATCACGACGAAAAGGTGTGCCAACCCCTATGCATAGGTTCATGGGCGGAACCCGCAAGTTGGTCACCAAAACATACATCAAGTGAATCACGTGATATCCCATTGTCACCACAGATACGCACGACAAGACATACATCAAGTGCTCTCAAATATTTAAAGACTCAATCCGATAAGATAACTTCAAAAGGGAAACTCAATCCATTACAAGAGAGTAGAGGGGGGAGAAAACATCATAAGATCCAACTATAATAGCAAAGCTCGCGATACATCAAGATCGTACCACCTCAAGAACACGAGAGAGAGAGATCAAACACATAGCTACTGGTACATACCCTCAGCCCCGAGGGAGAACTACTCCCTCCTCGTCATGGAGAGCACCGTGATGATGAAGATGGCCACCGGAGAGGGATTCCCCCCTCCGGCAGGGTGCCGGAACGGGTCTAGATTGGCTTTCGGTGGCTACGGAGGCTTCTGGCGGCGGAACTCCCGATCTATTGTGCTCTTTGGAAGTTTTAGGATACGTAGGTATATATGGGTGAAAGAGATATGTCAGGGGACTAAAGGGGGGCCACGAGTCAGGGGGCGTGCCCTAGGGGGGTGGGCACGCCCCCACCCTCGTGAGCACCTCCCTTCTTTCCTGACGCGCACTCCAAGATTTTCCGGTAGCTTTCCTTCCAAAAATAACTTCTCCGGTAGATTTCATTCCGTTTCGACTCCGTTTGATATTCCTTTTCTTCGAAACACTGAAATAGGCAAAAAACAGCAAATCTGGGCTGGGCCTCCGGTTAATAGGTTAGTCCCAAAAATAATATAAAAGTGGATAATAAAGCCCAATATTGCCCAAAACAGTAGATAACATAGCATGGAGCAATCAAAAATTATAGATACGTTGGAGATGTATCAAGCATCCCCAAGCTTAATTCCTGCTCGTCCTCGAGTAGGTAAATGATAAAAATAGAATTTTTGATGCGGAGTGCTACTTGGCATAATTTCAATGTGATTCTTCTTAATTGTGGTATGAATATTCAGATCCGAAAGATTCAAGACAAAAGTTCATATTGACATAAAAATGATAATACTTCAAGCATACTAACTAAGCAATTTTGTCTTCTCAAAATAACATGGCCAAAGAAAGTTCATCCCTACAAAATCATATAGTTTAGTCATGTTTCATTTTCGTCACATAAGAATGCTCTCATCATGCACAACCCCGATGACAAGCCGAGCAATTGTTTCATACTTTAGTAATCTCAAACTCATAAACTTTCACGCAATACATGAGCGCGAGCCATGGATATAGCACTATGGGTGGAATAGAATATAATGAGGGGGGTTATGTGGAGAAGACAAAAAGGAGAAAGTCTCACATCAACGAGGCTAATCAATGGGCTATGGAGATGCCCACCGATTGATGTTAATGCAAGGAGTAGGGATTGCCATGCAACGGACGCACTAGAGCTATATATGTATGAAAGCTCAACAAAAGAAGCTAAGTGGGTGTGCATCCAACTTCCTTGATCAAAAAGACCTAGGGCACTTGAGGAGGCCCATTGTTGGAATATAGAAGCCAAGTTCTATAATGAAAAATTCCCACTAGTATATGAAAGTGATAACATGAGAGACTCTCTACTATGAAGATCATGGTGCTACTTTGAAGCACAAGTGTGGTAAAAGGATAGTAACATTGTCCCTTCTCTCTTTTTCTCTCTTTTTTGGGCCTTCTCTTTTTTTGGGCCTTCTCTTTTTTTATGGCCTTTCTCTCTTTTTTTGGGCCTTCTCTTTTTTTATGGCCTTTCTCTTTTTTTATTTTTTTATTCCTCACTAGGGACAATGCTCTAATAACGATGATCATCACACTTCTATTTATTTACAACTCGATACTAGAACAAAGATGACTCTATATGAATGCCTCCGGCGGTGTATCGGGATATGCAATGAACCAAGAGTGACATGTATGAAAGAATTATGAACGGTGGCTTTGCCACAAATACTATGTCAACTACATGATCATGCTAAGTAATATGACAATGATGAATGTGTCATGATAAATGGAACGGTGGAAAGTTGCATGGCAATATATCTCGGAATGGCATGGAAATGCCAATAATAGGTAGGTATGGTGGCTGTTTTGAGGAATATATAAGGAGGTTTATGTGTGAAAGAGCGTATCATATCACGGGGTTTGGATGCACCGGCGAAGTTTGCGCCAACTCTCAATGTGAGAAAGGGCAATGCACGGTACCGAAGAGGCTAGCAAGGATGGAAGGGTGATAGTGCGTATAATCCATGGACTCAACATTAGTCATAAAGAACTCACATACTTATTGCAAAAGTCTACAAGTCATCAAAAACCTTGGCACTACGTGCATGCTCCTAGGGGGATAGATTGGTAGGAAAAGACCATCGCTCGTCCCCGACCGCCACTCATAAAGAGGATAATGAAATAACACCTCATGTTTCAAATTTGTTGCATAACGTTTACCATACGTGCATGCTACGGGACTTGCAAACTTCAACACAAGTATTTCTCAATTTCACAACTACTCAACTAGCATGACTTTGATATTATTACCCCCATATCTCAAAACAATCATCAAGCATCAAACTTCTCTTAGTATTCAACACACTCATAAGAAAGTTTTATTATTCTTGAATACCTAGCATATTAGGATTTTAAGCAAATTACCATGCTATTAAGACTCTCAAAATAATCTAAGTGAAGCATGAGAGTTCATCTATTTCTTCAAAATAAAACTACCACCATGCTCTAAAAGATATAAGTGAAGCACTAGAGCAAATGACAAAGTACTCCGAAAGATATAAGTGAAGATCAATGAGTAGTCGAATAATTATGCAACCATGTGAAGACTCTCTAACATTTAATAATTTCAGATCTTGGTATTCTATTCAAGCAGCAAGCAAATCAAAATAAAATGACATTCTAAGAATGGCAAACATCATGTGAAGAGGCAAAAACTTAGGATCAACCGAAACTAACCGATAGTTGTTGAAAAAGAAAGGTGGGATGCCAACCGGGGCATCCCCAAGCTTAGATGCTTGAGACTTCTTGAAATATTATATTGGGGTGCCTTGGGCATCCCCAAGCTTGAGCTTTTGTGTCTCCTTAATTCCTCTCATATCACGGTCTCCCTAAATCTCAAAAGCTTCATCCACACAAAACTCAACAAGGACTCGTGAGATAAGTTAGTATAAACCATTGCCAAAACCTTATCATACTCTACTGTAGCAAAATCACTAAAATTATTATTCAACATTTCATACTAAATGCCTCTGCATATTTAATAGTCCTATCCTCAAATAGAATCATTAAAGAAGCAAACATATGCAAACAATGCAAACATAACAGCAATCTGCCTAAACAGGATAGTCTGTAAAGAATTCTGCAACATCCATACTTCCCTAGCTCCAACAATTATGAAAGAAAAATCCCACTGTATTAAATTTATCAGAGCTTAATATGCAAAAGGTTTCAACATTTTATCACATTCTGAATTTTCTAGGGAATTATTGCAACAGCGGTAAACTTTCTGTTTTCAAACAGCAACATGTGGACTTCTAAAATAGGCATAGTAAAGACTATCAATGCCACTTTTATTGGAATAAAAGATGAAAACATTGTTCTAAATAACATCAAGCAAATCTTAACAAAATAAATTGACGCTCCAAGCAAAACACATATCATGTGGTGAATAAAAATATAGCTCCAAGTAAAGTTACCGATGAACGAAGACGAAAGAGGGGATGCCTTCCGGGGCATCCCCAAGCTTTGGCTCTTGGCTATCCTTGAATATTACCTTGGGGTGCCTTGGGCATCCCCAAGCTTAGGATCTTGCCACTCCTTATTCCATATTCCATCGAATCCTTACCCAAAACTTGAAAACTTCACAACACAAAACTTAACAGAAAACTCGTAAGCTCTGTTAGTATAAAATAAATCACCACTTCAAGGTACTGTAATTAACTCATTATTTATTAATATTGGTGTTAAACCTACTGTCTTCCAACTTCTCTATGGTTTATAAACTATTTTACTAGCCATAGATTCATCAAAATAAGTAAACAACACAAGAAAAACAGAATCTGTCAAAAACAGAACAGTGTGTAGTAATCTGGATCAAACATATACTTATGGAACTCATAAAATTATCAAATAAATTGCTGGACCTGAGTAATTTGTCTATTAATCACCTTAAAAAAGAATTAACTAAATATCACTCTCCAAATAAAAATGGTAGCAATTCTCGTGAGCGCTAAAGTTTCTGTTTTTTACAGCATGATCATAAAGACTTCACCCAAGTCTTCCCAAAGGTTCTACTTGGCACAAACACTAATTAAAAGCATAAAACCACATCTAAACAGAGGCTAGATGAATTATTTATTACTAAACAGGAACAAAAATCAAGGAATAAAAATAAAGTTGGGTTGCCTCCCAACAAGCGCTATCGTTTAACGCCCCTAGCTAGGCACGATGATTTCAATGATGCTCACATAAAGGATAAGAATTGAAACATAAAGAGAGCATCATGAAGAATATGACTAGCACATTTAAGTCTAACATGCTTACTATGCATAGGGATTTTGTGAGCAAACAACTTATGAGAACAATAATCAACTAGCATAAGAAGGTAAAACAAGCATAACTTCAAAACTTTAAGCACATAGAGAGGAAACTTGATATTATTGCAATTCCTACAAGCATATATTCCTCCCTCATAATAATTTTCAGTAGCATCATGAATGAATTCAACAATATAACCAGCACCCAAAGCATTATTTTCATGATCTACAAGCATGCAAAATTTACTACTCTCCACATAAGCAAAATTCTTCTCATGAATAGTAGTGGGAGCAAACTCAACAAAATAACTATCATGTGATTGAAAATTAAGACCAAGATGACAAGTTTTATGGTTAACATTATTCTTTAAAGCATACGTGTCATCACAATAATCATCATAGATAGGAGGCATTCTCTCATCATAATAAATTTGCACATCAAAACTTGGGGGACTAAAAATATCATCTTCATCAAACGTAGCATCCCCAAGCTTGTGGCTTTGCATATCATTAGCATCATGGATATTCAAGGAATTCATACTAACAACATTGCAATCATGCTCATCATTCAAATATTTAGTGCCAAACATTTTATAGATTTCTTCTTCTAACACTTGAGCACAATTTTCCTTTCCATCATACTCACGAAAGATATTAAAAAGATGAAGCGTATGAGGCAAACTTAATTCCATTTTATGTAATTTTCTTTTATAAACTAAACTAGTGATAAAACAAGAAACTAAAAGACTCGATTGCAAGATCTAAAGATATACCTTCAAGCGCTAACCTCCCCGGCAACGTCGCCAGAAAAGAGCTTGATGTCTACTACACAACCTTCTTCTTGTAGACGTGGTTGGGCCTCCAAGTGCAGAGGTTTGTAGGACAGTAGCAAATTTCCCTCAAGTGGATGACCTAAGGTTTATCAATCCGTAGGAGGCGTAGGATGAAGATGGTCTCTCTCAAGCAACCCTGCAACCAAATAACAAAGAGTCTCTTGTGTCCCCAACACACCCAATACAATGGTAAATTGTATAGGTGCACTAGTTCGGCGAAGAGATGGTGATACAAGTGCTATATGGATAGTAGATAAAGGTATTTGTAATCTGAAATTATAAAAACAGCAAGGTAACTAACGATAAAAGTGAGCGTAAATGGTATTGCAATGCGTGGAAATAAGGCCTAGGCTTCATACTTTCACTAGTGCAAGTCCTCTCAACAATAATAACATAATTGGATCACATAACTATTCCTCAACATGCAACAAAGAGTCACTCCAAAGTCACTAATAGCGGAGAATGAACGAAGAGATTATGGTAGGGTACGAAAACACCTCAAAGTTATTCTTTCCAATCAATCCGTTGGGCTATTCCTATAAATGTCACAAACAGCCCTAGAATTCGTACTAGAATAACACCTTAAGACACAAATCAACCAAAACCCTAATGTCACCTAGATACTCCAATGTCACCTCAAGTATCTGTGGGTATGATTATACGATATGCATCACACAATCTCAGATTCATCTATTCAACCAACACATAGAACCTCAAAGAGTGCCCCGAAGTTTCTACTGGAGAATCACGACGAAAACGTGTGCCAACCCCTATGCATAGGTTCATGGGCGGAACCCGCAAGTTGGTCACCAAAACATACATCAAGTGAATCACGTGATATCCCATTGTCACCACAGATACGCACGACAAGACATACATCAAGTGCTCTCAAATATTTAAAGACTCAATCCGATAAGATAACTTCAAAAGGGAAACTCAATCCATTACAAGAGAGTAGAGGGGGGAGAAAACATCATAAGATCCAACTATAATAGCAAAGCTCGCGATACATCAAGATCGTACCACCTCAAGAACACGAGAGAGAGAGAGATCAAACACATAGCTACTGGTACATACCCTCAGCCCCGAGGGAGAACTACTCCCTCCTCGTCATGGAGAGCACCGTGATAATGAAGATGGCCACCGGAGAGGGATTCCCCCCTCCGGCAGGGTGCCGGAACGGGTCTAGATTGGCTTTCGGTGGCTACGGAGGCTTCTGGCGGCGGAACTCCCGATCTATTGTGCTCTTTGGAAGTTTTAGGATACGTAGGTATATATGGGTGAAAGAGATATGTCAGGGGACTAAAGGGGGGCCACGAGTCAGGGGGCGTGCCCTAGGGGGGTGGGCGCGCCCCCACCCTCGTGAGCACCTCCCTTCTTTCCTGACGTGCACTCCAAGCTTTTCCGGTAGCTTTCCTTCTAAAAATAACTTCTCCAGTTGATTTCGTTCTGTCTCGACTCCGTTTGATATTCCTTTTCTTCGAAACACCGAAATAGGCAAAAACAGCAAATCTGGGTTGGGCCTCCAGTTAATAGGTTAGTCCCAAAAATAATATAAAAGTGGATAATAAAGCCCAATATTGCCCAAAACAGTAGATAACGTAGCATGGAGCAATAAAAAATTATAGATACGTTGGAGACGTATCACTAGCATGGCCACCGCTTGTGCGGTCGCGTCCGCGTCCGGTTACGCCGCTATTGCGTCGCGAGAGGCGACTTGAGCGAGGGCGGCGACCTCAAGCTTCATCCCCGAAGACAAACTCTCCCGCAGAGCGTTCGCACTTGCGGTCATGGTGGATGTGGTGCCAGGTAGGAGGACGATGCACTATGGTGTGGAGGTTAGCTGGGCGTTGCCGCTTTAGGTAGCGCATTCCGGTGAGGCCAAGCATCCGGGTGCGTCATTAAGTCGCCGAAGTTGGTTCCTCAGGCACCGAGCCTCTTAACGACGACATACGAACGGACGGCATGAATGCGGGCAGCTGGTGCCGGCTGGGAACGCACTGCACGACAGCGCGAGGGACGAGGATTTTGGTGTGACAGGGTAGTCAGCTGCGGTCATGGCAACGTTGGAGATGCCCTTTTCTCACATGCGACCCCGCACGTCATTGAAAAAGCAAGACGGCCCGGCATGGTCTCAGGTCCATAGGATGCAGTTGGCCGCGCTACGCCACTCCGTGGACGCATCGCGGCGCCCCGTGCATCCTCGACGAGCCGGGTGTTGGGGTGTGTTTGGATTGTGGCCAAAGTGCACCTTACCAAAATTTTGGTTATGACCCAAAGATTGGTCTTTGTTTGGATGGTTGCCATTTTTTTGGCATGCCAATGAACTCTAGCCAACTCTAGTTCATTTTTCTTGCCAATGTCGGCCAAATCATGGGCAACCAATACCTCAACCAAAATTTTGGTCATGACCCAAAGATTGGTCTTTGTTTGGATGGTTGCCATTTCTTTGGCATGCCAATGAACTCTAGCCAACTCTAGTTCATTTTTCTTACCAATGTCGGCCAAATCATGGGCAACCAATACCTCAACCAAAATTTTGGCTACCCAATGCTTTGATGGGGCAACCTTGGGCACAAACCAAACATACCGTTGGTCGTGCCACAGCACTAACGGCACCCTCGGCACACTGAAACCGACCATGTCTAGAGACGATATGAGCGTGTCGCTCACCGCGGTCACCGTGTCCAGAGGCGGTGCTGGAGATGCGCCCCGTTGTTGGCCCCAACGACCCACATGAACGGTTGTCGGTGGCGAGGAGGTCGTGGGCCAGCTCCTCCATTGGACTAGTCTGCGCTACATCGTCCCGACGGGTGTGCTCCACATGTCGGTTTCCCTGTTTTACCGACCATATTCGAGCGTCAGTGCTCCGCGTTGCGCATTAGGCCTTTTCACTATGTAGGCCAAGCGAGACAACTTATTGTTTATTTGAGCCGTTCAAGTATAATCATGTGGCATTTGCTTATTTCTCATTCCTCTCCAACCCTCTTCTCCATCGATCATGTCGCCCTCCAGTCGAGTCCATCCTCCCGCATGCCTCATTTGAACATTCCGCCGAGTATCATTCGCATGTACCCACCCTAGTCCTCTTTCAATAGATCTCCGAACCCCGAGATGAAATCAAGAGGGAACGAGTGGGGGCACGTGATACCTAAGACGGATTCAAAATTTTGAACCGGTGACCATAGCATCCGCAAATCATATATAAAGGGTATTCAATGTTTGTTTCGTTTTTAAACATAAAATATACTCCCTCCTATCCTTTCTAGTTTACATATAAGTTTTATGTGTAGTCAAAGTATCTCTACTTTGATCAAAAAGGTATCAACATTCAACAACATTCGTACGTACTCCTAGATTTGTACTCGAGATAGTTTCCAATTTGACTATTGACAAGATTAATAGTACAGGAGATGTATAATGTCAAAATTATATCATTGGAAACTCCTTTCACATACGAATTTGACCGTATGCTTTGTGTAAGTTGCATGTCATATATTATTACTGTATAACATTTGGTCAAAGTTAGCCTCGAAAAACGCATTAGACCCAGTATGCTTTGTGTAAGTTGCATGTCATATATTATTAATCTAACATTTGTGTAAGTTGCGTGTCATATATTATTACTCTAACATTTGGTCAAAGTAGTATAGTGGAAGTGGATGCTCTGACGTAGGTATCCCTGCCTTACCCTCCCTTTCGGTCACTTACTGGCGGACCCCATGCTTGCTAGGCCCCGAATGTCAGTTACTCAATGGGTTCGACCACGTCAGGGGATCCTCATCTGTAGTATACTCCCTCTGTTTTTATTTACTCCGCATAAAACGGAGGGAGTGGTGGTATAATAAATGATGCGGGCGGGGGAGGGGGAGGGACGTCTGTTTGCTCTCAACTGCGGTCCCACAAGCGAGCGAAAATGCAAGAGCAAGCACGTTCCATTCGGTGAGCGACGTGGAGGGTGCAGCGTGCTGGGCTGCAACACGAACGCAACAAGAGCGATGTACAGTCAAAACCGATTGACCGGTCGTCACCGGAACCACTATTCACACCAGAACCTTCGCTGCTCGGCCTACGCCAGCCACTGCCCTAAAACCACACCAAATCTCTAGCCCATTCCCCCACCTTTCGATCCCCTAGCCCGCATCAAGCGTCCCCTAGTTCACCGGAAAGCCATGGTGCGCCGCAAGATCACTTACTACAAGATGCTGACGCCGGAGCGCCGCGCAGAAATTGCGACGGCGGTCGGTGCCACAGACCTCCGTTCCCAAGCTCGCTTTGCGGCGGGCCAATCCCCGAGTTCTCTGGAGCCAAGCTACGAGGATGAGGAAGCCGATCCAATGTTCATGGTGGAGGTCGCGGCGCAGAAGGCCCCCGATGGGTATGAGACGATGGACGTCGACTTCGTGCCGGCGTCCGAGTCACCCATGGTGCAGGCGGACCAGCGGTTCAACATGGCGATACTAAAGGAGGACCGGGAGGCAGAGGCTCAACTCGACGCGGAGCGCATGCATGCCGCTGCCATCGAGGCTCTCCTGCAGGCGGAACCGGATGTCGTGGATGTGAACCGGGCGGCGGAGGCTCAAGTTGAGGCAGAGCGGGCGGATGCCGCTGCCATCGAGGCCCTCCTGCAGGCGGAACCGGACGTCCTGGACTTGAACCGGGCGGCAGAGGCTCGACTCGACGCAGAGCGCGCGGATGCCGCTCTCATCGACGCCCTCCTGCAGGCGGAACCGGATGTCCTGGACTTGAACCGGGCGGTGGAGACTCAACTCGACGCGGAGCGCGCGGATGCCGCTGCCATCGAGGCCCTCCTGCAAGTGGAACCGGACGTCGTCGACTTGAACCGGGCTGTGCTCTCGTCCGTGCAAAGCGCCCGCACGCTCCACTTGAACGAGTAGCTGGAGGCCAAGGACAACCACGGTGCGGAGACACACGTCGGCAGCGACGACTGGTTCGCGCTGGCAGCCAAAGACGACGAGGCCGTCTCTTTGCACGAGCAGTGATAGTTTTTCTTTATGTTGTTGTTTTTATGGATCTTTTGCTATGTAAAAACATATATTTGTTATGCAAGTCGCCTGACTTGGGTCAGTCTACCATTTCAGGCGGTTGGATGAATATCCTACGTCTCCTAACCCTTCTTTCCTTCTTCCTCACCTCTTCTTCTTCCCCAACAGACCACCGCACGGGCCGTACGGATACTCCCCAACATGCGGTTGGATAAACATACTCTATGAATGAAAATTATGTGTCAGTGATAGGATGGCTGAGTTTGGTTTGTTCACATGCGACAACACGTGTCAGTGGGGGTGCGTTCCCTTGGTTGGGTTTGCGGCGTGCAGGAGCGACTGTGTGAGGGTGCGGTGCGACCGCGGCGCACAGGAGCGACCGTGTAAGGGTGTGGTGCGACTGCGACAGCCGTGCGCAAGTGTACCTCCTCATTTTGAAAACTTTAGGCAAGCTTGGCAAAAATGTGTGGCGAAGTTTGGCAATGCAAGGCCTAGACCAAAACAGGATAAGTACGTATGTACTAGGAGTACTAGTGTTAAAAAAGAAAGGCGGGGTTTTCCTTCACGGGATTTAATCGATACAAATCCTCATTTCACGTGTCAATTAATGCGTATTTTTTTCTCCAAAGACCAAAGAGCTAACCATCTCACTCCTCATCGCTTGATTAATGCAGCGCCATGCAAACCAACCTTCTCATTTCCGCATGCATGCAGGGGATATTAATGTCCTTGGTTGCTAACCCCATCAATTTTGCCTCGATTAGTGTTAGTGGCCCTTTGCAAATTGTAATTTTTATATACTGGACTTGTGTATAAAAAAATGGAGGTAGTAACTATATTTGACTTCCTTCCCCATTGCGGTGACATCGACGATATCTTTTTTTGGTGGTTTGGCGAAGTGCGTTCGACGGAGAACACCATTGAGGGAGACCACGGTAAGTCGTTCGCAAGTGCCGCCTGCAAGCCGAGACAACCGCCTTATTTGCATCCAGGAAGTCCTTTACTAGTACTACTAGGAGTACTAGTGCGATGAGATGGTTTCTCGAAGAAGACGATGGAGAAGCGGAGTCAGCGAAGAGTGAAATGATGGTTGCTTCGTCCGTGCTTTTGTGATTTGACGCCTCACTACTTTGTGATTTGTGATAGAAGGGATAGGGGAGTAGACTCTGTGCTCTATACTGTACTACATGCGTCCAAGCATGGGAGAAAGAGGAGAGACGTTGCATTTTTCTATTCCTTCAATCAATCAATCAGGGAGATTCGGTTCCATCTTTTTGGCTTTGGCAACACCGCCCATAATGGTTCCCACAATGCCAAAAGCTATTTTCACATTTGGCTACACATTATGGATGCCCTTAACCATACCACTTGGTTTTGCTCTTGTGTGCTATCTATACAAAACTCAATTATATTGATCTAAAAAAATTATAGAATCAAGATTAGTAAAAAGGAGGTGATTTTGCCGCGCGGATGGCGGGGGAGGTTTCTTATTTGAGCAATGCTACATCCACGTAATGGTTTACGTAAAGTTACGAACTGATGTGATGTGGGACTATTTGATTGGATTAAAGGAGAGGATTAGGCCCACCGCACCTGAAAATCAGGGGGCATATGTAGATTAGATGGAAAGTATACATAGCAGCTACGTAGCCCTTTGTAAGTCTAGGATTAGGCTTCTTATTTTCGGAGGACGTTGTCCTGGCGGTTTGCTAACATGCGGTCCCATGTGTCAATGCTTTACCAAGCCGATCCGCGTCCCACATGAGGCAGAACAACGGCAGAAGCAACATGTGGTTAAGTTGAAGAAGATGAGGGAGAGGCGGATCCAGCAACGAGTGAAATGATGGTTGCTTCGTCCCTCCAACTTAACTGCGGGAAAGGTGCAGCTTTGTGATTTGACGCCCCATTGCTCATTACTACGCCGACGCCATGACTGGGGTGCTTCACCCCGGCTGCTCTGCACTGTATTCCGGTATGACACGTGGACCCGGTAGCTTGATGTCCCACATGTCGGCGAAAGGGACTAGAAGATTTATGAAAGCGAGCGCTCCACTCTTACGACGGAGGAGTAGACGACATGACGGCCCAGTGAACTGTCACTTGTACTGTATAGTACTATAGTTTTGTTGTTTCACACGATCCATCGATACAAATCCGATTAAACAGGAAAGGGCGAGATTTTTCCCGCGCGGTAGATGATACTGGCCATACATTTCAAAGGCAATTTTAATGTATGCAAACTGAAAAATTATAAGTAACAATATGATATCTAGTAAAACTAAAAACACATATGATTTATTGTGTTAGAGTGTAGTAGTAGTGCTGTATTGCATAGTTGTTAGATGTAACATGCGAGAACATGTAGAGATGTAGTTTTGGAGGGCCTATAGAGAGAAAAGCGTAATACGGTCACCGAACTTCAGAATAAGCTGATTACGGTCACTATATACGTTTTGCGGTGATTATACGGTCACTTGCTCATAGTTCAGCATCAGATTGCACTCTGTTGACCGGCCAAATAGTCTGCATGGTGCCATGTTGACTAGTTAAATTGACCACATTCCTTGTGGGTCCCACCTGTCAGTTCGCATAGGCAAAAGGTCAGATAAACACAAATTTACGCAGGCACGACAAGGCTCCAACCCGTGCGCGGGAATCACCTGGTTGTGTATGTGTCTGTCAGGGCCTGATGTGTGCGCATGCACGTGTCGGTTGAGCACTTGAGCGTGAGAGTGTGTGTTGGTCGTGTGGTGTACTGATGTGTGCATGCATGCGTGCGTGTGTGCGTGTGAGTGTTGCGTGCGTGCGTGTGAGTGTTGCGTGCGTGCGTGGCTGCGTGTGTACGTGTGAGTGTTGCGTGCGTGCGTGGGTGCATGTGTTTGTGTGAGTGTTGCGTGGATGCAGTTCGTGTGCATGCGTGCGTGTGTGTATAATCACCACACCAGCTCATGTGTGTTAAAACAAACGGCTCAGCATACCAATACAAGGCCACCTTGTCCGCTGTGCCCACGGTCATGACTTCAAACCACCGTCCAAATATTTTTTTGTCGTTTGTTTTCATTCTTACTAGCAAGATGCCCGTGCGTTGCATGGAACATCAAGATGCATTTGTATGACTTGTTTATCTTGTGAGAGAAAAGGATGAACGAGGGAAGGCCTTATTTGCAAATGTGGAGAGGTGTGTGAGTACCTTTTTGCAAAATTGCCATAGTTTCTTTCCTATCCGTCAGATATAAATTGGACGACCTATATTGCAGGATGGCAGGCACACCATCATCACCAACTCTGTTTTTATAAGAGTGTATTTTATGTATTTTTATAAGAGTGTAGATGTAGAGTAGATACAAGTCGACAGGTGGGCACGATGGTAGTGAGATAATGTGATGCAACACTAGAGGTGCCACGTGGAGCGATTAACTGGTCAACTAGTCATGTCATGAGCAAATACAGAGTTGTACGGTGAGCCCGTGACTGTATAATAACCACTAAACGTAAATGGTGACCGTAATGAATGGATTCTGAAGTCCAATGTACGTATCGTGCTTTCGCTTCAAATACAATGTTCGTCATTGCATATATCGCGAGAGAAAGATGAAACATGCGTGAATTTTCTGGGGGCTTACTTTTAGAGGACCTGGAGATAGTTTTGTGTGCATATGTGAAAGGGGCGTATTAGGGGGTATGTGATGGAGAGAGATAGAGATGCTCTTCGTTTCTCTTTATTATGACTAACTTTGTATATAGTATAAAAATATACAAATTCATAGTGCGGAATAAATATCATTGTGGGCACCATGCAATGCAAATTAGCGTTCGTACTCCATATAACTTTGTAATGTTGTATATATGTAGAAACTCTAAAATAATTTTTTGGCCACACTTTATTCAAAAGGAATGTTGTATGCGAAATAAACGTGAAGAGAGGGCTTTTTAGATCAATGGGGTACGTGATGTAACATGTGTGAATGTGTAGTTGATGCATTTGGCGAGGCCTAGAGAGGTATGTGTGTGTATTACATATTCGAGAGAGGCATGGATAGAGGGGCCGACGGGGGGGGGGCGTGGGAGAGATAGCACGAGAAA
The DNA here is from genome assembly GCF_056163025.1 of Triticum urartu. NCBI lineage: Eukaryota > Viridiplantae > Streptophyta > Magnoliopsida > Poales > Poaceae > Triticum > Triticum urartu. The sequence continues at coordinate 140,032,026 of NC_141876.1, read as the reverse complement.
TGAGAGTGGTCTAGAGAGAGAGACGAATATGACACCACGACAAGAGATTCCATTCCCTTGAGTGTGTATATGCAAGGGGGAGGGAATAGAGGCACCAGGAGAAATTTTCTGTGTGTGTGTTGTTTGTGTTGGTATGTGTGGGTGTGAGAAGATAATGAGATGTGGGGGAAGAGGGTGTGTCACCGCGTGAGGTCCGGTGGGTCGAGGTGAGGCCCTTCGTTCGGTTCCGTCCTGCGCCACATTGGCCGGCCCGTGACGCATTTAGGAAGACCCATTGATGACTGGTCGTACAAGACAAAGATAGCAGAATTGCAAAGGACTCTGTGTCCACTGACAAAGCCGGCTAGGATTTGTAACCCTAACTTCTCGGACTAAGGTAGCCCCTTTATCTCTGATATTACTATTCATCCAACCTAACTTTAAGGGGCATCCTACAGAATGCTCTGCTAGAATCATACTCGTCGATTAGGAAGAGAGGCGTGAGACAATGCGTGAGAGATAGGCGTAAAGATAATGTGCGTACATGAGACACATAGGCAGGTCCATGTATATAGAAAGGGCCGATGAGGATTGTGTGTGTGTATGTTTGCGAGAGGAAGAGTGCTTGTGATAAAGGCTAGTGAAAATAGTTGTAAATGGTTACGAGAGGGAGGGAGGGTTATATCTAGAGCATGTGTGCGAGAAAGACACCTCGGGAGAGAGTGTGTGAGCGCTTGTGCGAGAGACCACCGATGGAGAGTGAAACTACACGTAAAAGACTGCTCTACACATTGATTAAAGATATAAATTGTATCCAAATATTAGGATGGGATCATGATATTTGCAATTCGCGTAAGGAGCGGTCATTGATCCATCAGACATCTAGATTCTATCAAATTTGACCATGTCTATGTTATTATTCGACATAATTGATCCACATAGTTAGTATTTTGAACTCCAGACAATGCATCGCTTTAGCAATCGAATATAAACGTGGGTATAGTTCATGTTGTGTGTGTAAAGCACATTATACACACGAAAGTAACACAATGGACACTATAAATAGCTACCTATGGACTAGCATACATTTGAATTCAACTTAAGGTGGTTTAAAAAATCGAATTCAACATGAAGTCCATTCAATTATTTGAATTTGATATCATGGCATTTGTAAACCATACCTAAATTATGGGGGCACCAATCTTTGCTCTGGTTTTGTACATAATAGCATATGTAGTCGTGTACACAATAGATTCAAATTTAGCTCCTCCATTCCAAAATAATCGTAGTTATAGGATTTTCAAGTGTCAAAATTTCAAAAAGAAGCGGATAATTTAATGAGGTTTTCAAATATACAAGGTCAAATATAACATTGTCTATTTAGGTCAATCCTCATAGTTCAAGAGTACTCTAAACGTGAATGCTTGTGTTTCAAAATTTCGAACGAAGCGCCAAAAGAGCCTCTACTCGCCCGAAACCGCGTGAGACTAATGTTTGGTAGTACAAGGAAATTACTTTTCTAATAATTCTGACCCGTGAAACCTACCGGCCCGACGTCCAAAGGTCTAAACCAGGGTAGGTTTGTAGCTTCATCTAGACGCCACGCAACCGCATCCGAAAAACATTCATACACAATGGCCGCCTAAGCACACATGCGTGCGGCCGAAATCGCTCCCGCCCACTATTCGGGACACCTAGGATTACCATCCTACCCCCGACCCGCAGTAGGTCCGAAATTTAAGAGGGGGGCAAAGTTTGTACTTTCCCCAAATTTCAAACAAGCGCGTTCCATCTTCTGTTCAAAAAAGCCAAAAACAAGCGCGTCCCAGACCGAAACATGGTTCCCCCCATCCGTCCGATTCCCCATTCGTACTCCGTGGGCGCCAAAACTACCTCTCCACCAGCCACGAAACCCTGGCGTCCTCCGTCCTCCGTTCGCCACCCCATCCCACCCATCAACCGCCGCCCTCCTCCATCACGCCGGAGCTGATACCCCGACGTCGTCGTCCACCGCAACCTCAACCGCAACGCCCTCCACGGCTAGTAGTTGAAGCCGAGGCCGAGCCATCCGTACCCGAGCCAGTTCAACCACGCCGTCCTGCGCCTCACCGCTGCCGCTCCAACTTCGCCACCCTCCACCGCACTGGAGCTGTTCCTGCTACACCGTCCTTCGCCGCCTCGGATCTGCTTCCCCTCCGCTGACATACGTCCACGGCAACACAGTCAACAATTTTTCCATGGGTTCGTCCAAGCCTGCACCCTCCAGAACATCAGTTTCCCCGGTAAAAAGAAGAAGATCGGCGCGACATGTGGAGGTGACCACACTGGCAACCAAAAAAGGTACTCCTCTTCCCTTATTCGTGTAAATCTTACATCTCTGCTTGCACGGTATTCATCCCACAGAAGACACTAGTTGACCGCTTCTTCTTGATACTAGATGTTCCTAGTAACTCGTGATGCACAAGGTTTCTCCTCATATACTATTTCACCTTAGCTAGAGGTACGTCACCCCCTGAATTTCAATTTGTGGCCAGTTGATTCCCAATTAACGGAAGCATTCCCTGGCGTAACAGGTGCTAGTACGCCTATTACGCCGGGGAAGCAGCACCTTGGTGTTTATCTTAGGGGCGTGTGCAGCCTAGAGCTACTGGAGCCCGATCTGGAGGTCGGCCGGGATTAAAGGGATGGCCTGGGGGCACTGCCAAGCACGGCGGTGGTGTGAGGTCAATGGGAGGGAGGGGCGGCGGAGGCAGGGGTCTGGGCCGGTGGTCGCTGGCGGTTCAAGAAAGATCATCAATAGTGACTGGCGGGAGGTAGACGAAGGCCATCTGCCCGTTCCTTATAGATCGGATGGTTCATTAAAAAAATCGACTGGCCTATTTATTTTCAGTCGACTGTTATCTTAGATATGACCACATGTGGTGGTGTGCTGGAGGAGTACCTGCATTTCCTGTGCTCATATATTACAAAATCATACGGGGTAGAATCTAATTTTGTTTTCCATGCAATGTTGTAGAGCTATCATATGTCTCCTGTCATTTATTTTTCAGCCACCTGGTATCTGCTACTTTTACAATGCACTAGTTCTGCACACACTTCACCCTTACTCTCACTATTGTGTTTTTATGCAAGGGTATTTCAGACTTTGCTGCCATGAGAGAAGCCAAAAGGAAAAGAGAGAAGTTGCTCCAGCTTCGTATGCGGGTAGGCAAGACACGCTACAGCACTATAAAGTGTGCACTGTCAACAGATGTAGACGGTAAACGTAGCTCTGGAGTTGATGACCTCGCTCGCAATGAACCACCATCCCAGGTGCTTGCTTTAACTTCGCATTGTCATATGTGGTTGCATGTTCCATATGGTGTCTAGCTTGTATTCGAAAGGCCGAAGTCGGTAAGATAAGGAAATATTTTTTTTACATGAACCACCATCCCATGAGCACTAGAAGACAAATAGCTAGTCAGGGCACTGGCCGAGCCAGTGACAAGCCCAGCAAAGATAGGCATCACCTGGAAGCCAACTAAAAAGTTGCGATGGTGGCGAAGCAGCCCGCCTCCCACCAGGCTCTCAGGTCCTAGATGATCATGCTCTCCACTCCAGCTAGATGTCTAGCTTGTATTGCTTCCAATTTGGTTAAATTGCATCTGCTTAGCTTACACATTATACCTTTGAATATGACATGCCTTTCTGTTTTTTGGTACATACTAGTACATCTGTGTATTAACCATGTTCTTACATCAAACTAATGTTCTTGTGTATCCCTCATCAAGCACTTATGACGAGGCAGGCAGGCAAGGGGACTACTCCTCATTTAAAGAATGCAGCGTCAGCCTCCCGACATGATTCTCAAGAAACAAAAATGCTAGATGAAGATAGTGAACATAGCTCTGTAGTTGATTACAACATTTCCCCTACACTAGCATCGCAGGTGCTTGCTCTAATTTGGCAGCGTGATATGTGGTTGCATGTTGCATATGGTGTCTAGATTGTAATTCTTCCAATCTGGTTAAACTGCATGTGCTAGTCTGCTTAGCTTATACATTATACCTGTTAATGTGACATTCCTTCCTGTATTTAGTACATAGTACATCTGTCTATTAAGCATGTCTTTACATAAAACTATTGTTTTTTGTATCCCGCATCAATCAACATGACGAGACACCTTTAGTATATGCAGTGCGATATTAGTTGCTTCTTTCATATGATTTATAGCATGCGCTGCTTCTAATTTGTTGAAATTCCATTTATGATGGGACGCTTTTAACTTGGCAGAGTCATATTGGTTGCATCTTTCATGTGGTGCCTAGCTTGCATTGCTTCTTATTTGCTGGAATGGTTTCTGCTTAGTTTACACAAACAGTTGTGAACATGCCATGCCGTCCTATTTTTCGTACATATTCCATCCTGGTATCATGTGTTTGCCTTACATCAAAGTAGTGATTGTTAGTATCATGCATGAATGAGTTCTGAAGAGAGAGTTTTATTGCTTTTTCTTGTCGGTTTTACTTGACAATTCAAAATCAATAAAGTGGAAGGATGTTAGCAAGGCAGCGGATAAAGGTGCTCCTTCCGAACGTAGGGCCTCTACAGTTTCTACTCCTCCACACCCCCAAGATGATTTCCATGACAACACATGCATAGACACTCAACAAAGCTGTGTTTATGATGAGCACGTCTCCCTTAGTGCAGCATCACCGGTGCTCCCTCTAACTTGGCACTGTTATATGTGGTTGCATGTTATGTGTGATGTCTAGCTTGTATTGCTTCTAATTTTGTTGAATTCCATCTGCTTACTTTACACATTATACTTGAATAAGACACGTGTTCCTGTTTCTAGAACATACAATATCTGTCTATCACACCATGTTCTTACATCAAATTACTACTGTTGTGTAACCTGCAACAACACTTATCATAAGACATGTTTGACTTCGGAGTGTGATATAGGTTACATCTCACATTCTTTTCTAGCTTGTACTACTAATTTGTTGAAATGGAACTTATGACGAGACAGTTTTAACTTGGTAGAGTGATATTCGTTACATCTTTCATATGGTGTCTAGCTTTCATTGCTTCTAATTTGTTGAAATGCCTTCTCCTTAGTTTACACATCATAAGCTGTGAATATGCAATGCTGTGAATATGCAATGGCACTAATGAAGAGAGACCTCTAACATGGTAGTGTGATGTTGTTTGCATCTTGCATATGATTTATGTCTTGTACTGCTTCACATTTGTTTAAATGCCATTTATGATGAGACACTGTTAACTTGGCAGAGCGATATTTGTAGCATCTTTCATATGGTGTCTACCTTCCATTGCATTGCTTCTAATTTGGTGAAATGTCTTCTTCTTAGTTTACACATCATAGTTCTGGTTATCTCTTCCGTCCTGTTTTTCATGCATATTACATCCTCCTATCATGTGGTTGTCTAACATCAAAGTTTAGTTCGTCTGTATCATGCATCAATTTGTTCTGAAGAACTAAATTGTTATTCGTTTTTCTTGTCGGCTTGACTTAACATGGCACGGAGAAAGAGGAAGAAACACAGAATGGCAGGGAATGAGAAGCGGATGAATCCTGCGATTCTGCTGGTACTGATGGTGCAATAGAAGGTCAAAGTCCAGCGGAAAATTCTACAAACACGGCATCCCATGCTACACGAGTTGCAAAAAAGCCAAACAGAAACAAATAGCTGCCACCAAACAAGCACAGACAGCCCTAGTTCTTGCAACACCTACCACAGTACTACCAGCTGCATGACTTACTCATGCGTCAACTGAGGTAGCAGCACGTTCCCAAGCTCACTTGCCACCTGACACTACTTCCCAAGCACTATTGATACAAGACGAGTTGGCAATATCAGATGAACCTTGTGAGCTTCAACAGCAAGAAGGCAGTTGCTGGAGTCAAGTTACAGTTGCATGCTTCTTTATATGTAGTCTCACAGTTTGATGTACACTAACACTTCCTATGTTTGTTGTTGGACTAGCACCTAGGCGCAAGAGGAAACAAACATCAGGGATAATGCTCGATAGGTTAACTAAATCTAGAGGAGGAAGAATGGAGATCCGTTTTGAGGCAGGTTTAAAAAGGCCACGTGATGCTACAGAGTCAGCCAAGTTAGTATCAGAGGCAGCGGTTGCCGTTAGGTGTCATGTACGTATCCTCCCAACATGGATTCAGTACAGGAATGATGTCGGGTGGTACGTGCGACATATACCAATGGGTGGCTTATCATTGTGGAAGCCAATAAGACGTCGCCGGTGCCTGGAAGCGGGATGAGGCGAAGACATGCACGCCGGCGAATCTTACCCAGCTTCGGGGCTCTCCGTGGAGATAACACCCCTACTACTGCTCTGCGGGGTCTCCGCATGATCACTAGATGAACAAGTAGCTACACGATGCTCCGTGAGCTGTTTAGCGAGAGGAGGAAGAAGGGCATGACTCGCTCTCTTCTCCTCCCTATGTGGTGTCTAAAACTAGCAGGGATCAACCCTTTGCATGGGTGCCCCGGGGGGTTTATATAGGCCTACCCCCTGGGGGTACAATGGTAATCCGGCTGGGCGTGGGGCCCAGCCGTCTGTGTCTACACTCACCGGCTTCTGCGCCGGCCGCTGGGGCCCGCCGGCTGGTGGGTCCCGCCGGCTGCCGGCTCCTTGGTCGACAGGCAGGCCCCACTGTCCAGGGCCTTGTCGGCGGCTGGTTACTGTTGCTCAATCCTGGTGACGAGGGCTTCGCCGAGGTGGGCGTGGCTACAGTGCCGCCGTCTGGCGGGTGATCGCTGTAGCCTCACCGCGTCTTGTCTCCTTAATGGGGCGTCTCCTCCAAGGGAGATGGCAAGCCGGCTGTGGAGAGCCGGCTCTGTCTTGAGCCGACCTGGGGAGGCCTGGCCGCCTTCGGGTGTCTCTCTGCCCGAAGGGGCCCACCGCCTGTGGGCCGTACTGGCGGCCCGTCGTGGATGACATCAGTACCAACGTGGCAACAGTGCCACGCCGGACGGGTCATGGCCACCCGTACGGCGCACTGTGCTAGGCGTGCTCTGGGATTCGGGGGTGGCAGGCTTTACTGTAGCCACGCCCCGTCACATCGCCGTTATGTGGATGTAGACTTCGAGGGTACGATCTTGGCCGCTTTGTGGGAGCCGGCTTCTCAGAGTCGGCCTTCTCGTGGCCAGCTTCTCGAAGCCGGCCCTCCCGCGGCTTTCTTCATGAGGGCTGAAGTCGGGTCGCCTTCTGACAGCCGGCCTGGGAGACAGCCGACAAGGGGAAGGCGGCCCCATGTCTTGGATTCTTGAGGGCCGGATCGGCTCGTAATTTTTCAGAAAGGCCAGGGGGAGCCGGCTAGGCTACCCATGGTTATTTACTCCGACAGTAGTCCCCGAAGCTGATCGAGCTTCGAGGCTGACAAAAGGACGAAAAGCTCGGTCAACTTCCTATCCTGAGGGGCCGGCTATGCTTGTGTGCGCCGTCTCCCGGCTCCGGGTGATGATCCAGTCGGAGGGCCTGACTGGAGCCGACTTGGTGGCCGCCTTCGTGGAGCGCCGGGTACTTCCGCTCCAAGGCCAGCCTCACATGATTCGCCAGATGAGCGGCCGCTTCGACCCATTCCGGCTGAGCACCAGGGAGATGCCTCATGCAGAGGTGTCTTACATGGTGAACTACATCTCCAACTGCAAGCTCGCCGAGGACTCGCGATATGGCAAGGAGTCGTATTCTCGCGCCAACCCTCCGCCTGCCGTAAGCTTTTCTTCTTTTCTTCCTTTTTGCAGCTGGCCTCATGATAGCCGACCCTTGATCAGTTGGTTTGCCTTTAGCAGAACCCTCTTCTTCCGCCGACAGCCGGGGCCGCAGGGGTAGAGCGCCAACTCCTCCCCGACCGCACGGTGGACGACGCCGACGATCCGGACCTGGGAGCGGCCGCCATGGAAGACGCCATCGTTGGGGAAGGCGACGAGGCCGGAGGCGCGGGGCTCGGGGCCGGCTTCGAGGACTGGCTGGACGACGACGAGGTCGAAGCCGCCCCGCACCGCCAACCGGCGCTTGATCATCAAGGCACGGGCCCGTCTGCCGCGCCGGCTGCCCGTGGCGGCGCGCAGAAGTGGCGGGCTGCGTCGACCTTCTTCGGCAGCCGGCCGAAGAAATCCAAGGCTTCTACGGCGGCGACCAAGCGGGATGAGGCGGCCGTGAAGGTGGCCCGCTTTCGCAAGGCGGTGAAACAGCCGCAGGCGATCTCGGCGTAAGTCGTCGAATGTATTGCATATATTTTTTGTTGTCTTTTTCGACCGAAGCTCTTCTAAACCTTTCTTTATTCGCCGGACAGGGCACCGCTTTCCCTTGAGCGGGGTCCTGGCGGCTCCGTAGTCGGGCCGACTGGAGGGTCTTCAGGCTCCCGTCGCGTGGATCCCCGCGCCGACCTTAGGGAGGCCACGGAGCGGAACACACGGGAGGCGCGGGAGGAGCGGGAGGCGGCGGAACGAAGGACCGCCCAGGCGACGAAGGAGCGGGCCGACGCGGCGGCCAAGGCCCGGGCGGAGGCGGCAGCCCCGGAGATGGAGGCGGAGGCCTCGCACAACCAGCCTCCGCTGCTCGTCGTTCCCCTCCGCGCCGTGGCCCCCGACATTCCCGTGCCCCCATCGGAGGAGGTCGACCAAGGCCCGCCGGTGACGGAGAGGAGGGAGGACCACGTGATCTTCGTGGAGGGGGCGTCGCAGACGGCGCCCACTAGAGCGGGCCAAAGCGGCCAATCAGCTGCGGCGCCAGAGCAGCCGTCCGGGGGCAAGCCGGAGGCAGGGGCCGGCCTCGAGGTGCAGCCGGCATTGCGCCGGCGCACAGGGGGTGGCGCCTCCGCACCGGAACCGCACCAAGCTGCGGGCACTAGCCAGACGGCGGAGGCCCTGGAGGCAGCCAGCACCAGCACGTCCGAGTGGACTCCCAGCGGGGGGACGGGCAAGCTGAACGCGGCGGCCCAGGAGGTCCGGAAACGGCTTCAAGCTCAGGCCGCCTCGCTGCAGCGATACACCTAAGAGTTCCTCGCGACGTGGGCTGTCATCCGGGTGAGTCTTCTAGCCTTGGTTATTTTGCTCTTTTGATTTCTTCCGTGGGGGCGCGTCAGCGCACCCACTGGGTGTAGTCCCCGAGTTCCGAGTCGGCTGCTGCGCAGGCGGCTTGGAACTTACTAGGTACTAACAACTTAACTTATCCTTGCCTCCTGTATAATCTTCCAGGAGTATCATAACCTCTGCGCTGCCGCCTTCAACTCCCAGTCTCAGGAGCTGGGCCGGAGAACCGAGGACCTGACCAGCAGCCGGAGTGCGTGCTTTGTCTCGTTCATCTCCTGTGGGGGCGCGTCAGCGCACCCACTGGGTGCAGTCCCCGAGATTCGGGCCGACTGCTGAGCAGCCGGGTCGGATCTTCCTTGACGACTTCTTCCTTATTAATTTTTCCTTTGTCTTCATGCTCGCAGGAGCCAATGCCGACTTGAGGGGGCAGCTCAGCGGGGCCCAGGCCGCCCTTCGCGCCAAGGAAGCCGAGTACAACGCCTTGGTCCTGGAGTGTGACCGCCTAGCCAAGAAGTTGGCCGACCAGGAGGAGAGCCACAAGGCGGCCCTGAAGAAGGCGCGGGACAGCGAGGACGCCCTGAAGGCCGAACTCGAAACCGAAGCGGCGGGTTGGGCTGAAGCGAAGCAGGCACTAAGCGAGGGCTTCAGTCGTATCGAGGATCTGATCGACGGTAAGCCGCCTTCTTCACTCCCTGCTTGCCCCTTGATCCCTGATTTGTGTTCTGACTTGTGCTGCTTTTTGTTCTCTGTGCAGACTACTTTCCTGGCTACTCCGTCTTCGCCACCCAAACCATCAAGGCCCATCGCGAGGCGCACCGGCAGGTGGGGGCTGAAGTCGCGCCGGACCCGAGCCGGACGCTTGAGGAGCAACTCTTGGCGGTCCAAGCCCGACTGCAGCCGGCCCACCGTATGCTCCGCCGCCTCCAGCACGCCGGGGCGCAGGTGTTGGCCGCCCTCTGGCCAAGTGAGACGATTCCCCGCACCCCGAGTCGGACTGCCGACTGGCTGGAGGTTGCGGTTGGCCGCTTCGAGGCCTGGAAGGCATCGGCAGCCCGACTTGGAGCTGGGCGGGCGCTGGAGTTCGTCCGAGCCTGGTATCCGGGGCTGAACCTGGACCAGCTGCGCACCTGGCGGCTGGAGGCCGATGAAGAGATGGAGGAGGTGCGGCCGGCTATCACTCAGCGTGCTTCGACGATCGCCGAGTGTACTGACATCAGCGTCTTCGCTCCTGAAATTAATGACAACGGCGTTGCCCAGCCGGAGGAGTGGTTCGGGCTGGACCCGGCAGCGGGTGAAGACTTGGCAGAGGAGATCGCCTCCAGCGATGAAGGCGAAGACGACGAAGGAGAGGAAGGCGAAGACGTTGAGCCGACCGGTGAAGCAGCCAGCCAGCCTCAGCCTGATCGTGCCTCCAGCAACGAGGCGTGTGCTAGCGCGCCCTCTGCGGGAGGCGGTGATCATGCCGAGGTTCGCCAGCCGGCCACTCCTCCAGCCGGCACTACCGTCTCCACCGACCTGCCCGACTCGCCAGTCGCTCCCTTGGCTTAATCTGCCGTCCTTGTTTTTTCCTACTTGTTGCCTTTTGAACAGTTTTATTAAACTTGCACAGTTCCACCCACTGGGGGTGTATTCGAACTATGTTGAATGCTGGCCTTTTGAAGGTCTTTTATGTAAATATTATTGTGTGCATGTTTGGTTTCCATTCGTGTATGCTTTTTATCCTTAGGCTATTTCCTTTGCCGCCTTCCCCTTTTGGGAAGGCAAGTACTCAAGCTTTCTTAGATTGAAGCGAGGTGAATGGAAGCCGGCCGGCCGGCTACTCTGGTAGTCGGTCGGTGGTGGGAGAAAAACCGGCTTTTGTTATATTAGTCCGTTAGTCCCTAGCTGTTTTTCATGTGGGCGTCATTTCCTGCCTTTAACTATTGCCAGCCGGACAGCCAGTTCTTCGATCTGTGACTTTTGGCAAGAGAAGGCTTGGGAGCCGGCACACTACTTGTTTGACTGCGGGTAGGACTTCTAATATAACTCCAGGCGGCCAGTCCCCGGGCCGACTAGTCGAACCCGGTGCCGGACGGAAAAAGTGAATGTAATGACAAGGTCATAAGCATGATACTCTTCATCCATAGATAAAAGATGGCAGTCCCCGAGCTCTCCTCGGGGGGCCTATTGTCTCATACTTTGTACAAAAGTTAGCGTGATACATACTGCATTTCAACTGTAAAATCTTCGGAGGAGGTTGGCGTTCCATGGTCGTTCCGACTCCTTGCCAGAGTCGTCTCTCTTTCATGCCTTCGGCTTCTGCGCGTCGATCAGGTAGTAGGAGTCGTTGCCTAAGGCTCTGCTGATGACGAAGGGGCCCTCCCAAGGGGCCGAGAGCTTGTGCTGGCCAGCTGTTCGCTGGATCAGCCAGAGCACAAGATCACCCTCTTGGAAGGATCTTGGCTTGACCTTCCGGCTGTGGTAGCGGCGCAGGCCCTGCTGATAGATGGCGGACCAGCTGAGGGCTAACAGCCGGCCTTCTTCCAGCAGGTCGACGCCGTCTTCCCGTGCTTCCTTGGCCTCCGCTTCCGTGTACATGGTTACCCGAGGCGAGTCGAACTCGATGTCAGTTGGGATGACCGCCTCGGCACCATACACGAGGAAGAAAGGAGTGAAGCCGGTTGACTTCTTTGGGGTAGTGCGCAGACTCCAGAGGACGGCCGGCAGCTCATCGAGCCAACAGCCGGCTGAACGCTCCAGTGGTACGACCAGTCGGGGCTTGATGCCGGAAAGGATGAGGCCGTTGGCTCGCTCGACCTGGCCATTTGACTGCGGGTGGGCAACGGACGCTAAGTCCAACCGGATGCCTTGCGTCGCGCAGAAACGTGCCAAGGCTCCCTTGGTGAAATTCGTGCCATTGTCGGTGATGATGCTGTGTGGCACGCCGTACCGAGTTGTTATATCTGCGATAAATGTCACGGCAGTCGGCCCATTGAGCTTCTTGATCGGCTTTTCCTCAATCCATTTGGTGAATTTGTCCACGGCGACAAGTAGATGTGTCATGCCGCCGCGCGCCGTCTTGAATGGGCCCACCATGTCCAGTCCCCAAACGGCGAAGGGCCAAGTGAGGGGAATGGTCTTGAGTGCTGAAGCCGGCAGGTGTTGCTTGGAGCTGAAGAGTTGGCATCCTTTGCAATGTTTAACTAACCCCTTGGCGTCATCCAAAGCAGTCGGCCAAAAGAAACCGTGGCGGAAGGCTTTGGTGACGAGTGATCTTGAGGCCGCATGGTGGCCGCATTCTCCTTGGTGGATGTCTCTGAGGATTGCAATGCCCTTCTCTTGCTTGACGCATCGCTGGAGGACTCCAGTGACACTGCGCTTGACGAGCTCTCTGTTGACGATTGTGTATTCTCTGGCTCGGCGTTGGACTTGTCTTGCCTCTGTTTCGTCAGCCGGCAGATCTTGGTTTATTAGGAAGTTGAGGATGGACTGAGCCCATGATGGAGCTGCGACTTCTTCTATTGCCAATGCGGCTACTGCGACCAGGGCGGGCGGGCTGGGTGGTGAAATGTTGGAGTCGGTCGCCGCCTGTTGTGTTGGTGCAGTCTTCGGGCCGACTACCGCAGTCCCCGAGCCGGGTGTGGCAGTCCCCGGGTCGAGCGTAACTACGGAAGTCCCCGAGCCGCCTGCTGATGTCCCCTGGCCGACTATCGAAGTCCCCGGGTCACCTTCTTGGTTCTTCGAGCCGGGCCCGGCTGTATCGGGGTCAGGCGGTACGAAGATGGAATCGGACTCTGGAGACGGCTTGATAGATGGCTTGAGGAGGCGTTGTAGAGAGACACCGGTTGGTATTGCTTGCCGAGTGGAGCCTATTCGAGCCAGGGCATCAGCTGGCTCGTTGTCGGCTCGTGGTACGTGGAGGAACTCGCATCCTTCAAAATACCCACTGATCTGCTGAACGAGGAAGCGGTAGCTTGCCATATTTGCGTCCTTGGCATCCCAGTCGCCGGTTGATTGCTGGACCACCAAGTCCGAGTCGCCATAACATAGGATCCGGCGAATGCCGAGCTCTTTGGCAAGCCGGAGCCCGTGTATGAGCGCCTCGTACTCGGCCACATTGTTGGAGGCGGCAAAGTGAATTTGCAGCGTGTATCTGAGCTTGTCGCCTTTGGGAGAGGTGAGGATGACGCCGGCTCCCAAGCCGGTGCGCATATTGGACCCATCGAAGTGCATGCGCCAATGAGTGGAGTCGGGAGCCGGCGGCAGGTACCGGGTCTCGGCCCAGTCGACGAGGAAGTTGGCCAATGCTTGGGACTTGATGGCGGTGCGAGGCTGGTAGAAGATCGTGTAGGGGGCCAGCTTGATGGCCCATTTCGCCACCCGGCCGGATGCATCCCGGCTGCCTATGATCTCGGCCAGTGGGGCGGTGCATACAACCGTGATGGCATGCTCTTGGAAGTAGGGCTTCAGCTTCTTGGCGGCAAAGTACACGCCGTAGCACATCTTTTGGTAGTGCGGGTAGTTCTGCTTCGAGGTAGACAGCACCTCGCTCAAATAGTACACCGGCCTCTGGACCGGTTGGGCTCGGCCCTCTTCTGGGCGTTGGACTACGATGACGGTGCTGACCACCCGGCTGGTTGCGGCAATGTAGAGGAGCATGGGCTCTTTCTCAGTCGGCGCCGCCAGGATAGGCGGCATGGCCAGCATCTTCTTCAGCTCGTGAAAAGCTTGGCCGGCTTGGTCTTTCCACTCGAAGTGAGTGGTCTTCTTCATGAGGCGGTAGAGGGGGAGAGCTTTCTCTCCGAGCCGGCTGATGAAGCGGTTCAGGGAGGCCAAGCATCCGGTGAACTTCTGGACGTCTCGAAGTTTGGTGGGAATCGCCATTCTCTCAATGGCCTTGATCTTTACTGGGTTGCATTCGATGCCGCGTTCGGAGACCAGGAAGCCTAGGAGCTGGCCGGCTGGCACTCCGAACACGCATTTCTCGGGGTTGAGCTTGATTTGGAACCGGCGTAGGTTCTCAAATGTTTCCTTGAGGTCTTCCAGCAAGGTGCCGCGCTTCTCCGTCTTCACCACAATGTCGTCTACGTAGACGTGGGCGTTTCTGCCGAGCTGCTTGAGGAGGCACTTCTGCATGCAACATTGAAAAGTGGCACCGGCATTTCTCAAGCCGAATGTCATAGTCAGGTAGCAAAAGGCTCCGAATGGCGTGATGAAGGCGGTCTTCAGGCGGTCTACCGGATCTAACTTTATCTGGTGGTACCCTGAGTAAGCATCCAAGAAACTCAACAGCTTGCATCCGGCCGTGGAGTCTATCACTTGATCAATCCTTGGCAGGGCAAAGGGATCTTTGGGGCAGGCCTTGTTGAGGCTCGTGTAGTCTATGCACATGCGCCACTTGTTATTCTTCTTTAACACGAGGACCGGGTTAGCGAGCCATTCTGGAAACAAAACTTCCATAATTAAGCCGGCCGCTAGAAGCCGGGCTATCTCTTCTCCTACAATCCTTCTCTTCTCCTCTGACAGTCGGCGGAGGGGTTGTTTGACTGGTTTTGCGTCTTCTCGGACGTGTAGTTTGTGCTCGGCGAATTCCTTCGGAACACCCGGCATGTCCTTGGGGGACCATGCAAAGATGTCCCGATTCTCACGGAGGAAATCGGCGAGCTCGCCTTCCTATTTGCTATTTAGGTTCGCCCCGATGACGGCAAACCTCTCTGGGTGCTCGGGGTCAAGAGGTATCTTCTTCGTCTCCTTGGCCGGCTGGAAAGATCCTTGAGCATCATACTCCTTGGGATCGAGGAACAAGGCCGACTGTTTGCCGGCCATGGCCACGACTCGGTCCAACATCTTCTTTTCTTCGGCAATCACAAGGGACTCGGCCAGCCGGCTACTGGCTGCAGCGCACTCGGAAGATTTCTTGTAATCGCCGGCTATGGTGATGACGCCCTTGGTGCTCGGCATCTTCATCTTGAGGTAAGCATAGTGGGGAACCGCCATGAACCTGGCCAAGGCAGGTTGGCCAAGCAATGCATGGTAGGGGCTCTCCAGGTCCACCACTTCAAACCAGATCGCTTCTCGGCGGAAATGCTCCTTGTCCCCAAAGAGTACATCAATCTTGATCTTGCCAATGGGGGCGCATGATAGGCCGGGTACAATGCCATGGAACACAGTCCGAGTAGGCATGAGTTGCTTCGTCTTGACATTCATCTTCTCTAGGGTGTCACGGTACAGGATGTTGATGCTGCTCCCGGCGTCTATCAGCACGCGGGAGAAACGGGCGGTGCGTCTGTCCGCTGCAAGGGTGGCGTCCAAAACCAACGCATAAGAGCCGGGAGACAGCATGGCCTCTGGGTGGTCGGCCCGGCTCCAGCTGATAGGTTTTTCTGACCAGTGCATGTGCTCGGCGGGGTTGGCAGCGACCATGCTAACTTCCTGGTGCTCTCGGCATTTGCTGCGCCGGTCTTCGGGCTGGCTTGTAAAAATGACATAGGCGGCATTCTCGTCGGGGAACTCATCGTGCAGGGCTCCGACTGCGGGCAGAGCGGTCGGCGGCTGCGGAGCCGGAGGCGGCGGACCGGCAGGCGATGGCGGCGCAAGCCCTTCGCCTTTGGAGATTCGGGTGAGCCAGTGGCACTTCCGGGTTGTGTGGTTGGACGGCTTCGCGCCGCCGTGGAACTTGCACGGGGCGTCGAGAGTTTGCTCGTAGGAGAAGGCCGGCTGCCAAGCCGGCCTGCTGCCCTTGGGTTTCTTGGGCGCGGGCCGCCTTTCGGGCCGCTCGTCTTCGACTGTGGCCACCTGCCGACTGGCGGAAGGCGGCACGGGACCCTTGCGCTTGTGGTCGTTCTGGTGTGGGCGTCGGCCGGAGTCCCCAGCCGGCGTCTTGGGCGCCGGGTTGAGTACCTTCCCGGACGCGTCTACCCGGAGTTCGGTCTTCATTGAGGAGTCGGCGGTGGCGTACTTGTCCGCTATGACAAGAAGCTCGTTGAGGGTAGTCGGCTCGTCGCAGAGGAGCTTGTGCTTGAGGAGGGTGCCTTCCCGGCACCCGGCAGTGAAGTATTCTATGGCTTGCACCTCGTGCACCCCTTCGCAAGAGTTGCGGAGCTCGGCCCAACGCGTGAGGTAGTCGCGAGTAGACTCGGCGGGGCCTTGTACGCACAAGCAGAGCTGTCTGGGCTTGGGAGCCCGCTTGTAGGTGCTGGTGAGGTTGCGGACGAAGGCTTCTGTGAAATCTAGCCAGCTATTGATGCTATATGGCTTGAGGTTGTTGAGCCAGGTCCGCGCCGTGCCTTGCAACATGAGGGGCACATACTTCACGGCAACGCACCTGTTGCCATTTGCTATACTAACCGCCGTGGAGTAGTCGATTAACCAATCTTCCGGCTTCACAGAGCCGTTGTACTTGGGCGTGTCTCTTGGGAGCGAGAACCCTTTGGGGAAAGGCTCGTTGCGGATGCAGGGGCCGAAGCAAGGCGGGCCGACATCGTCTTCTTCTTCCAGCGCCAGGGATCGCGCCAGGCGGTCGATCCGATGGCGGGCGTCGTTCTCGCCGACTCCTTTGCGATGACCTAGCCGGCCGCTGAGAGTCGGATGCGCAACAGGCGGTGGGGTGGGATATCTCTCTCCACGGGGCCGAGGCGGAGGCGGGTTGCCCCGCCACTCCATGGCCCGGGGTGGCCTTCCGCGTCTCGCTCGGTGGAGATTCGGGTTCGGCTTCGGCTGGCAGCCATCTCTTTCTCGCGCCGCGCGCGGGTTTTGCCCGTAGTCGGCGTCCGGGACGTCGCACCGTGATCTCGGCGCGGGGGAGGGCTTTCTGCGCGGGCGTCAGCTTCGTGCCGCTGCGCGGCTGCATCGTTTAGCTGCTGGATGCGCCGGGTCATGTGGGGGAGTTCTTCGACCCCCAGTCCGTCTAGCTCGTCTACGGACGCCTGGGCGGCGCGCAGGTTCTTGAGTGGAGTGGCATAGACTGGGCGGTTGACTCCTAACGTGTCGGCGACGACAGCGTCGCGCTGTCTGACAACGCCGGCCCGGCTGGGCCCGCCTGGGGGCGGCGTGCCAAAGGCGGCGTGGTCGGCTTCGCGTCGGTGGGCCTCAGCGAGGCGTCTCATGGAAACCAACTTCCGGCCCTCCGCGAGGAGGGCGAGGCGGTGAGCCTCCAGTGCTTCAGCGTCGGCATCGGCCGGGAGGGGGATGGACAAGTCATGGATCGCCGTGTGTGGGGCGTCGCGGGCGCTCTTGTCAGAAGCGCCGCCGTGGCCGATGACCATCACCTCGGTGGCGACAGCGTCGCCGCCATCGGCCCGGGGAAGCGGGTCGTTGTAGATCGTGACGTCGGTGGGGAAAGTGTCGAGTGAGGCCGTGTCGGAGTCAACAGGCATCGGGTCGATGGAGCCAACCGACTCCAAGTCCACAGCAGGCTCGTCGGAGACGTGGAGCTGGCCGAGGAGGTTGACGAGGTGGTCGGCGCCCGCGTCGGAGGCGAGCTCGTCGGAGATGAGGGTCTTGTCAAGGAGATCGGCGAGGCCGCTCGCTGCACAGACGTTGGTGATGCCTTGCAACGCGTCATGGCAAGCGCCGTCGGGCGTGCCGGGCTGGCTACGCTCCCGGGGGAGGAAGAGGGTTCCCGTCCAAAACAGCTCTCCGGACGACGGTGCACCTTGCCCCACGGTGGGCGCCAAATGTCGGGTGGTAGGTGCGACATATGCCAACGGGTGGCTTATCATTGTGGGAGCCAATAAGACGTCGCCGGTGCCTGGAAGCGGGATGAGGCGAAGACATGCACGCCGGCGAATCATACCCAGCTTTTGGGCTCTCCATGGAGATAACACCCCTACTGCTGCTCTGCGGGGTCTCCGCATGATCACTAGATGAACACGTAGCTACACGATGCTCCGTGAGCTGTTTGGCGAGAGGAGGAAGAAGGGCACGGCTCGCTCTCTTCTCCTCCCTATGCGGTGTCTAAAACTAGCAGGGATCAACCCTTTGCATGGGTGCCCCGGGGGGTTTATATAGGCCTACCCCCCGGGGGTACAATGGTAATCCGGCTCGGCGTGGGGCCCAGCCGTCTGTGTCTACACTCGCCGGCTTCTGCGCCGGTTGCTGGGGCCCGCCGGCTGCCGGCTCCTTGGTCGACAGGCAGGCCCCACTGTCCAGGGCCTTGTCGGCGGCTGGTTACTGTTGCTCAATCCTGGTGACGAGGGCTTCGCCGAGGTGGGCGTGGCTACAGTGCCGCCGTCCGGCGGGTGATTGCTGTAGCCTCACCGCGTCTTGTCTCCTTAATGGGGCGTCTCCTCCAAGGGAGATGGCAAGCCGGCTGTGGAGAGCCGGCTCTGTCTTGGGCCGACCTGGGGAGGCCTGGCCGCCTTCGAGTGTCTCTCTGCCCGAAGGGGCCCACCGCCCGTGGGCCGTACTGGCGGCCCGTTGTGGATGACATCAGTGCCAACGTGGCAACAGTGTCATGCCGGACGGGTCATGGCCACCCGTACGGCGCACTGTGCCAGGCGTGCTCTGTGATTCGGGGGTGGCAGGCTATACTGTAGCCACGCCCCGTCACATCGCCGTTATGTGGATGCAGACTTCGAGGGTACGATCTTGGCCACTTTGTGGGAGCCGGCTTCTCGGAGTCGGCCTTCTCGCGGCCGGCTTCTCGAAGCCGGCCCTCCCGCGGCTTTCTTCATGAGGGCTGAAGTCGGGTCACCTTCCGACAGTCGGCAAGGGGAAGGCGGCCCCATGTCTCGGATTCTTGAGGGCCGGATCGGCTCGTAATTTTTTCAGAAGGGCCAGGGGGGCCGGCTAGGCTACCCATGGTTATTTACTCCGACAAATGACAAAGACGAAACCCAGTTCAACATCTTCCTCGACCATTTATCTGTAAGTATGGTTATGTATGGAAACTAGTAATATCGTCTTGCTCTGTCCCATACTTTCTAGGTTGCTGATAATGAGACTCCCATAATTTTCAACAGATGAGGTTCTAGTTGGATAGCCAAGATGATGCAACCATACAAGCTTGCACCCATGTTTTCAAGTCTGCTCTACGACAGTATCGGTATAACTTGAGGAAAACTCACTTTGAAGGCAAGGCTAACAGTGAACTTTCCCAAACATCTCCAATGCAAAATATATCGGATGAAAACTGGAGGGGCCTTGTTAAACACTGGTCTGATCCGAAATATCAGGTACATTATATATATGTGATCAGATCACATGTTGAAGTCCTATTTATGCATGTGCCACACAAATCTATCTTCTTGTAGGTGAACTGTTCAAAGAACATGGCCAACCGTACGAAAGTGAAATTCCAACAGACGACAGGATCTCGTAGCTATATTGCACACTTCAAGGCTCTTGTAATTAGCTGTTGTTTCACTCTTTTCGCTGTACCATATTATCAGATCTATATTGACTTGTTCGAAATGCAGAGGAAAGCCCGCAATGACCAAAAAGTACCTAAACCAAATGCTGTGGAAATCTTCAAGGACTATCACACCAACAAGAAGAAGGGCCTGACTACACCAGTCAAAGCCGCTGTTGTAAGTCCTAAATCCTCATGCCTTTTAACTACTACTTACTCTGACTTGTGCCTTGAACTGCATGGTTTGCAGCCAATGTCTATTACTCTTTTCAATTTTATACACAATTGTCTTAGCGTATCATTGCACCTTACAAGGTTTAAAAGAGAGGAGTGATGTTCCTTTGATCTTGACCCGCAATCTAGTTCCGTGCTGGACTTGCCCACACAACGTTACAATTGCCTGTTTGTCTGTTCTCAGTTGTTTTGTGATATGAATGATGCCATACTATGCTTACCGTATTATAAACTTCGTCTCTTTATCCTTAGCCCTCAATACAATGTGAAGAAATAGACAATACATTAGCGATGGTACATGGTCATAGGTTTGGAACCTGGTTTTATTATGTACTTTGCAATAAAATACAACTAATATTTTACATGGGTTCACGAGAATAAGTTCTGTATATAGACCAAAGCTATTTTATTTGGTTTTGCTGCCTCCTTAATATCTTCTTTTCTGGTACTACTAATGTAAAACCGCAACTTTTCAGCGAGCTATGGAAAAAATGGTGGAACCGCCACCTTTTGAAGGTGGCGAGGCAACTATAACCGCAATGTCAGCTCTTGCTGCAGTGGGTCAGTACCTGTGCACTAACAGTGCCAAAAGCACGTTCCTGCGTAATACTGGGTTGGTTGTTAAGGCAATATTGTCCAAACTGCCTCATGATCAACATGCGCTCCAGACACAAGTCCATTCCCTAACAGAGACCCTTTGTGAAACAAGGAGAAACATTGCTCCATGTCGTCAAGATATGCATGGTTTTGAAACCGGACTATCAGACATTTGCCATGTTGTTCAGGAGCCTAGGGGAAATGAAGGCGAGGGTTATGGTGCTCCATCGGACAATACAACATGAAAACGTAACAGTCAGGTCAAATGAACTGAGCTTCTGAACTTCTGGTGGTGCATTTATCTGCTAGACTGTTAAGTTTTATGCCAACCTTCCTTTTGTTATATAGTTGTAATTTTTTTTGGTGCGATACAAAATTTATTCTTAACGTGCAGCCATCGGCTGAAGAAAACAGCAAGCCATTTTTGTATAGTGTAGGGTGTTCCCTATATTTGCACTGGTGGCGATCTTTGATGCCGAGTGGATGTAATATGTGCAATCGCCTTAATAGCCTAGCATTAGTTTCGGCCTTATTTATTTCCTGGTCTTCTTTTTCCCTGGTTTGCTAGTGGCCGCAACTACCATGGGCCATATACGGGCCGTAGGATCCATGGGTCTCCTACGTGCCGTTGATAAATGGGCCTGTAATCGGTGGGCCTCGGGCCGTCGGATAAATGGGTCTACATGGGCCGTAATCGGGTGTAATTGGTATCGGCCCAGCACGGTAACAGCCCGTAGGACAGCAAAGGCTTAATTCTGTCACAGGCATAACGGGTCGTTAATGGGCCAGAATATAGGACGGGCTGGAAACGACACAACGGGTTAACAAGCCAGAAATGGGCCGACTCTTGCCATGGGCCGAATTTGGCCCATTAGGGTAACAGGCCAGTAACGGGCCGACTCTTGCCATGGGCCGAATTTGGCCCATTAGGGGAACAGGCCAGTAACGGGCCGACTCTTGCCATGGGCCGAATTTGGCCCATTAGGGGAACAGGCCAGTAACGGGCCGGAAGTAATCGAGGGCCGAAAAGGAGCCCGAGAATGTATGGGCCGTCAATAGGCCGAAAGCTAACACGGGCTGGAAACGGCCCATGTAAATCATGGGCCGTTAACGGGTATAAAGAAAATTATTGTTCATTATGGGCTAGAGTCACCATGGGCCTGTAAAGGGCCAAAAGATACAAAGGCCTCATATGGGCCGAAAGACGTCGTGGGCCATACATGGGCAGAAAGTGAAATGGGCCGGTGTTATATTCGACGGCCCACATGACATTGTTGGGCCGATTTCCTTTAGGGCCAAATGGGCCATGAGTTAACGGGCCGTAAAATGGGCTATTTGCGAAGAGACCGTTAACAGGCTTTTCATGGGCCAGCCCGTTAACTTTTGACCAAGTCAAACGGGCCGGCTTTGTAAGCTAAATGGGCCAGTGGTGGGCTGTGGCACGTGTCGACATATCATAGGCGCCTATCTGACCCACTGATGAGCTGACACGTGTTTCGTCCGGCCAATAAGAATTTTACACGTGGAAATTTCCCATTGGTCGGGGCTGTTAACGGGTTATCGGATCCAAAACCCGACCCGATAGCTTAACGGCGTACCGTTACGGTGGATGCCATGTGTCGGTCACCCTTGACGAAAGCACTTTTGTGACGCGCGATTTATCGTCATGGAAGTGGACACTTTCGTGATGATAATTTTGGTAATGTCATGGAACACTTCTACGACAGCACAGATCTGACTATCTTGATTCTGTCATAAAATCATCATGGATGTACATGCATGACAAAAAACGCGACCTACTATGACAAACACGTGTCATCACGGAAGTGTATTTTTTTGTAGTGTTAAGTGCACAAAGGTTGAGAATTGAAGACTGCAATCCCATTTGCCAGCAAATTGAGAGAACATAAAATGACTGCTCTAGCTTATTTTCTTATGATGGTAGATTCCTGGTGATCAAATCAACTTTCTCCGCTTTGCCAATTTTCTTGATGAGTACATTGAGCAGGTTAAGAAGTATCTGGGACACTTCTTTTGGACAAAGTATGGACAAGATCAAGCTGGGCCTGCACTCATCTCTTGGGAAAAAAGTTTGTCAACCTAAAGATCAAGGAGGATTAGGAATTTGGACATCTCAATTCACAATAAAACCTTAATGATGAAAACCCTTTACAAAATCTTCAACAAGGTGGATCTACCTTGGGTCAAGATGATTTGGGCCTCATACTAAAAATCTCATCTGCCAGGACACAGAATGGAAGGATCTAGCTGGTGGAAAAGCCACCACAAGCTACAACCTCTATTCAGATCAAACTTCCATTGCAGTATGGTAAATGGCCAATCTATTTTACTATGGCATGCAATTGGCTAGATGTTCCCGATACAAAAATTCCCAGAGCTCCATTCTTATGTAAGAAATGATCTTCAATTGGCTTCATCATGAATTTGTAGGGAAAATCCCTCGGATCTACTTCGCACTCCACTCTCAGAAAAAGGAGATGGTCAAGTTATTGAGCTTCAAAGACGTCTTAACACACCGGTCAGCACACGGAAAAGACACCTAGAATGGAGTTGGACAAGCACAAAGTTACTCATGCATTAAAATCTATAAAGTCTATTTGCGCCAAACCAGAGGATAACCCAATGTTCAAATGGATTTATAAAACTGCCAGTAGACTAAGACACAAAATCTTTTTTTGCCTCTTGCGTCATGACAAAGTCAACACTAGAAATCTGCTAAAAATGAATAACATGACCTTAGATGCTATGACTGTGCTTTCTGCAACGAACATGCTAAAGAAACTTCAAGGCATCTATTTTGGGACTGTGGATTCGCACAAGATTGCTGGAATAGTACTGTCCCCTCCAAAGAGCCAGGCATTTCATGTTTTGATGATATCATGCTCCTACACTCTTCATTGCCAACTACAAAAACACTGGAAATTATCATACAAGGATGTTGGAGAATTTGACTCCAAGAAGTGGCAAAATATTCAGGAAAGAAATGCCAAACATTAGCTGCTAGAAATTCAGGCTCGAGGAAGACCTAATTTTGTCACAACACAGAATTAAATAAAAGGATTTGATTAGACTCAAAGAATGGACTACTGCACATTTGTGATATTGGCAGATCAAGGCATAACTTTTCTCTAATTACTATCATGTTACCTAGAGTTGGCATTGGTTGGTCCTTGACTAGATTTATTTTTCTTTTTTCTTTGTATATACTTGTTCTTTTATGATTAATGAAAATACCATAGAATGACTATTCTACGGTCTGCGGCTCAAAAAACATGTAACGTGTAGCGTTATATAGCCATTGTCTATACTGAGAATTGGAGTTAGAGTGAGATAATGCATCCAACGCCACATAAAGATGTTGATTAGTAACTCCAAGAGATGATCTATTGTCACAATGTACGGTGCACAAACTCTCTATCCATTACAATGCAACAAAGACGACAAGAGTACATACATTTTTTAGGGTAACGTACACATCTTAGTTCAAAGCTAATGGACATAATTTTTTCGCTCCCGGGTGCTGACTAGGGCTACAAGCGAGTCGAGTTCGAGTGAGTTGGTGAAAGTGTGTTATATCGACTAGAGGGGGGTGAATAGGAGATTTTTACAAATTCATCACTGAGGAATTTCAGGGTGAGAAAATTCCTAAGCAACGAACTACTTAGCAGTGGAATAAGTACTCAGATGCAAGCATAACGGAGTAGTAGCATAGTCATCATGAAGAAATGAAAATAAGCATAGAGTACAAGTAGCGTAAACACAGGATAAGCAGGCTGAGGACAAACTGACTGAAGAAATTGAACTGAGGAAATTGAGGAAGTCTTTAGTCAAAGTCTTCAAACAGTAACGATCAGGTACAGCAACATAGTAAAGAGGAAATGAAAGGGCTGAAGAAATAGAACCAGTTAGCTCGGTGAAGACAATGATTTGGTAGACCAGTTCCAACTGCTGTGACAATTGTACATCTGGTTGGAGCGGCTAGGTATTTAAACCTGAGGACACACAGTCCCGGACAAACAGTCCTCACCGTATTCTCCTTGAGCTAAGGTCACACAGACCTCGCCCAATCACTCGTGGTAAGTCTTCAGGTGACTTCCAAACCTTCACAAACTCGGTCACTCGGCGATCCACAATTTCCTCTTGGATGCTCTAGACCATGACGCCTAACCGTCTGAAGGATGAACAGTCCTCAAAGGTAACAAGCGTTGGTTCCACACAGGAACAATCTCTTCGGTGATGCTCAATCACTTTGGGTTTGTAGGTGTTTGGTTTGGGGTTTTGGGTTTTTCCTCACTTGATGATTTTTGCTCAAAGTCCTCGGAGGATGGGATGCTCTCAATGACAAGTGTCAGTTTCTCGCGGAGCAGCCAACCAATAAGTGGTTGTAGGGGGCGGCTATTTATAGCCTAGGGAGCAGCCCGACATGATAAGACATAAATGTCCTTCAATGATATGACCGTTAGGTGGGTAGATATTTTGGGACAGCTAGCGCATAGCACAGCAACGGTCAGAAATTTGACTATCAAATTCCTCAGGGCTATCATGTTCCTCACTTGTAGGCAATCTGCACTGGCGAATTCCTAACTCCTCAGTCAGAACAAATTCCTCAGAGACCATAAGAACTTTGTCTCTGTCACTGAAGTAATTAACTGAACTGTATGAGATTTCCAATGGCTTCACTCGAAGGGATTGGTAGGTGTAGGATTTTGAGATGAGCATCACTTGGAAACTTTTCCTTAGTTTTTCCTTGACCCCCTTTAACAATACGGTGTTACCTATGACTCAAGAAAGAGAAAATGAAACTAGGAAAACAAAAATCTTCACGCTTCATATTTCTCGCATGAATATCAAGTCTTCAGGATCACACCAATTTCTTCACTATCAAATTCTTCAGAAAGCCAAAGTCTTCAGTTGAAGACATTCATTTTTAGGGGTCGACTTTCTCTGTAAATATCAAACTCCTCATAGACCTATGGACCTATGTACACTTACAAACGCATTAGTCCCTTAACCTATAAGTCTTTAATACACCAAAATCACTAAGGGGCACTAGATGCACTTACAATCTCCCCCTTTTTGGTGATTGATGACAATATAGGTTAAGTTTTCTACGGGGATAAACATATGAAGTGTAAATACTGATATTGAGGAATTTGATTGCAAGACATAGAAGAACTCTCCCTAATGATGTGCATATGTGAGGAATTTGCTTTTGAGAAGCAATGCACATTGAAGAGTGGAATCATGGAGATCTCCCCCTATATCTTGTAATTCATACATGCATTTAACATATGATATGAAGAATTTGAAATGCATGATGAAATATGGTGACTGATGTAATTCAGCATGCGTGCATTAACATACATGAGGAAATAGCATGCAGAAGAACATAGCAGATGTATCAGACCACCATCGGAGTTAAGATTACTCAATCCAACAGAGTTCTCAGAAGAACGAGACTTGTAACTTAGCGAAAAAACGCCCATAGAGATAGACCCGCTTGAAGACTAACTCAAATTCCCCCCCTTTGTCATTGAATGACAAAAAGGGATGAAAAGTGAGGACTAACGCCCCTGAAGAATATCATGAAGTCGATGGAGGTGCGCCAGCATTGTTGGGGTTGGTTATTGAAGTAGGGCCCGCCGCAGTGTCGTTCAAGTCTTCATTTTCATCAGTTTCGCGCAATGAAGAATAAGAGCTGGCCACCAAGTGAGGAACTTTGACGTTCTTGAATTTCTTTGAAGGTGGCCGAGACCAATCAAAGTCCTGCTTGAAGCCCATCTGTTTAAGATCTTCTTCACTGTAGAGATGAGATAGAACAGCCCGGGTGCGACCAAAAACTTCATGGAGGTAGTAATGGTTCTTCTTCACTGAATACTGAGTGATGGTCATGTTCTGAAGAATTGAACCAAACTGACGCTTGAGCCATTTATGGTTGCGATCGACCTTCTGATGAATACTGAGGAGAAGCTCATGATCAGTCATCACCCTTGGAGCTGTGCCTTGAGGATTTTTCTTTGAAGCATTGGCGGCAGAGTCATGAGTGGCAGAATCATCATTGGTGGAGTAGGATGCAGCTTTGCGAAACTTCCCATCCAATGGACGAGTACCTTCATCAATAATCACAGACTTGCCCTTCTCATCAGATGAGGAAATAGGTCGTTTGAGGACTTTAATGGGCGGCAAGTAGCTGAGATGGTTTTGAAAGTCAGCCTTGTAGTTGATTGAAGACCTTGATCTGAGGAATCTCATAATCCAAGGAGCATAAGGCTTCAACTCAAAAGGTGACAGTGCAACATTTGCCAGAGTCCTCATGAAGAAATCATGGTAGTTAACAGGAACTCCATGAATGATGTTGAATAGCAAATTATTCATGATGCCAACGACTTCTTCTTCATTAGAATCGTGGCCTTTGATAGGACTCAGGGTCTTGGTCAGAATCATGTAGATGGTTCTTGGCACATAGAGCAATTCCTTCACGATGAATTTGGTTCTGGGGGCTTGACCAGGCTTCAGCGGCTTCATCATCACTTGCATATAATGATCCAATAGCTCAGGTTCATGGTAGACGAGCTGCGCACCTTCAAGAGGAGGACTGACAGGCAGGGCATGAAGCAATTCAGAGGCCGATGCTTTATAGTGTGTGTTCTCTGTCATCTAGTCCAGCACCCATGAATTCACATTTTCAGCGCTGCCGGTGATGTGCAATGTAGCACATAACTGAAGAATTAGCTATTCATTCCAGTTAATGATGTCAGTGCAGAAATTGAGCAGCCTAGCGTCATGAAGAACACTGAGGATGGGGGTGAAGCAAGGCAGCGACTCCATATCAACGTGAGGAATATGGTCATGGTCGAAGATCTTGTCTTTGTTAAAGAGAAGGGAAGAATAGAAATTCATCTGACTTGTTGTCCAGAAACACTTCCTTCGAAGATGAGCAGAGTCATATGGGGTGTAGTCGGTGAAGAATACATGTTCATGAAAGAAGTCATCAGCTTTAAACTTCTGCTTCTTTGAGAAGGGATTCTTCGGCTTGGGCTAAGGAGTATCAGTCAATGTCTTCACAGTCTCAGGAATCACAGTCTCAGGAGCCGCAGGCTGAGGAATTTCGGAATCACCATTTTCAGTGGCAGCCTGGGTCTCCACTTCTTTAGCAGCATAAGCATCAACACTAGTGGCTGGAATTTCTTCAGGAATGGTGAGCAGTGAAGCTTGATGTTCATCAGAGCCCATTCGAACTTCTTCAATCTGTACTAGGCACTGAGGAATCTGTTGCAGTGGGGTGAACATGGGTGAATTGGGGTGATGACTTTCCCAATAGTCATCATTCAGCACTGGAGTAGTGCACCCAATGTCCACATCTTCTTCTTCTTCAACATCAATTTCCTCAACGCCTGCCTCTTTAGCTGTGAACTGAGGCATAGGCGATGATACCAGAGGAGTAGACGTGATGTTGTCTATCTCAATTTCTTCGTCCAACTGCTCTGACGAAGCAGCGGAAGGATCTTCTTCATCTGATCCGCTTGGGATCTCATAATCCTCACCAAAGGGAACAATCTCCTCTGATGGCATGCTTGAGATAGGAATAACATCAATGGGATTGTCAAAAGAGCTTTCCAATGTCTTCATCTTCTTCGGAACTGAAGACTCCGAGGTAGCAGATGCTTTCTTTTTCTTCACTGTTGCTCGCTCCGCAACTTTAGTTTTCTTCGCTTCTGTTGCATAAGGAAGAAGATGGCTTGACGTTTGTGTAGGAGGAGCAGAGGAAATTGGTTCATTTTCCTCAGGAGAAACTGATGTAGTTGCCCTGATTTGCTCAGTTTCTTTAGGCGCAGTGATAGATGCTTCAGCTGGCCTGGCTTGTTCTTCAGGCGCAACACTAGTGGTTGCCCTGGCAGTCTCATCAGCGGCTGGAATATCTTCATCAACCCTGGTACTTGCAGTTTCATCAGTAGCCTAATTTTCATTAATGGTGTTGGCATGTTCTTCAGTGGGCTGAGCAGATGCTTCAGCCTAAGGAGATTCATGTTGCGTTGGGGCAACAACATTTGAGGTGAATCCTTCAGCCAGTCTCACAAATCTGACTTTGGCTCCAAGCCAATCTACACGGTAGGTGTTGAATTAATCAATGAGTCGTTTGATCTCAGACTGTATAGCAACAAGTTCATCAGCTGTCATTTTGACAACATTCTTCTTCAGAAAATGCTCCTTCTTGTACTGAGCTTTCGTCAGCTGCCTGGCCTTCTCAAATTTCCATTTTTCTTCGCTGATGAAGGCGGCCAGCATGTGACTTTGGCCAGGAGTGAGCTTGAAGTCAGGCATAGGTGTGTTGGGGTCCTTGTGCCGGAGATCAATGTACTCAAGGATCAGCTTTGGATCCAATAGAAGAGGCACATTGGTTCCTTTGGCTCTAGCGGCCCGTTGCTATCTATCTCTGATGATTTCAGCGAGTTCTTCATCATAAGCTTCGTCATCAATGTACGGTACATGAAAGGTAACCTGCCTTTCATGAGCACTTGGTCTTGAGCCTCGTCCAGCAGTAGCCTTGGTCTTCAGCAAGGTTGGGCCTGTTGAGGATTGAAGGGGAGCTAAGGAACTTGCCGAGGCTCCTGAGGCAATTGAGATGCCAGTGGTCCTTTGGCACGAGGTGAGGTGCACAGGTGTTGAGGACTTTGGAGGAGCAGCTGAAGATTTTGCAGCTGGAGGAACTAGAGCTGCTCGAGGAATTTTCTGTGAGGGCTTTGAAGAGCTGGGCCGTGAGGGCATTTTTGAGGAGCTTGGACATGAGGGCAATGAAGCAGAAGCACTTGGCTTGTGAGCAGGCTTCTTGGGCATAGCCTTCTTGGGCTTGCTAGCCGAGGCCTCAGCAGCAGCTGCAGTGTCTTCGTTGAATTTCCTCACTGCCTCTTTGGCCACTTTGGCGAGTTTAGCTTGTCGCTTGGCCCATTCAGCGGGAAATTCCTCACCTCTTCTGATACTAGAGGGTTCAGGTTCTTGGCCAGGTGCCAGTGGAGGTCTTGGGCATGGAGGGTGTACAATGAATTTCTTCATGTACTTGGGTGTGACATAGCGATATTCCGTCCATTCTCTGGCCCATCTCCTCTCAATCTTTTGAATGTGCACTTTGCATTCATTCTTTGTTTCCTCAGGGGTGTGCAGTACCCTGCATAGATGTCTTCAGGGATTTCAAAAGCAGTGTTGACTTCCAATTTGTTCCCTCCCTTCTGTGGTTTCTTGCCATCTGCCATATTCTTACGCTGAGGATTTTGAACGATTGAGTTCTCTGAAGAAGTATGCAATTTTTCTTCGAGGAACGCTGTAGATGAGTTAAGTTGATGAGAACCTAGTGATTTAGCATCGGATATGAGTACCTATGAACAGAGTATAGGTGCGAAGAATTTGGAGAGGTCACATGCGTTCTCAGA
This sequence comes from Triticum urartu, assembly GCF_056163025.1. NCBI lineage: Eukaryota > Viridiplantae > Streptophyta > Magnoliopsida > Poales > Poaceae > Triticum > Triticum urartu. The sequence continues at coordinate 140,002,378 of NC_141876.1, read as the reverse complement.
AGTTTTGCAAAGAAGAACAAGTTTGAGGAATTTGACCAGAGGTGTCTTGAGGAATTTCACTAAGCGTTCTTTGACTTAGGTTCAAGGGTTGTGTAGATTAAAAAGTCCACACAATTGAGGAATCTTGAAGAAAATGGTTACTTAGAGAAACAGATCAAGAATAGATGCATGAGTGAGGTGTTTAAAATGTGGAAGTTGAAGTATAAACACCTTTTGAAGATTTTGTAGAAATCATCAGAATCAACAAGGGCGGTAAAAGTAACTTTGAATAACCTTTGATGAAGAACACGACAAACTAGGAGTAGTAGATTGGAAGTTCGTCGGTCCAGATCTTCCAAGCCCTAACTTGGCAGAGGAAGACAGCTACGACGGCGGCGAAGTGAAGAAATCTGCGGCCGGTGCGAGTACGACAGCGACGAGGTCGAGGCAGTGAAGCTCTTCCTCACCGGCAATGATGGAAGTAGCGGCATCGTGATACTCTCCGTCGTATCTAATTTTCCAAACACTTTTACCCTTGTTTTGGACTCTAACTTGCATGATTTGAATGGAACTAACCCGGACTGACGCTGTTTTCAGCAGAATTGCCATGGTGTTATTTATGTGCAGAAACAAAAGTTCTCGGAATGACCTGAAACTTCACGGAGATTATTTTTGGAAATAATAAAAAATACTAGCCAATGATCAAGACCAGGGGGCCCACACCCTAGCCACGAGGGTGGGGGTGCGCCTGCCCCCCTGGGCGCGCCCCACCTCGTGGGCCCCTTGGAGCTCCTCCAACCTCAACTCCAACTCTATATATTCGTGTTTGGAGAGAAAAAAATCAAGGAGAAAGATTCATCACGTTTTACGATACGGAGCCGCCGCCAAGCCCTAAACTCTCTCGGGAGGGCTGATCTGGAGTCTGTTCGGGGCTCCGGAGAGGGGAATACGTCGCCATCGTCATCATCAACCATCCTCCATCACGAATTTCATGACGCTCACCGTCGTGCGTGAGTAATTCCATTGTAGGCTTGCTGGACAGTGATGGGTTGGATGATATTTATCATGTAATTGAGTTAGTTTTGTTAGGGTTTGATCCCTAGTATCCACTATGTTCTGAGATTGATGTTGCTATGACTTTGCTATGCTTAATGCTTGTCACTAGGGCCCGAGTGCCACGATTTCAGATCTGAACCGATTATGTTTTCATGAATATATGTGAGTTCTTGATCCTATCTTGCAAGTCCATAGTCACCTACTATGTGTTATGATCCGGCAACCCCGAAGTGACAATAATCGGGACCACTTCCAGTGATGACCGTAGTTTGAGGAGTTCATGTATTCACTATGTGTTAATGCTTTGGTCCGGTACTCTATTAAAAGAAGGCCTTAATATCCCTTAGTTTCTGCTAGGACCCCGCTACCACGGGAGGGTAGGACAAAAGATGTCATGCAAGTTCTTTTCCATAAGCATGTATGACTATATTCGGAATACATGCCTACATTACATTGATGGATTGGAGCTAGTTCTGTGTCACCCTAGGTTATGACTGTTACATGATGAACCACATCCGGCATAATTCTCCATCACTGATCCATTGCCTACGAGATTTCCATATATTGTTCTTCGCTTATTTACTTTTCCGTTGCTATTGCTATCATCACTACAAAACACCAAAAACATTACTTTTTCTACTGTTACCTTTTGCTACCGTTACCACTACTATCATATTACTTTGCTACTAAATACCTTGCTGCAAATATTAAGTTTCCAGGTGTGGTTGAATTGACAAGTCAGCTGCTAATACTTGAGAATATTCTTTGGCTCCCCTTGTGTCGAATCAATAAATTTGGGTTGAATACTCTACCCTCGAAAACTGTTGCGATCCCCTATACTTGTGGGTTATCAAGACTATTTTCTGGCGCTGTTGCCGGGGAGCATAGCTCTATTCTTTGAGTCACTTGGGATTTATATCTGCTTATCATTATGAAGAACTTGAAAGATCCAAGAACCAAGATTTATCCCTCAACTACGAGGGGAGGGAAGGAACTGCCATCTAGCTCTGCACTTGATTCACCTTCTGTTTTGAGTAATATTGCGAGACCTAAACCTGCTTCTGCTATTGATTCTGATATGTCGCATATTATTGATGATTCCACTTCTGCTATGCATGATACTTATGATGAAACTACTCCTATGCCTGATACTACTGTGCCACTTGGTGAATTTCTTGATGGACAACTTGCTAGGGCTAGAGAGAATGAAATTATTGAAACTGATAATACTGATGAAAGTGATTATGAAGGCTCTCCTAATAAATATGAATTACCTGTTGTGCCTGAGGGCTATGTTGTGGATGAAGAAACTAAAAGAGACTTTCTTGCTTGCAATGATAGAAGTGATCTTAAGAAATTATTAGCTAAGCTTAAACAAAAAACTCTGAATGCTAGAATGAAATATGATCCTGCTTATGCTACTTCACCTATCTTTGTTACTCATAAGGATTATGAATTATCTATTGATCCTGATATAATTACTTTGGTTGAATCTGATCCTTTTTATGGCTATGAATCTGAAACTGTTGTGGCACATCTTACTAAATTAAATGATATAGCCACTCTATTCACTAATGATGAGATAACTCGTTACTTTTATATTCTTAAAATATTTCTGTTCTCATTAAAGGGTGATGCTAAGATATGGTTTAATTCTCTTGATCCTAGTTGTGTGCGTAGTCCCCAGGATATGATTTATTACTTCTCTGCTAAATATTTCCTTGCTCATAAGAAACAAGCTGCCTTAAGGGATATATATAATTTTGTGCAAATTGAAGAAGAGAGTCTCCCACAAGCTTGGGGGAGGCTTCTCCAATTACTTAATGCTTTGCCTGATCACCCTCTTAAGAAAAATGAAATACTTGATATCTTTTATTGTGGACTAACCGATGCTTTCAGAGATTACCTGGATAGTTGTGTTGGTTCTGTTGTCAGGGAAAGAACACCGGATGAAGCTGAAATTTTATTGAACAAATGAAAATAATTGGACACTTCCTGAGCCAACTCCTGAGCCTATTCCTAAACCTACTCCGAAGAAAAGAGGTGTTCTATTTCTCAGTCCTGAAGATATGCAAGAGGCAAATAAATCCATGAAAGAAAAGGGTATTAAAGCTGAAGATGTTAAGAATTTACCTCCTATTGAAGAAATACATGGTCTTAATTTACCGCCTGTTGAAGAAATATATGGTTTTAATCCATCACCTATTGAAGAAACACATGGTCTTGATAACCCGACACATGTAGTAAAGGTAAATTCTTTCTATAGATATGATAAAGCTGAAATCCCATTTACTAAGTTTGCTAGCCCATGCTTAGATGAGTTTGATAAATTTATGGTTAAGCAAAAAGACTTCAATGCTTATTTTGGTAGAGAATTAAAACGCAGTGCTGATATGCTTGAACACTTGGGTGATTATATGTCTAATGTTAAAGGTGAACTTAAACTTATTAGTAAACATGCTTCTATGGTTACCACTCAAGTAGAATAAGTACTTAAAGCTCAAAATGATTTGTTCAATGAATTGAATAGTAAGAATAATGACTATGCTGTTAGAGTGGCTACTAGAACTGGTAAAATGACTCAGGAACCTTTGTATCCTGAAGGCCACCCTAAGAGAATTGGGTAAGATTCTCAGAGAAATAATATAGATGCACCTAGTCCTTCTAAAAGGAAGAAAAAGAAAAATGATATGACTTTGCATGCTTCTAGTGAACCTATTGCTGAAACACCTAAGAATCCAAATGATATTTCTATTTCTGATGCTAAAACACAATCTGATAATGAACCTAAAACTAATGTTAATGATAATGTTCATGATGATTCTCAACCTAGCAATGATAATGATATAGAAATTGAACCTGTTGTTGATCTTGATAACCCACAATCCAAGAATCAACGTTATGATAAGAAAGACTTTTTTGCTAGGAAACACAGTAAGGAAAGAGAGCCTTGGGTTCAAAAACCCATGCCTTTTCCTCCCAAAACATCCAAGAAAAAGGATGATGAGGATTTTGAGCGCTTTGCTGAAATGATTAGACCTATCTTTTTGCATATGCGATTAACTGATATGCTCAAAATGAATCCTTATGCTAAGTATATGAAAGATATTGTTACTAATAAAAGAAAGATACCGGAAGCTGAAATTTCCACCATGCTTGCTAATTACACTTTTAAGGGTGGAATACCTAAGATGTTAGGAGATCCAGGAGTACCCACTATACCATGCTCCATTAAAAGAAATTATGTTAAAACTGCTTTATGTGATCTTGGAGCCGATGTTAGTGTTATGCCTCTCTCTTTATATCATAGACTTGATTTGAATAAGTTGACACCTACTAAAATATGTTTGCAAATGGCTGATAAATCAACTGCTATACATGTCGGTATTTGTGAGGATGTGCCTGTCGTGGTTGCTAACATTACTATTTTAACGAACTTTGTTATTCTTGATATTCCCGAGGACGATAGTATGTCTATTATTCTTGGAAGACCCTTCTTGAATACTGCAGGGGATGTTATTGATTGCACCAAAGGCAATGTCACTTTTCATGTTAATGGTAATGAGCATACGGTACACTTTTCGAGGAAACAACCTCAAGTTCGTATTATAAATTCTATTGGAAAAATTCCATCGATTATTTTTGGAGGTTTTGAATTTCCTCTTCCTACTGTCAAGAAGAAATATGATATTCTTATTGTTGGGGATGTGCATATCCCCGTTGAGGTAACCTAGTGTTATTCGAAAATTCTCCGGTTCCATGTTATTCAGAATGAGTTTGTTAACAAGACTTGATCAACCTTGTTAATGGATTCCTTTTGATGATCATGAGATGGATGAATTTAGAAAACACAACTCTCTGTACCCTCCTTCTACTTTCTGTTATTTATATTAAATAAAGTAAAAATAGTATTTTCTGTCTGTTATCTGAATTATTCGTGCAATATAAAAATACCCTGAAAATAAAAGTTCTCCAAATGCCCTGAAATTTAAATATGATTTTTTCTGGAATATTTGAGAATATTTGGCACTGAGAACACAGCAGGGAGGCATCCACCTGGCCACGAGGGTGGAGGGCGCGCCCCCTGCCTCGTGGGCCCACGGTGGCCCTCCTCCACTTATTCCTGCACCCACACACTCCTTCTTCCTTCCACAACCACCATTGTCCAGCTCAAGCATGAGTTCTAGCTCATTTTGCTGTGATTTTCGATCTCTTTGCTCAAAGAACCTATCACAAAACTGCTTTGGGGGGTTGTTCCTTGGTATGTGACTCCTCCAATGGTCCAATTAGTTTTTGTTCTAGTGCTTTATTCATTGCATATTTTTGCTGCCTAGGTGACCCTGTTCTTGAGCTTGCATGTCAAATTTATATGGTTCCAAGTAGTTTTGATGCATGATATAGGCTCTAGGCACTTGTAGGAGTAGTTGCTATCAATTTTGTTGAGTTTGGTTCACTTTTATTTGAAGTTACTAAAAATTTCAGAATTTTTTCAGAGGAAGAAATATGTTTAGGAAAATGTACCAAGGTGGTTCTTCAAGGAAACTAGGACCCAGGCTTGCAATGCGTGATGCTGATGATGAGCCACCAAGGGACGCTCCAGTGCGGCCTTGTGAATGGCCTTCAGAGGACTTCATGGATCGAGCAGGAATTAAGGAAGAATTTAACGCATATTTGCGTAACGCCGATCTTGTGAGCTTCGAGGCAGAAAAATGCCGTCAGTACCATTATCTCACTAGTTCCTTTGTGAGGAGGCAAAAGGGAGATATTTTATAACCAGAGAGGAGGCGGAGGAGTATAAGAGGAGGGCTGAGATAGCTCGCCTCCAAGCTGCAGCCCACGATGCAATGACTGCTGCAACTAATTACGACCTGAACTACAACTTTGGATATCCGCCAGGCCATTCGTGGCATTAGACCAACTTAGGCCAAAAGCCTAAGCTTGGGGGAGTACGTATTTCTCACCGACGTTACATTCATGTTCACACACTCATTGCTAGATGTCGGTGCTCGTACTTTTTCATTGTAATATCCATGCTAGTTTATTTCCTTTTTATGCTTTCTTATTGTGTGTTTTATAAACCTTCAGAAAAATCAAAAAAAAATTAGTTGTAGCATTTAGCTAGTTTTAATTTCCATGCTTGTAGTAGTAATTAAAAAGAAAACCCAAAAAGATTTCATGTTCTTCTTTTTGCTTGTTGGGAGCTTTCCCGTGTAAATAGTTTTATTTCTTTTCTTTTCTTTGGGGGTCGATAGGAGAAGACCATGATTAAATTGTTAAAGTGGCTCTTATATGCATTATTGTTGATCTGACAAAAGAGCCCATATTGCCTTGCCTTCTCCTGTCTATTGAATGCTTGCAGATTCCAGCTTAGTCCAATGCACGTGCACTATTATTATTATTCACATCATTCGGTCGTGCAAGTGAAAGGCAATTATGACGATATATGATGGACTGATTGAGATAAGAAAAGCTGGTATGAACTCGACCTCTCTTGTTTTTGTAAATATGATTAGTTCATCATTCCTGATTCAGCCTATTATGAATAAACATGTTTGCAATGACAATTAGAGATTATAGTTTCTTATGCCATGCTTAATTAGCTAGGAGCTTATAATGGTTTACCTTGCATGCCAACATGCTATTAAAATGGTTGTGATGTGGTATGATAGGGTGCTATCCTCTTTTGAACGATTCGAGTGGCTTGACTTGGCACATGTTCACGCATGTAGCTGAAACAAAATCAACATAGCCTCTACGATATTTATGTTCATGGTGCATTATATCCTACGCATGCTTGCATTCGGTGTTGATTAATTTTAATGCATGTTCATGACTGTGCTCTCTAGCTGGTCGCTTCCCAGTCTTTTTCTAGCCTTCACCTGTACTAAGCGGGAATACTGCTTGTGCATCTAACTCCATAAACCCCAAAGTTATGCCATATGAGTCCACCATACCCACCTATATACGGTATCTACCTGCCATTCCAAGTAAATTTGTATGTGCCAAACTCTAAACCTTCAAATAAATATCCTGTTTTGTATGCTCGAATAGCTCATGTATCAACTAGGGCTGTCCATATCTTCTATGTTAGGCGGGTTATTCTCAAGAGGAGTGGACTTCGCTCCTCACTCACGAGAAAGTGGCTGGTCACCGGGATGCCCAGTCCCATGCTTTATGCAAATCAAATCAAAATAATTGCAAACAAAACCCCCCTGGGACTCTTGTTAGTTGGAGGCACTCGTTGTTTCGAGCAAGCATGGATTGATGCTTGTTGGTGGAGGGGGAGTATAAACTTTACCATTCTGTTTGGGAACCGCCTATAATGTGTGTAGCATGGAAGATATCGCCATCTCTTGGTTGTTATGTTGACAATGAAAGTATACTGCTCAAAATATTATTCACCTCTATTTTAAATCCGAGCTCTGGCACCTCTACAAATCCCTGCTTCCCTCTGCGAAGGGCCTATCCATTTACTTTTATGTTGAGTCATCATCCTCTTATTAAAAAGCACCAGTTGGAGAGCACCACTGTTATTTGCATTCATTACTATTAGTTTACATTGAGTATGGCTTGACTGGATCTCTTTTACCATGAATTACAATGTCTAGTCAGTCCTGGATCTTTAAAGGTGCTCTGCATTTATGTTTTGCGGTCTCAGAAAGGGCTAGCGAGATACCATCTTGTTATATCATATTATGATTGTTTTGAGAAAGTGTTGTCACCCGAGATTTATTATTATTGCTCACTAGTTGATTATGCCATTGACATGAGTAAACATGAGACCTAAGATTTATTGTGAATATGGTTAGTTCATAATCTTTGCTGAAAACTTGAATGCTGGCTTTACATATTTGCAACAACAAGAGCAAACAGAGTTTGTAAAAGTTTTTCTTTATCACTGTAAGTTTGTCAACTGAATTGCTTGAGGACAAGCAAAGGTTCAAGCTTGGGGAAGTTGATACGTATCTATCGTATCTACTTTTCCAAACACTTTTGCCCTTGTTTTGGACTCTAACTTGCATGATTTGAAAGGAACTAACCCGGACTGACGCTGTTTTCAGCAGAATTGCCATGGTGTTATTTATGTGCAGAAACAAAAGTTCTCGGAATGACCTGGAACTTCACGGAGATTATTTTTGGAAATAATAAAAAATACTGGCAAAAGATCAAGACCAGGGGGCCCACACCCTAGCCACGAGGGTGGGGGTGCGCCTGCCCCCCTGGGCGTCCTCCCCCACCTCGTGGGCCCCATGGAGCTCCTCCGACCTCTATTCCAACTCTATATATTCGTGTTCGGAGAGAAAAAAATCAAGGAGAAAGATTCATCGCGTTTTATGATACGGAGCCGCCGCCAAGCCCTAAACTCTCTCGGGAGGGCTGATCTGGAGTCTGTTCGGGGCTCCGGAGAGGGGAATCCGTCGCCATCGTCATCATCAACCATCCTCCATCACCAATTTCATGATGCTCACCGCCGTGCGTGAGTAATTCCATCGTAGGCTTGCTGGACGGTGATGGGTTGGATGAGATTTATCATGTAATCGAGTTAGTTTTGTTAGAGTTTGATCCCTAGTATCCACTATGTTCTAAGATTGATGTTGCTATGACTTTGCTATGCTTAATGCTTGTCACTAGGGCCCGAGTGCCATGATTTTAGATCTGAACCTATTATGTTTTCATGAATATATGTGAGTTCTTGATCCTATCTTGCAAGTCTATAGTCACCTACTATGTGTTATGATCCGGCAACCCCGAAGTGACAATAATCAGGACCACTTCCGGTGATGACCGTAGTTTGAGGAGTTCATGTATTCACTATGTGTTAATGCTTTGGTCCGGTACTCTATTAAAAGGAGGCCTTAATGTCACTTAGTTTCCGCTAGGATCCCGCTGCCACGGGAGGGTAGGACAAAAGATGTCATGCAAGTTCTTTTCCATAAGCATGTATGACTATATTCGGAATACATGCCTACATTACATTGATGAATTGGAGCTAGTTCTGTGTCACCCTAGGTTATGACTGTTACATGATGAACCGCATCCGGCATAATTCTCCATCACTGATCCATTGCCTATGACCTTTCCATATATTGTTCTTCGCTTATTTACTTTTCCGTTGCTATTGCTATCATCACTACAAAACACCAAAAACGTTACTTTTGCTACCGTTACCACTACTATCATATTACTTTGCTACTAAATACCTTACTGCAGATATTAAGTTTCCAGGTGTGGTTGAATTGATGACTCAGCTGCTAATACTTGAGAATATTCTTTGGCTCCCCTTGTGTCGAATCAATAAATTTGGGTTGAATACTCTACCCTCGAAAACTGTTGCGATCCCCTATACTTGTGAGTTATCACAGTGCTAGGTCAGGAAGCCCGAGCGAGGGGAAGTGAGGTCGAGCAAGGTAAATAGAGTCTAAGGAGGTGAGGGGCATATATAGCCGAGGTGAAAACTGCTTGTCCGAGGAAAATGGACGAACGTGCCCTGACTCTTCTCATCCTAGTCACATGTGTCACCCACGTACAGAGCGCTGGCGATCATGGGAGATCGTGGGTGAATAGATAAGTCCTATCGTTGGATGTGGAATGGTTTAGGCGGCAAAAAGCGAAAATTATATAAGAAAATTTTAATGTTTCGTTCGCAAATTCTTCAACTGACAAGGACACAGTGAAGACTTTGAACGGGTTTCAAATAGAACGCACATGAAGAATTTGTGAACAGACTGGGTTGAGTTTATCATAGAGGGGGAAGGGTCTGATCACATCCACTTAGCATAAAAGGCAACTTGAAGATTTAGAAATAAGTGAATGATGTAGAGGACTTAAACTCATATATATTCAATGAAGAACGATGATGAAAATAGTGAAGACAATGCAAGGTTGAAGTATTTGAATCAACTGAGGAAATTCAAAACTGAAGAAATACTCAAATTGAAAAATTTCAACTTTTGTTGGTGGCGTGACCCACCGTATAAGAATGATGATTTCAGACGCCGCATACAATTATCGTAGGTCTTTGAGAATCAAATTCTTCGTTAATCTCTTCACACTTAGAGGGTTAGTCTTCATTGATTGACGAAAAATGGTACTTCGTGTGTTGCACATCTAAGTCATCAATTTTGCATAAGTGTTAGCATGTGTGTCCTTTTCAAAGGACATTCGAAGATTCTAAGATATTTAGCTCACACCGCAACTTGCTAAATCTCTTCTCATCCAAGGGCTTTGTGAAGATATCGGCTAGCTGTTCTTCAGTCTTCACGTGCTCGATAGAGATGTCGCCCTTCAACACATGATCACGAAGAAAATGATGACGAATCTGAATGTGCTTTGTCTTCGAGTGCTAAACTAGGTTATGAGCAATCTTTATGGCACTCTCATTGTCACAACAGAGAGGCACATTCTTCATATTGTCGTAGTCCTTGAGGGTTTGTTTCATCCATAGCAATTGAGCACAGCACGAACCAGCAGAAATGTACTCAGCTTCAGCAGTAGAGAGTGATACGCAGTTCTGTTTCTTCGAGGACCAACATACCAAAGATCGTCCAAGGAAATGGCATGCGCCTGATGTTGACTTGCGGTCCACACGATCACCCGCATAGTCAGAGTCTGAATATCCAATGAGATCAAAAGCCGAGCCCTTGGGATACCATAATCCAAGTGTTGGAGTGTGAGCTAGATATCGAAGAATATGCTTCACAACCTTATGGTGTGATTCCTTCGGTGTAGCTTGAAATGGGCACACATGCAAACACTAAGCATAATATCCGGCCTAGATGCACATAAATACAATAAAGAGCCAATCATGGAGTGGTATACCTTTTGATCGAAGTCAATACCATTTTCATCAGTGCATAGATGGCCATTTGTGGGCATAGGGATTTTGACGCCTTTGCAATCTTGCATGCCGAATTTCCTCAATACATCCTTGAGGTATTTCTCCTGAAATATGAAGATGTTGTTGCGTTGTTGACGAATCTGAAGACCTAAGGAGAATTTCAATTCTCCCATCATAGACATTTGATATTCTTCACTCATCATATAGGCAAAACTAACTCGATTACATGATGAATCTCATCCAACTCCTCACCGACCAGCGAGACTACGAAGGAATTACTCACTCCCGGTGGGGAGCATCATGGAATTGGCGATGGATATAAGTTGGTGATGACGAAGATCGAAGATCCCCCTCTCCGGAGCCCCAAATGGACTCCAGATCTGCCCTCCCGAGGAAGAACAGGGCTTGGCGGCTGATCCATCTCGTGGATCGCAATAATTCTTTCTCCTCGATTTTTTCAGGAATAATGTGAATTTATAGTATCAGGGGGGTCATCAGCGGGGCCACCAGGTGGGTACAACCCACCTGGGCGCGCCAGGAGAGGGGGGCACGCCCTGGTGGGTTTTGCCCACCCCGAGGCCCCTCTCTGGTGGGTCTTGCCTCCAGAAATTCTTATTATTGGTATAAAAAGTCGTCAAAAAGTTTTGTTCCATTCCGAGAACTTTTATTTCTGCACAAAAACAACACCATGGTAGTTCTACTGAAAACAACGTTAGTCCGGGGCTAGTTTCATTCAAATCATGTAAATTAGAGTCCAAAACAAGAGAAAAAGCGTGAGAAAAAATAGATACATTGGAGACGTATCAACTCCCCCAAGCTTAAACCTTTGCTTGTCCTCAAGCAATTCAATTGATAAACTGAAAGTGAGAAAGAAAAACTTTTACAAACTCTTTTGCTCTTGTTTGCATAAATAAGCTTAAACTACACCCAGGTTTTCAACCAACATTATAACTAACCATGTCAACAATAACTCGTAAAGATTATAATGATTCATATCAATGACATAATCAGCTAGCGAGCAATAATAGGATATCTCAAACAGCAACACGTTGTCAAAACAATCATAATATAATATAACAATAATGGTGTCTCACTAGCCCTTTCTGAGACCGCAAAACATAAATGCAGAGCACCTCCGAAGTTCAAGCAGTGACTAAACATTGTAATTCATGGTAGAAAAGATCCAGTCATGATGCACCCACATTAGCTATACACAATGCATAAATCATGACCGCTGTGCTCTACTTAGTTTCTGGCGCTTGTTTATAGAAGGTGATGACACAACATAAAAGTAAATAGAAAGTCCCTTCGCAGAGGGAAGCAGTGATTTGCAGAGGTGCCAGCGCTCAATTTTTAAAACAGAGATAAATGACATTGAAGACATGCACCCTTCTTATTCACTTCACGACCATCAGTTATCAACATCTTCCATGTGAAGCACGCTAGTGGCGGTCCCCAAGCGGAAAGTAAAGGTTTTGACTCCATTGGGAGTTTTTGTTTGATTATGTAAGAGATGAACTCTTTTGTATTTTGCAGTTTGGGATTGGGCATGCCTATTAATTACCTCCCATTTCCTCATGCGATGGCGAGTGTATAAACACTCGACCTGAGGATAACATGCTTAGCACGGAAGATATCGACCACCTCCTGTCATTCCATGAACGATCCAGGCACACAAAATGGATAATTTTTTTAGAAGTTTTTATAGGTGGCACATGCAAATTTACTTAGGACGGCAGGGTAATACCGTATATAGTTAGGTATGGTGGACTCATCTGGAATAACTTTGGGTTCAAGGTTTTGATGTACAAGCAGAATCCCCACTTAGTACAGGCGAGGGCTAGCAATTTTAAGATTGGGAAGCGGCCAGCTAGAGAGCAACAATGATTATGACCAGGCATTATGCATAAGTAACATTGGACACTAACATGAGTAGGATATGAACACCATGAACATAAACATTATAGAGGCTATGTTGGTTTTGATTCAACTACATGCATGAACATGTACCAAGTCAAGCCACTCGGATATTCGGAGGAGGATACCATATCATCGTACTACATCACAATCATTTTAACGCTATGTTGATATCCAAGATAAATCATTATCCACTCGCAGCTACTTATGCATGGCATGAGAAACTATAATCTCTAATTGCCATTGCAAACATGTTTAATCATAATGGGCTGAAGCATGGGTACTAGGTTAAACATATTTAAAAAGACAAGACAAGTCGAGGTCATACCAGTTTCTCTTTGCCACGGCCAGTTCATCGGATGTCGCCATTATTGCCTTTCACTTGCACGACCAAATTATATTAAAATAATAATAGTGCAAGAGTGCCATGGACTAAGCTGGAATCTACAAACATTTTATTCAATGGGAGAAGATAAGGTAAAATGGGCTCCTATTAGTTCAATAGTTATTCATATGAGAGCCACTCAACATTTTCATTGTGGTCTTCTCCTCGGTACAATCGAATAAAAGAAAAGAATTTCAGAGAAGCAAACTGAAATATTTTTGGAGTTTTTGTTTTTTTCTTCAACAAGCAAATAATAAGCAAAAACGAGAAAAACTATTTACACGGGAAAGCTCCCAACAAGCAAAAGAAGAACAAGAAAATCTTTTTGGGTTTTCTTTTTAGTGCTACTACTAAGCATGCATAGAAAGTAAACTAGCTACAATTATTATTTTTGTTTTTTCTATAGTTTTTCAAACACACAATAAGAAAGTAATAAAAATAAATCTAAGCATGGATGATACAATGAAAATGTGTGAACACTGACAAATGGAATGATATGTGAACATGAATATAAAGTTGATGAGAACACATACTCCCCCAAGCTTAGGCTTTTGGCCTAACTTGGTAGTAAATCAGTAGCCAGGAGGGTAGTATGGATCCCGAGGACCAGGCATCCACTCATCCCACTGTCGTTGTCAAAACCGGCGGATCTCGGGTAGGGTATCCCGAACTGTGCGTCTAGGATCGATGGTAACAGGAGACGGTGGACGCAATGTTTACCCAGGTTCGGGCCCTCTGTATGGAGGTAATACCCTACTTCTTTCTTGATTGATCTTGATGAATATGAGTATTACAAGAGTTGATCTACCACGAGATCGTAATGGCTAAACCCTAAAAGTCTAGCCTGTCTGACTATGATTATGAGGATATATGTCTACGGACCTAGCCCTCTGGTTTATATAAACACCGAGGGGGATCTAGGGTTACATAAGGTCGGTTACAGAGAAAGGAATCATCATATTTGGTCGCCAAGCTTGCCTTCCACGCCAAGGAGAGTCCCATCCGGACACGGGTAGAGTTCGGTCTTTGTATCTTCACGGCCCATCAGTACGGCCCATATCCAATAGCTCCGACGCCTGAGGTGGAGGAAATATGCCCTAGAGGCAATAATAAAGTTATTATTTATTTCCTTATATCATGATAAAAGTTTATTATTCATGCTAGAATTGTATTAACCGGAAACATAATACATGTGTGAATACATAGACAAACAGAGTGTCACTAGTATGCCTCTACTTGACTAGCTCGTTAATCAAAGATGGTTATGTTTCCTAACCATGGACAAAGAGTTGTCATTTGATTAACGGGATCACATCATTAGTTGAATGATCTGATTGACATGACCCATTCCATTAGCTTAGCACCCAATCGTTTAGTATGTTGCTATTGCTTTCTTCATGACTTATACATGTTCCTATGACTATGAGATTATGCAACTCCCGTTTGCCGGAGGAACACTTTGTGTGCTACCAAATGTCACAATGTAACTGGGTGATTATAACGGAGCTCTACAGGTGTCTCCAAAGGTACATGTTGGGTTGGCGTATTTCGAGATTAGGATTTGTCACTCCGATTGTCGGAGAGGTATCTCTGGGCCCTCTCGATAATGCACATCACTTAAGCCTTGCAAGCATTGCAACTAATGAGTTAGTTGCGGGATTATGTATTACGGAACGAGCAAAGAGACTTGCCGGTAACGAGATTGAACTAGGTATGGGATACCGACGATTGAATCTCGGGCAAGTAACATGCCGATGACAAAGGGAACAACGTATGTTGTTATGCGGTCTGACCGATAAAAGATCTTCATAGAATATGTAGGAGCCAATATGAGCATCCAGGTTCCACTATTGGTTATTGACCGGAGACGTGTCTCGGTCATGTCTACATTGTTCTCGAACCCGTAGGGTCCGCACGCTTAAGGTTACGATGACAGTTATATTATGAGTTTATGCATTTTGATGTACCGAAGGTTGTTCGGAGTCCCGGATGTGATCACGGACATGACGAGGAGTCTCGAAATGGTCGATACATAAAGATTGATATATTGGAAGCCTATGTTTGGATATCGGAAGTGTTCTGGGTGAAATCAGGATTTTACCGGAGTACCGGGAGGTTACCGGAACCCCCCGGGAAGTATATGGGCCTTAGTGGGCCTTAGTGGAAGAGAGGAGAGGTGGCCAGAGATGGGCCGCGCGCCCATCCCCCCCTTGGTCCGAATAGGACAAGGAGAGGGGGCCGGCCCCCCTTCCTCCTCTCTCTCCTCTTTTCCCCCCTCCGCGAATCCTATTCCAACTAGGAAAGGGGGGGAGTCCTACTCCCGGAAGGAGTAGGACTCCTCCTGGCACGCCACCTCTTGGCCGGCCAGCCCCCCCCCCTTTGAGCCTTTATATACGGAGGCACGGGGCACCCCTAGAGACACAAGTAGATCCACGTGATCATATTCTTAGCCGTGTGCGGTGCCCCCTTCCACCATAGTCCTCGATAATATTGTAGCAGTGCTTAGGCGAAGCCCTGCGACGGTAGTACATCAAGATCGTCACCACGCCGTCGTGCTGACGGAACTCTTCCCCGACACTTTGCTGGATCGGAGTCCGGGGATCGTCATCGAGCTGAACGTGTGCTAGAACTCGGAGGTGCCGTAGTTTCGGTGCTTGATCGGTCGAGCCGTGGAGACGTACGACTACATCAACCAAGTTAACGCTTCCGTTGTCGATCTACAAGGGTACGTAGATCACACTCTCCCTCTCGTTGCTATGCATCACCATGATCTTGCGTGTGCGTAGGAATTTTTTTGAAATTACTACGAAACCCAACAGTGGCATCCGAGCCTAGGTTTTATGTGCTGATGTTATATGCACGAGTTGAACACAAGTGAGTTGTGGGCGATATAAGTCATACTGCTTACCAGCATGTCATACTTTGGTTCGGCGGTATTGTTGGACAAAGCGGCCCGGACCGACATTACGCGTACGCTTACGTGAGACCGGTTCTCCCGACGTGCTTTGCACAAAGGTGGCTAGCGGGTGACAGTTTCTCCAACTTTAGTTGAACCGAGTGTGGCTACGCCCGGTCCTTGCGAAGGTTAAAACAACACCAACTTGACAAACTATCGTTGTGGTTTTGATGCGTAGGTAAGATTGGTTCTTGCTTAAGCCCGTAGCAGCCACGTAAAACTTGCAACAACAAAGTAGAGGACGTCTAACTTGTTTTTGCAGGGCATGTTGTGATGTGATATGGTCAAGACATGATGCTAAATTTTATTGTATGAGATGATCATGTTTTGTAACCGAGTTATCGGCAACTGGCAGGAGCCATATGGTTGTCGCTTTATTGTATGCAATGCAATCGCGCTGTAATGCTTTACTTTATCACTAAGCGGTAGCGATAGTCGTGGAAGCATAAGATTGGCGAGACGACAACGATGCTACGATGGAGATGAAGGTGTCGCGCCGGTGACGATGGTGATCACGAAGGTGCTTCGGAGATGGAGATCACAAGCACAAGATGATGATGGCCATATCATATCACTTATATTGATTGCATGTGATGTTTATCTTTTATGCATCTTATCTTGCTTTGATTGACGGTAGCATTATAAGATGATCTCTCACTAATTATCAAGAAGTGTTCTCCCTGAGTATGCACCGTTGCGAAAGTTCTTCGTGCTGAGACACCACGTGATGATCGGGTGTGATAGGCTCTACGTTCAAATACAACGGGTGCAAAACAGTTGCACACGCGGAATACTCAGGTTATACTTGACGAGCCAAGCATATACAGATATGGCCTAACAACACGGAGACCGAAAGGTCGAGCGTGAATCATATAGTAGATATGATCAACATAGCGATGTTCACCAATGAAACTACTCCATCTCACGTGATGATCGGACATGGTTTAGTTGATTTGGATCACGTAATCACTTAGAGGATTAGAGGGATGTCTATCTAAGTGGGAGTTCTTAAGTAATATGATTAAATTGAACTTAAATTTATCATGAACTTAGTCCTGGTAGTATTTTGCAAATTATGTCATAGATCAATAGCTCGCGTTGTTGCTTCCCTGTGTTCATTTTGATATGTTCCTAGAGAAAATTGTGTTGAAAGATGTTAGTAGCAATGATGCGGATTGGATCCGTGATCTGAGGTTTATCCTCATTGCTGCACAGAAGAATTATGTCCTTGATGCACCACTAGGTGACAGGCCTATTGCAGGAGCAGATGCAGACGTTATGAACGTTTGGCTAGCTCAATATGATGACTACTTGATAGTTTAGTGCACCATACTTAAATGGCTTAAAATCGGGACTTCAAAGACGTTTTGAACGTCATGGACCATATGAGATGTTCCAGGAGTTGAAGTTAATATTTCAAGCAAATACCCGAGTTGAGAGATATGAAGTCTCCAGCAAGTTCTATAGCTAAAAGATGGAGGAGAATCGCTCAACTAGTGAGCCTGTGCTCAGATTGTCTGGGTACTACAATCGCTTGAATCAAGTGGGAGTTAATCTTCCAGATAAGATAGTGATTGACAGAATTCTCTAGTCACCATCACCAAGTTAGTAGAACTTCATGATGAACTATAATATGCAAGGGATAACGGAAACAACTCCCAAGCTCTTCGTGATGCTGAAATCAACGAAGGTAGAAATCAAGAAAAACATCAAGGTTTGATGGTTGACAAGACCACTAGTTTCAAGAAAAGGGCAAGGGAAGAAGGGGAACTTCAAGAAGAACGGCAAGCAAGTTGCTCCTCAAGTGAAGAAGCCCAAGTCTGATCCTAAGCCTGAGACTAAGTGCTTCTACTGCAAAGGGACTGGTCACTGGTAGCAGAACTACCCCAAGTGATTGGCGGATAAGAAGGATGGCAAAGTGAACATAAGTATATTTGATATACATGTTATTGATTTGTACTTTAGTAGTGTTTATAGCAACCCCTCAGTAATAGATACTAGTTTAGTTGCTAAGATTAGTAACTCGAAACGGGAGTTGCAGAATAAACAGAGACTAGTTAAGGGTGAAGTGACGATGTGTGTTGGAAGCGGTTCCAAGATTGATATGATCATCATCGCACACTCCCTATACTTTTGGGATTAGTGTTGAACCTAAATAAGTGTTATTTGGTGTTTGCGTTGAGCATGAATATGATTTGATCATGTTTATTGTAATACGGTTATTCATTTAAGTAAGAGAATAAATTGTTGTTCTGTTTACATGAATAAAACCTTATATGGTTACACACCCAATGAAAATAGTTCGTTGGATCTCGATCGTAGTAATAACATAATCAAAATATTGAAACCAAAAGATGCAAAGTTAATAATGATAGTGCAACTTATTTGTGGCACTGTTGTTTAGGTCATATTGGTGTAAAGCACATGAAGAAACTCCATGCTGATGGGCTTTTGGAATCACTTGATTATGAATCAGTTGATGCTTGCGAACCATGCCTCATGGGCAAGATGAGTAAGACTCCGTTCTTCGGAACAATGGAGCGAGCAACAAATTTGTTGGAAATCATACATACTGATGTATGTGGTCCGATGAATATTGAGACTCACGACAGGTATCATTATTTTTTGATCTTCACAGATGATTTGAGCAGATATGAGTATATCTACTTGATGAAACATAAGTCTAAAACATTTGAAAAGTTCAAAGAATTTCAGAGTGAAGTGGAAAATCATCATAACAAGAAAATAAAGTTTCTACGATCTGATCGTGGAGAAGAGTATTTGAGTTATGAGTTTGGTCTTCAGTTAAAACAATGTGAAATAGTTTCACTACTCACGCCACCTGGAACACCACAACATAATGGTGTGTCCGAACGTCATAACCGTACTTTATTAGATATGGTGCGACCTATGATGTCTCTTACCGATCTACCACTATCGTTTTGGGGTTATGCATTAAAGACAGCTGCATTCACGTTTAAAAGGGCACCATCTAAGTACGTTGAGATGACACAATCTGAACTGTGGTTTGGCAAGAAACCAAAGTTGTCGTTTCTTAAAGTTTGGGATTGTGATGCTTATATGAAAAAGTTTCATCCTGATAAGATCAAACCCAAATCGGAGAAATATGTCTTCATAGGATACCCAAAGGAGACTATTGGGTACACCTTCTATCACAGATCCGAAGGCAAGACATTCGTTGCTAAGAATGGATCCTTTCCAGAGAAGGAGTTTCTCTCGAAAGAAGTGAGTGGGAGGAAAGTAGAAAACTTGATAAGGTAATTGTACCATCTCCCTTATTGGAAAGTAGTTCATCACAGAAATCTGTTCTTGTGACTACTACACCAATTAGTGAGGAAGCTAATGATGATGATCATGTAACTTCAGATCAAGTTACTACCGAATCTCGTAGGTAAACCAGAGTGAGATCCGCACCAGAGTGGTACGGTAATCCTGTTCTGGAAGTCATGTTACTAGACCATGACGAACTTGCGAACTATGAAGAAGCGATGGTGAGCCCAGATTCCGCAAAATGGCTTGAGGCCATGAAATCTGAGATGGGATCCATGTATGAGCACAAAGTATGGACTTTGGTTGACTTTCCCGATGATCGGCAAGCCATAGAAAATAAATGGATCTTCAAGAGGAAGACGGACGCAGATAGTAGTGTTACTATCTACAAAGCTAGAACTGTCGCAAAAGGTTTTCGACAAAGTTCAAGGTGTTGACTACGATGAGATTTTCTCACTCGTATCGATGCTTAAAAGTCTGTCCAAATCATGTTAGCAATTGCCGCATTTTATGAAATCTGGCAAATGGATAACAAAACTGCAATCCTTAATGGATTTCTTAAAGAAAGAGTTGTATATGATGCAACCAGAAGGTTTTGTCAATCCTAAAGGTGCTAACAAAATAAGCAAGCTCCAGCGATCCATCTATGGACTGGTGCAAGCATCTCGGAGTTGGAATAAACGCTTTGATAGTATGATCAAAGTATATAGATTTATACAGACTTGCGGTGAAGCCTGTATTTACAAGAAAGTGAGTGGGAGCACTACAACATTTCTGATAAGTATATGTGAATGACATATTGTTGATCGGAAATAATGTAGAATTATTCTGCAAAGCATAAAGGAGTGTTTGAAAGGAGTTTTTCAAAGAAAGACCTTGGTGAAGCTGCTTACATATTGAGCATCAAGATATATAGAGATAGATCAAGACGCTTGATAAGTTTTTTTCAATGAGTACATACCTTGACAAGATTTTGAAGTAGTTCAAAATGGAACATTCATAGAAAGGGTTCTTACCTATGTTACAAGGTATGAAATTGAGTAAGACTCAAAGCCCGACCACGGCAGAAGATAGAAAGAGAATGAAAGTCATTCCCTATGCCTCAGCCATAGGTTCTATAAAGTATGCCATGCTATGTACCAGATCTATTGTATACCCTACACTGATTTTGGCAAGGGAGTACAATAGTGATCTAGGAGTAGATCACTGGACAGCGGTCAAAATTATCCTTAGTGGAATAAGGATATGTTTCTCGATTATGGAGGTGACAAAAGGTTCGTCATAAAGAGTTACATTGATGCAAGTTTTGACACTGATCTAGATAAATTTAAGTCTCAATCTGGATACATATTGAAAGTGGGAGCAATTAGCTAGAGTAGCTCCGTGCAGAGCATTGTTGACATAGATATTTGCAAAATACATACGGATCTGAATATGGCAGACCCGTTGACTAAAATTCTCTCACAAGCAAAACATGATCACACCTCAGTACTCATTGGGTGTTAATCACATAGCGATGTGAACTAGATTACTGAATCTAGTAAACCCTTTGGGTGTTGGTTACATGGCGATGTGAACTATGGGTGTTAATCACATGATGATGTGAACTATCGATGTTAATCACATGGTGATGTGATCTAGATTATTGACTCTAGTAAAAGTGGGAGACTGAAGGAAATATGCCCTAGAGGCAATAATAAAGTTATTATTTATTTCCTTATATCATGATAAAAGTTTATTATTCATGCTAGAATTGTATTAACCGGAAACATAATACATGTGTGAATACATAGACAAACAGAGTGTCACTAGTATGCGTCTACTTGACAAGCTCGTTAATCAAAGATGGTTATGTTTTCTAACCATGGACAAAGAGTTGTCATTTGATTAACGGGATCACATCATTAGTTGAATGATCTGATTGACATGACCCATTCCATTAGCTTAGCACCCGATCGTTTAGTATGTTGCTATTGCTTTCTTCATGACTTATACATGTTCCTATGACTATGAGATTATGCAACTCCCGTTTGCCGGAGGAACACTTTGTGTGCTACCAAACGTCACAACGTAACTGGGTGATTATAAAGGAGCTCTACAGGTGTCTCCAAAGGTACATGTTGGGTTGGCGTATTTCGAGATTAGGATTTGTCACTCCGATTGTCGGAGAGGTATCTCTGGGCCCTCTCGGTAATGCACATCACTTAAGCCTTGCAAGCATTGCAACTAATGAGTTAGTTGCGGGATGATGTATTACGAAACGAGTAAAGAGACTTGCCGGTAACGATATTGAACTAGGTATGGGATACCGACGATCGAATCTTGGGCAAGTAACATACCGATGACAAAGGGAACAACGTATGTTGTTATGCGGTCTGACCGATAAAAGATCTTCGTAGAATATGTAGGAGCCAATATGAGCATCCAGGTTCCGCTATTGGTTATTGACCGGAGACGTGTCTTGGTCATGTCTACATTGTTCTCGAACCCGTAGGGTCCGCACGCTTAAGGTTACGATGACAGTTATATTATGAGTTTATGCATTTTGATGTACCGAAGGTTATTCGGAGTCCCGGATGTGATCACGGACATGACGAGGAGTCTCGAAATGGTCGAGACATAAAGATTGATATATTGGAAGCCTATGTTTGGATATCGGAAGTGTTCCGGGTGAAATCAGGATTTTACCGGAGTACCGGGAGGTTACCGGAACCCCCAGGGAAGTATATGGGCCTTAGTGGGCCTTAGTGGAAGAGAGGAGAGGTGGCCAAAGATGGGCCGCGCGCCCCTCCCCCCCTTGGTCCGAATAGGACAAGGAGAGGGGGCCGGCCCCCCTTCCTCCTCTCTCTCCTCTTTTCCCCCCTCCACAAATCCTATTCCAACTAGGAAAGGGTGGGAGTCCTACTCCCGGAAGGAGTAGGACTCCTCCTGGCGCGCCACCTCTTGGCCGGCCAGCCCCCCCCCCCCCTTTGAGCCTTTATATACGGAGGCACGGGGCACCCCTAGAGACACAAGTTGATCCACGTGATCATATTCTTAGCCGTGTGCGGTGCCCCCTTCCACCATAGTCCTCGATAATATTGTAGCAGTGCTTAGGCGAAGCCCTGTGACGGTAGTACATCAAGATCGTCACCACGCCGTCGTGCTGACGGAACTCTTCCCCGACACTTTGCTGGATCGGAGTCCGGGGATTGTCATCGAGCTGAACGTGTGCTAGAACTCGGAGGTGCCATAGTTTCGGTGCTTGATCGGTCGAGCCGTGGAGACGTACGTCTACATCAACCAAGTTAACGCTTCCGTTGTCGATCTACAAGGGTACGTAGATCACACTCTCCCCCTCTTGTTGCTATGCATCACCATGATCTTGCGTGTGCGTAGGAATTTTTTTGAAATTACTACGAAACCCAACATGCGGACCCCTTAGTCCAGGACTCCCTCAATAGACCCTGGACCAGGCTTCAATGACAAGGTGTCCGGCGCGCAGATTGTCTTCGGCATTGGAAGGCGGGTTCCCCTTTCCGAATACTCCAAGATAGTCTTCGGATGAAACGAATGTGTGATACGTCTCCAATGTATCTATAATTTTTATTGTTCCATGCTATTATATTATCAACCTTGGATGTTTTATATGCATTTATATGCTATTTTATATGATTTTTGGGACTAACCTATTAACCTAGAGCCCAGTGCCAGTTTCTGTTTTTTCGTTATTTTTGAGTATCGCAGAAAAGGAAAACCAAACGGAGTCCAACTGACCTGAAACTTCACGGAACTTATTTTTGGACCAGAAGAAGGCCAAGAAGTAAAAGAATTGGGCCAGAAGAGTCTCGGGCTGCCCACGAGGGTGGGGGGAGCGCCCACCCCCCTGGGCACGCCCCCTACCTCGGACAGCCCGGAGACCCCCTGCCTTGTTCCCGACTCCAACACCTCTTATATAACCCAAAACTTTCAAAAAGAAACCTAGATCGGGAGTTCCACCGCCGCAAGCCTCTATAGCCACCAAAAACCAATCAGGGCCCTGTTCCGGCACTCTGCCGGAGGGGGAATCCCTCACTGGTGTCCATCTTCATCATCCCGGCGCTCTCCATGACGAGGAGGGAGTAGTTCACCCTCGGGGCTGAGGGTATGTACCAGTAGCTATGCGTTTGATCTCTCTCTCTCTCTCTCATGTTCTTGAGTCGGCACGATCTTGATGTATCACGAGCTTTGCTATTATATTTGGATCTTATGATGTTTCTCCCCCTCTACTCTCTTGTGATGAATTGAGTTTTCCCTTTGAAGTTATCTTATTGGATTGATTCTTTAAGGATTTGAGAACACTTGATGTATGTCTTGCATGTGCTTATCTGTGGTGAAAATGGGATATCACGTGATCTACTTGATGTATGTTTTGGTGATCAACTTGCGAGTTTCGTGACCTCGTGAACTTATGCATAGGGTTTGGCACACGTTTTCGTCTTGACTCTCCGATAGAAACTTTGGGGCACTCTTTGAAGTTCTTTGTGTTGGTTGACAGATGAATCTGAGATTGTGTGATGCATATCTTATGATCATACCCACGGATACTTTTCGTGACATTGGAGTATCTAGGTGACATTAGGGTTTTGGTTGATTTGTGTATTAAGGTGTTATTCTAGTACGAACTCTATGATAGATTGAACGGAAAGAATAGCTTCGTGTTATTTTACTACGGACTCTTGAATAGATCGATCAAAAAGGATAACTTTGAGGTGGTTTCGTACCCTACAATAATCTCTTCATTTGTTCTCCGCTATTAGTGACTTTGGAGTGACTCTTTGTTGCATGTTGAGGGATAGTTATATGACCCAATTATGTTAGTATTGTTGAGAGAATTTGCACTAGTGAAAGTATGAACCCTAGGCCTTGTTTCCTAGCATTGCAATACCGTTTACGCTTACTTTTATTACTTGTTACCTTGCTATTTTTATAATTTCAGATTACAAAAACCTATATCTACCATCCATATTGCACTTGTATCACCATCTCTTCGCCGAACTAGTGCACCTATACAATTTACCATTGTATTGGGTGTGTTGGGGACACAAGAGACTCTTTGTTATTTGGTTGCAGGGTTGTTTGAGAGAGACCATCTTCAACCTACGCCTCCCACGGATTGATAAACCTTAGTTCATCCACTTGAGGGAAATTTGCTACAGTCCTACAAACCTCTGCACTTGGAGGCCCAACAACGTCTACAACAAGAAGGTTGCATAGTAGACATCAAGCTCTTTTCTGGCACCG
Organism: Triticum urartu; assembly: GCF_056163025.1. NCBI lineage: Eukaryota > Viridiplantae > Streptophyta > Magnoliopsida > Poales > Poaceae > Triticum > Triticum urartu. The sequence goes on along the minus strand of NC_141876.1, from coordinate 139,977,694 downwards.
TTGTCGGGGAGGTTAGCGCTTGAAGGTATATCTTTAGATCTTGCAATCGAATCTTTTTGTTTCTTTTTTTATCACTAGTTTAGTTTATAAAAGAAAATCATAACAAAATGGAATTGAGGATACCTCATATGCTCCATCTTTTTAATGTATTTCATGAAAATAAGGATTCCGATAATTGTGCCAAAGTGTTAGAAGAAGAATGTATTAGAATGTTTGGCACTAAATCTTTGAATGATGAGCATGATTGCAATGTTATTAGTATGAACTCTTCGAATATCCATAGTACTAATGATGATTGCACTAGTCATGATGAAAATGTCTCTTATAAGCATGTCAACTTTTGTGGAATACATAGACCTTGCAAGCACACACCAAATAGGGAAGATAGATTTTGCAAGAGGCATAAGTATTTGGAAACTAAATGGTTGCAAGAAAGGCTAGATGATTGTGCTGAAAGATTCAATATTTATCGCCATCCTTGTGAACTTTGCAATGAACATGGTCATTTAAAGCTCCGATGCTATTTGTTTCTTGATCAAATCATGTCCAAAAATTGTGATAACTTGATTACCCTTGAGCATTATAAAGAGCTTAGTCTTCTTTTGGGGTATGAAGAAATGAAACGTATAACTAACGGTATTCCAAAATTTAATCTTGATAGATTTCTTGTTTTTGATCTAGAACAAAAAAATTATGTATTGTGTGGTGAATTGCATTGAAAATCCTTATATTGACAATTACATAAAGACAAGAAAACAAATAGAAGATGAAGAGAATACTAATGAAATGGAAGAGACTTGCCAATATCCTCCGATTATTTCTTATGATGAATCAGGTAACGAGGAAGAGCCTTCTATCCAACCCATCTCATTAATAATGAGCTCCAAAAAGAGGGTTAAACCCACACATGATGTGAAGAAGAAAAAGAAAATACGGAGAAGCAAAGGTAATAAGGTAATCCTCCCAAATGATATTGCTCCTATTACTCATTGTGATGATGATAATTGTTATACTATTGGTGCTATCCACACTATCAATGATGAGAGTGATTATGCTTATGATATGAAAAGGCCGAAGCTTGGGGATGCTATGTTTGATGAGAACGACATGTTTGAGAATGTATTTGATGCAATTAATGTTTGTCCCAAGCTTGGGGATCCTATGTTTCATGAACATGGTATATTTAACCTCCCAAGTTTTGATATGCAAATCTATTATGATGATAGCATGCCTCCTATTTCTGATGGTTATATTGATGAAAGTGGGTTTGGAAGAGTGTCAACTTTAGGAAGTAATGATCCCACTATTTTGGAGGGTGTTGAATCTTATTATGACAATTATGAAAGTGGATTTGGAGAGGTCATGACTTTATTTAGTAATGATTCCACTATCTGGGAAGAGGTTTCAATCGATTATGATGAGAACAAAGTTGCTACTTATGATGATTATTGTGATGACACTTATGCTATTAAAATTAGTGATGATTATATTTATAAAACTTGTCATGATTATGATTACCCTTTTCCTGAACATTACCCTTTTAATGTGGAAGCAGTTTGTAGTATTCAAGTTTCTTATGATACTCCCACTATTCCGAATGAGAAGAAATTTGCTTATGTGGAGAGTAATAAATTTTCTATGCTTGTAGATCATGAAAGCAATGCTTTATGTGATGGTTATATTGTTGAATTCATTCATGATGCTACTGAAAATTATTATGATGGAGGAATATATGCTTGTAGGAATTGCAATAATATCAAGTTTCCTCTCTATGTGCTTAAAGTTTTAAAGTTAGGCTTGTTTTGCCTTCCTATGCTAGTTGATTATTGTTCCCATAAGTTGTTTGCTCACAAAATCCCTATGCATAGGAAGTGGGTTATACTTAAATGTGTTAGTAATATGCTTCATGATGCTCTCTTTATGTTTCAATTCTTATCTTTTATGTGAGCATCATTGTAATCATCATGCCTAGCTAAGGGCGTTAAACAATAGCGCTTGTTGGGAGGCAGCCCAATTTTATTTTTGTTCTCTGCTTTTTGCTCCTGTTTAGTAATAAATAATTCATATAGCCTATGTTTAGATGTGGTTTTATGTTTTAATTAGTGTTTGTGCCAAGTAGAACCTTTGGGAAGACTTGGGTGAAGTCTTTGCGATCTTACTGTAAAAAACAGAAACTTTAGCGCTCACGAGTTTTGCTACCAAATTTTGCTGGAGAGTGCGATTAAGTTGATTCTTTTTGCATATGATTAATAGACAAATTACTCAGGTCCACCAATTTATTTGAGAATTGTTTGAGTTCCAGGAGTATACGTTTGATACAAATTACTACACTGTTCTATTTTTGACAGATTCTGTTTTCATTGTGTTGTTTGCTTATTTGGATGAATCTATGAGTAGTATAGGAGGGTATGAACCATAGAGAAGTTGGAATACATTAGATATTACACCAATATGAATTTAGAATGAGTTAACAACAGTACCTAAGTGGTGATTTATTTTCTTATACTAACGGAGCTTACGAGTTTTCTGTTAAGTTTTGTGTTGTGAAGTTTTCAAGTTTTGTGTGAAGATTCGATGGACTATGGAATAAGGAGTGGCAAGAGCCTAAGCTTGGGGATTACCAAGGCACCCCAAGGTAATATTCAAGGACAACCAAGAGCCTAAGCTTGGGGATGCCCCGGATGGCATCCCCTCTTTCGTCTTCGTTCATCGATAACTTTACTTGGAGCTATATTTTTATTCACCACATGATATGTGTTTTGCTTGGTGCGTCATTTTATTTTATTTTGTTTTGCTTGCTGTTTGAATAAAATACCAAGATCTGAAATTCTTAAATGTTAGAGAGTCTTCACATAGTTGCATAATTATTCGACTACTCATTGATCTTGACTTATATCTTTCGGAGTAGTTTATCATTTGCTCTGCTGCTTCACTTATATCTTTTTAGAGTACGGTGGTGGTTTTTGTTTTATAGAAATAGATGAACTCTCATGCTTCACTTATATCATTTTGAGAGTATTTAGAACAGCATGGTAGTTTTCTTTGGTTATAAATTTTAAATGCTAAGAGAAGTTGGATGCTTGATAGTTGTTTTGATATATAAAGGTGGTAATATTAGAGGTGTGCTAGTTGAGTAATTGTGAAATTGATGAATACTTGTGTTGAAGTTGGCAAGTCCCGTAGCATGCACGTATGGTAAATGTTGTGTGACAAATTTGAAGCATGGGGTGTTCTTTGATTGCTTTCCTTATGAGTGGTGGTGGTCGGGGACGAGCGATGGTCTTTTCCTACCAATCTATCCCCCTAGGAGCATGCGCGTAGTGCTTGGTTTTGATGACTTGTAGATTTTTGCAATAAGTATGTGAGTTCTTTATGACTAATGTTGATTCCATGGATTATACGCACTCTCACCCTTCCATCATTGCTATCCTCTTCGGTAACTTGCATTGCCCTTTCTAACCTTGAGACTTGGTGCAAACTTCGCCGGTGCATCCAAACCCCGTGATATGATACGCTCTATCACACATAAGCCTCCTTATATATCTTCCTCAAAACAGCCACCATACCTACCTATTATGGCATTTCCATAGCCATTCTGAGATATATTGCCATGCAACTTTCCATCGTTCCATTAATTATGACACGAATCATCATTGTCATATTGCTTTGCATGATCATGTAGTTGACATCGTATTTGTGGCAAAGCCACGATGCTTAATTTTTCATACATGTCACTCTTGATTCATCGCAATCCCAGTACACTGCCCGAGGCATTCACATAGAGTCATATTTTTGTTCTAAGTATCTAGTTGTAATTCTTGAGTTGTAAGTTAATAAAAGTGTGATGATCATCATTAGAGCATTGTCCCATATGAGGAAAGGATGATGGAGACTATGATTCCCCCACAAGTCGGGATGAGACTCCGGACGAAAAATAAAAAATAAATAAAAGAAAGAAAGAGGCCATAAAAAGGAAAAGAAGGCCCAAACAAAAAAAGAGAGAGAAAAAGAGAGAAGGGACAATGTTACTATCCTTTTTCCACACTTGTGCTTCGAAGTAGCACCATGATCTTCATGATAGAGAGTCTCCTATGTTGTCACTTTCATATACTACTGGGAATCTTCCATTATAGATCTTGGCTTGTATATTCCAATGATGGGCTTCCTCAAATGCCCTAGGTCTTCGTGAGCAAGCAAGTTGGATGCACACCCACTTGTTTCTTTGATGAGCTTTCATATATTTATAGCTCCAATGCATCCGTTGCATGGCAATCCCTACTCCTTGCATTGACATCAATCGGTGGGCATCTCCATAGCCCATTGATTAGCCGCGTCAATGTGAGACTTTCTCCCTTTTTGTCTTCTCACAAAACCTCAATCATCATATTCTATACCACCCATAGTGCTATGTCCATGGCTAGCACTCATATATTGCGTAAAAGCTGAAAGAGTTTGAAAAGGCTAACTATGAAACAATTGCTTCGCTTGTCATCCGGGTTGTGCATGATGAGAGCATTTTGATTGACGAAAATGAAGCATGGCCAAACTATATGATTTTGTAGGGATAAGTTTACTTTGGCTATGTTATTTTGATAAGACATAATTGCTTGATTAGCATACTTGGAGTATTACTATTTTATGTCAACAATAAACTTTATCTTGAATCTTATGGATCCAAATATTCTTGCCACAATAAGGAGAATTACATGGATAAATATGTTAGGTAGCATTCCACATCAAAAATTCTGTTTTTATCATTTACCTACTCGAGGACGAGCAGGAATTAAGCTTGGGGATGCTTGATACGTCTCCAACGTATCTATAATTATTGATTGTTCCATGCTATTATATTATCAACCTTGGATGTTTCATATGCATTTATATGCTATTTTATACGATTTTCGGGACTAACCTATTAACCTAGAGCCCAGTGCTAGTTTCTGTTTTTTCGTTGTTTTGAGTATCGCAGAAAAGGAAAACCAGACGGAGTCCAATTGACCTGAAACTTCACGAAACTTATTTTTGGACCAGAAGAAGGCCAGGAAGTAAAAGAATTGGGCCAGAAGAGTCTCGGGCTGCCCAAGACGGTCGGGGGGGCGCCCCCTGCCTCATGGACAGCCCGGGGACCCCCTGCATTGTTCCCGACTCCAACACCTCTTATATAACCAAAAACTTCCAGAAAGAAACCTAGATCGGGAGTTCCGCCGCCGCAAGCCTCTGTAGCCACCAAAAACCAATCAGGACCCTTTTCCGGCACCCTGCCGGAGGGGGAATCCCTCACCGGTGTCCATCTTCATCATCCCAGCGCTCTCCATGATGAGGAGGGAGTAGTTCACCCTTGGGGATGAGGGTATGTACCAGTAGCTATGTGTTTGATCTCTCTCTCTCTCGTGTTCTTGAGTTGGCACGATCTTGATGTATCACGAGCTTTGCTATTATATTTGGATCTTATGATGTTTCTCCCCCTCTACTCTCTTGTGATGAATTGAGTTTTCCCTTTGAAGTTATCTTATCGGATTGAGTCTTTAAGGATTTGAGAACACTTGATGTATGTCTTGCATGTGCTTATCTATGGTGACAATGGGATATCACGTGATCTACTTGATGTAGGTTTTGGTGATGAACTTGCGAGTTTCGTGACCTCGTGAACTTATGCATAGGGGTTGGCACACGTTTTCGTCTTGACTCTCCGGTAGAAACTTTGGGGCACTCTTTGAAGTTCTTTGTGTTGGTTGAATAGATGAATGTGAGATTGTGTGATGCATATCTTATGATCATACCCACGGATACTTGAGGTGACATTGGAGTATCTAGGTGACATTAGGGTTTTGGTTGATTTGTGTCTTAAGGTGTTATTCTAGTACAAACTCTGTGATAGATTGAACGGAAAGAATAGCTTCGTGTTATTTTACTACGGACTCTTGAATAGATCGATCAGAAAGGATAACTTTGAGGTGGTTTCGTACCCTACAATAATCTCTTCATTTGTTCTCCACTATTAGTGACTTTAGAGTGACTCTTTGTTGCATGTTGAAGGATAGTTATATGATCCAATTATGTTAGTATTGTTGAGAGAACTTGCACTAGTGAAAGTATGAACCCTAGGCCTTGTTTCCTAGAATTACAATACCGTTTACGCTCACTTTTATTACTTGTTACCTTGCTATTTTTATAATTTCAGATTACAAAAACCTATATCTACCATCCATATTGCACTTGTATCACCATCTCTTCGCCGAACTAGTGCACCTATACAATTTACCATTGTATTGGGTGTGTTGGGGACACAAGAGACTCTTTGTTATTTGGTTGCAGGGTTGTTTGAGAGAGACCACCTTCAACCTATGCCTCCCACGAATTGATAAACCTTAGGTCATCCACTTGAGGGAAATTTGCTACTGTCCTACAAACCTCTGCACTTGGAGGCCCAACAACGTCTACAAGAAGAGGGTTGCGTAGTAGACATCAATGTCTCCGAATCTGCAACACAAATACCTCACACGACTGCAGAGAATATAATGTTTCACGAGTCCCATCTGCTAACAACTTTTTCGCAAGATGACATCATGTCTGTCCGGTTATTATATCGAACCATTTTTGTCTGCCGTTCCATGTTTCGATATGCGGTGTCCATTGGCACGTCTTGTCAACGCGGAGATCGTGTCCCCTTATTGCGGGATTCTCATCAATACGGGCGTGGGTAATCGAACCATTCCGTTTACACAGCCCTTGGGAATAGGTGAGTTTTAGGGCGAGTGGGGAGGCGTTCGATATTCATTGCCTTTATAAGGGGATAAGGATTCCCTTTCTTCACCCAAGGCTTCTCTCTTCCTCTGCCCTTCCATTCTTGAGCTCCAGCGCCCAAGTTCTCATCTTCCCCCACTTGAGCAAGCACTCAACCATGTCCGGATCCGGAGGTCAAGGCAAGTGGATGGCCTCCTCCGTCAAGGAGAAGGACATTACCGAGTTTCGGGCGGCCGGGTATATGGCGAAGGAAATCGCCCACCATCTTCTAGCCAAGGGGCAAATCATCCCTACACCGAAGCCCAACGAGAGGGTGGTATTCATCCCTCATTTCATCTGCGGGCTAGGGTTTCCACTCCACCCTTTCGTCCGCGGGCTAATGTTCTATTACGGGCTAGACTTCCATGATCTAGCCCCGAACTCTTTCCTCAACATCTCGGCATTCATCGTCGTGTGTGAGGTCTTCCTCCGCATCCAACCCCACTTCGGGTTGTGGCTCAAGGTCTTCAATGTGAAGCCGAAGGTGGTGGATGCCCGGCACGCGGAGTGCGGAGGCGCCATGGTGAGCAAGCTGACCAATGTCTCCTGGCCGAAAGGTACTTTCGTGGAGACTGTCAAGGAGTGGAAAAAACTATGGTTCTACATCACAGAGCCCCGCGACACCACCTGGGCCGCGGCTGCCGAATTCAACTTCGGAGCTCCAATGCGGCTCACCACCTGGATTGAGAAGGGCCCGAATTGGTCTTTGTCAGACGAGCTGATAGCGCTGCAAACGCGCGTCCAAAGCATGGTGGACAAAGAAATTAAGTTTGTCGACATAATCCAAGTGATGCTAGTTCGCCGGATTCTCCCATGCCAAAGACGAAGCCGCCCTTTATGGGAATTCAATCCAAAGAAGCACCAAAATCTGGACAGGCTCTTCGGAACCACTCACGAAGACGCCTGGAAGTTGCTCTTCAAAGGCAATGAGACACCGCCAACCGTAGACTCGGACCGTGGGCACGACATTAACCACCCCGCCAATGAGGTAAGCCTTTAGCACATCCTCTACTTGCTTGTTTCAAGGATGATATCTGAACTTTTATTATCATTGCTTCTTCAGGAATGGATGGAGAGGGCGAAGCGGATTCGATGTCCGGCTCTGCTTCCTGAGGAACCAGTCATCCCGCGCCTGGCGAAGATGCTGGTACCGGCGCCCTATAAGGCGCAGGAGAAGAAGGCCAATGGGGTCCAGAGTGGCCCCCTCCGCAAGGGCACTTTGGACGTGACATCCGAAGACAAGACCCACTCCTCTGCCGCCGAAGACGACGATGAGGAGGAGGAGGAGGAGAGCGACTCTCCCCCTGATGGGTGGAGGAGGAAGAGGGCGGCCTCCACAAATCCGGAGGCGGAGGCGCCCAAGAGGGGGAAAGGCCCTCTCGCGGATAACTCCGCCTGGGACGTCGACAACAGCCCGGAGCGGAGTCCCCGGAACAAGACCCTGGCCGCATCGTGAGTACTAGGAACCCACACTCGTCTATTTATCCGGCCTCTCCACTTTATGGTATTAATATGGTTAATCATGTTATTGCAGTCCGGCCCATGACAGCTCCCAGCGATCCTCATCAAGAGGCTCGTTGGATTCAAAGGCAATGGCCAGCGAGACACCGCCGGCCGCTTACTCTCCCAAGGCCAAGGGAGACGATGAGGTGTTGTCCCAAAGGACCTTCCCAGGCTAGGGAGAGGTTCAAGAGGCCATCATGGTGGCGCTAGGAGGCAAGACCTCAGCTTCCGGACACATGGGGAAGCAGATCTCCATGGTGACTAGGGGCGGGGGCCTTGATCAGTTCGGCCCCCAGCCGAATACCATTCCGGAGACCCATGCGGCTCCAGAATCCAGTGAACAACCTCCTTCGAAAGAAGGGGCTATCCCTGTTCCACCAGTGACCTCTGTCCAACCAGAGGCACCAGATAATCTACAGGAAGCGCTACGAGGCGCTTCCATTGTGGAGGGACATTCTATCCTTATGGGTACGGTGATTGAGAAGGTTCAGTCCATCAAGTGCAGACTGGACGAAGCCTGCAGCGGCCTGCTGATAGGTTTTGAGCTAAGCAGCATAACAGGGAAAATCCCAATATAGACAGTAGCCCCTGAGACACTGTCTAGTGTTCGGAAAGAAAAGCCGGACAGAGGATCAATTAAATTTCGCAAGAAACTAACTAAAATGTGTTTGATGTGAATAAGCAGGTTTCGTTGCTAGCCACGACCTCACACACTGCCGAAGTCTTCGGCCTGAAGCAGAGACTGGAGCGGGCCGAGGAGGAGCTCGGCCAAGCGAGGAAGCAGCTGGAAGACCAGCAAGGTATGTGATGACTCGCTATATATTCGGAAAGAATAGATGATGTATATTGACCGTAATGTCATGATATGTATAGGGCGATGACCGAGGTCGAGGCCCTTAAAAAGGCCCTGGACGAAGCCGAGGGGGAAGATGTCAAGGAGCAGGCCGCTCGTAAGAAGCTTAAGGCCAAGCTGAACGAGTTCCAGCAAGAGCTCCAGGATGCTGTGAAGAAGTATGATGCCCTGGAGGGAAGATGTTTCGGCTCGAGAGACCGAACTCGCCAAGGCTCATCAAAGCGCGGAAGCGGCCCGGGTTGAAGCCCAAGGTGCCCTCCAGGAGATCCAGGCGGCCAAGAAGATCGTGGCGGGTAAGGTGTTTAGTATGCAAAGCAAGTATGTGAATAAGAAGAAGTATTTCTTACTAACCCGAATTCGGAGTTCCCCAGGGGCGTTTGTAGATCTGCCGCGTAGTGTGTCCGACGCTGCGGAGTTCTTCCGAGCCGAAGAAGGGAGCTCGACAGAGAAGCTCTTCTGGCCGCAGTACCTTGCGCCAGAGCATCCCGTGCCCATCACCGATCAGCTAAAACAACTGGTTGAGCTGCATAGGGTGGCCGAACTGGCCATGAAGGATTTGATAATCCGGCTGTGGCCTGCCGAAGCTATTCCCGACAGCTAGTTCGGGCTCGTGAAGCGGCTGGTGAACACCTGTCCTCGGCCGGACGTCATCAAGCGATCGTCCTGCATTGAAGGTGCGTGCATGGCCTTTGCCCGCTTCAAGGTGCGGTGGGCGAAGATGGACGCCATCAAGCTGACGACCGAGGGGCCGCCAGAGGGCAAGGAGCACCGCACGCCCGAGCGGTATTTTGCAGATGTCCTGGAGGGGTCTCGCATTGTAGCAATGCAATGTGCGCAAGACATTATTTTCGAATGAATACATTCATGTTGTCTTTGCCTTGTATGATGAAACAAAATTGTTATGCAATATAATGTTTTGTTATTTAAAAAAATTCTCCTCCTGTGCGGCCGTGTTATGTGAAATCTGAGATTTGGCCAGTCGTCGGCTTCTGCCCCACGTAGGAAATATGTGGGTGTTCGGGCTATAATCTAAACACTCTTGATCCAATTGTTTGGTCCTTAAAGGAGGTGGTTAGCGCGACGAACCAGGCAATCAGACTATGCGGCTTTAGCACCCTCACTTAGCCATAGGAGTTTGACAAGTAGAAATATAGGCGCAGCCCCTAGTATCCGAACTAGGATGCTGTAAGCACTTGATCGGGTAAGTACCAATCCTTCGCGTAATGCGGAAAAAATCTCTAAGGATTTGAGACCTCCAAAGAGCTGACCGGCTCTCGCAGCATCATGACAGTCAGTTTTCGGCTTTCTCTACTGAGGTGCTCACCCGGGTAAACTAGGGCACAATCGCAGTAGTTCTCCCTTTACTACCCTAGCTGATACAGCGAAACGTAAGGTAGTAAGCATAGGAGCCGGGAAACCCAACTATTGACTAAAGACATAACCCGGAGCCAATGCATATAGTGCTAAATTTGGGGTGCCGAACTGCATTGTAAAAGTGTTCGTACTTTTTTGCCATGTCGTGGGGCACTATGAAGCCCCAGGCAAATTGAAACACACCAGAGTGTGCGGGTGCTATCTAAAGATTCCCTAGTACGTCCATGCTTCTTGTCGTCTTGGTGTTTTTATCCTTCGAAAATAATTGATGGTCAAGTCGTCAGGAAAGGCCTGTGAAAAGAAACCTGAAAAAGGAAAAAAGGAAAAAGGGGAAATAGTGAAAGTATGTGTGTCCGGGTCGGTCGAGCCGTATTGCGGAACACAAGCTAGTTATGCCTCCGCACGTGCCCATGGTATTTTTAGTGCGTAATTATGTACGTGTTGTACAATTGCCGCCACTTTGTCGGGACTGGAACGGAGGCCAAATTGCTAGTCGAGCTCTTGACGAGCCGAGCTGTCCTGCTGCGGAATGGTTCGGACTCTCTTGACAGTGTCCGGGGGATCGGCCGCCGAATTAAGGTTCTGCTTGAAAAGGACGCTCTATACCTCTGTCGCTAAGGCAGCGGTGTGCTTCTCGGTACAGAGGGAGCGTTTCATGTTTCCATTAACTGCTATGATGCCTCGTGGTCCGGGCATTTTGAGCTTGAGATAAGCGTAGTGTGGCATCGCGTTGAATCGAGCAAATGCGGTTCGTCTAAGCACTGCATGATAGCCACTGCGAAAGGGGACGATGTCGAAGACTAACTCCTCGCTTCGGAAATTGTACGGAGATCCGAAGACAACCTCTAGTGTGATTGAGCCCGTACAGCGGGCCTCTACGCCCGGTATGACTCCTTTAAAGGTAGTCTTTGTGGGCTTGATCCATGATGGGTTAATGCCCATTTTGCGCATTGTATCCTGATAGAGTAAGTTGAGGCTGCTGGCGCTGTCCATCAGGACTCGCGTTAGGTGAAACCCATCAATTATTGGGTCCAGGACCAGTGCGGCCGAACCGCCATGACGGATACAGGTCGGATGATCCCAGTGATCAAAAGTGATCAGGCATGACGACCATGGATTAAATTTTGGGGCGACTGGCTCTATCGCGTAGACATTCCTGAGTGCGCGCTTGCGCTCCCTCTTGGGAATGTTGGTAGCATATATCATGTTCACCATTTTGACCTAAGGGGGAAACTTCTTCTGTCCCCCTGTGTTCGATGGTCGGGCTCCTCGTCGTCGTCTTCGCTTTGCGATCCCTTCTCCTTGCTTTCGGCATTTAACTTGTCAGCCTGTTTAAAAACCCAACAATCTCTTTTGGTATGATTGGGTGGTTTGTCTAGGGTGCCGTGAATCTGGCATGGACGATCAAGTATGCGGTCCAAGCTAGATGAGCCCGAATTGTTCTTTTTGAACGGCTTCTTCCACTGACCGGACTTAGAGCCACTGAATTCGGCATTGACCGTCGTATCCTTGGTATTGTCATTGTTGTTTTGACGCTTCTATCTATTGCGTCGAGACTTATCGTTGCTATTTTTGGTTCCAGGGGTGCCGGCATTGCTTGCATTGTTTTTGCTATGGGCCAGCCAACTATCCTCGCCCGCACAAAAGCGGGTCATGAGAGCCGTGAGGGCCGCCATGGACTTTGGTTTCTCTTGGCCGAGGTGGCGGGCGAGCAATTTGTCGCGGATGCTGTGTTTAAAGGCCGCTAGGGCTTCGGCATCTGGACAGTCGATGACCTGATTCTTTTTAGTTAATAACCTAGTCCAGAATTTCTTGGTGGACTCTCTGGGCTGTTGAACTATATGGCTTAAGTCATCAGCGTTCGGAGGTCGAACATATGTACCTTGGAAGTTATCCAGGAAGGCTTCTTCCAAGTCCTCCCAGCTGTCGATGGAATTTTCGGGCAGGCTGTTCAACCAGTGCCGGGCTGGTCCTTTGAGTTTTAGGGGGAGGTATTTAATGGTATGAAGGTCATCGCCGCGGGCCATATGAATATGGAGAATGAAGTCTTCGATCCATACCGCGGGGTCTGTGGTTCCATTGTATGATTCTATGTTTACGGGTTTGAACCCTTCTGGGAATTCATGTTTCGTGAATTTGTCAGTGAAGCAAAGAGGGTGTGTGGCGCCTCTATATCTGGCCGCATCGCGACGTAGCTCTGATGGAGTCCGTCTGCGGCTTTCAGGCCGCACATGACTAGGTTTGTCACGTCCAAATAGATGGCCATCGCCGCGTGTCGAGGCATGTCCTCGTGATCCGTAGATCGATCTGGTATGTCCTGCTTTATTGTTCAGGTCCTGCCGAAGGTCATATGTATGATCGCAAGCTGTGTTACCTCTGCCTTTGCGATGAGGCGGGGCGGGCCGGTGTTCGGCTTGAGTTACTGTTTTATCCCAACCACGTGGTGATCGGTCAGCCGCATTGCGCGATGGTGGTATGTGCTTCGGCGCCTCGTCGTCGAACTGAGGTAGCAATTTGCGCTTTAGGTAGCTTTTGGCTGGGCGCCTGAGGCCGTATTCTTCGGCTGCTAGGACATCGGTCCATTTATCGTTGAGCAGATCTTGGTCAGCTTGAAGCTGCTGCTGCTTCTTTTTCAGGATCCTTGCAGTGGCTATTAGCTGGCGCTTGAAGCGCTCCTGCTCAAGAGGTTCCTCAGGCACGATGAAATCCTTAGTGCCGAGGCTCGCCTCATCCTCGGAGAGCGGAAGAAAATTACTGTCCTCCGAGTCTTCGTGCTTTGCCTGTTTACCAGGGCTAACCTGCCCATCTTCCCGTTCATCCTGTTCAGTAGCTGCATCAACGGGGTCTTCATTGTCTTCGGCACCTTCCAGAGTGTTATCTTCTCCTGTGCCGGTGTTGCTGTCTTTACTACGGCGTGACTTAGAGTGGCGCCATTGACGCCGGCGCTTTGATTGTATCTCGGGAGGTTTATTCTCAACTGGATCTTCCTTGTCATCGCCGCTATTCTCTTTTGGTGCATCCACCATGTATACATCATACGAGGAAGTGGCCGTCCAGCGTCCGGTGAATGGCGGGTTCTGGGCCTCTTCTTCTCCGGCATCATCGTCCATACCGTCGATGTCGTTAGAGCCGTTCGAGCATGTCAGTTAAGTCTTCGACAGTGGCTATGAAGTGGGCGGTGGGTGGGAAGTGAAATTCTCCATCATCAGCCTCCGGTTCGAACCGAACACAATTCGGCTGTGAGCCCCCCGCTAAAGATAGTGCTCTTAACGAGTTTAGCACGTCGCCCAAAGGCGAGTGTCGGAAGATGTCCGCGGAGTTGAATTCGACGATGGATGAACGATCAAGCTCGGTGTACGCGGACGCATAAGGTTCTGAACCTATAGCCAGAGACGAGTCTGTAGCTCCGGTGACATAGATGTCACTTGAAGTTAAGTCTGTGTGCGGCTCCAACGCCACTGAGTCTGCGGCTTCCGTGGCAGGGTTGAGCTTCCCGTCTTTGGATCGCGCGATCTGCTTTGGATCTATGGCCAGAGCAGCTACACGTACTATCTCCTGCGTATGGACCGATGACAGATTTACGTCATGTTCATCGTGGTGGCATACGAGGGGGCTGAAGCTGACGACTGGAAAACTTTCAGATCACATACAAACGGCCGCACAGGAGGAACAAAAGCCTTTATGCAAAACTAAAATATAGACTGATTATAAAAATTGGCTTTTACAATTCGTAAAGAGTTCACTCGAATATTATGCCTTTCGAACATTGACCCTCTATCAACCGGGCAACCTCAAAGACATCCTCAAAGTAATGCTCTGGTGTGTGATGGTCCTTGACCTTGGGTGGACCCTTCACTGCAATATCGATGGCCTTCATCTTCCCCCAGTATGTCTTGACTCGGGCAAAGGCCATCCGTGCACCTTCAATGCACGCCGACCGCTTCACGGCGTCGACACATGGCACCACATCAGCAAGCCACTGCACCAAACCAAAGTAGCTATTCAGAATAGGCTCAGTCGGCCATAGCCGGAGTATGACGTTCTTCATGGCAGCACTAGACATCCTGTGAAGCTCGGCCCATTGGGACATCTGTTCATTCAGCAGCAGAGTGCGGTTTGATGCACCAAATTGTGACCAGAAAAGTTTCTCCGTTGAATATCCCTCTCGCGCTTGGTAAAACTGCGCCGCATCGGAAGAACTCTTCGGCATGTCCAACAACACGTCTAGAGAGCTCCACACTTGGTTAAGTTGAGCATAATTCGGATCGCCGAACTTAGTTTGCAATAAAAATGGCTTACCAGCCGCGACCTCCCCAGCTTGCCGGATCTCTTCCTGGGCCGCTCTAGATTCAGACCAGGCTTCTCTTGCCTCTCGTAGGGCCTTGTCAAGATCAACCGTTCTGGCTTTATTATCCCTCTCGAGCAATCCGTAGCGGCTAGCGGCCTCCTTTAGTTCAAGCGTCATCGAGTATGTTTTCTCCTCATATTGGCGTCGAGCAGCCTGTTCAGCCTTTAACTCGGTAGATGCCTTTTCGGCAGCCGCATTACTAATCCGGGCCTGCTCCTTGGCCCGGGCTAGCTCAGCTCGAAGGATCTCGACCGTGGCAGCACCATCTGCAGATATGTACATCTTATTACACAAATCTTTGCAGCATGCTTATATTGTAAACACATGCATAGTATGGCTGCCCCAAAAACATCCCTTACGCCTCGTCAAGCCGCCTGTTGATAAGCGTGATATCATTATCCGCCTCATCAATCTTGTGTTGCAACTCCGCAACCTCTATAGTCCGGACAGTTTCCGGGGAGGTCACAGCCTGTGTTCCAATTAATCATATTATTTCCTGGGCATATCTTTTGATCCTCTGATCGCCTCCCTCGGGAAGCCAATCAGAGTCTCAGGGGCTACTATCTATACACAGGTGTATTTTGTGAATAAAACACAATCGAACATATTACAGTACAAACCTCGAAGCCTCTTAGGAGGCCCACGAAGGCCTCATTCGACCCGCTTTTCGCGGACAGGACCTTTTCAACCACCGTGCCCATCAAGGTACGATGTTCCTCTGAGATGGCCACCTGCCGCAGCATGTGCGTCAATATATACGGCGCCTCTGGGTCTCCGGAAGCTGCTATAGGAGTACGGCCTCCCTTTGAAGAGATCCATTTATTCATATCCGTCTGAAGACCGGACTGTTCGGGACCTCCATTGTTGGTCTTCGGACCCTGGGCCACGGAAGTATCACCTTCGGTTAGTGTCTTCGTCATACCCTGCACCACTTGTTGATTGGGGGAGACCTCCGCGACGACACCTCGAAGTCGTCTGCCCTATTGGGTGAGGAGACCGGTGGAGGCGTCTTGCTTTCCATCATCTCCGGGAGAAGGTCCCCCGAGGAAGAGGATTGTCAGAGAAGACTACGTGCTGAACTGCAAAAAAGCATGTATTCTAAACATTACAAGAAGGGAGCGGGACATATTTAAAACACCCTTGTTCACTTAAGATTTGGCACGAGGCTTGTCCTCGTCATGGGACTGCGCGATAACGTCGTCCTCCAAGCCCGGGCCACCCGTCAGAGGCATCTTGCCTCGCTTGGGAGCCTTTTCGTCCCAATCTCCGGAGGCGGCCCTTTTATTTCCATGGAGGGGAAGATACGTTGACTTCCCCTTCATCTTTTTCTTCGGATGATGGAATCTTGATTCCCCCAGACACAATGTCTGATATACCTTCGGAATGGAGGCCATATTTGGTCCTCCCGCTCTCTGCTTTGCTCTCCTTCACATGCATTTGGCATAGTGCCCCGGCCAGCATCCTTGTTAACACGGGATCCGCTGAACCTTCAGGAAGGGGGCCAGACGCCTAATTAATTCCACTCTCTTTATCCAGCCCTGAAAGAGGATAGTTTGCTTAGTAACGTATTATGGCATACTTAACTAGAAAGTGTTCGGAAGACGAGTGCTTACCGGGGTATCTGGACGTTTGCAGTCGAGGCTGGCGTCCCCAGTGGTGTCCGGCCAATGTTTTCGTTTCCCGAATAACAACTTCCACATCCCTTTGTGCGTAATGCCGAAGAAGTGTTGGAGGGTTCGTGGTCCTTCCAGATTAAACTCCCACATGCGGAGAGGCCTATGCTGGCATGGCAGAGCTCGGTGGACTAGCATTAGTTGAATCACGTCGACAAGATCTAAGTCCTTCTCAAGGAGGGTTCGGATGCGGCTCTGTAGAGTCTGCACATCATCAACTAATCCCCAGTCCAGCCCCTTATTGATCCATGATGCAAGCTGTAATGAAGGACCAGAACGGAACGCAGGTATAGCTGCCCACTTGGCACTACGGGGTTCCATGATGTAAAACCTCTCTCATTGCCATTGGTTGGAAGTCTTTGTGAAGGAGCCTTTTGGCCAAAGAGTGTTGGTAAGCTTGCTTACAACAACACCACCACACTCCGCCGGTTCCCCGCCAACTACCTTCGGCTTCACACTAAAGGTCTTGAGCTATAGGCCAAAGTGTGGGGGGATTCGGAGGAAGTCCTCGCACGTGATGATAAACGCCGAGCGTGGAGGAAAGAATCCGGAGCTAGATCGTGAAAATCTAGTCCGTAATAAAACATTAGCCCCCGGACAAAGGGGTGGAGAGCGAACCCTAACCCTCGAAGGAAGTGAGAGATGAATACGACCCGCTCGCCGGATCTGGGGTCGGAATAACCTGTCCTTGAGCATGAAGCCTGTGGGGGATCTCCGCGGTCAGGTATCTGGCCGCCCGAAGCTTTGCGATATCCTCCTTTGTAACGGAGGAGGCCACTCATCGACCTTGAGGGTTGGGTCCGGACATGATGGGGAAGCTTGGAGCGATGGAGTGGAACCTTGGGTGCTAGAACTTGAGGTTGGAAAGGCTGAGGAGAGGTTTGGCGTAAAAAAACGGCCCTTGGTTCCTTTATAAAAGCACCGGGTATTGAACGCCTCCTCCTGAGCCTGAAGACTTGCCTATTCCTAAGGAATCTTTCCAACAGAACGGTTGGGTTACCCATGCTCGTATTGATGAGAATCCCGCAATAAGGGGACACGATCTCTGCTTTGACAGGACGTGCCAATAACAACCACACCTCGAAACATGGAATGGTGGGATAAGAAACGGTTCGAAATAAATAACCGGGTGAGCGTGATGTCACGCTACAAAAATTATCAGTAGATTGGACTCGTAAAATACTATGCTCTAAGGCTGTGGTACTTATGTTACAGGTCCGGACACGATCATTACGTCCGAAGACTATCTTGGAGTTCGGAAGCAGGAACCCACCTTGCAATTCCGAAGATAGATCTACACGCCGGATACCTTGTCAATGAAGCAAGGTTCAGGGGCTGTTGAGGGAGTCCTGGACTAAGGGGTCCTCGGTCGCCCGGCCTGTTAGCCATGGGCCGGCCTGATGGGCTGTGAAGAGCACGAAGACCGAAGACTGCACCCGTGTCCATATAGGACTCTCCTTGGCGTGGAAGGCAAGCTTGGTGACCAACTATGAAGATTAATTTCTTTGTAACCAACCTTGTGTAACCCTAGATCCCTCCCGTGTCTATATAAACCGGAGGGCTAGGTCCGTAGATAGGCCGAATCCTGATAATCTTAGCTAGACTAGACTTTTAGGGTTTAGTCATTACGATCTCGTGGTAGATCAACTCTTGTAATACGCATATTCATCCAGATCAATCAAGCAGGATGTAGGCTATTACCTCCATAGAGAGGGCCCGAACCTAGGTAAAACATTGTGTCGCCCGTCTCCTGTTACCATCGATCCTAGACGAATAGTTCGGGACCCCCTACCCGAGATCCGCCAGTTTTGACACCGACAACTATGTCAATAGATTAGTACCAAAAATGATATAAAATGGTTATAAAACATCCAAGATTGATAATAAAACAGCATGGAACAATCAAAAATTATAGATACGTTGGAGACGGATCAGCATCCCCAAGCCTAACTCCTACTCGTCCTCGAGTAGGTAAGTGATAAAAATAGAATTTTTGATCTGGAGTGCTGTTCATCATGCCATATCATATTGTTTTGTTTATAGCATGGACATTTGGACTTTTATAGCGGAAAATTAGAGATAAAAACATTTTGAGACATGTATCCATCCCACCAACGAAAATGACTTAGAGTTCCCAATAATTTCCATGCATAGATATATCATAGGCGGTTCCCAAATAGAGAATAAAGTTTATTTATTTTTCCACCATAACTTTCACTTTCCATGGCTAACCGTATCCACGGGTGCCCTCCATACCAAAACTTTCCAAGGAATTTATTATTTGACAACATAAAGTAAATTCATTTGTTTTTGCATTTCGGGACTGGGCATCCCTAATACTTTTGCCTTACTCTCGTGCAATGACAAGTGAATAAACACTCTTCTTGAGAATAACACATCTAGCATGGAAAATATTAGCCACCCCTCACTGCTCCGCGAGCGAAACAAACACACAAAGGAGAAGTTTATTTTGAAAATTAGAGATGGCACATGCAAATTTGCTTACAACGACAAAAGAATACCACATATAGGTAGATATAGTGGACTCATGTGGCAAAACTGGTGTTGGTGTCATAACCGGCGGATCTCGGGTAGGGGGTCCTGAACTGTGCGTCTAAGGCGGATGGTAACAGGAGGCAGGGAACATGATGTTTTACCCAGGTTCGGGCCCTCTTGATGGAGGTAAAACCCTACGTCCTGCTTGATTAATATTGATGATATGGGTAGTACAAGAGTAGATCTACCACGAGATCAGAGAGGCTAAACCCTAGAAGCTAGCCTATGGTATGATTGTTTGTTGTCCTACGGACTAAAACCCTCCGGTTTATATAGACACCGGAAAGGGCTAGGGTTACACAAGGTCGGTTACAAAGGAGGAGATATACATATCCGTATTGCCTAGCTTGCCTTCCACGCCAAGTAGAGTCCCATCCGGACACGAGACGAAGTCTTCAATCTTGTATCTTCATAGTCTAACAGTCCGGCCGAAAGATATAGCCCAGCTGTCCGGACACCCCCTAATCCAGGACTCCCTCAGTAGCCCCTAAACCAGGCTTTCAATGACGATGAGTCCGGTGCGCAGTATTGGTTTCGGCATTGCAAGGCGGGTTCCTCCTCCGAATACACCACGGAAGAATTTGAATACAAGGATAGTGTCCGACCCTGCAAAATAAGTTCCACATACCACCACAGAGAGAATAATATTTTCGCAAATCTAATTTGCTGACTTGTTTTGGCAACACGACATTATGTCATGGCCCGGCGATTATTTGAACTATTTCCTTTAACTAGCCCCGCACATAATGCGAGGCAGTTTTTTGACACGTCTCGTCAAAGTAGAGATCGCGTCCCCTTATCACGGGATTCTCATCAATACGGTCGTGGGTAACCCAACCGTTTCTAGGACTCCTAGATTATAGGCAAGTCCCAAACGGCTACGGAGAGGACGATCGATATTCACCCTCTTTATAAAGGGACAAGGCTTTTACTTTTTTTCCCTCCCATGCTCAATTGAATCCTTCCCCCGCATCGAGTTCTAACACCCGAAGCCCAGGTCAGGTGCTCCAGACCTTCAATCATGTCCATATCTAGCCTTCAAGGCCGGTGGATGCCCTCCTCCGTTACGGAAGAAGACATCAAGAAGTTGAGGGAGGCTAGATACCTGAACGCCGAGGTTTCGCATCGGCTGCCTGCTCGAGGGCAGGTCGTCCCTACTCCTGAACCCAACGAAGACGTCGTGTTCATCTCCCACTTCCTCCGAGGTCTAGGCCTCACTCTGGATCCCTTCATTAGGGGGGTGATGTTTTATTACGGGCTAGATTTGCACGATCTAGCCCCGGACTCCTTTCTCCATATCTCGGCATTTATTGTCGTATGTGAGGCCTTCCTCCGCATTACCCCTCACTTCGGCCTGTGGCTCAAGACCTTTGATGTGAAGCCGAAGATGGTCGAGGGGCAGCATGTAGCGTGCAGAGGTGCATTAATAAGTAAGATCGCTGGAGCTCCATGGCCAATGGGTTCCATTCTAGAGGTGTCCGGATTATGGCAACGGGAGTGGTTTTACATCACAGCTCCCAGAAGTGCCAAGTGGGCGGCTGCCCCTGTTTTCCGCTCAGGCCCTCCACCATAACTAATGTCATGGATTAGCAAAGGGCGGAGCTGGGGTCCAGCCAAGGACGTGCCTGTATTGTGGAGCTGCATTCGAGATCTCTTCCAAGGAGATTTTAGTTTGATTATGGTAATGCAAGTCATGCTGGTTCGACAAATCCAACCATGCAAACGCCGGCCCCTCCGCATGTGGGAGTTCAACCCAGAAGGACCACGCGCTATTCAGAATTTTCTCGGCCTGACGCACGAGGAGATGTATAAATCATTCTTCATACCCCAGATAGAGTGTCCGGACACTACCGAGGACGTGGGCCTGAGCAGCAATCGCACCGCCGACCAAGTAAGTTATCCTCTAGCCGAACACATTGTCTTTCATTTATCATGACGTCATTCTGAGAAATCACTCTTTGACCAGGACTGGGTAACAAAGGCGAAGATGATCCGGTGTTCGGCCCCCCTTCCGGAAGGCTTGGAGAATCCGGTGCTGGAAAAGATGCTCGAGCTAGCACCTTGCCCAGAGCCCTCACAGGAAGATAAAGGGGGGAATAAAGGGGGTGAAAGCGGGCCTCCACCGCTACCCATTCCGACCGAGGGAGCGGGCGCCTCCGTGAGGGAGGATAACCCAGGGGAGGAATCTGGTATTCTCTCACCCCGGGGAAGGAAGAGGACTACCCTGAAGATCCGGAAACCATGGTTTCCAAACGGGAGAAGAAGTCTCCACCAGAGGGTCCTGTCTTGGGTGGTGCTCTTGCCGCACAAAGTCCGTGCGGGGATCTGCCCTTTAACGAGCTGTAAGTAATCAAAAAGTACTTTAATAGTGAAGATATACTACTTCACTTCTGAGGAAAATAACCGAAGCATTTATCTTGCAGTTCGGATCTTAGCCCTTCTTAGTAGAGCTCGTCTTCGGGGGATCTTCTTCCGGAGATGATGGAGAGTGAAACGCCTCCCCCGGACTCCCCCACTCAAGAAGCGGGCGACCTTGAAGTGTCGTCACGGAGGGCCTCTCCGGATCTGGTGAGGCTAGAAGATAAACCTATAGTCACCCGAAGTCCTCAGCGTCCGGCTCTTGAAGAGAGCAAACAAAAGAGTCCGGCACCGTCTGGTATGCGGTCGGACGTATTGAGGGAGTTGTTGGAGCGAGCGGCCATCTTAGAAGAACACCGTACGTTAATGGGTACGGTGATGGAAAGAATTTCGTCCGCCGAAAGCGGATTGCATGAAGCCTTTATGAGTCTACTGACAGGCTTTGAGGTACGTGATACTTTTTGATAGTACCACACATTTTTAGGTGTGCCCTGTGTAGATAGTAGCCCCTGAGACTCTGGTTGTCGTCGAGAACGGCGGCGAACAGAGGATCGTAGTCCCAGGTAGTAACCAAACCGCCTTTATGTGCAGGTGGTGGAAGCTTCGGTGGCTAGCCGGACTAATGAGTTTGCCGAACTAAAGCGGCAACTGGATGTGGCAGATGCCGACATCGAGCTTGTTAACAAGCGGCTTGACGAGGCACAGGGTAAGTAATGCTCTCTGGTAAATGTCACATAGTAAGAGCAGCATGATGCCAGTATCTTTAATATATTGTGACTGCAGATGGAGCTGCCACCGTGGAGACCCTTCGGGCGGAACTTGCCCGAGCCAAAGAACAAGCAAGGAGTAGTAATGCGGCTGCTTTGAAGGCGGCCGAAGAGTTGAGGGCCGAGAAGGTCGTGCATTGCGAGAGCAAAGAGAAAATGGCCAAGATGGCTGTAAAGTTAAAAGACACTGCCGACCATTGCCAGTTCCTTGAAGAAGAAAACCGAGTGAAGGCGACGGACCTTGAAAAGGCCACGATAACGACCAAAGACACCCGCTTTGCTATGAGAGAGAAGAAGGAGGAGCTGCGTGAAGCCGGGGATATTTCGGCTAGGAAACCCTTCATGCTGCGGAGGAAGTTCGGAGATCCACGGTATGCCCCTCTGGATCGGCTGTGGAGTTCGGCAGACGCATATATGGACTTGGCGGCGAGCGCTGTCGATGCGGCCAAATACTTCCAAGATCAAACAGATCGTGAAGTGGACAAGCTGTTCTGGTCGCAATTTAACGTTCCAGAGCATCCGCTTCCATTGACTGATCAGCTAGCCGAATGGGCCGAACTCAATAGGTTGTCCGGACTCGCCACGAGGTCTGTCGTGGACCAGCTGTGGCCGGAAAAGCCGAAGCCGAACAACTATTTCAGCTTAGTGCAGCAGTTCCTTGGTGCGGTGCCACGCATCAATGCGATGAAGAGGTCGGCGTGCATAGAAGGCTCGCGGATGGCCCTTGCCCATGTTAAAGCATACTGGGCGGAGATGGATGCTACCACTGTTGTGGCGCAGGGTCCGGCCATAGGACGAGTGGCTGCCGAGTACTATTTCGAAGAGGTTCTCGAGGGTGCTCGTTTGATAGAGGCCCAGTGCTCGAAGAATATTATGTTTGAGTGACATGTATTCCCATTGCAAACACAATGTTTTTATGAAATTTATTAAGGCTGTGTTTATACTTTTTCCTGAAAGTAATATGATGCCTCTTGTGCAGTCGTTTATGTATACATGTGTATAACCTGAAAGATTGCAGTCGTCGCCTTCAGCCCCCACGCATATAATGCGGAGGTGTTCGCAGAAGATGCGTGTTCACACTTAACCCAACGTCTTGGCCCTATTAAGGGGGTGATAGCGCAGCAAACGAGGCAACCAGACTATAATGCTTGAACACTTTCACTTAGCCATAGGAGTTTGACGGTCGGGCTACTATATAGCCCCTGGTGGCTCCGCACTCTCCCGAATTCGGGGCGCGTACATGCCTGGCCGGGAAACGGCCCTTTGTTAAGGCGGAGGAATTCTAACATTCCGATAGGTCATCGAGTGGTTGACCAGTCTCACGCTATATCATGACAGTCAGTTTTCGGCTTTCTCTACTGAGGTGCTCGTCCGGATGACCCGGGGCACAATCGCAGTAGTTCTCCTAGTGCTACCTTAGCCGATAGAGCAGAACGTAAGGTACCAAAACATAGGAGCCGGGCAAACCCAACATTTGACCAAAGACATGATTCGGAGCTGATGCATATAAGGCCAAACTCGCGACGCCGAACATTCCCTAAGGTATTCGATCTTTATGGTATAAACCGGGCCTAAACAGTGCCCTTTGTAAGAAGCCCCTGGTGTCCAGGACGTGCATTATTCTGACGTGGCCACATGCCAAGACGCCAGCATCCTTCTCAATTGTACTGAGAATCCGAGGGATGTGTATCAACAAGAGACAGTAAAAAAGGTTGACGCAGGGTCTTAATCTAAAAAGAATCCTTGGGGCGGGTCCCTACTGCACGTCTGCGCATGTGTCTCTGTTGTGCCATATCCTGGACGGATGTAGCACGGTGGTCATCTGTAAAAGAGAGGAACTTAGGTGAAAAGTTGTCGTGCAAAAAGGTAGGTTTTAAAGAAACCATGTAAATTTCAAGATGAGCGTTGAGCCCCTTGTGTTTGTGATAGGGGTGTGGACATCAAACCTGTACGAATTTCATATAGCTGCGCCGGACTCGTCTAACCGTGTCCGTGGTCTTGACGACCTATCGAATACTTTAGTTGGTGAGGCCGTTTTAGTGTGCGGCTGTCGAGGCAGCCGCACCCTCCTCGGCGCGCAGGGATCACTCACTATTTCCATTTACTGTAATGATGCCACGTGGACCGGGCATCTTAAGCGTGAGGGAAGCGTAATGCGGTATTGCATTAAAGCGAGCGAAGGCTTCGCGTCCAAGTAGTGCTTGATAGCCATTTTGGAACAGAGCAATGTGGAAGGTTAAATTTTTGCTAGGGAAGTTATCGGGGAAGCCGAATATAACTTCTAGTAGCAGGGAGCCCGTGCAATGAGCCCCTGGGCCTGGCGTTACTCCTTTAATAGTAGTATTGCTGAGGCAAATTTTCGTTGGGTCTATCCCCATTTTGCGGATTGTGTCCTGATATATCAGGTTTAGACTGCTGCCATCATCCATCAGGACTCGTGTGAAGTGGTATCCGTCAATTATTGGGTCTAATACCAAGGCAGCCCATCCTGCACGTCGGATACTTGCTGAGTAATCCTGATGGTCAAAAGTGATCGGTTGAGACGACCAGTGGTAGGACTCCGCGGTGATAGGCCCTTGGGCATATTTATCTGGGAGTGTCGCTTTGTTTCTCCCCTTGATCACGTGTAACACGTTTACTGTTTTGACTTCTGGTGGAAATTCCTTTTGTTCCCCAGTGTCTTGCGTGAGAGGCTCATCCTTGTCTTCACTTGGTGTAGCCTCCCCCTTGTGTACGGCGTTGAGCTTGTTGGACTGCTTGAAGACCCAACATTCTCTGTGGGTATGATTAGCGGGTTTACCAGGGGTGCTATGGATCTGACATATTTGGTCCAGAATTTTGTTGAGGCTGTATAGCTCATCTCTAGCGCCTTTAGAGGGCGGCTTTTGCTGACCTGGCCGAGAGCTTCTGAATTCGGCATTTACCGCCGTGCTCTTCAGGCTGTCTTCTTTATTCCGACGCTTATTATTTTTGCTGCGTCGTGATTTCCCGTTTTCATCTCTAACTTCGGATGTACTTGGGTCACTGGTGTTGCATCTGGCTAGCTAGCTGTCCTCACCCGTGCAAAAGCGGGTCATGAGGCTTGTTAATGCTGCCATTGTTCTCGGCTTTTCTTGGCCGAGGTGTCTGGCAAGCCATTCGTCGCGGACGCTATGCTTAAAAGCTGCCAAGGCTTCGGCGTCCGGACAGTCAACTATTTGGTTCTTTTTAGTAAGAAACCTGTTCCAAAGCTTTCGGGCTGACTCTCCGGGCTGTTGAGTTATATGACTCAAATCGTCCGCATCCGGAGGTCAGAATAACTCCCTTGAAAATTTGCCCGAAAAGCGTCTTCGAGCTCTTCCCAGCTTCCAATGGAGTTTTTGGGGAGGCTTTTAAGCCAGTGCCGAGCTGGCCCTTTGAGCTTGAGGGGTAAGTACTTGATGGCGTGGAGATCATCTCCTCGAGCCATATGGATATGGAGGATATAGTTCTCAATCCAGACCCCAGGGTCTGTTGTTCCGTCGTATGCCTCTATGTTTACGGGTTTGAATCCCTCTGGAAATTCATGGTCCAGCACCTCATCGGTGAAACATAGGGGGTGTGCGGCACCCCTGTATCTGGGTGTACCGCGTTGTTCGGATGTTTGTTGTGTTGCATCGTATGCTGGAGCGCGCTTGTGTGGTCCATAGATGGATCTGGTTGCGCCGTCCTTTTGATGCGAGCCCTCGCGTGGATCGCGTATTGGCTTATGTGTGGCGTTGTTTGCCGCTCTATGTTGGCCGTGAGGACGTCTATCCGGCCAGGTGGCCGTTTTGATTTTTGGTTGCAGAGGATCTAAGGCCTCCTCATCGAATTCAGGTAGCAACTTCCGCTTCGGGTAGCACTTGGTGGGGCGATTACCGCCGTACTTCGCTGCTGCATTGAGTACTTTGCTCCATCTGATTCCGAGTGTGTCTTGTGCAGCCTTGAGTCTTTGCTTCTGCTTTTTTAGACTCCTCGTGGTGGCAACAAGCCTTTGACGGGCATTCTGTTGCCCCGGGTGTCTGTCCGGTGTGAGGTCGTTCGGACCATTATCTTTGACAGAGTCAGGTTGTTCGGTTTGATTCTCCGTGTTGTCGTGGTCCGGCGATGGTTCACCCTGCTCTAACATTGGGTCTATATGATCGTTGTTTCTGTCGAGGTGGGATTTGGAGCGGCGCTTACGCCGCCGCTTTGACGGCTTCTCGAGGGGACAACCCTTCGTTGCGTCCTTCCGTTCCTCCTCGTCGTTTTCTTTTGGTGTGTTCACCATGTATATGTCATGTGATGAAGTGGGCATCCAGTGCCCTGTGGGCAGTGGTTCTTGTTCGTCTCCTGCATCGTCGCCCATACTGTTGATGTCTTCAGAGTCGAGGTCGAGCATGTCAGTTAAGTCATTGACAGTGGCTACTAAGTGGGAGGTGGGTGGGCGGCGAATTTCTTCGTCATCCGCATCCCAATCCTGCCGGACATAGTCCGGCCAGGATCCTCCTGACAAGGAGAGGGACCTTAATGTGTTCAGTATGTCGCCAAGGGGCGAGTGCTGAAAAATATCCACGGAGGTAAACTCCATGATCGACGCCCAATCGTATTCGATAGGAACAGGCGCAGGCAGTTCGGAGTCCGTGGCCGGAGAAAGATCCGGCAGTTTAACAATACGGCTCTCGTGCAAGGTAAGGTCGATGTTCGGCTCGATCGCCGCTGAGGGTAAGGCCTCCGTGGCGGGGTCCATCCACCCGTCCATGGACGGCGCAACTGGCTCCGAATTGAGGGTCGGAGCGGCCGCCGGTGCGATCTCCTGAACACTGTCTGATGGTAGAGCTAAATCGTACTCATCATGATCGCGTGACACACAAGGCAGAGGCTCGAATTCGTCGAAGATCAAGTCTCCGCGGACATCGGCCGTGTAGTTTAAGCTTCCAAACCTGACCTGGTGGCCAGGGGCGTAGCTTTCAATCTGCTCGAGATGGCCAACCGAATTGGCCCGCAGTGCAAAGCCGCCGAACACAAAGATCTGTCCGGGGAGGAAAGTCTCACCCTGGACTGCATCGCTATCGATGATAGTAGGAGCCATCAAGCCTAACGGCGACGACACAGAGGAACTCTCAATGAAAGCACCAATGTCGGTGTCAAAACCAGCGGATCTCGGGTAGGGGGTCCCGAACTGTGCGTCTAAGGCGGATGGTAATAGGAGGCAGGGAACACGATGTTTTACCCAGGTTCGGGCCCTCTTGATGGAGGTAAAACCCTACGTCCTGCTTGATTAATATTGATGATATGGGTAGTACAAGAGTAGATCTACCACGAGATCAGAGAGGCTAAACCCTAGAAGCTAGCCTATGGTATGATTGTTTGTTGTCCTACGGACTAAAACCCTCCGGTTTATATAGACACCGGAAAGGGCTAGGGTTACACAAGGTCGGTTACAAAGGAGGAGATATACATATCCGTATTGCCTAGCTTGCCTTACACGCCAAGTAGAGTCCCGTCCGGACATGAGACGAAGTCTTCAATCTTGTATCTTCATAGTCTAACAGTCCGGCCGAAAGATATAGTCCGGCTGTCCAGAGAACCCCTAATCCAGGACTCCCTCAACTGGTTCAAAGGATTTTGGATGCACAAGTAGTGATCATACTTAGTGCAGAATGAAGGCTAGCAAAAGATTGGGAAGCGACCAACCAAGAAAAGAATAATCTCACAAGCAAGCATTAAGCATAATTAACACCGAATAATGCACCATGAGTAGGATATAATTTCATTGCATGATTATTGACTTTCGTGCATGCATAGGGAATCCCAAACCTTAACACCAAAATTCCTACTAAAGCATAATTACTCATCAAGATGACTCACATATCACATCATCATATCTCAAGACTATTACTAAGAATCAAGTTTATTTTGTCCAATGATCTTCACGACATTTTTCCCTTTTCTTTATCCTTCTTGGATATCTATCACTTTGGGACTAATTTTCATGTGTTGCTTTTCATAAGCTCAAACAAATATAAGTGAAGATCATAAGCATAACAAATTTTCTTTCTCTCAAAATAATTTAAGTGAAGCAAGAGAGAATTTATTCAAAATTCTACTAACAAACAAATAAATCTAAGTGAATCAACAGAGCATTTCTTCAAAAATAACAAAGTACACCGTGCTCAAAAAGATATAAGTGAAGCACTAGAGCAAGTCCGTTGCTCATAAAAGATTTAAGTGAAGCATAGAGAGCAATTCTAACAAGTCATGACATAATTTTGGCTCTCTCAAATAGGTGTCTCCAGCAAGGATTGATGACTTAAAACACAAAATAAAACAATCAAAGACACATATCATACAAGACGCTCCAAGCAAAACACATATCATGTGACGAATAAAAATATAGCTTCAAGTAAAATACCGATAGTTGTTGGAAGAAAGCGGGGATGCCACTCGGGGGCATCCCCAAGCTTAGTTGGTTGCTCATTCTTGGATAATAGCTTGGGATGCCGGGGCATCCCCAAGCTTAGGCTCTTACATCCTTCCTTCATCTATCGTAAGATAACCCAAAACTTGAAAACTTCAATCACACAAAACTCAACAAAGCCATCATGAGATCCGTTAGTATAAGAATAATAAATCACTACTATAAGTGATGTATCAAACCAATTAATATTTTGTTTTTGTATTATATCTACAGTATTCCAACTTTTCTATCGCAAAAACTCATCAAAAAATCATAGAGCCATCAAAATAAGCACACAACACAAACAAAACAGAATCTGTCAAAACAGAACAGTCTGTAGCAATCAGACTATTTCGAATACCTTTGTAACACAAAAAAGTCTGAAAAATTAGGACAACCTGAGAAATTTGTATATTGATCTACTTCAAGTGGAATGGGTATTTTATCGCTCTCTGGTAAAAACCGAAAATTAATTTCATGAGCGTAAAAGTTTCTGTTTTTCAGTAAGATCAAACAACTATCACCCAAGAAGATCCTAAAGGCTTTACTTGGCACAAACACTAATTAAAACATAAAAACACAATCATAATAGTAGCATAATTGTGCTAACACTCAAAAACAGGAAGCAAAAAGCAAAAATAACTTGTATTCATTGGGTTGCCTCCCAACAAGCGCTATAGTTTTACGCCCATAGCTAGGTATAAAGCAAGGATCTAAGTTTTGTTTTCCGAAGTTTTGGCAATTTTCGTAAGGGTTTTCTCAAACCCGGGAGGCTCTTTACGCTTCCCTAAATTGTCCGGAAAAGAAACCATCTTAAGATCCAAAATATCAAATCGCTTATTACAAAGAGTAATCAAGACATTCATGCGATTGATACTACCATTGAGGTGTTTGAGGGTTTCATTATATTTTTGTATTTCAACCATATGCTTATGCAAATCACCAAGTTTGTCCAACATTTGATCTCCCTTGGGGGTAAAAGTAAACCCCTTCTTTTGAGGTGGAATTCCCAAAATTCCCTCTAAGATTTCATAGGTAGCATTGGCATCAAGATCAATGAAGTTTCCTTTAGCGGCAAAATCGAGAAGTTGTCTATGATGCAAAGCTAATCCTATGTAAAAATTTTGAAGCAAAACTTTAGCATCCCCCTTTAAGTTGGAAATACGATACGATTCCATAAGCTTATACCAGGCATCTTTCAAGTTTTCTCCTTGTCCTTGCTTGAAGTAAAGGGACTTCAAAATCTGGTGACAAACGAGGAGTAGGGACGCTAGCCATCGAGACTAGAAAGCGAGAGAACGGCAAACGGAAAAAGGGAGGCAAATAAAATGAAAATTTTTGTGAAGTGGGGGAGAGGAAAACGAGAGGCAAGTGGAAAATAATGTAAATTGCGAGGAGATGAGATTTCACATTAGGAACCGGGTTATGATGAAGATCGTCCCCGGCAACGGCGCCAGAAATTCCTTTTGATGTCGCTTGAAGCTACGTCGGTTTTTACCCAAAGAGGAAGGGATGATGCAGGACAGCAGTGGTAGGTATCTACCTCAGATGTGAAACCAAGGTTATGGAACCAGTAGGAGAACCAAGCAACAGAACGTAAACAGCCCCTGCACACAAATAACAACCACTCGCAACCCGGCGTGTTAAAGGGGTTGTCAATCCCTTTCGGTTAACGACGCCAGAAATGGCACGTGGACGGGAGAGAGTTGTAAATATTGATAGATCAAACACCAAATAAAATAAATTGCAGCAAGGTATCTTTGGGTTTAATAGATCCGAAAATAAAAGAAAATAAAAATAGATCGCGAAGGCAAATAATATGACAAAGAGACCCGGGGGCCGTAGGTTTCAGTAGTGGCTTCTCTTGAGAAAAATAGGAAAGTGGTGGGTGAACAAATTACTGTTGGGCAATTGATAGAACCTCAAATAATTAAGATGATATCCAGGCAATGATCATTACATAGGCAACACGTCCAAGATTAGTAGACCGACTCCTGCCAGCATCTACTACTATTACTCCACACATCGACCGCTATCCAGCATGCATCTAGTGTATTAAGTTCATGGAAAAATGGAGTAATGCAATGAGAATGATGACATGATGTAGACGAGATCCGTTTATGTATGGCGGTAGATATAGATCCCATCTTTTTATCCTTAGTAGCAACGATACATACGTGTTGGTTCCCTTTCTGTCACTGGGATCAAGCACCGTAAGATCGAACCCACTACCGGGCAGCTCTTCCCATTGCAAGGTAAATAGATCTAGTTGGCCAAAAAAACCCAAATATCGGAGAATAAATACGAGGCTATAATATATCATGCATAAAAGAGATCAAAGAAACTCAAATACTTTCATGGATAAGAAAAGATAGATCTAATGATAAACTCAAAGTTCATTGATCCCAACAAACACACCGCAAAAGAGTTACATCATATGGATCTCCAAGAGACCATTGTATTGAGAATCAAGAGAGAGAGATGAACCCATCTAGCTACTAACTACGGACTCGAAGGTCTACAAAGAACTACTCACGCATCATCGGAGAGGCACCAATGGAAGTGGCCAACCCCTCCGTGATGGTGTCTAGATTGCATCTGGTGGTTCGGGACTCTGCGGCGGCTGGATGAATATTTCGTTGACTCCCCTAGGGTTTATGAAATATTGGTGTATTTATAGAGCAAAGAGGCGGTCCGGGGGGCACCCGAGGTGGGAACAACCACCAGGGCGCGCATGGGCCTCCTGGCACGCCCTGGTGGGTTGTGCCCTCCTCGGGACTCCCCCCAGGTGCAACCAGGGCCCAATGTCTTCCTACTGGTCCATCAAAAATCTGTGTAAAGTTTCGTGGCATTCGGACTCCGTTTGATATTGATTTTTTCCGATGTAAAAAACATGGAAAAAACAGCAACTGGCACATGGCACTATGTCAATATATTAGTACCAAAAATGATTATAAAACATCCAAGATTGATAATAAAACAGCATGGAACAATCAAAAATTATAGATACGTTGGAGACGGATCAGCATCCCCAAGCCTAACTCCTACTCGTCCTCGAGTAGGTAAGTGATAAAAATAGAATTTTTGATCTGGAGTGTTGTTCATCATGCCATATCATATTGTTTTGTTTATAGCATGGACATTTGGACTTTTATGTGATTCAAAGCAATAGTCTAGTTTTGATATAATAATTTAGATACTCAAGCATATCAACAAGCAACCATGTCTTTCAAAATATCAATGCTAAAATAAGTTATCCCTAGCCCATCATGCTCAAACATTGACCCATTCATGAAACCCACTCGAATATTAGCTACACCCAATACTTAAGCATGATCATATTGCCTCCTAGTTGGTGCTTTTATAAGAGAAGATGTTGACTCAAAATAAAAATTGCATGAAGTAAAAGAAAGACCCTTTGCAGAGGGAAGTAGGGATTTCTAAAGGTGCCAGAGCTCAAAGTGAAAAATTAGAGATAAAAACATTTTGAGAGGTGTATCCATCCCACCAACGAAAATGACTAAGAGTTCCCAATACTTTCCATGCATAGATATATCATAGGCGGTTCCCAAAAAGAAAATAAAGTTTATTTCTTTTTCCACCATAACTTTCACTTTCCATGGCTAATCGTATCCACGGGTGCCCTCCATACCAACACTTTCCAAGGAATTTATTATTTGACAACAGAAAGTAAATTCATTTGTTTTTGCATTTCGGGACTGGGCATCCCTAATACCTTTGCCTTACTCTTGTGCAAGGACAAGTGAATAAACACTCATCTTGAGAATAACACATCTAGCATGGAAAATATTAGCCACCCCTCACCGCTCCGCAAGCGAAACAAACACACAAAAGAGAAGTTTATTTTGAAAATTAGAGATGGCACATGCAAATTTGCTTAGAACGGCAAAAGAATACCGCATATAGGTAGATATAATGGACTCATGTGGCAAAACTGGTTTAAAGGATTTTGGATGCACAAGTAGTGATCATACTTAGTGCAGAATGAAGGCTAGAAAAATATTGGGAAGCGACCAACCAAGAAAAGCATAATCTCACAAGCAAGCATTAAGCATAATTAACACTGAATAATGCACCATGAGTAGGATATAATTTCATTGCATGATTTTTGACTTTCGTGCATGCATAGGGAATCACAAACCTTAACACCAATATTCCTACTAAAGCATAATTACTCATCAAGATGACGCACATATCACATCATCATAGCTCAAAACTATTACTAAGAATCAAGTTTATTTTGTCCAATGATCTTCATGACATTTTTTTCTCTTTTGTTTATCCTTCTTGGATATCTATCACTTTGGGACTAATTTTCATGTGTTGCTTTTCATAAGCTCAAACAAATATAAGTGAAGATCATGAGCATAACAAATTTTCTTTCTCTCAAAATAATTTCAGTGAAGCCAGAGAGAATTTCTTCAAAATTCTACTAACTATCAAGTAAATCTAAGTGAATCAGGAGAGCATTTCTTCAAAAATAACAAAGCACACTGTGCTCAAAAAGATATAAGTGAAGCACTAGAGCAAGTCTGTTGCTCATAAAAGATTTAAGTGAAGCATAGAGAGCAATTCTAACAAGTCATGACATAATTTTGGCTCTCTCAAATAGGTGTGTCCAGCAAGGATTGATGACTTAAAACACAAAATAAAACAATCAAAGACACATATCATACAAGACGCTCCAAACAAAACACATATCATGTGACGAATAAAAATATAGATTCAAGTAAAATACCGAGAGTTGTTGGAAGAAAGCGGGGATGCCACTCGGGGGCATCCCCAAGCTTATTTGGTTGCTCATTCTTGGATAATAGCTTGGGATGTCGGGGCATCCCCAAGCTTAGGCTCTTACATCCTTCCTTCGTCTATCGTAAGATAACCCAAAACTTGAAAAATTCAATCACACAAAACTCAACAAAGCCTTCGTGAGATCCGTTAGTATAAGAATAATAAATCACTACTATAAGTGATGTATCAAACCAATTCATATTTTGTTTTTGTATTATATCTATTGTATTCCAACTTTTCTATGGAAAAAACTCATCAAAGAAAACCATAGAGCCATCAAAATAAGCACACAACACAAATAAAATAGAATCTGACAAAACAGAACAGTCTGTAGCAATCAGACTATTTCGAATACCTTTGTAACTCAAAAAACTCTGAAAAAATAGGATGACCTGAGAAATTTGTATATTGGTCTGCTTCAAGTGGAGTGGGTATTTTATCTCTCTCTGGTAAAAATAGAAAATTAATTTCATGAGCGTAAAAGTTTCTATTTTTCAGCAAGATCAAACAACTATCACCCAAGAAGATCCTAAAGGCTTTACTTGTCCCAAACACTAATTAAAACATAAAAAACAAAATCATAAAAGTAGCATGATTGTGCTAGCACTCAAAACAGGAAGCAAAAAGCAAAAATAAATTTTATTCATTAGGTTGCCTCCCAACAAGCGCTATAGTTTTACGCCCTTAGCTAGTGTAACACCCTCGATGCGACTATATCTCCCACGTGTCGAGGCACGACTTAGAGGCATAATCGCATTGAAGGCAAATGTTGCAAGTCAGGAAATCATCACAAACATCCCATGTAATATAGATAATAAAAGGGATAACATAGTTGGCTTACACTCGCCACGTCAATCAAGGTATATAAATAACATTACATCATCCAAACACTCATGGCCCGACTACGGCACCAAAATAAAAGATAACCCAACATGCGACACGGTCACGATCACCCCCAACGGGGCACCACTACTGATCATCAGGAAAAGAAACATAGTATCGCTGAGAGTCCTCGTCGAACTCCCACTTGAGCTCAAGCGCGTCACCTGGAGCGGAATCATCTGGACCTACATCTGGTGTAATGGTAATCTGTGAGCCACAGGGACTCAGCAATATCACACCCTCGCGATCAAGACTATTTAAGCTTAATAGGTAAGGTAAGGTAAAAATATATGTGGAGCTGCAGCAAGCGACTAGCATATATGGTGGCTATCCTATTCGCAAAAGAGAGCGAGAAGAGGAGGCAAAGCGCGAGCGGGAAACTAGAGGACAACCTGCGCAAACATTACTCCAACACCGTGTCCACTTCCCGGACTCTGCCGAGAAGAGGCCATCACGGTAACACACTCGGTTGATTCATTTTAATTTAAGTTAAGGTTCAAGTTATCTACAACCGGACATTAACAAATTCCCATCTGCCCATATCCGCGGGCACGGCTTTCGAAAGTTCAAATCCCTGCAGGGGAGTCCCAACTTAGCCCATGACAAGCTCTCACGGTCAACTAAGGAATAGACCTCCTCCCGAGACGTTCCGATCAGACTCGGTACCTCGGTTCTTCAAGACAACTCCGACAATGGTAAAACAAGTCCAGCAACACCACCCGCTGTGCCGACAAATCCCGATAGGAGCTGCACATATCTCGTTCTCAGGG
This sequence comes from Triticum urartu, assembly GCF_056163025.1. Classification (NCBI taxonomy): domain Eukaryota; kingdom Viridiplantae; phylum Streptophyta; class Magnoliopsida; order Poales; family Poaceae; genus Triticum; species Triticum urartu. Next base: position 139,942,576 of record NC_141876.1, on the reverse strand, counting down.
CACACCGGATAAGCTAAGCGTATGGGAGCCAACGTAACCCAAGTTGCCAAGGGACGGCCCCGCACGGTGCTCTAGGTTGGACCAACACTCAGAGGAGCACTGGCCCGGGAGGGTTAAAATAAGATGACCCTTGAGTCCGCGTAACCCAAGGGAAAAGGCTAGGTGGCAAATGGTAAAACCAAGGTTGGGCATTGCTGGAGGAGTTTTACTCAAGGCGGACTGTCAAGGGGTTCCCATTATAACCCAACCGCGTAAGGAACGCAAAAATCCGAGAACATAACACCGATATGACGGAAACTAGGGCGGCAAGAGTGGAACAAAACACTAGGCGAGAGGCCGAGCCTTCCACCCTTTACCAAGTATATAGATGCATTAAGATAACATGGCAATATAATGATATCCCAACAAGTAAATAAATGTTCCAACAAGGAACGGCCTCCAAACTTCACCTGCAACTAGCAACGCTATAAGAGGGGCTGAGCAAAGCGGTAACATAGCCAATCAACGGTTTGCTAGGACATGGTGGGTTAGAGGTTTGACATGGCAATTTGGGAGGCTTGAAAGCAAATGGTAGGCATCGTAGCATTGGCATAGCAAAAGAGCGAGCAAACTAGCATAGCAAAGATAGTAGTGATTTCGAGGGTATGATCATCTCGCCTGCAAAGCTGTCAGAGTTGACTGGATCCTCGAAAGCAAACTCAACAGGCTCCTCATTAGCGAACTCGTCTCCCGGCTCTACCCAAACAAGACAAACAAGCAACAAGGATACAATCAACCACGTGCAAGGATCAAACAATATGATGCAATGATGATATGCTATGCGGGATGCGATGCGGGATGCATATGCAAGATTTGACAAGGAAAGCATGAACCTGGCCTCAACATGGGAATCCAAGTGTGCCACTGGAAAGATGAGATGAAATCGCTTGAAAATGATATAAAGAACGCCGGAATCGGAGTTACGGTTTGGAAATGGCAAGCGATTCAAATATGACACCGGTCTGCGATTTACAGCAAGTAACCATCTAAATGCAATGAGATGAACATGCTACAGCACCCAAACATGACAAAAAAATACATGGCAGGGATGCATACAAGATGCTTAACAAAAGTCTAGCACTGAGCTACAGCCAAATCATCCATTAACAGGTTCAAACAAGCATGGAAAAAAATGCATATGGTAAACAGATCTCAGACTTAGTGAAATTAACACTTGTCTGGAATTTCAGACCAAGTAGCACTCTTCGGAGCAACAAAACAATATGCTACAGGACCTAAACATGGCAAAGTAAAACATGGCATGGAGCTACTCAAATAGCTTAACAAAAGTCCCTTAGTGATCTTGAGCCAAAAGGGATCCCCACACACGAAAGAAAGCTAGAAATGACCACCGGAGGAGAACGAAGCGCCGGAATGCAAAACGGACAACGGGGAAAATGCTCGAATGCATGAGATGAACACGTATGCAAATGCAATGCACATGATGACATGATATGAGATGCATGACAATGATAACAACACACGGAGACAAAAACCCGAATCCGAGAAAATAAAATAACTTAACGCCGGAAACGGCAAGAGTTGGAGTACAAATTGGGGAAGTTACATCTGGGGTGTTACAACACTCCACCACTACGAAAGGATCTCGTCCCGAGATCTAGGACTAAAAGAACGTCGGGTACTCAGAACGGAGGTGATCCTCGCGTTCCCATGTAGCTTCACGGTCGGAATGGTGTGACCACTTGACTTTGAGAAATTTGATTGACTTGTTGCGAGTCTTGCGTTCAGTCTCTTCAAGAATAGCAACTGGGTGCTCACGATAGGAGAGATCTTCTTGGAGCTCAATGTCCTCGAAGTTGACTGTGCGGTCAGGAGTCTTGAAGCACTTTCGGAGCTGAGAGACATGGAACACATCATGAACATTTGCAAAGTTTGAAGGAAGCTCAAGTTGATAGGCGAGGTCGCCTCTCTTGCTGACAATCTTGAAAGGTCCCACGTATCTAGGGGCAAGCTTCCCTTTGATACCGAAGCGGCGAGTACCTTTCATAGGAGAGACGCAGAGGTAAACATGATCTCCGATCTCGAAAGCCAAATCACGGTGCTTGCTATCATAATAGCTCTTCTGGCGGGATTGGGCTGCTTTGAGGTTATCACGAATGACTTTGCACATTTCTTCTGCCTCTGTGATTAAGTCATTACCCAAAAGCTGACGTTCACCGGTTTCAGACCAGTTGAGAGGGGTACGGCACTTCCTGCCATACAGAATTTCAAAAGGGGCCTTGCCCGAACTTGCTTGAAAACTGTTGTTGTAGGAGAATTCAGCATAAGGAAGACAATCCTCCCACTTCATGCTGAAGGAGATCACACAAGCCCTGAGCATATCTTCAAGAATCTGGTTGACACGCTCGACTTGACCGCTAGTTTGAGGATGGAAAGCTGTGCTGAAGCGGATGTTGGTGCCCATGCCCTTCTGAAAAGAATCCCAAAACTTGGAGGTAAAGGTGCTGCCACGGTCTGAAGAGATCACTTGAGGAATACCGTGCAGTGAGACAATTCGAGAGGTATAGAGTTCCGCCAATTGAGCTGCAATGATCGACTCTTTGATAGGCAGAAAGTGAGCCACTTTGGTGAGTTTGTCGATGACAATGAATATAGCATCATTGCCACACTTGGACTTTGGAAACCCAGTCACGAAGTCCATTTCAATGTGGTCAAACTTCCATTCTGGAATGGCAAGAGGTTGGAGGAGACCAGCTGGCCTTTGGTGTTCTGCCTTTACTCTTCTGCAGACATCACATTCATTCACGAATTGAGCAATCTCGCGCTTCATTCGAGTCCACCAATAAGCTTGCTTGAGGTCCTGATACATCTTCGTGCTTCCAGGGTGGATCGAGAGGAGAGAATTGTGAGCCTCGTTCATGATCACTTTACGAAGTTCACCTTTGGGCACAACAATACGATCCTCGAAGAAGAGAGTATCCTTGTCATCAAGGCGGTAGTACCTGTACTTGGGTTGACTCTTGGCAATCCCAATCTTCACCTTTTTCACCATAGCATCAAGGAGCTGGGCTTGGCGAATCTGATCTTCCAAGGTAGGAGAGACTTGAAGGTTGGCGAGGAATCCTTGAGGAACAACTTGCAGATTAAGTTTGCGGAAAGCTTCACAAAGCTCGGGTTGATAAGGCTTGAGAATCAGGCTGTTGCAATAAGCCTTTCTGCTCAATGCGTCAGCAATCACATTGGCCTTGCCTGGAGTATACTCGATACTCGGATTATACTCTTGAATCATTTCGACCATCGAGTTTGCCTGAGGTTGAGATTAGGCTGGGTGAAGATGTACTTGAGACTCTTGTGATCAGTGAAAATGTCCACTTTTCTTCCCAATAGAAGATGTCTCCAAGTCAAAAGAGCATGCACAACTGCCGCCAACTCGAGATCATGAGTGGGGTAGTTCTTCTCATTAGGCTTCAATTGGCGAGATGTATAAGCAACAACTTTCTTCTCTTGCATCAATACTGCGCCAAGACCTTGGAGAGAGGCATCACAAAAGACCTCGTACGGTTTGGATTCATCAGGCGGAGTCAGAACTGGAGCAGTGATCAATTTCTCTTTCAAAGTGTTGAAAGCAATGTCACACTCCGGAGACCAAACGTACTTGACGTGCTTCTGGAGGAGATTTGAGAGAGGCTTCGCGATCTTAGAAAAGTTTTCAACGAATCTTCGGCAGTAGCTTGCGAGACCGAGGAAGCTACGGAGTTGCTTCACATTTTGAGGAGGTTCCCAATTCACAATTGCAGACACCTTCTCAGGATTCACGGCAATGCCCTTGGCAGAGATGATATGACCAAGATAAAGAACCTCATCGAGCCAAAATTCGCACTTGGAGAACTTGGCGTAGAACTGATGTTCTCTGAGCTTATCGAGTACCAAATGCAAGTGCTTGGCATGATCTTCCTTGTTCTTCGAGAAAACCAGAATGTCGTCGAGATAGACCAAAACAAAGTCATTGGTGTAGGCGTTGAAGATGAAGTTCATCATGCGAGAGAGCGTCGGAGGAGCGTTTATGAGGCCAAAAGACATGACAGTGTATTCATATGAACCAAAGCTTGTCCTGAAAGCCGTCTTGGGAATATCTTGCTCACGGATTCGAATCTGATGATAACCCATACGAAGATCAAGCTTGGAGAATACTTGAGCACCTTTGAGTTGTTCGAACAGCTCATTGATGTTGGGAAGTGGGTATTTGTTCTTGATGGTCTTCTTGTTCAATGGACGGTAATCAACACAAAGTCGGTCCGTTCCATCCTTCTTCTTCACAAAAAGAACACCACAACCCCACGGAGAAGAACTAGGCCGGATGAGACCTATTTTCTCTTGAATATCGAGTTGCTTCTTCAGCTCCTTCAACTCTTCAGGTCCGAGCTTGTAAGGACGCTTGCACACAGGTTCCGTGCCGGGCTCAAGATCAATGACGAATTCAACTGGCCGGTGCGGAGGCATTCCTGGGAGCTCTTCTAGAAAGATGTCTTGATATTCGCAAACGACTGGAATTTGCGAGATGGCATCGAGTTCACCCTTCTCATTGAGAGAAAACAGACGGATTGTATCATCATTAGCGGCAAAGACAATTACATCCTCAGACGAATGAGTCAATTGAATCTGCCTAGCTGCACAATCAAGCTGAGCCTTGTGCTTAGAAAGCCAATCCATTCCGAGAATAAGATCAATATCCGAGTTACCAAGAACCATTGGAGAAGCCAGAAACTTGAAATCACCCATCATGATAGAAATATCCGGGACTATTGAAGTAGCCCTCATAGACTTAGCCGGAGAGACCACTCCCATAGGTTTACCCAACATTTGTGAAACGAAGTCATGCTTGGAAACAAATGATCTTGACATGAAACAATGCGATGCACCAGTGTCAAAAAGAACTTTTGCGGGAAAAGAGTTAACTGGAAAGTTACCCATAATCACATCTGATGAATCCTCTGCCTGAGCTGCATTCAGCAAGTTGACCTTAGCGTGCTTGGGGTTATGCTTGACCATAGCTGTACTTGCCGATCTCATAGGAGGAGGAGGAGGAAGACGCCTCTGGTTGAGACACTTGTTGGCATAGTGACCCTTCTGTTGGCACTTGTTGCACGTGACCTCTGAAAGCGGACGGTGGTACGAAGCACTCGATCTTGGAGCTTGAGACGAAGTCTTGTTCTGAAAGCCAGGGTTGGGTGGGTGGGAAGAACCACTGCCACCTTCGCTCTTCTGCTGATACGGCTGACGGAACGGAGGAGGAGGAAGCCAATACTTCTGCTGCTTGGCCACTTGTGTAGAGGAAGAAGAAGTAACATCTCTGACTCGCTTCTTGGAAGCATCACACCTCAACTGAGTGGCCTCTTGCTTCAGTGCCATGTTGTAGAACTCATCGTACCTCAAGGGCTCAAAAAGAACAAGAGCGAGCTAAATTTCTTCTCTGAGACCACCCCTGAACTGGTATATCATGCTCTTCTCATCAGGGACGTCCTGCTTGGCAAAGCGGGCGAACTTTTGAAACAAATTGTTGTAGTCATAGACAGACAAAGAGCCTTGCTTCAGGTTGCGGAATTCCTCACGCTTGCTTTCAACCATGCTCTGAGGAATGTGATGAGCTCGGAAATCTTGACGGAATTCATCCCAAGTGATAACACGTCCACCTCTGGAATCCTTGTACTGCTGGAACCATTCTGCAGCTTGATCTTGAGTTGGAAGGAAGCGAACTTGATGAAGTCCTCAGGCCTGACGTTACTGCACTCGAAATGCTTGCACAGATCCACAAGCCAATCGTCAGCATCGGTTGCCTCAACACAATTGCTGAAAGTCTTTGGCCCGTTAGCAAGGAACTGGTTGAGTGTAGCAAAGTGATTCTGATTGTTGCCTTGATTCCCTTGGTTGCCTTGATTGCGCTCTTGAAGAATTTGCATGATCAACTGTGTGTTTGCATTGGTTGCGGCCATCACAGCTTGCCATGCCTCCGGAGAAGGTGGAGGTGCTGGCGGATCTTGATTCTGATTCTGACTGGTGCTCTTAGAGGGAGCCATCCTGAAGAGGTTGACCATCGTTAGCACATAGACAGATAAGTATTGAAGCTGAATCCAACAAAAATAAAATTGCAACATATAGTCTTCACATCCGAACAAAATGAACGAATGCATTCCTCTTGAAATGGTCACATATGCATAAATTGAGAAGCCACGTAGAATTAAGGTAGAGAAATAAATCAACAAGGTACGGCTCAAGAACGAATAATCGGTAAGAAATCCCAATCTCAAACCAATATCCGTGGAAGAAGAACTAGAGCTACAAGAATTCCCACCTATGAAACTCCCGAACCTTTCCGGTTATGCAATCAGGTGTTGGGGATACAGGGGAAGCATAATATCTCACCCAAACTAGAAAATCCTACATCCAGCTGTATCCATCCTTCAACACATAACCAAGAAACCTTCGGAAACCATCTACCTCAACCTTCGAAAAGCATCCGTTATACAAGTTATGGCGATACTCCCGAACTCCCGCCCCAGTACTGGGTGGCGTCGAGGTTATCTCACCAACGAACTGCATAAAAGAGATTTTCGATGTCGGCGTACTAAACTCAGGTATTCCAGAACTGCAACGATAAAATTATGATGACAACACCTCAGAGCTCAACTCCCCGGGACACTTCCACTAAACCCCTGACAGGAGGCACCAAGACAATGTTCTCATCATAAAACCATCGGAACGATTCCAAGATACCCGCGTGATCCTAAAAATTTTTTTAGTGAAATTTGAGAAGAGAAGAGTCAAAACTCTACGTCAGGATGCCTTACCAGAGCGATGAGGAGACTAGGAAGTAAAAAAGAATTCCTAAACTCTCCGTTATATAATTCCTAAAGACTCAAAACATTTTTCTAGACACAACTCGGCCGCTAGAAATGATCAAGCAATGGGGCTCCTAAGGTCGGGGAAGGCTCTGATACCAACTTGTAACACCCTCGATGCGACTATATCTCCCATGTGTCGGGGCACGACTTAGAGGCATAATCGCATTGAAGGCATATGTCGCAAGTCAGGCAATAATCACAAACATCCCATGTAATATAGATAATAAAAGGGATAACATAGTTGGCTTACACTCGCCACGTCAATCAAGGTATATAAATAACATTACATCATCCAAACACTCATGGCCCGACTACGGCGCCAAAATAAAAGATAACCCAACATGCGACACGGTCCCGATCACCCCCAACGGGGCACCATTACTGATCATCAGGAAAAGAAACATAGTATCGCTGAGAGTCCTCGTCGAACTCCCACTTGAGCTCAAGCGCGTCACCTGGAGAGGAATCATCTGGACCTACATCAGGTGTAATGGTCTATGAGCCACAGGGACTCAGCAATCTCACACCCTCGTGATCAAGACTATTTAAGCTTAATAGGTAAGGTAAGGTAAAAATATATGTGGAGCTGCAGCAAGCGACTAGCATATATGGTGGCTATCCTATTCGCAAAAGAGAGCGAGAAGAGGAGGCAAAGCGCGAGCGGGAAACTAGAGGACAACCTGCGCAAACATTACTCCAACACCGTGTCCACTTCCCGGACTCCACCGAGAAGAGGCCATCACGGTAACACACTCGGTTGATTCATTTTAATTTAAGTTACGGTTCAAGTTATCTACAACCGGACATTAACAAATTCCCATCTGCCCATAACCGCGGGCACGGCTTTCGAAAGTTCAAATCCCTGCAGGGGAGTCCCAACTTAGCCCATGACAAGCTCTCACGGTCAACTAAGGAATAGACCTCCTCCCGAGACGTTCCGATCAGACTCGGTACCTCGGTTCTTCAAGACAACTCCGACAATGGTAAAACAAGTCCAGCAACACCACCCGCTGTGCCGACAAATCCCGATAGGAGCTGCACATATCTCGTTCTTAGGGCACACCGGATAAGCTAAGCGTACGGGAGCCAACGTAACCCAAGTTGCCAAGGGACGGCCCCGCACGGTGCTCTAGGTTGGACCAACACTCAGAGGAGCACTGGCCCGGGGGGGTTAAAATAAGATGACCCTTGAGTCCACGTAACCCAAGGGAAAAGGCTAGGTGGCAAATGGTAAAACCAAGGTTGGGCATTGCTGGAGGAGTTTTATTCAAGGCGAACTGTCAAGGGGTTCCCATTATAACCCAACCACGTAAGGAACGCAAAAATCCGGGAACATAACACCGATATGACGGAAACTAGGGCGGCAAGAGTGGAACAAAACACTAGGCGAGAGGCTGAGCCTTCCACCCTTTACCAAGTATATAGATGCATTAAGATAACATGGCAATATAATGATATCCCAACAAGTAAATAAATGTTCCAACAAGGAACGGCCTCCAAACTTCACCTGCAACTAGCAACGCTATAAGAGGGGCTGAGCAAAGCGGTAACATAGCCAATCAACAGTTTGCTAGGACATGGTGGGTTAGAGGTTTGAATGGCAATTTGGGAGGCTTGAAAAGCAAATGGTAGGCATCGTAGCATTGGCATAGCAAAAGAGCGAGCAAACTAGCATAGCAAAGATAGTAGTGATTTCGAGGGTATGATCATCTTGCCTGCAAAGCTGTCAGAGTTGACTGGATCCTCGAAAGCAAACTCAACGGGATCCTCATTAGCGAACTCATCTCCCGGCTCTACCCAAACAAGACAAACAAGCAACAAGGATACAATCAACCACGTGCAAGGATCAAACAATATGATGCAATGATGATATGCTATGCGGGATGCGATGCGGGATGCATATGCAAGATTTGACAAGGAAAGCATGAACCTGGCCTCAACATGGGAATCCAAGTGTGCCACTGGAAAGATGAGATGAAATCGCTTGAAAATGATATAAAGAACGCCGGAATCGGAGTTACGGTTTGGAAATGGCAAGCGATTCAAATATGACACCGGTCTGCGATTTACAGCAAGTAACCATCTAAATGCAATGAGATGAACATGCTACAGCACCCAAACATGACAAAAAAATACATGGCAGGGATGCATACAAGATGCTTAACAAAAGTCTAGCACTGAGCTACAGCCAAATCATCCATTAACAGGTTCAAACAAGCATGGAAAAAAATGCATATGGTAAACAGATCTCAGACTTAGTGAAATTAATACTTGTCTGGAATTTCAGACCAAGTAGCACTCTTCGGAGCAACAAAACAACATGCTACAGGACCTAAACATGGCAAAGTAAAACATGGCATGGAGCTACTCAAATAGCTTAACAAAAGTCCCTTAGTGATCTTGAGCCAAAAGGGATCAGAAAATCTACTAACAAGCACGGGAACATAGCAAAAGCATAATCAGTTTTTAGACTTAGTGAAAACTGGCACATGCTGAAACATAACTCAAGTAGGCATGTTTACGAGCTCGATGCACTCACTACGGAACAAGTCATGATAAGCTAAGCATACATCTATCAAGAACACACAAAATTCAAGCTAGACATGACAAGAACAATAGTATAGCATGCACGGATCAACTACAACATCATCGGCAAAATTGCAAACAAGTTGACAATCTGCCAAGATTCACAAAGTAGCAAAAGTAGAGCTCGATTGACTCAAGCTAGGGTGCTCCATAATTGCAAACAAAGACATGGATGGATATAGCACTACAAGATCAATAAAACACCCTTACTTATCATCCTCAAAAAAGGCACGGATCACTAGGAAACAACATGAACATATGACAACATGAGATAAACAGCTCAAGGACTTAGTGGAAATGCTAAGTCCCTGAAAACAGAATTACCAAGTGCACCACTTTGCAAGCTTGCACTAGGCACCACACACATCACAAAAATACATGGGTTGCACCTCTAGAAAGATGACAAAACCCTTAACAAAACATATGTAGAGCATCAGGGCATATCATGCACACAATAATCATGGCAAAAATGACAAAAAGCTAAATGGAGCAGCAGATCTGACAAATATCTCAAGTAGCCTCCTACTAACAGCATTTCGGGCATCAAGATGAACTCAAATGAAAATGATGAAATGGAATGAAATGATGTACTCTCCGAGGTGAACATTTTGATATGCTATATGCATGAATCGGAGCTACGAATGCAAAGTTACGAGGCCATGAACATGGGCACTTGGATCGGAGATTTCAGGACTTAGAAGAAATTTACCCCGCACGGATCTAGGGTCTACTGTTCATCCGGCGCGATCTACTGTAGCGGCGGCGGATCCGAAGCTCACCGGAGATGGCCGCGGTGGGCGGAGGCGACGAGGAGGACGGCGGAGGGCGGCGGAGTCGTCGGAGAGGCGGGGAGGCGGCGGCCGGTGAGGGTCGGGCGCGGCGCCGGGTGGTGGCGCGCAGGGCGGCGGAGGCAAGGGCGATGGTGGCAGCCGTCGACGACGACGAGGAACGGTGGCGAAGTCCGGTCGGGCAGGACCGCGGTGGAGGCGGCGGACCGGGTCGCCGGCTCGGGAGGAGAAGGCGGCGGCGGGCGCGGGAGCGGCGGCCCGGGAGGCGGCGTGGGAGGGCCGGCCTTGGGCCCGTGTGGGCCACGGCGGCGGCGGTGGCCGGGTGCCACGTGGCAGGTGGAGACAGGCCGGGGGGAGCGGGGCGGACACGTCCGTCGGTGGGACTTTTGTCCGGCGGCGGCGGCGAGGGGATTTTTAGGGTTTCAGACGAGGGGGATCCGGATTTTCGGGAGGGGGTGTATATATAGGCATAGAGGGAGCTAGGAGAGTCCAAATGAGGTGCGGTCTTCGGCCACGCGATCGTGATCGAACGCTCTAGATGGTGGAGCAGAGTTAGGTGGGTTTTTGGGCCAAATTGGAGGGGTGTTGGGCTGCAACACACACGAGGCCTTTTCGGTTCCTCGGTTAACCGTTGGAGTATCAAACGAAGTCCAAATGATACGAAACTTGACAGGCGGTCTACCGGTAGTAAACCAAGGCCGCTTGGCAAGTCTCGGTCCAATCCGGAAATGTTTAATCCCCACACATGAAAGAAAGCTAGAAATGACCACCGGAGGAGAACGAAGCGCCGGAATGCAAAACGGACAACGGGGAAAATGCTCGAATGCATGAGATGAACACGTATGCAAATGCAATGCACATGATGACATGATATGAGATGCATGACAACAATAACAACACACGGAGACAAAAACCCGAACCCGAGAAAATAAACTAACTTAACGCCGGAAACGGCAAGAGTTGGAGTACAAATTGGGAAAGTTACATCCGGGGTGTTACAGCTAGGCATAAAGCAAGGATGTAAGTTTTGTTTTCTGAAGTTTTGGCATTTTTAAGGGTTTTCTCAAACCCGGGAGGCTCTTTACGCTTCCCTAATTTATCCGGAAAAGAAACTATCTTAAGATCCAAAATATCCAATCACTTATTACAAAGAGTAATCAAGGCATTTATGCGATTGATACTATCATTGAGGTTTTTGAGGGCTTCATTATATTTTTGTATTTCAACCATATGCTTATGCAAATCACCAAGTATGTCCAACATTTGAGCTCCCCGGGGGGTAAAAGGAAACCCCTTCTTTTGAGGTGGAATTCCCAAAGTTCCCTCTAAGATTTCATAGGCAGCATTGGCATCAAGATCAATGAAGTTTCCTTTAGCGGCAAAATTGAGAAGTTGTTTATGATGCAAAGCCAATCCTATGTAAAAAATTTGAAGCAAAACTTTAGCATCCCCCTTTAAGTTGGAAATATGGTACGATTCCATAAGCCTATACCAGGAATCTTTCAAGTTATCTCCTTGTCCTTTCTTAAAGTAAAGGACTTCAAAATCTGGTGACAAAGGAGGAGTAGGGATGCTAGCCATCGAGACTAGAAAGCGAGAGAACGACAAACGGAAAAAGAGAGGCGTATAAAACAGCAAATTTTTGTGAAGTGGGGGAGAGGAAAATGAGAGGCAAAAGGCAAATAATGTAAATTGCGAGGAGATGAGATTTGACATTAGGAACTTGGTTATGATGAAGATCGTCCCCGGCAACGGCGCCAGAAATTCCTTTTGATGTCGCTTGAAGCTACGTCGGTTTTTCCCCAAAGAGGAAGGGATGATGCAGCACAGCGGTGGTAGGTATTTACCTTAGATATGAAACCAAGATTATCGAACCAGTAGGAGAACCAAGCAACAGAACATAAACAGCCACTGCACACAAATAACAACCACTCGCAACCCGGCGTGTTAAAGGGGTTGTCAATCCCTTTCGGGTAACGGTGCCAGAAATAGCACGTGGACGGGAGAGAGTTGTAAATATTGATATATCAAATGCCAAATTAAATAAATTGCAGCAAAGTATTTCTGTTTTTTTTGGTTTAATAGATCTGAAAATAAAAGAAAATAAAAATAGACCGCGAAGGCAAATAATATGAGAAAGAGACCTGGGGGCCGTAGGTTTCACTAGTGGCTTCTCTCGAGAAAATAGCAAAGCATTGGGTGAACAAATTACTATTGGGTAATTGATAGGACCTCAAATAATTATGACGATATCCAGGCAATGATCATTACATAGGTATCACGTCCAAGATTAGTAGACCGACTCCTGTCTACATCTACTACTATTACTCCACACATCGACCGCTATCCAGCATGCATCTAGTGTATTAAGTTCATGGAAAAACGGAGTAATGCAATAAGAGCGATGGCATGATGTAGACGAGATCCGTTTATCTATGGAGGTAGATATAGATCCCATCTTTTTATCCTTTGTAGCAACGATACATACGTGTCGGTTCCCTTTCTATCACTCGGGTCAAGCACCGTAAGATCGAACCCACTACCTGGCACCTCTTCCCATTGCAAGATAAATAGATCATTTTGGCCAAACAAAACCCAAATATCGGAGAAGAAATACGAGGCTATAAGAGATCATGCATAAAAGAGATCAAAGAAACTCAAATACTTTCATGGATATAAAAATATAGATTTGATCATAAACTCAAAGTTCATCGATCCCAACAAACACGCCGCAAAAGAGTTACATCATATGGATCTCCAAGAGACCATTGTATTAAGAATCAAGAGAGAGAGAGAGAGAGATGAAGGCATCTAGCTACTAACTACGGACCCGAAGGTCTACAAAGAACTAATCACGCATTATCGAAGAGGCACCAATGGAAGTGGTGAACCCCTCCGTGGTGGTGTCTAGATTGGATCTGGTGGTTCTGGACTCTGCGGCGGCTGGATGAATATTTCGTCGACTCCCCTAGGGTTTCTGGAATAATGGGGTATTTGTAGAGCAAAGAGGCAGTCCGGGGGGCACCCGAGGTGGGCACAACCCACCAGGGCGCGCCAGGGCCTCCTGGCGTGCCCTGGTGGGTTGTCCCCTCCTCGAGACTCCCCCGAGGTGCGACCAGGGCCCAATGTCTTCCTTCTGGTCCATAAAAAATCTCCGTAAAGTTTTGTGGCATTTGGACTCCATTTGATATTAATTTTCTGCGATGTAAAAAACATGGAAAATAGCAACTGGCACTTGGCACTAAGTCAATAGATTAGTACCAAAAAATGATATAAAATTACTATAAAATAATTATAGAACATCCAATTTTGATAATAAAATAGCATGGAAGAATCAAAAATTATAGATACGTTGAAGACGTATCAGGGGCACAACCCACCAGGCGCGCCAGGAGGCCTAGGCGCGCCCTGGTGGGTTGTGCCCACCTCGGGTGCCCCCCAGACCGCCTTGTTTCTCTATAAATACCCCAATATTCCAGAAACCCTAGAGGCATCGACGAAATACTGATCCAGCCGCCGCAGAGTTGAGAACCACCAGATCCAATCTAGACACCATCTCGGATGGGGTTCACCACCTCCATTGGTGCCTCTCCGATGATGCGTGAGTAGTTCTTTGTAGACCTTCGTGTCCGTAGTTAGTAGCTAGATGGCTTCATCTCTCTCTCTCTCTCTCTCTTGATTCCCAATACAATGGCCTCTTGGAGATCCATATGATGTAACTCTTTTGCGGTGTGTTTGTTGGGATCAATGAACTTTGAGTTTATGATTAGATCTATATTTTTATATCCATGAAAGTATTTGAGTTTCTTTGATCTCTTTTATGCATGATTTCTTATAGCCTCGTATTTATTCTCTGATATTTGGGTTTTGTTTGGCCAACTTGATCTATTTATCTTGCATTGAGAAGAGGTGCTTTGTAGTGGGTTCGATCTTACGGTGCTTGATCCCAGTGACTGAAAGGGAAACGACACGTATGTATCGTTGCTACTAATTAAGGATAAAATGATGGGGTCTATCTCTACATAGATAGATCTTATCTACATCATGTCATCATTCTTGTTGCATTACTCCGTTTCTCCATGAACTTAATACACTAGATGCATGCTGGATGGCGGTCGATGTGTGGAGTAATAGTAGTAGATGCAGGAAGGAGTCGGTCTACTAATCTTGGACGTGATGCCTATATAATGATCATTGCCTGGATATCGTCATGAGGCATCAACTGCGACTTACAGCAAGCATGATGAATATAAGTGCGATGACATTGGATAATAATTGTCTTACATATTTATAAACATAATTAAAAAGCCACATGGGGCAATGCCCGATATACACAAGGGCAAACGAAGAAGGAAGACAACTAGTCTCCGCGGCGGGCGGCGATGAGCTTTTTCTTATCCTCAAGATGCTGGTTGAGAGCATCCACGGATTCCTCCACCAGCCTTCTACACTCGATGCACAACATGGCATTCTCGGCCATAAGTTTCTCGACGATGACGTTGGTCCTCTTCAACAAGGCAGTTGTCTACTCCTACTGCTCCGCACTTCCGACGATCTTCACCCTCAGCAGGTCGCGCTCGGCCCGGAGCTTCACATTGCTCGCATTTAGTTGCCGGATGACATTGGTAGACTGTTCAAATGAGGCTTGCAGGTCATCCTGCAACCTCGCCCACATGGAGATATGATCCATCTGCCTAAGGACGAGGGCACGCATGCGCCTCTAAGAGTCCTCGCCTGCCCGCGAGGCATTTTCCCAGGACGCCGCGGCGCGGGAGGACATCTCTGCCGCATTCGTGGCGCAGAGGGACATCTCTTCTGCTTCTATGGTGCGGCCGGACCAATCTGCTGCTTCGACGGCGCAGCGGGACCTCTCTGCTACTACGGTCGTACGGCGGGACATGTTGGCTGCTTTTGCGGCGAGGCGGGACATCTCTCGTGCTCCCGCTTCCAGGCTCGCCTCCCTGGTGGCAATCTCTCGACCCAGAACTCACGCTGGCCATGGCGGACGCAAGGGAACGATGATGAATGACTTGTTTGTTTTTGACTTGTTGTGGATGAGGAGTTGAGGAGGAATGTGTAGTCATCTTGGAGTAGTAGTATTTATAACCACGTAGTAATACGCTCCTAAGTGGGAAACCATTTAGGTTTTGATCGGTGTGAACAGGTTTGCAATTTGGAATGTGACAGGACGCGGACTCCCTGTTCTTCTAAAAAAATTGTGACGGGACGCATGCTCAAAATTTACTGATGGTTATAAGTGCGGCACTATTCCCGGAAGGCGTAACGTGGGCTTGTTCCAACAACCGTGCGCGCTCGTTATTACCATCGCACATGCTTCTTTTAATTAGAATGGGTGTGCCTGTCTAGCGCACACATGTTGATCTATCTAACTATTTCAGTTTGTTGTGGCTAATCGCAAACAGTTCATCCATGTGAAGTGTATGCCATCAATTGCACACACTTTGATCTAGCTTATTCGTTTTGGTTCTGTTGCCTAATCGCAGATAGTTAATCCTTCTGAAGCGTATAACCTCAATCACACACACCTTGATCTGGCTGACTGTTTCTTTTATGTTGCCTAATCACAAACAATACATCCGAGTGAACCGTATGCTGTATATCGCACACACCTTCATCTGGCTGCCTATTTCTTTTGTGTTGCCTAATCACAAACGGTTCATCCAAGTGAACCGTATGCTCTATATCGCACACACCTTCATCAGGCTGCCTGTTTCTTTTGTTCCACCTCATTGGAAACAGTTCATTGGACTGAACCGTATGTCGTGGATTGCACACGCAACTAAAATCTGAACCGTGTTTGATGCATCCTCCATTGCAAACGTTTTGCACCTTTTTTGACGAGTTTTTTTACAGCCCCGTTTGTGATTAATGCATCGCACACAGTTTCGTGAAAGGGTCTCTGATCGTAGTGTCGTGTTAGCAGCATCTTGCAGTAGTGTGGATATCGTCATGATTATTTGAAGTTCTATCAATTGCCCAACAGTAATTTTTTTACCCACCATTTGTTATTTTTCTCGAGAGAAGCCACTAGTGAAACCTACGCCCCCCCCCCGGTCTCTTTCTCGTATTATTTGCCTCCGCGATCTATTTTCCTTTACTTTTATTTTCAGATCTATTAAATCCAAAAATACAAAAAATACCTTGCTGCAATTTATTTTATTTGGCGTTCGATCTATCATTATTTACAACTCTCTCACGTCCGTTTGCCCATCTTAGGGAGCCGCTACCCGAAAGGGATTGACAACCCCTTTTACATGTCGGGTTGCGAGTAGTTATTATTTGTGTGCAGGTGATGTTTACGTTGTGTTGCTTGGTTCTCCTACTGGTTCGATAACCTTGGTTTCACATCAAGGGAAATACCTACCGCGGCTGTGCTGCATCATCCCTTCCTCTTTGGGGGGAATACTGACGTAGCTTCAAGCGACATCAAAAGGAATTTCTGGCGCCGTTGCCAGGGAGGATCTTCAACATATACCAGGTTCCTAATCACAAATTTCATCGCCTCACAATTTACATTATTTGCCATTTTCCTCTCGTTTTCATCTCCCCCACTTCATAGAAATTTGATGTTTTATTCGCCTTCTTTTTCGTTCGCTTTTCTTTTAGTCAGATCTATCTTTTTCCTTGCAATCTTGTTTGCATAGTCACGATGTCTCAAAGAAAGTACTATGACATTCCTTACCCCAATATTTTGATTGATATTGAAAAAGTACAAAGGAATATATGACTACGCAATTTGAGCACAATAAGTATTTTACCGAGGAACTTAAAGAACACTCTGTTGTGTTATATGCTATAAGAAAACAACTTGATGATATTAGTAGAGAAGTTTGTAACCTCCAATCTAAGTATGCTCATGCTGAATTTGCTAGGCAAAATGTCCGATGCACAAGCTACCCTAGTAAATCAAATGGCCGCTAAACCAATTTCTTTGGAAGATAAAAATGATGAAGACCTTAAAGTGATTGGTGTTTCTTCTATTGATTCGTTGTTTATTAAAATTAAAATTGATGATAAAGGGACTGAAGAAGAGTCAACTTTAGCTAGAGGGCGTCCCGATGATTCGGAGGGTGAAAATCTTGATGAAGAAATTGATAAAAGTGGGTTTGGAGAGGTCAAACCTTTAACTAGTGATGTGCCCACTCTTTTGGATTACAAAGACTTTAATTATGATAATTTCTCTTTGATTAAAATGATTTCTTTGTTGCAATCATAATAAATTCACCTCATGCCTATGAACAAAATAAAGCTTTGACTAAACATATCGTAGATGCCATGATCAAAGCTTTGGAAGAAATGTTAGAATTAGAGATTTAAATTCCTATAAAATTACATGATGAATGGGAACCCACCATTAAAGTCAATATTAAAATTATGAGTGTTTTTCTTTATGTGATTTGGGTGCTAGTGTTTCCACAATTCCGAAATCTTTATGTGATATGCTTGGTCTTGCCGATATTGAAGAATGTTCTCTTAATTTGCACTTAGCAGATTCACTATTAAAAAGCCTTTGGGAAGAATTAATGATGTTCTTATTCTTGCAAATAGGAACTATGTGCCCATTGATTTTATTGTTCATGATATTGATTGCAATCTGTCTTGTCCTATTATCCTTGGTAGACCGTTTTTACACACTATAGATGTCGTGATTGATATGAAAGAAAGGAATATTAAATTTCAATTTCCACTAAGAAAGGCTTTGGAACACTTCCCTAGAACAAGAATTAAGCCAACATATGAGTCAATCATGAGGGCGTCCTATGGATCAAAAACTAAAAATGATAATACTTGAATCTAGGCATTATGCCTAGCTACAGGCATAAAACGATATCGCTTGTTGGGAGGCAACCCAATGAATAAATTTTATTTTTGCATTTTTATTTATGTTCTTGAGTGTTTGCACAATTATACTACTGTTATGATTGTGTTCTTTATGTTTTAATTAGTGTTTGTGCCAAGTAAAGCCTTTGGGATCATGTTTGGTGATAGTTGATTTGATCTTGTTGAAAACCAAAAACTTTTGCTCCCAATAGAAGAATTGTTAAACAGCACAGAAGCATGGTAAAATTTTGATTTTTTACACAATATTTATATACAAATTGCCTATGTTTTCCTAATTTTTCAGAATTTTTGGATTTACAGAAGTATGGACAAAGTCCAGATTACTACAGATTGTTCTGTTTTTGACAAATTCTATTTCTGTTGCATTGTGTGCTTATTTTGATGAATCTATGGATGGTATCGGGCGGGGGGGGGGGGCTATAAGCCATGGTAAAGTTGGAATACAGTAGGTATAATGCAATAATAAAATATGAATGGGTTTGCAATAGTACTTATAGTAGTGATTTGCTTTATTATACTAACGGATCTGACGAAGGTTTTGTTAAGTTTTGTGTGATTGAAGTTTTTAAGTTTTGAGTGAGATCACAATGGATGAAGGAATAAGGAGTGAAAAGAGCCTAAGCTTGGGGATGCCCCGGAAGGCATCCCCTCTTTCTTCTAACGACCATCGGTATTTTACTTGGAGCTATATTTTTATTCGTCACATATCATGAGTTTTGCTTGGAGCGTCTTGTATTATATGAGTCTTTGCTTGTTTTGCTTTTTAGTTTGTCACAAGTATTCTTGCTGGACACACCTATTTGAGAGAGCCAAAATTATGCTATGATTTGTTAGAATTGCTCTCTATGCTTCACTTAAAAAATTAGCTATGGAATTGCTCTAGTGCTTCACTTATATCTTTTTGAGCACGGTGTGCTTTAATATTTTTGAAGAAATGCTCTCATTCTTCACTAAGATTCATTTGAGAGTTAGTAAATTTTTTGAAGAAATTCTCTCATGCTTTACTTATATTATTTTGAGAGAAGAAAAATTTATGCTCATGTTCTTCACTTAAATTTATTTGAGCTATTAAAAAGCAATTGCAATATATGAAATTAGTCCCAAAGTGATAGATATTCAAGAGGATATAATAAAAACTTTCATGAAGATCATTGGACAAAATAAATTTATTCTTTGTAATAGTTTTGAGATATGATGATAGTAATAGGTGAGCCGTGTTGGTGAGTAATTATGCTTTAGTAAGAATATTGGTGTTAAGGTTTGTGATTCCCTATGCAAGCACGAAAGTCAATAGTTATGCAATGAAATTACATCCTACTTATGGTGCATTATTCGATGTTTGTTATGCTTAATGCTCGCTTATGTGATTTTTCATTTATTGGTTGGTTGCTTCTCAATCTATTTGCTAGCCTCCACTTGTACTAAGCAGAAATACTACTTGCGCATCCAAAATCTTTAAACCCAGTTTTGCCATATGAGTCCACCATACCTACCTATATGCGGTATTTCCATGCCGTTCTAAGCAAATTTGTATGTGCCATCTCTAATTTTCAAAATGGATTTCCTTTTTGTGTGTTCGCACCGCTCATGAAGCGGCAGTGGGTGGCCAATATTTTCCATGTTATTGTGTTATTCTTAATATGAGTGTTCATTCACTTGCCATTACACAAGAATACGATGGTAATAGGGATGTCCAGTCCCGAAATGAAAAAGAAATTTACTTTATGTTGTCAAATAATAAATTCCTTGAAAAGTGTTGGTATGGAAGGCACCCGTGGATACGGCTAGCCATGGATTGTGAAAGAATGATGGAAAAGGAATAAACTTTATTTTATGTTTGGGAACCGCCTATGATATATCTAGCATGGAAAGTGTTGGGAATTACTTGGTCGTTTTCTTTGACAGGAAAAGCATGCCTCTCAAAAAATTTATCTCTCAATTTAAGCTTTGAGCTCTGGCACCTCTACAAATCCCTAATTCCCTCTCCTAAGGGCCTATCTATTTACTTTATGCAATTTTTTTATTTGAGTCTCCATCTTCTCTTACAAAGCACCAACTAGGGAGCATTATAATCATACTTGAGCATTGGATGTAGCTAATATGCGAGTGTGTTTCATGAATGGATCAATGATTGAGCATGATGGGCTAGGGATAACTTTCTTTAGTGTTGATATTTTGAAAGACATGGTTGCTTGTTGATATGCTTGAGTATTGAAATCTTCATGTCAAAACTAGACTATTGCTTCGAACAATATAAAAGTCCAAATGTCCATGCTACAATAGAAAAGAATATGTGATGAACATGTTAGGCAGCATTCCACATCAAAAATTCTGTTTTTATCATTTACCTACTCGAGGACGAGCATGAATTAAGCTTGGGGATGCTGATACGTCTCCAACGTATCTATAAATTTTTATTGTTCCATGTTGGTATATTATCATTCTTGGATGTTTTATATTCATTTTATAACAATTTTATATCATTTTTTGGGACTAACCTATTGACATAGTGCCCAGTGCCAGTTGTTGTTTTTTAGTTCGCAGAATATCAATACCAAATTGAGTCCAAACGCAGTGAAACTTTTTGAAGCTTTTTTCTCGACCAGAAGACACCTTGTGGGCCAAGAAAGTACCAGAGGGGAGGCCTGTGGTGAGCACAACCCACGAGGTCATGCCCATGAGCCCAGGCGCGCCCAGGGGGTTGTGCCCTCCACGTAGCCCCCCTGCACCGCCTCTTCACCCTATAAATTCCCAAATATTCCAGAAACCCTAAGGGAGTCAACGAAACACAATTCCAGCCGCCGCAAGTTCCATGTAACATCCCAAATTTTCAATTTGGAATGTTATACATGTATCATTCTTGCATATCATATTTTATTGCATTTCGTCTCGCGATCCTCGAAATCCTAAGCAACTCAAGGACCCTCGGAGAGAGTTGGGGATTCCCGGTTTTTCAAATTTGATTATTATCAAATTTTGAAACGAGGATTTTAGGTTTATTTTTTTCTCTGAAAATATTTCATATTAAAATATATGAGAGGAGATAATATGACTTCTCCAAAATAATTGAAATATTGGAGGAAAAATATTAAAATCAAATATTTGTTTTTATTTGGATTTTATTGCAATTTTTTTTGTATTAGAAAAATTGCACGTTTCCAAAATTGCATTTTAGGGCCAAATAAATGTTCATCTCATTCTAAATGTTTTATTTAGACGGTGAAAATTTGTTTTGGCATTTTTAAATTTTTATTTTATTTTCTAGGATTTATTTTCTGTTTGGCGGAATTGTTTTAAAAAAACTTCGGGCGCCGACTGGCCGAAACCCAGCCGGGCCGGCCCATCTCCCGCGCAGCCGTCTCCTCCAGGACGCGCGCCGCCGCCGCCGACTCAGATAGGAGTCCGAGCCGGACTCCTCCGCCGCCGCCTTGCCCCCTCCTCCAAGCCACTTCCCCCTCCTTTATATACCCCCCCCCCCCGCCACCACCACCCAACCCTGCCGCCCCACAACCACCTCCCGAGCCGCGCCGCCGGAGCCCCGCGTCTCGCCGGACCTGACGAGGTAGCGGTTCGCCGCCGTTTTTTTAAGAAAATCAATTTGTTTTTTTTTAAAACCTAGTTCGTTTTTTTAAATCGGTTTGCCGGTTTTTTCCAGTTCTCCTCTTTAGTCTGTACGTTCGTTTAAACAAACGGTTTTCGCTCGTTAGTTACAGACAACGAACGCTCGTTCGTTAGTATGTTCGTCAGTTTTCTTTTTTTCGGATTTTTCCGCGATTATTTTCAATCGCGATTTATGATCCGATTTTCGTTTCAGTTTATCTTTTCGCTCGTTTACCGGAATCATGCGATTCAAGAGCCTAGATCTTCGTCTCGAGACCCTCTTTCTGTTTAATCAACTTAAACAAAGATTTTGCTACTGTAAAATTTGACCTTAGTCCAGTTTAGTAAACGGGTCTTGTTTCTTTCGCCGTTTGAGTTACGTTGCTCCGTTTGATTTGATTATTTTTGCAAACCGGAGTTCTTAAGTTGGACTTTCTGGTTAGATCTTCTTATTTGAGATTTACCCGTGCTTCTTTGCTTGATTGCTTATGCATGCTATTGTTTGTTAGCGATAGAATTCTCGTAGTGCGAAGCGTGCTACATCGAATCCCTAGGTTTCGCGAATCGTCAGCAAGGCGAGTAACACATTGATCATACTGTTTCCATACCCAGTTTTATGCATTAGTTTCAATCCTCAAACATTACATGATTAGGATGCCATTAACATGTGGGTTGGGAAGTAGTTGAAGAGGTAGAACCTATTGCCCTGTTACATTCAAACCCTTGGGAGTTACTTCGACGCGTTGCTTATATTGCTATGCTATGCTCGTATACGTGGTTTGGGTGAGTGAAATCCATGACATATGTGAGATTGTTAATTAATGGTTCAACCTAAGGTGGCAACTTGAATACACATCTGGGTGGATTGAGGCACCTGGAGAACCCAGTGTTGCCTGTATTTTTGGAAATCCCGGGGTTCCGTGTGATTTTCCTATGGACCGCCACCCAGACTCAAAGGGAACTGAGATGATTCATGCTAGAAACTTCCATGTGCAGCCACAAGCTATTATGGCTCGACCATAGTTGAGTAAGTTACGTGAAGCTCTCGAAGAGGTAGATCAGCAGGTAGTGGGTTGTAGGTTTGGTATGGTCTGCCCGGAGTAGAGAGTTAATGTTTCTGAAAGACTGTGTCTCGGTCGTCCGTTTCTCAAACACCATGTAGTGCGGAAAATTCAACGGAGGCGATCGAGTCTTGTGAGGAAAAGTGTGCAAACCTCTGCAGAGTGTACAAACTAATCATGGTTAGCTGTGTCCCTGGTTATGGACAATCTTGAGTATCTAGTACTTGGAGTATCTTAAGTATCTCATCACTCTTTAAATTAATATTGTTGGGTTGATAATTACTTTAATTGGGATTGAGTTCGAGGAACCTTCTCAATGATGTTGCAACTACCATGATAGTTAAATTAAAATCTATTACTTTGTTGTAGGGAAAATTTGGCTTTTCACAAAAACTATAACCATAGAGCTTTCCACCAGCCAAATATGCATGTAGTGATAGCACTATTCTGTTCTTGCTCTACTGTGTTATATTGCCAGCATATTCCATGTGCTTACCCGTTTCGGGCTGCAACGTATTATGTTGCAGACTTTTCAGACGAGGAGTAAGGTTCATTAGGTCGTTGCCGTGCAGCTCAGCTATGCCGTTGGAGTTGATGGACTCACTTTATCTTCCAAGCCTTCCGCTGTTATCTTCTTAGATGGCCTTAAGCCATACTTATTGCAATAAGTTCTCTTTTGAGACATTCGATGTAATAAGTGTGTGATTGCTACTCTGTTATAAATCCTTCGAATACTGTGTGTGTCAGCATTACCGATCCAGGGATGACACGGAAGCACAGAGACTTGACCGTTTGAGGTCGGGTCGCTACATTCCAGAACCACGAGATCCAATCTAACACCATCACGGAGGGGTTCATCATCCTCATTGGCGCCTCTCCAATGATGCGTGAGTAGTCCACCATAGACCTAAGGGTCCGTAGGCAGTAGCTAGATGGCTTCCTCTCTCTCTTTTGATTCTCAATACAATGGTCTCTTGGAGATCTATTTGATGTAACTCTTTTTGCGATGTGTTTGTTGGGATCCGATGAACTTTGAGTTTATTATTAGATCTATATCCTTGAATATTATTTGAGTCTTCTTTGATCTCTTATATGCATGATTATTTATAGCCTCGTATTTCTTCTTTGAATCTTTGGTTTATTGTTAGATCAACTAGATTGTTTTTTCTTGCCATGGGAAGAGGTGCTTTGTGATGGGTTCGATCTTGCGGTGTTCTTTCCCAGTGACACAAGGGGCGGCAAGACACGCATGTATCGTTGATATTGAGGATAACAAGATGGGGGCTATTCCTACATGAATAGATATCATCTATATCATGTCATTTTCTTATTGCATTACTCCGTTTGTCCATGAACTTAATACACTAGATGCATGCTGGATAGCGGTCGATGTGTGGAGTAATATTAGTAGATGCATGCAGGAGTCGGTCTACTAATCTTGGACGTGATGCCTATATATTGATCATTGCCTTGGATATGGTCATAATTATTCGATCTTCTATAAATTGCCCAACAGTAATTTGTTTACCCACCGTGTGTTATTTCTCAAGAGAAGCCACTAGTGAAATCTACGACCCCGGGTCTATTCTTTATCATATTTGCCTTGAGATCTATTTTTATTCGCTTTTATTTTCAGATCTATTATTCCAAAAACCCAAAAATATCTTGCTGCACTTTTTTACTACTTATTTTATTTCGTGTTTTATCGAGAGCTATTTATCCAATCTACCACAAATTTATCTATCTTTTTACCATGGATGGATTGACAACACCTCTTACGCGTCGGGTTGTGATACGTCCATTTTGCATCATGTTTTTCTACTATTATTTATAATGTTTTTATGCATAATAATACTTTTTGGAGTATTTATAATGCCTTTTCTCTCATATTATGCAAGGTTTACACAAAGAGGGAGAATATCGACAGTTGGAATTCTGGACCTGAAAAAGCTACATCAGAGTTACCTATTATGCACATCTCCAAATGAGCTAAAACTTCACGGAGATTTTTTATGGAGAATTTAAGAATTATTGGAGCAAATAACTACTAGAGGGGGCCCACCAGGTGGGCACAACCCACCAGGGCGCGCCAGGGCCCCTGGGCGCATCCTGGTGGGTTGTGCCCTCCTCGGACCACCTCTGGTGCCCATCTTCTGGTATATAAGTCATTTTTACCTAGAAAAAAATAAGGATATGAATTTTAGGACGAAGCGTCGCCGTCTCGAGGCGGAACTTGGGCAGAAGCACTTTTGCCCCCCGGCGGAGCGATTCCGCCGGGGGAACCTCCCTCCCGGAGGGGGAAATCATCATCATCATCATCACCAACAACTATCCCATCTTTGGGATGGCAATCTCCATCAACATCTTCAACAACACCATCTCCTCTCAAACCCTAGTTCATCTCTTATGTTCAATCTTTGTACCGGAACCTTAGATTGGTACTTGCGGGTGACT
This sequence comes from Triticum urartu, assembly GCF_056163025.1. Classification (NCBI taxonomy): domain Eukaryota; kingdom Viridiplantae; phylum Streptophyta; class Magnoliopsida; order Poales; family Poaceae; genus Triticum; species Triticum urartu. Next base: position 139,917,325 of record NC_141876.1, on the reverse strand, counting down.
AGTAGTGTTGATTACATCTTGTCGTTGATTACTATATGGTTTATTTGGTGGAAGATTATGTGTTCAGATCCATTATGCTATTTAATACCCCTCTGATCTTGAGCATGATTATCATTTGTGAGTAGTTACTTTTGTTCTTGAGGTCACGGGAGAAGTCTTGTTGGTGTTTGATATTTTGATGATATGTATGTTGTGATTCCCTTAGTGGTGTCATGTGAACGTCGACTACATGGCACGTCACCTTATTATTGTCCAAGGGAATGCATTGTGGAGTAGTTATTAGATGATGGGTTGCTAGAGTGACAGAAGCTTACACCCTAGTTTATGCGCTACTTCGTAAGGGACTGATTTGGATCCAAAAGTTTAATACTATGGTTAGATTTATCTTAATACTTTTCTCATAGTTGTGAATGCTTGCGAGGGGGTTAATCATAAGTAGGGGGTTTGTTCAAGTAAGAACAACACCTAATCACCGGTCCACCCACATATCAAATTATCAAAGTAGCGAACACGAAGCAAACCAGCATGATGAAAGTGACTAGATGAAATTCCCGTGTACCCTCAAGAATGATTTGCTTATCATAAGAGACCGCTTTGGCTTGTCCTTTGCCGTAAAAGGGATTGGTCTACCTTGTTGCACATTATTTACCTTTACCGTTACTTGCTCGTTACAAATTATCTTGCTATCAAACTACTCGTTACCGACAATTTCAGTGTTTGCAAAGATTACCTTGCTGAAAACCACTTGTCATTTTCTTCTGCTCCTCGTTGGGTTCGACACTCTTACTTATCGAAAGGACTACGATTGATCCCCTATACTTGTGGGTCATCAGGTTGCAAGTATTTGTTCTTTGTGTGCAAGTACCGTTTACATAGTGTTGCTTGGTTCTCCTACTGGATTTATAACCTTAGTTTCATAACTGAGGGAAATACCTACCGTAGTTGTACTGCATCATCCTTTCCTCTTTGGGGAAATACCGACGTAGTTTCAAGCGACATCAGAGGTCTAGCCGAGCTGCGAGAAATTGTTGCACCGCATCGACTCGTCACTTCTTCCGCTACTATGCTCATCGGTGAGTTTGATCATTACCTCCATCTTCATAGTGTTCCCGGGCGTGATCGTGCAACATAATTTTTTTTCTTGCATAACACATTCCCTTATATGTGGACCCCATAGGCTCGCCTCCGGTGCCCAATAATCTATAACCCCACCCCCAAACTCTACCCTAATTATTGTCGTTTTTTTCCACTGCCACATCGCCTTTCCGAGATGATCTTCATTTTATCTCCGATATGGCACTATATCAGAGGAGGAAACCTTCATATTCAACCCCTAAAACAAAACTCATTGCTCCATGGAGATTTGGGAGTAGTCCACCTTCGAGACTAAGGGTTTGTGGTAGTAGCTATGTGTCAAGTACATCTCTTCACGCCATGTTTTGTTGTTCCACCACAGTCCTGAGTAGTGTGGTGAGTTAGACATGGTCCTCCGTCGCGGGTTACCCGACAAGTGAAGCTAGCTTGTTAGCCAAAGTTGCGGCAATCAGGAGATTCCTGGCTATATCGCGATGGACTCAGACACCCTTCTAACCCTAGCTTCTCTGAGGATTGCGCACAATGTGTCACGTTTGTAGTCGAAGCAGAGAGATGAGGAGGGCACATGTCTCGCGCTTCGGCCGCCCAAAGTTCAAGCTCTCGTGCCTCGAGAGCTTGCTTATCCTGGACCAGACATTCCCGGTCCTTCAGGATGGCCACATGAGATACATCGAAGGCGATGATGTCCTTAGGGGTGTTGCCTTCCACATGTTTGTGCAAGATTGTGTTGTCATCCTCCATTTGTGCCGGCGCGTCGGTGGCAAATGCACCATTGTTCGCCATGTACACAATTGCCATGGAGGCAGAGATGTACAAGCTCTCGTACCCACCGGACTTGAAAAATCATGTGTGGCAAAATGTAATCACGGTAAACCATGCCAACAAGCTAAGGGGCAACCTTGTTGGAAAATGCAAGTATCATGGGATGCACGAGGCCAATCTTCACTCGCTGATAGAGAGTGGATAACTATAAGCACATGACTCACAAGTGATATGCAGCGAAGTACATGCTACTTGTGTGTGTTACAGTGATCATGAGAAGTGCCGCCAAGGCCCACCACTGGCGTCGAAATGCAGCATGCTGAAACACACAAACTAACGGGCCTAAGCTAGCCGCTTGTGATCAGATATGTCTCGCCTAAACCATCACTACGACGCATGCTTGCCCCACGATAGGCGCCAACTGTTGCGGGGATTTCACGGCAATACTTGTGATTTGGGGATTTTGTTTAGGAAAGGCACACGTGGAAGCTCTAAGTAAGGGATTTCACATATTGGAGATTATAGCTAGATTCGGACCCTCTGTTCTAGCGGTAATGCCTTACTCCTGCTTCGATTTTCTCTCTCTTGTGTGAGTCGAGCGATTACAAATGATTTTTCTAACTTATAGACTTGAGTGAACATGTTTATGTCTCGCATCCTTTCACCTTATATACTATGGTGAGAAGGTGGAGTTACAAGGTCTGTTAAGAGTTAGGATGTAATAACAACCATAGTAATGGTAGTACCGATGGAATTACGACGTTACCATAAGAGTCGTCTTGATGAGGCTGCACATAACATGCGTTGATTGAGCATGTATTTGTCCACTTCAAATGGACGATGTGGTGTTTAGTCAGATGGCTTCCATGATGTTCAGCCAAATGGGCTTTAAAGGTCCGGTCCAGCCGACTGGTGTGAGTGCATATGATGACCAAGGTCGTTGGTCCTATTGGGCCGAGTCCTTGTGATGGCCTATCATAAGAGAAACCCCTAAAAAGAATATGTAGTTGAGACCTCCTAATCGGCGCCTTCCACGACTGTTAGCGGTCCTCGCGCTCACGCACAAGCAAATATGGGCAGGCCCATCAGGCGCGCTAGCGAAGTCTCACCCAAGGTACACCTATTTCGTTAGGTGCATGGTTGACCAGTCAACTGTTCACTTTTAGGGGAAAATGCAAAAACATCCAAAAATGGCAAAAAAGGAAATGAACTTAATGGATTTAAAAAAAGTTCACAATTTCAAAAAGGTTCACGAATTCAAACAAAGTTCACAATTTAAAAAAAATACGATTTTGAAAAATGAGGATTTGGAAAAAGTTAATCCATTTTGAAAAACAATCATGAATTTTGAAAAAGTTTGCGAATTGGAAAAAAATCATTGGTTTGAAAATAACTTCACCGATTTAAAATAATTTGTGGATTTTGGAAAAAAAATCACACATTTGCATAAAGTGGACCAATTTTGAAAAAATCACTAGCTTAAAAGATCGTAAGTTTGGAAAAGGTTTGTGAATTTGAATGTATTCATGCATTTGAAAAAAAATTCGTGGGGTTCAAAAAAGTTGAAGAAATTTAGAAAATTATGATGTCTGAAAAAACGTTAATGAATTTGAAGAAACTTGACACGTATTAAAAAATAAAACGAAAAAGAAAAAGGAACAAAAAAACGCACTACAGGTCCTAAATGGGCCGGCCCGTCAGCCTTTGCCAGATGGTTAGTGAAATACACGGTAACTAGCACTTAAGGCGTGGAATAGGACCTTAATATGTAAATGCCAATTGTGTATTCATTTCGAGGTAATATAAAATGCATTTGGATAAAGTGCATTGATTTTGAAAAAATTGTAATCTGGAAAATGTTTGTGAATGTGAATGTATTCATGCATTTGAAAAAGTTCATGAATTTTTAAAAAAACATGATGCCTGAGAAAAGGTTAGTGAATTTGAATCGTGAATTTCAAGGAAGTTTTTGAATTTCAGAAAAACTTTACGTGTATAAAAAAATAAAAGGAAAAAATAAAAAGAAAGAAAGAAAAACTCCAGAAGAAAACAACTACAGGTCCTCAATGGCCCGGTCTGCCTGCATGGGCCGCCTCGTTAGTGAAATACACTGTAACTGGCGCTTAAGGCGCGGAATAGGATCTGGGTGTGTAGATGCCGATTGTGTATTCATTTCGTGGTAATGTGAAATTCATCCGCCTTCGAAAAAATAAATAAGCAGATCCTATAACACAAAATGAAACGCCGTTTACGGGGTCGGTGCGCCGTTAAGCGGCGGGGGAAGGAGGCGCATACTGGTATAGCCATGGGGGGATGCGCAGCACGATATGGATACATACATTTATGGCAGCGCCGCGCGGCGGGCATGGCGTGTGGAGACTGTGGACTGTTGGTGCATGGCATGGCACGGATGCAGTCAAGTGGAGTGGAGTGGAGTCACACACGGACACACAGCCCTCGACCGACCGACGCCAGCCGTCGCTGTCGACCGTAGCGTTACTACTCCAGCGTGCGCGTCAGGCCCAGCCAGTGACCGCATTCAACCTACCTACTCATTGATTACACATGCATGCATGCATGCATGGCCTCGTCCCTACCAACCGGCATAGCCACTGGCGCCGTTGGGTCCCGTCCCGTCCCGAGCGGGAGCGGAGCGGGGACCTTTGTTCGTTTGCGTTTTCTGACTTTCTCTCTCGCTGCATCTGCATGCTTTGACATTTGCCGCGACCAACGGACGATGGTGACGCCGATGGAGCTCGATCCATCTTTGCTTTGCTTGTGCAGGGAGTGGATGGAGTTTGACTCGCCTACTCCGGCCATCGCCTCACCTGCATATCTCATATCTACTGTCATAATGTGAGTACAACAGGACAACGATGCATGCATGCGCAACCACCCCCGCGTGTACGTCATCGACCGGGTCAGTTTTTCGTTGAACGTGAGCATCGGTCGCTGCCTTCTCTTTTCAACAGTGCAAGCAAAGCACCGGATGCCAGGCCCGACCAACGAGAGGTATTTTTTAAAGCAGACCAATGAGAGTTTTTTTTTTGAGAAATCCCGCCACATTTTTCATCAATAAGAATGTTCATAGGTACACGTGATGGGTCATGTAGAGAGCCCAACCAGATATGTCTACCTAAGCCTAAGTTATAGGCAAATTTGACGAAATTATAAGCTTCAAACAATTTGTACGCTCATGGACAAAAGAAGATGAAGTAAAAGCTATTGCTACGATCTATTATTTTCACGTATTACTGCTGAGTGAGGACCTCATGTCCCAAAATTTATATTGTTCACCACTCCTAGACAATCCGATGCCACCTCCAGTCTTTGAGAATTCAGATCCTTCGCTAGTGTCAGCGCTTCCCTGCATGCAGAAGTTTCCAGCATTGTCGGATCAGTGGTACCTCGAACCACCACAACCGAAGATCCTAAGTACACCCCCGTGTGGTCTTGGCAGATAGCCGCCACTGCACCACCGTGCCGATTACGAGCTAATGCCCCATCCACATTCATCTTCATTACCCCCTCCGGCGGAGGTAACCACCGTTGTGATAACTACTGGGTCACCTGGCTTTGCGAGCTGACCCACTTCATTGATGTATGTGCTCAAAAAAAATGAGGTCTGTTGTGGTGACTGGAATATACCTTCATATATTGCCGGTCTCCTTGCATACCATATAGACCAAAGAGTCACCACCATTATTGTGAACGTACTATGATCAAGATTCACGTTCAAATCAAACAACCAATTCTTCGCTCTTGGTTCCACATTCTCTGCCATTTTTGACACTAACACCAACGAGAGGTTGTTGCCTCTGTTTCCTCCTGGCTCTGTACCAACAAAATTTCGAGTAACCCAACTCTCAGAAGTGTTTGACAAAAAACTACCACTTTAGGGATTTTTGTCCCCAGAACTATCACTTTTTAAAAAGTGACTGAAAACTACCAGAAGTTGCTAATTTTGTGACTAAAAACTACCAAGTTAGCCTGGTGACCGTTAGCCGTTAGGCAACCCGTCACCCTGATAGGTGGGCTGGTCTTGTCGGAAACGCATTTAAATCGCTTGAAACGGTCACTAGGCTGACTTGGTAGTTTTTAGTCAGAAAATTAGCAACTTCTGGTAGTTTTCGGCCACTTTTTAAAAAATGATAGTTTTCGGTCACTTTTTAAAAAATGGTAGTTATAGGGTACAAAAACCCCTAAAGTGGTAGTTTATTATAAACACTCCAACTCTCGGCCTTTCTCGCCTATCTTTTGAGAAATTTTCTGACTAGAACGTCATCTACGTTTTAGTCAGAAAATTAGGAATTTATGGTAGTTTTCGGTCACTTTAAAAAAAGATAGTTCTAGGGGGCAAAAAACCCTAAGGCCTTGTTTGGCACACTGTGCTCGGGGAGGCTTTTAGAGGATTTTCTCTCTTGGGCTCAAAAGCCCCTAAAATCCGCAAGCCTGTATTTGGTGTAAAGAGCTTATGTCGGGCCGGCCTCAAAATTCCCTTTCAATCCGCCCTATTCCACGCGGTTTCCACGCATCAAGGGTTGCCTCGCAGCTTGGCCCTTGCTCGCTCGACGTGAGGCGTCCGTAAGAAAGACCCGCCGCTAGCCACCTACACGCCGGTGTCTCCTACCATCCACAAGGAGACCGAACCGCCAAAAGGCTTCTAGGGTATGCCATCACCCCCACCTCCCCTCCCCTCTCGTACCCTTCCCTATGGTTTCTTCTCTCCCCATCATGGTTGTGACCAAACAAGTAAATTTTAGAGAAAGAGGATTCGGGCTGGAAGAGGTTGGGGAAGAGCGGGGATTTCAGGGGATTTGGTGCAGGGGAGGGATTCACCAAATCCCTAATAATCCCCAGCCCTTTTGGGGGTTTGAAAACCCATTGTGCCAAACAAGGCCTAAAGTGGTAGTTTATTGTGAACACTCCAACTCTCGGCCTTTCTGGCCTATCTTTTCTTTTTTACATTTTTTTTTGAGAAATTTTCTTCTTTACATCGGCCTTCGTCATCTACGTTTACACTTGAGAGCCCAGCTGGTCCAGTCTCTCCTCTTACAGCCTCTCAAAAGGGCCTTCCGAGGATACGCGGGCCTCATACGCGTACACTGATCTTTTTATTCGGGACTCGTACACTGACCTCAAAAACAGAAAACAGCAAGCACGTACAGTAGTACGTTGGCAGTACGCCATGTGTACGCAGACCATTTACTTAATCACTGATGTAAACACTGTTGCCAGCAGCGCGGTCGTGTAGCAGCTAGTGTGCGTAGTACTACAACCCAGATCCATCCATGTATGAAACGACAAAGACCGACAATCATAGTACAGCTAGTAGTGTCATATACTGTAGTAATCATCAAATAAGCTACTACTCCAGTGATTAAGTAGCACTTCAAATTAAGGAGTATAGATGGCTAGCTAGCATACCAGTACAAATCAAGCACAACCACTTCTTCCTGGATGGAGCGCCCGTGCCTGATCTCAAAGGAAGGAAGGTGCTAGCTAGTGGCACAAAATGAAATTTCAGTGGCACCCATTCTTCTTCCTTGTCAGGAAGTCAACCAACGTGATACTGGGTGGATCGCCCGTGCCTGGTTTCTTCCTGATCGTCGTCGTCTTCCACAGCCTGTCCTCGCCGTACTCTCTCACGGTGCTGCTCCTGCCACATTGTAGAACTGCAGGCACACAAATTAACTTCTTATTTTAGATTGATGATTGATACAAGTAGGCTAGCCTTCAAAATCGATCGACGCTACGTAGTACTCCAAATTATGAAGTGGCGACTGTCCAAATTATGAAGTCTTGAATTTTACACGGCTTTCGTCAGATGTTTTTAGTTACCTCGCACACGCCGTGTAGGAGCAGCCTCTGGAATGGGTCCTGGACATCGAGTGCAAGCAAGTCCCTCGTGTCTTGGATGAAGGCCCTCACTCGTTCCTGCCAAATTGAATCCGAGACACTTTACTGTTAACCTCCCCGCAAAAAAAAACCTATACTAAACAACCATGGAATCAACACTGACACTGAAATATGCACATGGCTTCCAGTTTTTTCATATAGACATGCGCACATCCGCACATGGCTTCCAGTTGGATAACTACTGTAATTTACTCCAATTGGGTAACTACTGCAGTTACTTTGGGTGACATTGCTGAAAGATTTCAGAGTTTTCAAAGGACACTAGCTACATGTGTTGTACTACTATCTTCCTAAGCATGGTCACACACAGAGCTGAAAATGCATTGTACGTACTATATATTTGGTTGAGAAAACAGAAAACATAGGTTCAGTAGAAGACACAAGACGGTACACATACTTCGTACATCCGAAGCAGGTCAGGCAGGAAGTTCCTCTTGATAACTTCTCTTGTCTGGCGACCGATACGGTGCCAAGCGTTCAGCGCAATCTCCTCGTCTTCGTCCAGACGACTGTTCTTCCGATCCGCGCATGATTGTCTCATGTGAAATTGCAACAAGTTTGCCTAGACACCATTAAAATTTGTCAACTGTAAATGACCCATGAAGATAAGACACACATCTTAGTACTATAATTTATCTCTGCATCCATGCATCTGGGCCTGGTATATACTGTATTCTACTCCAGTATATGGCGGCATACCTGAACATCCATGTCGATGGTCCTGAAGACATCCCATGCAGCAGCAGAACTTGTCATGCAGAATGCAGACAGGGGCAGCTCCTCACCTACATAACAAGCGCGCATGCGCATGCACATGATCGATCAGAATATACATAGTACTAGAATTGAGCTGTGAGGTCGGCTATGGACCAGAATTTATTTGTTTGACTGACTGATGGATTACCCCATGGTGGCGGAGCGAAGAGGCCTTTGATCTCGTCGGCGCCAAGACGGGGGACCAGCTCCAGCAGCAGCCGGTCGTTGAGCCACCGGCACGATCTCCTGTTGCTAACCTGCACATTATTCATATACGGTGCGTTTTGGCATTTGTTAATAAGCAGCATATTCCTGACGCACACGAATCAATCAACTGCAACTGTATGTAAATACTGCATGAGTGTTAACTCCATCGAGTTGTTACTTTTGCTCCAATTACGTTCACGCGCCATCGAGTTTTGACATTGTTAACTTAACAAACCATGTACGTACCTTGGTGGCGCCAATGTGGTCTTCCAGGGCCTGGATCTTGCTTTCGATCGTCGTCTGTCCAGTGAAGGGGGAAGAGCCGAACTGCTCCTTCTCCCTCCGCAGCAGGCCCGCAGTCGCCATGGATTCTTGGCACGAACTCTCTCCCCCTCCCCCTCCCTCTCTCCCTCCCCCTCCCCCTCCCTCCCTCCCTCCCTCCCTCCCTCTCTCTCTCTCTCTCCGGCGAGAAGGAAGGGCTTGGGTGGCCGGAGACGGAGACGGCGGGACAGAGCGGGCGCAGCGAGTAGTGTGGTGCGACCGGTCCCTTATATGCGCACGTTTGGTTTGGTAGATTGAGGGCCACGGAACCGGCACGAAAGCCTACAAGGAGAGGTCGATTGAGGACCACGGAAACGGCACGGATACGTACTGGGCCCGCCTATGAATTCATAACAGAAGGATGATACCAAAGCAACTAGTTAACTAGCGTTTTTTCGCGAGTCTCCCAACGATCAGCCTCACTTGACGCGCTTTCAGTCATTCGTCACGTGTTGCGCTCTGGACACTCTCTCTAAATTTTATTTTATTTTTATTTTTCTGCACGCGTTTTCGGCTTTTTCAACGTTTTTTTTTACTTTTTGGTTTTTCACTAGTCTTCCTTAGCTTTTTAATCAAAAAAATTTTAGAAAAAAAATATTTTGCGCGAAAAAATGCGTTTTCTTTTTCTTTTCTTTCATGAGAGTCACGGTTTTGCTTACGCGAGAGGCACGGGTGTGATTTCGCGAGAGTCACGGTCGTGCCTCTCGAAAACGAAAAAAACGTGTTTTTTATTTATTTTTTCTTTCGCGAGAGTCACGATTTTGCTTTCGCGAGAAGCATGGTTGTGCCTCTCGGAAAGGGAAAAAATGTGTTTTCTATTTTTTTCTTTCGCGAGAGCTACGGTTTTACTTTCGAAAGAGTCACGGTTGTGCTTTCACGAGAGTCACGGCCGTGCCTCCTCGGAAACGGGAAAAAAACGTGTTTTCTCTTCTTCTTTTTTTCGCGAGAGTCACGGTTTTATTTCCCGCGGGAGGCATGGTTGTGATTTCGTGAGAGGCATGGGCGTGCCTTTTCGGAAAGGAAAAAACCCATGCTCCCGGTTTGGGTTTTTCGTGACTCTCGTGAAAGAAAAAAACAGAAAACACGTTTTGTTTTTCCCTTTCCCAGAGGCACGGCCGTGACTCTCGCGAAAGCACAACTGTGCCTCTCGCTGAAGCAAAACCGTGACTCTCGCGAAAGAAAAAATACAGACAACACGTTTTTTTTCGTTTCCGAAAGACACGGTCGTGACTCTCGCTAAAGCACAACCGTGCCTCTCAGAAAACGTATTTTTCGCGAAAAAAAATTTCTGAATTTTTTTGATCGAAAAGCTAAAGAAGACCGGGGGAAAATCAAAACGTTGAAAAAAAACCCGTTTAAAAAGTCAAAAACGTGTGCGAAAAAATAAAAAAAATAAAATCCGGAGGGAGCGTCCAAAACGCGACACGTGGCGAATGGCTGAGAGCGTCAAGTGATGCTGATCGTTACGAGACTCTCGAAGGAGCGCTCGTTAATTAGTTGCTCCCGAAAATATCAGAGAAGGATGATAACGAAGAAAAATTGTGCTAGGCCTTCTTTACGGCAAATCCTTTTTTCTCTTGTAATGCGCGGAATATAGAGTGAGCAAATGCGCATGCCCACAGGCACCTAAGCCTGGCCCGGTTAGGAGGGTGATTCCTATATAAGGCTGGCATTTCCTATTTAACGCCACATGCGCCTGTTTTAGTTCTTTTCGCAAACCGGCGCCTGCAGCACTCCCGCGATGGGCCGGCCCAATTTCTTCTCTGTGTTTTAATTCCGCAAAAAGAATGACACGCTCTTGTGGTGATTCGAACACGCGCGCCTCTGACGAAGTTTTTGTTGGAGTAACCTCGGCGCCATCCTAGCGGGATCTGTACAATGAGAACTTTCTCTTTTATTTGTTATATATTCTCCCGCTTAGCCAGTTTCCTCCCTTTTTATTTTTTATTTTTTCATTTTTCGTTTTCCTTTTTTCCTTTTCCGTTTTCTGTTTTCTTTTTCATCCTGATTCATTGAATTGTTTGTAAATATGTGAATTTTTTTTTGAAATTTTATGAAATTTTTTCAAATTTGTGCATTTTTTCCCAAATTGGTGAATTTTTTTTCAAATTCGGTGAATTTTTTTGAAAACCGATGAACTTTTTATCAATTTTGATGAACTTTTTTTCAAAATCATTGACTTTTTAAAAATTAGATGAACTAGTTTTCAAATTCAATGAACTTTTTTCAAAATTAATAAACTTTTTTTCAAAGAACCAAAAGTTTACGTTTAAATTCAATGAACTTTTTCGAATTTTTGGTGAACTATTTTTTCATTATTGATGAACTTTTTTCAAAATCATTGAACTTCTATTGAATTCGAATCAAAGCCGGATGGATGAAGTGGCGCCAAACTTCTGGCATTCTCTATGACAAGAGAGTGCCATAAAAGCTAAAAGGCAAGTTCTACAGGACGGCGGTTCGACCCGCAATGTTGTATGGCGCGGAGTGTTGGCCGACTAAAAGGCGTCATGTTCAACAATTAGGTGTGGCGGAGATGCGTATGTTGAGATGGATGTGTGGCCACACGAGGAAGGACCGAGTCTGAAATGATGATACACGAGATAGAGTTGGGGTAGCACCAATTGAGGAGAAGCTTGTCCAACATTGTCTGAGATGGTTTGGGCATATTCAGTGCAGGCCTCCAGAAGCTCCAATGCATAGCGGACGGCTAAAGCGTGCGGAGAATGTCAAGAGAGGGCGGGGTAGACCGAATTTGATATGGGAGGAGTCCGTTAAGACAGACCTAAAAGATTGGAGTATCACCAAAGCTATGGACAGGGGTGCGTGGAAGCTTGCTATCCATGTGCCAGAGCCATGAGTTGGTTGCGAGATCTTATGGATTTCACCTCTAGCCTACCCCAACTTGTTTGGGACTAAAGACTTTGTTGTTGTTGTTGTTGTTATTGAACTTCTATTGAATAGGGCAAAGTATTTTTGCATGTTCATAAACTTTTTTCGAAATCTGTGATATTTCAGTTTTTTTAAAGGAAATCATGTAACATCGGCTTTAATAGTTTTTAAACATTTTGTGTTGCAATTAATCACTTCTATCCGCATGTCCGAGTGGTTAGCCGAACGCAGTACGTTGTGTGGGTCGTGAGTTCGATTCCCCGCAGTGGCGCTATTTTCATGATAGGGTTTCGCGCTTTTTTGTGTGGTGCCCGTTCGTGGGGGGGCCACCCCGCGCTGTAGCGAGCGCCGCATCTCCTAATCGGCGCTGCAGAGCTCCCTATGAGGCTTGTTAGTGTCAAATCTTCGCAGCTTCGCTGAGAGCGAGAATCTGTCGCTTCCACTTGGGCCGACCCAAGATTTGCTTCCCTCCTGTTTCTTCCTTGCGTTATCTTTGGGAAACGGTTCCGGTTTTGGGAATCTTCTGGAAGGTTCCTGCATTAGTTTTTCCTTTTTAAACCAGGTTTGTTCTCTTTTTTATTCCATTTTTTCTTTTTCTCTGCTTATTTCTTTCTTTTCTTTTCTTTTTTCTTTTTGCTGTTTTTTTTCTCTGTTTTTTATTTTGTAGTATATAAAAGGTCCATCACGTATTAAAAAATGTTCACCGTATATTAAAAAATTGTTCACCTTGTATTTAAACTTGTTCATCATATATTAAGAGATTGTTCATCGTATACTACAAAATGTTCATTGCGTATTTTGAAAACTTGTTCATCGTATATTAAGAGATTGTTCAATGTATACTACAAAATGTTCATTGTGTATTTTGAAAACTTGTTCATCGTATGTTAATAGATAGTTCAACGTATACTACAAAATTTTCATTGTGTATTTTGAAAACTTGTTCATCGTATATTAAGAGATTGTTCAGTGTGTTCTTACAAATTGTTCGGCGTATATCACATAAATGTTGAATGTACATTAAAAAATTGTTTAGACTATATAAAAAATGTTCATATTTTCATATATTTTCACATTTTTTCAAAATTATTTGTGTTTTAGAAGTTGTTTCAATTTTGAAAAAAAAATCATATTTTCATGATAGGGTTTCGCGCTTTTTTGTGCGGTGCCCGTTCGTGGGGGGGCCACCCCGCGCTGTAGCGAGCGCCGCATCTCCTAATCGGCGCTGCAGAGCTCCCTATGAGGCTTGTTAGTGTCAAATCTTCGCAGCTTCGCTGAGAGCGAGAATCTGTCGCTTCCACTTGGGCCGACCCAAGATTTGCTTCCCTCCTGTTTCTTCGTTGCGTTATCTTTGGGAAACGGTTCCGGTTTTGGGAATCTTCTGGAAGGTTTCTGCATTAGTTTTTCCTTTTTAAACCAGGTTTGTTCTCTTTTTTATTCCATTTTTTCTTTTTCTCTGCTTATTTCTTTATTTTCTTTTCTTTTTTCTTTTTGCTGTTTCTTTTCTCTGTTTTTTATTTTGTAGTATATAAAAGGTCCACCCCGCTATTTTCATGATAGGGTTTCGCGCTTTTTTGTGTGGTGCCCGTTCGTGGGGGGGCCACCCCGCGCTGTAGCGAGCGCCGCATTTCCTAATCGGCGCTGCAGAGCTCCCTATGAGGCTTGTTAGTGTCAAATCTTCGCAGCTTCGCTGAGAGCGAGAATCTGTCGCTTCCACTTGGGCCGACCCAAGATTTGCTTCCCTCCTGTTTCTTCCTTGTGTTATCTTTGGGAAACGGTTCCGGTTTTGGGAATCTTCTGGAAGGTTCCTGCATTAGTTTTTCCCTTTTAAACCAGGTTTGTTCTCTTTTTTATTCCATTTTTTCTTTTTCTCTGCTTATTTCTTTCTTTTCTTTTCTTTTTTCTTTTTGCTGTTTTTTTTCTCTGTTTTTTATTTTGTAGTATATAAAAGGTCCATCGCGTATTAAAAAATGTTCACCGTATATTAAAAAATTGTTCACCTTGTATTTAAACTTGTTCATCATATATTAAGAGATTGTTCATCGTATACTACAAAATGTTCATTGCGTATTTTGAAAACTTGTTCATCGTATATTAAGAGATTGTTCAATGTATACTACAAAATGTTCATTGTGTATTTTGAAAACTTGTTCATCGTATGTTAAGAGATAGTTCAACGTATACTACAAAATTTTCATTGTGTATTTTGAAAACTTGTTCATCGTATATTAAGAGATTGTTCAGTGTGTTCTTACAAATTGTTCGGCGTATATCACATAAATGTTGAATGTACATTAAAAAATTGTTTAGACTATATAAAAAATGTTCATATTTTCATATTTTTTCACATTTTTTCAAAATTGTTTGTGTTTTAGAAGTTGTTTCAATTTTGAAAAAAAAAATCATATTTTCATGATAGGGTTTCGCGCTTTTTTGTGCGGTGCCCGTTCGTGGGGGGGCCACCCCGCGCTGTAGCGAGCGCCGCATCTCCTAATCGGCGCTGCAGAGCTCCCTATGAGGCTTGTTAGTGTCAAATCTTCGCAGCTTCGCTGAGAGCGAGAATCTGTCGCTTCCACTTGGGCCGACCCAAGATTTGCTTCCCTCCTGTTTCTTCGTTGCGTTATCTTTGGGAAACGGTTCCGGTTTTGGGAATCTTCTGGAAGGTTTCTGCATTAGTTTTTCCTTTTTAAACCAGGTTTGTTCTCTTTTTTATTCCATTTTTTCTTTTTCTCTGCTTATTTCTTTATTTTCTTTTCTTTTTTCTTTTTGCTGTTTCTTTTCTCTGTTTTTTATTTTGTAGTATATAAAAGGTCCATCGCGTATTAAAAAATGTTCACCGTATATTAAAAAATTGTTCACCTTGTATATAAACTTGTTCATCATATATTAAGAGATTGTTCATCGTATACTACAAAATGTTCATTGTGTATTTTGAAAACTTGTTCATAGTATATTAAGAGATTGTTCAATGTATACTACAAAATGTTCATTGTGTATTTTGAAAACTTGTTCATCGTATATTAAGAGATAGTTCAACGTATACTACAAAATTTTCATTGTGTATTTTGAAAACTTGTTCATCGTATATTAAGAGATTGTTCAGTGTGTTCTTACAAATTGTTCGGCGTATATCACATAAATGTTGAATGTACATTAAAAAATTGTTTAGACTATAAAAAATGTTCATATTTTCATATTTTTTCACATTTTTTCAAAATTGTTTGTGTTTTAGAAGTTGTTTCAATTTTGAAAAAAAAAATCATATTTTTAAAGAAATTTGTTCACGCGAGGGGTCCGCCTCTGTTGCTATTACTTAAACATTTGCGCTGCGTTTTTGCTAAGCAGAGTGGCTAGCTCGACCGGTTGCCAACTGTAGTTCGTGGCGTGTGGTCGGGGTTCGAGTCCAGACCCCTGCTTAATTCTCGCGAGTTTTTACATTCAGCGCCTGCAAATGGGGCGGCCCTGTTTTGCGCGCTCTTCAACGAAGGCTCTTCTGTTTGCCGCTCGCGGGCGTCCAATAGGACCTCTCGGTTAGGAAGTGACAACGGAGAGGAGAGGGATGGACCGAAGGCGCGGAGATGGATGTGGAGGAAAGCATTAGGACTGAGCCGCCGTCGACGAGATGATCAACATGAGAAGGACATGATAGAACTGCTGCAAAATTGGTGACCAGTGATACTTCTTAAGCTTGCGTTGATTTTTCCCTTGAAGAGGAAAGGATGATGCAGCAGAGTAGAGATAAGTATTTCCCTCAGTTAAGAACCAAGGTATCAATCCAGTAGGAGGCATAAGCAAGTCTCCATGCACCTGCACAAACTAATAAATACTTACACTCAACGCCAAAAAGGGGTCGTCAATCCTTTCACAGTCTCGAACAAGAATGAGATCTAATAGAGATAGGTATAAAAGATTACTAAAACGTAAAATAAACTAAAACAACTAAATTGCAACAAAATATTTTTTGAGTTTTTTGGTTTATAGATATGAAAATATATGATGGAAAATAGACCTGGGGGTTTCACTAGAGGCTTCTCTCTTGAAGATAGTATATGGTGGGTGAACAAATTACTATTGAGCAATTGATAGAAAAACGCAAAGTTGTGACGATATCTAAGACAATGATCATGAATATAGGCATCACGTCCGTAACAAGTAGACCGAAACGATTTTACATCTACTACCATTACTCCACACATCGACCGCTATCCAGCATGCATCTAGAGTATTAAGTTCATAAGAACAGAGCAACGCTTTAAGTAAGATGGCATGATGTAGAGGGATAAACTCAAGCAATATGATGAAAACTCCATCTTTTTATCCTTGATGGCAACAATACAATACGTGTCTCGCTACCCCTTCTGTCACTGGGTGAGGACACCACAATATTGAACCCAAAACTAAGCATCTCTTTCATTGCAAGAAAAAACAATCTAGTTGGCCAAACCAAACCGATAATTTGAAAAGAAATACAAAGATATTTTAATCATGCATAAAAGAGTTCAGAGAAGACTCAGATAAAATTCATAGATAATCTGATTATAAATCCACAATTCATCGGATCTCAACAAACACACCGCAAAAAAGTATTACATCGAATAGATCTCCAAGAACATCAAGGAAAACATTGTACTGAAGATCAAAGAGAGATAAGAAGCCATCTAGCTACTAGCTATGGACCCATAGGTATGTGGTAAACTACTCACGCATCATCGGAAGGGCAGCAAGGTTGATGTAGAGGCCCTCCGTGACCGAATCCCTCTCCGGCAGGGTGCCGGAAAAGGCCCAAGATGGGATCTCACGGGAACGGAGGCTTGCGGCGGCGAAAAAGTATTTTGGTGGACGCTTCTGGTGGTTTGGGAATATTTGGAAATTTATAGAGCAAGAATTAGGGTTAGGAGACCTCCGAGGGGCCCATAAGCCCTCAAGGTGCCCCGAGGGGCACGCCTAGAAGGCTTGTGGCCTCCTCGGCCATCGTCTGACCCCCCCTCTCCAAGCTCCGTGTTTGTCTTCTGGTCCAAGTAAAATCATCGTCAAGTTTTATTTCATCTGGACTGCGTTTGATATTCCTTTTTTGTAAAATTCAAAAATAAGAAAAAAACAGAAACTGGCACTGGGCTCTAGGTTAATAAGTTAGTCTCTAAAATAATATAAAATAGCATATTAATGCATATAAAACATTTAAAATAGATAATATAATAGCATGGAACAATAAAAAGTTATAGATACGTTGAAGACGTATCAAGCATCCCCAAACTTAATTCCTACTCGTCCTCACGTAGGTAAATCACTGGTACGCGTCGGTACTATACAAACAATTTTTATCCCCTTTCCACGCGGCATTTGAAACCGTCACCTAGTGAGTGTGGGCGATAGGGGGGGGTCCTTCCCACACGACCCAGAAACCGTCGGGGATAGGCCCTCCTGGCACACACGCTCGGCAAAATGAGGTCGTGTACGATCGGCGAGCGCTCAAATACGGAAATACGTACAATAGAGCTAAAAAATACAATTATACATGCGAAATTGTTTCCGGTCGCAAGTACATCCCACACAGTCAGTCCCCGCTAAACATTTCCGTTCGTATGCACATCCCACACAGTCGCTCCAAGGAAAACATTTTCGTTCACAGGTGCATCACGGACAATTTTTCCCGTTAAATCGTTTGTGATAGCGTTGCCGTTGCACACGATATTGATAATTTTATCGTTTGCGTTATTGAATGCATCACAAACGGTCCGTAGAAGAAATTGTGTGGCAAAGGCTGTCCATCACACACAGTTTTCATGTGGTAAACGTTTGCGCAAGGTGGCCTAACGCAAAAAGTTTTCAAGAGAAAGTCGTGTGTGATTGTTCAGTGATCCAACCCGGTTTATTCCTAAAACTGTGTGCGTTGCCTGAGGTCATCGCTGAAAGGATCGAGATGGACCTAGAGGGGGGGGGATTGAATAGGTACAATTACAAATTTTAATTGTTACTTAGCAATTTTAGGCACAAGTGCGGAATATGAAAATGAGCCTAACAATTGTAAGTGTAGTACTAAGTGCTAAGCAAGATAAATAAGTAATACAAGTAAGTAGATAAACAAACACAATAGATATAAGTAAGTGCTAAGAGACAAGTAACCACAAGTAGAGAGTTAGGGTTAGGAATAACCACAACTCCGGGAGACGAGGATGTATGCCGATGTTCACTTCCTTGGAGGGAAGCTACGTCACCGTTAGAGAGGTGGATGTTACCACGAAGGCACACCAACGCCACGAAGGCTCACCCTATTCTCCCTTTGAGACAACACCACGAAGGCGTTTCTCAACCACTAGTGGTAGACCTTGGGGTGGTCTCCAAACCCGCACAAACTTTTCCGGGGGTAATCACAAAGGTCGGTTCCTCTCCGAAAGACTCCTACCTCCTAGGAGTCTCCAACCTCCAAGAGTAATAAGATCGAAGGGGAAAAGCTCAAGACTTGCTCAAATCAGGAATTCCTTTGGTGCAAAGAAGGAGAAGGAGTGGATCTATCACTTCATCGGACAACTTCTCTCGAAAGCTCTCAAATCCCTTGGGATCTAAGATTTGGTCTGGAGAGAGAGTGAAATGTGTTCTAGGGTTTGTTCAAAGTGAAATGGTCAACCCTCTCCCGTGGGGGAGAAGGGCTATATATAGTGTGAGCTCAAATATGGCCGTTGTAGTGCAAGGCAGGCCGGACATCCGGGCTAGAGGCCGGACATCCGGCCTGGCAAGCCACTTAAAGAGCAAGGCAGAAAACAAAGCAGGAAACAGAAGGGTCGGACATCTGGGGGTCAAGCCCGGACATCTGGCATAAGAGGAAGGCCCGGACATCCGGCAGGTGGCCGGACATCCGGCGCGCAGCCCAGCATAAAAACGTCCTCTGGACAGCTATGCCCGGATATCCGGCAAGGAGCCCGGACATCCGGCGAGTACTGGGAGCCCGGACATCCGGCGTAGAGGGCCGGACATCCGGCAGCAGCACTGCACAAAAGTGCATTCTGGAATGGCTAGGCCCGGATATCCGGCGAGAGGCCCGGATATCCGGGGAGCAGTCCGGACATCCGGCACGAGGCCCGGACATCCGGCACTCCCAGAGACAGAAAGATTCAAAGTAAAGAGGGGATAAAAAGAACTATGGAAAGGAGTATTTTTGACTCGAGCAAGTCTGTTACGAACCCAATCGACCCCCTCTTAATAGTGTGGGATCCTATACTCAAGGAAACAAAATGTAACATCATTTTAACACTTCATCCTTGAGAGAACCCACTTCATATGCTCTTGATCCACACACAATTTGACGAACCGGGTGTTGGAAATATGCCCTAGAGGCAATAATAAAAGGATTATTATTATATTTCCTTGTTCATGATAATTGTCTTTTATTCATGCTATAATTGTGTTATCCGGAAATCGTAATACATGTGTGAATACATAGACACCAACATGTCCCTAGTAAGCCTCTAGCTGACTAGCTCGTTGATCAACAGATAGTCATGGTTTCCTGACTATGGACATTGGATTTCATTGATAACGAGATCACATCATTAGGAGAATGATGTGATGGACAAGACCCAATCCTAAACATAACACAAGATCGTATAGTTCGTTTGCTAGAGTTTTTCCAATGTCAAGTATCTTTTCCTTAGACCATGAGATCGTGTAACTCCCGGATACCGTAGGAGTGCTTTGGGTGTACCAAACGTCACAACGTAACTGGGTGACTATAAAGGTATACTACGGGTATCTCCGAAAGTGTCTGTTGGGTTGACACGGATCAAGACTGGGATTTGTCACTCCGTATGATGGAGAGGTATCTCTGGGCCCACTCGGTAATGCATCATCATAATGAGATCAAAGTGACCAAGTGTATGGTCACGGGATCATGCATTACGGTACGAGTAAAGTGACTTGCCGGTAACGAGATTGAACGAGGTATTGGGATACCGACTTCCGAATCTTGGGCAAGTAACGTACCGATTGACAAAGGGAATTGTATACGGGGTTGCTTGAATCCTCGACATCGTGGTTCATCCGATGAGATCATCGAGGAGCATGTGGGAGCCAACATGGGTATCCAGATCCCGCTGTTGGTTATTGACCAGAGAGCCATCTCGGTCATGTCTACATGTCTCCCGAACCCGTAGGGTCTACACACTTAAGGTTCGGTGACGCTAGGGTTGTAGAGATATGAATATGCAGTAACCCGAAAGTTGTTCGGAGTCCCGGATGAGATCTCGGACGTCACGAGGAGTTCTGGAATGGTCCAGAGGTGAAGAATTATATATAGGAAGTGCAGTTTCGGCCATCGGGAGAGTTTCGGGGGTCACCGGTATTGTACCGGGACCACCGGAAGGGTCCCGGGGGGTCCACCGGGTGGGGCCACCCATCCCGGAGGGCCCCATGGGCTAAGTGGGGAGGGGAACCAGCCCATAGTGGGCTGGTGCGCCCCCCTTGGCCCACCCCATGTGCCTAGGGTTGGGAACCCTAGGGTGGGGGGGCGCCCCACCTGGCTTGGGGGGCACTCCACCCCTTGGCCGCCGCCCCCCTAGGAGATCCCATCTCCTAGGGCCAGCGCACCCCCTAGGGGGCCTATATAAAGGGGGGGGGGGAAGGGAGGGGCAGCCGCACCCCTTGACTCTCGGCGCCTCCCTCTCCCCTGCTACACCTCTCCCTCTCGCAGAAGAACGGCGAAGCCCTGCTGCGGTGACTGCTGCATCCACCACCACGCCGTCGTGCTGCTGGATCTTCATCAACCTCTCCTTCCCCCTTGCTGGATCAATAAGGAGGAGACATCACGTTGACCGTACGTGTGTTGAACGCGGAGGTGCCGTCCGTTCGGCGCTAGGATCTCCGGTGATTTGGATCACGTCGAGTATGACTCCCTCATCCCCGTTCTTTGAACGCTTCCGCGCGTGATCTACAAAGGTATGTAGATGCAATCCGATCACTCGTTGTTAGATGAACTCATAGATGAATCTTGGTGAAACCGTAGGAAAATTTTGTTTTCTGCAACGTTCCCCAACAGTGGCATCATGAGCCAGGTTTATGCGTAGTTCTCTTTGCACGAGTAGAACATAATTTGTTGTGGGCGTAGATGTTGTCAACTTTCTTGCTGCTACTAGTCTTATTTTGCTTCAGTGGTATTGTGGGATGAAGCGGCCCGGACTAACCTTACACGTACGCTTACGTGAGACCGGTTCCACCGACTGACATGCACTAGTTGTATAAGGTGGCTGGCGGGTGTCTGTCTCGCCCACTTTACTTGGAGCGGATTCGATGAAAAGGGTCCTTATGAAGGGTAAATAGAAGTTGACAAATCACGTTGTGGCTTTCACGTAGGTAAGAAAACTTTCTTTCTAGAACCCTATTGCAGCCACGTAAAACTTGCAACAACAATTAGAGGACGTCTAACTTGTTTTTGCAGCAAGTGATTTATGATGTGATATGGCCAAAGTTGTGATGAATGATGAATGATATATATGTGATGTATGAGATGTTCATGCTATTGTAATAGGAATCACGACTTGCATGTGGATGAGTATGACAACCGGCAGGAGCCATAGGAGTTGTCTTTATTTTTTGTATGACCTGCGTGTCATTGAGAAACGCCATGTAAATTACTTTACTTTATTGCTAAACGTGTTAGCCATAGTAGTAGAAGTAATAGTTGGCGAGCAACTTCATGGAGACACGATGATGGAGATCATGGTGTCATGCCGGTGACAAGATGATCATGGAGCCCCAAGATGGAGATCAAAGGAGCTATGTGATATTGGCCATATCATGTCACTATTATTTGATTGCATGTGATGTTTATCATGTTTTTGCATCTTGTTTACTTAGAAGGACGGTAGTAAATAAGATGATCCCTCATAATAATTTCAAGAAAGTGTTCCCCCTAACTGTGCACCGTTGCGACAGTTCGTTGTTTCGAAGCACCACGTGATGATCGGGTGTGATAGATTCCAACGTTCACATACAACGGGTGTAAGACAGATTTACACATGCAAAACACTTAGGTTGACTTGACAAGCCTAGCATGTACATACATGGCCTCGGAACATAGAAGACCGAAAGGTCGAGCATGAGTCGTATAGAAGATACGATCAACATGAAGATGTTCACCGATGTTGACTAGTCCGTCTCACGTGATGATCGGACACGGCCTAGTTAACTCAGATCATGTTATACTTAGATGATTGGAGGGATGTCTATCTGAGTGGGAGTTCATTATATAATTTGATTAGATGAACTTAATTATCATGAACTTAGCCTAAAATCTTTACAATATGTCTTGTAGATCAAATGGCCAACGTTGTCCTCAACTTCAACGCGTTCCTAGAGAAAACCAAGCTGAAAGACGATGGCAGCAACTATACGGACTGGGTCCGGAACCTGAGGATCATCCTCATAGCTGCCAAGAAAGATTATGTCCTAGAAGCACCGCTAGGTGACGCACCCGTCCCACAGAACCAAGACGTTATGAACGCTTGGCAGACACGTGCTGATGACTACTCCCTCGTTCAGTGCGGCATGCTTTACAGCTTAGAACCGGGGCTCCAAAAGCGTTTTGAGAGACACGGAGCATATGAGATGTTCGAAGAGCTGAAAATGGTTTTTCAAGCTCATGCCCGGGTCGGGAGATATGAAGTCTCCGACAAGTTCTTCAGCTGTAAGATGGAGGAAAATAGTTCTGTCAGTGAGCACATACTCACTATGTCTGGATTACATAACCGCTTAACTCAGCTGGGAGTTAATCTCCCGGATGACGCGGTCATTGACAGAATCCTTCAGTCGCTTCCACCAAGCTACAAGAGCTTTGTGATGAACTTCAATATGTAGGGGATGGAAAAGACCATTCCTGAAGTATTTGCAATGCTGAAATCAGCAGAGGTAGAAGTCAAAAAGGAACATCAAGTGTGGATGGTGAATAAAACCACTAAGTTCAAGAAAGGCAAGGGTAAGAAGAACTTCAAGAAGGACGGCAAGGGAGTTGCCGCGCCCGGTAAGCAAGCTGCCGGGAAGAAGCCAAAGAATGGACCCAAGCCCGAGACTGAGTGTTTTTATTGTAAGGGAAGTGGTCACTGGAAGCAGAACTGCCCCAAATACTTAGCGGACAAGAAGGCCGGCAAAACGAAAGGTATATGTGATATACATGTAATTGATGTGTACCTTACCAGTACTCGTAGTAGCTCCTGGGTATTTGATATCGGTGCAGTTGCTCACATTTGTAACTCAAAGCAGGAGCTGCGGAATAAACGGAGACTGGCGAAGGACGAGGTGACGATGCGCGTCGGGAATGGTTCCAAGGTCGATGTGATCGCTGTCGGCACGCTACCTCTACATTTACCTACGGGATTAGTTTTGAACCTCAATAATTGTTATTTAGTGCCAAGTTTGAGCATGAACATTGTATCAGGATCTCGTTTAATACGAGATGGCTACTCATTTAAATCCGAGAATAATGGTTGTTCTATTTATATGAGATATGTTTTATGGTCATGCTCCGATGGTGAATGGTTTATTCTTAATGAATCTCGAGCGTAATGCTACACATATTCATAGTGTGAATACCAAAAGATGTAAGGTTGATAACGATAGTCCCACATACTTGTGGCATTGCCGCCTTGGTCACATAGGTGTAAAACGCATGAAGAAGCTCCATGCAGATGGACTTTTAGAGTCTCTTGATTACGAATCATTTGACACGTGCGAACCATGCCTCATGGGTAAAATGACCAAGACTCCGTTCTCAGGAACAATGGAGCGAGCAACCAACTTATTGGAAATCATACATACTGATGTGTACGGTCCAACGAGTGTTGAGGCTCGCGGTGGCTATCGTTATGTTCTCACCCTCACTGATGACTTGAGTAGATATGGGTATGTCTACTTAATGAAACACAAGTCTGAGACCTTTGAAAGGTTCAATGAATTTCAGAGTGAGGTTGAGAATCAACGAGACAGGAAAATCAAGTTCCTGCGATCAGATCATGGAGAAGAATACTTGAGTCACGAATTTGGCACACACTTAAGAAAATGTGGAATAGTTTCACAACTGACGCCGCCTGGAACACCTCAGCGTAATGGTGTGTCCGAACGTCGTAATCGCACTCTATTAGATACGGTGCGATCTATGATGTCTCTTACCGATTTACTGCTATCATTTTGGGGCTATGCTTTAGAGACTGCCGCATTCACTTTAAATAGGGCACCGTCGAAATCCGTTGAGACGACACCGTATGAATTATGGTTTGGGAAGAAACCTAAGCTGTCGTTTCTAAAAGTTTGGGGATGCGATGCTTATGTCAAGAAACTTCAACCTGAAAAGCTCGAACCCAAGTCGGAAAAATGCGTCTTCATAGGATACCCTAAAGAAACTATTGGGTATACCTTCTACCTCAGATCCGAAGGCAAGATCTTTGTTGCCAAGAATGGATCCTTTCTAGAGAAGGAGTTTCTCTCGAAAGAAGTAAGTGGGAGGAAAGTAGAGCTTGATGAAGTACTGCCTCTTGAAGCAGAGAGTAGCGCAGCTCAGGAAAATGTTCCTGTGGTGCCTGCACCAATTAGAGAGGAAGTTAATGATGATGATCAAGATACTTCTGATCAAGCTCCTACTGAACTTCGAAGGTCCACAAGGACATGTTCCGCACCAGAGTGGTACGGCAACCCTGTCTTGGAAATCATGTTGTTAGACAACGGTGAACCTTCGAACTATGAAGAAGCGATGGCGGGCCCGGATTCCGACAAATGGCTGGAAGCCATGAAATCCGAGATAGGATCCATGTATGAAAACAAAGTATGGACTTTGACTGACTTGCCCGATGATCGGCGAGCCATAGAAAATAAATGGATCTTTAAGAAGAAGACAGGCCCGGATGGTAATGTGACCATCTATAAAGCTAGGCTTGTCGCTAAGGGTTATCGACAAGTTCAAGGGGTTGACTACGATGAGACATTCTCTCCCGTAGCAAAGCTGAAGTCCGTTCGAATCATGTTAGCAATTGCTGCATACTATGATTATGAGATATGGCAAATGGACATCAAAACGGCATTCCTTAACAGTTATCTTAAGGAAGAACTGTATATGATGCAGCCGGAAGGTTTTGTCGATACTAAGAATGCTGACAAGGTGTGCAAGCTCCACCGCTCGATTTATGGGCTGGTGCAAGCATCTCGGAGTTGGAACATTCACTTTGATGAGATGATCAAAGCGTTTGGGTTTATGCAGACTTATGGAGAAGCCTGCGTTTACAAGAAAGTGAGTGGGAGCTCTGTAGCATTTCTCATATTATATGTAGATGACATACTTTTGATGGGAAATGATATAGAACTCTTGGACAACATTAAGGCCTACTTGAATAAGAGTTTTTCAATGAAGGACCTTGGAGAAGCTGCTTATATATTAGGCATCAAGATCTATAGAGATAGATCAAGACGCCTCATAGGTCTTTCACAAAGCACATACCTTGATAAGATATTGAAAAAGTTCAATATGGATCAGTATAAGAAGGGGTTCTTGCCTGTGTTGCAAGGTGTGAAATTGAGCTCAGCTCAATGTCCGACCACGGCAGAAGATATGGAAGAGATGAGTGTCATCCCCTATGCCTCAGCCATAGGTTCTATTATGTATGCCATGCTGTGTACTAGACCTGATGTAAACCTTGCCGTAAGTTTGGTAGGTAGGTACCAAAGTAATCCCGGCAAGGAACACTGGACAGCGGTCAAGAATATCCTGAAGTACCTGAAAAGGACTAAGGAAATGTTTCTCGTTTATGGAGGTGACGAAGAGCTCGTCGTAAAGGGTTACGTCGACGCTAGCTTCGACACAGATCTGGATGAATCTAAGTCACAAACCGGATACGTGTATATGTTGAATGGTGGAGCAGTAAGCTGGTGCAGCTGCAAGCAGAGCGTCGTGGCGGGATCTACATGTGAAGCGGAATACATGGCAGCCTCGGAGGCAGCACATGAAGCAATTTGGGTGAAGGAGTTCATCACCGACCTAGGAGTCATACCCAATGCGTCGGGGCCAATCAAACTCTTCTGTGACAACACTGGAGCTATTGCACTTGCCAAGGAGCCTAGGTTTCACAAGAAGACCAGGCACATCAAGCGTCGCTTCAACTCCATTCGTGAAAATGTTCAAGATGGAGACATAGATATTTGTAAAGTACATACGGACCTGAATGTAGCAGATCCGTTGACTAAACCTCTCCCTAGAGCAAAACATGATCAACACCAGAATTCCATGGGTGTTCGATTCATCACAATGTAACTAGATTATTGACTCTAGTGCAAGTGGGAGACTGTTGGAAATATGCCCTAGAGGTAATAATAAAAGTATTATTATTATATTTCCTTGTTCATGATAATTGTCTTTTATTCATGCTATAATTGTGTTATCCGGAAATCGTAATACCTGTGTGAATACATAGACACCAACATGTCCCTAGTAAGCCTCTAGTTGACTAGCTCGTTGATCAATAGATAGTCATGGTTTCCTGACTATGGACATTGGATGTCATTGATAACGAGATCACATCATTAGGAGAATGATGTGATGGACAAGACCCAATCCTAAACATAACACAAGATCGTATAGTTCGTTTGCTAGAGTTTTTCCAATGTCAAGTATCTTTTCCTTAGACCATGAGATCGTGTAACTCCCGGATACCGTAGGAGTGCTTTGGGTGTACCAAACGTCACAACGTAACTGGGTGACTATAAAGGTATACTACGGGTATCTCCGAAAGTGTCTGTTGGGTTGACACGGATCAAGACTGGGATTTGTCACTCCGTATGATGGAGAGGTATCTCTGGGCCCACTCGGTAATGCATCATCATAATGAGATCAAAGTGACCAAGTGTATGGTCACGGGATCATGCATTACGGTACGAGTAAAGTGACTTGCCGGTAACGAGATTGAACGAGGTATTGGGATACCGACTTCCGAATCTCGGGCAAGTAACGTACCGATTGACAAAGGGAATTGTATACGGGGTTGCTTGAATCCTTGACATCGTGGTTCATCCGATGAGATCATCGAGGAGCATGTGGGAGCCAACATGGGTATCTAGATCCCGCTGTTGGTTATTGACCGGAGAGCCATCTCGGTCATGTCTACATGTCTCCCGAACCCGTAGGGTCTACACACTTAAGGTTCGGTGACGCTAGGGTTGTAGAGATATGAATATGCAGTAACCCGAAAGTTGTTCGGAGTCCCGGATGAGATCTCGGACGTCACGAGGAGTTCCGGAATGGTCCAGAGGTGAAGAATTATATATACGAAGTGCAGTTTTGGCCATCCGGAGAGTTTCGGGGGTCACCGGTATTGTACCGGGACCACCGGAAGGGTCCCGGGGGGTCCACCGGGTGGGGCCACCCATCCCGGAGGGCCCCATGGGCTAAGTGGGGAGGGGAACCAGCCCATAGTGGGCTGGTGCGCCCCCCTTGGCCCACCCATGCGCCTAGGGTTGGGAACTCTAGGGTGGGGGGGCGCCCCACCTGGCTTGGGGGGCACTCCACCCCTTGGCCGCCGCCCCCCTAGGAGATCCCATCTCCTAGGGCTGGCGCACCCCCTAGGGGGCCTATATAAAGGGGGGGAGGGAGGGGCAGCCGCACCCCTTGACTCTTGGCGCCTCCCTCTCCCCTGCTACACCTCTCCCTCTCGCAGAAGAACGGCGAAGCCCTGCTGCGGTGACTGCTGCATCCACCACCACGTCGTCGTGCTGCTGGATCTTCATCAACCTCTCCTTCCCCCCTTGCTGGATAAAGAAGGAGGAGATGTCACGCTGACCGTACGTGTGTTGAATGCGGAGGTGCCGTCTGTTCGGCGCTAGGATCTCCGGTGATTTGGATCACGTCGAGTACGACTCCCTCATCCCCGTTCTTTGAACGCTTCCGCGCGTGATCTACAAAGGTATGTAGATGCAATCCGATCACTTGTTGCTAGATGAACTCATAGATGAATCTTGGTGAAACCATAGGAAAATTTTGTTTTCTGCAACGTTCCCCAACACCGGGGACCAACACCTGAGATTCACTTGACAACCATTGTTAGTCCCCTACATGTAGATTGTCATTAATATCAAAACATAATATAAGGGCATGATTGCACTTTCAATCTCCCCCTTTTTGTTTGTTGATGACAATCATACATGTAGTATCATAAATGTAATAAATAATCTTAGCAATGACAATCATGAGAGCAAAAAGGATACAAAATATGTTTAGTTACAATTTGCTTTTAGCTCCCCCTCATTGTGTGCATGCGATGAGTATATTAGGATGACCAACACAAAAGTTCGCATGATAGCATATGTAACACAAAGAGATAAGAAAAAAAATGAGAGACAAGCACATATGAAAACATCATAACACATCAAATAGACTGAGAACATTTCATGGCCACACACTAACATAACATAGTCTCAGACGAACAAGCACCATAGGTAGTAACATAGACGAACAAGCACCATAGGTAGCAACATAAAGTTGAAATAACATCTCATAGCATGACCATATTACTAAGATACTACTTCTCCCCCTTTGACAACAACAAGTAAAAAGGGGCGAAGAACTAAACAGGCTCAATCACTCCTGGTGGATATCATCATCATCATCATCATCAAAGAACTCGGGGTACTCAGCACGAGATGGAAAGTCAAAAGTGGACGAGGATGGAGCTGCGGGAAGAGGTGTTGGGTAACGTAGTAATTTCAAAAAAATTCCTACGCACACGCAAGATCATGGTGATACACAACAACGAGAAGGGAGAGTGTTGTCTACGTACCCTCGTAGACCAGAAGCGGAAGCGTTATAACAACGCGGTTGATGTAGTCGTACGTCTTCACGGCCCAACCGATCAAGCACCGAAACTACGACACCTCCGAGTTTTTGCACATGTTTAGCTCGATGACGATCCTCAGACTCTGATCCAGCAAAGTGTCGGGGATGAGTTCCGTCAGCACGACGGCGTGGTGACGATCTTGATGTTCTACCGTCGCAGGGCTTCGCCTAAGCACCGCTACAATATTATCGAGGATTATGGTGGAGGGGGGCACCGCACACTGCTAAGAGATCAATGATCAATTGTTGTGTCTCTGGGGTGCCCCCTGCCCCCGTATATAAAGGAGTGGAGGAGGGGGCCGGCCAAGGAGGGTGGCGCACCCAAGGGGGGAGTCCAACTCCCACCGGGAGTAGGACTCCCCTTTTTCCTATTAGGAGTAGGAGAGGGAAGGAATAGGAACGAGGGAGGAAGGAAAGGGGGGGCCGGCCCCCCTCCCAATTCGGTTTGGGCTTGGGGGGGGGCGCCCCCTCCCTTGCTCCTTTCCCCTCCTTTCCACTAAGGCCCAATAAGGCCCATATACCTCCCGGGGGGTTCCGATAACCTCCCAGTGATCCGGTATTGTCCCAATCTCACCCGGAACCTTTCCGGTGTCCAAATATAGTCGTCCAATATATCAATCTTTATGTCTCGACCATTTCGAGACTCCTCGTCAAGTCCGTGATCACATCCGGGACTCCGAACAACCTTCGGTACATCAAAATATATAAACTCATAATGAAACTGTCATCGTAACGTTAAGCGTGCGGACCCTACGGGTTCGAGAACAATGTAGACATGACCAAGACATGTCTCCGGTCAATAACCAATAGCGGAACCTGGATGCTCATATTGGCTCCTACATATTCTACGAAGATCTTTATCAGTCAGACCGCATAACAACATACGTTGTTCCCTTTGTCATCGGTATGTTACTTGCCCGAGATCGATCATTGGTATCTCAATACCTAGTTCAATCTCGTTACCAACAAGTCTCTTTACTCGTTTCGTAATACATCATCCCGCAACTAACTCATTAGTTGCAATGCTTGCAAGGCTTAAGTGATGTGCATTACCGAGAGGGCCCAGAGATACCTCTCTGACAATCGGAGTGACAAATCCTAATCTCGAAATACGCCAACCCAACAAGTACCTTCGGAGACACCTGTAGAGCACCTTTATAATCACCCAGTTACGTTGTGACGTTTGGTAGCACACAAAGTGTTCCTCCGGTAAACGGGAGTTGCATAATCTCATAGTCATAGGAACATGTATAAGTCATGAAGAAAGCAATATCAACAAACTAAATGATCAAGTGCTTTGCTAACAGAATGGGTCAAGTCAATCACATCATTCTCCTAATGATGTGATCCCGTTAATCAAATGACAACTCATGTCTATGGTTAGGAAATATAACCATCTTTGATCAACGAGCTAGTCAAGTAGAGGCATACTAGTGACACTTTGTTTGTCTATGTATTCACACATGTATTATGTTTCCGGTTAATACAATTCTAGCATGAATAATAAACATTTATCATGATATAAGGAAATAAATAATAACTTTATTACTGCCTCTAGGGCATATTTCCTCCAGTCTCCCACTTGCACTAGAGTCAATAATCTAGTTCACATCACCATGTGATTTAACATCAATAGTTCACATCGTCATGTGACCAACACCCGAAGGGTTTACTAGAGTCAATAATCTAGTTCACATCGCTATGTGATTAATACCCAAAGAGTACTAAGGTGTGATCATGTTTTGCTTGTGAGGGAAGTTTAGTCAACGGGTCTGCCACATTCAGATCCGTATGTATTTTGCAAATTTCTATGTCAACAATGCTCTGCACGGAGCTACTCTAGCTAATTGCTCCCACTTTCAATATGTATCCAGATTGAGACTTTGAGTCATCTGGATCAGTGTCAAAACTTGCATCGACGTAACCCTTTACGACGAACCTTTTGTCACCTCCATAATCGAGAAATATATCCTTATTCCACTAAGGATAATTTTGACCAATGTCCAGTGATCTACTCCTAGATCACTATTGTACTCCCTTGCCAAACACAGGGCAGGGTATACAATAGGTCTGCTACACAGCATGGCATACTTTATAGAACCTATGGCTGAGGCATAGGGAATGACTTTCATTCTCTCTCTATCTTCTGTCGTGATCGGGTTTTGAGTCTTACTCAACTTCACACCTTGTAACACAGGCAAGTACTCTTTCTTTGACTGTTCTATTTTGAACTACTTCAAAATCTTGTCAAGGTATGTACTCATTGAAAAACTTATCAAGCGTCTTGCTCTATCTTTATAGATCTTGATGCTCAATATGTAAGCAGCTTCACCGAGGTCTTTCTTTGAAAAACTCCTTTCAAGCACTCCTTTATGCTTTGCAGAATAATTCTACATTATCTCCGATCAACAATATGTTATTCACATATACTTATCAGAAATGCTGTAGTGCTCCCACTCACTTTCTTGTAAATACAGGCTTCACTGCAAGTCTGTATAAAACTATATGCTTTGATCAACTTATCAAAACGTATATTCCAACTCCGAGATTCTTGCACCAGTCCAAAGATGGATCGCTGGAGCTTGCATATTTTGTTAGCACCTTTAGGATTGACAAAACTTTCTTGTTGCATCATATACAACTCTTCTTTAATAAATCTATTAAGGACTGCAGTTTTGTTTATCCACTTGCCAGATTTCATAAAATGCGGCAATTGCTAACATGATTCGGACAGACTTAAGCATAGATACGAGTGAGAAACTCTCATCGTAGTCAACACCTTGAACTTGTCGAAAACCTTTTTGCGACAATTCTAGCTTTTGTAGATAGTGACACTACTATCAGCGTCCGTCTTCCTATTGAAGATCCATTTAATATCAATGGCTCTTCGATCAATGGGCAAGTCAATTAAAGTCCATACTTTGTTCTCATACATGGATCTCATCCCAGATTTCATGGCCTCAAGCCATTTCACGGAATCTGGGCTCATCATCGCTTCCTCATAGTTCGTAGGCTCGTCATGGTCAAGTAACATGACCCCCAGAACAGGATTACCGTACCACTCTGGTGCGGATCTCACTCTGGTTTACCTACGAGGTTCGGTAGTAACTTGATCTGAAGTTACATGATCATCATCATTAGCTTCCTCACTAATTGGTGTAGTAATCACAGGAACAGATTTCTGTGATGAACTACTTTCCAATAAGGGAGCAGGTACAGTTACCTCATCAAGTTCTACTTTCCTCCCACTCACTTCTTTCGAGAGAAACTCCTTTTCTAGAAAGGATCCATTCAAAGCAACGAATATATTGCCTTCGGATCTGTGATAGAAGGTGTACCCAACATTTTCTTTAGGGTATCCTATGAAGACGCACTTCTCCGATTTGGGTTAGAGCTTATCAGGTTGAAACTTTTTCACATAAGCATTGCAACCTCAAACTTTAAGAAACGACAGCTTAGGTTTCTTGCCAAACCATAGTTCATACGGTGTCGTCTCAACGGATTTAGATGGTGCCCTATTTAACGTGAATGCAGCTGTCTCTAATGCATAACCCCAAAACGATAGTGGTAGATCGGTAAGAGACATCATAGATCGCACCATATCTAATAAAGTACGGTTATGACGTTCGGACACACCATTATGCTATGGTGTTCCAGGTGGCGTGAGTAGTGAAACTATTTCACATTGTTTTTAACTGAAGGCCAAACTCGTAACTCAAATATTTTACTTCTGCGATCATATTGTAGAAACTTTTATTTTTGTTACGATGATTCTCCACTTCACTCTGAAATTCTTTGAACTTTTCAAATGTTTCAGACTTCTGTTTCATCAAGTAGATATACTCATATCTGCTCAAATCATCTGTGAAGATCAGAAAATAATGATACCTGCCGCGAGCTTCAATATTCATCGGACCACATACATCAGTATGCATGATTTCCAACAAATCTGTTGCTTGCTGCATTGTTCCGGAGAACGGAGTCTTAGTCATCTTGCCCATGAGGCATGGTTCGCAAGCATCAACTGATTCATAATCAAGTGATTCCAAAAGTCCATCAGCATGGAGTTTCTTCATGCGCTTTACACCAATATGACCTAAACGGCAGTGCCACAAATAAGTTGCACTATCATTATTAACTTTGCATCTTTTGGTTTCAATATTATGAATATGTGTATCACTATGATCGAGATCCAACGAACCATTTTCATTGGGTGTGTAACCATATATGTAAACAGAATAACAATTTATTCTCATACTTAAATGAATAACCGTATTGCAATAAACATGATCAAATCATATTCATGCTCAATGCAAACACCAAATAACACTTATTTAGGTTTAACACTAATCCTGAAAGTATATGGAGTGTGCGATGATGATCATATCAATCTTGGAACCACTTCCAACACACATCGTCACTTCACCCTTAACTAGTCTCTGTTCATTTTGCAACTCCCGTTTCGAGTTACTACTCTTAGCAACTGAACCAGTATCAAATACCGAGGGGTTGCTACGAACACTAGTAAAATACACATCAATAATCTGTATATCAAATATACCTTTGTTCACTTTGCCATCCTTCTTATCCGCCAAATACTTGGGGCAGTTCCGCTTCCAGTGATCAGTCCCTTTGCAGTAGAAGCACTTAGTCTCAGGCTTAGGATCAGACTTGGGCTTCTTCACTTGAGCAGCAACTTGCTTGCCGTTCTTCTTGAAGTTCCCCTTCTTCCCTTTGCCCTTTTTCTTGAAACTAGTGGCCTTGTCTACCATCAACACTTGATATTTTTCTTGATTTCTACCTTCGTCGATTTCAGCATTACGAAGAGCTTGGGAATCGTTTCCGTTATCCCATGCATATCATAGTTCATCACGAAGTTCTACTAACTTGGTGATGGTGACTAGAGAATTCTGTCAATCACTATTTTATCTGGAAGACTAACTCCCACTTGATTCAAGTGATTGTAGTACCCAGACAATCTGAGCACATGCTCACCGCTTGAGCTATTCTCCTCCATCTTTTAGCTATAGAACTTGTTGGAGACTTCATATCTCTCAACTCGGGTATTTACTTGAAATATTAACTTCAACTCCTGGAACATCTCATATGGCCCATGACATTCAAAACGTCTTTGAAATCCCGATTCTAAGCTGTTAAGCATGGTGCACTAAACTATCAAGTAGTCATCATATTGAGCTAGCCAAACGTTCATAACGTCTACATCTGCTCCTGCAATAGGTCAGTCACCTAGTGGTGCATCAAGGACATAATTCTTCTGTGCAGCAATAAGGATAAACCTCAGATCACGGATCCAATCCGCATCATTGCTACTAACATTTTTCAACTTAGTTTTCTCTAGGAACATATAAAAATTAAACGGGGAGCAAGATCGCGAGCTATTGATCTACAACATAGATATGCTAATACTACCAGGACTAAGTTCATGATAAATTAAAGTTCAATTAATCATATTACTTAAGAACTCCCACTTAGATAGACATCCCTCTAATCATCTAAGTGATCACATGATCCAAATCAACTAAACCATAACCGATCATCACGTGAAATGGAGTAGCTTTCAATGGTGAACATCATTATGTTGATCATATCTACTATATGATTCACGCTCGACCTTTCAGTATCCAATGTTCCGAGGCCATATCTGCATATGCTAGGATCGTCAAGTTTAACCCGAGTATTCTGCGTGTGCAAAACTGGCTTGCACCCGTTCTACATGGACGTAGAGCTTATCACACCTGATCATCACGTGGTGTCTGGGCACGGTGAACTTTGGCAACGGTGCATACTCAGGGATAACACTTTTATCTTGAAATTTAGTGAGAGATCATCTTATAATGCTACCGTCAATTAAAGCAAGATAAGATGCATAAAATATAAACATCACATGCAATCATAATATGTGACATGACATGGCCATCATCATCTTGTGCCTTTGATCTCCATCTCCAAAACATCGTCATGATTTCCATCGTCACCGGCATGACACCATGATCTCCATCATCTTGATCTATATCAATGTGTTGTCATATGGTTGTCTCGCCAACAATTGCTCTTGCAACTATTGCTATCGCATAGCGATAAAGTAAAGTAATTATTTGGCGCTTGCATCTTATGCAATAGAGAGATAACCATGAGGCTTTTGCCAGTTGCTGATAACTTCAACAAAACATGATCATCTTATACAACAACTTATATCCCATCATGTCTTGACCATATCACATCACAACATGCCCTGCAAAAACAAGTTAGACGTCCTCTACTTTGTTGTTGCAAGTTTTATGTGGCTGCTACGGGCTTAGCAAGAACCGTTCTTACCTACGCATCAAAACCACAATGATAGTTTGTCAAGTTGGTGCTGTTTTAACCTTCTCAAGGACCGGGCGTAGCCACACTCGGTTCAACTAAAAGTTGGAGAAACTGACACCCGCTAGTCACCTGTGTGCATAGCATGGCGGTAAAACCAGTCTCGCGTAAGCGTACGCGTAATGTCGGTCCGGGCCGATTCATCCAACAATACCGCTGAACCAAAGTGTGACATGCTGGTAAGCAGTATGACTTATATCGCCCACAACTCACTTGTGTTCTACTCGTGCATATAACATCAACACATAAAACCTAGGCTCGGATGCCACTGTTGGGTAACGTAGTAATTTCAAAAAAATTCCTACGCACACGCAAGATCATGGTGATGCACAGCAACGAGACGGGAGAGTGTTGTCTACGTACCCTCGTAGACCGGAAGCGGAAGCGTTATAACAATGCGGTTGATGTAGTCGTACGTCTTCACGGCCCAACCGATCAAGCACCGAAACTACGTCACCTCCGAGTTTTTGCACACGTTCAGCTCGATGACGATCCCCGGACTCCGATCCAGCAAAGTGTCGGGGATGAGTTCCGTCAGCACGATGGCGTGGTGACGATCTTGATGTTCTACCGTCGCAGGGCTTTGCCTAAGCACCGCTACAATATTATCGAGGATTATGGTGGAGGGGGCACCGCACACGGCTAAGAGATCAATGATCAATTGTTGTGTCTCTAGGGTGCCCCCCTGCCCCCGTATATAAAGGAGTGGAGGAGGGGGCCGGCCAAGGAGGGTGGCGCGCCCAAGGGGGGGAGTCCAACTCCCACCGGGAGTAGGACTCCCCTTTTTCCTATTAGGAGTAGGAGAGGGAAGGAAGAGGAAGGAGGGAGGAAGGAAAGGGGGGGGGGCGGCCCCCCTCCCAATTCGGATTGGGCTTGGGGGGAGGGGCGGCCCCTCCCTTGCTCCTTTCCCCTCCTTTCCACTAAGGCCCAATAAGGCCCATATACCTCCCGGGGGGTTCCGATAACCTCCCGGTGATCCGGTATTGTCCCAATCTCACCCGGAACCTTTCTGGTGTCCAAATATAGTCGTCCAATATATCGATCTTTATGTCTCGACCATTTCAAGACTCCTCGTCAAGTCCGTGATCACATCCGGGACTCCTAACAACCTTCGGTACATCAAAATATATAAACTCATAATGAAACTGTCATCGTAACGTTAAGCGTGCGGACCCTACGGGTTCGAGAACAATGTAGACATGAACGAGACACGTCTCCGGTCAATAACCAATAGCGGAACCTGGATGCTCATATTGGCTCCTACATATTCTACGAAGATCTTTATCGGTCAGACCGCATAACAACATACGTTGTTCCCTTTGTCATCGGTATGTTACTTGCCCGAGATTCGATCGTTGGTATCTCAATACCTAGTTCAATCTCGTTACCGGAAAGTCTCTTTACTCGTTTCGTAATACATCATCACGCAACTAACTCATTAGTTGCAATGCTTGCAAGGCTTAAGTGATGTGCATTACCGAGAGGGCCCAGAGATACCTCTCCGACAATCAGAGTGACAAATCCTAATCTCGAAATACGCCAACCCAACAAGTACCTTCGGAGACACCTGTAGAGCACCTTTATAATCACCCAGTTACGTTGTGACGTTTGGTAGCACACAAAGTGTTCCTCCGGTAAACGGGAGTTGCATAATCTCATAGTCATAGGAACATGTATAAGTCATGAAGAAAGCAATATCAACAAACTAAACGATCAAGTGATATGCTAACGGAATGGGTCAAGTCAATCACATCATTATCCTAATGATGTGATCCCGTTAATCAAATGACAACTCATGTCTATGGTTAGGAAACATAACCATCTTTGATCAACAAGCTAGTCAAGTAGAGGCATACTAGTGACACTTTGTTTGTCTATGTATTCACACATGTATTATGTTTCCGGTTAATACAATTCTAGCATGAATAATAAACATTTGTCATGATATAAGGAAATAAATAATAACTTTATTATTGCCTCTAGGGCATATTTCCTTCAATAGGATCATCATCACTAACGGGACTCCCACGGTCACGGAGGCGCTGTTTGAGCAGATTCTTGGAGATGACTAGGCGCTTGTGAACATCATGATTTTGCTGACAGCTGAAAGTGAATGCCTTCATGATAGCAGATTGAGCCTTACCCAAGAATGATGCAAAACGACTACGAGGAGCAGTCGTGGAAGATGGAACAGAAGAACCAGTGGGCTGAGAGATAGCAGCTGTCCTCCCACCAGCAGACCTCCTAGGCTGAGTAGGAGCAGGAGCTACCACGCGCATATGAGGAGGAGGCTTCCAAATGGAGTGCACAATTGGCTTAACCACCACAAAGGGAGCAGTGTGATCAATCAGAGCCTGAATAAATGGAGCATGAGGGAACTGGCGCGTCTGAATGAAGCTGCAAAGACGGATCTCATGCCAAATGAAGTTGGCTGTGTCCAGAGGCTCAGTGGGTTTCTCATGCATACAAAACATCAAGTCAATGCAATAGTTGCGAGCCCTCGAGCGATCTCCCTTCTTAGGGTAGAGTGTGCAAAGCACATACTGATAGAGGATGAGGAAGGGAGCACGAAAGATGGATACCTCATTGACTGGATATGCTTTCTCTTCACCAGTGAGCTAAGAGGGAGGTTTTACAAGAGGCATGCAAGCATCAATCCCTTTGGGCTTGTACTCTAGATCCATACTGTGGATGCAATGGCCAACACCGGAGAGACCCAAAATCTGAACAAACCTGTCATAGGTGATGCTCAGTGTGGTGTCATCGGTCATCCAAGTGAGAGTGTTGTCTGGACCAAAGAAACAGGTGGCATAGAACTGTAGGATGGCAGCTTCACTCCAATCACACCTGAAGGTCATTGCGGGACCAAGGGTCATGTCATCAATGATCTTGACCGGATCGCTAAGGAACATGGCAGGATTATCACGCAGGAAGTTGAGATCCAAGTATGAGTGAGGAGCAAGGCCACGTCCATGGACAAAACTGGAATAGAGATCTTGCTGCATACGAGTCCGGAACCGAGGATCTTCGGCATCAGCCACCATCTCATATTGATTGACATCCCGACGGAACTGAAGATATTGCCCCGCCCCCACAGTTGTGAAGTCGTGAGTGGGGCGACCTCCACTGTCAGGAAGCTCCATGGAGATGCGACAACCATGGGTAATGGGCATGGCAGAACCACGAACTTGAGGCACTGGCGCCCTCCTAGTACCGGGCTTGGACTGTCCAACAGACTGTCTTGGTGCATTGTCATCCTCTTCCTCTCCAACATAGTCCGCATCATCTGGATCCGAGGCCGACGGACTGGTGGATGGTGCCCGCTTCTTCTTCTTGGTGGTGGTCTTCTTCTTCTTCTTAGGCCGAGCATGCTCATCGGAGTCGGTTGAGCCTTGCCGGCGATCAACGGAAATGGATAATGAGCAGATTCCAATAGAAGAAGCCAAAGGATATGAATAGGGATACACCAAATTAAACCGTGGGATGAGCATTTTTTTTGATTATGACCATAGGACAAGTCCAAATGGTAGATCAAAAAAATTTACATGCCCATGGTTGAGTTGAGTAGCCGAGTACATATAGAGGTGATTGTAGGCTTAGGTATACAGTACCAAAACGCGAGAGCAATAGATATGGAAAGATGTACATGGAGAATAATGCAACCCTAAACAGATTTTGGTCACAAGCAAGAGGGAGATGGAGAGAGAGACAACATTCTTACCCCGAGAAGACACCTCGGGACGCGTGGGACCACAGTTCTTGGTGCGAGCCATGAAGAACTCCGGCGGCGAATCCCTCCGAACACCGGCCCCTCCCGAGAGACTCAAGCCACAACCCAAGAGATGGATTGGATAGAGTCGTAGATCGGGAGGAGGAGAGTCCGTGGGTAGGAGATCGGGGCCGGAGATCGACGGAGACTGGCCGGGGCAGCGCCGGACCACACCCCAGCGACGACGGGCTGTGTGGTGAGATGGGGAGAGGAAACGGGAGCGAGTGAGTAACTCCCCCTAAAGCCCAAGCCCCTCCTCTGTTATACGGTGCGGCGACGGGCCGGACATCCGGGGCATGGCCCGGATATCCGGCGGTTGGAGGTCAGGGAGCAGAAGAAATAGGTCCAATGGGTTGGACATCCGGGGACCAGCCCGGAAATCCGGCCACTAGAGATGTAGGATGGTGGCTTGCGCAGCAGCAGTGATTTGTTACAGGGCCCGGATGTCCGGCAGAGGAGCCGGATGTCCGGCCACTAGACAGAGAGAAGGATGGGGAATGGATTTTCAAGGAGTCAACACAAAGACTTGAATATAGACTCCGCCAAGGAGTTTTTAGTGATTTATATGGGTAGAAGTCTGAGTCATCTATGGTCATACTAAGAAAAAAATAACCACCCAACTTAAATAAGTAATGAAAGGTCCATACATGCAAGGTACAAGCGGTGACCGAGGTCACCATGTTTGAGCATATGGACCATAGGACCGCAAAGATGTAGACTTTGAGCCCATGGTCACGACTCCATCATATTAAAGCCCATAGTTCAAGAACCATGAAACTTTGAGAGTGTTTGTTCTATTTATGCATTATGTAGGGTGAGAATATTCATGAATTGAATGTCTCCCCCTAAATATATGCCTACATCAAGACAAGACAGAATGTTCATGCATGAATGAGTACTAGATTTCACATAATGTTGTCAAGCTCCAAGATACCAAGTTCATGCCTAAGTTGACAAAACCTTGCTTCATCCAATGGCTTGGTGAAAATATCTACAAGTTGCATATCTGTGCCAACATGAGAAATGTCAATATCACCCTTCTCCACATGATCTCTCAAGAAGTGGTACCTAATGTCAATGTGCTTGGTGCGGGTATGATCTTTGGGGTTCTCAGCAATATTAATGGCACTTTCATTATCACATAGAAGAGGCACATGTCTATAGGTGATACCGTAATCCTTCAAAGTTTGCCTTATCCATAGTAACTGAGTTGCACAACTGGCGGTTGCAATATATTCAGCTTCGGCGGTGGAGAGGGCAACACAATTTTGCTTCTTCGAGGACCAACTTACCAAGGAGTGTCCAAGAAATTGACATGCACCGGAGGTGGATTTACGATCCACTTTGTCTCCAGCCCTATCCGCATCCGTGTACCCAATGAGATCAAACTTAGCATCCTTGGGGTACCATAGACCCAACTTTGGGGTGTGAACAATATATCTAAGAATATGCTTAACCGCCTTATGATGGCTTTCCCTGGGGGAAGCTTGAAATCTAGCACACATGCATACACTAAACATGATGTCTGGTCTAGATGCACAAAGATAAAGCAATGAACCAATCATAGAGCGGTATTTAGATGGGTCGAAGGGGATACCGTTTGAGTCTTCAGTGAGTACAATTTTGGTTGGCATGGGGTCTTACATGGGCTAGCATTAGTCATACCAAATTGTGCTAGGATATCCTTGAGGTATTTGGCTTGAGACAAGAAAATTCCTTCTTGAAATTGTTGAATTTGAAGGCCGAGGAAGAACTTCAAATCCGCATTGAGTGACATTTCAAAATTCTTGGTCATTGATGCCGCAAACTTCTTGCATAAATGAATGCTAGGAGAACCAAAAATGATATCATCTACATAGATTTGGCATAAGATCAAATCACCTTTGTCCCTCTTAGTAAAAAGAGTGGGATCGATCACCCCTCTCACAAAACCATCATCGAGTAGAAACTTCTTAAGATGATCATACCAAGCACGAGGTGCTTGTTTGAGGCCATACAAAGCCTTATGAAGTTTATACACATAGTCTTTGTGATCGGGGTCAACGAACCCAGGTGGTTGTGATACATATACTTCTTCTTGTAGAGGACCATTAAGGAAAGCACTCTTCACATCCATTTGATGTAATGTAAAGCCATTGAAAGCATCATAAGCAAGTAAGATGTGAATGGATTCAAGACGGGTAACGGGGGGCAAAGGTCTCACCAAAGTCCAAACCTTCAACTTGTGAGTACCCTTGTGCCACTAACCTTGCCTTGTTGAGGATGATTACGCCATTCTCATCTTGCTTGTTCTTGAAAATCCACTTTGTTCCAATGACGTTGTGTTCCGTAGTTGGCCTCTTGACTAATGACCACACTTGATTGCGCTCAGAACTATTTAACTCTTCTTGCATAGCAATGAGCCAATCGTTGTCTATCAACGCATCTTGTATCTTGAGAGGCTCAACACTAGACACAAAAGAGAAGTGAGCACAAAAGTTTGTCAATTGTTTACGAGTGACTCTACCTTCCGATATGCCGGTGAGGATTTTATCAACATCAACACGACCAGCCACTCGAGGCATGATGGAGGTTAAGGTTTCTCAAGGTTCAACTTCATGTCCATCATCCACGTCCTCAACATATGGATCATTAATGTGTGGTGGAAAATTTTCTTCTTCTTCTTCTTGCATTTGTTGAGGTTCATTGTCAATGATTCCACTTTCTTGTTCTTGCCCTTGAGGATGATCTTGTTCTTGATGATTATCACGAAGATGAACTTGATCATCATCTTGTACATGGACTATGGGCATTGATTGAGTAATAGGGGCTTGTGGTGGGATGGGTGTTGAAGTAGTTTGATGGTGTGTGAGGCCTCCATATTCTTCTTCATCATCATGAGGGTCTTGTTCCATTGGAAGAAGTGCACCAACACCCATCGTCAAGATATCTTGAGAAGAATCATCTTCACCTACATCACTTAGATCAACTTGCTCCCCGGGAGCCATTAAATTCATCAAACACCACGTCACAAGTTTCTACAACACATCCATTGGATTTGTTGTAGACTCTATAGGCGTGAGAGTTTGATCCATAGCCAACAAATATGCCCTCAATGGTTTTAGATTGAAATTTTCCTAACCGCTCTCTTTTGTTGAGGATGAATCATTTACACCCAAATACACGAAAGTACTTGACATTTGGCTTGTTCCCGGTTAGGAGCTCATATGGAGTCTTTTCCAATATCGTGCGGAGGAAGAGCCGGTTTGATGCATGACATGCAGTGTTGACGGCCTCGGCCCAAAAACTATGTGGCGACTTGTATTCATCCAACATGGACCTTGCCATCTCCACAAGGGTGCGGTTCTTCCTTTCTGCAACACCATTTTGTTGGGGAGTGTATGGAGCTGAATATTGATGCTCAATCCCTTCATCACTAAGGAACTCTTCCAAGGTGTAGTTCTTGAACTCGGATCCATTATCACTTCTTATTGCCAGAATTTCTTTGTCAAACTTGCATTGTGCTTGCTTGGCAAAGTCAATGAAGGTGATCTTCGTCTCGTCCTTGGATTTGAGGAAGAAGACCCATGTATACCTTGAGTAATCTTTCCACAATGACAAGTCCATACTTTTTCCCACCAAGACTATCCCATGAAGGAGGCCCAAAAATATCCACATGAAGGAGCTCCAAAGGCCTTGAAGTAGACACAATATTCTTGGGTGGGTGCTTTGATTGATGTTGCTTCCCAGCTATGCATGCACTACACACACGATCTTCCTCAAAAGAGACATTTGTTAGTCCAAGGATGTGATTTCCCTTTAAGAGATCTTGAAGATTTCTCATGCCGACATGGGCTAGCCGGCGATGCCATAGCCACCCCTTGTCGGCCTTGGCCATTAGACAAGTTGCATGGAATGTGCTCTCTTTCGAGAAATCAGCCGTGTAAAGGTTGCCATCCAACTCTCCAACAAAGGCCACTTCGAGAGTATCTCTCTTAAAGACTTTCACATCCGTTAGTCCAAATAGTGTATCATAGCCAACAGAAGCCAATTGGCGAATAGAAAGCAAATGATATTTAAGGGATTGGACAAGCATGACATTTGCAAGAGACATGTCATTTGTGATAGCCACTTTACCCAAACCGAGTACCTGTCCTTTTGATCCTCCACCAAACATAATGCTCATAAATGGTTGAATAGCTTCCATGAAGTCGTAGAGCAATTTGCTATCTCCGGTCATATGATTGGTACATCCACTATCAATCACCCATTTTACTCCACCGGAGAAGGCAACATACACACAATTATTACTTGGTTAGAGGCACCCATTTTGCAATGGGACCTCTCAAGTTAGTCACAAAGGTCTTAGGGACCCAAATAGCATAAAACCGAAATGCAGTTCGAGGACCAACAAACTTTGCATAAACTTCTCCTTCCTTAGTATTACGAAGAACATAGGATGGAGGCATGAACTCTTTTGGCTTGTTGACAGTGGGCATGCCCCTTGTGGCCTTACCACAATCAACCTTACCTTCTCCTTGTGCCCTTCTTGTACAAAAGTTTCTTGCTTGTGCTCAGGTCAAACCCGAGTCCCTCTTTGGCAAACACTTCATTGTGTTGGCTCAACACCTCATTGAGGTTCTTTTGCCCTTGAGCACATGTCATGAGCCCTTTCTCGATTTGAGCTTTGAGAAAGCGATTCTCCTCAAGAATAGATGCTAGATCACTACTAGAGTTAGTAGTACAAGCATCAACATTGATAATAGGAGAAGAGTAAGCCTTGGCTAGAATTTCAAGATAAGTAAGCTTGAGTCTCTCAAAACTCTTTGTAAGAAGGGTGAGCTCTTCTTCCTTGGTCTTGAGGGACACGGATAGAAGCTCACAATCCTTAGAGAGAGAAGCATTAGACTTTACAAGCTTACTTTTATCATTCATCAACTCTTCGCAAGAGTCGATAGCCTTTTTCAAGGAGGCAAGATCTCTAGTATGAACATCAATGTTTGCACCAATTTTTAAGCATAGTTCATCATTGCGTGCTTCCTCATATTGGACTTTCCGCTCAAGTACCTCATATTTTTCCTTTTCCTCGGTGACGAGGGTTTCGAGTTCCTTAATGGAAATGGTGTGCTTACTCACCATCTCCATAAGCATACGAAACATAGTGAGCTTCTTTCCTTTAAGGGAGCACATGAACTTATTTAGTTTAGCAAGCATAGGATCATTTATATCATCATCCTCATAACTATCCTCCGCATCAAGATACTCATCACTAGGAGTAGAAGGAGCGAAAAGAGGAGGATTTGATCATGGGGTTACCTTGACCTTGTCAGGAGAGTGTTGGTCCTCTCCATCTTCTACCACGGCCTTCGCCATGAGACACTTGTGAGTTTTGCCCTTGTAATCCTTCATGTAGTTGTAGGTGACAACTTCACCACTCTTGTTGACTAGCCTCAATGTGTTTTGAGAATCTTGAGCAACTCCGGCAACACCACTAACATCATCCGGATCGGATTCTTCTTGAGGAACCATTGCTTTCCCATCTCTCTTCTTGAACTTGGAGTTCAAAGGATTTGGCAACTTCTTCTTGGGAAAGGTCTTGGGAAACCTTGGTTTGTCTTCTCTCTTCTCATACGGGCACTCGTTTGAGAAGTGGTTGGTTTCTTCATAGTTGTAGCATTTTCTTACTTTCTTCTTTTGAAATCTTCCCTTGAATTTTCCCGCGCTAAACTTCTTGACAAAGAGAGCCATGTCTTCATATGAAGGGCCCTCATCGGATTCAACCCCATCACCATCTTCTTCATCATCATTATCATCTTCTTCTTCACTTTGCTCATCTTCACATGCATGCTTAGCCTTCAATGCAAGATTGATCTTTGACGATGGAGTACCATGCATGGCAAGATGTTTTGTAGCATTTGCCTTTGATTCTTCAAATAGTTGGAAAGTGGATATGATGTCGTCTGTAGTCATTTCCTTGAAGGCAT
Source organism: Triticum urartu (assembly GCF_056163025.1). Lineage (NCBI taxonomy): Eukaryota > Viridiplantae > Streptophyta > Magnoliopsida > Poales > Poaceae > Triticum > Triticum urartu. The sequence continues at coordinate 139,872,402 of NC_141876.1, read as the reverse complement.
GGTGTTGTCTTATGTCCCATACCATTTGATGGTGATATGGAGCAAGAGCATGAAGCAACTTGTCCACAAGGAATCGCTTAGTCATGTTGAATCCATCTTGTGTCTTGTCACACTCACACGACTCAATATCAGCTGTGAGAGTCATGAGATGCTCAAGGAGTTGATTGGGAGTTTCACCTTTCTCCATACAAAAGTTTTGCAATTGCCCCATGGCAATTTCATATTGAGCACTCCGGAGGGTGGAGGTACCGGTCTTGGATCTTATAATACTTTCCCACAGTTCCTTGGCACTTGTGATGTGTATAAAAGGTCTCCTTTGCTTTTCAACCATACCTCTCCTTATACACATGGTTGCAGTGTCATTGAGATTCTTGTCATAAATTTCTCTTGGTGTAGGATTCTTTGGATCAACCACATGGTAACCATACTCCAAAATCTCCAGCATCTCATCATTTCCATGTAGGGGAACATAGTAATTTCAAAAAAATTCCTACGCACACGCAAGATCATGGTGATGCATAGCAACGAGAGGGGAGAGTGTGATCTACGTACCCTTGTAGACCGACAGCAGAAGCGTTAGCACAACGCGGTTGATGTAGTCGTACGTCTTCACGGCCCGACTGACCAAGCACCGAAACTACACCACCTCCGAGTTCTAGCACACGTTCAGCTCGATGACGATCCCCGGACTCCGATCCAGCAAAGTGTCGGGGAAGAGTTCCGTCAGCATGACGGCGTGGTGACGATCTTGATGTACTACCGTCGCAGGGCTTCGCCTAAGCACCGCTACAATATTATCGAGGATTATGGTGGAAGGGGGCACCGCACACGGCTAAGAATATGATCACGTGGATCAACTTGTGTGTCTAGGGGTGCCCCCTACCCCCGTATATAAAGGAGCAGGGGAAGGTGCGGCCGGCTGGGAGGAGGGCGCGCCAGGAGGAGTCCTACTCCCACCGGGAGTAGGATTCCCCCCTTTTCCTAGTTGGAATAGGATTCGGGAGGGGGGAAAGAGGAGAGAGAGAAGGAAGGGGGGCGCCGCCCCCTCTCCTTGTCCTATTCGGACTAGGGGGGAGGGGCGCGCGGCCCAGCCCTGGCCACCTCTCCTCTCTTCCACTAAAGCCCACTAAGGCCCATATACCTCTCGGGGGGTTCCGGTAACCTCCCGGTACTCCGGTAAAATCCCAATTTCACCCGGAACACTTCCGATATCCAAATATAGGCTTCCAATATATCAATCTTTATGTCTCGACCATTTCGAGACTCCTCGTCATGTCCGTGATCACATCCGGGACTCCAAACAAACTTCAGTACATCAAAATGCATAAACTCATAATATAACTGTCATCAAAACCTTAAGCGTGCGGACCCTACGGGTTCGAGAACAATGTAAACATGACTGAGACACGTCTCCGGTCAATAACCAATAGCGGAACCTGGATGCTCATATTAGCTCCCACATATTCTACGAAGATCTTTATCGGTCAGACCGCATAACAACATACGTTGTTCCCTTTGTCATCGGTATGTTACTTGCCCGAGATTTGATCATCGGTATCTCAATACCTAGTTCAATCTCGTTACCGGCAAGTCTCTTTACTCGTTTCGTAATACATCATCTTGCAACTAACTCATTAGTTGTAATGCTTCCAAGGCTTATGTGATGTGCATTACCGAGAGGGCCCAAAGATACCTCTCCGACAATCGGAGTGACAAATCCTAATCTCGAAATACGCCAACCCAACATGTACCTTTGGATACACCTGTAGAGCTCCTTTATAATCACCCAGTTACGTTGTGACGTTTGGTAGCACATAAAGTGTTCCTCCGGCAAATGGGAGTTGCATAATCTCATAGTCATAGGAACATGTATAAGTCATGAAGAAAGCAATAGCAACATATTAAACGATCAGGTGCTAAGCTAATGGAATGGGTCATGTCAATCACATCATTCTCCTAATGATGTGATCCCATTAATCAAATGACAACACATGTCTATGGTTAGGAAACATAACCATCTTCGATTAACAATCTAGTCAAGTAGAGGCATACTAGTGACGTTTGGTTTGTCTATGTATTCACACAAGTATTATGTTTCCGGATAATACAATTCTAGCATGAATAATAAACATTTATCATGATATAAGGAAATAAAATAATAACATTATTATTGCCTCTAGGGCATATTTCCTTCAGTCTCCCACTTGCACTAGAGTCAATAATCCAGATTACACAGTAATGATTCTAACCCCATGGAGCTTTGGTGCTGATCATGTTTTGCTCGTGGAAGAGGCTTAGTCAACGGGTCTGCTATATTCAGATCCGTATGTATCTTGCAAATCTCTATGTCTCCCACCTGGACTAGATCCCGGATGGAATTGAAGCATCTCTTGATGTGCTTGGTTCTCTTGTGAAATCTGGATTCCTTTGCCAAGGCAATTGCACTAGTATTGTCACAAAAGATTTTCATTGGACCTGATGCACTAGGTATGACACCTAGATCGGATATGAACTCCTTCATCCAGACTCCTTCGTTTGCTGCTTCCGAAGTAGCTATGTACTCCGCTTCACATGTAGATCCCGCCACAACGCTTTGTTTAGAACTGCACCAACTGTCAGCTCCACCGTTTAATGTAAATACGTATCCGGTTTGCGATTTAGAATCGTCCGGATCAGTGTCAAAGCTTGCATCAACGTAACCATTTACGATGAGCTCTTTGTCACCTCCATATATGAGAAACATATCCTTAGTCCTTTTCAGGTATTTCAGGATGTTCTTGACCGCTGTCCAGTGATCCACTCCTGGATTACTTTGGTACTTCCCTGCTAGACTTATAGCAAGACACACAACAGGTCTGGTACACAACATTGCATACATGATAGAGCCTATGGCTGAAGCATAGGGAACATCTTTCATTTTCTCTCTATCTTCTGCATTGGTCGGGGATTGAGTCTTACTCAATTTCACACCTTGTAACACAGGCAAGAATCCTTTCTTTGCTTGATCCATTTTGAACTTCTTCAAAACTTTGTCAAGGTATGTGCTTTGTGAAAGTCCAATTAAGCGTCTTGATCTATCTCTATAGATCTTAATGCCCAATATGTAAGCAGCTTCACCTAGGTCTTTCATTGAAAAACTCTTATTCAAGTATCCTTTTATGCTATCCAGAAATTCTATATCATTTCCGATTAGCAATATGTCATCTACATATAATATCAGAAATGCTACAGAGCTCCCACTCACTTTCTTGTAAATACAGGCTTCTCCAAAAGTCTGTACAAAACCAAATGCTTTGATCACACTATCAAAGCGTTTATTCCAACTCCGAGAGGCTTGCACCAGTCCATAAATGGATCGCTGGAGTTTGCACACTTTGTTAGCTCCCTTTGGATCGACAAAACCTTCCGGCTGCATCATATACAACTCTTCTTGCAGAAATCCATTCAGGAATGCAGTTTTGACATCCATTTGCCAAATTTCATAATCATAAAATGCGGCAATTGCTAACATGATTCGGACAGACTTAAGCATCGCTACGGGTGAGAAGCTCTCATCGTAGTCAATCCCTTGAACTTGCCGAAAACCTTTTGCGACAAGTCGAGCTTTGTAGACAGTAATATACCGTCAGCGTCAGTCTTCTTCCTGAAGATCCATTTATTCTCAATTGCTTGCCGATCATTGGGCAAGTCAACCAAAGTCCATACTTTGTTCTCATACATGGATCCCATCTCAGATTTTATGGCTTCAAGCCATTTCGCGTAATCTGGGCTCACCATCGCTTCTTCATAGTTCGTAGGTTCATCATGATCTAGTAGCATGACTTCTAGAACAGGATTACCTTACCACTCTGGCGCGGATCTTACTCTTGTTGATCTGCGAGGTTCAGTAGTATCTTGTTCTGAAGTTTCATGATCATTATCATTAGCTTCCTCACTAATTGGTGTAGGTGTCACAGAAACTGGTTTCTGTGATGTACTACTTTCCAATAAGGGAGAAGGTACAGTTACCTCGTCAAGTTCTACTTTCCTCCCACTCACTTCTTTCGAGATGAACTCCTTCTCTAGAAAGTTTCCGAATTTAGCAACAAAAGTCTTACCTTCGGATCTATGATAGAAGGTGTATCCAATAGTTTCCTTTGGATATCCTATGAAGACACATTTCTCCGATTTGGGTTCGAGCTTATCAAGTTGAAGTTTTTTCATATAAGCATCGCAGCCCCAAACTTTCAGAAATGACAACTTTGGTTTCTTGCCAAACCACAGTTCATATGGCGTCGTCTCAACGGATTTTGATGGTGCCCTATTTAATGTGAATGCGGCCGTCTTTAGAGCATATCCCCAAAACGATAGCGGTAAATCAGTAAGAGACATCATAGATCGCACCATATCTAGTAAAGTACGATTACGACGTTCGGACACACCATTACGCTGTGGTGTTCCGGGTGACGTGAGTTGCGAAACTATTCCACATTGTTTTAAATGTACACCAAACTCGTAACTCAAATATTCTCCTCCACGATCAGATCGTAGGAATTTTATTTTCTTGTTACGATGATTTTCAACTTCACTCTGAAATTCTTTGAACTTTTCAAATGTTTCAGACTTATGTTTCATTAAGTAGATATACCCATATCTGCTTAAGTCATCTGTGAAGGTGAGAAAATAACGATATCCGCCACGAGCCTCAACATTCATCGGACCACATACATTTGTATGTATGATTTCCAATAAATCTGTTGCTCTCTCCATAGTACCGGAGAATGGTGTTTTTGTCATCTTACCCATAAGGCACGGTTCGCAAGTACCAAGTGATTCATAATCAAGTGGTTCCAAAAGCCCATCAATATGGAGTTTCTTCATGTGCTTTATACCGATATGACCCAAACGACAGTGCCACAAATAAGTTGCACTATCATTATCAACTCTGCATCTTTTGGTTTCAACACTATGAATGTGTGTGTCACTACTATCGAGATTTAATGAGAATAGACCACTCTTTAAGGGTGCATGACCATAAAAGATATTACTCATGTAAATAGAACAACCATTATTCTCTGATTTAAATGAATAACTGTCTCGCATCAAACAAGATCCAGATATAATGTTTATGCTTAACGCTGGCACCAAATAACAATTATTTAGGTCTAATACTAATCCCGAAGGTAGATGTAGAGGTAGCGTGCCGACCGCGATCACATCGACTTTGGAACCATTTCCCACGCGCATCGTCACCTCGTCCTTAGCCAATCTTCGCTTGATCCGTAGTCCCTGTTTCGAGTTGCAAATATTAGCAACAGAACTAGTATCAAATACTCAGGTGCTACTGCGATCATTAGTAAGGTACACATCAATAACATGTATATCACATATACCTTTGTTCACCTTGCCATCCTTCTTATCCGCCAAATACTTGGGGCAGTTCCGCTTCCAGTGACCAGTCTGCTTGCAGTAGAAGCACTCAGTTTCAGGCTTAGGTCCAGGTTTGGGTTTCTTCTCTTGAGTAGCAACTTGCTTTCTGTTCTTTTTGAAGTTCCCCTTCTTCTTCCCTTTGCCCTTTTTCTTGAAACTAGTGGTCTTGTTGACCATCAACACTTGATGCTCCTTCTTGATTTCTACCTCTGCAGCTTTCAGCATTGCGAAGAGCTTGGGAATAGTCTTATTCATCCCTTGCATATTATAGTTCATCATGAAGCTCTTGTAGCTTGGTGGCAGTGATTGGAGAATTCTGTCAATGACGCAATCATCTGGAAGATTAACTCCCAATTGAATCAAGTGATTATTATACCCAGACATTTTGAGTATATGCTCACTGACAGAACTGTTCTCCTCCATCTTGTAGCTATAGAACTTATTGGAGACTTCATATCTCCCAATCCGGGCATTTGCTTGAAATATTAACTTCAACTCCTGGAACACCTCATATGCTCCATGACGTTCAAAACGTCGTTGAAGTCCCGATTCTAAGCCGTAAAGCATGGCACACTGAACTATCGAGTAGTCATCAGCTTTGCTCTGCCAGACGTTCATAACATCTGGTGTTGCTCAGCAGCAGGCCTGGCACCCAGCGGTGCTTCCAGGACGTAATTCTTCTATGCAGCAATGAGGATAATCCTCAAGTTACGGACCCAGTCCGTGTAATTGCTACCATCATCTTTCAACTTTGCTTTCTCAAGGAACGCATTAAAATTCAACGGAACAACAGCACAGGCCATCTATCTACAATCAAACATAAACAAGCAAGATACTATCAGGTACTAAGTTTCATGATAAATTTAGGTTCAATTAATCATATTACTTAAAGAACTCCCACTTAGATAGACATCCCTCTAATCCTCTTAGTGATTACGTGATCCAAATGAACTAAACCATGTCCGATCATCACGTGAGATGGAGTAGTTTCATTGGTGAACATCACTATGTTGATCATATCTACTATATGATTCATGCTCGACCTTTCGGTCTCCGTGTTCCGAGGCCATATCTGTATATGCTTGGCTCGTCAAGTATAACCTGAGTATTCCGCATGTGCAACTATTTTGCACCCGTTGTATTTGAACGTAGAGCCTATCACACCCGATCATCACGTGGTGTCTCAGCACGAAGAACTTTCGCAATGGTGCATACTCAGGGAGAACACTTCTTGATAATTAGTGAGAGATCATCTTATAATGCTACCGTCAATCAAAGCAAGATAAGATGCATAAAAGATAAACATCACATGCAATCAATATAAGTGATATGATATGGCCATCATCATCTTATGCTTGTGATCTCCATCTTCGAAGCACCATCGTGATCACCAGCGTCACCGGCGCGACACCTTGATCTCCATCGTAGCATCGTTGTCGTCTCGCCAATCTTATGCTTCCACAACTATCGCTACCGCTTAGTGATATAGTAAAGCATTACAACGCGATTGCATTGCATACAATAAAGCGACAACCATATGGCTCCTGCCAGTTGCCGATAACTCGGTTACAAAACATGATCATCTCATACAATAAAATTTAGCATCATGTCTTGACCATATCACATCACAACATGCCCTGCAAAAACAAGTTAGACGTCCTCTACTTTGTTGTTGCAAGTTTTACGTGGCTGCTACGGGCTTAAGCAAGAACCAATCTTACCTATGCATCAAAACCACAACGATAGTTTGTCAAGTTGGTGTTTTTTTAACCTTCGCAAGGACCGGGCGTAGCCACACTCGGTTCAACTAAAGTTGGAGAAACTGTCACCCGCTAGCCACATTTGTGCAAAGCATGTCGGGAGAACCGGTCTCGCGTAAGCGTACGCGTAATGTCGGTCCGGGCCGCTTCGTCCAACAATACTGCCGAACCAAAGTATGACATGCTGGTAAGCAGTATGACTTATATCGCCCACAACTCACTTGTGCTCTACTCGTGCATATAACATCAACACATAAAACCTAGGCTCTGATACCACTGTAGGGGAACGTAGTAATTTCAAAAAATTTCCTACGCACACGCAAGATCATGGTGATGCATAGCGACGAGAGGGGAGAGTGTGATCTACATAACCTTGTAGACCGACAGTGGAAGCGTTAGCACAATGCGGTTGATGTAGTCGTACGTCTTCACGGCCCGACCGATCAAGCACCGAAACTACGGCACCTCCGAGTTCTAGCACACGTTCAGCTCGATGACGATCCCCGGACTCCGATCCAGCAAAGTGTCGGGGAAGAGTTCCGCCAGCACGACGGCATGGTGACGATCTTGATGTACTACCGTCGCAGGGCTTCGCCTAAGCACCGCTACAATATTATCGAGGATTATGGTGGAAGGGGGCACCGCACACGGCTAAGAATATGATCACGTGGATCAACTTGTGTGTCTAGGGGTGCCCCCTACCCCCGTATATAAAGGAGCAGGGGAAGGTGCGGCCGGCCAGGAGGAGGGCGCGCCAGGAGGAGTCCTACTCCCACCGGGAGTAGGATTCCCCCCTTTTCCTAGTTGGAATAGGATTCGGGAGGGGGGAAAGAGGAGAGAGAGAAGGAAGGGGGGCGCCGCCCCCTCTCCTTGTCCTATTCGGACTAGGGGGGAGGGGCGCGCGGCCCAGCCCTGGCCACCTCTCCTCTCTTCCACTAAAGCCCACTAAGGCCCATATACCTCTCGGGGGGTTCCGGTAACCTCCCGGTACTCCGGTAAAATCCCAATTTCACCCGGAACACTTCCGATATCCAAATATAGGCTTCCAATATATCAATCTTTATGTCTCGACCATTTCGAGACTCCTCGTCATGTCCGTGATCACATCCGGGACTCCAAACAAACTTCGGTACATCAAAATGCATAAACTCATAATATAACTGTCATCAAAACCTTAAGCGTGCGGACCCTACGGGTTCGAGAACAATGTAGACATGACCGAGACACGTCTTCGGTCAATAACCAATAGCAGAACCTAGATGCTCATATTGGCTCCCACATATTCTACGAAGATCTTTATCGGTCAGACCGCATAACAACATACGTTGTTCCCTTTGTCATCAGTATGTTACTTGCCCGAGATTCGATCGTCGGTATCTCAATACCTAGTTCAATCTCGTTACCGGCAAGTCTCTTTACTCGTTTCGTAATACATCATCTTGCAACTAACTCATTAGTTGTAATGCTTCCAAGGCTTATGTGATGTGCATTACCGAGAGGGCCCAGAGATACCTCTCCGACAATCGGAGTGACAAATCCTAATCTCGAAATACGCCAACCCAACATGTACCTTTGGATACACCTGTAGAGCTCCTTTATAATCACCCAGTTACGTTGTGACGTTTGGTAGCACATAAAGTGTTCCTCCGGCAAACGGGAGTTGCATAATCTCATAGTCATAGGAACATGTATAAGTCATGAAGAAAGCAATAGCAACATATTAAACGATCAGGTGCTAAGCTAATGGAATGGGTCATGTCAATCACATCATTCTCCTAATGATGTGATCCCATTAATCAAATGACAACACATGTCTATGGTTAGGAAACATAACCATCTTCGATTAACAAGCTAGTCAAGTAGAGGCATACTAGTGACGTTTGGTTTGTCTATGTATTCACACAAGTATTATGTTTCCGGATAATACAATTCTAGCATGAATAATAAACATTTATCATGATATAAGGAAATAAAATAATAACATTATTATTGCCTCTAGGGCATATTTCCTTCATTCCATATCGAAGATGATCCTGCATAGCAACTCTCCACAAGGCAAAATCGGAAGTGGCATCAAGTAAAGGAGGTTTGCCTTGAGGGTTATATTTAGGTTTCTCAACTTGGGGTCTTGCATAAAGCCAAGGAACACTGGAGTGTTCATTGCTAGGAGGTTGCTGACCAAGTGACGGAGTAGGCACAGTTGGCTCGAAGCCGCACCACCCGAAAGTGGTGCAAGCACCGTGGACAACGTGGCTGTAACACCCTCGATGCGACTATATCTCCCACGTGTCGAGGCACGACTTAGAGGCATAATCGCATTGAATGCATATGTCGCAAGTAAGGCAATCTTCACAACATCCCATGTAATATAAATAATAAAGGGGAGAACATAGTTGGCTTACACTCGCCACGTCAATCAAGGTACATAAATAACATTACATCATCCAAACACTCATGGCCCGACTACGGCGCCAAAATAGAAGATAAACCCAACATTCGACATGGTCCCGATCACCCCCAACTGGGCACCACCACTGATCATCAGGAAAGGAAACATAATAACGTTGAGAGTCCTCGTCGAACTCCCACTTGAGCTCGAGCGCATCACCTGGAGCGGAATCATCAAGCCCTGCATCTGGTGTAATAGTAATCTGTGAGCCACAGGGACTCAGCAATCTCGCTCCCTCGTGATCAAGACTATTTAAGCTTATAGGTAAGGCAAGGTAAAAATAAGTGGAGCTGCAGCAAGCGACTAGCATATATGGTGGCTAACTTATTCGCAAAAGAGAGTGAGAAGAGGAGGCAAAGCGCGAGCGAGAAACTAGAGGACAACCTGCGCAAACATTACTCCAACACTGTGTCCACTTCCCGGACTCCGCCGAGAAGAGGCCATCACGGTAACACACTCAGTTGATACATTTTAATTAAATTAAGGTTCAAGTTATCTACAACCGGACATTAACAAATTCCCATCTGCCCATAACCGCGGGCACGGCTTTCGAAAGTTCAAATCCCTGCAGGGGAGTCCCAACTTAGCCCATGACAAGCTCTCACGGTCAACGAAGGAATAGAACTCCTCCCGAGACGTTCCGATCAGACTCGGTACCTTGGTTCTTCAAGACACTTCGACAGGTTAAAACAAGACCAGCAACACCGCCCGAATGTGCCGACAAATCCCGATAGGATCTACACATATCTCATTCTCAGGGCACACTAAGATGAGCCAGACGTCGGGTAGGCCAGCCCAGAGTTGCCCCTGGTAGCCCCGGACATCGCTCGGTTGGACCAACACTCAGAGGAGCACTGGCCCGGGGGGGGGGGGGGGCTAAAATAAGATGACCCTCGGGCTCCGGAAACCCAAGGGAAAAAGAGGCTAGGTGGCAAATGGTAAAACCAAGGTTGGGCATTGCTGGAAAAGCTTTAATCAAGGCAAACTATCAAGGGGTTCCCATTATAACCCAACCGCGTAAGGAACGCAAAATCCGGGAACATAACACCGATATGACGGAAAACTAGGGCGGCAAGAGTGGAACAAAACACTAGGCGAGAGGCCGAGCCTTCCACCCTTTACCAAGTATATAGATGCATTAAGATAACATGGCAATATAATGATATCCCAAGAAGTAAATAAATGTTCCAACAAGGAACAGCCTCCAATCTTCACCTGCAACTAGCAACGCTATAAGAGGGGATGAGCAAAGCGGTAACATAGCCAATCAACGGTTTGCTAGGACATAATGGGTTAGAGGTTTGACATGGCAATTTGGGAGGCTTGAAAGCAAGTGGTAGGCATCGTGGCATTGGCATAGAAAAAGAGCGAGCAATCTAGCATAGCAAAGATAGTAGTGATTTCGAGGGTATGATCATCTTGCCTGCAAAGTTGTCAGAGTTGACTGGATCCTCGAAAGCAAACTCAACGGGATCCTCGTTAGCGAACTAGTCTCCCGACTCTACCCAAAAAAGACAAACAAGCAACAAAGACACAATCAACCACGTGCAAGGATCAAACAATAAGATGCAAGGATGATATGCTATGCGGGATGCGATGCGGGATGCATATGCAAGATGTGACAAGGGATGCATGAACCTGGCCTCAGCTTGGAAACCCAAGTGTGCCACTGGAAAGATGAGATGAAATCGCTTGAAAACGATATAAAGAACGCCGGAATCGGAGTTACGGTTTGGAAATGGCAAGCGATTCAAATATGACAACGGTCTGCGATTTGCAGCAAGTAGCCATATAAATGCAAAGAGATGAACATCCTACAGCACCCAAACATGACAACAAAATACATGGCAGGGATGCATTCAAGATGCTTAACAAAAGTCTAGCACTGAGCCATGGCCAATTCATCCATTAACGGGTTCAAACAAGCATGGCAAAAATGCATATGGCAAACAGATCTCAGACTTAGTGAAATTAACACTTGTCTGGAATTTCAGATCAGATAGCACTCTTCGGAGCAACAAAACTACATGCTACAGAACCTGAACATGGCAAAGTAAAGCATGGCATGGAGCTACTCAAAGAGCTTAACAAAAGTCCCTTAGTGACCTTGAGCCAAAAGGGATCAGAAAATACAATTGCAAGCATGTGAACATGGCAAAAACATAATCAGATCACAGACTTAGTGAAAACTGGAGCATGCTGAAAACAGATATCAAGTAGGCATGTTTACGAGCTCGATGCACTCACTACGGAGCAATACATGTAAAGCTAAGCATACATATATCAAGAACACACAAAATTCAAGCTAGACATGGCAAGAACAATAACATAGCATGCACAGAACAACTACAACAACATCGGCAAAATTGCAAACAAGTTGACAATCTGCCCAGATTCACAAAGTAGGAAAAGTAGAGCTCGATTGACTCAAGCTAGGGTGCTCCATAATTGCAAACAAAGACATGGATGGATAGAGCACTACAATATTAACAAAACATCCTTACTGATCATCCTCAAAAGAGGCACGGATCACTAGGAATCACCATGGACATATGGCCATGTGAAATAAACAGCTCAAGGACTTAGTGGAAATGCTAAGTCCCTGAAAACAGAATTACCAAGTGCCTCACTTTGCAAGCTTGCACTAGTCACCACACACATCACAAAAATACATGGGTTGCACCTCTGGAAAGATGACAAAACCCTTAACAAAACATATGTAGAGCTCATGGGCATATCATGCACACAATAATCATGGCAAAAATGACAAAAAGCTAAATGGAGTAGCAGATCTGACAATTATCTCAAGTAGCCCTCTTCTAACAGAATTTCGGGCATCAAGATGAACTCAAATGAAAATGATGCAATGGAATGAAATGATGTACTCTCTGAGATGAACATTTTGATATGCTATATGCCAAAAATGGAGTTACGGATGCGGAGATATAGCATGACGAACATGAGCACATGGATTAGAAATCTCAGGACTTAGAAGAAATTCGACCTAGGGTTTACTGTAGCTGCCAGATCTGGATCGCGGCGCGCCTAACGAGGTTCACCAGAAAACGGAGGTCGCCGGAGCGGGATGACGGCGGCGAGGTGCTCCCAGGCCGGATCTCGCCGGATCCGGCCGGCGGGGAGCCGGAGAGGCGGCGGGGCGGCGGCCACGGCGCGGGGGGCAGCGCGGCGAAGCCGGCGCGGCGGCGGCAGTTGGTGGCGGCGGGCGCGGACGCGGCGGCGGCGGAGGCCGGAGTCGGCGACGTCGGCGGCGGGCGCTGTGGCGACCCGGGGCGGCGGCTGGCTAGGAGGGAGGTGGCGGCGCGGTGAGGTCGCGGGGCGGCACGCCTCTTCGGGCCGCGGGGGCCTCGCCTGGGCCGGGCGGGCCGACGGCGGTGGGAGGTGGCGGCTGCCATGTGTCGGCGCGCGGATGGCTGGAGGCGGCGGGCGGACGCTGTCCGGCTCCGTCCGGACACGTCCGGCGGCGGCGGCGGATGGATCTAGGGTTTAGGGGGGAGGGGAGACCCGTGAATTTCGGAGGGGGGAGGGGGTGATATTTATAGGCGTAGAGGGAGCTAGGAGTGTCCAAATGAGGTGCGGTTTTCGGCCACGCGATCGTGATCGAACACTCTAGATGATGGAACAGGTTTAGGTGGGTTTTGGGCCAAATTGGAGGGGTGTTGGGATGCAACACACACGAGGCCTTTTCGGTCCCTCGGTTAACCGTTGGAGTATCAAACGAAGTCCAAATGGTACGAAACTTGACAGACGGTCTACCGGTAGTAACCCAAGGCCGCTTGACAAGTCTCGGTCCAATCCGGAAATGTTTAATCCCCACACACGAAAGAAAGCTAGAAATGACCACCGGAGGAGAACGAAGCGCCGGAATGCAAAACGGACAATAGGGAAAAAGCTCGAATGCATGAGATGAACACGTATGCAAATGCAATGCACGTGATGACATGATATGAGATGCATGACAATGACAACAACACACGGAGACAAAAACCCGAACCCGAGAAAATAAAATAACTTAACGCCGGAAACGACAAGAGTTGGAGTACAAATTGGGAAAGTCATATCCGGGGTGTTACAGTGGCTATCCTCATTTGGACCAAGGCCTCAAGAGAAGCATCATGTTCCTCCTTTTTCTTAGCAAGGGTCCGTTCTAGATCCTCGGAAGTAAAGGTCTTTACTTCAGAAGAAGCCTCGCCTTTATCCTTCGGATCTACAACAAGGGGGGTCCCATCGGGGTTCATCTTGCTCTAGGGCGGTTAAGCCACAAGAATAGAGCACGAGGCTCTGATACCAATTGAAAGGATCGACATGGACCTAGAGGGGGGGGGGTGAATAGGTACAATTACAAATTTTAATTGTTACTTAGCAATTTTAGGCACAAGTGCGGAATATGAAAGTGAGCCTAACAATTGTAAGTGTAGTACTAAGTGCTAAGCAAGATAAATAAGTAATACAAGTAAGTAGATAAACAAACACAATAGATATAAGTAAGTGCTAAGAGACAAGTAACCACAAGTAGAGAGTTAGGGTTAGGAATAACCGCAACTCTGGGAGACAAGGATGTATGCCGATGTTCACTTCCTTGGAGGGAAGCTACGTCACCGTTACAGAGGTGGATGTTACCATGAAGGCACACCAACGCCATGAAGGCTCACCCTATTCTCCCTTTGAGACAACACCACGAAGGCGTTTCTCAACCACTAGTGGTAGACCTTAGGGTGGTCTCCAAACCCGCACAAACTTTTCCAGGGGTAATCACAAAGGTCGATTCCTCTCCGAAAGACTCCTACCGCCTAGGAGTCTCCAATCTCCAAGAGTAACAAGATCGAAGGGGAAAAGCTCAAGACTTGCTCAAATCACAAATTCCTTTGGTGCAAAGAAGGAGAAGGAGTGGATCTATCACTTCATCAGACAACTTCTCTCGAAAGCTCTCAAATCCCTTGGGGATCTAAGATTTGGTGTGGAAGTGTGTGAGAGAGAGTGAAATGTGTTCTAGGGTTTGTTCAAAGTGAAATGGTCAACCCTCTCCCGTGGGGGAGAAGGGCTATATATAGTGTGAGCTCAAATATGGCCGTTGTAGTACAAGTGAACGGGAAGGCCGGACATCCGGCCTGGCAAGCCACTTAAAGAGCAAGGCAGAAAACAGAGGGGCCGGACATCCGGGGGTCAAGCCCGGACATCCGCATAAGAGGAAGGCCCGGACATCCGGCAGGTGGCCGGACATCCGGCGCGCAGCCCAACATAAAAGCGTCCTCTGGACATCTATGCCCGGATATCCGGCAAGGAGCGCGGACATCCGGCGAGTACTGGGAGCGCGGACATCCGACGTAGAGGGCCGGACATCCGGCAGCAGCACTGCACAAAAGTGCATTCTAGAATGGCTAGGCCCGGATATCCGGCGAGAGGCCCGGATATCCGGGGAGCAGCCTGGACATCCGGCACTCCCAGAGACAGAAAGATTCAAAGTAAAGAGGGGATAAAAAGAACTATAGAAAGGAGTATTTTTGACTCGAGCAAGTCTGTTACGAACCCAATTGATCCCCTCTTAATAGTGCGGGATCCTATACTCAAGGAAACAAAATGTAACATCATTTTAACACTTCATCCTTGAGAGAACCCACTTCGTATGCTCTTGATCCACACACAATTTGACGAACCAGGGACCAACACCTGAGATTCACTTGACAACCATTGTTAGTCCCCTACATGTAGATTGTCATTAAAATCAAAACATAATGTAAGGGCATGATTGCACTTTCAATCGCCCACAGTATTTTTTCAATAACCGTTTGCAATAGCAAAACCCAATTAGCAGGCTAATTGCCCTATTATTAATAATCCATTTATTAATCTGATTGACATTCATATTAAGCACATACTCCCTCTGTTCCTAAATATTTGTTTTTTAGAGATTTCAAATGAACTATCACATACAGATGTATATAGACATATTTTAGAGTGTAGATTCACTTATTTTGCTACGTATGTGGTCACTTGTTGAAATCTCTAGAAAGACAAATATTTAGGAACAGAGGGAGTAATATATTTCATTTCCATATTAAGGAAGCAGAATTTCATAATTGAAAAACATTAGAGTACAACATGATATAGCTTCAGCACTCAGCTACCCCATTACACAACCGCACCGGCACCAAGTTTCACATGCAACATGTAGAACCTTTCAAAATTAGCATCATAGACGATATATAGACAGATGCATCTCATCTGGAAAACTGCTGAAGCGGAAGGCGAATATTGATCCTTCATTCATGTTGAAGGTCTTTGCAACTTTAGGCCAGTGCCTGTGGATGATTGACCGTCCGTCCTTCGTCCTCTTCAAAAACACTTCAATATTGAACCATGTATGTTGTATGAAAACCTTCCTCGCCTCCTGACCATAGAGGTGGTTTGGGAGGTAATCATCAGTGAACTGCTTTGGAAAAGGCCTGAAAACAAGGATGTGCATAAATATCTTCTCTATATTGGAAATGGGGCAAATGAATAAAAAAGGCAAGGTATAATAGTTAGTACCATCTTGTAGTGAACTGATGTCTTCTTCATTGTGCACACAAAGATTTTGTTGTTTTTTGTTGCTAATTTCTTTATCCTAACAATCTTTTCGTGTTTCTTGATTTGATTGATATTCATGGACAAACTCATTTCCCCATATGCAAAAAGGGTCGAACAGTGGGTCAAAACCTCTGACAGCAGGACCTATATGTGCAAGACCAAATTGTTAAAAACCTAAATATTAGAATGGTTCCTGGAATTGCACAATAATGTGCTATTAGACAACGGACCATGCACGTGCTAACCTCGATTGTAAACCTCAGTGCTTCTCATTGTTTCCCTGCAACACATATAAGGTAGTTAGTCATCAGGTTAAGTAAGAGTTCGCATGCTATCAGTAAAATATGTTGATGAAAAATAAGCACATTGCAGATTCATAAGATTAATTCAAGCCACATGGAAAACCCATTTATCCAAACCAAGCATGATTAAGAACTAGAAAATATAGCACTTGTATATGTTTCTCATGTATTAAGTGCAACCAAATTCGGTTTATTCCTCACATGCACAATAATACAAAATTCTACCCATGACAATTGGACATCGCATTGCAGAATTGAACCAAGCAGTTAACTAAACACCACAACAAATGAACCAAACATTAACTAAGCACCACATTGCACAATATAACATACTCCTAATAGAAGATCAGATAGTTAACCAAACCAGGCATGCTTAACAACTTGGAAATATAGCAATTGTATTTGTTTCTCATGTATTTACTACAACCAAATTCAATTTATTCCTCACATGGTATACAATAACAGAATGCACCCACAACTATTGAACATCACATTGCAGAATTGAACCAAACAGTTAGCTAAACACCACAACACAAATGAACCAAACGTTAACTCAGCACCACACTGCACAATGTATAACCAAACTAAGCATGCTTGACAACTTGGAAATATAGCAAATGTATTCGTTTCTCATGTATTTTGTAAAGATAAATTCAATTTTTTCCTCACAAGGAAGACAATACAAAATTGCAGCCTGAAGAATTGAACATCACATTTGCAGAATTGAACCAAACAGTCAGCTGAAGACGATAACTAATTAACAAAACAGTTAATAAGTGAGCACCACACTGCACGACATATAGAACATATACACTAGAGCAACAGATTGCATGGTAAAATTAGATAGCAAAATTCACTAGAATTTGTGAAGGAAAGGCAGGAGCAGCACACACAACGAGTAAACTGAGCATGCTTAATCGGGGTAGCTAGCAAATGACAAGGTGCTCCTCCAAGATCTGTGGGTCGGCCCGAATGGAAGCCATCGCGACCTCATCCGCGCATGCCGCTGCGATTTGCTTCTCGCTGCCAAATGCTCCTTGAGATCCTGGCTATACGGCATGCACCATGGCTTAGGGTGGCGCTTATTTGGTGGAGGGGTCGGTGATTTGGGTGGAAGGTGTCACGCTCGCGCCGACGGTTAGGGCATGTGGGATGTGGAAGGAGGAGGAGGATGAGGGTCGGGTGTGGATTACCTGCCTGGATGGACGAGGCCGAGCAGCGTGAAGGAGGGTCGCCAGTGAGGAGGCGGCGCTGCAAGCAAGGAGTGAAGTTTTAAACTTGGAAAGGAAGGGGGAAACAGGGGAAATGTGGCTTTTGGTAAGGGGGAGGGGGCGGGGAGGTAGATATTTCCACGAAAACCGAAAATTTGGAATCGCTTCAGCGAAAAAACTGGCGCACAAAGTGTCACCAGACACGGTCCCTTATTCAGAACTATGTACGATATGTGAACATCACAAATGATTCAGATAGCTTAACCCGTGTGTGATGAGTTTGAACGTCAAAATTTTGGTTTGAATTTCCCTGGTTACAGTGGTCATCCACGTCATTGCATAATTTGGGTACACAAAGGAGACTACAGCACACCCATACTTCTTAATTGAGAAAGTTTAGCAATTAAACAGAGCTAGCTGACCTAAACATCACTCTAACAAATTAAAGACCGGCGCTCTTAATTAATCAAAGCAAATAGTACAAGTACTACGGCTGGTGCTCGTCGATCTCCGTCGCCGCCTCCATGTCCAGCTCGCGCCCGACGGTCTCCTGGGGAAGGGGCTCCATGGCATCCATCGCACCATACTCGGCAAGCATCTCGCCATCCGCGTCCGCCATCTCTTTGGAAAAGGCCGCCATGAGCTGGGTGTGGGCGGCCGCGATCTGGGCTTGGACAGGCTCCATCGTTGCAAGGTATCTGGTGAAGGAACGGACAGCTGCTCGAACGCTCTCGGCGATTGCCAGC
Source organism: Triticum urartu (assembly GCF_056163025.1). Lineage (NCBI taxonomy): Eukaryota > Viridiplantae > Streptophyta > Magnoliopsida > Poales > Poaceae > Triticum > Triticum urartu. The sequence continues at coordinate 139,853,940 of NC_141876.1, read as the reverse complement.
TCTTCGGCTGTGGGTTGCCGACCGTTGTCGGAGAAGCTTCGTCTGATTTGTGCGGTGACCGTCAGGAGCTGGCTGTGGGAAGCCTCGACATGGTCGTGGGCGGCCTCCATCAGGGCTAAGGCCGCCGCTGCGGAACGGACAGCTGTTGTGCCGCTCTCGCCAGTTGCTATCCCCGAGGCAGATGTTGCCGCCGCCACCTGAGAAGCAACAACGGTTGTTTGGGATGCCTTTGCCACCCGGTCACTGATTACTGCCGCGCTCATGCCACCTTGTTATCACGCGCATGGCGGCTGCGGCCGTGTTCTCGCCGGAGTGGGCCACCGAAGTTTCCCTCACGACGCGGGTCCACGTGCCCATCTTTCACTGGCGACGATTGAACAGTGAAATGATATTTGGAGAGCGAGCTAGTGTGCTTGAGATGCCAGCTGTGGACTGTAGCCGACGCACCTTCTCGCGTAAGCCATAGGCATACTATACACCGACGGAGCTCCAGGATATTTTGTGTTGCATCTCACACGGTTGGTGATAATAAACTGTGTGCGATCTACTTGATTTTTCATCTTCATTTGGATTACATAATGGGGTCACAACGGCAATGGACGGTGTTTGAATTGCTAGATCTTTTATCTGTAGTGAACATGCAAATATATGTGTGTCGTCAAAGAATTGGAATTATTCAGGGTTTTTTTGAACATTTTATACATTAAATTGGTTTTCTAGCCATTTCAGGTGCACAATTCAAAATTAAACTACATGCACATGCTCCGGTGCACCAACATGGGTTGTAAAATCATATATGTGTCCATGGGTTTATGCTTCTGTCCCATGCAAGAAATGGGGATGAAATTCGAACACCACGACACCGTAGCTCTTCGGCAAACGTCGACATACTTGCTTTTGTAATTTTAGCAAATCCAAAATTCTCTGAAATTCATGAAATTTGGCATGCTATCATGGAGCGGCATCAACATGCCGTGGTAAAAAATTTGTACCATTTGGGGCAGGTTTGGGTATAAGCTTCTCATAAACCAGAGCTTCTCACAACAAGTGTGATGGTTTCGGTAGGGAACGTTTCACCTTTCTGGACGAAATGATATCCGTTGCCTCTTCTCGATTTCAATTTTTTTCCTAGTGTCAACATAGAACAACATGAGTGTTGTGTCAAATTTTGGGATTTTTTGGGGTTCGTTTGGACATTTTTATACATTAACTGAGTTTTCAATGCATTCATGTGCATAATTCAAATTTGAACTACATGCACATGCTCCAATGCATATAAATTGGTTGAAAATTCAGATCTGTGTCCTTGGTTGCATGCTTGGATCCCATGCAAGAAATGGGAATGAATGTCAAACACCCCGCCACCGGCCGTAAACATCGAGATACATGGTTTTTAAATTCTAGTAACTCCAAAACTTGTCTGAAATTCATGAAACTTGGCATGCTATCATGGAGCGACATCAACATGCCACGGTAAATTTTTTGTCCCATTTGGGGCAGGTTTGGGTATATGCTTCTCACAAACCACAACTTCTCACAACAAGCATGATGGTTTCGATAGGGAACGTCCCACATTTGGGAACGAAACGATATCCATTGCCTCTTATTGCTTTCAAAAATTTTCTCGTGTCAACATAGAACAACATGAGTGTTGTGTCAATTTTTATGATTTTTCGGGGTTCGTTTGGACATTTTTATGCATTAACTGAGTTTTTAATGCATTTATGTGCATTATTCAAATTTGAACTACATGCAGATGCTCCGATGCATATAAATTGGTTGAAAAATCAAATATGTGTCCTTGGGTGCATGCTTAGGTCCTATGCAAGAAATGGGAATGAATTTCAAACACCAGGGTACCGTTGATTGCCTGCAAAACATTGAGATACATGGTTTTTAAATTCTAGTAAATCCAAAACTCGTCTGAAATTCATGAAACTTGGCATGCTATCATGGAGCGGCATCAACATGCTGTGGTAAATTTTTTGTCCCATTTGGGGCAGGTTTGGGTATATGCTTCTCACAAACCAGAGTTTCTCACAACAAGCATGATGGTTTCGGTAGGGAACTTCCCACCTTTGGGGACGAAACAATATCCATTGCCTCTTATTGCTTTCAAAAAAATTCTCATGTCAACATAGAACAACCACTACAAAAAAATACACTTCCGTGATGATACGTGTTTGTCACAGTAGGTCACGTTTTCTGTCATGCATGTACATCCATGACTATTTTATGACAGAATCAAGATAGTCATACTTATGCTGTCGTAGAAATGTTCCATGACATTACCAAAATTATCATCATGGAAGGGTCCACTTCCATGACGATAAATCGTGCATCACAGAAGTGCTTTCGTCAAGGGTGACCGACACGTGGCATCCACCGTAACGGAACGCCATTAAGCTATCAGGTCCGGTTTTGGATCCGATAACCCGTTAAAATCCCCAACCAATGGGGATTTTCCACATGTAAAATCATCATTGGCTGGAGGAAACACGTGTCGTCTCACCGTTGGGACAGATGTCATCCACTCATTGGACCCAAAGCGCCTATGATACGTCGACACATGGCATGGCCCAACAAAGGCCCATTCATGTGAAAAGGCCGACCCGTTTAAGTTGGTCAAAAGGTGGCGGGCCGGCCCATGGCAAGCCTGTTAACGACATGTTCGCATATAGCCCATTTACAGCCCGCTAACCCAGGGCCCGTTTACGGCCTATCCGAATTAGGCCCAGTAGTGTCATCTGGGCCGTCCAATATAATTCCAGCCCATTTTAACTTCCGGCCCATGTATGGCCCATGATGTCTTTCGGCCCATATGAGGCCCTTATTACTCCCGACCCATTAACGGCCCGTGGTAAAACTGGCCCATAAGGAACAGTGTATCACTTTATACCCATTAACGGCACGTGGTGAAACTGGCCCATAATGAACAGTGTATCACTTTATACCCATTAACGGCACATTATTCCGTTGGGCCGTTTTCAGCCCATGTTATCTTTCGGCCTTCTCAGGGACCATTTATTCTTGGGCTCATTTCCAGCATTCATTTACTTACGGCCCATTACTGTCATTTTCTGCTTGTGGGCCAAATTCAGCCCGTGGTTACAGTCGGCCCGTTTGTGGCCCGTTAATACGTTGGGCCGTTTTCATAGCGTCATCAAATACGGCCGATTAACGACGGCCTGTTATGGTCGGCCCATGAACGGTCGATTTCAACTCTAGCCCATTTACGACCATAATGTGGTCTATTATTGGCCCATGTTTGGCCAATCGATCATACGACCCGTAGAAGGCCCATTAATGATACGACCCGTAGAAGGCCCATTGTGTCTACGGCCCGTATAAGGCCCATTGTTTCTATGCCACGTAGAAGGCCCATTGTTTCTACGGCCCTTAGAAGGCCCATTGTTTCTACGGCCCGTAGGAGGCCCATGTTAACTACAGCCGGTGGGCATCAAAGTTCACCACCAGTGCAAATATAGGGAACACCCTACACTATACAAAAATGGCTTGTTGTTTTCTTCAGCCGGTGGCTGCACGTTAAGAACAAATTTTGTATCGCACCAAAAAAAATTACAACTATAAAACAAAAGGAAGGTTGGCATAAAAGTTAACAATCTAGCAGATAAATGCACCACCAGAAGTTCAGAAGCTCAGTTCATTTGACTCGACTGTTACGTTTTCATGTTGTATTGTCCGATGGAGCACCATAACCTTCACCTTCAGTTCTCATAGGCTCCTGAACAACATAGCAAATGTCTGATAGTCTGGTTTCAAAATCATGCATATATTGACAATATCGAACAATATCTCTCCTTGTTTCACAAAGGGTCTCTGTTAGGGAATGGACTTGTGTCTGGAGCGCAAATACAATATTGTTTTGAGCTTGCATATCTTGATCATGAGGCAATTTGGACGAGGTTGCCTTAACAACCAACCCAGTATTACGCAGGAATGTGCTTTTGGCACTGTTAGTGGATAGGTAATGACCCACTGCAGCAAGAGCTGACATTGCGGTTATAGTTGCCTCGGCACCTTCAGAAGGTGGCGGTTCCACCATTTTTTCCATAGCTCGTTGAAAAGTTGAGGTTTTACATTAGTAGTACCAGAACAGAAGATATTAAGGAGGCAGCAAAACCAAACAAAATATTAGTTGTATTTTATTGCAAAGTACATAATAAAACCAGGTTCCAAACATATGACCATGTACCATCGCTAATGTATTGTCTATTTCTTCACATTGTATTGAGGGCTAAGGATAAAGAGACGAAGTTTATAATATGGTAAGCATAGTATGACATCATTCATATCACAAAACAACCGAGAACAGACAAACAGGCAATTGTAACGTTGTGTGGGCAAGTCCAGCATGGAACTAGATTACAGGTCAAGATCAAAGGAACATCACTCCTCTCTTTTAAACCTTGTAAGGTGCAATGATACACTAAGATAATTGTGTATAAAATTGAAAAGAGTAATAGACATTGGCTGCAAACCATGCAGTTCAAAGCACAAGTCAGAGTAAGTAGTAGTTAAAAGGCATGAGGATTAAGGACTTACAACAATGGCTTTGACTGGTGTAGTCATGCCCTTCTTCTTGCTGGTGTGACAGTCCTTGAAGATTTCCACAACATTTAGTTCATGTACTTTTTGGTCCTTGCGGGATTTCCTCTGCATTTGGAACAAGTCAATATAGATTTGATAATACGGTACAGCAAAAAGAGTGAAACAACAACTAATTACAAGAGCCTCGCAGTGTGCAATATAGCTACGAGATCCTGTCGTCTGTTGGAATTTCACTTCCGTATGGTTGGCCTTGTTCTTTGAATAGTTCACCTACAAGAAGTTAGATTTGTGTGGCACATGCGTAAATAGGACTTCAACATGTGATCTGATCACATATATATAATGTACCTGATACTTCAGATCAGACCAGTGTTTAATGAGGCCTCTCCAGTCTTCATCCGATATATTTTCCACTGGAGATGTTTGGGAAAGTTCACTGTTAGCCTTGCCTTCAAAGTGAGTTTTCCTCAAGTTATACCGATATTGTCGCAGAGCAAACTTGAAAACATGGGTGCAAGCTTGTCTGGTTGCATCATCTTAGCTATCCAACTTGAACCTCATCTATTGAATATTATGGGAGTCTCATTATCAACAACCTAGAAAGTATGGGACAGAGCAAGACGATATTACTAGTTTCCATACATAACCATACTTACAGATAAATGGTCGAGGAAGGTGTTGAACTGGGTTTCGTCTTTGTCATTCCTGTACTAAATCCATGTTGGGAGGATACGTACATGACACCTAACGGCAACTGCTACCTCTGATACTAACTTGGCTGACTCTGTAGCATCACGTGGCCTTTTTAAACCTGCCTCAAAACGGATCTCCATTCTTCCTCCTCTAGATTTAGTTAACCTATCGAGAATTATCCCTGATGTTGTTTCCTCCTGCGCCTAGGTGCTAGTACAACAACGAACATAGGAAGTGTTAGTGTACATCAAACTGTGAGACCACATATAAAGAAGCATGCAACTGTAACTTGACTCCAGCAACTAGCTTCTTGCTGTTGAAGCTCACAAGGTTCATCTGATCTTGCCAACTCGTCTTGTGTCAAGAGTTCTTGGGAAGTAGTGTCAGGTGGCAAGGGAGCTTGGGAACGTGCTGCTAGCTCAATTGACGCACGAGTAACTCGTGTAGCTGGTAGTACTGTGGAAGGTGTTGCAAGAACTAGGGCTGTCTCTACTTGTTTGGTGGCAGCTATTTGTTTCTGTTTGGCTTTTTCTGCAGCTCATGTAGCATGGGATACCCTGTTTGTAGAATTTCCCGCTGGACTTTGACCTTCTATTGCACCATCAGTACCAGCAGAATCTGCAGGATTCTGCCGGTTCCCGTTCCCTGCCATTCTGTGTTTCTTCATCTTTCTCTGTGCCATGTCAAGTCAAGCCGACAAGAAAAACGAATAACAATTTAGTTCTTCAGAACAAATTGATGCGTGATACAGATGAACTGAACTTTGATGTTGGACAACCACATGATATGAGGATGTAATATGTACCAAAAACAGGACGGAAGAGATAACTAGAACTATGATGTGTAAACTAAGCAGAAGACATTTCACTAAATTAGAAGCAATGCAATGGAAGGTAGACACCATATGAAATATGCTACAAATATCGCTCTGCCAAGTTAACAGTGTCTCATCATAAATGGCATTTAAACAAATGTGAAGCAGTACAAGAAATAAATCATGTGCAAGATGCAAACAGCATCACACTACCAATTTAGAGGTCTCTCGTCATTAGTGCCATTGCATATTCATAGCTTATGATGTGTAAACTAAGGAGAAGGCATTTCAACAAATTAGAAGCAATGAAAGCTAGACACCATATGAAAGATGCAACGAATATCACTCTACCAAGTTAAAACTGTCTCGTCATAAGTGCCATTTCAAAAAATTAGTAGTACAAGCTAGAAAAGAATGCGAGTTGTAACGTATATCACACTCCGAAGTCAAACATGTCTTATGATAAGTGATTGTTGCAGGTTACACAACAATAGTAATTTGATGTAAGAACATGGTGTGGTAGACAGATATTGTATGTTCTAGAAACAGGAACACGTGTCTTATTCAAGTATAATGTGTAAAGTAAGAAGATGGAATTCAACAAAATTAGAAGCAATACAAGCTAGACATCACACATAACATGAAACCACATATAACAGTGTCAAGTTAGAGGAAGCACCAGTGATGGTGCACTAGGGGAGACATGCTCATCATAAACACAGCTACGTTGAGTGTCTATGCATGTGTTGTCTTGGAAATCATCTTGGGGGGATGGAGGAGTAGAAACTGTAGAGGCCCTCCGTTTGGAAGGAGCACCTTTATCCGCTGCCTTTCTAACTTCCTTCCGCTTTATTGATTTTGAATTGTCAAGTAAAACCGACAAGAAAAAGCAATAAAATTCTCTCTTCAGAACTCATTCATGCATGATACTGACAATCACTAATTTGATGTAAGGCAAACACATGATACCGGGATGGAATATGTACGAAAAATAGGACGACATGGCATGTTCACAACTGTTTGTGTAAACTAAGCAGAAACCATTCCAACAAATAAGAAGCAATGCAAGCTAGACACCACATGAAAGATGCAACCAATATGACTCTGCCAAGTTAAAAGTGTCCCATCATAAATGGAATTTCAACAAATTAGAAGCAGTGCATGCTATAAATCATATGAAAGATGCAACTAATATCGCACTACATATACTAAAGGTGTCTCGTCATATTGATTGATGCGGGATACAAAAAAACAATAGTTTTATGTAAGGACATGCTTAATAGACATATGTACTATGTACTAAATACAAGAAGGCATGTCACATTAACAGGTATAATGTATAAGCTAAGCAGAATAGCACATGCAGTTTAACTAGATTGGAAGAATTACAATCTAGACACCATATGCAACATGCAACCACATATCACGCTGCCAAGTTAGAGCAAGCACCTGCGATGCTAGTGTAGGGGAAATGCGGTAATCAACTATAGAGCCACGTTCACTATCTTCATCTAGCCTTGATGTTTCTTGAGAATCATGTCGGGAGGCTGACGCTGCATTCTTTAAATGAGGAGTAGTCCACTTTCCTGACTGCCTCATCATAAGTGATTGATGAGGGATACACAATAACATTAGTTTGATGTAAGAACATGGTTAACACAAAGATGTACTAGTATGTACCAAAAACAGAAAGGCATGTCATATTCAAAGGTATAATGTGTAAGCTAAGCAGATGCAATTGAACCAAATTGGAAGCAATACAAGCTAGACATCCGGCTGGAGTGGTGAGCATGATCATCTAGGACCCGAGATCCTGGTGGGAGGCGGGCTGCTTCACCACCATCACGGCTTTTTAGGTGGCTTCCAGGTGATGCCTGTCTTTGTTGGGCTTGTCACTGGCTCGGCCAGTGCCCTGACTGGTGCTCACGGAATGGTGGTTCATGTAAAAAATATCTTTCCTTATCTTAATAAAGACTGACTTCGGCCTTTCGAATACAAGATAGACACCGTATGGAACATGCAACCACATATGACACTGTGAAGTTAAAGCAAGCACCTGGGATGGTGGTTCATTGTGAGCGAGGTCATCAACTCCGGAGCTACGTTTACCGTCTCCATCTGCTGACACAGCACCCTTTATAGCGCTGTAACGTGCAGTGCTTACCCGCGTAGAAAGCTGGAGCAACTTCTCTCTTTTCTTTTCTGCTTCTCTCGAGGCAGACTTTGAAATACCCTTGCATAAAAACACAATAGTGAGAGTATGCGTGAAGTGTGTGCAGAACTAGTGCACTATAAAAGCAGCAGATAGCAGGTGGCTGAAAAATAAATGACAGGAGACATATGATAGCTCTACAACATTGCATGGCAAACAAAATTAGATTCTACTCCGTCTGATTTTGTAATATATGAGCACAGGAAATGCAGGTACTCCTCCAGCACACCACCACATGTGGTCATATCAAGATAACAGTCGACTAAAAATAAATAGGTCAGTCGATTTTTTAATGAGCCGTCCGATCTATAAGGAACAGACAGATGGCCTTCGTCTACCTCCCGCTAGTCACCGTTGACGATCTTTCTCGAACCGCCAGCGACCACCGGCCCAAACCCCTGCCTCCGCCGCCCCACCCTCCCCTCGACCTCACACCACCGCCGTGCTTGCGCCCCAAGCCATCTCTTTAATCCCGGACGACCTCCAGATCGGGCGCCAGTAGCTCTAGGCCCCACACGCCCCTAAGATAAACACCGAGGCGCTGCTTCCCCGATGTAATAGGCGGACTAGCACCTGTTACACTGGGGAATGCTTCCATTAATTGGGAATCAACTGACCAAGAATTGAAATTCAGGGGGCGACGGACTTCTAGCTAAGGTGAAATAGTATATGAAGAGAAACCTTGTGCATCGCGAGTTACTAGGAACATCTAGTATCAAGAAGAAGCGGTCAACTAGTGTCTTCTGTGGGATGAATACCGTGCAAGCAGACACGTAAGATTTGCATGAATAAGGGAAGAGAAGTACCCTTATCGGTTGCCAGTGTGGTCTCCTCCATATGTCGTGGCGATCTTCTTTTTTCTCCCGGGGGAACCGATGTTTTGGAGAACCGTGGATCCTTGGACAAAACCATGGCCAAATTGTTGACTGTGTTGCCGTGGCCGTATATCGGCGGAGGGGAAGCAGATCCGAGGCGGCGAAGGACGGCGTAGCAGGAACAGCTCCGGTGCGGTGGAGGGTGGTGAAGTTGGAGCGGCAGTAGTGAGGCATAGGACGACGTGGTTGAACTGGCTCGGGTATGGACGGCTCGGCCTCGGCTTCAACTACTAGCCGTGGAGGGCGTTGCGGTTGAGCTTGCGGTGGACGACGGCGTCAGGGTATCAGCTCCGGCGTGATGGAGGAGGGCGGCGGTTGATGGGTGGGATGGGGTGGCGGACGGAGGACGCCGGGGTTTCATGGCTGGTGGAGAGGTAGTTTTTGCGCCCATGGAGTACGAATGGGGAATCGGACGGGTGGGCGGGGGGGGGGGGGAGGGCCGAGAACCATGTTTCGGTCTGGGACGCACTTGTTTTCGGCTTTTTTGAACAGAAGATGGGTCGCGCTTGTTTGAAATTTGGGGAAAGTACAAGCTTTGCCCCCTCTTAAATTTCGGACCTACTGCGGGTCGGGGGTAGGATGGTAATCCCAGGTGTCCCAAATAGTGGGCGGGAGCGATTTCGGCCGCGCGCATGTGTGCTTAGGCGGCCATTGTGTATGAATGTTTTTCGGAGGCGGTTGTGTGGCGTCTAGATGAATCTACAAACCTACCCCGGTTTAGATATTTGGATGTCGGGCCGGTAGGTTTCACGGGTTGGAGTTATTAGAAAAGTAATTTCCTTGTACTACCAAACATTGGTCTCACGCGGTTTCGGGCGAGTAGAGGCTCTTTTGGCGCTTCGTTCGAAATTTTGAAATAGAGGCATTCATGTTTAGAGTACTCTTTGAACTTTGAGGATTGACCTAAATAGACAACGTTAAATTTGACCTTGTATGTTTGAAAACCTCATTAAATTATCCGCTTCTTTTTGAAACTTTGACACTTTAAAATCCTATAACTACCATTATTTTGGAATGGAGGAGCTAAATTTGAATCTATTTTGTACACGACTACATATGCTATTATGTACAAAATCAGAGCAAAGATTGGTGCCCCCATAATTTAGGTATGATTTACAAATGCCATGATATCAAATTCAAATAATTGAATGGACTTCATGTTGAATTTGATTTTTTTAAACCACCTTAAGTTGAATTCAAATGTATGCTAGTTCATAGGTAGCTATTTATAATGTTCATTGTGTAACTTTCGTATGTATAATGTGCTTTACACACACAACATGAACTGTACTCATGTCTATATTCAATTGCTAAAGCGATGCATTGTCTGGAGTTCACAATACTAACTATGTGGATCAATTGTGTCGAATAATAACATAGACATGCTCAAATTCGACAGAATTTAGATGTCTGATGGATCAATGACTGTTCCTTACGCGAACTGCAAATATCATGATCCCATCCTAATATTTGGATACAATTTATATCTTTAATCAATGTGTACAACAATCTTTTACGTGTAGTTTCACTCTCCATCGGTGGTCTCTCACACATGCTCACACACTCTCTCCCGAGGTGTCTTTCTCACACACATGCTCTCAATATAACCCTCCCTCCCTCTCGTAACCATTTACGACTGTTTTCACCAACCTTTATCACAAGCACTCTTCCTCTCGTAAGCATACACACGCACAATCCCCATCGACCCTTTCTATATACATAGACCTGCCTACGTGTCTCCTGTACGCACATTATCTTTAGGCCTGTCTCTCACACATTGTCTCACACCTCTCTTCCTAATTGACGAGTATTATTCTAGCAGAGCATTCCATAGGATGCCCCTTAAAGTTAGGTTGGGTGAATAGTAATATCAGAGATAAAGGGGTTACCTTAGTCTGAGAACCTAGGGTTACAAATCTTATCCGGCTTTGTCAGTGGACACAGAGTCCTTCACAATTATGATATATTTTGTGACGCCCCCGATTTGACCGTACACTAATCATGCACGCAAATGTGTACGATCAAGATCAAGGACTCACGGGAAGATATCACAACACAACTCTACAAATAAAATAAGTCATACAAGCATCATATTACAAGCCAGGGGCCTCGAGGGCTCGAATACAAGAGCTCGATCATAGACGAGTCAGCGGAAGCAACAATATCTGAGTACAGACATAAGTTAAACAAGTTTGCCTTAAGAAGGCTAGCACAAACTGGGATACAGATCAAAAGAGGCGCAGGCCTCCTGCCTGGGATCCTCCTAAACTACTCTTGGTCGTCGTCAGCGGGCAGCACGTAGTAGTAGGCACCACCGGTGTAGTAGGAGTCGTCGTCGAAGGTGGAGTCTGGCTCCTGGGCTCCAACATCTGGTTGTGACAACCAGGTAGAAGGGATAGCGGGAAAAGAGGGAGAAAGCAACCGTGAGTACTCATCCAAAGTACTCGCAAGCAAGGAGCTACACTACATATGTATGCATTGGTATCAAATGGAATAAGGCTATCATATGTGGACTGAACTGCAGAATGCCGGAATAAGAGGGGGATAGCTAGTCCTTTCGAAGACTACGCTTCTGGCAGCCGCCATCTTGCGGCATGTAGAAGAGAGTAGACTGAAGACCTCCAAGTAGCATCGCATAGCATAATCCTAACCGATGATCCTCCCCTCGTCGCCCTGTGAGAGAGCGATCACCGGTTGTATCTGGCACTTGAAAGGGTGTGTTTTATTTAGTATCCGGTTCTAGTTGTCATAAGGTCAAGGTACAACTCCAAGTCGTCCTGTTACCGAAGATCACGGCTATTCGAATAGATTAACTTCCCTGAAGGGGTGCACCACATAACCCAACACGCTCGATCCCATTTGGCCGGACACACTTTTCTGGGTCATGCCCGGCCTCGGAAGATCAACACGTCGCAGCCCCACCTAGGCACAACAGAGAGGCCAGCACGCCGGTCTAAACCTAAGCGCACAGGGGTCTGGGCCCATCGCCCATAGCACACCTGCACGTTGCGTACGCGGCCGGAGAGCAGACCTAGCAACCTCCATTACAAAGGAAGTCACGTTACGCGGTCCAACCCGGCGCGCGCCGCTCAGTCGCTGGCGTCACGAAGTGCTTTGGCTGATACCACGACGTCGAGTGCCCATAACTGTCCCCGCGTAGATGGTTAGTGCGTATAGGCCAGTAGCCAGACTCAGATCAAATACCAAGATCTCGTTAAACGTGTTAAGTATCCGTGAACATCGACCAGGGCCAGGCCCACCTCTCTCCTAGGTGGTCTCAACCTGCCCTGTCGCTCCGCCTTAGAGTAACCGTCGGGGGCCGTCGGGAACCCAGGCCCACCTCTACCGGGATGGAGCCACCTGCCCCTTCAGCCCCCATCTCCGAACAGCATCACAAGTAATGTAACAGTATAAAGTGTATAGTATATGCCCATGATCACTTCCCGAAGTGATCACGGCCCAGTAGTATAGCATGGCAGTAGGATAGCAGGTAATGGTAACAACAGTAGTAGCAAGGACAGGCTATGCATCAGGATAGGAATAACGGAAAGCAGTAACATGCTACACTACTCTAATGCAAGCAGTATAGAGAAGAGTAGGCGATATCTGGTGATCAAAGGGGGGGCTTGCCTGGTTGCTCTGGCAAGAGAGAGTGGTCGTCAACACCGTAGTCGAACTAGGTAGCAGCGGCGTCGGTCTCGGTGTCTAGCGAGAGAAGAGGGGGAAGAAACAATAAATATAATGCAAGCATATGCATAGTGATGCATGACATGACAAGTAACGGCGTTAGAGGTGCCCTAACGCGGTAGTAGGTGATACTGGTGAAGGGGGATGACATCCGGGAAAGTATCCCCGGTGTTTCGCGTTTTCGGACCAGTGAACCGGAGGGGGAAAGTTGCGAGTTCGATAGGTTAGGGATGCGTGGCGGACGAACGGGCTGCGTATCCGGGTTCGTCTCGTCGTTCTGAGCAACTTTCATGTAGAAAGTATTTTCATCTGAGTTACGGTTTATTTTATATGATTTTTAAAAGGTTTAAATCAATTTTAGAATTTATTTAATTAATTTAGTTCAACATTATCCAAAACAGTCTTTGGTGACGTCAGCATGACGTAAGGGTGACGTCAGCGGTCAACGGTCCGCTGACCAGAGTCAAACCTGACCGGTGGGTCCAGTGGGACCCACTTGTCATAGTCTGAGACTAACTAATCAGGTTTTAATTAGTTTATTTAATTTATTAGGTTAATTACTGATTAGATTAATCTAAATATGATTAATTAACATACTTAAATCCTTAATTAATTAATTAAATTTTTTTTTAATTCCTTCTTTTTGTTTAAACATTCTGGGGCCGGGCCCACTGGTCATAGGCACAGGGGCCTTAACGGGCAGGCGGGTGCGGGCGAAGCCGCAGCCCTGCCCGGTAACGAGGCAAGGCCGGAATGGGGCCGGAGCGGGCGCGTGGGCTCCGGCGCCCGACGCGGCCAGTGGGAGAGGAAGGGGGCCGGTGCGACTGGTGGTCAGGGGGTGCGGGCCGGCGAGGCTACATCGCTGGTGAGGCGAGGCCGCGCACGCGCGGGCGAGCGGCGTGCAGAGCAGAGGCATGGGATGCAGAGCTGCAGTAGGGGCCATCGGGGCCGCAGGCGAGCGCGGGGTCGCGTAGGTGCGGGACAGCGGGCACGGCGACGATGTTCTTGGGCGCGGGCGAAGTGGTAGCCGGGCGCGTGCAAAGGGGGCAGAGGCCGAGCGGGACGGACCCGAGCCATGACCAGCGAGGGGGGGGGGGGGCGCGGCCGCGGCGAGGCCGGCCGCGAGGTGCGGTGACCAGGGGGTCGGGCGTGGCGGACACGGGACAGAGGGATGGTGCGCTCGGCACAGGAGCTCACCGCGGGATGGTGGGGTCTAGGTAACGGGGCTTGGGGAGGAGGACGGAGACGACGGTTCGACGGGGAGGCAGGCCGGCGAAGGAGTCCGGGCAGCGATGGACGAGGGCGAGGCGATGCGGCGTGCAGTACGGTGGGGAGGAGGATGGGGGTGCGGTGCAGGAGGTTGGGAGCCGCGAGGAGGAGGCCGGGGGTGGCGGTTCCCGGTGCCGGCGGGCGGCGGCCTCAGGGGTGCGGCGGCTCGGGTGCCCGCTCCACCGAGTGTGCGTGAGTGCGCGTGTGTGGCGGCGGAGTGGGAGGATGAGGGAGACGTGGGGAGGGGGAAGTGGGGATCGTGGGATGGGGTTAGGTCACGGTGGGAGGGTTAGTAGGAGGGGAGGTGGGCCGGCCTGGTGGGGTGGCCGGCTGGGCCGGTTGGGTTGGCCCAGTTGGGCCACGGCCCAGGGGGGTTTCTTTTTTTCTTTTTTTTGTTTTGTTTTTATCTATCCGCACTTCTGTTTTTAAACCTTTTAAATTAATTAGACATTTTATAAAAATGTGTTTGCTGCATCATAATTACCTTTGTAATATTTGGCAACCACCGAACATTTCTGTTTCAATTTTTTGAAAACTTTTATTGCCGACATTAATTTTAAATTTTAAATTTGAATTTGACGCGGTTTGAACTAACGGACGTTTAGCAACAGTAACCGTGATGACATGGCATGATTAGCATGGGATTACTGTAGCAAGATTATCCAGGCGTTACAAATCTCCTCCACTACAAGAAATCTCGTCCCGAGATTTAGGAGGTAGAAGGAAACAGTGCGGGGTATTCATCACGAAGATGATCCTCGCGTTCCCAGGTGGCTTTGTCTTCAGAGTGATTCGACCACTGGACCTTGAGGAACTTGATCGCCTTCTGACGTGTGCGGCGTTCAGCTTGGTCGAGAATGCGGACCGGATGCTCTATATAGGAGAGGTATTGTTGCAATTCAAGCACTTCATGATCCACTGCTCGGATTGGGTCCTTGAAGCAGCGTCGGAGTTGTGACACGTGGAACACATCGTGAACCTGAGAAAGGTTCGGTGGAAGCTCCAGTTGATATGCCACCTTTCCACGCTTTTCGAGAATAGTGAAAGGACCAATATAGCGGGGAGCTAGCTTTCCTTTGATCCCGAAGCGGTGTGCACCCTTCATTGGTGTAACTCGAAGATAAGCCTTTTCGCCAGGTTGGTAGACCATGTCTTGGTGATGATGGTCATACTGACTTTTCTGACGTGACTGAGCAGTCTTGAGATTCTCGCGAATAATGCGAACTTGTTCTTCGGCCTGTTGGATAATATCCGGACCAAAGAGTGGACGTTCCCCAGTTTCTGACCAGTTCAGAGGGGTTCGACACTTTCGTCCATATAGCACTTCGAAGGGGGACATCTTCAGACTAGCTTGATAGCTATTATTATAAGAGAACTCGGCATATGGAAGAGATTCCTCCCATTTCTTGCCGAATGAGATTACACAAGCTCGAAGCATGTCTTCGAGAACTTGGTTGACACGTTCAACCTGTCCTTGCGACTGAGGATGAAACGCAGTACTGAATGACAGATGAGTTCCCATAGCTTCTTGGAAACTCGCCCAAAACCTTGAAGTGAATAAGCTGCCACGGTCTGAACTGATAACCAGTGGAATTCCGTGAAGTGAAACAATTCTGGCCATGTAGAGAGTAGCAAGCTGACTAGCAGTGATTGTCTCTTTGACCGCCAGAAAATGGGCAACTTTGGAAAGCCGGTCAATGACGACAAGAATAGCATCATTACCTTTCTGCGATTTGGGAAATCCAGTGACGAAGTCCATTTCAACATGGTCCCATTTCCATTCCGGAATAGAGATAGGTTGCAGAGTTCCAGCAGGCCTTTGATGCTCTGCTTTGATTCGGCGACAAACGTCACACTCAGCAACATAACGAGCAATGTCCTGTTTCATATTAGACCACCAGAATCTTTGACGAATATCCTGGTACATCTTCGTACTACCAGGATGGATGGACAGAGGCGTATCATGGGCTTCTTGCATAACCCTTTTAGTCTTATCCAGGTTTTTCTTCGAACATGGTACCACTAGGCGGCCTTTGAAATACAAGGCGCCATCATCGGCGATAGAGAAGAATGAGGGCTTTCCTTCTGCTAGATGGCGTTTAATCTTATGGACTTCAGAGTCATAACCTTGAATAGTCTTTATACCAGCTACGAGATCTGGTACGACAGCCAGGGTATTTAGAGAACCCTTAGTAACAACAAGAAGATTCATCTTGCGGAACTCCGGGGGAGGGGGAGCGAGTGCTCCAGGAGGAACAATATGGAGGTTCAGCTTTCTAAATTCTTCGACAAGCGAGGGCTGAACTTTGTGAACCTGGAGGTGGTTGCAGTAAGACTTGCGGCTCAGGGCATCAGCCATTACATTAGCCTTGCCGGGGGTATATGATATATCCACGTCAAAGTCTGCAACAGTCTCCATCCATCTCTGCTGACGGAGGTTCAGATCTGGCTGAGTAAACAGATACTTCAGACTTTGGTGATCGGTGAAGATCTCGCAATGATTACCGAGAAGGTAGTGCCGCCACTGCTTTAGTGCATGAATGACAGCAGCAAGCTCGAGGTCGTGAACTGGGTAGTTTTCTTCATGAGGGCGCAGTTGACGGGAGGCATAAGCAATCACTCTGCGCTCTTGCATTAGGACACAACCTAATCCTTGACGGGAAGCGTCGCAGTAAATGACGAAGTCCTTAGTATCAGGTGGTGCAAGCACAGGGGCAGAAGTCAACTTGTCTTTGAGCGCCTGGAAACTTTCCTGACACTTTTCTGTCCATTCGAACTTGACACCCTTATGCAACAGATTAGTCAGAGGCCTGGCAATCTTGGAGAAGTTCTCGACGAATCGACGGCAATAGCTGGCGAGACCGAGAAAACTTCGGACATGCTTGACATTCTTCGGAGGAGTCCAATCGAGAATAGCCTGAACTCGTTCAGGGTTGATGGCAATACCATCCTTGGAGATGACATGCCCAAGATAGGTTACTTCGGGGAGCCAGAATTCACACTTGGAATACTTAGCATACAGTTGATGCTCTCGAAGTTTTTCCAGCACAAGACGAAGATGTGCAGCATGTTCTTCTTCGTTCTTGGAAAATACAAGGATATCGTCCAAATAAACCACGACGAACTTGTCGAGGTAATCCATGAATATATAGTTCATCAGACGAGAGAAGGTGGCTGGAGCATTCGTTAAGCCGAATGACATGACGATGTACTCGTATGATCCATACCAAGTCACGAAGGCGGTTTTTGGGATGTCCTCCTCACGAACACGGATCTGGTGGTAACCCAACCTCAAGTCGAGTTTGGAGAACACTGATGAGCCAGCCAGTTGATCATAAAGATCATTGATCCGAGGAAGAGGGTATTTATTCTGAATGGTAGCTTGGTTTATAGGACGGTAGTCTTGGACCAATCGGTTTGTCCCATCCTTCTTCCTAACAAAAAGAGAAGGTGCTCCCCAAGGAGAGCAACTTGGGCGAATGAAACCTTTGACAAGAGATTTGTCGATTTCCTCCTTAAGCTCAATGAGTTCATGCGGCGACATCTTATAGGGTCGTTTAGCTATAGGGGTGGTGCCGGGTTTCAAGTCGATGATGAACTCGACAGCTCTAGCAGGGGGAATCCCTGGAAGTTCTTCTGGGAAGACGTCTTGGAATTCATGAACGACGGGAATGTTTTCAATGCCCTCGAGTGGCGCAGCGTTCAATGCATTCAAGACATAAAGTCGTGCCTCGGCGTTCTGAACTAGATGAGCTTGGTAAGCTATTATCTCGTCAGAAGGGTGTAGCAGATGGACGACCTTAGTGGCGCAAACTATAGAAGTAGTATGCGCTTTCAACCAATCCATTCCCAGAATGAGGTCGATGTTAGACGACTTCAGGATAATGGGAGAGGCATAGAATTCCAGCCCTTCAATTTCCACGGGGACATCGATGCCAACCAGTGAGGTTTGACATTGTTCCACGGGGGTTTTTACCAATACCGAAGTGTTCATCTCCTCACATTTAACGTCATGCTTGTATGCAAAATCTTCTGACATGAATGAATGCGATGCTCCTGAATCGAATAAAACAGATGCAGGTACTGAGTTTACGAGGAGTGTACCCATCACAGTAGCAGGCTGGTCTTGAGCTTCGTTGAGATCAACGTGGTTGGCATGAACACGACCATAAGACTTGGCACTGTTGTTGTGGGGCTGGTTGCTTCCACGGCCAGTTGCGGGAAGGGACAGTTGATTCTGATTCTGATTGCAGTTCCTGGCAAGGTGACCTGGTTGACCACACTTGTAGCACAGACCATTATTAGGAGTGGGAACAGGAGCTTGTAGTGGTGGAGCTGGAAGTCTTGGCTGCCTAGTTGGAGGAGCAGGCAGACGAGGTGCAGCATAGGTCTGCCTTGGGGCAGGTGCATTCGGCTGGTACATGCTGTTGGGAATCCATATCTTGCGCTTCTGCAAAGACGGGCCCGAAGATGAGCCTGTGTCACGGTTGCGCCTGTGAGAGCTCTGGTATTCCTGCAGACCAGTTTCGACATTGATGGCTTTGTTCACCAGAGTGGCGAAATCAGCAAAGTCATGCACTAGAAGTGCGAGCTTGATGTCAGCTTGAAGGCCATCACGGAACTTCTCCTGTCTACGTGCATCAGTTGCAATGTCCTCTTCAGCATAGCGGGACAAGTCCAAAAACTCCCGCTGATAAGCTTCAACAGTCTTGTTGCCTTGGGTGAGGTTGCGGAACTCACGCTTCTTCCGGTCCATGACTCCCTGAGGAATGAAGCGAGCACGGAAGGCAGCTTGGAAGTCTGGCCAGGTGATGATTGTTCCAGCTGGCAGAGTACGCCTGTGGCTGTCCCACCATTGAGCCGCGGGTCCCTTCAGGAAGAAGGAAGCAAAGGTGACATAGCTGGCAGGGGCTACATCAGCAGACTCCATCTCATAGGTGATGTCACGGAGCCAGTCATCAGCATCCAGAGGCTGAGTTGAGCTGCGGTACACAGTTGGGTTCAGGCGCATGAAATCCTGCAGAGTTACTGGGGTTGGCTGCTGGTTCATATTGGGGCGAGGAAACTGAGCCATCATATTCTCCATGAACTGGCAATTCATCTCAAGCTGTTGAATCATACCAGTCATGTACTCAGGCGGTGGTGGGGCGTTGCCACCACGACCACGACCACCTGGTCTAACCATCCTGCTAATATATAACAGGGGTAGTTCAGCATTGAGAAAATTGCAAAGACGAGAATCATTCATGATGAAACATGCACAATGAAAGCAGCACGATAGATACTACATAGTAGTCGGCATATCTTACAAAAGAGATCATGCATAGAGTTCGTTACACAGAGTTCGGTACACAGGCTAAGACATCATAGGCGGCACGCAGGCTCGCGACGAATGCATCTAACACTAATAAGTAAGCCCTCATCAGTCCCAGGTGGAACTGTGGAGGTAGGTGTAGCCTGACAGCTGGTAGTGTCGCGAAGGGAAGACCTCCACGCGAGCAGCCTGGGGTCCGCGGATACTCTGGTGCGGAACCCGATGCGCAGGTGGCAGGAGAGGACCAAGTGCAGGAGAGTAGCCTCCCACATCTGGCCAGCCGACACCCTGAGGCATCATGGTCCTGGTAGGGTAGACCACAGAACGCGACAGATCACCAGATCGGACAGAGGGGTGCAACAGCGTCAGAGCACGATACAGGTGCTGACGGGTGGTGTACAACTCGTGGCGAAGAGCTCGGTTAGCTCTATCCAGCCCATCAGCATGCAGAACCAGGTTCTGATGGTAGAAGGGCTCTCGGGTGACAGTGGAGTAGGCAGCAGTGTAGTATCCCTCCGCACCAACATCAGATGCGATAACAATGTGCCTGAAGGGGGAGGTGTCCAACTCCTGATACTCTCCGCGAAGACGTGTCAGAGCAGCATAAGCAGCATCGTGGACCGCCATGTCGATGGTCACTCCAACACCATGAGCAGTGTGCAGCACGGTAGTGGAGTCATACTCTCGAGAGTAGAGGTGGACGATGGCACGGTACTGCTCCTGGTTGAAGTCCTGATACTCCTCATAGACGGTGTACTCAGGGTGCCAGCGATAACCCAGATAGGTCATCATCTCAACCAACACAGCAGGTGATCCTGAGGCACCAATGGCCGTCATGTGGCGCACGACCTGCCTCGTGGGTTCCATCTGAAAACAAAGATGTTTTCACAGGAGTCAAATGACAATGTGGATAATGTTCAAGTACTACTCTAAAGAATAACTAGGGCTTATCCAACTTTGGGGTGAACGTGGTCACGGGATCCTAGTGTTAGAGTTAGTAAAATTGTTTAACCCGAGTAGGAGAGAGTTCAGAGTCCCAGAGTAAGGATCGAGGAGTAAAAGATCCTAATACCACCCAGATGGCGACGTGGGCCCATAAGGCACACAACCATGTTAGTAAAAGTTTTTGTAATGTCTAGACTCAACTTCGGCCAAGGAGTGTGGAAGGGGGATTCCTACAGGCAGTCGGCTCTGATACCAACTTGTGACGCCCCCGATTTGACCGTACACTAATCATGCACGCAAATGTGTACGATCAAGATCAAGGACTCACGGAAGATATCACAACACAACTCTACAAATAAAATAAGTCATACAAGCATCATATTACAAGCCAGGGGCCTCGAGGGCTCGAATACAAGAGCTCGATCATAGACGAGTCAGCGGAAGCAACAATATCTGAGTACAGACATAAGTTAAACAAGTTTGCCTTAAGAAGGCTAGCACAAACTGGGATACAGATCGAAAGAGGCGCATGCCTCCTGCCTGGGATCCTCCTAAACTACTCCTGGTCGTCGTCAGCGGGCAGCACGTAGTAGTAGGCACCTCCGATGTAGTAGGAGTCGTCGTCGAAGGTGGCGTCTGGCTCCTGGGCTCCAACATCTGGTTGCGACAACCAGGTAGAAGGGATAGGGGGAAAAGAGGGAGAAAGCAACCGCGAGTACTCATCCAAAGTACTCGCAAGCAAGGATCTACACTACATATGTATGCATTGGTATCAAATGGAATAAGGCTATCATATGTGGACTGAACTGCAGAATGCCGGAATAAGAGGGGGATAGCTAGTCCTTTCGAATACTATGCTTCTGGCAGCCGCCGTCTTGCGGCATGTAGAAGAGAGTAGACTGAAGACCTCCAAGTAGCATCGCATAGCATAATCCTAACCGATGATCCTCCCCTCGTCGCCCTGTGAGAGAGCGATCACCGGTTGTATCTGGCACTTGAAAGGGTGTGTTTTATTTAGTATCCGGTTCTAGTTGTCATAAGGTCAAGGTACAACTCCAAGTCGCCGTGTTACCGAAGATCACGGCTATTCGAATAGATTAACTTCCCTGCAGGGGTGCACCACATAACCCAACACACTCGATCCCATTTGGCCGGACACACTTTTCTGGGTCATGCCCGGCCTCGGAAGATCAACACGTCGCAGCCCCACCTAGGCACAACAGAGAGGCCAGCACGCCGGTCTAAACCTAAGCGCACAGGGGTCTGGGCCCATCGCCCATAGCACACCTGCACGTTGCATACGCGGCCGGAGAGCAGACCTAGCAACCTCCATTACAAAGGAAGTCATGTTACGCGGTCCAACCCGGCGCGTGCCGCTCAGTCGCTGGCGTCACGAAGTGCTTTGGCTGATACCATGACGTCGAGTGCCCATATCTGTCCCCGCGTAGATGGTTAGTGCGTATAGGCCAGTAGCCAGACTCAGATCAAATACCAAGATCTCGTTAAACGTGTTAAGTATCCGCGAACATCGACCAGGGCCAGGCCCACCTCTCTCCTAGGTGGTCTCAACCTGCCCTGTCGCTCCGCCTTAGAGTAACCGTCGGGGGCCGTCGGGAACCCAGGCGCACCTCTACCAGGATGGAGCCACCTGCCCCTTCAGCCCCCATCTCCGAACAACATCACAAGTAATGTAATAGTATAAAGTGTATAGTATATGCCCATGATCACTTCCCGAAGTGATCACGGCCCAGTAGTATAGCATGGCAGTAGGATAGCAGGTAATGGTAACAACAGTAGTAGCAAGGACAGGCTATGCATCAGGATAGGAATAACGGAAAGCAGTAACATGCTACACTACTCTAATGCAAGCAGTATAGAGAAGAGTAGGCGATATCTGGTGATCAAAGGGGGGGCTTGCCTGGTTGCTCTGGCAAGAGAGAGTGGTCGTCAACACCGTAGTCGAACTGGGTAGCAGCGGCGTCGGTCTCGGTGTCTAGCGAGAGAAGAGGGGGAAGAAACAATAAATATAATGCAAGCATATGCATAGTGATGCATGACATGACAAGTAACGGCGTTAGAGGTGCCCTAACACGGTAGTAGGTGATACCGGTGAAGGGGGATGACATCCGGGAAAGTATCCCCGGTGTTTCGCGTTTCGGACCGGTGAACCGGAGGGGGAAAGTTGCGAGTTCGATAGGTTAGGGATGCGTGGCGGACGAACGGGCTGCGTATCCGGGTTCGTCTCGTCGTTCTGAGCAACTTTCATGTAGAAAGTATTTTCATCTGAGTTACGGTTTATTTTATATGATTTTTAAAAGGTTTAAATCAATTTTAGAATTTATTTAATTAATTTAGTTCAACATTATCCAAAACAGTGTTTGGTGACGTCAGCATGACGTAAGGGTGACGTCAGCGGTCAACGGTCCGCTGACCAGAGTCAAACCTGACCGGTGGGTCCAGTGGGACCCACTTGTCATAGTCTGAGACTAACTAATCAGGTTTTAATTAGTTTATTTAATTTATTAGGTTAATTACTGATTAGATTAATCTAAATATGATTAATTAACATAATTAAATCCTTAATTAATTAATTAATTAATTTTTTTTAATTCCTTCTTTTTGTTTAAACATTCTGGGGCCGGGCCCACTGGTCATAGGCACAGGGGCCTTAACGGGCAGGCGGGTGCGGGCGAAGCCGCAGCCCTGCCCGGTAACGAGGCAAGGCCGGAATGGGGCCGGAGCGGGCGCGTGGGCTCCGGCGCCCGACGCGGCCAGTGGGAGAGGAAGGGGGCCGGTGCGACTGGTGGTCAGGGGGTGCGGGCCGGCGAGGCTGCATCGCCGGTGAGGCGAGGCCGCGCACGCGCGGGCGAGCGGCGTGCAGAGCAGAGGCATGGGATGCAGAGCTGCAGTAGGGGCCGTCGGGGCCGCAGGCGAGCGCGGGGTCGCGTAGGTGCGGGACAGCGGGCACGGCGACGATGTTCTTGGGCGCGGGCGAAGTGGTAGCCGGGCGCGTGCAAAGGGGGCGGAGGCCGAGCGGGACGGACCCGAGCCATGACCAGCGAGGGGGGGGGGGCGCGGCTGCGGCGAGGCCGGCCGCGAGGTGCGGTGACCAGGGGGTCGGGCGTGGCAGACACGGGACAGAGGGATGGTGCGCTCGGCACAGGAGCTCACCGCGGGATGGTGGGGTCTAGGCAACGGGGCTTGGGGAGGAGGACGGAGACGACGGTTCGACGGGGAGGCAGGCCGACGAAGGAGTCCGGGCAGCGATGGACGAGGGCGAGGCGATGCGGCGTGCAGTCCGGTGGGGAGGAGGATGGGGGTGCGGTGCAGGAGGTTGGGAGCCGCGAGGAGGAGGCCGGGGGTGGCGGTTCCCGGCGCCGGCGGGCGGCGGCCTCAGGGGTGCGGCGGCTCGGGTGCCCGCTCCACCGAGTGTGCGTGAGTGTGCGTGTGTGGCGGCAGAGTGGGAGGATGAGGGAGACGTGGGGAGGGGGAAGTGGGGATCGTGGGATGGGGTTAGGTCACGGTGGGAGGGTTAGTAGGAGGGGAGGTGGGCCGGCCCGGTGGGGTGGCCGGCTGGGCCGGTTGGGTTGGCCCAGTTTGGCACGGCCCAAGGGGGTTTCTTTTTTTCTTTTTTTTGTTTTGTTTTTATCTATCTGCACTTCTGTTTTTAAACCTTTTAAATTAATTAGACATTTTATAAAAATGTGTTTGCTGCATCATAATTACCTTTGTAATATTTGGCAACCACCGAACATTTCTGTTTCAATTTTTTGAAAACTTTTATTGCCGACATTAATTTTAAATTTTAAATTTGAATTTGACGCGGTTTGAACTAACGGACGTTTAGCAACAGTAACCGTGATGACATGGCATGATTAGCGTGGGATTACTGTAGCAAGATTATCCGGGCGTTACATATTTGTCTTGTACGACTAGTCATCCATGGGTCTCCCTAAATGCGTCACGGGCCGACCAATGTGGCGCAGGATGGAACCGAACGAAGGGCCTCACCTTGACTCACCGGACCTCACGCGGTGACACACCCTCTGCCCCCACGTCTCGTTATCTTCTTACACCCACACATACCAACACAGACACCACACACACAAAAAAATTCTCCTGGTGCCTCTATCCACTCCCCCCTTGCATATACACACTCAAGGGAATCTCTCGCCGTGACCTCATATTCGTCTCTCTCTCTAGACCACTCTCATTTCTCGTGCTATCTCTCCCCCAGCCCCCGCCAGCCCCTCTATCCATGCCTCTCTCGAATACGTATTACACACACATACCTCTCTAGGCCGTGCCAAATGCATCAACTACACATTCACACATGTTACATCACGTACCCCATTGATCTAAAAATCCCTCTCTTCACATTTATTTCGCATACAACATTCCTTTTGAATAAAGTGTGGCCAAAAAAATTATTTTAGAATTTCTACATATATACAACATTACAAAGTTATATGGAGGAGTATGAACGCTAATTTGCATTGCGTGGTGCCCACAATGATATTTATTCCGCACTGTGAATTTGTATATTTTTATACTATATATAAAGTTAGTCATAATAAAGAGAAACGAAGAGAATCTCTCTCTCCATCGCATACCCCCCTCTACGCACCTTTCACGTACGCACACAAACTATCTCCAGGTCCTCTAAAAGTAAGCCCCCAGCAGATTCACGCATGTTTCATCTTTCTCTCGCGATATATACAGTGACGATCATTTTATTTGAAGCGAAAGCACGATACATACATTGGACTTCATAATCCACTCATTATGGTCACCATTTACGTTTTGTGGTTATTATACAGTCACGGGCTCACCGTACAACTCTGTATTTGCTCTAGACACGACTAGTTGACCAGTTAAACGCTCCACGTGGCCTCTAGTGTTGCATCACATTATCTCACTACCATCGGGCCCACCTGTCGGCTTGTATCTACTCTACATCTACACTCTTATAAAAACAGTTGGTGATGATGGTGTGCCTGCCATCCTGCAATATAGGCCGTTCGGTTTATATCTGACGGATAGGAAAGAAACTATGGCAATTTTGCAAAAAGGTACCCACACACGTCTCCACATTTGCAAATAAGGCCTTCCCTCGTTCATCCTTTTCTCTCACAAGATAAACTTGTCATACAAATGCATCTTGATGTTACGTGCAACGCACGGGCACCTTGCTAGTAAGAATGAAAACAAACCACAAAAAAATATTGGACGGTGGTTCGAAGTCATGACCGCAGGCACAACAAACAAGGTGGCCTTGTATTGGTATGCTGAGCCGTCTGTTTTAACACACAAGAGCTGGTGTGGTGATTATACACACACGCACGCATGCACACAAACTGCATGCACACAACACTCACATGAACACATGCACCCACGCACGCACGCAACACTCACACGTACACACGCAGCCACGTACGCACGCAACACTCACATGCACACACGCACGCATGCATGCACACACCAGTACACCACACGACCAACACACACTCTCACGCTCAAGTGCTCAACCTACACATGCATGCACACACATCAGGCCCTGACAGACACATACACAACCAGGTGATTCCCGCGCACGGGTTGGAGTCTTGTCGCGCCTACGTAAATTTGTGTTTATCTGACCTTTTCCCTATGCAAACTGATAGGTGGGACCCACAAGGAACATGGTCAATTTTACTAGTCAACATGGTGCCACGCAGACTATTTGGCCGGTCAACAGAGTGCAATCCGATGCTGAACCGTGAGCAAGTGACTGTATAATCACCGTAAAACGTATATAGTGACCGTAATCAGCTTATTCTGAAGTTCGGTGAACGTATTACACTTTTCTCTCTGTAGGCCCTCCAAAACTACATCTCTACACGTTCTCGCATGTTACATCTAACAACTATGCAATACATCACTACTACTACACTCTAACACAATAAATCATATGTGTTTTTAGTTTTACTAGATATCATATTGTTACTTAATTATTCAGTTTGCATACATTAAAATTGCCTTTGAAATGTATGGCCAGTATCATATACCGCGCGGGAAAAATCCCGCCCTTTCCTGTTTAATCGGGTTTGTATCGATGGATCGTGCGAAACAGCAAAACTATAGTACTATACAGTACAAGTGACAGTTCATTGGGCCGTCGTGTCGTGTACTCCTCCGTCGTAAGAGTGGAGCGCTCGCTTTCATAAATCTTCTAGTCCCTTTCGCCGACATGTGGGACATCAAGCTACCGGGTCCACGTGCCATACCGGAATACAGTGCAGAGCAGCCGGGGTGAAGCACCCAGTCATGGCGTCGGCATAGTAATGAGCAATGAGGCGTCAAATCACAAAGCTGCACCTTTCCCGCAGTTAAGTTGAGGGACGAAGTAATAATGCTAAAAAAAGAAGTTGGAGGGACGAATCAACCATCATTTCACTCGTTGCTGAATCCGCTTCTCCCTCATCTTCTTCAAGTTAACCACGTGTTGCTTCTGCCGTTGTTCTGCCTCATGTGGGACGCGGATCGGCTTGGTAAAGCACTGACACGTGGGACCACATGTTAGCAAACCGCCAGGACAACATCCTCTAAAAATAAGAAACCTCCCTCGCCATCCACGCGGCAAAATCACCTCCTTTTTACTAATCTTGATTCTATAATTTTTTAGATCAATATAATTGAGATTTGTATAGATAGCACACATGAGCAAAAAATCTATACAAAAAATAGGTTTGAAGCTATTTTGTATAGATTTGGCTACACATATACCTTCAAACACTCACCTCCCCGGCAACGGCGCCAAAAAAGATCTTGATGTCTACTACACAACCTTATTCTTGTAGACGTTGTTGGGCCTCCAAGTGCAGAGTTTTGTAGGACAGTAGCAAATTTCCCTCAAGTGGATGACCTAAGGTTTATCAATCCGTAGGAGGCGTAGGATGAAGATGGTCTCTCTCAAGCAACCTTGCAACCAAATAACAAAGAGTCTCTTGTGTCCCCAACACACCCAATACAATGGTAAATTGTATAGGTGCACTAGTTTAGCGAAGAGAGGGTGATACAAGTGCAATATGGATCGTAGATAAAGGTTTTTCTAATCTGAAAATATAAAAAAGCAAGGTAACTAATGATAAAAGTGAGCACAAATGGTATTGCAATGTGTTGAAACAAGTTCTAGGGTTCATACTTTCACTAGTGCAAGTTCTCTCAACAATAATAACACAATTGGATCATATAACTATCCCTCAACATGTAACAAAGAGTCACTCCAAAGTCACTAATAGCGGAGAACAAACAAGGAGATTGTTGTAGGGTACAAAACCACCTCAAAGTTATCCTTTCTGATCGATCTATTCAAGAGTCCGTAGTAAAATAACACGAAGATATTCTTTCCGTTCAATCTATCATAGAGTTCGTACTAGAATAACACCTTAAGACACAAATCAACCAAAACCCTAATGTCACCTAGATACTCCAATGTCACCTCAAGTATCCGTGGGTATGATTATATGATATGCATCACACAATCTCAGATTCATCTATTCAACCAACACAAAGAACTTCAAAGAGTGCCCCAAAGATTCTACCGGAGAGTCAAGACGAAAACGTGTGCCAATCCTAATGCATAAGTTCACGAGGTCACG
Organism: Triticum urartu; assembly: GCF_056163025.1. NCBI lineage: Eukaryota > Viridiplantae > Streptophyta > Magnoliopsida > Poales > Poaceae > Triticum > Triticum urartu. The sequence goes on along the minus strand of NC_141876.1, from coordinate 139,825,919 downwards.
GAACTCACAAGTTGATCACCAAAACATACATCAAGTGGATCACGTGATATCCCATTGTCACCACAGATAAGCACATGCAAGACATACATCAAGTGTTCTCAAATCCTTAAATACTCAATCTGATAAGATAACTTCAAAGGGAAAACTCAATTCATCACAAGAGAGTAGAGGGGGAGAAACATCATAAGATCCAAATATAATAGCAAAGCTCACGATACATCAAGATCGTGCCGACTCAAGAACACGAGAGAGAGAGAGAGAGAGAGAGAGAGAGATCAAACACATAGCTACTAGTACATACCCTCAGCCCCGAGGGTGAACTACTCCCTCCTCTTCATGGAGAGCGCCGAGATGATGAACATGGCCACCAGAGAGGGATCCCCCCTCCGGCAGGGTGCCAGAACGGGTCTAGATTGGTTTTCAGTGGCTACGGAGGCTTCTGGCGGCGGAACTCCCGATCTATTCTGCTCCTCAATGTTTTAAGGGTATATGGACATATATAGGCGAAAGAAGTCGGTCAGGGGAGCCTCGAGGGGCCCACGAGGGTGGGGGCGCGCCTCCCCGCCTTATGGCTTCGTCGAAGCTTCCTCAACGTCTACTCCAAGTCTCCTGGATTACTTCCGTTCCAAAAATAACTCTCCCGAAGGTTTCATTCAGTTTGGACTCCGTTTGATATTCCTTTTCTTGGAAACACTGAAATAGGCAAGAAAATAACAATTTGGGATGGGCCTCCGGTTAATAGGTTAGTCCCAAAAATAATATAAAGTGTTTAGTAAAGCCCATAAACATCCAAAACAAATAATATAATAGCATGAATACTTCATAAATTATAGATATGTTGGAGACGTATCAACATCCCTAAGCTTAATTCCTGCTCGTCCTCGAGTAGGTAAATGATAAAAGAAAGAATTTATGAAGTGTGAATGCTAGCAGGTGCACAAGTTTGATCAACGGTAATTTCAATCACCTTTTCTAGCATCATTATATATCATAACAGTAGCTCAATTCATAGGACTTCTCATGATCAAGTAATAAGCTATTCACATGTTAAAGTATAGATCATAAACTTTCTTGAAAACTAACAAACCGTGTTATTAGTCATTAAACAATTACAATTCATCTTATTTTCAGGAAGGGTCTATGTCAGAGCTTTGATTCAGCAAACTTCACATACTCAACTATCATTTAGTCTTTCACAATTGCTAACACTCACGTGATATTTATGGGTTCAAAGTTTTAATTAGACACCGAGAAAGATAGAGGCTTATTGATGACCCACAAGTATAGGGGATCTATCGTAGTCCTTTCGATAAGTAAGAGTGTCGAACCCAACGAGGAGCAGAAGGAAATGATAAACGGTTTTCAGCAAGGTATTCTCTGCAAGTACTGAAATAAGTGGTAACAGATAGTTTTGTGATAAGATAATTTGTAACGAGCAACAAGTAACAAAAGTAAATAAAGTGCAGCAAGGTGGCCCAATCCTTTTTGTAGCAAAGGACAAGCCTGGACAAACTCTTATATAAGGAAAAGCGCTCCCGAGGACACATGGGAATATCGTCAAGCTAGTTTTCACCACGTTCATATGATTCGCGTTTGGTACTTTGATAATTTGACATGTGGGTGGATTGCTTGGGTGCTGTTCTTACTTGAACAAGCATCCCACTTATGATTAACCTCTATTGCAAGCATCCTCAACTACAACAAAAGTATTAAGGTAAACCTAACCATAGCATGAAACATATGGATCCAAATCAGCCCCTTACGAAGCAGTGCATAAACTAGGGTTTAAGCTTCTGTCACTCTAGCAACCCATCATCTACTTATTACTTCCCAATGCCTTCCTCTAGGCCCAAATAATGGTGAAGTGTTATGTAGTCGACGTTCACATAACACCACTAGAGGCTAGACAACATGCATCTCATCAAAATATCAAACGAATACCAAATTCACATGACTACTAATAGCAAGACTTCTCCCTTGTCCTCAGGAACAAACGTAACTACTCACAAAGCATAAACATGTTCATAATCAGAGGGGTATTAATATGCATATAGGATATGAACATATGATCTTTCACCAATTAAACCAACTAGCATCAACTACAAGGAGTAATTAACACTACTAGCAACCTACTAGCACCAATCCCGGACTTGGAGACAAGAATTGGATACAAGAGATGAACTAGGGTTTTGAGATGAGACGGTGCTGATGAAGATGCTGATGGAGATTTCCCTCTCCCGATGAGAGGAGCGTTGGTGATGAAGATGGCGATGATTTCCCACTCCGGGAGGGAAGTTTCCCCGGCAGAACAGCTCTTCCGGAACTCTAGATTGGATCCGCCAAGGTTCCGCCTCGTGGCGGCGGAGTTTCGTCCCGAAAGGTTGCTTATATTTGCTCCTTTTCTAGCCCAGAATTCCAGCTGCCGGCATTCTCCCCCCTTATGTAAACCTTGTAAAATAAGAGAGAATAACCATAAGTATTGTGACATAATGTGAAATAACAGCCCATAATGCAATAAATATCGATATAAAAGCATGATGCAAAATGGACGTATCAACTCCCCCAAGCTTAGACCTCGCTTGTCCTCAAGCGAAAAGCCGAAATCGAAAAATATGTCCACATGTTTAGAGATGAAGGTGTTGATAAAAATAAAATACGGACATGAGGGCATCATGATCATTCTTAGAACAACAACTTATATAATTCTTGTCATATGATATCTTATGCTAGAGTAATAATTCAATCACAATATCAAGTATGAATCTTAAACTTTATTGAAAACTAACAAACTATAATCTCAGTCATTGAGGCAATTGCAATTTATCATAACATAGGAAAGAGTCAATGTATAAGAGCTTTTCAGCAAGTCCACATACTCAACTATCATATAGTCTTCCACAATTGCTGACACTCACGCAATACTTATGGGTATGGAGTTTAGTCGGACATGGAGAAATATAGGGGCTTATAGTTTTGCCTCCAATGTTTTACCTCAACGGTAATGTCAACAGTAATAATTCATGAAAACTCACATCCAATTAGCCATATATACCAAGATCTTTCCAACATACTGTGCTTGCCAAAGGATAAAATGTAAAAAGGAAGGGTGAAGATCACCTTGACTCTTTTGCAGTATAGGAGATAAAAGTAAAAGATAGGCCCTTCGCAGAGGGAAGCAGAGGTTGTCATGCGCTTTTATGGTTGGATGCACAAAATCCTAATGCGAAAGAACGTCACTTTATATTGCCACTTGTGATATGGACCTTTATTATGCAGTCTATCGCTTTTATTACTTCCATATCACACGATCATATAAAGCTTATTTCCTCCACACCAATCAATCATACATATTTAGAGAGGAATATTTTTATTTCTTGCACCGATGACAACTTACTTGAAGGATCTTACTCAATCCATAGGTAGATATGGCGGACTCTCATGGCAAAACTGGTTTAAGGATATTTGGAAGCACAAGTAGTATCTCTACTTGGTGCTGAGAATTTGGCTAGCATGAGGGGGAAAGGGAAGCTCATCATGTTGGAAGATCCAAGACAATATAATTCATCTCAGATGTAAGAAAACATAACCCATTACGTTGTCTTCCTTGTCCAATGTCAACTCTTTAGCACGTCATATTTTAATGAGTTCTCACAATCATAAAAGATGTCCAAGATAGTATATCTATATGTGAAGACCTCTCTTTCTTTATTACTTCCTATTAATTGCAACGATGACCAAAACTATGCTTGTCAACTCTCAACAACTTTTATTCATCATACTTTTTTCTATGTGAGCTCATTACTCTCCATGAGATCCATATGATCTCTTTGTTTCTTTTTATTTTTTTCTTTTCTTTTATTCACTTAGGATCATGGAAAAATAATCAAGCCCTTGATTCAACACTAATCTTTATTATATAGCTCACGAACTCAATTACATGGAAGGATAATAAAGCAAAACTCACAACTAGATCACACTAAGAACTTTTATTCTACTAGATCAAGATACTACTAATAAGATCGAACTAAGGAAAACGGTAAAGATAAAAGTGATGGTGATACGATACCGGGGCACTCCCCCAAGCTTGGCAGTTGCCAAGTGGAGTGCCCATACCCAGATACTCAATTCTTCTTTGTTGGAGGAGACGGTGGAGGTGTTGTTGATGATGCGGGCTTGTCATCCATCTTCCAAGGCATGGGTTCACCATCATAAAAGGATGATCGCAGCACCTCCACGAGGTAAGGGTTGATGACCTTCTCGAAGAACTTGTCCTTGGAAGCACTTGGGGACGTCATGATAATCTAGATCTGTCAGAAAAACAGCTCGAAACAAAAACAGGAGATTTTGCGTGATACAGGAGTCGAAACTCTCGGGAGATTATATAGTGAATTTTTACCGACCAAAATACGTATCGTGCAAGAAAACGGAGTCCGGAAGGCACACGAGGTGCTCACGAGGTAGGGGGGCGCACCCAGGGGGCAGGGCGCGCCCTCCACCCTCGTGGGGCCCTCTTGTCCTTCTCGGACTGCTACTTAATTTTCTATTTTTTCTAAATATTCCAAAACGGAGAAATATTGCCTTAAAAATTGTTTTGGAGTCGGTTTACTTACCGTACCACATACCTATTCCTTTTCGGAGTCTGAAACGTTCTGGAAAGTGTCCCTTATGTATTCCTCTGGGGTTACGGTTTTAATTATATGGGTTTCAACATTTATGGGATTACCTGAGATATAATGTTTGATACTTTGACCGTTTACCACCTTCGGATTTGTGCCTTCGAAGTTGTTGATTTTTATGGCACCGGAATGATAGACCTCCTCGATAACATAGGGGCCTTCCCATTTAGAGAGAAGTTTGCCTGCAAAAAATCTTAAACGAGAGTTGTACAGCAATACATAATCACCTACATTAAACTCACGCTTTTGTATCCTTTTGTCATGCCATCTTTTAACCTTTTCTTTAAACAACTTGGCATTTTCATAAGCTTGGGTCCTCCATTCATCAAGTGAGCTAATATCAAATAACCTCTTTTCACCGGCAAGTTTGAAATCATAGTTGAGCTCTTTAATAGCCCAATATGCCTTATGTTCTAGTTCGAGAGGTAAGTGACATGCTTTTCCATATACCATTTTATACGGAGACATACCCATAGGATTTTTATATGCAGTTCTATAGGCTCATAATGCATCATCAAGTTTCTTGGACCAATTCTTTCTAGACCTATTGATAGTCTTTTGCAAAATTAATTTGAGTTCTCTATTACTCAATTCTACTTGACCAGTAGACTGTGGGTGATACGGAGATGCAATTCTATGATTGACGTCATATTTAGCAAGCATTTTACGGAAAGCACCATGAATAAAATGTGAACCACCATCAGTCATTAAATATCTAGGGACTCCAAACCTCGGAAAAATAACTTCTTTAAGCATTTTAATATAAGTGTTATGATCAGCGCTACTAGTTGGAATAGCTTCTACCCACTTAGTAACGTAATCAACAGCAACTAAAATATGTGTATATCCATTAGAGGCAGGAAAAGGTCCCATATAATCAAAGCCCCAAACATCAAACGGTTCAATAACAAGTGAATAATTCATAGGCATTTCTTGACGTCTACTAATATTACCAATTCTTTGACATTCATCACAAGATAGGACAAACTTACGGGCATCCTTGAAGAGAGTAGGCCAATAAAAACCGGATTGCAATACCTTATGTGCAGTTCTATCTCCCGCGTGGTGTCCTCCATAAGTTTCAGAGTGGCGCTTGCGTAGGATCTGTTCCTGTTCATGCTTAGGTACACAACGTCTAATAACACCATCTACTCCTTCTTTATAAAGATGTGGGTCATCCCAAAAGTAATGTCTCAAATCATAGAAGAACTTTTTCTTTTGTTGGTATGTGAAGCTAGGTGGTATAAATTTAGCAACTATGTAATTAGCATAATCAGCATACCAAGGGGTACTACGAGAAGTACTTATGACATTTAATTATATATTAGGAAAGCTATCATCAATAGGTAGTGGGTCATCAAGAACATTCTCTAACCTAGATAAGTTGTCTGCAACGGGGTTCTCAGCTCCTTTTCTATCAACAATATGCAAATCAAATTCTTGTAGCAAGAGAACCCATATAATAAGTCTAGGTTTAGCATCTTTCTTCCCCATAAGATATTTAATAGTAGCATGATCAGTGTGGATAGTTACTTTAGAATCAACAATATAAGATCTGAACTTATCACAAGCAAATACAACAACTAAAAGTTCTTTTTCAGTAGTAGCATAATTTATTTGAGCATTGTCTAGAGTCTTACTAGCATACTGGATAACATTTAATTTCTTATCAACTCTTTGCCCTAGAACAGCACCTACTGTTGGAAATATGCCCTAGAGGCAATAATAAGTTAGTTATTATTATATTTCCTTGTTCATGATAATTGTCTTTATTCATGCTATAACTGTATTATCCGGAAATCGTAATACACGTGTGGATACATAGACAACACCATGTCCCTAGTAAGCCTCTAGTTGACTAGCTCGTTGATTAATAGATGGTTACGGTTTCCTAACCATGGACATTGGATGTCGTTGATAACGGGATCACATCATTAGGAGAATGATGTGATGGACAAGACCCAATCCTAAGCCTAGCACAAAGATCGTGTAGTTCGTATGCTAAAGCTTTTCTAATGTCAAGTATCATTTCCTTAGACCATGAGATTGTGCAACTCCCGGATACCGTAGGAGTGCTTTGGGTGTATCAAACGTCACAACGTAACTGGGTGACTATAAAGGTGCATTACAGGTATCTCCGAAAGTATCTGTTGGGTTGGCACGAATCGAGACTGGGATTTGTCACTCCGTGTAAACGGAGAGGTATCTCTGGGCCCACTCGGTAGGACATCATCATATGCGCAATGTGACCAAGGAGTTGATCACGAGATGATGTGTTACGGAACAAGTAAAGAGACTTGCCGGTAACGAGATTTAACTAGGTATTGGATACCGACGATCGAATCTCGGGCAAGTAACATACCGCTAGACAAAGGGAATTGTATACGGGATTGATTAAGTCCTTGACATCGTGGTTCATCCGATGAGATCATCGTGGAACATGTGGGAGCCATCATGGGTATCCAGATCCCGCTGTTGGTTATTGACCGGAGAATGTCTCGGTCATGTCTGCATGTCTCCCGAACCCGTAGGGTCTACACACTTAAGGTTCGGTGACGCTAGGGTTGTAGAGATATTAGTATGCGGTAACCCGAAAGTTGTTCGGAGTCCCGGATGAGATCCCGGACGTCACGAGGAGTTCCGGAATGGTCCGGAGGTAAAGAATTATATATAGGAAGTGCTGTTTCGGCCATCGGGACAAGTTTCGGGGTTATCGGTATTGTACCGGGACCACCGGAAGGGTCCCGGGGGCCCACCGGGTGGGGCCACCTGCCCCGGGGGGCCACATGGGCTGTAGGGGTTGTGCCTTGGCCTATATGGGCCAAGGGCACCAGCCCCAAGAGGCCCATGCGCCAAGAGATGGGAAAAAGAGGAGAGTCCTAAAAGGGGAAGGCACCTCCGAGGTGCCTTGGGGAGGATGGACTCCTCCCCACCCTTGGCCGCACCCTTCCTTGGAGGAAGGGGCAAGGGCTGCGCCTCCCCCTCTCCCTTGGCCCTATATATAGTGGGGAAAAAGGAGGAGCAAACCAATCTAAGGCCTGGCGCCTCCCTCTCCCTCCCGTGACACATCTTCCTCCTCCCGCAGCGCTTAACGAAGCCCTGTTGGAATCCCGCTACTTCCACCACGCCGTCGTGCTGTTGGATCTCCATCAACCTCTCCCTCTCTCCTTGCTGGATCAAGGCATGGGAGACGTCACCGGGCTGTACGTGTGTTGAACGCGGAGGTGCCGTGCGTTCGGCACTTGATCATCGGTGATTTGAATCACGACGAGTACGACTCCATCAACCCCGTTCACTTGAACGCTTCCGCTTAGCGATCTACAAAGGTATGTAGATGCACTCCCCTTCCCCTCGTTGCTAGTCTCTCCATAGATAGATCTTGGTGACACGTAGGAAAATTTTGAATTTCTGCTACGTTCCCCAACAGTGGCATCATGAGCTAGGTCTATGCGTAGATTCTATGCACGAGTAGAACACAAAGTAGTTGTGGGCGTTGATTTTGTTCAATATGCTTGCCGTTACTAGTCTTATCATGATTCGGCGGCATCGTGGGATGAAGCGGCCCGGACCAACCTTACACGTACTCTTACGTGAGACCGGTTCCACCGACAAACATGCACTAGTTGCATAAGGTGGCTGGCGGGTGTCAGTCTCTCCTACTTTAGTCGGATCGGATTCGATGAAAAGGGTCCTTATGAAGGGTAAATAGCAATTGGCATATCACGTTGTGGTCTTTGCGTAGGTAAGAACCGTTCTTGCTAGAAACCCATAGCAGCCACGTAAAACATGCAAACAACAATTAGAGGACGTCTAACTTGTTTTTGCAGGGTATGCTATGTGATGTGATATGGCCAAAAGGATGTGATGAATGATATATGTGATGTATGAGATTGATCATGTTCTTGTCAAGGGAATCACGACTTGCAGGTCGCTGACGAGACAACTTCAAGAAGACACGATGATGGAGATCATGATGATGGAGATCATGGTGTCATGCCGGTGACAAGATGATCATGGAGCCCTAAGATGGAGATCAAAGGAGCTATATGATATTGGCCATATCATGTCACTATTATTTGATTGCATATGATGTTTATCATGTTTATACATCTTATTTGCTTAGAACGACGGTAGTAAATAAGATGATCCCTCATAATAATTTCAAGAAAGTGTTCCCCCTAACTGTGCACCGTTGCTACAGTTCGTCGTTTCGAAGCACCACGTGATGATCGGGTGTGATAGATCCTTACGTTCACATACAACGGGTGTAAGACAGATTTACACACGCAATACACTTAGGTTGACTTGACGAGCCTAGCATGTGCATAGACATGGCCTCGGAACACAGAAGACCGAAAGGTCGAGCATGAGTCGTATAGAAGATACGATCAACATGAAGATGTTCACCGACGTTGACTAGTCCGTGTCACGTGATGATCGGACACAGCCTAGTTGACTCGGATCATGTAATCGCTTAGATGACTAGAGGGATGTCTATCTGAGTGGGAGTTCATACGATGAACTTAATTATCCTGAACATAGTCAAAAAGGATTTTGCAAATTATGTCGTATCTCGCGCTTTAGTTCTACTGTTTAGATATGTTCCTAGAGAAAAATTAGTTGAAAGTTGATAGTAGCAATTATGCGGACTAGGTCCGTAAACTGAGGATTGTCCTCATTGCTTCATAGAAGGCTTATGTCCTTAATGCACCGTTCAGTGTGCTGAACCTCGAACGTTGTCTGTGGATGTTGCGAACATCTGACATACACGTTTTGATGACTACATGATAGTTCAGTGCGTAATGCTAAATGGTTTAGAATTGAGGCACCAAAGACGTTTTTGAAACATCGCAGAACATATGAGATGTTCCAAGGACTAAAATTGGGATTTCAGGCTCGTGCCCACGTCAAGAGGTATAAGACCTCCGACGATTTTTCTTAGCCTACAAACTAAGGAGAAAAGCCCAATTGTTGAGCTTGTGCTCGGATTGTCTGAGTACAACAATCATTTGAATCAAGTAGGAGTTGATCTTCCATATAAGATAATGATGTTTCTCCGAAGTCATTACCACCAAGCTGCTAGAGCTTCGTGATGAACTATAATATATCAGGGACATATATGATGATCCTTGAGATATTCACGATGTTTGACACCACGAAAGTAGAAACCAAGCAGGAGCATCAATTGTTGATGGTTGATGAAACCACTAGTTTCAAGAAGGGCAAGGGCACGAAGGGATACTTCATAAAACGGCAATTCAGCTGCTGCTCTAGTGAAGAAACCCAAGGTTGAACCCAAACCCGAGACTAAGTGCTTCTGTAATAAAGGGAACAGCCACTGGAGCAGAATTACCCTAGATACTTGGTAGATAAGAAGGCTGGCAAGGTCGATAGAAGTATATTGGATATACATTGTGTTGATGTGTACTTTACTAGTACTCCTAGTAACACCAGGGTATTAGATACCGGTTCGGTTGCTAAGTGTTAGTAACTCGAAATAAAAGCTACGGAATAAACGGAGACTAGCTAAAGGTGAGCTGACGATATGTGTTGGAAGTGTTCTCAATGTTGATATGATCAAGCGTCGCATGCTCCCTTCTACCATCGAGATTGGTGTTTGTGTTGAGCATAGACATGATTGGATTATGTCTATCGCAATACGGTTATTCATTTAAGGAGAATAATGGTTACTCTGTTTATTTGAATAATACCTTCAAATGGTCTTACACCTAAAATGAATGGTTTATTGAATCTCGATCGTAGTGATACACATGTTCATGCCAAAAGATAGTAATGATAGTACCACCTACTTGTGGCACTGCCACGTAAGTCATATCGGTATAAAACGCATGAAGAAGCTCCATGTTGATGGATCTTTGGGCTCACTCATTTTTGAAAAGTTTGAGACATGCGAACCATGTCTATTGGTGTATATGCATGAAGAAACTCCATGCAAATGGAGCGTTTGGACTCACTTGATTTTGAATCACTTGAGACATGCAAATCATACCACATGGGCAAGATGACTGAAAGCCTCGTTTTCAGTAAAATGGAACTAGCAAGCAACTTGTTGGAAGTAATACATTTTGATGTGTGCAGTCCAATGAGTGCTGAGGCATGTAGTGGATATCGTTATGTTCTTACTTCACAGATGATTTGAGTAGATGTTGAGTATATTTACTTGATCACGAGTCTGAATTATTGAAAGATTCAAGTAATTTCAGTGTGAAGTTGAAAGATCGTCGTGATAAGAGGATAAAAATATCTATGATATGATCATAGAGATGAATATCTGAATTACGAGTTTGGCACAGAATTAAGACATTGTGGAAATCGTTTCACAGCTAATACAGCCTGGAACACCATAGTGTGATGGTGTGTCCGAACATCATAACTGCACCCTATGGGATATGATGCATACCATGATGTCTCTTATCAAATTACCACGATAGTTTATGGGTTAGGCATTAGAGACAATCACATTCACTTTAAATAGGGCACCACGTAATTCCGATGAGATGACACCGTATGAACTATGGTTTAGAGAAACCTAAGCTGTCATTTCTTAAAAGTTTGGGACTGCAACGCTTATGTGAAAAAGTTTCAGGCTGATAAGCTCGAACCCAAAGCGGATAAATGCATCTTCATAGGACAACCCAAAAACAGTTGGGTATACCTCCTGTCTCAGATCCGAAAGCAATTGTTTCTAGAATCGGGTCCTTTCTCGAGAAAAGTTTCTCTCGAAAGAATTGAGTGGGAGGATGGTGGAGACTTGATGAGGTTATTGAACCGTCTCTTCAACTAGTGTGTGGCAGGGCACAGGAGGTTGTTCCTGTGGCACCTACACCAATTGAAGTGGAAGATTATGATAGTGATCATGAAACTTCAGATCAAGTCACTACCAAACCTCGTGGGATGACAAGGATGCGTACTACTTCAGAGTGGTACGCAATCCTGTCTTGGAAGTCATGTTGCTAGACAACAATAAACCTATGAGCTGTGGAGAAGCGATGGTGGGCCCGGATTCCGATAAATGGCTCGAGGCCATAAAATCCGAGAGAGGATCCAGGTATGAAAACAAAGTGTAGACTTTGGAAGAACTACTTGATGGTCGTAAGGCTGTTAAGTACATATGGATTTTAAAAGGAAGACGGACAATGGTGGTAAATGTCACCATTAAGAAAGCTCGACTTGTCGTTAAGATGTTTTCTGACAAGTTCAAAGAGTTGACTACGATGAGACTTTCTCACTCGTAGCGATGCTAAGAGTCTGTTGGAATTATATTAGCAGTCACTGCATTATTTATGAAATCTTGCAGATAGGATGTCAAAACATTATTTCCTCGACGCTTTGCTTGAGGAAAGGTTGTATGTGATACAACCCGAAGGTTTTGTCAATCCTGAAAGATGCTAATAAGTATGCAAAGCTCCAGCAATCCTTCTGAGGACTGGAGTAAGCATCTCGGAGTTGGAATGTATGCTTTGATGAGATGATCAAAGATTTTGGGTGTATACAAAGTTTATGAGAAACTTGTATTTCCAAATAAGTGAGTGGGAGCACTATAGAATTTCTGATAAGTATATGTTGACATATTGTTGATCAGAAATGATGTAGAATTTCTGGAAAGCATATAGGGTTATTGGGAAAGTGTTTTTCAATGGAAAGCCTGGATTAAGCTACTTGAACATTGAGCATCAAGATCTATAAGGATAGATTAAAACGCTTAATGGTACTTTCAAATGAGCACATTCCTTGACATGATCTTGAAGGTGTTCAAGATGAATCAGTCAAAGAAGGAGTTCTTGCCTGAGTTGTAAGGTATGAAGTTAAGACTTAAAGCTCGACCACGGCAGAATAGAGAGAAAAGACGAAGGTCGTCCCCTATGCTTAAGACGTAGGCTCTACAGTATGCTATGTTGTGTACCGCACCTGAAATGTGCCTTGCCATGAGTCAGTCAAGGGGTACAAGAGTGATCCATGAATGGATCACAGGACAGCGGTCAAAGTTATCCTTAGTAACTAGCGGACTAAGGAAGTTTCTCTGTTATGGAGGTGGTAAAAAGAGTTCGTCGTAAAGGGTTACGTCGATGCAAGCTTAACACCTATCCGGATAGCTCTGAGTAGAGATACCGGATGCATATAATGGAGCAACAATTTAGAATAGCTCCAAGTAGAACAGTTATTTGGAATAGCTCCAAATAGAGCGTGGTAGCTACATCTAGGAGATGACATAGAGATTTGTAAAGCACACACGGATCTGAAAGGTTCGGACCCGTTGACTAAAACCTCTCTCACAAGCAACATGATCAAACCTAAAACTCATTGAGTGTTAATCACATAGTGATGTGAACTAGACTACTGACTCTAGTAAACTCTTGGGTGTTAGTCACATGGCGATGTGACCTGTGAGTGTTAATCACATGGCAATGTGAACTAGATTATTGACTCTAGTGCAAGTGGGAGACTATTGGAAATATGCCCTAGAGGCAATAATAAATTAGTTATTATTATATTTCCTTGTTCATGATAATTGTCTTTATTCATGCTATAACTGTATTATCCGGAAATCGTAATACACGTGTGGATACATAGACAACACCATGTCCCTAGTAAGCCTCTAGTTGACTAGCTCGTTGATCAATAGATGGTTACGGTTTCCTAACCATGGACATTGGATGTCGTTGATAACGGGATCACATCATTAGGAGAATGATGTGATGGACAAGACCCAATCCTAAGCCTAGCACAAAGATCGTGTAGTTCGTATGCTAAAGCTTTTCTAATGTCAAGTATCATTTCCTTAGACCATGAGATTGTGCAACTCCCGGATACCGTAGGAGTGCTTTGGGTGTATCAAACGTCACAACGTAACTGGGTGACTATAAAGGTGCATTACAGGTATCTCTGAAAGTATCTGTTGGGTTGGCACGAATCGAGACTGGGATTTGTCACTCCGTGTAAACGGAGAGGTATCTCTGGGCCCACTCGGTAGGACATCATCATATGCGCAATGTGACCAAGGAGTTGATCACGGGATGATGTGTTACGGAACGAGTAAAGAGACTTGCCGGTAACGAGATTGAACTAGGTATTGGATACCGACGATCGAATCTCGGGCAAGTAACATACCGCTAGACAAAGGGAATTGTATACGGGATTGATTAAGTCCTTGACATCGTGGTTCATCCGATGAGATCATCGTGGAACATGTGGGAGCCATCATGGGTATCCAGATCCCGCTGTTGGTTATTGACCGGAGAACGTCTCGGTCATGTCTGCATGTCTCCCGAACCCGTAGGGTCTACACACTTAAGGTTCGGTGACGCTAGGGTTGTAGAGATATTAGTATGCGGTAACCCGAAAGTTGTTCGGAGTCCCGGATGAGATCCCGGACGTCACGAGGAGTTCCGGAATGGTCCGGAGGTAAAGAATTATATATAGGAAGTGCTGTTTCGGCCATTGGGACAAGTTTCGGGGTTATCGGTATTGTACCGGGACCACCGGAAGGGTCCCGGGGGCCCACCGGGTGGGGCCACCTGCCCCGGGGGGCCACATGGGCTGTAGGGGTTGTGCCTTGGCCTATATGGGCCAAGGGCACCAGCCCCAAGAGGCCCATGCGCCAAGAGATGGGAAAAAGAGGAGAGTCCTAAAAGGGGAAGGCACCTCCGAGGTGCCTTGGGGAGGATGGACTCCTCCCCACCCTTGGCCGCACCCTTCCTTGGAGGAAGGGGCAAGGGCTGCGCCTCCCCCTCTCCCTTGGCCCTATATATAGTGGGGAAAAGGAGGAGCAAACCAATCTAAGGCCTGGCGCCTCCCTCTCCCTCCCGTGACACATCTTCCTCCTCCCGCAGCGCTTAACGAAGCCCTGTTGGAATCCCGCTACTTCCACCACGCCGTCGTGCTGTTGGATCTCCATCAACCTCTCCCTCTCTCCTTGCTGGATCAAGGCATGGGAGACGTCACCGGGCTGTACGTGTGTTGAACGCGGAGGAGCCGTGCGTTCGGCACTTGATCATCGGTGATTTGAATCACGACGAGTACGACTCCATCAACCCCGTTCACTTGAACGCTTCCGCTTAGCGATCTACAAAGGTATGTAGATGCACTCCCCTTCCCCTCGTTGCTAGTCTCTCCATAGATAGATCTTGGTGACACATAGGAAAATTTTGAATTTCTGCTACGTTCCCCAACACCTACAACATAATCACTAGCATCACACATAATTTCAAAGGGTAAATTCCAATCAGGTGGCTGAACAATAGGTGCATAGACTAATGCTTTCTTAAGTATTTCAAATGCTTCTACACAATCATCATCAAAGACAAATGGTATATCTTTTTGTAATAAATTGGTCAGAGGCCGAGAAATTTTTGAGAAGTCCTTAATGAACCTCCTATAAAATCCAGCATGACCAAGGAAACTTCTTATACATTTGATGTCCTTAGGACATGGCATCTTTTCAATAGCATCAACCTTGGCTTTATCAACTTCAATACCTCTTTCAGAAAATTTATGCCCCAAGACAATACCCTCATTAACCATAAAGTGGCACTTTTCCCAATTCAAGACAAGATTATTTTCTTCACATCTCTGCAAAACTCGATCAAGATTGCTCAAGCAATCATCAAAATAAGATCGATAGATGGAAAAGTCGTCCATGAAAACCTCACAAATCTTTTCACAAAAGTCAGAGAATATAGCCATCATGCATCTTTGAAAGGTAGCAGGTGCATTACATAAACCAAAAGGCATACGTCTATAAGCAAAAGTACCAAAAGGGCATGTAAAAGTAGTCTTTGATTGATCTTTAGCCAACACAGGTATTTGAGAGAAACCAGAATAACCATCTAGAAAGCAGTAATGTGTATGTTTGCATAATCTTTCTAGCATTTGATCGATAAAAGGTAAGGGGTAATGATCTTTCTTAGTAGCCTTATTTAATTCATGGAAATCAATTACCATCCTATAACCTGTAATAATTCTTTGTGGAATCAATTCATCTTTATCATTAGGAACAACAGTAATACCTCCCTTCTTAGGGACACAATGAACAGGACTTACCCACTGACTATCAGCAACGGGATAAATTATACCTGCCTCCAGAAGCTTTAGTGAGGGAGTCCTGGATTAGGGGGTGTTCGGATGGCCGGACTATACCTTCAGCCGGACTCCTGGACTATGAAGATACAAGATTGAAGACTTCGTCCCGTGTCCGGAAGGGACTTTCCTTGGCGTGGAAGGCAAGCTTGGCAATACGGATATGTAGATCTCCTACCATTGTAACCGACTTTGTGTAACCCTAACCCTCTCCGGTATCTATATAAACCGGAGGGTTTTAGTCCGTAGGACAACATACAGAACAACAATCATACCATAGGCTAGCTTCTAGGGTTTAGCCTCTCCGATCTCGTGGTGGATCTACTCTTGTACTACCCATATCATCAATATTAATCAAGCAGGACGTAGGGTTTTACCTCTATCAAGAAGGCCCAAACCTTGGTAAAACTTCGTGTCCCTTGCCTCCTGTTACCATCCGGCCTAGACGCACAGTTCGGGACCCCCTACCCGAGATCCGCCGGTTTTGACACCGACATTGGTGCTTTCATTGAGAGTTCCTCTGTGTCGTTGCCGTTAGGCTTGATGGCTCCTACGATCATCAATAGCGATGCAGTCCAGGGTGAGACCTTCCTCCCCGGACAGATCTTCGTCTTCGGCAGCTTCGCACTGCGGGCCAATTCACTTGGCCATCTGGAGCAGATCGAAAGCTATGCCCCTGGCCGTCAGGTCAAATTTGGAAGTTTAAACTACACGGCTGGCATTCGCGGGGACTTGATCTTCGACGGATTCGAGCCACTGCCGAGCGGGCCGCACTGTCACGACGAGCATGATCTAGCTTTGCCGCCGAACAGTGCCTTGGAGGCCGCACCCGCATCAGCTTCGACCCTTAATTCAGAGCCAACTGCGCCGATCGAGGATGGGTGGTTGGACACCGCCTCGGGGGCTGCGATCCCAACGGCGATCGAGCCGAACACCAGCCCCGCACTCCGCGAGACTCGTGACTCCAAGGAGCCGGACTCCTCTCCGGACTCCGAACCCTCCGCGCCCCCGCCGATCGAATCCGATTGGGCGCCGATCATGGAGTTTACTGCCGCGGACATCTTTCAGCACTCGCCTTTCGACGATATTCTGAAGACACTACAGTCTCTCTCTTTATCAGGAGAGCCCTGGCCGGACTACGGTCAGCAAGGTTGGGATGCGGACAATGAAGAAATTCAAAGCCCACCCACCACCCAATTTGAGCCATGGTCGACGATTTAACCGACATGCTCGACTTCGACTCCGAAGACATCGACGGTATGGACGCCGATGCAGGAGACGATGAAGAACCAGCGCCTATCGAGCCCTGGAAAGCCACCTCGTCATATGACATATACATGGTGGACACCCCAAAAGAAGGAGATGGCGATGAAACAACGGAGGATGACCCCTCCAAGAAACAGCCTAAGCGCCGGCGTCAGCGGCGCCGCTCAAAATCCCGCCAAAGCAAATACGGTGATTCTAGCATGGGAGATAATAATACTTCGGAGAATGCCGAAGAAAAACCCCTCCAGCAAGATTCAGCATAGGAGGATGGAGAAGCCAGCCCTCATGAGAGAGCGGCAGACAGAGAGGTCGAGGACGATAATTATATGCCTCCCTCCGAAGACGAGGCAAGCCTCGACGACGACGAATTCGTCGTGCCAGAGGATCCCGTCGAGCAAGAGCGTTTTCAACGCAGGCTTATGGCCACGGCAAGAAGCCTCAAGAAAAAATAGCAACAGCTTAGAGCTGATCAAGATTTGCTAGTCGACAGATGGACTGAAGTCCTTGCGGCCGAAGAGCATAAACTCGAACGCCCCTCCAAGAGCTACCCAAAGCGTAGGTTGCTACCCCGATTAGAGGAGGAAGCACTTAAACCTACATCACCAGCATTTGATACGGCCGACCGGCCACCTCGTGGCCGTGACAGAGAGGCCTCTCGGCCCTCCACTCAAGCCGCACCCCGTACCAAGGCACAGGAAATGCGCCAGACCTGCGAGATATGTTGGAGGACAAGGCAAGGCAAACAAGATCGATCTACGGATCGCGTGGGCGCCCCACGACTCGAGACGGTAACCGTCACGTCGGACACAAATCCGGTAGGGCCGAACACAGTAGACAAAGCTCATTGGAGCTACGTCGTGATATAGCCTAGTACAGAGGCGCCGCACACCCACTATGCTTCATAGACGAAGTAATGGATCATCAAATCCCCAAGGGTTTCAAACCCGTAAACATCGAATCATATGATGGCACAACAGATCCTGCGGTATGGATCGAGGATTATCTCCTTCATATCCACATGGCCCGCGGTGATGATCTCCACGCCATCAAATACCTCCCACTCAAGCTTAAAGGACCAGCTCGGCATTGGCTTAACAGCTTGCCAGCAGGATCAATCAGTTGTTGGGAGGACCTGGAAGCCGCATTCCTCGACAATTTCCAGGGCACTTATGTGCGACCGCCAAACGCCGATGACCTAAGCCACGTAATTCAACAGCCAGAGGAATCGGCCAGGCAATTCTGGACACGGTTCCTAACAAAGAAAAATCAAATAGTCGGCTGTCCGGACATAGAGGCCCTAGCAGCCTTCAAGCACAACATCCATGACGAGTGGCTTGCCCGGCACCTTGGACAGGAAAAGCCGAAATCTATGGCAGCACTCACGACACTCATGACCCGCTTTTGCGCGGGAGAAGACAGCTGGCTTGCTCGTAGCAACAATATGACCAAGAACCCTGGTAATTCGGATACCAGGGACAGTAGTGGCAGGTCGCGTCGCAACAAGCAGAAGCGCCGCATTAACGGCGACAATGCTGAGGATACGACAGTCAATGCCGGATTCAGAGGCTATAAATCCGGTCAGCGGAAAAATCCATTTAAAAGAAATCCTAGGGGCCCGTCTAGTTTGGACCGAATACTCGACCGCTTGTGCCAGATACATGGCACCCCCGAAAAGCCGGCCAATCACACCAACAGGGAATGTTGGGTGTTCAAGCAGGCATGCAAGTTAAATGCCGAAAATAAAGACACGGGGCTGCATAGCGATGACGACGAAGTGCCCTGGCCGCCGAACAACAGTGGACAGAAGGGTTTTCCCCCACAAGTGCGGACGGTGAACATGATATACGCAACCCACATCCCCAAGAGGGAGCGGAAGCGCGCGTTAAGGGACGTATACGCGGTAGAGACAGTCGCCCCAAAGTTCAACCCATGGTCCTCCTGCCTGATCACCTTTCATCGAAGGGACCATCCCACTAGCACCCGTCATGGCGGATTCGCCGCATTGGTTCTAGACCCAATTATTGACGGATTTCATCTCACTAGAGTCCTTATGGACGGCGGCAGCAGCCTGAACCTGCTTTACCAGGATACAGTGCGGAAAATGGGCATTGATCCCTCGAGGATTAAGCCCACCAAAACGACCTTTAAAGGCGTAATACCAGGTGTAGAGGCCAACTGTACAGGCTTAGTCACACTTGAAGTGGTCTTCGGATCTCCGGATAATATCCGAAGCGAGGAGTTAATCTTCGACATATTCCCATTCTGCAGTGGCTATCACGCACTGCTCGGGCGAACCGCATTCGCCAAGTTCAATGCGGTACCGCACTACGCATACCTTAAGCTCAAGATGCCAGGCCCTTGAGGAGTAATTACGGTCAATGGAAACACCGAACGCTCCCTCCGAACGAAGAAGCACATGGCGGCCCTTGCAGCGGAAGTACAAAGCAGCCTCTCCAGGAAGTTCTCTAGTCCGACCATTAAACGTCCGGACACCGTCAAGTGCGCCCGGAGTAACCTACAACAAGACCACCTGGCACGTTCCGAGCAGGTGTAGCAATGCGGCCCCAACCCTAGCCCTTGCAAAATGCGACACCAGTGCTTCGTGTACATAACTACGCTCTAGAAATACCATGGGTATAGGGGGAGGGGCACCATCACGGCATGCCCGAAACACGGCTTAAACCGCACCAGGGGCTGCCGATTTTCTTAAATTTCTCTTACTTTCAGGACTCCATTCTTCGAAAGTCCTGTTCGGCAGTTCAATTACCGCACAAACGATGCAAGAGCCAGGGAAGCAGACAAGCCATGCCGCATTACGGAACTCCCAGGTGGTCTCTATCACGAGTAGTATACCTGTTTCGCATACCATTCCGCAGCCTGCCCCTGGAACGGACATGTTAAATAGTCCAACCTTTTGCTTATCACATTATTTGTCTCGTTCTGCTTCGATCCCTTTTTAATAAACAATGCATAGCTTTTGTCTATTTTTGCATTACTTTTTTTACAAATATATGTTCCTTAACGACATGTTGCACCCGTACACTTTGGTACGGCCAAAATACGCTAGGGGCTTTAGTACCCCTCAATATGGTGTGAGAAGTCGAACACTTTAACAAGTGCGGCACCCCGAACTTATAGCATTATATGCATCGGCTCCGAATCATGTCTTGGGTCAATAGTTGGGTTTGCCCGGCTCCTATGTTTTGGTGCCTTACATTCCGCTATGTCGGCTAAGGTAGCACTAGGAGAACTACTGCGATTGTGCCCCAGTTGAGCTGGGTTGAGCACCTCAGTAGAGAAAGCTAAAACTGACTGTCATGATGAAGCGAGAGCTGGTCGCTGTTCGAGAGGTTTTTCGAGTCCCTAAAGACTTATGCCGCTTAGAGCGAGGAGTCGGCTCTGTCCGGCCAAGGCGTGGAGAGCGCCCCGAACTCGGTCTTCCGAATACCAGGGGCTTCGCCGAAATTTAAAATTATAGAATTCTATGGCTAAGTGAGAGTGTTCACGCATTATAGTCCGATTGCCTTGTTCGTTGTGCTGAGCGCCTCCCTCGAAGGACCCAAACATGGGAAAAAGAGCGCTCAGGTTTATCCCCGAACACCCCAGCACTAGCGGCACAGGGGCAGAAGCCGACGACTCGCCATCTCTCAGAATTGATAAACAGCCGCACAAAAGGTAATATTTTAAATTCCAACAGCATTGCTTAGCGCATATGAACAAATTTTTAGCGCACAGGACAAAACGAGCGAGTTTTACTCAAAAATTACATCCCTGGAACATTCATCCGCCATAAGGCAGGCACCCTTCAGAACATCCTTATAATAATTCTTGGGCTTGCGATGCTCTTTCCCCGGCGGTGGCCCGTCCTTCACAAGCTTCTCAGCATCCAGCTTGCCCCAGTGCACCTTAGCATGGGCAAGGGCCCTACGGGCACCTTCAATGCAGACGGAGCGCTTGATGACTTCGAGCTTTGGAAAGGCCCCCACCAGCCGCCGCACCAGCCCGAAATAGCTCCCAGGCAGAGCCTCTCCAGGCCACAGCCGAACTATGAGGCCCTTCATGGCCTGTTCGGCTGCCTTGTGGAGCTCGACCAGTTGCTTCAGCTGGTCGCTCAGGGGCACGGGGTGTCCAGCCTCAACATACTAAGACCAGAACACCTTCTCTGTCGAGCTGCCCTCCTCGGCTCGATAGAATACGGCGGCATCGGACACGCTACGGGGAAGATCTGCGAATGCTCCTGGAGAGCTCCGGATTCGGGTAAGTAACAAGTAACTCACGTTTATGTGTTTGCTTTGCATAAAGAATGCCTTACCCGCCGCTATCTTTTTCACCGCATCCAACTCCTGGAGGGTCTTCTGGGATTCGGCCTTGGCAGACTTGGCATTTTCAATAGCCACCGCGAGCTCGGACGCTCGCGTCTTTGAGTCAAGCTCCAAACTCTCATGTTTTTTCATGAGAGCCTGGAGCTCTTGCCGCACCTTGCCAACCTGGGCCTCATACTTCTCCCGCTCGGTGCGCTCCGTGGCCGCCCTCTTCTCGGCCTCGACCAGCGCTTGCTTAAGGGTCGCCACCTCATACATGGCCCCTACAATAGCCACGATAATCCTGTCATTTTTTGCAATTGCACTTTTTTATATATATTTAAACAAGGTATTTCTTACCTTCCTTGTCCTCGAGCTGCTTCTTGGCACGCCTGAGCTCTTGCTCGGACTACTCGAGGTTCTACTTTAGCGTGTCCACTTCTGTAGTCAGTGCGGCAGACGCCAACAGAGAAGCCTGCATACGCATATTGACTCCTTTTTGTTAGACTCCTGCGAATTTTATTTGATCCTCTATTCGGCTTTTCTTCCCGAACGCCAAACAGAGCATCAGGGGCTACTGTCTATGCGGTAATATTATTTACACATCCTTTACTTACCTCAAAGCCTGTTAAAAGGCTAGCACAAGCTTCAGTCAGTCCGCTCTTGGCGGACTGAACCTTCTGGACCCCCGCACTCATAATGGTGCGGTGCTCCTCGTCGATGGAGGTGCCTTGGAGCACCTCCAACAGATTGTTCGGCGCCTCCGATTGGACGGGGGTCACCGGCAAGGTGGGCTTGCTCCTCTTGGAAGGAGGTCGCCTGCCGGACTCTGGAGCCTTTGAAGGTTCCGGAGCGGTGTCCGGCCTAGAGCCAGACTTGGAGCCCTGGGGGTTTTATCCCCTTTACTCCTGGAGTCCGGGAGGCTGCCTTGCGGCGCCTCCAGGACCACCTCCTCCTGGCTTGGAACCTGTTGGGACAACACTTCGGCGTCGTCCGTAGGGCGGGGGAGGTAGCCGTCGGAAGCGAATTCACATCCGACGAGTCCAGTGAACCGCTCGACGATGCGTCGAGCCGGTCTTTGGGTGGGCTGCACAATCATATTCGACATAAGGGAAAGCGGTGCAATAAAGGAATACTATGAATTACTCTGGTATCCGGATACTTACGATTTCGCCAGGGGCTTGGCCCTAAGCGGCCACTCCTCTCCACCGTCGTCGGCGTTGGTGGAGTAGTCCGGAGGAAGGGTTTTCCCCTTCTTGGACCCTTTGGCCTCCCCAGTGAGGGCGGCCTTCCTTTTCTTCTCTCCCCCTGCTGGAGGGGGAGATGTTTCTTCTTCCTCCTCCTTGTCTTCACGGGAGGAATGCGCCTTGGAGCCGTCAGATGATGAACCCGACACCTCCTGGCGCCGGGCACTTTTTCGAGTCCCCATGGCCTTCTTCGTGGCCTTCTTCTCTGGCACCACATAGGGTGCCGGAACCAGCAGCTTCGCCAAGCGGGCATCGGCTGGGTCTTCGGGCAAAGGAGCCGGACAGTCGATCTGTCCGGACTTCACCTGCCAATCCTGTCAAAGGTAAGGGAGCTTAGATCCCGCATAGAGTTAAACTATGAAAAACTAATACCCTGTAAAAGTTACAAACAACTTACCGTGCTAGCGTGACGCTGCGCGCTGAATCCGCGATCCTCGGTAGCGGATGCGGGAGCCTCGGCGCCCTTGAAAAGCACCTTCCAGGCATCTTCGTACGTTGTGTCGAAGAGCCTGCTCAGAGTTCGGTGCTGCGCCGGGTTGAACTCCCACAGATTGAAGGCCCGTTGTTGACACGGGAGGATTCGGCGGATGAGCATAACCTAGACTACGTTGACAAGCTTGAGCTGCTTGTTCACCAGGG
Source organism: Triticum urartu (assembly GCF_056163025.1). NCBI lineage: Eukaryota > Viridiplantae > Streptophyta > Magnoliopsida > Poales > Poaceae > Triticum > Triticum urartu. The sequence continues at coordinate 139,802,693 of NC_141876.1, read as the reverse complement.
TTTAGACGCATGTTTGCAGTCCAGTCACCTCTTCTTTGCTACCCCACGACATGCCCGTCTCTTTCCAGGACGTGAGCCGCGTTGGGGGTCCGGACCGGAACTCGGGGGCTGCGACCCACTCAGGGTCGCGCGGCTCGGTGATGTAAAACCACCCCGATTGCCACCCCTTCAGGGTCTCCACAAAGGAGCCCTCGAGCCATAAGACATTGGGCATCTTGCCCACCATGGCGCCTCCGCACTCCTCCTGGTTGCCGCGCACCACCTTTGGCTTGACATTGAAAGTCTTGAGCCATAGGCCGAAATGGGGCGGATGCGGAGGAAAGCCTCGCACACGACGATAAACACCGAGATGTTGAGGATGAAGTTCGGGGCCAGATCATGGAAATCCAGGCCATAGTAGAACATGAGTCCTCGGACGAATGGGTGGATAGGAAAGCCCAGTCCGCGGAGGAAGTGGGGAAGGAACACTACCCTCTCATGGGGCCTTGGGGTGGGGAGGAGCTGCCCCTCTTCGGGAAGTCGGTACACGATGTCGTTAGACAAGTATCCGGCCTTCCTCAGTTTTTTGATGTGTCCCTCCATGACGGAGGAGACCATCCACTTGCCTCCCGCTCCGGACATGCCTGGAGAAGGTTGAGGTGGGAAGTGCGGACTTGGGCGCTGGAGCTCGAGTGCGCGAAAATGGAGAGGCAAAGGAGGAAGAAGGCGTAGGTGAAAAGGTGGATCCTTATCCCCTTATATGGGTGGACGCAACTACGTGTCCCCACCAGCCTCGTAAAACTCGCTTATCTCCAAGCGCCGTAATCAATGGCACGGTTGGGTTACCCATGTCCATATTGATGAGAATCCCGGAATAAGGGGACACGATCTTTGCTTTAACAAGACGTGCCAAGGAAACCGCCTCGCATGACACGCTGAGGTGGGATAATAGAATGATTCGAATAAAGGCTTGGCCGTGGTGTTGTCACACTACGGAATACGTCAGCAGATTAGATTTGTGTAAATATTATTCTCTCTATGGCAATATGTGGAAACTTATTTTGCAGAGCCAGACACTATCTTTGTGTTCAAAATCTTCTATGAAGTACTTGGAGGAGGAACCCGCCTTGCAATGCCGAAGACAATCTGCGCACCGGACTCGTCTTCATTGAAGCCTGGTTCAGGGGCTACTGAGGGAGTCCTGGATTAGGGGGTGTTCGGATGGCCGGACTATACCTTCAGCCGGACTCCTGGACTATGAAGATACAAGATTGAAGACTTCGTCTCGTGTCCGGAAGGGACTTTCCTTGGCGTGGAAGGCAAGCTTGGCAATACGGATATGTAGATCTCCTACCATTGTAACCGACTTTATGTAAACCTAACCCTCTCCGGTATCTATATAAATCGGAGGGTTTAATCCATAGGACAACATACAGAACAACAATCATACCATAGGCTAGCTTCTAGGGTTTAGCCTCTCCGATCTCGTGGTGGATCTACTCTTGTACTACCCATATCATCAATATTAATCAAGCAGGACGTAGGGTTTTACCTCTATCAAGAGGGCCCGAACCTGGGTAAAACTTCGTGTCCCTTGCCCCCTGTTACCATCCGGCCTAGACGCACAGTTCGGGACCCCCTACCCGAGATCTGCCGGTTTTGACACCGACATTTAGTATTTCTTTTCTTACCACTTCTTTCATTTTAGGATTCAGACGTCATTGAGGATCACGAACTGGTTTGGCATCCGCTTCCAAATTTATTTTGTGTTGACATAGAGTGGAACTAATGCCCTTAAGATCATCAAGAGTATATCCAATAGCAGCACGGTGCTTCTTCAGAGTTTTCAATAATCTTTCTTCTTCATGCTCTGAAAGGTTAGCACTAATAATAACAGGATATATCTTCTTTTCATCAAGATAAGCATATTTAAGATTATCAGGCAACAATTTAAGCTCAAACACGGGATCACCCTTTGGTGGAGGAGGATCCCCTAGGATTTCAACAGGCAAATTGTGTTTCAGCATAGGTTCCTGTTTAAAGAATACTTCATCTATTTCCCTTCTTTCATTCATGAACATATCATTCTCATGGTCTAGCAAATATTGTTCTAAAGGATCACTAGGAGGTACGGCAATAGAAGCAAGACCAATAATTTCATCCTTACTAGGAAATTCTTCTTCACGGTGTTGTTTATAAATTTAGAGAAATTAAATTCATGAGTCATATCATCTAAGCCGACAGTAACAACATTCTTTTCACAGTCTATCCTAGCATTAACAGTATTTATGAAGGGTCTACCAAATATAATGGGAAAAAAGCTATCTTGTGGGGAACCAAGAACAAGAAAATCAGCAGGATATTTAGTTTTCCCACACAAGACTTCAACATCTCTAACAATTCCCATTGGTGAAATAGTATCTCTATTAGCAAGTTCAATAGTAACATCAATTTCTTCTAACTCAACAAGTGCAATGTCATTCATAATTTCTTTGTATAAGTCAATAGGTATTGCACTAGCACTAGCACCCATATCACATAAGCCATGGTAACAATGATCTCCTATTTTAACAGAAATAACAGGCACGCCTACCACAGGTCTATGTTTATCTTTAGCACAAGGTTTAGCAATTCTAGCAGTTTCACCACAGAACTGAATAACATGCCCATCAATATTATCAGACAAGAGATCTTTAAAAATAGCAATATTAGGTTCTACTTTAACTTGCTCAGGGGGTGTATATGTTTTAATATTGCTTTTACGAACCACAGTTGAAGCTTTAGCATGATCCTTTATCCTAACAGGGAAAGGTGGTTTATCATCATAAGAAGTAGGAACAATAGGATCATTATAAGTAATAGTCTTTTCTTCAACTTTAATAGGTGCAGCTACTTTTACTTCTATGGGAGGATGATATTTAAACCACTTCTCCTTAGGGAGATCAACATAAGTAGCAAAAGATTCATAGAAAGAAGCTACTATCTCAGAATCAAGTCCATATTTAGTGCCAAACTTACGGAAAATATAGGTATCCATAAAAGATTTAACACAATCAAACTTAGGTGTCATACCTGAATCCTTACCATTGTCGAGGTCCCAATCTTCAGAGTTGCGTTTAATTCTATCCAATAAATCCCATCTAAATCCAATAGTCTTCATCATAAAAGAGCCATCACAAGAAGTATCAAGCATGGTGCGATTATTTTTAGAAAGCTGACCATAAAAATTTTGAATAATCATTTCTCTTGAGAGCTCATGATTGGGGCATGAATATAACATTGATTTAAGCCTCCCCAAGCTTGAGCAATGCTTTCTCCTTCACGAGGCCAAAAATTATATATATAATTGCGATCACGATGAACAAGATGCATAGGATAAAACTTCTGATGAAATTCCAATTTCAATCGTTTGTAATTCCAAGACCTCATATCATCACATAGCCTATACCATGTCGATGCATCTCCCCTCAAAGATAAGGGGAAGACCTTCTTCTTAACAACATCTCCGGATACAGCTGCAAGCTTAAATAATCCACAAACTTCATCCACATATATTAGATGTTCATCAGGATGTTTTGTTCCATCTCCTAAAAAAGGATTAGCTAGCAGTTTTTCTATTATAACCGAAGGAACTTCAAAGCAAGTATTTTCATTTTCATTTTCAGTAGGTTCAGTAGGTTGAGGAGCAACTCTTTGCTCTACTGGTCGGGGTGAAGATACCCCGAACAAGCCCCTCAGAGGATTACTTTCCATAATAACAAGTGACAGTAAATTTCAGCACACTATATAAATTTTTCCTCACCAAATTCCACCTACCAAAGGCGCTTCACTCCCCGGCAACGGTGCCAGAAAAGAGTCTTGATGACCCACAAGTATAGGGGATCTATCGTAGTCCTTTCGATAAGTAAGAGTGTCGAACCCAACGAGGAGCAGAAGGAAATGATAAACAGTTTTCAGCAAGGTATTATCTGCAAGTACTGAAATAAGTGGTAACAGATAGTTTTGTGATAAGATAATTTGTAACAAGCAACAAGTAACAAAAGTAAATAAAGTGCAGCAAGGTGGCCCAATCCTTTTTGTAGCAAAGGATAAGCCTGGACAAACTCTTATATAAGGAAAAGCGCTCCCGAGGACACATGGGAATATCGTCAAGCTAGTTTTCATCACGTTCATATGATTCGCGTTCAGTACTTTGATAATTTGACATGTGGGTGGACCGGTGCTTGAGTGATGTTCTTACTTGAACAAGCATCCCACTTATGATTAACCTCTATTGCAAGCATCCACAACTACAACAAAAGTATTAAGGTAAACGTAACCATAGCATGAAACATATGGATCCAAATCAGCCCCTTACGAAGCAACACATAAACTAGGGTTTAAGCTTCTGTCACTCTAGCAACCCATCATCTACTTATTACTTCCCAATGCCTTCCTCTAGGCCCAAATAATGGTGAAGTGTTATGTAGTCTACATTCACATAACACCACTAGAGGCTAGACAACATGCATCTCATCAAAATATCGAACGAATACCAAATTGACACGACTACTAATAGCAAGACTTCTCCCTTGTCCTCAGGAACAAACATAACTGCTCACAAAGCATAAACATGTTCATAATCAGAGGGGTATTAATATGCATATAGGATCTGAACATATGATCTTCCACCAATTAAACCAACTAGCATCAACTACAAGGAGTAATTAACACTACTAGCAACCTACTAGCACCAATACCGGACTTGGAGACAAGAATTGGATACAAGAGATGAACTAGGGTTTTGAGATGAGACGGTGCTGATGAAGATGTTGATGGAGATTGCCCTCTCCTGATGAGAGGAGCATTCGTGACAATGGCGATGATTTCCCCCTCCAGGAGGGAAGTTTCCCCGGCAGAACAGCTCTGTCGGAGCTCTTGATTGGATCCGCCAAGGTTCCGCCTTGTGGCGGCGGAGTTTCGTCCTGAAAGGTTGCTTATATTTGCTCCTTTTCCAGCCCAGAATTCCAGCTGCTGGCGTTCTCCCCCCTTATGTAAACCTTGTAAAATAAGAGAGAATAGCCATAAGTATTGTGACATAATGTGAAATAATAGCCCATAATGCAATAAATATCGATATAAAAGCATGATGCAAAATGGACGTATCACTTATAGATTCGCCTCCCAACCTTTTACCTCAAGGGTAATGTCAACAATAATAGTTCATGATGCCTTACATCCAATTGGATATATGTATCAGGATCTTTCCAACACAATGTGCTTGCCAAAGGATAAAATGTAAAAAGGAAAGGTGAAGATCACCATGACTCTTGCATAAGGTATAAGACAAGAATAAAAGATAGGCCCTTCGCACAGGGAAGCAGAGGTTGTCATGCGCTTTTCTAGTTGGATGCACAAAATCTTAATGCGAAAGAACGTCACTTTATATTGCCACTTGTGATAGGGACCTTTATTATGCACTCCGTCGCTTTTATTGCTTCCACATCACAATATCGTATAAAGCTTATTTTCTCCACACTAATAGATCATACATATTTATAGAGCAATTTTTATTGCATGCACCGATGACAACTTACTTGAAGGATCTTACTCAATCCATAGGTAGGTATGGTGGACTCTCATGGCAATACTGGTTTAAGGGATGTTTGGAAGCACAAGTAGTATCTCTACTTGGTGCAAATAATTTGGCTAGCATGAGGGGGAAAGGCAAGCTCAACATGTTGGATGATCCATGAAAATATACTTTATTTCAGATATAAGAAAACATAACCCATTACGTTGTCTTCCTTGTCCAACATCAACCTTTTAACATGTCATATTTTAATGAGTGCTCACAATTACAAAAGATGTCCAAGATAGTATATTTATATGTGAAATCTCTCTTCCTTCAATATTATTTCATGAATTGTTCAAGTGACCAATACAATGTTTGCTAACCTTCAATAAATTTACCACCCCTACTTCTTATGTGTGAAGTCATTACTCCCCATGGGATAAGCATATGAAACATATATAATTTCAGATTTATTATATTCAACTCATTCAACTATTTACTCATAGGATATAAGTGAAGCACACGAGTAAATGACAAACTACTCCAAAAAGATATAAGTGAAGATCAATGAGTAGTTAAATAATTATTTAGCTATGTGAAGACTCTCCATTTAATAATTTCAGATCTTGATATTTTATTTAAACAGAAAGCAAAACAAAATAAAATGACATTCTAAGAATAGCAAACATCATGTGCAGAAGCAAAAACTTAGGATCAACCGATACTAACCGATAGTTGTCGAAGAAGAAAGGTGGGATGCCAACCGGGGCATCCCCAAACTTAGATGCTTGAGACTTCTTGAAATATTATCTTGGGATGCCTTGGGAATCCCCAAGCTTAAGCTTTTATGTCTCCTTAATTCCTCTCATACCACGGTCTCCCTAAATCTCAAAAGCTTCATCCACACAAAACTCAACAAGGACTCGTGAGATAAGTTAGTATAAACCAATGCAAAAACCTTATCATACTCTACTGTAGAAAATCACTAAAATTATTATTCAACATTGCATACTAAATTCCTCTGCATATTTAATAGTCCTATCCTCAAATAGAATCATTAAAGAAGCAAACATATGCAAACAATGCAAACATAACAGCAATCTGCCTAAACAGGACAGTCTGTAAAGAATGCTGCAAGATCCATAGTTCCCTAGCTCCAAAAAATATGAAAGAAAATTCCCGCTACAGTAAATTTATCAGATCTTATTATGCAAAAGGTTTCACCATTTTATCACATTCTGACTTTTCTAGGGAATGTTTTCAACAGCGGTAAACTTTCTGTTTTCAAACATCGGCAAACTTTCTGTTTTCAAACAGCAACATGTATACTTGTAAAATAGGCATAGTAAAGGATATCAATGCCACTTTATTGAAATAAAAGATGAAAAACATTGTTATAAATAACAGAAAGCAAATCCTAACAAAATAAATTGACGCTCCAAGCAAAACACATATCAAGTGGTGAATAAAAATATAGCTCCAAGTAAAGTTACCGATGAACGAAGACGAAAGAGGGGATGCCTTCCAGAGCATCCCCAAGCTTAGGCTCTTGGTTGTCCTTGGATATTTCCTTGGGTTGCCTTGGGCATCCCCAAGCTTAGGCTCTTGGCACTCCTTATTCCATAGTCCATCGAATCTTTACCCAAAACTTGAAAACTTCACAACACAAAACTTAACAGAAAACTCGTAAGCCCCGTTAGTATAAGAAAATAAATCACCACTTAGGTACTGTTGTGAACTCATTAGAAATTCATATTGGTGTAATATATACTGTATTACAACTTCTCTATGGTTCATACCCTCTGATACTACTCATAGATTCATCAAAATAAGCAAACAGCACAATGAAAATAGAATCTGTCAAAAACAGAACAGTCTGTAGTAATATGTATCAAACGTATACTTCTGGAACTCATAAAATTCTGAAATAAATTGCTGGACGTGAGGAATTTGTCTATTAATCATCTTCAAAAAGAATAAACTTAATTTCACTCTCCAGTAAAAAATGGAAGCTAATCTCGTGAGCGCTAAAGTTTCTGTTTTTTACAGCAAGATCACAAAGACTTCACCCAAGTCTTCCCGAAGGTTCTACTTGAAAAAAACACTAATTAAAACACAAAAACATAACCATAACAGAGGCTAGATGAATTATTTATTACTAAACAGGAACAAAAAGGAAGGAACAAAAATAAAAATTGGGTTGCCTCCCAACTAGCGCTATCGTTTAACGCCCCTAGCTAGGCATGGTGATTTCAATGATGCTCACATAAAAGATAAGAATTGAAACATAAAGAGAGCATCATGAAGAATATGACTAGCACATTTAAGTCTAACCCACTTCCTATGCATAGGGATTTTGTGAGCAAACAACTTGTGGGAACAATAATCAACTAGCATAGGAAGGCAAAACAAGCATAACTTTAAAACTTTAAGCACATAGAGTGGAAACTTGATATTATTGCAATTCCTACAAGCATATGTTCCTCCCTCCTAATAATTTTCAGTAGCATAATGAATGAATTCAAAAATATAGCCATCACATAAAGTGTTCTTTTCATGATCTACAAGCATAGAAATTTTATTACTCTCCACATAAGCAAAATTCTTCTTATTCGGAATAGTGGGAGTATCATAAGAAACTCGAATACTATAAATTGTTTCCATATTAAAAGAGTAATGTTCAGAAAAGGGGTAATCATAATCATGACAAGTTTTATAAATATAATCATAACTACTTTTTATAGCATAAGTATCATCACAATAATCATCATAAGTAGCAACTTTGTTCTCATCATAATCAATTGAAACCTCTTCCAAGATAGTGGAATCATTACTAAATAAAGTCATGACCTCTCCAAATCCACTTTCATAATTATCACAATAAGATTCAACATCCTCCAAAATAGTGGGATCATTACTTCCTAAAGTTGTCACTCTTCCAAACCCACTTTCATCAATATAATCATCATAAGTAGGAGGCATGCTATCATCATAACAAATTTGCATATCAAAACTTGGGAGGCTAGAAATATCATCTTCATTAAACATAGCATCCCCAAGCTTGGGACAAACATTAACTGCAGCAAATATATTCTCAAACATGTCAATCTCATCAAACATAGCATCCCCAAGCTTGGGTCTTTTCATATCATAAGCATAGTCACTCTCATCATTAATAGTATGGATAGCACCAATAGTATAGCAATTATCATCCTCACAATGAGTAATAGGGACAACATCATTTGGGAGGGATACCTTTTCACCTTTACTTCTCCGTCTTTTATTTTCCTTCTTCACATTATGTGTGGGTTCAATCCTCTTTCTGGAGCTCCTTATTAATGAGATTGGTTGAATAGAAGGCTCCTCCTCGTTACCTGATTCATCATAAGAAATAATAGGAAGATATTGGGAAGCCTCTTCCCTTTCATTAGTATTCTCTTCATCCTCTATTTGTTTTCTTTTCTTTAGGTAATTGGCAATATAAGGATTTCCAATGCAATTCACCGCACAATACATAAAAATTTCTTCTAGATCAATATCAAGGAATTTCTCAAGGTTATATTCTGGAATATGCTTAGTTATACGTTTCATTTCTTCATAACCCAAAAGCAAACTAAGTTCATTATGATGTGCAAGGGAAATCAAATCATCACAATTTTTGGACACGATACGATCATGAAACAATTTGTATTGGAGATTTAAATGACCACGTTCATTGCAAAGTTCACAAGTATGGCGAAGAAATTTTAAATTTTCAGCACAAACATCTAGCCTCTCTTGCAACCATTTGGTTTCTAAATACTTATGCCTCTTACAAAATCTATCTTCCCTATTTGGTGTGTACTTGCAAACTCTATGCACTCCACAAAAGTTGACATGCTTATAAGAGACATTTTCATCATGACTAGTGCAATCATCATTAGTACTATGGATATTCAAGGAGTTCATACTAACAACATTGCAACCATGTTCATCATTCAAAGATTTAGTGCCAAATATTTTAGAGACTTCTTCTTCTAGCACTTGAGCACAATTTTCGTTTCCATCATTCTCATGAAAGATATTAAAAAGATGAAGCGTATGAGGCAAACTCAATTCCATTTTTTTGTAATTTTGTTTTATAAACTAAACTTGTGATAAAACAAGAAACTAAAAGATTCGATTGCAAGATCTAAAGATATACCTTCAAACACTCACCTCCCTGGCAACGGCGCCAAAAAAGATCTTGATGTCTACTACACAACCTTCTTCTTGTAGACATTGTTGGGCCTCCAAGTGCAGAGGTTTGTAGGACAGTAGCAAATTTGCCTCAAGTGGATGACCTAAGGTTTATCAATCCGTGGGAGGCGTAGGATGAAGATGGTCTCTCTCAAGCAACCCTGCAACCAAATAACAAAGAGTCTCTTGTGTCCCCAACACACCCAATACAATGGTAAATTGTATAGGTGCACTAGTTCGGCGAAGAGAGGGTGATACAAGTGCAATATGGATCGTAGATAAAGGTTTTTGTAATCTGAAAATATAAAAACAGCAAGGTAACTAATGATAAAAGTGAGCACAAACGGTATTGCAATGTGTTGAAACAAGGCCTAGGGTTCATACTTTCACTAGTGCAAATTCTCTCAACAATAATAACATAATTGGATCATATAACTATCCCTCAACACGCAACAAATAGTCACTCCAAAGTCACTAATAGCGGAGAACAAACAAAGAGATTATTGTAGGGTACGAAACCACCTCAAAGTTATCCTTTCTGATCGATCTATTCAAGAGTCCGTAGTAAAATAACACGAAGCTATTCTTTCCGTTCAATCTATCATAGAGTTCGTACTAGAATAACACCTTAAGACACAAATCAACCAAAACCCTAATGTCACCTAGATACTCCAATGTCACCTCAAGTATTCGTGGGTATGATTATATGATATGCATCACACAATCTCAGATTCATCTATTCAACCAACACAAAGAACTTCAAAGAGTGCCCCAAAGATTCTACCGAAGAGTCAAGACGAAAACGTGTGCCAACCCTAATGCATAAGTTCACGAGGTCACAGAACTCGCAAGTTCATCACCAAAACATACATCAAGTGGATCACGTGATATCCCATTGTCACCACAGATAAGCACATGCAAGACATACATCAAGTGTTCTCAAATCCTTAAAGACTCAATCCGATAAGATAACTTCAAAGGGAAAACTCAATTCATCACAAGAGAGTAGAGGGGGAGAAACATCATAAGATCCAAATATAATAGCAAAGCTCGCGATACATCAAGATCGTGCCGACTCAAGAACACGAGAGAGAGAGAGAGAGACCAAACACATAGCTACTGGTACATATCCCCAGCCCCAAGGGTGAACTACTCCCTCCTCGTCATGGAGAGCGCCGGGATGGTGAAGATGGCAACTGGAGAGGGATTCGCCAACTACTCCCTCCTTGTCATGGAGAGCGCTGGGATGATGAAGATGGCCACCGGAGAGGGATTCCCCCCTCCGGCAGTGTGCTGGAACGGTTCTAGATTGGTTTTCGGTGGCTACGGAGGCTTCTGGCGGCGGAACTCCCGATCTATTTTGCTCCTCGGTGTTTTTAGGGTATATGGACATATATAGGCGGAAGAAGTCGGTTAGGGGAGCCTCGAGGGGCCCACGAGGGTGGGGGGTGCGCCCCCAGGGGGGTAGGGCGCGCCTCCCTGCCTCGTGGCTTCCTAGAAGCTTCCCTGGCGTCTACTCCAAGTCTCCTAGATTGCTTCCGTTCCAAAAATAACTCTCCCGAAGGTTTCATTCCGTTTGGACTCCGTTTGATATTCCTTTTCTTCGAAACACTGAAATAGGCAAGAAAACAACAATTTGGGTTGGGCCTCCGGTTAATAGGTTAGTCCCAAAAATAATATAGAAGTGTTTAGTAAAGCCCATAAACATCCAAAACAGATAATATAATAGCATGGATACTTCATAAATTATAGATACGTTGGAGACGTATCAATGACAGACCAAACGCATGCATGCAGCATGCATATAAGAGGCAGGGGAAGCGCGCTTGTGGAGAATCCAAGAAGACTCAAGCAGGAATCAAGGAAAATGAGCTAATGACTCCATGCGTATTAAGAGCCATACATTTCTCTAGGTCCTTGCATGCAGGGGTAAAATTGTCCAAAATAATGCACGGGGTGGTCTGCTTGGTATGTGTGCGCCGAGTTATACGCAAACTAAAAAAGAACGGAGGGAGTATACTAGCAACCAAGGACATTAATATCCCATGCATGCATGCGGAATTGAGAAGGTTGGTTTGCATGGCGCTGCATTAATCAAGCGATGAGGAGTGAGATGGTTAGCTCTTTGGGATTTGGAGGAAAAAAATACGCATTAATTGACATGTGAAACGAGGATTATTATCGATTAATCCCGCGAAGGAAAACCCCGCCTTTCTTTTTAACACTAGTACTCCTAGTATGTACTTATCCTGTTTGGGTCTAGGCCTTGCATCTCCATACTTCGCCACACATTTTTGCCAAGCTTGCCTAAAGTTTTCAAAATGAAAAGGAGGTACACTTGCGCACGGCTGTCGTGGTCGCACCGCACCCTCACATGGTCGCTCCTGCATGCCGCGGTCGCACCGCACCCTCACACAGTCGCTCCTGCACGTCGCAAACTCAACCAAGGGAACGCACCCTCACTGACACGTGCTGTCGCATGTGAACAAACCAAACTCAGCCATCCTACCGCTGACACATAATTTTCTTTCATAGAGTATGTTTATCCAACCGCATGTTGGGGAGTATCCGTACAGCCCGTGCGGTGGTCTATTGGGGAAGAAGAAGAGGTGATGAAGAAGGGTTAGGAGGCGTAGGATATTCATCCAACCGCCTGAAATGGTAGACTGACCCAAGTCAGGTGACTTGCATAACAATATATGTTTTTACACAGAAAAAGATGCATAAAAACAAAAACATAAAGAAAAACTATCACTGCTCGCGGAACGAGGCGACTTCGTTGTCTTTGGATGCCGGTGCGAACCAGCCGTAGCCGTCGACATGTGGCTCGCACCATGGTTGATCTCGGCCTCCAGCTACTCGTTCATGCGGAGCGTGCGGGTGCTCTGCACAGACGAGAGCATCGCCCGGTTCAAGTCGAGGACGTCCGGTTCTGCCTGCAGGAGGGCCTCGATGGCAGCGGCATCCGCGGGCTCTGCGTCAAGTCGAGCCTCCGTCGCCCAGTTCAAGTCCAGGACGTCCGGTTCCGCTTGCAGGAGGGCCTCGATGAGAGCGGCATATGCACGCTCCGCGTTGAGTTGAGCCTCTACCATCCGGTTCAAGTCTAGGACATCCGGTTCTGCTTGCACAAGGGCCTCGATGGCAGCGGCATCCGCACGCTCCACCTCAAGTTGAGCCTCCGCCGCCCGGTTCACATCCACGACATCCGGTTCCGCCTGTAGGAGAGCCTCGATGGGAGCGGCATGCGCGTGCTCCACGTCGAGTTGAGCCTCTGCCTCCTGGTCCTCTGTTAGTATCGCCAGGTTGAACCGTTGGTCCGCCTGCACCATGGGGGACTCGGACGCCGCCACGAAGTCGACCTCCATCGTCTCATACCCGTCGGGGGCCTTCTGCGCTGCGATCTCTGCCATGAACATTGGATTGGCTTCCTCCTCCTCGTAGCTTGGCTCCAGAGAACTCGGGGATTGGCCCGCCGCAAAGCGAGCTTGGGAACGGAGGTCTGTGGTGCCGATCGCCGCCGCGATTTCTACGCGGCGCTCCGACATCAACATCTTGTAGTACGTGATCTTGCGGCGCACCATGGCTTTCCGGCGAACTAGGGGATGCTTGATGCGGGCTAGGGGATCGAAAGGTGGGGGAAGGGCTGGAGATTAGGTGTGGTTTTAGGGCAGTGGCTGGCGTAGGCCGAGCAGCGAAGGTTCTGGTGTGAATAGTGGTTCCGGTGATGACCAGTGAATCGCTTTTGACTATACATCGCTCTTGTCGCGTTCGCGTTGCAACCCGGCAAGCTGGACCCTCCACGTCGCTCACCGAATGGAACGTGCTTCGTCTTGCATTTTCGCTCGCTTGTGGGACCGTAGAGCAAACTGACGTCCCTCCCCCTCCCCCGCCCGCGTCATTTATACTACCACTCCCTCTATTTTATGCGGAGTAAATAAAAACAAAGGGAGTATACTATGGATGAGGATACCCTGACGTGGCCGAACCCATTGAGTAACTGACATGCGGGGCCTAGCAAGCATGGGGTCCGCCAGTAAGTGACCGAAAGGGAGGGTAAGGCAGGGATACCTACGTCAGAGGATCCACTTCCAATACTATGCCTCATTCGGTCTGGAGGATTTTCGTAGAAAAAACAAAGGAACAGGGATTTTGGAGGAAAATTTCCTATATATGCATTCAGTTTGTAGGAAATGCGTACATGAATTTCGTAGGGATACTACTCATTTCCTATGTTTTTGGAGGAAACTACACATCCACTCAAAGCTCATTTTGCGCATAGGAACGAGGCAAGTCAATTCCTTAGGATGGCAAGTGCCATCCTATCAAATTCCTATACTACTCCTAATTCATACGTTTTGATTTCCTCCAAACCGAATGAGCCCCTACTCCCTCCTTACATTTAATATACAGGGCCTAATGCATTTTTCGAGGCTAACTTTGACCAAATGTTAGAGTAATAATATATGACATGCAACTTACACAAAGAATACTCCCCTTACTTTTTCACATCTCTCTCCTCCACATAGGCCCTATATAAATGGAAGGAGGGAGTACTACTATGAGCACTGCATACTCTAGTACAGATGTTGTGAGTACTCCACTAGTACTATTGGACAAGGAGCTTAAAAAAAGTTACTATTGGACTGGCTATACGTGGCGAAATCCTATTAGGAAGAGCATGCGCGAGAACAAGCACATTCACGTGGTTGAAAACAAATTGGAAACCATCTCAAGTACAAATCTAGGAGTACTTGCGAATCTAACGATATTGATTGGGTGTTGTTGAATGTTGATACTTTTTTGATCAAAGTAGAGATACTTTGACTACACATAAAACTTATATGTAAACTAGAAAGGATAGGAGGGAGTATATTGTACGTTCAAAAATGAAACAAACATTGAATACCCTTTATATATGATTTGCGGATGCTATGATCACCGGTTCAAAATTTTGAGTCCGCCTTAGGTATCACACATGCCCCCAGTTGTTCTCTCTCGATTTCATCTCGGGGTCCGGAGATCGATTGAAAGAGGACTAGGGTGGGTACAATACATTCATTTCGTTTATGATCGTACAATATACTACCTCTGATCCCCACAGACCCCCCCCCCCCCCCCCCGTGGGTCATTTCTATCATAGAACAGACCAAACCTTTATCTCCTTGCACGACACGCAATTGATCTCTGAACATCAATCGATATCGTCAACATGTGTCGAGGCATGAACCGAATGGGATGTCAAAACTAAGACGCGAAGCGACACGTAGTGGAGGCAAAGTGGAACTTTACACGAACCGTTTGTTTGTATGCATGTCGGAAAAATTACAAAACATTGTAAATACAAGCATGGTCTAGGCCCACATGCGAATGATACTCGGCGGAATGTTCAAATGAGGCATCCGGGAGGATGGACTCGACTGGAGGGCGACATGATCGGTGGAGAAGAGGGTTGGAGAGGAATGAGAAATAAGCAAACGCCACATGATTATACTTGAACGGCTCAAATAAATAATAAGTTCTCTCGCTTGGCCTATATAGTGAAAGGACTAATGCGCAATGCGGAGCACCAACGCTCGAATATGGCCGGGAATACAGGGAAACCAACATGTGGGGCACACCTGTCAGGACGACATAGCGCAGACTAGTCCAATGGAGGAACTGGCCCACGACCTCCTCGCCATCGGCAACCGTTCATGTGGGTCGTGGGGGCCAACAACGTGGCGCAGCTCCAGCACCGCCTCTGGACATGGCGATCGCGGTGAGCGACATGCTCATCATCGCTAGACACGGTCGGTTTCAGTGTGCCGAGGGTGGCGTTAGTGCGGTGGCACGACCAACAGTATGTTTGGTTTGTGCCCAAGGTTGCCCCATCAAAGCATTGGGTAGCCAAAATTTTGGTTGAGGTTTTGGTTGCCCATGATTTGGCCGACATTGGCAAGAAAAATGAACTAGAGTTGGCTAGAGTTCATTGGCATGCCAAAAAAATGGCAACCATCCAAACAAAGACCAATCTTTGGGTCATGACCAAAATTTTGGTAAGGTGCACTTTGGCCACAATCCAAACACACCCCAACACCCAGCTCGTGGAGGATGCACGGTGCGCCGGGACGCGTCCGTGGAGTGGTGTAGCGCGGCCAACTGCATCCTCAGGACCTGAGACCATGCCGGGTCGTCTTGCTTTTTCAATGACATGCGGGGATCGCATGTGAGCAAAGGGCATCTCCAACGTTGCCATGACCGCAGCTGACTACCCTGGCACACCCAAAACCCTCGTCCCTCGCGCCATCGCGCGGTGCGTTCCCAGCCGGCGCCAGCTGCCCGCATTCATGCCGCCCGTCCATATGCCGTCGTTAAGAGGCTCGGTGCCCGAGGAACCAACTCCGGCGACTTAATGACGCACCAGGATGCTTGGCCTCACCGGAATGCGCTACTTAAAGCGGCAACGCCCAGCTAACCTCCACACCATAGCGCATCGTCCTCCTACCTGGCACCACATCCGCCATGAAGGCAAGCGCGAACGCTCTACAGAGAGCTTGTCTTCGGGGATGAAGCTCGAGGTCGCCGCCCTCGCTCAAGTCGCCTCTCGCGACGAAATAGCGGCGTAGCCGAACGCGGATGCGACCGCACAAGCGGTGGCCACGCTGGCGGCCGACGACGGGAGCACCGCCAGCCACGCGTCCTACTTGCCGCCGTCCAACGTCCGGCACCTCCGAGGTCGGGGACTCCTCCGAGGATGAGTAGGGCATGGGAGGCGGCAGGGCATGCATGGTGTGACAACTGGCCGGTCCATATCCTGTGTTCTACTCTTCCTCGCCGGAGACCGCACCTTCACTTCACGGGTCTTGAACCCTGCCCCTGTACACAGAGATCGCATATGGAGGACGTCAGTCGCCGCCATAGAATAGGTTTAGGGTCGGGTTTCTTTTATTTTTCTGTCCTATAAAAGTTCGGAATGTAATGAAAATCTGCCGTGTTTGCATTAATCTCGGCCGACGTATATGAACTTTCACAATAATATAGTATATTGTAGGAGTACTAGCAAGATGCCCGTGCGTTGCACTGAAGATAAATATCTTGTGGGAGAAAAGGATAAATGAGGGAAGGCCTTATCTACAAATGTGGAGAGGAGTGCAGGTGAATTGTCATAGTTTCCTTCCTATCCGTTAGATATAGATCAGACGACCTATATTGCAGGATGACAGGCACACCATCATCACCAACTCTGCTTTTTATTGAACCGAGACAAAGCTAACATGCGAAATAAAGTAAGCACATAGGTTCTATACATACACAATTTATCTTAGGCACTCCAATAGTACGTCCACTACAAATTCACGCATTTCACATCTTTCTACATCTAAGGGAACCTACAAAAGGGTTAACGTAAATTACCTCTCTCTCCTCCCCTGATTTTCATGGTGGTGGGCCCCTCCCCCCAATCTACAATCAACAGCTCACATGTTTCACATTACGTTAATTACGTAACTGGGATTACGTAGGTGTAGCATTACTCGTCCTAAAAAACCCAACTAAGCCAACCTCCCAGCATATCGCGCGGGAAAAGACCCGGCCGCGCCGTTTTAGTCAGGATTACCGGATTACTAGTAGTAGTATTGATGGATCGCGTGAAGCAACAAGTTTTTTAGGGGGCGAAGCACCTAGTTTAAAAGGAAAAAAGGCGGTACACTCACAACACCCCTGTCGCGGTCGCATTGCACCCCACACACGTTCGGTCCTGCACACGACTCACGCAAACGGAACGCGCTTTGGCTTGCCTCTTCACTGACACGTCGGACTGGACTTGGAGAAACTGACCATGCGCCAAACTCCCCCCGCCCACCGCGCAAAAATTCTCTCCCCACCCAAAAATTACCCCCAAATCCTAGATTCAACCGCCCTTCGACCAACTAGCCAATAATATTCCCCAAACCCCCCTCCCCGTCCCCCTCCACTCCATTCGCTCCGCCAAAGGACCCCTCCCACTGCGCCGATACATCGGTGCCGCGGTTCGTCGAGGGGACGCACGGCGATCCTCTCGCTCCCACAGTACGCTCTTGTAGACTACTGTCCTCTAGCCGCGCCGCCATCGCTGGCGACGTTCTTGTGGAGGCACACGGCGGTCCGCGCCGCCACCGCTGGCGACGTTCGTGTGGAGACGCACGGCGGTTCTCTTCTCCCATGGTACGCGCATTCTAGACTGAGGCCCCGTGCATGTCGGTGTAGCACTGAATGTTAGCTGATAGACGCTGTTAATCTCACTATTTGCTGAAGTAGTTTACAGTCAATATGCTCTGCTTAAGAAGCTCCCTTGCCCTGTTCTGTACTCAATCTGCTTAGCTGAGATGGCATGCCAAGGCCGATTAGTTGCTAAAATATCCTGCCATATATTTATTGTGACATAGATTGCCATGGTCTAGTAGCCAATATGTTAGGTGAAACAGCTCTACACCGTTTTATACTCGATCTTTGTTGCTGCGATGGCCTTCGATAGTTTGATGGTTGTGTGCTCGGCCTCATTGACTGCTGAAACAACCTGCCATTATTTAGCACTCAAATATGTTTGTTGAATTAGCTTTACATATATTTCGTTACTTAGATCTGCTCGTCCAAATATCTTGCCATAGCTTTAGACATCGACCTAGGTATTTTTTCTGGACTTCATAAAAAAGCATATATGTTTTTCCTGTAATATCTAGTAGAAGAACTAATTTGTATGTCTAACAGATGGACATGACTTGGATAACTTCTGCTCGAAGATTCTCCGCTGCATATGTCGAGGGGGTTGAAAACATCATGAACTTTATCAGAGCAGAGTATGGTGGTCCGAAATCAGATGTGCTCTGCCCATGTAGCAGTTGTATGAATTCAGTTACAAGACCCCAGTCAACTGTGAAAAATCATCTACACTTGTATGGGATGTCTGTCACATATACTAGGTGGGTTCATCATGGTGAGGCTGTGAACATCAATGTTATTAACTATGTGGAAGTAGCAGATCACCATCTTGATCTGCCTGATGCTCAGGTGGAAGAGGAGGAGGAGGAGGAGGTGGTGGCGGAGCCAGTGAGTTTGACCAACATTGAAACAATGCTATGAAATGCTCGTGCATTCCGTGAACTTTCACCTGCAGAAGAAAAACGGTGGGCCCGCATGTTGGAACAATGCAATGTGGCTGTCACCCCAGGAAATAAGTTGTCAGTATTATCAGCTATGGTCACCTTTCTTCAGTTGAAGACATCTGAGCGGATGACCAACAAATCATTCGATGCGATGTTGGCTGCTTTCCGCAAAGCTTTCCCAGATGCGTCTGAGCTGCCACACACCTATAGTAAAATGAAGAATTTCCTTCCTGCAGTTGGAATTGGATATGATATGATCCATGTTTGTAAGAATAATTGTGTTCTGTTCCGGAAGGATTATGCCAACTTAAGTGAATGCCCGAAATGCACATCATCAAGATGGAAAGACGGCGATGCTATGAAGAGGATTCCTCATAATGTTCTAAGACATTTTCCAGTTACACCAAGATTGCAGAGGTTGTTTCATGATGCTGAAACAAGAGAGGATGTACTGTGGCATTCTAGGAACCAGGAGGACATAGATCAAAATGTAATGAGCCATCCATCACATGGTAGTGAGTGGGAAAGCTTCAATCAGAAACACAAAAAGATTGCTTCTAACCCGAGAAACATTAGAATTGGCTTAGCTTCAGATGGACTTAACCCATTTGGCCACCAGAGCGCCACATATAGCATGTGGCCAGTGCTTGTTATCCCTTACAACATGCCTCCAAATGTCTGCACCAAAGAATCAAACTACATGATGGCCTTGCTCATCCCAGGTCCAAAAGTCCTGGAAAGGATTTTGATTTGTTCATGGAGCCTCTTGTGGAGGAACTTCAACAGCTATGGAGGGGTGTTCTCACTCGAGACCTATATAGCAGCCCACCAGCTGCTTTCTTTCTGTGTGCTGTTATAATTTGGTGTTGGAAATATGCCCTAGAGGCAATAATAAATTGGTTATTATTATATTTCCTTGTTCATGATAATCGTTTATTATCCATGCTAGAATTGTATTGATAGGAAACTCAGATACATGTGTGGATACATAGACAACACCATGTCCCTAGTAAGCCTCTAGTTGACTAGCTCGTTGATCAATAGATGGTTACGGTTTCCTGACCACGGACATTGGATGTCGTTGATAACGGGATCACATCATTAGGAGAATGATGTGATGGACAAGACCCAATCCTAAGCCTAGCACAAAGATCGTGTAGTTCGTATGCTAAAGCTTTTCTAACGTCAAGTATCATTTCCTTAGACCATGAGATTGTGCAACTCCCGGATACCGTAGGAGTGCTTTGGGTGTGCCAAACGTCACAACGTAACTGGGTGGCAATAAAGGTTCACTACAGGTATCTCCGAAAGTGTCTGTTGGGTTGGCACGAATCGAGACTGGGATTTGTCACTTCGTGTAACGGAGAGGTATCTCTGGGCCCACTCGGTAGGACATCATCACAATGTGCACAATGTGACCAAGGAGTTGATCACGGGATGATGTGTTACGGAACGAGTAAAGAGACTTGCCGGTAACGAGATTGAACAAGGTATCGGGATACCGACGATCGAATCTCGGGCAAGTATAATATCGCTAGACAAAGGGAATTGAATACGGGATTGATTAAGTCCTTGACATCGGGGTTCATCCAATGAGATCATCGTGGAACATGTGGGAGCCAACATGGGTATCCAGATCCCGCTGTTGGTTATTGACCGGAGAGTTGTCTCGGCCATGTCTGCATGACTTCCGAACCCGTAGGGTCTACACACTTAAGGTTCGATGACGCTAGGGTTATAGGGAAAGTATGTATGCGGTTACCGAATGTTGTTCGGAGTCCCGGATGAGATCCCGGACGTCACGAGGAGTTCCGGAATGGTCCGGAGGTAAAGATTGATATATAGGAAGTATGGTTTTGGCCACCAGAAGTGTTCCGGGCATCACCGGTAGTGTACCGGGACCACCGGAGGGGTCCGGGGGTCCACCGGGAGGGGCCACCAGCCCCGGAGGCCTACATGGGCCAATAGTGGGAAGGGACCAGCCCCTATGTGGGCTAGGGCGCCTCCAACCAAGGCCCAAGGCGTCCTCAAGAGGAGAGGGGGCAAACCCTAGGCGCAGATGGGCCCTAAGGCCCACCCTAGGTGCGCCCCCCTCTCTCTCCCCCTTGGCCGCCTCCCAGATGGGATCTGGGGGCTGCCGCCACCCCTAGGGTGGGAACCCTAGGTGGGGGCGCAGCCCCTCCCCTCCCCATATATATACTTGAGCAAAGGGGCAGCCCAACATACGATTCAATCTCCCTGTTGGCGCAGCCCTACCCCTCTCCCTCCTCGTCTCTCGTAGTGCTTGGCGAAGCCCTGCTGGAGTCCCACGCTCCTCCACAACCACCACGCCGTCGTGCTGCTGCTGGATGGAGTCTTCCCCAACCTCTCCTTCTCCCCTTGCTGGATCATGGCGTAGGAGACGTCACCGGGCTGTACGTGTGTTGAACGCGGAGGTGCCGTCCGTTCGGCACTAGGATCATCGGTGATTTGGATCACGACGAGTACGACTCCATCAACCCCGTTCACTTGAACGCTTCCGCTTAGCGATCTACAAGGGTATGTAGATGCACTCTCCTTCCCCTCGTTGCTAGATTACTCCATAGATTGATCTTGGTGATGCGTAGAAAATTTTGAATTTCTGCTACGTTCCCCAACAGTGGCATCATGAGCTTGGTCTATGCGTAGTTTCTATGCGCGAGTAGAACACAAAGTAGTTGTGGGCGTCGATATTGTCAATTTACTTGCCGTTACTAGTCTTATCTTGATTCGGCGACATCGTGGGATGAAGCGGCCCGGACCGACCTTACACGTACTCTTACGTGAGACTGGTTCCACCAACTGACATGCACTAGTTGCATAAGGTGGCTAGCGGGTGTCTGTCTCTCCCACTTTAGTCGGATCGGCTTCGATGAAATGGGTCCTTATGAAGGGTAAATAGAAATTGGCATATCACGTTGTGGTTTTGGCGTAGGTAAGAAACGTTCTTGCTAGAAACCTATAGCAGCCACGTAAAAACTTGCAACAACAATTAGAGGACGTCTAACTTGTTTTTGCAGCATATGCCTTGTGATGTGATATGGCCAAAAGGATGTGATGAATGATATATGTGATGTATGAGATTGATCATGTTCTTGTAACAGGAATCATGACCTGCATGTCGATGAGTATGACAACCGGCAGGAGCCATAGGAGTTGTCTTAATTTATTTATGACCTGCGTGTCAACTTAAACGTCATGTAATTACTTTACTTTATTGCTAAAGCGTTAGCCATAATAGTAGAAGTAATAGATGACGAGACAACTTCAAGAAGACACGATGATGGAGATCATGATGATGGAGATCATGGTGTCATGCCGGTGACAACGATGATCATGGAGCCCCGAAGATGGAGATCAAAAGGAGCAAAATGATATTGGCCATATCATGTCACTATTTGATTGCATGTGATGTTTATCATGTTTTACATCTTATTTGCTTAGAACGACGGTAGCTTAAATAAGATGATCCCTCACTAAAATTTCAAGAAAGGTGTTCCCCCTAACTGTGCACCGATGCGAAGGTTCGTTGTTTCGAAGCACCACGTGATGATCGGGTGTGATAGATTCTAACGTTCGAATACAACGGGTGTAAGCCAGATTTACATAGCAGAAACACTTAGGTTGACTTGACGAGCCTAGCATGTACAGACATGGCCTCGGAACACCGAAGACCGAAAGGTCGAGCATGAGTCGTATAGGAGATACGATCAACATGAAGATGTTCACCGATGTTGACTAGTCCATCTCACGTGATGATGGGACACGGCCTAGTTGACTCGGATCATGTTTCACTTAGATGACTAGAGGGATGTCTATCTGAGTGGGAGTTCATTAGATGAACTCAATTATCATGAACATAGTCTAAATTGTCTTTGCAAATATGTTGTAGATAAATAGCTCACGTTGTAGCTCCCTGTTTCAATACATTCCTAGAGAAAGATTAAGTTGAAAGATATTGTAAGCAATGATGTGGACTAGGTCCGTAGTCCGAGGAGTGTCCTCACTGCTACACAGAAGGCTGCCGTCTTTGATGCACCGCTCGATGTGCAAACCCCTACAACATCGTCTGTGGATGTTGTAACACCTGACAGACACATCCTGATGACTACTTGATAGTTTAGTGCACCATACTTTACGGCTTAGAATCGGGATTCCAATGACGTTTTGAACGCCATAGAACATATGAGATGTTCCAAGAGCTGAAATTGGGATTTCAGGCTCATGCCCGTGTTGAGAGGTGTGAGACCTCTGACAAGTTCTTTTGCCAACAAGATGGAGGAGAATAGCTCAGCTAGTGAGCATGTGCTCAGAATGTCTGCGTGCTACAATCACTTAAATCAAGTGGGAGTTAAACTTCCAGATAAGATAGTGATTGATAGAGTTCTCTAGACACTATCACTAAGCTACTAGATCTTCGTGATGAACTATGACATGCAAGGGATGGAGTTGATCCCGGAGCTGTTCGGGGTGCTTAAGACCGCAAAAGGTAGAAATCAAGAAGGAGCATCAAGTGTTGATGGTTTAATAAGACCACTGGTTTCAAGAAGGGCAAGGGCTAGAAGGGAAACTTCATGGATGGCAAACCAGTTGCCGCTCCAGTAAAGGAACCCAAGGTTGAACCCAAACCCGAGACTAAGTGCTTCTATTGTAAAGGGGACGGTCACTGGTAGCGGAATTACCCCAAATGCATGGTAGATAAGAAGGCTGGCAACTTCAACAAAGTATAAACGTGTTATTAATGTGTACCTCGCTAGTACTCCTGGTAGCACCTGGGTATTGGATACCAGTTCAGTTGCTATTACTGGTGACTTGAAGCAAAAGCTACGGACTAAACGGAGACTGGCTAAGGGCGAGGTGACGATGTGTGTTGGAAGTATTTCCAAAGTTGATGAGATCACCATCGCACGCTCCATCTGCCTTCGGGATTAGTATTGAACCTAGATAAATGTTATCAGGTGTCTACGTTGAGCATGAATATGATTAGATCATGTTCATTGCAATACGGTCATTCATTTAAGTTAGAGAATAATGGTTATTCTGTTTACATGAATGATACCTTTCATGGTCATGCACCCTATGTGAATGGTTCATTGAATCTCGGTTGTGGTAATACACATGTTCACGCCAAAAGATGTAGAGTTAATAATGATAGTACCACTTTCTCGTGGCACTACCGCTTAAGTCATGTTGGCGTAAGATGCATGAAGAAACTCCATGTCGATGGATGTTTGGAGTCACTTGATTTTGAATCACTTGACACATGCGAGCCATGCCTCATGGGCAGGATGACTAAGACCCCGTTTTCAGGTACAATGAAACAGGCAAGTGACTTGTTGGAGATCATGCATGCTGATGCGTGTGATCCAATGAGAATTGAAGCGTGCAGTGGATATCGCTATTTTCTCATCTTCACTGATGATTTGAGTAGATATAGGTATATCTACTTAATGAAGCACAAGTCTGAAACGTTTGAAAAGTTCAAGCGATTTCAGAGTGAAGTTAAGAATCATCATAACAATAAGATCATGTTCCTACGATCTGATCAAAAGGGGATTTTTTGAGTTATGAGTTTGGCAATCACTTAAGACATTATGGAATTGTTTCACAGTTGAAGCCACCTGGAACACCACAAGGTAATGGTGTATCCGGACATCATAATCGAACACTATGAGATATGGTGCGATCTATGATGTCTCTTACCAATCTACCATTTTCATTTTGAGGTTATGCATTAGAGACAGCTGCATTCACTTTAGATAGGACACCATCTAAGTCCGTTGAGACGACGTCGTATGAACATTGGTTTGGCAAGAAACCAAAGTTGTCGTTTCTTAATGTTTGGGGCTGCGATGCTTAAGGCTTCAGCCAGAGAAGCTCGAACCCAAAGCGGACAAACACATCTTCATAGGATACCCAAAGGTGACAATAGTGTATACCTTCTATCTCAGATCCGAGGGCAAATTGTTTGTCACTAAGAACGGATCCTTTCTCGAGAAGGAGTTTCTCTCGAAAGAATTGAGTGGGAGGAAGATAGAACTTGATGAGGTAGTCGAACCTTTATTTCAACCAGAGAGTGATGCAACACAGAAAGATGTTTTCTGTGGAGCCTACGTCTGCTGAATAGGAAGTTAATGATAGTGATCATGAAGCTTCGGATCAAGTTGCTATCGAACCTCGTAGGTCGACAAGGATATGTACTACTCCTAAGTGGTACGGTAATCCTGTCTTAGATATCATGTTGTTAGACAACAATGAACCTACGAGCTATGGAGAAGCGATGGTGGGCCCGTATTCCGACAAATGGTTAGAAACCATGAAATCCGAGATAGGATCCATGTATGGACTTTGGTGGACTTGCCCGTTGATCGGCAAGCCATCGAGATAAATGGATCTTTGAGAAGAAGACGGACGTGGGTGGTAATATTATCATCTATGAAGCTCGACTTCTGGGAAAGAGTCTTTTCACAAGTTCAAGGAGTTGACTACGATGAGAATTTCTCACCCGTAGCGATGCTTAAGTCCGTCGGAATCATGATAGCATTAGTTGTATTTTTCGATTATGAAATCTTACAGATGGATGTCAGAACAAGTTTTCTTACTAGTTTTCGTAAGAAAAGTTGTATGTGATACAATAAAAGGTTTTGTCGATCCTAAGGATGCTAAAAGGTATGCTGGCTCCAGCAATCCTTCTATGGACTAGAGCAAGCATCTCGGAATCGGAATATATGTTTTGATGGAGTGATCAAAGCTTTTAGGTCTATACAATGTTTGCTAGAAACTTGTATTTACAAGAAAGTGAGTGGGAGCACTACAACATTTCTGATAAGTATATGTGGATGACATAATGTAGAATTTCTGGAAAGCATAAACAGTTGTTTGAAGAGTGTTTTTCAAAGGAAGACCTGGATAAAGCTGCTTACATATTGGGCATCAAGATCTATAGAGATAGATCAAGACGCCTGATGGTACTTTCAAAGAACGCACACCTTGACATGTTTTTGAAGGAGTTCAAAATAGATCAGTCAAAGAAGGGGTTCTTACCTGAGTTGTAAGGTGTGAAGTTGAGTAAGACTCAAAGCTTCACCACGACAGAAGAAAGAGAAAGGACGAAGGTCGTCCCCTATGCTTTTGTCATAGGCTCTATACGGTATGCCATGCTGAAGTACCGCACCTGATGTGTGCCTTGCCACATGTCTGGCAAGAGGGTACAAAGGTGATCTAGGAGTAGATCACCAGATAGCGGTCAAAATTATCCTTAGAGGAATAAGGAAATGTTTCTCGGTTATGGAGATGCTAAAGAGTTGGACGTAAAGAGTTACGTCGATGCAAGCTTAACACCTATTCGGATAGCTCTGAGTAGAGATACCAGATACGTATAATGGAGCAACAATTTGGAATAGCTCCAAGTGGAACGTGGTAGCAACATCTACGATATGACATAAAGTTTTGCGAAATACATAGGGATCTGAATATGGCAAGACCCGTTGACTACAACCTCTCTCACAAGCATAACATGATCAAACCCAACACTCTTTGAGTGTTTATCACATAGTGATGTGAACTAGATCATTGAGTCTAGTAGACTCTTGGATGTTGGTCACATGGCGATGTGACCTGTGAGTGTTAATCACATGGCGATGTGAACTAGATTATTGACTCTAGTGCAAGTGGGAGACTGTTGGAAATATGCCCTAGAGGCAATAATAAATTGGTTATTATTATATTTCCTTGTTCATGATAATCGTTTATTATCCATGCTAGAATTGTATTGATAGGAAACTCAGATACATGTGTGGATACATAGACAACACCATGTCCCTAGTAAGCCTCTAGTTGACTAGCTCATTGATCAATAGATGGTTACGGTTTCCTGACCATGGACATTGGATGTCGTTGATAACGGGATCACATCATTAGGAGAATGATGTGATGGACAAGACCCAATCCTAAGCCTAGCACAAAGATTGTGTAGTTCGTATGCTAAAGCTTTTCTAATGTCAAGTATCATTTCCTTAGACCATGAGATTGTGCAACTCCCGGATACCGTAGGAGTGCTTTGGGTGTGCCAAACGTCACAACGTAACTGGGTGTCTATAAAGGTTCACTACAGGTATCTCCGAAAGTGTCTGTTGGGTTGGCACGAATCGAGACTGGGATTTGTCACTCTGTGTAACGGAGAGGTATCTCTGGGCCCACTCGGTAGGACATCATCATAATGTGCACAATGTGACCAAGGAGTTGATCATGGGATGATGTGTTATGGAACGAGTAAAGAGACTTGCCGGTAACGAGATTGAACAAGGTATCGGGATACCGACGATCGAATCTCGGGCAAGTATAATACCGCTAGACAAAGGGAATTGAATACGGGATTGATTAAGTCCTTGACATCGTGGTTCATCCGATGAGATCATCGTGGAACATGTGGGAGCCAACATGGGTATCCAGATCCCGCTGTTGGTTATTGACCGGAGAGTTGTCTCGGCCATGTCTGCATGACTTCCGAACTCGTAGGGTCTACACACTTAAGGTTCGATGACGCTAGGGTTATAGGGGAAGTATGTATGCGGTTACCAAATGTTGTTCGGAGTCCCGGATGAGATCCGGACGTCACGAGGAGTTCCGGAATGGTCCGGAGGTAAAGATTGATATATAGGAAGTATGGTTTTGGCCACCGGAAGTGTTCCGGGCATCACCGGTAGTGTACCGGGACCACCGGAGGGGTCCGAGGGTCCACCGTGAGGGGCCACCAGCCCCGGAGGCCTACATGGGCCAATAGTGGGAAGGGACCAGCCCCTATGTGGGCTGGGGCGCCTCCCACCAAGGCCCAAGGCGTCCTCAAGAGGAGAGGGGGAAAACCCTAGGCGCAGATGGGCCCTAAGGCCCACCCTAGGTGCGCCCCCCTCTCTCTCCCCCTTGGCCGCCTCCCAGATGGGATCTGGGGGCTGCCGCCACCCCTAGGGTGGGAACCCTAGGTGGGGGCGCAGCCCCTCCCCTCCCCCTATATATACTTGAGCAAAGGGGCAGCCCAACATACGATTCAATCTCCCTGTTGGCGCAGCCCTACCTCTCTTCCTCTTCGTCTCTCGTAGTGCTTGGCGAAGCCCTGCTGGAGTCCCATGCTCCTCCACCACCACCACGCCGTCGTGCTGCTGCTGGATGGAGGCTTCCCCAACCTCTCCTTCTCCCCTTGCTGGATCATGGTGTAGGAGACGTCACCGGGTTGTACGTGTGTTGAAC
Source organism: Triticum urartu (assembly GCF_056163025.1). NCBI lineage: Eukaryota > Viridiplantae > Streptophyta > Magnoliopsida > Poales > Poaceae > Triticum > Triticum urartu. Next base: position 139,774,562 of record NC_141876.1, on the reverse strand, counting down.
GCGGAGGTGCCGTCCGTTCGGCACTAGGATCATCGGTGATTTGGATCACGACGAGTACGACTCCATCAACCCCGTTCACTTGAACGCTTCCGCTTAGCGATCTACAAGGGTATGTAGATGCACTCTCCCCCCCCCTCGTTGCTAGATTACTCCATAGATTGATCTTGGTGATGCGTAGAAAATTTTGAATTTCTGCTACGTTCCCCAACATTTGGTGCATCCATGATTATATGGCTTTGGGCACTATGTCAGGGCAAACGACACATGGTTACAATGCATGTGTTCGCTGTGACAGGAATCCGCTGTCATATGCAATACTTAGCAAGATCTGTTACATTGGACACCGCCGTTTCCTTGCCAAGGACAAGCCGCATCCTAGAAAATACCGAAGACATGTGTTCAATGCAAAGCATGAAAATCGTGATGCGCCAAAGAGGCTCACCGCCGATGAGTTGCAAGTGGAATTAGAGAAGGTCAGACGTATTACACTAGGAAACCATCCTAGTAATGGTAGCGGGAAAAGGAAGCGTGGCAGGGCAGAAGAGAGATTATTGTTTACCCGCAGGTCCACTTTGTGGGACTTGGAGTATTGGAAAGATTTGGATCTGCGGCATAATCTTGATGTGATGCACATCGCGAAAAATATATGTGATAGCATTATCGGCACACTTCTTAATATTGAAGGCAAGATGAAAGATACCTTAAAATCTAGGATTGATTTGACACACGTGGGTATCAGACAGGATTTGCAGGTGCAAGATGAAGGTAAACCACGGTATGTGGCACCAACTGTGTATGTCTTGGACAAGGTAAAAAGAAAAGAATTCTGCGAGGTCCTGTCACGTGTGAGATTCCCACATGGATTTGCTTCCAACCCTGAAAGGAGAGTCAGTGCAGACGGAAACAAGGTACAAGGGTTGAAAACTCATGACTTCCACGTCCTACTTCAAAGGGTTTTACCTATTATCCTTAGAGGATTGGGCTGCCCTGACTTATACAGAGCAGTTGCAGAGTTGGGACAATTCTTCAGGGAACTCTGCAGTAGAAATATCAGGATAGATGCTTTGGAGCATCTTAGAGACAAGATACCAACTATCCTATGCGACCTTGAGAAGATATATCCTCCAGCCTTCTTTGATGTGATGGTGCATTTGGCTGTTCATCTACCTGATGAGGCACTACTTATAGGTCCAGTACAGTATGGCTGGATGTACCCTATTGAAAGGCGGCTAGGCACTTTCAAGGGCTATGGTAGGAACAGAGCTAGACCTGTGGGTTCCATTGCAGAGGCCTACATTGCTACAGAAGTGTTGCCATTCTGCTCAAAATACATTGAAACAACTGATCAGCTTAGCGAAGAGGTGGGTGAAGACAATCTCGGGTTCAATGTTTTCGATTATTCTGTTCAAGTTACAGGGAAGAGTCGGCAAGAGGACAAACCTAAAGATTTGGACAAAATGGTTTGGTATGTGTTGAATAACTGTCCTGAGATACTACCTTATATCAAGTAAGTGCTAAGTACTGTAGCTTATACATCGTAATCTACTAAACTTGCAACACATTCTTATATATTTAGATGTTTGACGCGATCACTACGTTGTGCAGCATCTACAAAAAGGAGTTACTGCCGCAAAATCCAAGAAACATTGACAAACTAGTTATGGCAGGATTTGCGAAATGATTCAAGAGCCATGTAAGCTTTTGAATTGCACTATCAGTTTTTTAATATATTGAGTACATAAGATGATCAGCTTGTCTATTTTCTAACCATAGGTTAAGAAGATGCGGGAGGATGGGCAGGCAGTTGATGATGCCCTTTACTCACTAGCAATGGGTCCTGATACTTGAGTAAGACATTATGAATCTTGCGTTGTTGGAGATGTGCGCTACAACACCCTTGCACGAGACGAAGGCAGGAAGACACAAAACAGTGCTATCATGAGCACGGATACGTATGACAAAGAGACAACTGAAATATTAGCTAACATAACAGACATTGTTCAGTTGCAGTATATCTCCAGTTTCGAGGATCATCGGTGTGTGGTTCTATTGTGCTGTCATTGGTATAACCTGTTTTCCAGGATCGCAAAACCCAGAGCTGATGATTATTTCAAATCCATCAATGTCAAGGCGGCGTACCAGACCAACGAGCCTTTTATTTTGGCAAAGCAAGCAACACAGATATTTTTCTTGGAAGACACATTTGCATGTAGCGATGACTGGAGAGTATTGCAAAGGTTTGAGCAGAGGAATTCGTTTAATGAAGTTGCACAAGAAGATGATGCTTACACTGCTCCTGATGTACAAGATAACACAAATGTTCCTAATATCTTTGAGAACCATCACGTCAATGACGCCGGCAAAAAGATTGCCCGTCGTGCTGTGGACATACAAGAGTTGATCAAGAAGAAGCCAACGTTCGAGGACGTTGAGGACGAAGAAGAATATGACACCATGAGGAATTACGATTCAGACTGATACACATGGTGAAGATGTTGACGCTGCTACTGCGGATAATAATTGCATTGCTTTTTTCGTATTTGCCTGTCAGAAGACGTTTTTTATCTACTATGTGAAATTGTGTTTGCTATGACAACTGAAACCTGATGAACATGTTGTTTAGTATTTTCCTGTGAGAACATCACTTGTTATGTATGCTGATTTGTGTTTGGTGATTGTATGACGACTAAAACATGATGACATTGTTGTTTAGTTGTACTCATATTTGGCTGTGAAACTTGAATTTGATGACATAGTTTGCTGTTGGACTGCAATTTGCTCGACGTCTTCGAATGAGAACAAAGCTGACCCGACAGGGCCTCTGCTAATTTATTTATTTATTACCAAAAGGGCCTTTGCTATTTATTTATTTATGAGAAAAAGGGGATACCCCCTGATTTTCGTTAATAGAAATCATTAGATGTTCACAACACTACGCCCAGCCTGCTACATATGTTTCATTCATTACTAGTTTCAGCAAAGTGCTCATGTCATAGCCACTGAATACATCATGAGTGCTACATACACTGCAAATAAAGAGACAATCATCCTACAGAGCACATCGATTTTGCCCATTATCTTCACAAGCTCTTTCATCTCCTCATTGCTGTCAAGGCCGTTCAGCAGCTGTTGCTTGGCCATGATCAGAGGAACTGCATCTTTAACCTTCTGCTCTGCATCTTCCTCTTCTGCTGTTCCTTCAGTTACTTGTCCAACACCCCAACCTGCTGGTATTGGGATTCCTCGGCTAACCAAATAATCAGCGTAGTTGCACTCCCCCACATCAGCAACTTCCTAGAAATACAAATCACACGAATCTTCCCTTTTCTGCATGAATCAAATTGGAAGATCATCAACCAATCTATTAAAAAAATCAGCAACTGAAAGCAGCAGAACAACACTTAAACATATTATTACCCCATGATTAGGGCATTTGTAGAAGACTCGGCCAGGGTTGAGGATTATGGTTGAGACGCGACGGATGACTCTACGTGATTTGCAGCAGTGGCACCACACCAACGGCAGCGGGTTGCGATGAGCAACCGGCTGCGGTGCACGTGCCGGCGGGGGTGTGATGAGACCCATAGGCGATGGTAATGGTGGCGACTTGGCGCATATCTGGTTGTTGCCTGCTGAAGAGCAGGTGGACAAGCAACCAACGGACATGGTTGCCGCAGCCAGAGCTTCTGATGCTAGGCAGAGTAAGTAGAGAAGAGGAGAAGCGAACGTTGGATATGTCAGTTTCATTACTTCTAGAGTAGCATAGCACCATATATAGTCATAGTCTAGGTTTGGATTCAAACCAGCTATAGGAGCACATCTCTCTTTTTTCTAAAACTCGGCAACGTCTCTTTACTGGTACACTAGCTTGTTCTGTACACCTTCTCAAGTCTTTGATTCCTCCAGCTGACATCTGGGACCCACCGGAAGGGCCTCTGTATTTCGTGAAGAAAACGTGCCCCCCGCTGACAGGTCAGACCCACCAACTATATTCGCACGCAAGGAAGTGCCTCCTTATTATGCACAAAAAAATGAATACTCCCCCTGCCAGCTGGAACCCAGTATAGTGGGAGGCTGACTTGTGGGCCTACCAAGTTGACGGGGACGGAGGGCTTTGTCAACTTAGTCAATATGAACGATTCTAGCTCCAGTTACCGTACGATGTTCATCCAACGGCCGTAGTGCTTCTTCAACCTCTGGTCTTCTTGCTCCAGCCGCCCAAACCATCGCCGGTCGTGCCTCGTGCTCCCGCCTCCCGTGGCCGGCTGCGATGCCGCGGAGGCCTCACCGCCCCTACTACTCCCACCGCTGGCCAGGCTATCCCTCTACTCACCCACACCCCCTGTTATTTTGCGGCGATGGCAGCCTCACACCACAGCCGAACCAGTGAACCCTCGTACTCCTCTTCGCGTGGGCATCCACTGCCGCGTCTTCCCCGGCTCCGTGCCGTCCCCTTCCTAGGCCTCGCCGTCGTCCACCGCCTTGGTGCTCTCAGCGCGGCGTGGTCAATGTGGTCAAGGACTGACTTCCATTGAAAGAGTACTGTACGTGGAGAGGCTGACAGCTGGGTCCACAGCCACAGCCTAGTTTTTTGTGATTTGCCAAGTAAGTCGCTTTGTCAGGTCTGTTGGGCTGCAAATCTTTCAAGACAAGAGCTTCATTCGTCTGGCCGAGAAAATGGCCTATCAGTAATGAGAAATGGGCTGTACATTTTTAAAACACATCAAACCGGCAATTAGTTTCAAATTTCTTTTGTTCATTTCGAGATTTTAAATTGCATTGATTTTTATGCATGGACTATTTGTTGGATTTTATATTGATATACATTTATTTTTAAAATCAGTTTGAATGTGACTCGAAATTATGGGATTAAAAACAGTTCGGACCGCACCGAAATATGCAAAATTTCATATAATGTTTTAACCGTGGCCACAATATGGGCTGTAATGCTAACAAAAATAAAATGGGCTCCAAAATAAACCTTAAGAATTAGCAAATGGGCCGTAAATTATTAGAAATAATGGCAGATGGGTTGTATGCTGTTTTCCATAGATTTGAGGCTTTCCTGAAAAAAAGGTTGACGCACAAGCTATGACTGTTGGATGTCCATCCAACGGCCGTCGTGCTTCTTCAATCTCTGCTCTTCCTGCTCCAGCCGCTCAAACAAGCATCGGCAGGACTGCCTGCTCCCTCCTCCCCGCGGCCGGCTGTGCTGCCGCGCAGGCCTCACTGCCCCATCGTACTCCCATCGCTGGCCTAGCCATCCCTCTACTCACCCACACCTGCTGTTATTCTCCGGCAATGACAGACGAACCAGTAAACCCTCGTACAGACGTACTCCCCTCCGCGTGGGAAACAACTGACGAGTCTTCCTTGGCTCCGTGTCGTTCCCTTCCTAGGTCTCTATCGGTGTTCTGGGAACGGGGGTCCCCAGACTTGCCTGCCTGCGGCCTGTGGTGTGGCTCAGGTGGGGACCCAGCGCGGCCCATCTTCATCAGCCCAAGCTCAAGACCCTCGCGAGGGGCCAAGCCTCGCGGGGCGGACGACAGGAAGCTTCCTCAAGAGCGGCCTCATCAGGCAGGCTCGCGAGGAGGCGAAGAGATCAATGCAAGGGTACCTCGCAAGGATCCCATGACGCAAGCCATGACGATCAAGGCTAGGCGGGCGTCGGCCTGCGCAGGGTCCTTGTTTCCCCTTTGGTGCAAAGGGGGCAAGCACCGGCCAAGGTATCAGGCAAAGGTTACCATTCTGGTGCAACGAGACCAAGACCAGCCGGACGGCCGGACGGAGGTCACCGTGGAGCCCAAGACGGCGTCATCACCAGTGCTTTTGGCAGTCGAAGACCACCTTTGGTCAGGATAGCTTGTACTAGATGTTCCCCTTCAAAATGGCCAATTGTTGGCTCCCTTCCCGCTCAATTATTCGGGGAGAGGCCCAGTGCCTCTATAAATAGAGCTAGCCACCATAGAGTAAGGGGACATGGAGAGATCTGGTAGAACCCTAGTAGAGGAAGGAAGAAACCCAGTAGAGACTAAGTAGAACACACCGCACCAGCTCAAGGACACCCCTCGCGAGGCTGTTCTTCCCTTGTACTGCCCATTATCAGCCCCAGAGGCAATCCACCACACCACACACTGGAGTAGGGTATTACACCACAACGGTGGCCCGAACCAGTATAAACCTCGTGTCTCTTGTGTTGTTCATCATTTTCATCTTAGTTCGCACGAGAGGATCGGACGTAGATCGGTAGGGGAGAGATCTCCGCGCGCACCCCAGTGTTCGAACCTCAAGGGTCTACCGGAACCCGAAATCCGACATTTGGCGCGCCAGGTAGGGGTGCGCCGGAATCTTTCTTCCGCTGTTCGTGTGTGATCTTCCGTCGTGTCCATGGCTGACGCTCGTCGGTCTCGCGCCGAGTGCCGGGCTGCTCACGCCACTCGCGTCGCCCAGATGGCGCCCGTCGGCGGCCCCCATCGTCGTTCCCCATCACCAGCCGCGAACGCCGCCACCGGCCCGGTGGGGAACGAGCAGCATGCCTCGTCCCAGCATCCTTCGGTGCGGCGGGATGGCCGCACCGCCACCCAATCGCTGACTCCAGCTGGCTCGTCGTCCCACGCCCGTCACGCACCCATGGATGCGCACGCCTCACTGCTCTTGGCGCGGGAGCTCCTGCACTATCACCCCGTCGATGACCTCTACGAGGACTGGCTCGCCCGCATCACCGAGCTCGTCAGTGCCGCAGGGGGCTCCCCCTTGCAGTCCCTCTCGCTGCCTCGCCCTCCGTCCCGTGCAGGGGGCGAGTATCAGGAGGCACCTCCGCCGCGTCCTCCCCAAGAAGGTGCCTTGGCTCCAAGGCGCGCAGCCCCAGGGCGGGACCCTCCACGTCTGGCGCCTGCGCAGCAAGAAGGGAGCTGCCAAGAGATCCCGCATCCCCGGGAAGGTGCTCGCGCGCTCCCAGCGCCGGCGCGCCGAGATCGCGCCCCAGCGCCTCCACGACAAGACCCCGCACTGCTCCCAATGGCGGCGCATGGTGACCCGCAAGAACAAGTCCAGCACCAGCAAAGGGCGCCGGTGGCCACGGCGGGCTGCCTCGCCTTCACTCCCGAGCTGCACGGCGACACATGGCCAGGCAAGTTCAAGCCTGACCTCCCTCCCCGCTACGATGGCACAGCGGACCCCGCAGAGTTCCTGCAGCTCTACGAGCTGGGCATCGTAGCCGCTAACGGAGACGAAAAGGTCATGGTGAATTGGTTCCCCATGGCGCTCAAGGACGACGCCCGCACCTGGCTCCTGAACCTGGCTCCCGGCACGATCTCCTCCTGGAGCGAGATGCGCACCCGCTTCATCGCCAACTTCCAGGGCACTCGCGACCGGCCCCCGGCCGTGAGCGACCTGCGCTGCATCAAGCAACAGCCGGGAGAAACCCTGCAGAAGTACATCCAGCGCTTCAACTACGCTCGCCTCAAGATCCCCAAGGTGACTAAAGAAGTTATCATCTCAGGCTTCTCCGACGGCGTGCGCGACGTCAAGATGAAGGAAGAGCTAGCAATCCATGAAGAGCTGTGCACATCCCTGGAGCTGTTCAACTTGGCGACCAAGTGCGCCAGGGCTGAGGAAGGGCGCCTCTTCGTCCTCGAGCTCCCGGCAGCCAACCCGGAAGAAAAGAAGCTCAAGGCCAAAGACGTGAAGCGCAAGGGGGCTGCCGTGCTAGTAGCGGAACCGGACACCAAGCGAGGCAGGGACCAGCCCGATTCATCCAAGGGCGGACGGTACTGCGTGTACCACGACCTCCACACCCACAACACCAACGAATGTCAAGAGCTCAAAGCCGTGCGAGATGGGCAAATCGGCCGACGCCCAGAGCACAACGACAGGGGCTATGGCCGAGGAGGAGGAAGAGGTGGCGGACGATGGGAAGACCGTGGCCTTCGCTAGGGATGGCATGACAGCCCTCGCGAGGACCGCTGGCAGGACCAGCCTCGCGAGGGAGGCTGGAGGGACCAGCCTCGTGAGGGCCACCCGCACGACAACGCAGGCCTCCCTCCTCTGCCTCCTCCACCAAGGAGGAACGAAGACCAACACCAAGACGATGGGGCTGGGGGCTTCCAAAAGCTGTGTGCAATTGCTTGCATCTTGGGTGGCGCCCAGGCCCCAGCCTCACAGCGCATCTTCAAGCAGTTTGCTCGCGAGGTGAATGCAATCCTTCCCAAGCTTGAGGCCACGCGCCCTCTCAGGTGGTCTTCATGCACGATCACATTCCATTCCGCAGACCAGCTCAAGTGTGCGGCAACGGCCGGAGTCCTCCCGATGCTTTGCTCCCCAGTCATCAGCAACGTGCAGGTCACCAGGACCCTCATCGATGGCGGGGCAGGACTCAACGTCATGTCCGTCGAGATGTTCGACAATCTCCAAGTGTCGTACGACCAACTTCAGCCGATCAAGCCTTTCTCAGGAGTCACCGATGGTTCCACTGTTCCAATTGGGCAGGTTCGCCTTCCGGTCACCTTCGGGCAACGCAACAACTACCGCACCGAGCTCATCGACTTCGACATTGCTCACATCCGCCTGCTGTACAACACCATCCTCGGGTACCCAGCCCTAGCCAAGTTTATGGCAATGACTCACCATGGTTACAATGTCCTCAAGATGCCAGGAAGTGGTGGAGTCATCACCGTACCCTGTGAAGAAAGGGACGTAGTGTGCTCGCTTGAGCGTGCATTCCAAGCCGCAGCAATCGAAGACCCAGATCACGGGAGCGGGAGGCCTCCCGAGGTGACCCTCAAGAAGAAGAAGACCTCACCTGGCCTGAGCCGCAAGGAGGTAGGCACCTCCGGAGGTATTGCGTCACGATTCGCACTTGACCAGGGAGCGCCACCCTCTCATGCATAGGAAGGCGCGCCCGGCGCCCTCCTCAGGCAAGGCTCGGGGGCTCTCTCTTGGAGAGCCGTCGACCTTGCCAAGGTCGCGGGACCACCTCACAGCTACGTTCGCATGCCCTTCGGCCTGCCGAGCGCGGTCACCGCACATCAGCGCCTGTTGAGGAGCATTCTGGAGGCTCAGGAGGTCAGGCATCACGCGGTCCTGGCGGAGGTGGCGATGGTCCCCGAGGACTTGCACGTGCCATCGGAGCCTCCCGAGGCCCCTGGGCCTGGGGGCTCATGAGGGCCGACGTCTTCACCGCGTGTCGCTCACTTCCTCAGCATCACTTCATCTTCAACAGCACCAGGTGACATCTTTCAGAGTTCTACTTTCAGCTGGGAGCGCCCATAGGGCTGCACCATTCCCAGGCCGCGCGGGTCCGTCCCCGCAGCATGTATCCATTTTGTTTATGCTCTTTACTTACCTTGTTGGGGGCGCCCCTCGGGCAGCATCATCCCCACGCCGCTCGGGCCCGACCCAGCGGCGGTTGCTTTTACCTGCGCTTGCTTGAAATTGGATTTCCTATGTGCTTAACATACCTGACCAAATCACCTGCTCGATCGATGCCTATCTGAAGAGCCGCTCGCTCTGGCACGGCGCGTGCGCACGGGTCCGTCCCTGCAGCGTTGATAAACCTGAGTGGTCGAGCTCTAGCCGCGGCAGCCCCGCACAGCGCCACCTCACCAGGCCCTCAGTGCCCTGACCGCTCCCTCAGAGTGACCATAGGTTGGCCGACGACCGTAACGACAGGCCTTGTTTCTCCTCATGATTGGTGTGCAGGACCTACTCCAGGAGCAACGTTGGGGGCATCGTGAGCTCTCTCTCCCCCTCTTCGGCACAGACCGCTTGCACGTTAAAAGGGGGGTACTTGAGCATCGCGACTCATGGGCTCCTACTGGCTCTCCAGCCCTCACCCCTGGCCTTGACCCACGGCATCTTGACCTGTCATACCAGCGACGGCTGAGCTCGCTCGAGGGCCGGGACCTGAGGACGTAGAGCGTTAAGGAAAGTGCGGGGGAGTGGGAAGAAGCTCGCGAGGGCCTCACTCAGCGGTACCTCAGCCACTGCCTCTCGGGCTGGGCGCCTCTCCGAGGAACTACGTCAGACGCACAAGATAAGTCGCGCCCTCGCAAGAGCTAGACCAACGCAACGCTAAATCCCCGCCCAGTGCAACTCTGTCACGGCGACGCTACCTTCCTTTCTCGCCCAGCAAGGATTGCTTGAGCGCTAAAGGGGACCTCCCGAGCATCGCGACTCCGGGGCTCTTACCGGACCTCGGGCCGCTCACCTCCTGGCCTTGACCACGGCATCGCGACCTGGCATACCAACGACGGCTGAAGCTTGCCTGGGGACTGGGACCTGTCAGCGTAGAGAGCCAAGTCCTCGTGAGGATAGAAAGGGGGAACTTAGCCGGGACAGAACGGACACCTCACGCCAATTCATATTAAGGATATAGTATTTACAAAAGGCACGGCAGACGCCTTACATGCCCCCGCGGGGTGCTGCTTTAATTCCTCGCAGGGAACAAAAGGTGCTAACCCTAAGGGACGCTACTTGCTAGCACCTCCCCAAGCGACGCCATCATCAACAGTGGGCTGCCCAGTGACGGCGCCAATCCCATCCAGATCAGTGGCGTCGGTGGCTCGATTAAGCTTCCCCACTCCAGTGCGGCGCGAGCTCGGAGGCTCGTATCTGTCGTTGCTCGTCTTCGGGGTCGCGAGGAGTTTGGGGGAGCCGCTGAAGCCCTCAGTCCCTCCGCTGCTGCCTGAGGAGCTACAGGAGGACCAACGGGCGGGGCTGGTCCTCGCCAGTTCGTCACCCCTGTCGCTTCCCTTAGGGTAGCATTCCAGCCGGCGTCCTTCTGCATCAAAGACCTTGAAGAACATCAAGGAGGCGCCATCGTATTCAAGATGGATCACCAAGGCGCCGTCTACGCGACAGACCCGAGCAATCTCACCCCAGCCCCGGGTCATGAAGACCTTGCCCGGAGCGACGACCGCGACCTCCGCTCCGGTTGCAGGGGTGCCACAGTCGGCGTGCTGCAGCCAGAGCTCCATGGCCCCGCTCGGCGGCATCTCGAAGGCGAAGGAGGGAGGAAGGCGGATCCAAAAAGTTGGAGGCATGGCGGCGTGGAGCACAAGCTCGCGAGAGGAGCGCTCCGTGTGGACTCCAGGGGGACGACGCGCACCACTATGACTCGCCGGCGTCGGCGGCGACGCTGTCGGTGTTGCTCGGCGCCCTCCACCCTGGGGCCTACAACGCGGGCGTACAAGGGCAGCGGAAACCCAGGCGGCCGCCGCTCGTACCACGGCCTCAACACCTCGTGCCAGGCGCCTTCGTCCCAGCGAAAGAGGATTGGCCGCTTCTTCGGCGGGAGGGGGTCAGGACCCTCTCTGGGGGCCTTCCCCTTCTCCTCAGCTGAAAACCGGCAGATTGGTGCCATTGGTGCAAGAGGAAGCAAGGATGAGGAAGAAGAAGAGGGGGAGTAACGGAAAGGGGTGAACTGGCGGAGCTCACACAGCCCCGAACTTATAGCCGGGGAAGGCCAACCGCCGAACACCATGACCTCAGGTAATCATGACCCATATCTCTGCATGCAGGAACTTATCAAGTCGTGTAGTTGCCGAGGCGTCGTGGGAAGTGCAGACGCCCACGTCCAATCAACCGCCACGCGGCGCTTCGCGCTTGCCCCTTCGCTTCTCTGCTAAGCCAAGCCCACGCGTGCCTTGGGCCCGGGGGCTACTGTCGGTGTTCTGGGAACGGGGGTCCCCAGACTTGCCTGCCTGCGGCCTGCGGCATGGCTCAGGTGGGGGCCTAGCACGGCCCATCTTCATCAGCCCAAGCTCAAGACCCTCGCGAGGGGCCAAGCCTCGCGGGGCGGACGACAGGAAGCTTCCTCAAGAGCGGCCTCATCAGGCAGGCTCGCGAGGAGGCGGAGAGATCAATGCAAGGGTACCTCACGAGGATCCCATGACGCAAGCCATGGCGATCAAGGCCAGGCAGGCGCCGGCCTGCGCAGGGTCCTTGTTTCCCCTTTGGTGCAAAGGGGGCAAGCACCGGCCAAGGTATCAGGCAAAGGTTACCATTCCGGTGCAACGAGACCAAGACCAGCTGGACGGAGGTCACCGTGGAGCCCAAGACGGCGTCATCACCAGTGCTTTTGGCGGCCGAACACCACCTTTGGTCAGGATAGCTTGTACTAGATGTTCCCCTTCAAAATGGCCAATTGTTGGCGCCCTTCCTGCTCAATTATTCGGGGAGAGGCCCAGGGCCTCTATAAATAGAGCTAGCCACCAGAGAGTAAGGGGACAGGGAGATATCTGGTAGAACCCTAGTAGAGGAAGGAAGAAACACATTAGAGACTAAGTAGAACACACCGCACCATCTCAAGGACACTGTAAGTGCATCTAGTGCCACCCCTAGTTGGTTTTGGAGTATTGACGACAAACCTGGTTGAGGGACTAATGTGTTTGTGAGAATTGCAGGATAACACAGGTAGTAGTCCCTCATTGATTCGGTTTATCTACCAGAGATGACCCCTAAAAATGTATGAAGACATTGAAGACAATGGTGGTGTGTGAAGATATTCACATTGAAGACTATGACAAGAGAATGCATTGCGTGAAGACTATGGGGCGCGAAGACTTAGTTGTTTCGTTGTCTCCTTTTCTTCTTTGTTGTGTCATAGGAACCACCGTACTGTTAAGTGGGGTCCAAGTGAACAAAGTCAGAGTGAATGAAGTGATGCTCAACCAAAATCCTATGTCTTCGAGCAAAGACAATGAGAGAAAATATTATCCAGAGCTGGATGAGTCAGCTTTGCTTGTAGCCTAAGTAAAGTTGCCGCGTGTGTTTGAAATCTAACCGTTGGAACACGTGTCAGTTCCTTAGTGACCCAGGGTCATTTTGGACAAATCAGGTCGGGTTGCCTAGTGGCTATAAATAGCCCACCCCCTACAACCATAAACGGTTGGCTGCTCAGAGTTAGTGTACGACTTTTGTCGTTTGAGAGCAACCCACCTCGAAGCCTTTGAGAGAGAATTCCTTGCGAGGATAAACCCCTAACCACCCAGAGCCAAAGAGTGTTAGGCATCACTGAAGTCTTCCTGTCTGTGTGATCTGAAGACTTATTACACTTGAGGACTGTGAATCCTCCAGCCGGTTAGGCGTCGCGTTCGGAGCATCCAAGAGTCATTGTGGATCACCGGTGAACGAAGTCTGTGAAGGTTTGGGAGTCTACCTTGAAGTCTTACCAGAGTGATTGGGCGAGGACTGGGTGTCCTTAGCTCAAGGGGAATAAGGTGAAGACGCGGTCTTTTGAGTTGAATCTCAGCCTCCCTAACCAGACGTACAGTTGTCACAGCAACTGGAACTGGTCCAACAAATCATTGTCTTCAACGAGTCAGTGGTTTCGTCCTTCTCATTCCTTTACTTACTGTTGGCCCTGGTGAAGTCATTGTATGATTGCATTATCCTTTGTCTTCACTGAGTAACTGATTGTTCTGATTGGCTTCACACTATCTTCCTACCTGATCTATACTGCCTAGCTGCTAGTAGTCATTGTGCTTTCACTTCATTGAATACTTGACTATGGCTTGCTTAGTGTAGTCTACCTTCCGCTGCATGGTAATAGGTTTATTTCTATCATTTGTCTTCGAAACTTCCATGCTTTGAAGACTTTCATAAAAATCGCCTATTCACCCCCCTCTAGTCGATCACTAGCACTTTCAATTGGTATCAGAGCAAGGTACTCCCTTGTTCTATGTGATTCGGTTTAACCACCTGGAGTTTTAGCTATGTCGACTGCAGGGATAATTAAAGTCTCCGCTGCATGCCCCGTCTTCGATGGAACTGAATATCCCTACTGGAAGAATAAGATGCGCATGCATCTTGAAGCCATTGATGTCGACCTCTGGTATGTCGTCAAGAATGGCGTTCCCAAGGCTGGTGAAGGTGTCACCACTGCTGATGTCAAGAAGTTCGTTCAACTGGATTCTACTACCAAGAACATCATCTGTGGTCATCTGACCAAAGGACAGTATGGTTGTGTGAGTGCTCTGGAAACATCCAAGCAAGTCTGGGACTGGCTCTCCAAGGTCAACGAAGGTGTCTCAACCCAGAGAGATCAAAGAATCAGTGTCCTTCGCAACCTCTTCAACCGCTTCAAGAGAAACGACAATGAGAATGTCCAGCTCATGTTTGACCACCTCACTGACATCACAAATGAGCTTCGAGCTCTCGAAGCTACTGAGATCACCAAGCATGAAATCGTCAAGACACTCCTGAGATCACTTGACACCTCGTTTGACACCCTAGCCCTGATGATTCAAGAACGTCCTGACTTCAAGACACTTGATCCGTCTGACATACTTGAAAGGCTCAACACACATGAGTTTCAGCTTTCTGAGAAAAGAGACATCTACGGTCCCAACTATGGGCGAACTCGCGCCTTGAAGGCAAAAGCTGTTTCCTCATCTGATGAAGAATCTGACTGCAGTTTTGATGATGCTGAAGACATTGGAAGGGAGCTTGCTATGCTTGTGAAGAAGTTCCAGAGATTCACCAGGAAGAAAGACTTCAGAAAGTCTTCACGATCCAGCTCAAGAAATGATGAAGCTTCTGCTCATGACTACAAGAAGAGAACATGCCACAAGTGCAAGAAACCTGGTCACTACATCTCTGAGTGTCTGCAGTGGGACAATGAGAACAAGAAGAAGAGCAAGGAGTATGATTCTGACGACAAGAAGAAGAAGAAATACTCAAAGTCTTCTTCCAAGTCTTCCTCAAAGTCTTCATCACACAAGAAGAGCTCATCTGGCAAGGCCCGCGTGTTTGTCGGCAAGGAAATGGATTCAGAGGAGAAGTCTGCTTCTGAGGAGGCAGAGGTGGAGTTTGAGGAGGAGTCCGATTCGGGCGTTGCAAGTCTGGCTACAGCCTACGTTGCCAAGTCCATCATCAACACTGAAAACAATGACTCCGTCACCAACGCCGATGATAATGACAAGGACAACTCCACTCCCACCTACTGCTTCATGGCACGCGGTGCCAAGGTAAACTCACGCGCCACTCACTGTCAAACATCAAGTGAAGATGACTCTGATTGTGGTTCCAAACCCAGCTACAAAACACTTGCTAAAATTGAAACTGAACAACAGAAAGCTATGGAACATATTCAAAAACTATTAGACAAAAGCGATGACCTGTTAGACGCTGAAATGACTCGATCTTAGTCCTTAATTGAAGACATAAAAAATCTTCATGTTAAGTATGAGGAACTTGAAAGTCGTCATGAAACGCTCTCAACAACTCGTGAAAAGCTTTCTAATGATTATCTTCAAAGGAAGCAAGATCTTGAGAAATTGAGAGCGGCTCATCAAGATCTTCAAAAGGAAAACGAGTCACTTCGCGCCAAACAGATCAGTTCCGCTCAGGAAGGATTTGAACCACCATGTCTTAAATGCATTGAGCGTGATAACGCTGCTTCTGTTGCTGAATGTTCTACTGCTGCTACTGTTGCAATATCTTCAACTGCTGATGTGGTAACTAACCCCTCTGCTGAGGATGCCACTTCTATTGCTGATGAGAATGCTAGGTTGAAGACATTGCTTGAAACGGGATGTTCAAAATTCTCAAAGGACATCAGACACTATGTGATGTTCTCAAAAGGCAGATCCTGAACCGAAACCCTAGGAAAGAGGGTGTTGGGTTCGAAAGGAAAATGAATGCTGATGGCTCTTACTGGAAACCTGAGCAGTACCCCAAAACCACATGGGTTGCTGCAAAGGAACCTTCAGTGGATCCATCCACCCTATCTGGCTTCACTTGTGCTAATCCCATTGTTATTGATGAATCCTTTGATGCAAACTATAAACTGTTTAAGAATCAGAATGGTGAAGTGTTTGCCAGGTATGTTGGTACTAACTGCAGGAATGGGCCTCCTATGAAGAAAGTCTGGGTGCCGAATAGGTGTTTGGAGAATCTTCCTGTGAATGCCGTCATTACACCACAAGTGAAGAAGACAAACCCTAGACCACAGGCTTCATATGGTCCTAAGGCTTCATACAGACAAAGGACTCACCTGAGTCGCACTAATGCAAATGTTTTGCAGGGAAGCCATACTCAGGCCTACGAATATGAGTGCGTTTCGTCAAACCACCATGTTCATAAGACCAAGAACTACTCTGCTTATTCTTATGAGTACAATTGTCCACCTGCAAGACTTTTTGCTAGGGCTCCAAAGCCAAAGTTCTCAGATGCTACACTTAGACTCATTGCTTTGAAGCCACCCTTGAAGATGTGGGTGGCTAAGAAAGCTTAACTCTCTTTTGCAGGGAAAGGTCTCCAGCCGAAAACCAAAATCGTCTGAAGCTATTGCTGGGGACCTTAAACATCTTGTAGGGCGCAAGATCAAATGCCCAAATGGTCTTATTATGTATTTTGTTCCTGAGTCGCTTGCTACTTGCCTGATCAGTCCTAACCTTGATCTAAGCTTTCATAATCCACTTGCTCGTCAAATGTTTATGCTTCACAATTCTCTTCGTGAAGCCTATCCCCCTAACTGCACTGTAGGGTATGACACCAGCTGCTTCAGAATGGATCATTGATAGTGGGTGTACTAATCACATGACTGGCAAGCGAAGTCTTCTTATGGACTCAACCTTACGTCCATCTGACAAA
This sequence comes from Triticum urartu, assembly GCF_056163025.1. Lineage (NCBI taxonomy): Eukaryota > Viridiplantae > Streptophyta > Magnoliopsida > Poales > Poaceae > Triticum > Triticum urartu. Next base: position 139,757,966 of record NC_141876.1, on the reverse strand, counting down.
TGTCACATCACATTTGCTGACACTGGTAAAAGCAAGGTATTGGGTCTAGGTAGAGTTGCAATCTCAAGGGATCAACACATGGATAAAGTCATGCTTGTTGAATCCCTTGGTTTCAACTTAATGTCTGTCTCAATGCTTTGCGATTTAAACATGATTGTGATGTTTGGAAAATATCGTTGCCTTGTTCTAATGGAATCTGACAACTCTCTAGTTTTTGAAGGGTATTAGAAAGATGATTTGTACGTGGTAGATTTCTCAGCAGGACCACAACTTGCCATATGTCTTCTAGCAAAAGCTTCAGAATGCTGGCTCTGGCATCGGAGGCTAGGGCATGCTGGCATGAGGAACTTGCACACTCTTGCAAGAAAGAAGCATGTCATAGGCATCGAGGGTGTCATGTTCAAGAAGGATCACTTATGCGGTGCCTGTGAAGCAGGAAAGATGACGAGGGCCAAGCATCCCTCGAAGACAATCATGACAATGACTCAACCCTTCGAACTGCTCCACATGGACCTTCTCGGTCCCACTCATTACTCAACTCTTACTACTACTGCTTGTCTCTATGGCTTTGTCATTGTTGATGATTATTCAAGATATACTTGGGTGCATATAATCCTCTACAAGACTGAAGTGCAGGATGTCTTCAGACACTTCGCCAATCGAGCCATGAACAACTATGGCATCAAGATAAAGCACATCAAAAGTGACAATGGCACTGAATTCAAGAACACTGGACTAGATACGTATCTTGATACTTTGGGCATCACACATGAATTCTCAGCTCCGTACACGCCCCAGCAGAATGGCGTCGTGGAACGCAAGAACAAAACACTTATTGAGATGGCCCGGACGATGCTTGGTGAATACAAGACTCCAAGAAAATTCTGGCCTGAAGCCATTGATACTGCATGCCATATCATCAACCGTGTTTATCTTCACAAGCTTCTCAACAAGACATCCTATGAGCTCCTTACTGGCAAGAAGCCAAATGTCAGTTACTTCAGAGTATTTGGTGCCAGGTGTTGGATCAAGGATCCACATCACACTTCAAAATTTGCATCAAAAGCACATGAAGGTTTTATGCTTGGATATGGAAAGGATTTGCACTCCTACAGAGTCTTCAACCTCTTTCACTATAAAGTGGTTGAAGCTGTGGATGTGCGGTTCGATAAGACAAATGGCTCGCAAAGAGAGCACCTGCCAAACGTGCTAGATGAAGTTCCATCCAGTGAATCAATCAAACTTATGGGAACTGGAGAAATCATACCATCTGAAGCTCAGCCTGAAGAAGAACTTATCATCTCCGCACCTGATCAACCTGAAGACAATGCTCAGCCTGAAGACAATCCTTCTAACGATGACAATGATCAGCAAGAGCAAAATCTTCGTCCTGTACATCCTCGTGTTGCAAATGAAGTACATATTGAGAGAATAATTGATAGCATCAATGCACCAGGTCCACTCACTCGTTCAAGGGCAACACAGCTAGAAAATTTCTATGGGCACTTCGCATTCGTCTCAATATCTGAACCCAAGAAAGTTGATGAAGCCTTCATGGAACCTGAATGGATTCAAGCTATGCAAGAGGAGCTTCAACAGTTTGAGCTGAATAATGTATGGGAACTGGTTAAGCGTCCTGATCCTCGTAAGCACAATATAATAGGCACTAAATGGATATATCGCAACAAGCAAGATGAGCATGGTCAAGTTGTCAGAAACAAAGCTCGTCTCGTTGCTCAAGTATACACTCAAGTTGAAGGGATTGACTTTGATGAAACATTTGCTCCTTTGGCTAGGCTTGAAGCCATACGCATACTGCTGGCCTATGAAAATCATCATAACATTCTTCTGTATCAAATGGATGTGAAGAGCGCTTTTCTCAATGGGAAGATTGAAGAAGAAGTGTATGTTGCACAACCGCCTGGCTTTGAAGATCCAAAACATCCTAACATGGTGTACAAGCTCAACAAGGCACTGTATGGCCTCAAACAAGCCCCTCGGGCTTGGTATGACACACTCAAAGAGTTCCTGAAGAGCAAAGGCTTCAAACCTGGTTCCCTTGACCCCAATCTCTTCACGAAGACATATGATGGTGAACTGTTTGTGTGCCAAATATATGTGGATAACATTATCTTCGGCTGCACCAATCAGAAATACAGTGAAAAGTTTGGATATATGATGCAAGAGCAATATCAGATGTCCATGATGGGTGAGCTAAAGTTCTTCCTTGGTCTTCAAATACGTCAGCAACACAACGGCATCTTTATATCTCAAGAGAAATACCTCAAAGATTGCCTGAAGAAACTTGGGATGCAAGATTGCAAAGGCTTCACGACGCCAATGCCAGCCAAACATCATCTGGGTCCCGACGACAATGGTAAAGAGTTCGATCAAAAGGTATACCACTCCATGATTGGTTCCTTGCTTTATTTATGTGCATCTAGGCCAGATATCATGCTCAGTGTTTGCATGTGTGCCCGGTTCCAAGCGGCACCAAAGGAATCGCATCACTTAGCTGTGAAGCGAATTCTCAGATATTTGGCTCACACCCCAACACTAGGATTATGGTATCCAAAGGGCTCAGAGTTTGATCTAGTTGGATTCTCGGATGCTGATTATGCTGGTGACAAGGTGGATCGCAAGTCTACATTAGGCACATGTCATTTTCTAGGACGATCACTTGTATGTTGGTCTTCAAAGAAGCAGAACTATGTATCTCTCTCCACTGCTGAATCTGAATACATTGCTGCTGGATCTTGCTGCGCTCAGCTTCTATGGATGAAGCAAACACTCTAAGACTATGGCATTCGTCTGAAGCAAGTGCCACTCTACTGCGACAACAAAAGCGCCATCAAGATTGCCAACAACCCAGTTCAGAACTCGAAGACAAAGCACATTGAAATTCGTCATCACTTTCTCAAAGATCATGTTATGAAGGAAGATATTGATATCATACACGTCAACACTGAAGCGTAATTGGCAGATATCTTCACCAAGCCCTTGGATGAGAAGAGGTTTTGCAAGTTACAGTGTGAGCTAAATATCTTGGAATCCTCAAATGTCCTGTGATCAGGCACACATCCTAACACTTAAGCATGTTGATGACATAGATGTGCAACACACGAAGTAAAGTATATATTCAATCAAGGAAGACTTACATTCAGAGTGTGAATACATTAATGTGGAATTTGAATTCGGAGCGCCATGATAATTGTGGGCCGTGTCTGGGTATAATACTTCCTATACGGTGGGTAACGCCACCACCAAATTCTTCTGTTTGAAGTGTTTTACTCATGGCGTTACATTTGCTATGTCTTCACATTTGGTTTGTCTTCAATTTCAACTTGTCTTCATGATTATCTTCACTATGTTGATTTTATTGTCTTCTGATATATACATATTAGTGTTCTGTCCTCTACAACATTCACTTATAGCTACGTCTTCCTTGTCGAATCTTTTGAACTAAGTGAATGTGATCGGACCCTAATCTCTCTATGCTTTCTATCTCAAACTCTATCTGTCCAAATCATATGCATTCTGTTGAAACTGTCAAATGACTTCTCTGCGTCCTTGTCAGCAGAAGCTACAGAGACAAACATTAAGTCTGTTTTAAATGCTCTATCCTTATTGCCTGAAATCCGGAGAAGCCGGAACGACCATCCGACAGTTCGGGCGGGCATGGGAACGTGGGACAACTCTGAGTATGTTGCATGCTTGCCACGTGTCCCTCAGATGTGAACCGCCAGGGGCACCTACGTAATTACGCTGTGCCGCATACTTCCTTATAAATACATGTCCCCTGCGGTCAAGAAAACCTTCTTCCACCTCTCCACCTTGTCAAAACCCTAGTGCCACCGCTAGCTGTCGAGGACGCCGGTGAAGAAGCGCTTAGCTACCGCGACTTCACCGACACCGTCCTCACGCCGACCGCGGTCATCGTCCTCTCCGCCGCCGCCGTAGGTGTCCTCCGTCGCCAAGTTAGGGCACGGTGGATTGAACTTCTCGGTCTCCTACTCTTCCCATCTAGTAGTTCATCGTGTGAATTCTTACAGCATCACATTAACTCTCCCGAAGCCAGTTCCTGTTTGACCAGCAAGCGGAAGCCTTTGAAGCCTTTGAACATGTTGAAGCCATTCAGTTTGAAGTTCATGGCTACAGAGAAATCAGCCAGGAAGGGTGGCAGACAGCGTCGAGGGGGAACATCAAGAGATCTGCCTGATGACCTCTCAGAGCTGTACAAGACAGATCCAGAAGAGGATTACAATCAGCGCAAGACACGAATCCAATGGATTCGAAGATATTGGGCCGAACAATGGTTTAAATACAAGTTTGTGACCCAGGAGTATGCTGAGAAGAATGCCATCAAGAGTCCTTGGGGTGACATTCTCTTCCGAAGCCTTCCACCCAAGACCAGAGCTGAAGCTATTGCTCAGGGTTTCTATCCCTGTATGGTCCATGGACCACAGCCTGAAAATGCCGACCCATCATCACTGCTCTGGTGTCGTGACGATAATCTCTTCAAGCTAAACTTCCAGCACGCAAAGGCATCGGCCAAGGAAAACAAGAAGTCATTGGGACTAGACTTCAACCCTGGTCCTTCTGCTCCCCGGGCTGACGGCACACGCAATGCTGAACCCAATATCATCAGACCTTTCTACAACCTTGATGGCCTTATCACTCACATTTCTGTTCAAGGTGCCAAAGTGGATCATTCTGATGATGATGCCGACACTGATGAAGCCCCAGCTCCTACTCCAAAGCCGCAGAAGCAAAAGAAGGCTAAAGGTTCAAAGTCAGCTGCTCCTCCAAAAGCTTCACGTGCGAAGCCATTGGCTACTGCACCTCCTGAAGACAGCGTGCAGTCTGAAGATCTATCACGTATCTCCAAGAAGACGGAGATGAAAAAGAATACTGATCAGGCATTGACCCCTGCTGACATTCTGCGAGACGAACACATTGATCTGTCCAGTGATTAAGATCTTGCAATGACGCTCTTGAGCAACTGATTAAGAGCAAGGAAGAAGCAGAAATCTTCAATGATTTGCCTCTCTTTGACGTGGCAATCCTCCACAACTTCATTGATGAGTGGTTTGAAACCCCCAATCTCAGCTTTGATGATCTGCAACTTCCAATTGGCCTCAGCGTCTCTTTCAATGACGCCATTGCTTCTGAGCTAGCTCTAGCTCAGCGCATCGTTGAACTGAAGCACAAGATCGACTATGAGAAAGCTCAATTTAAGAAGCACATGGCAAAGCTCAGCGTGCAAGATGTCAAAAACTTCAAGGTTATGTTGCACGAGCTCAAGGAAGCTTTCCTCAAGAAACGAGAAGAAGCTAAAGGTTCTCGTGAGCGCATGAAGAGTCTGGCTGACAAGTGAGCACTATACTACAATGAAGCTGAGAAGCGCAAGGCTCTTGGGCGTCCTGGCATCAACCCCAGAATGGCTGCAAAGAAGAAGAAGCCATCGACTGACAAATCTGCACCTTCAGGGCGGGAAGAACCTCGCATTGTCTTCCCAAGCAGCATGTCTGGCTTGAAGCCAAAGGTCAAGTCAACCGCTTCAGAACTGAAGAAGAAAGGGCTGCCGAGGCTGAAGCCAGAAAGAGGAAAAATCCTGAAGCTTCTGATGTCGCTCCCTCCAAGAAGAAGCACAAAACCAAGAAAGATCGGGCTGCTCCCACAGAGCCCCTTGTTGTCGAGACCATCTCGGCTGCTCGTCCTGACTCTTCGCATCAAGAACGACAAATGGTAGTTCATGAGCCTGCTTCCACAGAGGCTCCTGAAGCTGAAGACATTCCAGCAGTTGACCCCACCGCTGCTGAAGACATTGGTCACCATGACAATGTTGAAGAAGATGTAGTTCTTCCTCAGATCGAGCAGAACTTGGTATCATGGCCTGTTCTCACGAACAGTGAACTCATCAGCATTGGTCGTCCTCTGACACCAATTGCTCAGGATGCATCATGGGCTGATCACCCACAACAACAAGACAACCCGAGTACTCCCCAACAACAAGTCACCCCACCAGTGCAAGAAGAAGTAGATGACTTTGAGGCCCAGCCAACTCCATCTCCATAGGCGTCGCCAGCGTTACGCAGGCTTCGCAAAGGACCAAGGCCCCAAGTCCCTCTTTCGAGCGTTCTAGAAGGAGAAGTGCACCACCAATCTGTTGCACGTCATGTGTTCCCAGAAGCCACTCCTACTGTGAATGTCTCCGAGTCTGAAGCTAAAGTTGCTGAAGACAATCCGGCTGCATCAGCCGAAGAAAAACAAGCAGAAGAATGTGTCCCTACTCCCCCCATCACTGAAGAAGTTGTTCCTGAAGTGACCGTGTCGATGCCCAACCCTCCAGCTCCTCAAGTGGAGGTTGAGAATCCTGAGGCTGCCACCACTAACACCACTGAAGCCAATGACATGGTCATGGCTGAAGACAATGTGGAGCCTGCACCAAACACTGTGCCAGAAGCCAATGATGCACCTGCAACAGATGTGCAGCCTGACGCCTCTGTTGATACGACTGCTCCTGTTCCGCCACCAAGGCCACATACTATCGAGCAAGCATACAACTATGGCCAGCTTATCACTGTCAAATGGCCTCTTCTTGTTCCTCCACCTGCTGCTGGGCCCCAATTTCACTATCACGTCGAGCGCAGGCCTTAGGTTCAGAAGACAATGCCAAGGCTGCCTAGGTTTCCAGGCACTGCATCTGCACCCGGATTATTCAATATCAATGGCTTCAAAGCACACAACACCTTCTTTAATAGCACCAAGAACCCCTACTCTAAGGCAAGAATATCTTCTGATCGGTTCTGGAGCTATCAGCAACGCAGTTATTACTCATGCATCTTATACAATCAAGGTCGCATTTTTCCACATATGCCTCTTGACACTGAAGCCATAACTGGTCTGCCCTGTTTGGAAGAAGCGCTGGATTGCTTCAGAGAGTCTGGCTTGTTGCAGTTCGTCACTGACAAGGAGCACTGGAACGAAGAATTGCTGCTCCAATTCTATGCCACTCTTCATATTTGTGGCTACAACAGGGATCCAAAGACGTGGGTCATTGAGTGGATGACAGGCAATGTTCATCATGAAGCCAAATCCTTTGATGTCATTGAGCTCACTGGCCTGCCCACTCTAGGTGATCTTTATGAACCTGGTTGTCAGCTTCACGGTGCTGCTATGGAAAGCATTTTTCACAAGCCCGAACCCAACATGAGTCAGATGCTTAGCATGATGGGCCTCTGCCTCCTGATGCTGAATATCCTAAGGAGTTCTTTGTTGAAGACCTTGAGTATCTACCACGTACTATCTATCACATTATAAGGCGAACTCTCTGGCCCATCAAAGGACATTCTCCACATGCAAAGCTTGAAGGTGCAATGAAGACTTTGGTCTTCCATATTCTTCATGGCAAAAGCTTCAATGCACAAGACTTCTTCATCCGCCAACTTGCTGCATCAGGATCTGAGCTCTTTGGCTTGAAGTTTTACGCTCCATGGATTATGCGTCTGATCAAACTACACTCAGCTGTCACCTATCAGCCCTCTGCTCGCAATCATCTGATTTTTCTGCCTGACACCGATATGTCAGTTGAAGCCATCTATCTAGAGCCTGCCAAGGAGCCCCTTAGTCTTCAAAATGCTGATAATCAAAGCTTCTCACAACACATTGAAGGAGTCCAAGCAGTCACTCATGTTTATCCTCTGGCTGGTACTACCCGTGCACCTCATCGTGCCCTCACTGAAGCCACTGAAAGCACCATTGCACAACGGCCTAAGAAGCGATCTCGTGTTCTCAATGACCAAGAGCTTCTGGTTTCCCTTCATCAAAAATAGGATAAGCATCATGACTGGCTGAAGCGCCAAATGAAAAGCCTCTTGGTGGACATAAACAGGATTCGCAACCTTGCCACCAAGAATGCCTTTGTCGCCCATGAAACTTGTCGGCGTACATGGAAAGGGCTGACGCTTATGTGTTCTGAAGATGATCTTCAAGATGATGGCTTCTCTGAACGCTTCAAGTTTGACTCAACACCTCAGAGAAGGACTGTGCTGCGGCATACTCCGTCTCTTGAAGACTCTGAGTTCTCCTCCTCTGCTGCAACAGTGAATGCACGTGTTATCGATGATGAAGACGATGCTACTTCACCACCTTCAGTGCGAATCGACACTGCACCAAGTTCGTCTGCACCGCCAACCAACCCCGACGACCCTGCTGCTTCACCAACTCCTCATGGGAACGAGTAGGTGCTCTATGTCTTCAAACCTTTTTGGTCCTTACTGACAAAAGGGGGAGAAGCATATGAGTTTGATAGTCTTCAAGCGGGTCCATATGGGCGGTGGTTTTATATTTTGCCTAGTGTTTACAACTCTCGCTTTTTGATACATTTGGTTCTTTGAGTTGTAACACTTAAACTCGATGGTCATCTGCTACTTATTTGCTATTCTGTGATGCGATGATAAATTCCGCATGTGCGATGATAACTTCCGCACTTAGGTCATTCTGCAGACGTCCATTTTTCATTATGCATGTCATTATCTTCACATACTTTTCATGCATGATGAATTGTCGTCATAAGTTGAAGAGGATCTCCACAAGTACAACCTGCCATGTGCATTTGCATTCCAAAAGCAAATTACTTATATGCACATCTTTCGGGGGAGCCTTTGCCACTTATGAAGACAATACCTAAATCCTTTACATTTCACATACTTTTATCCCAGTTGAAAACTTCAACCAGTTTGTCATCAATCACCAAAAAGGGGGAGATTGTAAGTGCATCTAGTGCCACCCCTAGTTGGTTTTGGAGTATTGACGACAAACCTGGTTGAGGGACTAATGTGTTTGTGAGAATTGAAGGATAACACAGGTAGTAGTCCCTCATTGATTCAGTTTATCTACCGGAGATGACCCCTAAAAATGTATGAAGACATTGAAGACAATGGTGGTATGTGAAGATATTCACATTGAAGACTATGACAAGAGAAGGCATTGCGTGAAGACTATGGGGCGCGAATACTTAGTTGTTTCGTTGTCTCCTTTTCTTCTTTGTTGAGTCATAGGAACCACCGTACTGTTAAGTGGGGTCCAAGTGAACAAAGTTAGAGTGACTGAAGTGATGCTCAACCAAAATCCTATGTCTTCGAGCGAAGACAATGAGAGCAAATCTTATCCAGAGCTGGATGAGTCAGCTTTGCTTGTAGCCCAAGTAAAGTTGTCGCGTGTGTTTGAAATCTGACCGTTGGAACACGTGTCAGTTCCTTAGTGACCCAGAAATAAGGTCAGGTTGCCTAGTGGCTATAAATAGCCCACCCCCTACAACCATAAACGGTTGGCTGCTCAGAGTTAGTGTATGGCTTTTTTCATTTGAGAGAAACCCACTTCGAAGCCTTTGAGAGAGAATTCCTTGCGAGGATAAAGCCCTAACCACCCAGAGCCAAAGAGTGTTAGGCATCACTGAAGTCTTCCTGTCTGTGTGATATGAAGACTTATTACACTTAAGGACTGTGAATCCTCCAGCCGGTTAGGCGTCGCGTTCTGAGCATCCAAGAGTCATTGTGGATCGCCGGTGAACAAAGTCTGTGAAGGTTTGGGAGTCTTCCTTGAATACTTACCAGAGTGATTGGGCGAGGACTGGGTGTCCTTAGCTCAAGGGGAATAAGGTGAAGACGCGGTCTTCTGAGTTGAATCTCAGCCTCCCTAACCAGACGTACAGTTGTCACAGCAACTGGAACTGGTCCAACAAATCATTGTTTTCAACGAGTCACTAGTTTCGTCCTTCCCATTCCTTTACTTACTGTTGGCCCTGGTGAAGTCATTGTATGATTACATTATCCTTTGTCTTCACTAAGTAACTGATTGTTCTGATTGGCTTCACACTATCTTCCTACCTAATCTATACTGCCTAGCTGCTAGTAGTCATTGTGCTTTCACTTCATTGAATACTTGACTATGACTTGCTTAGTGTAGTCTACCTTCCGCTGCATGGTAATAGGTTTATTTCTATCGTTTGTCTTCGAAACTTCCATGTTTTGAAGACTTTCATAAAAATCGCCTATTCACCCCCCTCTAGTCGATCACTAGCACTTTCAGACACCCCTCGCGAGGCTGTTCTTCCCTTGTACTGCCCATTATCAGCCCAGAGGCAATCCACCACACCACACACTGGAGTAGGGTATTACACCACTACGGTGGCCCGAACCAGTATAAACCTCGTGTCTCTTATGTTGTTCATCATTTTCATCTTAGTTCGCACGAGAGGATCAGACGTAGATCGGTGGGGAGAGATGTCCGCGCGCACCCCAGTGTTCAAACCTCAAGGGTCTGCCGGAACCCGAAATCCGACAGTCTCGCCGTCGTCCACCGCCCTGGTGCTCTCGGCGCGGCCTGGTCAATGTGGTCAACGACCGACATGCATCTGAAGTGGACTATACGTGGAGAGGCTGACAGCCGGGTCCATGGCCGCACGCAAGGAAATGCCTCCTTATTACGCGCAAAATAATTATTCCTCCACCTGACATCTAGTACCCACCGAAAGGGCCTCTATATTTCCCGAAAAAAACGTTACCGCCGCTGACAGCTTGGACCCACCAGCTATATCTTCGCACGCAAGGAAGTGCCTCCTTATTACGCACAAAAAATGAATACCCCTGCTAGCTGGGACCTAGTATAGTGGCAGGCTGACTTGTGGGCCTAGTAAGTTGACGGGGATGGAGGGCTTTGTCAACTTAGTCAATATGCACGATTCTAGCTCCAGTGACCGTATGATGTCCATCCAACGGCCGTAGTGCTTCTTCAACCTCTGGTCTTCTTGCTCCAGCCGCCCAAACCAGCATCGGTCGTGCCTCGTGCTCCTGCCTCCCGTGGCCGGCTGCGATGCCGCGGAGGCCTCACCGCCCCCTACTACTCCCACCGCTGCCCAGGCCATCCCTCTACTCACGCACACCCCCTGTTATTCTGCAGCGACGACAGCCTCACACCGCAGTGAACTAGTGAACCCTCGTACTCCTCTCCGCGCGGGCTTCCATTGTCGCGTCTTCCCCGGCTCCGCGTCGTCCCCTTCCTAGACTTCACTGTCGTCCACCGCCCTGGTGCTCTCGGCGTGGCATGGTCAACGTGGTCAAGGACCGACTTCCATCGGAAGAGTACTGTACGTGGAGAGGCTAACAGCTGGGTCCACGGCAGCCGCAAGGAAGTGCCTCCTTATTACGTGCAAAACAATTATTCCTCCACCTGACAGTAGGGACCCACCGGATGGGCCACCGTATTTCGCGAAAAAAATGTTTCCCCCCTGACTGCTGGGACCCACCAGCTACATCATCGCACGCAAGGAAGTGCCTCCTTATTACGCACAAAAAAATGAATACCCCCCTACTAGCTGGGACCTAGTATAGTGGCAGGCTGACTTGTGGGCCTACTAAGTTGACGGGGACGGAGGGCTTTGTCAACTTAGTCAATATGCACGATTCTAGCTCCAATGACTGTACGATGTCCATCCAACGGCCGTAGTGCTTCTTCAACCTCTGGTCTTCTTGCTCCAGCCGCCCAAACTAGCGCCGGTCATGCCTCATGCTCCTGCCTCTCGTGGCCTGCTGTGATGCGATGGAGGCCTCACCGCCCCCTACTACTCCCACTACTGGCCAGGCCATCCCTCTACTCACCCACACCCCCTGTTCTTTTGCGGCGACGACATCCTCACACCGCAGCAAACCAGTGAACCCTCATACTCCTCTATGCGTGGGCATCCACTGCCGTGTCTTCCCCGGCTCCATGTCGTCCCCTTCCTAGGCCTCACCGTCGTCCACCGCCCTGGTGCTCTCGGCGCGGCGTGGTCAACGTGGACAAGGAACGGCTTCCATCGGATGTGGATTGTACGTGGAGAGGCTGACAGCTGGGTCCACGGCCGCAACAAGGAAGTGCCTCCATATTACACGAAAAATAATGATTCCTCCACCTGACAACAGGGACCCACCGGACGGGCAACCGTATTTCGTGAAAAAAACGTTTCCCCCTGATTGCTGGGACCTACCAGCTACATCTTCGCACACAAGGAAGTGCGTCTGGGCAAAAAAATGATTCGCCCCCCTGACTGCTGGGACCCACCAGCTACATCTTCGCACGCAAGGAAGTGCCTGACAATCGGGACCCACCTGGTCGAAGCGTACGTAACATTGTCATTCTGGTCGCGAACGTGTATGTACATACTGGTCGATGTAGAGGCGCGCACGTAGCATGTACACATACGTACATCAGCCAGTGTGCAAGAAATAAAATACGACCACGTACGTACATACGGGCGGGGTCTCGAATGCCTACTCGCGCATACGTACGGCCAGGGCTCATGTACATGGCTGGGTCAGAACAGAGAAACTGCGTCGTCGTCGTGTTCATGGGGAGCCAACTGGCTGGGTCAGAACAGAATGCGTCGTCGTGTTCATCGGGAGGGCTTGGACGGAATAGCCGATGGAAACGAGGCCTGGCGTACCACAGAACGGAGGAAATGGCCTTGTGTTCGACCGACCACGCTCGAAACGGGATCCTGTTCATCGGGAGGGGTCTGACGTACCGCAAAATGGAGGAAACAGACCTCCTACGGTCGAAACGGGGCCTGTTGATCGGGAGGGGTGTGGCGTACTGCAAAATGGAGGAAACGGACTTGTGTGGGTGTGCTACGGTCGAAACGGGAGCCCTGTTCATCGGGAGGGGTGTGGCGTACCGCAAAACGGGACTCCATGAGATACTGTTCATCTCCACCGTTAACCCCCTCCAGCCTCCACGGGCTACTGTTCATCCACTGTCGACCTCCTCCAGGCTCCACCTGCGACTGTTCATCCACAGGCTCCTATTCATCCAGCCTCCACCGCGCGCTACTCCACCGGCTACTGTTCAACCAGCCCTCTCCACGGGCTCCTGTTCAACCATCCCTCCATGGGCTACTGTTCATCCAGCCCTCCACGGGGTGGCCCTTTTCATCCAGCCCTCCACGGGGTCCTATTCATCCAGCCCCAACCGGCTTCCTCGATCGGGTCCTGTTCATCTAGAGGCAACACCACAGGGTCCTGTTCATCCACCCCCACCGGGAACTGTTCATCCAAAGCCCCCCAGCAACGCTCACTGTTCATCCAGAGGCAGCATTGATCGACTTCAGTTAGCAGCAGTAGCGAAGGAATTGCTCGTTCGGGTTCAGTTAATAGCCATCGATCGATCGCTCGGGTTTAGTAACGCGTAGCCTGCAGTGCAATCGCTTGGGTTCAGTAGGCAAACGCCTCGCTCGGGTTCAGTTAGAGCCCAACGCCTCGCACCCACGCGCGTGCGTGTACGAGCGAAACGCACAAACCTCCATGCATGGACGGCCCAAATAATGTCATTCAGCTGCGTCTCCGGCCCGCCCAGGACAGAAATCCCATTTTCTGTCATGATTTTTTGTCATAGAAGTAGGAGCCCAGCACATCTATGATGATACCGAGTTTTGTCACAATTATCGTCATAGAAGTGTCATAAGTATGATAGAAAAAAAAATCGTTCGGCCCAAAATGTCATGGATGTGTCTTTTTTTGTAGTGAACAGGAGTGTTATGTCAATTTTTGTGATTTTCGGGGGTTCGTTTGGACATTTTTATGCGTTAACTGAGTTTTTAATGCATTTACGTGCATAATTCAAATTTGAACTACATGCAGATGCTCCGGTGCATATAAATTGGTTAAAAAAAATCAAATTTGTGTCCTTGGGTGCATGCTTAGGCCCCATGCAAGAAATGAGAATGAATTTCAAACACCAGGGCACCATTGATTGCCGACAAAACATTGAGATACCTGGTTTTTAAATTCTAGTAAATCCAAAACTCGTCTGAAATTCATGAAACTTGGCATGCTATCATGGAGCAGCATCAACATGTCGTGGTAATTTTTTTGTCCCATTTGGGGCAGGTTTGGGTATATGCTTCTCACAAATCACAACTTCTCACAACAAGCATGATGGTTTCGGTAGGGAATGTCCCACCTTTGGAGACGAAATATCCATTGCCTCTTATTGCTTTCAAAAATTTTCTCGTGTCAACATGGAACAACATGAGTGTTGTGTCAATTTTTGTGATTTTTGGGGATTGTTTGGACGTTTTTATGCATTAACTGAGTTTTCAATGCATTTATGTGCATAATTCAAATTTGAACTACATGCACATGCTCCAATGCATATAAATTGGTTGAAAATCAAATCTGTGTCCTTGGGTGCATGCTTAGGTCCCATGCAAGAAATGGGAACGAATTTCAAACACCAGGGCACCGTTGATTGCCGGCAAAATGTTGAGATACCTGGTTTTTAAATTCTAGTAAATCCAAAACTCGTCTGAAATTCATGAAACTTGGCATGCTATCATGAAGCGGCATCAACATGCCATGGTAAATTTTTTGTCCCATTTGGGGTAGGTTTGGGTGTATGCTTCTCACAACAAGCATGATGGTTTCGGTAGGGAACGTCCCACCTTTGGGGACGAAACAATATCCATTGCCTCTTATTGCTTTCAAAAAAAAATCACGTGTCGACATAAAACAATAGGAGTGTTGTGTCAATTTTTGTGATCTTTCGGGGTTCATTTGGATATTTTTATGCATTAACAGAGTTTTCAATGCATTTATGTTCATAATTCAAACTTGAACTACATGTACATGCTCCAGTGCATATAAATTGGTTGGAAAATCAAATATGTGTCCTTGGGTGCATGCTTAGGTCCCATGCAACAAATGGGAATGAATTTCAAACACCAGAGCACCGTTGATTGCCGGCAAAACATCAAGATACTTTATTTTAAATTCTAGTAAATTGAAAACTCGTCTGAAATTCATGAAACTTGGCATGCTATCATGGAATTGCACCCGACATGTTGTGGTATTTTTCGTGTCCATTTTGAGAGAAGGGGCACTTGAATAATGGCAGCCAACAAAGGCATTTTGAAAAAATAGTTGCCACTTTAATATCTCAAACATTTGTACAATTCAAACCGTATGCGTTCTATTAACCATTCACGTGACGCCACGTGTCTTGGTTTTAATGGTTGTAGGAGGTGCCGTGCGGACACCTTCTTGACCTTGACTAAACGGGAGGCGTGCGAGCGCAGTCCGGTGCGCAGGCTAATCGAGAGGCATGCAAGTTGTCCTCGAATGCGCAGGCTCACCAGGAAGCGTGCGAGCTGTACGCTGTGCAGGCTCACTGGAAAGCGAGCCCTTTGACTTCCACGGCCGCCCGCCTTCCTCTCTGTGCGCGCGCCCCCCTCAGCGGGATGGGATGCCGCCGTCGACAAGCACGTCCCGGAGGACGACAATGATGGCACGGCACGCCGCCTCCACCGCCGCCGGAAATAGTTTTTTTCTTGGGTTTAATACTGTATTTCGATCATATGAATATAAATTCGCAGTATGACTGAATGAAAGATATGGTTTGAGCGAACTTGCATTTTTCTCTCTTAATGTACAGACTTATCAAATGATTTTCTTTAAAAAAACGTCAATGGTGTTTGAATATAAAACACTCATCGCAAACTTTTTAGTTACAACACCTGTATGCAAACCGGGAGCTTCCCTAGGAAGCCAAGGGAAAATGTGCCGAGCAGGATTTTTGCGGATCTTGATCGCAAACATTTTAGATAGAACACCATATGCAAACTGAGAGCGGGATTTGTGCATCTCTTCAACGCACACAGATCTTTTGGATGACCCATGTGCAACCACTTACAAACAATTTGGTATGATTTGCATTTGTCATATTGGGTATGTTACCATTTGTCAAACTGGAATGATTGACATTTGTTGATCTAGTAACATTGCCATTTGTCAACCTTGTAACACTGCGATTTGTAAAAACATGAAGCTAAAAATAACTAGTAGTATCTAATTTTTGCAACTAAAATTCAGTAATTAAGCATAGATTTCATTCATAGATTAAGCAGTCGTTCTTAATTTATACAAACAGTTCAACTTGACAGCTGAACCGACCAAACTTTTCCCCAATTGTTGCCAACCACGTACTGAAATAGCTAGTTTAACTATATATACTAGCAAATTTTAAGTACGTTGTACAGTTCCACCACATCTATAGTCAGATGAACTGAACAAAATAGCCCCTAAATACTACTACTACTGCGGAGGGGCTTTGTACTACTTCTGGCTGTCTCTCCTCTGCCGAGCGTGCTCAGTAAGAGGCAGAGGGGGAGGAGCCTACTGACGAGCTGGGCAACCGCAATACGGTGCCTGCTGTTGTTGGAGCTTCAGCAACGGTCACCTTGAACGCCCTCTGCCGCTCAACACGACCACTCTTGAAGCGGTGGTTCTCCTCGTAGATCTCCTGATTCCTCGCCTCTGAGGCGGCGTGTGCCGCGGCCACGGCGGCGGCAAGGTTCTTTGCATGCTCGATGAGGCGTTCCTCCTCCTCCCGCAGGAACTCGGTGTAGCGCGCAAGGTTCCTGACGCACGTGCGGGCATCCACCTCCGCCTCTCGCCTTCGGGCGGCGGTGATGGAGCGGGTGATGACCCCGGCGGTCGACGGTGGGTTGGCGGCCACGTCAGCCGATGATCGAGTGGCGGCCACGACCACCACCTCCCGCCTACGGGCCGCGGTGGCGGAGCGGGTGATGGCCACGGTGGCCGGCAGTGGGGTGGCGGCCACGACGGCCACCTCCCGCCTTCGGGCCACGTCGGCAATGCATGTTCAAATACGAATGCATGTCGCCAATGATTATATAGTTGGATCCGTATTTGAACATAGTTTTCAATTACATAATTTTTATTACGTGCATTAACATTTTGTTGGTTAAATTTGAGGGCAAATTATGGCACAAAATATAAAGGGGACTGTAGAGTAGACGGAGGTGGTAGCACACGACAGCTCTCTACGTAGCGACGCAACTGTAGGCCAGCTTGTAGGCGACCATTTCCCGCGTGTTCAACTGCTCTATGTGTGTGGTTGCTTGCGGTTCAGGAGGCCGCGGCACGCTCTGCTCGCGTCCTGCCGCGCGCGCTCTGCTCTCGCACCCCCCCCGGGTGCTCTGCCCTTGTCCCTCCATGCGTGCTGCTAGTGTTTGGGGCCGGCGCACGATCACACATGTTCGTGTGCATGCGGTTGCGCCGGGCGCGACACGACGATGCATTTACCCGCTGCAAAAACTGACATGCGAATGCACCAGTAATCCACACCGCCCGGCCTCCTTTTATTCCTGCGGCCATTTACCTTCATCTCTCGTCTCACACGACACAATAAGCACACCCACGAGGACACATCTAGAGAGGACATCCAACGGTTCCAATGGTGCTTCCCGTGGCTCCAATGGCGCTCCCAGCGGTCGCCGATGACAATGGTGGGCAGTTCACCGCGCAACACATTGTGGACACCCACATGATGGGGAAGGCTCTCTCGGTGGTGTACATGAACGATTCGGTCTCGGTGGAGAGCTCCATCCAAACTATGGAGCAGTTCCTTGTCGAGGACAAGTACCAAGTGGTCGTCTTCGACCTCAAGTACACCATGGGTCGTGTCGGCCATGATCAGAAGGTTGCCGTCGCCCAGTTGTGCGTGCGACATGATGTCCTGTCTACCACTACCACCTGGCCACATGGCCTTCCGAGCGTTTCTCCAAGTTTATCAACAGCTCCGACTACAGTTTCGCTACGGTGGACACCACCAACGATCTAAAAGCGCTCAAGGTTTCGGGCTTGAAATGACTGAATCTTGTCAACATCCAGCGCCACTACAAGGTCTAGGGCAGCGACGAAAACAAACTGAACTCCCTGGTTGACCTCGCCTTGGCCATCATCCACCCCTACTACATGAAGATGAAGAATGAGAGCAATAATGACAAGAACGCCTGGCACAGTGTGTGGCATGAGAGATTGGATGAACAACATGTCAAGTATGCGACCATGGACGCGTACACAAGCTACGAGATGTACAGGAGGATTGTTGACATGAGGAAGTGTCTTCTTCCAGCCCCAGAAGGTGGATCGAGCCACAGAGCAGTGGCGGGAGCGTCACAAGAAGTAGATGAGTAGATGATCGTTTCTCCTACTTTAGAATGCATGCAATTGTTTATTGGGGTGTGTACGAATGATCTGTGTAGTCACTTATGTAATTGGATGTTTATTTCAGTTATATATATACATACATGTTATTCTACAATAGACAAAGCAAATCACACGGCTTATTAGCAGCAATCGTCTCTGTTATTATTGGTCTTCGCACACATTTCTGATTACGGGCCTATTTGCCGCGTATCACACACATCTTGTTCAGTTCAACCATTTCCATTATGTTGCCTAATCACACACAGTTTATCCTAGTGAATTGTATGCTGTATATCGCACACGCCTTCATCTGGCTGCCCGTTTCTTTTGTTCCTCCTCATCCCAAACAGTTAATTGAACTGAACCATATGCCCTGCATCACACACGCAGCTAAAATCTGAACTGTGTTTGATGCATCCGTCATCGCAAATGTTTTGCACCTTTTTTGACGGTTTTTTACACCACCGTTTGCGATTATGGCATCACACACAGTTTCGTCAAATGGTCTCTAATCGTAGTGTCGCGTTTGGACCATCCTACAGTAGTGAATGATGAAAACATAATTTTTATGTGGAATGCTACCTAACATATTTATCAATGTAATCTTATTTATTGTGGCATGAATATTCAAATTCATAAGATTCAAAACAAAAGTTTAATATTGACATAAAAACAATAATACTTCAAGCATACTAATAAAAGCAATCATGTCTTCTTAAAATAACATGGCCAAAGAAAGTTATCCCTACAAAATCATATAATCTTGCTATGCTCTATCTTCATCACACAAAATATTTCATCATGCACAATATCGATGACAAGCCAAGCAGTTGCTTCATACTTTTGGTGTTCTCAAACTTTTTCAACTTTCACGTAATACATGAGCGTGAGCCATGGATATAGTACTATTGGTAGAATAGAATCTGATGGCTCACTGGTACAACGAGGTGCTATACAAACGGTTTTTAACCCCTTTCCGGGACGGCATTTGGAACCGTCGCCAAGTGAGTGTGGGTGATAGGGGGGTCCTTCCCACACGACCTAGAAATCATCAGGGATAGGCCCTCCTAGGACACGGGCTGGGGCAAAATGAGCTCATGTGCGATCGGCCGAGGCATCAAAACCCAATCATTTCCGTTCGTATGTACATCCCACACGGTGAATCCCAGGAAAACATTTCCGTTCGTATGTATATCACACATAGTCAATCCAAGGAATATGTTTCCGTTCTTATGTACATCCCACATAGTCAATCCAGGGAAAACGTTTCCGTTCGTATGTATATCACAAACAGTCAATTCAGGGAATACGTTTCCATTCTTATGTACATCCCACACGGTCAATCCAGGGAAAACGTTTTCGTTCATACGTACATCCCACACAGTTTTATGTGTAGGCTCGTGTGTGAAAGGTGTAACTATCACACACGCTCTACCTTGGTTAACTATTTGCTTTTATCAACTACATCACACACGATTTGATGAAGAAAACTGTGTGGCATTGGGCTATCCATCACAAGCGCTTTTACTGCTAGCACCATTTGCAAAGTTCCATGACACATTTATCTAGTTTATTAGTTTACAATTAATAATTTCAATATTACGCAAATTCACATTTCATATCGAACAGTTGTTTGCCAATTTCATATCAGGCACATAAATATATTATAACATCACAGTATGATAGCTACATGAAAATAGCACAGTACAACATATAGCTAGTTCAACTTCATAAGAACAATATTAGAACAATATATTCATTTCCCTAATCGAGATCATCTGGCTCGTCTTACCCACCTCAGCTTTCAGTTAATAAGAACCTGTTTTGCATTGGCCAACTGGGAAAGTGCCTCCTCCTGCGCCAACACCATCTTAGCAAAGTCTAATTTAAAAAATCTGAGCTCATTCTCCACCTTCCTCTTTTGATCCCGCATCTTCAAATATTTTTCAGCGTTGACAACACTTTCTCTAAGACTACCTCTGTTCTCTTCCTCATACATGCTCCAGAGCTTTGCTAGGCACATCTTGAAAGACTATGGCCACTCTTGATCAACCCACTCTAAGTAAGAACACTTCCGTTCATGCTATAATATTTAAAACTAGATCAGTAACAATTGTAGGGGAAATGGGTTTATAGCAACATAGAAAATCACTAATGCTTATTTTGAAAAACTGAAGAAACATGTTAATTATGACATATCTTGTCAAAAAGATCAATGTGCAAATGAATTAATTGCTACTGAGACAACAACCAAATTCTGAAACATCAGAAGCTATAATTAACTACAACAACGCTACAACTTCTTACTCATGTACAATAAATAACAAATTGAACATTTTATCAGGAAGGTAAATATAACTTCAACAACACAGCAACAATGTTTGGATGATAGCAAATTGATACTAACAGGTGTGTACATGCGCAAATTTAGTAACATAGAACTAATAGCACTAAGGCCGACCACTATCTATGCCAAAACTGGTGTAAAGACAACTGTTGCTACATCTCGCACTGGTGCCCTGCACTGGCGAGCCAATGCAGCAGAAAAAATCAGGGATCCGGACTCCGGAGCACCTAGCTGCTTTGATGCCCAGTTCCTTCGTGCCATAAAGATTTAGTATTTTACTGCTTGGCTGCTCGGATGTGTGGACCAAAGTTGTATGCACAAACTGCTGAAGCGGTGCCAAATAATTTTCTAATGGCACCGCTGATGAGATGGCAACAATTTTAGATACTAGGTACAAACTGTGACACTCTCTTAGGATGCGTTTGGTTGAAGGTGTGGTACGAATGGGTTGGGACCATGAAAGTGTCTGAATCACATCTAACAAATGATTTGTAACAACGAAAGAGGGTCTAACCTTCTCCGCACATGTCAGAAACTTCCTCCCACTGTCCACAGATTCAAACGCAACTAGCTTCACGCATGGAAATTGATGGTGACAACGAGCAGATAGATCTTCAGCCACCCCGCTCCATTCGTTGCCACTAATGGTCCTAGGGAGCTACAAGAGGAAGAAATGACTCAAATCGACTGCCGGGTAAAATTCCTTAATTCCAAGTCATAGCCCGAGAGAGAGAAGAGAGGCATACCTGGGTGGTGAAGGAGTCGTCATCGGAGGAGGAACCGCTGGAGAGGTCTTTGAAGAAGACCATGGCGACCCCGGCGGTAGGATGCGAGACGGCGAGAGCGAGGAAGCAAGCGAGGAAGCGGCTATAGCTTAGGAAGGAAGGAAAGAAGGAAGGAATGAGGAAACAAGGGAAATGTGACTTTTGGTCGGGGAGAAAAGGGGGTGGGGAAGGGCGGAGGGGGCGGGGGTAGATATTTTGGCGGTAGACCAAAATTTTGGAAATGTGGAGGGAAATTTTATGCGTGGTGCCGCCAGACCATTCAATTTGAACGATTGTGTGCATCGCAAATGATTCTTCTGCTTTACACGCATGGGATGAGTTGGATAATTCAAATTTTGGTGGAAATTGCCCCGGGTATGTCATTGCATAATTTAACATCGCTTGCTAATTTGGGCACATAAAAGAGCGTACAGCAGACAAACCATGATAACCCACAAGTATAAGGGATCAGTTGTAGCCTCTTTCGATAAGTAAGAGTGTCGAACCCAATGAGGAGCTAAAGGTAGAACAAATATTCCCTCAAGTTTTATCGACCACCGATACAACTCTACGCATGCTTAACATTCGCTTTACTTAGAACAAGTATGAAACTAGAAGTACTTTGTAGGTGTTGTAGGATAGGTTTGCAAGATAATAAAGAGCACGTAAATAAAAACTAGGGCTGTTTAGATAAATAAACAATCACGTTAGTTTTGGTAGAGAGATTTTTGTCACAAGAAAGTTATTTGTCCCTAGGCAATCAATAACTAGACCGGTAATCATTATTGCAATTTTATATGAGGGAGAGGCATAAGCTAACATACTTTCTCTTCTTGGATCATATGCACTTATGATTGGAACTCTAGCAAGCATGCGCAACTACTAAAGATCATTAAGGTAAAACCTAACCATAGCATCAAAGTATCAAGTCCTCTTTATTCCCATACGCCATGACCCACTTATCCGTGTTTGTGTTTCTATCACTCATGCAACGCAAACAATAAGCAAACCATGAACATATTGCAAACCCTATAGCGGGGATCCCTCATGCTTGCACGACACGGAGAGCACCATAGGATAGTACCAATAATAAAACATGCAACTCAAATCAATCACGATCATCAATTAACCCATAGGACAAAACAGATCTACTCAAACATCATATGATAGCCATACATCATTGGGAAATAATATATAGCGTTGAGCACCATGTTTAAGTAAAGATTACAGCAGGGAGAAGGGGTGTTACACCACTGCATAGAGGGGGAGAGAGTTAGTGATGACGGCGGCGTTGTTGGTGTAGTTTGTCGTTGCGGTGATGGCCCCGGCGGCGTTCCGGCGCCACCAGGAGAGAGGGGGAGAGATCCCTCTTATTCTTATTCTTCCTTGACCTTCCCCCTAGATGGGAGAAGGGTTTCCCCTATGGTCCTTGGCTTCCATGGCGGCGGAGGGGCGGAAGCCCCTCCGAGATTGGATCTCTCTCTCTGTTTCCTTCTGTTTCTACGTTCCCAGATTCTGGCCTTTCACCGTTTGTTAAATTCCCGGAGATCCATAACTTCGATTGGGCTGAAATTTTAACACAATTTTTATCCAGATATTAGTTTTCTTGCGCCAAAAGAAGGCCACCGAGTGCCTTACGGAGTGGCCACAAGGACCAGGGGTGCGCCCTCCGTCCTTGTGGGCCCCTCGGGCATCGTCTCACGTTGATTCTTTTTCCCAAAAGTCACTTATATTCCAAAAAAAACTTCGTAAGTTTTTATCCCGTTTGGACTCCGTTTGATATTGATTTTCTGCGAAACAAAAAGTAGGCAACAAACAGGAACTGGCATTGGGAACTAGATCAATATGTTAGTCCCAAAAAATAGTATAAAAAGATGCCAAATGTATGTATAAGTTGTAGAATATTGGCATGGAACAATAAAAAATTATAGATACGACAGAGATGTATCAGCATCCCCAGGCTTAATTCCTGCCCGCCCTCGAGTAGGTAAATGATAAAAGGGTAATTTTTGATGTGGAATGCTATCTAGCATAATCTTGATCATGTAATCTAATCATGGCATGAATATTAGGACACAAGTGATTCGAAGCAATAGTCTATCATTTGACATAAAGACAACAATACTTCAAGCATACTAATAAAGCAATCATGTCTTCTCAAATAACATGGCCAAAGAAAGTTATCCCTACAAAATCATATAGCTAGCTATGCTCCATCTTCACCACACAAATTCGAATCATGCACAACCCCGATGACAAGCCAAGCAATTGTTTCATAATTTTGATGTTCTCAAACCTTTTCAACTTTCACTCAATACATGAGCGTGAGCCATGGATATAACACTATATGTGGAATAGAATATGACGGTGGAGGTTGTGTGGAGAAGACAAAAAAAGAGAAAATCTCACATCGACACGGCTAATAAACGGGCTATGGAGATGCCCATCAATTGATGTCAATGCAAGGAGTAGGGATTGCCATGCAACGGATGCACCAGAGCTATAAGTGTATGAAAGCTCAAACTGAAAACTAAGTGGGTGTGCATCCAACTTGCTTGCTCATGAAGACCTCAGGCATTTGAGGAAGCCCATCATCGAAATATACAAGCCAAGTTTTGTAATGAAAGTGACAACATAGGAGACTCTCTCTATGAAGAATATGGTGCTACTTTGAAGCACCATTGTGGTAAAAGGATAGTAGCATTGCCCCCTCTCTCCTTTTCTCTCATTTTTTTTGTTTTTTTGGCCCTCTCTTTTTTGGCCTTTTTTTCATTTTGCGTCCAAAGTCTCATCATAACTTGTGGGGGAATCATAGTCTCCATCATCCTTTCCTCACTGGGACAATGCTCTAATAATGATGATCATCACACTTTAATTTACTTAGAACTCGATATTACAACTCAATATCTAGAACAATATGACTCTAGATGAATGCCTCTAGCGGTGTACGAGGATGTGCAATGATCTAGCATAGCAAAGATATCAAAAAATGGACAAGCCATGACTAGCTATCTTACGATCATGCAAAGCAATATGACAATGAATGCTCAAGTCATGTATATGATGATGATGGAAGTTGCATGGCAATATATCTCAGAATGGCTATGGAAATGCCATGCTAGGTAGGTATGGTGGCTGTTTTGAGGAAGATATAAGGAGGCTTATGTGTGATAGAGCGTATCGTATCACAGGGTTTCGATCACCAGTGAGGTTTTTGCAAACTCTCGAGGTGAGAAAGGGCAATGCATGGTACCGAAGAGGCTAGCAATGATGGAAGGGTGAGAGTGCGTATAATCCATGGACTCAACATTAGTCATAAAGAACTCACATACTTATTGCAAAAATTTATTAGCTATCGAAACAAAGTACTACGCGCATGCTCCTAGGGGGATAGATTGGTAGGAAAAGACCATCGCTCGTCCCCGACCACCACTCATAAGGAAGACAATCAGAAAATAAATCATGCTCCAACTTCATCACATAACGGTTCACCATACGTGCATGCTTCGGGAATCACAAACCTCAACACAAGTATTTCTACCAATCCACAATTACCCACTAGCATGACTCTAATATCACCATCTTTATATTGCAAAACTATTGCAAGGAATCAAACATATCATATTTAGTGATCTACAAGCTTTATGTAGGATTTTATGACTAACCATGTGAATGACCAATTCTTGTCAACTCTCTAAATAGATATAAGTGAAGCATGAGAGTATAATTCTTTCTACAAAAGATATGCCCACGCTCTAACAAATATAAGTGAAGCAAAAGAGCATTCTACAAATGGCATTTTTCCAGGTGTAGAGAAACAGGCAATCCAAACTTCAAATGATATAAGTGAAGCACATGAAGCACTCTATAAAGCGATACTCAAAAGATATAAGTGAAGTGCATAGAGCATTCTATAAATCAACCAAGGACTATCTCATACCAGCATGGTGCATTTATTAAAAGAAAAATAAAAAGCACATGATGCTCCAAGAGTTACGCATATCATGTGACGAATAAAAATATAGCTCTAAGTAAAATTACCGATGATCGTTAGAGGAAAGAGGGGATGCCTTCCGGGGCATCCCCAAGCTTAGTTTCTTGGGAGTCCTTGAATATTACCTTGGGATACCTTGAGCATCCCCAAGCTTAGGCTCTTGCCACTCCTTATTCCTTCATCCATCGTGATCTCACCCAAAACTTGAAAACTTCAATCACACAAAACTTAACAAAACCCTTGTGAGATCCGTTAGTACAATAAAGCAAATTACCACTTTAAGTACTGTTGAAAACGCATTCATATTTTATTTTTGCATTGTAGATACTGTATTATAACTTCTCTATGGCTTATACCACCGATAAAATCGATAGTTTCATCAAAACTAGCAAAACAATGCATAAAAAATAGAATCTGTCTTAAACAGGACAATCTGTAGTAATCTGAACATCAACCAAACTTCTGTAACTCCAAAAATTTTGAAAAATAGGAAAAATAAATAATTTGTATAGAATTACTGTGCAAAAAGTTTCAGAAGCATTTGACTTTCCAGTAAAAATATGTAAAATCACGCACTATAGCCAAAGTTTCTGTTTTTGCACCGCACAAACCAAACAAGCAATCTAATCATCCTAAAGGCAAATCTTGGCACATTATTTTTATAATACAATGGAATTGTACAAGGGGATAATTATTTTTGTGAGAATCTTCATGAACAATTCTACATTGTTTCCATGAGCATGAACACAAGTGCTCAAGGTCGACCCTCACTTCACCAACGCCTCACCTTACAAGCCTTCTCTTTTTGTGAAGTTTATGTTCCCCTCTATATATTTTTATTTTTTAAAACTTTAGAAAAGCACTCAACAGAAATAAATGACTCTCTAAAACTTTTGGGTTGTCTCCCTGGCAGCGCTTTCTTTAAAGCCATTAAGCTAGGCATGAAGTGCTCAAGTAATGGATCCACCCGGATCCCAAGGTATATCAAAGCCAATTTTAATTAGAAATGATTTGGCATTTAGTAGTGAGCACAAAGCAACATAAATAATGCAATGATGAAGTCTAACTCTCTTCCTATGCATTGGCATGTCATACAAGAACAATTCACGCACATCAAGTAAAGGCCAATACATAGTATAAGTAGTTTCTTGCATTTTTATCGTGTTGGAAACATAGAGAGGTGGAGATGTGGTTCCTCTCTCATAATAATTGCAAGTAGGAGCATCAAGCACATGCATATTACATTCATCAAAATTATCATGTGCAACGGTAAAATGCAACCCATCAATATAATCCTTAATAAGAACAAACTTCTCCGATATAGTGTAGTTTGGAGAATTCAAAAAGATAATAGGACTATCATGTGTGGGTGTAATAGCAACAATTTCATTCTTAACATAAGGAACTATAGCAAGTTCATCTCCATAAGCATAATTCATATTGGCATCTTGGCCACAAGCATAGCAATTGTCAAGTTCATCAAAAAGGGATATTTCAAATGAATCAACGGGATCATAGCAATTATCATAGCATTCATCCTTCGGTAAGAACGAAGGGACATTAAACAATGTATGAGTTGGAGGGTTACTCTCATTAGAAGGTGGGCACGGGTAGCTAATCCGCTCTTCCTCCTTTTGTTCTTTGCTCTCCTCATCATCTCTTTCATCCAATGAGCTCATAGTTTCATCAATTTCTTCTTCCATAGACTCCTGCAAAATGTTAGTCCCTTCTTGGACAGCGGAGGTGTCCTCAATATATGGTTTAACATAGCCATTAGAAGCATAATTATCACAACAATATTTAAGTATGGCAAAATTTCAGATTTGTAAAGCGTAGCATCATACTTTTCAATCAAAGAAGCAATTTCATAAGCACCCTTGAAAGCAACAAATTCTTCAATTTGTTGAACATCATCACAATTATAAACACCCTTAGCATACGAAGATATGATTCCATTATCACTAAACTCACATTGGTAGGGAAGGTGTTTCTTTGGGTCTTCAGAACAACAAGTAACATCATATATTTCACATAAATTCCAAGCATAGCATTGCAAACGATGAATTTGATCGAGTAAAAGGTTCCCTTTTTGAGATAAGAGGTGTCGTGCATAACAAGCATGTTCATCTAAAGATTTACCCTCAACTAATCTAGTTGGGGTTTC
The DNA here is from genome assembly GCF_056163025.1 of Triticum urartu. NCBI lineage: Eukaryota > Viridiplantae > Streptophyta > Magnoliopsida > Poales > Poaceae > Triticum > Triticum urartu. The sequence goes on along the minus strand of NC_141876.1, from coordinate 139,730,650 downwards.
AGCATGAGCACATGGGGATCGAAGATGATCCAAGTAAAAAGCTTCAGCAGTATGATAGATTTTCGGTGATTCTTCAACCATTGGTTTAGTAGGTACAATTAATTTTTTGGTACTTTGCATTTCCTACCCATAACTAAAGATAGAAAAAAACTTAGAACAGAAAATAAAAACTACTTAGTGATAAAGCAAACAAGCACACATGAGAATATTCACCCCACGCTATTGCTCCCCGGCAACGGCACCAGGAAAAGGTCTTCATAACCCACAAGTATAGGGGATCAGTTGTAGCCTCTTTCGATAAGTAAGAGTGTCGAACCCAACGAGGAGCTAAAGGTAGAACAAATATTCCCTCAAGTTCTATCGACCACCGACACAACTCTACGCACACTTAACTTTGCTTTACCTAGAACAAGTATGAAACTAGAAGTACTTTGTAGGTGTTGTAGGATAGGTTTGCAAGATAATAAAGAGCACGTAAATAAAAACTAGGGTTTGGTTAGATAAAGAAACAATTACGTTAGTTTTATTAGAGAGCTTTTTGTCACAAGAAAGTTATTTGTCCCTAGGCAATCGATAACTAGACCGGTAATCATTATTGCAATTTTATATGAGGGAGAGGCATAAGCTAACATACTTTTTCTTCTTGGATCATATGCACTTATGATTGGAACTCTAGCAAGCATCCACAACTACTAAAGATCATTAAGGTAAAACCCAACCATAGCATTGAAGTATCAAGTCCTCTTTATTCCCACACGCCATGACGCACTTATCCGTGTTTGTGTTTCTATCACTCATGCCACGCAGACAATAAGCAAACCATGAACATATTGCAAATCCTATAGCGGGGACCCCTCACGCTTGCGCGACACAGATAGCACCATAGGATAGCACCAATAATAAAACATGCAACTCAAATCAATCACGATCATCAATTAACCCATAGGACAAAACGAATCTACTCAAGCATCATAGGATAGCCATACATCATTGGGAAATAATATATAGCGTTGGGCACCATGTTTAAGTAGAGATTACAGTGGGGAGAAGGGGTGTTACACCACTGCATAGAGGGGGAGAGAGTTGATGATGACGGCGGCGAAGTTGTTGGTGTAGATTGTCGTTGCGGTGATGGCCCCGGCGGCGTTCCAACGCCACCGGGAGAGAGGGGGAGAGAGCCCCCCTTCTTCTTCTTTGTTGACCTTCCCCCTAGATGGGAGAAGGGTTTCCCCTCTGGTCCTTGGCTTCCCTGGCGGCGGAGGGGCAGGAGTCCTGCTAATCCCCAAGTGCAGGGAATCATCGTAGCAATTCCCAAAGGTGGAAGTGATAAGTATGGAGTGTCGAACCCACAAGGAGCTAAAGGTAAGATCAATATTCTCTCAAGTCCTATCTGCCACTGATATGACTCTACGTACACCGAACATTTGCTTCCAACTAGAAACGAGAAATAAAACTACATTGTGGGTATGAAGAGTATAACTTTGCATGGTATTGGAGAGATAAAATATAAAAGTAGGTGTTGTTATCATAAGGTTAGAATATATTACTAAATATTATAAATAGAGAGTGTGGAATAATGATGGGTCGGTGTGCGGAATTGTCCTAGGCAATTGTTAACAAGACCGATAGTCGTCATTGCAATTTCATATGAGGGAGAGGCATAAGCTAACATACTTTCTCTTCTTGGATCATATGCACTTATGATTGGAACTCTAGCAAGCATCCGCAACTACTAAAGATCATTAAGGTAAAACCCAACCATAGCATTAAAGCATCAAGTCCCCTTTATCCCATACGCAACAACCCCCTTACTCAAGTTTATGCTTCTTTCACTCAAGCAACCCACTATAAGCGAATCATGAACGTATTGCAACACCCTACAGCGGGAATCCCTCACGCTTGCACGACACGGAGGGAACAATAGGATAGCACCAAAATAAAACATACAACTCGTACCAATCTAGATCATCAATCAACCCAAAGACAAAGGATATCCACTCAGAACATCATAGGATGGCAACACATCATTGGATCATAATATGTGGCATAAAGCACCATGTTCAAGTAGGGATTACAGCAGGGTGCGGGAGAGTGGACCGCGTAAAAGAGATGAGGATGGTGGTGATGATGGTGATGTTGATGAAGACGATCACTGCGATGATGATTCCCCTCCCGATGGCACTCCGGCGCCACCGAGAAAGAGAGGAGGAGAGGTTCTCCCCCTTGTGCTTCCTCCTCCATGGCCTCCCCCTAGATGGAGAGAGGTTCCCCCTCTGGTCCTTGGCCTTCGTGGTGATTATGGACCCTCCGTGATCCTCCTCCATGCCCTCCGGTGATGATGGCCCCCTCCGGCAGGGTGCCAGAGAGGGTCTAGATTGATTTCTTGTGGCTACAGAGGCTTGCGGCGGCGGAACTTCCGATCTAGGTTAATTTCTGGAGGTTTGGGTATTTATAGGAGAGGTTGGCGCCGAGAACAAGTCAGGGGCCCCACGGGTAGTCCACGAGGCACAGGGACGCGCCCAGGGGGGTGGGCGCACCCCCACCCTCATGGGGCCCACGGGACTCCCCTCCGATAGATTTTTGTTCTAGTATTTTTCATATTTTCCAGAAAAATTCTCTGTTGATTTTCATCGCATTCCGAGAACTTTTATTTTTGCACAAAAACAACACCACGGTAGTTCTGCTGAAAACAGCGTCAGTCCGGGTTAGTTCTAATCAAATCATACCAAAATCATATAAAACTATTGTAAACATGGCATGAATACTTCATAAATTATAGATACGTTGGAGACTTATCAAGCCCCTCCGAGATTGGATCTCTCTCTCTCTCTCTCTGGGTGTGTGTGTGTGTGTGTGTGTTTCCTTCTGTTTCTGCGTTCCCAGCTTCTAGCCTTTCACCGTTTCTTAAATCCCCAGAGATCCGTAACTCCGTTTGGGCTGAAAATTTAACATGATTTTTATCCGGATATTAGCTTTCTTGCGCCAGAAGAAGGCCACCAACCGCCTTACGGAGTGGCCACAAGGACCAGGGGCACGACCTACCCCCTGGTCCTTGTGGGCCCCTCGGGCATCGCCTCATGTTGATTGTTTTTCCCAAAAATCACATATATTCCAAAAAAATCTCCGTAAGTTTTTATCCCGTTTGGACTGCGTTTGATATGGATTTTCTGCGAAACAAAAAACATGCAACAAACCGGAACTGGCACTGGGAACTGGATCAATATGTTAGTCCCAAAAAATAGTATAAAAAGTTGCCAAAAGTATGTAAAAGATGTAGAATATTGGCATGGAACAACCAAAAATTATAGGTACGACGGAGACGTATCAGACCACACTTACTGAATCAAGCAATTTTAGTAATTAAACAGAGCCAGTTGACCTAAACATTGCTCTAACAAAAGACCAGCATTAAAAACAAAGCCTAAGTACGCATAATTTTAACAAATCGACCGATGCGCCGGCCTATGCATCGCCGGTGTGAGATGAGACGTCGATGACTTCTCCTGGCGACATGTCGCCATTGGTGGACTCCATGTCCCCCCTGCTGAAGTCGACTGCGTCCTCGTCGTCGTCCTCGGCGCCTCCCTCAAGGTTGTAGTGCTCGTAGTAGTGGCTACGCCAGAGCTCACGTTGGTACTCCAGCGCTGGTTCCTCGACGGACAGATTCTTCTCTACCTCGACCTTGGCCACGCGCAACTCCTCCTCCCGGTGCTCCTCGATCTCCGCCGCCTCTTGCTTCTATAGCTCCCGCTCGGCAACCTCATGAGGAAGCAGGTGCTCCATGGCCACCGTCGCATTTACGGACGTGGGTTGCATGCTGGATTCCGAGGTGGCCTGGAATATCTTGGCGCGTGCATCCTCGATCTTGGCGTGGATGGCCTCGGCCTGGGCCAGGGCGACATCGGCGGCACGGGCGGCAGCTCGAGCGCTCTCGGCGTTTGTAGCTATCGTCACAGCAGCTGCTGCAGCCATCTCAGCTGCTGCAGCTGCCCTGTCGGCTGCCGCAGACGCCCTCTCGGTGGAAGCGGCCGCGCTCAATGTGGATGCGGCGACACTCTCGGCGTAGGCGGCCACGCTCTCGGCATAGGTGGCGGCGCTCGGGGGGGAGGGGGGACGCGACCATCATACATGCCTTCACGAAGCGTTTCCACGGCGTCATCTTTGCAAGAAGGGGGTGCAGAAATGGGGATCGGGATTCGTGGATTCGGGGGTTGCTGGCACTGGAGCAGACGAGCCGGCGAAGCTTAAGGACGAAGACATAAATAGACCCAGATATTTTCATCGCAAACGGTTCCTACAAGACAACTGTGTGATGTTGTAGATATTTTTTATTAGCTGTGAAAGACGAATTTGGAGTGAAGTGGCAACGGATGGTGTTTTAAATGTATGAGGAAATTTGTAGTACTAATACAACAGTCATGTCAAAATTTGGAAAATTTCAGGGGTCATTTGACCTTTTAAGATATTTAAGTGATTTTGTAGCCAATTGATGACCGTAATTGAAATTTGAACTACATGTGCATGCAACAGCTAACCATAACGGTTTGAAAAGTCATATTTTGTGTACTTCTGTGTGATTTAATTCCATGTGCAGTAAATTGGAAGGAATTTTCAAACATATTGGTCTAACGGCTATGACACAATTAAGCATGGAGTGCCATGGCATTTAAATTCCAAAAAATAAAAAAATAGAAACACAAGAAACATTGGTTGATGTAATGTCAAGCCACCAAGATGATGTGGTAAAAAATTTGGCATGTGTGAAGAAAGTTTGGACACACACCCCTCACAAACCGAAGCAACTCCCTAGAAGGCTCATGGTTCCGAGAGGGAACAATGCATGTTTGATGACGAACGGGGGATATCTTCCTCTTACGTCCTTCAAATTTTTTCTATGTGTAACGTGCACTAATATAGCTGTCATCTGAAAATTTGGAAAATTTCAGGGGTCATTTGACCTTTTGAAGACATTTAAGTGATTTTCTAGCCATTTAATGACCGTAATTCAAATTTGAACTACATCTACATGCAACGGCTAACCATGACGGTTTCAAAAATCATATTTGTGTACTTACGTGCGAGTTAATTCCATGTGTAGTACATTACAAGGATTTTTCAAACATATTGGTCTCACGATAGGGACACATGCATATGTATGCATGGAGTGCCATGGCATTTTAATTTCAAAAAATTAAAAAATGATCAGAAAAACATGAATCCTTGCTTGATGTAATGTCATGCCACCAAGTTGATATGATAAAAAATTGGCATGATTGACCAAAGTTTGGACACAATCCCCTCACAAACCGGAGAATCTCACTAGAAGGCTCGTGGTTCCGAGAGGGAACAAGTTTGATGACGAACAGGAGATAGCTTCCTCTTACGGCCTTCAAATTTTTCTATGTTTAACGTGCACTACTACAACTGCCATGTGAAAATTTGGAAAATTCTAGGGGTCATTTGACCTTTTAAAGACATTTAAGTGATTTTCTAGCCATTTAATGACCGTAATTCAAAATTTGAATTACATCTACATGCAACAGCTAACCATAATGGTTTGAAAAATCATATTTGTGTACTTTTGTGCGAGTTAATTCCATGTGCAGTAAATTATAAGGTATTTTCAAACATATTGGTCTCATGGCATGGACACATGCATGGAGTGCCATGGCATTTTAATTCCAAAAAATTAAAAAATGATCAGAAAAACATGAAACCTTGCTTGATGTAATGTCATGCCACCAAGATGATGTGGTAAAAAAAATTGGCTTGTTTGACGAAAGTTTGGACACACCCCCCTCACAAACCGGAGCAACTCACTAGAAGGCTCATGGTTCCGAGAGGGAACAATGCATGTTTGATGACAAATTGGACCCTTATGATCTTCAATTTTTTTTCTACATTTAACATGCACTAATGCAACTGTCATGTGAAAATTGGGAAAATTTCACGGGCCATTTGACCTTTTAAAGACATTTAAGTGATTTACTAGCCATTTAATGATGGTAATTCAAATTTGAACTACATCTACATGCAACGGCTAACCACAACAGTTTGAAAATTCATATTGGTGTACTTGTGTGCGAGTTAATTCCATGTGCAGTAAATTAGAAGGAATTTTCAAACATATTGGTCTTACGGCATGGACACATGCATGGAGTGCCATAACATTTTAATTCCAAAAATTTTAAAAATGATCAGAAAAACATGAAACCTTGCTTGATGTAATGTCATGCCACCAAGATGATGTGGTAAAAAATTGGCATGTTTGACAAAAGTTTGGACACACCCCCTCACCAACTAGAGCTACTCAGTAGAAGGCTCATGGTTCCAAGAGGGAACGATGCATGTTTGATGACGAACGGGAGATAGCTTCCTCTTACGGCCTTCAATTTGTTTTCTACATTTAACATGCACTAATACAACTGTCATGTGAAAATTTGGAAAATTTCAGGGGTCATTTGACCTTTTAAAGACATTTAAGTGATTTTCTAGACATTTAATGACTGTAATTCAAATTTGAACTACATCTACATGCAATGGCTAACCATAATGGTTTGACAAATCATATTTGTGTACTTTTGTGCGAGTTAATTCTATGTGCAGTAAATTAGAAGGAATTTTCAAACATATTGGTCTCACGGCATGGACACATGCATGGAGTGCCATGGCATTTTAATTCCAAGAAATTAAAAAATGATCAGAAAAACGTGAAACCTTGCTTTATGTAATGTCATGTCACCAAGATGATGTGGTAAAAAAATTGGCCTGTTTGACGAAAGTTTGGACACACACCCCTCACAAACCGGAGCAATTCACTAGAAGGCTCGTGGTTCCGAGAGGGAACAATGCATGATTGATGACGAACAGGAGATAGCTTCCTCTTACAGCCTTCAAATTTTTTTCTACATTTAACGTGCACTAATACAACTGTCATGTGAAAATTTAGAAAATTTCAGGGGTCATTTGACCTTTTAAAGACATTTAAGTGATTTTCTAGCCACTTAATGACAATAATTCAAATTTGAACTACTTCTACATGCAACGGCTAACCATAACGGTTTGAAAAATCATATTTGTGTACTTGTGTGTGAGTTAATTCCATGTGCAGTAAATTAGAAGGAATTTTCAAACATACTGGTCTCACGGCATGGGCACATGCATGGAGTGCCATGGCATTTTAATTCCAAAAAATAAAAAATGATCAGAAAACATGAAACCTTGCTTGATGTAATGTCATGTCACCAAGATGATGTGGTAAAAAAAATTGGCCTGTTTGACGAAAGTTTGGACACACACCCCTCACAAACCGGAGCAACTCACTAGAAGGCTCGTGGTTCTGAGAGGGAACAATGCATGCTTGATGACGAATAGGATATAGTTTCCTCTTACGGCCTTCAAATTTTTTGTATGTTTAACGTGCACTACTACAACTGTCATGTGAAAATTTACAAAATTCTAGGGGTCATTTGACCTCTTAAAGACATTTAAGTGATTTTCTAGTCATTTAATGATTGTAATTCAAATTTGAATTACATCTACATGCAATTGCTAACCATAACGGTTTGAATTTTTTTTTCATATTTTTGTGTACTTGTGTGCGAGTTAAAAAATCATCAGACGATGTAAATATCTGGTGTTCAAAAAACAAAATGTAATGATCTGGCAAGACAACCGCCCCCCCACACGATTGGCACTCTATCTCGCGGCTCGAGGTTTGGTAGGTGAGTTGCGGGGGTCATTAATCAGACATGGTTCTGTATTGGAAACCATCAGCTATTATGTTCCCACACGGATTTTGCTGCGGGAATAATGTGTAATTCAAACTACAGTACTCGTAAATTCCGACGACCGGCATGTGAACTGTTCCCGTCGATCTAGATTCTGGCCGCCAATAAATACTACCTTGCTCATGTCGTCCCGCCTGCATTCTCATCTACACCCTCTCTCTCTCTCTCAAATCTCTGCCATGGCACTGCCGGTCTGCCCACGCGTCGTTGAGGAGTCGCCGCCCCCCGAGGACGCTCACTCGAATAGCAGTGACGAGGAACCCTACGCGCCGCCGGACGAGGTTGCGCCGGACCCCCCCCCCCCCAACTTTGGATTGGTTTTGGGGCCAGTACAATCTTTGTCTGTGGAAGTCGCTGCCGCCGGCTGAGAAAGCCATGCAAGTGGCGTTCAAGAAGGAGATGGCGGAGGAGGAAGCCAGGTACCAGGCGGCCTGTGAAGCCTGTGATGCTGCCTGGAAAAAGAAGGCGACGGAGCTTTGGGGGCGGGTGCGTCGTCGTGCGGAGGAGGTGTATGAAGACGGGTACTTTGCGAGGAAGGTCAAAGGCGCTGGGCGCCTCGTCACTGCATGGAGGTGGGCTGATAAGCTCTAGTGTGCCACCGACGAGGAGCTCTGGTGGGTGCCCAACGAAATAGCAAGATCGTTCGCGCTCGTCCGCCAGCAAGAGGCAGATCGGACACGTCAAGCGCTGCGAGGCGGAGGAGGCGGAGTATTGCCTCCGCACTGGGAAGACGCCGCGCACCAAGGAGCTGCTGGCGAGGGGCTGCCGGAATACTAGCCCGACGAGGGATTATTGGTTTTAGTATTGTTCGTTTTCAATTTTATGCATTGTACCTAGTAGTTAAGTATCATCACGTATATGTGATGATATTATATATATATATTCTGTGATGAACTAATGAATAATTAATATGTATGTATATATTATGAATTCCATTTTCTATCTATTTCCAAAAACTAATTTGAATCTAGCTGTTATCATCCACATATACAGAATGGAAAGCGTATATACACACATTGAAACAGAACATATAAGAACGGAAAACAGAGTACACACATTGAAACAGAGCAATACTACGATTGCTGTGAATACATAGCTATCCACGTCGAAATGACTCAACAAAATAAAATGCGTCAATGAGACCATGACCAGCAGCCCTTGCCTATGGTAGCTCTTGGCTCTGCCTAAACTTGTGCAGGCATTCGTCCAAGCGGTCGACACGCTCGCGGTACATCTGGAGCATGATCTCGAGCTCCAAGTTGGCTATTTCATCGGAGATCACCAGCTCGAGGATGCGACGACCATGTTCCTTTACTATGCCCAGGTGGACACCTGGGCCAAGGAGGCGGTCGAGCCTACCGACCAACGCATTGGCATCGAGCGGGCCGCAGACAAGGCGAACAACGTGACCCATGCGAACAGCACGGCGGGCATCCGGTGCAAGTATGGCGCGGCCAGCCTCTGGTGCAAGTATGGCGCGGCCAGCCTCTGGTGCAAGTACGGCGCAGAGGGCCTCTGCCCACTCCTGGCGAGGAATGGGGGTACTGACGGGACGTGTACCCAGTTGTGACGCCCTGTCGACAACAGGCAAGCGCTGATGGATCTACTCTTGCTGTGCGGCGTGCCGCGCCTCTTTCTCTGCGATGCTCCAACTGTCTCGTCGTGCGGCGAGCCGCAGCCTATCGGCGCGGACGCGCCTAGCTTGCTCTGCGACGCGCCATCGATCATGTTGTGCGGCGAGCTGTAGCCTGTCGGTGCTAACATGCCTATCTTGATCCGAGGCACTGAAGCGCCATGCGCCAAGGGTCTGCTCAACCCTGGTGATGACGTGCATCACGACATCATCCATCGCGTTGCCGGGAGCGCCTCGGCCTCGACGGGCTGTGGCGCCTGCTCGTTTTCCTCGTCGACGCGCTTGATGGCAGAGGCGGCGCTTTGGTGGGTTGGCATGCTTGGAAACGGTGGATGTGCTATAGGATGCGCCTGTTGCCTCCAGGCGCCGCGCGCTGCCTAGGTTTATGCGCAATATTGCTGGGTGGCGGGAAACCGGTGAGGAAATGGCGGGAAAGGATGGCGTGTTCATAAAATGCTATCAATTATTGGAAACTTAACATAGAAGGAATTGTTGGGGATCGTAGTAATAATTCAAAACTTTCCTACGTGTCACCAAGATCAATCTAGGAGATGCTAGCAACGAGAGAGAGGGAGTGCATATTCATACCCTTGAAGATCGCTAAGCGGAAGCGTTACAAGAACGCGGTTGATGGAGTCGTACTCGCGGTGATTCAAATCGCGGAAGATCCGACCAAGCGCCGAACGGACGGCGCCTCCACGTTCAACACACGTACAGCCCGAGGGCGTCTCCTCCTTCTTGATCCAGCAAAGGGAGAGGAGAAGTTGGGGGAGAACTCCGGCATCATGACGGCGTGGTGCTGGTGGAGCTCGTGGTTCTCCGGCAAAGCTTCACTGAGCACTACGGAGGAGAAGGAGGTGTTGGAGGAGGGAGGGGCTGCGCCAGGGAAGGGGTTCGGCTGCCCTCCCACCCCCTCTATTTATAGGATGAAGGGGAGAGGGGGTTGCCCCCCTATATGCATCTAGAGGGGGGGCGGCCAATGGAGGGAGACTTGCCCCCAAAGCAAGGTGGGAGGCGCCCCCTCCCCCTAGGGTTTCTAACCCTAGGCGCCTTGGGCCCTTGTGGGGGAGGGCGCACCAGCCCACCAGGGGCTGGTTCCCTCCCATATTCATCCCATTAAGTCCCCGGGGGCAGGTGGACCCCCGGACACCTTTTGGTGGTCCCAATACAATACCGATAACCCCCGAAACTATTCCGGCGACTGAAACTGGACTTCCCATATATAAATCTTCACCTTTGGACCATTCTGGAACTCCTCGTGACGTCCAGGATCTCATTCGGGACTCCGGACAACCTTCAGTAACCACATACAATTTCCCATAACAACTCTAGCGTCACCGAACCTTAAGTGTGTAGACCCTACGGGTTCGGGAACCATGTAGACATGACCGAGAAATCTCTCTGGCCAATAACCAACAGCGGGATCTGGATACCCATGTTGGCTCCCACATTTCCACGATGATCTCATCGGATGAACCACGATGTCAGGTATTCAATCAATCCCGTATACAAATCCCTTTGTCCATCGGTATGTTACTTGCCCGAGATTCGATCGTCGGTATCCCCATACCTCGTTCAATATTGTTACCGGCAAGTCTCTTTACTCGTTCCATAACGCATGATCCCGTGATGAACTCCTTAGTCACATTGAGCTTGTTATGATGATGCATTACCGAGTGGGCCAGAGATACATCTCCGTCATACGGAGTGACAAATCCCAGTCTCGATTCGTGCCAACTCAACATACACTTTCAGAGATACCTGTAGTGCACCTTTATAGTCACACAGTTACGTTGTGACATTTGATACACCCAAAGCACTCTTACGGTATCCGGGAGTTGCACAATCTCATGGTCTAAGGAAATGATACTTGACATTAGAGAAGCTCTAGCAAACAAACTACATGATCTTGTGCTATGCTTAGGATTGGGTCTTGTCCATCACATCATTCTCCTAATGACGTGATCCCGTTATCAATGACATCCAATGTCCATGGTCAGGAGACCACAACCATCTATTGATCAACGAGCTAGTCAACTAAAGGCTTACTACGGACATATTCTGGTCTATGTATTCACACATGTATTATGGTTTTTGGTTAATACAATTATAGCATGAACAATAGACAATTATCATGAACAAGGAAAAAATAACTATTTTATTATTGCCTCTAGGGCATATTTCCAATAGTCTCCCACTTGCACTAAAGTCAATAATCTAGTTACATTGTGATGAATCGAACACCCATAGAGTTCTAGTGTTGATCATGTTTTGCTCGTGGAAGAGGTTTAGTCAACGGATCTGCGACATTCAGATCCGTATGCACTTTACAAATATTTATGTCTCAATCTCGAATATATTCCCGAATGGAGTTGAGGCGACGCTTGATATGCCTGGTCTTCTTGTGAAACCCGGGCTCCTTGGCAAGGGCAATAGCTCCAGTGTTGTCACAGAAGAGAATCATCGGGCCCAACGCATTGGGAATGACTCCTAGGTCGGTAATGAACTCCTTCATCCAGACTGCTTCCTGTGCTACCTCTGAGGCAGCTATGTACTCCGCTTCACATGTAGATCCCTCCACAACGCTTTGCTTGCAACTGCACCAGCTGACTGCCCCACCATTCGGAATGTACACGTATCCGGTTTGTGACTTGGAGTCATCCAGAGCTATGTCGAAGCTAGCATCGGCGTAACCCTTTACGACAAGCTCTTCGTCACCTCCATAAATGAGAAACATATCCTTAGTCCTTTTCAGGTACTTCGGGATATTCTTGACCATTGTCCAGTGTTCCATACCGGGATCACTTTGGTACCTCCCTACCAAACTTACGGCAAGGTTCACATCAGGTCTGGTACATAGCATTGCATACATAATAGAGCCTATGGTTGAGGCATAGGGGATGACACTCATCTTTTCTCTATCTTTTGCCGAGGTCGGGCATTGAGCCATGCTCAATCTCACACCTTGCAACACAGGCAAGAACCCCTTCTTGGACTGATCCATATTGAACTTCTTCAATATCTTGTCAAGGTATGTGCTTTGTGAAAGACCAATGAGGCGTCTCGATATATCTCTATAGATTTTGATGCCTAATATGTAAGCAGCTTCTCCAAGGTCCTTCATTGAAAAAAACTTATTCAAGTAGGCCTTTATGCTTTCCAAAAGTTCTATATCATTTCCCATCAATAGTATGTCATCCACATATGATATGAGAAATGCTACAGAGCTCCCACTTACTTTCTTGTAAACACATGCTTCTCCATAAGTCTATGTAAACCCAAACGTTTTGATCATTTCATCAAAGCGAATGTTCCAACTCCGAGATGCTTGCACCAGCCCATAGATGTAGCACTGGAGCTTGCATACCTTGTCAGCATTCTTAGGATCAACAAAACCTTCCGGCTGCATCATATACAACTCTTCCTTAAGGAAACCATCAAGGAATGCCGTTTTGACGTCCATTTGCCATATCTCATAATCGTAGAATGCGGCAATTGCTAACATGATTCAGACGGACTTCAGCTTCACTATGGGTGAGAAGGTCTCATCGTAGTCAACCCCTTGAACTTGTCGATAACCCTTAGCGACAAGTCGAGCCTTATAGACGGTCACATTACCATTCGCGTCAGTCTTCTTCTTAAAGATCCATTTATTCTCTATGGCTTGCCAATCATCGGGCAAGTCTGTCAAAGTCCATACTTCATTTTCATACATGGATCCTATCTCGGATTTCATGGCCTCAAGCCATTTGTTGGAATCCGGGCCCGCCATCGCTTCTTCATAGTTCGAAGTTTCACCATTGTCTAACAACATGATTTCTAGGACAGGGTTGTTGTACCACTCTGGCGCGGAATGTGTCCTTGTGGACCTATGAAGTTCAGTAGCAACTTGATCCAAAGTTTCATGATCATCATCTCATTAACTTCCTCCCTAGTCGGTGCAGGCACCACAGAAACATCTTCCTGAGTTGTGCTACTTTCTGGTTCAAGAGGCAGTACCTCATCAAGTTCTACTTTCCTCCCACTTACTTCTTTCAAGAGAAAATCTTTCTCCAGAAAGGATCCATTCTTGGCAACAAAGATCTTGCCTTCAGAACTGAGGTAGAAGGTATACCCAATAGTTTCCTTAGGGTATCCTATGAAGACGCTGTAGCGACCCGACCCGAATGGATCGAAGTCTCTGTGCTTATGTGTCATCCCTGGATCGGTATGCTGACACACACAGTACTCGAGGATTTATATCAGAGGTAAATCACATGTATAAAGTAACATAAATACTATTACCTCAATCCAAATAGCATAAGTAACAACAAGGTTGTGGATTTCCATCAACACCAACGGCAAAGTTGAGTGTAGAAATCGTAACCCTAACGAATCACTTACTTGGGGTAAGATTCCTGCAACATGAGACGTTGCAGCCACGTAGGTCAGTACATTGAATGTACTGGCAATTTCACACTGTAGAGCAATGCTGAATAATGACTATCACTACATGCATATTTGGCTGGTGGAGGCTCTATGGTTATCATTTGCATAAAGCTAGTTTTTCCCTACAACAAAGGAATATATTTTATTTAACTACAAAGTTTGTTGAAAACATTGAGAAGGTAACCCCAACTCAATCCCAAAATTAAAAGTTATAACCCGACAAATTAATTAAGCAAAGTGATGAGATCAACATAATAATTCAAGCACCAGATACTCAAGATGTCCATAACCGGGGACACGGCTAATCATGATTAGTTTATACACTCTGTAGAGGTTTGCACACTTTTCCCCACAAGACTCGATCTCCTCCGTTGGATTTCTCGCACTACATGATGTTTGAGAAACGGATGTTCGAGACACAGTCTTTCCGAAGCATTAACTCTTTACTCTGGGTAGACAGTACCACCTACTCCCCCTACATCTGCTAGCCTACCACTGAAAGAGGTCACACAACTTACTCAACTATGCCAGAGCCCATAATGGCTTGTGGCTGCACATGGAAGTTTCTAGCATGAATAATCATATGATCCCTTTGAGCCTGGGTGGCATTCCATAGGGTAATCACACGGGTACTCCGGGATCCCCTTGGGCAAGCACTGGGTTCTCCAGGCGCCCGGGCAAACCACTGGGTTCTCCAGGGTGCCCCAACTGTTCCACCCAGATGTGTATTAAAGTAGCCACCTTAAGGTTCCCTTAGTTAATATCACTGTCGGTGTCAAAACCGGCGGATCTCAGGTAGGGGGTCCCTAACTATGCGTCTAAGGTTGATGGTAACAGGATACAAGGACATGAAGTTTTACCCAGGTCCGGGCCCTCTTGATGGAAGTAATACCCTACGTCCTGCTTGATTGATATTGATGAGTATGAGGGTTACAAGAGTTGATCTACCACAAGATCATAATAGCTAAACCCTAGAAGTCTAGCCTGTCAGATTATGATTGCCTCTATGGACTAAACCCTCTGGTTTATATAGACACCGGAGGGGGCTAGGGTTGTACAAAGTCGGTTACAGAGAAAGGAATCTTCATATCCGAACGCCAGGCTTGCGATCCACGCCAAGGTGAGTCCCATCCAGACATGGGAGAGAGTCTTATATTTTGTATCTTCACGACCCATCAGCCCGTCCCATGTCCAACAGGTCGGACGCCTGAGGACCCCTTAATCCAGGACTCCCTTAGTAGCCCCTGAACCAGGCTTCAATGATGATGTGTCCGGCGTGCAGATTGTCTTCGTCATAGCAAGGCGGGTTCCTCCTCTAAATACTCCAAAACAGCCTCCAAACACAGAAAACGGGCCCGACTCTGCAAAACGAGTACCACACACATACGCAAAGAGTATAATATTTTATGAGCCCAATCCACTGACCACTTTTGTAGTGTGACATCACGTCACAGCCCGGTCATTATTTTGAACCGTTTTTAGCCTCCCACTCCATGTTTTAAGATGCGGTTTTATTGGCACGTCTTGTCAAAGCAGAGATCGTGTCCCCTTATTGTGGGATTCTCATTAATATGGGTGTGGATAACCCAACCGTTTTGTTGGCATGATCCCTTGGGAATAGGCAGGCTTTAAGGCCTATGAGGAGGCATTTGATATTCATCGCCTTTATTAAGGGGCACAGACCCGTCTTTCTCCTCCGTGCCTACCTCTTCCTCAACCTTTCCAACCTTGAGTTCCAGCACCCAGGTTTCAACTTAATTGTACCGAGCCTCCCAGTCATGTCTGGACCCAGCCTTCAAGGCCGGTGGGTGGACTCCTCTGTCATAGAGGAGGATATCGCGAAGCTCCGGGTGGCAGATACCTGACTGCGGAAATCCCCCATAGGCTCCCTGCTAAAGGACAGGTTATTCCTACTCCCAGATCTGGTGAGAGGGTCGTATTCATCTCCCACTTCCTCCAGGGGCTAGGGTTCGCTCTCCATCCCTTCGTTCGCGGTCTCATGTTCTATTACGGGCTAGATTTCCACGATCTAGCTCCGGACTCCTTCCTTCACATCTCGGTGTTTATTATCATGTGCGAGGCCTTTCTCTGTATTACCCCTCACTTCGGTTTATGGCTCAAGACCTTTAATGTGAAGCCAAAGGTAATCGAGGGGAAGCAAATAGAGTGTGGTGGTGCTACGGTGAACAAGCTCACCAATGCTTTTTGCCCAAAGGCTCTTTCATGGAAGCTTCCAACTTATGGCAGCAGGAGTGGTTTTACATCATCGAGCCCTATGGTACCAAGTGGGCACCTACACCTGCGTTCTAATCTGGCCCTCCATTACAGCTCGCATCATGGATTAATAAGGGGACGGACTAGGGATCAATTGACAAAATGCAGACGTGATGACCCACAAGTATAGAGGATCTATCGTAGTCCTTTCAATATGTAAGAGTGTCGAACCCAACAAGGAATAGAAGGAAATGATAAGCGGTTTCCAGCAAGGTATTCTCTGTAAGTACTGAAATAAGTGGTAACAGATAGTTTTGTGATAGGATAATTTGTAGCGAGCAACAAGTAACAAAAGTAAATAAAGTGCAGCAAGGTGGCCCAATCCTTTTTGTAGCAAAGGACAAGCCTGGACAAACTCTTATATAGAGAAAAGCGCTCCCGAGGACACATGGGAATATCGTCAAGCTAGTTTTCATCACGTTCATATGATTCACGTTCGGTACTTTGATAATTTGGTATGTGGGTGGACCAGTGCTTGGGTACTGTCCTTACTTGGACAAGCATCCCACTTATGATTAACCTCTATTGCAAGCATCCGCAACTACAACAAAAGTATTAAGGTAAACCTAACCATAGCATGAAACATATGGATCCAAATCAGCCCCTCACGAAGCAACACATAAACTAGGGTTTAAGCTTCTGTCACTCTAGCAACCCATCATCTACTTATTACTTCCCAATGCCTTCCTCTAGGCCCAAATAATGGAGAAGTGTTATGTAGTCGACATTCACATAACACCACTAGAGGAGAGACAACATACATCTCATCAAAATATCAAACGAATACCAAATTCACATGACTACTAATAGCAAGACTTCTCCCATGTCCTCAGGAACAAACGTAACTACTCACAAAGCATATTCATGTTCATAATCAGATGAGTATTAATATGCATATAGGATCTGAACATATGATCTTCCACCAAATAAACCAACTAGCATCAACTACAAGGAGTAATTAACACTACTAGCAACCTACTAGTACCAATCTCGGACTTGGAGACAAGAATTGGATACAAGAGATGAACTAGGGTTTTGAGAGGAGATGGTGCTAGTGAAGATGTTGATGGAGATTGCCCTCTCCCGATTAGAGGAGCGTTGGTGATGACGATGGCGATGATTTCCCCCTCCCTGAGGGAATTTTTCCCGGCAGAACAGCTCCGCCAGAGCCCTAGATTGGTTCTGCCAAGGTTCCGCCTCGTGGCGGCGGAGTTTCGTCCGAGGAGATGGCTTATGATTTTTTTCTCATCGAAAGACTTCATATAGCAGAAGATGGTCATCGGAGGGCCACCAGGGGGCCCACAAGGTAGGAGGGCACGCCCAGGGGGGTAGGGCACGCTCCCACCCTCGTGGGCAGGGTGTGACCCCTTGGTGAACTTCTTGCGCTCAGTATTTTTTTATATATTCTAAAATTGACTTCCGTGAAGTTTCAGGCCATTTGGAGCTGTGCAAAATAGGTCTCTAATATTTGCTCCTTTTCCAGCCCAGAATCCCAGCTGCCGGCATTCTCCCTCTTTATGTAAACCTTGTAAAATAAGAGAGAATAGGCATAAGTATTGTGACATAATGTGTAATAACAGCCCATAATGCAATAAATATCGATATAAAAGCATGATGCAAAAAGGACGTATCAACTCCCCCAAGCTCTGTGACAGTCTTTTGCAAAATTAATTTGAGCTCTCTATTACTCAATTCTACTTGACCACTAGACCGGGGGTGATAAGGGGATGCAATTCTATGATTAACATCATACTTAGCAAGCATTTTACGGAAAGCACCATGAATAAAATATGAACCACCATCAGTCATTAAATATCTAGGGACTCCAAACCTCTGAAAAATAACTTCTTTAAGCATTTTAATAGAAGTGTTATGATCAGCACTACTAGTTGGAATAGCTTCTACCCACTTAGTAACATAATCAACAGCAACTAAAATATGTGTATATCCATTAGAGGCAGGAAAAGGTCCCATATAATCAAAGCCCCAAACATCAAATGGTTCAATAACGAGTGAATAGTTCATAGGCATTTCTTGACGTCTACTAATATTACCAATTCTTTGACATTCATCACAAGACAAGACAAACTTACGGGCATCCTTGAAGAGAGTAGGCCAATAAAAACCAGATTGCAATACCTTATGTGCAGTTCTATCTCCAGCATGGTGTCCTCCATAAGCTTCGGAGTGACACTTGCGTAGGATCTGTTCCTGTTCATGCTTAGGTACACAACGTCTAATAACACCATCTACTCCTTCTTTATAAAGATGTGGGTCATGCCAAAAGTAATGCCTCAAATCATAGAAGAACTTTTTCTTTTGCTGGTATGTGAAACTAGGTGGTATGAATTTAGCAACAATGTAATTAGCATAATCAGCATACCATGGAGCAGTATGAGAAGCATTTATGACATTTAATTGCTCATCACGAAAGCTATCATCAATAGGTAGTGGGTCATCAAGCACATTTTCTAACCTAGACAAGTTGTCTGCAACGGGGTTCTCAGCTCCCTTTCTGTCAACAATATGTAAATCAAATTCTTATAGCAAGAGAACCCATCTAATAAGTCTAGGTTTAGCATCTTTCTTTTCCATAAGATATTTAATAGAAGCATGATCAGTGTGAATAGTTACTTTAGAATCAACAATATAAGGTCTGAACTTATCTCAAGAAAATACAACTGCTAAGAATTCCTTTTCAGTAGTAGCATAATTTCTTTGAGCATTGTCTAGGGTTTTACTAGCATATTGAATAACATTTAATTTCTTATCAACTCTTTGCCCTAGAACAGCACCTACAGCATAATCACTAGCATCACACATAAAATCCGGCATGGCCAAGGAAACTTCTTATACCTTTGATGTCCTTGGGGCATGGCATCTTTTCAATAGCATCAACCTTGGCTTTATCAACTTCAATACCTCTTTCAGAAACTTTATGCCCCAAGACAATACCTTCATTAACCATAAAGTGGCACTTTTCCCAATTAAAGACAAGATTAATTTCTTCACATCTCTGCAAAACTCGATCAAGGTTGCTCAAGCAATCATCAAAAGAAGATCCATAGACGGAGAAATCGTCCATGAAAACCTCACAAATCTTTTCACAAAAGTCAGAGAATATAGCCATCATGCATCTTTGAAAGGTAGCAGGTGCATTACATAAACCAAAAGGCATACGTCTATAAGAAAAAGTACCAAAAGGGCAAGTAAAAGTAGTCTTTGATTGATCCTTGGCTGACACAGGCATTTCAGAGAAACCAGAATAACCATCTAGAAAGCAAAAAATGTGTGTGTTTGGATAATCTTTCTAGCATTTGATCGATAAAAGGTAAGGGGTAATGATCCTTTTTAGTGGCCTTATTTAATTTGCGGAAATCAATTACCATCCTATAACCTATAATAATTCTTTGAGGAATCAATTCATCTTTATCATTAGGAATGACAGTAATACCACCCTTCTTAGGGACACAATGGACATGACTTACCCACTGACTATCAGCAATGGGATAGATTATACCTGCCTCAAGGAGCTTTAGTATTTCCTTTCTTACCACTTCTTTCATTTTAGGATTCAGCCGTCGTTGATGATCACGAACTGGTTTAGCATCTTCTTCCAAATTTATTTTATGTTGACATAGAGTGGGACTAATGCCCTTAAGATCATCAAGAGTATACCCAATAGCAGCACAGTGCTTCTTCAGAGTTTTCAATAATCTCTCTTCCTCATGCTTTGAAAGGTTAGCACTAATAATAACAGGATATATCTTTTTCTCATCATAATAAGCATATTTAAGAGTATCAGGCAACGGTTTAAGCTCAAACACGGGAGCACCCTTGGGTGGAGGAGGATCCCCTAGGATTTCAACAGGCAAATTGTGTTTCAGAATAGGTTACTTTTTAAAGAATACTTCATATATTTCCCTTCTTTCATTGATAAACATATCATTTTCATGGTCTAGCAAATATTGTTCTAAAGGATCACTAGGAGGTACGGCAATAGAAGCAAGACCAATAATTTCATCCTTACTAGGTAATTCTTCTTCACGGTGTTGTCTACTAAATTTTGAGAAATTAAAATCATGAGACATATCATCTAAACCGATAGTAACAACATCCTTTTTGCAATCTATCTTAGCATTAACAGTGTTCAAGAAGGGCCTACCAAATATAATGGGAGAAAAGCTATCTTGTGGGGAACCAAGAACAAGAAAATCAGCAGGATATTTAGTTTTCCCACACAAGACTTCAACATCTCTAACAATTCCCATTGGTGAAATAGTATCTCTATTGGCAAGTTTAATTGTGACATCAATATCTTCTATCTTAGCAGGTGCAATATCATGCATAATTTCTTTGTGTAGTTCATAAGGTATTGCACTAGCACTAGCACCCATATCACATAAGCCATGATAACAATGATCTCCTATTTTAACAGAAATAACAGCCATGCCTACCACAGGTCTGTTTTTATCTTTAGCACAAGCTTTAGCAATTCTAGCAGTCTCATCAAGGAAATGAATAACATGCCCATCAATATTATCAGACAAGAGATCTTTAACAATAGCAATATCAGGTTCAACTTTAATTTGCTCAGAAGGTGTATAAGTTTTAATATTGATTTTATGAACCATAGTTGAAGCTTTAGCATGATCCTTTATACTAACAGGGAAAGGTGGTTTCTCAACATAAGAAGTAGGAACAATAGGATCATTATAAGTGATAGTCTTTTCTTCAACTTTAATAGGTGCAGCTACTTTTAATTCTATGGGAGGATGATATTTAAACCACTTCTCCTTGGGGAGATTCACAGAAAGAAGCTACTATCTCAGAGTCAAGTCCATATTTAGTGCTAAATTTATGGAAAACATCGGTATCCATAAAAGATTTAACACAATCAAACTTAGGTGTCATACCTGACTCCTTACCTTCGTCGAGGTCCCAATCTTCAGAGTTGCATTTAATTCTTTCCAATAAATCCCATTTGAATTCAATAGTCTTCGTCATAAAAGAGCTAGCACAAGAAGTATCGAGCATGGTGCGATTGTTATCAGAAAGCCGAGCATATAAATTTTGAATAATCATCTCTCTTGAGAGCTCATGATTGGGGCATGAATATAACATTGATTTAAGCCTCCCCCAAGCTTGAGCGATGCTTTCTCCTTCGCGAGGCCAAAAATTATATATATAATTGCGATCACGATGAACAAGATGCATAGGATAAAACTTCTGATGAAATTCCAATTTCAATCGTTTGTAGTTCCATGACCCCGTATCATCACATAGCCTATACCATGTCAATGCATCTTCCTTCAAAGATAAAGGGAAGACCTTCTTCTTAACAACATCTCCGGGATACACCTGCAAGCTTAAATAATCCACAAACTTCATCAACAAATATTAGGTGCTCATCAGGATGCATTGTTCCGTCTCCTGCAAAAGGATTAGCTAGCAATTTTTCTAACATACCGAAGGAATTTCAAAGCAGACATTTTCATTTTCATTTTCATTTTCATTTTCAGTAGGTTCAGTAGGTTGAGGTGCAACTTTTTGCTCTACTGGTCGGGGTGAAGATACCCCGAACAAGCCCCTCGAGGATTACTTTCCATAGTAACAAGTGACAGTAAATTTCAGCACACTATATAAATTTTCCTTACCAAATTCCACCTACGAAAGGCGCTTCACTCCCCGGAAACGGTGCCAGAAAAGAGTCTTGATGACCCACAAGTATAGGGGATCTATCGTAGTCCTTTCAATAAGTAAGAGTGTCGAACCCAACGAGGAGCAGAAGGAAATGATAAGCGGTTTCCAGCAAGGTATTCTCTGCAAGTACTGAAATAAGTGGTAACAGATAGTTTTGTGATAGGATAATTTGTAACGAGCAACAAGTAAAAAAAGTAAATAAAGTGCAGCAAGGTGTCCCAATCCTTTTTGTAGCAAAGGACAAGCCTGGACAAACTCTTATATAGAGAAAAGCGCTCCCGAGGACACATGGGAATATCGTCAAGCTAGTTTTCATCACGTTCATATGATTCGCGTTCGGTACTTTGATAATTTGGTATGTGTGTGGACCGGTGCTTGGGTACTGTCCTTACTTGGACAAGCATCCCACTTATGATTAACCTCTATTGCAAGCATCCGCAACTACAACAAAAGTATTAAGGTAAACCTAACCATAGCATGAAACATATGGATCCAAATCAGCCCCTTACGAAGCAACACATAAACTAGGGTTTAAGCTTCTGTCACTCTAGCAACCCATCATCTACTTACTACTTCCCAATGCCTTACTCTAGGCCCAAATAATGGTGAAGTGTTATGTAGTCGACATTCACATAACACCACTAGAGGAGAGACAACATACATCTCATCAAAATATCAAACGAATACCAAATTCACATGACTAGTAATAGCAAGACTTCTCCCATGTCCTCAAGAACAAACGTAACTACTCACAAAGCATATTCATGTTCATAATCAGAGGAGTATTAATATGCATATAGGATCTGAACATATGATCTTCCACCAAATAAACCAACTAGCATCAACTACAAGGAGTAATTAACACTACTAGCAACCTACTAGTACCAATCCCGGACTTGGAGACAAGAATTGGATACAAGAGATGAACTAGGGTTTTGAGAGGAGATGGTGCTAGTGAATATGTTGATGGAGATTGCCCTCTCCCGATGAGAGGAGCGTTGGTGATGACGATGGCGATGATTTTCCCCCTCCCGGAGGGAAGTTTCCCCGGCAGAACAGCTCCGCCAGAGCCCTAGATTGGTTCCGCCAAGGTTCTGCCTCGTGGTGGCGGAGTTTCGTCTGAGGAGATGGCTTATGATTTTTTTCTCATCGAAAGACTTCATACAGCAGAAGATGGTCATCGGAGGGCCACCAGGGGGCCCACGAGGTAGGGGGCGTGCCCAGGGGGGTAGGGCGCGCCCCCACCCTCGTGGGCAGGGTGTGGCCCCCCTGGTGAACTTCTTGCGCTCAGTATTTTTTTATATATTCTGAAATTGACTTCCGTGAAGTTTCAGGGCTTTTGGAGCTGTGTAGAATAGGTCTCTAATATTTGCTCCTTTTCCAGCCCAGAATCCCAGCTGCCGGCATTCTCCCTCTTTATGTAAACCTTGTAAAATAAGAGAGAATAGGCATAAGTATTATGACATAATGTGTAATAACAGCCCATAATGCAATAAATATAGATATAAAAGCATGATGCAAAATGGACGTATCAAGACGCTACAAAGCCGCATCCGGAGCTTCCTCAAAAAGGACGCCGGCCTCATCAATGTAATCCAGGTAATGCTAGTCCGTCGGGTCCTGCCATGCCAGCGACGGCCCCTCCGCATGTGGGAGTTCAATCTGGAAGGACCACGGACCCTTCAGCACTTCTTCGACACGACGTACAAAGGAATGTGGAAATTATTCTTCGGGACACGAAAGTAGTGGCCGGATACCACCGAAGACATCGGCCTTGACTGCAGCCATCCGGATACCTCAGTAAGCACTCGACTCCCGAACAAAGCTTAGTTAAATACCCCTTAGTACTGAGAAAACCATCTTTGAACAAGGCTGGGTAAAGAAGGCGGAACGAATTAGGTGTTCGGCCCCTCTTCACGAAGACTCAGCCGATCCTGTGTTAACAAGGATGCTGGCTCCGGCGCCATATCAAGTGCCGACGAAGGAGGACATGGAGGAGAGCAAGAAAGCCAAAGGTGGCCTCCATTCTAAAGGTACACCAGACGCTATGTCCGGGGAGATTGGGACTCGCTCATACAAAGATAAAAGAGAAGGAAAGGCTGACATCCCTTCCCCGCATGGGAAGAAGAGGACCGCCTCCGAAGATTTGGCGGTAGAGGCTCCTAAGCAAGGGAAGATGTCCTTGCCAGGCGGTTCGGGTTCGGAAGACGACGTTGACGCGCAATTCCTCCGCAAGGACAAGCCTTTAGCCGAATTGTAAGTGAACAAAGGTGTCCTAAACATATATGTCTGAAATATATGTCTGCAGTCCGGTACACAGTCTTCCTCAACAGTCCTCCTCCTAAGGGGATCTTCTTCCGGAGATGATGGAAAGCGAGACGCCTCCACAAACCCTCTCGCCCAATAGGGCAGACGACTTTGAGGTGTCGTCCCGAAGGATTTCTCCTGATCAACAAGTGGTGCGAGGGACAATGAAGACCACGCCCGAAGGTGATACTTTGGCAGTCCAGGGTCCGGGGCATGCAGCCCCTTTGGGGGTGAACAATAAAGGCCCCAAACTATCCGGTTTACAGCCGGAGACGACTCTAGAGTCGAGTAAACACATCCCTTCGAAGGGAGTCCGTACTCCCACCGCCGCTTCCTGGAATCAGGAGGCGCCAGATACATTGATGGATGTGTTGCGACATGCGTCCATCTCAGAGGAACACCGTATGGGTATGGTAGTTGAGATGATTATGTCCGCGAGAAGCGGATTGAATGAAGCCTTCATGGGCCTGCTAAGAGGCTTCGAGGTATGCAATGTAATATCTTTAATTGCACTCTATATGCAAAAATGCACCCGTGTATAGATAGTAGCCCCTGAGACTCTGGTTAGCGTCCAAAAAGGAGGCGATCAGAGGATCAAAAAAGATATGCCCAGGAAATAATCTAACTAATTGGAAGACAGTTTGTTTCATCCATGGCAACTGCCCATGCTACAGAGGTTGCAGATCTGAAGCAGGAACTTGATGTGACGGATGACGACATCAGCTTATTAACAGGCGGCTCGACGAGGTGCAAGGTATGTTTTGGGGCAGTTAGTATATGTATGTATAATAATATGAGCATGAAGCTGAGAATTATATACTGAGATATGCATAATTGCAGATGGTGCTGCCGCGGTTGAGACCCTGCGGGCTGAGCTTGTTTGGGCCAAGGAGCAAGCCAGGATGAGTGACGCGGTTGACAAGAAGGCAGCTGCTGAGTTAAAAGATGAACAAGCTGCTCGGCACCAATGCGAGGAGAGAATATCTACCATGGCGTGCGAGCTAAAGGATGCCGCTGTCCGATGTGAATTCCTCGAAAAGGATAGCAAAGTCAAAAAGACCGATCTTGACAAGGCCTTAAAAGAGGCGAGAGAAGCATGGTCCGAGTCTAGAGCGGCTCGGGAGGAGATCCAGCAAGCTGGGGAGATAGCGGCCGGTAAGCCCTTCTTATTATAGACTAAATTCGGCAATCTGAAGTATGCTCCGCTTAATCAAATGTGGAGTTCTCCAGACACATTCTTGGACTTGCCAAAGAGTGTCTTCGATGTGGTGCAGTTTTACCAAGCGCAAGAAGGACATGCAACGGAGAAGCTTTTCTGGTCGCAATTCAGCATGCCAAAGTGTCCGCTGTTGCTAAACAAACAGATGGCCCAGTGGGCCGAGCTCCATAGAATATCCGGATCTGCCATGAAGGACATCATGGTCCGGCTGTGGCCGACGGAGCCAATTCTGAATAGTTATTTCGGTTTGGTGCAGTGGCTTGTTGATGTAGTGCCGCGTATCGACGCCGTTAAGTGGTCAACGTGCATTGAAGGTGCACGGATGGCCCTTGCCCGCGTCAAGACATACTAGGCGAACATGAAGGCCACCAATATTGCTGCAAGGAGTCCAGCCGGGGGCAAGGACCATCACACGCCGGAGCATTATTTTGAGGATGTCCTTGACGGCACCTGCTTGATAGAGGGTCAGTGCTCGAAGGATATGATATTCGAGTGATTGTACTGAAGTTGTAAAAACAATATTATGATATATCATATGCTATGCTTTTTTCCTAAAGGTTTTGGTTCCTCCTGTGCGGTCGTTATTTGTATAATCTGAGATTTCCAGTCGTTGGCTTCAGCCCCCTCGCATATAATATGGGGGTGTTCGTAAAAGCACCTGATCACTCTTGACCCAATATCTTGGTCCATGAAGGAGGTGCCAATGCAGCGAACTAGGCAATCAGACTATAGGGCTTTAACACTTTCACTTAGCCATAGGAGTTTGACGGTGTGTCTACAATATAGCCACTGGTATGTACGCGGTTATCCGAATACGGTGTGTTACATAGGTGACCAGAAGAATGGTCCTTCATGTAATACGGAGGGGATCGTGAAAGATTCTGATAAGTCATCGAGTGGTTGACTAGCTCTCGCCGCATCATGAAAGTCAGTTTTCGGCTTTCTCTACAGAGGTGCTTGACCAGATGAACCGGAAACACAATCGCAGTAGTTCTCCCCTTACTACCTTAGCCGATAGGGCGGAACATAAGGTAGTAAGCACAAGAGCCGGGCAACCCAACTATTGACCAAAGACATGATTCGGAGCTGATGCATATAAGGCCAAACTCATGACGCCGAAGTATGCTATAAAGCTGGTTCGGACTGGTCGGCAACTCACAAGTTGCCATATCGAGCTCTTGGCAATTTGTGCCGAGGTGCGTGCGTGAAACAACCGAAGAAGCAAAATTTAGTTCTTAGAAAAAGCAAATACTGAATATGGACTATGTTCACTGGAATTTGATTGACACGTCAAACGCAATCTTTCAAATTATAACGCCACTACCCGGACTATTTAACATGCTGGGGGTCGAAGGCTCAGGAAAAAGGCATTTTACAGGTTTGAAATAAAGAGTGCGGTCTATAAAAAATTACTTGGACCTCCTGTCGCACGTCTGCGTTGCCTTACCTCAGCGAAAGAACTCCTTGGCAGGAATAGCCTTTGGTTATCCGTACGAAGCCGAACTCAGAAAGAGTCCATAAGATAACCAGGCTTTGAGTCACCTGTGGTAAAAGATAGATGATAGTTAGAAAAAGGGGGAAAAGGCTATGGAGTGTGGACCGCATTGTAGGCCTGTCTGTATTGTGCCTCCGCCGATGACTAGGGTATTTTAAGTGCATAATTATGTATGTGTGGTACAAACTTCGCAGCTATATGAGGCCCACGACGGAGGCCGAACTGGTAATCCAGCTCTGAGATTGATCGGCTTGTTTAATAGAGACCGGCAGCTTGATGGCCGATGAGGTACGTGGCTTGATGGGGCCGCTTTGTACTTCGACTGCAGTAGCAGTAGTATGCTCCTCTGTACAGAGGGGGTGTTCCGTGTTTCTGTTTATCGTGATGACGCCGCATGGACCGGCCATCTTAAGCTTTAGATAAGCATAGTGTGAGACCGCGTTAAAACGAGAAAAAGTGGTACGCCCGAGCAGTGCATGGTAGCTACTACGAAACGGGACAATATCAAAGGTCAAGCATTCGCTTCGAAAGTTGTTTGGCGAGCCAAAAACGACTTCCAATGTAATTGAACCCGTGCAGTGAGCTTCTATGCCGGGTACTGCTCCCTTGAAGGAAGTTGTGGTGGGATTGATTCTTGAAGGATCAATGCCCATTTTTGCGAATAGTGTCCTGGTAGAGTAGATTAAGGCTACTACCGCCGTCCATAAGGACTTTCGTGAGATGGAACCCGTCGATAATTGGGTCGAGGACAAGAGCTGCCGAACCTTCATGACAGATACTGGCTGGGTGGTCTTTGCGATCAAAAGTGATCGGGCCGGCCACCCATTGGCTAGATTTTGAGGCAACCGGCTTTATGGCGTAGGCGTCCCGTAGTGCGCATTTGCGCTTCCCCGTAGGAATGTGCGTCACGTGTACCATGTTCACTGTTTTTACATCGGGGGGAAATTGCTTCTGACCCCCGGTGTTTGGTTGGCGAGTCTCTTCGTCGTCACTGTCACTGGGCGCCCCCTTCCCCTTGTGTTCGGCATTAAGCTTGCCAGCTTGTTTGAAGACCCAACATCTTATGTTGGTATGATTGGCTGGTTTATCGGGGGTGCCATGAATTTGGCAGGGTCGATCTAGTATCTTGTCTAGATTGGATGGTTCGTCTCTGTTTGCCTTGAATGCCTTTTTCCGTTGACCAGGCTTGGAGTCGCTGAATCCGGTGTTGACTGCCGTGTCTTGCGTTCCTTCATTATTATTTCGACGCTTGTGTTTATTGCGTCATGGTTTGCCATTGCCGTCTCGAACTTCAGAAGTGCCCGGATCACTAGTGTTGTTGCTTCTACGAGCGAGCCAGCTGTCCTCTCCCGCGCAAAAGCGGGTCATCAGAGCAGTAAGGGCTGCCATGGATTTTGGTTTTTCTTGTCCGAGGTGGCGGGCGAGCCATTCGTCTCGGACACTGTGTTTAAAGGCCGCAAGGGCTTTGGCGTCCGGACAATCGACAATTTGGTTCTTTTTAATTAAGAATCTAGTCCAGAGCTTCCTGGCTGACTCCCCGGGCTACTGGATAATGTGACTTAGGTCATCGGCGTCCGGAGGCCGGACATATGTACCTTGGAAGTTATCACGGAAGGCGTCTTCCAAGTCTTCCCAGCTGCCAATAGAATTTTTAGGCAGGTTGTTCAACCAGTGCCGAGCTGGCCCCTTGAGTTTTAGTGGGAGGTATTTGATGGCATGAAGATCATCACCGCGGGCCATATGAATGTGGAGAAGAAAATCTTCAATCCACACCGCGGGGTCTGTTGTCCCATCATATGATTCGATGTTCACGGGTTTGAACCCTTTTGGGAATTCATGTTCCATTACTTCATCAGTGAAGCAGAGGGGGTGTGCAGCGCCTCTATATTAGGCCAGATCGTGATGTAGTTCGGATGGAGGTCGTCTGCGGTTTTCGGCCTGGACGTGACTCTGCTTGCTATGTCTGGCTTGATAGCCGTCGTCGCGCGTCGGGGCACACCCCCGCTATCCGTAGATCGATTTGGCCGGACCTGCTTTATTCATCATGTCCTGCTGCGGGTCATATGTATATTCCTGAGCTGTTTTATCCCTGCCTTTATGGCAAGGTGGGACGGGCTGGTGTTCGGCTTGAGTTTCCGCTTTGTCCCGGCCACGTGGTGGTCGATCAGCCGCATTTTGCGCTGATGGTACGGGCTCAAGTGCATCGTCATCGAATTGAGGTAGCAGTTTACGCTTCGGGCAACGTTTGGTTGGGTGCTCGAGGCTGTATTCCTCTGCTGCCAGGACATTAGTCTATCTGTCGTTGAGCAGATCTTGATCAGATTGAAGCTGCTGCTGCTTCTTTTTCAGGCTCCTTGAAGTGGCTATTAGTCGTTGCTTAAAGCGCTCCTTCTCGAGAGGTTCCTTAGGCACGATAAAGTCTTCGTCACCGAGGCTCGCCTCATCCTTGGAGGGTGGAAGGTAATTACTGTCCTCCGAGTCTTCGTTTACAGCCTATTCATCAGGGCTAACTTTCCCATCCTCCCGATCGTCTTGTTCAGAGTTTTGCTCGACGGGGTTTTCTTGGTCTTCGGCATCATCTGGAGTGTTGTTCTCTCTCGCGCCGGTATTGCTGTCTTTGCTGCGGCGTGATTTAGAGCGGCGCTGTCGGCGCTTTGGTTGTATCTCGTGAGGTTTATCCTCTACTGGAGTTTTCTCATTATCGTTGTCACCCTCCTTGGGTGTTTCCACCATGTACATGTCATACGAAGAGGTGGCCGTTCAGCGTCTGATAAACGGCAGGGTTTTTGGCTTGCTCCTCTCCGGCATCATCGTCTATACCATCGATGTCTTTGAAGACATAATCGAGCACGCCAATTAAGTCCTCTACAATGGCGATGAAGTGGGTGGTGGGTGGGACGTAAAATTCCCCGCTCTCGGCCCCTAGTCCGGGCTAGGCGTAGTTCGGACGTTGCTCCTCCGTAATCACGAGGGATCGCATCAAGTCCAGAGCCTCGCTCAAAGGCGAGGTTAGCTGAGGGAGAAAAGAATCTGTGGAGTATGGCGGGAAGGGAATTCCTCGGCCGAGCTCACACGATGCTGACTCCGAGGGTTCAGAGCCGGCGTCCGGGGAAGAGTCCGGCTTGGTGATGGTTGCCGGCGACACTGCTTCCTCCGGCTCTCCCGTACTAGGCCTAGTGGCCACACATAGTCCGGCAGGTTTAGAAATCCCGTCTTCGGTCCTGGCGAGGCGCTCCGGCTCTAAGGCCAGAGCGGAGGTTGGGGTCGTGAATCCTTGGAAGATCAAGTCTCCTCGGATATCAGTGACATACTCCAAGTTTCCAAAACTAATCTGGTGACCTGGGGAGTAGCTGTCGATCTTTTCTACATGGCCAAGCGAGTTGGCCTGCAGTGTGAAGCTGTCGAATACGAAGATCTGGCCGGGGAGAAAAACCTTCCCTAGGGTAGTATCGTTGTAGATGATGGATGGATCCATCGAACCTTTTGACGGCGACACAGTGGAACTCTCAATGAAAGCACCAATGTCGGTGTCAAAACTGGCGGATCTCGGGTAGGGGCTTCTGAACTGTGTGTCTAAGGTTGATGGTAACAGGAGACAAGGGACACGAAGTTTTACCCAGGTTCGGGCCCTTTTGATGGAGGTAATACCCTACGTCATGCTTTATTGATATTAATGAGTATGAGGGTTACAAGAGTTAATCTACCACGAGATCGTAATAGCTAAACCCTAGAAGTCTGGCCTGTCAGATTATGATTGCCTCTATGGACTAAACCCTCCAGTTTATATAGACACCAGAGGGGGCTAGGGTTGTACAAAGTCAGTTACAGAGAAAGGAATATTCATATCCGAACGCCAGGCTTGCAATCCACGCCAAGGTGAGTCCTATCCGGACACGGGAGAGAGTCTTCTGTTTTGTATCTTCACGGCCCATCAGTTCGGCCCATGTCCAACAGGTCGGACGCCCGAGGACCCCTTAATCGAGGACTCCCTCAATCACTCTCGCAACTTTCATGAATCTCACATACCAATCCACGTCTACGAGCATAGCAAAGTAGTACGAGCATAACGTATATTCCCGGGGTTGATAAAAGGATAATAAGTTCCTACCTCGGCAACTACTTCCCATAACCCCATGTTAACAATCCTACTCATGCAATATTTGAGGGTTGAAACTAATGCATAAAAACTAGGTAACAAAGGGATATGATCAAAGTGTGAACTTGCCTTGTACTGTTGATGAAGACGATTCACACTCATAACTCCCGATAGTCCTACTCGTCTTACTCCGGTCAATCTATCATAAGCAAGCAATAGTAACCACACATAAGCAATCATGCAAAAGAATCAAAGAAAAAATCTCGGAAAACTTCAAAAAGAAGCAATTAACTCTTGCAACAAATTTTTTTTTCTAAAAGTACCAAAACAAGGTGGATTTTTTCTTATCAGAAAGTTTAGGTCAAGAGTTACGGTTTGCAAAAAGAATCAACTAAATCGGAGTTATAAGACTCAAGTTATGAACAAAAAAAGTTTGAATTCAAATCTGTTTGAAACCAAATTTTAAACTTTCAAAAATATTTTTAGTTTGGTTCTCTGGATATATGAGATCAAGACGAAGAATTTGGCGTTGGTTTCGTCAAATTTGGACAAACGGTTGAAAAGTTGTGAAGGTTTGAAAATCATGGACTAAATTGAAAAAAAATAAACTGCAACTAGGTCCCTGGCCACGTGTGAGAAAACTATTGGGTGAAAACCATTCGCTGCGAGGCTAATCGAGCGAACGTCCTCTACTTAGCACATACCGGTTCAAAAATAAAAAAACAGAACGTTATAATCTTATCCATCTAACCTAGATCGGACGGTCGAGATCGACAGCGGCTTACCGCGGCGGCGGTTGATGTCGGCGGCGGAGAAGACGGCGGCGGCAGCTGCAGCTTTGTCTGGGGCGGCGTCTCCGGTGGGTCTTCGGCTCGTCCGAGAGCATGAGGCGGCGCTACGCAGCAAGGCGAAGACGATGGAGGTGGCGGCATCGGTGGAGGGCGGCGGTGGAGCGCGGGGCGAGGCGGCAGATCTTCGGCGGAGCTCGAACTCCGGTGAGAGATGTGCGGGGCGTGGGGAGGCGAGCGCGGCTGCGTTTCGAGGAAAAAAACGAGGCCGGAGCCTCGGCTATTTATAGGAGGCGTGGCTTGGGCAAGGGGAATCCTCGGGATAGATTCCTGAGTGGATTCGAACAGCGGTGGCGCTGTCGTGCGGGAGATGGAGTCCGCTGGAGGACGTGGACGAACCCGACAGGTGGGACCCACCTGTCGGTGGCAGGGAGAGGCGGCGGCCGTTCAGGGCTGCAAGTGGGCGAGCGAAGCGGAGGCGGTTCGGGCGCGAGCGCGGGCCGCACCGCGGGCTGGGCCATGGCCTCGGCTGGCGCGAGCGGGGCCGGCTGGAGCGCCTGGCCTGGCTGGCGGTGGCCCCCCTTTTTTTATAAACACGTTTTTTAACTGACAAGAAATAAAACAAACAAATAAATAATAAAATAAAATGATATATAGGCATATTATATATCAAAATTTTCAGAAAAAGATTTCCTAAAACATGAACATATTTTCAGTCGAAAATAAAATACAAAAAAATGAAGCAAATAGTGTTGCTTGCTCATTTAAAAACCAAATAAAATGTTTTAAAAATACCAAAATAATTTCAAATTTATTTCTCTCCATTTTTATTGTAGGGTATCATTTTACCCTATTTTCCATTTATTTTATTTTTGGAGAAAAATAATTTGAATAAAAACCAAATAACTCCAAATTGAAAATAATTTTGAAGGGACGTTAAATTTGATTCTTTTAAACTTCCAACACATATTTCATATGTTTTGAAGAAGTCATTTTATCTTCTCACATGAAAATCATTGAGTTGCTTAAAGTTTCTGAATCTGAAATAGTTCCAAATGGAATTCAAATCTTTTCAAAACCCGTTTTCATTTATTTAAATGGAAGAAGTCATATCATCTTCACTTTAGGGTTTTGTGATGAAATGAATTTGAATTCATGAAGATCAGAAATGCAAGGTGAAAGTTTGGGAAAGTCATTTCATTCCCTCTCATTTAACTTTCAAAAAGTTTCAAATGTCACTCAATTTCACTCAGGCAACCACACCACAATCAAACCATCAATCAAAACTATTTATTTAATATAACATTCCAAAATTTAGAATTTTGGGATGTTACAGACGTATTTTTCCGACTTGGGTTCGAGCTTTTCAGGTTGAAGTTTCTTGACATAAGCATCACATCCCCAAACTTTTAGAAATGATAGCTTAGGTTTCTTCCCAAATCATAATTGATACGGTGTCGTCACAACGGATTTCGACAGAGCCCTATTTAAAGTGAATGCGGAAGTCTCTAAAGCATAACCCCAAAATGATAGCGGTAGATCGGTAAGAGACATCATAGATCGCACAATGTTCAATAGAGTGCGATTACGACATTTGGACACACCATTATGCTAAGGTGTTCCAGGCGGCGTGAGTTGTGAAACAATTCCACATTTTCTTAAGTGTGTGCCAAACTCGTGACTCAAGTATTCCCCTCCACGATCTGATCGTAAGAACTTTATTTTCCTGTCACGTTGATTCCCTACCTCACTCTGAAATTCCTTGAACTTTTCAAAGGTCTCAGACTTGTGTTTCATTAAGTAAACATACCCATATCTACTTAAGTCATCAGTGAGGGTGAGAACATAACGATAGCCACCGTGAGCCTCAACGCTCATTGGACCGCACACATCAGTATGTACGATTTCCAATAAGTTGGTTGCTCGCTCCATTGTTCCGGAGAACGGAGTCTTGGTCATTTTTCCCATGAGGCATGGTTTGCACGTGTCAAATGATTCATAATCAAGAGACTCCAAAAGTCCATCTGCATGGAGTTTCTTCATGCGTTTGACACCAATGTGACCAAGGCGGCAGTGCCACAAGTATGTGGGACTATCATTATCAACCTTACATATTTTGGCATTCACACAATGAATATATGTAACATCACGTTCAAGATTCAATAAAAATAAACCGTTGAACAGTGGGGCATGACCATAAAACATATCTCTCATATAAATAGAACAACCATTATTCTCAGGTTTAAATGGGTAGCCATCTCGCATTAAACGAGATCCAAATACAGTGTTCATGCTCAAAGCTGGCACTAAATAACAATTATTGAGGTTTAAAACTAATCTCGAAGGTAGATGTAGAGTTAGCGTGCCGACGGCGATCACATCGACCTTGGAACCATTCCCGATGTGCATCGTCACCTCGTCCTTCGCCAGTATCTGCTTATTCCACAGCTCCTGTTTTGAGTTACTAATATGAGCACCCGCACCGGTATCAAATACCCGGGAGCTACTACGAGCGCTGGTAAGGTACACATCAATAACATATATATCACATATACCTTTGGCGTTGCCGGCCTTCTTATCTGCAAAGTACTTGGGGCAGTTTCGTTTCTAGTTACCATTTCCCTTGCAATAAAAGCACTGAGTCTCGGGCTTGGGTCCATTCTTTGGCTTCTTCTCGGCAACTGATTTACCGGGCATGGCAACTCCCTTGTCGTCCTTCTCTAAGTTCTTTTTACCCTTGCCTTTCTTTAAACTAGTGGTCTTATTCACCATCATCACTTGATGTTCCTTTTTGATTTCCACCTCCGCTGATTTCAGCATTGAATATAACTCAGGAATGGACTTCTCCATACCTTGCATATTGTAGTTCATCACAAAGCTCTTGTAGCTAGGTGCAAGCGACTAGAGGATCCTGTTGATGACCGAGTCATCTGGAAGATTAACTCCCAGTTGAGACAAGCGGTTGTGCAACCCAGGTATTTTGAGTATGTGCTCGCTGACAGAATTGTTTTCCTCCATCTTACAACTATAGAACTTGTCGGAGACTTCATATCTCTCGACCCGGGCATGAACTTGGAAAACCATTTTCAGCTCTTGGAACATCTCATATGCTCCGTGTTGCTCAAACACTTTTGGATCCCCAGTTCTATGCTGTAAAGCATGCCGCACTGAACCATGGAGTAATCATCACTATGCGACTGCCAGGCGTTCATAATGTCTTGAGTTGCTGGGAAAATGGGTGCGTCACCTAGCGGAGCTTCAAGGACATATGCTTTCTTGGCAGCTATGAGGACGATCCTCAAGTTACGGACCCGGTCCGTATAGTTGCTACCATCATCTTTCAGCTTGGTTTTCTCTAGGAATGCGTTGAAGTTGAGGGCAACATTAGCGTGGGCCATTTGATCTAAAGACATATTGTAAAGACATTTTAGACTAAGTTCATGATAATTAAGTTCATCTAATCAAATTATTTAATGAACTCCCACTCAGATAGACATCCCTCTAGTCATCTAAGTGATACATGATCCGAATCGACTAGGACGTCCCCGATCATCACGTGAGACGGACTAGTCATCAGCGGTGAGCATCTCCATGTTGATCGCATCTACTATATGACTCATCTTCGACCTTTCGGTCTCTCGTGTTCCGAGGCCATGTCTGTACATGCTAGGCTCGTCAAGTCAACCTAAGTGTTTCGCATGTGTAAATCTGGCTTACACCCGTTGTATGCGAACATTAGAATCTATCACACCTGATCATCACATGGTGCTTCGAAACAACGGACCTTTGCAACGGTGCACAGTTAGGGGGAACACATTGAGGGAGTCCTGGACTAAGGGGTCCTCGGGCATCCAGCCTGTTATCTATGGGTCGGATTGATGGGCTGTGAAGATATGAAGACCGAAGACTGTACCCGTGTCTGGATAAGACTCTCCTTGGCGTGGAAGGAAAGCTTGGCGAACAACTATGAAGATTCCATCTTACGTAACTGACTCTATGTAACCCTAGATCCCCCCGGTGACTATATAAACCGGAGGGTGTAGTCCGTAAAGGATATACTCAATACCGTAGTCATACATGCTAGACTTCTAGGGTTTAGCCATTACGATCTTGTGGTAGATCAACTCTTGTAATACTCATATTCATCAAGATCAATCAAGCAGGAAGTAGGGTATTACCTCCGTAGAGAGGGCCCGAACCTGGGTAAACATCGTGTCCCCTGTCTCCCATTACCATCAACCTTAGACGCACAGTTCAGGACCCCCTACCCGAGATCCGCCGGTTTTGACACCGACATTGGTGCTTTCATTGAGAGTTCCTCTGTGCTGTCGCTAAAAGGTTTGATGGCCCCTTCAATCGTCAATAATGACGCTGTCTGCGGAGAAACTTTCCTCCCCGGGCAGATCTTCGTGTTTGGCGGCTTCGCACTGTGGGCCAACTCGTTGGCCATCCGGAGCAGATCGAAAGCTACGCCCCTGGCCATCAAGTCAGATTCGGGAACTTGAACTATGTCGCGGACATCCGTGGAGACTTAATATTTGCCGGATTTGATACCACGGTAGCCGCTCCCGGTCACCCCGATGATCATGACCTAAATCTATCATCAGGCCGCATCTAGGAGATCGCTCCTGTAACCACTCTGGCCCTAGAGCCGGAGCAGGCAACGCCATCCAAAGACAGGAGGATTAACCCCACCACGGAGACCGCAGATTCCAAGGCGTTGGAGCCGCACATGGACCTAGTCTCACACGATGCCTATGCCACCGGAATGCCGGACTCATCTCCGGCCGTAGGTTCCGAACCACGCGAGCCCGTGGACGCTGAGCTTGATCGTTTATCGATCTTCAAATTCAAAGCCGCAGACATCTTCCAGCACTCGCCTTTGGGCGATGTGCTAAACTCATTAAAAAACCTATCCTTGGTGGAGGACTCTCAGCCAAACTATATTCGGCTCAAACTAGGGGCTGACGATGGAGAATTTTACTTCCCACCCGCCACCCACTTTATAGCCACGATCGAGGATTTGACCAACGAACTTGATTACGACTCCGAGGACATCGATGGTATGGACGACGATGCTGGAGAAGAAGAGGCCCAGAACTCGCCGTTCACTGGGCGCTGGACAGCCACTTCCTCGTATGACGTATACATGGTGGATGCACCAAAGGAGAACAACGACAATGAGAAGGAAGACCCAGTTGAGGATAAACCTTCCGCAATACAGTCCAAGCACCGGCGTCAGCGGCGCCGCTCTAAGTCGTGCCGCAGTAAAGACAGCAACACCGGCACAGGAGAAGATGACACTCCGGAAGGTGCCGAAGACAATGAAGACCCCGTCGATAAAGCAAACAAACAAGATGAACGAGAAGATGAGCAGGTTAGCCCTGTTAAACATGCCACGCACGAAGATTCGGAGGACGATAATTACCTTCCGCTCTCTGAAGACGAGATGAGCCTCGGCATCAAAGATTTCATCGTGCCTGAGGAACCTCTTGAGCAGGAGCGCTTCAAGCGCCAGCTAATAGCCACGGCAAGGAGCCTGAAAAAGAAGCAGCGGCAGCTGATAACCCACAAGTGTAGGGGATCGCAACAGTTTTCGATAAGTAAGAGTGTCGAACCCAACGATGAGCTAAAGGTAGAACAAATATTCCCTCAAGTTCTATCGACCACCGATACAACTCTACGCACGCTTGATGTTCGCTTTACCTAGAACAAGTATGAAACTAGAAGTACTTTGTAGGTGTTGTTGGATAGGTTTGCAAGGTAATAAAGAGTGTGCAAATAAAAGCTAGGGGCTGTTCAGATAAAGACACAACTAAATTAGTTTTAGTAAAGAGTGTTTTGTTACGAGAAAGTTATTTGTCCCTAGGCAATCGATAACTAGACCGGTAATCATTATTGTAGTTTCATATGAGGGAGAGGCATAAGCTAACATACTTTCTCTACTTGGATCATATGCACTTATGATTGGAACTCTAGCAAGCATCCGCAACTACTAAACATCATTAAGGTAAAACCCAACCATAGAATTAAAGCATCAAGTCCCCTTTATCCCATACGCAACAACCCCCTTACTCGGGTTTGTGTTTCAGTCACTCACCCAACCCACTATAAGCGAATCATAAACGTATTGCAACACCCTACAGCGGGAATCCCTCACGCTTGCGCGACACTGAGAGCACCATAGGACAGCACCAATAATAAAACATGCAACTCAAACCAATTACGATCATCAAATAAACCCATAGGACAAAACGGATCTACTCAAACATCATAGGATAGCCATACATCATTGGGAAATAATATATAGCGTTGAGCACCATGTTTAACTAGAGATTACAGCAGGTAAGAGAGAGGTTACACCGTTGCATAGAGGGGGGAAGAGTTGGTGATGATGGTGGTGAAGTTGTTGGTGAAGATTGCGGTGATGATGATGGACCCCGGTGGCACTCCGGCGCCACCGGAAGCGAGGGGGAGAGAGCCCCCCTCCTTCTTCTTCTTCCTTGACCTCCTCCCTAGATGGTAGAAGGGTTTCCCATCTAGTCCATGGCCTCCATGGCGTGGGAGGGGCGACACCCCTCCGAGATTGGATCTGTCTCTCTGTCTCTCTCTGTTTCTGCGTTCCCAGATTCTACCCTTTCATCGTTTCTTATATTCCCGGAGATCCGTAACTCCGATTGGGCTGAAATTTTAACACGACCTCTATCCGGATATTAGCTTTCTTGTGGCGAAAGAAGGGCATCAACCGCCTTACGGGGTGGCCACGAGGGTCAGGGGCGCGCCCCCTGCCTCGTGGCCCCCTCGGGCATCGTCTCGCGTGGAATTTTCTTCCCAAAAATCACATATATTCCAAAAAAATCTCTGTCAGTTTTTATCCCGTTTGGACTCCGTTTGATATGGATATTCTGCGAAACAAAAAACATGCAACAAACAGGAACTGGCACTGGGCACTGGATCAATATGTTAGTCCTAAAAATAATATAAAAAGTTGCAAAAAGTATATGAAAGTTGAATAATATTGGCATGGAGCAATCAAAAATTATAGATATGACGGAGATGTATCAGCATCCCCAAGCTTAATTCCTGCTCGTCCTCGAGTAGGTAAAGGATAAAAAATATAATTTTTGATGTGGAATGCTACCTAGCATAATCTTGATCATGTATCTAATCATGGCATGAATATTAAGACACGAGTGGTTCAAAGCAATGGTCTATCATTTGACATAAAAATAATAATACTTCAAGCCTACTAATAAAGCAATCATGTCTTTTCAAAATAACATGGCCAAAGAAAGTTATCCCTACAAAATCATATAGTCTGGCTATGCTCCATCTTCACCACACAAAATATTGACATCATGCACAACCCCGATGACAAGCCAAGCAATTGTTTCATACTTTTGACGTTCTCAAACCTTTTCAACTTTCACGCAATACATGAGAGTGAGCCATGGACATAGCACTATAGGTGGAATAGAATGGTGGTTGTGGAGAAGACAAAAAGGAGAAGATAGTCTCACATCAACTAGGCATATCAACGGGCCATGGAGATGCCCAGCAATAGATATCAATGTGAGTGAGTATGGATTGCCATGCAACGGATGCACTAAGAGCCATAAGTGTATGAAAGCTCAGACTAAAAATTAAGTGGGTGTGCATCCAACTTGCTTGCTCATGAAGACCTTGGGCGTTTGAGGAAGCCCATCATCGGAATATACAAGCCAAGTTCTATAATGAAAATTTCCACTAGTATATGAAAGTGATAACTCAAGAGACTCTCTGTATGAAGAACATGGTGCTACTCTGAAGCACAAGTGTGGTAAAAGGATAGTAACATTGCCCCTTCTCTCTTTTTCTCTCACTTTTTTTCATTTTTTCTTTTTTTGTAGGCTTCTTTTATTTTGATAACCTCACATGGGAGAATGTTCTAATATTGATGATCATCACACTTTTATTTACTTACAACTCAATATTACAATTCGATATCTAGAACAAAGATATGACTCTATATGAATGCCTCCAGCGGTGTACCGGGATGTGCAATGATCTAGCGTAGCAATGACATCAAAAGGACAAGCCATGAAAACATCATGCTAGCTATCTTACGATCATGCAACGCAATATGACAATAAATTCTCAAGTCATGTAAATGATGATGATGGAAGTTGCATGGCAATATATATCGGAATGGTTATGGAAACGCCATGATAGGTAGGTATGGTGGTTGTTTTGAGGAAGATATAATGAGGCTTATGTGTGATAGAGCGTATCGTATCATGGGGTTTGGATGCACCAGCGAAGTTTGCACCAACTCTCGAGGTGAGAAAGGGCAATGCATGGTACCGAAGAGGCTAGCAATGATGGAAGGGTGAGAGTGCGTATAATCCATGGACTCAACATTAGTCATAAAGAACTCACATACTTATTGCAAAAATCTATTAGTCATCGAAACAAAGTACTACGCGCATGCTCCTAGGGGGATAGATTGGTAGGAAAAGACCATCGCTCATCCCCGACCGCCACTCATAAGGAAGACAATCAATAAATACCTCATGCTGCAACTTTGTTACATAACGGTTCACCATATGTGCATGCTACGTGAATCACAAACCTCAACACAAGTATTTCTACGATCCACAACTATCCACTAGCATGATTCTAATATCACCATCTTTATATTGCAAAACAATTGCAAGGAATCAAATATATCATATTCAGTGATCTACAAGTTTTATGTAGGATTTTATGTGTAACCATGTGAATGACCAGTTCCTGTCATCTCTCTAAATAGATATAAGTGAAGCAAGAGAGTTTAATTCTTTCTACAAAAGATATGCCCACGCTCTAACAAATATAAGTGAAGTAAAAGAGCAGTCTACGAATGGCGGTTTTCTATGTAAAGAGAAACAGGCAATCCAAACTTCAAATGATATAAGTGAAGCACATGAAGCATTCTATAAAGCCATACTCAAAAGATATAAGTGAGGTGCAAAGAGCATTCTATAAATCAACCAAGGACTATCTTGTACCAGCATGGTGCATAAAAGAAAAATGAAAACTAAAGCAAAAGACGCTCCAAGATTGCACATATCACATGAACGAAACGAATCCGAAAAATACCGATACTTGTTGAAGAAAGAGGGGATGCCTTCCGGGGCATCCCCAAGCTTAGACGCTTGAGTCTCCTTGAATATTTACTTGGGGTGCCTTGGGAATCCCCAAGCTTGAGCTCTTGCCTCTCCTTCTTCTCCTCACATCGAGACCTTCTCGATCATCAAACACTTCATCCACACAAAACTTCAACAGAAAGCTCGGTAAGATCCGTTAGTATAATAAAGCAAGTCACTACTCTAAGTACTGTTGATAACCAATTCATATCTTGTCTTTGCATTGTGTCTACTGTAATATAACTTTTTCATGGCTTCATCCACTGATATAAATTGATAGTTTCATCAAAACAAGCAAACTATGCATCAAAAACAGAATCTGTCTAAAACAGAACAGTCTGTAATAATCTGAACATTCACCATACTTCTGATACTTGAAAAATTCTGCCAAAATTAGGAAAAATAAACAATTTCTATAGAAAGACAGTGCAAAAAGAATCAGAACCATTTGACATTCCAGTAAAGAATGTACAATCATGCACTACAGCCAAAGTTTCTGTCCTGCACCGCACAAACCAACAAGCATTGTAAACATCCTAAAGGCAAACCTTGGCACATTATTTTTATAATATAATGGAATTGTACAAGGGGATAATTATCTTTGTTGCAAAGTTTCTGTAATCAAGATTCACAAAGTTTCAGTGAGCATGAACAAAGTTCAAGGCTAGCTCCCACTTCAACAATGCTCGTCTTTCTCACTTTCACTTTTCTTTTTGAAAAGTTTCTGGTTCCCCTCTTTATTTTTGTTATTTTTAAACTATATGAAAGCACTCAAAAATAAATAAATGACTCTCTAAAACTTCCGGGTTCTCTGCCTAGCAGCGCTTTGTTTAAAGCC
The DNA here is from genome assembly GCF_056163025.1 of Triticum urartu. Classification (NCBI taxonomy): domain Eukaryota; kingdom Viridiplantae; phylum Streptophyta; class Magnoliopsida; order Poales; family Poaceae; genus Triticum; species Triticum urartu. The sequence continues at coordinate 139,688,912 of NC_141876.1, read as the reverse complement.
ATTAAGCTAGGCATATAGTGCTCAAGTAGTGAATCCACCCGGATCCCAAGGTATATCAAAGCCAATTTTAATTAACAATGATTTCTAATTTAGTAGTGAGCACAAAGTAACATGTATCTTGCAACAACGAAGTCTAAATCTCTTCCTATGCATCTACATGTCATAAAAGAACAATTCATGCACACCTAGTAAAAGCCAATGCATAGTATAAACAGTTTCTTGCAATTTTATCATGTTGGAAACATAGAGGGGTGGAGATATAGTTCCTCTCTCATAATAATTGCAAATAGGAGCAGCAAGCACATGCATATTATATTCATCAAAATCATCATGTGCAATGGTAAAATGCAACCCATCGATATAATCCTTAATAAGGGCAAACTTCTCCGATATAGTGTAGTTTGGAGAATTCAAAAAGATAATAGGACTATCATGCGTGGGGTGCAATAGCAACAATTTCATGTTTAACATAAGGAACTATAGCAAGTTCATCTCCATAAGCTTAATTCATATTGGCATCTTGGCCACAAGCATAGCAAGCATCATCAAAAAGGGATATTTCAAAAGAATCAACGGGATCATAATAGTCATCATAGCAATCATCCTTTGGTACGCACGAAGGGAAATTAAACAATGTATGAGTTGAAGAGTTACTCTCATTAGAAGGTGGGAACAGGTAGCTAATCCGCTCTTCCTCCTTTTGTTCTTCGCTCTCGTCATCATCTTTTTCATCCAATGAGCTCACAGTTTCATCAATTTCTTCTTCCATAGACTCCTGCAAAATATTAGTCTCTTCTTGGACAACGGAGTAGTCCTCAATATATGGTTGAACATAGGCATTAGAAGCATAATTATCATAGCAATATTTAAGTATGGCAAAATTTTCAGACGTATAAAGAGTAGCATCATACTTTTCAATCAAAGAAGCAATTTCATAAGCACCCTTAAAAGCAACAAATTCTTCGATTTGTTGAACATCATAGTAACTATAAACACCCTTAGCATACGAAGATACGATTCCATTATCACTAAACTCACATTGATAGGGAAGGTGTTTCTTAGGGTTTTCAGAACAACAAGTAAAATCATATATTTCACATAAATTCCAAGCATAGCATTGCAAACGATGAATTTGACCCAGTAAAAGTTTCCCTTTTTCGGATATACGGTGTCGCACATAACAAGCATGCTCATCTAAAGATTTGTCCTCAACTAAGCTAGTTGGGGTTGCAGCACGAGCACATAGGGATCGAAGATGATCCAAGTAATAAGCTTCAGGAGTGTGATAGATTTTGAGTGGTTCTTCAACCATTGGTTCAGTAGGTACAACTAATTTTTTTTGGTATTTTGCGTTTCCTACCCATAACTAAAGATAGAAAACAACTAAGAACAACAAATAAAAATTACTTAGTGATAAAGCAAACAAGCACACACGAGAATATTCACCCCACGCTATTGCTCCCCAGCAACGGCGCCAAAAAAAGGTCTTGATAACCCACAAGTGTAGGGGATCGCAATAGTTTTCGATAAGTAAGAGTGTCGAACCCAACGAGTAGCTAAAGGTAGAACAAATATTCCCTCAAGTTCTATCGACCACCGATACAACTCTACGCACGCTTGATGTTTGCTTTACCTAGAACAAGTATGAAACTAGAAGTACTTTGTAGGTGTTGTTGGATAGGTTTGGAAGGTAATAAAGAGTGCGTAAATAAAAGCTAGGTGTCGGTGTCAAAACCGGCGGATCTCGGGTAGGGGGTCTAGAACTGTGCATCTAAGGCGGATGGTAACAGGAGGCAGGGGACACGATGTTTACCCAGGTTCGGGCCCTCTTGATGGAGGTAAAACCCTACGTCCTGCTTGATTGTTCTTGATGATATGAGTGTTACAAGAGTTGATCTACCACGAGATCTGAGAGGCTAAACCCTAGAAGCTAGCCTATGGTATGATTGTCTGTTGTCCTACGGACTAAAACCCTCCGGTTTATATAGACACCGGAGGGGGCTAGGGTTACACAAGGTCAGTTGCAAAAGAGGAGATATACATATCCGTATTGCCTAGCTTGCCTTCTATGCCAAGTAAAGTCCCATCCGGACACGAGACAAAGTCTTCAATCTTGTATCTTCATAGTACAACAGTCCGGCCAAAGGATATAGTCCGGCTGTCCGGAGACCCCCTAATCCAGGACTCCCTCAGTAGCCCCCGAACCAGGCTTCAATGAAGTCAAGTCCAACACGCAGTATTGTCTTCGGCATTGCAAGGCGGGTTCTTCTCCAAATTTTGAATGTTTGTTAAGTAGTGTCCGGCCCCATAAATGTTGGACCTCTTGGCTTCCGCGCCCAATAAGGGCTATCTTCCACACGTCGAATGAATACGAGGAGCCAGGGCGTTGTTACATTCGCCCCCCTAGCCAGATAAATAAATTGTCTATTAAAGGGATGGGGATTCTTAGATCCAATCCATACCATCCTCCCACAGCGAGAATCCATCGGAGCGCGCTTCGGAAAAATCCACTCCAACATGGCCAACCACTTCATCTCCTCCTCTCGCCCCCGTAGCCCTAAGCCCGGTGATTGGGAGAGGTGTTCTGTCTCACACAGTCGGTTAGTCGAACTGCAGACTCAGGGATTTCTCCCTCCAGCATATATGGTTCCCGTCCGAGCCGGGCTCGCCACCTACAATGGCGGGGAGCAAGCGGAGAGCTTCCCCACCCCCTCTACGGGGGAGCGGGTATGCCTTGTTCCTTACTTATTAAGGGGACTCGGATTTCCAATTCATCCGTCCTCCGCGGGCTCCTGGAGTTTTACGGCCTCCAACTGCATAATTTCACCCTTGCTTCCATATTACACATCGCCAGCTACGTTGCCCTCTGTGAGTTATTCCTGGGCTGCGAGGCTCATTTCGAGCTATGGAAAAGGTTATTTTGCCTCGTCCCCCGCACACAAAAGGGGTCACTTTATCAAGTAGGCGGAGCCGAAATATGGTGCATCGCCGAACCCGGATACCTGTCTGGTACTCCGAAGAAGACGTTCGAGGACTGGCCTTCGGAATGGTTTTATATGGAGGATGTCCCCCTTCCGGACCCTGTTCGGCGGGGTCTTCTTGAGTTCAACAATGCTCCTCTGAAGAAACGCCGAAGCTAGCGCCCACGGAGCCCCTAGGAGGAAGACAACGAAGAAGTCCTTTACCTGATGAACCGGATTAAAGCGTTGGCTCAATCAGGATTGACGGTAATCGAGCTTATGTCAATATGCATAATGCGGGGAGTGCAGCCACTTCAATATCGAGGGCACCCCCTGTGGTGTTTTAATGGGGAAGATGATGCCACCCGGTACGGGCGTAAGGGACCGGACACTGCTGTTGCTTTAGCAAAAATTCTATCCGAGTTGTTCAAGGGAGAGGAAGAGGAGTTCATCCGCATCAAGCCACGAGATGGATTCTCCATGTACAACCCTCCAAGCTGGGTGAGTTATATCTCCTTACTCCCATTCTTCCCGCATTCTTTGTCGTAGGTACTCACCTTGCCATTTTACGGCAGGAACTGCAAAAAGCCGTATGGGAGGTCAACATCCCATCTCCACAACCAGAGGACCCTGACCGGGCCCTCGGTTCCGGACTCGAAGAAGATCTGGACATATTCGTGGAGCTGATAGACAGGCAGTTCTATCAATTGAGTTGTGATGACGCCATGGTGGCCATTACGGCCGACTATCCCGGACTGCTCCCTGCGTCGCACGTAAGAAAAACCAAAATCCCAACTCCAAAAAACTAGGATCCCTTTTTAGACACTTCACCTACCATATACATATGGTGTTTTACAGGGAAGGCATTCGGGACGCCGTGCCGAACCCGCAGCAACTCGCCAACAAGAGGCACCGAGGCCGGGTAGGCCAAAAAGGAAGGCGGTCAGGACGGAGACGCCGGCGCAGAGGTATGACAAAAACCCCGCCCCGTGGTTGCCGTCTTTCTCAAGATGTAATGACGTCCATGTTTCTTTAACAGAAAAAACGCTCGCCGGAATATGTCCGGAGAGGCTGCCGATCATGCTTCCACCAGTCGGGCTCCAGGGCCGGACATAGAGGCAGAAGCCGACATGGGGCGGACGCCGGATACTCCTCCTACAGAAGATGCAGATAGACTGTCCGCTACAAATTTAGAAGTGGAGAGCGCCATGAATCATAGGCGTCGTCGGGCCGTACTCCGTGATGCTTGCTTCTCACCAGAGGCATTTGATGCCTTCAATTCTGGAGACGCGTACCTCCGTGCTGCTCAAAATGGTCTAGCCAGAGCCACAGACCAGTATGTAAGAGATGTACGAGTAAGCAAATCTAACGATTATATGTATCAGTAGCCCCTGAGACTTGAAACAGTTGGCACAACTGATTTAAGGATCATTTATTGTGCAGGTTCTTACAGAGAAGAATACTCGACTGTCACAGGAGCTGGAGGAATGCAAGACCCAACTTCGGGCTGCCATTGCCGCATTGAAGGAACCTGAAAAGTCCCCAGCTGGTAACATTTGTTTCAAAGAATGATAGGTACCATATAGTGTGCGGCATGGCTGCAGATCTAACAGTAGATATTGCAGATGACTCCAGAGAGAATCCGGAGGACCAGCTTGTCGTACGACAGCTAAAGGCTGGCGAACGCGTGCTGACTAAGGTCAGGTGGGAGAAAAACAATCTCCAAGACGCCAATACCAAGTTGAGCGTGGAACTGAAAGATGTTCGAGCCTAGCTTGCGGACTCCGAGAAGGAGAATAAGCGGCTTCGACGCGGCATTTTCAGTAAGTGCTTGAACGAACCCTCAAAAGGGTGCGGCGGAGAAGCCGGCTAATAGAGTTATGTCTGCAGGTATGCTAACCGGTCGTCCCGCAGAGGAGATGCCCGGGTCTGCGGGTGATCTTCTACCCGAGCTCTCACAACTGCACGAACAAATTCGGCAGGTGATGCAGGGTATTGCCCAGGCCTTGTGGCCATCCGTCTCCCTGCCAGAAGGCATTGGAGAGCTTGCGGAGAAGCTCAAGGGAGCATGGTGGTGCTTCCGATTATGGAAGATATCAACCTGCCATCAAGGTGCCAGGGAAGCCTGGGCCATGGTGAATACGCGGTATACCAAGGCTGACCCAAACCACATGGCCGAGGTCGGACCTATGGGGCCCGATGGGAAAGAGATCCCCGTTAGCTTAGTGTATGGGCAAGTAGAATTAGCCGCAAAGTATTCCCAATAGGATTGTAGGCTAGACAGCCTGTTGGATGGTATAGAAGAGGAATTTAGTCAGTCTACATGACTATGTAATTAAAGTGACATGTATAATGCCTTCTAGCCAGATTGTAAATCATTTGTCATGGCGGACCTTTTCGCTTCAACCTCGGGAACCAATAGTCCAGAGTGTATCCGAATACCCGGTCAGTTATATAAGAATCAGGGTATGCGTGGAAACCAGACGTAGGGGTCATTAGTGCTTGAACAGACAAGTATCCAACTAGTTATGTTATATTACATGGGTAGTAAGAAACATCTTCCAGGGAGAATAGTTCCATTAAGGGTTCCTTTCCCTGGGTATGCATGCCCTAAAGTGCATGTCTGGACTGCGAGAGGAGACGCAGGCAAAAACATCTGGGGGCACATATGGAAAATAAATAAAAATCATCTTTTGTTCACCGACCGAATATTCCCTTAAGAACGCTAGCTTTCGGCTTCACCCAGTCTGAGGTACACATCCGGCTGACCCGGCAGTAACAATCGCAGAGGTGCTCCCCTTATGCCCTAGCCGAATTAACAGGAATGTAGGGCATAAATACAAGAGCCAGACAACCCAGCTTGGCCAAAACTTAAGTCATATCGATGCATATAATGGCGAAGAAAAGGTACATGCAGAAGAATAACACATGTGCAGGGCATGAAGCCCAGATGAATAATTAAGCTTCTGTGTAAGAAGCCCCCAGGTATAATGAGCGTGGTTAGCACGTCAATAGCGTGCAAGCAAGGCACAAGTTGGCCCTTGAAGGCCTTGAGAAAGAATAAAAGAAAGGAATAGAAAAAATACAGATAATGTATATGCAAAAAATGGACAGAGGAAGGAGACGCACATAGAGTCCGGCACTTGGCGTAGAATCTTCGGAGCCTGGCTGCGTTCCATGGGTTCGGCTCAAGTCGATTATTCGATGCATCCCGCAGACGGTACACTCCACCGGTCAGAACTTGGTCAATAATGAAGGGACCTTCCCACTTGAGCTCGAGCTTGGTCTTTTTCTTCTCCGGCAGGCGTAGAACTAGCTCACCAACGTTATAAGTTTTGTCCCGTACTTCTCTGCTTTGGTATCTGCAAGCCTGTTGCTGATAGAATGCGGAACGGGCTTTTGCCACGTCGCGCTCCTCCTCCAGGGTGTCCAGACTGACCTGTCGATCGAGCTCGGCTTTTCTTTCTTCATACATGCACACTCGAGGTGAGTCATGAATTATGTCGCAGGGCAGAACCGCCTCTGCGCCATACACCATAAAGAAGGGTGTGTATCCGGTAGTACGATTCGGCATGGTCCGCAGCCCCCAGAGTACGGAGTCGAGCTCCTCTACCCAGTGTGTGTTAGACTCCTTTAAGGACCGCACTAATCTGGGTTTGATGCCGCTCATGATAAGACCATTTGCCCGCTCAACTTGGCCGTTAGTTTGTGGGTGATAGACAGAGGCATAATCGAGCTTAATGCCCATGTTGCTGCACCAGAGTTTTACCTCATCGGCCGTGAAGTTCGTGTCGTTGTCAGTGATGATGCTGTGGGGGAGGCCATAACGGTGTACAACCCTGGATATGAAGTCTATCACCGGTCCGGATTCGGCCGTTTTAACAGGTTTGGCTTCTATCCATTTGGTGAATTTATCCACCATGACTAGGAAGTATTTTTTCTTATGGGTTCCCCCTTTAAGGGGTCCAACCATGTCAAGCCCCCAGACCGCGAAGGGCCAGGTAATGGGGATTGTTTGGAGGGTGGTGGGTGGCATGTGGCTTTGGTTTGCAAAAAGCTGGCAACCGACGCATCATTGGACCAAGTCCTGTGCATCTACCCGGGCCGTCGGCCAATAAAAACCTGTACGGAAGGCCTTGCTTACAAGGGCCCGGGCTGCGGCGTGGTGGCCGCCGAGTTCGGCGTGAATTTCTGCCAAAAGCTTCCGCCCTTCCTCTTCGGAGATGCACCTTTGAAGGACTCCGGTAGTGCTTTTTTTATACAGCTCTCCCTCGTGGACCCTGTAGGCTTTAGATCGCCGCACTATGCAGCGTGCCTCATTTTGGTCCTCGGGAAGTTCCTGCCTAGTTAGGTAGGCCAGGGATGGTTCTGTCCACGGGGCGATGATGGCCATTATTACGTGGGCTGAAGGTGTTATTTCGGAGGCAGATCCTCCGATTATGTCAGAGTGTTCGGTATCGGGCATTTTGGCCGGGTCCGGACTATTGTTACCGGTGTCCCCTTCCCATACCACGGATAGCTTAAACAACCTCTCCAAAAAGATGTTGGGGGGACCGCATCGCGTTTTGCGCCGATGCGGGCGAGGATATCCGTCGCCTGATTGTTTTCCCGAGCCACATGGTGAAATTCAAGACCCTCGAACCGAGCTGACATCTTTAGGACGGCGTTGCGATAGGCCGCCATCTTCAGATCCTTGGCATCGAAGTCTCCATTTATTTGGGATATTGCGAGGTTTGAATCCCCACGCACCTCCAGGCGTTGAATGCCCATGGAGACTGCCATCCGAAGACCATGTAACAGGGCTTCGTATTCGGCTGCATTGTTGGAGTCTGTATACAGTATCTGTAGTACGTATTGAACTATATCTCCGGTTGGGGACGTCAGGATGACGCCAGCCCCCAGACTAGCCAGCATTTTGGAGCCGTCGAAGTGCATGATCCAATTGGAGTATGCGCCATACTCTTTAGGGAGTTTGGCTTCTGTCCATTCGGTGACAAAGTCGGCCAATACTTGTGATTTAATGGCTCGCCGGGGTTTGTATGTTATGTCGAATGGGAGGAGCTCAATGGCCCATTTGGCAATCCGGCCCGTGGCGTCGCGGTTGTTTATAATATCATTAAGTGGCACTTCCGAGGCTACTGTAATTGAACACTCTTGAAAGTAGTGTCGCAGCTTCCGGGATGCCATGAATACCGCATAGGCTATCTTTTGATAATGTGGGTACCGTGATTTGCATGGAGTGAGGACAGTGGATACATAATATTACCGGCTTTTGAAGGGGGAATTTATGAAAGTCCGTTTCTCGTTCGACGACAAGCACCGCGCTTACAACCTGATGAGTTTCCACAATGTACAACAGCATTGGTTCACCGATGTTTGGCGCGGCCAGGATTGGGTTGGTTTCCAGTATGGCTTTTATTTCTTCCAATCCGGCTGTGGCAGCGTCCGTCCACTCAAAGTGTTCGGTGTGCCGAAGGAGGCGATAAAGGGGTAATGCCTTTTCTCCTAAGCGAGAGATAAAGCAGCTTAGAGCCGCCACACCTCCGGTTAATTTTTGGATTTGTTTGAGGTCCATTGGTATAGCCAACTCTGACAGAGCTCGGATTTTGGCCGGATTTGCTTCAATTCATCTACTGGAGACAATGAAACCCAGGAGCTTTCCGGCTGGTACACCGAAAACGCATTTTTCCGGATTGAGCTTGATGTCGTATGTTCGGACGTTGTCGAATGTGAGCCTCAAGTTGTCTATTAGAGAGTCGACGTGTTTGGTTTTGACGACCACATAATCTACGTATGCCTGTACTGTTTTGCCGATCTGTTTCTCCAAACATGTCTGAATCATGCGCTGATATGTTGCGCCGGCGTTTTTGAGCCCAAAAGGCATTGTGTTGAAACAGAAGGGGCCGTATGGTGTGATAAATGCCGTTGCGGCTTGGTCGGACTCCTCCATCTTGATTTGGTGGTAGTCGGCGTATGCGTCGAGGAAACAGAATGAATCGTGTCCTGCGGTAGCATCGATAATTTGATCGATGCGGGGGAGGGGGAAGGGATCCTTTGGGCAAGCCTTGTTGAGGTCCTTGAAATCGACACATAGGCGCCAGGATTTGTCCTTCTTTGGTACCATCACCAGGTTTGCTAGCCAGTCCGGGTGTTTTATTTCTCTAATGAATCCGGCCTCCAATAACTTGGCTAGTTCCTCTCCCATAGCTTGTCTCTTAGGTTCAGAGAAACGCCGAAGAGTCTGCTTGACCAGCTTGAATCCCTTTAGAATATTAAGGCTGTGTTCGGCCAGCTTGCGTGGGATTCCTGGCATGTCTGAGGGGTGCCAGGCGAATATGTCCCAATTCTCGCGCAGGAACTCTCGTAGTGCGGCGTCCACATCGGGGTTTAACTGTGCCTCGATGGAGACTGTTTTTGTAGGGTCTATTGGGTGGACTTGGAATTTGACTATTTCATCCGCTGGTTTAAAAGAGGTGGACTTGGATCTCTTGTCAAGTATCACGTCGTCCCTGTCCACTTTGGAGCGCAGCGCAGTTAATTCCTCGGCCGCAAGGGCTTCGGATAATGCCTCGAGGGCCAATGCGGCTATTTTGTTTTTGGCGCGGAGTGCTGTGTCCGGATCACTAGCGAGAGTGATGATTCCGTTGGGCCCGGGTATTTTTGAGCTTCATGTACCCGTAATGGGGTATAGCTTAGAAGATCGTGACGCCTCCCGCCCCAAAAGGGTGTGGTATCCGCTACTGAACGGGGCCACTTGGAATGTAATTTCTTCGGACCTATAGTTCTCCGGTGTGCCGAATACCACATCTAGTGTGATTTTCCCAGCACATCGTGCTTCCCGACTGGGGATGATTCCTCTGAAGGTTGTGCTGCTTTGCTCAATGCGATTTCAGTCTATTTCCATTTTTTGAAGAGTTTCCTCATAGATGAGGTTTAATCCACTGCCGCCGTCCATGAGTACTTTGGTGAGTCGAAAGCCGTCCACAATTGGACTGAGGACCAGTGCAGCTGGTGCTGGGGCTGTTCGGAATTTAGGTTCGTCATTGGCATTGAAGGTAATAGCCGTGTCAATCCATGGATTTATTGCTGCCACGTGGCAGATTTCGGCAAGGCTGCGGAGTGTTCGCTTGCGCCTATTATTTGATGTGAAGGTTTCAAAGACTGTTATTACCGTATTGTTATCCCCGGTTGTGTGGCATCTGGGATGAGAAGATCCTCACCACTTTTGGCCACCTGCCGGAGTACCCAACATGCTCTAATGTTGTGTGTTGGTATGGTATCCGTTGTACTATGAATTTTCCAGGGTCCGTTGAGCCATCCCTCCAATACAGTTCCACGCCCTATAGAGGGTCTTTGCTTCTTTGTAGTTAACTCGGGTGTCTTATGATAGTGCACCCTTTTACTTCGGACTGGGTGTATATTCGGAGCCGGATTATCCCAAAATTTTGTTTCAGTTTTCCAGGCGCTTTCCATCGCACAGTACTTTCGTACTATGGACGCCAAGTTGGCAAAGCGTGATATGTCACGGCGACTTATGGCATTAAGGATTCCCTTGTCCATGCAATTATTGCAGAAAAATGAGACTGCGTCTTCCTCGCGACAGTCCTTAACCTTGTTCATCACAAGGAGGAATCTGGCCCAATAATGATGTACTGTTTCCTGGGGCGCTTGCCTGATGTGGGAAAGATCGTTTATGCTTGGGTGGGTGGGTGGTTTGAGTCCGAACCCTTACCCGATCTGAGACCCAGGGGCCGAGGAGTTTCCAATCTTGGAAGTTCGGGTTTCGGGATGTTGCCCGATGAGTCTGGCCTGCCGCCTGACTCTAGGTTCAGGGCTTGGGTGATGTCCTGCCGTAAACGGGTATCCGACTTGGAGAGCTCAGGAATCCATACATAGTTAGTCCTCAAGATAGAGGAAGAGTCGCCGCATTGTTCCTCCACCACCGCAATATGATGGGTGACCGGTGGAGAGTTAATCTCCCTTTGATCGGGTTTAAGCCCAATCCAATCATAGTCCGTAGCGATTCCCAAGGCGGCGATGCGATCCAAGAGCTCATTTAGGGATGAGAGCTCCATTGGATCCATCTGCTCGACAAATTCCGAGCCGACGTGGAGGCTATTTTCGATGACCCAAGAAGTCATCATCGGTGCAGCAGCCAAACGGGCGGTCATGATGAAACTGCCTAGCCAAAGAGTTTGGTCGACAGCCAGGGCTCCCCTGGAGGTAATGTTGTTTTTAACAACGAGACGAGGCATCCTTCCTTACGGTGATGGCGCAGTGGAACTCAATGAAAGCACCAATGTCGGTGTCAAAACTGATGGATCTCGGGTAGGGGGTCCCAAACTGTGCGTCTAAGGCGGATGGTAACAGGAGGCAGGGGACATGATGTTTACCCAGGTTCGGGCCCTCTTGATGGAGGTAAAACCCTACGTCCTGCTTGATTGTTCTTGATGATATGAGTGTTACAAGAGTTGATCTACCACAAGATCTGAGAGGCTAAACCCTAGAAGCTAGCCTATGGTATGATTGTCTATTGTCCTACGGACTAAAACCCTCTGGATTATATAGACACCAGAGGGGGCTAGGGTTACACAAGGTCGGTTACAAAAGAGGAGATATACATATCCGTATTGCCTAGCTTGCCTTCTACGCCAAGTAAAGTCCCATCCGGACACGAGACGAAGTCTTCAATCTTGTATCTTCACAGTCCAACAGTCCGGCCAAAGGATATAGTCCGGCTGTCCGGAGACCCCCTAATCCAGGACTCCCTCACTAGGGGTTGTTCAGATAAAGACACAACTAAATTAGTTTTAGTAAAGAGTGTTTTGTTACGAGAAAGTTATTTGTCCCTAGGCAATCGATAACTAGACCGGTAATCATTATTGAAGTTTCATATGAGGGAGAGGCATAAGCTAACATACTTTCTCTACTTGGGTCATATGCACTTATGATTGGAACTCTAGCAAGCATCCGCAACTACTAAAGATCATTAAGGTAAAACCCAACCATAGCATTAGAGCATCAAGTCCTGTTTATCCCATACACAATAACCCCCTTACTCGGGTTTGTGTTTCAGTCACTCACGCAACCCACTATAAGCGAATCATAAACGTATTGCAACACCCTACAGAGGGAATCCCTCACGCTTGCGCGACACGGAGAGCACCATAGGACAGCACCAATAATAAAACATGCAACTCAAACCAATCACGATCATCAAATAACCCATAGGACAAAACGGATCTACTCAAACATCATAGGATAGCCATACATAATTGGGAAATAATATATAGTGGTGAGAACCATGTTTAAGTAGAGATTACAGCGGGTAAGAGAGAGGTTACACCGCTGCATAGAGGGGGGAAGAGTTGGTGATGATGTCGGTGAAGTTGTTGGTGAAGATTGCGGTGATGATGATGGCCCCCGGTGGAACTCCGGCGCCACCGGAAGCGAGGGGGAGAGAGCCCCCCTCCTTCTTATTCTTCTTCCTTGACCTCCTCCCTAGATGGGAGAAGGGTTTCCCCTCTGGTCCATGGCCTCCATGGCATGGGAGGGGCGAGAGCCCCTCCGAGATTGGATCTGTCTCTCTGTCTCTCTCTGTTTCTGCGTTCCCACATTCTACCCTTTCACCGTTTCTTATATTCCCGGAGATCCCTAACTCCGATTGGGCTGAAATTTTAACACGATCTCTATCCGGATATTAGCTTTCTTGCGGCGAAAGAAGGGCATCAACCGCATTACGGGGTGGCCACGAGGGTCAGGGGCGCGCCCCCTGCCTCGTGGCCCTCTCGGGCATCGTCTCGCGTGGATTTTTCTTCCCAAAAATCACATATATTCCAAAAAAAAATCTCCGTCAGTTTTTATCCCGTTTGGACTCCGTTTGATATGGATATTCTGTGAAACAAAAAACATGCAAGAAACAGGAACTGGCACTGGGCACTGTATCAATATGTTAGTCCCAAAAATAATATAAAAAGTTGCCAAAAGTATATGAAAGTTGAATAATATTGGCATGGAACAATCAAAAATTATAGATATGACGGAGACGTATCAGCAGCTTCAAGCTGACCAAGATCTGCTCAATGATAAATGGACTGATGTCCTAGCAGCCGAAGAATACGGCCTCAAGCGCCCAACCAAAAGCTACCCAAAGTGCAAATTGCTACCTCAGTTCGACGAGGAGGCGCCGGAGTACATACCACCATCGCACAATACGGCCGACCGACCACCACGTGGTCAGGACAAAATGGAAACTCATGCCAAACACCAGCCCACCGCACCTCATCACTCAGGCAGAGGTAAATTAGCCCACGGCCATACATATGACCTCCGGCAGAACCTGAACAATAAAGCAGGACATACCAGATCAATCTACGGATCGCGAGGACGCGCCTCGACATGTGACAACGGCCACCTATTCGGACGTGAAAAACCCAATCATGCGCGGGCTGAACACCGCAGATGGACTCCATCAGAGCTGTGTCACGATACAGCCCGATATAGAGGCCCCACACACCCTCATTGCTTCACTGATGAGGTCCTGGATCACGAATTCCCCGAAGGATTCAAGCTCGTGAACATAGAATCATACGATGGAACCACGAACCCCGCGGTGTGGATCGAGGACTTCATTCTCCACATCCATATGGCCCACGGAGATGACCTCCATGCCATAAAATACCTCCCTCTAAAACTCAAAGGGCCAGCTCGGCATTGGCTAAACAGTCTGCTTGAAAATTCCATTGGCAGCTGGGAGGACTTGGAAGAGGCTTTCCTCGATAACTTCCAAGGTACATATGTTCGACCTTCGGACGCTGATGACTTAAGCCATATAGTTCAATAGCCCGGAGAGTCCGCCAGGAAATTCTGGACAAGGTTCTTAACTAAAAAGAACCAAATTGTCAACTGTCCGGACGCTGAAGCCAGCAGCTTTCAAGCATAGCATCCGCGACGAATGGCTCACTCGCCACCTTGGCCAAGAAAAGCAAAAATCCATGGCGGCCCTCACGGCACTCATGACCCGCTTTTGTGCAGGCGAGGACAGTTGGTTGGCCCGTAGAAAAAACAATGCAAGTGATGCCGGCACCCTTGAAGTTAAAAGCAACAAAGAAAAGTCTCGACGCAATAGATACAAGCGCCGAAACAACAGTGACAACACCGAGGATACGGCGGTCAACATCGGATTCAGTGGCTCTAAGTCCGGTCAGCGGAAGAAGCTGTTCCAAAAGAACAATTCGGGCCCATCCAGCTTGGACCGCATACTTGATCGTCCATGCCAGATTCGCGGCACTCCCGACAAGCCTCCTAATCATACAAATAGAGAGTGCTGGGTTTTCAAACAGGCGCGAAATTAAACGCTGAGAATAGGGAAAAGGGATCACGAAGCGAGGACGATGATGAAGAGCCACGGCAACTGAACACAGGGGGACAGAAGAAGTTTCCCCCTCAGGTCAAAACGGTGAACATGATATATGCTACCCACATCCCCAAGAGGGAGCGCAAGCATGCGCTCAGGGACGTCTACGCGATAGAGCCAGTCGCCCCAGAATTCAATCCATGGTCGTCATGCCTGATCACTTTTGATCACCGGGATCACCCGACTAGTATCCAGAACCTCAGCCGCACTGGTTTTAGACCCAATAATTATGGGTTCCACCTGACTTGTGTCCTTATGGATGGTCGTAGCAGCCTCAATCTGCTCTATCAGGATACAATGCGAAAAATGGGCATTAACCCATCAAGGATCAACCCTACAAAGACCACCTTTAAAGGAGTCATTCCAGGCGTAGAGGCCCGTTGTACGGGCTCAATCATATTAGAGGTTGTCTTCGGATCTCTGGACAACTTCCAAAGCGAAGAGTTAGTCTTCGATATCATCCCATTCTGCAGCGGCTATCATGCACTGCTCGGACGAACTGTGTTTGCTCGATTCAACGTAGTGCCACACTATGCTTATCTCAAACAACAACAACAACCCACCACCACCACCACCTGTTGACCACTTAGCTCGTTTCCTTAGGCTAAATCCGCTGGTGTTTTCCAGTAGCACTGAGCCAATAGTAGCAGACGATTGGCTCCGCAAGATAGGAAGGGAGTTGACCATTGCAGGATGCACGGATGGTGAGAAAGTGAAGTTTGCCGCTCACCAGCTTGACGGACCCGCGGCAGCATGGTGGGAGAATTTCACAGCCACTTACCCAGTTGACACTGTCACATGGGATCAGTTTCAGCAAGCTTTCCGCACTGCCCATGTTTCAGCAGGAGCTATGGCCATAAAGAAGCGTGAGTTTCGTAACTTACGCCAAGGAGGAAGGATAGTGGGCCAGTACATTGACGACTTCAGCAAGTTAGCACGTTATGCCCCAGATGACGTTGCTACAGATGCAGCTAAGCAGGAGAAGTTTCTGGAAGGATTGAATGATGAGCTAAGCATGCAGTTGATGGTAGCGAGTTTCAACAACTACCAGGAGTTGGTAGATCGTGCCATCATGATTGAAGGGAAGCAACAGCAGATTGAGAACCGTAAGAGGAAGTATGGACAGGGAAAGTATAACTCTGGAGCCCCGCAGAAGCCCCGTTTTTCCCCTAAACCGGGATTTCAGTTTCAGCACACCCATGGAGGAGGTAGCTCACACAACCATAGTGGCCACAAGAATGGTAATGGGAATGGAGGAAGCAACGGTCAGAACCGGACCACCCCATCAACCCCAGCCAAGAAGGACTTGAGCCACGTCACTTGCTATAAGTGTTCCAAGCCAGGGCATTATGCAAATGAATGTCCCGAAGGCCAGAATGGAAATGGCAATGGAAGCTCTGGGAAAAAGCCGAACCCTTTCAATAGGGGACAGGTGAACCACATTAATGTGGAGGAGGTTGAAGATCAGCCCGATGTAGTAATCGGTAAGTTTTTGGTTAAGTCATTTACTACACTTGTTCTTTTTGACACTGGTGCATCGCATTCATACATATCAAGGGGATTTGTGGATAAATATAACCTGCCAACCCAAGCCCTTAGGTCACCCATGTTAGTAAGCTCACCAGGAGCGGAGTTTCTGGCCAGACGATGGTTTGATCGGTTACCATTAAGGATTGGTAACTATGTTTTTCCCTCAGACCTAATAGTATTGGAATCTCAAGGACTGGATGTGATATTAGGCATGGATTGGTTATCAAAGTATAAAGGGAATATTGAGTGTGCTAGTAAATCAATTTTGCTTACTACACCAGAAGGGAGAAGGATCAAGTATGTATCCCCGCATGTACCAAAAAGGACACAAGTGAATTGCCTAACAGGAGTCGTGCAGGAGGAAGTACCAGTGGTAAAGGATTTTCCTGATGTATTTCCTGAGGAATTGCCAGGCATGCCACCGGATAGGGACATTGAGTTTTTGATTGAGCTATTGCCAGGTACAGGCCCAATATCGAAGCGACCGTACCGGATGCCAGCAAAGGATTTGGTAGAAATTAAGAATCAGATTAAGGAGTTATTGGATAAAGGTTACATTCGCCCAAGTTCTTCGCCTTGGGGATCACCCGTACTTCTAGTGGAAAAGAAGGATGGATCATTAAGGATGGTTGTTGATTATCGGGGATTGAATGAAGTAACCATCGAGAATAAGTACCCACTGCCAATGATCAACGATCTGTTCGATCGGTTGCAAGGAGCTAAAGTGTTTTCCAAGATCGATTTGCGATCAGGGTACCATCAGTTGAAGATTCGAGAGCAGGACATACCTAAGACAGCATTCACCACGAGATATGGACTGTATGAGTATACCGTTATGTCATTTGGATTGACTAACGCACCTGCCTATTTTATGAACCTGATGAACAAAGTGTTTATGGAGTTTTTGGATAAGTTCGTCGTAGTGTTCATCGATGACATCCTGGTTTATTCAAAGAATGAAGAGGAGCATAAGGAACATTTGTGTTTGGTTTTGGAGAGACTAAGGGAACATCAGTTATACGCCAAATTCAGCAAATGTGAGTTTTGGTTGAAGGAAGTTGGATTCCTCGGACACGTTATATCCGGAGAGGGTATAGCAGTAGATCCCGCTAAAGTCGAAACCGTGACCAAGTGGGAAGCACCAACGACCGTTGGAGAGATCCGGAGTTTTCTTGGACTCGCAGGATACTACCGGAGATTCATTGAGAATTTCTCAAAGATTGCGAAGCCTATGACGGAGTTGCTGAAGAAGGATACTAAGTTCAAATGGACTGAGGAGTGTGAGGCTAGTTTCCAGGAGTTGAAGAAACATTTAGTTACCTCACCAGTATTGATTTTGCCGGATCAGACCAAGGATTATGAGGTGTATTGCGACGCTTCACGTCGAGGACTTGGAGCAGTGCTTATGCAGGAAGGGAGAGTTGTTTCGTATGCTTCACGACAACTGAAGACTCATGAGTTAAATTATGCCACGCATGATTTGGAGTTAGCAGCCGTAGTGCATGCATTGAAGACGTGGAGACATTTCCTCATTGGAAATCATTGTGAGGTGTACACGGATCACAAGAGTTTGAAGTACATTTTCACGCAGAAGGAGTTGAACCTCCGACAGAGGAGATGGTTGGAGCTCATCAAGGATTATGACATGAGATTGCATTACCACCCTGGAAAAGCTAATGTAGTAGCTGACGCATTGAGCCGTAAGAGCCATGTCAACACCCTAATGACGGGAGAAGTACCAAAGGAGTTAGCAGAAAACCTTCGTGAGCTATGCTTGGAAATAGTTCCGAGAGGCTATGTAGCAGCATTGGAGATTCACTCAACATTGATGGATAGAATCAGAGAAGCTCAGAAATCTGACAAGGAGATTGCGGCTATAAAAGAGAAATTGAGCGAAGGAAAAGCAAAAGGATTTCGTGAGGATGAGCACGATACCTTATGGCTTGAAGACCGTGTTTATGTGCCAAATGACCCGGAGATCAGGAAGTTGATTTTGCAAGAGGCACATGATTCACCATATTCGATTCACCCAGGGAATACCAAGATGTATTTGGATTTGAAGGAAACATTCTGGTGGACCGGAATGAAGAAGGATATTGCAGCATATGTAGCAGTTTGTGACGTATGTCAGAGAGTAAGGCAGAACATCAGAAGCCAGCAGGATTGTTACAACCATTGCCGATACCCGAATGGAAGTGGGATAAGATAGGCATGGATTTTATCACAGGACTACCCAGGACGAAAGCAGGCTATGACTCGATATGGGTAGTAGTTGATCGTTTGACGAAGGTAGCACATTTTATTCCAGTTAAGACCACTTACACCAGTGCTAAGTTGGCAAAGATATACATGACTAGGATCATTTGTTTGCATGGAGTTCCGAGGAGTATCGTATCAGATAGAGGAACCCAATTTACCTCAAAGTTTTGGAATCAGTTGCATGAAACTTTAGGAACCAGACTAGAGTTTAGCACAGCTTTTCATCCGCAGACAGATGGACAGACCGAGAGAGTGAATCAGATTTTGGAAGATATGCTGAGAGCTTGTGCACTAGATTATGGATCTAGCTGGGACGATAACTTGCCGTATGCGGAGTTTTCTTATAACAACAGTTACCAAACCAGTTTGAAGATGGCACCTTTTGAAGCTTTATACGGAAGGAGGTGCAGGACACCGTTGTCATGGAACGAAGTTGGAGACCGTCAATTCTTTGGACCAGATTTGATTAAGGAGTCTGAACGGAAAGTTAAGTTGCTTCGCAATAGGCTCAAGGTAGCCCAGTCCAGGCAGAAGAGCTACGCAGATTCTAAACGCAAGGAGACAGTTTACGAAACCGGAGACAGAGTTTATCTTCGAGTATCCCCACTTCGAGGAGTTAAGCGCTTTGGAGTTAAGGGAAAGTTAGCACCACATTTTGTTGGACCGTATAAGATTTTGCAACGTATGGGAGAAGTCGCTTATAAGTTGGAATTACCAGAGGGACTATCAGGAATTCATGATGTATTCCATGTGTCTCAGCTGAAGAAATGTCATGCCGAGATGGCGGAGATACCGCTAAGAGATACCGTGCCACTCGAAGCGATTCAGTTGAAGGACGACTTAACGTATGAGGAGAAGCCAGTCAAGATTCTCGATTATGCCAGTAGAGTTACCCGCAGCAAGGTTATCAAGTTTTGCAAAGTTCAGTGGAACCACCACTCAGAGGATGAAGCCACCTGGGAGAGAGAAGAAGATTTGCTCAAGGACCACCCTCACCTATTTTCTAGCCAACCCGAATCTCGAGGGCGAGATTCATCTTAAGGGGGGTAGGTTTGTAACATCCAAAATTTTCAATTTGGAATGTTATACACTAGATCATCATGCATATCATATTTTTCTTGCATTTTGGTTGATCCTAGAAATTTCACGCAACTCAAGGACCTTCAGAGAGAGTTGGAGATTTCGTTATTTTCATATTTGAGTTTTCTCGAATTTGAAAAAAAGGATCATTTGATTGATTTATTTTATCTTCAATTATTTTCTGATATCCAAATATATGAGAGAGGGAATAATATGACTTTCCCGAAAATTTAGGAAAATGAAGATTTAATAAATAGATCAATTTTGTTTGCCGGAGTTTTATTTGCATTTTATTTGGATAGGGAAAAATGCACGTATTCGAAAAGTGCATTTTAGGTCCGGAGAAAAGTTCATTTTGTTCGGCTCATTTTTAGGAGTCGGGGAAAATTTACTTTAGATTTTTCGGAGTTCGTTTAGATCTATTTTCGTTTTTTTTTCTGCGCGCTGAACCGTTTATATATAAAAAAGACTTACCGCAGGCTCAGCCGGGCCAAGGCCCAGGCCGGCCACAGCCCCAGCCGCCGCTGCACCCCTGCGCCCACGCGCGCCAGTGCAAGACCAGGAGGCCGCCGCCGCCTCTTGCTCCTGTACCGAATCCTAAAAGGATTCTAGGGCGCCCCTTGCCCCTTTTTCCTTATTTCGTTATTCCTATTCCTAGTCTAATTCTTGTCCCCTACCCCAAGTCTCCTCACCCCTCCCCAATATAAATACCCAAGCACCCCCCCTCTAAATCATCAAACCCAAAGCCTAGAGCTCCACCACACCCCGCGCCGCGCCGCCCCTCACCCGCGCGCCGCCCTAAGCCGCCGCCGCCCTGCGTCACCGCCGCCGCCGCTTTAGCCGCCGCCGCCGCACCTTGCCCACGCCACCGCCGCCCTTAGCCGCCGCCGCCGGGGCCCCGTTCGCCGGAACCTCGCCAAGGTTTCCCCGCGCCTCTTTTCTTTTCCTCGGATCGTTTTCTTCTAATCGTTCCGATTCTTTTCTTCTCTAAACCGTTCCGGTTTTCTAGATCGGTTTTTTGTTTCGGTTTTCTTCTCCGAAACCCTAGATCGGATTCGTTTTCTTCTCCAATTTAGTTGCCTTTGGACCGTTCGCCGGACCGTTCATCCTAACGAACGTGATCACCGGATTCTTCTAGGTTAACGACGTTCGTTCGTTTAACTGTTCTTCTTTTTCTTTTCGTCGGATTTATTCCGCGATCGCGATCTCAGATCCGATCTTCTTTCTAGTCTTTCTTTTCGCTTGTTTATCGGAATCAGGTGATTCAAGCGCCTGGAGTTTCGTCTCGAAACCGCCATTCCGTCTAATCAACTTAAACAAGTTTTTGCCCCGGTAAAATTTGACCTAGATTCAACTTGCTAGAACCGAGTTGTTTTCTTCCGCCGTTTGTTTTCTGTTTCTTTGTTCGGTTCGTTCTTTCTTTGCAACCGGAGTTCTTAAGTTGAACTACCTGGTTCGTTCTCTCGTTCGAGTTTTGCCTGTGCATTAGATGAGTACTTATTGTGTGCTTGTTGTTTGTCTACGATAGATTACCCGGATTGCGCCGCCTGTTACTTCGAAACCCTAGGTCTCGCGAATCATCAGCAAGGCAAGTAACACTTTGATCATATCCCCTTCCATACCCAGTTTTTTTGCATTAGATCAATCTTCACACATTGCATGATTAGGATCTAATTAAACTGTGGGATGGGAAGTAGATGAGGTAGTACCTATTACATGTTTATTATCAAACCCTTGGGAGTTACTTCTACGTTTGCTTTTATGCCATGCTATGCTAGTAGACGTGGATTGGGTGAGTGAAATTCCATGACAGATGTGAGTTGATGATTTTAATGGTTTATCTAAGGTGGCAACTTAAATACGCATCTGGGTGGATTGAGGCACCTGATGTCTATCAGGACTTGCCTATTTTTTTTGGACCGCCACCCAGGCTCAAAGGGATCATAAGATCTTTCATGCTAGAAACTTCCGTGTGCAGCCACAAGCCATTATGGGCTCTGGCATAGTTGACTAAGTCGTGCGAACTCTTACGGGGTGGACTAGAAGATGTAGGGGATGTAGGTGTACCGGTCTACCCCACATGTAAGGTGCTAGTGCTTCTGAAAGACTATGTCTCGGTCATCCGTTTCTCAAACACCATGTAGTGCGAGAAAACAAACGGAGGCGATCAAGTCTTGTGGGGAAAAGTGCGCAAACCTCTGCAGAGTGTACAAACTAATCATGATTAGCCGTGTCCCCGGTTATGGACAACTTGAGTATCTAGTACTTGAATATCATGTGAATCTCAACATGTTACATCTAATTAATGTTGTTGGGTTTTAATTACTTTTAATTGGGATTGAGAATGCTGTCAACCATTCTCAATGTTTAACAACCACCATGATAGTTAAATAAATTTATTCCTTTGCAGTAGGGAAAAACTGGCTTTACGCAAAACTGTAACCATAGAGCTTTCCACCAGCCCTATATGCATATAGTATAGCTGTTTCATTCCATTACTCTCTATGTGTTACTTTGCCAGCATATTCCATGTGCTGACCCGTTTTCGGGCTACAACGTTAATGTTGCAGACTTTTCAGACGACGATTGAGGTGTTTTTAGGTCGTGGTTCTATACTCAGTGATGCCGCTGGAGTTGATGGACCCATTTATCTTCCGAGTCTTCCGCTGTTATCGATATTAGATGGCCTTCAGCCATATTTATTGTAATAAGTTCTTTTTGAGCCATCGATGTAATAAGTGTGTGATTGCAACCCTGCTATAAATCCTCGATGTACTGTGTGGTGTTAGCATTACTGATCCAGGGATGACACCGTAGCACAGTAGACGTGATCCATTCGGGTCAGGTCGCTACACCCATGCAGCGTCATAACAGTCAACGGCAATATGGAACGCTCTCTCCGTACAAAAGAGCACACAGCTGCCCTGGCAGCAAAAGTACAAAGCGGCCTTCTCAAGCTGAACCTTCATTCGGCTGCCAAGCCCTCGGACACCCTTAAGAGGGTCTGAACTACTCTGCAACAGGAGAGCTCGGCTCGTCAGGAGCTCAACTAGCAATCCGGCCTCCGTCTTAGTCCCGATCAAGCGGTGGCATACGTGTCGCGCGTACATAATACGCACTCAAGATTCCATGGGCATCGACGGAAGCATAACTAGCTTGTGATCCACGGCATGGCTCAACCGACATCGGATACACACATACTTTCACTCTGCTTGTTTTCTTTCAGGTTTTAATCCTACAGGACCCATCGGGGGGTCTGGTTATCGGTCCTCTTGAAGGATAAATACACCAAGATGGCGAGGAGCGCAGACATACGGGGACTTTTTAGGTGATTCCGTTAATGATAACTCTACCTGTTTTCCAGGACCCACATGCAGCCCTCCCCTGGTTTCGGCATGTTAAGTAGCATGTTGCTTATTGCACTACTTGTATCATTGCGCCTTGACGTACTAATTACATTACAATGAAAACAATTTGTAGTTGGGGCCGTAGGACCCCAGTTTTTTTACCTTTACATCTTTTCTGTTTTCTTTCTCTCTTTTCCTTTTTTCAGTTTCCATCAGGTAGCACCCGTACACTTTGGTACGTTTTGATGTTTGCTAGGGGCTTTATAGCACCCCACATTACGGCAACAAAAGTCCGAACACTTCTTATAAGTATAGTTCGACACCCTGAATTTAGCATTATATGCATTGGCTCTGAATCATGTCTTTGGTCAATAGTTGGGTTGCCCGGCTCCTGTGCTTTCTACCCTATGTTCCGCTACATCAACTAGGGTAGTAAAGGGAGAACTACTGCGATTGTGCCCTGGTCTAAACCGGATGAGCACCTCAGTAGAGGAAGCCGAAAACTGACTGTCATGATGCGGCGAGAGCCGGTCAGCTGTTCGGAGGTCTCAAATTGTTGGAGATTTTTACGCATTACGTGAAGGAACGGTACTTCCCGATAAGATGCTGACAGCACTCTGGTTCATATACCAGGGGCTGCGCCTATGTTTTATTATAAAACTCCTATGGCTAAGTGAGGGCGTTCAAGCCGTATAGTCTGGTTGCCTGGTTCGTTGCGCTAAACAACTCCTTCAAGGACCATATAATTGGATCAAGATTTTTTAGATACCATCCCGAACACCTCCGTACTACCTACATGAGGGTAGAAGCCGACGACTAGCCAACCCTCAGATTTCATACAACACAGCCGCACAGGAGGATACAATCAAAACATAATAAAAATTATATTACAAAGCGGATTTGTTTTCATCATACAAGGAAAAATATGAATGTATTCATTCAAGAAAAACGTCCTTCCCGCACTACGTTGCTACAAGTCGAGATCCATCGAGGACATCCGCAAAATATTGCTCGGGTGTTCGGTGCTCCTTGCCCTCCGGCGGCCCCCGAGCCACCTCGACGGCGTCCATCTTCGCCCACCACATCTAGCAACGAGCGAAGGTCATGCGGGCACCCTCGATGCAGACTGATCGCTTGAAGATGTCTAGACACGTACAAGCCTCCACCACCCGCTTCCCGAGGCCAAAATAACTGCTAGGTATAGCTTCGGCTGGCCATAGTTGGATTATTAAATCCTTCATGGCCAGTTCGGCCATCCTGTGCAGCTCGACCAACTGTTTCAGTTGATCGACAAAGGCCACCGGATTTTCTGGCACAGCATACTGCGACCAGAACAGCTTCTCTGGAGGATCCCATTCCCTGGCTCGGAAGAACTCCGCAACATCGGATACACTGTCCGGCAGATCCACAAAAGCCCCTGGGCAACTCCGAATCCGGGTTAGTAAAAGGTACTTCCTCTCCGCGTACTTGCTTTGCATGTTAAACGCCTTACCTACTGCGATCTTCTTCGCCTCCTGGATCTCCTGGAGAGCATACCGTGCCTAATTCCATGCGGCCTCTATGCTCTGACGAGCCTTGGTAAGTTCGGCCTCTCGAGCCGATGCCTCGCGCTCCAAAGCTTCACACTTCTTCACCATGTCCTGGAGCTCCTGCTGGACCTCGCTGACCTGGGCCTTGAGCTTCTTATGGGCGGCTTGCTGTTGGACAGCCTTCCCCTCGGCTTCGGCCAGGGCCTTTCTCAGAGCCTCGACCTCGGTCGTTGCTTCTGTACAAATCATGGCATTTTGGTCATCGCATATCATTTTCTTCTTGTCGAATATATAACAGGTTATTACTTACCTTGTTTCTCCTGGAGCTGCATCTTCACTTGGCTCAGCTCTCCCTCGGCCTCCATCAGCTTCTGCTTCAGTCCGAAGAATTCGGCAGTATGCGAGGCCGCGGCCAGCAACGACGCCTGTATTTAAGAAAAATTTAGTTAGTTTCCTGTCATAGGAGATTGATCCTCTGTCCGGTTTTTTCTTTACGAACACTGGACAGTGTCTCAGGGGCTGCCGTCTACATTGGGATTCTCTCCTTTTGGCATCACTTACCTCAAAACCTGTCAGCAGGTTGCCGCAGGCCTCGGTTAGTCCGCTCTTGGTGGACTGAACCCTTTCAATCACCGTGCCCATAAGGACACGGTCCTCATCCATAATGGAAGCGCCTCGCAGCACTTCCAGCAGATTATCCGGTGCCCCTGGCTGGACAGGGGCCACCAGCAGAAGAGGCATCCCCCTTCTTTCGAAGGAGGGTGCATGCTAGATTCCGGAGCTGCCTCGGTCTCCGGAATTGAGTCCGGTTGAGGGCCGAATTGTACACGGCCCTCCCCGCCAGTCTCCGGGGGGATTGATTCCCCTTGGTGTCCGGCGACGGGGGTTTCGCCTTCGGGCGCCTCCTGAGCCTCTCCCCTGCCGGGAACAGTCCTCCGGGACAGCACCTCCGCATCATCCCTGATCTTGGGGGAGTGTGTGTCTGGCGGGGAGTCGCTGGCCATTGCCTTGGAATCCAGCGAGCCTCCTGACGAGGATCGCGGAGGGCTATTATGGGCCGGACTACAATAACATAACCAATCGTCTCAATACAATGAGGAGGGGAAACTTCATGGGCGGATAAGGTATTAGTACTTACGATACAGCCCGAGGCTTAGCGTGGGGGCGTCTCTCCGGACTGTCATCGACGTCCCATGCAGAGTTATCTGCGAGGGAGCCCTTCCCCCTTTTGGGCGTCTCCACCTCCAGAGTTGCAGAGGCCGCCCTCTTCTTCCTCCCCCCATCGGGGGGAGAGTCGCTCTCCTTCTCCTCATCCGCGTCGTCTTCGGTGGCGGGGGAATGGGCCTTGTCTTCGGACGTCGCGTCCGAGGTAACCTTGCGGTGAGGGCCGCTCCGGACCCCCTTGGCCTTTCCTGTGGCCTTCTTTTCTAGTGCCTTATAAGGCGCCGTCTCCAACATCCTTGCTAAGCGCGGGTTGACTGGCTCCTCAGGCAAGGGAGTCGGACACCGGATCTGCTTCGCCTTCTTCAACCAGTACTGAAAAAGCAATGGTAATGAAAGCTTAGATATCATCCTTGAAACAAGCAAGTAAGGGATGTGTTGAAAACAACATACCTCGTTGGGGAGGTGATTTATGTCATGACCCCGATCTGAGTCAATGGCCGGTGGTATCTTGTTGCCCTTGAAAAGCAACTTCCAGGCATCTTCATGAGTCGTTTCGAAAAGTCTCACCAGGGTATCGTGTTTCTTTGGGTTGAAATCCCATAGAGGACAGCTTCGGCTCTGGCAGGGAAGGATTCGGCGCACCAACATCACTTGGATTATGTCGACAAGCTTGATGTCCCTATCGATCATAGTTTGGATACACGTTTGCAGCGCAATCAGCTCATCCGGCAAACACCAGATTGGGCTCTTCTCGACCCAGGAGGTGAGCCGCACGGGGGCGCCGGAGTTGAATTCGGCAGCCGTGGCGCAGGTGGCATCACGGGGTTTGGTGATGTAGAACCATAGCTTCTGCCATTCCTTGATAGATTCCACGAATGTGCCTTTTGGCCAAGAGACATTGGTGAGCTTGCTCACCATGGCGCCCCCGCACTCTGCGTGATGTCCGTCCACCACCTTGGGCTTCACGTTGAAGGTTCTGAGCCACAACCCAAAGTGGGTGTGGACGCGGAGGAAGGCCTCGCACATGATGATGAACGCCGAGATATTGAGGAAGGAGTTCGGGGATAGATCGTGGAAGTCTATCCCGTAGTATAACATTATCCCACGGACGAAGGGGTGGAGTAGAAACCCTAGCCCGCGGAGGAAATGAGGGATGAACACTACCCTCTCGTTGGGCTTCGGTGTGGGGATGATTTGTCCCCGGGCTGGAAGACGGTGGGCGATTTCCTTCGCCAGGTACCCGGCCGCCCAAAGCTCGGCGATGTCCTCCTCCTTAACAGAGGAGGCCATCCATTTGCCTTGACCTCCGGATCCGGGCATGGTTAAGTTCTTTCTCGAGACAGGGAAATGAGAACTTGGGCGTTGGAGCTCAAGAACGGAGAGGCAAGAAGAAAGCGTGGGAGAAGAAAGGGGAATCTTATCTCCTTATAAGGGCGGTGAATATCGTACGCCCCCCATCCGCCTTAAAATTTGCCTGCTCCCAAGGGCTGTGTAAACGGCACGGTTGGGTTACCCACGCCCGTGTTGATGAGAATCCCGTAATAAGGGGACACGATCTCTGCTTTGACAAGACGTGCCAATGACAACCGCGTCTCAAAATGTGGGGCAAAAAATGGTTCGAAATTATGACCGGAAAGGCGTGACGTCACATTACTAAAGTTGTCAGCACATTGGACTTCTGTGTTATTATATTCTCTCTGCGGTTGTGTGCGGTGTGTGTTACAGGTCCGGACACGATCAATTCGGCTGGAGACTATTCAGGAGTTCGGAAGGAGGAACCCGCCTTGCAATGCCGAAGACAACACTACGCGTCGGATGCCTTGTCATTGAAGCCAGGTTCAGGGGCTACTGAGGGAGTCCTGGACTAAGGGGTCCTCGGGCGTCCGACTTGTTATCTATGGGCCGGGCTAATGGGCTGTGAAGATATGAAGACCGAAGACTATACCCGTGTCCGGATAAGACTCTCCTTGGTGTGGAAGGCAAGCTTGGCGAACAACTATGAAGATTCCATCTTATGTAACCGACTCTATGTAACCCTAGATCCCCCCGGTGACTATATAAACTGAAGGGTGTAGTCTGGAAAGGATATACTCAATACCGTAGTCATACAGGCTAGACTTCTAGGGTTTAGCCATTACGATCTCGTGGTAGATCAACTCTTGTAATACTCGTATTCATCAAGATCAATCAAGCAGGAAGTAGGGTATTACCTCCGTAGAGAGGGCCCGAACCTGGGTAAACATCGTGTCCCCTGTCTCGTGTTACCATCAACCTTAGACGCACAGTTCGGGACCCCCTACCCAAGATCCGCCGGTTTTGACACTGACACACATCTCTTGAAATTTTTGTGAGGGATCATCTTATTTATGCTACCATCGTTCTAAGCAAATAAGATGTAAACATGACAGACATCACATGCAAATCATAAAGTGACATGATATGGCCAATATCATCTTGCGCCTTTGATCTCCATCTTCGAGGCGTGACATGATCACCATCGTCACTGGCATGACACCATGATCTCCATCATCGTGTCTTCATGAAGTTGTCTCGCCAACTATTACTTCTACTACTATGGCTAACGGTTAGTAATAAAGTAAAGTAATTACATGGTGTTTTCATTGACACGTAGGTCACAAAATAAATTAAGACAACTACTATGGCTCCTGCCGGTTTTCATACTCATCGACATGCAAGTCGTGATTCCTATTACAAGAACATGATCAATCTCATACATCACATATATCATTAATCACATTCCTTTGGCCATATCACATCACATAGCATACCCTGCAAAAACAAGTTAGACGTCCTCTAATTGTTGTTGCATGTTTTACGTGGTTGCTATGGGTTTCTAGCAAGAACGTTTCTTACCTACGCAAAAGCCACAATGGTGATATGCCAATTGCTATTTACCCTTCATAAGGACCCTTCTCATCGAATCCGATCCGACTAAAGTGGGAGAGACACACACCCGCTAGCCACCTTATGCATCAAGTGCATAGCAGTCGGTGGAACCAGTCTCACGTAAGCGTATGTGTAAGGTCAGTCCGGGTCGCTTCATCCCACAATGCCACCGAATCAAGATAATACTAGTAATAGTAAGCAAATTGAACAAATCATCGCCCACAACTACTTTGTGTTCTACTCGTGCATAGAATCTATGCATAGACCTAGATCTGATACCACTATTGGGGATCGCAGTAATAATTCAAAATTTTCCTACATGTCACCAAGATCAATCTAGGAGATGCTAGCAATGAGAGAGAGGGAGTGCATCTTCATACCCTTGAAGATCGCTAAGCGGAAGCATTGCAAGAACGCGGTTGATGGAGTCGTACTCGCGACGATTCAAATCATGGAAGATCAGATCAAGCCCCGAAGGGACGACGCCTCTGCGTTCAACACACGTACAGCCCGGGGACATCTCCTCCTTCTTGATCCAGCAAGGGGAAAGGAGAAGTTGAGGGAGAACTCTGGTAGCACGACGGTGTGGTGGTGGTGGAGCTCGTGGTTCTCCGGCAGAACTTCGCTGAGCACTATGGAGGAGAAGGAGGTGTTGGAGGAGGGAGGGGTTGCACCAGGGAAGGGGTTCGGGTGCGCTCCCACCCACCCCCCTCTATTTATAGGGTGAAGGGGAGAGGGGGCCGGCCCCCCTAGATGCATCTAGAGGGGGGCGGCGGGCAAGGGAGGGAGACTTGCCCCCAAAGCAAGGTGGGAGGCGCCCCCTCCCCCTAGGGTTTCCAACCCTAGGTGCCTTGGGCCCTTGGGGGCACCATCCCACTAGGGGCTGGTTCCCTCCCATATTCAGCCCATTAAGTTCCCCGGGGCAGGTGGCCCCACCCGGTGGACACCCGGACACCTTTCGGTGGTCCCGGTACAATACCGATAACCCCGAAACTATTCCGGCGACTGAATCTGGACTTCCCATATATATACATAAACACTATTCTGATCATGGGATCAGAATAATATTCTGATCACAACCTGACCTGCCCCGCTAGTAGTACGTTGAACTACCCTGTGAACTAGGTTGAACTTCCGCCAACATTGCTGAAATGGGGCTTGCGATATACCGTTGGAAAGCTATGGACACCAGTATCATAACCCAAGTTAAATTTTTGACAAAATGTAAGCGGTTTAAGAGCAGTTTTGAAAACTGTTTTCTCTTCGCACAAAAAACGTGAATCGTATTTTCGATCGCATTTCTAAACCATTTATCGGAATGAGGCATATAATATGGCGTTGGAAAGCTGCTACAAAACCGCTCCTTCCACATGTTGAAAGTTTTCTCTAATTCCCTATGGTTAAAGAGTAATTTGAAAAAACGTAAAATTTCGTAAACTGAACAGCTGAGTCCGTTTTTTCGATGTCATTTCTAAACGGATAACCCAATGGAGGCATATGATATGGCGTTGGAAAGCTTATGAAAATGCGCTACTTTTTCATCTTGAAAGTTTTTTTTCTAATTTTGAATGGTTTAAGAGTAATTTAGAAAATGGTCCAAGCCCTACCGAGTTCGTATTTTTGAGCTAATTTTTTAACCGTGCGTCCGAATGCAGCAGATGATATGGCGTTGGAAAGCTTGAACAAATGTTAAACTTTTTGGTATGTATTGTTTCTCCCAATTCTTTACGATTTTAAGTCAGTTTTGAAAATGGAGAAAAATGTATTTTCGCTGTAATTTCTACAAACTTTATCGGAATTGGGCAAATAATATACCGTTGAAAAGCTACGAAAAATGCGAAACTTTTTCGTGTTGATGGTTTTCACTGATTCCAAACTATTTTCAAGTAATTTCAAAAACAGCGGGATCATTCGTTCTGACTCTATCGCGAAACAGATTCTTTGAAAATGCACCGCGTGAAGAACCTGAACTTCTCGGCGCGTGTACCTGAACTTCACTCTGTTTTTCATGTGATTTTTTTTGCTCGTAGGTCTCCATCCACTGCTCGTAACTCTCCATCCACTCACCGGAATTGAGCAAGTGATATACTGGTGGAAAGCTGCTGTAAGCACATAACTTTCCCGTGTTGATCGTTTTTTCATACTCGCGATGGTTTTAAATGTTTTTCATCTGAAATTCATTCAGCGTAGTAGTTGAA
This sequence comes from Triticum urartu, assembly GCF_056163025.1. Classification (NCBI taxonomy): domain Eukaryota; kingdom Viridiplantae; phylum Streptophyta; class Magnoliopsida; order Poales; family Poaceae; genus Triticum; species Triticum urartu. Next base: position 139,658,522 of record NC_141876.1, on the reverse strand, counting down.
CTTCATGTTGTTTTCACGTTGAACTTCTGTGATGTATTTTCGTTTGTAATTTTCTCATCCATTCGTTAGTGTTACACAAATGATACTCCTTTTGTACAAACGCCTCTCACAATAATTTTTTTTAACTTTCTTTGACCGAGGAGTTGCACTTATAACAATAAAACTTTTAGTCTTTTCTTTTTTATTCTTTTTTTAATACAAAATGCACACCGTGTAGTACGTGAACTTCTGGCAGTTATCAATCGAACTTCTCTCGGATACGTGAAAATATCTGAGTTTTTTATAAATATTTATCTGAATTTCTTAATCCTTTTTTATAAAATTTTGAAGCGCTCTATTTTTAAAAGTTGAACTTCTTGTTTTTTATTTTTGAACTTCTTGTTTCCAATCTTTAATAACGAGGAAAATCTGAGTTTTCTATAATCATCGAACTTCTTCATCTTTTTAATATGGACTTCCTGATTTTATTTCTTTAATCTTTTTTATGAAATTTTGAAGCACTCTATTTTTAAAAGTTGAACTTCTTGTTGTTTTATTTTGAACTTCTTTTTTTTCATTCTTTAATAACGAGAAAAATCTAAGTTTTCTATAATCATCGCACTTCCCGTTGTTTTCACTTGAACTTCTACCATGTGTTTTTGTTCATAATTTCTCACCCGTTCATCAGAGTTGCACAACTGATATATAGTGTTGATTGCCTCTCTCACAAGAAGTTTTTGAACTTCCCCGTGCTGAGCACCTGAACTTCTAGTAGTGAAATTTTTATACTTTAACTTTTTTATTCTTTTTTCTCATATGAAAACACACACCATGCCGCACGTGAACTTCTGGTCGTTTTCAATTTGAACTTCTCTGTAAAAAAGTTGTCCTTAACTCCCAAAGCACTCGTCGAATTTGAGCAAATGATCGCATTGGAAAGGATTTTTTTAACAAATCATGACTAGTTAAGAGCATTTTTTGAACATGCTAAGACTTGTTTTGAACATGCTAAGACTTGTTTTGAGCATATTTTAGTAACAAAAAAATCTAAGATGTTTTAAATGTCGAACTACTTAATTTAATTGAATTTGAACTTCTCAACATTTTTTTTGAACTTCTGTGTATTTATTTTTATAAATGTGGAATTTCATGGTTTTATTTTGATTCTTTAGTAACGAGAAAAATCTTAGTATTTTATTCACACCGAACTTCATTGTTTTTTAAATTTGGACTTCTTGTTTTTTAGTAATGGGAATAAACCTAGTTTTTAGTAAAATCGAAATGCTTTATTATTTTAATTTGAATTTCGAGAGTTTTTTATTTTAGAAACGGTGAAAATCCTTTTATATTTTACTTTTTCAAAATTAACTTCATACTTCTTCGCGAAATGAGAAGAATCTGATTTTTTTGTATACATCGGACCCTTCGTTTCTTTAAAGTGAACGTCTTGGCTTTATTATTTGGTAACATGGATTTTTTTTGTAAATAAACGTAGAACCACATAGTTTTATAAATTTGAACTTCTAGGTTTTCATAGAAAAGGAGAAAATCTTTTAAAAAATATTTTTTTGAATTGCTTTGTTATTTTAATTTGACCTTCTTAGAGTTATTTAAAACCATGAAAAAAAATGTTTTCTAGTACATATATTGAATGACTTTGTTATTTTAGTTTGAACTTTTTGGTTATCATTTTTCAATAGCAGGAAAATCCATGGGATTATTTTTAGTACAATGATAACATTTTCTTTGAACTCTCTTTTTATGAAATTTGAACTTCTCAAGTTAACACTATTATAGTTGAAGCTTTGTTTTTCTTCATGGTATATAACCATCGAACTTCTGTGTTATCTTAATTTGAACTTCTTGGGTTTTATTTCTTATGAACGAAGAAATCCAGGTTTTCTTATAAACACTGAACCGCTCCGGTATTTTAATTGAGATTCTAGGTTTTTTAGACATATACATATACAGAACTTCTCCCAACAATTTGAAACAACACCATGACGAAGAGAGGTAATAGGGTTGAACTTCCTGGCCATCAATTCATGAACCTTTTCACCTAAATAACTATTTTCCCATAAAATGCACATTTTTTGGGCCATATACATCCATTCGAAACAACACCATGACGAAGAGAAGAAATGTGCAATAGTGTAGCAATTTTAGAATGAGAAGGTTGTACACTGGTTCAGCTTCATAACAAACTTGTGTCTTTGTCAACTGAAATTCAGACATATACATATACAACTTGTGTCTTTGTAAGATTTTTTGAGAGATAAAAACTGAAACATACATATACAACTGAACTTCAGACACTAGCCACCTGCACTGCCGTCGTAGTGGAGAGAGAAGGGAGGCCTGGTGCTCGGTCGTTGCACCGACGGAGCAGAGTGCAGGCGCGCTGGAGGAGGGCGGGCCGTACTAGAGAGCAAGTCACACCAGAGGGGAGGGTAGGCCGCACCAGAGGGGAGGGCAGGCCGTGCCAGAGCACAGGGAAGGTCGCACCTGGGTGGAGGGGAGGCGAGGCCACGAATGGGGCCTGTCCTCTGCTACGACGGGCGGAGCTGGTTTTGATCGCCGGAGGGTGGACGAGAAGGCGCCTGTGTCCGGGGCAGAACAACGAGGAGGCGTGCATCGCAGGGGGTCGTCACGTGAGGAGGAGCTGGGCAACGTCAAGGGCACCCTAGGTGGCAGCGGAGGCGCGACGGCGTACCAGAGGTAGGTGACGGGCTTGCGCGCCGGCGCTTCATGGAAGGAGGCAGCGTCGGGGTCGCACACCGGTACTTTGTGGCGGCAGGCGGCGGTGGAATCAATCCCGGGCGGATCCGGGGGAAGGAGGCGGTCCGGTGGCCAGATCCAGGGGAGGTGGTGTCGCGGTGGTCCGGATCCCGGGGAGGAGCGGCAGGGCGACCGGATTTAGGACTAGTGGCTAGTTCTTGGGGAAGGGGAGGGGGCGGCGCGGGAGATGCGGGACTGGGTGGGTTTTTTTCTCCATGGCTTCGCGAGTTCGGGAACGCCTCTTCGGGCCTATATAGAGAGAGTTGTGATCCAAATAGTTATTTTGATCCCGGGATTAGAATAGTGCCACCCTATATATATTCACCTTCGGACCATTCCGGAACTCCTCGTGACATCCGGGATCTCATCCGGGACTCTGAACAACCTTCGGCAACCACATACAATTTCTCATAACAACTCTAGCGTCACTGAACCATAAGTGTGTAGACCCTACGGGTTTGGGAACCATGTAGACATGACCGAGACATCTCTCCGGCCAATAACCAATAGCGGGATATGGATACCCATGTTGGCTCCCACATGTTCCACAATGATCTCATCTGATGAACCATGATGTCAGGATTCAATCAATCCCATATACAATTCCCTTTGTCCATTGGTATGTTACTTGCCCGAGATTCGATCGTCGGTATCCCCATACGTTGTTCAATCGGCAAGTCTCTTTACTCGTTCCGTAATGCATGATCCCGTGACCAACTCCTTAGTCACATTGAGCTCGTTACGATGATGCATTACTGAGTGGGCCCAGAGATACATCTCCGGCATACGGAGTGACAAATCCCAGTCTCGATTCGTGCCAACCCAACAGACACTTTCAGAGATACTTCTAGTGCACCTTTGTCACCCAGTTATGTTGTGACATTTGATACACCCAAAGCACTCCTACGGTATCCGGGAGTTGCACAATCTCATGGTCTAAGGAAATGATACTTGACATTAGAAAAGCTCTAGCAAACAAACTACACGATCTTGTGCTATGCTTAGGATTGGGTCTTGTCCATCACATCATTCGCTTAATAATGTGATCCCGTTATCAACGACATCCAATGTCCATGGTCATGAAACCACAACCATCTATTGATCAACGAGCTAGTCAACTAGAGTCTTACTAGGGACATATTCTGGTCTATGTATTCACACATGTATTATGGTTTCCGGTTAATACAATTATAGCATGAACAATAGACAATTATCATGAACAAGGAAATATAATAATAACTATTTTATTATTGCCTCTAGGGCATATTTCCAACAGGAACATTGAGCTAGCACAAGAAGTAGATGATAATTAGATGATCGTTTATCCTAGTTAATTATGCATGTAATAGTTTACTTTGGTGTGTGGAAATGTCATGTGTTTATTAGCCACCTATGTAATTGGATGTTTGCCGCGTATTACACACATCTTGTTTATGTGAAACGTTTCTGTTCTCTTGGCTAAACACAAATAGTTTACCGGAATGAACTGTATGCCCTCCATTGCACACACCTTGATCTAGTTGAACCGTTCCTGTTGCGTTGGCTAATTGAAAATAGTTCATCCGAGTGAACCGAATGATGTATGTCGCACACACCTTGATCTGGCTGGCCGTTTCTTTTCTGTTGCCTAATCACAAATAGTTCATCCGAGTGAACTGTATGCTGTATATCGCTCACACCTTCATCTGGATGCCTGTTTCTTTTGTTCCTCCTAATCGCAAATAGTTCATTGAACTGAACTGTATGCCATGCATCACACACGCAACTAAAATCTGAACCGTGTTTGATGCATCCGTGATCGCAAATGTTTTGCACCTTTTTTGACGGGTTTTTTACACCACCGTTTGTGATTATTGCATCGCCCACAGTTTTGTCGAAGGGTCTCTGATTGTAGTGTCGCGTTAGCAGCATCCTACAGTAGTTGTTGTGGAGAAGACAAAAAAGGAGAAAGTCTCACATCAACTAGGCAAGTCAATGGGCTATGGAGATGCCCATCAATTGATATCGATGTAAGTGAGTAGGGATTTCCATGCAACGGATGCACTAGAGCTATAAGTGTATGAAAGGTCAAAAAGAAACTAAGTGGGTGTGCATCCAACTTGCTTGCTCATGAAGACCTTGGGCAATTTTAGGAAGCCCATCATTGGAATATACAAGCCAAGTTCTATAATGAAAAATTCCCACTAGTATATGGAAGTGACAAAATAGGAGACTCTCTATCGTGAAGATCATGGTGCTACTTTGAAGCTCAAGTGTGGAAAAGGATAGTAACATTGTCCCTTCTCTATTTTTCTCTCTTTTTTCTTTTCTTTTTTTATTTGGGATTATTTGGCCTCTTTTATTTTTTGTAAAGTCCGGAGACTCATCCCAACTTGTGAGGGAATCATAGCTTCCATCATCCTTTCCTCACATTGGACAGTGCTCTAATAATGATGATCATCACACTTTTATTTACTTACAACTCAAAAATTACAAGTCAATACTAGAACAAGATATGGATCTATATGAATGCCTGCGGCGGTGTACCGGGATGTGCTATGATCAAGAGTGACATGTATAAAAAATATGAACGGTGGCCTTGCCACAAATACTATGTGAACTACATGATCATGCAAAGTAATATGACAATGGTGGTGCGTGTCATAATAAATGGAACAGTGGAAGTTCCATGGAAATATATCTCGGAATGGCTATGGAAATGCCATAATAGGTAGGTATGGTGGCTATTTTGAGGAAAATATATGGTGGGTTTAATGCACCGGCGAAAGTTGCGCGGTACTAGAGAGGCTAGCAATGGTGGAAGGGTGAGAGTGCATATAATCCATAGACACAACATAATTAGTCATAAAGAACTCACATACTTATTACAAAAAAATTAACTATTGAAACAAAGTACTACACGCATGCTCCTAGAGGGATAGATTGGTAGGAAAAGACCATCGCTCGTCCCCGATCGCCACTCATGAGGAAGACAATTAAAAAATAAATCATGCTCCAACTTCATCACATAACGGTTCACCAACGTGCATGCTATGGGAATCACAAGCTTTAACACAAGTATTTCTATCAATCCACAATTACTCACTAGCATGACTCTAATATCACCATCTTTATATCTCAAAACGAATGCAAGGAATCAAACTTCTCATCTTATTCAACGCTCTTTATATGAAAGTTTTTATTATATCCCTCTTGGATGCCCATCATATTAGGACTAAATTCATAACCTAACACTGGTACGCGTTAGTGCTATACAAGCGGTTTTAACCCCTTTCCGCGATGGCATTTGGAACCGTCGCCTAGTGAGTGACGGCAATAGGGGGTTCCTTCCCACACGACCCAGAAATGGTCGGGGATATGCCCTCCTAGCACACACGCTCGACAAAATGAGTTCATGTGTGACCGACGAGCACTCAAATATGGAAATACTTACAGTAGAGCTAACAAAATACAATTATATAGGAGAAATTGTTCCCGGTCGCAAGTACATCCCACACAGTCAATCCCGCTAAACGTTTCTGTTTGTATGTACATCCCACATAGTCGCTCCAAGGAAAACGTTTCAGTTCACAGGTACATCACACACAATTTTCCCCGTTAAATCATTTGTGATAGCGTTGCCATTGCACACGATATTAACAATTTTATCGTTTACATTATTGAATGCATCACACACGGTGGGTAGAAGAAACTGTGTGGCAAAGGCTGTCCATCACACACAGTTTTTATGTGGTAAACGTTTGCGCAAGGTGGCCTAACACAAACAGTTTTGAAGAGAAGGTCATGTGTGATTATTCATTGATCCAACATGGTTTATTCCTAGAAACTGTGTGCGTCGCCTGAGGTCATCGTCCTCTGAATAACCGTTTGCAATAGCAAAACCCAGTTAGCAGGCTAAGTCGCCATTAGCAGGCTAATTGCCCTATTATTAATAATCCATTTATTAATCTAATTGACATTCATATTAAGAACATAATATATTTCATTTACATATTAAGGAAGTAGGATTTCATAATTGAAATACTTCTGAGTACAGCATGATATAGCTTCAGCACTCAGCTACCCCATTACACAACTACACCATCACCAAGTTTCACATGCAACATATAGAACCTTTCGAAATTAGCATCATAGACGGTATATAGACAGATGCATCCTATTAGGAAAACTGCTGAAGCGGAAGGCGAATATTGAGCCTTCATTCATGTTGAAGGTCTTTGCAACTTTAGGCCAGTGCCTGTGGATGATTGACCGTCTGTCCTTCGTCCTCTTCAGGAACACTTCAATATTGAACTGTGGGTGTTGTATGAAAACTTCCTCGCCTCCTGACCATAGAGGTGGTTTGAGAGGTAATCATTAGTGAACTGCTTCGGAAAGGCCTGAAAACAAGGATGTGCATAAATATCTTCTCTATATTGGAAATGGGGCAAAGGAATAAAAAAGGCAAGGTATAATAGTTAGTACCATCTTATAGTGAACTGATATCTTCATTGTGCAGACAAAGATCTTGTTGTTTTTTGTCGCTAATTTCTCTATCCTAACAATCTTTCTGAGTTTCTTGACTTGATTGATATTCATGGACAACTCATTTCCCCATATGCAAAAAGGGTCGAACAGTGGGTCAAAACCTCTGACAGCAGGACCTACATGTGCAAGACCAAACTGTTAAAAACCTAAATATTAGAATGGTTCCTGCAATTGCACAATAATGTGCTATTAGATAACGGACCATGCACGTGCTAACCTCAATTGTAAACCTCGGTGCTTCCCATTGTTTCCCTGCAACACATATAAGGTAGTTAGTCATCAGGTTAAGTAAGGGTTCGCATGCTATCAGTAAAATATGTTGATGAAAAATAAGCACATTGCAGATTCATCGGAATAATTCAAGCCACATGGAAAACCCATTTATCCAAACCAAGCATGATTAAGAACTAGGAAATATAGCACTTGTATATGTTTCTCATGTATTAAGTGTAGCCAAATTCGATTTATTACTCACATGCACAATAATACAACATTCTACCCATGACAATTGGACATTGCATTGCAGAATTGAACCAAGCAGTTAACTAAACACCACAACAAATGAACCAAACATTAATTGAGCACCACATTGCACAATATAACATACTCCTAATAGAAGATCAGGCAATTAACCAAACCAAGCATGCTTAACAACTTGGAAATATAGCAATTGTATTTATTTCTCATGTATTTACTACAGCCAAATTCAATTTATTCCTCACATGGTATACAATAATAGAATGCACCCACAACTATTGAACATCGCATTGCAGAATTGAACCAAACAGTTAACTAAACACCACAACACAAATGATCCAAACGTTAACTGAGTACCACATTGCACAATGTATAACCAAACCAAGCATGCTTGACAACTTGGAAATATAGCAATTGTATTCGTTTCTCATGTATTTTGTAAAGATAAATTCGATTTATTTCTCACATAGAAGACAATACAAAATTGCAGCCTGAAGAATTGAACATCACATTTGCATAATTAAACCAAACAGTTAACTGAAGACGACAACTAATTAAAAAACAGTTAATAAGTGAGCACCACACACCACGACATATAGAACATATACACTAGAGCAACAGATTATATGGTAAAATTAAATAGCACAATTCACTAGAATTTGTGAAGGAAAGGCAGGAGCAACACATGCAACAGGTAAGCCGAGCATGCTTAACCGACGTAGCTATAAAATGGCAAGGTGGTCCTCCAAGATCTGGGGTTCGACACGAATGGCAGCCATCGCAACCTCATCTGCGCGTGTGGCCGTGATTTGCTTCTCCGCTGCCAAATGCTCCTTGAGATCCTGGCTATACTGCGCGCACCATGGCTTAGGGCGACGCTTATTTGGTGGCGGGGTCGGTGATTTTGGTGGAAGGTGTCGCGTCGGCGGTCGGGGCATGTGGGACGTGGAAGGAGGAGGAGGAACGGGGTCGGGTGTGGATTACCTGCCTGGATAGACGAGGCCGAGCAGCATGAAGGAGGGTCGCCGGCGAGGAGATGGCAAGCTTGGATGTTTTATAATCATTTTATAGTCATTTTATATCATTTTTTGGTACTAACCTATTAACATAGTGACAAGTGCCAGTTGCTGTTTTTTCCATGTTTTTTACATCGCAAAAAATCAATATCAAACGGAGTCCAAATGCCACAAAACATTACGGAGAAATTTTTATGGGCCAGAAGGAACACAACGAGCCCTAGCTACACCTGAGGGTGCCCCGAGGTAGGCACAACCCACCAGGGCGCGCCAGGAGTCGCAGGCGTGCCCTGGTGGGTTGTGCCCACCGCGGGTGCCCCCAGACTGCCTCTTTGATCTATACTCACAAAACTCTAGGGGGTCGACGAAATATTGATCCAACTTCCGCAGAGTCTAGAACCACCAGATCCAATCTAGACACCATCTCGGATAGGGTTCATCACCTCCATTAGTGCCACTTTGATGATGTGTGAGTAGTTCTTTGTAGATCTTCGGGTCCGTAGTTAGTAGCTAGATGGCTTCATCTCTCTCTCTCTCTCTTGATTCTCAATACAATGGTCTCTTGGAGATCCATATGATGTTACTCTTTTGCGGTGTGTTTGTTGGGATCGATGAACTTTGAGTTTATGATCAGATCTATCTTTTTATATCCATGAAAGTATTTGAGTTTCTTTGATCTCTTTTATGCATGATATATTATAACCTCATATTTCTTATCCGATATTTGGGTTTTGTTTGGCCAACTTGATCTATTTATCTTGCAATGGGAAGGGGTGGTTTGTAGTGGGTTCGATCTTACGGTGCTTGATCCTAGTGACAGAAAGGGAACCGACATGTATGTATCGTTGCTACTAAGGATAAAACGATGGGGTCTATCTCTACATAGATAGATCTTGTCTACATCATGTCATCGTTCTTATTGCATTACTATGTTTCTCCATGAACTTAATACACTAGATGCATGCTGGATAGCGGTCGATGTGTGGAGTAATAGTAGTAGATGCAGGCAGGAGTCGGTCTACTAATCTTGGACGTGATGCCTATATAATGATCATTGCCTGGATATCATCATGAGTATTTGAAGTTCTATCAATTGCCCAACAGTAATTTGTTCACCCACCGCTTTGCTATTTTTCTCGAGAGAAGCCACTAGTGAAACCTACGGCCCCCGGGTCTCTTTCTCATATTATTTGCCTTCACGATCTACTTTTATTTGCTTTTATTTTTAGATCTATTAATCCAAAAACCCAAAAATACTTTGCTGCACTTTATTTTACTTGCGATCTATTTATCCAATCTATTACAACTTTTTCCCGTCATGCACCAATTTCTGGCACCGTTACCCGAAAGGGATTGACAACCCCTTTAACACGTCGGATTGCGATGATTTGTTATTTGTGTGCAGGGGTTGTTTACGTTGTGTTGCTTGCTTCCCCTACTGGTTCGATAACATTGGTTTCATATCTAAGGGAAATACCTACCGCCGATGTGCTGCATCATCCCTTCCTCTTTGGGGAAATACCGACGTACCTTCAAGCGACATCAAAAGGAATTTCTGGCGTTATTGCCGGGGAGGATCTTCAACATATACCAGGTTCCTAATCACAAATCTCATCTCATCACAATTTACATTATTTGTCATTTGCCTCTCATTTTCCTCTCCCCCACTTCACAAAAAATTTGCATTTTATTCTCCTTTTTTTTCGTTCGCCTTTTTCTTGTCAAATCTCTTGTTTGCTTGTGTTACCATGTGTCTTCTATTTGCTTCGCTTGCTAAGAATTTATTGATATGGATCCTCATCCACTTGCTAATCTCTTTAAGAGATCCAATTATTATGAACCAATTGCTAGTGATTTGAGTGCACTAGATTATCTATATGATGTTTTGCTTGAGATTCGTGAATCTGAAAATTGTGATGAAGAAATTTATAAAGTGATTCATGATAGCTCCTTGAATGAAAAGCACGATTGCAATGATGTTATTATAAATTCTATTAATGTCAATTGTGCTAATAATATGCAAAACCCCAAGCTTGGGGATGCTAATATTGCTATATCCACTACTTATTGCAATGATCATGATTGGTGTGATAATGATTCTTATGATCTTGTAACTTTATTTAAACCTCATGATGAATTTGCTTGTGATAATAATAAAAGTGGGTTTGGAAGAGCGTCAACTTTAGCTAAAAATAATCCCACATATTTGGAGAGTGTTCAATCTTATGAAATTTTAGATAAAAGTGGGCTTGGAGAGGTCATGACTTTATTTGATGATAATCCCACTATTTTGGAAGAGTGACAACTTTGCATGCATGTGGATCATGAAGAGAAAATGTTATGTGATAGCTATATTGTTGAATTTGAATATGATCCTACATATAATTATTATGAGAGAGGAAAATATGGTTGTAGAAATTTCCATGTTACTAAATTACCTCTCGTTATGTTGAGATTGCTATTGTTTCTTTCTTCTTCCTTGCATATGTTAAATGTTTCTTGTCTTGATAATTTGTTTGCTTATAAAATTCCTATGCATAGGAAGTATGTTAGACTTAAGTGTGTTTGTCATATGTTTCATGAAGCTCTCTTTGTTTTCCAATTCTTATCATTCGTGTGAGCATCGTTGAAATCTTATGCCTAGCTAGGGGCGTGAAACAATAGCGCTTGTTGGGAGGCAACCCAATGAATAAAATTTATTTTTGCTCTTTGCTTCCTGTTTTTGAGTGTTAGCACAATTATGCTACTGTTATGATTGTGTTTTTAATGTTTTAATTAGTGTTGTGCCAAGTGATAACCCACAAGTATAGGGGATCAATTGTAGCCTCTTTCGATAAGTAAGAGTGTCGAACCCAATGAGGATCTAAAGGTAGAACACATATTCCCTCAAGTTTTATCAACCACCGATACAACTCTACGCACGCTTAACGTTCGCTTTACCTAGAACAAGTATGAAACTAGAAGTACTTTGTAGGTGTTTTTGGAAAGGTTTGCAAGATAATAAAGAGCGCGTAAATAAAAAGTAGGGGCTGTTTTAGGTAAATAAGCAATAAAGTTAGTATAGCGAGTGTGGAAAAGTGGTGGTAGGAGTTGCAAAATTGTCCCTAAGCAATTGACTACTTTACTAGACCGATAGCAAGTTTTATGTGGGAGAGGCCACTGCTAGCATGTCATTCCTGACTTGGAATTCTATGCACTTATGATTGGAACTATTAGCAAGCATCCGCAACTACTAACGTTCATTAAGGTAAAACCTAACCATAGCATTAAGATATATTGGTCCACCTTCAATCCCGTATGCATCAATTTCTATGCTAGGTTGAAGTTTCTATCACCCTTGCCCTCCAATACATAGTCCTATCAACATACAACTAACCCTATGGTGTGATCCACGCGCGCGCTCATATGAATGGGCACCAAAGAACAGCAACATAACCACAAGCAAATTAAACCAATCATAGCAATTCACCAATTACCGATAGGACAACGAAAATCTACTCAGACATCATAGGATGGCAACACATCATTGGATAATAATATGAAGCATAAAGCACCATGTTCAAGTAGAGGGTACAGTGGGTTGCGGGAGAGTGGACCGCTGTAGATAGAAGGGGGAAGGTGATGGAGATGTTGGTGAAGATGATGAGGTGTTGGTGTAGATTTCGGTGATGATGATGGCCCCGGCGGTGTTCCGGCGTCACCGGAAGAGAGGGGGAGAGAGCCCCCCCTTCTTCTTCTTTTTACTTGACTTTGTCCCTAGATGGGAGAAGGGTTTCCCCTCTAGTCCATGGCCTCCATGGTGGCAGAGGGGCGAGAGCCCCTCCGAGATTGAATCTGTCTCTATGTCTCTCTCTGTTTATGCATTCCAGATTCTACCCTTTCACCATTTCTTATATTCCCGGAGATCCGTAACTTCGATTGGGCTGAAATTTTAACACGATTTCTATCCGGATATTGGCTTTCTTGCGGCGAAAGAAGGGCATCAACCGCCTTACGGGATGGCCACGAGGGCCCAGGGCTCGCCTGACCCCCTGGGGCGCGCCCCCTGCCTCGTGGCCCCCTTGGGCATCGTCTGGCATTGATTCTTATTCCCAAAAATCACATATATTCTAAAAAAATCTCTGTCAGTTTTTATCCTGTTTGGACTCGGTTTGATATGGATTTTCTGCAAAACAAAAAACATGCAAAAAAAAACAGGAACTGGCACTGGGCACTGGATCAATATGTTAGTCCCAAAAATAGTATAAAAATTTGCCAAAAGTATATGAAAGTTGTATAATATTGGCATGGAACAATCAAAAATTATAGATACGATGGAGAAGTATCACCAAGTAAAGCCTTTAGGATCTTCTTGGGTGATAGTTGTTTGATTTTGCTAAAAAATAGAAACTTTTGCGCTCATGAAAATAATTATCATTTTTTACCAGAGAGCGATAAAATACCCATTCCACTTGAAGTAGATCAATATACAAATTGCTCAGGACTTCCTAATTTTTCAGAATTTTTGGAGTAACATAAGTATTCAAAATAGTCAGATTGCTATAGACTGTTCTGTTTTGTCAGATTCTGTTTTCTTTGTGTTGTGTGCTTATTTTGATGGCTCTATGGTTTTCTTTGATGAGTTTTTGCCATAGAAAAGTTTGAATACAGTAGATATAATGCAAGAAAAAAATATGAATTGGTTTTATACAGCACTTATAGTAGTGATTTATTATTCTTATACTAACAGATATCACGAAGGTTTTGTTGAGTTTTGTGCGATTGAAGTTCTCAAGTTTTGGGTTATGTTACGATGGATGAAGGAATAAGGAGTAGAAGAGCCTAAGCTTTGGGATGCCCCAGCATCCCAAGCTATTATCCAAAAATGAGCAACCAACTAAGCTTGGGGATGCCCCCGAGTGGCATCCCCTCTTTCTTCTAGCAATCATCGGTATTTTACTCGAAACTATATTTTTATTCGTCACATACTATGTGTTTTGCTTGGAGCATCCTGTATGATATGAGTCTTTGCTTGTTTTATTTTGTGTTTTAAGTCTTGATCCCTTGCTGGATACACCTATTTGAGAGAGCCAAAATTATGTCATGACTTGTTAGAATTGCTCTCTATGCTTCACTTAAATTTTATATGAGCCTTGGACTTGCTCCGGTGCTTCACTTATATCTTTTTGAGCACGGTGTGCTTTATTATTTTTTAAGAAATGCTCTCTTGCTTCACTTAGATTTATTTGAGAGTTAGTAAAATTTACAAGAAATTCCCTCTTGCTTCACTTAAATTAATTTGAGAGAAAGAAATATTATGCTCATGATCTTCACTTATATTTGTTTGAGCTTATGAAAAGCAACACATGAAAATTAGTCCCAAAGTAATAGATATCCAAGAAGGATATAATAAAAACTTTCATGAAGATCATTGGACAAAATAAACTTGATTCTTAGTAATAGTTTTTAGATATGATGATGTGATATGTGAGTCATCTTGATGAGTAATTATGCTTTAGTAGGAATATTGGTGTTAAGGTTTGTGATTCCCTATGCAAGCACGAAAGTCAATAGTTATGCAATGAAATTATATCCTACTTATGGAGCATTATTCGGTGTTAGTTATGCTTAATGCTCGCTTATGAGATTATTCGTTTCTTGGTTGGCCGCTTCCCAATCTTTTGCCAGCCTTCATTTTGCACTAGTATGATCACTACTTGTGCATCCAAAAACCTTTAACCCAGTTTTGCCACATGAGTCCACTATATCTACCTATATGCGGTATTCTTCTGCCGTTCTAAGCAAATTTGCATGTGCCATCTCTAATTTTCAAAAATAAACTTCTCTTTTGCGTGTTCGTCTCGCTCGCGGAGCGGTGAGGGGTGGCTAATATTTTCCATGCTAGATGTGTTATTCTCAAGATGAGTGTTTATTCACTTGTCATTGCATGAGAGTAAGGCAAATGTATTAGGGATGCCCAGTCCCAGAATGCAAAAAAATGAATTTACTTTATGTCAAATAATAAATTCCTTGGAAAGTGTTGGTATGGAGGGCACCCGTGGATATGGTTAGCCATGGAAAGTGAAAGTATGGTGGAAAAAGGAATAAACTTTATTTTCTATTTGGGAACCGCCTATGACATATCTAAGCATGGAAAGTGTTGGGAACTCTAAGTCGTTTTCATTGGTGGGATGGATACACCTCCCAAAATGTTTTTATCTCTAAGTTTTTCGCTTTGAGCTCTGGCACATCTACAAATCCCTACTTCCCTCTGCGAAGGGCCTTTCTTTTACTTTATGCAATTTTTATTTTTGAATTTGAGTCTCCATCTTCTCTTATAAAAGCACCAACTAGGAGGAAATATGATCGTACTTGAGTATTGGACATAGCTAATATGCGAGTGTGTTTCATGAATGGATCAATGGTTGAGCATGATGGGCTAGGGATAGCATATCTTAGCATTGACATTTTGAAAGTGTCGGTGCACTAGAGTAGGGGTACCCTAGTATCCCGAACTTGTGCACGGGCAGTCGCAGCATCCCGCGGCAAAGCCTGCCGAGTGACCGCCAAGACCCTCCGCGGCTACATTGAAGGCCATTCAAGAACAAAGTACTCAAACCAAGGCCCCGGCAAGGAGCTGGCCGGGAAGAAAACAAGACCCCGGCAAGAGGAGCTTGTCGGGAAGGCTATCAAAAGCACCTCGAGACCCCGGCGAGAGGAGCTTGCCGGGAAGGCCAACCCAGGCGTACCAAGAAAACTTGCCGCGACGCGCCCCGCGTCCCGGCAAAGCCCGGTGAGCGACAAGCTCCTGGACGCGACAAGACGACAACCGCGGCAAGGCGCTTGCCGCGGCAAGCCACCCCCACTTCGTGCCCGCGCTCCAGCACATCCACCACGTGTCGCTCTAGGGCCCCTCCCAAGCACACGTGGTGGGAGGCCATGCAGCGAGGGGTGCGAGGTGGCAAGCAGGCGCTGACGAGGTAACCATCGTGGCAAACGGTGGCATCCCTAGCGGTCCCTTTTGCTACTGTTTAGGCGACACAGACGGGCATTTAATGCCCTTGCCTCCTGCCGTCAGGGTTAGGTATGATAACACTGTAGCAGGTAGCTGTGCCTACTACAGCACCTAGCTGTGCCTATCCACGGCACCCTTTCCATTTTTGCCCTTGGCCCCCGTTGCCCTATGTCGGTAACCCCTTGAGTATAAAAGGAGGCCCGTGTGCAACGTAGAGGGGGGTCGGCCATTTGGAGAGCCTTCTCGAGGAAGCCACTTCCACACACCCACGCTCGGTCTCGCTAGCTGCTGGTGCATACTGTAGCACTCTGCGCTCCCGAGCTAGAGATCAAATCAATACAATCCACAAAAGCAGGAGTAGGGTTTTACGCATCCGTGCGGCCCGAACCTGGGTAAATCGCCCGTGTGCTTCGCCTCGATCTGCTCTTTGCGCAACCTCCGCCCCCCGCCGAACCAAAAGGGACCCGGTCCGCCGGTCCCATAGATGTCCGTGGATCAGCAACCCCGGCATCTCTGGCGCGCCAGGTAGGGGGGCGTCGAAGTTGTGCGAACCAGATCCGGCGTCCTCGCGGGCTAGATCTCCATCGTCTTCAAATCTGGCGTTCTCGCGAGCTAGATCTTCATCAACATGCCGCCGAAGAAGAAAGTTTCGGAGGCAGCTGCTCCGTCCACGCCGAGCCAGCCACGACCGGAGCAAACGGTTGGTGAGGCAGGCGCCGGCGGAAGGGCACGCGTCAACAGGGGAGCTCGCGGTGCTGCCGGGTCCAAGGACAAGCCTGCGCTGCCCACCGGCGGCGTAGCCGGCTCCCACAATGACCGGGCGCACTCCAAGACCTCGGCGTCCGTGCATGCACCGCGCCCATCTCAGGAGGCACTGGACCGGCAGCGTCATGGTACTCACGGTACCATGCGTTCGCTAGATCAAGACCGAGCTGGTGGATCTCGGAGCGCTCAAGACCACCATGCACGTCAACAAGCCGGCGCGAGCGACACACGGTCGCCTGGACGGGATACTGCTCCTTCTAACGTGGTTAGAAGTCCGAGCATATCCCGCTCCTCGCACCGTTCGCTACCGCCACCCGCCACCGCAGCCGAAGCTTTGGCGCGAGCTCAGCTGCTCCTCGACTACCCTCCAGCGGCGGACAAGATCGATGATTGGAGGGCCACTATCCAGAGTCTCATTGGCTTCGCCAACGGCGACACTCCTCGGCAGCCGAGCACGTCGCAGCCGCAGCGAGCCAGCCAGGCGCGAGCCAGAGACGACAAGACTGGTGGGGGTGCAACCACTGTGCACTCTCCACCCCGAAGGCCAAGATCGCCGACTCGCCGGATCCGCCTCGATAGCGACTCCACCGCGTCGTCAGATCCGCGAGCTCGGCACGATCAGCGCCAAGTTCTTCAAGAACGACAACAAGAAGACGCCCGTACTCGCATCGAGCGCCGGAGAGAAGCGCGGCGTCTATCAGATCAGCGCGCTGGGCCCTCTGTTGACATGCACGCGCCGGGGGAACCGGGCGGCTTGCCATACGCGGTAGGTTGCCCTGCGTTCACTCGTGAGCTGCGGCAAGTCCAGTGGCCCAGTACGAAGAATTTCAAACCGGATGTACCCGAGAAGTACGATGGCAAGCTGCATCCGTCGGAGTTCCTCAGCATCTACACCATCGCGGTGCAGGCTGCTGGGGGACGGGACGATAAGATCCTTGCCAACTACTTCCCGCTGGTGCTTAAGCCCAACGTCAGGTCCTGGCTCATGCACTTGCCGGACAACTCCATATCCTCCTGGGCTGATCTGTGCCACCAATTTGTTGGTGCCTTCACAGGCGGCCACAAACCTCATGGCCAAGAGAGCGATCTTCATCTGCTCGTCCAGAAGGAAGGAGAGCCCCTGCGCCAGTACATCCAGAGGTTCAGCCGTGTACACCACAACATCCCAAATATCCACCCTGCCGCGGTAATCAGCGCGTTCCATCAGAACGTGGGTAACCGCAGGATGCGGGAGGAGATGGCGATGTGCAAGATTCGGGACGTCAGCGAGCTATATGCCCTGGCCGACAAGTGTGCATGCGCTGAGGAAGGGAGGAAATTCCCCGGAGAAAGCACTGGTGCAGAAGGATCTGACAGTGAGGATGCTGCCCCGGCAAAGAAAAACCGGCGGCGCAACAGGAAGAAGAGAGGCAAAGAGGTGTTGATCGTTGAGCAGTCCGACGATGAAGGTGGCGCCAAGAAGGCTACAGTTGGTAACTCCGGCAAGGAAGTTGCCGCATGCACCAACTGCCAGGCTGTGGCCGCCGCCGACAAGCAGGACGGCTCCGGCAAGCAATACTGCAAGATTCACCGCACCAAGGGCCATGACCTCCAGAGCTGCAAGAAAGTCGAGCAGCTTGTCCAGCTACAGAGGGCTGAGTACGAGCGGCGAGACAAGGAGAGAGCCCAAGGTGGCGCTGCAGAATCTGGCAAGAAGCGCACCGGCCCGGGAGGACGCCGCGGCAAGGCCAAACAGCGGCAAGGAGACAGACCTCCCCGCGGTCACGACAAGGATGAAGACGACGATGACGACGAGGACGTGGATGACGTCGAGACCAGTGAGCAGGAGTTTCAGAAAGCCACAGAGGTCTTGTGCGTTGACGGTGGTGCTTCTCTGCATACCTCGCACCGCCAACTCAAACAGTGGGTGCGGGAAGTCAATGCAGCAGAACCACCCATCGAATCGCGCAAGCTTCTGAAGTGGTCCAGCACGCCTATCATCTTTGACATTGAGGACCACCCTGATCGCACAACTGCGGTCGGGTGCCTGCCGATGTTGGTTTCACCAACTATCCGCAACCTCAAAGTCACCAAGATGCTAGTGGACGGCGGGGCCGGCTTAAACCTGATCTCCTCCGCTGTACTCCGAAAACTCCAGATCCCTGACAGCGAGCTCAAAGAGACCGGCACATTCCAAGGAATCAATCCGGGAAGGAGCAAGCCGAAGGGGAAGGTCGCGCTGCCAGTAACATTTGGTAGCGAGCTAAACTTCAGGACTGAGAAGGTCACATTCGACGTTGCCGATATTCCATTGCCTTACAATGGGATACTTGGCCGTCCAGCTCTCGCCAAGTTCATGGCGGCTTCCCACTACGCATACAACGTGCTGAAGATGCCAGGCCCGATAAGCGTCATTTCTGTCCCTGGCGACAAGAAAGATGCTCTTATCTGTGCCGACAAGATCTACCGGGAAGCAGCAGCCACGGCAGATCACGATCCACTTGCCGCTGAAGCTCCCCGGGGGAAGAAGACCAAGACCGGCAAGAGCTCTGATGCCCACTCCGGCAAGCGCACCTCTTCGGAGTGCTGCGCTGCCGTCGAGGACGCACCATCGAGCTCCACCGGCAAGACCAAGTCCGGCAAGAGTCCTGGTGCCCACTCCGGCAAGCGTGCCTCTTCGGAGTGCTGCGCTGCCGTCGAGGACGCACCATCGAGCTCCACCGGCAAGTGCAAGAAGACGATGGCAGCTCCGCCAGAGACGAAGAAGGTGCCCGCCAAGGAGGACGGCACTGGTGGTACCTTCACCATCAGTGCCACGCTTGACCCTAAATAGGAAAGCGCGCTCGTTGCTTTCCTGCGGGCGAATGTCGACGTGTTTGCATGGCAGCCGTCTGACATCCCCGGTGTTCCCAGGAAAGTGATTGAGCACCACCTTGCCGTTTGTCCTCATGCGCGGCCCGTCAAGCAGAAAGTCAGGAAGCAGGCGGTGGAGCGCCAAGAATTCATTGCAGAAGAGATCAAGAAACTAGAAGCAGCAGGCCTCGTCAGAGGAGTGCTCCATCCCACATGGTTGGCCAATCCTGTAGTCGTGCGCAAGGCAAACGGGAAATAGAGGCTTTGTATCGATTTTACCGATGTTAACAAAGCTTGTCCCAAGGACCCATTTCCTTTGCCGCGCATTGACCAGATTGTTGACTCCACAGCCGGATGTGATTTGCTTTCGTTTCTTGATGCATACTCGGGATATCATCAGATCTTCATGGCAGAAGAGGATGAGGAGAAGACCGCATTTATTACTCCATGTGGCACGTACTGTTTCGTACGGATGCCTTTTGGATTAAAAAATGCTGGTTCGACATTTGCAAGAGTAGTCCATATTGCTCTCGAGCCACAAATACACAGAAATGTGGAAGCCTACATGGATGATATAGTGGTCAAGAGCAAGGACAGAGCAACCCTGACTCAAGATTTAGACAAGACCTTTGCAAATCTGCGCAAGATCAGCCTCAAGCTCAACCCAGAGAAGTGTGTGTTCGGAGTTCCCTCCGGCAAGCTTCTCGGGTTCTTCGTGTCTCAGCGGGGAATTGAAGCCAACCCCGACAAGATCAAGGCCATTGAGCAAATTGAAGCACCAAAGCGCGTCAAGGATGTACAGAAACTTGCCGGTTGCGTAGCTGCTCTCAGCAGGTTTATCTCTCGGTCTGCTGAGCGCGCCCTGCCGTTTTTCAAGTTATTGAAAAAGGCAGGTCCAATGAAATGGACTCCGGAAGCGGAGGCTGCGCTGCAAGACCTGAAGAGATACCTGTCCTCCCCCCAATACTTGTCGCACCTAAGCCACAAGAGAAGTTGCTGCTGTACATAGCGGCAACCAATAAAGTGGCTAGTGCTGCGTTGGTAGCAGAGAGGGAGGCGGATGATGAGCCGGCAACCGCGGCAAGCGCATCCAGCGACAAACTGGGGGCTTCCCCGGCAAGCTCTGGTCCCGACCAAGATGGGGCTGCGCAGAGGCACGAGGAGGCACGGAAGAAAATGGTGCAGCGCCCAGTCTACTTTGTCAGTTCCCTCCTGCAGGGGGCTAGGTCAAGGTACTCTGGTGTGCAGAAATTGCTTTTCGGCCTCCTCATGGCCTCGAGAAAGCTGCTCCATTACTTCCAAGCGCATGAGATCACGGTTGTCACTCGCTTTCCGCTGAAGAGGATACTGCAGAATCCAGAAGCGACAGGCAGGATTGTTGAGTGGGCGCTGGAACTGTCAAGCTTTGGCCTCAAGTTTGAAAGCACTTCAACTATCCAGAGCAGAGCCTTGGCAGAGTTCATAGCAGAATGGACGGCAACGCCAGATGAAGAAATTCCAGAAACGAACATCCCCGACAAGGAAGCAAGCAAGGAGTGGCTGATGTACTTTGATGGTGCCTTTTCGCTGCAAGGCACCGGCGCTGGTGTGCTGCTCGTCACACCCACCGGTGAGCACCTCAAGTACGTAGTCCAGATGCACTTTCCCAAGGAGCAAGCAACAAATAATACTGCAGAGTATGAAGGCTTGCTTGCCGGTCTCCGGATCGCGACAGACCTTGGGATCAAGAAGCTCATTGTCAGGGGTGACTCACAACTTGTCGTCCGCCAAGTAAACAAGAATTATCAGAGTCCGTTGATGGAAGCTTACGTTGACGAAGTGAGAAAGCTAGAAGAGCGCTTTGATGGCCTGCAAATGGAACACGTTCCGAGAGCTCAGAACGCCATTGCTGATGGCCTGTCAAAGTGCGCCGCACTTAAGCTACCTGTGGAACCAGGGATCTTTGTGCTCAAGCTGACTCAACCGTCCGTAACACCATCAACTGGACAGAGCAAGAAGAGGAAGTTGATTCCCGGTGACTACCTGCCGGCAGAGCTTCCCGAAGCCGCCGCCAAGAAGGTCCCTAGGATCAACGCCGAAGGCGCTGAGGAGCAGTCTACTCCGGCAAACCCTAGGGTTTGTACCGTTGAAGCAGAAGCCCCCGATAAGTTTTGCTCTGGCAAGCTTGTCGGGGAATGTCAAGCTCCGGCAGAGGTGCAGCTCCTCGCCGTAGAAGCGGACGTTCCCGCAGCAGCTGAGAACAACACCGAGAACGCTGAGGAGCAAGATGCTCCGGCAAGCCCCAGGGTTTGTTCCGTTGAAGCAGAAGCTCCCGATGAGTTTTGCTCCGGCAAGCTTGTCGGGGAACGTCAAGCTCCGGCAGAGCCGCAGGCTCTTGCCGTAGAGGCGGATGTTCCCGCAGCAGCAGAGTTGCCTTTAGTCCTTGTTGTCGAGCCACAAGCTCCAACATGGGTGCAGCAGATTGTCCGTTTCCTTCAGACAGGAGAACTTCCCGAAGAGCAGGAAGAAGCGGAAAGAGTAGCCCGGCAGTCAAGTATGTACCAGTTCGTCGACAAGACGCTGTACAGAAGAAGACTCAACGGTGTGAAATTGAAGTGTATTCCCCGGGAAGACGGACAAGAGCTGTTGACAGAGATACATGGAGGCATATGTGGACACCACATCGGCGCAAGAGCACTCGTCGGCAAAGCGTTTCGGCAAGGTTTCTTCTGGCCAACAGCCCTCCAGGATGCAACTGCACAAGTAACCAAGTGTGAAGCGTGCCAGTTCCATTCCAAGCAGATACACCAGCCAGCTCAAGCTCTCCAGACGATCCCTTTATCCTGGCCATTTTCGGTCTGGGGGCTCGACATCCTCGGCCCCTTTCCCCGAGCTGTCGGGGGCTTTGAGTACTTGTACGTTGCAATCGACAAGTTCACAAAGTGGCCGGAAGTGGAACCAGTGAGAAAGGTGACCGCACAGTCAGCCGCCAAGTTCTTCAGGTCGATTGTTTGCCGCTTCGGGATCCCCAACAGGATAATCACCGACAACGGTACACAATTCACGAGCCGCACCTTCATGCAGTACGTCCAAGATCTTGGCGCCAAGGTCTGCTTCGCTTCTGTTGCTCACCCAAGAAGCAACGGTCAAGCGGAGAGGGCAAATGCTGAAGTGCTGCGCGGGCTCAAGACCAGAACTTTCGACAGGCTGCACAAGTGCGGAAGAAACTGGATCGAGGAGCTACCGGTGGTTCTTTGGTCGATCAGAACGACGCCAAATCGAGCCACTGGACAGACACCCTTTGCTCTAGTCTATGGAGCAGAGGCAGTTATCCCCACGGAACTCGTATACGGGTCACCTCGAGTGCTCGCTTACGATGATCTTGAGCAAGAGAGGCTGCGACAAGATGACGCGCTGCTCCTTGAGGAAGATCGTCTTCAGGCTGCTGTGCGAGCTGCTCGCTACCAGCAAGCTTTGCGCCGCTACCATAGTCGCAAAGTTAATGCCAGAAGTCTTGAGGAAGGCGACCTTGTTCTTCGACGCGTTCAGTCGGCCAAGAATTCCAACAAGTTGACGCCGAAGTGGGAAGGCCCTTACCGGGTGAAACGAGTCACAAGGCCCGGTGCTGTCCGCCTTGAGACCGAAGATGGCATTCCGGTGAGCAACTCCTGGAACATCGAGCATCTTCGTAAGTTTTACCCGTAAGGCGCGGTTGTCGGACCCTGTCCGGCAACCACCCTTTTGTACAAGTCTTGCCGCTGTTGCATGTAATCCTTTGTACAAAGCCAGGCGCAGACCCTGAGCACCAGTAAATGAAGCGCTGCCACCCCGGGGTTATAGCATGCATGCTAGGTCGAGTCTCGTCCTTGGTTAGGGTTGATAGTGCCTAACAGCGGCTAACCCCTAGCTTAGAGGTCGAGTGTCCGTCCTTTTGCTTTTCCTTCGTTCGCAGGGCTCGCATATCCTGGCCAGACCGCTTGAGGACGAAAAGGAGAAGAAGGGCGCGCCGGCACCTGGGCCCCGGCAAGCCAGTGTTGCCGGGGGCCGCGAGTGCCAAGATTCATCCCCGGCAAGCCAGAGTTGCCGGGGGCTGCGATATCAGATAAGTCTTTCATCCCTCATCATGCATCCTCTTATGGACTGGGGCATGCGAAACCGCGTTTCTTCCCGAAAACTGCCGTGCTCCCTCAACTCTAGGCCCTGGAGCGCGTTCCCGGGGCCGAGTTGGGTCGTAGTCGCGACAGCGAAGGGGTGAAACGAGGAGGCCGCACCCACCTCGTTCCCACCTCCGTCAAAGGCGTGAGAAAGGTCGAGCGACGTGGGAAGGCGGCAAGGCCTGTTGCCGGGGGATGAAATGTCTGTCCGAGAGATACCAAGGATTCACTCCTTGGCGTGGGTTCAACCCGCGAGACAAATAACCCGGCAAGCATCCCCTTTTCATTAAAAAACATCCCACTCAGGTACAGTCCAAAGAGGATGAAAAACATGAAAGAGAGGATTACAAGTTTTAGATGCAGCTAAGGCCCGAAGGCTTATAAATTAAAAAGATAAGGTGCCCGTAATCCCTTTCCTGTCCCTCTCTTCAGGAGGCAGGTCAAGGAGGCGAAAAGGGCCAAAGGGGCGCCTAGGCGAGCTACGGGTGCCAGAAGACACCAAGAGAACATCCCGGGGGCCGTCCGAAGGCTGGACGGTGACGGCGGCGCCGGAAGCGGGGCTCGAAGACGGGGCGGCAGGACGTCAGCACGCTGTCGAGGGCACCACGCCCTCGTACTCCGACCTGACGGCCCTGTCGCCAGCCCTCTTCCCCTTCCGCAGCCTCCCTACGCCAGCCGCCCAAGGAGACGCCCTCGGGGAGTTCAAGGAGCCGGCGACGCGGATGATGGGGTCGCCGGTGCCGCGCGAAGCAGCGCCCGACACCTAGTCGAACCCGCCATCCCGCCGCCCGCTACCCTCATCGTCGCTGTCGCTCTCCTCCTCGTCACTCTCGCTCGAGGGGGAGCCTTCACTATCGGAGGAGCTGTCCACACAGCACTTCGCCCGAGTGCCGAAGCACCCGAAGACCTTGACGGAGAGGAGATCGCCCTCCATTAACTTGAAATGGAGGGTGAACCCCTCCATCAGGCTGTGGATACGGGCGAACGTCTTCCACCCTCGATCAAGATACATCACATTAGGGGCTGGGAACACAACGCGGACTCTTGTGCCGCTGATCCCACAACCCCTCATGTGCAGTCTCAGTGTCTCGGGCGGGTCCAACTCCATTGCGCTCGCAAACAGAGCTGGAAGCCGGAGGCGACGACAAGGCGCCCGGCGCAGCCTGACGAAGAACTCGCAAGGGTTGTCCCCTATATGGACCGCCGCGGGGAGAGGGACCGCCGGCGGAGGCGAAGCTGGCGCGCCGCCCCGTCCGCCTCTTCCCCGAGCGCCTCGGCCTCGTCCTTGACCTCGTCCACGACCTCGCCCCCTCCCTCTTCCCCTTATGGCTGGCTCTGCCACCACGGGCGCGGGAGAGGGAGAGGTGCGCTGTCTGGCGGCGACCCTCGCCGCCACCGATGAAGGGCCAGGGTTCCCTTTCTCCATGGCGAATGGGAGAAAGGGGAGCAGAAGCTGAAGAAAGGAGGAGATGAGAGGGTGCGGGCTTCTGTGCTCCCCTCCCGCTCCTTTTAAAGGAGCGAGGTGGGGGCACGGCCGCCCCGCTCAGCGAATCAGGGCACGGGGAGAGCAGGGAGTCGGGGCCAACCCGCTGCCTCTACTCGCAACGGCCCAGATTCCCACTTCCACCGTCCGCGACTCCAAGCGCATGGGAGCCGTGTGGCGAGGATGCGGAGCCGAGGCGACGGACGAGGCAGCCTCGCCCCGCCCCGTGATCGCGGGGAGTGGACGCCTCGAAAAACCGCACCGGCCCCGTCCAGTAAATGCACGACGCCCCCACGCCTACCTCCGTTTAAGGAGGAAGGCGTGAACCGTCCCCTTCATCATGGCCTGGCGCATGCTCGCGGGGCTTAGCCCCGCACGCCGCCCACGTCACCCACGACGCCGCATTTGACGCGTGCCGTTCTGGGCGTGCGCGGTGGAAGCGGAGAGGTACGCGGCGTGACCTAGGCCGCGCGTGCCCGTGCACTGTTTTGGGCCTGGCCCAACAGCGCTCGGCACCGTGTCTGGCCCAGGCCCGGGGGCTCCTGTCGGTGCACTAGAGTAGGGGTACCCTAGTATCCCGAACTTGTGCACGGGCAGTTGCAGCATCCCGCGGCAAAGCCTGCCGAGTGACCGCCAAGACCCTCCGCGGCTACATTGAAGGCCATTCAAGAACAAAGTACTCAAACCAAGGCCCCGGCAAGGAGCTGGCCGGGAAGAAAACAAGACCCCGGCAAGAGGAGCTTGTCGGGAAGGCTATCAAAAGCACCTCGAGACCCCGGCAAGAGGAGCTTGCCGGGAAGGCCAACCCAGGCGTACCAAGAAAACTTGCCGCGACGCGCCCCGCGTCCCGGCAAAGCCCGGTGAGCGACAAGCTCCCGGACGCGACAAGACGACAACCGCGGCAAGGCGCTTGCCGCGGCAAGCCACCCCCACTTCATGCCCGCGCTCCAGCACATCCACCACGTGTCGCTCTGGGGCCCCTCCCAAGCACAAGTGGTGGGAGGCCGTGCAGCGAGGGGTGCGAGGTGGCAAGCAGGCGCTGACGAGGTAACCATCGTGGCAAACGGTGGCGTCCCTAGCGGTCCCTTTTGGTACTGTTTAGGCGACACAGACGGGCATTTAATGCCCTTGCCTCCTGCCGTCAGGGTTAGGTATGATAACACTGTAGCAGGTAGTTGTGCCTACTACAGCACCTAGCTGTGCCTATCCACGGCACCCTTTCCATTTTTGCCCTTGGCCCCCGTTGCCCTATGTCGGTAACCCCTTGAGTATAAAAGGAGGCCCGTGTGCAACGTAGAGGGGGGTCGGCCATTTGGAGAGCCTTCTCGAGGAAGCCACTTCCACACACCCACGCTCGGTCTCGCTAGCTGCTGGTGCATACTGTAGCACTCTGCGCTCCCGAGCTAGAGATCAAATCAATACAATCCACAAAAGCAGGAGTAGGGTTTTACGCATCCGTGCGGCCCGAACCTGGGTAAATCGCCCGTGTGCTTCGCCTTGATCTGCTCTTTGCGCAACCTCCGCCCCCCGCCGAACCGAAAGGGACCCGGTCCGCCGGTCCCATAGGTGTCCGTGGATCAGCAACCCCGGCAGAAAGACATGGTTGCTTGTTGATATGCCCGAGTATTTAAATTATCATGTCAAAACTAGACTATTGCCTTGAACAATATAAAAGTCCAAATGTCCATGCCATAAAGAAAGAAATATGATATGACATGTTAGGCTGCATTCCACATCTAAAATTCTGTTTTTATGACTTCCCTACTCGAGGACGAGTAGGAGTTAAGCTTGGGGATGCTGATACGTCTCCAACGTATCTATAATTTTTTATTGTTCCATGTTGTTACATTATCAATCTTGGATGTTTTATAATCATTTTATATCGTTTTATTGTACTAACCTATTAACATAGTGCCAAGTGCCAGTTGCTGTTTTTCCATGTTTTTTACATCATAGAAAATCAATATCAAACGGAGTCCAAATGCCATGAAACTTTATGGAGAATTTTTATGGGCCGGAAGGAACAGAATGGGCCCTGGCTGCGCCTAGGGGGTGCCCCGAGGGAGGCACAACCCACCAGGGCGCGCCAGGAGGCCCAGGCGCGCCCTGGTGGGTTGTGCCCACCTTGGGTGCCCCCCGGACCGCCTCTTTGCTCTATAAATACCCCAATATTCCCAAAACCCTAGGGGAGTCGATGAAATATTGATCCAGCCGCCGCAGAGTCCAGAACCACCAGATCCAATCTAGACACCATCTCGTATGGGTTCACCACCTCCATTGGTGCCTGTCCAATGATGCGTGAGTAGTTCTTTGTAGACCTTCGGGTCCGTAGTTAGTAGCTAGATGGCTTCATCTCTCTCTCTTGATTCTCCATACAATGGTCTCTTGGAGATCCATATGATGTAACTCTTTTGCGGTGTGTTTGTTGGGATTGATGAACTTTGAGTTTATGATCAGATCTATCTTTTTATATCCATGAAAGTATTTTAGTTTCTTTGATCTCTTTTATGCATGATCTCTTATAGCCTCGTATTTCTTCTCCGATATTTGGGTTTTGTTTGGCCAACTTGATCTATTTATCTTGCAATGGGAAGGGGTGGTTTGTAGTGGGTTCGATCTTACGGTGCTTGATCCTAGTGACAGAAAGGGAACCGACACGTATGTATCGTTGCTACTAAGGATAAAACGGTGGGGTCTATCTCTACATAGATAGATCTTGTCTACATCATGTCATCGTTCTTATTGCATTACTCTGTTTCTCCATGAACTTAATACACTAGATGCATGCTGGATAGCGGTCGATGTGTGGAGTAATAGTAGTAGATGCAGGCAGGAGTCGGTCTACTAATCTTGGATGTGATGCCTATATAATGATCATTGTCTGGATATCGTCATGAGTATTTGAAGTTCTATCAATTGCCCAAAAGTAATTTGTTCACCCACCGCTTTTCTATTTTTCTTGAGAGAAGCCACTAGTGAAACCTACGGCCTTCGGGTCTCTTTCTCATATTATTTGCCTTCGCGATCTACTTTTATTTGCTTTTATTTTTAGATCAATTAATCCAAAAACCCAAAATTACTTTGCTGCAATTTATTTTATTTGTGATCTATTTATCTAATCTATTACAACTTTTTCCCGTCACGCACCAATTTCTGGCACCGTTACCCGAAAGGGATTGACAACCCCTTTAACACGTCGGGTTGCGATGATTTGTTATTTGTGTGCAGGGGATGTTTACGTTGTGTTGCTTGGTTCTCCTACTGGTTCAATAAACATGGTTTCATATCTGAGGGAAATACCTACGGCCGATGTGTTGCATCATCCCTTCCTCTTTGGGGAAAGACCGACGTAGCTTCTAGTGACATCAGTGCTGCAAGTAAGGAGTGAAGGTTTCAACTTGGAAAGGAAGGCAGAAATGGGGGAAATGTGGCTTTTAGTAAGGGGAAGGGGGCGGGTAGGTAGATATTGTCGGCGTTCTGGGCACGGGGGTCCCCAGACTTGCCTGCCTGCGGCGTGGCTCAAAAGGGGGCCCGGCACGGCCCATCTTCATCAACACAGACCCAAGACCCTCGCGAGGGGCCAAGCCTCGCGGGGCGGACGACGCGGAGCTTCCTCAAGCACGGCCTCATCAGGCTGGCTCGCGAGGAGGCGGAGAGATCAAGGCGGGGTACCTCACGAGGTGCCCGTGACGCAAGCCATGACGACCAAAGGCGCCAGGCGGGTGCCAGCCCGCGCAGTGTCCTCCTTTCCTCTTTGGTGCAAAGGGAGCAAGCGCAGCCGCGGAGTACCGAGGCATCAGGCAAAGGTTGCCATTTCGGTGCAACAAGACCAAAACCAGGAGGACTGCAAGACGGAGGTCATTGTGGAGCCCAAGACGGCGTCACCACCAGAGCTTTGTGTAGGCAAAGACTGCTTTTGTCAGGATAGCTAGTACTAGCTGTCCCCCTTCAAATTAACCCGCCATTGTTGGCTCCCTTCCCGCTCGATATTTGGGAAGAAGACCAGGGCCTCTATAAATAGGACCAGCCACCCACAGGGCAAGGGGAAAAAAGGGAGAGAGTTTTAGGGGGATCGAGACCAACGATAGAAGAGAGAGAGAGAGAGAGAGAGAGAGAAGGGTGACTGAACTCCTCCCAGCAGTTCATCGCCCCAGCCAAGAACAGACCCTCGCGAGGCTGTTCTTCCTTGTATTGTTCCTCATCATCAGCCCAGAGGCAATCCGCCACACCACACACTGGAGTAGGGTATTACACCACAACGGTGGCCCGAACCAGTATAAACCCTGTGTCTCTTGTGTTGTTCTTTCCATAGCTTAGATCTTAGCGAGGTGGAGGGGTGCAGGTAGGTAGGAGGCGAAATCTCCGTGCGCACCCCAGTGTTCGAACCTCAAGAGTCTGCCGGAACCCGAAATCTGACATTTGGCGTGCCAGGTAGGGGTGCACCAGAGTTTTCTCTTCCGCCACCGCCACGGCCTGCCTCGCGATGAGTAGCGCGTCGCTCGCTCCGACCGCCGGCGCCAGCACCGGGGCCAGGGGGCTCCGAGCCCTGGCCCCAGCCCTGCAACGGGTACGGTGGCTGGACAAGTTCAAGCCAACGACGTCGCCGCGCTACGGCGGTGCGACAGATCCGCTGGCCTTCTTGCTGGCGAGCGAGGAGGCCCTCCTCGAAGCTGGAGGTGACGATAGGGTCATGGCCAACTATCTCCCCATGGCCCTCACCGGCGCTCCACGCACATGGCTGCTCCACCTGTCGGCAGCCTCCGTGGCCTCTTGGGAAGAGCCCCGCAGCCTCTTCCCCGCCCATCGCGCTACACCAACACCCCCGGTCATCGCGGCCCTCCTGGGCGGCTCGCAGGCACCGCCTAGAAGTCACCACGTCAAGCCGTTCTTCCGCCGGGTCAGCGCCGCTTCCACGCGGCAGGGGGCTCTCCCGGACCGGGCAGCGTCCAAGGCCGGCCTGACCTTCAGCTCGGAGGACCACCCCTCAAACTCGGCCTGCTCGGGTGCGCTCCCCATGCTGTGCACCCCCACCATCTGCCAGGTGGCCATCACCAGAACTCTCATCGATGGCAGTGCGGGCCTTAGCGTGCTCTTGGTCGAGGCCTTCAACCTCCTCTGCATACCCCTGGAACGGCTGCAACCCAGCCGGCCCTTCTCAGGCATTAGGGGCGGATCATCCAGCTCCTTGGGACAGATCTGGCTCCCAGTAACCTTCGGCACCTACAACAACTTCCGCACGGATCTGGTCGACTTCGACATCGCCCCCATTGGCCTCCCCTACAACGCCATCCTCGGCTACCCAGCGCTGGGCCAGTTCATGGCCGCGACACACCCGGCGTATAACCTCATGAAGATGCCCAGGAGCAGCGGTGTCCTCACCATGCACGGGGACACCGGAGACGCGCTGCAGGTGCTCAAGCTCGCCTTCAAGACGGCGGCGTCGGCACAGCCCGCCGGCTTGGAGACCCCCGAGCCCAAGGGGGCTGCACCCGCCAAGAAACAATTGTTCACCCAAGACAAGGCAGAAACCAAGCAGATACCCATCGATGAGGACGGGTCCAGCAACGCCACTTTCACCATAGGCGCCAACCTCGAACCCGAGCAGGAGGAGGCCCTGGTCGGGTTCCTGCGTGCAAACAAGAAGGTATTCGCTTGGGAGCCTGATCAGTTGGCAGGGATCCCTAGGAGTGTAATCGAGCATCACCTCAACGTGTGCCCCAACGTGCGCCCTGTGAAGCAGAAGGCCAGGCGGCAGTCCACAGAAAAGCAGGCCTTCATCGTCCAAGAGACCCGCAAATTAGAAGCCGCTGGGGTTATTCGCGAGGTCCGATACCCAGATTGGTCGGCCAACCCTGTCGTTGTGCCAAAGAAGGGAGGGAAGGAGCGCATGTGTGTCGACTTCACCAACCTCAACAAAGCATGCCCGCAAGATCCGTTCCCGCTCCCCCGCATCGACCAGATCGTCGATTCCACCGCGGAATGCGACCTGCTATGCTTCTTGGATTCCTTCTCTGGGTATCACCAGATCAAAATGGCGGTAGAAGACGTCGAAAAGACAGCCTTCCTTACCCTGTGTGGGGTGTACTGCTACACATGCATGCCAGTCGAAAAGACAGCCTTCCTTACCCTGTGTGGGGTGTACTGCTACACATGCATGCCATTCGGGCTGCGTAACGCAGGGGCGACCTTTCAGCGGCTGATGCACATCACCTTGGGCCCGCAGCTCGGGAAGAATGTTGAAGCTTACGTCGATGACATTGTGGTAAAGTCTCGGGAGGCCAGGACCCTGATACAAGACCTGGAGGAAACCTTTGCGAGCCTCAACGCAGTGAACCTATGGCTCAACCCAGAGAAGTGTGTGTTCGAAGTCCCCTCGGGCAAGCTCTTGGGTTTCCTTGTGTCCTACCGAGGCATCGAAGCTAACCCGGAAAAGGTCAAGGCGGTGGAAGACATGAGCCCGCCAAAGACCCTCAGAGAAATGCAGAAGCTCACTGGGCGCGTGACCGTGCTAGGGCGCTTCATCTCCAAGTTGGGGGAACGAGCGCTGCCCTTCTTCCAGCTAATGAAGAAAAAGGGGCCCTTTGAGTGGACTGAAGAGGCCGACAAGGCGTTCCAGGATCTCAAGAGATACTTGACCAGCCCACCGGTCATGGTGGCACCGCGCCCTCAAGAGCCCCTGGTGCTTTACCTCGCCGCCACTCCCTACTCCGCCAGCGCAGCCCTGGTGGCGGTTAGAGAGGAGCGTCGAATCAAAACCGCAGCAGCAGCCCGAGACAAGGCAAAACAGGAACAAGGAAGGCCCACAGAAACCGCCACCGCGGCTGAGGAGGATCAGCCGCCGCAGAGGAGTGCACCGGAGGCGGAAGAGGCCCCTCCCCCAGATGGCTAGCCTCAGGAGGCCTCATCGCCTCAAGAGGTGCCATGGTCTCCGAAGGGAGCCGCCAGCACTGATGCACCCAACCTTGTTG
This sequence comes from Triticum urartu, assembly GCF_056163025.1. Lineage (NCBI taxonomy): Eukaryota > Viridiplantae > Streptophyta > Magnoliopsida > Poales > Poaceae > Triticum > Triticum urartu. The sequence continues at coordinate 139,626,570 of NC_141876.1, read as the reverse complement.
AGCACCTAGTGTACTTCGTCAGCACGGTGTTGCGGGATGCGAGGGTGCGGTACCCCATGCCTCAGAAACTCCTCTTCGCGCTACTGGTGGCCTCGCGCAAGCTGCGGCACTATTTTCAGGGTCACCCCATCAAGGTCGTCTCGTCATACCCCCTGGAGAGAGTGCTCAGGATCCCTAACTCAGCTGGAAGGGTCGCTGAGTGGAACATAGAACTGCAAGCATTTCAGCTCGAATTCAGCACGACTAGAGTCATCAAGGGAGCAGCGTTGGCGGATTTTGTGGCAGAATGGACGGAGGCACCAGGCCTCAAGGCCGACGAGGATTGGTCCCTCTCCCCGGGAAGCGAGGCGCCAGAAGGCTGGGTCATGTACTTCGATGGGGCGTTCTCCAGGCATGGCGCTGGGGTTGGGGCGGTGCTTATATCGCCCACTTAGGACAAGCTCTACTACGCTGTGCAGCTCTGTTTCCAGCAAGGTGAAAAGGTCTCCAACAACATAGCGGAGTATGAAGGTTTAATAGCGGGCTTGAAGGCCGCAGCTGCCCTGGGGGTGAAACGCCTCACCATCAAGGGCGATTCGCAGCTCCTCGTCAATTTCTCCAACAAGGTGTACGAGCCGAAAGATGAGCACATGGAAGCCTACCTTGTGGAGATCCGCAGGATGGAGAAGCAGTTCTGGGGGTTGGAGTTGCAGCATGTGCCCCGTGGCACCAATCAGGAGGCCGACAACATCGCCAAACGGGCGTCCAGGCGGTTACCTCAGGAGCCTGGCGTTTTCGAGGAGCGGCTCTTCAAGCCCTCAGCCCTGCCGTCATTGTCAAACATGGCTCAGCCTCGGGAGGAGCTTCCCCAGCCACCTGCCTCAGGAGCTCCGGCCTATGGCCCGGCCTCAGGAGCACGCCTGCTCCTGACGATGGAACCTCAGGAGGGATGCTGGATCACGGAGCTCCGGAGTTACTTAACACAAGGGACCCTACCGGAGAAGGAGGAGGAAGCGGAGCGAGTGGCACACCAGGCCACGGCATACTGCATCAAGGATGGAGAGTTCTACCGGAAGCGACCAAATGATGTGTCCCTGCGCTGCATCTCCAGGGAGCAAGGGAAGGAACTGCTGGAAGATATACACGGCGGAGACTGTGGACATCATTCATCATCACGGACCCTCGTCGGCAAGGTGTTCCGCAGTGGGTTTTATTGGCCCACCGCACTCAATGACGCCGTCGAACTAGTGAAAGCTTGTGAGGCCTGCCAGTTCCACGCCAAGCAGATCCATCAGCCAGCAGGAGGCCTGTAGACTATACCCCTTTCGTGGCCATTCGCAGTCTGGGGGCTGGACATCTTGGGCCCGTTTCCTTGGGCGCCAGGGGGCTACCGCTACCTCTACGTCGTCGTGGACAAGTTCACCAAGTGGGCTGAAGTAGAGGCTGTCCGCACCATTCTCGCGGGTTCCGCGGTCAAGTTCGTCAAGGGCATTGTGAGCCGATTCGGGGTGCCGAACCGCATCATCATGGACAATGGTTCGCAGTTCACCAGTAACCTCTTCAAAACATACTGTGCTAACCTTGGAACACAGATATGCTACGCTTCGGTGGCGCACCCCCGAAGCAACGGCCAGGCCGAGCGAGCCAACGCAAAGGTCCTGAGGGGCCTCAAGACCAGGACGTTCAAGAAGAAGCTGGAGGCCTGCGGCAGAGGTTGGTACGACGAGCTTCAGTCCGTGTTGTGGTCCATCCGCACAACCACGACCAAGCCGACTGGAGAGACCCCGTTCTTCCTGGTCTACGGAGCCGAAGCGGTCCTCCCTCACGAGGTCAGACGTCGCTCCGCGCGGGTCATGGCGTTTGACGAGGCGCAGCAGGACGCCATGCGGGGGATGGACCTCGTGCTGGGGGAGGAACGTCGCCGAGAAGCCGCGCTGCGAGCGGCAAGGTACCAACAAGCACTGCGGCGATATCACTGCCGCAACATCCGCCCCAGAACTCTCGAGGTAGGAGACCTCATGCTCAGGCGGGTTCTCTCCAGGGAGGGGCTGCACAAGCTCTCTCCCATGTGGGAGGGCCCGTTCAAAGTTGTTCATGTTTCCAGGCCCAGCTCCGCGCGCTTGGAGACTCAGGAGGGGATGCCGGTCCAGAACGCATGGAACATCCAGCACCTCCGGGGGTTCTACCCCTAAAAAGGCCCAGAGCCTGTGAAGAAGGCGAATGCCTGTGAAGCTGTCGCGTTTTGGAAAAGGCCCAGAGCCTGTGAAAAAGGCAAATGCCTGTGAAGCTGTCACGTTTTGGAAAAGGCCCAGAGCCTATGAAGAAGGCGAATGCCTGTGAAGCTGTCGCGTTTTGGAAAAGGCCCAGAGCCTGTGAAGAAGGCAAATGCCTGTGAAGCTGTCGCGCGTGTTGGAAAAGGCCCAGAGCCTGTGAAGAAGGCGAATGCCTGTGAAGCTGTCGTGTTTTGGAAAAGGCCCAGAGCCTGTGAAGAAGGCGAATGCCTGTGAAGCTGTCGCATTTTGGAAAAGGCCCGGAGCCTGTGAAGAAGGCCAACGCCTGTGAAGCTCGCCGCCCGTGACACTCTCACGTAATAATGAGTTGGGGCTGTACACGCCCCGGAGTCTCAGGAGCGCCGGCGTCAGGCCCTGGGGCTCCCTCCCACGCCCAGTGGCAGCACTTAGCTCCGCGCTGGTGAGAAGACGTCGAAGACTAGATTAGGTGCTGGACGCGGCTTTTCATTTGCTTTCCGCAGTTGGCTTGTTCCTTCTCATTCGAAGTTTTATTGAAGTTGTTGCCGTCTTTGGCTTGTGGTTCTTCGACTTTTCACTCTCCTGCCTCGATTTCTCTTATGTAAGGCCTCGCGAGGGGGGGGGCAGCCGAGCGCCCTCGTGAGTGCTCCTGTCCTAGTCGTTCAAAGGGTTCGCGACCTGGGTCCATTACAGGAGCACCCCTCCAGTCCGTGCCCCACGGGCACCACGACACGAACACAGGGCCTGGGTCGGTCGCCCCCCCCCCCCCACAGCTGGGGCCGGGAACTATCCACGCGCAGGCACGTAGCCGGAAGGCACGATAATGGAAGCAAAACGATGATTAAACAGCGATAACCCAAACACGCCCCCGCGGGGCTCCACACTACTATCTTTTTACGCAGGAAAAAGGAAAAGAAAGAACAAATCAGGTGCAGCTCGCCTCACACCGGCCTGCAGGGAAGACTCGAGCTGCCTCCGGGGCTCAGGCAGACTCCCTCTCACGCTTCACCGGGGCGCGATGGCGGGCGGACACGCTACCACCTCCCAAGCAGATACGACGGCGTGGAGGCTGACCGCGGCCACCGCTAGAAGAGTCGCCGCCTGAAGAAGAACCGGAGAAGCTTGGGGAACCCTGAGCGCCGCCAGTCACGCGAGTGCTGTCCTCTCCATCATCGCCGGAGCTGGGTTCCCGGCCGCGGTCGTCGTCCTCGGGGCAACACCCTACGCGGCGACCATCTTCCCCAAACACCCTCACGTAGAGGGTGGCATCGCTGTCAAACTTGAAGTGCAGGGTGCACCGACGGCTCAGGCCACGCGCATGGGCAAACGTCTGCCAACCGTGGGCCAGGGCCAGGCTCCCGGCTGCGAAGACCTCCAGTGAAGCCCATGAGGCCCGGCTGCAACAGCCGTCGGCCTGAAGCCAGAGGCCGCCCGGGGCGCCGGCCGGGAGCTCGCCGAGGAGGAAGCGAGGAAGTGGAAGCAGGGTGCTAGTCGGCTCCGCCGACCACACGACGAACTCCGGCAGCACCTCTGCAGGGCGAAAGCGTGGCCTAGGGGGACGCGCAACCGGAGGGCGCCCCCGGCCGCAGCAATCCGCCCGTCACCGTGATGGAAATCGTCTCCACGGCCGCGGGGAGCTGCCGTGGTGGCCACAGGATGTTTGCGAGGGCGCCCTCGACCGTGCTTGGGCGGGGGAGAGGCAGGCTCAACCTGGCGAGCCTTCCCCTTCTCTGCGGCCGAGAACCTCCTCGACGGGGCCATGAAGAAGAAGGAGAAGCAAGGGGGATGAACTGGAAGGGCGCGCGCCGTTCCGTACTTATGGCCGGCGAAGGCCAACCGCCGACCTCCACGATCGCAGGTAATCATGACCCACTTTGCATGCAGGGACTTGTCCAATCTGTGCAGTTGCCGAGGTGCCATGGGGAAGTGGAGACGCCCACGTCCCATCAACCGCCACATGGCGCCCAAGGCCGCAGGCTGTTAGGGCCCGCGGCGCTTCGCTCTTGCCCTTCCGCCTCCCTGCACGGCCAAGTCCGGGCGCGCCTTGGGCCCGGGGGCTACTGTCGGCGTTCTGGGAACGGGGGTCCCCAGACTTGCCTGCCTGCGGCCTGCGGCGTGGCTCAAAAGGGGGCCCAGCACGGTCCATCTTCATCAACACAGACCCAAGACCCTCGCGAGGGGCCAAGCCTCGCGGGGCGGACGACGCGGAGCTTCCTCAAGCACGGCCTCATCAGGCTGGCTCGCGAGGAGGCGGAGAGATCAAGGCGGGGTACCTCACGAGGTGCCCGTGACGCAAGCCATGACGACCAAAGGCGCCAGGCGGGTGCCAGCCCGCGCAGTGTCCTCCTTTCCTCTTTGGTGCAAAGGGAGCAAGCGCAGCCACGGAGTACTGAGGCATCAGGCAAAGGTTGCCATTTCGGTGCAACAAGACCAAGACCAGGAGGACTGCAAGACAGAGGTCATTGTGGAGCCCAAGACGGCGTCACCACCAGAGCTTTGTGCAGGCGAAGACTGCTTTTGTCAGGATAGTAGTACTAGTTGTCCCCCTTCAAATTAGCCCGCCATTGTTGGCTCCCTTCCCGCTCGATATTTGGGAAGAGGACCAGGGCCTCTATAAATAGGACCAGCCACCCACAGGGCAAGGGGGGAAAAAGGGAGAGAGTTTTAGGGGGATCGAGACCAACGATAGAAGAGAGAGAGAGAGAAGGGTGACTGAACTCCTCCCAGCCGTTCATCGCCCCAGCCAAGAACAGACCCTCGCGAGGCTGTTCTTCCTTGTATTGTTCCTCATCATCAGCCCAGAGGCAATCCACCACACCACACACTGGAGTAGGGTATTACACCACAACGGTGGCCCGAACCAGTATAAACCCTGTGTCTCTTTTGTTGTTCTTTCCATAGCTTAGATCTTAGCGAGGCGGAGGGGTGCAGGTAGGTAGGAGGCGAAATCTCCGCGCGCACCCCAGTGTTCGAACCTCAAGGGTCTGCCAGAACCCGAAATCCGACAGATATTTCTGCGGAAGCCCAAAATTTGGAATCTCTTCAGTGAAAAAACTGGTGCGCAAAGCGTCATCACACAGGGTCCCTTATTCATAATTGTGTATGATATGTGAACATAACAAACGATTTAGATAGCTTAACCCGTGTGTGATGAGTTTTAACGTTAAAAATTTTGGTTTGAATTTCCCTGGTTGTTGTGGTCATCCACGTCATTGCATAATTTGGGTACACAAAGGAGACTACAGCACACCCACACTTCTTAATCAAGCAAGTTCAACAATTAAACAGAGCTAGCTACCTAAACATTACTCTAACAAATTAAAGACCAACGCTCTTAATTAAACAAAACAAAGAGTACTACTACGGCTGGTGCTCATCGATCTCCGCCGCCGCCTCCATGTCCAGCTCGCGCCCGACGGTCTCCTGGGGAAGGGGCTCCATGGCATCCATGGCACCATACTCGACAAGCATCTCGCCATTCGCGTCTGCCATCTCTTTGGAGAAGGCCGCCATGAGTTGGGCGTGGGCGGTCGCGATTTGGGCTTGGACGGGCTCCGTCATCGCAAGGTATGCGGCGGAGGAACGAATGGCTGCTCGAACGCTCTCGACGATTGCAAACTCTTCGGTCGTGGGTTGCCGACCGTTGTCGGAGAAGCTTCATTCAATTTGTGCGGTGACCGCCACGAGCTGGGTGTGCGCGGCCTCGACATGGTCGTGGGTGGCCTGCATCAGGGCTAAGGCCGCCGCTACGGAACAGACAGCTGTTGTGCTGCTCTCACCAGTTGCTATCCCCGAGGCAGATGTTGCTGCCGCCACCTGAGAAGCAACAACAACCGTTTGGACTGTCATGGCCGCCCGGTCGCAAATTGCGGCCGCGCTCATGCACCTTGTTAGCACACGCATGGCGGCTGCGGCCGCACTCTCGCCTGAGAGGGCCACCGAAGTTTCCCTCACGAGGTGGGTCCACATGCCCATCTTTCACCAGTGATGATTGAATTGTGAAATGATATTTGGGGAGCGAGCTAGTGTGCTTGAGACGCCGGCTGTGGACTGTAGTGACGCACCTTCTCGTGTAAGCCATAGGCGCACTATACACCAACGGTGCTCCAGGATATTTTGTGCCACATGTCACACAGTTGGTGATAATAAACTGTGTGGGATCTACTTGATTTTTCATCTTGATTTGAATTACATAATGGGGTCACAATGGCAATGGACGGTGTTTGAATTGCTAGACCTTTTATCTGCAGTGAACATGCAATATATGTGTGTCGTAAAAGAAATGGAATTATTCAGGGTTCGTTTGAACATTTTACACATTAAATTGTTTTTCTAGCCATTTCAGGTGCACAATTCAAAATTAAACTACATGCACATGCTCCAGTGCACCAACATGGGTTGTAAAATCATATATGTGTCCATGGGTTTATGCTTATGTCCCATGATAACCCACAAGTATAGGGGATCGTTTGTAGCCTTTTTTGATAAATAAGAGTGTCGAACCCAACGAGGAGCTAAAGCCAGAACAAATATTCCCTCAAGTTCTATCGACCGTCGATACAACTCTACCCACACTTGATGTTTGCTTTATCGGAAACAAGTATGAAACTATTTTGTAGGTGTGCTGCTAGAACTACTTCGCAAGAATAAGACTAGAAGTATTTTTTGCAAGATAATAAAAGTTAGGTGTTTAGTAAAAGAGTTTGTGTTAACAAGAAAGTTATTTGTCCCTAGGCAATCGATAACAAGTACCGGTAACCATTCTTGCAATTTTATATGAGGGAGAGGCATGAGCTAACATAATTTCTCTACTTGGATCATATGCACTTATGATTGGAACTCTAGCAAGCATCCGCAACTACTAAAGATCGTTAAGGTCGTGAAACCCAACCATAGCATTAAGTATCAAGTCCTCTATCCCATATGCCATAGCCCACCTATCCGCGTTTAGGTTGCTGTCACCCCCGCAACACTGACAAGAAGCAAACCATGAACATATTGCAACACCCTACAGCGGGCCCCCTCACGTTTGCGCGAGCCGGAGGGCACCGTAGGACGGCACCATAAATAACATATACAATCATACCAACCAAGATCACGATTAACCCACAGGACCAAACGGATCTACTCAAACATCATAGGATAACCATAGATCATTGGGAAATAATATATGGAGTTGAGCACCATGTTTAAGTAGAGATTACAGTGGGGGGAAGAGGTGTTACACCACTGCATAGAGGGGGAGAGAGTTGGTGTTGACGATAGCAAGATTGTTGATGTAGATCGTCGTCCCAATCATTGCCCCGGTGGCACTCCGGCGCCACTGGAAGCGAGGGGGAGAGATCCCCCCTCCTTCTTCTTCTTCCTTGGCCTCCCCCCCTAGATGGGAGGAGAGTTCCCCCTCTGGTCCATGGCCTCCCCCTAAATGGGAGGAAAGTTCCCCCTCTGGTCCATGGCCTCCATGTGCGTATAATCCATGGACTCACATTAGTCATAAGAACTCATATACTTATTACAAAAGTTTATTAGCCCTCGAAGCAAAGTACTACTACGCATGCCCCTAGGGGGATAGATTGGTAGGAAAATACCATCGCTCATCCCCGACCGCCACTCATAAGGAAGACAATCAATAACAAATCATGATCCAACTTCATAGCATAATGAGAGACTATATGTGCATGCTTCGGGAATTACAAACCTTAACACCAATATTCCTACTAAACACAACCATTTACTAGTACCTCACACATATTATCATCTCTATATCGCAAAACTATTGCAAGGAATCAAACATATCATATTCAGTGATCCACAAGTTTTATGTAAGATTTTATGACTAACCATGCAATTGACCAAATCATGTTGGCTCTCTAAATAGATATAAGTGAAGCATGAGAGTTTAATTCTTTCTACAAAATACCATGCTCTAATAAATATAAGTGAAGCAAAAGAGCATTCTTCAAACAGTGGTTTTCTATGTGAAGAGAAACAATCAATCCAAACTTCAAATGATTTAAGTGAAGCACATGAAGCATTCTATAAAGCCACACTCAAAAGATATAAGTGAAGTGCAATGAGCTTTCTATAAATCAACCATGGACTATCTCACACCAACATGGTGCATAAAAGAAAAATGAAAACTAAATGCAAAAGACGCTCCAATGTTTGCACATATCACGTGAACGAAACAAATCCAAAAACATACCGATACTTGTTGAAGAAAGATGGGATGCCTTCCGGGGCATCCCCAAGCTTAGACGCTTGAGTCTCCTTGAATATTTACTTGGGGTGCCTTGGGCATCCCTGTCAGTGTCAAAACCGACGGATCTCGGGTAGGGGGTCCCGAACTGTGCATCTAAGGTTGATGGTAACAGGAGACAAGGGACACAAAGTTTTACCCAGGTTCGGGCCCTCTTGATGGAAGTAATACCCTACGCCCTGCTTGATTGATATTGGTGAGTATGAGGGTTACAAGAGTTGATCTACCAAGAGATCGTAATAGCTAAACCCTAAAGTCTAGCCTATCAGATTATGATTACCTCTACGGACTAAACCCTCTGGTTTATATAGACACCGGAGGGGACTAGGGTTGTACAAAGTCGGTTACAGAGAAAGGAATCTTCATATCTGAATGCCAGGCTTGCCATCCATGCCAAGGAGAGTCCCATCCGGACATGGGAGAGAGTCTTCCGTCTTGTATCTTCACGGCCCATCAGTCCGGCCTATGTCCAATAGGTCGGACGCCCAAGGACCCCTTAATCCAGGACTCCCTCAGTAGCCCCTGAACCAGGCTTCAATGACGAGGTGTCCAGCGTGCAGATTGTCTTCGGCATTGCAAGCCGGGTGCCTCCTCCGAAAACACTCCAAAACAGCTCTCGTACATAGAGAACGTGTCCGGCTCTGTAAAACAAACACCACATATATCCGGAGAGAGTATAATATTTTATAAGTCCAATCCACTGACAACTTTTGTAGCATGACATCATGTCATAGCCCGGTCATTATTTCGAACCGTTTTTTAGCCTCCCGCTCCATGTTTCGAGATGTGGTTTTATTGGAACATCTTGTCAAAGCAAAGATCGTGTCCCCTTATTGCGGGATTCTCATCAATACGGGCGTGGGTAATCCAGCCACGTCGCCCGCACGACCCTTGGGGAATATGCGAGTTTTAAGGCGAGTGGGGAGGCGCTTGATATTCAATGCCTTTATAAAGGGATAAGGATTCACCTCTTTCACCCAGGCCCTCTTCCTCTCTGCCCATCCATTCCCGAGCTCCAGCGCCCAAGCTTCCATCCTTTCCGCCTCCAAGAAGCACTCCAGCCATGTCTAGATCTGGAGCACAAGGCAAGTGGATGGTTTCCTCCGTCAAGGAGAAGGACATCACCAGGCTCCGGGAGGCCGGGTGCCTAGCCAAGGAAATCGCCCATCGGCTTCCGGCCAAGGGACAAATCGTCCCTACTCCAGAGCCCCATGAGAGGGTCGTGTTCATCCCCCACTTCGTCCGCGGGTTGGGATTTGCTCTCCACCCATTCATTCACGGACTCATGTTCTACTATGGGATGGATTTCCATGATCTGCCCCCCAACTCCTTCCTTAATATCTCGGCATTTATTGTCGTGTGCGAGGCCTTCCTCTGTATCCCACCCCACTTTGGACTGTGGTTGAAGATCTTCAACGTGAAGCCGAAGGTGGTGGATGGCCAACATGCAGATTGCGGAGGCGCCATGGTGAGCAAGCTGCCCAATGTCACATGGCCCAAAGGTACCTTCATGGAAACCGTCAAAGGGTGGCAACAACAGTGGTTCTATGTAACAGAGCCTCGTGACGCCACTTGGGCCACGGCTCCTGAATTCTAGTCCGGCGCCCCGATGCGGCTCACCTCCTGGCTAGGGAAGGGCCTGGACTGGTCTTCGTCGGACGAGCTGACAACACTTTAGACGCGCATCAAGCGCATGGTGGACAAGAATGTCAAGCTTGTCAATGTGATCCAGGTGATGCTCACTCGCTGGATCCTGCCGTGCCAAAGCCGGACTTGCCACTTGTGGGAGTTCGATCCGGCCAAGCACCAGACCTTGCAACAGTTCTTCGGCACTACGCACGAAGACATCTGGAAGGTGCTCTTCAAGGCCAATGAGACGTGGCCGACGATCGCAGAGGACCGTGGGCACGACCTGGCCCATCCCGCTAGTGCGGTAAGTTTTCCGTATTTCAATGTGTACCCTTTACTTGCATACTCAAGGAAGATGACTAAGCTTCCCTATTTGTTTTTTCAGGGCTGGACAAAGAAGGCAGAGCGGATTCAGTGTCCGGCTCTGCTGCCCGAAGAACCAGCTGTCCCGCTTCTGACGAAGATGCTGGTTCCGGCGCCCTATCAAGCGCCGGAGAAGAAGGCCAAGAAGAAGACCAAGGGGACTAGGGGAGGTCTCCGCCATAAGGGCACTTCGAACGTGACGTCTGAAGACGCCGAAACCCACTCCCCTCCCTCCACCGACAACGACGAGGAGGAGGAAAGCAAATCTCCCCCTGAGGGGGAAGGAAGAAAAGGGTGGCCTCCACGCATCTGGAGGCAGAGGCGCCCAAGAAGGGGAAGGCCTCTGCCGTGGACAACCCCGCGTGGGATATTAACAGCAGCTCCGAGTGGCGCCCTAGGGATAAGCCCCTGGCTGAATCGTAAGTACTCAATGACACACACAAATATCCAGCTTCTTTACTTCAGAGTTTTAACATGTTGAATCATGCACTTGCAGTCTGGCTTGTTCCGACCTCGAGCGACCCTCATCTTCGGGAAACTAGTTGGACCCGAAGGTGATGGACAGCGGGTCCCTTCCGGCGGCCTCCTCTCCCAAGACTGTGGAAGACGCTGAAGTGTTGTCCCGAAGGACACTCCCAGCTCAGGGGGAGGCACGGGAGGCTGCCATGGTGGCGCCAGAGGATAACACGTCGGCCGCCGGACACATGGGGGAGCAGATCCCCATGGAGGCTGGTGATGGGGGCCATATCCAATTCGGCCCGCAGCCGAATACGATCCCGGAGACCTATACGGCTCCAGAATCCGGCAAGCAGCCTCCTTCGAAAGAAGGAGGCGCACCGATTCCACCGGTGACCTCTGTCCATCCAGAGGCACCGGATACTCTATTGGAAGTGCTGCGAAGTGCTTCCATTGTTGAGGAACACCGTACCCTCATGGGTACGGTGGTTGTGAGGATTCAGTCCGCCAAGAGCGGACTGACCAAAGCCTGCACAAGCCTTCTAACAGGCTTTGAGGTAAGCGAAGCAATTGTATAAAAAGAATGTCATAGTATAGACAGTAGCCCCTGAGACATTGTCCAATGTTCGAAAATAAAAGCCGGACAGAGGATCAAGTAATTTTCGCAGGAGACTAACTAAATATGTCTTATGTAAATAAGTAGGCATCGTTGCTGGCCGCAACCTCTCATGTTGCTGAGGTCTCTGGACTAAAGCAGAGTCTGGAGCGGGCCGAGGAAGAGCTCGGCCATGTAAAAAAGCAGCTAGAAGACAATCAAGGTATGTAATGACCTTGTGTATATCCAAAAAGGATGAATGATTTGTGCTGACCATAGTGCCATGATATTTATTAGGGGCAGCGACCGAGGTGGAGGCCCTCAAGAAGGCGTTGGCTGAGGCCGAGGAGAGAGCGGCAAAGGAACAGGCCGCCCGTGAAAAGCATGAGGCCAGGTTCGGTGAGATCCAGCAGGAGATCCAGGACGCCATGAAGAAATATGAGTCCTTGGAGCGCCACGTTGTGGATCAAGAGTCTGAACTTGCCAAGGCCTGCCAAAGCACACAAGATGCCCGGGTCGAAGCCCAAGGCGTCGTCCAGGAGATCCAAGAGGCCAGAAAAATCGCGGCGGGTAAGGCCTTCATTATGTAGAGCAAATATGTGAAGACGAGGTATCTCTTACTAACCCGGATTTGGAGTTCTCCAGGAGCGTTTGTGGATTTACCGTGCAGCGTTACCGACACTGCGGAGTTCTTCCGAGCCGAAGAGGGGAGCTCGATGGAGAAGCTGTTCTGGTCGCAATACCTTGCGCAAGAACATCTGGTGCCCTTTAGCGATCAGCTAAAACAGCTGGTGGAACTACATAGGGGGGCCGAACTAGCCATGAAGAATTTAATAATTCGGCTATGGCCTGCCGAAGTCATACCCAGCAGCTACTTTGGGCTCATGAAGCGGCTGGTCAATTCCTGCCCTCGGCTTGACGTCATCAAGCGGTCGGTCTGCATCGAAGGTGCGCGGATGGCCTTCGCCCGTGTCAAGATATAGTGGGCGAAGATGGACGCCGTCAAGCTTGCGGCCGTGGGACCGCCCGCTGGCAAGGAGCACCGCACGCCAGAGCGGTATTTTGATGATGTCCTCAAGGGATCCCGCATTGTAGAGGGCCAGTGTTCAAAAGACATTAACTTTGAATGAGTACCTTCATGTTATCCCCCCTGTATGATGAAAACAAGACTGATATGTAATATATTGCTTTCTATTTATTTTGGAATTGTACCTCCTGTGCGGCTGTTTTTATTAAATCTGAGAGTTGGCCAATCGTCGGCTTCAACCCCCGCGTAGGTAGTACGGGGGTGTTCGGGGTGGAATCTAAGCACTCTTGATCCAAGAAATTGGTCCTTGAAGGAGGTGTTTAGCGTAGCAAACCAGGCAGTCGGACTATGTGGCTTTATCACCCTAACTTAGCCATAGGAGTTCGACTATAGAAATGTAGGCGCAGCCCCTAGTATTCGTTAGTCCGGACTAGGGTGCTATAGACACCTGATCGGGTGAAGGCCAATCTGTCGCATAATGCGGAAAAAATCACAAGAGATTTTAACCTCCGAAGAGCTGACCGGCTCATGCCGCATCATGACAGTCAGTTTTCGGCTTTCTCTACTGAGGTGCTCATCTGGATAAACCAGGACACAATCGCAGTAGTTCTCCCTTTACTACCCTAGCCGATAGAGCGGAACGTAAGGTAGTAAGCACAGGAGCCAGGCAACCCAACTATTGACCAAAGACATGATTCGGAGCCGATGCATATAATGCTAAATTCGGGGGCCGAACTATACTCTAAAAGTGTTCGGACTTGTTGCCATAGTATGGGGCACAATAAAGCCCCCGGCGAATTACGATGTACCAAAGTGTACGGATGCAACCGATAGGAATAGCGAAATAAAATGAAGTAGTAAGCTAGTGCCACGTAAGTTGGGCCACAAACTGTTTCCATTATAATTTTGATTAATACGTCAAAGCATATTTGTACAAATAGTGCGATAAGCAACAATGGCTATTTAACATGCCAAGACCAAGGTGGAGCCGCGTACGGGTCCTAAAAATAGGTAGAATGATCGTTAAGGAGAACATCTAGAGGTTCCCCCACACGTCTGTGCTACTTGCCACCTTGGTATATCCGTCCTTCGAAAGGACCGATTATCAGGCCGTCGAGAGGGGCCTGTAGAAAAGAAACCTGAAAAGGATAAAAAGAAAAGTAAAAGTATGTGTGTCCAGGAAGGTCGAGTCATATTGTGCACCACGGTCTGGTTATGCCTCCGTCTCTGCCCATGGTATTTTTAGTGCGTAGTTATGTACGCACAGTACGTATGCCGCCACTTGGTCGGGACTAAGACGGATGTTGAATTGCTAGTCTAACTCCTGACGAGCCGGACTGTCATGCTGCGGAGTAGTCCGGACTCGTTTGACAGTGTCCGGGAGCTTGGCCGCTGAATTAAAGCTCTGCCTTAAAAGGCCGCTCTGTACTTCCGCTGCCAGAGCCGTGGTGTGCTCCTCGGTACGGAGGGAGCGCTCCATGTTTCCATTGACTGATTTGACGCCGCGTGGTCCGGGCATCTTGAGCTTGAGATAAGCATAGTGCGGCACCACATTGAATCGAGCAAATGCGGTTCGTCCGAGCAGTGCGTGATAGCTACTGCGGAAGGGATGATGTCGAAGATCAAGTCCTCGCTTCAGAAGTTGTCCGAAGATCCGAAGACGACTTCTAATGTAATTGAGCTTATGCAGCGGGCTTCTACACCTGGTATTACTCCTTTAAAGGTAGTTTTTGTGGGCTTGATTCTTGACGGATCGATGCCCATTTTGCACACTGTATCCTGATAGAGCAGGTTGAGGCTGCTACCACCGTCCATGAGGACTCGTGTGAGGTGGAATCCATCAATTATTGGGTCGAGGACCAGTGCGGCTGAACCGCCATGACGGATACTGGTCGGATGGTCCCTGCGATCAAAGGTGATCAAGAAGGATGACCATGGGTTGAATTTTGGGGCGACTGGCTCTATCGCATAGACGTCCCTTAGCGCGCTTGCACTCCCTCTTGGGGATATGGGTAGCGTATATCATGTTCACCATTTTGACCTGAGGGGGAAACTATTTCTGCCCCCCTGTGTTCGGTGGACGGGGCTCCTCGTTGTCATTCCCACTTTGTGACCCCTTCTCCTTGTCTTCGGCATTTATCTTGCCGGCTTGTTTAAAGACCCAACAACTCCAGTGGGTATGATTGGTTGGTTTATCAGGGGTGGCGTGGATCTAACATGTACGGTCGAGTATGCGGTCCAGACTGGAAGGGCCCAAATTATTCCTTTTATATGGCTTCTTCCGCTGACCAGAATTAGAGCCACTGAATCCGGCGTTGACCGCCGTGTCATCGGTGTTGTTATCGTTGTTTTGACGCTTGTGTCTGTTGTGTCGGGGCTTGCTGTTGCTATTTTTGGCTTCAGGGGTGCCAGGTTTGCTTGCATTGTTATTGCTACGGGCTAGCCGGCTGTCTTTGCCCGTGCAAAAGCGGGTCATGAGTGTCGTGAGGGCTGCCATGGACTTCGGCTTTTCTTGGCCGAGGTGTCGGGCAAGCCATTCGGCGCGGATGCTATGCTTAAAGGCCGCTAGGGCTTCGGCATCCGGGCAATCGACGATCTGGTTCTTTTTAGTTAAGAACCTAGTCCAGAATTTCCTCACTGACTCTCTGGGCTGTTGGACTATGTGACTTAAGTCATCGGCATCCAGAGGTCTGGCATATGTGCCTTGGAAGTTGTCGCGGAAGGCGTCTTCTAGGTCTTCCCAGCTGCCAATAGAGTTTTCAGGCAAGCTGTTCAGCCAGTGTCGGGCTAGTCCTTTGAGTTTTAGGGGGAGGTATTTGATGGCGTGAAGATCATCGCCGCGGGCCATATGAATATGGAGAGTAAAGTCTTCAATCCATACCGCGGGATCTGTGGTTCCATCATATGATTCGATATTCATGGGTTTGAACCCTTCTGGGGATTCATGTTCCATTACTTCATCGGTGAAGCAGAGGGTGTGTGTGGCGCCTCTATATCGGGCCAGATCGTGACGTAGTTCAGATGGAGTCCATCTATGGTTTTCGGCACGGACGTGATTGTGCTTGCTGTGTTCGCCTTGATAGCCATTGTCATGTGTCAGGGCATGCCCCCGCGATCCGTAGATTGATCTGGCCAGACCTGCTTTATTCTTCAGGTCTTGCCGCAGGTCATATGTGTATCCCGAAGCTGTTTTATCTCTGCCTTTACGGTGAGGTAGGACGGGCTGGTGTTCGGCTTGAGTTGCCGTTTTGTCCCGGCCACGTGGTGGTCGATCAGCCGCATTACACGCCGATGATACGGGCTCAAGTGCCTCGTCATCGAATTGAGGTAGCAGTTTACGCTTCGGGTAACTTTTGGTTGGGCGCTCGAGGCCGTATTCGTCTGCTGCCAGGACATTAGTCCATCTATCGTTGAGTAGATCTTGATCAGCTTGAAGATGCTGCTGCTTCTTTTTCAGGCTCCTTGTAGTCGCTATTAGTCCTTGCTTAAAGTGCTCCTGCTCGAGAGGTTCCTCGGGCACGATAAAGTCTTCGTCACCGAGGCTCACCTGATCCTCGGAGGGTGGAAGGTAACTACTGTCCTCTGAGTGTTTGTTTGCAGCCTATTCATCAGGGCTAACTTGCCCATCCTCCCGATCGTCTTGTTTAGAGTTTTGCTCGATGGGGTTTTCTTGGTCTTCGGCATCATCCGGAGTGTTGTTGTCTCTCGTGCCGATATTTCTGTCTTTGCTGCGGCGTGATTTAGAGCGGCGCCGTCGGCGCTTTGGTTGTATCTCGGGAGGTTTAACCTCTACTGGATTTTTCTCATTATCGTTGTCACCCTCCTTGGGTGTATCCACCATGTACACGTCATACGAAGAGGTGGCCATCCAGCGTCCGGTAAACGGCGGATTTCCGGCTTGCTCCTCTCCGGCATCGTCGTCCATACTGTCGATGTCTTCGGAGCCGTAATTGAGCATGTCAGTTAAGTCCTCTACTATGGCGATGAAGTGGGTGGTGGGTGGGACATAAAATTCCCCGCTCTCAGCCCCTAGTCCGGGCTGGGCGTAGTTCGGACGTTGCTCCTCCGTAATCACGAGGGATCGCATCAAGTCCAGAGCCTCGCTTAAAGGCGAGGTTTGTCGAGGGAGAAAAGAATCTGTGGAGTATGGCGGGAAGGGAATTCCTCGGCCGAGCTCACATGATGCTAACTCCGAGAGTTCGGATCCAGCGTCCGGGGAAGAGTCCGGCTTGGTGATGGTTGCAGGCGACACTACTTCCTTCGACTCTCCCGTACTGGGCCTAGTGGCCACAGATAGTCCGGCGGGCTTAGAAATCTCGTCTTTGATCCTGGCGAAGCGCTCCGGCTCTAAGGCCAGAGCGGAGATTGGGGTCATGATTCCTTGGAAGATCAAGTCTCCTCGGATATCGGCGACATAATCCAGGTTTCCAAAACTAATCTGGTGACTTAGGGCATAGCTGTTGATCTGCTCCAGATGGCCAAGCGAGTTGGCCCGCAGTGCGAAGCAGCCGAATATGAAGATCTGGCCGGGGAGAAAAACCTCCCCTAGGGAAGCATTGTTGCAGATGATGGATGGAGCCATCGAACCTTTTGGCGGCGACACAGTGGAACTCTCAATGAAAGCACCAATGTCGGTGTCAAAACCGGCGGATCTCGGGTAGGGGGTCCCAAACTGTGCGTCTAATGTTGATGGTAATAGGAGACAAGGGACACGAAGTTTTACCCAGGTTCGGGCCCTCATGATGGAGGTAATACCCTACGCCCTGCTTGATTGATATTGGTGAGTATGTGGGTTACAAGAGTTGATCTACCATGAGATCATAATAGCTAAACCCTAGAAGTCTAGCCTGTCAGATTATGATTACCTCTACGGACTAAACCATCTGGTTTATATAGACACCGGAGGGGACTAGGGTTGTACAAAGTCGGTTACAGAGAAAGGAATCTTCATATCCGAACGCCAGTCTTGCCATCCACGCCAAGGAGAGTCCCATCCGGACACAGGAGAGAGTCTTCCGTCTTGTATCTTCACGGCCCATCAGTCCGGCCTATGTCCAACAGGTCGGACGCCTAAGGACCCCTTAATCCAAGACTCCCTCAATCCCCAAGCTTGAGCTCTTGCTTCTCCTCCTTCTCCTCATATCGAGACCTTCTCGATCTTCAAACACTTCATCCACACAAAACTTAACCAAACTTTTAGTGGCGGGGTTAGTGAATATGGCAATTAAATCCCATCATGCGCTGCTGTGACATTATTGTAATTATAAACAAACATTACCCATTATATTCTATCACAATTCTATGGCCCCAAGTCAAAGAGGCTTCAACAAGAGTTCAAACATATGCAAATAATGAAGCTATAGCAGCAATCTGTGAAAACAGGACAGTCCGTAAAGATTTGAACATCCACCATACTTCTGTAACTCAAAAAATTCTTAAAAATTAGGACAAAATAAATATTTTGTATATAAAGACATCACAAAAAGTTTCAGAACCGTTTGACTTTCCTGTAAAAAATGTAAAATCAAGCACTACATCCAAAGTTTCTATTTTGCACCAAACCAACAAGCAATTTAATCATCCTAAAGGCAAACCTTGGCACATTATTATTATAATACAATGGATTTGTACAAGGGTATAATTATTTTTGTGAGAATCTTCATGAAAAAATCTACATTGTTTCCATGAGCATGAACACAAGTGTTCAAGGTCGACCCTCACTTCTCCGATGCATAACTTTCAATCGCTTCTCTTTTGTGAAAAGGTTTTTAAGTTCCCCCCTATATTTTTTGTTTTTACACTTTATAAAAGCACTCAACAGAAAGAAATGACTCTAAAACTTCCGGGTTGTCTCCCTGGTAGTGCTTTCTTTAAAGCCATTAAGCTAGGCATAAAGTGCTCAAGTAATGAATCCACCCGGACCCCAAGGTATATCAAAGCCAATTTTAATTAACAATGATTTGGCATTTAGTAATGAGCAAAAAGCAACATACATCATGCAATGACGAAGTCTAACTCTCTTCCTATGCATCGGCATGTCATACAAGAACAATTCATGCACATCAAGTAAAGGCCAATGCATGGTATAAGCAATTTCTTGCAATTCTATCATGTTGGAAACATAGAGAGGCGGAGATATATATAGTTCCTCTCTTATAATAATTGCAAGTAGGATCAGCAAGCACATGCATATTACATTCATCAAAATTATCATGTGCAACGATAAAATGCAACCCATCAATGTAATCCTTAATAAGTGCAAACTTCTCTGATATAGTGTAGTTTGGAGAATTCAAAAAGATAATAGGACTATCATGTGTGGGTGCAATAGAAACAATGTCATTATTAACATAAGGAACTGTAGCAAGTTCATCTTCATAATCATAATTCATAATGGCATCATGGCCACAAACATAGCAATCATCAAGTTCATCAAAAAGGGATATTTCAAAAGAATCAACGGGATCATAGCAATTATCGTAACATTCATCCTTCGGTAAGAATGAAGGAAAATTAAACAATGTATGAGTTGAAGAGTTACTCTCATTAGAAGGTGGGCACAGGTGATCAATCTGCTCTTCCTCCATTTGTTCTTCGCTCTCCTCGTCATCTTTTTCATCCAATGAGCTCGTAGTTTCATCAATTTCTTCTTCCATAGACTCCTGCAAAATATTAGTCTTTTCTTGGACGGCAGAGTTATTCTCAATAAATACATCAATATCATAATTGTATTTATAATTATCATAGCAATATTTACGGATAGCAAGATTTTTAGGTCTATAAACTGAATCATCAAAATGTTCAAACTTTTCAAACAAAGATTCAATTTCATATGCACCCTTAAAAGCAACAAATTCTTCTATTCGTTCCACATCATAGTAATCATATATACCATTAGCATAAGAATCTAAGGATTCATTATCATTAAATTTGCATGAAAAGGGAAGATGTGGAGCGTTCATCCTAGAGCAACAAGTATAATCATATCTCAAGCATAGATTCCAAGCATACCACTTCAATATATGAATTTGATCCCATAACAATTTCCCTTTATGAGTCAAGCAATAATCCCTAAAGTATTCACGTTGATCCAACGTTACTCCCATTATATAGTTGAATGGGGTTTTCTCAGAATTATCAAAGTAGTGCATAATACCTTTTACATAACGAGCATCGAGAGTTTTAGGAGGTTCCCCATCTCCATGAGTAGCAAGTACCACTAATGTTTTTGGTGTTTCGTGTTCCATATCCATAACCAAAGATAGAGAACAACTTAGAACAGGAAATACAAACTACTTAGTGATAAAGCAAACAAACACACATGAGAATATTCACCCCACGCTATTGCTCCCTAGCAACGACTCCAGAAAAAAGGTCTTGATAACCCACAAGTATAGGGGATCGTTTGTAGACTTTTTTGGTAAATAGGAGTGTTGAACCCAACGAGGAGCTAAAGGCAGAACAAATATTCCCTCAAGTTCTATCGACCACCGGTACAACTCTACGCACACTTGACGTTTGCTTTATCGAAAACAAGTATGGAACTATTTTGTAGGTGTGATGCTAGAACTACTTTGCAAGAATAAAACTAGAAGTACTTTGCAAGATAATAAAAGTTAGGTGTTTAGTAAAAGAGTTTGTGTCAACAAGAAAGTTATTTGTCCCTAGGCAATCGATAACAAGTACCGGTAATCATTCTTGCAATTTTATATGAGGGAGAGGCATGAGCTAACATACTTTCTCTACTTGGACCATATGCACTTATGATTGGAACTCTAGCAAGCATCCAGAACTACTAAAGATCATTAAGGTCGTGAAACCCAACCATAGCATTAAGTATCAAGTCCTCTTTATCCCATACGCCATAGCCCACCTATCCGCATTTAGGCTGCTATC
The DNA here is from genome assembly GCF_056163025.1 of Triticum urartu. Taxonomy (NCBI): domain Eukaryota; kingdom Viridiplantae; phylum Streptophyta; class Magnoliopsida; order Poales; family Poaceae; genus Triticum; species Triticum urartu. The sequence continues at coordinate 139,606,117 of NC_141876.1, read as the reverse complement.
ACCCCCACAACACTGACAATAAGCAAACCATGAACATATTGCAACACCCTACAGCGGGGGGCCTCACGTTTGCGCGAGACGGAGGGCACCGTAGGACATCACCATAAATAAAATATACAATCATACCAACCAAGATCACGATTAACCCACAAGACAAAACGGATCTACTCAAACATCACAGGATAACCATAGATCATTGGGAAATAATATATGGAGTTGAGCACCATGTTTAAGTAGAGATTACAGCAGGGAGAAGAGGTGCTACACCGCTGCATAGAGGGGGAGAGTTGGTGTTGACGGTAGCAAGATTGTTGATGTAGATCACCATCCCGATCATTGCCCCGGTGGCACTCCAGTGCCACCGAAAGCGAGGGGGAGAGAGCCCCCCTCCTTCTTCTTACTCCTTGGCCTCCCCCTAGATGGGAGGAGAGTTCCCCCTCTGGTCCATGGCCTCCCCCCTAGATGGAAGGAGAGTCCCCCCTCTGGTTCATGGCCTCCATGGCAGCAGAGGGGCGGGGGCCCCACCGAGATTGGATCTCCCTCTCTGTTCTCTTCTGTTTTGCATTCTCCAGATCTGGCTGAAAACTGTTTCTTATATTCCGGGAGATCCGTAACTCCTATTGCGCTGATATTTTAACACGATTTTTTTGGATATAAGCTTCCTTTCATCCGAAGTAGATCTCCAACCGACGTACGAGGTGAGCACAACCCAGCACCACGAGCCAGGCTCCTCTGGCATGCCCTGGTGTCTTGTGGGCTGTGTGGGCCTCCGTTTGCAGTGATTCCAATTCCCAAAAATCACATATATTCCAAAATAATTCTTCGTGAAATTTTATTGCATTTGGACTTCGTTTGATATGGATACTCTGCGATACAAAAAACATGCAGAAAATAGGAACTGGCACTAAGCACTGGATCAATAGGTTAGTACAATAAATCATATAAAAAGTTGTCAAAAGTATGTAAAAGTTGTATAATATTGGCATGAAACAATCAAAAATTATAGATACGACGGAGACGTATCATCCCATGCAAGAAATGGGGATGAGATTCGAACACCACGGCACTATGGCTCTCCGGCAAATGTCGACGTACTTGCTTTTGTAATTCTAGTAAATCCAAAATTCGTCCAAAATTCATGAAACTTGGCATGCTATCATGGAGCAGCATCAACATGTCATGGTAAATTTTTTGTCTCATTTGGGGCAGGTTTGGGTATAAGCTTCTCATAAACCAGAGCTTCTCACAACAAGTGTGATGGTTTCGGTAGGGAACATTTCACCTTTCTGGACGAAACGATATATGTTGCCTCTTCTTGATTTCAAATTTTTTCCTACTATCAACATAGAACAACAGGAGTGTTGTGTCAATTTTTGGGATTTTTCGGGGTTCACTTGGACATTTTTATACATTAACTGAGTTTTCTATGCATTCATGTGCATAATTCAAATTTGAACTACATGCACATGCTCTAATGCATATATATTAGTTGAGGATTCAAATATGTGTCCTTGGTTGAATGCTTAGGCCCCATGCAAGAAATGGGAATGAATGTCAAACACCCTGCCACCGTCACTCGGCCGCAAACATTGAGATACCTTGTTTTTAAATTCTAGTAAATCCAAAACTCGTCTAAAATTCATGAAACTTGGCATGCTCTCATGGAGCGGCATCAACATGCCATGGTAAAAAAATTGTCCCATTTGTGGCAGGTTTGGGTATATGCTTCTCACAAACCAGAGCTTCTCACAACAAGCCTAATGGTTTCAGTAGCGAATGTTTCACCTTTGGGGACGAAACAATATCCATTGATTCTTATTGCTTTCAAAAAAATTCTCGTGTCAACGTAGAGCAACAGGAGTGTTGTGTCAATATTTGTGATTTTTTGGAGTTCATTTGGACATTTTTATGCATTAACTGAGTTTCCAATGCATTCATGTGCATAATTCAAATTTGAACTGCATGCACATGCTCTAATGCATATAAATTGGTTGAAAATTTAAATCTGTGTCCTTGGTTGCATGCTTAGGTCCCATGCAAGAAATGGGAATGAATGTCAAACACCCTGCCACTGTCACTCGGCCGCAAACATTGAGATACCTGGTTTTTAAATTCTAGTAAATCAAAAAATCGTCTGAAATTCATGAAACTTGGCATGCTATCATGGAGCGGCATCAACATGCCATGGTAAATTTTTTGTCCCATTTGGCGCAGGTTTGGGTATATGCTTCTCAAGAACCAGAGCTTCTCACAACAAGCATGATGGTTTCGGTAGGGAACGTCCCACCTTTGGGGACGAAACGATATCCATTATCTCTTATTGCTTTCAAAAAAATTCTCATGTCAACATAGAACAACAGAAGTGTTGTGTCAATTGTTGTGATTTTTCGGGGTTCGTTTGGACATTTTTATGCATTAACTGAGTTTTCAATGCATTTATATGCATAATTCAAATTTGAACTACATGCACATGCTCCGGTGCATATAAATTGGTTGAAAAATCAAATGTGTGTCCTTGGGTGCATTCTTAGGTCCCATGCAAGAAGTGGGAATAAATTTCAAACACCAGGGCATCGTTGATTGCCGGCAAAACGTTGAGATACTTTGTTTTTTAATTCTAGTAAATCCAAAACTCGTCTGAAATTCATGAAACTTGGCAATGCTATCATGGAATGGCACCCGACATGCTGTGGTATTTTTCGAGTCCATTTTGAGAGAAGGCGCACTCAAATAACAGCCAACAAAGGCATTTTGAAAAAATAGCTGCCACTTTAATATCTCAAATGTTTGTATAATTCAAACCGTGTGCGTTCTGTTAACCATTCACATGACGCCACATGTCTTGGTTTTAATGGCTATAGGACGTGTCGTACGAACAGCTGCTTGACCTTGACTGAACGGGAGGCGTGTGAGCGCAGTCCGATGTGCAGGTTGACCGGGAGGCATGCAAGCTATCCTCCAATGTGCAGGCTCACCGGGAAGTGTGCGAGTTGTATGTTGCACAGGCTCACTGGGAAGCGAGCCCTTTGACTTCCATGGCTGCCCGCCTTCCTCTCTATTAATGGCGCCCGAGCCGCTGCTTAATATGGGCGGCCTTACTGTTCGCCTCCCACTCCCCTCCCTCCCGCAGACCTCCACCAACGCCATGGCGCAGAAGGATCATCTGCCGCTAGTCTTCATGTTTGGAGAAGTCGACTCTGAGCCGGAGGAGATAGAAAATAAGGAGGAATGGGGCCTCATGGACATGGCCTAGAACGAGCTGGCCATGATGGTTGTTGCCCCCGCTCCCGTCCCAACTCCCATCCCCGCGCCCGCGCCAGCGACCATCCCCATAGCATTGATGGGCTGGTCGCCGAGCACTATCACAGAGCTCGAAGCCGCGGGCGTCAGCGAGGTCTCCACGAACCCGCGCGAGCTCGTGTACATGCCAGCACCAGCGCTCGTGCCCGTGCGCGCCCCTCCACCCACCGCGGTGCCGGTCCCCGTGCGTTTGGATGCACCCGGCATGGGACGCCGCCGTCGACCGCTACCTCTCAGCACCGCTAGCTGCCGTCCTCAGGCGCCCCGCCCGTCGATCGCGCGACGACATGATTTTTGATTTAAAAGTGAAGAACATTATGTGCTGCATTGATGACTTTAACAACGGCGTCCCGGAGGACGACAACGACAATGACGGCGCGGCACGCCGCCTCCGCTGCCACCGGAAATAGTTTTTTTCCTTGGGTTTAATACTATATCTCGATCATATGAATATAAATTTGCAGTATGACTGAATGAAAGATATGGTTGGAGCGAACTTGCTTTTTTCTCTCTTAATGTACATACTTATCAAACGATTTTCTTTTGACAAAAACGTTAATGGTTTTTTAAAATAAAACACTCATCGCAAGCGTTTTAGTTAGAACACCCGTATGCAAACCGACAGCTTCCCCAGGAAGCCAAGGGAAAATGTGTCGAGCAGGATTTGTACAACACTTGATAGCAAACATTTTAGATAGAACACCCGTATGCAAAGTGAGAGCAAGATTTGTGCATCTCTTCAATGCAAACGGTTCTTTTGGATGACCCGTGTGCAACCACTTACAAACAATTTGGGTATGTTGCCATTTGTCAAACTGGAAAGATTGACATTTGTTGATCTAGTAACATTGCCATTTGTCAACCTTGTAACACTGCGATTTGTCAAAATATGAAGCTAAAAATCACTAACAGTATCTAATTTTTGCAACTAAAATTCAGTAATTAAGCATAGATTCCATTCATAGATTAAGCAGTCGTTCCTAATTTATACAAACAGTTCAACTCGATAGCTGAACCGACCAAACTTCTCCCCAATTGTTGCCAACCGTGTACTGAAATAGCTAGTTCAACTATATATACTAACTAATTTTAAGTACATTGTACAGTTCCACCATATCTATAGTCAGATGAACTGAACAAAATAGCCCCTAAATACTACTACTACTGCGGAGGGGCTTTGTACTACTTTTGGCTGCCTCTCCTCTGCCAAGCGTGCTCAGTAAGAGGCGGAGGAGGAGGGGCCTATCGACGAGTTGGGCAACCGCAATATGGTACATGCCGCTGCTGCGGCTTTAGTGACGCTCACCTCGAACGCCCTCTGCCGCTCCAGATGACCCCTCTCAAAGCGGTGGTTCTCCTCGTAGATCTCCTGATTCCTCGCCTCTAGGGCGGCATGTGCCACGCCCACGGAGGCGGTAAGGCTCTTTGCGTACTCGACGAGGCGCTCCTCCTCCTCCCGCAGGAACTCGGTGTAGCGCGCAAGGTCACTGACGCACATGCGGGCATCCACCTCCGCCTCCCGCCTTAGGGCGGCGGTGGCGAAGCGGGTGCTGACCCCATCGGTCGATGGTGGGATGGCGGCCAAGACGGCCGATGATGGGGTGGCGGCCACGACCACAACGGCACCACCTCCCGCCTTCGGGCCGTGGTGGCGGCCACGACGGCCACCTCCCGCCTTCGGGCCGCGACGGCAGAGCGGGCGATGGCCATGGCTTTCGATGGTGGCGTGGGGGCAACGGCGGATGGCAATAGCTGCCGACGAGCAACAGCGTGTGGTGGGTCTTCCGCGCACACCCAACAGGGACGCCACACGCACTACACTACGCCGGGGACTGCGCCACCGCCGCGGTGTAGCCACCCAGTTGGAGTTGTCCTCTCATGATGGCGAAGTGGCTGAGCGACAATGACGGACCGGTGCCATTGGCGATTGTGGGAGAAGCAGACGAGATAAGCTACAGGGAGGGAGGGGAAAATGCAACGCAGGACTCGCCGGCCGTGAGGGTTTATATAGCATGCCGGTAAGCATTGGGATTTTGGGGGATTTTACCGAGTCAGGCGGGAAGCTTGCGCAGGAACCTGCGAGGTTGCGCGGGAACGGGCTCACCATGATTCATTGGCGCCACCGTTGGGCCAAAAGAACACCCCCGCGCGCTGCGCAAGCTTGCGCTATAAGCCGTCTACGGCAGCGGGGTGACAAGACGTGTGAGAGGAGGACGAAAGGCCATGTACACATACTCCCGTCTTGGTTTATAAGTATGATTTAACTAATAAAATACGAATGCATGTCACCAAAGATTATATAGCTGGATTCGTATTTGAAAATAGTTTCCAATTATATAATATTTATAACATGCATTAACATTTTGTTGGTTAAATTTGAGGGCAAAGTATGGCACAAAATATAAAGGGGACTATAGACTAGATGGAGGTAGTAGCACACGGCCGCTCTCTACGCAGCGATGCAACTGTCGGCCGGCTTGTAGGCGACCATTTCCTGCGTGTTCAACTGCTCTATGTGTCCCGCCGTGAGCGCTCTGCTCTCGTGTCCCTCCGGGTGCTCTGCCCTTGTCCCTCCACACGCGCTGCCAGTGTTTGGGGCCGGCGCACTATCACGCACGTTCGTGTGCATGCGGTTGCGCCGGGCGCGACGCAACGATGCAGTTACCCGCTGCAAAAACTGCCATGCGGACGCGCAGAGAATCCAGGTCGCCCGGCCCCCATTTATTCCTGCGCCCATTTACCTTCATCTCTCACGTCACACGACACAATAAGCACACCCACGACAACACATACAAAGAGGACATCCAGTGGTTCCAATGGCGCTCCCCGTGGCTCCAATGGCGCTCCCAGCGGCCGACGACGACAACGGCGGGTAGTTCACCACGCATCCCGTAGTGGACACCCACGTGAGGGTGAAGGCCCTCTCGATGGTGTACACGAATGATCCGGTCTTAGTGGAGAGATCCATCCAAACTATGGAGTAGTTCCTTGCCAAGGACAAGTACCGAGTGGTCAGCTTCGACCTCGAGTACACCATCAGTCGTGTCGGGCACGATCAGAAGGTTGTCGTCGCCTAGTTGCGCGTGCGACATAATGTCCTCGTCTACTGCTACCACTTGGCCACAAGGCCTTGTGAGCGCTTCTCCAGGTTTTTCAACAGCTCCGACTACAATTTCACTACGGTGGACACCACGAACGATCTAAAAGCGCTCAAGGTTTTGGACTTGAAATGCCCGAATCTTGTCAACATCCAGCACCACTACAAGGTCTGGGGCAGTGACAAAAACAAACTAAACTCCCTGGTTGACCTCGCCTCAGCCATCATCGACCCCTACTACATGAAGATGAAGAATGAGAGCAATAAGGACAAGAACGCCTGGCACAGTGTGTGGCATGAGAGACTGGATGAACAATATGTCAACTACACGGCCATGGATGCGTACACAAGCTACGAGATGTACAAGCGGATCGTTGACATGAGGAAGTGTCTTCTTCCTGCCCCAGACGAGGGATCGAGCCACAGAGCAGTGGCAGGAGCGTCACAAGAAGTAGATGACTAGACGATCATTTCTCCTACTTTAGAATGCATGCAACTGTTTATTGAGGTGTGTGTGAATGATCTGTATAGTCACTTATGTAATTGGATGTTTATTTCAGTTATATATATACATGTTATTCTACTATAGATAGAGCAAATCACATGGCTTATTAGCAGCAATCGTCTGTGTTATTATTGGTCTTCGCACACATCTCTGACTATGGACTTGTTTGCCGTGTATCACACACATCTTGTTCAGTTGAACCGTTTCCATTGTGTTGCCTAATCACACACAGTTCATCCTAGTGAACCGTATGTTGTATATCGCACACGCCTTCATCTGGTTGCCCGTTTCTTTTGTTCCTCCTCATCCCAAACAGTAATTGAACTGAACCGTATGCCCTGCACCGCACATGCAACTAAAATCTGAACCGTGTTTGATGCATCCATCATCGCAAATATTTTGCACCTTTTTGACGGGGTTTTTACACCACCGTTTGTGATTATGGCATCGCACATAGTTTCGTCAAAGGGTCTCTGATCGTAGTGTCACGTTTGGACCATCCTGCAGTAGTGTAAGCAAATTACCATGTTGTTTAAAGACTCTCAAAATAATATAAGTGAAGCATGAGAGTCCAACAATTTCTATAAAATAAATCCACCGTCATGCTCTAAAAAGATATAAGTGAAGCACTACAGTAAACTGCCTAGCTCAAAAGATATAAGTGAAGCACATAGAGTATTCTAATAAATTCATGATTAATGTGTGTCCCTCTCAAAAGGTGTGTACAGCAAGGATGATTGTGGCAAACTAAAAAATAAAGACTCATGTCATACAAGACGCTCCAAGCAAAACACATATCATGTGGTGAATAAAAATATAGCCTCAAGTAAATTTACCGATTGATTGAAGACAAAAGAGGGGATGCCATCCGGAGCATCCCCAAGCTTAGATGCTTCATTGTCCATGAATATTACCTTGGGGTGCCTTGGCATCCCCAATCTTTGGCTCTTGCCACTCCTTATTCCATAATATTATTTAGGAGTTTAGTAGCTTCTACTAATGTAATTTCCATAAAAGTACCTCACACGGTGGAATCTAAAAGATTTCTAGATGCAAAATTCAATCTGGCATAAAAAAAGTGTATGATCGTCCATAAACCTAAACCATGAGTAGGGCAATTTCTTATCATCAATTTCATCCTCTCCCAAGATTGTGCAACATGTTCATGATCAAGTTGCTTAAAATTCATTATGTCGTTCCTAAGGGAGATGATCTTAGCGGGAGGAAAATAATTGGAAATAAAAGCATGTTTGTCAGAAAAAGGGGCACGCAGCTACGCGATTCTAACTGCTCTTGGTTTTGTAACTCACTGCTCTTGGTTTTCTACGTGGGAGTTGGGTTACACTTGTTCCATGAATCAGTAGTATTTTTACGCAAAGATGAAAACCAAGTTTTAGCACGACGGCGTAGTGAGAACGAAAATAGCTTCACTTTAACAATATAATTATCCACATCTTTTTCCTTTTGCATATCACACAACTCAACGTAAGTATTTATATGGTATGCGACATCTTCACTAGGAAGGTTGGAAAATTGATCTTTCATAACAAGATTCAGCAAAGCAGCATTAATTTCATATGATTCCGCACTAGTGGCAGGAGCAATCGAGGTACTAATAAAATCATTATTATTGGTATTGGAAAAGTCACACAATTTGGTATTTTCTTGATACATCGTGACAAGGCAAACGATCTAACACACGAGCAAGCAAAAATCAAACGAAAAAGATGAACAAAAGAAGGGCGAATAAAAAGACAAATCTTTTTTTGTTTTTCTGAAAACATTTTAGAAGCGAGGGAGAGGAAAACGAGAGGCAAATGGCAAATAATGTAATGCAATAGATGATAGTTTATGTTGGGTACTTGGTAGGCTCGATGTAGAACCTCCTCGGCAACAGCGCTAGAAATTCTTCCTGCTACTTCTTGAGCTTGCATTGATTTTTCCTTGAAGAGGAAACGGTGATGCATGTAGCGACCAGACCTTAAACAGTCTGATCTCTGTGCTCAGGTGTCATCCCTGGATCAGTAATGCTGACACCACACAGCACTCGGAGGATTTATAACAGAGTAGCAATCACACACTTATTACATCGAGTGTCTCAATAGAGTACTTATTACAATAAATATGGCTTAAGGCCATCTAATAACTATAACAGCGGAAGGCTTGGAAGATAAGTGAGTCCATCAACTCCAACGGCATCACTGAGTATAGAACCACGACCTAAAACTCCTTAATCGTCGTCTGAAAAGTCTGCAACATTAACGTTGCAGCCCGAAACGGGTCAGCACATGGAATATGCTGGCGAAGTAACACATAGAGAGTAATGGAATGAAACAGCTATACTATATGCATATTTGGCTAGTGGAAAGCTCTATGGTTACAGTTTTGCGTAAAGCCAATTTTTCCCTACTGCAAAGGAATAAATTTTATTTAACAGCTATACTACTGCAACGAAAATAGCGTAATGGAATGAAATAGCTATACTATATGCATAAATTTTATTTTTCCCTACATTGAGAATGGTTGACAGCATTCTCAATCCCAATTAAGCATCATCATTAAACAAAACCCAACAAAATTAAATTTTAGAGTAACATGTTGAGATCCACATGATAATCCAAGTACTAGATACTCAAGTTGTCCATAACCGGGGACACGGCTAACCATGATTAGTTTATACACTCTACAGAGGTTTTCGCACTTTTCCCCACAAGACTCGATCACCTCCGTTTGGTTTCTCGCACTACATGGTGTTTGAGAAGACGGATGACCGAGACACAGTCTTTCAGAAGCGCTAGCACCTTACGATGGATAGACCGTTACACCTACTTTCCCCTACATCTGCTAGTCTACCCTGTAAGAGTTCGCATGACTTAATCAACTATGCTAGAGCCCATAATATCTTGTGGCTGCACACGGAAGTTTCTAGTATGAAAAATCTCATGATCGCTTTGGGCCTGGGTGGCGGTCCATAAAGAAAAACAGGCAATCCTGGAATACCTAGGTACCTCAATCCACCCAGATGTGTGTTTAAGTTGCCACCTTAGATAAACCCTTAATTAACAAACTCACATCTGTCATGGATATCACTCACCCAATCCACATCTACTAGCATAGCATGGCATAATAGGCAAACGTAGAAGTAACTCCCAAAGGTTTGATAATACAACAGGTAATAGGTACTACCTCAACTACTTCTCATCCCACAATTTAATTAGATCCTAACCATGCAATGTTTGAGGATTGATCTAATGCAATAAAATTGGGTAGTAGGAGGTATGATCAAAGTGTTACTTGCCTTGCTGATGATCCGCGAAACCTAGAGATTCGAAGTAACAGGCGGCGCACTCCGGGTATTCTATCGCAGACAAGCAAACAAGCATACAATAAGTATTCATCTAATGCACGGGTAAAACTCAAATAAGAGATCTAACCAGAAGGTTCAACTTAAGAACTCCGGTTTGCAAAAAGAATCAAATCAAACGAAGCAAAGAAAGTCAAACGACAAAAAAACAAGCTTCGTTTACTATTCTGGATCTAGGGCAATTTTTACAGTGGCAAAAACTTGTTTAAGTTGGTTAAACAGATAGAGGGTTTCGAGACGAAACTCCAGGCGCCTGAATCGCCTGATTCCGATAAACGAGCGAAAAGTTATACTAAAACGAAAATCGGATCAGGAATCGCGATCAGAAAAATCGTGGATTTAATCCGAGAAAAAGAAAAATGACGAACGTTCGCTAGAACGAACGAACGGACGAACGCTCGCTAAATAAATAAATCGTAAAAACCAATCTATTTAAAAAAACCGAAACTAAAAAAAATAAAAAGCGCGACTTTTTTTCTTTTTTCTCTCTCTCTCTCTTTTAAAAAAATGGGTGGCGAAAACGAGGTTGACCTCGGGCGGCGGGTCCGGCAGCGGCGGCGGCGGCTGATTAGGGCTTCGGGCGCGGTGGGCTGGCGGCTCGGGTCGGGCGGCTTATAAAGGCTGCCCCTGGGCGGAGTCCCGCTCGGGTACGGCCCAAAGTCGGTTCACGTTTTTTTTATTATTCCGCGCAGAAAAACAAATAAAAGAAATACTAAATGGACTCCAAAAATCCTGAAATAAATTTTCCCGGGCTTCTAAAATCAAGCCTCACAAGGTGAGCATTTATTTGGGGCCCAAATGCAATTTTGAAAAACGCACATTTTTCCTAAATTCAAATAAAATACCGAAAAACTCCGAAATAAAATCTTATTTGATTTTATTATTAAATCCTCAATATTTCTTTATTTTGGGAAAGTCATTTTATTCCCTCTCTCATATTTTTGTAATAGAAATAATTGATGATGAAATAATTAAAATCAAATGATCCTATTCGCACAATTTGAGAAAACTCAAATATGAAAATAACAAAATCCCCAACTCTCTCCGTGGGTCCTTGAGTTGCGTGGAATTTCTAGGATCAAAACCAAAAGCAAATAAATTATGATATGCAATGATGGTCTAATGTATAACATTCCAAATTGAAAATTTGGGATGTTACAAACCTACCCCCCTTAAGATGAATCTCGCCCTCGAGATTCGGGTTGGCTAGAAAATAGGTGAGGGTGGTCCTTGAGCAAATATTCCTCTCGCTCCCAGGTGGCTTCATCCTCCATGTGGTGGCTCCATTGAACCTTGCAAAACTTGATAACCTTGCTGCGGGTGACTCGACTGGCATACTCTAGAATCTTAACTGGTTTCTCCTCATAGGTCAAATCGTTATCCAACTGAATTGCTTCCAATGGCATGGTGTCTCTCAAAGGTATGTCAGCCATCTCCGCGTGGCACTTCTTCAACTGAGAAACGTGGAACACATCATGAACTCCTGACAATCCTTCAGGCAATTCCAACTTGTAGGCCACTTCTCCCATACGTTCCAATACTCGGTATGGTCCTACAAATCGCGGTGCTAACTTTCCTTTAACACCAAAGCAGTTTGTTCACCGAAGTGGGGATACTCGAAGATAAGCTCTATCTCCAACTTCGTAAACTGTCTCCTTGCGTTTAGAATCTGCATAACTCTTCTGTCTGGACTGGGCTATCTTGAGCCTATCGCGAATCAATTTCACCTTCTGTTCAGACTCCTTAATCAAGTCAGGTCCAAACAACTGGCGGTCTCCAACTTCATCCCACGTCAAGGGTGTCATGCACCTCCTTCCGTACAAGGCTTCGAAAGGGGCCATCTTTAAACTGGATTGATAGCTGTTGTTGTAAGAGAACTCTGCATACGGCAAATTCTCATCCCAACTAGATCCATAATCTAGCGCACAAGCTCTCAGCATGTCCTCCAAAATCTGATTGACTCTCTCGGTCTGTCCATCTGTCTGTGGATGAAAAGCTGTGCTGAACTCTAGCCTGGTACCCAAAGTTTCGTGCAATTTATTCCAGAACTTTGAGGTAAACTGGGTTCCTCTATCTGATACTATACTCCTCGGAACCTCATGTAAGCATACAATCCTGGTCATGTATATCTTTGCCAACTTAGCACTGGTGTAAGTGGTCTTTACCGGGATGAAATGAGCTATTTTCGTCAACCGATCAACTACAACCCAAATCGAGTCATAGCCTGAATGAGTCCTGGGTAATCCCGTGATAAAGTCCATTCCTAACTTATCCCACTTCCATTCGGGTATCGGCAATGGCTGTAGCAATCCTGCTGGCTTCTGATGCTCTGCCTTTACTCTCTGACACATATCACAAACTGCTACATACTCCGCAATATCTTTCTTCATTCCGGTCCACCAGAAAGTATCCTTCAAATCCAAATACATCTTGGTATTTCCTAGGTGAATCGAATATGGTGAGTCGTGCGCCTCTTGCATAATCAACTTCCTGATCTCCGGGTCATTGGGCACATAAACACGGTCTTCAAACCATAGGGTGTCGTGCTCATCCTCACGAAATCCTTTAGCCTTTCCTTTGCTCATTTTCTCCTTTATAGAGGCAATCTCCTTGTTAGTCTTCTGAGCTTCTCTGATTCTATCCATCAAAGTTGACTGAATCTCCAATGCTGCTACATAGCCTCTCGGAACTATTTCCAAACATAGTTCACGAAGATTTTTGGCTAACTCCCTTGGTATTTCTCCCGTCATTAGTGTATTGACATGGCTTTTGCGGCTCAATGCGTCAGCTACTACATTAGCCTTTCCGGGATGATAATGCAATCTCATATCATAATCCTTGATGAGCTCCAACCATCTCCTTTGTCTGAGGTTCAACTCCTTCTGCGTGAAAATGTACTTCAAACTCTTGTGATCCGTGTACACCTCACAATGATTTCCAATGAGGAAATGTCTCCAAGTCTTCAGTGCATGCACTACGGCTGCTAACTCCAAATCATGTGTAGCATAATTCAACTCGTGAGGTTTAAGCTGTCTTGAGGCATATGAAACAACTCTCCCTTCCTGCATAAGCACTGCTCCAAGTCCTCGACGTGAAGCGTCGCAGTACACCTCATAATCCTTGGTCTGGTCTGGCAAAATCAACATGGGTGAAGTAACCAAGCGTTTCTTCAACTCCTGGATACTAGCCTCACACTCCTCAGTCCATATGAACTTGGTATCCTTCTTTAATAACTCAGTCATAGGCTTCGCAATCTTTGAGAAATTCTCAATGAATCTCCGGTAGTATCCTGCGAGTCCAAGGAAACTCCGGATCTCTCCAACTGTTGTTGGTATTTCCCACTTGGTCACGGTATCAACTTTAGTGGGATCTACTGATATACCTTCTCCGGATATAACATGTCCAAGGAATCCTACTTCCTTCAACCAAAACTCACATTTGCTGAACTTGGCATACAACTGATGTTCTCTGAGCTTCTCAAGTACCAATCGCAAATGCTCCTTATGCTACTCTTCACTTTTCGTAAACCATAATATCATCAATGAACACCACGACGAACTTATCCAAGAACTCCATAAACACTTTGTTCATCATGTTCATAAAATAGGCAGGTGCGTTAGTCAGACCAAATGACATAACGGTATACTCGTACAGCCCATACCTGGTGGTAAAAGCTGTCTTAGGTATATCATGTTCTCGAATCTTCAACTGGTGGTATCCTGATCGCAGATCGATCTTGGAAAATACCTTAGCTCCTTACAATCGATCAAACAGATCATTGATCATTGGTAGTGGATACTTGTTCTTGATGGTTACTTCATTCAATCCTCGATAATCAACAACCATCCTTAACGATCCATCCTTTTTCTCCACTAGAAGTACTGGTGATCCCCAAGGCGACAAACTTGGGCGAATGTAACCTTTATCCAATAACTCCTTAATCTGCTTCTTAATCTCCACCAAATCCTTTGCAGGCATCCTGTATGGTCTCTTTCATATTGGCCCTGTGCGTGGTAATAGCTCAATCAAAAACTCAATATCTCTATCCGGGGGCATGCCTGGCAACTCTTCTGAAAATACTTCAGGGAAATCCCTTACCACTGGTACCTCCTCATGCACAACTCCTGTTAAACAATTTACTTGAGTCCCTTTTGGCACATGTCGGGATACATACTTGATCCTTCTCCCTTCTGGGGTGGTGAGCAAAATTGTCTTACTGGCGCAATCGATGTTTCCTCCGTAGATCGACAGCCAATCCATACCCAGAATTACATCCAATCCTTGTGATTCCAAAATGATTAAATCCGAGGGAAACACATGCCTACCTATACTCAATGGCACTTGAAAACATCCTTGACTGGCCATATACTCCACTCCTGGTGAGCTTACTAGCATAGGTGTTCTAAGAACCTTAGTGGGCAAGTTATACTTATCCACAAATCCCCTTGATATGTATGAATGCGATGCACCAGTATCAAAAAGAACGAGTGCAGTAAATGACTTAACCAAAAACTTACTGATTACTGCATCCGGTTGCTCTTCAACCTCATCCACGTTAACGTGGTTCACCTGTCCCCTGTTGAAAGGGTTTGGCTTCTTCCCAGAGCTTCCATTGCCATTCTGGCCTTCAGGACATTCATTGGCATAATGTCCGGTCTTCTGGCACTTAAAGCAAGTGACTTGGCTCAGGTCCTTCTTGGCTGGGGTTGATGGCTTGGTGCGATTCTGGCCATTGCTTCCTCCATTGCCATTACCATTCTTGGTGCCGTTGTGATTGTGCCAGCTACCTCCTCCATGGGTATGCTGAAAATGTCCTCCTGATCTAGGGGTAAAACGTGGCTTCTGCTGAGCTCCAGAATTGTACTTCCCTTGTACATACTTCCTATTGCGGTTCTCAATTTGCTGCTTCTTGCCTTCAATCATAAGAGCACGGTCTACCAACTCCGGGTAGTTGTTGAAGGTTGCTATCATCAACTGCATGCTCAACTCATCATTCAGTCCTTCTAGAAAACTTCTCCTGCTTAGCTGCATCCGTAGCAACGTCATCTGGGGCATAACGTGCTAATTTACTAAAGTCCTCCACATACTGGCCAACTGTTCGTCCTCCTTGGCGCAAGTTGCGAAACTCACACTTCTTCATGGCCATAGCTCCTGCTGAAACATGGGCAGTACGAAAAGCCTACTGAAAATGGTCCCAAGTGACAGTGTCGACAGGGAAAGTGGCTGTGAAATTCTCCCACCATGATGCTGCGGGTCCTTCAAGCTGATGTGCGGCAAACTTCACCTTCTCCGCATCTGTGCATCCTGTTGTGGTCAACTCTCTAGCTGTCTTGCGGAGCCAATCATCTGCTACTATCGGCTCGGTGCTACTGGAAAACACTGGTGGATTCAGCCTAAGAAAACGGGCTAAGTGATCAACAGGTGGTGGTGGTGGTGGGTTGTTGTTGGTGTTGTTCCCCTGATTCTTATTCTGGACTAGCAACTGCATCAATGTGTTCTGCTGTTGGATCAACTGGGTGAGCTCCGGTGGAAAGGTAAATCCGGGGTCACGTCTTGGAGGCATCTAAGGGTTTAGAAAAGATGAGATTTAAGAATAGAGGGGGTCTAAAGAGAAAACACCACCCATATGCACATGAGGCAAAAGCAAACAATTCACTTCATTCAATCAAACAAGGGCATACAATCGATCTAACTATCGCAAAAGTGCTCGGACTACTGTATTTACATGGTGGACTACTACTACTGATGAGGTGGTCTACTAGAAATATTCTTCGGTTGCAGACTCCATGATATCTGCTCCGGCTTCATCAACATAGTCATCATCGCTGTCATCTGGGTCCGAGTTGGTGTCGTCGATGATGATGTAGTCTTCCGGGCGAATCTCCTTGGGTTCTTCGTCTTCATCTACTGGTGTAGGGCCTCCCATAAATATCCCGATCTTCTTGATCAGATCGTCATTCTTCTCCACCAATACTTCAATTTCCTCTTCATAATCTTCACGTGTAGCCCTAAGTTCTTCCTCCAGTTCCTTGATTCTTGTCCTAGCCTTCTTCAGGTCTATCATGTCGGCGCACATCTGGTTCTCCTGTCGTTGAATGTGCTGGTTTAACTCCTGGATAAAAGCTGCAATTGATCTATCCCTTCTGGTGCTGATCATCTCCCAGTGTTCATCTCGACGCCCACAAATCTGGTAGATAGTATCCTTGAGATCAGTGCGGTAGACTTCTCCAATGCGTCCCATGGCGATATGAGCTGCCATGCTCTTTCCTAGACTCCAAGTTGGTGCATTAAAAGAAAACTCTATGGACTCAGTGACTGGCATGAACGTCCTTCCTGGAACTTGAACTTGAATCATCCAGCGCTCTTCTTTAGGTAAAGTGGTGTTGTAGGTTCCGGTGAAGCTTGGTACTCCTATGTTCAGGTATCTAATGACTTCCTTCAAGTGACGTCCAAAGGGTATATCGTCATCCGGTTGCGTGAACTTGTTCCTTGCATCCGCCATCCTAAAGAGTAGAAAAGATGAGAGGTCATAAGAGAAGAGAGTGAATAGTGATCTAGGTCTTTAGCTTAGTGGTCGTGTCCTACAGTCAGCGTGTGCTCTGATACCATCTCTGTAGCGACCAGACATCAAACAGTCTGATCTCTGTGCTCAGGTGTCATCCCTGGATCTGTAATGCTGACACCACACAGTACTCGGAGGATTTATAACAGAGTAGCAATCACACACTTATTACATCGAGTGTCTCAATAGAGAACTTATTACAATAAATATGGCTTAAGGCCATCTAATAACTATAACAGCGGAAGGCTTGGAAGATAAGTGAGTCCATCAACTCCAACGGCATCACTGAGTATAGAACCACGACCTAAAACTCCTTAATCGTCGTCTGAAAAGTCTGCAACATTAATGTTGCAGCCCGAAACGGGTCAGCACATGGAATATGCTAGCGAAGTAACACATAGAGAGTAATGGAATGAAACAGCTATACTATATGCATATTTGGCTGGTGGAAAGCTCTATGGTTACAGTTTTGCGTAAAGCCAATTTTTCCCTACTGTAAAGGAATAAATTTTATTTAACTATCATGGTAGTTGTTAAACATTGAGAATGGTTGACAGCATTCTCAATCCCAATTAGGCATCATCATTAAACAAAACCCAACAAAATTAAATTTTAGAGTAACATGTTGAGATCCACATGATAATCCAAGTACTAGATACTCAAGCTGTCCATAACCGGGGACACGGCTAACCATGATTAGTTTATACACTCTGTAGAGGTTTGCGCACTTTTCCCCATAAGACTCGATCGCCTCTGTTTGGTTTCTCGCACTACATGGTGTTTGAGAAGACGGATGACCGAGACACAGTCTTTCAGAAGCGCTAGCACCTTACGATGGATAGACCGTTACACCTACTTTCCCCTACATCTGCTAGTCTACCCTGTAAGAGTTCGCACGACTTAATCAACTATGCTAGAGCCCATAATAGCTTATGGCTGCACACGGAAGTTTCTAGTATGAAAAATCTTATGATCCCTTTGGGCCTGGGTGGCGGTCCATAAAGAAAAACAGGCAATCCTGGAATACCCAGGAACCTCAATCCACCCAGATGTGTGTTTAAGTTGCCACCTTAGATAAACCCTTAATTAACAAACTCACATCTGTCATGGATATCACTCACCCAATCCACGTCTACTAGCATAGCATGGCATAATAGGCAAACGTAGAAGTAACTCCCAAAGGTTTGATAATACAACAGGTAATAGGTACTACCTCAACTACTTCCCATCCCACAATTTAATTAGATCCTAACCATGCAATGTTTGAGGATTGATCTAATGCAATAAAACTGGGTACTAGGAGGTATGATCAAAGTGTTACTTGCCTTGCTGATGATCCGCCAAACCTAGAGATTCAAAGTAACAGACGGCGCACTCCGGGTATTCTATCGCAGACAAGCAAAAAAGCATACAATAAGTATTCATCTAATACACGGGTAAAACTCAAATAAGAGATCTAACCAGAAGGTTCAACTTAAAAACTCCGGTTTGCAAAAAGAATCAAATCAAACGAAGCAACGAAAGTCAAACGGCAAAAGAAACAAGCTTCATTTACTATTCTGGATCTAGGGCAATTTTTACAGTGGCAAAAACTTGTTTAAGTTGGTTTAACGGATAGAGGGTTTCGAGACGAAACTCCAGGCGCTTGAATCGCCAGATTCCGATAAACGGGCAAAAAGTTATACTAAAACGAAAATCGGATCAGGAATCGCGATCAGAAAAATCGCTGATTTAATCCGAGAAAAAGAAAAACGACGAACGTTCGCTAGAACGAACGAACGCTCGCTAAATAAATAAATCGGAAAAACCGATCTATTTAAAAAACCGAAACTAAAAAAATAAAAACCGTGACTTTTTTTCTCTCTTTTTTTAAAAAAACGGGCGGCGAAAACGAGGTTGACCTCGGGCGGCGGCTCCGGCGGCGGCGGCGGCAGCTGATTAGGGTTTCGGGCGCAGTGGGCTGGCGGCTCGGGTCGGGCGGCTTATAAAGGCTGCCCCCGGGCGGAGTCCCGCTCGGGTACGGCCCAAAGTCGGTTCGCGTTTTTCTTAAATTATTCCGTGCAGAAAAACAAACAAAAGAAATACTAAACGGACTCCAAAAATCCCAAAATAAATTTTCCCGGGCTTCTAAAATCAAGCCGCACAAGGTGAACATTATTTGGGGCCTAAATGCAATTTTGAAAAACGCACATTTTTCCTAAATTCAAATAAAATACCAAAAAACTCCAAAATAAAATCTTATTTGATTTTATTATTAAATCCTCAATATTTTTTTATTTTGGGAAAGTCATTTTATTCCCTCTCTCATATTTTTGTAATAGAAATAATTGATGATGAAATAATTAAAATCAAATGATCCTATTCGCACAATTTGAGAAAACTCAAATATGAAAATAACGAAATCCCCAACTCTCTCCGTGGTCCTTGAGTTGCGTGGAATTTCTAGGATCAAAACCAAAAGCAAATAAATTATGATATGCAATGATGGTCTAATGTATAACATTCCAAATTGAAAATTTGGGATGTTACAATGCAGCGAAGTAGAGAAAAGTATTTCCCTCAGTTAAGAACCAAGGTATCAATCCAGTAGGAGGCACAAGCAAGTCTCCAATCTATGCACCTGCACAAACGAACAAACACTTGCACTCAACGCGAAAAAGGGGTTGCCAATCCCTTCACAGTCTCGAACAAAAGTGAGATCTAATAGAGATAGGTATAAAAGATTACTAAAACGTAAATCAAAATAAAAACAATAAATTGCAGCAAAGTATTTTGGGGTTTTTTGGTTTATAGATCTAAAAATATATGATGGAAAATAGATTTGGGGGCCATAGGTTTCACTAGAGACTCCTCTCTTGAAGATAGCATACGGTGGGTGGACAAATTACTGTTGAGCAATTGATAGAAAAGTGCAAAGTTGTGACGATATCTAAGGCAATAATCATGAATATAGGCATCACGTCCGTAACAAGTAGACCGAAACGATTTTGCATCTACTACTATTACTCCACACATCGACCGACTCCTGCCTACATCTAGAGTATTATGATGTAGAGGGATAAACTCAAGAAATATGATGAAAACACCATCTTTTTATCCTTGCTGGCAATAATACAATACGTGTCTCGCTACCCCTTCTGTCACTGGGTGAGGACACCGCAAGATTGAACCGAAAACTAAGCATCTCTTTTATTGCAAGAAAAACTAATGTAGTTGGCCAAACCAAACCGATAGTTTGAAGAGAAATACAAAGATATCTTAATCATGCATAAAAGAGTTCAGAGAAGACTCGAATAAAATTCGATAATCTGATCATAAATCCACAATTCATAGGATCTCAACAAATACACCGCAAAAAAGTATTACATCGAATAGATCTCCAAGAACATCAAGGAGAACATTGTATTGAATATCAAAGAGAGAGAAGAAGTCATCTAGCTACTAGCTATGGTCCCGCGGGTCTGTGGTAAACTACTCATGCATCATCGGAAGGGCAACTAGGTTGATGTAGAGGCCCTCTGTGATCGAATCCCTCTCCGGAAGGGTGCCGGAAAACGCCCCAAGATGGGAACTCACGGCAACAGAGGCTTGCGGCGGCGGAAAAGTACTTTGGTGGACGCTTCGGGTGGTTTGGGAATATTTGGAAATTTATAGAGTAAGAATTAGGGTTAGGAGACCCCCGAGGGGCCCACAAGCCCTCAGGGCACGCCTAGAAGGCTTGTGGACTCCTCGGCCATCATGTGACCCCCCTCTCCAAGCTCCGTGGATGTCTTCTGGTCCAAGAAAAATCATCAGAAAGTTTTATTCCGTTTGATATTCCTTTTCTGTAAAACTCAAAAACAAGGAAAAAACAGATACTGACACTGCTCTAGGTTAATAGGTTAGTCCAAAAAATAATATAGAATACCATATTAATGCATATAAAACATCTAAAACAGATGATATAATAGCATGGAACAATAAAAAATTATAGATACGTTGGGGACGTATCAAGCATCCCCAAGCTTAATTCCTGCTCGTCCTCGGGTAGTAAATGATGAAAACAGAATTTTTTATGTGGAATGCTACCTAACATATTTATCAATGTAATCTTATTTTTTGTGCCATGAATATTCAGATCCATAAGATTCAAAACAAAAGTTTAATATTGACATAGAAACAATAATACTTCAAGCATACTAATAAAGCAATCATGTCTTCTCGAAATAACATGGCCAAAGAAAGTTATCCCTACAAAATCATATAGTCTGGCTATGCTCCATCTTCATCACACAAAATATTTCATCATTTACAATCCCGATGACAAGCCAGGCAATTGTTTCATACTTTCGGTGTTCTCAAACTTTTTCAACTTTCACGCAATACATGAGCATGAGCCATGGATATAGTACTACTGGTGGAATAGAATAAATATGGTGGTTGTGGAGAAGACACAAAAAAGGAGAAAGTCTCACATCAACTAGGCAAATCAATGGGCTATGGAGATGCCCATCAATTGGTATCGATGTAAGTGAGTAGGGATTGCCATGCAACAGATGCACTAGAGCTATAAGTGTATGAAAGATCAAAAAGAAACTAAGTGGGTGTGCATCCAACTTGCTTGCTCATGAAGACATATGGCAATTTGAGGAAGCCCATCATTGGAATATACAAGCCAAGTTCTATAATGAATAATTCCCACTAGTATATGGAGGTGACAAAATAGGAGACTCTCTATCATGAAGATCATGGTGCTACTTTGAAGCTCAAGTGTGGAAAAGGATAGTAACATTGTCCCTTCTCTCTTTTTCTCTCATTTTTTTCTTTTCTTTTTTTTATTTGGGCTTCTTTGGCCTCTTTTATTTTTTGTAAAGTCCGGAGACTCATCCCAACTTGTGAGGGAATCATAGCTTCCATCATCCTTTCCTCACATGGGACAGTGCTCTACTAATGATGATCATCACACTTTTATTTACTTACAACTCAATACTAGAAAAAGATATGGCTCTATATGAATGCCTCCGGCGGTGTACCGAGATGTGCATGATCAAGAGTGACATGTATAAAAAATATGAAAGGTGGCCTTGCCACAAATACTATGCCAACTACATGACCATGCAAAGCAATATGACAATGGTGGTGCTTGTCATAATAAACGGAACAGTGGAAGTTGCAAGGCAATATATCTCGGAACGGCTATGGAATTTCCATAGTAGTTAGGTATGGTGGCTGTTTTGAGGAAAATATATGGTGGGTTTAATGCTCTGGTGAAAGTTGCGCAGTACTAGAGAGGCTAGCAATGGTGGAAGGGTGAGCGTGCGTATAATCCATAGACTCAACATTACTCATAAAGAACTCACATAATTATTGCAAAAATTTATTAGCTATCGAAACAAAGTACTACACTGATGCGTCTCCAACGTATCTACTTTTTCTCACGCTTTTCCTCTTGTTTTGGACTCTAATTTGCGTGATTTGAATGAAACTAACCCCGGACTGACGTTGTTTTCAGCAGAACTATCATGGTGTTGTTTTTGTGTAGAAATAAAAGTTCTTGGAATGGAACAAAACTTTTTGAGGAATTTTTATATCAATAATAAGAATTTTTGGAGCCAAGACCTACCGGAGAGGGGCCCCTGGGTGGGCACAACCCACCAGGGCGCGCCCAGGTGGGTTGTACCCACCTGGTGGCCCCGCTGACGACCCCCTGATACTACAAAATCACATATTTCCAAAAAAAATCAGAGAGAAAGAATTATCACGATCCACAAGACGGAGCCGCCGCCAGGCCCTGTTCTTCCTCGGGAGGGCAGGTCTGGAGTCCGTTTGGGGCTCCAGAGAGGGGGGTCTTCATTCTTCGTCATCGCCAATTCCATGATGCTCCCCACCGGGAGTGAGTAATTCCTTCGTAGGCTTGCTGGTCGGTGAGGAGTTGGATGAGATTCATCATGTAATCGAGTTAGTTTTGTTAGGGCCCGATCCCTAGTGTCCACTATGTTCTTAGATTGATGTTGCTATGACTTTGCTATGCTTAATGCTTGTCACTTTGGGCCCGAGTGCCATGATTCCATATCTGAACCATTTACGTTATCATCATTATATCCATGTTCTAGATCCTATCTTGCAAGTTATAGTCACCTACTATGGTTATGATCCGGCAACCCCGGAGTGACAACAACCGAGCCCACTCCCGGTGATGACCGTAGTTTGAGGACTTCATGTATTCACTATGTGTAAATGCTTTGTTCCGGTTCTCTATTAAAAGGAGGCCTTAATATCCCTTAGTTCCCAATATGGACCCCGCTGCCGTGGGAGGGTAGGACAAAGATGTCATCCAAGTTCTTTTAATAAAGCACGTATGACTATTTACAGAATACATGCCTACATTATATCGATGAACTGGAGGTAGTGCCATATCGTCCTAGGTTATAACTGTCTCATGATGGATATCATCCAACAAGTCACCGATCCAATGCCTACAAACTTTTCCATGTTGTTTCTGCTAAGTTACTACTGCTATCATCACTTTTACACTTGCTAGAAAATTACTGCTATCATTGTTACTGTTACTATTGCCGTTGTCACTACTATCAAACTACTTTGCTACTGATCACTTTGCTGCAGATAATTAATCTCTAGGTGTTGTTGAATTGACAACTCAACTACTAATACCTTCAAATATTCTTTGGCTCCCCTTGTGTTGAATCTATAAATTTGGGTTGAATATTTACCCTCGAAAATTGTTGCGGTCCCCTATACTTGTGGGTTATCAAGACCTTTTCTAGCGCCATTGCCGGGAAACATAGCTATATTTGTTGAGTCACTTGGGATTATTATCTTATTATCACTATGAAGAATCTGAAGGATCCAAAGACTAAGATATTTCCCTCAAGGACAAGGGGAGTTAAGGAACTAACATCCAGTTCTGCTTTAGATTCACCTTCTGTTATGAGTAAACTTGCAACACCACCACATGCTATCAATTCTGATATGTCGCAAGTTATTGATGATGCTACTTCTACTATGAATGATGCTTATGATGATGCTAGTACCTTGTTTGATAATGATGATGTGCCACTTGGTGAATTTCTTGATAAACAAATTGCTAGAGTTATACAACATGATGTTGTTGAATCTGATGATGAGCTTGAAACTGAATCTCCTGAAACACCTGCTAGAACTAGCCCTCCTAGATATGAATTGCCTAAGGTACTGGAAGGTTATGTTATGAGTGAAGAAGCAACGAGAGATATTCTTGCTTGCAATGATAGAGATGATCTAGAGAGATTATTACACAAGTATAAAGAAAAATATCTGAATGCTAGAATGAAATGTGATCCTAAGTTTGCTACTTCACCTATCTTTATTGATGATAAGGATTATGAATTCTCTGTCGGCCCAGAGTTAATTACTCCGGTTGAACTTATCCTTTCCATGGTTATGAAACTGAAACTGTTATGGCACATCTTACTAAGTTGAATGATATAGCTACCCTTTTTACTCATGATGAGAAAACTCGTTATTACTTTATTCTCAAATTATTTCCTTTCTCATTAAAGGGTGATGCTAAAGCTTGGTACAACACTCTTGCTCCTGGTTACGTGCGTAGTCCCCAGGATATGGTTTATTACTTCTCTAAAAAATATGTTCCTGCTCATATGAAACAAGCTGCCTTATAGGAAATATTTAACTTTGTGCAAACTAAAGAAGAGAGTATCCCACAAGCTTGGGGGAGGCTTTGCCAGTTACTTAATGCTTTGCCTTATCATCCTCTTAAGAAAAATGGAATACTTGATATCTTCTATAATGGACTAACCTATTCTTCTAGGGACTTCCTAGATAGTTGTGCTGGTTGTGTTTTCATGGAACGAACTGTTGGACAAGCTGAAGAATTATTGAATAACGTATTGAAAAATTATGATGATTGGACTATTCCTAAACCATCGCCTAAACCCACTCCAAAGAAGATGGTTATATTATATCTCAGTCCTGAAGATATCCAAGAGGCAAAGAAATCTATGAAGGAAAAAGGTATTAAAGCTGAGGATGTTAAAATTTTACCTCCTATTGAAGAAATACATGGGCTTAATACACCACCACTGCCTAAGGTGGTAGAGGTAAATTCTCTAATGAAATTTAATGATAATGATAATCCTCACAATATGCATCCTAGTCAATGCCTTTATGAGTTTGAAAACTATATTTGAAAACAACATCACTTCAATGCAAATGTTATGAAACAATTGAAGTATAATTCTGATATGATTGCTCGCTTGAGTGACTTGTTATTTAGAATCTCAAATGATGTTAGAGGTGTTGGAAAGCATGCTTCTATGGTTCAAACTCAATTAGAACAAGTTTCTAAATCACAAAGAGAATTGCTTGATGAAATGAATCATAATATGGATGACTTTGCTGTTAGAGTTGCAACTAGAGGAGGTAAAATGACTCAGGAATC
The DNA here is from genome assembly GCF_056163025.1 of Triticum urartu. NCBI lineage: Eukaryota > Viridiplantae > Streptophyta > Magnoliopsida > Poales > Poaceae > Triticum > Triticum urartu. The sequence continues at coordinate 139,580,852 of NC_141876.1, read as the reverse complement.
ACTTTATCCTGAGGGACACCCTAAAATAATTGAACAAGATTCACAAAGAGCTAACACTAGTGCACCTAGTCCTTCTAGAAAGAAAAAGAAAAAGAAAAATGATAGGACTTTGCACACCTCTAGTGAACCTGAAATAGAAAAACCTCCTAATAATGATAATGAAATTTCTATCTCTGATGCTGAAACTCAGTCTGGTAATGCACACTCACCTAATGATAATGAAAAAGATAATGATGAGGTTCATAAATACTCTCAACAAAGTAATGAAAAATAACTAGATAATGATGTTGAGATAGAACCACCTGTTGATCTTGATAACCCACAACCTAAAAATAAAAGATATGACAAAAGAGACTTTGTTGCTAGAAAACATGGTAAAGAAAGAGAACCATGGGTTCGAAAACCTATGACGTTTCCACCCAAGTCAACTAAAAAGAATGATGATGAAGAATTTGAACGCTTTGCTGAAATGCTGAGGCCAGTCTTTTTGCGTACTCGCTTCACTGATATCTTGAAAATGCCTCCATATGCAAAATATATGAAAGACATCATCACAAATAAGAGAAAAATACCAGAAGCTGAAATCTCCACTATGCTTGCTAATTACACTTTTAAAGATGGAGTTCCTAAAAAACTTCGAGATCCGGGAATACCAACTATACCTTGCTCTATCAAAAAGAACTATGTGAAAACTGCTTTGTGGGATTTAGGAGTTGGTGTTAGCTAGTGTTATACATTTCTCTTTATATAAAAGACTTGACTTGAATAAACTCACACCTACTGAAATATCTTTGCAAATGGCTGACAAATCAACTGCCATACCTATCGGTATCTGTGAGGATTTTCCCATTGTTGTTGCTAATGTTACTATTTTAAATGACTTTGTTATACTTGAGATGCCCGAGGACGACAACATGTCAATTATCCTTGGTAGACCCTTCTTGAATACTACAGGGGTTGTTATTGATTGCAATAAAAGCAAGGTCACTTTTCATATCAATGGTAATTAGCATACGCTGCACTTTCTGAAGAAACAATTCCAAGTGAATGGTATTAATGTTATTGAAAAATCTCCGACAATCACTATTGGAAGTTTTCAAATACCTCTACCTACTTTCAAAAAGAAATATGAAATACTTATTGTTGGGGAAATGCATATCCCCATTGAGGTAACTTAGTGATTTATGAAAGTTCTTCGGTTTCATGCTAATCGAAAGTGGTTGTTAATAAGACTTGATCAACCTTATTAATTGATCATTTTTGAACGGTATGAAGTTGATGAATTTAGTAACCACTACTTTTTGTCCCTACTTTTTATTCTCTGTTTTTATTAGTTAAATAAAATAAAATGCCATGTTTTTTCTGTTTTCTGAATTTCCTGTGCAATAAAAAATGACCCAAAAATAAAAGTTCTCAGAACGCCCTGAAAATTTCATATGATTCTTTTCTGAATATTTGAGAATTTAGCATCAGAGGGAGGTGCACTAGGTGTTGACAACCCACCTGGGCGCGCTAGCACCCCCAGGTGCGCCTTGGTGAGTTGTGGTCCCCATGTGGGCCCCGTCACTTACCTATTCATACCACATCATCATTTACCTCCAGAAAAAAATTCACATTGCTCTCTCTCCCATGTTCTTGAGCTCAAACCCGCGGATTTCGATCTCTTTGCTCGAAGCTCCATTTTCGAAACTATTTCAGGGATTGTTGCTTGGTATGTGACTCCGCCATTTGTCCAATTAGTTTTTGTTTTAGTGGTTTATACTTTGAATAATTAGCTACTCTTCGTGATGTTGTAGATGTGCTTGCATGTTGAATTCTTAGTGTTCTAAGTAGTTTGAATGCTTGCTATGGCCTCTATGTATCCCTATGAGTAGTTGCTATCAATCTTATAAAGTTTTGTTGACAAATTTTTGTCACTCGAATTTTTTTCAGAAAATTGTACGCGGACATGATGAACCTATTTGGAAGGAGTTCTTCGCGGAGACGATCCTCGGGGGCATATTCTAGTGACAGTTCTGCTCGTCGGTCTTATGTTGAACCAAGTGAAAGTTCCACGCGAGATGCCGCCACCAAGACATGTTTATGGCCTAGCGATGAATATATGATGTGTGTGGGCATTGAGGAGGAATTTGAGCAATATGTTCACAATGCCGGCCTCGGTCCCTACCTATCAGATAAGTGTGTACAACACCAACTTCTCACTGAATCGTTTGTCAAAGGATTTAAATATTTCCCACATGAGTCTAGGGTGTCGTTTAAGATTTATTATAATCCTTATACTATCCCACTGGATATTTTTTCTTATCACTGCAAGCTTCCATTTTGGGGTTCGCTTGATGATCCACCAACGGTTGAGTACGAGTCTTTCTTGACTAGCCTGTGCTACGGTGAAAGTAGGGGAGTAAGACAAGGAAGAATAAAGAGCATTCATTTTCCCACAATTTAGTATTTTGCATTATTTAACGGGAAATGCATAGTAGGCAAGCAAGACTGTAGCATACTTTGTGCGCCAGACTTGAGCCTCCTTCACACCGCTCTCACTGGTGAAAGGAATTATAACCTTGGAGCGATTGTTGCACGTAGACTTCAGCACAACGCTAACAGTGGTTGGTTCTATGGTGGAATCTATGCCACGCGTTTAGCACGAGGACTGGGTGTTTCACCTTTTCCCTTTGATCCTATCCTACCCACGCGGTATTTTGATTTTGATGCTTTGAAAGATCATAAAATTCTCAAGGGAAGGGTTGATAATTTCACTTACAATCTAATGCTTAACCAAAGATCTATTGTGGACACATATTTGCCTGCGCCTGCTCTTTTTGATTATAACAGCAAGGGAAGATATTTTGTTCTTGAGATCGAGGCCCGAGCTCATAACGCAGCAGTGGTGGCGGCACGACGTGCCGAGGCATCCGCACCGAGAGCCTCCGTGAGCTACCACGCCGACTACTACCCTCCAGGCTACTGATCGACTACCAAGTTAGGCCAAAAGCCTAAGCTTGGGGGAGTACGCGTCTCTCACCGACATTACATTCATGCATATCATTCTATTTGTCGGTGCTCACACTTTTTCATTGTATCATCCATGCTTATATTTATTTTCTTGCTTTCTTCTTGTGTGTTTGAAAAACTTTAGAAAGACCAAAAAATTAGTTGTAGTTAATTTACTTTCTATGCATGCTTAGTAGTAGTACTAAAAAGAAAATCCAAAAAGATTTCCTTGTTCTTCTTTTGCTTGTTGGGAGCTTTCCCGTGTAAATAGTTTTTCTCGTTTTTACTTTTCCCTTTTATTTGCTTGTTGAAGAAAACCAAAAACTCCAAAAATATTTCAGTGTGTTTCTCTGAATTTCTTTTCTTTTATTCGAGTTGTACCGAGGAGAAGACCGCGATGAAAATGTTGAGCGGCTCTCATATGAATAATTGTTGAACTAATAAGAGCCCATTTTACCTTATCTTCTCCTGTTGAATAAAATGTTTGCAGATTCCAACTTAGTCCATGGCACTCTTGCACTATTATTATTTTCATATCATTCGGTCGTGCAAGTGAAAGGCAATAATGACGACATTCGATGAACTGGTCGTGGCAAAGAGAAACTGGTATGAACTCGACTTGTCTTGTCTGTGTAAATATGTTTAACCTAGCATCCATGATTCAACCCATTATGATTAAACATGTTTTCAATGACAATTAGAGATTATAGTTTCGCATGCCATGCATAAGTAGCTAAGAGTTAATAATGATTTATCTTGGATATCAACATAGTGTTAAGATGCTTGTGATGTAGTATGATGATATGGTATCCTCCTTTGAATGTTCAAGTGGCTTGACTTGGTACATGTTCATGCATGTAGTTGAATCAAAACCAACATAGCCTCTATAATGTTTATGTTCATGGTGTTCATATCCTACTCATGCTAGTGTCCAATGTTACTTACGCATAATGCATGGTTATGATCATTGTTGCTCTCTAGCTGGCCGCTTCTCAATCTAAATTGCTAGCCTCCACATGTACTAAGTGGGAATTCTGCTTGTACATCAAAAACCTTGAACCAAAATTTATTCCAGATGAGTCCATCATACCTACCTATATACGATATTACCCTGCCGTCCTAAGAAAATTTGCATGTGCCACCTCTAAAAACTTCTAAAAATTTATCCATTTTGTGTGTCTAGATCGTTCATGGAATGACAGGAGGTGGTCGATATCTTCCGTGCTAAGCGGGTTATTCTCAAGTCGAGTGTTTATTCACTCGCCATCGCACGAGAAAATGGGCAGTGATAGGGACGCCCAGTCCCAAACTACAAACATGAAAAAGAGTTCATCTCTGAAATAACTAAACAAAAACTCCCAATGGAGTCAAAACCTTTACTTTTACCGCTTGGGAACTGCCACTAGCGTGCTTAGCATGGAAGATGTTGATAACTGATGGTCGTGAAGTTAATAAGAAGGGTGAATGTCTCAAAATATCATTTATCTCTATTTTAAAAATTGAGCTCTGGCACCTCTGCAAATCATTGCTTCCCTCTGCGAAGGGACTTTCTATTTACTTTTATGTTGTGTCATCACCTTCTAACAAACAAACGCCAAAAACTGAGTAGAGCACAACGGTCATGATTTATGCATTGTGTGTAGCTAATGTTGGGTGCATCATGACTAGATCTTTTCTACCATGAATTACAATGTTTAGTCGCTACTTGAACTTTGGAGGTGCTCTGCATTTATGTTTTGTGGTCTCAGAAAGGGCTAGCGAGATACCACTATTGTCATATTATATCATGGTTGTTTTGACAACGTGTTGCTGTTTGATATCTTATTATTGCTCGCTAGTTGATTATGTCATTGGTATGAATCATTATAATCTTTAAGAGTTATTGTCGACATGGTTAGTTATAATGCCGGCTGAAAACTTGGGTGCTATTTAAGCTTATTTATGCAAACGAGAGCAAAAGAGTTCGTAAAAGTTTTTCTTTCTCACTTTTAGTTTATCAACTGAAATTGCTTGAGGACAAGCAAAGGTTTAAGTTGGGGGAGTTGATACGTCTCCAACATATCTACTTTTTCTCATATTTTTCCTCTTGTTTTGGACTCTAATTTGCATGATTTGAATGAAACTAACCCGGAATGACGCTGTTTTCAGCAAAACTACCATGGTGTTGTTTTCGTGTAGAAATAAAAGTTTTTGGAATGGAACGGAACTTTTTGAGGAATTTTTATATCAATAATAAGAATTTTTGGAGCCAAGACCTACCGGAGAGGGGGCCCTGGGTGGGCACAACCCACCAGGGCACGCCCCCCTCTCCTGGCGCACCCAGGTGGGTTGTACCCACCTGGTGGCCCCGCTGACGACCCCCTCATACTATAAAATCACATTTTCCAGAAAAAAATCAGGGAGAAAGAATTATCACGATCCATGGGACGGAGCTGACACCAGGCCCTGTTCTTCCCCAGGAGGGCAGATCTGGAGTCCGTTTGGGGCTCCGGAGAGGGGAATCTTCGTTCTTCATCATCGCCAACCCTTCTCCATCGCCAATTCCATCATGCTCCCCACCGGGAGTGAGTAATTCCTTCATAGGCTCGCTGGTCGGTGAGGAGTTGGATGAGATTCATCATGTAATCGAGTTAGTTTTGTTAGGGCCCGATCCCTAGTATCCACTATGTTCTTAGATTGATGTTGCTATGACTTTGCTATGCTTAATGCTTGTCACTTTGGGCCCGGGTGCCATGATTTCAGATCTGAACCGTTCATGTTATCATCATTATATCCATGTTCTAGATCCGCTCTTGCAAGTTATAGTCACCTACTACGGTTATGATCCGGCAACCCCGGAGTGACAAGAACTAGGCCCACTCCCGGTGATGACCGTAGTTTGAGGAGTTCATGTATTCACTATGTGTTAATGCTTTGTTCCGGTTCTCTATTAAAAGGAGGCCTTAATATCCCTTAGTTTCCAATATGGACCCCTGCTACCTCTTGAGCATGTGTTGGTTTTCCCCTGAAGAGGAAAGGGTGATGCAGCAAAGTAGCGTAAGTATTTCCCTCGGTTTTTGAGAACCAAGGTATCAATCCAGTAGGAGGTAACACACAAGTCCCTAGTACCTGCACAAACAAACAAGAACCTCGCAACCAACGCGATAAAGGGGTTGTCATCCCTTCACGGTCACTTACGAAAGTGAGATGTGATAGAGATAATAAGATAAATATTTTTGGTATTTTTATTGTATAGATTGGAAAATAAAGATTGCAAAATAAACTATGATAGAAATAGCAAGTAGATAGGAAAATAATATGATGGAATATAGACCCGGGAGCCATAGGTTTCACTAGTGGCTTCTCTCAAGATAGCAAATTCTACAGTGGGTGAACAAATTACTGTCGAGCAATTGATAGAAAAGCGCATAGTTATGGGAATATCTAGGCATGATCATGTATATAGGCATCACGTCCGCGACAAGTAGACCAATCTACTACTATTACTCCACACATCGACCGCTATCCAGCATGCATCTAGAGTATTAAGTTCATAAGAACAGAGTAACACATTAGGCAAGATGACATGATGTAGAGGGATAAACTCAAGCAATATGGTATAAACCCCATCTTTTTATCCTCGATGGCAACAATACAATACGTGCCTTGCTTCCCCTGCTGTCACTGGGAAAGGACACCGCAAGATTGAACCCAAAGCTAAGCACTTCTCCCATTGCAAGAAAGATCAATCTAGTAGGCCAAACCAAAATGATAATTCAAAGAGAATTGCAAATATATTAAATCATGCATAAAAGAATTCAGAGAAGAATCAAATATCGTTCATAGATAATCTTGATCATAACCCAACAATTCATCGGATCTCAACAAACACACCGCAAAAAGAATTACATCGAATAGATCTCCAAGAGAATCGAGGAGAACTTTGTATTGAGATCCAAAGAGAGAGAGAATCCATCTAGCTAATAAATATGGACCCGAAGGTCTGTGGTAAACTACTCACACATTATCGGAGAGGCTATGGTGTTGATGTGTAACATCCCAAAATTCTAAATTTTGGAATGTTATAATAAATAGATAGATTTGATTGATTGTTTGATTGATTGACTGAAAGTGAGTGGATTCGAAACTTTTGAAAGTTAAATGAGAGGGAATAAAAGGACTTTCCCAAACTTTCATATTTGCTTTCCGATCTCCGTGAATTGAAATTCTTTTCAACCCAAAATCCTAGAGAGAAGATGACATGACTTCTTCCATTTAAATTAAATGAAAAGGGTTTTTGAAAATATTTGAATTTCATTTGAAAATATTTTCAATTCTGAAACTTTATGCAACTCAATGATTTTCACGAGAGAAGATAAAATGACTTCTTCAAATTATATGAAATATGAGTTGGGAGTTTCAAAGAATTAAATTCAAAGTTCTTTTGAATTTATTTTCAATTTAGATTTATTTGAGTTTTATTCAAATTATTTTTCTCCAAAATCAAAATACATGGAAAATAGGGTAACACGATTCCCTACATTATAAAATTGGAGAAAAATTTATTTGAAATCATTTTGGTATTTTTTTTAAATGTTTTTTGTTGGATTCTATTAGACCAGTAGCACTCTTTGAATTATCTGATTTTGTGTGTATTTTATTTAATGCTAGAAAAATGTCCATGTTGTTGGAAATCTTTTTTTGAAAATTTTGATATATTATATGCCAATATAATATTTTTAGTTATTTTGTTTTTATTATTTTAGTTCTTTGAAAAAAAATGTTTATAAAAAAAACTCTCCCCGCCGCCGACTGGGCCGGCCCAAGGCCAACCACAGCCGCGGCCCAGCGCACTAGCGCGCCCCGCTCGTCACCGACTCCCGCACGGGAGCGCCGCCGCCGGAGTCCGGCCGGACTCCGCGTCCTCCTCGTGCCCCCTCGCCCAAGGAAGGCCTCGGCCTCGTGCCTTTATAAGGACGGCCCCGGACCCCGCCTCCCTCTCCTCCCCGCCTCTCGCCGCCGCAACCGCCGCCATCGCCGGACGCCGGAGCCGCCCGCGCCGCGCCCCTCTGCTGCCTCGCCGCGCGCCGCCTCGCCTCGCTGCCGCCTCTGCTGCCTCGTCGCGCGCCGCCCCACCTGTGCTGCTCGCTGCCGCCGCCCCGCGCCACCCTGCCTCGCCGCGCTCGACGGAGCTGCCTCGCCTCACTCGCCGGAGAACACTGCCGCCGCTGGTTTTCCGCCCCGAACCGGTATAAACCGCCCCCGGTCCGGTTTATTTTATATTTTATAGGTTTTCTCTGGTTTTCTTTTAAAACCGGTTTTTGTTAGGTTTATTATTTAGAGAACGTTCGCTGGTTAGGTATAGAAAACGAACATTCTCCCTTTAGTTTCTTCTTTTTCTGTAATTTCGGCCAAGGACCTGGACGTGAATACTTTATTTACAGAATAGTCCCTGTTCTTCAAACAAGCACAACTTCTTACCCGTTTATCCAAATCCAACGAAACCAATGCTCACATCTTCGTTATGATCTCCTCTATCCAGTAAAACAACTCAAACATGTTTTTGAAAAGTTTAAAATTTGAATTAGACCAGATTTGAATTCAAACTTCGTTTGATCATAACCTGAGTTTCGTAGCTCCGTTTCAGTTGATTCTTTTTGCAAATCGAAGCTCTTGACCTAAACTTTCTGATAAGGCCAAATTCACATAATTTTGGTACTTTTAGAAATTGTTTTATGTTGCAAGATCTATTTGCTTGGTTTTGATGTTTTCCGAATCGACTTCTTTGTTCTTTCTGATCTTTTGAGTGATTGCTTATGTGTGGTTACTATTGCTTGCTTACGATAGATTGACCAGAGTGTGACGATTAGAGCTATCAAGATTTTTTAGTGCGAATCATCTTCATCAACATTGCAGGCAAGTAACACTTTGATCATACCTTTTCTACAACCCAGTTTTATTGCATTAGATCCATCCTCACACATTGCATGATTAGGATCTAATTAAATTGTGGGATGGGAAGTAGATGAGGTAGTACCTATTACCTGTTTATTATCAAACCTTTGGGAGTTACTTCTGCGTTTGCTTTATGCCATGCTATGCTAGTAGACGTGGATTGGGTGAGTGATATCCATGACAGATGTGAGATTGTTAATTAATGGTTTATCTAAGGTGGCAACCTAACACACATCTGGGTGGATTGAGGCACCTGGGTATTCCAGGACTTGCCTGTTTTTATTTTGGACCGCCACCCAGGCTCAAAGGGATCATGAGATTATTCATACTAGAAGCTTCCGTGTGCAGCCACAAGCCATTATGGGCTCTGGCATAGTTGATTAAGTCGTGCGAACTCTTACAAGGTAGACTAGCAGATGTAGGGGAAAGTAGGTGTACCGGTCTATCCATCGTAAGGTGCTAGCGCTTCTGAAAGACTGTGTCTCGGTCATCCGTTTCTCAAACACCATGTAGTGCGAGAAATCCAACGGAGGCGGTCGAGTCTTGTGGGGAAAGTGCGCAAACCTCTGCAGAGTGTATAAACTAATCATGATTAGCCGTGTCCCCGGTTATGGACATCTTGAGTATCTAGTTCTTGGATTATCCTGTTGATCTCATCACGTTACTTTAATTAACTTTGTTGGGTTTTAATAATGATGCTTAATTGGGATTGAGAATGCTGTCAACCATTCTCAATGTTTAACAACCACCATGATAGTTAAATAAATTTATTCCTTTGCAGTAGGGAAAAATTGGCTTTTCGCAAAAACATTATAACCATAGAGCTTTTCCACCAGCCATATATGCATATAGTGATAGCCATTGTTCATCATTTTCTCTATGGTGTGAATTTGCCAGTACATTCAATGTACTGACCCGTTTCGGGCTGCAACATGTAGAATTTGAAGGCTCTGAAGAATTCCCAGATTTGTATGACCTAGGAAGGCTACCCTTATGGAACTTGGCAGACTATGGAAGTTGTCAATACCCGAGATCAAGGTGTATCAGAGAAAGACCAAGCATGGAGAGTTAAAAACCTCAAAGTTTTGTCAAGAAAACCCTAAGGCAGGGGATATCAATTATGGAAGATAGCTCATGGCAATGACAAGGGCAGAAACACGGTTATCCGTGATGTCATCACCATTGATACTGTGGTTACCGAGATGAGCTAAGCATGCATTCCTTCGGAAGGATTGGATGGTAGAAGGCTGATGGAGCATCTATCAGCAAAAGAAGAAGTTTTAACCTTAGCCGGTGTATCGCCAGGATTTGGAGAATTACATCAAGAAGTTAAGAGGGATCTGCAGGAAGCAATATTTTATGAGGAAGCGTTTCGTGAAGAACTCAGGACCCAGGAGCTGAAAGTAGCCAAGCTGGAGGAGCTACAACCTCGAGATACCGGAGATTTGTCAGGAACTGAAGGACAGTATGACCATGGTTCATGTGAAGGATGTTGAAACCAGAAGTTTGGAACGCAACTCCGGAATATTAAAGGATGTCACGAGAGACTTCGCGTCAACAGAGTTGATCTGGCAAAAGAACTTGAGAAAGACAAGCATGATCAGAAGAAGCCATTGGAGGCATGAACAAGACTGGAAGAGTGTGGCGACGTTGAAGATTTATTAACCTTTAGAAGACCAAACCCCTGTTATATACCTACGTTAGATGCGACGCTTGTGAGCTGTCATTTGTTTGATGATTTTCCGACAGCCACAATAAAATCTGTCTTTTCAAAACTTTGTTTGTATTGTGTGTATCCCTCTCTATCTCTCTTATCTTACCCCAAACCCACATGGACCCAATAGAGGATGAATGGAGATGAGCTTATATTTTCTGGACCGATGAGTCAATTGGAGACGGACCAATGGATTCAGAACATGGAGGATCACATGAAGAATAACCCTATAGCTGGAAATGATATGACCCAGCATGCTCTTCAGTGCTTTGAAAGAGGTGCTGCTACTTGGTGGAGGATGTACCAAACCATCAATGGATGGCAAGGAGTAACCACTTGGAAAGAATTTAAGTTGACTTTGCCAAGGTCTCGGTTTGTATCCCAGAAGTTGAAACCTTATGGAAAGGACATGAAGAAACCTTGTGCATGCAAGATTTGTGGAGAAATCGGACACACCCATAAAGAACACAAGGATGAATGCCCTAATTGTGAAGGAAGTCACCCAGTTGAAGAATGCCCAACTAGGCAAATTACTTGTTTCTTGTGTGAAGGGACTACCCACTATCCTGCTCAGTGTCACATTTACCCCATGGGACAACGAACCATCCAGCAGAAGAAAGAAGTAAAGAAAGGAGCCCTTATGGAAATGTTAGAAGAACCCGTGATGAAGGAAGAGGTGGAGGACACACCCAAAGAAGAACTAAGTAAACCCTGCACCAAGTCTTGCTATTCATGTGGAGAAGAAGGACACATCTCCCAAAATTGTTTGAATGGGGATCTAGTAGAATTCCCGACAGAGGAAGTAGAATATGACCCACAAGAAATAGAAGCCATGATTGGCATGGAAAGGTCCAGGAAGAGAAGCAGATTGGATTCCAGGAAGGATCTGAGTCATATCACCTGTTACAGGTGCAAGGAGTCGGGACACTACCTCAACAATTGCCCAAAAAGGAAACCTCGATACTTGTCAAAAGTAATATGTTTTAGTTGTAATGGAGCAGGGCACTTTGCCAGAGAATGCCCCAAGGAGAAGGAAACCTGTGCTAGATAGTTGAGTTTGCAACAAAAGAAATGGAGTAGTAGAAGTGAGAACATTTTCTTTTATATTGAGGTGTTGGGTTGAGACATGTAATGGAAAAGCGAGAGATTGTAATCACTTGAGAATGAATAAAGTTAGCATCGTTGGTGCTGATATGGATTTTATGAGTTGTTACTCTATGAAGAAGGATTTTGACCATTTCTAAGGATATGAGAAATATGGTCTATGGAAGATTTGTGCATTTTAAGGGTGGTAGTACCCTGTAAGAACCGTTGACCCCTGGAAAAGATAAGGATACTCCACTAAGTGGATTTCGAACAAAATGCATACGAGTTTTGTCACGATATGTGTGATACCTCAAAAGTATGTAGGATGAAGTTGGAGACGTCAGTTGTTTGGACCAAATGTGATCAAGGAGTCAGAAGAGAATGTTAAGTTTATTCGAGATACACTAAAGGTAGCGCAGTCCAGGTAGAAGGGTTATGTAGACTAAAAAACTCAAGGAGGTAGTCTATGAAATTGGAGACAAAGCATGTATTCGCGTGTCCCCTATGCGAGGAGTTAAACGGATTGGAGTTAAGGGACAGTTAGCCCCGAGATTTGTAGGACCATACCGAGTTTTGGAGCATATGGGAGAAGTGGCCAACAAGTTGGAGTCACCCGAAGGACTTTCAGGAGTTTGTGATGTGTTTCACATTTCCTAGTTGAAGAAGTGCCATGCAGAGATGGCCAATATTCCCATGTAAGGACGCTTGACCCTGGAAAGGATAATGATGTTCCACGAAGTGGAATATGGACTTCATAAGTATATCTCGGAATGAGGGATATCCCATGAGGATGAAGAGATGAAGTACTATTGGATATAAAGGAGGTATGATGTTGGTAATATGGAGCAATGGCAACCCCATGACAAGTCTTAGTACTCACGTCTTGGTTGGGTGCCAATAGAAGGAAGGAAGACAGTACAATTGGATCAATTTAAGAATACTAGGAAGTTGGAACAATGATTACTTGCCCGATGATAAGTTCAAGGACTACAAGTGATGAGATGGGCCATAACCCACATGCCCAGGACCTGCCAAGAAGCAAGCACATTCTTGCTGAAGGAAAAACCCTGGAAGTGGATATACCTTTGTCGACAGACGATTTTATAGGAGTTTACGCAAAACCTGAGAGTTGTGAAGGAACGATAGATGTTTGTCTGGCTTGCAGAATCAATGGATTATTCCGAACTTGGTTCGTCGACGAGAGAAATTCTGCAATGCTTGTGAGGATGACCGAGTGTTACAATGCGAGATTCGCTAAACCGTATACAAGGTAATGATTTGGGTGCGGGATGGATTGATCACCATACCGACTTACTCTTATTATTCGCCTTGCTATATGGGATGGTAAATCTGAGTGACTTACCTATAGTGGAGAGACGACGATCAAAACCTTGTTTAAGCCTTAGAATGGTATAGGTATTTTTCCCTTGTACAAGGCAGCTTTGCCAACCGTAGGTTATACGGTGAGGATCACCCAGACCCATTTCCTGCAGGAGAAACCACAAATTGTTGACCACCATGAGATATCGATAGTTGTTTAGTTTTGGCGCCAGACCCGTCAGCTAAGAAGACCCAATCTCGGAAGAACCTTACCAAGATGAAAGGATAGAAAAATTGTGGTAAGGTTATGCCACTACCGGAAGAGCCCGGATAAGGAATTATCCTGAAGATCTAAGAAGACCGACACTATCAAGAATAAGGATGGAGTATATGAGTTTTGATAGAACCGTAACCATGCTTCTAAGGGTGGTAGCACCCCAGACCCCGGAGACGATCGATGAATTTTGAGGAGACCCCCAAACCCTAACCTTTTCTTGCTAGCATCTCCGAATCTCGAGGACGAGATTCATTTTAAGGGTGGTAGGTTTGTAACATCCCAAAATTCTAAATTTTGGAATGTTATAATAAATAGATAGATTTTATTGATTGTTTGATTGATTGATTGACTGAAAGTGAGTGAATTCGAAACTTTTGAAAGTTAAATGAGATGGAATAAAAGGACTTTCCCAAACTTTCATATTTGCTTTCCGATCTCCGCGGATTGAAATTCTTTTCAACCCAAAATCCTAGAGAGAAGATGACATGACTTTTTCCATTTAAATTAAATGAAAAGGGTTGTTGAAAATATTTGAATTTCATTTGAAAATATTTTCAATTCTGAAACTTTATGCAACTCAATGATTTTCACGAGAGAAGATAAAATGACTTCTTCAAATTATATGAAATATGAGTTGGGAGTTTCAAAGAATTAAATTCAAAGTTCTTTTGAATTTATTTTCAATTTAGATTTATTTGAGTTTATTCAAATTATTTTTCTCCAAAATCAAAATACATGGAAAATAGGGTAACATGATTCCCTACATTATAAAATTGGAGAAAAATTTATTTGAAATCATTTTGGTATTTTTTTAAATGTTTTTTGTTGGATTCTATTAGACCAGTAGCACTCTTTGAATTATCTGATTTTGTGTGTATTTTATTTAATGCTAGAAAAATGTCCATGTTGTTGGAAATCTTTTTTTGAAAATTTTGATATATTATATGCCTATATAATATTTTTAGTTATTTTGTTTTTATTATTTTAGTTCTTTGAAAAAAAATGTTTATAAAAAAAACTCTCCCCGCCGCCGACTGGGCCGGCCCAAGGCCAACCACAGCCGCGGCCCAGCGCACTAGCGCGCCCCGCTCGTCACCGACTCCCGCACGGGAGCGCCGCCGCCGGAGTCCGGCCGGACTCCGCGTCCTCCTCGTGCCCCCTCGCCCAAGGAAGGCCTCGGCCTCGTGCCTTTATAAGGACGGCCCCGGACCCCGCCTCCCTCTCCTCCCCGCCTCTCGCCGCCGCAACCGCCGCCATCGCCGGACGCCGGAGCCGCCCGCGCCGCGCCCCTCTGCTGCCTCGCCGCGCGCCGCCTCGCCTCGCTGCCGCCTCTGCTGCCTCGTCGCGCGCCGCCCCACCTCTGCTGCTCGCTGCCGCCGCCCCGCGCCACCCTGCCTCGCCGCGCTCGACGGAGCTGCCTCGCCTCGCTCGCCGGAGAACACTGCCGCCGCTGGTTTTCCGCCCCGAACCGGTATAAACCGCCCCCGGTCCGGTTTATTTTATATTTTATAGGTTTTCTCTGGTTTTCTTTTAAAACCGGTTTTTGTTAGGTTTATTATTTAGAGAACGTTCTCTGGTTAGGTATAGAAAACGAACATTCTCCCTTTAGTTTCTTCTTTTTCTGTAATTTCGGCCAAGGACCTGGACGTGAATACTTTATTTACAAAATAGTCCCTGTTCTTCAAACAAGCACAACTTCTTACCCGTTTATCCAAATCCAACGAAACCAACGCTCACATCTTCGTTATGATCTCCTCTATCCAGTAAAACAACTCAAACATGTTTTTGAAAAGTTTAAAATTTGAATTAGACCAGATTTGAATTCAAACTTCGTTTGATCATAACCTGAGTTTCGTAGCTCCGTTTCAGTTGATTCTTTTTGCAAATCGAAGCTCTTGACCTAAACTTTCTGATAAGGCCAAATTCACATAATTTTGGTACTTTTAGAAATTGTTTTATGTTGCAAGATCTATTTGCTTGGTTTTGATGTTTTCCGAATCGACTTCTTTGTTCTTTCTGATCTTTTGAGTGATTGCTTATGTGTGGTTACTATTGCTTGCTTACGATAGATTGACCAGAGTGTGACGATTAGAGCTATCAAGATTTTTGAGTGCGAATCATCTTCATCAACATTGCAGGCAAGTAACACTTTGATCATACCTTTTCTACAACCCAGTTTTATTGCATTAGATCCATCCTCACACA
Organism: Triticum urartu; assembly: GCF_056163025.1. Classification (NCBI taxonomy): domain Eukaryota; kingdom Viridiplantae; phylum Streptophyta; class Magnoliopsida; order Poales; family Poaceae; genus Triticum; species Triticum urartu. The sequence goes on along the minus strand of NC_141876.1, from coordinate 139,565,325 downwards.
TTGCATGATTAGGATCTAATTAAATTGTGGGATGGGAAGTAGATGAGGTAGTACCTATTACCTGTTTATTATCAAACCTTTGGGAGTTACTTCTGCGTTTGCTTTATGCCATGCTATGCTAGTAGACGTGGATTGGGTGAGTGATATCCATGACAGATGTGAGATTGTTAATTAATGGTTTATCTAAGGTGGCAACCTAACACACATCTGGGTGGATTGAGGCACCTGGGTATTCCAGGACTTGCCTGTTTTTATTTTGGACCGCCACCCAGGCTCAAAGGGATCATGAGATTATTCATACTAGAAGCTTCCGTGTGCAGCCACAAGCCATTATGGGCTCTGGCATAGTTGATTAAGTCGTGCGAACTCTTACAAGGTAGACTAGCAGATGTAGGGGAAAGTAGGTGTACCGGTCTATCCATCGTAAGGTGCTAGCGCTTCTGAAAGACTGTGTCTCGGTCATCCGTTTCTCAAACACCATGTAGTGCGAGAAATCCAACGGAGGCGGTCGAGTCTTGTGGGGAAAGTGCGCAAACCTCTGCAGAGTGTATAAACTAATCATGATTAGCCGTGTCCCCGGTTATGGACATCTTGAGTATCTAGTTCTTGGATTATCCTGTTGATCTCATCACGTTACTTTAATTAACTTTGTTGGGTTTTAATAATGATGCTTAATTGGGATTGAGAATGCTGTCAACCATTCTCAATGTTTAACAACCACCATGATAGTTAAATAAATTTATTCCTTTGCAGTAGGGAAAAATTGGCTTTTCGCAAAAACATTATAACCATAGAGCTTTTCCACCAGCCATATATGCATATAGTGATAGCCATTGTTCATCATTTTCTCTATGGTGTGAATTTGCCAGTACATTCAATGTACTGACCCGTTTCGGGCTGCAACCTCTCATGTTGCAGGTTTCTTACGACGAGTAAGTGATACGTTAGGGTTATGATTCTACACTCAACTTTGCCGTTGGTGTTGATGGGAAACCACAACCTTGTTACTTTTGCTATTTTGGATTGAGGTAATAGTATTTACGTTACTTTTACATGTGATTTACCTCTGCTATAAATCCTCGAGTACTGTGTGTCAGCATACCGATCTAGGGATGACACTTAAGCACAGAGACTTGATCCATTCGGGTCAGGTCGCTACAAGATGGTATCAGAGCACATGTTGACTGTAGGACGTGACCCTAGAAACTGGCAAGCCCATAGCAAAGATTTTTCTCTACAACTTTCCCTTTCAAAAAGATCTTTTACCTCTCTTCTCTTCTGAGCTTATTCAAATATTCCCTTTTAGTGAGACTATACCCCTTTCCCCTTTTGACCACACGAAGATTCGACTGATGAGACCACTCCAAGAAGTACAAGATATCGGACAACTAAGACCACTTCGGAATGAAGAGTACTTTCCGTGCATCTGAATAATGGAAACTACAACGGTTGAAGACCGAAGACAAGTAGAATTTGAAGGCTCTGAAGAATTCCCAGATTTGTATGACCTAGGAAGGCTACCCTTATGGAACTTGGCAGACTATGGAAGTTGTCAATACCCGAGATCAAGGTGTATCAGAGAAAGACCAAGCATGGAGAGTTAAAAACCTCAAAGTTTTGTCAAGAAAACCCTAAGGCAGGGGATATCAATTATGGAAGATAGCTCATGGCAATGACAAGGGCAGAAACACGGTTATCCGTGATGTCATCACCATTGATACTGTGGTCACCGAGATGAGCTAAGCATGCATTCCTTCGGAAGGATTGGATGCTAGAAGGCTGATGGAGCATCTATCAGCAAAAGAAGAAGTTTTAACCTTAGCCGGTGTATCGCCAGGATTTGGAGAATTACATCAAGAAGTTAAGAGGGATCTGCAGGAAGCAATATTTTATGAGGAAGCGTTTCGTGAAGAACTCAGGACCCAGGAGCTGAAAGTAGCCAAGCTGGAGGAGCTACAACCTCGAGATACCGGAGATTTGTCAGGAACTAAAGGACAGTATGACCATGGTTCATGTGAAGGATGTTGAAACCAGAAGTTTGGAACGCAACTCCGGAATATTAAAGGACGTCACGAGAGACTTCGCGTCAACAGAGTTGATCTAGCAAAAGAACTTGAGAAAGACAAGCATGATCAGAAGAAGCCATTGGAGGCATGAACAAGACTGGAAGAGTGTGGCGACGTTGAAGATTTATTAACCTTTAGAAGACCAAACCCCTGTTATATACCTACGTTAGATGCGACGTTTGTGAGCTGTCATTTGTTTGATGATTTTTCGACAGCCACCATAAAATCTGTCTTTTCAAAACTTTGTTTGTATTGTGTGTATCCATCTCTACCTCTCTTATCTTACCCCAAACCCACATGGACCCAATAGAGGATGAATGGAGATGAGCTTATATTTTCTGGACCGATGAGTCAATTGGAGACGGACCAATGGATTCAGAACATGGAGGATCACATGAAGAATAACCCTATAGCTGGAAATGATATGACCCAGCATGCTCTTCAGTGCTTTGAAAGAGGTGCTGCTACTTGGTGGAGGATGTACCAAACCATCAATGGATGGCAAGGAGTAACCACTTGGAAAGAATTTAAGTTGACTTTGCCAAGGTCTCGGTTTGTGTCCCAGAAGTTGAAACCTTATGGAAAGGACATGAAGAAACCTTGTGCATGCAAGATTTGTGGAGAAATCGGACACACCCATAAAGAACACAAGGATGAATGCCCTAATTGTGAAGGAAGTCACCCAGTTGAAGAATGCCCAACTAGGCAAATTACTTGTTTCTTGTGTGAAGGGACTACCCACTATCCTGCTCAGTGTCACATTTACCCCATGGGACAACGAACCATCCAGCAGAAGAAAGAAGTAAAGAAAGGAGCCCTTATGGAAATGTTAGAAGAACCCGTGATGAAGGAAGAGGTGGAGGACACACCCAAAGAAGAACTAAGTAAACCCTGCACCAAGTCTTGCTATTCATGTGGAGAAGAAGGACACATCTCCCAAAATTGTTTGAATGGGGATCTAGTAGAATTCCCGACAGAGGAAGTAGAATATGACCCACAAGAAATAGAAGCCATGATTGGCATGGAAAGGTCCAGGAAGAGAAGAAGATTGGATTCCAGGAAGGATCTGAGTCATATCACCTGTTACAGGTGCAAGGAGTCGGGACACTACCTCAACAATTGCCCAAAAAGGAAACCTCGATACTTGTCAGAAGTAATATGTTTTAGTTGTAATGGAGCAGGGCACTTTGCCAGAGAATGCCCCAAGGAGAAGGAAACCTGTGCTAGATAGTTGAGTTTGCAACAAAAGAAATGGAGTAGTAGAAGTGAGAACATTTTCTTTTATATTGAGGTGTTGGGTTGAGACATGTAATGGAAAAGTGAGAGATTGTAATCACTTGAGAATGAATAAAGTTAGCATCGTTGGTGCTGATATGGATTTTATGAGTTGTTACTCTATGAAGAAGGATTTTGACCATTTCTGAGGATATGAGAAATATGGTCTATGGAAGATTTGTGCATTTTAAGGGTGGTAGTACCCTGTAAGAACCGTTGACCCCTGGAAAAGATAAGGATACTCCACTAAGTGGATTTCGGACAAAATGCATACGAGTTTTGTCACGATATGTGTGATACCTCAAAAGTATGTAGGATGAAGTTGGAGACGTCAGTTGTTTGGACCAAATGTGATCAAGGAGTCAGAAGAGAATGTTAAGTTTATTCGAGATAGACTGAAGGTAGCGCAGTCCAGGTAGAAGGGTTATGTAGACTAAAAAAACTCAAGGAGGTAGTCTATGAAATTGGAGACAGAGCATGTATTCGCGTGTCCCCTATGCGAGGAGTTAAACGGATTGGAGTTAAGGGACAGTTAGCCCCGAGATTTGTAGGACCATACCGAGTTTTGGAGCATATGGGAGAAGTGGCCAACAAGTTGGAGTCACCCGAAGGACTTTCAGGAGTTTGTGATGTGTTTCACATTTCCTAGTTGAAGAAGTGCCATGCAGAGATGGCCAATATTCCCATGTAAGGACGCTTGACCCTGGAAAGGATAATGATGTTCCACGAAGTGGAATATGGACTTCATAAGTATAAGTTTTTATCTCGGAATGAGGGATATCCCACGAGGATGAAGAGATGAAGTACTATTGGATATAAAGGAGGTATGATGTTGGTAATATGGAGCAATGGCAACCCCATGACAAGTCTTAGTACTCACGTCTTGGTTGGGTGCCAATAGAAGGAAGGAAGACAGTACAATTGGATGAATTTAAGAATACTAGGAAGTTGGAACAATGATTAGTTGCCCGATGATAAGTTCAAGGACTACAAGTGATGAGATGGGCCATAACCCACAGGCCCAGGACCTGCCAAGAAGCAAGCACATTCTTGCTGAAGGAAAAACCCTGGAAGTGGATATACCTTTGTCGACAGACGATTTTATAGGAGTTTACGCAAAACCTGAGAGTTGTGAAGGAACGATAGATGTTTGTTTGGCTTGCAGAATCAATGGATTATTCCGAACTTGGTTCGTCGACGAGAGAAATTCTGCAATGCTTGTGAGGATGACCGAGTGTTACAATGCGAGATTCGCTAAACCGTATACAAGGTAATGATTTGGGTGCGGGATGGATTGATCACCATACCGACTTACTCTTATTATTCGCCTTGCTATATGGGATGGTAAATCTGAGTGACTTACCTATAGTGGAGAGACGACGATCAAAACCTTGTTTAAGCCTTAGAATGGTATAGGTATTTTTCCCTTGTACAAGGCAGCTTTGCCAACCGTAGGTTATACGGTGAGGATCACCCAGACCCATTTCCTGCAGGAGAAACCACAAATTGTTGACCACCATGAGATATCGATAGTTGTTTAGTTTTGGCGCCAGACCCGTCAGCTAAGAAGACCCAATCTCGGAAGAACCTTACCAAGATGAAAGGATAGAAAAATTGTGGTAAGGTTATGCCACTACCGGAAGAGCCCGGATAAGGAATTATCCTGAAGATCTAAGAAGACCGACACTATCAAGAATAAGGATGGAGTATATGAGTTTTGATAGAACCGTAACCATGCTTCTAAGGGTGGTAGCACCCCAGACCCCGGAGACGATCGATGAATTTTGAGGAGACCCCCAAACCCTAACCTTTTCTTGCTAGCATCTTCGAATCTCGAGGACGAGATTCATTTTAAGGGTGGTAGGTTTGTAACATCCCAAAATTCTAAATTTTGGAATGTTATAATAAATAGATAGATTTGATTGATTGTTTGATTGATTGACTGAAAGTGAGTGAATTCGAAACTTTTGAAAGTTAAATGAGATGGAATAAAAGGACTTTCCCAAACTTTCATATTTGCTTTCCGATCTCCGCGGATTGAAATTCTTTTCAACCCAAAATCCTAGAGAGAAGATGACATGACTTTTTCCATTTAAATTAAATGAAAAGGGTTGTTGAAAATATTTGAATTTCATTTGAAAATATTTTCAATTCTGAAACTTTATGCAACTCAATGATTTTCACGAGAGAAGATAAAATGACTTCTTCAAATTATATGAAATATGAGTTGGGAGTTTCAAAGAATTAAATTCAAAGTTCTTTTGAATTTATTTTCAATTTAGATTTATTTGAGTTTTATTCAAATTATTTTTCTCCAAAATCAAAATACATGGAAAATAGGGTAACATGATTCCCTACATTATAAAATTGGAGAAAAATTTATTTGAAATCATTTTGGTATTTTTTTTAAAATGTTTTTGTTGGATTCTATTAGACTAGTAGCACTCTTTGAATTATCTGATTTTGTGTGTATTTTATTTAATGCTAGAAAAATGTCCATGTTGTTGGAAATCTTTTTTTGAAAATTTTGATATATTATATGCCTATATAATATTTTTAGTTATTTTGTTTTTATTATTTTAGTTCTTTGAAAAAAAATGTTTATAAAAAAAACTCTCCCCGCCGCCGACTGGGCCGGCCCAAGGCCAACCACAGCCGCGGCCCAGCGCACTAGCGCGCCCCGCTCGTCACCGATTCCCGCACGGGAGCGCCGCCGCCGGAGTCCGGCCGGACTCCGCGTCCTCCTCGTGCCCCCTCGCCCAAGGAAGGCCTCGGCCTCGTGCCTTTATAAGGACGGCCCCGGACCCCGCCTCCCTCTCCTCCTCGCCTCTCGCCGCCGCAACCGCCGCCATCGCCGGATGCCGGAGCCGCCCGCGCCGCGCCCCTCTGCTGCCTCGCCGCGCGCCGCCTCGCCTCGCTGCCGCCTCTGCTGCCTCGCCGCGCGCCGCCCCGCCTCCACTGCTCGCCGCCGCCGCCCCGCGCCACCCTGCCTCGCCGCGCTCGCCGGAGAACACTGCCGCCGCTGGTTTTCCGCCCTGAACCGCCCGAACCGATATAAACCGCCCCTGGTCCGGTTTATTTTATATTTTATAGGTTTTCTCTGGTTTTCTTTTAAAACCGGTTTTTGTTAGGTTTATTATTTAGAGAACGTTCGCTGGTTAGGTATAGAAAACAAACGTTCGCCCTTTAGTTTCTTCTTTTTCTGTAATTTCGGCCAAGGACCTGGACGTGAATACTTTATTTACAGAATAGTCCCTGTTCTTCAAACAAGCACAACTTCTTACCCGTTTATCCAAATCCAACGAAACCAACGCTCACATCTTCGTTATGATCTCCTCTATCCAGTAAAACAACTCAAACATGTTTTTGAAAAGTTTAAAATTTGAATTAGACCAGATTTGAATTCAAACTTCGTTTGATCATAACCTGAGTTTCGTAGCTCCGTTTCAGTTGATTCTTTTTGCAAATCGAAGCTCTTGACCTAAACTTTCTGATAAGGCCAAATTCACATAATTTTGGTACTTTTAGAAATTGTTTTATGTTGCAAGAGCTATTTGCTTGGTTTTGATGTTTTCCGAATCGACTTCTTTGTTCTTTCTGATCTTTTGAGTGATTGCTTATGTGTGGTTACTATTGCTTGCTTACGATAGATTGACCAGAGTGTGACGATTAGAGCTATCAAGATTTTTGAGTGCGAATCATCTTCATCAACATTGCAGGCAAGTAACACTTTGATCATACCTTTTCTACAACCCAGTTTAAATGCATTAGATCCATCCTCACACATTGCATGATTAGGATCTAATTAAATTGTGGGATGGGAAGTAGATGAGGTAGTACCTATTACCTGTTTATTATCAAACCTTTGGGAGTTACTTCTGCGTTTGCTTTATGCCATGCTATGCTAGTAGACGTGGATTGGGTGAGTGATATCCATGACAGATGTGAGATTGTTAATTAATGGTTTATCTAAGGTGGCAACCTAACACACATCTAGGTGGATTGAGGCACCTGGGTATTCCAGGACTTGCCTGTTTTTATTTTGGACCGCCACCCAGGCTCAAAGGGATCATGAGATTATTCATACTAGAAGCTTCCGTGTGCAGCCACAAGCCATTATGGGCTCTGGCATAGTTGATTAAGTCGTGTGAACTCTTACAGGGTAGACTAGCAGATGTAGGGGAAAGTAGGTGTACCGGTCTATCCATCGTAAGGTGCTAGCGCTTCTGAAAGACTGTGTCTCGGTCATCCGTTTCTCAAACACCATGTAGTGCGAGAAATCCAACGGAGGCGATCGAGTCTTGTGGGTAAAAGTGCGCAAACCTCTACAGAGTGTATAAACTAATCATGATTAGCTGTGTCCCCGGTTATGGACATCTTGAGTATCTAGTTCTTGGATTATCCTGTTGATCTCATCACGTTACTTTAATTAACTTTGTTGGGTTTTAATGATGATGCTTAATTGGGATTGAGAATGCTGTCAACCATTCTCAATGTTTAACAACCACCATGATAGTTAAATAAATTTATTCCTTTGCAGTAGGGAAAAATTGGCTTTTCGCAAAAACATTATAACCATAGAGCTTTTCCACCAGCCATATATGCATATAGTGATAGCCATTGTTCATCATTTTCTCTATGGTGTGAATTTGCCAGTACATTCAATGTACTGACCCGTTTTGGGCTGCAACCTCTCATGTTGCAGGTTTCTTACGACGAGTAAGTGATACGTTAGGGTTACGATTCTACACTCAACTTTGTCGTTGGTGTTGATGGGAAACCACAACCTTGTTACTTCCGCTATTTTGGATTGAGGTAATAGTATTTACGTTACTTTTACATGTGATTTACCTCTGCTATAAATCCTCGAGTACTGTGTGTGTCAGCATACCGATCCAGGGATGACACTTAAGCACAGAGACTTGATCCATTCGGGTCAGGTCGCTACATGATGTAGAAGCCCTCCGTGATCGATTCCCCCTCCGGCGGAGCACCGGAAAAGGCCCCAAGATGGGATCTCACGTGTACAGAAGGTTGCGGCAGTGGAAATAGGGTTTCGTGGTGCTCTCGGATGTTTTTGGCGTACATGAGTATATATAGGCGAAAGAAGTAGGTCGGCGGAGCCATGAGGGTGGGGGCGCGCCTACCCCCCTGGGCGCGCCCTCCTACCTCGTGTCCGCCTCGTTTCTTCCTTGACGTCCACTCCAAGTCTCCTGGATTGCGTTTGTTCCAAAAATAACTCTCCCAAAGGTTTCATTCCGTTTGGATTCTGTTTGATATTCCTTTTTTGCGAACACTGAAATAGGCAAAAAAAACAGCAATTTGCACTGGGCCTTTGGTTAGTAGGTTAGTCCCAAAAATAATATAAAAAGGTATATTAAAGCCCATTAAACATCCAAAACAGATAATATAATAGCATGGAACAATCAAAAATTATAGATACGCTGGAGACGTATCAACCCCGCTGCCATGGGAGGGTAGGACAAAAGATGTCAAGCAAGTTCTTTTAATCAAGCATGTATGACTATTTACGGAATACATGCCTACATTATATCGATGAACTGGAGCTAGCGTCGTATCATCCTAGGTTAAAACTGTCTCATGATGAATATCATCCAACAAGTGACTGATCCAATGCCCACGAACTTTTCCATATTGTTTCTGCTAAGTTACTACTGCTATCATCACTGTTACACTTTCTACAAAATTACTACTATCACTGTTACTGTTACTATTGCTACTGTCACTACTATCAAAACTATCAAAGTACTTTGCTACTGATCAATTTGCTGCAGATAATTAATCTCCAGGTGTGGTTGAATTGACAACTCAACTGCTAATACCTTCAAATATTCTTTGGCTCCCCTTGTGTTGAATCTATAAATTTGGGTTGAATATTTACCCTCAAAAACTGTTGTGATCCCCTATACTTGTGGGTTATCAAGACCTTTTTCTAGTGCCGTTGCCGGGGAACATAGCTATATTTGTTAAGTCACTTGGGATTATTATCATATTATCACTATGAAGAATCTGAAGGATCCAAAGACTAAGATATTTCCCCCAAGGACGAGGGGAGGTAAGGAACTGCCATCCAGTTATACTTTAGATTCACCTTCTGTTATGAGTAAACTTGCAACACCACCACACGCTATCAATTTTGATATGTCGCAAGTTATTGATGATGCTACTTATACTATGGATGATGCTTATGATGATGCTAGTACCTTGCTTTATAATGATGATGTGCCACTTGGTGAATTTCTTGATAAACAAATTGCTAGAGTTATACAACATGATGTTGTTGAATCTGATGATGAGCTTGAAACTGAATCTCCTGAAACACCTGCTAGAACTATCCCTCCTAGATATGAATTGCCTAAGGTACCGGAAGGTTATGTTATGAGTGAAGAAGCAACTAGAGATATTCTTGCTTGTAATGATAGAGATGATCTAGGGAAATTGTTACACAAGTATAAAGAAATATCTCTGAATGCTAGAATGAAATGTGATCCTAAGTTTGCTACTTCACCTATCTTTATTTATGATAAGGATTATGAATTCTCCATCGACCCAGAGTTAATTACTTTGGTTGAATCTGATCCTTTCCATGGTTATGAAACTAGAACTATTGTGGCACATCTTACTAAGTTACTCATGATGAGAAAACTCGCTATTACTTTATTCTCAAAATATTTCCTTTCTCATTAAAGGGTGATGCTAAAGCTTGGTACAACACTCTTGCTCCTAGTTATGTGCATAGTCCCCAGGATATGGTTTATTACTTCTTTGAAAAATATTTTCCTGCTCATATGAAACAAGCTGCCTTACAGGAAATATTTAACTTTGTGCCTAGCTCAAAAGATATAAGTGAAGCACATAGAGTATTCTAACAAATTCACGATTAATGCATGTCCCTCTCAAAAGGTGTGTACAGCAAGGATGATTATGGCAAACTAAAAAGAAAAGACTCATGTCATAGAAGACACTCTAAGCAAAACACATATCATGTGGTGAATAAAACTATAGCCTCAAGTAAATTTACCGATGGATTAAAGACAAAAGAGGGGATGCCATCCGGAGCATCCCCAAGATTAGATGCTTCGTTGTCCTTGAATATTACCTTGGGGCGCCTTTTGCATTCCCAAGCTTAGGCTCTTGCCACTCCTTATTCCGTTGTCCATCAAATCTTTACCCAAAACTTGAAAACTTCACAACACAAAACTCAACAGAAAAACGTATAAGATCCGTTAGTATAATAAAATAAATCACCACTTTAGTTACTATTATGAACTCATTCTTTATTTATATTGGTGTAATATATACTGTATTCCAACTTCTCCATGGTTCATACCCCCTGATACTACCCATAGATCCATCAAAATAAGCAAACAACACATATAAAACAGAATCTGTCAAAAACAGAACAGTTTGTCATAATCTGGAAATTTCATACACTTATGTAACTCCTAAAATTCTGAACAATTAGTAAAACCTGGAAAATATCATTCTTGTACAAAAAAATCTGATCAAAATCACGTTTCTGTGATTTATTGAATTTCTCGCAATGATCGCAACAGTTTCTATTTTTCAGCAAGAACAAATCAACTATCACTGTAGACCATCCCAAAGGTCTTACTTGGCTCAAACACTAATTAAAACACCAAAATACAATTACTACAGAGGTAATAATGTGTATTTATTGAAAAATGGAACCAAAATTAAAAAAACAAAAAAATAAAATTGGGTTGCCTCCCAACAAGCGCTATTGTTTAACGCCCCTAGCTAGGCATAAACATAGATCTAGGTATTGTCATCTTTGGTATGCAAACCATAAGTAGCCCTCATAATAGATTCATATGACAACTTAATTTTCTGTCTTGGGAAGTGTTCCATGCCCTTCCTTAACGGAAATTGAAATCTAATGTTTCCTTCTTTCACATCAATAATTGCACGAATCGTTCTAAGGAAAGGTCTACCAATAATAATAGGACATGTAGGATTGCAATCTATATCAAGCACAATAAAATATAAGGGCACATAATTCTTATTTGCAACAATAAGAACATCATTAATTCTTCCCATAGGTTTCTTAATAGTGGAATCCGCTAGATGAAAAGTCAAAGAACAATCATCAAATTCACGAAAACCTAGCACATCACATAAAGTTTTTGGAATCATGGAAATGCTAGCACCCAAATCACACAAAGCATTGCACTCATAATCTTTAATTTTAGTCTTAACAGTAGGTTCCCACTTGTCATAAAGCTTTCTAGGAATAGAAACTTCCAACTCAAGTTTTTCTTCAAAAGATTTCATCATAGCATCAACGATATGTTTAGTAAAAGCTTTATTTTGATTGTAAGCATGAGGAGAATTCAACATGGATTGCAATAAGGAAATACAATATATCAAAGAACAATTATCATAATTAAAGTCCTTGAAATCCAAAAGAGTGGGTTCATTGCTACTTAAATTTTTGACCTCTTCAATCCCACTTTTATCAATTATTTCATTAAGACCTTTAAACTCCAAATTATTGGGACGCCTTCTAGCTAAAGTTGACTCATCTCCAGTCCCATATTTATCAAGATTTTTATTATAAAACAAATATTCAATAGGAGTCACACCAATCACTTTAAGATCTTCATCATTATTTTCACAAAAACTAGAAGAACACGCTTTTACAAACCAATCTCGCTTAGCACGCATCCTGGCGGTTCTTTCTTTACATTCATCCATAGAAATTTTAATAGGTTTCAGATATTCATTAATATCATGCTTGGGTGGCATAGATATAATCTTTAAAGAATCAATCTCAAGAGAAATTCTATCAACGTTCCCAGCCAAGTCATCAATCTTAAGCAAATTTTCTTCCATCATAGCATTAAAATTCTTTTGAGAATTAATGAAATCTTTAATATTGTTCTCAATATTAGACAGTATTTTATAGTAATTACCATAATTATTAGAGGAATTACTAGGAAACGGCCTAGGGTTGAAATTACCTCTATATGCGTTATTACCAAAATTGTTCCTACCAACAAAATTCACATCCATAGATTCATTATTATTCTCAATAAAAGTGGACAAAGGCATATCATTAGGATCAATAGGAGCACTCTTATTAGCAAAAAATTTCATAAGTTCATCCATCTTTCCACTCAAAGTATTAATTTGTTCAATTGCATGCTCTCTTTTAGTAGTGGAAGATCTTTCGGTTTGCCATTAAGTGTAATTTGCCATAATATTATCTAGGAGTTTAGTAGCTTCTACTAATTTAATTTCCATAAAAGTACCTCCCGCAGCAGAATTCAAAAGATTTCTAGATGCAAAATTTAATCCAGCATAAAAAATTTGTATGATCATCCATAAACTTAAACCATGAGTAGGGCAATTTCTTATCATCAATTTCATCCTCTCCCAAGATTGTGCAACATGTTCATGATCAAGTTGCTTAAAATTCATTATGTCGTTACTAAGGGAGATGATCTTAGAGGGAGGGAAATACTTGGAAATAAAAGCATGTTTACACGTGTTCCATGAATCAGTACTATTTTTAGGCAAAGATGAAAACCAAGTTTTAGCACGATCTTGTAGTGAGAATGGAAATAGCTTCAATTTAACAATATCATTATCCACATTTTTTTCTTTCTCATATCACACAACTCAACGGAAGTATTTAGATGGGATGCGGCATCTTCACTAGGAAGGCTGGAAAATTGATCTTTCAAAACAAGATTCAGCAAAGCGGCATTAATTTCATAAGATTCCACACTAGTGGCGGGAGCAATCGGGGTACTAATAAAATCATTATTATTAGTATTGGAAAAGTCACACAATTTGGTATTTTCTTGAGACATCGTGACAAGGCAAATGATCTAACACACGAGCAAACAAAAAGCAAACAAAAAAGATGAACGAAAGACGGGCGAATAAAAAGGCAAATCTTTTGTGTTTTTCTGAAAACGTTTTAGAAGCGAGGGAGAGGAAAACGAGAGGAAAATGGCAAATAATGTAATGCAAGAGATGAGAGTTTATGTTGGGTACTTGGTAGGCTTGATGTAGAACCTCCCCGGCAACGGCGCCAGAAATTCTTCCTGCTACTTCTTGAGCTTGCATTGATTTTTCCCTTGAAGCGGAAAGGTTGATGCAGCAAAGTAGAGATAAGCATTTCCCTCAGTTAAGAACCAATGGATCAATCTAGTAGGAGGCACAAGCAAGTCTCCAATCTATGCACCTGCACAAACTAATAAACACTTGCACTCAACACGAAAAAGGGGTTGTCAATCCCTTCACGGCCTCGAACAAGAGTGAGATCTGATAGAGATAGGTATAAAAGATTACTAAAACGTAAAGCAAAATAAAAACAAATAAATTGCAGCAAAGTATTTTTGGGCTTTATGGTTTATAGATCTGAAAATATATGATGGAAAATAGACCTGGGGGCCATAGGTTTCACTAGAGGCTTCTCTCTTGAAGATAGCATACGGTGGGTGAACAAATTACTGTTGAGCAATTGATAGAAAAGCGCAAAGTTGTGAAAATATATAAGGCAATGATCATGAATATAGGAATCACGTCCATGACAAGTAGACCGAAACAATTTTGCATCTACTACTATTACTCCACACATCGACCAACTCCTGCCAGCATTTAGAGTATTAAGTTCATAAGAACAGAGCAACGCTTTAAGTAAGATGACATGATGTAGAGGGATAAACTCAAGCAATATGATGAAAACCCCATATTTTCATCCTCGATAGCAACAATACAATACATGTCTTGCTACCCCTTCTGTCACTGGGTGAAGACACCGAAAGATTGAACCCAAAACTAAGCATCTCTTTGATTGCAAGAAAAACCAATCTAGTTGGCCAAACCAAACTGATAGTTTGAAGAGAAATACAAAGATATCTTAATCATGCATAAAAGAGTTCAGAGATAACTCAAATAAAATTCATAGATAATCTGATCATGAATCCACAATTCATAGGATCTCAACAAACACACCGCAAAAAAGTATTACATCGAATAGATCTCCAAGAACATTGAGCAGAACATTGTATTGAAGATTAAAGAGAGAGAAGGAGCCATCTAGCTACTAGCTATGGACCCATAGGTCTGTGGTAAACTACTCATGCATCATCGAAAGGGCAGCAAGGTTGATGCAGAGGTCCTCCGTGATTGAATCCCTCTCCGGGAGGGTGTCTGAAAAGTCCCCAAGATGGGATCTCACGGGAACAGAGGCTTGCTGCGGCGGAAAAGTATTTTGGTGGACGCTTCTGGTAGTTTGGGAATATTTGGAAATTTAAAGAGCAAGAATTAGGGTTAGGAGACCCCCAAGGGGCCCACAAGCCCTCGGGGCGCCCCCTTCTAGTGGTTTGGGAATATTTGGAAATCTATAGAGCAAGAATTAGGGTTAGGAGACCCCCAAGGGTCCCACAAGCCCTCAGGGCGCCCCCAGGGGCGCGCCTAGAAGGTTGTGGCCTCCTCGACCATCGTCTGACCCCCTCTCCAAGCTCTGTGGATGTCTTCTGATCCAAGAAAAATAATCGGAAAGTTTTATTCCGTTTGGACTCCTTTGATATTCCTTTTCTGTAAAACTCAAAAACAAGGAAAGAAACTGGCACTGGGCTCTACGTTAATAGGTTAGTCCTAAAATTAATATAAAATAGCATATGAATGCATATAAAACAGATAATATAACAACATGGAACAATATAAAATTATAGATACGTTGGAGACGTATCAAGCATCCCCAAGCTTAATTCCTGCTCGTCCTCGGGTAGGTAAATGATGAAAACAGAATTTTTGACGTGGAATGCTACCTAACATATTTATCAATGTAATCTTCTTTATTGTGGCATGAATATTCAGATCCATAAGATTCAAAACAAAAGTTTAATATTGACATAAAAACAGTAATACTTCAAAGCATACTAATAAAAGCAATCATGTCTTCTCAAAATAACATGGACAAAAAAAGTTATCCATTTATGGACTGGTGCAAGCCTCTCGGAGTTGGAATATACGCTTTGATAGTGTGATCAAAGCATATGGTTTTATATAGACTTTTGGAGAAGCCTGTATTTACAAGAAAGTGAGTGGGAGCTCTGTAGCATTTCTGATATTATATGTAGATGACATATTGTTGATCGGAAATGATACTGAATTTCTGAATAGCATAAAAGGATACTTGAATAAGAATTTTTCAATGAAAGACCTCGGTGAAGCTGCTTATATATTGGGCATCAAGATCTACAGAGATAGATCAAGACGCTTAATTGGACTTTCACAAAGCACATACCTTGATAAAGTTTTGAAGAAGTTCAAAATGGATCAAGCAAAGAAAGGGTTCTTGCCTGTGTTACAAGGTGTGAAGTTGAGTCAGACTCAATGCCCGACCACTTCAGAAGATAGAGAGAAAATGAAAGTCATTCCCTATGCTTCAGCCATAGGTTCTATCATGTATGCAATGCTGTGTACCAGACCTGATGTGTGCCTTGCTATTAGTTTAGCAGGGAGGTACCAAAGTAATCCAGGAGTGGATCACTGTACAGCGGTCAAGAACATCCTGAAATACCTGAAAAGGACTAAGGATATGTTTCTCGTTTATGGAGGCGACAAAGAGCTCGTCATAAACGGTTACGCTGATGCAAGCTTTGACACTGATCCGGATGACTCTAAGTCACAAACCGGATACGTATTTTTATTAAATGGTGGAGCTGTCAGTTGGTGCAGTTCCAAGAAGAGCGTCGTGGCGGGATCTACGTGTGAAGCGGAGTACATAGCTGCTTCGGAAGCAGCAAATGAAGGAGTCTGGATGAAGGAGTTCATATCCGATCTAGGTGTAATACCTAGTGCATCGGGTCCAATGAAAATCTTTTGTGACAATACTGGTGCAATTGCCTTGGCAAAGGAATCCAGATTTCACAAGAGAACCAAGCACATCAAGAGACGCTTCAATTCCATCCACGATCAAGTCAAGGAGGGAGACAGAGAGATTTGCAAGATACATACAGATCTGAATGTTGCAGACACATTGACTAGGCCTCTCTCACGATCAAAACAAGATCAGTACCAAGACTCCATGTGTGTTAGAATCATTATAATGTAATCTAGATTATTGACTCTAGTGCAAGTGGGAGACTGAAGGAAATATGCCTTAGAGGCAAAAATAAAGTTGTTATTTATATTTCCTTATATCATGATAAATGTTTATTATTCATGCTAGAATTGTATTAATCGGAAACTTAGTACATGTGTGAATACATAGACAAATAGAGTGTCGCTAGTATGCCTCTACTTGACTAGCTCGTTGTTCAAAGATGGTTAAGTTTCCTAGCCATGGACAAAGAGTTGTCATTTGATAAATGAGATCACATCATTAGAGAATGATGTGATTGACTTGACCCATCCGTTAGCTTAGCACGATGATCGTTTAGTTTACTTCTATTGCTTTCTCCATAACTTATACATGTTCCTATGACTATGAGATCATGTAACTCCCGAACACCGAAGGAACACTTAGTGTGCTATCAAACGTCACAACGTAACTGGGTGACTATAAAGATGCTCTACAAGTGTCTCCGATGGTGTTTGTTGAGTTCGCATATATCGAGTTTAGGATTTGTCACTCCGAGTATCGGAGAGGTATCTCTGGGCCCTCTCAGTAATGCACATCACTATAAGCCTTGCAAGCAATGTGACTAATGATTTAGTGGTGGGGTGATGCATTACAAAACGAGTAAAGAGACTTGTGGTAACAAGATTGAACTAGGTATTGAGATACCAACGATTGAATCTCGGGAAAGTAACATAACGATGACAAAGGGAACAACGTATGTTGTTATGCGGTTTGACCGATAAAAATCTTTGTAGAATATGTGGGAGCCAATATGAACTTCCAGGTTCCGCTATTGGTTATTGACCGGAGATGTGTCTCGGTCATGTCTACATAGTTCTCAAACCCGTAGGGTCCGCATGCTTAACGTTCGGTGACGATCGGTATTATGAGTTTATGTGTTTTGATGTACCGAAGGTAGTTCAGAGTCTCGGATATGATCACGGAGATGATGAGGAGTCTCGAAATGGTCGAGAAATCAAGATTAATATATTGGACGACTATATTCGGACACCGGAAGTGTTTCGGGTGATTTTGGAGAAAACCGGAGTGCCAGAGGGTTACCAGAACCCCTCCGGGGAAAGATTGGGCCTACATGGGCCATAGGGAAGAGGGGAGGCAGACCACAAGGGGCAGCCGCGCCCCCTCCCTATAGGGAGTCCGAATTGGACTAGGGAGGGGGCGCCCCCCCCTTTCCTTCTCCTCTTCCTCTCCTTTCCCTCTTTCCCCTTCTCCTCCTAGTATGACTAGGAAAGGAGGAATCCTACTCCTACTAGGAGGAGGATTCCTCCTCCCTTGGTGCTCCCCTAGGGCTAGCCGGCCTCCCCCCTTGCTCCTTTATATACGAGGGCAGGGGCACCCTAGGACACACAAGTTGATTGCTTTTAGCCGTGTGCGGTGCCCCCCTCCACCATAATCCACCTCGGTCATATTGTCGTAGTGCTTAGGCGAAGCCCTGCGCCGATAGCTTCATCATCACCGTCATCAGGTTGTCGTGCTGACGAAGCTCTCCCTCGACACTCAGCTGGATCAAGAGTTCGTGGGACGTCACCAAGTTGAACGTGTGCAGATCGCGGAGGTGTCGTACTTTCGGTTCTAGGATCGGTTGGATCGTGAAGACATTCGACTACATCAACCGCGTTGTCATAACGCTTCCGCTTACGGTCTACGAGGGTCGTGGACAACACTCTTCCCTCTTGTTGCTATGCATCACCTA
Organism: Triticum urartu; assembly: GCF_056163025.1. Lineage (NCBI taxonomy): Eukaryota > Viridiplantae > Streptophyta > Magnoliopsida > Poales > Poaceae > Triticum > Triticum urartu. The sequence goes on along the minus strand of NC_141876.1, from coordinate 139,547,144 downwards.
GATAGATCTTGCGTGTGCGTAGGATTTTTTTTGAAATTACTGCGTTCCCCAACAGTGGCATCCGAGCCAGGTCTATGCGTAGATGTTATATGCACGAGTAGAACACAAAGGAGTTGTGGGCGTGGGTATATACATATTTCTTTTCGTCACTAGTTGATTCTTGATTCAACGGTATTGTTGGATGAAGCGGCTCAGACCGACACTACGTGTACGCGTACGCGAGACTGGTTCTACCAACATGCTTCGCACACACGTGGCTGGTGGGTGTCAGTTTCTCCAACTTTAGTTGAATCGGATTCAATGAAAAGGGTTCTTTCTGAAGATCAAAAAGCAATCACTATACCGCATTGTGGTTTTTGATGCGTAGGTAAGAACGGTTCTTGCTCAGCCCGTAGCAGCCATGTAAAACTTGCACCCACAAAGTAGAGGACGTCTAACTTGTTTTTGTAGTGCATGTTGTGATGTGATATGGTCAAGACATGATGCTAAATTTTATTGTATGAGATGATCATGTTTTGTAATACAGTTATCGGCAACTGGCAGGAGCCATATGGTTGTCGCTTTATAGTATGAAATGCAATCGCCATGTGATTGCTTTACTTTATCACTAAGTGGTAGCGATAGTCGTAGAAGCAATAGTTGGCGAGACGACAACGATGCTTTGATGGAGATCAAGGTGTCAAGCCGGCGACGATGGTGATCATGACGGTGCTTTGGAGATGGATATCAAAGGCACAAGATGATGATGGCCATATCATATCACTTATATTGATTGCATGTGATGTTTATCCTTTATGCATCTTATTTTGCTTAGTTCGGCGGTAGCATTATAAGATGATCTCTCACTAAATTTCAAGGTATAAGTGTTCTCCCTGAGTATGCACCATTGCTACAGTTTGTTGTGCCGAGACACCACGTGATGATCGGGTGTGATAAGCTCTACGTTCACATACAACGGGTGCAAGCCAGTTTTTGCACATGCGGAATACTCGGGTTAAACTTGACGAGCCTAGCATATGCAGATATGGCCTCAGAACACTGGAGACCGAAAGGTCAAGCGTTAATCATATATTAATATGATCAACATAGTGATGTTCACCATTGAAAACTACTCCATCTCACGTGATGATCGAACATGGTTTAGTTGATATGGATCACGTGATCACTTAGATGATTAGAGAGATGTTTATCTAAGTGGGAGTTCTTAAGTAATATGATTAATTGAACTTTCATTTATCATGAACTTAGTACCTGCTAGTATTTTGCATGTCTATGTTGTTGTAGATAGATGGCCCGTGTTGTTGTTCCGTGGAATTTTAATGCGTTCCTAGAGAAAGCTAAGTTGAAAGATGATGGTAGCAACTACACGGACTGGGTCCATAACTTGAGGATTATCCTTATTGCTGCACAGAAGAATTACGTCCTGGAAGCACCGCTAGGTCACAAAGCCGTTGTAGGAACAACTCTAGATGTTATGAACACCTGGCAGAGCAAAGCTAATGACTACTCGATAGTTCAGTGTGCCATGCTTTACGGCTTAGAACTCGGACTTCAACGACATTTTGAACGTCATGGAGCATATGAGATGTTCCAGGAGTTGAAGTTAATATTTCAAGCAAATGCCCGGATTGAGAGATATGAAGTCTCCAATAAGTTCTACAGCTGCAAGATGGAGGAGAATAGTTCTGTCAGTGAACATATACTCAGAATGTCTGGGTACCACAACCACTTGACTCAACTGGGAGTTAATCTTCCTGATGATAGTGTCATTTACAGAGTTCTTCAATCACTGCCACAAAGCTACAAGAGCTTCGTGATGAACTATAATATGCAAGGGATGGATAAGACGATTCCTGAGCTCTTCGCAATGCTAAAGGCTGCGGAGGTATAAATCAAGAAGGAGCATGAAGTGTTGATGGTCAACAAGACCACCAGTTTAAAGAAAAAGGGCAAAGGGAAAAAGGGGAACTTCAAGAAGAAGAGCAAGCCAGTTGCTGCTCAAGTGAAGAAACCCAAGTTTGGACCTAAGCCTGAGACTGAGTGCTTCTACTGCAAAGGAACTGGTCACTGGAAGTGGAACTGCCCCAAGTATTTGGCAGAGAAGAAGGATGGCGAAGTGAAAGGTATATTTGATATACATGTTATTGATGTGTACCTTACTAATGCTCGTAGTAGTGCCTGGGTATTTGATACTAGTTCAGTTGCTAACATTTGCAACTCGAAACAGGGGCTACGGATTAAGCGAAGATTGGCTAAGGACGAGGTGCCGATGCACGTGGGAAATGGTTCCAAGGTCGATGTGATCACCGTCGGCACACTACCTCTACATCTACCTTCGGGATTAGTTTTAGACCTGAATAATTGTTATTTGGTGCCAGCGTTGAGCATGAACATTATATCTGGATCTTGTTTAATGCGAGACGGTTATTCATTTAAATCAGAGAATAATGGTTGTTCTATTTATATGAGTAATATCTTTTATGGTCATGCACCCTTGATGAGTGGTCTATTTTTACTAAATCTTGATAGTAGTGATACACATGTTCATAGTATTGAAGCCAAAAGATGCAGAGTTGATAATGATAGTGCAACTTATTTGTGGCACTGCCGTTTAGGTCATATTGGTGTAAAGCGCATGAAGAAACTCCATTCTGATGGACTTCTGGAATCACTTGATTATGAATCACTTGGTACTTGCGAACCATGCCTCATGGGCAAGATGACTAAAACTCCATTCTCCAGAACAATGGAGCGAGCAACAGAGTTATTGGAAATCATACATACTGATGTATGTGGTCCAATGAACATTGAAGCTCGCGGCGGATATCGTTATTTTCTCACCTTCACAGATGATTTGAGAAGATATGGGTATATCTACTTGATGAAACATAAGTCTGAAACATTTGAAAAGTTCGAAGAATTTCAGAGTGAAGTGGAAAATCATCATAACAAGAAGATCAAGTTTCTACGATCTGATCGTGGAGGCGAATATTTGATTCATGAGTTTGGACTTCATTTGAAACAATGTGGAATAGTTTCGCAACTCACGCCACCTGGAACACCACAGCGTAATGGTGTGTCCGAACGCCGTAATCATACTTTACTAGATATGGTGCGATCTATGATGTCTCTCACTGATTTACCGCTATCATTTTGGGGTTATGCTTTAGAGACAGCTGCATTCACATTAAATAGGGCACCATCTAAATCCGTCGAGACGACACCTTATGAACTATGGTTTGGCAAGAAAGCCAAGTTGTCGTTACTTTAAGTTTGGGGCTGCGATGCTTATGTGAAAAAGCTTCAACCTGATAAGCTCAAACCCAAATCGGAGAAATGTGTCTTCATAGGATACCCAAAGGAGACTGTTGGGTACACCTTCTATCATAGATCCGAAGGCAAGATATTTGTTGCTAAGAATGGATCCTTTCTAGAGAAGGAGTTTCTCTCGAAAGAAGTGAGTGGGAGGAAAGTAGAACTTGACGAGGTAATTTTACCTTATCCCTTATTGAAAAGTAGTTCATCACTGAAATCAGTTCCTGGTTCCTACACCTATAAGTGAGGAAGCTAATGATGATGATCATGAAACTTCTAATCAAATTACTACCGAACCTCGTAGGTCAACAAGAGTAAAATCCGCACCAGAGTGGTACGGTAATCCTGTTCTGGAAGTCATGTTACTTGACCATGACGAACCTACGAACTATGAGGAAGTGATGATGAGCCCAGATTCCGCAAAATGGCTTGAGGCCATGAAATCTGAGATGGGATCCATGTATGAGAACAAAGTATGGATTTTGGTTGACTTGCTCGATGAGCGGCAGGCCATAGAGAATAAATGGATCTTCAAGAAGAAGACTGACGCTGACGGTAATGTTACTGTCTACGAAGCTCGACTTGTTGCAAAAGGTTTTCGACAAGTTCAGGAAGTTGACTACGATGAGACCTTCTCACCGTAGAGATGCTTAAGTCCATCCGAATCATGTTAGCAATTGCCGCATTTTATGATTATGAAATTTGGCAAATGGATGTCAAAACTGCATTCCTTAACGGATACCTTAAAGAAGAGTTGTATATGATGCAACCAGAAGGTTTTGTCGATCCAAAAGGTGCTAACAAAGTGTGCAAGCTCCAGTGATCCATTTATGGATTGGTGCAAGCCTCTCGGAGTTGGAATATACGCTTTGATAGTGTGATCAAAGCATATGGTTTTGTACAGACTTTTGGAGAAGCCTGTATTTACAAGAAAGTGAGTGGGAGCTCCGTAGCATTTCTGATATTATATGTAGATGACATATTGTTGATCAGAAATGATACTGAATTTCTGAATAACATAAAAGGATACTTCAATAAGAATTTTTCAATGAAAGACCTCGGTGAAGCTGCTTATATATTGGGCATCAAGATCTATAGAGATAGATCAAGACGCTTGATTGGACTTTAAAAAAGCACATACCTTGATAAAGTTTTGAAGAAGTTCAAAATGGATCAGGCAAAGAAAGGTTTCTTGCCTATATTACAAGGTTTGAAGTTGAGATAGATAGAAAATGAAAGGTGTTCCCTATGCTTCAGCCATAGGCTCTATCATGTATGCAATGTTGTGTACCAGACCTGATGTGTGCCTTGCTATAAGTTTAGCAGGGAGGTACCAAAGTAATCCAGGAGTGGATCACTGGACAACGGTCAAGAACATCCTGAAATACCTGAAAAGGACTAAGGATATGTTTCTCGTATATGGAGGTGACAAAGAGCTCATCGTAAATGGTTACGTCGATGCAAGCTTTGACACTGATCTGGATGATTCTAAGTCACAAACCGGATAAATGTTTTTATTAAATGGTGGAGCTGTCAGTTGGTGCAGTTCCAAGGAGAGCGTCATGGCAGGTTCTACGTGTGAAGCAGAATACATAGCTGCTTCGGAAGCAGCAAATGAAGGAGTCTGGATGAAGGAGTTAATATCCGATCTAGGTGTCATACCTAGTGCATCGGGTCCAATGAAAATCTTTTGTGACAATACTGGTGCAATTGCCTTGGCAAAGGAATTCAGATTTCACAAGAGAACCAAGCATATCAAGAGATGCTTCAATTCCATCTGTGATCAAGTCGAGGAGGGAGTCATACATATTTGCAAGATACATACGGAGCTGAATGTTGCAGACCCGTTGACTAAGCCTCTCTCACGAGCAAAACATGATTAGCACCAAGACTCCATGGGTGTTAGAATCATTACAATGTAATATAGATTATTGACTCTAGTGCAAGTGGGCGACTGAATGCCCTGGAGACAATAATATAGTTGTTATTTATATTTCCTTATATCATGATAAATGTTTATTATTCATGCTAGAATTGTATTAACCGGAAACTTAGTACATGTGTGAATACATAGACAAACAGAGTGTCACTAGTTTGCCTCTACTTGACTAGCTCGTTGAATCAGTGATGGTTATGTTTCCTAACCATAGACATGAGTTGCCATTTGATTAATGGGATCACATCATTGGAGAATGATGTGATTGACTTGACCCATCCGTTAGCTTAGCACGATGATCGTTTAGTTTGTTGCTATTGCTTTCTCCATAATTGTACATGTTCCTATGACTATGAGATCATGCAACTCCCAAATACCGGAGGAACACTTTGTGTGCTACCAAACGTCACAATGTAACTAGGTGATTATAAAGTTTCTCTGCAGGTGTCTCCGATGGTGTTTGTTGAGTTGGCATGGATCAAGATTAGGATTTGTCACTCCGATTGACGGAGAGGTATCTCTGGGCCCTCTCGATAATGTACATTACTATAAGCCTTGCAAGCAATGTAGCTAATGAGTTAGTTACGGGATATAGCATTATGGAACGAGTAAAGAGACTTGCCGGTAACGAGATTGAACTAGGTATTGTGATACCTATGATCGAATCTCGGGCAAGTAACATACCGATGACAAAGGGAACAACGTATATCATTATGCGGTTTGACCGATAAAGATCTTCGTAGAATATGTAGGAACCAATATGAGCATCCAGGTTCTGCTATTGGTTATTGACCGAAGACATGTATCGATAATGTCTACATATTTCTCGAACCCGTAGGGTCCGCACGCTTAACGTTCGGTGACGATCGGTATTATGAGTTTATGTGTTTTGATGTACCGAAGGTAGTTCGGAGTCCCGGATTTGATCATAGACATGACGAGGAGTCTCGAAATGGTCGAGACGTAAAGATCGATATATTGGAAGCCTATGTTTGGACATCGGAATGGTTCTGGGTGAAATAGGGAGTATACCGGAGTACCGGGAGGTTACCGGAACCCCCCGGGAGGTATATGGGCCTTATTGGGCCTTAGTGGAAGAGAGGGGAAAGAAGAAAAGGAGGGGGCGCACCCCCCCCCCAAGCCCAATCCGAATTGGGAGGGGGGGCCGGCCCCCTTTCCTTCCTTCTCTCCTAAAACCAACAAAGGGAAGGGGGTAATCCTACTCCTAGTGGGAGTAGGACTCCCTTGGGGCGCGCCTAGAGAGGCCGGCCCCCTCCCCCTCCTCCACTCCTTTATATACGGGGGTGGGGGCACCCCATAGACACACAAGTTGATCATTGATATTTAGTCGTGTGTGGTGCCCCCCTCCATCGTAATCCACCTCGGTAATATCGTAGCAGTGCTTAGGCGAAGCCCTGTTCCGGTAGCAACATCATCACCGTCATCACGCCGTCGTGCTGACGAAGTTCTCCCTCGAAGCTCTATTGGATCGTGAGTTCGTGGGACGTCACCGAGCCAAACGTGTGTAGATCACGGAGGTGCCGTATCTTCAGTATTAGATTGGTCGATCGTGAAGACGTACGACTACATCAACCGCGTTGTCATAACGCTTCCGCGTACAGTCTACGAGGGTACCTAGACAATATTGTCCCCTCTTGTTGCCATGCATCATGATACGTCTCCAATGTATCTACAATTTTTGACTGCTCCATGCTATATTATCTACCGTTTTGGACATTATTGGGCTTTATTATCCACTTTTATATTATTTTGGGACTAACCTATTAACCGGAGGCCCAACCCAGAATTGTTGTTTTTTTGCCTGTTTTAGGGTTTCGAAGAAAAGGAATATCAAACGGAGTCCAAACTGAATGAAACCTTCGCGAATGTGATTTTCTCAACAAGCAAGACCCAGGAGACTTGTACCCTACGTCAAGACACAAAAGAGGAGGCCATGAGGTAGGGGCGCACCTACCCCCCCCAGGCGCGCCCTCCACCCTCGTGGGCCCCCTGTTGCTCCACCGACATACTCCTTCCTCCTATATATACCTACGTACCCCCAAACGATTAGATACGGAGCCAAAAACCTAATTCCACCGCCGCAACTTTCTGTATCCACGAGATCCCATCTTGGGGCCTGTTCCGGAGCTCCGCCGGAGGGGGCATCGATCATGGAGGGCTTCTACATCAACACCATAGCCCTTCCGATGAAGTGTGAGTAGTTTAACTCAGACCTATGGGTCCATAGTTATTAGCTAGATGGCTTCTTCTCTCTTTTTGGATCTCAATACAATGTTCTCCCCCTCTCTTGTGGATAACTATTCGATGTAATCTTCTTTTTGCGGTGTGTTTGTTGAGACTGATGAATTGTGGGTTTATGATCAAGTCTATCTATGAACAACATTTGAATCTTCTCTGAATTCTTTTATGTATGATTGGTTATCTTTGCAAGTCTCTTCGAATTATCAGTTTGGTTTGGCCTACTAGATTGATCTTTCTTGCAATGGGAGAAGTGCTTAGCTTTGGGTTCAATCTTGCGGTGTCCTTTCCCAGTGATAGTAGGGGCAGCAAGGCACGTATTGTATTGTTGCCATCGAGGATAACAAGATGGGGTTTTCATCATATTGCATGAGTTTATCCCTCTACATCATGTCATCTTGCTTAAGGCGTTACTCTGTTTTTAACTTAATACTCTAGATGCATGCTGGATAACGGTCGATGAGTGGAGTAATAGTAGTAGATGCAGGCAGGAGTCGGTCTACTTGTCTCAGACGTGATGCCTATATACATGATCATACCTAGATATTCTCATAACTATGCTAAATTATGTCAATTTCTCAACAGTAATTTGTTCACCCACCGTAGAATACTTATGCTCTCGAGAGAAGCCACTAGTGAAACATATGGCCCCCAGGTCTATCTTTATCATATTATTCTCCTACTACTTAGTTATTTCCTTTGCTTTTTCCTTTGCCTTTATTTTACTTTGCATGTTTATCACAAAAATACCAAAAATATTATCTTATCATATCTATCAGATCTCACTCTCGTAAGTGGCCGTGTAGGGATTGACAACCCCTATTCGCGTTGGTTGCGAGGATTTATTTGTTTTGTGCAGGTACGAGGGACTCGCGCGTAGCCTCCTACTAGATTGATACCTTGCTTCTCAAAAACTGAGGGAAATACTTACACTACTTTGCTGCATCATCCCTTCCTCTTCGGGGAAAACCAACGCAGTGCTCAAGAGGTAGCAAGAAGGATTTCTGGCGCCGTTGCCGGGGAGGTCTATGCAAAAGTCAACATACCAAGTACCCATCACATATCCTTATCTCCCACATTACATTATTTGCCATTTGCCTCTCGTTTTCCTCTCCCCCACTTCATCCTTGCCGTTTTATTCGCCCTCTCTCTCTCTATCCTCCATCTCTTTCTCTATTTGCCTCTTTTTGCCCGCTTGTTTTTTTTGTTTGCTTGTGTGTTAGTTTGCTTGCTTGTCACGATGGCTCAAGATAATACTAAATTATGTGACTTCACCAATACCAACAATAATGATTTTATTAGCACTCCGATTGCTCCTCTTACCGATGCTGAATCTTGTGAAATTAATACTGCTTTGCCGAATCTTGTCATGAAAGATCCGTTTTCCGGCCTTCCTAGTGAAGATGTCGCTACCCATCTAAATAGCTTCGTTGATTTGTGTGATATGCAAAAGAAGAAAGATGTGTATAATGATATTGTTAAATTGAAGCTATTTCCTTTTTCACTTAGAGATCGTGCTAAAGCTTGGTTTTCGTCTTTGCCTAAAAATAGTATTCATTCATGGAATAAGTGCAAAGATGCTTTTATCTCTAAGTACTTTCCTCCCACTAAGATCATCTCCCTTAGAAATGACATTATGAATTTTAAGCAACTTGATCATGAACATGTTGCACAAGCTTGGGAGAGAATGAAAGTAATGATACGTAATTGCCCTACTCATGGTTTAAATTTGTGGATGATTATACAAAATTTTATGCCGGATTGAATTTTGCTTTTAGAAATCTTTTAGATTCGGCCACGGGAGGCACTTTTATGGAAATCACTTTAGGAGAAGCTACTAAACTCCTAGATATTATTATGGTTAATTATTCTCAATGGCATAGTGAAAGATCTACTAATAAAAAGGTGCATGCGATAGAAGAAATTAATGTTTTGAGTGGAAAGATGGATGAACTTATGAAATTATTTGCTAATAAGAGTGTTTCTTCTGATCCTAATGATACGCCCTTGTCTACTTTGATTGAGAATAATAATGAATCTATGGATGTGAATTTTGTTGGTAGGAACAATTTTGGTAACAATGCGTATAGAGGAAATTTCAATCCTAGGCCTTATCCTAGTAATCCCTCTAATAATTATGGTAATTCCTACAACAATTCTTATGGAAATTATAATAAGATGCCCTCTGATTTTGAATCTAATATTAAAGAATTTATTACTTTGCAAAAGAATTTTAATGCTTTGATTAAAGAAAAATTGCTTAAGATTGATGAGTTGGCTAGGAACGTTGATAGAATTTCTCTTGATGTTGATTCTTTGAAACTTAGATCTATTCCACCTAAGCATGATATCAATGAGTCTCTCAAAGCCATGAGAATTTCCATTGATGAGTGCAAAGAAAGAACTGCTAGGATGCGTGCTAAGAAAGATGCCTTTATAAGAGCGTGTTCTTCTAGTTCCTATGAAAATAATGATGAAGATCTAAAATTTATTGATGTGTCCCCTATTAAATCTTTGTTTTGCAATATGAATCTTGATGGGACTGAATATGATCCACCTTTACCTAGAAGGCGTTCCAAGAATTCGGAGTTTTTTAATCTTGATGCTAAAATTGATAAAAGTGGGATTGAATAAATTAAAACACTAGATGTTGCTAAACCCACTATTATGGATTTCAAGGAATTAACTATGAAAATTTCTCTTTGATTGATTGTATTTCCTTGTTACAATCCGTGCTAAATTCTCCTCATGCTTATAGTCAAAATAAAGCGTTTACTAAACATATCATTGATGCCTTGATGCAATCTTGTGAAGGAAAACTTGAATTGGAAGTTTCTATCCCTAGATAACTTTATGATGAGTGGGAACCAACTATTAAAATTAAAATTAAAGATCATGAATGCTATGCTTTATGTGATTTGGGTGCTAGTGTTTCCACGATTCCAAAGACTTTGTGTGATTTGTTAGGTTTCCGTGATTTTGATGATTGCTCTTTAAACTTGCACCTTGCGGATTCCACTATTAAGAAACCTATGGGAAGAATTAATGATGTTCTTATTGTTGCAAATAGGAATTATGTTCCCGTAGATTTTATTGTTCTTGACATAGATTGCAATCCTTCATGTCCTATTATTCTTGGTAGACCTTTCCTTAAAACGATTGGTGCAATTATTGATATGAAGGAAGGAAATATTAGATTCCAATTTCCATTAAGGAAAGGCATGGAACACTTTCCTAGAAAGAAAATTAAATTACCTTATGAAACTATTATGAGAGCCACTTATGGATTGCCTACCAAAGATGGCAATACCTGGATCTATCCTTGCTTGGTATGCCTAGCTAGGGGCGTTAAACAATAGTGCTTGTTGGGAGGCAACCCAATTTTATTTTTATTCCTTACTTTTTGCTCCTGTTTAGTAATAAATAATTTATCTACCCTCTGTTTTGGTTGTGTTTTTTGTGTTTAATTAGTGTTTGTGCCAAGTAGAACCGCTGGGAAGACTTGGGGAAAGTCTTGTTACACCTGCTGTAAAAAACAGAAAATTTAGCGCTCACGAGAACTACTGCCATTTTTATTTGGAAAGTTATATTTAGTTAATTATTTTTGAAGATTATTAATATATAAATTCCTCACGTCCAGAAATTTATTTTAGAATTTTTGGGGTTCCAGATCTTGCGCTAGCTACAGATTACTACAGACTGTTCTGTTTTTGACAGATTCTGTTTTTTGTGTGTTGTTTGCTTATTTTGATGAATCTATGACTAGTAAAATAGTTTATGAACCATAGAGAAGTTGGAATACAGTAGGTTTAACACCAATATAAATAAATAACGAGTTCATTACAGTACCTTGAAGTGGTCTTTTGTTTTCTTTCGCTAACGGAGCTCACAAGATTTTCTACTTTGAGTTTTGTGTTGTGAAGTTTTCAAGTTTTGGGTAAAGATTTGATGGATTATGGAACAAGGAGTGGCAAGAGCCTAAGCTTGGGTATTCCCATGTCACCCCCAAGATAATCTAAGGACACCTAAAAGCCAAAGCTTGGGGATGCCCCGGAAGGCATCCCCTCTTTCGTCTACTTCTATCGGTAACTTTACTTGGAGCTATATTTTTATTCGCCACATGATATGTGTTTTGCTTGGAGCGTCTTGTATGATTTGAGTCTTTAATATTTAGTTTACCACAATCATCCTTTCTGTACACACCTTTTGAGAGAGCCATACATGATTTGGAATTTGTTAGAATACCCTATGTGCTTCGCTTATATCTTTTGAGTTATATAGTTTTGCTCTAGTACTTCACTTATATCTTTTAGAGAACGGTGGTGGATTTGTTTTATAGAAACTATTGGTCGCTAATGCTTCACTTAGATTATTTTGAGAGTCTTAAATAGCATGGTAATTTGCTTAAAATCCTAATATTCTATTAGTAAAATTTTCTTATGAGTGTTTTGAATACTAAGAAAAGTTTGATGCTTGATGATTGTTTTGAGATATGGAGGTAATAATATCAAAGTCGTGCTAGTTGAGTAGTTGTGAAATTGAGAAATGCTTGTGTTGAAGTTTGCAAGTCCTGTAGCATGCACGTATGGTAAACGTTATGTAACAAATTTGAAACATGAGGTGTTATTTGATTGTCCTCCTTAAGAGTGGCGGTCGGGGACGAGCGATGGTCTTTTCTTACCAATCTATCCCCCTAGGAGCATGCGTGTAGTGCCGAGGTTTTTGATGACTTGTAGATTTTTGCAATAAGTATGTGAGTTCTTTATGACTAATGTTGAGTCCATGGATTATACGCACTCTCACCCTTCCATCCTTGCTAGCCTCTTCAGTACCGTGCATTGCTCTTTCTCACATTGAGAGTTGGCGCAAACTTTGCCGGTGCATCCAAACCCCATGATATGATATGCTCTTTCACACATAAACCTCCTTATATCTTCCTCAAAACAGCTACCGTACCTACCTATTATGGGATCTCCATAGCCATTCCAAGATATATTGCCATGCAACTTTCCACCGTTCTGTTTATCATGACACATTCATTATTGTCATATTGCTTAGCATGATCATGTAGTTGACATAGTATTTGTGGCAAAGCCACCGTTCATAATTCTTTCATACATGTTACTCTTGGTCCATTGCATATCCCGGTACACCGCCGAAGGCATTCATATAGAGTCATCTTTTGTTCTAGTATCGAGTTGTAATCATTGAGTTGTAAATAAATAGAAGTGTGATGATCATCATTTTCTATAGCATTGTCCCAAGTGAGGAATTATAAAAAATGATAAAGGCCATAAAAAGACAAAGGCCATAAAAAGAGAAAGGCCATAAAAAATAGAAGGCCCAAAAAATGAGAGAAAAAGAGAGAAGGGACAATGTTACTATCCTTTGCCACACTTGTGCTTCAAAGTAGCACCATAATCTTCATGATAGAGAGTCTCTTGTTTTGTCACTTTTATATACTAGTGGGAATTTTCATTATAGAACTTGGCTTGTATATTCCAACAATGGGCCTCCTCAAGTGCCCTAGGTCTTTGTGAGCAAGCAAGTTGGATGCACACCCACTTAGTTTCTTTTGTTGAGCTTTCATACATTTATAGCTCTAGTGCATCCTTTGCATGGCAATCCCTACTCCTTGCATCAACATCAATTGGTGGGCATCTCCATAGCCCATTGATTAGCCTCGTTGATGTGAGACTTTCTCCTTTTTGTCTTCTCCACATAACCCCCCTCATTATATTCTATTCCACCCATAGTGCTATGTCCATGGCTCGCGCTCATATATTGCGTGAAAGTTTATAGGTTTGAGATTACTAAAGTATGAAACAATTGCTTGGCTTGTCATCGGGGTTGTGCATGATGAGAGCATTCTTGTGTGACGAAAATGGAGCATGACTAAACTGTATGATTTTGTAGGGATGAACTTTCTTTGGCCATGTTATTTTGAGAAGACATAATTGCTTTGTTAGTATGCTTGAAGTATTATTATTTCTATGTCAATATGAACTTTTGTCTTGAATCTTTTGGATCTGAATATTCATACCACAATTAATAAGAATTACATTAAAATTATGCCAAGTAGCACTCAGCATCAAAAATTCTGTTTTTATCATTTACCTACTCGAGGACGAGCAGGAATTAAGCTTGGGGATGCTTGATACGTCTCCAACGTATCTATAATTTTTGATTGCTCCATGCTATATTATCTACTATTTTGGACATTATTGGGCTTTATTATCCACTTTTATATTATTTTTGGGACTAACCTATTAACCGGAGGCCCAGCCCAGAATTGTTGTTTTTGCCTGTTTTAGGGTTTCGAAGAAAAGGAATATCAAACACAGTCCAAACGGAATGAAACCTTCGGGAACGTGATTTTCTCAATGAACAAGACCATTAGACTTGGACCCTACGTCAAGACACAAAAGAGGAGGCCACGAGGTAGGGGAGCGCGCCTACCCCCCCCCCCAGGCGCGCCCTCCACCCCTCATGGGCCCCCTGTTGCTCCACCGACGTACTCCTTCCTCCTATATATACCTACATACCCCCAAGCGATCAGATACGGAGCCAAAAACCTAATTCCACCACCGCAACTTTCTGTATCCACGAGATCCCATCTTGGGGCCTGTTCCGGAGCTCCGCCGGAGGGGGCATCGATCACGGAGGGCTTCTACATCAACACCATAGCCCTTCCGATGAAGTATGAGTAGTTTACCTCAGACCTACGGGTCCATAGTTATTAGCTAGATGGCTTCTTCTCTCTTTTTGGATCTCAATACAATGTTCTCCCCCTCTCTTGTGGATAACTATTCGATGTAATCTTCTTTTTGCGGTGTGTTTGTTGAGACCGATGAATTGTGGGTTTATGATCAAATCTATCTATGAACAATATTTGAATCTTCTCTGAATTCTTTTATGTATGATTGGTTATCTTTGCAAGTCACTTCGAATTATCAGTTTGGTTTGGCCTACTAGATTGATCTTTCTTGCAATGGGAGAAGTGCTTAGCTTTGGGTTCAATCTTGCGGTGTCCTTTCCCAGTGATAGTAGTGGCAGCAAGGCACGTATTGTATTGTTGCCATCGAGGATAACAAGATGGGGTTTTCATCATATTGCATGAGTTTATCCCTCTACATCATGTCATCTTGCTTAAGGCGTTACTCTGTTTTTAACTTAATACTCTAGATGCATGCTGGATAGCGGTCGATGAGTGAAGTAGTAGTAGTTGTAGATGCAGGCAGGAGTCGGTCTACTTGTCTCGGACGTGATGCCTATATACACGATCATACCTAGATATTCTCATAACTATGCTCAATTCTGTCAATTGCTCAACAGTAATTTGTTCACCCACCGTAGAATACTTATGCTCTCGAGAGAAGCCACTAGTGAAACCTATGGCCCCCGGGTCTATCTTTATCATATTAATCTCCTACTACTTAGTTATTTCCTTTGCTTTTTTACTTTGCCTTTATTTTACTTTGCATCTTTATCACAAAATACCAAAAAATTTACCTTATCATATCTATCAGATCTCACTCTCGTAAGTGGCCGTGTAGGGATTGACAACCCCTATTCGCGTTGGTTGCGAGGATATATTTGTTTTGTGCAGGTATGAGGGACTCGCGCGTAGCCTCCTACTAGGTTGATACCTTGGTTCTGAAAAACTGAGGGAAATACTTACGCTACTTTGCTGCATCATCCCTTCCTCTTCGGGAAAAACCAACGCAGTGCTCAAGAGGTAGCACATCACCATAATCTTGCGTGTGCGTAGGATTTTTTAAAAATTACTACGTTTCCAACAGATCCAGCACTAGGGCGTGCTTGCCTGGTTGTACGATGTCTTCGGGGTGATCTTTGTTGGGAAACGTAGCATGAAATTTCAAAAAAAATCCTATGCTCACGTAAGATCTATCTAGGATATGAATAGCAACTAGAGGGGGAGAGCGTCTTCATACCCTTGAAGATCGCAAAGCAGAAGCGTTTATCAACACGGTTGATGTAGTCGTACACCTTCACGATCCGTCCCGATCAAGTATCGAACGTATGTCACCTCCTCGTCCAGCACACGTTCAGCTCGATGATGTCCTCGCCTTCTTGATCCAGCAAGACGGGTGAAGTAGTAGATGAGTTCTGACAGCACGACAGTGTGGTGACTATGTTGGTGAAGAAAAATCTCCGCAGGGCTTTGCCAAGCACAACGGAAACTATGACGGAGGATAAACTAGAGGCGACAGGGTTGTCGACACACGACTTGGTGATTCTTGATGTGTTCCAGGTGCTAGCCCTGCCCCTTTATTTATATGTTGAGCCCTGGGGTCGAAACTTGGAGTAAAAGCCTCCTCACAGTCAGTTTCGCCTGCAAGGAAGAGTCCTTCTCGGACATCCAGGACCAGACACCACGGTCCTTGGCGTCTGGCCTAGACGCCATGGGCCTCGGCGTCTGGCCCAGGGCCAGATGCCAGGGTCTCCGGCGTTTGGCCCCCTGGCCTCCGCAAAACTCTTTTTGCACCGACCTAAAGCCCCGTGGGCTTCACCCCTTGGTTGAACCATATCATCCTATATATCAATCTTTACCCCCGGACCATTCCGGAGCTCCTCGTCATGTCCGTGATCTCATCTGGGACTCCGAAGAACATTCGGTCACCAACATACATAACTCATATAGTACTATATCGTCAACGAACGTTAAGCGTGTGGACCCTACGGGTTCGAGAATTATGTAGACATGACCGAGACACCTATCTTCTCAATAACCAATAGCGGAACTTGGATGTCCATATTGGCTCCTACATATTCTACGAAGATCTTTATCGGTCGAACCTTATGACAACATACATAATCCCCTTTGTCTATCAGTATGTTACTTGCCCGAGATTCGATCGTCGGTATCTTCATACCTAGTTCAATCTCGTTACTGGCAAGTCTCTTTACTCGTTCCGTAATGCGTGATCCCATAACTAACTCATTAGTCACATTGCTTGCAAGGCTTATTATGATGTGCATTACTGAGAGGGCCTAGAGATACCTCTCCGATACTCAGAGTGGCAAATCCTAATCTCGATCTATGCCAACCCAACAAACACCTTCGGAAATACATGTAGATCATCTTTATAATCACCCAGTTACGTTGTGATGTTTGATAGCACACAAGGTATTCCTTCGGTATCCGGGAGTTGCATAATCTCATAGTCAAAGGAATATGTATATGACATGAAGAAAGCAATAGCAATAAAACTGAACGATCAATATGCTAAGCTAACGGATGGGCCTTGTCCATCACATCATTCTCCTAATGATGTGATCCCGTTCATCAAATGACAACACATGTCTATGGTTAGGAAACTTAACCATCTTTGATTAATGAGCTAGTCTAGTAGAGGCTTACTAGGGTTACGGTGTTTTGTCTATGTATCCACACATGTATCAAGTTTTCGGTTAATACAATTCTAGCATGAATAATAAACATTTATCATGATATAAGGAAATATAAAATAACAACTTTATTATTGCCTCTTGGGCATATTTCCTTCAATCTTCGGCGTCGAAGGTGATCGTTTCTTGGGACCATGCTAGCCGCTCGCCGGTCGCGTCCTCCGTTGTATAGATCGCACTTCTTGCGAGCTTCTGGTTTCGAGGCGCGTTTGCCATCGTGAATATCATGTTCACGGAGGTCTCGCAGGAGGCCTCGTAGCACCGTGGAGGTTGTCCGATGCATCTCCATGCAAGGTGGTCGGGGCTATCATAGACTTATTGGGTCTGCCCTTGTCTATTATACACGCGTTTGACGAAGCGTGAAGGCAAGATGTTCAGGAATCACCCTGATCCATCGGCAACCTACTCGAAAGAACCCAACATGAGGCACTGGCCTGGCGAGAGAGCGCCGGACTCTAATGATTCTCCGACCCAGGTTCGTTCTCCAGTCAATGTTGCCCGTGCCTGGCGCGCCAACTGACAGAGCGAATTCCCGTCAGATCCCTCGGTATGGTTTATGGCAAGACCAGAAGTACCAGGACAGAGTCTGTGATAACCCACAAGTATAGGGGATCGCAAGAGTTTTCGAGGGTAGAGTATTTAACCCAAATTTATTGATTCGACACAAGGGGAGCCAAAGAATATTCTCAAGTATTAGTAGCTGAGTTGACAATTCAACCACACCTGGAAACTTAATATCTATAGCAAGGTATTTAGTAGCAAAGTAATATGATAGTAGTGGTAATGGTAGCAGAAGTAACGGTAGCAAAAGTAATATTTTTGGGGTTTTATAGTGCTTGTAACAATAGCAACGAAAAAGTAAATAAGCGAAGAATGAAAAGCTCGTAGGCATTGGATCGGTGATAGAGAATTATGTCAGATGCGATTGATCATGCAACAATTATAACATAGGGTGACACAGAACTAGCTCCAGTTCATCAATGTAATGTAGGCATGTATTCCGAATATAGTCATATGTGCTTATGGAAAAGAACTTGCATGACATCTTTTGTCCTACCCTCCCGTGGCAGCGGGGTCCTATTGGAAATTAAGGGATATTAAGGCCTCCTTTTAATAGAGTACCGGACCAAAGCATTAACACATAGTGAATACATGAACTCCTCAAACTACGGTCATCACCGGTAGTGGTCCCGATTATTGTCACTTCGGGGTTAACGGATCATAACACATAATAGGTGACTATAGACTTGCAATATAGGATCAAGAACTCTCATATATTCATGAAAACATAATAGGTTCGGATCTGAAATCATGTCACTCAGGCCCTAGTGACAAGCATTAAGCATAGCAAAGTCATGGCAACATCAATCTCAGAACATAGTGGATACTAGGGATCAGACCCTAACAAAACTAACTCGATTACATGATAAATCTCATCCAACCCATCACCGTCCAGCAAGCCTACGATGGAATTACTCACGCACGGTGGTGAGCATCATGAAATTGGTGACGGAGGAAGGTTGACGATGACGATGGCGACGGATTCCCCTCGGGAGCCCCGAACGGACTCCAAATCAGCCCTCCCGAGAGAGTTTAGGGCTTGGCGGTGGCTCCGTATCATAAAACGCGATGAATCCTTCTCTCTGATTTTTTTCTCCCTGAACGTGAATATATAGAGTTGGAGTTGAGGTCGGTGGAGCTCCAGGGGGCCCACGAGGCAGGGGGCGCGCCCAGGGGGGTAGGGCGCGCCCCCACCCTCGTGGATAGGGTGTGGGCCCCTGGCGTGGATCTTTCTTCCAGTATTTTTTATATATTCCAAAATAATTCTCCATTGATTTTCAGGTCATTCCGAGAACTTTTATTTCTGCACAAAAATAACACCATGGCAATTTTGCTGAAAACAGCGTCAGTCCGGGTTAGTTCCATTCAAATCATGCAAGTTAGAGTCCAAAACAAGGGCAAAAGTGTTTGGAAAAGTAGATACGACAGAGACGTATCAACTCCCCCAAGCTTAAGCCTTTGCTTGTCCTCAAGCAATTCAGTTGATAAACTGAAAGTGATAAAGAAAAACTTTTACAAACTCTGTTTGCTCTTGTTGTTGTAAATATGTAAAGTCAACATTCAAGTTTTCAGCAAAGATTATGACTAACCATATTCACAATAACACTTAGATCTCATGTTTACTCATATCAATGGCATAATCAACTAGCGAGCAATAATAATAAATCTCGGATGACAAAACTTTCTCAAAACAATCATGATATGATATAACACGATGGTATCTCGCTAGCCCTTTCTGAGACCGCAAAACATAAATGCAGAGCACCTTTAAAGATCAAGGACTGACTAGACATTGTAATTCATGGTAAAAGAGATCCAGTCAAGTCATACTCAATGTAAACTTACAGTAATGAATGCAAATGACAGTGGTGCTCTCCAACTGGTGCTTTTTAATAAGAGGATGATGACTCAACATAAAAGTAAATGGATAGGCCCTTCGCAGAGGGAAGCAGGGATTTGTAGAGGTGCCAGAGCTCGGTTTTGAAATAGCTATGAATAATATTTTGAGCGGTATACTTTCATTGTCAACATAACAACGAAAGATCTCGATATCTTCCATGCTACACACATTATAGGCGGTTCCCAAACAGAATGGTAAAGTTTATACTCCCCCTCCACCAACAAGCATCAATCCATGGCTTGCTCGAAACAACGAGTGCCTCCAACTAACAACAATCCTGGGGGAGTTTTGTTTGCAGTTATTTTGATTTGATTTGCATAAAGCATGGAACTGGGCATCCCGGTAACCAGCCATGTTCTCGTGAGTGAGGAGCAGAGTACACTCCTCTTGAGAATAACTCGCCTAGCATGGAAGATACAGACACCCCTAGTTGATACATGAGTTGTTCGAGCATACGAAACAGAATGTTTATTTGAAGGTTTAGAGTTTGGCACATACAAATTTACTTGGAACGGCAGGTAGATACCGTATATAGGTAGGTATGGTGGACTCATATGGAATAACTTTGGGGTTTATGGAGTTGGATGCACAAGCAGTATTCCCGCTTAGTACAGGTGAAGGCTAGAAAAAGACTGGGAAGTGACCAGCTAGAGAGCGACAACAGTCATGAACATGCATTAAAATTAATCAACATCAAATGCAAGCATGAGTAGGATATAATGCACCATGAACATAAATATCATAGAGGCTATGTTGATTTTGTTTCAACTACATGCGTGAACATGTGCCAAGTCAAGCCACTCGAATCGTTCAAAAGAGGATACCACCCTATCATACCACATCACAACCATTTTAATAGCATGTTAGTGCGCAAGGTAAACCATTATAAACTCCTAGCTAATTAAGCATGGCATAAGCAACTACAATCTCTAATTGTCTTTGCAAACATGTTTCTTTCATAATAGGCTGAATCAGGAACGATGAATTAATCATATTTACAAAAACAAGAGAGGTCGAGTTCATACCAGCTTTTCTCATCTCAATAAGTTCATCATATAATCATCATTATTGCCTTTCACTTGCACGACCGAATAGTGTGGATAATAATAATAGTGCGCGTGCATTGGACTAAGCTGGAATCTGCAAGCATTCAATTCAGGAGAGAAGACAAGGTAATATGGGCTCTTTGTTAGATCAACAATAATGCATATGAGAGCCACTCAACATTTTCATTATGGTCTTCTCCTCTCGACCCCCAAAGGAAAGAAAAGAAACAAAACTATTTACACGGGAAAGCTCCCAACAAGCAAAATAAGAACGAGAAATCTTTTTTGGGTTTTCTTTTAATTACTACTACTACAGGCATGGAAAGTAAACTAGCTAAAAGCTACAACTAATTTTTGTTTGTTTTTCTTAAAGATTTATCAAACACACAAGAAGAAAGCATAAAAAGGGAAATAAACTAGCATGGATATTACAATGAAAAAGTATGAGCACCCACAACTAGCATGAGTGTGTGAACATGAATGTAATGTCGGTGAGAGATACGTACTCCCCCAAGCTTAGGCTTTTGGCCTAAGTCGGTCTATGGCCACTGCTGGCCTGGCGGATATCCAAAGTAATAGTTGGGGTCATACTGAGATGCAACGGCAATTGCCTGATGAGCTACAGCTTGGAGGTGAGCTGTCTCCGCCCTCCTCTCGTACTCGGTCGCCTCCTCCCTGGTTATAACATATCTCCCCTTTGCCTGAAAGTCAAACAAAGTAGGAGCAGGGAGAGTGACGTGATAGGTGTGTCGTCTGTCAAAGATTAGTCGGCACTAGAGGAACTGATCGTTCCTCTCAACAAACTGATGACGAACCATAGCATCATAATCTAGATAAGAAGGAGGCAACTCAATATCATCTCCATGGGTATCTCAAGAAAGTTAGCTATACGAGTTGCATAAATTCCACCAAAGAAATCTCCATGAATACGATTATTATGCAACCTACGTGCAACAATAGCCCCCAAGTTGTATTGTTTATCTCCTAAAACAGCGCTCCTGAGAACGCTAAGATCAGGTACACACATGTGACATGCTTCATCTTTACCGTTTATGCACCTTCCTATGAAGAGAGCAAAATAATGTATAGCAGGAAAATGAATGCTCCCTATGGTAGCTTGTGTTACATCTCTAGATTCCCCCACTGTAATACTAGCAAGAAAATCTCTAAATTAAGATTTGTGAGGTTCACTAACATTAACCCACTATGGGAGTTTACAAGCAGTGTTAAAATCTTCTAAGTCCATGGTATACAATTTATCATAAAGATCAAACATGACAGTGTGAGAATTACGTGAAGATGAAAATTTAAACCTTCTCACAAATGAATCAGTTAAATAGAGGTATTGACGGCACTTATCTACCGTGAAGCTCTCAAGATCGGCATTACGCACATATGCTTCAAATTCCTCCTTGATTCCTGCTCGAACCATGAAGTCCTCTGACGACCATTCACAAGGCCACACTTGGGCATCCCTTGGTGGTTCCTCATCCGCATCGCGTATTGCGGGCATGGGTCCTTGCTTTCTTGAAGAACCACCTTGGTACATTTTCCTAAACATATTTCTTCCTCTGAAAAATTTCTGAATTTTTTAGTAACTTCAAAATAAAAGTGAACCAAACTCAACAATATTGATAGCAACTACTCCTACAAGTGCCTAGAGGCAATATCATGCATTAAAACTACTTTTGACCATATAAATTTGACATGCAAGCTCAAGAACAAGGTCACCTAAGTTGCAAAAGTTTGCAATAAATAAAGAACTAGAACAAAAACTAATTGGACCAATGGAGGAGTCACATACCAAAGAACAATCCCCCAAAGCGGTTTTGTGAATGGAGCTTTGAGCAAGGAGTTCGAAAATGGCAGCAAGATGAGTTAGAACTCGGGTTTGAGCTGGTTGGTGATTTTTTGGGGAGGAAGAAGGAGTGTGTGGTGGCTGGAATAAGTGGAGGGGGCCACCATGGGCCCACAAGGCATGGGGGCACACCCAGGGGGGTGGGCGCGCCCTGGACCCTCGTGGCCAGGTGCTTGCTCCCCCTGGTGTGTTCTCAGTGCAAGATATTCTCAAATATTCTAGAAAAAATCATATTTAATTTTTAGGGCATTTGGAGAAATTTTATTTTCAGGGTATTTTTTTATTACATGGATAACTCAGAAAACAGACAGAATATACTATTTTTGCTTTACTTAATATAAATAACAGAAAGTAAAAAGAGGGTACAGAGAGTTGTGTTTTCTAATTTCATCCATCTCATGCTCATCAAAAGGAATCCACTAACAAGGTTGATCAAGCCTTGTTAACAAACTCATTCCGAATAACATGGAACCGGAGAAATTTCGAATAACACTAGGTTACCTCAACGGGGATATGCATGTCCCCAACAATAAGAATATCATATTTCTTCTTGACAGTAGGAATAGGAAATTCAAAACCTCCAATAGTAATAGTTGGAATTTTTCCAATAAAATTGATACTGTGGACTTGAGGTTGTTTCCTCGGAAAGTGTACCATATGCTCATTACCATTAACATGAAAAGTGACATTGCCTTTGGTGCAATCAATAATAGCCCTGCAGTATTCAAAAAGGGTTTTCCAAGAATAATAGACATACTATCGTCCTCGGGAATATCAAGAATAACAAAGTCCGTTAAAATAGTAATGTTTGCAACCACAACAGGCACATCCTCACAAATACCGACAGGTATAGCAGTTGATTTCTCAGCCATTTGCAAAGATATTTCAGTAGGTGTCGACTTATTCAATTCAAGTCTACGATATAAAGAGAGAGGCATAACACTAACACCTGCTCCAAGATCACATAAAGCAGTTTTAACATAGTTTGTTTTAATGGATCATGGTATAGTTGGTACTCCTGGATCTCCTAGTTTCTTTGGTATTCCACCCTTAAAAGTGTAATTAGCAAGCATGGTGGAAATTTCAGCTTCCGGTATCTTTCTTTTATTAGTAACAATTTATTTCATGTACTTAGCATAAGGATTCATTTTAAGCATATCAGTCAAATGCATACGCAAAAAGATAGGTCTAATCATTTCAGCAAAGCGCTCAAAATCCTCATCATCCTTTTTCTTGGATGGTTTAGGAGGAAAGGGCATGGGTTTCTGAACCCATGGTTCTCTTTCTTTACCGTGCTTCCTAGCAACGAAGTCTCTCTTATCATAATGTTGATTCTTTGATTGTGGGTTATCAAGATCAACAACAGGTTCAATCTCTACATCATTTTCATTGCTAGGTTGAGCATCAACATGAACATCATCATTAACATTATCACTCGGTTCATGTTCATTACCAGATTGTGTTTCAGCATTAGAAATAGAAATATCATTGGGATTCTCAGGTGTGTCAACAACAGGTTCACTAGAAGCATGCAAAGTCCTATCATTTTTCTTTTTCTTCCTTTTAGAAGGACTAGGTGCGTGAGAACCTTGCTCAATTCTCTTAGGGTGGCCCTTAGGATACAAAGGCTCGTGAGTCATTTTACCACCTCTAGTCATAACTCTAACAACATTATCATTCTTATTATTTAATTCATTGAGAAAATCATTCTGAGCTTTAAGTACTTGTTCTATTTGAGTGGTAACCATAGAAGCATGTTTACTAATAAGTTTAAGTTCAACTTTAACATTAGCCATATAATCACTCAAGTGTTCAATCATAAGCATTATGTTTCAATTGTCTACCAGCATAAGCATTGAAGTTCTCTTGTTTAACAATAAAATTAACTCATCTAAGCATTGGCTAGCAGACTTATAACAAGGAATATCACCTTCATCAAATCTATAGAGAGAATTTACCTTTACTACCTGTGTCGTGTTATCAAGACCATGTATTTCTTCAACAGGCGGCAAATTAAGACCATGTATTTCTTTAATAGGAGGTAAATTCTTAACATCTTCAGCTTTAATACCTTTTTCTTTCATAGATTTCTTTGCCTCTTGCATATCTTCAGGACTGAGAAATAGAATACCCCTTTTCTTCGGAGTTGGCTCAGGAGTTGGTTCAGGAAGTGTCCAATTATTTTCATTAGTCAACATATTCTTCAATGGAATTTCAGCTTCATCAACAGTTCTTTCCCTGAAAACACAACCAGCACAACTATCTAGGTAATCTATGGAAGCATCATTTAGTCCATTATAAAAGATATCAAGTATTTCATTTTTCTTGAGAGGATGATCAGGCAAAGCATTAAGTAATCGGAGAAGCCTCCCCCAAGCTTGTGGGAGACTCTCTTCTTCAATTTGCACAAAATTATATATTTCCCCTTAAAGCAGCTTGTTTCTTATGAGCGGGGAAATATTTAGCAGAGAAGTAGTAAATCATATCCTGGGGACTACGCACACAACCAGGATCAAGAGAATTAAACCATATCTTAGCATCACCCTTTAATGAGAACGGAAATATTTTAAGGATATAGTAGTAGCGAGTTTTCTCATCATTAGTGAGGAGGGTGGCTATATCATTTAATTTAGTAAGATGTGCCATAATAGTTTCAGATTCATAGCCATAGAAAGGATCAGATTCAACCAAAGTAATTATATCAGGGTTGATAGAGAATTCATAATCCTTACCAATAACAAAGATAGGTGAAGTAGCATAAGCAGGATCATATTTCATTCTAGCATTCAGAGATTTTTGTTTCAGCTTAGCTAATGGTTTCTTAAGATCACTCCTATCATTGCAAGAAAGAAAGTCTCTAGCAATTTCTTCATACATAACATAACCCTCAGGCACAACAGGCAATTCATATCTAGGGGAGAATCTTCATCATCACTTTCATCAATATTATCAGTTTCAATAATTTCATTCTCTCTAGCCCTAGCAAGTTGTTCATCAAGAAATTCACCAAGTGGCACAGTATTATCAAGCATAGAAGTAGTTTCATCATAAGTATCATGCAAAGCAGAAGTGGCATCATCAATAACTTGCGACATATCAGAATCAATAGCATGTGTAGGTGTCACAAGTTTACTCAAAACAGAAGGTGAATCAAGTGCAGAGCTAGATGGCAGTTCCTTACCTCCCCTTGTAGTTGAGGGAAAAATCTTGGTTCTTTGATCTTTCAAGTTCTTCATAATGATAAGCAGATATAAATCTCAAGTGACTTAAAGAATAGATCTATGCTCCCCGGCAACGGCGCCAGAAAATAGTCTTGATAACCCACAAGTATAGGGGATCGCAACAATTTTCGAGGGTAGAGTATTCAACCCAAATTTATTGATTCGACACAAGGGGAGCCAAAGAATATTCTCAAGAATTAGCAGCTGAGTTGTCAATTCAACCACACCTGGAAACTTAATATCTGCAGCAAGGTATTTAGTAGCAAAGTAATATGATAGTAGTGGTAACGGTAGCAGAAGTAACGGTAGCAAAAGTAATATTTTGGGGGTTTTATAGTGATTGTAACAATAGCAACGGAAAAGTAAATAAGCGAAGAACAATATATGAAAAGCTCGTAGGCATTGGATCGGTGATAGAGAATTATGTCGGATGCGATCGATCATGCAACAGTTCTAACACAGGGTGACACAAAACTAGCTCCAGTTCATCAATGTAATGTAGGCATGTATTCCGAATATAGTCATACGTGCTTATGGAAAAGAACTTGCATGACATCTTTTGTCCTACCCTCCCGTGGCAGCGGGGTCCTATTGGAAACTAAGGGATATTAAGGCCTCCTTTTAATAGAGTACCGGACCAAAGCATTAACACATAGTGAATACATGAACTCCTCAAACTACGGTCATCACCGATAGTGGTCCCGATTATTGTCACTTCGGGGTTAACGGATCATAACACATAATAGGTGACTATAGACTTGCAAGATAGGATCAAGAACTCTCATATATTCATGAAAACATAATAGGTTCGGATCTGAAATCATGGCACTCAGGCCCTAGTGACAAGCATTAAGCATAGCAAAGTCATAGCAACATCAATCTCAAAACATAGTGGATACTAGGGATCAAACCCTAACAAAACTAACTCGATTACATGATAAATCTCATCCAACCCATCACCGTTCAGCAAGCCTACGATGGAATTACTCACACATGGCGGTGAGCATCATGAAATTGGTGATGGAGGAAGGTTGATGATGACGATGGCGACGGATTCCCCTCTCCGGAGCCCCGAACGAACTCCAGATCAGCCCTCCCGAGAGAGTTTAGGGCTTGACAGTGGCTCCGTATCGTAAAACGCGATGAATCCTTCTCTCTGGTTTTTCTCTCCTCGAATGTGAATATATAGAGTTGGAGTTGAGATCGGTGGAGCTCCAGGGGGCCCACGAGGCAGGGGCGCGCCTAGGGGGTAGGGCGCGCCCCCACCCTCGTGGACAGGGTGTGGGCCCCCTGGAGTGGATCTTTCTTCCAGTATATTTATATATTCCAAAATAATTCTCCATTAATTTTCAGGTCATTCCGAGAACTTTTATTTCTGCACAAAAATAACACCATGGCAATTCTGCTGAAAACAGCGCCAGTCCGGGTTAGTTCCATTCAAATCATGCAAGTTAGAGTCCAAAACAAGGGGAAACGTGTTTGAAAAAGTAGATACGACGGAGACGTATTAGTCTGCACACATAATTTAACCAGGTTCGGGCCTCCGAAGAGTAATACCCTACATCATGCTTCTTCTTGATATTCATTGTGAGGGGATACCTCATGAAGAGGATAACAATGGTGTTTGAGATGTCTACCGAGAGTTGAGTTTCAGATATCGTTAATGAAGACCTAGGCCTCCCTTTATATAGACATGAGAGGCCGAGGGTTTATACAGAGGGGTAGGTCGGATTAGTTTGGCTGCTGCCCTGTATCTTGGGGAACACGCTCATTGCCTTCGCCTTCCTAGGGTTCCTGGATACACCTTGCGCCTGGTGGGCCCTGGTCAAGGTCGAGGTCGGGCTCCTTTATGTCAGGTACCCTGGGTTTAGGACCTCATCAGATGATATTGGCGATACTCAACCCCATAGTGTTAATTTTGATAGACTCAATAAGTTGTCTAGAGAAATCCAGTGGAAAGGTGATCGAGATTATGCCAAAATCTATTTTGCATCTTTACATGGCACTTCAACTTTTCGCTCGTGTCATGGCCTTGTCACTATATGTGCATTCAGATGCATAAATATGATTTCGTCACCTCTCTTGGTGTTATGCCGAGGACTCCGCTAATCAATGAATGATCCACTAGAGTTTCAGCTCGGATTTCGACTATGAGTTATTTAACGTTCATAGTGGTAACACTATAGAGAATATTATTTGGCTTTCACTTGAAGAGTGTGTGTATGCGGTAATAAACAAGTACTGACCTCAAGAGCTCGAAAGATAAAACATATTGATCCATAGTACTTAAGCATAAGTCACAATGAAACTCTATGCACAATTTCTTTTGCATAGTCCCGTCACTAGACAATGAAAGTTTCAGCAAGCAATGATTAAAAGAAGTGTTTGCGAGCTTTGATGACAAGATAGTCGTAGGTGTTAGTGAGTTACTCTAGTATAGGAGGAAGCGCCCATGCCTCGGCCCAACTCATCTCACCATTGTCCTCTTCTTCCTCCCCTTTATCCATGTTGCCTCTTCTTCCTACCCACCTCACCGCTCTCCTTCCCTTATTCCTTCCTTCAACAGCTCGATGACCCGCCTACTAGCAGTGGCTAAACCACTTTCTCCCGCCACCGATGGTCATCGTCGCTTCCTTCCACCTAGGCGTCCCTCCCAGCCATCGTGTCAACCTTTGACGGTCCAGAAATGCCATGTCCTCCCCTCTAATCATCCTTCTCTGATGCCGGTGGCTGTCACCAGCATCCATCCCCATCGCGTCCGCGCCCTCAACATGCGTCGCCATGGCTAGTTGATACGTCTCCAACGTATCTATAATTTTTTTATTGTTCCATGCTATTATATTATCTGTTTTAGATGTTTTAAATGAATTCATATGCTATTTTATATTATTTTTAGGACTAACCTATTAACCAAGAGCCCAATGCCAGTTTCTTTCCTTGTTTTTGAGTTTTACAGAAAAGGAATATCAAACGAAGTCCAAACGTAATAAAACTTTACGATGATTTTTCTTGGACCAGAAGACATCCATGGAGCTTGGAGAGGTTGTCAGATGATGGTCGAGGAAGCCACAAGCCTTCTAGGCGCGCCCCTGGGGGCGCCCTGAGGGTTTGTGGGCCCCTCGGGGGTCTCCTTGTTGGGGAACGTAGTAATTTCAAAAACATTCCTACGCACACCCAAGATCTATCTAGGTGATGCATAGCAACGAGAGGGAAGAGTGTTGTCCACGTACCCTTGTAGACCGTAAGAGGAAGCGTTATGACAACACGGTTGATGTAGTCGAACGTCTTCACGATCCAACCGATCCTAGTACCGAAAGTACGGCACCTTCGCGATCTGCACACGTTCAGCTCGGTGACATCCCACGAACTCTTGATCCAGCTGAGTGTCGAGGGAGAGCTTCGTCAGCACGACGGCGTGATGACAGTGATCATGAAGCTATCGGCGCAGGGCTTCGCCTAAGCACTACGACAATATGACCGAGGTGGATTATGGTGGAGGGGGGCACCGCACACGGCTAAAAGCAATCAACTTGTGTGTCCTAGGGTGCCCCCTGCCCCCGTATATAAAGGAGAAAGGGGGAAGGCCGGCCGGCCCTAGGGGCACGCCAAGGGAGGAGGTATCCTCCTCCTAGTATGAGTAGGATTCCTCCTTTCCTAGTCCTACTAGGAGGAGCAGGGGAAAGAGGGAAAGGAGAGGAAGAGGAGAAGGAAAGGGGGGGCGCACCCCTCTCCCTAGTCCAATTCAGACTCCCTATAGGGAGGGGGCACGGCTGCCCCTTGTGGGCTGCCTCCCCTCTTCCCTATGTCCCATGTAGGCCCAATCATTCCCCGGGGGGGTCCGGTAACCCTCCGGCACTCCGGTTTTCTCCGAAATCACCCGGAACACTTCTCGTGTCGGAATATAGTCGTCCAATATATCAATATTTATGTCTCAACCATTTCGAGACTCCTCGTTATGTCCGTGATCATATCCGGGACTCCGAACTACCTTCGGTACATCAAAACACATAAACTCATAATACCAATCGTCACCGAACGTTAAGCGTGCGGACCCTACGGGTTCGAGAACTATGTAGACATGACCGAGACACATCTCCGGTCAATAACCAATGGCGAAACCTGGATGTTCATATTGGCTCCCACATATTCTACAAAGATCTTTATCGGTCAAACCGCATAAAACATACGTTGTTCCCTTTGTCATCGGTATGTTACTTGCCCGAGATCCGATCGTCGGTATCTCAATAGCTAGTTCAATCTCGCTACGGACAAGTCTCTTTACTCGTTCCGTAATGCATCATCCCGCAACTACCTCATTAGTCACGTTGCTTGCAAGGCTTATAAATGATGTGCATTACCGAGAAGGCCCAGAGATACCTCTCCGATACTCGGAGTGACAAATCCTAATCTTGATCTATGCCAACTCAACAAACACCATCAGAGACACCTGTAGAGCATATTTATAGTCACCCAGTTACGTTGTGACGTTTGATAGCACACTAAGTGTTCCTTCGGTATTTAGTAGTTGCATGATCTCATAGTCATAGGAACATGTATAAGTTATGGAGAAAGCAATAGCAGTAAACTAAACGATTGTCGTGCTATGCTAACGGATGGGTCAAGTCAATCACATCATTCTGTAATGATGTGATACCATTTGTCAAATGAAAACTCTTTGTCCATGGCTAGGAAACTTAACCATCTTTGAACAACAAGCTAGTCAAGTAGAGGCATACTAGTGACACTCTGTTTATCTATGTATTCACACATGTACTAAGTTTCCGGTTAATACAATTATAGCATGAATAATAAAAATTTATCATGATATAAGGAAATATAAATAACAACTTTATTATTTCCTCCAGGGCATATTTCCTTCAGTCTCCCACTTGCACTAGAGTCAATAATCTAGATTACATTGTAATGATTCTAACACCCATGGAGTCTTGGTGCTGATCATGTTTTGCTCGTGAGAGAGGCTTAGTCAACGGGTCTGCAACACTTAGATCCGTATGTATCTTGCAAATCTCTATGTCTCCCTCATTGACTTGATCGCGGATGGAATTGAAGAGTCTCTTGATGTGCTTGGTTCTCTTGTGAAATTTGGATTCCTTTGCCAAGGCAGTTGCACCAGTATTGGCACAAAAGATTTTCATTGGACCCGATGCACTAGGTATTACACCTAGATTGGATATGAACTCCTTCATCTAGACTCCTTCATTTGCTGCTTCCGAAGCAGCTATGTACTCCACTTCACACGTTGATCCCACCACGACGCTCTGCTTGGAACTGCACCAACTGACATCTCCACCATTTAATAAAAATACGTATCCGGTTTGTGACTTAGAGTCATCCGGATCAGTGTCAAAGCTTGCATCAACGTAACCGTTTACGATGAGCTCTTTGTCACCTCCATAAATGAGAAACATATCCTTAGTCCTTTTCAGGTATTTCAGGATGTTCTTGACCGCTGTCCAGTGATCCACTCCTGGATTACTTTGGTACCTCCCTGCTAAACTAATAGCAAGGCACACATTAGGTCTGGTACACAGCATTGCATACATTATAGAACCTATGGCTGAAGCATAGGGACTGACTTTCATTTTCTCTCTATCTTCTGCAGTGGTCGGGCATTGAGTCTGACTCAACTTCACACCTTGTAACACAGGCAAGAACCCTTTCTTTGCTTGATCCATTTTGAACTTCTTCAAAAATTTATCAAGGTATGTGTTTTGTGAAAGTCTAATTAAGCGTATTGATCTATCTCTATAGATCTTGATGCCCAATATATAAGCAGCTTCACCGAGGTCTTTCATTGAAAAATTCTTATTCAAGTATCCTTTTATGCTATTCAGAAATTCAGTATCATTTCCGATCAACAATATGTCATCTACATATAATATCAGAAATGCTACAGAGCTCCCACTCACTTTCTTGTAAATACAGGCTTCTCCAAAAGTCTGTATAAAACCATATGATTTGATCACACTATCAAAGCGTATATTCCAACTCCGAGAGGCTTGCACCAGTCCATAAATGGATCGCTAGAGCTTGCACTCTTTGTTAGCACCTTTTGGATCGACAAAACCTTCTGGTTGCATCATATACAACTCTTCTTTAAGATATCCTTTAAGTAATCCAGCTTTGACATCCATATGCCAAATTTCATAATCATAAAATGTGGCAATTGCTAACATGATTCGGACGGACTTAAGCATCGCTACGGGTGAAAAGGTCTCATCGTAGTCAACTCCTTGAACTTGTCGAAAACCTTTTGCAACAAGTCGAGCTTTGTAGATAGTAACATTACTGTCAACATCAGTCTTCTTCTTGAAGATACGTTTATTCTCTATGGCCTGCGATCAACGGGCAAGTCAACCAAAGTTCACACTTTGTTCTCATACATGGATCCTATCTCAGATTTCATGGCCTCGAGCCATTTTGTGGAATCTGGGCTCATCATTGCTTCCTCATAGTTTGTAGGTTTGTCATGGTCAAGTAACATGACCTCCAGAATAGGATTACCGTACCACTATGGTGCGGATCTTACTCTGGTTGACCTATGAGGTTCGGTAGTAACTTGATCAGAAGTTTCATGATCATCAGCATTAGCTTCATCACTTACTACTGTAGGACTCACTGGAACTGATTTCAGTGATGAACTATTTTCCAATAAGGGAGTAGGTATAATGACCTCATCAAGTTCTACTTTCCTCCCACTCACTTCTTTCGAGAGAAACTCCTTCTCTAGAAAGGATCCCTTCTTAGCAATGAATATCTTGCCTTCGGATCTGTGATAGAAGGTGTTCCAAACAGTCTCTTTTGGATATCCTATGAAGACACATTTCTCCGATTTGGGTTCGAGCTTATCAGGTTGAAGCTTTTTCACATAAGCATCGCAGCCCCAAACTTTAAGAAATGACAACTTGGGTTTCTTGCCAAACCACAATTCATAAGGTGTCGTCTCAACGGATTTTGATGGTGCCCTATTTAACATGAATGCAGCCGTCTCTAAAGCATAACCCTAAAACGATGGCGGTAAATAAGTGAGAGACATCATAGATCGCACCATATCTAATAAACTGCGGTTACGACATTCAGACACACCATTACGTTGTGGTGTTCCAGGTGGCGTGAGTTGCGAAACTATTTCGCATTGTTTCAAATGAAGACCAAACTCAGAACTCAAATATTCACCTCCACGATCAGATTGTAGAAACTTAGTTTTCTTGGTACGATGATTTTCCACTTCACTCTGAAATTCTTTGAACTTTTCAAATGTTTCAGACTTATGTTTCATCAAGTAGACATACCCATATCTGCTCAAATCATTTGTGAAGGTGAGAAAATAACGATATCCGCCGCGAGCCTCAATGTTCATTGGACCACATACATCAGTATGTATGATTTCTAATAACTCTGTTGCTCGCTCCATTGTTCCAGAGAACGGAGTTTTAGTCATCTTGCCCATGAGGCATGGTTCGCAAGTACCAAGTGATTCATAATCAAGTGATTCTAGGAGTCCATCAGAATGGAGTTTCTTCATGCGCTTTACACTAATATGACCTAAATGGCAGTGCCACAAATAAGCTGCACTATCATTATCAACTCTACATCCTTTGGTTTCAATACTATGAATATGTGTATCACTACTATTAATATTTACTAAAAATAGACCACTCATCAAGGGTGCATGACCATAAAAGATATTACTCATATAAATAGAACAACCATTATTCTCTGATTTAAATGAATAACCGTCTCGCATCAAACAAGATCCAGATATAATGTTCATGCTCAACACTGGCACCAAATAACAATTATTTAGGTCTAAAACTAATCCCGAAGGTAGATGTAGAGGTAGCGTGTAACATCCCAAATTTTCAGTTTGGAATGTTATACATAGATCATTCATGCATATCATATTTTATTGCATTTTCGTGCCGCAATCCTCAAATCCTAAGCAACTCAAGGACCCTCGGAGAGAGTTGGGGATTTCCCGGTTTTCATATTTGAATTTTATCAAATAATGAAACGAGGATTTTTTATTTTGATTATTTTTCTCTCCGAATTTTTTTTCATAATAAAATATATGAGAGGAGATAATATGACTTCTCCAAAATAATTGAAATATTAGAGGAAAAATATCAAAATCATTTATTTGATTTTATTTGCAATTAGAAAAATTGCACGTTTTTCAAAATTGCATTTTAGGGCCAAGAAAATGTTCATCTCATCCTAAATATTTTATTTAGAGGATGAAAATTTATTTTGGCATTTTTAGATTTTTATTTTATTTTTTTAGGATTTATTTTCTATTCGGCGGAATTATTAAAAAAAACCCGCGCCTAGGCCGACTGGGCCGAAGCCCAGCCGCCGGCCCAACTCCAGCCGTCGCCGTCTCCCGCGCGGAGCCGCGCGCGCCGCCGCCCCCGACTCGGACCGGAGTCCGAGCTGGACTCCTCCTCCCCGCCGCCTTGCCCCCTCCTCCAAGCCACCCCGCCCCGCCCCTTTATAAGCCGCCCCGACCCCCGCCACCACCACCACAAGCCGCCGCCGCAGCCCGCCGCCCCTAGCCGAGCCACAGCCGCCGCCGCCTCCCCGCCTTGCCGCTTCGCCGCGCCGCCGTCGCCCCGCTGCCCCGCAAGCCCGCCGCCCCGCCCCGAGCCCCGCCTCGCCGGAGAGGTAATGCGCCGTTTTCGCCGCCGCCGTTTTTTAAGAAAAACCGATTCGGTTATTTTTGAGAAAACCCTAGTTCGTTTTTTTGATCGGTTCACCGTTGTTTTCCAGTTCTTCTATTTAGCGGATGTTCGTCCGTACGTTCGTTTCAACGAACGGTTTTCGCTCGTTAGTTACAGATAACGAACGCTCGTTCGTTAGCCTGTTCGTCGGTTTTCTTTTATCGGATTTTTCCATGATTATTCTCGATCGCGATTTTTGATCCGATTTGCGTTTATGTTTATCTTTTCGCTCATTAGTCGGAATCAGGCAATTCAAACGCCTAGATCTTCGTCTCGAGACCCTCTTTCCGCTTAACCAACTTGAACAAGATTTTGGTACTGTAAAATTTGACTTTAGTTCAGATTAGTAAACGGGTCTTGTTTCCTTCGCCATTTGAGTTTCATTGCTCCGTTTGATTTGATTCTTTTTGCAAACCGGAGTTCTTAAATTGAACTTTCCGGTTAGATCTTCTTATTTGAGTTTTACCATGCTTCTTAGCTTGATTTCTTATGTATGCTACTATTTGCTTGCGATAGAATTATCGGTGTGCGAAGCGTGTTATTTGGAGTCTCTAGGTTTCGCGGATCGTTAGCAAGGCAAGTAACACTTTGATCATACCCCTTTACCACCCAGTTTTTATGCTTTAGTACCAATCCTCAAACATTGCATGGTTAGGATGTCATTAACATGTGGGTTGGGAAGTAGTTGATGAGGTAGAACCTATTACCCTGTTTCATTCAAACCCTTGGGAGTTACTTCTACGCGTTGCTTATATTGCTATGCTATGCTCGTAGACGTGGTTTGGGTGAGTGAAATCCATGACAGATGTGAGATTGTTAATTAATGGTTCAACTTAAGGTGGCAACTTAAATACACATCTGGGTGGATTGAGGCACCTGGAGTACCCAGTGTTGCCTATATTTTTGGAAATCCCGGAGTACCCGTGTGATCTTCCTATGGACCGCCACCCAGGCTCAAAGGGAACTGAGATGATTCATGATAGAAACTTCCATGTGCAGCCACAAGCTATTATGGGCTCTAGCATAGTTGAGTACGTTACGTGAAGCTCTTGAAGAGGTAGATCAACAGGTAGTGAGTTTTGTAGGCTTGGTATGGTCTGCCAGGAGTAGAGAGTTAATGTTTCTAAAAGACTATGTCTCGGTCATCCGTTTCTCAAACACCATGTAGTATGAGAAATCCAACGGAGGAGATCGAGTCTTGTGGGGAAAAGTGCGCAAACCTCTGCAGAGTGTACAAACTAACCATGGTTAGCCGTGTCCCCGGTTATGGACAATCTTGAGTATCTAGTACTTGGAGTATCTTAAGTATCTCATCACTCTTAATTAATGTTGTTGGGTTGTTAATCACTTTAATTGGGATTGAGTTGGAGGAACCTTCTCAATGATGTTTCAACTACCATGATAGTTAAATTAAAATCTATTCCTTTGTTGTAGGAAAAAAATGGCTTTTCGCAAAACTGTAACCATAGAGCTTTCCACCAGCCAAATATGCATGTAGTGATAGCATTATTTTGTTCTTGCTCTACTGTGTTACTTTGCCAGCATATTCCATGTGCTTGCCCGTTTTCGGGCTGCAACGTATTATGTTGCAGACTTTTCAGATGAGGAGTAAGGTTCGTTAGGTCGTTGCCGTGCAGCTCAGCTATGCCGTTGGAGTTGATGGACTCACTTTATCTTCCAAGCCTTCCGCTGTTATCGTATTAGATGGCCTTAAGCCATATTTATTGTATTAAGTTCTCTTTGGAGACATTCGATGTAATAAGTGTGTGATTGCTACTCTATTATAAATCCTTCGAGTACTATGTGTGTCAGCATTACCGATCCAGGGATGACACTGAAGCACAGAGACTTGACCGTTTGAGGTCGGGTCGCTACAAAGATGGTATCAGAGCACACGCTGAGTGTAGGACACGACCAGTAAGCTAAAGCCCTAGATCACTATTCTCTTCTCATTTCTGACTTCTCTCCATTTTCCACTCTTTAGGATGGCGGATGCAAGGAACAAGTTTGCACAACCGGATGAAGACGCACCTTTTGGACGACACTTGAAGGAAGTCACTAGGTACTTGAACATAGGAATACCAAGTTTCACCGGGACTTACAACGCCACTTTACCTGAAGAGGAGCGATGGATGATTCAAGTTCAAGTTCTAGGAAGGACATTCACGCCAGTCACTAAGCCTATAGAATTTTCCTTCGACGCACCAACCTGGAGTTTAGGAAAGAGTATGGAAGCTCACATCACCATGGGACACATTGGAGAAGTATATCACAAGGATCTTAAGGACACTATCTACCAGATATGTGGGCGCCGAGACGAGCAATGGGAGATGATCAGTACCAGGAAGGATAGATCAATTGCAGCTTTCATCCAAGAACTAAACCAACACATTCGATGCCAGGAGAATCAGATGTGCGCAGACATGATAGACCTGAAAAAGGCAAAGACAAGGATCATTGAGCTGGAAGAAGAACTTAATTCTACACGCGACGGATGTGAGGAGGAAATTGCGACACCACTGGAGAAGAATGATGACCTGATTAAGAAGATCGGAATATTCATGGGAGACCCCACTCCAGTAGAAGAAGATGAAGAACCCAAAGAGATTCGTCCGGAGGACTACATCATCATAGACGACACCGACTCCGACCCTAGTGATGATGACTTTGAAGATGAAGCTGGAGCAGATATCATGGATTCCTCCACAAATCAAAATTTCTAGATGACCACCCAATGATTAGAAGTATTCCCCCCATGTATTCAGTAGTAGTTGAGCACTTTTGCGATAGTTTTAGACCGCTTATATGCCCTTGCTTAATTGATTGAGTGAAATGATTGTGTTTGTCTCATGTGCATATGGGTAGTGCCTTCTCATTAGACCCCATTCTATTCTAATCTCTTCCATCTAAACCCATCATATGCCTCCGAGACGTGACCCCGGATTTGCTTTTCCATCGGAGCTCACTCAGTTGATCCAGCAGCAGAACACCTTGATGCAATTGCTAGTTCAGAACCAAAGCAACAACAACAACAACCCGCCGCCAGTGGACAACCTAGCCCGTTTTCTAAGGTTACATCCGTCGGTGTTTTCCAATAGCATCGAGCCTATAGTAGCAGATGATTGGCTCCGCGGGATCGGAAGGGAGTTAACCACTGCAGGATGTACTGATGCTGAGAAGGTGCATTTTGCCGCACATCAGTTGGATGGACTAGCAGCATCATGGTGGGAGAATTATACTGTCACCTACCCCATAGCCACGGTGACATGGGACCAGTTTCAGCAAGCTTTCCGCACAGCCCATGTCTCAACTGGAGCCATGAATCCGAAGAAGCGTGAGTTCCGCAACTTACGCCAAGGGAATCATACTGTGGCTCAGTACGTGCATGAGTTTAGCAAGTTATCTCGCTATGCCCCTAACGATGTGGCCACAGATGCCGCGAAGCAGGAGAAGTTTATGGAAGGGCTGAATGATGAGATGAGCATGCAATTGATGGTAGCAACCTTCAACAACTACCAGGAGTTGGTAGATAAGGCTCTTATGATTGAAGGGAAGCAACAACAGATTGAGAGCCGAAAGAGGAAGTATGTACAAGGGAGGTATAACTCAGGAGCTCAGCAGAAGCCTCGCCTAACCCCGAACTCAGGAGGACTTGTTCATAACCATGGAGGTCATAACCACACCGGAGGAGGATTGCACAACCACAATGGTACTAAGAATGGGAATGGGAACGGAGCCAATAACAATCAGAACCGCCCTAATCCAGCCACACCTGCCAACAGAGATCTAAGTCACGTTACTTGCTTCAAGTGCGGGAAGACTGGACACTATGCCACGGAGTGCCCTGAAGGAAGGAATGGAGACGGAAATGGGAGCGCTGGGAAGAAGCCCAATCCATTCAACAAAGTACAAGTGAACCACGTTAACGTGGAGGAGGTTGAAGAGCAGCCGGATGCAGCAATAGGTAAGTTTTTGGTTAAGTCATTTACCGCTCTTGTTCTATTTGATACTGGCGCATCGCATTCATACATATCAAGGGGATTCGTGGATAAGTTTAAACTACCAACCCAAACCCTTAGGACCCCTCTCTTAGTGAGTTCACCTGGAGCAGAGTATATGGCTAGTCGATGGTGCGACCAGATACCCCTAACCATTGGCACCCATGTTTTTCTGTCCGATCTAATTATCTTGGAGTCACAAGGATTGGATGTGATATTAGGCATGGACTGGATGTCAAAGTATGGAGGAAGTATTGACTGTGCTAGTAAGTTGATTTATCTCACCACCCCGGAGGGAAAAAGGATTAAGTATGTATCTAGGCATGTACCTAGGAGGAGCCAAGTGAATACCCTCACGGGAGTTGTTCAGGAGGAAGTGCCTATAGTAAGGGATTACCCGGATGTTTTTCCAGAGGAGTTACCAGGCATGCCACCGGATCGAGACATCGAGTTTTTGATAGAGCTATTGCCAGGGACATGACCAATATCCAAGAGACCCTATCGGATGCCCGCGAATGATCTGGAGGAAATTAAGAAGCAGATCAAGGAGTTATTGGAGAAAGGATACATTCGAAGGAGTTCATCACCTTGGGGAGACCCGGTGCTTTTGGTTGAGAAGAAGGATAAATCCCTAAGAATGGTTGTTGATTATCGGGCCTTGAATGAAGTGACGATCAAGAACAAGTACCCACTGCCGATGATCAATGATCTGTTTGATCAGCTGCAAGGAGCTAAGGTGTTTTCAAAGATCGATTTGCGATCGGGATATCATCAGTTGAAGATTCGAGAGAAAGATATACCAAAGACAGCATTCACCACGTGTTACGGATTATATGAGTATACGGTCATGTCATTTGGACTGACTAACGCCCCTGCCTATTTCATGAGCATGATGAACAAGGTATTCATGGAATATTTGGACAAGTTTGTTGTGGTTTATTGATGATATTATGGTATACTCGAAGAATGAAGAGGAGCACAAGGAGCATTTGCGATTAGTTCTCGAGAAACTCAGGGAACACCAGTTGTATGCCAAGTTCAGCAAATGCGAGTTTTGGTTGAAGGAAGTCGGATTCCTTGGACATGTTATATCAGGAGAAGGTATAGCAGTAGACCCCAGCAAGGTTCAGTCAGTCACTGAATGGTTAGCACCCACTTCAGTTAGCGAGATACACAGTTTTCTTGGACTCGCAGGATACTATCGGAGATTCATTGAGAATTTTTCCAAAATTGCGAAACCAATGATGGAGTTATTGAATAAGGATACTAAGTTTAAATGGACGGAAGATTACGAGGCAAGTTTCCAGGAGTTGAAGAAACGTTTGACTATAGCCCCAGTGCTGACACTGCCAGATATACATAAGGATTTCCAAGTGTATTGCGACGCCTCTTGCTTAGGACTTGGAAGTGTTCTTATGCAGGACAGAAGAGTTGTTTCGTATGCCTCACGACAACTAAAACCTCACGAGTTGAACTATGCCACTCATGATTTGGAGCTAGCAGCAGTAGTGCATGCATTGAAGACTTGGAGACATTACCTTAATGGAAACCGTTGTGATGTGTACACTGATCATAAGAGTTTGAAGTACATCTTCACACAGAAGGAACTGAACCTTAGGCAGAGGAGATGGTTGGAGCTTATAAAGGATTATGACATGAAGCTGCACTATCATCCAGGAAAGGCCAATGTCGTAGCAGACGCTTTGAGCCGGAAGAGTTATGCTAATATCCTTGCAAGTAAGGGAGTGCCAAAGGAGTTAGCAGAGGATATCATGGAACTTCGATTAGAGATTGTTTCTAGAGGTTTTGTTGCAACAATGGAAGTTCAGTCGACATTGTTGGCTAAGATTCGGGAAGCTCAGAAGGATGACAAAGAGATTGTCGAGATAAAGGAGAAAATGAGCAAAGGAAAGGCCAAAGGTTTTCGTGAGGATGAGAACGATACCTTATGGTTTGAGGACAAGATATACGTGCCCAATAACACAGAAATCAGGAAGTTAATACTACAGGAGGCCCATGACTCACCATACTCGATACACCCCGGAAACACC
The DNA here is from genome assembly GCF_056163025.1 of Triticum urartu. Classification (NCBI taxonomy): domain Eukaryota; kingdom Viridiplantae; phylum Streptophyta; class Magnoliopsida; order Poales; family Poaceae; genus Triticum; species Triticum urartu. The sequence goes on along the minus strand of NC_141876.1, from coordinate 139,506,826 downwards.
AAGATGTATTTGGATTTAAATGAACGTTTCTGGTGGACGGGTATGAAGAAGGATATTGCCGAGTATGTAGCTGTATGTGATGTATGTCAAAGAGTGAAGGCAGAGCATCAAAAGCCGTCAGGATTGTTACAGCCTATGTCGATACCCGAATGGAAGTGGGATAAACTTGGCATGGACTTTATCACAGGATTGCCCAGGACCAAATCAGGATATGATTCCATATGGGTAGTAGTTGATCGCTTGACCAAAGTGGCTCAATTTATCCCAGTGAAAACCACTTATACGAGTGCGAAGTTGGCCAAGATATATATGTCCAGGATCGTATGTCTGCATGGAGTTCCGAGGACCATCGTATAAGATAGAGGAACGCAGTTTACCTCAAAGTTTTGGCATCAGTTACACCAGACTTTGGGTACGAGATTGGAGTTCAGTACAGCGTTTCACCCGCAGACGGATGGACAGACTGAGAGAGTCAACCAGATTCTGGAAGATATGTTGAGAGCCTGTGCGCTAGATTATGGGTCTAGTTAGGATGACAATTTTCCTTACGCAGAGTTCTCATACAACAATAGCTACCAAGCTAGTTTGAAGATGGCACCGTTCGAAGCCCTGTATGGATGAAGGTGCAGAACGCCGTTGATGTGGGATGAAGTAGGAGACCGACAGTTGTTTGGACCAGACCTGATTAAGGAGTCTGAAGAGAAAGTTAAGCTGATTCGTGATAGACTGAAGATTGCTCAGTCCAGGTAGAAGAGTTATGCAGACTCAAAACGCAAGGAGGTAACCTATGAATTTGGAGATAGAGCATATCTGCGAGTATCACCCTTGCGAGGAGTGAAACGTTTTGGAGTTAAAGGAAAGTTAGCCCCGAGATTTGTAGGACCGTATCGTGTTTTGGAACGGATGGGAGAAGTTGCCTACAAGTTGGAGTTACCCGAAGGACTGTCAGGAGTTCATGACGTGTTCCATGTTTCGCAGTTAAAGAAGTGTCATGCTGAGATGGCCGATATACCATTAAGAGATACAGTACCCTTGGAGGCGATTCAGTTGGACAGTGATTTGACTTATGAGGAGAAGCCAGTTAAGATTCTTGAGTTTGCCAGCTGAGTCACCCGCAGCAAGGTGATCAAGTTTTGCAAAGTTCAGTGGAGCCACCATACCGAGGATGAAGCCACCTGGGAACAAGAGGATGATCTTCGCAAAGACCACCCACACCTATTTTCTAGCCAACCCAAATCTCGAGGGCGAGATTCATCTTAAGGGGGGTAGGTTTGTAACATCCCAAATTTTCAATTTGGAATGTTATACATAGATCATTCATGCATATCATATTTTATTGCATTTTCATGCCGCAATCCTCAAAATCCTAAGCAACTCAAGGACCCTCGGAGAGAGTTGGGGATTTCCCGGTTTTCATATTTGAATTTTATCAAATAACGAAACGAGGATTTTTGATTTTGATTATTTTTCTCTCCGAAAAATATTTCATAATAAAATATATGAGAGGAGATAATATGACTTCTCCAAAATAATTGAAATATTGGAGGAAAAATATTAAAATCATTTATTTGATTTTATTTGGATTTTATTTGCAATTAGAAAAATTGCACGTTTTCCAAAATTGCATTTTAGGGCCAAGAAAATGTTCATCTCGTCCTAAATATTTTATTTAGAGGGTGAAAATTTATTTTGGAATTTTTAGATTTTTATTTTATTTTTTTAGGATTTATTTTCTGTTCGGCGAAATTATTTAAAAAGAGACCACGCCTAGGCCGACTGGGCTGAAGCCCAGCCGGCGGCCCAACTCCCGCCGCCGCCGTCTCCCGCGCGGAGCCGCGCGCGCCGCCGCCGCCGACTCGGACCGGAGTCTGAGCCGGACTCCTCCCCGCCGCCTTGCCCCCTCCTCCAAGCCACCCCGCCCCGCCCCTTTATAAGCCGCCCCGACCCCCGCCACCACCACCACAAGCCGCCGCCGCCGCTTCGTCGCGCCACGCCACCGTCGCCCCACTGCCCCGCAAGCCCGCCACCCCGCCGCCGAGCCCCGCCTCGCCGGAGAGGTAATGCGCCGTTTTTGCCGCCGCCGGTTTTTTTTTAAGAAAAACCGATTCGGTTTTTTTAAGAAAACCCTAGTTCGTTTTTTTATCGGTTCGCCATTTTTTCCAGTTCTTCTATTTAGCGGACGTTCGTCCGTACGTTCGTTTCAACGAACGGTTTTCGCTCGCTAGTTACAGATAATGAACGCTCGTTCGTTAGCCTGTTCGTCAGTTTTCTTTTATCGGATTTTTCCGCGATTATTCTCGATCGCGATTTCTGATCCGATTTTCGTTTCTGTTTATCTTTTCGCTCATTAGTCGGAATCAGGCGATTCAAACGCCTAGATCTTTGTCTCGAGACCCTCTTTCCGCTTAACCAACTTGAACAAGATTTTGGTACTGTAAAATTTGACTTTAGTTTAGATTAGTAAATGGATCTTGTTTCCTTCGCCGTTTGAGTTTTGTTGCTCCGTTTGATTTGATTCTTTTTGCAAACCGGAGTTCTTAAGTTGAACTTTCCGGTTAGATCTTCTTATTTGAGTTTTACCCGTGCTTCTTAGCTTGATTGCTTATGTATGATATTGTTTGCTTGTGATAGAATTCCCGGAGTGCGAAGCGTGTTATTTGGAGTCTCTAGGTTTCGCGGATCGTCAGCAAGGCAAGTAACACTTTGATCATACCCCTTTACCACCCAGTTTTTATGATTTAGTACCAATCCTCAAACATTGCATGGTTAGGATGTCATTAACATGTGGGTTGGGAAGTAGTTGATGAGGTAGAACCTATTACCCTGTTTCATTCAAACCCTTGGGAGTTACTTCTACGCGTTGCTTATATTGCTATGCTATGCTCGTAGACGTGGTTTGGGTGAGTGAAATCCATGACAGATGTGAGATTGTTAATTAATGGTTCAACTTAAGGTGGCAACTTAAATACACATCTGGGTGGATTGAGGCACCTGGAGTACCCAGTGTTGCCTGTATTTTTGGAAATCCCGGAGTACCCATGTGATCTTCCTATGGACCGCCACCCAGGCTCAAAGGGAACTGAGATGATTCATGCTAGAAACTTCCGTGTGCAGCCACAAGCTATTATGGGCTCTAGCATAGTTGAGTATGTTACATGAAGCTCTTGAAGAGGTAGATCAGCAGGTAGTGGGTTTTGTAGGTTTGGTATGGTCTGCTCGGAGTAGAGAGTTAATGTTTCTGAAAGACTGTGTCTCGGTCATCCGTTTCTCAAACACCATGTAGTGCGAGAAATCCAATGGAGGAGATCAAGTCTTGTGGGGAAAAATGCGCAAACCTCTGCAGAGTGTACAAACTAATCATGGTTAGCCGTGTCCCCGATTATGGACAATCTTGAGTATCTAGTACTTGGAGTATCTTAAGTATCTCATCACTCTTAATTAATATTGTTGGGTTGTTAATCACTTTAATTGGGATTGAGTTGGAGGAACCTTCTCAATGATGTTTCAACTACCATGATAATTAAATTAAAATCTATTCCTTTGTTGTAGGGAAAAATTGGCTTTTCGCAAAACTGTAACCATAGAGCTTTCGACCAGCCAAATATGCATGTAGTGATAGCATTATTTTGTTCTTGCTCTACTGTGTTACTTTGCGAGCATATTCCATGTGCTGGCCCGTTTTCGGGCTGCAACGTATTATGTTGCAGACTTTTCAGACGAGGAATAAGGTTCGTTAGGTCGTTGGCGTGCAGCTCAACTATGCTGTTGGAGTTGATGGACTCACTTTATCTTCCAAGCCTTCCGTTGTTATCGTATTAGATGGCCTTAAGCCATATTTATTGTATTAAGTTCTCTTTGGAGACATTCGATGTAATAAGTGTGTGATTGCTACTCTGTTATAAATCCTTCGAGTACTGTGTGTGTCAGCATTACCGATCCAGGGATGACACTGAAGCATAGAGACTTGACCGTTTGAGGTCAGGTCACTACATAGTGTGCCGATGGCGATCACATCGACTTTGGAACCATTTCCCACGTGCATCGCCACCTCGTCCTTAGCCAATCTTCGCTTAATCCGTAGCCCCTATTTCGAGTTGCAAATGTTAGCAACTGAACCAGTATCAAATACCCAGACACTACTGCGAGCATTAGTAAGGTACACATCAATAACATGTATATCAAATATACCTTTCACTTTGCCATCCTTCTTCTCCGCCAAATACTTGGGGCAGTTCCACTTCTAATGACTAGTACCTTTGCAGTAGAGGCACTCAGTTTCAGGCTTAGGTCCAGACTTGGGTTTCTTCACTTGAGCAGCAACTGGCTTGCTCTTCTTCTTGAAGTTCCCCTTCTTCCCTTTACCTTTTTTCTTGAAACTAGTGGTCTTGTTGACCATCAACACTTGATGCTCCTTCTTGATTTCTACCTCCGCAGCCTTTAGCATTACGAAGAGCTCGGGAATAGTCTTATCAATCCCTTGCATATTATAGTTCATCATGAAGCTCTTGTAGTTTGGTGGCAGTGATTGAAGAACTCTGTTAATGACACTATCACCAGGAAGATTAACTCCCAGCTGAGTCAAGTGGTTGTGGTACCCAGACATTGTGAGTATATGTTCACTGACATAACTAATCTCCTCCATTTTGTAGCTATAGAACTTATTGGAGACTTCCCATCTCTCAATCTGGGCATTTGCTTGAAATATTAACTTCAACTCCTGGAACATCTCATATGCTCCATGACGTTCAAAACGTCATTGAAGTCCCAGTTCTAAGCCGTAAAGCATGGCACACTGAACTATCGAGTACTCATCAGCTTTGCTCTGCCAGGTGTTCACAACATCTGGCGTTGCTCCTGCAGCGGGTTTGTCACCTACCGGTGCTTCCAGGACGTAATTCTCCTGTGCAGCAATGAGGATAATGCTCAAGTTATGGACCCAGTTCGTGTAGTTGCTACCATCATCTTTCAACTTAGCTTTCTCTAGGAACGCATTAAAATTCAAAGGAACAACAACTCGCGCCATCTATTTACAACAACATAGACATGCAAAATACTATCAGGTACTAAGTTCATGATAAATTAAAGTTCAATTAATCAAATTACTTAAGAACTCCCACTTAGATAGATATCTCTCTAATCATCTAAGTGATCATGTGATCCATATCAACTAAACCATGTCCGATCATCACGTGAGATGGAGTAGTTTTCAATGGTGAACATCACTATGTTGATCATATCTACTATATGATTCACGCTCGACCTTTCGGTCTCAGTGTTCCAAGGCCATATCTGCATATGCTAGGCTCGTCAAGTTTAACCTGAGTATTCTACGTGTGCAAAACATGCTTGCACCTGTTGTATGTGAACGTAGAGCTTATCACACCCGATCATCATGTGGTGTCTCTGCACGACGAACTGTAGCAATGGTGCATACTCAGGGAGAACACTTGTACCTTGAAATTTAGTGAGAGATCATCTTATAATGCTACTGCCGAACTAAGCAAATAAGATGCATAAAGGATAAACATCACATGCAATCAATATAAGTGATATGATATGGCCATCATCATCTTGTGCCTTCTCCATCTCCAAAGCATCGTCATGATCACCATCATCACCGGCTTGACACCTTGATCTCCATTGAAGCATCGTTGTCGTCTCGCCAACTATTGCTACTATGACTATCACTACCTCTTAGTGATAAAGTAAAGCAATTACATGGCAATTGCATTTCATACAATAAAGCGACAACCATATGGCAGTTGCCAGTTGCCGATAATTCTGTTACAAAACATGATCATCTCATACAATAAAATTTAGCATCATGTCTTGACCATATCACATCACAACATGCACTGCAAAAACAAGTTAGACATCCTCTACTTTGTGGGTGCAAGTTTTCCATGGCTGCTACGGGCTGAGCAAGAACCGTTCTTACCTACGCATCAAAAACCACAATGCGGTATAGTGATTGCTTTTTGATCTTCAGAAAGAACCCTTTTCATTGAATCCGATTCAACTAAAGTTGGAGAAACTGACACCCACCAGCCACCTGTGTGCGAAGCACGTTGGTAGAACCAGTCTCGCGTAAGCGTACGCGTAATGTTGGTCTGAGCCGCTTCATCCAACAATATTGTTGAATCAAGAATCAACTAGTGACGAAAAGAAATATGTATATACCTATGCCCACAACTCCTTTGTGTTCTACTCGTGCATATAACATCTACGCATAGACCTGGCTCGGATGCCACTGTTGGGGAACGCAGTAATTTCAAAAAAAATCCTACGCACACGCAAGATCTATCTAGGTGATGCATAGCAACGAGAGGGAAGAGTGTTGTCCACGTACCCTCATAGACCATAAGCGGAAGCGTTATGACAACGCGGTTGATGTAGTCGAACGTCTTCATGATCCAACCAATCCTTGCACCGAAAGTACGGCACCTCCGCGATCTGCACACGTTCAGCTTGGTGACGTCCCACGAACTCTTGATCCAGCTGAGTGTCGAGGGAGAGCTTCGTCAGCACGACAGCCTGATGACGGTGATGATGAAGCTATCGGTGTTGGGCTTCGCCTAAGCACTACGACGTATGACCAAGGTGGATTATGGTGGAGGGGGGCACCGCACACGGCTAAAAGCAATCAACTTGTGTGTCCTAGGGTGCCCCTGCCCTCGTATATAAAGGAGCAAGGGGGGAGGCCGGCTAGACCTAGGGGAGCACCAAGGGAGGAGGAATCCTCCTCCTAGTAGGAGTAGGATTCCTCCTTTCCTAGTCCTAATAGGAGGAGAAGGGGAAAGAGGGAAAGGAGAGGAAGAGGAGAAGGAAAGGGGGGGCGCCCCCTCCCTAGTCCAATTCGGACTCCCTATAGGGAGGGGGCGTGGCTGCCCCTTGTGGGCTGCCTCCCCTCTTCCCTATGGCCCATGTAGGCCCAATCTTTCCCCGGAGGGGTTCCGGTAACCCTTTGACACTTCGGTTTTCTCCGAAATCACCCGAAACACTTCCGTGTCCGAATATAGTCGTCCAATATATCAATCTTTATGTCTTGACCATTTCGAGACTCCTCGTCATCTCCGTGATCATATCCGGGACTCTGAACTACCTTCGGTACATCAAAACACATAAACTCATAATACCGATCGTCACTGAACGTTAAGCGTGCGGACCCTATGGGTTTGAGAACTATGTAGACATGACCGAGACACATCTCCGGTTAATAACCAATAGCGGAACCTGGAAGTTCATATTGGCTCCCACATATTCTATGAAGATTTTTATCGGTCAAACCGCATAACAACATACGTTGTTCCCTTTGTCATCGTTATGTTACTTGCCCGAGATTCGATCGTCGGTATCTCAATACCTAGTTCAATCTTGTTACCGACAAGTCTCTTTACTCGTTTCATAATGCATCACCCCGCAACTAACTCATTAGTCACATTGCTTGCAAGGCTTATAGTGATGTGCATTACTGAGAGGGCCCAGAGATACCTCTCCGATACTCGGAGTGACAGATCCTAAACTCGATATATGCCAACTCAACAAACACCATCGGAGACACTTGTAGAGCATCTTTATAGTCACCCAGTTATGTTGTGACGTTTGATAGCACACTCACTTCTTTCGAGAGAAACTCCTTCTCTAGAAAGGATCCATTCTTAGCAACGAATATCTTGCCTTCGGATCTATGATAGAAGGTGTACCCAACAGTCTCCTTTGGGGTATCCTATGAAGACACATTTGTCCGATTTGGGTTCGAGCTTATCAGGTTGAAGCTTTTTCACATAAGCATCGCAGCCCCAAACTTAAAGTAACGACAACTTGGGTTTCTTGCCAAACCACAGTTCATAAGGTGTCTTCTAGACGGATTTAGATGGTGCCCTATTTAATGTGAATGCAGCTGTCTCTAAAGCATAACCCCAAAATGATAGCGGTAAATCAGTGAGAGACATCATAGATTGCACCATATCTAGTAAAGTATGATTACGGCGTTCGAACACACCATTACGTTGTGGTGTTCCAGGTGGCGTGAGTTGAAAAACTATTCCGCATTGTTTCAAATGAAGTCCAAGCTCATGACTCAAATATTAGCGTCCACGATCAGATCGTAGAAACTTGATTTTCTTGTTATGATGATTTTCCAATTCACTCTGAAATTCTTCGAACTTTCAAATGTTTCAGACTTATGTTTCATCAAGTAGATATACCCATATCTTCTCAAATCATCTGTGAAGGTGAGAAAATAACGATATCCGCCACGAGCTTCAATGCTCATTGGACCACATACATCAGTATGTATGATTTCCAATAACTCTATTGCTCGCTCCATTGTTCCGGAGAACGGAGTTTTAGTCATCTTGCCCATGAGGCATGGTTCGCAAGTACCAAGTGATTCATAATCAAGTGATTCCAGAAGTCCATCAGAATGGAGTTTCTTCATGTGATTTACACCAATATGACCTAAACGGCAGTGCCACAAATAAGTTGAACTATCATTATCAATTCTGCATCTTTTGGCTTCAATACTATGAACATGTGTATCACTACTATCAAGATTTAGTAAAAATAGACCACTCATCAAGGGTGCATGACCATAAAAGATATTACTCATATAAATAGAACAACCATTATTCTCTGATTTAAATGAATAACCATCTCGCATTAAACAAGATCCAGATATAATGTTCATGCTCAACGCTGGCACCAAATAACAATTATTCAGGTCTAAAACTAATCCTGAAGGTAGATGTAGAGGTAGCGTGCCGACGGTGATCACATCGACTTTGGAACCATTTCCCACGTGCATTGTCACCTCGTCCTTAGCCAATCTTCGCTTAATCCGTAGCCCCTGTTTCGAGTTGCAAATGTTAGCAACTGAACCAGTATCAAATACCCAGGCACTACTGCGAGCATTAGTAAGGTACACATCAATAACATGTATATCGAATATACCTTTCACTTTGCCATCCTTCTTCTCTGCCAAATACTTGGGGCAGTTCCACTTCCAGTGACCAGTTCCTTTGCAGTAGAAGCACTCAGTCTCAGGCTTAGGTCCAAACTTGGGTTTCTTCACTTGAGCAGCAACTGGCTTGCTCTTCTTCTTGAAGTTCCCCTTCTTCCCTTTGCCCTTTTTCTTGAAACTGGTGGTCTTGTTGACCATCAACACTTCATGCTCCTTCTTGATTTCTACCTCCGCAGCCTTTAGCATTGCGAAGAGCTCAGGAATCGTCTTATCCATCCCTTGCATATTATAGTTCATCATGAAGCTCTTGTAGTTTGGTGGCAGTGATTGAAGAGCTCTGTAAATGACACTATCATCAGGAAGATTAACTCCTAGTTGAGTCAAGTGGTTGTGGTACCCAGACATTCTGAGTATATGTTCACTGACAGAACTATTCTCCTCCATCTTGTAGCTGTAGAACTTATTGGAGACTTCATATCTCTCAATCCGGGCATTTGCTTGAAATATTAACTTCAACTCCTGGAACATCTCATATGCTCCTTGACGTTCAAAACGTAGTTGAAGTCCGAGTTCTAAGCCATAAAGCATGGCACACTGAACTATCGAGTAGTCATCAGCTTTGCTCTGCCAGGTGTTCATAACATCTGGAGTTGCTCCTGCAGCGGCTTTGTGACCTAGCGGTGCTTCCAGGACGTAATTCTTCTGTGCAGCAATGAGGATAATCCTCAAGTTACGGACCCAGTCCGTGTAGTTGCTACCATCATCTTTCAACTTAGCTTTCTCTAGGAACGCATTAAAATTCCATGGAACAACAGCACGGGCCATCTATCTACAACAACATAGACATGCAAAATACTAGCAGGTACTAAGTTCATGATAAATGAAAGTTCAATTAATCATATTACTTAAGAACTCCCACTTAGATAAACATCTCTCTAATCATCTAAGTGATCACGTGATCCATATCAACTAAACCATGTCCGATCATCACGTGAGATGGAGTAGTTTTCAATGGTGAACATCACTATGTTGATCATATTAATATATGATTCACGCTTGACCTTTCGGTCTCCAGTGTTCCGAGGCCATATCTGCATATGCTAGGCTCGTCAAGTTTAACCCGAGTATTCCGCATGTGCAAAAACTGGCTTGCACCCGTTGTATGTGAACGTAGAGCTTATCACACCCGATCATCACATGGTGTCTCGGCACAACGAACTGTAGCAACGGTGCATACTCAGGGAGAATACTTATACCTTGAAATTTAGTGAGAGATCATCTTATAATGCTACCGCCGAACTAAGCAAAATAAGATGCATAAAGGATAAACATCACATGCAATCAATATAAGTGATATGATATGGCCATCATCATCTTGTGCCTTTGATCTCCATCTCCAAAGCACCATCATGATCACCATCGTCGCCGGCTTGACACCTTGATCTCCATCGAAGCATCGTTGTCGTCTCGCCAACTATTGCTTCTACAACTTTTCGCTACCGCTTAGTGATAAAGTAAAGCAATTACATGGCGATTGCATTTCATACTATAAAGCGACAACCATATGGCTCCTGCCAGTTGCCGATAACTGTATTACAAAACATGATCATCTCATACAATAAAATTTAGCATCATGTCTTGACCATATCACATCACAACATGCCCTGCAAAAATAAGTTAGATGTCCTCTACTTTGTTGTTGCAAGTTTTACTTGGCTGTTACGGGCTGAGCAAGAACCGTTCTTACCTACGCATCAAAAACCAGAACGCGGTATAGTGATTGCTTTTTGATCTTCAGAAAGAACCATGTTCATTGAATTCGATTCAACTAAAGCTGGAGAAACAAACACCCACTAGCCACCTGTGTGTGAAGCACGTCGGTAGAACCAGTCTCGCGTAAGCATACGCGTAATGTCGGTCTAGGCCGCTTCATCCAACAATGCCGCTGAATCAAGAATCAACTAGTGACAGCAAGCAATATATATATACCCACGCCCACAACTCTTTTGTGTTCTACTCGTCCATATAACATCTACGCATAAAGCTGGCTCGGATGCCACTGTTGGGAACATAGTAATTTCAAAAAAACTCCTACGCACACGCAAGGTCATGGTGATGCATAGCAACAAGAGGGGAGAGTATCGTCTACGTACCCTCGTAGACTGTACGCGGAAGCGTTATGACAACGCAGTTGATGTAGTCGTACGTCTTCATGATCGACCGATCTAGTACCAAAGATATGACACCTCCGCGATCTGCACACGTTCGGCTCGGTGACGTCCCGCGAACTCACGATCCGGTAGAGCTTCGAGGGAGAACTTCGTCACCACAACGGCGTGATGACGGTGATGATGTTGCTACTGGAACAGGGCTTCGCCTAAGCACCGCTACGATATTACCGAGGTGGATTATGGTGGAGGGGGCACCGCACACGGCTAAAGATCAATGATCAACTTGTGTGTCTATGGGGTGCCCCCCTCCCCCGTATATAAAGGAGTGGAAGAGGGGGAGGGGGTCGACCTCTCTAGGCGCGCCCCAAGCGAGTCCTACTCCCACCGGGAGTAGGATTCCCCCCCCCCTTCCCTTTGTTGGTTTTAGGAGACAAGGAAGGAGGAGGAAGAAGGAAGGAAAGGGGGGCCGGTCCCCCTCCCAATTCGGATTGGGCTTGGGGGACGCGCCCCCTGATGTCTACTACGCAACCTTCTTCTTGTAGACGTTGTTGGGCCTCCAAGTGCAGAGGTTTGTAGGACAGTAGCAAATTTCCCACAAGTGGATGACCTAAGGTTTATCAATCCATGGGAGGCGTAGGATGAATATGGTCTCTCTCAAGCAACCCTGCAACCAAATAACAAAGAGTCTCTTGTGTCCCCAACACACTGTGACGCCCCCGGTTTGACCGTACACTAATCATACACGCAAACGTGTACGATCAAGATCAGGGACTCACGGGAAGATATCACAACACAACTCTACAAATAAAATAAGTCATACAAGCATCATATTACCAGCCAGGGGCCTCGCGGGCTCGAATACAAGAGCTCGATCATAGACGAGTCGGCGGAAGCAACAATATCTGAGTACAGACATAAGTTAAACAAGTTTGCCTTAAGAAGGCTAGCACAAACTAGGATACAGATCGAAAGAGGCGCAGGCCTCCTGCCTGGGATCCTCCTAACTACTCCTGGTCGTCGTCAGCGGGCAGCACGTAGTAGTAGGCACCTCCGGTGTAGTAGGAGTCGTCGTCGAAGGTGGCGTCTGGCTCCTGGGCTCCAACATATGGTTGCGACAACCAGGTAGAAGGGATAGGGGGAAAAGAGGGAGAAAGCAACCGTGAGTACTCATCCAAAGTACTCGCAAGCAAGGAGCTACACTACAATGCATGGGTATCAAAAGGAATAAGGGTATCATATGTGGACTGAACTGCAGAATGCCAGAATAAGAGGGGGATAACTAGTCCTTTCGAAGTCTACGCTTCTGGCAGCCTCCGTCTTGCATCATGTAGAAGAGAGTAGACTGAAGTCCTCCAAGTATCATCGCATAGCATAATCCTAACCGATGATCCTCCCCTCGTCGCCCTGTGAGAGAGCGATCACCAGTTGTATCTGGCACTTGGAAGGGTGTGTTTTATTAAGTATCCGGTTCTAGTTGTCATAAGGTCGAGGTACAACTCCAAGTCGTCCTGTTACCGAAGATCACGGCTATTCGAATAGATTAACTTCCTTGCAGGGGTGCACCACATTCCCCAACACGCTCGATCCCATTTGGCCGGACACACTTTTCTGGGTCATGCCCGGCCTCGAAAGATCAACACGTCGCAGCCCCACCTAGACCAACAGAGAGGTCAGCACGCCGGTCTAAACCTAAGCGCCCAGGGGTCTGGGCCCATCGCCCTTAGCACACCTGCATGTTGCGTGGGCGGCCGGAAGCAGACCTAGCCTAGTAGGCGTTCCAGTCCAATCCAGCGCGCGCCGCTCCGTTGCTGACGTCACGAAGGCTTCGGCTGATACCACGACGCCGGGATACCCATAACTACTCCCGCGTAGATGGTTAGTGCGTATAGACCAAATGGCCAGACTCAGATTAAATATCCAGATCTCGTTAAGCGTGTTAAGTATCCGGGAACGTCGACCAGGGCCAGGCCCACCTCTCTCCTAGGTGGTCGGAACCTGCCCTGTCGCTCCGCCTCAAAGATCCACTCGCGGGTGCTCCTCAAGCCGACCCGTCTTTAGTCACCACATGTATCATGTATAAAGTATATAGTATATACCCGTGATCAACTCCTGAGTGATCACGGCCCGATAGTATAGCATGGCAGACGGACAAGGATGTAGGGCCACTGATGATAAACTAGCATCCTATACTAAGCATTAGAATTGCAGGTAAAGGTAACAACAGTAGTAGCAAGGACGGGCTATGCATCAGTATAGGATTAACGGGAAGCAGTAACATGCTACCCTACTCTAATGCAAGCAGTATAGAGAAGAGTAGGCGATATCTGGTGATCAAAGGGGGGGCTTGCCTGGTTGCTCTGGCAAGAGAGAGGGATCGTCAACTCCGTAGTCGTACTGGGTAGCAGCGGCGTCGGTCCCGGTGTCTAGCGAGAGAAGAGGGGGGAGAAGCAATAAATATTTAAGCAAACAGATGCATAGCGATGCATGACATGACAAGTATCGGTGCTAGGGGTGCCCTATCGCGGTATGAGGTGATACCGGTGAAGGGGGGAAACATCCGGGAAAATATCCCCGGTGTTTCGCATTTTCGGACAGATGAAACAGAGGGGGAAAGTTGCGTGTTCGCTATGCTAGGGATGCGTGGCGGATAAACAGGCTGCGTATTCAAATTCGTCTCGTCGTTCTGAGCAACTTTCATGTACAAAGTATTTTCATCCGAGCTACGGATTATTTTATATTAATTTTTAAGGATTTTAAATCATTTTCTAGAAATTAGCATAATTAAATTAATTTAGAAATTGCAATTATGATGTCAGCATGACATCAGCAGGATGTCAGCAGGACCAAAGGTTGACTAGGTCAACCCTGCAGGTGGGTCCCGTATGTCATAGTTACAATAACCTAATTAATCTATTAATCAGTTTAATTAGTTAATTAGGTACCTAATGTTTAATTAGTTTAATTCAACAGGATTAATTAAGTTAATTAAGTCAATTAATTAATTAACATTTTTATTTACTTATTTAGTTAATTATTTATTTTTAAGTTCCTTTTTTTAATCGTTCTGGTGCGGGGCCCCTTGTCATAGGCCCCTTGGGGCCTAGCGGGTCGGGCGTGCGGGCGCAGGGGCGCTAGCCCCTAGTCCGAATGGGCGCCGATGCGGGAGCGAGCGCCGGCAGTGGGAACCGACGCAGCCGGCCGGCGCGGGCGTTGACGGTGCCGTGGACGCGGGCGGTGGACGGCGCGGCGCAACGGAGCACCGGCGCACTAGGCAGAGCGGCGGAGGCGGGACGGCGCGGCGAGTGCAGCAGGAGCAGTGCGGCATCGGGGCGGTGCGCGGATGGGGGCACAGTGAGCGCGCATCGGGCGCGGCCGGAGATGGCGCGGTGGACACGGGCTGGGCGCGGCGAAGGTCGGCGCCGGTGCGCGCACGGAACAGGGAAGAGCGGGAAGGGCATGGCCATGGGCAGTGCGGCGCACGCAAGCGTTGCGCGCGGCCGGCGGGGCGAGCACGCAGGACGAAGGTAGCAGCAGTGGGGAGACGCGGGCGAGGTGGATCTGAGGGGCTCACCGGGCCCTGCAGATGTGCGAACGCGGGCTCGGGGGAGGCTTGGTGGAGCGAGACGGGGAGGCAGCGGCGTCGACGTAGAAGAGGCAGACCGGCGAGGGAGCGCCGGCGACGGGCGGCGGGGCGGCGTCGGGCGCGCGGGGCATCGGGCGACCAGGGTGTGGGGGCCGTTGCCCCCCTGATCGAGATAAGGGGGGAGGGGAATGGGAGGGGATCGTGGGGGGGGGAAGTGGGGGAGGGGGTTAGGGTTTGGCCAAGGGAGGCCATATACGGGACGGGGTGGGCTGGCCTAGGTGGTGGCCTCGTGGGCCAAGGCCGTTTGGCCAAGTTGGGCCACGGCCAAGTGGGGGGGGGTCCTTTTCCTTTTTGTTAGTTTTCGGTTTTTGTTTTCCTCTTTTTTTTCCCATTGATTTTCTTTTCTGTTTTAATTCATTTTGAAGTACTTAGGCATTCTGTAAAAGCGTGGTCTCTTCACCATAATTATCTAGGCATTAATTGGCACATTCCGAACATTTTAGTTTTAACATTTGAAAACTTTTATTGTTTGCATTTGTTTTAAATTTGAAATTCGAACTAGGTTTCGAACTGACGTGAGTTTATCAACAGTAACCGAGGTGACGTGGCTTCATTAGCGGAGGTTCACTGTAGTTTAATTATCCGGGCGTCACAATTCTCCTCCACTACAAGAAATCTCGTCCCGAGATTTAAGAGAGGGACTAGGGGTAAGGTCTAGTAACAAAATTCTAACGAATCTTCTCGGTCTTGATTGCTCTTCTCGAAGAGGTAGATCCACTACGTTGATGTCTTCATTTCTCTGCTTCAGGTCATCATGATGAAATTGTCGTCCTTCCTTCCGAACCTTCACCGTACTCACGAATAGGTAAGGGGCAGCTCGGCTACGACAGAGTGCTTATGAGGGAAACAATCTGGGGTTAACCCATGAATGATCATACGAGTGCCTCTCGAGTTGAACAATTAAAACACATTGAGAGTAAAGTTCGAAGGTACAATGAGAGGGTCCAAGCGGATAGATAGCTGCTCAAAGTCTGAACCAGAGTGAGAAAGGGGTTCAGAGCGGCGAGAGTAAGCATTGTGTCTGATACCAGAATAGAGCACTAGGAAGGTGGCCCATGAATTAAATACGAAGCCAAGCATGGAGAATAACCATTAGAAACAGGGTTGTATAGGAGAGTCAGGTTTCGATCCTGGGAACTGTGGGTTATGGGCCCACCATGTGGGTTAAAAGTAGGAAGGCGGTGACGATTTGCACGACCATGTAAGGAAGGCATGTTAGAGGATAGCCTGTCAGCTATGTCGGCAACAACATCGATACCAAGGGCGAGGGACGAAGAGAACCACTTTCTTGTTGTTGAAACGAGGCGGGCCAATAGGTAAAGTTCTCGTCCATCGGTGGTTACTAGAATGTCAACAACAATAGTAACAGGGTCTTACTGACAGAGTTGTACACTGAGGTGCTTATAAAAATAGTGACGTATTGCTGCTTAGATCATATAAACCTCAAGAAGGTTAAACAGAACAATGGAAAGGAAAATATGATTATTAGATTAAACAGATCAATGGGAAGGAAAATGTGTTTAAACACATATTTCAGGGGTATATCCTTCCAAGAACAAGCAGAGTATGATATCCAAGACCAGATAGAAGGTAGAAATCCACTTAAGTAAGGGGGAGGAAGCTCATGATATTACCCATACAACGGTATTTGGATAATTGAGCAGGAAACATTTAGCATTAGCTTCAATGTTATTGTTGAAAATCGGAATACCATAGACATGCTTCGAGATAGCATTGACATGGTCAACGGGTGAAGATCAGACTCTGGAGACACAAAGGATCCATCAGGAATAACTTGAAGAATAGGTCTTACAATTCCCTCATGGAAGCAGGGATAGCCTTGCTGAAAAGGAATCTATAACAACAAGTCCTCCGACCAGGTGTGATAGGCATGACCCCACCTTACCGATATATAAGGACCAATGTAATAACTCTTGGAAATATGTTCCAACCATCATATCTGATCGAGATTCAGATCTGATTGGTGCCAGGATGCCTCAGACTCAGGATGCCTGAGAAGAAAAGGTGCAACAAAAATTGACGGCATGACATTGTAAGATTCTCGGGAAATGAACTATGGGAGCGAGTTCCGAACAAGGGTTCACCATTAAATCAAGGAGAGGTGAGGAGGTGACTGAATGACTCAGCGACAATCCATTGAGGTTTCCAAAAGATGGATTTCCCCAACTATGTGAACAAGGAGATAACCTTATCTAGATCAATTGACTTAATGATGTATGCTCGAGGAAAACATACACAATTAAACATCGATTGAAATGTGCACCCGAAATATGGGCTTAGTTAGCATGTCCGATGTTAGAATGGTGATTCGATAACCAATGGTCTAAGAATGAAAGGTCGACCATTAACTCCAAAGCAATATGGTTGCTAGAAGTACAGAATCCAAGCAACATCGTTCACCTGTTGGTATCCCGGCTAGAATCAACACGGGAACCAAGAAAGAATGATGATGGTGAGAACTATCACTATACCAAGAATTCTCAAGAGGTGGTGAAATTCTCACAACATCCTTGATATATAAGATGGTATTACTTCAAGGTAGGACAGAAGACAAGCTGGATAGCCAGGAACTCAAGGTACAGCCACAACACGAACAAGTTTGTGTTGGAAAGAAGGCAAGGAAGTAGTCGATGACAACACAAATCATCAAGGGGCAAGGGTGGTAATTCTCATCATGAATTTGATTAATATTCTGGAAGAGCTCAGAATTTTGGTAATGATCACGACACATTTGTCGAGAGATTACCTGAAGATATAATCGATCAGCGATGACATCAAGTCAAAGGAATGATGAAGCAAGAGGTTATTGGAACCATGGTTACGACACAAGCTCATAATCCAGCTTGTGGTTCGAGGTGAAACGATAAGACGAGGAAATCGACGTAAGCTTAGCTTATTATCGAAAGATGTGCTCCGGTAATAAGGAACGGGTGGCACAGTTAAATTTTAGCATGATAATGACATAGCCAATCAGGCTAGGAATGACTTGAAGGTTTATTAACTCGTAAGCAACAAGAATTACTTAGAGTTATTGAATCGAAGTGCGGAATCGATTCACTTATCGGTGTTCCCGAGTGACTAATAACTCGGAGCCCGTGGAAAATTGGAATCAGTGAGAATGTAGCACTTGATGAAGAACTCATAAGAAGTTATGCAGTTCCATGATAATCTCGAGATACCAGGGGGGTAATACTCGACGACAGATCAAAGTAGAGGTTGGACTAGGGTAATGCTCTGCAGAAGACAAGTGCTTAAACTTGCACGAGAAACGGTACCTAAAAGAGAACATGGTCGAAACCACGATTGCAAAAGGCCAGATCCCAGATATAATATGAACTTATACCAAGGGAGTAATTAATTTAAGAGAAGCTTTAACGATAAGATCTACATCGTGTCCATGGGCATGAACACAAAGTTCAAGGTCGACTCCCACTTCTTCAATGCATAACCTTACATTTACCTCCCCTTTTTCGAAGTTGTAGTGTTGAAAAGTTATCTGACGAAGCGTCAGCAGGGTATAACCCGCATAAATTTCGAGGTCACACAAATTAAGGAAGGCATAGGCTCAACCCGTCAGGGTATCGTGGAAACATATACCACAAGCTTTGAGAGTAAATATTACCAGCTCGAAAGCAGAGCATGGTTGGCAAAAGGAGAGGATACAAATTACCAAAGGCATTATGTATCGGAGAAAGAACTCACAAGGTGATTAATTATGAAGGACATTGTCGGATAATAATCCAACAGTGGATATGGTGATCCACAATGGAGCTGATGTGAGTATCGATACCCAATCAGAGGAAGAAAGAACGCAAATGCATCGTTTTACAGAACATCTAAATAATTCAACGTTTAAATAACAAAGGATTTATGATTCTCAAATCAAGGGATCAGGAGCAAACGCTCTGATCAAGGACGGACAAGTTGAATAGACTTAGGGGTACAATCGATGGCAATCTGATTGGCCGAGGACCAGCTCATGTTTTAAATGACATCCGAGCTGGAAGGATGAATTCTATGATCTGAGTGAGGATTGCGAGCATTCGCAACATATTGAGTCAATGGACTCAAAATGATATTGACAAAGGTTGCCAATAAGATTACTATACTTATGGGATTAACCATAATGCAAGCAAGCAAGAATTTCAGGAGCAATAGGTTGCTCAGGATTTTTGGAAGACCGAATGGTATTTCGAAGAATTTTTGTGAACTGCATGAATATCTGGGGATGAGTGGATACTCGATAAATGCGAGTAATTATCCATAGTGGTATGCATGTGGCAAAGAACTGCAAGGCAGTAGGCACAAAGTATTCTCGGGGTATCTTATAATAACAAGATCGACTGGGAATAAAAGTAAGAACGACAAGTGCATGTATTTATCCATAGAGATATATCGATAATAGGGAATTGCAAAAGTGACGGGCACAAGGGTCTCGGGAATGATCGAAGAGTATCTTCAACATCTTCTGGTGCAGCCGGCGATCATCTGTGATAAGGGGGCTCTCCGGGAGAAGTAGTTACGAGAACCTAGAGTCAAATTTAGTAAAATCATTTAACCCGAGTAGAAGGGAGATAAGAGTCCCAGAGTAAAGGTCGAGGAGTAAAAGATCCTAGTACCACCCAATGGCGACGTGTGCCCGTAAGACACACAGCCAAGTTAGTAAAAGTTTTGCAATGCCTAGACTCGACTTCGGCCAAGGAGTTGTAAAGGGGGATTCCTACAGGCAGTCGGCTCTGATACCAATTTGTGACGCCCCCGGTTTGACCGTACACTAATCATACACGCAAACGTGTACGATCAAGATCAGGGACTCACGGGAAGATATCACAACACAACTCTACAAATAAAATAAGTCATACAAGCATCATATTACCAGCCAGGGGCCTCGCGGGCTCGAATACAAGAGCTCGATCATAGACGAGTCGGCGGAAGCAACAATATCTGAGTACAGACATAAGTTAAACAAGTTTGCCTTAAGAAGGCTAGCACAAACTGGGATACAGATCGAAAGAGGCGCAGGCCTCCTGCCTGGGATCCTCCTAACTACTCCTGGTCGTCGTCAGCGGGCAGCACGTAGTAGTAGGCACCTCCGGTGTAGTAGGAGTCGTCGTCGAAGGTGGCGTCTGGCTCCTGGGCTCCAACATCTGGTTGCGACAACCAGGTAGAAGGGATAGGGGGAAAAGAGGGAGAAAGCAACCGTGAGTACTCATCCAAAGTACTCGCAAGCAAGGAGCTACACTACAGTGCATGGGTATCAAAAGGAATAAGGGTATCATATGTGGACTGAACTGCAGAATGCCAGAATAAGAGGGGGATAACTAGTCCTTTCGAAGTCTACGCTTCTGGCAGCCTCCGTCTTGCATCATGTAGAAGAGAGTAGACTGAAGTCCTCCAAGTATCATCGCATAGCATAATCCTAACCGATGATCCTCCCCTCGTCGCCCTGTGAGAGAGCGATCACCAGTTGTATCTGGCACTTGGAAGGGTGTGTTTTATTAAGTATCCGGTTCTAGTTGTCATAAGGTCGAGGTACAACTCCAAGTCGTCCTGTTACCGAAGATCACGGCTATTCGAATAGATTAACTTCCCTGCAGGGGTGCATCACATTCCCCAACACGCTCGATCCCATTTGGCCGGACACACTTTTCTGGGTCATGCCCGGCCTCGGAAGATCAACACGTTGCAGCCCCACCTAGACCAACAAAGAGGTCAGCACACCGGTCTAAACCTAAGCGCCCAGGGGTCTGGGCCCATCGCCCTTAGCACACCTGCACGTTGCGTGGGCGGCCGGAAGCAGACCTAGCCTAGTAGGAATTCCAGTCCAATCCAGCGCGCGCCGCTCCGTTGCTGACGTCACGAAGGCTTCGTCTGATACCACGACGCCGGGATACCCATAACTACTCCCGCGTAGATGGTTAGTGCGTATAGACCAAATGGCCAGACTCAGATTAAATATCCAGATCTCGTTAAGCGTGTTAAGTATCCGGGAACGTCGACCAGGGCCAGGCCCACCTCTCTCCTAGGTGGTCGGAACCTGCCCTGTCGCTCCGCCTCAAAGATCCACTCGCGGGTGCTCCTCAAGCCGACCCGTCTTTAGTCACCACATGTATCATGTATAAAGTATATAGTATATACCCATGATCAACTCCCGAGTGATCACGGCCCGATAGTATAGCATGGCAGACGGACAAGGATGTAGGGCCACTGATGATAAACTAGCATCCTATACTAAGCATTAGGATTGCAGGTAAAGGTAACAACAGTAGTAGCAAGGACGGGCTATGCATCAGTATAGGATTAACGGGAAGCAGTAACATGCTACCCTACTCTAATGCAAGCAGTATAGAGAAGAGTAGGCGATATCTGGTGATCAAAGGGGGGGCTTGCCTGGTTGCTCTGGCAAGAGAGAGGGATCGTCAACTCCGTAGTCGTACTGGGTAGCAGCGGCGTCGGTCCCGGTGTCTAGCGAGAGAAGAGGGGGGAGAAGCAATAAATATTTAAGCAAACAGATGCATAGCGATGCATGACATGACAAGTATCGGTGCTAGGGGTGCCCTATCGCGGTATGAGGTGATACCGGTGAAGGGGGGAAACATCCGGGAAAATATCCCCTGTGTTTCGCGTTTTCGGACAGATGAAACAGAGGGGGAAAGTTGCGTGTTCGCTATGCTAGGGATGCGTGGCGGATAAACGGGCTGCGTATTCAAATTCGTCTCGTCGTTCTGAGCAACTTTCATGTACAAAGTATTTTCATCCGAGCTACGGATTATTTTATATTAATTTTTAAGGATTTTAAATCATTTTCTAGAAAT
Organism: Triticum urartu; assembly: GCF_056163025.1. Lineage (NCBI taxonomy): Eukaryota > Viridiplantae > Streptophyta > Magnoliopsida > Poales > Poaceae > Triticum > Triticum urartu. Next base: position 139,485,214 of record NC_141876.1, on the reverse strand, counting down.
TAGCATAATTAAATTAATTTAGAAATTGCAATTATGATGTCAGCATGACATCAACAGGATGTCAGCAGGACCAAAGGTTGACTAGGTCAACCCTGCAGGTGGGTCCCGTATGTCATAGTTACAATAACCTAATTAATCTATTAATCAGTTTAATTAGTTAATTAGGTACCTAATGTTTAATTAGTTTAATTCAACAGGATTAATTAAGTTAATTAAGTCAATTAATTAATTAACATTTTTATTTACTTATTTAGTTAATTATTTATTTTTAAGTTCCTTTTTTTTAATCGTTCTGGTGCGGGGCCCCCTTGTCATAGGCCCCTGGGGGCCTAGCGGGTCGGGCGTGCGGGCGCAGGGGCGCTAGCCCCCAGTCCGAATGGGCGCCGATGCGGGAGCGAGCGCCGGCAGCGGGAACCGACACAGCCGGCCGGCGCGGGCGTTGACGGTGCCGTGGACGCGGGCGATGGACGGCGCGGCGCAACAGAGCACCGGCGCACTAGGCAGAGCGGCGGAGGCGGGACGGCGCGGCGAGTGCAGCAGGAGCAGTGCGGCATCGGGGCGGTGCGCGGATGGGGGCACAGTGAGCGCGCATCGGGCGCGGCCGGAGATGGCGCGGTGGACACGGGCTGGGCGCGGCGAAGGTCGGCGCCGGTGCGCGCACGGAACAGGGGAGAGCGGGAAGGGCATGGCCATGGGCAGTGCGGCGCACGCAAGCGTTGCGCGCGGCCGGCGGGGCGAGCACGCAGGACGAAGGTAACAGCAGCGGGGAGACGCGGGCGAGGTGGATCTGAGGGGCTCACCGGGCCCTGCAGATGTGCGAACGCGGGCTCGGGGGAGGCTTGGTGGAGCGAGACGGGGAGGCAACGGCGTCGACGTAGAAGAGGCAGACCGGCGAGGGAGCGCCGGCGACGGGCGGCGGGGCGGCGGCGGGCGCGCGGGGCATCGGGCGACCAGGGCGTCGGGGCCGTTGCCCCCCCCCCCCCGATCGAGATAAGGGGGGAGGGGAATGGGAGGGGATCGTGGGGGGCGGGAAGTGGGGGAGGGGGTTAGGGTTTGGCCAAGGGAGGCCATATACGGGACGGGGTGGGCCGGCCTAGGTGGTGGCCTCGTGGGCCAAGGCCGTTTGGCCAAGTTGGGCCACGGCCAAGTGGAGGGGGGTCCTTTTCCTTTTTGTTAGTTTTCGGTTTTTGTTTTCCTCTTTTTTTTCCCATTGATTTTCTTTTCTGTTTTAATTCATTTTGAAGTACTTAGGCATTCTGTAAAAGCGTGGTCTCTTCACCATAATTATCTAGGCATTAATTGGCACATTCCGAACATTTTAGTTTTAACGTTTGAAAACTTTTATTGTTTGCATTTGTTTTAAATTTGAAATTCGAACTAGGTTTCGAACTGACGTGAGTTTATCAACAGTAACCGAGGTGACGTGGCTTCATTAGCGGAGGTTCACTGTAGCTTAATTATCCGGGCGTCACACACACCCAATACAATGGTAAATTGTATAGGTGCACTAGTTCGGCGAAGAGATGGTGATACAAGTGCAATATGGATGGTAGATAAAGGTTTTTGTAATTTGAAATTATAAAAACAGCAAGTTAACTAATGATAAAAGTGAGCACAAACGGTATTGCAATGCTTCAAAACAAGGCCTAGGGTTCATACTTTCACTAGCGCAAGTTCTCTCAACAATAATAACATAATTGGATCATATAACTATCCCTCAACATGCAACAAAGAGTCACTCCAAAGTCACTAATAGCGGAGAACAAACAAAGAGATTATGGTAGGGTACGAAACCACCTCAAAGTTATTCTTTCTGATCGATCTATTAAAGAGTTCGTACTAGAATAACACCTTAAGACACAAATCAACCAAAAACCTAATGTCACCTAGATACTCCAATGTCACCTCAAGTATCAGTGGGTATGATTATACGATATGCATCACACAATCTCAGATTCATCTATTCAACCAACACAAAGAACTTCAAAGAGTGCCCCAAAGTTTCTACCAGAGAGTCAAGACGAAAATGTGTGCCAACCCCTATGCATAAGTTCACGAGGTCATGGAACTCGCAAGTTGATCACCAAAACATACATCAAGTGGATCACGTGATATCCCATTGTCACCACAGATAAGCACATGCAAGACATACATCAAGTGTTCTCAAATCCTTAAAGACTCAATCCGATAAGATTACTTCAAAGGGAAAATTCAATCCATTACAAGAGAGTAGAGGGGGAGAAACATCATAAGATCCAACTATAATAGCAAAGCTCGCGATACATCAAGATCGTACCATCTCAAGAACACGTGAGAGAGAGAGATCAAACACATAGCTACCGGTACATACCCTCAACCCCGAGGGTGAACTACTCCCTCCTCGTCACGGAGAGCGCCGGGATGATGAAGATAGCCACCGGTGAGGGATTCCCCCTCCGGCAGGGTGCCAAAACAGGGTCCTGATTGGTTTTTGGTGGCTACAGAGGCTTATGGCGGCGGAACTCCCGATCTATTCTATTCCCTAATGTTTTAGGGTATATGGACATATATAGGCGAAAGAAGTCGGTCAGGGGAGCCACGAGGGGCCCACGAGGGTGGGGGCGCGTCCAGGGGGTAGGGTGCGCCTCCTTGCCTCGTGCCTTCCTCGAGGCTTCCCTGACGTCTACTCCAAGTCTCCTGGATTGCTTCTGTTCCAAAAATAACTCCCCCGAAGGTTTCATTCCGTTTGGACTCCGTTTGATATTCCTTTTCTTCGAAACACTGAAATAGGCAAGAAAACAGCAATTTGGGCTGGGCCTCCGGTTAATAGGTTAGTCCCAAAAATAATATAAAAGTGTTTAGTAAAGCCCATAAACATCCAAAACAGGTAATATAATAGCATGAATACTTCATAAATTATAGATACGTTGGAGACGTATCAGCATCCCCAAGCTTAATTCCTGCTTGTCCTCGAGTAGGTAAATGATAAAAGAAAGAATTTATGAAGTGTGAATGCTAGCAGGTGCACAAGTTTGATCAATGGTAATTTCAGTCACCTTTTCTAGCATCATTATATGTCATAACAATGGCTCATATCATAAAGCTTCTCATGATCAAGTAACAAACTATTCACATGTTAAAGTATAGATCATAAACTTTCTTGAAAACTAACAAACCGTGTTATTAGTCATCAAACAATTACAATTCATCTTATTTTCAGGAAGGGTCTATGTCAGAGCTTTGATTCAGAAATCTTCACGTACTCAACTATCATTTAGTCTTTCACAATTGCTAACACTTACGTGATATTTATGGGTTCAAAGTTTTAATCAGACACAGAGAAAGATAGGGGCTTATAGATTCGCCTCCCAACCTTTTACCTCAAGGGTAATGTCAACAATAATAGTTCATGATGCCTTACATCCAATTGGATATATATATCAAGATCTTTCCAACACAATGTGCTTGCCAAAGGATAAAATGTAAAAAGGAAAGGTGAAGATCACCATGACTCTTGCATAAGGTATAAGATAAGAATAAAAGATAGGCCCTTCGTAGAGTGAAGTAGAGGTTGTCATGCGCTTTTATAGTTGGATGCACAAAATCTTAATGCGAAAGAATGTCACTTTATATTGCCACTTGTGATAGGGACCTTTATTATGCAATCCGTCGCTTTTACTGCTTCCACATCAGAAGATCGTATAAAGCTTCTTTTCTCCACACTAATAGATCATACATGTTTAGAGAGCAATTTTTATTGCATGCACCGATGACAACTTACTTGAAGGATCTTACTCAATCCATAGGTAGGTATGGTGGACTCTCATGGCAATACTGGTTTAAGGGATGTTTGGAACCACAAGTAGTATCTCTACTTGGTGCAAATAATTTGGCTAGCATGAGGGGAAAGGCAAGCTCAACATGTTGGATGATCCATGACAATATACTTTATTTCAGATATAAGAAAATATAACCCATTACGTTGTCTTCCTTGTCCAACATCAACCTTTTAACATGTCATATTTTAATGAGTGCTCACAATCATAAAAGATGTCCAAGATAGTATATTTATATGTGAAATCTCTATTCCCTCAATATTTTTTCATGAATTGTTCAAGTGACCAATACAACGTTTGCTAACCTTCAATAAATTTACCACCTCTACTTCTTATATGTGAAGTCATTACTCCCCATGGGATAATCATATGAAACATATATAATTTCATATTTATTATATTCAATTTATTCAACCAATTACTCATAGGATATATGTGAAGCACATGAATGAATAACAAACTACTCCGAAAGATATAAGTGAAGATCAATGAGTAGTTAAATAATTATTTAGCTATGTGAAGACTCTTCCATTTAATAATTTCAGATATTGATATTTTATTCAAACAACAAGCAAAAAAATGAAATGACATTCTAAGAATAGCAAACATCACGTGAAGAAGCAACAACTTAGGATCAACCGATACTAACCGATAGTTGTCGAAGAAGAAAGGTGGGATGCCAACCGGGGCATCCCCAAGCTTAGACGCTTGAGACTTCTTGAAATATTATCTTGGGATGCCTTGGGCATTCCCAAGCTTGAGCTTTTGTGTCTCCTTAATTCCTCTCATATCACGGTCTCCCTAAATCTCAAAAGCTTCATCCACACAAAACTCAACAAGGACTCGTGAGATAAGTTAGTATAAACCAATACAAAAACCTTATCATACTCTTCTGTAGCAAATCACTAAAATTATTAATCAACATTGCATACTAAATGCCTCCGCATATTTAATAGTTATATCCTCAAATAGAATCATTAAACAAGCAAACATATGCAAACAATGCAAACATAACAGCAATCTGCCTAAACAGGAGAGTCTGTGAAGAATGCAGCAAGATCCATACTTCCCTAGCTCCAAAAATTATGAAAGAAAATTCCCACTGTAGTAAATTTATCAGATTTTATTATGCAAAATGTTTCAACATTTTATCACATTCTGACTTTTCTAGGGAATTTTTGCAACAGCGGTAAACTTTCTCTTTTCAAACAGCAACATGTAGACTTGTAAAATAGGCATAGTAAAGGCTATCAATGCCACTTTTATTGAAATAAAATATGCAAAATATTTTTATAAATAACAGCAAGAAAATCCTAACAAAATAAATTGACGCTCCAAGCAAAACACATATCATGTGGTGAATAAAAATATAGCTCCAAGTAAAGTTACCGATGAACGAAGACGAAAGAGGGAATGCCTTCCGGGGCATCCCTAAGCTTAGACTCTTGGTTGTCCTTGAATATTACCTTGGTGTGCCTTGGTAATCCCCAAGCTTAGGATCTTGCCACTCCTTATTTCATAGTCCATCGAATCTTTACCCAAAACATGGAAACTTCACAACACAAAACTTAACAGAAAACTTGTGAGCTCCGTTAGTAAAAGAAAACAAACCACCACTTCAAGGTACTGTAATGAACTCATTATTTATCTATATTTGTGTTAAACCAACTGTATTACAACTTTTCTATGGTTCATAAACTCTATTACCAGCCATAGATTCATCAAAATAAGCAAACAAGACACGAAAAACAAAATCTGTCAAAAACAGAACAGTCTGTAGTAATCTGTAGGTTTCGAATACTTATGGAACCCCAAAAATTCTAAAATAAATTGCTGGACGTTAGGAATTTATCTATTAATCATCTTCAAAAATAATTAACTAAATAGAGCTCTCCATTAAAAATGGCAGCAAATATCGTGAGCGCTAAAGTTTCTGTTTTTTACAGCAGGATCGCAAAGACTTTCCCCAAGTCTTCCCAAAGGTTCTACTTGGCACAAACACTAATTAAAAGCATAAAGCCACGTCTAAACAGAGTCTAGATGAATTATTTATTACTAAACAGGAGCAAAAAGCAAAGAACAAAGATAAAATTGTGTTGCCTCCCAACAAGCGCTATCGTTTAACGCCCCTAGCTAGGCATGATGATTTCAATGATGCTCACATGAAAGATAAGAATTGAAATATAAAGAGAGCATCATGAAGAATATGACTAGCAAATTTAAGTCTAACCCACTTCCTATGCATAGGGATTTTGTGATCAAACAATTTATGGGAACAATAATCAACTAGCATAGGAAGGCAAAACAAGCATAACCTCAAAACTTTAAGCACATAGAGAGGAAACTTGGTATTATTGCAATTCCTACAAGCATATATTTATCCCTCATAATAATTTTCAATAGCATCATGAATGAATTCAACAATATAACCAGCACCTAAAGCATTCTTTTTCATGATCTACAAGCATAGAAATTTTATTACTCTCCACATAAGCAAAATTCTTCTCATTCGGAATAGTGGGAGTATCATAAGAAACTCGAATACTATAAATTGTTTACACATTAAAGGAGTAATGTTCAGAAAAAGGGTAATTATAATCATGACAAGTTTTATAAATATAATCATCACTAATTTTTCTAGCATAAGTGTCATCACAATAATCATCATAAGTAGCAACTTTGTTCTCATCATAATCAATTGAAACCTCTTCCAAGATAGTGGAATCATTACTAAATAAAGTCATGACCTCTCCAAATCCACTTTTATAATTATCACAATAAGATTCAACATCCTCCAAAATAGTGGGATCATTACTTCCTAAAGTTGACACTCTTCCGAACCCACTTTCATCAATATAATCATCATAAAATAGGAGGCATGCTATCATAGTAAATTTGCTCATCAAAACTTGGGAGACTACAAATATCATCTTCATTAAACATAGCATCCCTAAGCTTGGGACTAACATTAATTGCAGCAAATACATTTTCAAACATGCCATTCTCATCAAACATAGCATCCCCAAGCTTGGGCCTTTTCATATCATAAGCATAATCACTCTCATCATTAATAGTATGGATAGCACCAATAGTATAACAATTATCATCATCACAATGAGTAATAGGAGCAACATCATTTGGGAGGAATACCTTATTACCTTTGCATCTCTGTCTTTTCTTTTTCTTCTTCACATCATGTGTGGGTTTATTCCTCTTTTTGGAGCTCTTTATTAGTGATATTGGTTGAATAGAAAGCACCTCCTCGTTACCTGATTCATCATAAGAAAGAATAGGAGGATATGGGGAAATCTCTTCCCTTTCATTAGTATTCTCTTCATCTTCTATTTGTTTTCTTGACTTTATGTAATTGGCAATATAAGGATTTTCAATGCAATTCACCGCACAATACATATAAATTTCCTCTAGATCAAAATCAAGAAATAAATCAAGATTAAATTTTGGAATACCCTCAGTTATACGTTTCATTTCTTCATACCCCAAAAGAAGACTAAGCTCTTTATGATGCTCAAGGGTAATCAAATTATCACAATTTTTGGACACGATTTGATCATGAAACAAATAGCATTGGAGCTTTAAATGACCATGTTCATTGCAAAGTTCACAAGGGTGGTGATAAATATTGAATCTTTTAGCACAATCATCTAGCATTTCCTGCAACCATTTAGTTTCCAAATACTTATGCCTCTTGCAAAATCTATATTCCCTATTTGGTGTGTGCTTGCAAGCTCTATGTATTCCACAAAAGATGACATGCTTACAAGAGACATTTTCATCATGACTAGTGCAATCATCATTAGTACCATGGATATTCAAAGAGTTCATACTAATAACATTGCAATCATGCTCATCATTCAAAGACTTAGTGCCAAACATTCTAATGCATTCTTCTTCTAACACTTTGGCATAATTATCGGAATCCTTATTTTCATGAAAGACATTAAAAAGATGAAGCATATGAGGTACCCTTAATTCCATTTTTTGTAGTTTTCTTTTATAAACCTAAACTAGTGATAAAACAAGAAACAAAAAGATTCGATTGCAGGATCTAAAGATATGCCTTCAAGCGCTAACCTCCCCAGCAACGGCGCCAGAAAAGAGCTTGATGTCTACTATGCAACCTTCTTCTTGTAGACGTTGTTGGGCCTCTAAGTGCAGTGGTTTGTAGGACAGTAGCAAATTTCCCTCGGGTGGATGACCTAAGGTTTATCAATCCGTGGGAGGCATAGGATGAAGATGGTCTCTCTCAAGCAACCCTGCAACCAAATAATAAAGAGTCTCTTGTGTCCCCAACACACCCAATACAATGGTAAATTGTATAGGTGCACTAGTTCGGCGAAGAGATGGTGATACAAGTGCAATATGGATGGTAGATAAAGGTTTTTGTAATCTGAAATTATAAAAACAGCAAGTTAACTAATGATAAAAGTGAGCACAAACGGTATCGCAATGCTTCAAAACAAGGCCTAGGGTTCATACTTTCACTAGCGCAAGTTCTCTCAACAATAATAACATAATTGGATCATATAACTATCCCTCAACATGCAACAAAGAGTCACTCCAAAGTCACTAATAGCGAAGAACAAACGAAGAGATTATGGTAGGGTACGAAACCACCTCAAAGTTATTCTTTCTGATCGATCTATTAAAGAGTTCATACTAGAATAACACCTTAAGACACAAATCAACCAAAACCCTAATGCCACCTAGATACTCCAATGTCACCTCAAGTATCAGTGGGTATGATTATACGATATGCATCACACAATCTCAGATTCATCTATTCAACCAACACAAAGAACTTCAAAGAGTGCCCCAAAGTTTCTACCAGAGAGTCAAGACGAAAACGTGTGCCAACCCCTATGCATAAGTTCACGAGGTCACGGAACTCGCAAGTTGATCACCAAAACATACATCAAGTGGATCACGTGATATCCCATTGTCACCACAGATAAGCACATGCAAGACATACATCAAGTGTTCTCAAATACTTAAAGACTCAATCCGATAAGATTACTTCAAAGGGAAAACTCAATCCATTACAAGAGAGTAGAGGGGGAGAAACATCATAAGATCCAACTATAATAGCAAAGCCCGCGATACATCAAGATCGTACCATCTCAAGAACACGTGAGAGAGAGAGAGAGAGATCAAACACACAGCTACTAGTACATACCCTCAACCCCGAGGGTGAACTACTCCCTCCTCGTCACGGAGAGCGCCGGGATGATGAAGATGGCCACCGGTGAGGGATTCCCCCTCCGGCAGGGTGCCGGAACAGGGTCCCGATTGGTTTTTGGTGGCTACAGAGGCTTACGGCGGCGGAACTCCCGATCTATTCTGTTCCCCGATGTTTTTAGCGTATATGGACATATATAGGCGAAAGAAGTTGGTCAGGGGAGCCACAAGGGGCCCACGAGGGTGGGGGCGTGCCTCCTTGCCTCGTGCCTTCCTCGAAGCTTCCCCGACGTCTACTCCAAGTCTCCTGGATTGCTTCCGTTCCAAAAATAACTCTCTCGAAAATTTCATTCCGTTTGGACTCCGTTTAATATTCCTTTTCTTCAAAACACTGAAATAGGCAAGAAAACAACAATTTGGGCTGGGCCTCCGGTTAATAGGTTAGTCCCAAAAATAATATAAAAGTGTTTAGTAAAGCCCATAAACATCCAAAACAGATAATATAATAGCATGAATACTTCATAAATTATAGATACGTTGGAGACGTATCACCCCCTCCTTTCCTTCTTTCCCCTCTCTTGCACTAAGGCCCAATGAGGCCCATATACCTCCCAGGGGGTTCTGGTAACCTCCTGGTACTCCGGTATACTCCCGATTTCACCCGGAACCATTCCGATGTCCAAACATAGGCTTCCAATATATCGATCTTTACGTCTCGACCATTTCGAGACTCCTCGTCATGTCTGTGATCAAATCCGGGACTCCGAACTACCTTCGGTACATCAAAACACATAAACTCGTAATACCGATCGTCACCGAACGTTAAGTGTGCGGACCCTACGGGTTCGAGAACTATGTAGACATGACCGAGACATGTCTTTGGTCAATAACCAATAGCGGAACCTGGATGCTCATATTGGTTCCTACATATTCTACGAAGATCTTTACCGGTCAAACCGCATAACGATATACGTTGTTCCCTTTGTCATCAGTATGTTACTTGCCCGAGATTCGATCGTCGGTATCTCAATACCTAGTTCAATATCGTTACCGGCAAGTCTCTTTACTCGTTCCCTAATGCTACATCCCGTAACTAACTCATTAGCTACATTGCTTGCAAGGCTTATAGTGATGTACATTACTGAGAGGGCCCAGAGATACCTCTCTGTCAATTGGAGTGACAAATCCTAATCTTGATCCATGCCAACTCAACAAACACTATCGGAGACACCTGTAGAGCACCTTTATAATCACCTAGTTATGTTGTGATGTTTGGTAGCACACAAAGTGATGTACCCGTGATTATAAAGGTGCTCTACAGGTCTAGGTGAGTCAAGTCAATCACATCATTCTCTAATGATGTGATCCCGTTAATCAAATGAAAAATCATGTCTATGGTTAGGAAACATAACCATCATTGATCCAACGAGCTAGTCAAGTAGAGGCAAACTAGTGACACTCTGTTTGTCTATGTATTCACACATGTACTAAGTTTCCGTTTAATACAATTCTGGCATGAATAATAAACATTTATAATGATATAAGGAAATATAAATAACAACTTTATTAGTGTCTCTAGGGCATATTTCCTTTAGGATCCCATCGTAGGGGGCTGCCGCCTCTCATGAGTCTTGATGGACGGAGGCAGCGGCCTCTACATCATCTTAACTGACACCCTGGAAAAGATGAAGGTCTCCTTGTCAGGGCTATGGAGGTCAGACGTAGGTTTCCATGGGGTGGTACCGGGCCACCCGGTCCATCCCTTGGGGCGGATCGAACTCGAGGTCGTCTTCGAAGACGAGTCTAATTACCGAAGCGAAACCATCCGGATTGAGGTCGCCCCCTTCCAGAGTGGCTACCACACGATCTTGGGTAGACCCATGTATGTAAAATTCATGGCAATTCCATCCTACGCCTATCTATAGGTAAATATGCTTGGCCCGAACGACACGATCATCGTACGGGGAAGCATGGAGAAGGCCTACAAGGCCGAAGTGGCAAACTTAGAGCTCGCTGGGCCGCCCTGGCCTCCGTCGAGCTCGCCAAGAGAAGAAAGCGGATGGGGCCATCAGAGGACAAGCTCCCCTAGAAACCAAGGCCTGGGCCTATCTTCCAACCGGCCAGACAGGCCAAAAAGTTCCAGGTTCACTCAGAAGATCATGACAAAATAGTGACTACTGGCGGAGACCTCTCAGAGAGCCAGGAGGTAGAGCTCCTCACTTTTCTTCGAGCTAGCTAGAACACATTCGTGTGGAAGCCCGCCGACATGCCAGGAGTACCAGCGAAGAAGGCCAAACACTGCCTGAACACCCGCAAGGATGTGAGACCAGTAAAACAGGCCCTACGACGCTTCACCATAGAAAAGTGAATGTCAATAGGAGAAGAGATAGTGCACCTACTCGCAACTAAATTCATAAGGGAGGTCGCGCACCCGGAGTGATTGGCAAACCCAGTGATGGTACTGAAGAAGAACAACACGTGTCACATGTGTGTGGACTACACCGACCTCAACAAAGCATGCCCCAAAGACCCGTTCTCGCTAGCCAGGATCAATCAGATAACCGACTCCATGGCGGGGTGCAAACGCCTATGTTTTCCTGGATGCGTACTCCAGATACCACCAGATACGGATGAAGGAGTCCGACCAGGAGACGGCCTCCTTCATCATGCCATATGGACCCTTATGCTACATCACGATGCGGTTCGGCCTCAAAAACATGGGGGCTATGTAGCAGCGGGCGGTGTAGAAGTGTTTCAATAAATAGATCGGAGTAAATGTGGAGGTCTACATTGACAACATCGTAGTAAAATCCAAGCAGGGATTAAGCCTCCTCGCCGACCTCCAGCAACAACCTCTGCATTTTCAACATGAAGTTAAGCCCCGACAAATGTGTCTTCGGGGTCCATGATGGGCAGTTGCTGGGATTCATTGTGTCCCAGCGAGGGATAGAGGCAAACCCGGAAAAGAAACAAGCCACAGTGGATCTCGAGCCCTCGGAGACAGTACGTGACGTACAGAAGCTCACAGGATGCGTGGCGTCCTTGAGTAGATTCATCTCACGGTTAGGCGAGAAGGCTTCCCCCTATACCGTCTTCTCAAAAAGGGCGACTAGTTCTAATGGAGCGACAAGACCAAGCGGGCATTCGTCAACCTCAACGAACTACTACAATCAAATCCGCTCCTAGTCTCCCCATCCCAATTAGAGCCCATGTTGATGTACATCGCAATAACCACCCAAGTGGCCAACATGGTCATTGTTGTGGAACAAGAAGAGGCCGAAAAGTGCACCACGTGCAACATCAAGTGTACTACGTTAGCGAGGTACTAACGCCTTGCAATACAAGGTATCCACATTACTAGAAGATAACATACAGAGTGTTCATGGCCGTAAGGAAGCTGCGGCACTACTTTCAAGCCAACCCAATAACGGTGGTCAGCCATGCACCGCTCTTCGATATCATCAAAAACAAAGGACACCACGGGACGCGTGGAAAAATGGGCGATCGAACTTCTACCATTTGAGCTCTCCTACAAGCCGTGCACGACAGTCAAATCTTGCCATTGTCGACTTCCTGGTGGAATGGACAGAGGCCCACCAGGTCCCCAAGACACACCGACCTTGAGTACTGGACTATGTATGTCGATGATTCGATGACCGTACAAGGACTGGGGCCAGAGTGGTCCTCGTCTCTCCGAGAGGCAACAAAATGAACTACGTCATCCAACTCCATTTTGGGGACTCCAACAATGTAGCAGAATATGAAGCCCTTCTGCACGGGTTCCGGATTGCGGCCTCCATGGGCATTCGACGTCTCATCTACCCCGGCGACTTCGACCTCGTGGTCCAGCAGGTCATGAAAACATCTGACACTAAGGACCCCAAGATGGCAACGTATTGGGCTGCCGCCCGGGCACTAGACGGAAAGTTTGATGGACTAGAACTACATGTCAAAAGAAGTGACAACATCGCGATGGGTAACCTTGCATGCACCGGGTCGTCAAGAGAGCCCATGCCGGATGAGACCTTCTTGGAGATACCGCATAAGCCATCCATCAAGATGCAAGGCCTCGACACAACCACGACAGACCTCGACACCTCAGAAAGCACAGCTCCAAAGGTTACTCCACCACCCTCAGACATATCAGAGGAGGCCGTAATGGTGATCCACACCCAAGACTGGTTCCAACCACTGCACGCCTATATGACCAAGGGTGAGCTCCCACAAGACAAAACGAATGCCCGTCGCACGTCTGTCGTTCCAAGGCCTACACAATAATCAATGGCGAGCTATACAAAGCGCAGTCAAGTGGGCGTCTTCCAGCGCAATGTCACACAGGAGGAGGGCAAGAAGCTCCTTGAAGAAATACACGCGGGGGCTTGCGGCCATCACGCAGCCCCCCGAACAATTGCAGCAAAGGCCTTCCGCCACATCTTCTTCTGGCCTCACGCAATGCGTGACGCCGAGGAAATTGTCCGAAGCTGCGAGGGATGCCAACGCTTTGCCAACAAAACATACACGCCGGTCTCAGCACTGAAGACGATCCCATTGACATGGTCATTCACGGTGTGGGGGCTAGACATGGTTGGCAAGCTCACGCCTTCGCCAGGAGGCCACAAATTCTTGTTGGTGGCAATCGACAAGTTCACCAAGTGGATCGAGGTTAAACCGGAGACAAACACCGAGGCCGAGTTGACATTCAAGTTCGTCTCCAGCCTCATTCACCGCTTCGGTGTCCCGCATAGCATCATCACGAATAATGGGTCCAACTTCACCGCTTCGATGTCCAAATATTTATGTCACCAAAGATGGATCCACATAGATTGTGCATCTATGGCACACTCTCGGTCCAACAGACAGATAGAATGAGCTAAGAGGCTGATCATGCAAGGCATCAAGCCACGTCTCATCACACCACTCGTTCGGGCAAAGAACAATTGGGTGGAAGAGCTCCCCTCCGTTCCTTGGAGCCTGCGCACAACCCCAAACAAATCCATCGGCTACACGCCCTTCTTCATGGTGTACGGGACGGAGGCAGTGCTCCCATCAGACATTGAATACGACTCGTCACGAATCTGAGCGTACGACGAGGAGGTCGCCGAAGAAAACAGGAAAGATGATGTCACTACAAAGGAAGAATCACCCCTCCTCATCATCGAACGCACCAACATCTACCAACAGTAGTTGCGACAGTATCAAGGCAAAAAGAACTAACAAATTGTGCCCAAATCTTACATTCTTAAGAAGTTGCTCCCCACTACAAGGTATTCTCTTAACATGCAAATGGTGCAACTCAGTATGCCATGTCATCAGATACCAGCCAATCACAAGTTCACAACTATCTCTCTCCCTGGCCAACACCTTTTCCCCACATCTCAGCCACATAACAATTCTTTTAGTTTTTATTTTAACAAATCATGTGGTTTAATTTCTTTGTAACACACATTTGTTCCTATTCCTATTCCGTAACCGACAAGACAAATAAGAGGAGCGATGCATGGTCTTATCTACCATGCCCCATCCGTCCGATAAACCAAAAGCTGGATTGCTTCTTCACTCGACCATTCGTGCCGGCGTGCCGGCCACAACTTCTTTGTGTGTCCACACAGGGTCGCCTATCTCCCCTGGCCGGTCGGCCGCGCCGGCTAAGCCGCAACCTCGCCTCGACCCTAGGCCACCGAATGCCTCCGACCACCATGCAGAGGCATGATATGCTGCACACACTACGTAATCAAGATGGCATATATTAGTTCTAATCTATCTATTCAGCATCCAGAAGCATCTCTTTCCATTACCGTTGTTGTTTTGAATGGCCATGTGCACTTTCATCAGTTGATTTAGCAGTCGTCCGAATGCCACCTGTTATTTCATCTACCCCACGGAGGTAAGAACTGATTTGCCATCTACAATATGACTATATGATGAGATAACCTATTCTAGATTTCTATACTATAATCTAAATATTCATAAATAACATGGTTGGTTCGTTCATCCTTGCAGGTATAAAGTGGAATATTTTACCAAAATCAGTATGACCACACAACACTTATGACCGGCAACTTTGATCCTGAATCAGTATCCCGCATTGGAATGATTGACGAAAAATTTCTCTATTCTTGAACCTGACTAATCTTTATGAGTCCAAATTTCAGTCACTTTCAGGTTTTCTGCTTTGACTTCTCATGCATGAATTTAATTTCCATATACATTGTCCATGTATAACCCATTTGGCTATATTTTCATTAGCATATATTCAAAGGCTCACCGTTGGGAGATGGCATGATAAGTGAGTGGCTTAAATATGAATGTCATAATAGTGAATTATATATAACGCACTTTGGACAAGTTAAGAGTATATGTTCAGAATTCATATAGCAATGATTCAACATCAAATTTCTTTAAAACTATAGTAAGGTATCAGTTGCATCCAAATGAAAAGGGAATTGAAGACTTGCATGATTGTTCAAGTTCTGTAAACAGAATATGAAACTTCAGATTTGTATGAACAGAAAAGGGTTGGTAGCTGCAAAAAACTCGAACAGAAAAGTGAACTGAATGATTACATAACATTCAAATAGATGCCTAGAATTACTTTATTATCTCTATGCGATAATCTGAAATAACTTGGTTTATTCGTGTATGCTTGCAGTATGCAGTCAAGGCGTTCTTTTCTTTCATTCCCAAATTAATATGACCTTGCAGAACAATGACGGCCGACATCATTCACATATGGCGGATGGATATTTCTATCTACTCTTCAATCCATCTAATGTTTATCATTGCAACACTTCAACCACTTTCAAGGAGCACTTAACTTAACCACTAGTGTTAATCAAAGCACCTGCATTGTGACATACTACAGACAATTTTGTCTCATTCCAAAATAACATGTACACATAACATGCATATTTTGCTTGCACCCCTTTTACCTATGTAATTCTGCACATATTTTTTTATCTCTAACACATGTTTTTGATACACTAATAGTTTACTGCAGGTTGGGCGTTTATCTCTGAACTTATTTTCCTTTTCTTCAGAATATTGCTGATAAGCTTTCTCATCTTTCGATTCTGAGCCGTTAATTCCATGGACAATGCTACCTCCCAATACAAAGTCGTCAGGGAACAGCGGTGTGAACAAAACTAGTGGAATTTTACCATACAAAACTGCAGGCATGCAAGATGCTCTCTCTATTTCACCCTCACTGGTTACTATGCTAAGACATATACTCGGTTTGATTTCCTAAAAGTGGGCAAGAAGCCCACCACAACATGTAACCTCCGTGGGCGACCCAGGGGGAACCCTAGCCGCCGTCCTCTCGGCCCTCCTCCGCTTCCACCTCTCCTTGCCGCCGTCCGCAGCGCCGCCGGGCAAAGCTCGGCCGGTTGGGCAGCGGCGGGGCATCTCTACCCCTTGGAGCATCGTGGGCAGTGCGGGACGACCAAATCGTGTAGAGGCGTCGGGCTATCACGGGGTCTGGCGGCACGGCGGGCGAGCATCTTGGCGGCGGTGCGTTACGGTGCCGGTGACGCGGTGCGGCAGCTGCGGCTTCGATGCGACTCCATGACGAGGTGGTGGATGCGTGGTCTTCAGATCGGATGGTCGCGTGCGCCACCATCTTCAGGCCGGATCCATATGGATCTGGCGCTTGGATGTTGTCGGCCGGCGCAGGGTGGTCGTCTACGCCGCTGGCCTCGTCGGATCATTGGATCCGGCGCCTGGAGATCTACGTCGGCTGTCTTTCTTGATCCTCCTTCCTGGTGGGTTGAGTCCCATGGCACTTGCATCTCTGCTGGTCTCGGTTCGTCTCGCTGTCGGATCCGGAACAGTCGGAGGTTTGGTGGTATAGGTTGGGGACCGAAGGAAACTTTGGCCGGCTGGTCCGGCCCGGCATCGGCGGTGTCCGTCGATGCCGCTACCCTTCCTGGAGGCGAAGCCGAGGTTCCTCCTATCCATATCTGAATCCCTCCTAGACGAAAGTCCAAAATTCAGTCTGAATTGGGCGGTGGTGGCGCCCTGCGCGTCGTAACCTCCACGGAGGCGCCGTCTTGGGAGGCTCAGATGGTTGGGTGAGAGATGCTATGGGTGGTGGGCGCCGCATGGCCCCAGCAGCAGTGACGATGTGAGCTCCGGGGGAAACCCTAGATTTGGGACTACCGAATCGGACAATGATGGCAACTTCGATGCCGTTGTCCCTCCTGGGGGCATCATTTTGGAGCACGCGCTGCCTGGAGGGGACAAGAGGAGCGGTGTTACATCTACCGCGAGGCCGACGACGGATCCTGGCGGCATGGCGCTGCGGAGGTTCGGCGATGGGCGCGTTTGGAGATGGACTTGCGCAGGAGGAGGAAGCTGTCTGGCGTCATGGTGGCGTTGATGGCAGAGAGGCCTGGCAAGGTCGGTGCAACTGTTTTGCTCTGAGTTTGGACCGAGGGATGATGGAGGTGATAGCCCTGGCAACCTGCGGTGCTCATTGGGAGTGTGCCTGACCGGTGTGGGTCCCAATCCAGGTAGTGGCTTGGAGGGGACACCCGACTTTAGATGTTAGGCTTTAGTGCGATGTCTGTTTGGTATTAGGCCCGAACATTTGTCACGTCTTCATCAAAGGGATAGGAGTAGCAATCGTGTTGCCAAGATGATGGCTTCAGGCTTATTGATGTATCACCTTATGTGGTCTTTGTGAATTAATTAATAATATGGCTGCATGCATTGTCCAGATGCAGAGGCCGGGGTGCATCCTCCTTTTCTAAAAAAAAAATGTAATTATGCATTCTCTTATCCTACTTATATTCTGTTTATACATATATTCTTTTTTAGTTCTCTTTAATATTAAATATTCATCTTCCATACAAACAAATCTTAATAACATATAGTATGTTGCAACTAATTCTCAATTCCCGCAGCAACGGGCGGGTATCATCTAGTTCGAAGAAATTCTTCCTCTGTTGCCCGTTTTGCCCAAACACCATCGTCTCCGCTCTTCTCCGACGAGGTACACATTCCGTTTCCCCTCTGCTCCGCTCCCCCACCTACCCTGCCCAGCAGCGCCAGCGACGGCAAACCCACCGATGGACGCAACCGAGCGCCGCCTCCGCGCCGTCTCCGCCCACCTCCAGCCCCAAGCAACCGCCGCCCGCCGCACCTCCGATAGCCTCGCCCCCAATCCCACCGCAGGAGAGTACGCCCACGGTACGCACGCATCCCAGGCCCTCTCTCTTTCCTCCCCTGCCCGCCGTTGACTCGCTGGGCGGCACTGCCGTACTAGTACCCCCAAGAGAGCGAGCGACAGGGATTTTTTTCCATTTGTTTCAAATATAGCTTACCGGTCGTCAGAAACTTACCGCAAATAGTTTCTCCAGTGCTTGGCTACAGCGCTGTCCTCCCCGAGAAGTTGCAGACTGGAAAATGGAACGTGTACCGGTAGGTTCTTGAGGCAGTATAATGTTATGCTGCGTTTTGCCTATGTCGTGACTCATAATTGCGCTTCTGATCTTTGGCAGATCTGCACATTCAGGAACTATAATGTTATTATGTTGCATTTCTGCCTATTTCGTGACTCATAATTGCGCTTCTAATCTTCTGCAGATCTGCACATTCACCTATAACGCTGATAGATAGATTTTCAGACTACCCAGACATTGGGACGTTGCACGATAACTTTGTGTAAGCATACTCACCTTAATTTCTCTCCTGACAAAATACTTCAGTCATAATAAGATCAATAAGATCTATTAAGCCTTTTGTCCCAAACAAGTTGGGGTAGGCTAGATATGAAACCCTTTCACGAGGACTTCCCGGGAGGTCACCCATCCTAGTACTACTCTCGCCCAAATGGGTTTCATACCCAATGGACTGGCTAGTTTTTACGTTGGCTCGCCAAGCCTATCACAACCCTTAGATATGAAACCCTTTCACGAGGACTTCCCAGGAGGTCACCCATCCTAGTACTATTCTCGCTCAAATGGGTTTCATACCCATGGGATTGGCTAGTTTTTACGTTGGCTCACCAAGCCTATCACACCCTCCTCCTTTACCCGGGCTTGGGACCGGCTATGCCTAGAAGACATAGGCGGCGTTGACAAAATACTTCAGTTATTTATCAAAAATAAAATAAATATGAATGGTAGCTAGGAGAAACTAGCCAACTGGCTAAATAAAGCAGGAGTGAGGATACGATCCCAGGCTGGCCTGCCCACGGTGCTAGCCGGTAGAACCCTTGGTGTTAATCACTTCAGTTTTTTATCACTGTAGTTCTTTTCTTTGTTTTTGAGAGAATATGTTCTCGTGCATTTCATTAAGTTAGAAAAAAGAGTCTTATGACAGCACAGGGCGACCTAGAGCTCACAGAAAGCGATACAATCCGGAAGTGCCATCGAAGTTATTCTAATGCGCTTGTTTCTATTGAGTAGCAAATCCATGGGTTTGGCACAAACTAATGCAATTTTTTTTTGCGGTGAAAAAGGGAGCTTAATTTAGTTACTGATAGGATTACAATCGGTAGCCAGAAAGCTAATCAGAGCATCAGGGGCGTCCGACAACCACAACCTAATGCAAGTTGGGACTCTCTTTTTCTTGGTTTCTTAGTTTTGCTGCCAGAGGAAACTTGCCGCTAATCAAGAGCTGCTAAATAACTTGAATATAATACAGAAGCTTTTGTCTGAAGATTTTGTTTAAAACTGGCAAAATGAGTTGGTGCAGCCTAAGTTGGTGATAAGAAAATTAAATGCTCAATGATATGATATTCATAGTCTTACTTGTTTTTGAAAACCTTGGGCTGATGGGATGTTTGGCTAAAGTGACCCTCAGTATGGACTATCAGTGTGCCATGCAAAAAGTTTCTAGCTATTCCTAATGTGTCTATATGGTTGTATTTCATATTATTCCAATCGCAGTACCTTAACAATCTCTCATGTATAGTGTCCTTGCTATCTTTAATTGGACAGAAATGCAGTTGAGACTTTCAGAGACTGTAGATACCTAGGTACAAGGGTCCATGCAGATGGAACAATTGGAGAGTAAGGGTCAATTATCTGATGCATGCCTTAAATTTACCTTTTGTAGTGTTGCTTATCTTATCCTAGCTCTTGAGCGAGAAATAACATTACAGCTACAAATGGATGACTTATGGAGAAGCTGGCACAAGCAGGACTGCAATAGGTTCTGGTCTTATTTGTCATGGAATACCTAAAGTGAGCCATCAGTGTCTGAAAAAGGCACTTATCCTTTTCTTTCTGTTCAGATAAAGCTGTAGATGTTGATGTCTTGAAATAGCACTTGAATTGCCCTATAGGGAATTTGTTTCAACTTACCTTCGAGTATTCTTTTGATCTGAATCAGGGCGCACGTGTTGGTCTGTATTTTATAAACAGACCTGAGTGGACCATAGTTGACAATGCTTGTTCTGCGTATTCATATGTTTCTGTGCCACTATATGATACTCTTGGTATGTCCACAGCACAGAACGATCATTGTTCTCCCTTTAATCATATTAGAGACTGATTTTGTTTTTCTTACTGTCTACAGGTCCAGATGCAGTTCAGTTCATTGTGAATCATGCATCAGTAGAGGCTATCTTCTGTGTTCCTCAAACACTAAGCACTGTGAGCTTCAATGATTTATCCAAACCTAGACTATTCCTAGTTTGTACAATACATTAAAACATCACTTATAGAAGAGCACTGAATAACCTGTAACCTTACATTGACACACTGGTAGAAAGTGAGCCTAGCCCACTTGGTTGGGGGAGTGGATGTCCAATCCCGCTACATGGATTTAAGTCCTCGTGGATGTGAATTTGGGTTCCTATTTATACTGTAGGGGCATCCCTTACAGCTTTCTTTGTCATGCTGGTCCTAGCTAGGCTTGCAACTGGCAAGCACACTCCTGGTAAATGGAAACTGAGTCTTCCTTTTAGTGTTGATGTTATCCTACTCGGGGCTTTGTTTATATATATCTCATATACTCACTCTCAGGAGTGCTTCATAGTGTCAAAAGCTCGTATAGTTTATGAATGCATATCAAATGCCGTTAGTTCTGGATCATATCTGCATACATGCATCACCGAAGTGTTGGGTACTGGGGTCTGATCTGGCGACAATTTTTGTGTGTGTGCGATGATCTGGCAATAGGTTTGACTTGGTCTTTAATCCTAATTTAATTCTAGTATGTTATATGAGATGCTAAATCATATTATACACATCAGCTTGCATTTAGCTTTGCACTGTATAATGAGATAGGCTCTGATAAGGAAGTACTCAAAAACATATGAATTTAAACTTATTTTGACTTACATTTGTCTGCTCATTTCAGTTGTTAAGCTTTATAACTCAAATGCCTTGTGTGCGCCTTATCGTGGTAAGTGCAGATCATTTACGATTAAGATATGCAATTTGAAAAACCCATGATTGTTAAAAAACCTTCATTCTTAGTCTTTCCTTAATATTTTCTGTTTAGGTAGTTGGTGGAATCGATGAGAATATGCCATCTTCACCTGCAGCTGCTGGAATGGAAATCATAACCTACTCCATGCTACACAGACAGGTGGGCTTTCTGAATAATCATTGAGTTTTCCTGTACAAACCTTGTTGGATCCTTTAACACCATACAGGTCACTTTTCATGAATGTTGCCAGTCAACACAATACCATTTAAACTAGTTGGTAAATCATTGTTTATGTGTATGTGGAGTTGAGAAATATTAATGTTATAGCCATTATTGCCGACATCAATCTGGAACGGGCTTAGTTGGTTTTTGTGGAATCATTTCGCAGATAGGTACAAAACTGACACATCTCGCTGATGCTTATGTTAGAATATGCATTAATTTTTTCCATGAGAAAACGCAAAAGCCTTGCATTTTGATGCATTGACAGAAGAAGAGTTAGTACAAACCCAACAATGGGCAACACCCACATATTACAACACAACACCCCAGCCGCTAGACTCCGTCGCTACCGGTAGCAGGGCGGCCAGCCCCTTTCCACCCCCCAACACCCCTTGCCTGTCTTCCGACTTGGTCACTCAAACAGGCGAGCCTGTCACGCCGTTCCCTGCTAACTGAAGAAATACAAGTGTTCTCCCCTGGCTCTCCTGCGAAGTTACCGGTTCGCCAAGGCTGATTGCTATCGATCGTCCCTTTGTAATCTAACGGCCACAAGGCCTTCTTCAGTCACTGTTTGCTTTCCAGAGCGGCATGTGCTCTGTCTCTACTTTCTTCCTCGCTCTGCTTCTGTAATGGCTATAAAGCCGCTAGTCGCTCCTCATTTTGGACCAGGATTATTGTATCGGGCTTTGCCCTAAAGCCGCCTGTGGCGTGCTACCTTACTTTCCCCTTCCTTGAGCAATACAAACCCTAAATTGCCGGCCAATTTCGTCTGGATTTCTTGGTGAGATAGTGTTAAATTGAGCCGATCATCGTCAGGTTCCTGACAATTGGTATCGTGAGCCAGTCCCTTCTCGGCGGTGGCGTGATTCTGACAGCTTAGAGGTTGGGCGACCGTAAAATCCCTCAAAGAGCTAAGATCTGGGCGGCGGCGAGCGCGTGGTGGCGGCCGGAGAGGCAAAAGTTCGGGTGCAGTCAAGAACTCAACCTGGTTGCCGGCGAGTAATTCGCGGTGGTAAAACCCCAGGCCCTGAGATCTGACCATGCATCACCGGCGGCGGGCGTAGGCGGCGGTGTAGGCGGCGGTAGACTGCGGTACCTGCGGGGTCCTTCCTGAAAAATCCCTCCCGTCCCAACCCTTGCTCTGTAGAAAGGGGCTCGTTTCCTTCTGCAACCATGGCCATCGATGAATCTGCAACTTCGGCTGACATCCAGTTGGATGCGCTCGAACTGGATATAAAGACGCTGCAGCGCGAGCAAGAGGAGGACCGAAAGGAGTTCAGAGAATTTCAAGGTATGGTCAACAGGAACTTTGCCACTATGCAGAAGAATTTCGACAAGATCCAGGAAAATTTCAGGCGTCTCCTCTTAGAGCCTGAACCTGAAGAAGTGACGGATGAGCACTCTGCCCAGGCAAGTGCACAGAAGGACGCCCCAAACAAGTCACCTGTTATTCCGGCTGGGCGCCCCAAGCAGTACCAGCCAACTCCCCCGTCAGTAACTATGCCAGATAAAAATGTTCCTTCAGCAGTTGGGACAGCAACATTAAGGGAAATTAATGGCAAGGAACTGAACCTTGATGGCACGGCCAAAGCTCCCTACAGACACCCCAATTTTGGCCAGCAAAGAGCAGAGCAAGCAACTGTTGTAGGGCAAGGAAATCGTCAAGCGCCAGCGAATGTGGAAGTCATTGCAGATGAGGATGAACTGGAAGCTAACTTTCAAAGGTCCAGACCTAATACACCGGTGGATGGACGAAGAAATGTGCTCACTGTCAAACCAGCAAAACTGAACTTATCTGAATTTACAGGAGAAGACCCAGACTCCTGGATTCAGAACTTGGACCAATATTTTGCTGCAGCAAGGACGCCCATTGAGCACAGAACTGAATTGGCTGTATCCTACTTGAAAGGGCCTGCTGTGCAATGGTGGAGAGGCACAGGATATGCCCCTAGCAATGTACCTTGGCATAAATTCTGCTCTTACCTGTCTGACAGATTTGCAGTGGATTCTGTATGTGAGGTTGTAGGCTCTTTTCATGCCATACAACAGACATCTACTGTGGCTGCATATGTGCAAGACTTTGAGAGACTAATGAACATAATGAGAAGAGAAAACCCAGCTATCCCTGATGATTATTATGTCACTAGCTTCATGTATGGCCTAAACCCCTACATCAGAGGGCATGTGGAGTGTTTTAAACCCAAGGATATGCAGATAGCAGTGTGGTATGCTAGACGTATGGAAAAAGCACAATCTGCCCCTACTGTCAGAGCTTATGTTCCCCAACCCAAAAGGCAGGTCCTTTTTGGCACTCCTAAACAACCAGTCCCTCAGAACACACTCAACAGAAATGTAGTGATCCAACAAGCAAAGCAGAACCAGGTCTGCTACAAATGCAGGGAGCCTTGGGTACCAGGACATAGACAAGTTTGTAAGATGAGTCAAAAGGCTCAAATCCAAGCATTGCAAGCCCAGGAAATGGACCAATCTGAAACCATATTTGTCACTGACTTTGAAGACCCAGAGCTGGAACAAGTAGAAGCACCTCCAGGAGAAACAATATTGCAGGTGTCCATGCATGCTGCTATGGGCATTGGAGCTGTTAAAAACACTTTCATCCTTACAGTTAAGGTTGGTACAGCCACTGCAACAGCCCTGGTAGACAGTGGCAGCACTTCAACTTTTGTATCCCCCGAGATGGCAGCAAAGTTACTCACCCCAACAGTGTCCCACACCTAAAATCAAAGTACTTGTGGCCAGTGGAGGAGTGTTGTGGAGTGAATTTACAAACTACAACTGCCCTTATACCATACAAGGCCACCAGTTTACAGACACTTTCAGAGTTCTGGAACTTAAAGGTTATGACATGATCTTGGGGGTCGATTGGCTCAAAAAGTATAGTCCTATACAAATGGATTTCATCTTAATGGAGATGAGTGTCACAACACCACAGAAGACACAAGTGACCTTTGTAGATGAGACTATACCATGGGAACAACCGCCTGAAACTATAGACACTGCTGACAAGCTTATGGAGCAGGCTGTATGTGGGTTCTTCTTATTTACTACTGCCTGTTCAGAATTCTTCGCAGCAAGTCAACAAGTGCCCCCCGAGCTCCAACCAGTTCTCCAAGAATATGAGAAAGTCTTCTCCACACCTACTGGATTACCTCCTAGCAGGCCTTGCGACCATAGAATTCCATTGGTGGAAGGGGCAAAGGTTGTAAACCGGAGGCCCTACCGAGTTCCCCACCATCAGAAAGAAGCATTGGAGAAAATCATCTTGGACCTACTAAAGGCTGGCCTCATCAGGCCTAGTACCAGCCCCTTTTCCTCTCCTGTGCTCTTAGTGAAAAAGAAGGACGGCACATGGAGGTTATGCATTGACTACAGAAAACTCAATGCCGTAACAGTCAAAAACAAATACCCAATCCCCATCATTGAAGACTTGCTGGATCAACTAAAGGGAGCTCAGATCTTCTCCAAGATTGACCTAAGAAGTGGCTACCACCAAATAAGAATGGCAGAAGAGGATATCTACAAAACGGCATTTTCCACGCTGCAAGGGCACTTTGAGTTCCTGGTTCTATCCTTTGGCCTCACTAATGGCCCTCCCACATTTCAGGCCCTCATGAACTTCCTATTTGGTCCCTTCAGCTTTGTGGTAGTTTTCTTTGACGACATCCTAGTGTTCAGCCACTCCCTAGAGGAACACAAGGTACATTTGTCCAAAGTATTTGCCATACTCCAGGAAAACCAGCTGTATGCCAAGCTAGACAAGTGCTCCTTTGGTCAATCTGAAGTGGAATATCTGGGCCATGTTATTAGCAAGGATGGAGTGGCCACCGACCCTGCAAAAATCAAGGCAATTCAAGAATGGCCAGCACCAACAAATGTCACTGAGCTAAGAAGTTTCCTTGGGCTGAGTGGATACTATCGAAGATTTATCCAGGGTTTGCATCATTTGCAGACCCCTGTTTGACTGCCTAAAGAGGGATGCATTTTCCTGGCAAGCACAACAAGAACAAGCTTTCACCACCCTGAAGGACAAGCTAACTAATGCACCTGTCCTAGCCCTGCCAGATTTCACTCAACCTTTCATTCTGGAAGCAGATGCTTGTGGATACGGATTGGGAGCAGTCTTGATGCAAGAAGGAAGGCCTATCTCATATTTCAGCAAATCTATTGGACCTAAAGCAGCAGCTATGTCCACATATGACAAGGAGGCCCTCGCAATTATTGAAGCAGTGAAGAAATGGAAACACTACTTCCTGGCCACTTCCCTTGTGATTAGAACTGATCAACAAAGCCTCAAGTACATTCAAGAGCAAAAGCTAACAGAGGGCATACAACATAAGTTACTTGTCAAACTATTGGGATACAACTTCAGAGTGGAGTACAAGAAGGGGAAGGAAAATAGAGCTGCTGATGCCTTGTCCAGAGTTAAGTACATGGTGTCCATGCTGACTGTCAGTACCAACACTCCTACCTGGATACAGGAAGTAGTTAAGAGCTACAAGTCTGATGCAAAAGTGCAGGAGTTAATAGCTGAGTGCTGTTAGCAAAGATAGCTCAAATGCATACTCTTACAAGAATGGCATCTTAAGATTCCATAACAAAGTGGTGGTGGGCACAGCTACTGCTCTCAGACAAGACATACTAAAAACATTCCATGCTTCTGAGCTAGGTGGCCACTCTGGGGAAAGGGCAACCTACCAGAGAGTCAAGCTCATCTTCCACTGGCAGGGCCTCAAGCAAGATGTCATCAGCTTTGTAAAAGCATGCCCAGTCTGCCAGCTCAACAAGGCAGAACATTGTCCTTATCCTGGTCTATTAGACCCATTGCCAGTCCCTGATTTTGCATGGGCACACAGTAGTATGGATTTTGTGGAGGGTTTGCCCCTGTCTGAGAACAAAGACTTGATCCTGGTGGTTGTGGATAGATTCACCAAGTATTCACATTTTATAGCAATGAAACACCCCATCACAGTCCAATCAGTGGCAAGGGCTTTCTCTGATACCGTTTTCAAGTTACATGGCATGCCCCTAGTCATTGTAACTGACAGAGACATGATATTCACTAGTCACTTGTGGCAACAATTGTTCAAATCCCTCAAGATCAAACTCCACATGAGCACAAGCTACCATCCACAGTCTGATGGCCAAACGGAACGAGTAAACCAGTGTTTGAAGAACTATCTCAGATGCATGTGTTTTCAGCAGCCAAAGAAGTGGCATGGATGGCTATCTCTGGCTGAGTGGTGGTACAATACTAGTTTCCACACAGCATTACAAATGACACCATTCCAGGCCTTATATGGATTCCCTCCCCCAATGATTGCAGAATCTGCCCTACCAGACACCATATGTGAGGACAATGACAATCTCCTTCAGAACAGAGAGGTAGCTCTAGAGATAATCAAGCAAAACCTCCTCAAAGCTCAAGCTCGGATGAAGCACTATGCTGACAAGAAAAGAAAGGAAAGGGAGTTCTCTGAAGGGGACATGGTCTACCTCAAGTTACAGCCTTACAGGCATACATCCCTGAGTTTGCACAGGCATCTGAAACTGCACTCCAAGTACTACGGTCCATTCAGAATTCTTCAGAAGATTGGCAAGGTTGCCTACAAACTGTTGCTGCCAGAAGGTAGTCAACTACATGACACCTCCATGTGAGCCAACTCAAGAAACACATTGGTCCACAAGTGGTTCCGTCCAAGCACTTACCATTGGTGGGATCAGATGGCATGATCAGAATGGAGCCGGAGGCAATTCTGGACAGGAAGCTGATACCCAGACCACAGGGCAACATTAGCATACCCGTGGTCCGATGGCTGGTCAAATGGGTTAACCTACCAGTTGAAGCTGCCACCTGGGAAGACTCTGCGTTCATTCAAAAGGTGTTTCCATCGTTTCAAGCTTGAGGACAAGCTCAGTCTTAATAGGGGGGAATTGTCACGCCGTTCCCTGCTAACTGAAGAAATACAAGTGTTCTCCCCTGTTCTCCCCTGGCTCTCCTGCGAAGTTACCGGTTCGCCAAGGCTGATTGCTATCGATCGTCCCTTTGTAATCTAACGGCCACAAGGCCTTCTTCAGTCACTGTTTGCTTTCCAGAGCGGCATGTGCTCTGTCTCTACTTTCTTCCTCGCTCTGCTTCTGTAATGGCTATAAAGCCGCTAGTCGCTCCTCATTTTGGACCAGGATTATTGTATCGGGCTTTGCCCTAAAGCCGCCTGTGGCGTGCTACCTTACTTTCCCCTTCCTTGAGCAATACAAACCCTAAATTGCCGGCCAATTTCGTCTGGATTTCTTGGTGAGATAGTGTTAAATTGAGCCGATCATCGTCAGGTTCCTGACAGAGCCAAGCTTGGCTGGGCGCCGTTGAAGATGTTTGTGTTCCAATGCTTCCAGATGCACCAGGCCACCAGCACTATAACAGAGGCAGTGCCCTTCCGGGCTGGGGTGGGGACTGAGCGATAGCTTTGCACTTAGGTTGCCGTTATACATTTCAGATTTTTGACTAGTACCTTATTAAGCCTTGCAGTCAGCACATGATATGAGGTACGGTATTGGGCTCAAGCAGAATGTGCAACTTATATCCTGACTAATCTTGCATGACATAATATGTAAGTGTGCTCAAATACATTGACTCTTTACTTCCATTGTAATACATGTGACCAAATGAGTGTATACTGCAATCTTGCATGACTACGAAGGGTGGTGGGTCTGTATATTAATTCCGTTCTGGACAAAGTTGTTCATAAGTTGCAACTGTACATACACATTAACATTCACCGATTGTATTTGTTCATGCTTGAGCTTAACATGTTAACTTCATTTAATATGATTTGAAATGCAAAACCTATGTGTAACCACCATCCATACTTTATTTGCTTTGATTTTGAATAAAGGATATCACCACTTTTAGCTTTATGCTCATCCCTATTACTGGTCCCCCTTTTTATTTATTTATTGACTTCTTTTTATTTTTTTAACTCAGGGACATATGAGTCCCCAACCCTTTCGGCCTCCAAAACCTGAAGATGTTGCCACTATCTGCTACACTAGTGGCACTACTGGCACACCAAAAGTAAAACATTCATTCCTATGATGATTTGTTTGCTCCATTAGTCGGATTCTTGTACCCTAATTTTTCAGATATTTAAAGTTGGAGGCCAATCTTTTTTCTCAGGGAGCTGTTCTTTCTCATGCGAATTTCATTGCAAATGTAGCAGGCCAGGACTTGGGCGTTAAGTTTTACCCCTCGGACGTGTGAGATCTTAAATTTAACTTATAATTGTTGTTTTCCTGTGCAGTTTTCAGTTTATATCTGTTCACATTATTGACAACACCACTCGCCATTCTCCCCAGGTACATCTCATATCTACCTTTGGCACACATCTACGAGAGAACTAACCAAATATGGCTCGTTCATCGCGGTGCTGCCGTTGGGTTCTACCAAGGGGTATGTAGATCTGGACTATTTAGGACAATGTGTTTACGAATGGCTTTGTATTATCATTCAAATAACTGCGTGTAGAACAATTTTGATAAGCATCCAATATTAAGTGATAATCAGTTCTTCTATAAGTTATTGCCAGACTTAAGTTGGAAGTGGATTATCAAATTCGTTGGTTCACATTTTAGTTGTTTCTAGTGTAAATAGTTCTACCAAACTTGTTGGTCATTTATTGTTTAACTAAAGACCATTAATGTCTCCTTTGGAGGATTGTTCGTGTTCCAAGATAATATTGTAGTGTGTATACATTGTATGTTGGCTTCTTTTCATCTTTTTGATGAGTATTTTTCATTCATTCCAGGATAATTTGAAGCTGATGGATGATCTTAATACTCTGAAACCAACAGTATTTGCGAGTGTTCCCCGGTTATATAACAAAATTTATGCTGCGTAAATATCACTAAACCAGTATTTTTTTTATATTTTTCCTCTTTGGTATCATATGTGATAGTACCCGCCCATATGTTTGGCTTATTTATGCAGAATTACAAATGCTGTGAAGGAGTCTGGTGGGTTGAAAGAACAATTATTTCATGCTGCATATAATGCTAAGAGGCAAGCTATTATTAATGGTAAGGAATTGGTTAAAGATTCTTTTGTTCCGTCACATATATAAGTAAAAAGCTTAAATATGCCCACTTCAGTCATCCATTATTAGTTTGGACTTAAGAGATCATTAGGGTCAAGTCACACTTTAGTCATCAACTTAGGATTTCCCTTTTCTCTCTATCCAAATTGATTTCCAGAGGGCATATTTATAATGATTGAGTTATGGAGAGGCCTTGGAGACATAGCAATAGTATGGCTAACTAAGCTTTGCAACCTCATTTTTGGTCAAATAAGATGCCCGAAGAATGGAGGCGGAGTATATTTGTACCAATTTTCAAGAACAAGGGGAATATTCAAAGTTGTACTGACTACCGTGGAATTAAGATGATAAGCCATACAATAATGACAAGCGTGACTAAAAATCAGTTTGTTTCATGCCTGGGAGGTCGATTATGGAGGCCATTTTCTTGGTACGACAACTTATGGAGAGATAAGATACCGCGGAATGTCATTTGGTGGGCCTTGGAGAAACACAAAGTCCCAACAAAGTACATTACCCTCATCAAGGACATGTACGATGATGTTGTGACTGTTATGATGCAACTTATCTCTATTAACTTGAGGTGCAAGGAAAGTAAACATAGTCTAATAAGGACTCCTAGATCCATACTAATTCTTCCTAAGCCCCCCCCCCCCCTCTCAAATGCAAAGCGTATGCAATAGCATTGCATTTGAAGAAGTGTAACACTAGAAAAAAATGATAATCCAAATCCGCGTCTTGAAAGTGTCGTCGTAGCATGAAGAGTCGTCAAAACCTATCGAGTCAAGACGAAAGGGTAACGAAGAGATGGCACATCAGAGGTATAAAGCATTGCATAAAAAATCATAGCCCACAACAACCGACGGCGAAAGAAGCTCGGCGGCTAAGGCATAATGGGCATAGATCGACAATGAAGAAAGAGTCCAGAAAATCCTATAAAAACAACAAGGGCAAGTAGGCCACAAAAGTTGTATACAAAGGATCAGGACCAGAGAAAGGCTGACGGACAAAGGTATGGTGGACTTGCATGGCATAAGGAACACAAAATATCAACGGATTTGGTGGATACACCAGAAAACAAAGAGAACTAGAAAGAAAAAACACACACGAGACGTAGATGCAGGAGCCATCGTGTTTGCAAAATAAACTGTAGAGAACCTAGTGCAAGTAATACGTCTGCTCACGAGAAGGACCAATGGTAATTAAGAAAACAGCAAACAGCAAACAGAGATGCACGAGTGCTACATGGTTTAGCAGCAGCCAGCGCAGACAAGCATGAAGCAGCAGCAAGCGTAGCAGGAGATAGCAGCAGCCACGCACACGGGCGTGCGGGAGCAGAACAGCACCCGATGCGGCCAAGGGAGCACGCAGCAGCAAGTAGCGCACGTGCGGAGCAGAGGCAACGGCGGCCAAGAGGAGCACACGCGGGCGGCGGGAGACAGCTGCGTGGGACGCACTCGGAGGCGGAACAGCAACGCAACGGCCGCAGCCTCGATCTGGAAAGGGCGCCTACGAGGGCCACGATCTGGACGTCATGTGTGATGGGATCTGGACCACGGCCTTGGGAGCATGGATCAGGAACCTTCTGGCCTGGGAAACAACCGACGGATCGAAGGCAGCATCCTGGAGAAGGGTGGCACGTCATTGTGCGGGACATGCAGCGCCCCGACGGCCACGCGGAGACAACAGCCTGGATGAGCACCAATGGAGTCGTGGCTGTCCAGCGTGTAGAGGCCCAAGTTGATGCAGAGGAGTTCCACCGGGGTCAAAGGAGACAGCCACACCAGGTCTTGGAGCGGAAGCAGAGGAAATCTTCATCGAGAAGAGGTGGATCTAGAGAGAATTCACCGGATGAGCACAGGAGATGTGCGGATCGTACAGACCGAAAAAAAAATCGATCGAAGAGCAGGGATGGGTTGCGGTGTCCGGAGGAGACCTGAACCTAGGCTCTAATACCATGTTATGATGCAACTTATCTCTATTACATAGCCCATAGGGCATATATATATTACATAAGACTTGAGGTGCAAGGAAAGTAAACATAGTCTAATAAGGACTCCTAGACCAATACTAATTCTTCCTAAGTGTTTAGACAAGTGATGGCTGTTAAGCTTTATGCACTAGCCAATGCAAGGAAAAGTTTGAACTATGGGAGAGGGTCGGACATTACACTCCAACACGTCTATGCTCCTTTGGAGTTATGACATGGGCAGCGGGAGTGGGGGTAGCCGCAATTATTTATTGTGTTTACTGGGTTTTGAACCCTGAACCTCTTGGTTGTAAGTCATGCACCTCACCAGTTCACCCATCAGCTTGAACTAATGGAAAGGGCTAGACAATCCACATATACACTTCAGCACCCCCTCACGTGTGATACAGGAAGTCAACACGTGAATAGACTTAGAGGTATGGTTCAAGAGGCCTATACGTGGACACAAAGGGGGCAACAACAATTTATCGTAATTTGTGAAAGCCAGGACTAGAACTCAAGACCTTGGGCCCTGATACCATGTTAAGCTTCATGCACTAGCCAACGTAACATGAATTGTGAAAGCCAGGACTTGAACTCAAGACCTTAGGCTCTGATACCATGTTAATCTTCATGCACTAGCCACCACAACCAAAGTCTGAACTGATGGAAAGGGTTAGGCAATCCACATATACACTTCAACAATGGCGACACTGACGACTTTTCAATTAAAATAGGACTGCACCAAGGGTCAACTTTGAGTCCTCCTTTTTGCTTTGGTGATGGACGAGGTCACAAGGGATATACAAGGAGATATCCCATGTGGTATGCTCTTTGCGGATGATGTGGTGCTAGTTGACGATAGTCGGACGTGGCTTAGTAGAAAGTTAGAGCTATGGAGACAGACTTTGAAATCAAAAGGTTTTAGGCTTAGTAGAACTAAAACTGAGTACATGAGATGCGGTTTCAGTACTCCTAGGCACGAGGAGGAGGGGTTAGCCTTGATGTGCAAGTGGTACCTTAGAAGGACACCTTTCGATATTTGGGGTCAATGCTGCAGAAGGATGGTATATCGATGAATATGTGAGCCATCAAATCAAAGTTGGATGGATGAAGTGGAGCCAAGCTTCTAGCATCCTCTGTGACAATAGAGTGCCACAAAAGCTAAAAGGCGGGTTCTATAGGACGACGATTCAACCTGTGATCTTGTATTGCGCATAATGTTGTCCAACTAAAAGGCGACTTGTCCAACAATTAGGTATAGCAGAGATGCACATGTTGAGATGGATAGGTGGTCACACAAGTAAGGATCGGGTCCAGAGTGATGATATACGTGATAGTTGGGGTAGCACCGCTTGAAGAGAAGGTTGTCCGGCGTCGTCCGTGATGGTTTGGGCATATACAACACAAGCCTCCAGAAGTGCATGTGCATAGTGGACGGATAAAGCGTGCTGACGATGTTAAGAGAGGTCGGGGTAGACCAAACTTGACATAGGAGGAGTTCGTTAAGAAGGATTTGAAGGACTGGAATATCATCAAAGAACTAGTCATGGATGGGGGTGCGTGGAAGTTAGCTATCCACGTGCTAGAACCATGACTTGGTTTCGAGATCTTATAGGTTTCAACTCTAGCCTACCCCAGCTTGTTTGGGACTGAAAGGCTTTGTTATTCTTGTATATGTATACTGATTACGTGATCGTCAAATATAGCTGGCAAGAGAAACATAAACGGTGCAGTCAGCCATTTGGACACTGATATGCAAATGATCTTCATGTAGGTCACTATTTGTGAAATGAAATAGGGTTATAGGCGCGGGAAACGGAAGCTGGAAGCCTTTATAATGACTTCAGAGTTTCCTATCACAGAGCACGTATTGTTAGTGCACTGAAGCTTGAGCTAGTAATCCTCTTGGGTTAGTTACACTAAAGCATGTAACTCATACACTGAAACTTGAGCTAGTATCTGAATTACCAAGAAGTTTTCATTGTACTGAAAGATGCATTTTAGCATTTACTGAACATCATTTGATTCAATCTTATTTACCACCAATACGTATAATGAATGAATATTTTTACTCTTAATGTCATTAGGACGGAATCCATCCCCAGTGTGGGATAAGCTGGTATTTAACAAAATAAAAGCTAGGCTGGGTGGACGAGTAAGGGTTATGTCTTCAGGTGCTTCTCCATTGTCGCCAGATGTAATGGAATTCCTCAGAATGTAAGCTAACTTCATTTGCCCTCCCTTAGTGTGGCATGATGAAGAACCTGGCTTTATTAATCATAACACTTTCTTTTATAGATGCTTTGGTGGTGATATTCTTGAAGGCTACGGAATGACGGAAACATCTTGTGTCATTACTTTAATGGATGTTGGTGATATATCAATTGGTCATGTTGGATCTCCCAATCCTGCTTGTGGTAAGCTCCATTTTTCAGGCGCGGAATCAGATATGCTTGGCTATAGTTGTGCTTATACAGATGCTAATTGCCCATGAGGCCAACTTAATGCAATAACAGTATACAGAGAAGCCACCCTAAAGTTATGACACACTTGCATGGATTTGATTATTTTGCAATGATGGTCATATTTTGAAAGCTGATGGTTACTACAAAAATAGTTGCATCAAAGAAACTTATACCATATAATCATTATTTTATATTTTGTGTTTGGCATTTGTTTTGGAGTTACTTTTAAGTTCTTCAATTTGTTTGATTCTGCATGCTGATTGGATTGAATTAAATTAGTCTAATTGTTGTGAAAGATATCAAATATTCTTACTCATGTAACAAATGAAGCCGTGTTCCATTTGTTTCGTAATATTTGCACAGCTCACTCACATGCTTTCATAATGTAAACCCTGTTTTCATTTTCAGAGGTTAAACTTGTGGATGTCCCTGAAATGAACTACACATCTGAGGATCAACCATACCCTCGTGGAGAAATATGTGCCCGGGGACCTATAATATTCCAGGGTTACTATAAAGATGAAGTTCAAACGTAACTTGATATCCTACTTCTGTTTACCTTTTGTTAAGTAAGATTCCATAAATGGCTCATATAATTTGTCAAGTGATATACGGATGTGTTTTGTAACATGCAGCAGAGAGGTCATTGATGAGGATGGTTGGTTGCATACTGGGGACATAGGTTTGTGGCTGCCTGGAGGGCGCCTAAAGATTATAGACAGGTAAAACTGAAAGACACTCCATATTTCCATGAGGCTTTTATTTTACTTTGAGTGCTGTATGTATTGCATCTTATCTGTCTGTTGTTTATATACTCTCCGCATGTCTTTCCCCTGGACTCTGTTTAGTCTGGCTTCTCTTCCTAAATTACTATTTTTTATATCTCCGTACCTCAAGGAAAAAGAACATTTTCAAGTTAGCTCAAGGAGAATACATAGCTCCGGAGAAGATCGAGAATGTTTATGCCAAGTGCAAGTTCATTGCCCAGTGCTTTGTATATGGTAATATCATGGTTTTCTATTTGCTGTAACTATTAATGTTGGTCATGCATATTTTGAATATGTTGGTCTGGATGCAGGCGATAGCTTTAATTCTTGCCTAGTTGCCGTTGTTGCAGTTGAGCCAGAGGTGTTGAAGAGTTGGGCTGCATTAGAAGGAATCCAGGTAATATTCGTTGATTGTTGCATACATGCATCACCTTCTCCTAATCTCTTAAGAACACATAATCAGAGTAACCCTAACTAGAAAATACCGATTATTTGGAAGTGTAAACCATCAATTTTTTTTCCTTGTATGTTCGGATTATGTATACTTTTTTCTTTCGTGGGTCCAGATTATGAATACTGAAACAGTGATTTATGTATAATTACGAAAATAGAGATCCTATTTCCAAAACCAGAGCTATAAATGAGACTCTAGATATTTGTGTTGCATGTTTATGCTCTATGTATTATGAGAATACAACAGTTTAAATTACTGTGAGCTGTTTGGCAACCACACAAAACTGCAATATTAATACAGCAGTATTCCCTAAACCACGGTATTTTCTCTGCATAAAAAAACAACCCTGGGCCTCTTTTTTTAAAACAGAGCATGTGAAAAGAACGAGCCCATCCTTGGCCGCGGCCGCCGCCCTGTCGTTTGTGGAGGCTGTCTTGTTCACCGGCCATGAACAAATCAAAAAGGTTCCTCCCGCTGCTTCCTCCGATTTTCCCGGAAGTCGTGTCCGTCCAATCCGTTTTTCGCTCTGCATGATGGGCCTGGCCGGGATGACCAAGCCGCTCTCGTCCATGCGCCGCTCCACTTTGCGTGGTGCGCCGCCGGCATAGCCGTGTTGCGGAGTGTCAGGTCGTTGCTCCGCGCCAGTACGTTGTACTAGTTCGATTGCATCCTTGGTGAGTGTAACATGCATCGAGCTTGTCCGTCCGTTCAATTAGTCCGTGGTCGTACTAGTTTGTGCATGCTGGTGCTTTGTGCATGGCTGTTAATCAGCTTGCAACTCTAGCTAGCTAGCAATGCGAGCGTTTGCAACTGCTTCAAACGGCGAGATAGTTAATTTTCGTTGGCGCATATAAGCTCTTGCCAAACAGGTCCACAGTATTCCCAATACTTCAAAATACTTTGTTATATCAAAACTGTGGTTTTCTGTACCTACAGATTAAATTACTGTAGTTTTCAATACTTTGGTTTTTATAATAGTTTGCTATCAAACACAGCCTAATTTGTCCTTGCTAACCTGTAGTATGAGGATTTAAGACAGCTCTGTTCTGATCCTAGAGCAAGAGCTGCTGTGCTGGCTGACATGGATTCTATTGGGAAGGAAGCACAGGTCCCTCTCTTAACTGTTGCTGCACACTCTCCATAACTAACATTCTCTATTCTGGACGTGATCGAATGATTCCTGATGATATTTCTGTACTTATTGTTGTATCAGCTAAGAGGTTTTGAGTTTGTCAAAGCTGTTACTCTTGTTGCTGAACCATTCACACTAGAAAATGGCCTCCTCACCCCAACATTCAAGGTAGGCCCATCAATTCTGTTTAAGTGGATTGAAATGCAGGAATGCTGACACTTCATTTCCATACTTTTGTAGGTCAAAAGACCGCAAGCAAAGGCGTATTTTGCAAAAGAAATCACAGATATGTATGCACAATTGCTTGATGCAGAGTCAGCCAAGCCCAAGTTGTAATTACACAAGTAATGGTCAAAATAAGCAGTCAATCAAGGTAGGAGATTAAGCTTTACAATTGTTCAGTTCATAGCATGAAATAAGTGGATGTCTTGTACTGACGCGGCAAGCAATGTGATGATGATTCTTGAACCTGTTCCTCCCATGTGCAGGAACCAAAACTAATCTTTCCAATCAACAACAGCCTGGGCAAGTGCTTGGTGCAGTTAATTTGATTACCGTGGTCAAGTATAACTGGATGAGCCCAGCATACGCATTTTCTTAACTTCTTTTCCCTTTTTTACAATATACACTCATGTAATCCTGCCGTTGTAAAGATATATAGAATAACATATTGGTGCCCTAATTTTGATCTGCTGTATGTGCAATATATTACAAGAAAAGCCAAGTGTACGCAAAATCAGGAATTAAGCTGCTGTGCGTGGTAGTATATGATAACCACATGACGTCTTGATATTTTTAGTTAGAATAATCCAGAACATGTAACCTATGATAGTGTCAAAAAACGTTTTACATTTTAGGACGGAGGGAGTAAAAGAGAAACTTGAAGTTTAGTGAAAGTACCTTTCTACATCGGAGCTCAAATGCTCTTGGTGTGAACAGTAAAATCAAAAATAGGAAAAAGTTTTAAAAAAATTCTGATTTTTTTGGCATCTTTAACTTGTTGTGCATGCAAAATTTCATCAAGAAATCACATTGATGGAAAGTCGTGAAAAAAAAAACAAAATCAGAGCGCCAAAACGCGTTTGAAAGTAACATTTTGAAAGCATCGATTTTGTTTTTTTACCATGCCTTCCACCAATGTAATTTTGTGATGAAATTTTGTATACACATCAAATATTTCTTAAAGTATGCCAAAAAAATCCAGAATTATTTGCATTTGTTTTCTATTTTTCTTTATTTCACTGTTCACACCAGGAGCATTTTGTGCCTGGTGTAGAAACTTCATATCCGAAGTTTAGGCATTACTCCTATAAACTATGTTGGGAGTACCCGCCTCAGGGGACCCTCGCCGCCTGAGAGTGCCCTTCGCACCATCTGTTTTGTCTGAGCCTCATGCAGTTAGCTCCCTTGCGCGCTCATTGTTGTCCGATCTATGAGGCTGTCATGGACTTGTCTAGTTTTTCTAAAGGGACCATGACGCATGAGCCACAGGTGAGCTCGGGTCCACCTTCCTGCAGGGCTTTGCGTCGCGCACGCTGCGATGTCACACGTGTCGAGCGAGGTTGGGTCTACTTGTCAGCATTGTTGCCCCCTGCCGAGTTATTTCGCTCACGCCAGCTAGGCATGCGCGTGCACCCTGCTTGGCGTGTGATAGTCGGGTGGTTGAAGAGTTCCATCCAGTCAGGGGGCGCGACGGCAAGTTGACCGGCCATGAGGGTCGTCTGACCAGTGGTTGGCAAGGCTACTGGCCATGAAGGCCATCCGGCTAGGGGTTGCGTCGACAAGAGGTTGGCAGACTAGCGCCCGACCACATCCAAATGCGATCTCGAGGGTTGTTTGGTCTTTTTCTTAAGGTGGTTGTTTTTTTCTATAAGTTCGCTATTTTATGCCGCATGTCGGACACCACACACATTGGCCTCCCTCCTTGCAGCTCTTCGCTTTGGAGTGCTCTTTGCTTGTTTCCGTCGACGACGGTCGAACACGTCACCGGCCTCTCCCTTCTCACACAGATGTGATGTCTCCTTGTTCTCCGTCCTCAATAAGCTTGTAGTTCGTCCCCGGTCCGCATTCCGTTTCTGTTTTGGTGGCTAGCTCCCTTGCTCCATTGTCCGCGCTCGTGTTTTCTTTGACGTCTTTTTTCTTTCATCATGGCGCCGCAAGACACACCGTTTCCTCTCTTTTTTTGTCATTTCGGCAGCGAGTTTTCGACGACCACGATGTTTTAGGCCCACGGCGATAAACATATGGTGAAAGTTGGTCCGCGCTAGCTTGTAAAGGTGCGATCTTCGCGGCTGCTAACAGGGCCATTATTGCCCTTTTGTCATGGCTGGGTTAGGGCCTGACAAACATAGCACGGTGGTGCCGGTGCTGTTGTGTCACGTCCCATCATCTGTTGTCTATGTTGCATTGCATGTAGGTGTATGTTTCAGCAGGTGCCTTGGTTGTTAAGCCACTAGGAATTTGATTTGCCAAAACCGCGTGTGACTAGAGGCGTTGCAGTCTTCGAGTATGTGGGATGTGCCCAACGTTCACCAGGTTGGTTTCCGGCGCATGCATAGAAAAAGGCACGTTGTTGGGGTATCTGGTTGGTGTAGACGAGGTGCTGAGAGCCATGAAGATTGGTATCCATTCCATTGTCCCGGTAAGGGCCATAACATTGTATCGTGGCCAGCCCAGCTACACATGCATGGTCTTGATGATTGAGGGAGTTCTGGACTAAGGGGTCCTTGGACGTCCGGCCTGTTAGTCATGGGCCAGACTGATGGGCTGTGAAAATACGAAGACCGAAGAGTGCACCCGTGTCCGGATGAGACTCTCCTTGGCGTGGAAGACAAGCTTGGCGACGCGATATGTAGATTCCTTCTTTGTAACCGACCTTGTGTAACCCTAGATCCTCTCGGTGCTTATATAAACCGGAGGACTTAGTCCGGAGGGGGAGATATTCATTACCATAGCCATACAAGGTAGACCTCTAGGGTTTAGCCATTACGATCTCGAGGTAGATCAACTCTTGTAATACTCGTATTCATCAATATCAATCAAGCAGGACGTAGGGTATTACCTCCATAGAGAGGGCCCGGACCTGGGTAAACATCGTGTCCCCTGTCTCTTGTTACCATCGACCTTAGACGCACAGTTCGGGACCCCCTACCCGAGATTCGCCGGTTTTGACACCGACATTGGTGCTTTCATTGAGAGTTCCACCGTGCTGTCGCTAAAAGGTTTGATGGCCCCTTCAATCGTCAATAATGACGCTGTCCAAGGAGAAGCCTTCCTCCCCGGACAAATCTTTGTGTTCGGCGGCTTCGCACTGCGGGCCAATTCGTTTGGCCATATGGAGCAGATCGAAAGCTACACCCCTGGCCATCAGGTCAGATTTGGGAGCTTGAACTACGTTGCGGACATCAGTGGAGACTTGATCTTCGCCAGATTCGAGACCACGGCTGCCACTCCAGGTCACCCCGAGAGACATGACCTAAATCTGTCATCGGACTGCATCCAGGAGATAGCTCCCGTAACCGCTTTGGCCTTAGATCCGGAGCAGACTGCTCCATCCAAGGACGGGAAGCTCAACCCCGCCACGAAGGCCACAGATTTCCCGGCGTTGGAGCCGCACATAGACTTGATCTCGCACGATACCTGTGCCACCGGAACTCCGGACTCGTCTCCGACCGTAAGTTCCGAACCATGTGAGCCCGCGGACGCCGAACTTGATCGTTTATCGATCTTCGAATTCAGCGCCGCAAATATCTTCCAGCACTCGCCTTTGGGCGACATGCTAAACTCATTAAAAAAAACTGCCCTTGACGGAGGGCTCGCAGCCGAACTATATCCGGTTCGAACTAGAAACTGATGATAGGGAATTTCGCTCCCCACCCGCCACCCACTTTATAGCCACTGTCGAAGACTTAACCGACATGCTCGATTACGGCTCCGATGACATCGGCGGTATGGATGACGATGCCAGAGAAGAAGAGGCCCAGGACCCGCCGTTCACTGGACGCTGGACGGCCACTTCCTCGTACAATGTGTACATGGTGGATGCACCAAAGGAGAATAGCGGTGATGACAAAGAAGACCCAGTTGAGGATAAACCTCCTGAGATACAATCGAAACACCGGCGTCGGCGACGCCGCTCTAAGTCACGCCGCAGTAAAGATATCAACACCAACACAGGAGAAGATAACACTCCGAAAGGTGCCGAAGACAACGAAGACCCCGTTGGCGTAGCTACTGAACGGTATGAACGGGAAGATGGGCAGGTTAGCCCTGGTAGACAGGCCACACACAAGGACTTGGAGGACAATAATTATCTTCCGCTCTTCGAAGATGAGGCGAGCCTCGACACCGAGGATTTCACTGTGCCTGAGGAACCTCTTGAGCAGGAACGCTTCAAGCGCCAGCTAATAGCCACTACAAGGAGCCTGAAAAAGAAGCAGTAGCAGCTTCAAGCTGACCAAGATCTGCTCAACGCTAAATGGACCAACGTCCTAGCAGCCAAAGAATACGGCCTCAAGCGCCCGGCCGAAAGCTACCTGAAACACAAATTACTACATCAGTTCGACGATGAGGCGTCGGGACACATACCACCATCACGCAATGCGGCTGACCGACCACCATGTGGACGGGACAAAGCGGCAACTCAAGCCGAACACCAGCCCGCCCCACCTCATCGCAAAGGCAGAGGTAAATTAGCCCACGACCATACATATGACCTCCGGCAAAATCTGAACAATAAAGCAGGACATACCAGATCAATCTACGGATCGCGAGGACGTGCCTCGACACGTGACGACGACCACCTATTCGGACGTGACAAACCTAGTCATGCGCGGGCTGAAAACCGCAGACGGACTCCATCAGAGCTACGTCATGATACAACCCGATATAGAGGAGCCGCACACCCTCATTGCTTCACTGATGAGGTCCTGGATCATGAATTCCCAGAAGGTTTCAAACCCGTGAATATAGAATCATACGATGGAACCACGAACCCCGCTGTCGGTGTCAAAACCGGCGGATCTCGGGTAGGGGGTCCCGAACTGTGCGTCTAAGGCGGATGGTAACAGGAGGCAGGGGACACGATGTTTTACCCAGGTTCGGACCCTCTTGATGGAGGTAAAACCCTACGTCCTGTTTGATTATTCTTGAAAATATGAGTAGTACAAGAGTTGATCAACCACAAGATCGGAGAGGCTAAACCCTAGAAGCTAGCCTATGGTATGATTGTCTGTTGTCCTACGGACTAAAACCCTCCGGTTTATATAGACATCGGAGGGGGCTAGGGTTACACAAGGTCGGTTACAAAGGAGGAGATATACATATCCGTATTGCCTAGCTTGCCTTCCACGCCAAGTAGAGTCCCATCCGGACACGGGACGAAGTCTTTAATCTTATGTCTTCATAGTCCAACAGTCCAGCCAAAGGATATAGTCCGGCTGTCCGGAGACCCCCTAATCCAGGACTCCCTCAGTAGCCCCTGAACCAGGCTTCAATGACGATGAGTCCGACACACAGTGTTGTCTTCGGCATTGCAAGGCGGGTTCCTCCTCCGAATACACCACAGAAGAGTTTGAATACAAGGATAGTGTCCGACCCTGCAAAATAAGTTCCACATACCACCGTAGAGAGAATAATATTTCCACAAATCCAATCTGCTGACACGTTTTGGCAGCATGACATCATGCCATGGTCCGGTAATTATTCGAACCATTTTTCTTTAACCAGCCCTGCACATAACGCGAGACAGTTTCTTGACACGTTGAAAGTGCAACTATCCCTAGGTGGTTTTGGTAATTCCTAACAACATATAGCTCATTGAGCTAATGCTATTCCAAGATTAATATTTCAGGAAAAGCTCAATGAATGGCATGGCATGGATGAGGAATGTGGACCCCTCAAAATACTAAGGACAAAAAGATTGGCTCAAGCTCAAAGCTCAAGACTCTACACTTTATATTTTTGTGATCCAAGATCACATTGAGTCTATAGGAAAAGCCAATACTATCAAGGAGGGATGAGGTGTTGTTTAATGAGGTTCTTGCTTCATAGTGCTTAGTGATATGCTCCAAAACCCTCAACTACCTTCGCACATCCACATATGACCTAAACCAAAAGTCAAACTCGGCCCCACCGATTCTTTATATCCGGCGCCACCGAGTTTCAAATGTCATAGCCACTGCCACAAACCCTAGGCAAATCGGTCTCACCGATAGGGATTTCGGTCACACCGAGATGGGGTTGTAACCTCTCTGTTTCCCTTCATAACGTTTCGGTCCTACCGAGATGAGCGATCGGTCCCACCAAGATTGCAAAGTAAACTCTCTGTTTCTCTTTCATAACATTTCGGTCCCACCGAAATGAGCGATCGGTCACACAGAGTTTACCTTATCAACTCTTTGGTTAGCTTATTACCAAAATCGGTCCCACCGAGTTTGTGTAATCGGTCACACCGAGATTACGTTATGCCCTAACCCTAACCATATCGGTCCTACTGAGTTGCATCTCAGTCCCACCGAAAATCCTAACGGTCACTAGGTTTGCTGAATCGGTCTGACCGAGTTTCTCCATTTGGTCTCACCGAGATTGG
Source organism: Triticum urartu (assembly GCF_056163025.1). Lineage (NCBI taxonomy): Eukaryota > Viridiplantae > Streptophyta > Magnoliopsida > Poales > Poaceae > Triticum > Triticum urartu. The sequence continues at coordinate 139,442,113 of NC_141876.1, read as the reverse complement.
TAAATTATGTGTAACGGTTAGTTTTTGTGTGGAGACTATATATACCCCTCCACCCACTCTTCATTCGTGGAGAGAGCCATCAGAACATACCTACACTTCCAACCTATATTTTCTGAGAGAGAACCACCTACACTTGTGTTGAGACCAAGATATTCCTTTCCTACCATATGAATCTTGATCTCTAGCCTTCCCAAGTTGCTTTCCACTCAAATCATCTTTCCACCAAATCCATATCCTGTGAGAGAGAGTTGAGTGTTGGGGAGACTATCATTTGAAGCACAAGAGCAAGGAGTTCATCATCAACACACCATTTGTTACTTCTTGGAGAGTGGTGTCTCCTAGATTGGCTAGGTGTCACTTGGGAGCCTCCGACAAAGATTGTGGAGTTGAACCAAGGAGTTTTTAAGGGCAAGGAGATCGCCTACTTCGTGAAGATCTACCACTAGTGAGGCAAGTCCTTCGTGGGCGATGGCCGTGATGGGATAGACAAGGTTGCTTCTTCGTGGACCCTTTGTGGGTGGAGCCTTCCGTGGACTCGCAACCGTTACCCTCCGTGGGTTGAAATCTCCATCAACGTGGATGTACGATAGCACCACCTATCGGAACCACGACAAAAACATCCGTGTCTCCAATTGCGTTTGAATTCTCCAAACCCTTCCCTTTACATTCTTGCAAGTTGCATGCTTTATTTTCCGCTGCTCATATACTCTTTGCATGCTTGCTTGAATTGTGTTATGATTGCTTAACTTGTGCTAAGATAGCTAAAATCTGCCAAAGACTAAAATTGGGAAAAGGATAGATTTTTATTTGGTCAAGTAGTCTAATCACCCCCTCTAGACATACTTTCGATCCTACAAGTGGTATCATAGCTTTGGTCTCCATTTGCTTTGATTTCCATAGCTTTTGGTGGTCATAGACTTGGTTTCAAAACCTAGGAGAGTATGGCGTCTAGCGAGGGAAATTATCACCGTAGAGGTCCTTACTTTGATGGTACTAATTTTGCTAGTTGGAAGCATAAGATGAAAATGCATATTCTTGGACATAACCCCGCCGTTTGGGCTATTGTGTGTGTTGGCTTGCAAGGTGAATTCTTTGATGGGAGAGAACCGAATCGTGAAGCTACCGCAGATGAGTTAAAGATGCTACAGTACAATGCTCAATCTTGTGATATCCTTTTCAACGGATTGTGCCCCGAAGAATTCAACAAAATCAGCCGTCTTGAGAATGCAAAGGAAATTTGGGATACTTTGATTGACATGCATGAAGGTACCGTCTCCGTCAAGGAATCCAAGTTGGATGTGCTTCAAATTCAACTTGACAAGTTCAAAATGAAGGATGGTGAAGGTGTCGCTGAAATGTACTCTAGGCTTGCTCTTATCACAAATGAGATTGTCGGCTTAGGAAGTGAAGAGATGACCAACAAATTCATCATTAAGAAGATCCTAAGAGCCTTGTATGGAAAATACGATACCGTATGCACATTGATCCAAATGATGTCAAATTACAAAGATCTCAATCCAACGAAAGTCATTGGAAGAATTGTTGCTCATGAGATGTCACTCAAGGATAAGGAGGAGCTCCATAACAAGTCAAGTGGTGCTTACAAAGCCTCATGTGAAGCTCCGACATCATCGAGTGAGAAACAAACCTTCAATGAAGAATTGAGCCTAATGGTGAAGAATTTCAACAAGTTCTACAAGAGTAGAAGCAAGGAAAGAAGTTCCAAGTCAAGGTCCTACAATGGCAAAAGATCTTCTAGTCGAGAGCGAAACTGCTACAATTGTGGAAGACCCGGACACTACTCTAATGAGTGTACGACACCCCACAAGAGAAGAGAAGATTCTCCCAAAAGAAGAAGTAGAAGAGAAGAATCACCATCAAGGGAGAGAAGGAGTAGGGATGATCGATATGAACGAAGACACCCTCGGAGAAGCAAGGATTCAGAAAGGAAGGACAAGTCATCAAGGAGCTACACAAAAAGAAGACATCAAGCTCATGTTGGTGAATGGGTATCCGGCTCCGACTCTGACAATGACTCCGAGAGAAGCTATCACTCCGACTCCGAATATACTCAAGATGAAGGTGTTGCCAGACTAGCACTTGTGTCAACCAACTCCTACGACATATTTGATTCACCAAATGAAGGAATTGGAAGATGCTTCATGGCCAAAGGTCCAAAGGTATCACACCCCAAGTATGTTGATTTCAATAGTGATGAAGATGACTTGTTAGGTGATGATGAGTTACTTGTTGACAACTATAGTGATGAATACTATAATGAAACGAATGACAATGATAAGGAGAAGATTGAGTCTCTAACTAAAGGACTAAACACTCTTAAGTTAGCTCATGAAACTATCTTAGGAGATCATCGAGAACTTTTAAGGACTCATGAGAAATTACGTTTTGAAAAGCTCAATCTTGAGCAAGAGCATGTGTTCTTAAAGGCAATCAATAATGATCTTCGCAAGGAAAGTTCTTCTTACATTGCTAAGCGTTTACTCTTATCCACTTACATGCCTCAAGTCAAGTCTAGTAACAAGAACAAGAAAGATTCTTCCTCTAGTAGTAACAATAATCATGCTAAATCCAATGTTGTTGCTTCTAGTAGTTCTCTTGATTCCACTAATGATTCTCTTATCCAAGTTACACTTGAGCAAGAAAATAGCTTATTGAAGGGAATTATAGAGAAAGGTGTTTACAAGAGCCTTGCCGGGAGCAAGCAATTCGAGGAAATTGTACGCAAGCAAGGAAGGCACCGGAAGAATCAAGGTATTGGTTTTGAACGAAGGTTCAATGCCAATGGAGTTGAATGGGAAGAATATCAATACCCCAAGACAAAGTTTGTTCCTCAACAAGAGAAGTATGATCCTACTTCATCCAAAGGAACACAAGCTCAAGATGATCTTCCACCACAAGACCACAAGCAAAAAGGCAAGGACAAGCTTCAAGAGGAAATTGATGCATTTGAAGAAGCTCCTAAGGCCTTAGTCAAGTGGGTTCCCAAGACTACATCAAGTTCCACTTCATCAAGTACAACTACAACTCCGAGGATTCCCATCAAGATGGTGTGGATCCCGAAGAAGAAGAACTAGAGAGTTCTTGAGGGTGACTCCGCCAATATACTTCACTCTTATCATTTTGGCAAGAACAAGTGCAATCAACTTCCACATCTTGCACTAGTTCAAGGAGTCACAAACCCTCTTATTGGTAAGACAAGGGACAAGGTAACCTAAAGCTTTCATAGACATCATCTTGTGTGCGCATCACTCTATGTCTATGGATATCCTTGTTTGTTCCTTGTGGGACTAACCCGTGTAGGTATTGAAAGTGCAACTCACTCCAAAGGATAGCTCCAAATGATCTACAATAACATAGAGCATCCACATCTTCAACACCTACATGAAGTCATCATCGACAAAAACCAAGGTTAGTTCATCCCTCTTAGGGGGATCTCACATCTAGGGGGAGCTTTACTCTAACAATTGAGTTAAAGCAACTCTAATGGTGTGAACACAACAACACTTTATGTAAAAGTGGTAACCCCACTTGTGCTTAAACGATGAGTATGACCTATGATCAAATGTTCTCATTTGACTCCTAAGTCAATATACTCATATATAGATGACCTAGTCATCGCCAATTGCTTGATAGATGCTAGAATTGTTTGTGCATGCTTTGCCACATATTTCATTTGCCATTTTATTGTGTGAGCATGTTTGTTGCATAATTTACTCATTCGAGGACATCCACTTGTTGTTTTGATCGATTGGTTTCCTTTTCTTTTGGCCAAGTGGATGGACAAGAATGCCTAAGAACCTTCTCTAGATATCTATGCTTTTCTCGTCTCAAACTCTATTCATGCTGCATCACAAAATTTGATCAAGTCAGATTCGGACCACTCTGTGTGAGGAGCACTCGGAGTCCCTGATTTGTCATAGACTTAAACTTCCAAAACTTCTTTGTGCGTTTCGGTCTGACCGATTCACCCATTTCGGTCATACCGAGATCACTAAGTCGATCTAGGTTTTCAACCTCAGTGCAACCGATTCGAACTTTTCAGTCACACCGAGTTTCAGTAACTGCTTGCAGTTATGAATCTTGGTGCCACTGAGTTGTTCCACTCGGTCACACCGACAGGGTCGGGCTATATATACCCACGGGTCAAATTTTGGAAAACTTTCTGAACCTCCTCGACCCGCGCTTAGCCCGCTCTGCCTCCAGGGTCTCCGGATCGTCTTCCTCGTCGCCAGCCGCCTCCTGCCGCTGGTCTCCGCCGCTGTCAACGGGAATCAACCCCGCCGTTGCCGCCGTAGCGAGTTCATCACCGAACTAGGGTATGAACTCGATCACTGTGCTGTTCTATCTCCGATTCCCCAGCACATTGCTTTGCCATGTATCTTGCCATGATTGAGATCATTCTATCCAGTCAAAACACTCCGTAGTTTAGTCGTGAATTAAGAATTTAGGGTTAGGATTCCACCGAAACCATCTCGGACCCACCGAGTTGTGGAACTCGGTACCACCGATTCGGCTCAGGCCATTGCACATGTGATTCTCGTTCTGACCGAGAATTGCAAATCGGTGTGACTGAGTTCAGGACTTTGTGAAACCCTAGCAGTCTCGGCGCCACCGAACTGTGACCCGGTCTGACCGAGTTCACTAGTTTAGGTTCCAAAAGCTGCTTCGGTATCACCGAGTTTACAAATCGGTTGATCCGAAATGCTTTCTATGGAAAACTAAAACTAAGTTTTTGATTCATTCTTTTGCAAAAACCTCTGCATTTTGTGATGCTTATCCACTCTATCTCATCTATATCTATTCACAGGGTCTGCTGTCAGTGTTTGCATTATGTCTGATTAGAGTGACAGTCAGAACAGGTCAGAGGAGCAGGTTAACATGAGTGAGGGCACTAGTCCCTCTAGCAGCTCAGATGATGGCAGCAGGAGCACCCCAAGAAACTTACCCAAAGCTGCCACCAGGGCCAGCAAGAAAAGAACTTCAGAGTCAGAGGATGAGGACTATGTGGCTGAGGAAGAAGAAACCACCTCAAAGAGAAAAGTCCTGAAGAAGGAATATGGCACAGCTGCTGCCACCAAGCCAGGCATGAAGCAAAAGGTTCCTGCCAAGAGAGCTCCAATGTCTAAGGCCAGAGCATCCACTCAAGAGACTTTGGGAGATGCACCCAAAGAGCAGGTTGTGGCAGAGAAGAATAGGAAAGAGAGGGTCAAGAAGACCACTGCCAGAGTGCTTAGGAGATCCTCAATCATGAGAGATTCTAAAGAGGAAGAGGAAGAAGATGCTGCACCGGCACCCAAAGCTCAGAAGCTTATGGGTGATGCCATCAGGGCAGGGGTTGTTCCATCTAAGCCTAAGACTGCTCCAAAGGCTGCAGCTCCAGCTCCAAAGGCAAAACCGAAGAGGAGCACCGGGAACATCCCTGCTGAGGAGAAGAACAAGGCCCCAGTGCCTGAAGCTGAAATGGAAGAAGAAGATGATGAGTCACATGTCTTGAGGAAGCTGAAGCCAAAAATCCCAGATCACAATGATGCTCATCCAATTGCTGAGAACATGAAGATCAGGAAGGACTCAGGTCTGAGGCTATGGAGAGAGTCTGATCCATATGCCACCAGGAGAAGGATTGTTGTGGACTACAGGTTCCATACAAAGGAACAACAGGACTTCTATGAGACAGTGTTGCTTGACAAGAAGCCCATAGTGTGTGACATGAGATGGGTCGACTGAGACTACATCAAGGAGAATGAGGATCACTATCCAGGTGTACTTGACAGTTTCAAGGCTTGTGGAGTTGATGAGTTTGTGGCTCGGAAGCTCACAAAATGGAATGATGAGCTCATCATGCAGTTCTACTCCACAGCTCATTTCTACCCCGATGGAAGGCTTGTCTGGATGTCTGAAGGTATGAGGTACCAGTCCACGGTTGCTGAATGGGCGAAGTTGATCAATGCCCCAAAAGAGAGTGAAGACGACTTGGATGTCTATGCCAACAAGAAGAAGGATCACAACACCATGGCACACATGTACAAGGAGATCCTAGATGCTGCTCTTGAGACACATAAGTTTGGATCTGTACATTACCTTCTGTCAGGCTTGCCAACCATCAACTGGATCCTCAGGCACACTCTCTTGCCAAAGTCAGATGATCACAAGATGATCAGAGGCCATGCAATAAACTTGCTTCATATCTTTGATGTCCCACAGAAGTTCAAAGTCATGAGCCTTATAGTTGAAACTATCAAGAGGACAGCTGCAGATCAGAAGAGGAGTTGTGGATATGCCCCACAAATCCAAGAGCTGATCAACTCCAAGATGGGCACTGGTACATATCTGCTGGATAAGGAGCACATGCCTATCTATCCAGACTTTGAGGACAACACTGTAGTGATGGATGAAGATGAACCATCTTCTGTGCACGCACAAGCCAAGAAGGAGAAGGCAAAGGCTGAGAAAGCTGCAAGGATGCCAACTACTGAAGAAGCATCTCAGTATCTCCTGAAGAGCAAGCAAGATCATCTTGGCTACCTGATTGCATCCACTCTGAGGATTGAGAAGGGACTGGCCACCCTGACTCAAAACCAGGAGAGCTTGGAAAGAATCATGGAGCAAAAGTTCTATGACTTGGATGTGAAGGTAACTGAGATCCAGTCTGTTGTGGAGCAACTTCAAGATGATATGCAGGAGAGGAAGGGCAAGATAACCACTGATACATTTGCCAGAGTGCCTAGAGCTCAGAGGTCTACTGCAGTGCCTGTTCCAGACACCAGAGCCACTTCAGCTGCACCAGCTACATCTTCAGTGCCACTAGCTCCAGCACCTACTCCATCAGCTCCATCTACTTCGACTGAAGCCTTCGTTCTTGGAGTTATCCGGACACCACCACCTAAAGACCAAGCCTGAGAGACGATTTAGTGCTATGCATTTTCTAGGAACTTTTTTGTAACTTGTTGCCAAAGGGGGAGAAAAATGTATAGATCATAGGCTTCGAGAGAGAGCGTTGCTTTTTATTCTCTCTTGCTTTGGTGGTTGAACTTTATTTGATTTGCTTGTTTGAGATACCTTTTGTCTATGCAATACTTGGATGATCATGTGTTTGATCATATGCTACCTTAATGCTTGTTGGATGACATTATCATTTAATCCCTATATGATCATTCACTTTGCTTGGTGATGAGTGCATGTATTTAATTTTTATTATTTTGAGCACTCCACCAAGATGTATGTGACATGGAAGAGTAACCCATGAGCCTAATTCTCTGTGCATTTGCAGTCCAAAGCAAATCATAAACTATGAACAAATTTAGGGGGAGCTCTTGCTTTTCACATACTTCTCAAAGCGACAATGTTTTTCACTCTTATTATCATTTGTCGAAGCTTTGATATATATGTTGTCATCAATTACCAAAAAGGGGGAGATTGAAAGTGCAACTATCCCTAGGTGGTTTTGGTAATTCCTAACAACATATAGCTCATTGAGCTAATGCTATTCCAAGATTAATATTTCAGGAAAAGCTCAATGAATGGCATGGCATGGATGAGGAATGTGGACCCCTCAAAATACTAAGGACAAAAAGATTGGCTCAAGGTCAAAGCTCAAGACTCTACACTTTATATTTTAGTGATCCAAGATCACATTGAGTCTATAGGAAAAGCCAATACTATCAAGGAGGGATGAGGTGTTGTTTAATGAGGTTCTTGCTTCATAGTGCTTAGTGATATGCTCCAAAACCCTCAACTACCTTCCCACATCCACATATGACCTAAACCAAAAGTCAAACTCGGCCCCACCGATTCTTTCTATCCGGCGCCACCGAGTTTCAAATGTCATAGACACTGCCACAAACCCTAGGCAAATCGGTCTCACCGATAGGGATTTCGGTCACACCGAGATGGGGTTGTAATCTCTCTGTTTCCCTTCGTAACGTTTCGGTCCTACCGAGATGAGTGATCGGTCCCACCAAGATTGCAATGTAAACTCTCTATTTCTCTTTCGTAACATTTCGGTCCCACCGAAATGAGCGATCGGTCACACCGAGTTTACCCGACCAACTCTCTGGTTAGCTTATTACCAAAATCGGTCCCACCGACTTTGTGTAATCGGTCACACTGAGATTACGTTATGCCCTAACCCTAACCATATCGGTCCTACCGAGTTGCATCTCAGTCCCACCGAAAATCCTAACGGTCACTAGGTTTGCTGAATCGGTCTGACCGAGTTTCTCCATTTGGTCTCACCGAGATTGGTAAATTATGTGTAACGGTTAGTTTTTGTGTGGAGGCTATATATACCCCTCCACCCACTCTTCATTCGTGGAGAGAGCCATCAGAACATACCTACACTTCCAACCTATATTTTCTGAGAGAGAACCACCTACACTTGTGTTGAGACCAAGATATTCCTTTCCTACCATATGAATCTTGATCTCTAGCCTTCCCAAGTTGCTTTCCACTCAAATCATCTTTCCACCAAATCCATATCCTGTGAGAGAGAGTTGAGTGTTGGGGAGACTATCATTTGAAGCACAAGAGCAAGGAGTTCATCATCAACACACCATTTGTTACTTCTTGGAGAGTGGTGTCTCCTAGATTGGCTAGGTGTCACTTGGGAGCCTCCGACAAAGATTGTGGAGTTGAACCAAGGAGTTTTTAAGGGCAAGGAGATCGCCTACTTCGTGAAGATCTACCACTAGTGAGGCAAGTCCTTCGTGGGCGATGGCCGTGATGGGATAGACAAGGTTGCTTCTTCGTGGACCCTTTGTGGGTGGAGCCCTCCGTGGACTCGCAACCGTTACCCTCCGTGGGTTGAAGTCTCCATCAACATGGATGTACGATAGCACCACCTATCGGAACCACGACAAAAACATCCGTGTCTCCAATTGCGTTTGAATTATCCAAACCCTTCCCTTTACATTCTTGCAAGTTGCATGCTTTATTTTCCGCTGCTCATATACTCTTTGCAAGCTTGCTTGAATTGTGTTATGATTGCTTGACTTGTGCTAAGATAGCTAAAATCTGTCAAAGACTAAAATTGGGAAAAGGATAGATTTTTATTTGGTCAAGTAGTCTAATCACCCCCCTCTAGACATACTTTCGATCCTACACACGTCTTGTCAAGGCAGAGATCGTGTTCCCCTTATTACGGGATTCTCATCAAGACGGATGTGGGTAACCCAACCGCGCCATCAATTACGACGCTTGGGGGATAAGCGAGTTTTACCAGGCTGGTGGGGGCGCATAGTTTAGTCCGCCCTTATAAAGGGATAAGATCTCACCTTTTTCTACCCACGCCTTCTTCCTCCTTGCTCATCTATTCTCGCGCACTCGAGCTCCAGCGCCCAAGTCCGCATCCCCCTCCTCATCTCTCTCCAAGCATGTCCAGAGCGGGAGGCAAGTGGATGGCCTCCTCCATCACGGAGGGGCACATCAAAAAGTTGCCTGGAGCCGGATACTTAGCCGCGGACATCGCGCACCGGCTGCCAGCCGCGGGGCAGGTCGTCCCTACCCCAGAACCTCACGAAAAGTGGTTTTCCTCCCCCAATTCGTCCGCGGATTGGGGTTTCCCCTCCATCCATTCGTCCGTGGCCTCATGTTCTACTACGGGTTGGACTTTCATGATCTGGCCCCGAATTTCATCCTCAACATCTCGGCGTTCATCGTCGTGTGCGAGGCTTTCCTCCGCATCCGGCCCCACTTCGGCCTATGGCTAAAGACCAATATCGGGCCGAAGGTTGTAAGCAGCCAACAAGCGGAATGCGGCAGAGCCATGGTGGGCAAAATGCCCAACATTGCATGGCTCAAGAGCTCCTTCATGGAGACCGTAAAGGGGTGGCAATCAGGGTGGTTCTACATCACCGAGCCGCGCGACACCAACTGGGTGGCGGCCCCCGAGTTTTGATCCGGAATCCCCACACGGCTCACTTCCTGGAAGGAGAAGGGCCTGTCCTGGGGTTCATTGGTGGAGCTGGACGGACTCCAGAAGTGTATCCAGAACATGACAAGCAAGAAACTTAAGCTTGTCGACATAGTCCAGGTCATGCTATTCCGCCGGATCCTCCCGTGTCAACAACGGGATTTCAACTTATGGGAGTTCGACCCGGCCCGGCACTAGACTCTAAGCGAGCTCTTCGACACGACACACAAAGACGTCTGGGGGGTGTTGTTCAAGGGCGGCGAGGTCCCTCCCTCTCTCACCGAGGACCGCGGGCTAAGCGTGAAGCGCCCTGCAAATCCGGTAAGTTCTGTACATCTGGTAGGACATTTATTACCCATAGCTTAACCATGTACGGGGTCTGACCTCCCATGCCTTTAACATGAATGGGTGGAGGCATCAGAGCAGATTGACTGTCCGGCCCCCCTGCCTGAAGACACCGCGGACGCTCTCCTGATGGAGATGCTGACTCCGGCTCCTTATAAGGTGCCGGAGAAGACCAAGAAGAAGGCCAAGGGAACCCGAAAGAGTTCCCGGCGCCAGGTGGTATCGGACTCATCGTCCGATAACTCCGCGACGCACTCCTCCCATGAAGACGAGGAGGAAGATGAAGATGCCCCCCCTCCAGCCGGGGGAGACAAGAAAAGGAAGGCCGCCCCGACCGAGGAGGCTGAAGGTTCCAAGAAGGGAAGGACTCTTCTTCCGTACTGCTCCACCACCGCCGCCAAAGGCGAAGATGAGTGGCTGCTCAGGGCCAAGCCCCTGGTGAAGTCGTAAGTATTCGGATACCAGAGTAACTCATAGCATACCTTTGTCGCACTGCTTCTCCTAATGCCGAATATGATTATGCAGACCGCCCCAAGCCCGTATCGACATATCCTCGTCGGACGGCTCCTTGGATTCATCGGATATGGATAGCGATCCACTTCCGACCGCCTCCTCCCCTTGCCCTACGGACAATGCCGAGGTATTGTCTCAAGGGGCACCGAGCCGGGGGGAGACAGTCCCGGAGGCGCCTCAAGGCGACCTTCTGGACTCCAGGAGCAAAGGGAGCAAGGCTCCCGGGGGCTCCGAGTTCGGCTCTTAGCCGAACACCGTGCTGGAACCTCCAGTTGTTCCGGACTCGGGCAGGGGCCCCCCTTCCATAAGGGGTAAGACGCCCGTGCCGGTGACCTCTGTCCATCCAGAGGCACCGGACGACCTGCTGGGAGCGCTTCGTGGCGCTTCCATCGATGAAGAGCACCGCACTATTATGAGTGTGGTGATCAAGAAGGTTCAGTCCGCCAAGAGCTGACTGACTGAAGCCTGGGCCAGCCTTCTAACAGGCTTTGAGGTAAGTATTTAAAATATAGGGAAAATATTACCGCATAGACAGTAGCCCCTGATGCTCTGTTTGGTGTTCACAAAGAAAAGCCGAATAGAGGATCAAATAATATCTACATGAGTCTAATATAAGTATGTCTATATGCGTATGCAGGCTTCGCTGCTGACCTCTACTGCACTGACTGCGGAGGTCGCCGCACTGAAGCAGGACCTCGAGGGGTCCGAGAAAGAGCTCGGCCTTGCCAAGAGGCAGCTCGAGGAGAACAAAGGTAAGCAATACCTTGTATATATATATATACAAAAAAGATGCGATTGCAAAATGATAGGATCATCATGAATTTGCCAGGCGCCACGACCGAAGTGGTGGCCCTGAAGTAAGCGTTGTCCAAGGCAGAAAACAAAGCAGCCCAGGAGCGCACCGAGTGGGAAAAGCAAGAGGCACGGGTGGGCGAGGTGCAACAATAGGTCCAAGCTCTCGTGACGAAGCACGAGGCGTTGGAGCTTGACTCGAAGACGCGAGCGTCTGAGCTTGCCGCGGCTCTTGAGAGCGCAAAGAATGCCAAGGCTGAAGCCCAAAAGGCCCTCCAGGAGATTGAGGCGATGAGGAAGATAGCAGCGGGTAAGGCATTCAATATGCAAAGCAAGCATGTGAAAGTAAATTACTTGTTACTTACTCGAGTCCGAAGCTCTCCAGGAGCATTCACAGATTTGCCCCGCAGCGTGTCGGATGCCACAAAGTTTTACCAGGCCGAGGAGGGAAGCTCGACAGAGAAGTTGTTCTGGTCTCAGTATACTGGGACCGAACACCCGATGCCTATGAGCGACCAGCTGAAGAAATTGGTCGAGCTGCACAAGGCGGCCGAACAGGCCATGAAGGGCTTTATAGTCTGGATGTGGCCTGGTGACGCCCTTCCCAACAGCTACTTCGGCCTGGTGAGGTGGCTTGTGGATGCCTGCCCACGGCTGGAAGTCATCAAGCGGTCTGTCTGCATCGAGGGTGCACGCCGGGCTTTTGCCCGTGCGAAGGTGCACTGGGCCAAGATGGATGCCGAGAAGCTGGTGTAGGAGGGGCCGCCGCAGGGCAAGGAGCATCGCCACCCTGAGATGTATTATGAGGGTGTCCTGAAGGGTGCCCGTCTTGTAGCGGACGAGTGTGCGAACGATGTAATATTTGAATGAACTTGCTCGTGTGATCCTGTGGTATGAAAACATGTTCATATGCGCGATGCAAGGCTTGTTTGAATTTAAAATATTACCTTCTGTTCGGCTGTTTATCAAATATGAGAGATGGCTAGTCGTCGGCTTCTGCCCCCATGCCACGAGTGCTGGGGTGTTCGGGATAAACCTGAGCACTCTTGTTCCCATTTTTGGGTCCTTCTAGGGAGGTGCTCAGCGCAACGAACAAGGCAATCGGACTATAATGCTTTGTCACTCTCACTTAGCCATAGAATTCTATAATTTTAAATTTTGGCGAAGCCCCTAGTATTCGGAAGGCCGAATTTGGGGCATTATACACGCCTTAAGCCGGACAAAGCCGACTCCTCGCTCTAAGCGGCATAAGTCTTTAGGGACTCAAAACCTCTTGAACAGCGACCAGTCTCTCGCCTTATCATGACAGTCAGTTTTAGCTTTCTCTATTGAGATGCTTAGCCCAGCTGAACCGGGGCACAATCGCAGTAGTTCTCCCAGTGCTAGCTTAGCCGATATAGCGGAACGTAAGGTACCAAAACATGGGAGCCGGGAAAACCCAACTATTGACCCAAGACATGATTCGGAGCTGATGCATATAATGCTATAAGTTCGGGGTGCCGCACTGCCTAAAGTGTTCGGACTTCTCACGCCGTATTATGGGGTATGCTTAAGCCCCTAGCGTATTGGCCGTACCAGAGTGTACGTGTGCTGGATGTCATGAATGAACATATGTATATATAAAAAAGAAGAATAAAGAATGTGATAATAGTTTAGTGCTATGCATTGTTTATTCAAAAAGGTGCATTAAAGTAGAATGATACAAGTGGTGCGGTAAGCAAAAAGTAGGACTATTTGACATGTCCCCTCCAAGGGAAAGCTGAGGAATGGTATTTAGAGCGAGTATTTCACTCGTTGTCAGAGACCACCTGGGAGTTCCGTGGTGCGACGTAGCTTTCTGCCTCCTTGGTTGCTGCATCATGTGTTCGACAATCATACTGCCGTACAGGGTTTCCAGAGATTAAGGTCCTGAAAGAGAGAAAAATAAAAAAGCGGGAAGCCCCTAGTGCGGTTGAGCCGCGTCTTGGGGCGTGCCGTAGTCGTGCCCCCCTCCCCACCTATGCCCATGGTATTTTCAATGCGTAATTATGTACGCGTGGCACGGATTTTGCCGTTTGGATGGTACTGGGGTGGGGGCCGCATTGCTATGCGAGCTCGGAACATGCCAGGCGGTCTTGCTGCCGATTACTCCGGGCGCGCTTGAAGGTGTCCGGGTCCTTAATCGCCAAACTAGTGGATTGCCTTAAGAGGCTGCTTTGCGCTTCTGCTGCGAGGGCCACAGTGTGCTCCTCCGTGCGGAGAGAGCGCTCTGTGTTTCCATTAACTGTGATGACCCCCCGAGGTCCTGGCATCTTGAGCTTGAGGTATGCATAATGCGGTACCGCATTGAATCTCGCAAATGCGGCTCGCCCGAGCAGTGCATGATAGCCACTGCGAAACGGGACTATATCGAAGATTAACTCCTCGCTTCGGAAGTTATCCGGGGATTCGAAGACCACTTCCAGTGTCACTGAGCCTCTACACCTCGTATGACGCCTTTGAAGGTCGTTTTTGTGGGTTTGATCCTTGAGGGGTCTATACCCATTTTGCGCACTGTGTCCTGATAAAGCAGGTTTAGGCTGCTGCCGCCATCCATAAGGACTCGAGTGAGGTGAAATCCGTTAATGATTGGGGTCTAGGACCAGTGCGGCGAATCCGCCATGACGGATACTAGTGGGGTGGTCCCTGCGATCGAAGGTGATAGGGCAAGAGGACCATGGGTTGAACTTTGGGGCGACTGGCTCCAACGCATATACGTCCCTTAGCGCACGCTTCCGCTCCCTCTTAGGGATGTGGGTTGCGTATATCATGTTCACCGTCCGCACTTGTGGGGGGAACCTCTTCTGTCCTCCGGTGTTCAGCTGCCGGGGCTCCTCCTCGTCATCACTATGCGACCCCTTATCTTTGTTTCGGCATTTAACTTGTCGGCCTGCTTGAACACCCAACAATCCCTATTGGTGTGGTTGGCTGGCTTGTCAGGGGTGCCATGTATTTGACACGAGCGATCGAGTATACGGTCCAAACTGGACGGGCCCAGAGTGCTTCTTTTAAATGGTTTTTGTCCGCTGACTGGGTTTAGAGCCTTTGAATCAGGCATTGACTGCCGTATCCTCTGTATTGTCGCTGTTAATGCGGCGCTTGTGTTTGTTGCGACATGACCTGCCATTACCATCCTTGGTATCCGAAGTACCATGGTTCTTTGATATGTTATTGCTACGAGTCAGCCAGCTGTCTTCTCCCGCACAAAAGCGGGTCATGAGTGTCGTGAGGGCTGCCATAGATTTCGGCTTTTCCTGGCCAAGGTGCCGGGCGAGCCACTCGTCGCGGATGTTTTGCTTAAAAGCTGCTAGGGCCTCTGCATCCGGACAGTCAACGATTTGATTCTTCTTTGTTAGAAACCGTGTCCAGAATTGCCTGGCCAATGCCTCTGGCTGCTGAATTATGTGGCTCAAGTCATCGGCATCTGGCGGTCGCACATAAGTGCCCTGGAAGTTGTCGAGGAATGCGGCTTCCAGATCTTCCCAACATCCAATGGACTCTGCTGGCAAGCTGTTTAGCCAATGCCGAGCTGGTCCTTTGAGCTTGAATGGGAGGTATTTGATGGTGTGTAGATCATCACCGCGGGCCATGTGGATGTGCAGGTGGAAATCCTCGATCCATACCGCAGGATCTGTTGTGCCGTCGTATGATTTGATATTTACGGGTTTGAAACCCTCTGGGATTTGGTGATCCATTACTTCGTCTGTGAAGCATAGGGGGTGTGCGGCGCCTCAGTACTGGGCTATATCGCGACGCAGCTCAAATGACTCTTGCCCGCTGGGTTATCGTCTCGCATAGTGGCGCGCCCTCGCGATTCGTAGATCGATCTTGCATGTTTTTCTTTGTCCTCCAATATGTCTCGCAGGTCTAGCATGTTTCCCCGTGCCTTGTCATTTTTATTTGAGTGGCGTCGGGGTGCGGGCTGAGTTTTTGGCTGAAATGCCTCTCTGTCGCGGCCACGAGGTGGCCGGTCAGCCGCATCATATGCTGGAGATGTAGGTTTGAGTGCTTCCTCCTTCAGTCGGGTAGCAACCTACGCTTTGGGTAACTCTTGGAGGGGCGTTCGAGTTTATATTCCTCGGCCGCAAGGACTTCAGTCCATTTGTCAGCTAGCAAATCTTGATCAGATTGAAGCTGCTGTTGCTTTTTCTTAAGGCTATTTGCCGTGGCTATAAGCCGGTGCTTGAAGCGCTCTTGTTCGATGGGATCCTCAGGCACGACGAATTCGTCATCGTCGAGGCTTGCCTCGTCTTCGGAGGGAGGCATGTAATTATCATCCTCCGCCTCTCCATCTGCCGCTCTCTCTGGAGGGCTGGCTTTTCCATCCTCCTGCCCTAAATCTTGCTGGAGGGGATTGTTGTCGTCTTCAGCGCTGTCCGAAGTGCTATTATCTCCTGTGCCGGGGTCACCGCTTTTGCTTTAGCGAGACTTAGAGCAGCGTCGCTGACGCCAGCGCTTGGGTTGCTTCTTGGAGGGGTCATCCTTCGTTGTCTCGTCGCCATTGCCTTCTTTGGGTGTGTCCACCATGTACATATCATATGATGAGGTGGATGTCCAGTGCCCTGTGGGCAGTGGTTCCTCTTCGCCTCCCGCATCGTCGTCCATACCGTTGATGTCTTCGGAGTCGAAGTCGAGCATGTTGGTTAAGTCATCGACAGTGGCTACTAAGTGGGTGGTGGGTGGGCGGCGAATTTCTTCGTCATCCGCATCCCAATCCAACCGGACATAGTTCGGCCAGGACTCTCCTGGCAAGGAGAGAGACCTTAATGAGTTCAGTATGTCGCCTAAGGGCGAGTGCTGAAAGATATCCGCGAAGGTAAACTCCATGATCGACGCCCAATCGGATTCGATAGGCACGGGCGCAGGCAGTTGGGAGTCCGTGGCCGGGGAGGAATCCGGTAGTTCGGTGTCACGACTCTCGTGAAGGGTAAGGTCGATACTCAGTTCGATCGCCGATGAGAGTGCGGCCTCCGTGGCGGGGTCTATCCACCCGTCCATGGATGGCGCAGCTGGTTCCGAACTGAGGGTCGGAGCGGTTGCCGGTGCGATCTCCTGAACACTGTCTGATGGTAGAGCTAAATCATACTCATCGTGACCGTGTGGCGCACAAGGCAGGGGCTCTAATCCGTCAAAGATTAAGTCTCCGTGGATATTGGCCGTGTAGTTTAAGCTTCCAAACCTGACCTGGTGGCCAGGGGCGTAACTCTCGATCTGCTCCAGATGGCCAAGCGAGTTGGCCCGCAGTGCGAAGCCACCGAACACAAAGATCTACCCGGGGAGAAAAATCTCACCCTGGACTGCATCGCTATCGATGATCGAAGGAGCCATCAAGCCTAACGGCGACGACACAGAGGAACTCTCAATGAAAGCACCAATGTCGGTGTCAAAACCGGCGGATCTCGGGTAGGGGGTCCTGAACTATGCGTCTAAGGCGGATGGTAACAGGAGGCAGGGGACACGATGTTTTACCCAGGTTCGGGGCCTCTTGATGGAGGTAAAACCCTACGTCCTGCTTGATTATTCTTGATATATGAGTAGTACAAGAGTTGATCTACCACGAGATCGGAGATGCTAAACCCTCCGGTTTATATAGACACCGGAGGGGGCTAGGGTTACACAAGGTCGGTTACAAAGGAGGAGATATACATATCCGTATTGCCTAGCTTGCCTTCCACGCCAAGTAGAGTCCCATCCGGACACGGGACGAAGTCTTCAATCTTATGTCTTCATATTCCAACAGTCCGGCCAAAGGATATAGTCTGGCTGTCCGGAGACCCCCTAATCCAGGATCCCTCACCCGCGGTGTGGATCTAAGACTTCATTCTCCACATTCATATGGCCCGCGGTGATGACCTCCACGCCATCAAATACCTCCCTTTAAAACTCAAGGGGCCAGCTTGGCATTGGCTAAACAATCTACCTGAGAATTCTATTGGCAGCTGGGAGGACTTGGAAGAGGCCTTCCTCGATAAATTCTAAGGTACATATGTTCGACCTCCGGACGTTGATGACTTAAGCCATATAGTACAACAGCCCGGAGAGTCCGCCAGGAAATTCTGGAGTACGTTCTTAACTAAAAAGAACCAAATCGTCGACTGTCCGGATGCCGAAGCCCTAGCAGCCTTCAAACACAGCATCCGCGACGAATGGCTCGCTCGCCACCTCGGCCAAGAAAAGCCAAAATCCATGATGGCCCTCACGGCACTCATGACCCGCTTTTGTGCGGGCGAGGACAGTTGGTTGGCCCGTAGCAAAAACAATGCAAGCGACACCGGCACCCCTGAAGCTAAAACTACCAAAAACAACATAGAAAACCGCCATTTGTAGAATGCTCTTTTGCTTCACTTATATTTGTTAGAGCGTGGGAATATCTTTTGTAGAAAGAATTAAACTCTCTTGCTTCACTTATATCTATTTAGAGAGTTGACAGGAATTGGTCATTCACATGGTTAGTCATAAAATCCTACATAAAACCTGTAGATCACTGAATATGATATGTTTGATTCCTTGCAATAGTTTTGCGATATAAAGGTGGTGATATTAGAGTCGTGCTAGTTGAGTAATTGTGAAATTGAGAAATACTTGTGTTGAGGTTTGCAAGTCCCGTAGCATGCACGTATGGTGAACCGTTATGTAACGAAGTTGGAGCATGATGTATTTATTGATTGTCTTCCTTATGAGTGGCGGTCGGGGACGAGCGATGGTCTTTTCCTACCAATCTATCCCCCTAGGGGCATGCGTAGTAGTACTTTGCTTCGAGGGCTAATAAACTTTTGCAATAAGTATATGAGTTCTTTATGACTATTGTGAGTCCATGGATTATACGCACTCTCACCCTTCCATCATTGCTAGCCTCTTCGGTACTGTGCATTGCCCTTTCTCACCTTGAGAGTTGGTGCAAGCTTCGCCGGTGCATCCAAACCCCGTGATACGATACTCTTTATCACACATAAACCTCCTTATATCTTCCTCAAAACAGCTGCCATACCTACCTATCATGGCATTTCCATAGCCATTCCGAGGTATATTGCCATGCAACTTCCATCATCATCATATACATGACTTGAGCATTTATTGTCATATTGATTTGCATGATCGTAAGATATCTAGCATGATGTTTTCATGGCTTGTTCATTTTTTGATGTCATTGCTACGCTAGATCATTGCACATCCCGGTACACCGTTGGAGGCATTCATATAGAGTCATACCTTTGTTCTAGCATCGAGTTGTAATATTGAGTTGTAAGTAAATAAAAGTGTGATGATCATCATTATTAGAGCATTGTCCCAGTGAGGAAAGGATGATGGAGACTACGATTCCCCCACAAGTCGGGATAAGACTCCAGACGAAAAAAATAAAAATGAAAAGAAAAAAGGGAAAAAAGAGAAAGGCAAAAAAAGTGAAGGCCCAAAAAAAATGAGAGAAAAAGAGAGAAGGGACAATATTACTATCCTTTTACCACACTTGTGCTTCAGAGTAGCACCATGTTCTTCATATAGAGAGTCTCTTGAGTTATCACTTTTATATACTAGTGGGAATTTTCATTATAGAACTTGGCTTGTATATTCCGATGATAGGCTTCCTCAAATGCCCGAGGTCTTCATGAGCAAGCAAGTTGGATGCACACCCACTTAGTTTCCAGTTTGAGCTTTCATACACTTATAGCTCTTAGTGCATCCGTTGCATGGCAATCTCTACTCCTCACATTGACATCAATTGATGGGCATCTCCATATCCCGTTGATTAGCCGCGTCGACGTGAGACTTTCTCCCTTTTTGTCTTCTCCACACAACCTCCACCATCATATTCTATTCCACCTATAGTGCTATATCCATGCCTCACGCTCATGTATTGCGTGAAAGTTGAAAAGGTTTGAGAACATCAAAAGTATGAAAAAATTGCTTGGCTTGTCATCGGGGTTGTGCGTGATTTGAATATTTTGTGTCGTGAATATGGAGCATAGCCAGACTAGGGTAATGCTCGACGACAGATCAAAGTAGAGGTTGGACTAGGGTAATGCTCTACAGAAGACAAGTGCTTAAACTTGCACGAGAAACGGTACCTAAAAGAGAACATGGTCGAAACCACGATTGCAAAAGGCCAGATCCCAGATATAATATGAACTTATACCAAGGGAGTAATTAATTTAAGAGAAGCTTTAACGATAAGATCTACATCGTGTCCATGGGCATGAACACAAAGTTCAAGGTCGACTCCCACTTCTTCAATGCATAACCTTACATTTACCTCCCCTTTTTCGAAGTTGTAGTGTTGAAAAGTTATCTGACGAAGCGTCAGCAGGGTATAACCCGCATAAATTTCGAGGTCACACAAATTAAGGAAGGCATAGGCTCAACCCGTTAGGGTATCATGGAAACATATACCACAAGCTTTGAGAGTAAATATTACCAGCTCGAAAGTAGAGCATGGTTGGCAAAAGGAGAGGATACAAATTACCAAAGGCATTATGTATCGGAGAAAGAACTCACAAGGTGATTAATTATGAAGGACATTGTCGGATAATAATCCAACAGTGGATATGGTGATCCACAATGGAGCTGATGTGAGTATCGATACCCAATCAGAGGAAGAAAGAACGCAAATGCATCGTTTTACAGAACATCTGAATAATTCAATGTTTAAATAACAAAGGATTTATGATTCTCAAATCAAGGGATCAGGAGCAAACACTCTGATCAAGGACGGACAAGTTGAATAGACTTAGGGGTACAATTGATGGCAATCTGATTGGCCGAGGACCAGCTCACGTTTTAAATGACATCTGAGCTGGAAGGATGAATTCTATGATCTGAGTGAGGATTGCGAGCATTCGCAACATATTGAGTCAATGGACTCAAAATGATATTGACAAAGGTTGCCAATAAGATTACTATACTTATGGGATTAACCATAATGCAAGCAAGCAAGAATTTCAGGAGCAATAGGTTGCTCAGGATTTTTGGAAGACCGAATGGTATTTCGAAGAATTTTTGTGAACTGCATGAATATCTGGGGATGAGTGGATACTCGATAAATGCGAGTAATTATCCATAGTGGTATGCATGTGGCAAAGAACTGCAAGGCAGTAGGCACAAAGTATTCTTGGGGTATCTTATAATAACAAGATCGACTGGGAATAAAAGTAAGAACGACAAGTGCATGTATTTATCCATAGAGATATATCGATAATAGGGAATTGCAAAAGTGACGGGCACAAGGGTCTCGGGAATGATCGAAGAGTATCTTCAACATCTTCTGGAGCAGCCGGCGATCATCTGTGATAAGGGAGCTCTCCAGGAGAAGTAGTTACGAGAACCTAGAGTCAAATTTAGTAAAATCATTTAACCCGAGTAGAAGGGAGATAAGAGTCCCAGAGTAAAGGTCGAGGAGTAAAAGATCCTAGTACCACCCAATGGCGATGTGTGCCCGTAAGACACACAGCCAAGTTAGTAAAAGTTTTGCAATGCCTAGACTCGACTTCGGCCAAGGAGTTGGAAAGGGGGATTCCTACAGGCAGTCGGCTCTGATACCAACTTGTGACGCCCCCGGTTTGACCGTACACTAATCATACACGCAAACGTGTACGATCAAGATCAGGGACTTACGGGAAGATATCACAACACAACTCTACAAATAAAATAAGTCATACAAGCATCATATTACAAGCCAGGGGCCTCGAGGGCTCGAATACAAGAGCTCGATCATAGACGAGTCGGCGGAAGCAACAATATCTGAGTACAGACATAAGTTAAACAAGTTTGCCTTAAGAAGGCTAGCACAAACTGGGATACAAATCGAAAGAGGCGCAGGCCTCCTGCCTGGGATCCTCCTAACTACTCCTGGTCGTCGTCAGCGGGCAGCACGTAGTAGTAGGCACCTCCGGTGTAGTAGGAGTCGTCGTCGAAGGTGGCGTCTGGCTCCTGGGCTCCAACATCTGGTTGCGACAACCAGGTAGAAGGGATAGGGGGAAAAGAGGGAGAAAGCAACCGTGAGTACTCATCCAAAGTACTCGCAAGCAAGGAGCTACACTACAATGCATGGGTATCAAAAGGAATAAGGGTATCATATGTGGACTGAACTTCAGAATGCCAGAATAAGAGGGGGATAACTAGTCCTTTCGAAGTCTACGCTTCTGGCAGCCTCCGTCTTGCATCATGTAGAAGAGAGTAGACTGAAGTCCTCCAAGTATCATCGCATAGCATAATCCTAACCGATGATCCTCCCCTCGTCGCCCTGTGAGAGAGCGATCACCAGTTGTATCTGGCACTTGGAAGGGTGTGTTTTATTAAGTATCCGGTTCTAGTTATCATAAGGTCGAGGTACAACTCCAAGTCGTCCTGTTACCGAAGATCACGGCTATTCGAATAGATTAACTTCCCTGCAGGGGTGCACCACATTCCCCAACACGCTCGATCCCATTTGGCCGGACACACTTTTCTGGGTCATGCCCGGCCTCGGAAGATCAACACGTCGCAGCCCCACCTAGACCAACAGAGAGGTCAGCACGCCGGTCTAAACCTAAGCGCCCAGGGGTCTGGGCCCATCGCCCTTAGCACACCTGCACGTTGCGTGGGCGGCCGGAAGCAGACCTAGCCTAGTAGGCGTTCCAGTCCAATCCAGCGCGCGCCGCTCCGTTGCTGACGTCACGAAGGCTTCGGCTGATACCACGACGCCGGGATACCCATAACTACTCCCGCGTAGATGGTTAGTGCGTATAGACCAAATGGCCAGACTCAGATTAAATATCCAGATCTCGTTAAGCGTGTTAAGTATCCGCGAACGTCGACCAGGGCCAGGCCCACCTCTCTCCTAGGTGGTCGGAACCTGCCCTGTCGCTCCGCCTCAAAGATCCACTCGCGGGTGCTCCTCAAGCCGACCCGTCTTTAGTCACCACATGTATCATGTATAAAGTATATAGTATATACCCGTGATCAACTCCCGAGTGATCACGGCCCGATAGTATAGCATGGCAGACGGACAAGGATGTAGGGCCACTGATGATAAACTAGCATCCTATACTAAGCATTAGGATTGCAGGTAAAGGTAACAACAGTAGTAGCAAGGACGGGCTATGCATCAGTATAGGATTAACGGGAAGCAGTAACATGCTACCCTACTCTAATGCAAGCAGTATAGAGAAGAGTAGGCGATATCTGGTGATCAAAGGGGGGGCTTGCCTGGTTGCTCTGGCAAGAGAGAGGGATCGTCAACTCCGTAGTCGTACTGGGTAGCAGCGGCGTCGGTCCCGGTGTCTAGCGAGAGAAGAGGGGGGAGAAGCAATAAATATTTAAGCAAACAGATGCATAGCGATGCATGACATGACAAGTATCGGTGCTAGGGGTGCCCTATCGCGGTATGAGGTGATACCGGTGAAGAGGGGAAACATCCGGGAAAATATCCCCGGTGTTTCGCGTTTTTGGACAGATGAAACAGAGGGGGAAAGTTGCGTGTTCGCTATGCTAGGGATGCGTGGCGGATAAACGGGCTGCGTATTCAAATTCGTCTCGTCGTTCTGAGCAACTTTCATGTACAAAGTATTTTCATCCGAGCTACGGATTATTTTATATTAATTTTTAAGGATTTTAAATCATTTTCTAGAAATTAGCATAATTAAATTAATTTAGAAATTGCAATTATGATGTCAGCGTGACATCAGCAGGATGTCAGCAGGACCAAAGGTTGACTAGGTCAACCCTGCAGGTGGGTCCCGTATGTCATAGTTACAATAACCTAATTAATCTATTAATCAGTTTAATTAGTTAATTAGGTACCTAATGTTTAATTAGTTTAATTCAATAGGATTAATTAAGTTAATTAAGTCAATTAATTAATTAACATTTTTATTTACTTATTTAGTTAATTATTTATTTTTAAGTTCCTTTTTTTTAATCGTTCTGGTGCGGGGCCCCCTTGTCATAGGCCCCTGGGGGCCTAGCGGGTCGGGCGTGCGGGCGCAGGGGCGCTAGCCCCCAGTCCGAATGGGCGCCGATGCGGGAGCGAGCGCCGGCAGCGGGAACCGACGCAGCCGGCCGGTGCGGGCGTTGACGGTGCCGTGGACGCGGGCGGTGGACGGCGCGGCGCAACGGAGCACCGGCGCACTAGGCAGAGGGGCGGAGGCGGGACGGCGCGGCGAGTGCAGCAGGAGCAGTGCGGCATCGGGGCGGTGCGCGGATGGGGGCACAGTGAGCGCGCATCGGGCGCGGCCGGAGATGGCACACGGGCTGGGCGCGGCGAAGGTCGGCGCCAGTGCGCGCACGGAACAGGGGAGAGCGGGGAGGGCATGGCCATGGGCAGTGCGGTGCACGCAAGCATTGCGCGCGGCCGGCGGGGCGAGCACGCAGGACGAAGGTAGCAGCAGTGGGGAGACGCGGGCGAGGTGGATCTGAGGGGCTCACCGGGCCCTGCAGATGTGCGAACGCGGGCTCGGGGGAGGCTTGGTGGAGCGAGAAGGGAAGGCAACGGCGTTGACGTAGAGAGGCAGACTGGCGAGGGAGCGCCGGCGACGGGCGGCGGGGCGGCGTCGGGCGCGCGGGGCATCGGGCGACCAGGGCGTCGGGGCCATTGCCCCCCCGATCGAGATAAGGGGGGAGGGGAATGGGAGGGGATCGTGGGGGGGAGTGGGGGAGGGGGTTAGGGTTTGGCCAAGGGAGGCCATATACGGGACGGGGTGGGCCGGCCTAGGTGGTGGCCTCGTGGGCCAAGGCAGTTTGGCCAAGTTGGGCCACGGCCAAGTGGGGGGGTCCTTTTCCTTTTTGTTAGTTTTCGGTTTTTGTTTTCCTCTTTTTTTCCCCATTGATTTTCTTTTCTGTTTTAATTCATTTTGAAGTACTTAGGCATTCTGTAAAAGCGTGGTCTCTTCACCATAATTATCTAGGCATTAATTGGCACATTCCGAACATTTTAGTTTTAACGTTTGAAAACTTTTATTGTTTGCATTTGTTTTAAATTTGAAATTCGAACTAGGTTTCGAACTGACGTGAGTTTATCAACAGTAACCGAGGTGACGTGGCTTCATTAGCGGAGGTTCACTGTAGCTTAATTATCCGGGCGTCACACACACCCAATACAATGGTAAATTGTATAGGTGCACTAGTTCGGCGAAGAGATGGTGATACAAGTGCAATATGGATGGTAGATAAAGGTTTTTGTAATCTGAAATTATAAAAACAGCAAGTTAACTAATGATAAAAGTGAGCACAAACGGTATTGCAATGCTTCAAAACAAGGCCTAGGGTTCATACTTTCACTAGCGCAAGTTCTCTCAACAATAATAACATAATTGGATCATATAACTATCCCTCAACATGCAACAAAGAGTCACTCCAAAGTCACTAATAGCGGAGAACAAACGAAGAGATTATGGTAGGGTACGAAACCACCTCAAAGTTATTCTTTCTGATCGATCTATTAAAGAGTTCGTACTAGAATAACACCTTGAGACACAAATCAACCAAAAACCTAATGTCACCTAGATACTCCAATGTCACCTCAAGTATGCGTGGGTATGATTATACGATATGCATCACACAATCTCAGATTCATCTATTCAACCAACACAAAGAACTTCAAAGAGTGCCCCAAAGTTTCTACCAGAGAGTCAAGAAGAAAATGTTTGCCAACCCCTATGCATAAGTTCACGAGGTCATGGAACTCGCAAGTTGATCACCAAAACATACATCAAGTGGATCACGTGATATCCCATTGTCACCACAGATAAGCACATGCAAGACATACATCAAGTGTTCTCAAATCCTTAAAGACTCAATCCGATAAGATTACTTCAAAGGGAAAATTCAATCCATTACAAGAGAGTAGAGGGGGAGAAACATCATAAGATCCAACTATAATATCAAAGCTCGCGATACATCAAGATCGTACCATCTCAAGAACACGTGAGAGAGAGAGATCAAACACATAGCTACCGGTACATACCCTCAACCCCGAGGGTGAACTACTCCCTCCTCGTCACGGAGAGCGCCGGGATGATGAAGATAGCCACCGGTGAGGGATTCCCCCTCCGGCAGGGTGCCAAAACAGGGTCCTGATTGGTTTTTGGTGGCTACAGAGGCTTACGGCGGCGGAACTCCCGATCTATTCTATTCCCTAATGTTTTAGGGTATATGGACATATATAGGCGAAAGAAGTCGGTCAGGGGAGCCACGAGGGGCCCACGAGGGTGGGGGCGCGTCCAGGGGGTAGGGTGCGCCTCCCTGCCTCGTGCCTTCCTCGAGGCTTCCCTGACGTCTACTCCAAGTCTCCTGGATTGCTTCTGTTCCAAAAATAACTCTCCCGAAGGTTTCATTCCGTTTGGACTCCGTTTGATATTCCTTTTCTTCGAAACACTGAAATAGGCAAGAAAACAACAATTTGGGCTGGACCTCCGGTTAATAGGTTAGTCCCAAAAATAATATAAAAGTGTTTAGTAAAGCCCATAAACATCCAAAACAGGTAATATAATAGCATGAATACTTCATAAATTATAGATACGTTGGAGACGTATCAGCATCCCCAAGCTTAATTCCTGCTCGTCCTCGAGTAGGTAAATGATAAAAGAAAGAATTTATGAAGTGTGAATGCTAGCAGGTGCACAAGTTTGATCAATGGTAATTTCAGTCACGTTTTCTAGCATCATTATATGTCATAACAATGGCTCATATCATAAAGCTTCTCATGATCAAGTAACAAACTATTCACATGTTAAAGTATAGATCATAAACTTTCTTGAAAACTAACAAACCGTGTTATTAGTCATCAAACAATTACAATTCATCTTATTTTCAGGAAGGGTCTATGTCAGAGCTTTGATTCAGAAATCTTCACGTACTCAACTATCATTTAGTCTTTCACAATTGCTAACACTTACGTGATATTTATGGGTTCAAAGTTTTAATCAGACACAGAGAAAGATAGGGGCTTATAGATTCGCCTCCCAACCTTTTACCTCAAGGGTAATGTCAACAATAATAGTTCATGATGCCTTACATCCAATTGGATATATATATCAAGATCTTTCCAACACAATGTGCTTGCCAAAGGATAAAATGTAAAAAGGAAAGGTGAAGATCACCATGACTCTTGCATAAGGTATAAGATAAGAATAAAAGATAGGCCCTTCGTAGAGTGAAGTAGAGGTTGTCATGCGCTTTTATAGTTGGATGCACAAAATCTTAATGCGAAAGAATGTCACTTTATATTGCCACTTGTGATAGGGACCTTTATTATGCAATCTGTCGCTTTTACTGCTTCCACATCACAAGATCGTATAAAGCTTCTTTTCTCCACACTAATAGATCATACATGTTTAGAGAGCAATTTTTATTGCATGCACCGATGACAACTTGCTTGAAGGATCTTACTCAATCCATAGGTAGGTATGGTGGACTCTCATGGCAATACTGGTTTAAGGGATGTTTGGAACCACAAGTAGTATCTCTACTTGGTGCAAATAATTTGGCTAGCATGAGGGGAAAGGCAAGCTCAACATGTTGGATGATCCATGACAATATACTTTATTTCAGATATAAGAAAATATAACCCATTACGTTGTCTTCCTTGTCCAACATCAACCTTTTAACATGTCATATTTTAATGAGTGCTCACAATCATAAAAGATGTCCAAGATAGTATATTTATATGTGAAATCTCTCTTCCCTCAATATTTTTTCATGAATTGTTCAAGTGACCAATACAACGTTTGCTAACCTTCAATAAATTTACCACCTCTACTTCTTATATGTGAAGTCATTACTCCCCATGGGATAAGCATATGAAACATATATAATTTCATATTTATTATATTCAATTTATTCAACCAATTACTCATAGGATATATGTGAAGCACATGAATGAATAACAAACTACTCCGAAAGATATAAGTGAAGATCAATGAGTAGTTAAATAATTATTTAGCTATGTGAAGACTCTTCCATTTAATAATTTCAGATATTGATATTTTATTCAAACAACAAGCAAAAAAATGAAATGACATTCTAAGAATAGCAAACATCACGTGAAGAAGCAACAACTTAGGATCAACCGATACTAACCGATAGTTGTCGAAGAAGAAAGGTGGGATGCCAACCGGGGCATCCCCAAGCTTAGACGCTTGAGACTTCTTGAAATATTATCTTGGGATGCCTTGGGCATTCCCAAGCTTGAGCTTTTGTGTCTCCTTAATTCCTCTCATATCACGGTCTCCCTAAATCTCAAAAGCTTCATCCACACAAAACTCAACAAGGACTCGTGAGATAAGTTAGTATAAACCAATACAAAAACCTTATCATACTCTTCTGTAGCAAATCACTAAAATTATTAATCAACATTGCATACTAAATGCCTCCGCATATTTAATAGTTATATCCTCAAATAGAATCATTAAACAAGCAAACATATGCAAACAATGCAAACATAACAGCAATCTGCCTAAACAGGAGAGTCTGTGAAGAATGCAGCAAGATCCATACTTCCCTAGCTCCAAAAATTATGAAAGAAAATTCCCACTGTAGTAAATTTATCAGATTTTATTATGCAAAATGTTTCAACATTTTATCACATTCTGACTTTTCTAGGGAATTTTTGCAACAGCGGTAAACTTTCTCTTTTCAAACAGCAACATGTAGACTTGTAAAATAGGCATAGTAAAGGCTATCAATGCCACTTTTATTGAAATAAAATATGCAAAATATTTTTATAAATAACAGCAAGAAAATCCTAACAAAATAAATTGACGCTCCAAGCAAAACACATATCATGTGGTGAATAAAAATATAGCTCCAAGTAAAGTTACCGATGAACGAAGACGAAAGAGGGAATGCCTTCCGGGGCATCCCTAAGCTTAGACTCTTGGTTGTCCTTGAATATTACCTTGGTGTGCCTTGGTAATCCCCAAGCTTAGGATCTTGCCACTCCTTATTTCATAGTCCATCGAATCTTTACCCAAAACATGGAAACTTCACAACACAAAACTTAACAGAAAACTTGTGAGCTCCGTTAGTAAAAGAAAACAAACCACCACTTCAAGGTACTGTAATGAACTCATTATTTATCTATATTTGTGTTAAACCAACTGTATTACAACTTTTCTATGGTTCATAAACTCTATTACCAGCCATAGATTCATCAAAATAAGCAAACAAGACACGAAAAACAAAATCTGTCAAAAACAGAACAGTCTGTAGTAATCTGTAGGTTTCGAATACTTATGGAACCCCAAAAATTCTAAAATAAATTGCTGGACGTTAGGAATTTATCTATTAATCATCTTCAAAAATAATTAACTAAATAGAGCTCTCCATTAAAAATGGCAGCAAATATCGTGAGCGCTAAAGTTTCTGTTTTTTACAGCAGGATCGCAAAGACTTTCCCCAAGTCTTCCCAAAGGTTCTACTTGGCACAAACACTAATTAAAAGCATAAAGCCACGTCTAAACAGAGTCTAGATGAATTATTTATTACTAAACAGGAGCAAAAAGCAAAGAACAAAGATAAAATTGTGTTGCCTCCCAACAAGCGCTATCGTTTAACGCCCCTAGCTAGGCATGATGATTTCAATGATGCTCACATGAAAGATAAGAATTGAAATATAAAGAGAGCATCATGAAGAATATGACTAGCAAATTTAAGTCTAACCCACTTCCTATGCATAGGGATTTTGTGATCAAACAATTTATGGGAACAATAATCAACTAGCATAGGAAGGCAAAACAAGCATAACCTCAAAACTTTAAGCACATAGAGAGGAAACTTGGTATTATTGCAATTCCTACAAGCATATATTTATCCCTCATAATAATTTTCAATAGCATCATGAATGAATTCAACAATATAACCAGCACCTAAAGCATTCTTTTTCATGATCTACAAGCATAGAAATTTTATTACTCTCCACATAAGCAAAATTCTTCTCATTCGGAATAGTGGGAGTATCATAAGAAACTCGAATACTATAAATTGTTTACACATTAAAGGAGTAATGTTCAGAAAAAGGGTAATTATAATCATGACAAGTTTTATAAATATAATCATCACTAATTTTTCTAGCATAAGTGTCATCACAATAATCATCATAAGTAGCAACTTTGTTCTCATCATAATCAATTGAAACCTCTTCCAAGATAGTGGAATCATTACTAAATAAAGTCATGACCTCTCCAAATCCACTTTTATAATTATCACAATAAGATTCAACATCCTCCAAAATAGTGGGATCATTACTTCCTAAAGTTGACACTCTTTCGAACCCACTTTCATCAATATAATCATCATAAAATAGGAGGCATGCTATCATAGTATCCCTAAGCTTGGGACTAACATTAATTGCAGCAAATACATTTTCAAACATGCCATTCTCATCAAACATAGCATCCCCAAGCTTGGGCCTTTTCATATCATAAGCATAATCACTCTCATCATTAATAGTATGGATAGCACCAATAGTATAACAATTATCATCATCACAATGAGTAATAGGAGCAACATCATTTGGGAGGAATACCTTATTACCTTTGCATCTCTGTCTTTTCTTTTTCTTCTTCACATCATGTGTGGGTTTATTCCTCTTTTTGGAGCTCTTTATTAGTGAGATTGGTTGAATAGAAAGCTCCTCCTCGTTACCTGATTCATCATAAGAAAGAATAGGAGGATATGGGGAAATCTCTTCCCTTTCATTAGTATTCTCTTCATCTTCTATTTGTTTTCTTGACTTTATGTAATTGGCAATATAAGGATTTTCAATGCAATTCACCGCACAATACATATAAATTTCCTCTAGATCAAAATCAAGAAATCTATCAAGATTAAATTTTGGAATACCCTCAGTTATACGTTTCATTTCTTCATACCCCAAAAGAAGACTAAGCTCTTTATGATGCTCAAGGGTAATCAAATTATCACAATTTTTGGACACGATTTGATCATGAAACAAATAGCATTGGAGCTTTAAATGACCATGTTCATTGCAAAGTTCACAAGGGTGGTGATAAATATTGAATCTTTTAGCACAATCATCTAGCCTTTCTTGCAACCATTTAGTTTCCAAATACTTATGCCTCTTGCAAAATCTATCTTCCCTATTTGGTGTGTGCTTGCAAGCTCTATGTATTCCACAAAAGATGACATGCTTACAAGAGACATTTTCATCATGACTAGTGCAATCATCATTAGTACCATGGATATTCAAAGAGTTCATACTAATAACATTGCAATCATGCTCATCATTCAAAGACTTAGTGCCAAACATTCTAATGCATTCTTCTTCTAACACTTTGGCACAATTATCGGAATCCTTATTTTCATGAAAGACATTAAAAAGATGAAGCATATGAGGTACCCTTAATTCCATTTTTTGTAGTTTTCTTTTATAAACCTAAACTAGTGATAAAACAAGAAACAAAAAGATTCGATTGCAGGATCTAAAGATATACCTTCAAGCGCTAACCTCCCCAGCAACAGCGCCAGAAAAGAGCTTGATGTCTACTATGCAACCTTCTTCTTGTAGACGTTGTTGGGCCTCTAAGTGCAGTGGTTTGTAGGACAGTAGCAAATTTCCCTCGGGTGGATGACCTAAGGTTTATCAATCCGTGGGAGGCATAGGATGAAGATGGTCTCTCTCAAGCAACCCTGCAACCAAATAATAAAGAGTCTCTTGTGTCCCCAACACACCCAATACAATGGTAAATTGTATAGGTGCACTAGTTCGGCGAAGAGATGGTGATACAAGTGCAATATGGATGGTAGATAAAGGTTTTTGTAATCTGAAATTATAAAAACAGCAAGTTAACTAATGATAAAAGTGAGCACAAACGGTATCGCAATGCTTCAAAACAAGGCCTAGGGTTCATACTTTCACTAGCGCAAGTTCTCTCAACAATAATAACATAATTGGATCATATAACTATCCCTCAACATGCAACAAAGAGTCACTCCAAAGTCACTAATAGCGAAGAACAAACGAAGAGATTATGGTAGGGTACGAAACCACCTCAAAGTTATTCTTTCTGATCGATCTATTAAAGAGTTCATACTAGAATAACACCTTAAGACACAAATCAACCAAAACCCTAATGCCACCTAGATACTCCAATGTTACCTCAAGTATCAGTGGGTATGATTATACGATATGCATCACACAATCTCAGATTCATCTATTCAACCAACACAAAGAACTTCAAAGAGTGCCCCAAAGTTTCTACCAGAGAGTCAAGACGAAAACGTGTGCCAACCCCTATGCATAAGTTCACGAGGTCACGGAACTCGCAAGTTGATCACCAAAACATACATCAAGTGGATCACGTGATATCCCATTGTCACCACAGATAAGCACATGCAAGACATACATCAAGTGTTCTCAAATACTTAAAGACTCAATCCGATAAGATTACTTCAAAGGGAAAACTCAATCCATTACAAGAGAGTAGAGGGGGAGAAACATCATAAGATCCAACTATAATAGCAAAGCTCGCGATACATCAAGATCGTACCATCTCAAGAACACGTGAGAGAGAGAGAGATCAAACACACAGCTACTAGTACATACCCTCAACCCCGAGGGTGAACTACTCCCTCCTCGTCACGGAGAGCGCCGGGATGATGAAGATGGCCACCGGTGAGGGATTCCCCCTCCGGCAGGGTGCCGGAACAGGGTCCCGATTGGTTTTTGGTGGCTACAGAGGCTTACGGCGGCGGAACTCCCGATCTATTCTGTTCCCCGATGTTTTTAGCGTATATGGACATATATAGGCGAAAGAAGTTGGTCAGGGGAGCCACGAGGGGCCCACGAGGGTGGGGGCGTGCCTCCCTGCCTCGTGCCTTCCTCGAAGCTTCCCCGACGTCTACTCCAAGTCTCCTGGATTGCTTCCGTTCCAAAAATAACTCTCCCGAAAATTTCATTCCGTTTGGACTCCGTTTGATATTCCTTTTCTTCGAAACACTGAAATAGGCAAGAAAACAACAATTTGGGCTGGGCCTCCGGTTAATAGGTTAGTCCCAAAAATAATATAAAAGTGTTTAGTAAAGCCCATAAACATCCAAAACAGATAATATAATAGCATGAATACTTCATAAATTATAGATACGTTGGAGACGTATCACCCCCTCCTTTCCTTCTTTCCCCTCTCTTGCACTAAGGCCCAATGAGGCCCATATACCTCCCAGGGGGTTCTGGTAACCTCCTGGTACTCCGGTATACTCCCGATTTCACCCGAAACCATTCCGATGTCCAAACATAGGCTTCCAATATATCGATCTTTACGTCTCGACCATTTCAAGACTCCTCGTCATGTCTGTGATCAAATCCGGGACTCCGAACTACCTTCGGTACATCAAAACACATAAACTCGTAATACCGATCGTCACCGAACGTTAAGTGTGCGGACCCTACGGGTTCGAGAACTATGTAGACATGACCGAGACATGTCTTTGGTCAATAACCAATAGCGGAACCTGGATGCTCATATTGGTTCCTACATATTCTACGAAGATCTTTACCGGTCAAACCGCATAACAATATACGTTGTTCCCTTTGTCATCAGTATGTTACTTGCCCGAGATTCGATCGTCGGTATCTCAATACCTAGTTCAATATCGTTACCGGCAAGTCTCTTTACTCGTTCCCTAATGCTACATCCCGTAACTAACTCATTAGCTACATTGCTTGCAAGGCTTATAGTGATGTACATTACTGAGAGGGCCCAGAGATACCTCTCTGTCAATTGGAGTGACAAATCCTAATCTTGATCCATGCCAACTCAACAAACACTATCGGAGACACCTGTAGAGCACATTTATAATCACCTAGTTATGTTGTGATGTTTGGTAGCACACAAAGTGATGTACCCGTGATTATAAAGGTGCTCTACAGGTCTAGGTGAGTCAAGTCAATCACATCATTCTCTAATGATGTGATCCCGTTAATCAAATGAAAAATCATGTCTATGGTTAGGAAACATAACCATCATTGATCCAACGAGCTAGTCAAGTAGAGGCAAACTAGTGACACTCTGTTTGTCTATGTATTCACACATATACTAAGTTTTCGTTTAATACAATTCTGGCATGAATAATAAACATTTATAATGATATAAGGAAATATAAATAACAACTTTATTAGTGTCTCTAGGGCATATTTCCTTTAGGATCCCATCGTAGGGGGCTGCCGCCTCTCATGAGTCTTGATGGACGGAGGCAGCGGCCTCTACATCATCTTAACTGACACCCTGGAAAAGATGAAGGTCTCCTTGTCAGGGCTATGGAGGTCAGACGTAGGTTTCCATGGGGTGGTACCGGGCCACCCGGTCCATCCCTTGGGGCGGATCGAACTCGAGGTCGTCTTCGAAGACGAGTCTAATTACCGAAGCGAAACCATCCGGATTGAGGTCGCCCCCTTCCAGAGCGGCTACCACACGATCTTGGGTAGACCCATGTATGTAAAATTCATGGCAATTCCATCCTACGCCTATCTATAGGTAAATATGCTTGGCCCGAACGGCACGATCATCGTACGGGGAAGCATGGAGAAGGCCTACAAGGCCGAAGTGGCAAACTTGGAGCTCGCTGGGCCGCCCTGGCCTCCATCGAGCTCTCCAAGAGAAGAAAGCGGATGGGGCCATCAGAGGCCAAGCTCCCCTAGAAACCAAGGCCTGGGCCTGTCTTCCAACCGGCCAGACAGGCCAAAAAGTTCCAGGTTCACTCAGAAGATCATGACAAAATAGTGACTACTGGCGGAGACCTCTCAGAGAGCCAGGAGGTAGAGCTCCTCACTTTTCTTCGAGCTAGCTAGAACACATTCGTGTGGAAGCCCGCCGACATGCCAGGAGTACCAGCGAAGAAGGCCAAACACTGCCTGAACACCCGCAAGGATGTGAGACCAGTAAAACAGGCCCTATGACGCTTCAGCATAGAAAAGTGAATGTCAATAGGAGAAGAGATAGTGCACCTACTCGCAACTAAATTCATAAGGGAGGTCGCGCACCCGGAGTGATTGGCAAACCCAGTGATGGTACTGAAGAAGAACAACACGTGTCACATGTGTGTGGACTACACCGACCTCAACAAAGCATGCCCCAAAGACCCGTTCTCGCTAGCCAGGATCAATCAGATAACCGACTCCATGGCGGGGTGCAAACGCCTATGTTTTCCTGGATGCGTACTCCAGATACCACCAGATACGGATGAAGGAGTCCGACCAGGAGACGGCCTCCTTCATCATGCCATATGGACCCTTCTGCTACATCACGATGCGGTTCGACCTCAAAAACATGGGGGCTATGTAGCAGCGGGCGGTGTAGAAGTGTTTCAATAAATAGATCAGAGTAAATGTGGAGGTCTACATCGACAACATCGTAGTAAAATCCAAGCAGGGATTAAGCCTCCTCGCCGACCTCCAGCAGCAACCTCTGCATTTTCAACATGAAGTTAAGCCCCGACAAATGTGTCTTCGGGGTCCATGATGGGCAGTTGCTGGGATTCATTGTGTCCCAGCGAGGGATAGAGGCAAACCCGGAAAAGAAACAAGCCATAGTGGATCTCGAGCCCTCGGAGACAGTACGTGACGTACAGAAGCTCGCAGGATGCGTGGCGTCCTTGAGTAGATTCATCTCACGGTTAGGCGAGAAGGCTTCCCCCTATACCGTCTTCTCAAAAAGGGCGACTAGTTCTAATGGAGCGACAAGACCAAGCGGGCATTCGTCAACCTCAACGAACTACTACAATCAAATCCGCTCCTAGTCTCCCCATCCCAATTAGAGCCCATGTTGATGTACATCGCAATAACCACCCAAGTGGCCAACATGGTCATTGTTGTGGAACGAGAAGAGGCCGAAAAGTGCACCACGTGCAACATCAAGTGTACTACGTTAGCGAGGTACTAACGCCTTGCAATACAAGGTATCCACATTACTAGAAGATAACATACAGAGTGTTCATGGCCGTAAGGAAGCTGCGGCACTACTTTCAAGCCAACCCAATAACGGTGGTCAGCCATGCACCGCTCTTCGATATCATCAACAACAAAGGACACCACGGGACGCGTGGAAAAATGGGCGATCGAACTTCTACCATTTGAGCTCTCCTACAAGCCGTGCACGACAGTCAAATCTTGCCATTGTCGACTTCCTGGTGGAATGGACAGAGGCCCACCAGGTCCCCAAGACACACCGACCTTGAGTACTGGACTATGTATGTCGATGATTCGATGACCGTACAAGGACTGGGGCCAGAGTGGTCCTCGTCTCTCCGAGAGGCAACAAAATGAACTACGTCATCCAACTCCATTTTGGGGACTCCAACAATGTAGCAGAATATGAAGCCCTTCTGCACGGGTTCCGGATTGCGGCCTCCATGGGCATTCGACGTCTCATCTACCCCGGCGACTTCGACCTCTTGGTCCAGCAGGTCATGAAAACATCTGACACTAAGGACCCCAAGATGGCAACGTATTGGGCTGCCGCCCGGGCACTAGACGGAAAGTTTGATGGACTAGAACTACATGTCAAAAGAAGTGACAACATCGCGATGGGTAACCTCGCATGCACCGGGTCGTCAAGAGAGCCCATGCCGGATGAGACCTTCTTGGAGATACCGCATAAGCCATCCATCAAGATGCAAGGCCTCGACACAACCACGACAGACCTCGACACCTCAGAAAGCACAGCTCCAAAGGTTACTCCACCACCCTCAGACATATCAGAGGAGGCCGTAATGGTGATCCACACCCAAGACTGGTTCCAACCACTGCACGCCTATATGACCAAGGGTGAGCTCCCACAGGACAAAACGAATGCCCGTCGCACGTCTGTCGTTCCAAGGCCTACACAATAATCAATGGCGAGCTATACAAAGCGTAGTCAAGTGGGCATCTTCCAGCGCAATGTCACACAGGAGGAGGGCAAGAAGCTCCTTGAAGAAATACACGCGGGGGCTTGCGGCCATCACGCAGCCCCCCGAACAATTGCAGCAAAGGCCTTCCGCCACATCTTCTTCTGGCCTCACGCAATGCGTGACGCCGAGGAAATTGTCCGAAGCTGCGAGGGATGCCAACGCTTTGCCAACAAAACATACACGCCGGTCTCAGCACTGAAGACGATCCCATTGACATGGTCATTCACGGTGTGGGGGCTAGACATGGTTGGCAAGCTCACGCCTTCGCCAGGAGGCCACAAATTCTTGTTGGTGGCAATCGACAAGTTCACCAAGTGGATCGAGGTTAAACCGGAGACAAACACCGAGGCCGAGTTGACATTCAAGTTCGTCTCCAGCCTCATTCACCGCTTCGGTGTCCCGCATAGCATCATCACGAATAATGGGTCCAACTTCACCGCTTCGATGTCCAAATATTTATGTCACCAAAGATGGATCCACATAGATTGTGCATCTATGGCACACTCTCGGTCCAACAGACAGATAGAATGAGCTAAGAGGCTGATCATGCAAGGCATCAAGCCACGTCTCATCACACCACTCGTTCGGGCAAAGAACAATTGGGTGGAAGAGCTCCCCTCCGTTCCTTGGAGCCTGCGCACAACCCCAAACAAATCCATCGGCTACACGCCCTTCTTCATGGTGTACGGGACGGAGGCAGTGCTCCCATCAGACATTGAATACGACTCATCACGAATCTGAGCGTACGACGAGGAGGTCGCCGAAGAAAACAGGAAAGATGATGTCACTGCAAAGGAAGAATCACCCCTCCTCATCATCGAACGCACCAACATCTACCAACAGTAGTTGCGACAGTATCAAGGCAAAAAGAACTAACAAATTGTGCCCAAATCTTACATTCTTAAGAAGTTGCTCCCCACTACAAGGTATTCTCTTAACATGCAAATGGTGCAACTCAGTATGCCATGTCATCAGATACCAGCCAATCACAAGTTCACAACTATCTCTCTCCCTGGCCAGCACCTTTTCCCCACATCTCAGCCACATAACAATTCTTTTAGTTTTTATTTTAACAAATCATGTGGTTTAATTTCTTTGTAACACACATTTGTTCCTATTCCTATTCCGTAACCGACAAGACAAATAAGAGGAGCGATGCATGGTCTTATCTACCATCCCCCATCCGTCCGATAAACCAAAAGCTGGATTGCTTCTTCACTCGGCCGTTCGTGCCGGCGTGCCGGCCACAACTTCTTTGTGTGTCCACACAGGGTCGCCTATCTCCCCTGGCCGGTCGGCCGCGCCGGCTAAGCCGCAACCTCGCCTCGACCCTAGGCCACTGAATGCCTCCGACCACCATGCAGAGGCATGATATGCTGCACACACTACGTAATCAAGATGGCATATATTAGTTCTAATCTATCTATTCAGCATCCAGAAGCATCTCTTTCCATTACTGTTGTTGTTTTGAATGGCCATGTGCACTTTCATCAGTTGATTTAGCAGTCGTCCGAATGCCACCTGTTATTTCATCTACCCCACGGAGGTAAGAACTGATTTGCCATCTACAATATGACTATATGATGAGATAACCTATTCTAGATTTCTATATTATAATCTAAATATTCATAAATAACATGGTTGGTTCATTCATCCTTGCAGGTATAAAGTGGAATATTTTACCAAAATCAGTATGACCACACAACACTTATGACCGGCAACTTTGATCCTGAATCAGTATCCCGCATTGGAATGATTGACGAAAAATTTCTCTATTCTTGAACCTGACTAATCTTTATGAGTCCAAATTTCAGTCACTTTCAGGTTTGCTGCTTTGACTTCTCATGCATGAATTTAATTTCCATATACATTGTCCATGTATAACCCATTTGGCTATATTTTCATTAGCATATATTCAAAGGCTCACCGTTGGGAGATGGCATGATAAGTGAGTGGCTTAAATATGAATGTCATAATAGTGAATTATATATAACGCACTTTGGACAAGTTAAGAGTATATGTTCAGAATTCATATAGCAATGATTCAACATCAAATTTCTTTAAAACTATAATAAGGTATCAGTTGCATCCAAATGAAAAGGGAATTGAAGACTTGCATGATTGTTCAAGTTCTGTAAACAGAATATGAAACTTCAGATTTGTATGAACAGAAAAGGGTTGGTAGCTGCAAAAAACTCGAACAGAAAAGTGAACTGAATGATTACATAACATTCAAATAGATGCCTAGAATTACTTTATTATCTCTATGCGACAATCTGAAATAACTTGGTTTATTCGTGTATGCTTGCAGTATGCAGTCAAGGCATTCTTTTCTTTCATTCCCAAATTAATATGACCTTGCAGAACAATGACGGCCGACATCATTCACATATGGCGGATGGATATTTCTATCTACTCTTCAATCCATCTAATGTTTATCATTGCAACACTTCAACCACTTTCAAGAAGCACTTAACTTAACCACTAGTGTTAATCAAAGCACCTGCATTGTGACATACTACAGACAATTTTGTCTCATTCCAAAATAACATGTACACATAACATGCATATTTTGCTTGCACCCCTTTTACCTATGTAATTCTGCACATATTTTTTTTATCTCTAACACATGTTTTTGATACACTAATAGTTTACTGCAGGTTGGGCATTTATCTCTGAACTTATTTTCCTTTTCTTCAGAATATTGCTGATAAGCTTTCTCATCTTTCGATTCTTAGCCGTTAATTCCATGGACAATGCTACCTCCCAATACAAAGTTGTCAGGGAACAGCGGTGTGAACAAAACTAGTGGAATTTTACCATACAAAACTGCAGGCATGCAAGATGCTCTCTCTATTTCACCCTCACTGGTTACTATGCTAAGACATCTACTCGGTTTGATTTCCTAAAAGTGGGCAAGAAGCCCACCACAACATGTAACCCCCGTGGGCGACCCAGGGGGAACCCTAGCCGCCGTCCTCTCGGCCCTCCTCCGCTTCCACCTCTCCTTGTCGCCGTCCGCAGCGCCGCCGGGCAAAGCTCGGCCGGCTGGGCAGCGGCGGGGCATCTCTACCCCTTGGAGCACCGTGGGCAGTGCGGGACGACCAAATCGTGTAGAGGCGTCGGGCTATCACGGGGTCTGGCGGCACGGCGGGCGAGCATCTTGGCGGCGGCGCGTTGCGGTGCCGGCGACGCGGTGCGGCAGCTGCGGCTTCGATGCGACTCCATGACGAGGTGGTGGATGCGTGGTCTTCAGATCGGATGGTCGCGTGCGCCGCCATCTTCAGGCCGGATCCATATGGATCTGGCGCTTGGATGTTGTCGGCCGGCGCAGGGTGGTCGTCTACGCCGCTGGCCTCGTCGGATCATTGGATTCGGCGCCTGGAGATCTACGTCGGCTGTCTTTCTTGATCCTCCTTCCTGGTGGGTTGAGTCCCATGGCACTTGCATCTCTGCTGGTCTCGGTTCGTCTCGCTGTCGGATCCGGAACAGTCGGAGGTTTGGTGGTATAGGTTGGGGACCGAAGGAAACTTTGGCCGGCTGGTCCGGCCCGGCATTGACGGTGTCCGTCGATGCCGCTACCCTTCCTGGAGGCGAAGCCGAGGTTCCTCCTATCCATATCCGAATCCCTCCTAGACGAAAGTCCAAAATTCAGTCTGAATTGGGCGGTGGTGGCGCCCTGCGCGTCGTAACCTCCACGGAGGCGCCGTCTTGGGAGGCTCAGATGGTTGGGCGAGAGATGCTATGGGTGGTGGGCGCCGCATGGCCCCAGCAGCAGTGACGATGTGAGCTCCGGGGGAAACCCTAGATTTGGGACTACCGAATCGGACAATGATGGCAACTTCGATGCCGTTGTCCCTCCTGGGGGCATCATTTTGGAGCACGCGCTGCCTGGAAGGGACAAGAGGAGGAGCGGTGTTACATCTACCACGAGGCCGACGACGGATCCTGGCGGCATGGCGTTGCGGAGGTTCGGCGATGGGCGCGTTTGGAGATGGACTTGCGCAGGAGGAGGAAGCTGTCTGGCGTCATGGTGGCGTTGATGGCAGAGAGGCCTGGCAAGGTCGGTGCAACCGTTTTGCTCTGAGTTTGGACCGAGGGATGATGGAGGTGATAGCCCTGGCAACCTGCGGTGCTCATTGGGAGTGTGCCTGACCGGTGTGGGTCCCAATCCAGGTAGTGGCTTGGAGGGGACACCCGACTTTAGATGTTAGGCTTTAGTGCGATGTCTGTTTGGTATTAGGCCCGAACATTTGTCACGTCTTCATCAAGAGGATAGGAGTAGCAATCGTGTTGCCAAGATGATGGCTTCAGGCTTATTGATGTATCACCTTACGTGGTCTTTGTGAATTAATTAATAATATGGCTGCATGCATTGTCCAGATGCAGAGGCCGGGGTACATCCTCCTTTTCTAAAAAAACATGTAATTATGCATTCTCTTATCCTACTTATATTCTGTTTATACATATATTCTTTTTTAGTTCTCTTTAATATTAAATATTCATCTTCCATACAAACAAATCTTAATAACATATAGTATGTTGCAACTAATTCCCAATTCCCGCAGCAACGGGCGGGTATCATCTAGTTCGAAGAAATTCTTCCTCTGTTGCCCGTTTTGCCCAAACACCATCGTCTCCGCTCTTCTCCGACGAGGTACACATTCCGTTTCCCCTCTGCTCCGCTCCCCCACCTACCCTGCCCAGCAGCGCCAGCGACGGCAAACCCACCGATGGACGCAACCGAGCGCCGCCTCCGCGCCGTCTCCGCCCACCTCCAGCCCCAAGCAACCGCCGCCCGCCGCACCTCCGATAGCCTCGCCCCCAATCCCACCGCAGGAGAGTACGCCCACGGTACGCACGCATCCCAGGCCCTCTCTCTTTCCTCCCCTGCCCGCCGTTGACTCGCTGGGCGGCACTGCCGTACTAGTACCGCCAAGAGAGCGAGCGACAGGGATTTTTTTCCATTTGTTTCAAATATAGCTTACCGGTCGTCAGAAACTTACCGCAAATAGTTTCTCCAGTGCTTGGCTACAGCGCTGTCCTCCCCGAGAAGTTGCAGACTGGAAAATGGAACGTGTACCGGTAGGTTCTTGAGGCAGTATAATGTTATGCTGCGTTTTGCCTATGTCGTGACTCATAATTGCGCTTCTGATCTTTGGCAGATCTGCACATTCAGGAACTATAATGTTATTATGTTGCATTTCTGCCTATTTCGTGACTCATAACTGCGCTTCTAATCTTCTGCAGATCTGCACATTCACCTATAACGCTGATAGATAGATTTTCAGACTACCCAGACATTGGGACGTTGCACGATAACTTTGTGTAAGCATACTCACCTTAATTTCTCTCCTGACAAAATACTTCAGTCATAATAAGATCAATAAGATCTATTAAGCCTTTTGTCCCAAACAAGTTGGGGTAGGCTAGATATGAAACCCTTTCACGAGGACTTCCCGGGAGGTCACCCATCCTAGTACTACTCTCGCCCAAATGGGTTTCATACCCAATGGACTGGCTAGTTTTTACGTTGGCTCGCCAAGCCTATCACAACCCTTAGATATGAAACCCTTTCACGAGGACTTCCCAGGAGGTCACCCATCCTAGTACTATTCTCGCTCAAATGGGTTTCATACCCATGGGATTGGCTAGTTTTTACGTTGGCTCACCAAGCCTATCACAACCCTCCTCCTTTACCCGGGCTTGGGACCGGCTATGCCTAGAAGACATAGGCGGCGTTGACAAAATACTTCAGTTATTTATCAAAAATAAAATAAATATGAATGGTAGCTAGGAGAAACTAGCCAACTGGCTAAATAAAGCAGGAGTGAGGATACGATCCCAGGCTGGCCTGCCCATGGTGCTAGCCGGTAGAACCCTTGGTGTTAATCACTTCAGTTTTTTATCACTGTAGTTCTTTTCTTTGTTTTTGAGAGAATATGTTCTCGTGCATTTCATTAAGTTAGAAAAAAGAGTCTTATGACAGCACAGGGCGACCTAGAGCTCACAGAAAGCGATACAATCCGGAAGTGCCATTGAAGTTATTCTAATGCGCTTGTTTCTATTGAGTAGCAAATCCATGGGTTTGGCACAAACTAATGCAATTTTTTTTTGCGGTGAAAAAGGGAGCTTAATTTAGTTACTGATAGGATTACAATCGGTAGCCAGAAAGCTAATCAGAGCATCAGGGGCGTCCGACAACCACAACCTAATGCAAGTTGGGACTCTCTTTTTCTTGGTTTCTTAGTTTTGCTGCCAGAGGAAACTTGCCGCTAATCAAGAGCTGCTAAATAACTTGAATATAATACAGAAGCTTTTGTCTGAAGATTTTGTTTAAAACTGGCAAAATGAGTTGGTGCAGCCTAAGTTGGTGATAAGAAAATTAAATGCTCAATGATATGATATTCATAGTCTTACTTGTTTTTGAAAACCTTGGGCTGATGGGATGTTTGGCTAAAGTGACCCTCAGTATGGACTATCAGTGTGCCATGCAAAAAGTTTCTAGCTATTCCTAATGTGTCTATATGGTTGTATTTCATATTATTCCAATCGCAGTACCTTAACAATCTCTCATGTATAGTGTCCTTGCTATCTTTAATTGGACAGAAATGCAGTTGAGACTTTCAGAGACTGTAGATACCTAGGTACAAGGGTCCATGCAGATGGAACAATTGGAGAGTAAGGGTCAATTATCTGATGCATGCCTTAAATTTACCTTTTGTAGTGTTGCTTATCTTATCCTAGCTCTTGAGCGAGAAATAACATTACAGCTACAAATGGATGACTTATGGAGAAGCTGGCACAAGCAGGACTGCAATAGGTTCTGGTCTTATTTGTCATGGAATACCTAAAGTGAGCCATCAGTGTCTGAAAAAGGCACTTATCCTTTTCTTTCTGTTCAGATAAAGCTGTAGATGTTGATGTCTTGAAATAGCACTTGAATTGCCCTATAGGGAATTTGTTTCAACTTACCTTCGAGTATTCTTTTGATCTGAATCAGGGCGCACGTGTTGGTCTGTATTTTATAAACAGACCTGAGTGGACCATAGTTGACAATGCTTGTTCTGCGTATTCATATGTTTCTGTGCCACTATATGATACTCTTGGTATGTCCACAGCACAGAACGATCATTGTTCTCCCTTTAATCATATTAGAGACTGATTTTGTTTTTCTTACTGTCTACAGGTCCAGATGCAGTTCAGTTCATTGTGAATCATGCATCAGTAGAGGCTATCTTCTGTGTTCCTCAAACACTAAGCACTGTGAGCTTCAATGATTTATCCAAACCTAGACTATTCCTAGTTTGTACAATACATTAAAACATCACTTATAGAAGAGCACTGAATAACCTGTAACCTTACATTGACACACTGGTAGAAAGTGAGCCTAGCCCACTTGGTTGGGGGAGTGGATGTCCAATCCCGCTACATGGATTTAAGTCCTCGTGGATGTGAATTTGGGTTCCTATTTATACTGTAGGGGCATCCCTTACAGCTTTCTTTGTCATGCTGGTCCTAGCTAGGCTTGCAACTGGCAAGCACACTCCTGGTAAATGGAAACTGAGTCTTCCTTTTAGTGTTGATGTTATCCTACTCGGGGCTTTGTTTATATATATCTCATATACTCACTCTCAGGAGTGCTTCATAGTGTCAAAAGCTCGTATAGTTTATGAATGCATATCAAATGCCGTTAGTTCTGGATCATATCTGCATACATGCATCACCGAAGTGTTGGGTACTGGGGTCTGATCTGGCGACAATTTTTGTGTGTGTGCGATGATCTGGCAATAGGTTTGACTTGGTCTTTAATCCTAATTTAATTCTAGTATGTTATATGAGATGCTAAATCATATTATACACATCAGCTTGCATTTAGCTTTG
This sequence comes from Triticum urartu, assembly GCF_056163025.1. NCBI lineage: Eukaryota > Viridiplantae > Streptophyta > Magnoliopsida > Poales > Poaceae > Triticum > Triticum urartu. The sequence goes on along the minus strand of NC_141876.1, from coordinate 139,397,760 downwards.
CACTGTATAATGAGATAGGCTCTGATAAGGAAGTACTCAAAAACATATGAATTTAAACTTATTTTGACTTACATTTGTCTGCTCATTTCAGTTGTTAAGCTTTATAACTCAAATGCCTTGTGTGCGCCTTATCGTGGTAAGTGCAGATCATTTACGATTAAGATATGCAATTTGAAAAACCCATGATTGTTAAAAAACCTTCATTCTTAGTCTTTCCTTAATATTTTCTGTTTAGGTAGTTGGTGGAATCGATGAGAATATGCCATCTTCACCTGCAGCTGCTGGAATGGAAATCATAACCTACTCCATGCTACACAGACAGGTGGGCTTTCTGAATAATCATTGAGTTTTCCTGTACAAACCTTGTTGGATCCTTTAACACCATACAGGTCACTTTTCATGAATGTTGCCAGTCAACACAATACCATTTAAACTAGTTGGTAAATCATTGTTTATGTGTATGTGGAGTTGAGAAATATTAATGTTATAGCCATTATTGCCGACATCAATCTGGAACGGGCTTAGTTGGTTTTTGTGGAATCATTTCGCAGATAGGTACAAAACTGACACATCTCGCTGATGCTTATGTTAGAATATGCATTAATTTTTTCCATGAGAAAACGCAAAAGCCTTGCATTTTGATGCATTGACAGAAGAAGAGTTAGTACAAACCCAACAATGGGCAACACCCACATATTACAACACAACACCCCAGCCGCTAGACTCCGTCGCTACCGGTAGCAGGGCGGCCAGCCCCTTTCCACCCCCCAACACCCCTTGCCTGTCTTCCGACTTGGTCACTCAAACAGGCGAGCCTGTCACGCCGTTCCCTGCTAACTGAAGAAATACAAGTGTTCTCCCCTGGCTCTCCTGCGAAGTTACCGGTTCGCCAAGGCTGATTGCTATCGATCGTCCCTTTGTAATCTAACGGCCACAAGGCCTTCTTCAGTCACTGTTTGCTTTCCAGAGCGGCATGTGCTCTGTCTCTACTTTCTTCCTCGCTCTGCTTCTGTAATGGCTATAAAGCCGCTAGTCGCTCCTCATTTTGGACCAGGATTATTGTATCGGGCTTTGCCCTAAAGCCGCCTGTGGCGTGCTACCTTACTTTCCCCTTCCTTGAGCAATACAAACCCTAAATTGCCGGCCAATTTCGTCTGGATTTCTTGGTGAGATAGTGTTAAATTGAGCCGATCATCGTCAGGTTCCTGACAATTGGTATCGTGAGCCAGTCCCTTCTCGGCGGTGGCGTGATTCTGACAGCTTAGAGGTTGGGCGACCGTAAAATCCCTCAAAGAGCTAAGATCTGGGCGGCGGCGAGCGCGTGGTGGCGGCCGGAGAGGCAAAAGTTCGGGTGCAGTCAAGAACTCAACCTGGTTGCCGGCGAGTAATTCGCGGTGGTAAAACCCCAGGCCCTGAGATCTTACCATGCATCACCGGCGGCGGGCGTAGGCGGCGGTGTAGGCGGCGGTAGACTGCGGTACCTGCGGGGTCCTTCCCGAAAAATCCCTCCCGTCCCAACCCTTGCTCTGTAGAAAGGGGCTCGTTTCCTTCTGCAACCATGGCCATCGATGAATCTGCAACTTCGGCTGACATCCAGTTGGATGCGCTCGAACTGGATATAAAGACGCTGCAGCGCGAGCAAGAGGAGGACCGAAAGGAGTTCAGAGAATTTCAAGGTATGGTCAACAGGAACTTTGCCACTATGCAGAAGAATTTCGACAAGATCCAGGAAAATTTCAGGCGTCTCCTCTTAGAGCCTGAACCTGAAGAAGTGACGGATGAGCACTCTGCCCAGGCAAGTGCACAGAAGGACGCCCCAAACAAGTCACCTGTTATTCCGGCTGGGCGCCCCAAGCAGTACCAGCCAACTCCCCCGTCAGTAACTATGCCAGATAAAAATGTTCCTTCAGCAGTTGGGACAGCAACATTAAGGGAAATTAATGGCAAGGAACTGAACCTTGATGGCACGGCCAAAGCTCCCTACAGACACCCCAATTTTGGCCAGCAAAGAGCAGAGCAAGCAACTGTTGTAGGGCAAGGAAATCGTCAAGCGCCAGCGAATGTGGAAGTCATTGCAGATGAGGATGAACTGGAAGCTAACTTTCAAAGGTCCAGACCTAATACACCGGTGGATGGACGAAGAAATGTGCTCACTGTCAAACCAGCAAAACTGAACTTATCTGAATTTACAGGAGAAGACCCAGACTCCTGGATTCAGAACTTGGACCAATATTTTGCTGCAGCAAGGACGCCCATTGAGCACAGAACTGAATTGGCTGTATCCTACTTGAAAGGGCCTGCTGTGCAATGGTGGAGAGGCACAGGATATGCCCCTAGCAATGTACCTTGGCATAAATTCTGCTCTTACCTGTCTGACAGATTTGCAGTGGATTCTGTATGTGAGGTTGTAGGCTCTTTTCATGCCATACAACAGACATCTACTGTGGCTGCATATGTGCAAGACTTTGAGAGACTAATGAACATAATGAGAAGAGAAAACCCAGCTATCCCTGATGATTATTATGTCACTAGCTTCATGTATGGCCTAAACCCCTACATCAGAGGGCATGTGGAGTGTTTTAAACCCAAGGATATGCAGACAGCAGTGTGGTATGCTAGACGTATGGAAAAAGCACAATCTGCCCCTACTGTCAGAGCTTATGTTCCCCAACCCAAAAGGCAGGTCCTTTTTGACACTCCTAAACAACCAGTCCCTCAGAACACACTCAACAGAAATGTAGTGATCCAACAAGCAAAGCAGAACCAGGTCTGCTACAAATGCAGGGAGCCTTGGGTACCAGGACATAGACAAGTTTGTAAGATGAGTCAAAAGGCTCAAATCCAAGCATTGCAAGCCCAGGAAATGGACCAATCTGAAACCATATTTGTCACTGACTTTGAAGACCCAGAGCTGGAACAAGTAGAAGCACCTCCAGGAGAAACAATATTGCAGGTGTCTATGCATGCTGCTATGGGCATTGGAGCTGTTAAAAACACTTTCATCCTTACAGTTAAGGTTGGTACAGCCACTGCAACAGCCCTGGTAGACAGTGGCAGCACTTCAACTTTTGTATCCCCCGAGATGGCAGCAAAGTTACCCACCCCAACAGTGTCCACACCTAAAATCAAAGTACTTGTGGCCAGTGGAGGAGTGTTGTGGAGTGAATTTACAAACTACAACTGCCCTTATACCATACAAGGCCACCAGTTTACAGACACTTTCAGAGTTCTGGAACTTAAAGGTTATGACATGATCTTGGGGGTCGATTGGCTCAAAAAGTATAGTCCTATACAAATGGATTTCATCTTAATGGAGATGAGTGTCACAACACCACAGAAGACACAAGTGACCTTTGTAGATGAGACTATACCATGGGAACAACCGCCTGAAACTATAGACACTGCTGACAAGCTTATGGAGCAGGCTGTATGTGGGTTCTTCTTATTTACTACTGCCTGTTCAGAATTCTTCGCAGCAAGTCAACAAGTGCCCCCCGAGCTCCAACCAGTTCTCCTAGAATACGAGAAAGTCTTCTCCACACCTACTGGATTACCTCCTAGCAGGCCTTGCGACCATAGAATTCCATTGGTGGAAGGGGCAAAGGTTGTAAACCAGAGGCCCTACCGAGTTCCCCACCATCAGAAAGAAGCATTGGAGAAAATCATCTTGGACCTACTAAAGGCTGGCCTCATCAGGCCTAGTACCAGCCCCTTTTCCTCTCCTGTGCTCTTAGTGAAAAAGAAGGACGGCACATGGAGGTTATGCATTGACTACAGAAAACTCAATGCCGTAACAGTCAAAAACAAATACCCAATCCCCATCATTGAAGACTTGCTGGATCAACTAAAGGGAGCTCAGATCTTCTCCAAGATTGACCTAAGAAGTGGCTACCACCAAATAAGAATGGCAGAAGAGGATATCTACAAAACGGCATTTTCCACGCTGCAAGGGCACTTTGAGTTCCTGGTTCTATCCTTTGGCCTCACTAATGGCCCTCCCACATTTCAGGCCCTCATGAACTTCCTATTTGGTCCCTTCAGCTTTGTGGTAGTTTTCTTTGACGACATCCTAGTGTTCAGCCACTCCCTAGAGGAACACAAGGTACATTTGTCCAAAGTATTTGCCATACTCCAGGAAAACCAGCTGTATGCCAAGCTAGACAAGTGCTCCTTTGGTCAATCTGAAGTGGAATATCTGGGCCATGTTATTAGCAAGGATGGAGTGGCCACCGACCCTGCAAAAATCAAGGCAATTCAAGAATGGCCAGCACCAACAAATGTCACTGAGCTAAGAAGTTTCCTTGGGCTGAGTGGATACTATCGAAGATTTATCCAGGGTTATGGCATCATTTGCAGACCCCTGTTTGACTGCCTAAAGAGGGATGCATTTTCCTGGCAAGCACAACAAGAACAAGCTTTCACCACCCTGAAGGACAAGCTAACTAATGCACCTGTCCTAGCCCTGCCAGATTTCACTCAACCTTTCATTCTGGAAGCAGATGCTTGTGGATACAGATTGGGAGCAGTCTTGATGCAAGAAGGAAGGCCTATCTCATATTTCAGCAAATCTATTGGACCTAAAGCAGCAGCTATGTCCACATATGACAAGGAGGCCCTCGCAATTATTGAAGCAGTGAAGAAATGGAAACACTACTTCCTGGCCACTTCCCTTGTGATTAGAACTGATCAACAAAGCCTCAAGTACATTCAAGAGCAAAAGCTAACAGAGGGCATACAACATAAGTTACTTGTCAAACTATTGGGATACAACTTCAGAGTGGAGTACAAGAAGGGGAAGGAAAATAGAGCTGCTGATGCCTTGTCCAGAGTTAAGTACATGGTGTCCATGCTGACTGTCAGTACCAACACTCCTACCTGGATACAGGAAGTAGTTAAGAGCTACAAGTCTGATGCAAAAGTGCAGGAGTTAATAGCTGAGTGCTGTTAGCAAAGATAGCTCAAATGCATACTCTTACAAGAATGGCATCTTTAGATTCCATAACAAAGTGGTGGTGGGCACAGCTACTGCTCTCAGACAAGACATACTAAAAACATTCCATGCTTCTGAGCTAGGTGGCCACTCTGGGGAAAGGGCAACCTACCAGAGAGTCAAGCTCATCTTCCACTGGCAGGGCCTCAAGCAAGATGTCATCAGCTTTGTAAAAGCATGCCCAGTCTGCCAGCTCAACAAGGCAGAACATTGTCCTTATCCTGGTCTATTAGACCCATTGCCAGTCCCTGATTTTGCATGGGCACACAGTAGTATGGATTTTGTGGAGGGTTTGCCCCTGTCTGAGAACAAAGACTTGATCCTAGTGGTTGTGGATAGATTCACCAAGTATTCACATTTTATAGCAATGAAACACCCCATCACAGTCCAATCAGTGGCAAGGGCTTTCTCTGATACCGTTTTCAAGTTACATGGCATGCCCCTAGTCATTGTAACTGACAGAGACATGATATTCACTAGTCACTTGTGGCAACAATTGTTCAAATCCCTCAAGATCAAACTCCACATGAGCACAAGCTACCATCCACAGTCTGATGGCCAAACGGAACGAGTAAACCAGTGTTTGAAGAACTATCTCAGATGCATGTGTTTTCAGCAGCCAAAGAAGTGGCATGGATGGCTATCTCTGGCTGAGTGGTGGTACAATACTAGTTTCCACACAGCATTACAAATGACACCATTCCAGGCCTTATATGGATTCCCTCCCCCAATGATTGCAGAATCTGCCCTACCAGACACCATATGTGAGGACAATGACAATCTCCTTCAGAACAGAGAGGTAGCTCTAGAGATAATCAAGCAAAACCTCCTCAAAGCTCAAGCTCGGATGAAGCACTATGCTGACAAGAAAAGAAAGGAAAGGGAGTTCTCTGAAGGGGACATGGTCTACCTCAAGTTACAGCCTTACAGGCATACATCCCTGAGTTTGCACAGGCATCTGAAACTGCACTCCAAGTACTACGGTCCATTCAGAATTCTTCAGAAGATCGGCAAGGTTGCCTACAAACTGTTGCTGCCAGAAGGTAGTCAACTACATGACACCTCCATGTGAGCCAACTCAAGAAACACATTGGTCCACAAGTGGTTCCGTCCAAGCACTTACCATTGGTGGGATCAGATGGCATGATCAGAATGGAGCCGGAGGCAATTCTGGACAGGAAGCTGATACCCAGACCACAGGGCAACATTAGCATACCCGTGGTCCGATGGCTGGTCAAATGGGTTAACCTACCAGTTGAAGCTGCCACCTGGGAAGACTCTGCGTTCATTCAAAAGGTGTTTCCATCGTTTCAAGCTTGAGGACAAGCTCAGTCTTAATAGGGGGGAATTGTCACGCCGTTCCCTGCTAACTGAAGAAATACAAGTGTTCTCCCCTGTTCTCCCCTGGCTCTCCTGCGAAGTTACCGGTTCGCCAAGGCTGATTGCTATCGATCGTCCCTTTGTAATCTAACGGCCACAAGGCCTTCTTCAGTCACTGTTTGCTTTCCAGAGCGGCATGTGCTCTGTCTCTACTTTCTTCCTCGCTCTGCTTCTGTAATGGCTATAAAGCCGCTAGTCGCTCCTCATTTTGGACCAGGATTATTGTATCGGGCTTTGCCCTAAAGCCGCCTGTGGCGTGCTACCTTACTTTCCCCTTCCTTGAGCAATACAAACCCTAAATTGCCGGCCAATTTCGTCTGGATTTCTTGGTGAGATAGTGTTAAATTGAGCCGATCATCGTCAGGTTCCTGACAGAGCCAAGCTTGGCTGGGCGCCGTTGAAGATGTTTGTGTTCCAATGCTTCCAGATGCACCAGGCCACCAGCACTATAACAGAGGCAGTGCCCTTCCGGGCTGGGGTGGGGACTGAGCGATAGCTTTGCACTTAGGTTGCCGTTATACATTTCAGATTTTTGACTAGTACCTTATTAAGCCTTGCAGTCAGCACATGATATGAGGTACGGTATTGGGCTCAAGCAGAATGTGCAACTTATATCCTGACTAATCTTGCATGACATAATATGTAAGTGTGCTCAAATACATTGACTCTTTACTTCCATTGTAATACATGTGACCAAATGAGTGTATACTGCAATCTTGCATGACTACGAAGGGTGGTGGGTCTGTATATTAATTCCGTTCTGGACAAAGTTGTTCATAAGTTGCAACTGTACATACACATTAACATTCACCGATTGTATTTGTTCATGCTTGAGCTTAACATGTTAACTTCATTTAATATGATTTGAAATGCAAAACCTATGTGTAACCACCATCCATACTTTATTTGCTTTGATTTTGAATAAAGGATATCACCACTTTTAGCTTTATGCTCATCCCTATTACTGGTCCCCCTTTTTATTTATTTATTGACTTCTTTTTATTTTTTTAACTCAGGGACATATGAGTCCCCAACCCTTTCGGCCTCCAAAACCTGAAGATGTTGCCACTATCTGCTACACTAGTGGCACTACTGGCACACCAAAAGTAAAACATTCATTCCTATGATGATTTGTTTGCTCCATTAGTCGGATTCTTGTACCCTAATTTTTCAGATATTTAAAGTTGGAGGCCAATCTTTTTTCTCAGGGAGCTGTTCTTTCTCATGCGAATTTCATTGCAAATGTAGCAGGCCAGGACTTGGGCGTTAAGTTTTACCCCTCGGACGTGTGAGATCTTAAATTTAACTTATAATTGTTGTTTTCCTGTGCAGTTTTCAGTTTATATCTGTTCACATTATTGACAACACCACTCGCCATTCTCCCCAGGTACATCTCATATCTACCTTTGGCACACATCTACGAGAGAACTAACCAAATATGGCTCGTTCATCGCGGTGCTGCCGTTGGGTTCTACCAAGGGGTATGTAGATCTGGACTATTTAGGACAATGTGTTTACGAATGGCTTTGTATTATCATTCAAATAACTGCGTGTAGAACAATTTTGATAAGCATCCAATATTAAGTGATAATCAGTTCTTCTATAAGTTATTGCCAGACTTAAGTTGGAAGTGGATTATCAAATTCGTTGGTTCACATTTTAGTTGTTTCTAGTGTAAATAGTTCTACCAAACTTGTTGGTCATTTATTGTTTAACTAAAGACCATTAATGTCTCCTTTGGAGGATTGTTCGTGTTCCAAGATAATAATTGTAGTGTGTATACATTGTATGTTGGCTTCTTTTCATCTTTTTGATGAGTATTTTTCATTCATTCCAGGATAATTTGAAGCTGATGGATGATCTTAATACTCTGAAACCAACAGTATTTGCGAGTGTTCCCCGGTTATATAACAAAATTTATGCTGCGTAAATATCACTAAACCAGTATTTTTTTTATATTTTTCCTCTTTGGTATCATATGTGATAGTACCCGCCCATATGTTTGGCTTATTTATGCAGAATTACAAATGCTGTGAAGGAGTCTGGTGGGTTGAAAGAACGATTATTTCATGCTGCATATAATGCTAAGAGGCAAGCTATTATTAATGGTAAGGAATTGGTTAAAGATTCTTTTGTTCCGTCACATATATAAGTAAAAAGCTTAAATATGCCCACTTCAGTCATCCATTATTAGTTTGGACTTAAGAGATCATTAGGGTCAAGTCACACTTTAGTCATCAACTTAGGATTTCCCTTTTCTCTCTATCCAAATTGATTTCCAGAGGGCATATTTATAATGATTGAGTTATGGAGAGGCCTTGGAGACATAGCAATAGTATGGCTAACTAAGCTTTGCAACCTCATTTTTGGTCAAATAAGATGCCCGAAGAATGGAGGCGGAGTATATTTGTACCAATTTTCAAGAACAAGGGGAATATTCAAAGTTGTACTGACTACCGTGGAATTAAGATGATAAGCCATACAATAATGACAAGCGTGACTAAAAATCAGTTTGTTTCATGCCTGGGAGGTCGATTATGGAGGCCATTTTCTTGGTACGACAACTTATGGAGAGATAAGATACCGCGGAATGTCATTTGGTGGGCCTTGGAGAAACACAAAGTCCCAACAAAGTACATTACCCTCATCAAGGACATGTACGATGATGTTGTGACTGTTATGATGCAACTTATCTCTATTAACTTGAGGTGCAAGGAAAGTAAACATAGTCTAATAAGGACTCCTAGATCCATACTAATTCTTCCTAAGCCCCCCCCCCCTCTCAAATGCAAAGCGTATGCAATAGCATTGCATTTGAAGAAGTGTAACACTAGAAAAAAAATGATAATCCAAATCCGCGTCTTGAAAGTGTCGTCGTAGCATGAAGAGTCGTCAAAACCTATCGAGTCAAGACGAAAGGGTAACGAAGAGATGGCACATCAGAGGTATAAAGCATTGCATAAAAAATCATAGCCCACAACAACCGACGGCGAAAGAAGCTCGGCGGCTAAGGCACAATGGGCATAGATCGACAATGAAGAAAGAGTCCAGAAAATCCTATAAAAACAACAAGGGCAAGTAGGCCACAAAAGTTGTATACAAAGGATCAGGACCAGAGAAAGGCTGACGGACAAAGGTATGGTGGACTTGCATGGCATAAGGAACACAAAATATCAACGGATTTGGTGGATACACCAGAAAACAAAGAGAACTAGAAAGAAAAAACACACACGAGACGTAGATGCAGGAGCCATCGTGTTTGCAAAATAAACTGTAGAGAACCTAGTGCAAGTAATACGTCTGCTCACGAGAAGGACCAATGGTAATTAAGAAAACAGCAAACAGCAAACAGAGATGCACGAGTGCTACATGGTTTAGCAGCAGCCAGCGCAGACAAGCATGAAGCAGCAGCAAGCGTAGCAGGAGATAGCAGCAGCCACGCACACGGGCGTGCGGGAGCAGAACAGCACCCGATGCGGCCAAGGGAGCACGCAGCAGCAAGTAGCGCACGTGCGGAGCAGAGGCAACGGCGGCCAAGAGGAGCACACGCGGGCGGCGGGAGACAGCTGCGTGGGACGCACTCGGAGGCGGAACAGCAACGCAACGGCCGCAGCCTCGATCTGGAAAGGGCGCCTACGAGGGCCACGATCTGGACGTCATGTGTGATGGGATCTGGACCACGGCCTTGGGAGCATGGATCAGGAACCTTCTGGCCTGGGAAACAACCGACGGATCGAAGGCAGCATCCTGGAGAAGGGTGGCACGTCATTGTGCGGGACATGCAGCGCCCCGACGGCCACGCGGAGACAACAGCCTGGATGAGCACCAATGGAGTCGTGGCTGTCCAGCGTGTAGAGGCCCAAGTTGATGCAGAGGAGTTCCACCGGGGTCAAAGGAGACAGCCACACCAGGTCTTGGAGCGGAAGCAGAGGAAATCTTCATCGAGAAGAGGTGGATCTAGAGAGAATTCACCGGATGAGCACAGGAGATGTGCGGATCGTACAGACCGAAAAAAAAATCGATCGAAGAGCAGGGATGGGTTGCGGTGTCCGGAGGAGACCTGAACCTAGGCTCTAATACCATGTTATGATGCAACTTATCTCTATTACATAGCCCATAGGGCATATATATATTACATAAGACTTGAGGTGCAAGGAAAGTAAACATAGTCTAATAAGGACTCCTAGACCAATACTAATTCTTCCTAAGTGTTTAGACAAGTGATGGCTGTTAAGCTTTATGCACTAGCCAATGCAAGGAAAAGTTTGAACTATGGGAGAGGGTCGGACATTACACTCCAACACGTCTATGCTCCTTTGGAGTTATGACATGGGCAGCGGGAGTGGGGGTAGCCGCAATTATTTATTGTGTTTACTGGGTTTTGAACCCTGAACCTCTTGGTTGTAAGTCATGCACCTCACCAGTTCACCCATCAGCTTGAACTAATGGAAAGGGCTAGACAATCCACATATACACTTCAGCACCCCCTCACGTGTGATACAGGAAGTCAACACGTGAATAGACTTAGAGGTATGGTTCAAGAGGCCTATACGTGGACACAAAGGGGGCAACAACAATTTATCGTAATTTGTGAAAGCCAGGACTAGAACTCAAGACCTTGGGCCCTGATACCATGTTAAGCTTCATGCACTAGCCAACGTAACATGAATTGTGAAAGCCAGGACTTGAACTCAAGACCTTAGGCTCTGATACCATGTTAATCTTCATGCACTAGCCACCACAACCAAAGTCTGAACTGATGGAAAGGGTTAGGCAATCCACATATACACTTCAACAATGGCGACACTGACGACTTTTCAATTAAAATAGGACTGCACCAAGGGTCAACTTTGAGTCCTCCTTTTTGCTTTGGTGATGGACGAGGTCACAAGGGATATACAAGGAGATATCCCATGTGGTATGCTCTTTGCGGATGATGTGGTGCTAGTTGACGATAGTCGGACATGGCTTAGTAGAAAGTTAGAGCTATGGAGACAGACTTTGAAATCAAAAGGTTTTAGGCTTAGTAGAACTAAAACTGAGTACATGAGATGCGGTTTCAGTACTCCTAGGCACGAGGAGGAGGGGTTAGCCTTGATGTGCAAGTGGTACCTTAGAAGGACACCTTTCGATATTTGGGGTCAATGCTGCAGAAGGATGGTATATCGATGAATATGTGAGCCATCAAATCAAAGTTGGATGGATGAAGTGGAGCCAAGCTTCTAGCATCCTCTGTGACAATAGAGTGCCACAAAAGCTAAAAGGCGGGTTCTATAGGACGACGATTCAACCTGTGATCTTGTATTGCGCATAATGTTGTCCAACTAAAAGGCGACTTGTCCAACAATTAGGTATAGCAGAGATGCACATGTTGAGATGGATAGGTGGTCACACAAGTAAGGATCGGGTCCAGAGTGATGATATACGTGATAGTTGGGGTAGCACCGCTTGAAGAGAAGGTTGTCCGGCGTCGTCCGTGATGGTTTGGGCATATACAACACAAGCCTCCAGAAGTGCATGTGCATAGTGGACGGATAAAGCGTGCTGACGATGTTAAGAGAGGTCGGGGTAGACCAAACTTGACATAGGAGGAGTTCGTTAAGAAGGATTTGAAGGACTGGAATATCATCAAAGAACTAGTCATGGATGGGGGTGCGTGGAAGTTAGCTATCCACGTGCTAGAACCATGACTTGGTTTCGAGATCTTATAGGTTTCAACTCTAGCCTACCCCAGCTTGTTTGGGACTGAAAGGCTTTGTTATTCTTGTATATGTATACTGATTACGTGATCGTCAAATATAGCTGGCAAGAGAAACATAAACGGTGCAGTCAGCCATTTGGACACTGATATGCAAATGATCTTCATGTAGGTCACTATTTGTGAAATGAAATAGGGTTATAGGCGCGGGAAACGGAAGCTGGAAGCCTTTATAATGACTTCAGAGTTTCCTATCACAGAGCACGTATTGTTAGTGCACTGAAGCTTGAGCTAGTAATCCTCTTGGGTTAGTTACACTAAAGCATGTAACTCATACACTGAAACTTGAGCTAGTATCTGAATTACCAAGAAGTTTTCATTGTACTGAAAGATGCATTTTAGCATTTACTGAACATCATTTGATTCAATCTTATTTACCACCAATACGTATAATGAATGAATATTTTTACTCTTAATGTCATTAGGACGGAATCCATCCCCAGTGTGGGATAAGCTGGTATTTAACAAAATAAAAGCTAGGCTGGGTGGACGAGTAAGGGTTATGTCTTCAGGTGCTTCTCCATTGTCGCCAGATGTAATGGAATTCCTCAGAATGTAAGCTAACTTCATTTGCCCTCCCTTAGTGTGGCATGATGAAGAACCTGGCTTTATTAATCATAACACTTTCTTTTATAGATGCTTTGGTGGTGATATTCTTGAAGGCTACGGAATGACGGAAACATCTTGTGTCATTACTTTAATGGATGTTGGTGATATATCAATTGGTCATGTTGGATCTCCCAATCCTGCTTGTGGTAAGCTCCATTTTTCAGGCGCGGAATCAGATATGCTTGGCTATAGTTGTGCTTATACAGATGCTAATTGCCCATGAGGCCAACTTAATGCAATAACAGTATACAGAGAAGCCACCCTAAAGTTATGACACACTTGCATGGATTTGATTATTTTGCAATGATGGTCATATTTTGAAAGCTGATGGTTACTACAAAAATAGTTGCATCAAAGAAACTTATACCATATAATCATTATTTTATATTTTGTGTTTGGCATTTGTTTTGGAGTTACTTTTAAGTTCTTCAATTTGTTTGATTCTGCATGCTGATTGGATTGAATTAAATTAGTCTAATTGTTGTGAAAGATATCAAATATTCTTACTCATGTAACAAATGAAGCCGTGTTCCATTTGTTTCGTAATATTTGCACAGCTCACTCACATGCTTTCATAATGTAAACCCTGTTTTCATTTTCAGAGGTTAAACTTGTGGATGTCCCTGAAATGAACTACACATCTGAGGATCAACCATACCCTCGTGGAGAAATATGTGCCCGGGGACCTATAATATTCCAGGGTTACTATAAAGATGAAGTTCAAACGTAACTTGATATCCTACTTCTGTTTACCTTTTGTTAAGTAAGATTCCATAAATGGCTCATATAATTTGTCAAGTGATATACGGATGTGTTTTGTAACATGCAGCAGAGAGGTCATTGATGAGGATGGTTGGTTGCATACTGGGGACATAGGTTTGTGGCTGCCTGGAGGGCGCCTAAAGATTATAGACAGGTAAAACTGAAAGACACTCCATATTTCCATGAGGCTTTTATTTTACTTTGAGTGCTGTATGTATTGCATCTTATCTGTCTGTTGTTTATATACTCTCCGCATGTCTTTCCCCTGGACTCTGTTTAGTCTGGCTTCTCTTCCTAAATTACTATTTTTTATATCTCCGTACCTCAAGGAAAAAGAACATTTTCAAGTTAGCTCAAGGAGAATACATAGCTCCGGAGAAGATCGAGAATGTTTATGCCAAGTGCAAGTTCATTGCCCAGTGCTTTGTATATGGTAATATCATGGTTTTCTATTTGCTGTAACTATTAATGTTGGTCATGCATATTTTGAATATGTTGGTCTGGATGCAGGCGATAGCTTTAATTCTTGCCTAGTTGCCGTTGTTGCAGTTGAGCCAGAGGTGTTGAAGAGTTGGGCTGCATTAGAAGGAATCCAGGTAATATTCGTTGATTGTTGCATACATGCATCACCTTCTCCTAATCTCTTAAGAACACATAATCAGAGTAACCCTAACTAGAAAATACCGATTATTTGGAAGTGTAAACCATCAATTTTTTTTCCTTGTATGTTCGGATTATGTATACTTTTTTCTTTCGTGGGTCCAGATTATGAATACTGAAACAGTGATTTATGTATAATTACGAAAATAGAGATCCTATTTCCAAAACCAGAGCTATAAATGAGACTCTAGATATTTGTGTTGCATGTTTATGCTCTATGTATTATGAGAATACAACAGTTTTTATGATTACCACAGTTTAAATTACTGTGAGCTGTTTGGCAACCACACAAAACTGCAATATTAATACAGCAGTATTCCCTAAACCACGGTATTTTCTCTGCATAAAAAAACAACCCTGGGCCTCTTTTTTTAAAACAGAGCATGTGAAAAGAACGAGCCCATCCTTGGCCGCGGCCGCCGCCCTGTCGTTTGTGGAGGCTGTCTTGTTCACCGGCCATGAACAAATCAAAAAGGTTCCTCCCGCTGCTTCCTCCGATTTTCCCGGAAGTCGTGTCCGTCCAATCCGTTTTTCGCTCTGCATGATGGGCCTGGCCGGGATGACCAAGCCGCTCTCGTCCATGCGCCGCTCCACTTTGCGTGGTGCGCCGCCGGCATAGCCGTGTTGCGGAGTGTCAGGTCGTTGCTCCGCGCCAGTACGTTGTACTAGTTCGATTGCATCCTTGGTGAGTGTAACATGCATCGAGCTTGTCCGTCCGTTCAATTAGTCCGTGGTCGTACTAGTTTGTGCATGCTGGTGCTTTGTGCATGGCTGTTAATCAGCTTGCAACTCTAGCTAGCTAGCAATGCGAGCGTTTGCAACTGCTTCAAACGGCGAGATAGTTAATTTTCGTTGGCGCATATAAGCTCTTGCCAAACAGGTCCACAGTATTCCCAATACTTCAAAATACTTTGTTATATCAAAACTGTGGTTTTCTGTACCTACAGATTAAATTACTGTAGTTTTCAATACTTTGGTTTTTATAATAGTTTGCTATCAAACACAGCCTAATTTGTCCTTGCTAACCTGTAGTATGAGGATTTAAGACAGCTCTGTTCTGATCCTAGAGCAAGAGCTGCTGTGCTGGCTGACATGGATTCTATTGGGAAGGAAGCACAGGTCCCTCTCTTAACTGTTGCTGCACACTCTCCATAACTAACATTCTCTATTCTGGACGTGATCGAATGATTCCTGATGATATTTCTGTACTTATTGTTGTATCAGCTAAGAGGTTTTGAGTTTGTCAAAGCTGTTACTCTTGTTGCTGAACCATTCACACTAGAAAATGGCCTCCTCACCCCAACATTCAAGGTAGGCCCATCAATTCTGTTTAAGTGGATTGAAATGCAGGAATGCTGACACTTCATTTCCATACTTTTGTAGGTCAAAAGACCGCAAGCAAAGGCGTATTTTGCAAAAGAAATCACAGATATGTATGCACAATTGCTTGATGCAGAGTCAGCCAAGCCCAAGTTGTAATTACACAAGTAATGGTCAAAATAAGCAGTCAATCAAGGTAGGAGATTAAGCTTTACAATTGTTCAGTTCATAGCATGAAATAAGTGGATGTCTTGTACTGACGCGGCAAGCAATGTGATGATGATTCTTGAACCTGTTCCTCCCATGTGCAGGAACCAAAACTAATCTTTCCAATCAACAACAGCCTGGGCAAGTGCTTGGTGCAGTTAATTTGATTACCGTGGTCAAGTATAACTGGATGAGCCCAGCATATGCATTTTCTTAACTTCTTTTCCCTTTTTTACAATATACACTCATGTAATCCTGCCGTTGTAAAGATATATAGAATAACATATTGGTGCCCTAATTTTGATCTGCTGTATGTGCAATATATTACAAGAAAAGCCAAGTGTACGCAAAATCAGGAATTAAGCTGCTGTGCGTGGTAGTATATGATAACCACATGACGTCTTGATATTTTTAGTTAGAATAATCCAGAACATGTAACCTATGATAGTGTCAAAAAACGTTTTACATTTTAGGACGGAGGGAGTAAAAGAGAAACTTGAAGTTTAGTGAAAGTACCTTTCTACATCGGAGCTCAAATGCTCTTGGTGTGAACAGTAAAATCAAAAATAGGAAAAAGTTTTAAAAAAATTCTGATTTTTTTGGCATCTTTAACTTGTTGTGCATGCAAAATTTCATCAAGAAATCACATTGATGGAAAGTCGTGAAAAAAAAAACAAAATCAGAGCGCCAAAACGCGTTTGAAAGTAACATTTTGAAAGCATCGATTTTGTTTTTTTACCATGCCTTCCACCAATGTAATTTTGTGATGAAATTTTGTATACACATCAAATATTTCTTAAAGTATGCCAAAAAAATCCAGAATTATTTGCATTTGTTTTCTATTTTTCTTTATTTCACTGTTCACACCAGGAGCATTTTGTGCCTGGTGTAGAAACTTCATATCCGAAGTTTAGGCATTACTCCTATAAACTATGTTGGGAGTACCCGCCTCAGGGGACCCTCGCCGCCTGAGAGTGCCCTTCGCACCATCTGTTTTGTCTGAGCCTCATGCAGTTAGCTCCCTTGCGCGCTCATTGTTGTCCGATCTATGAGGCTGTCATGGACTTGTCTAGTTTTTCTAAAGGGACCATGACGCATGAGCCACAGGTGAGCTCGGGTCCACCTTCCTGCAGGGCTTTGCGTCGCGCACGCTGCGATGTCACACGTGTCGAGCGAGGTTGGGTCTACTTGTCAGCATTGTTGCCCCCTGCCGAGTTATTTCGCTCACGCCAGCTAGGCATGCGCGTGCACCCTGCTTGGCGTGTGATAGTCGGGTGGTTGAAGAGTTCCATCCAGTCAGGGGGCGCGACGGCAAGTTGACCGGCCATGAGGGTCGTCTGACCAGTGGTTGGCAAGGCTACTGGCCATGAAGGCCATCCGGCTAGGGGTTGCGTCGACAAGAGGTTGGCAGACTAGCGCCCGACCACATCCAAATGCGGTCTCGAGGGTTGTTTGGTCTTTTTCTTAAGGTGGTTGTTTTTTTCTATAAGTTCGCTATTTTATGCCGCATGTCGGACACCACACACATTGGCCTCCCTCCTTGCAGCTCTTCGCTTTGGAGTGCTCTTTGCTCGTTTCCGTCGACGACGGTCGAACACGTCACCGGCCTCTCCCTTCTCACACAGATGTGATGTCTCCTTGTTCTCCGTCCTCAATAAGCTTGTAGTTCGTCCCCGATCCGCATTCCGTTTCTGTTTTGGTGGCTAGCTCCCTTGCTCCATTGTCCGCGCTCGTGTTTTCTTTGACGTCTTTTTTCTTTCATCATGGCGCCGCAAGACACACCGTTTCCTCTCTTTTTTTGTCATTTCGGCAGCGAGTTTTCGACGACCACGATGTTTTAGGCCCACGGCGATAAACATATGGTGAAAGTTGGTCCGCGCTAGCTTGTAAAGGTGCGATCTTCGCGGCTGCTAACAGGGCCATTATTGCCCTTTTGTCATGGCTGGGTTAGGGCCTGACAAACATAGCACGGTGGTGCCGGTGCTGTTGTGTCACGTCCCATCATCTGTTGTCTATGTTGCATTGCATGTAGGTGTATGTTTCAGCAGGTGCCTTGGTTGTTAAGCCACTAGGAATTTGATTTGCCAAAACCGCGTGTGACTAGAGGCGTTGCAGTCTTCGAGTATGTGGGATGTGCCCAACGTTCACCAGGTTGGTTTCCGGCGCATGCATAGAAAAAGGCACGTTGTTGGGGTATCTGGTTGGTGTAGACGAGGTGCTGAGAGCCATGAAGATTGGTATCCATTCCATTGTCCCGGTAAGGGCCATAACATTGTATCGTGGCCAGCCCAGCTACACATGCATGGTCTTGATGATTGAGGGAGTTCTGGACTAAGGGGTCCTTGGACGTCCGGCCTGTTAGTCATGGACCAGACTGATGGGCTGTGAAAATACGAAGACCGAAGAGTGCACCCGTGTCCGGATGAGACTCTCCTTGGCGTGGAAGACAAGCTTGGCGACGGGATATGTAGATTCCTTCTTTGTAACCGACCTTGTGTAACCCTAGATCCTCTCGGTGCTTATATAAACCGGAGGACTTAGTCCGGAGGGGGAGATATTCATTACCATAGCCATACAAGGTAGACCTCTAGGGTTTAGCCATTACGATCTCGAGGTAGATCAACTCTTGTAATACTCGTATTCATCAATATCAATCAAGCAGGACGTAGGGTATTACCTCCATAGAGAGGGCCCGGACCTGGGTAAACATCGTGTCCCCTGTCTCTTGTTACCATCGACCTTAGACGCACAGTTCGGGACCCCCTACCCGAGATTCGCCGGTTTTGACACCGACATTGGTGCTTTCATTGAGAGTTCCACCGTGCTGTCGCTAAAAGGTTTGATGGCCCCTTCAATCGTCAATAATGACGCTGTCCAAGGAGAAGCCTTCCTCCCCGGACAAATCTTTGTGTTCGGCGGCTTCGCACTGCGGGCCAATTCGTTTGGCCATCTGGAGCAGATCGAAAGCTACGCCCCTGGCCATCAGGTCAGATTTGGGAGCTTGAACTACGTTGCGGACATCAGTGGAGACTTGATCTTCGCCAGATTCGAGACCACGGCTGCCACTCCAGGTCACCCCGAGAGACATGACCTAAATCTGTCATCGGACTGCATCCAGGAGACAGCTCCCGTAACCGCTCTGGCCTTAGATCCGGAGCAGACTGCTCCATCCAAGGACGGGAAGCTCAACCCCGCCACGAAGGCCACAGATTTCCCGGTGTTGGAGCCGCACATAGACTTGATCTCGCACGATACCTGTGCCACCGGAACTCCGGACTCGTCTCCGACCGTAAGTTCCGAACCATGTGAGCCCGCGGACGCCGAACTTGATCGTTTATCGATCTTCGAATTCAGCGCCGCAAATATCTTCCAGCACTCGCCTTTGGGCGACATGCTAAACTCATTAAAAAAAACTGCCCTTGACGGAGGGCTCGCAGCCGAACTATATCCGGTTCGAACTAGAAACTGATGATAGGGAATTTCGCTCCCCACCCGCCACCCACTTTATAGCCACTGTCGAAGACTTAACCGACATGCTCGATTACGGCTCCGATGACATCGACGGTATGGATGACGATGCCAGAGAAGAAGAGGCCCAGGACCCGCCGTTCACTGGACGCTGGACGGCCACTTCCTCGTACAATGTGTACATGGTGGATGCACCAAAGGAGAATAGCGGTGATGACAAAGAAGACCCAGTTGAGGATAAACCTCCTGAGATACAATCGAAACACCGGCGTCGGCGACGCCGCTCTAAGTCACGCCGCAGTAAAGATATCAACACCAACACAGGAGAAGATAACACTCCGAAAGGTGCCGAAGACAACGAAGACCCCGTTGGCGCAGCTACTGAACGGTATGAACGGGAAGATGGGCAGGTTAGCCCTGGTAGACAGGCCACACACAAGGACTTGGAGGACAATAATTATCTTCCGCTCTTCGAAGATAAGGCGAGCCTCGACACCGAGGATTTCACCGTGCCTGAGGAACCTCTTGAGCAGGAACGCTTCAAGCGCCAGCTAATAGCCACTACAAGGAGCCTGAAAAAGAAGCAGTAGCAGCTTCAAGCTGACCAAGATCTGCTCAACGCTAAATGGACCAACGTCCTAGCAGCCAAAGAATACGGCCTCAAGCGCCCGGCCGAAAGCTACCCGAAACACAAATTACTACATCAGTTCGACGATGAGGCGTCGGGACACATACCACCATCACGCAATGCGGCTGACCGACCACCATGTGGACGGGACAAAGTGGCAACTCAAGCCGAACACCAGCCCGCCCCACCTCATCGCAAAGGCAGAGGTAAATTAGCCCACGACCATACATATGACCTCCGGCAAAATCTGAACAATAAAGCAGGACATACCAGATCAATCTACGGATCGCGAGGACGTGCCTCGACACGTGACGACGACCACCTATTCGGACGTGACAAACCTAGTCATGCGCGGGCTGAAAACCGCAGACGGACTCCATCAGAGCTACGTCGTGATACAACCCGATATAGAGGAGCCGCACACCCTCATTGCTTCACTGATGAGGTCCTGGATCATGAATTCCCAGAAGGTTTCAAACCCGTGAATATAGAATCATACGATGGAACCACGAACCCCGCTGTCGGTGTCAAAACCGGCGGATCTCGGGTAGGGGGTCCCGAACTGTGCGTCTAAGGCGGATGGTAACAGGAGGCAGGGGACACGATGTTTTACCCAGGTTCGGGCCCTCTTGATGGAGGTAAAACCCTACGTCCTGCTTGATTATTCTTGATAATATGAGTAGTACAAGAGTTGATCAACCACGAGATCGGAGAGGCTAAACCCTAGAAGCTAGCCTATGGTATGATTGTCTGTTGTCCTACGGACTAAAACCCTCCGGTTTATATAGACACCGGAGGGGGCTAGGGTTACACAAGGTCGATTACAAAGGAGGAGATATACATATCCGTATTGCCTAGCTTGCCTTCCACGCCAAGTAGAGTCCCATTCGGACACGGGACGAAGTCTTCAATCTTATGTCTTCATAGTCCAACAGTCCAGCCAAAGGATATAGTCCGGCTGTCCGGAGACCCCCTAATCCAGGACTCCCTCAGTAGCCCCTGAACCAGGCTTCAATGACGATGAGTCCGACACACAGTGTTGTCTTCGGCATTGCAAGGCGGGTTCCTCCTCCGAATACACCACAGAAGAGTTTGAATACAAGGATAGTGTCCGACCCTGCAAAATAAGTTCCACATACCACCGTAGAGAGAATAATATTTCCACAAATCCAATCTGCTGACACGTTTTGGCAGCATGACATCATGCCATGGTCCGGTAATTATTCGAACCATTTTTCTTTAACCAGCCCTGCACATAACACGAGACAGTTTCTTGACACGTTGAAAGTGCAACTATCCCTAGGTGGTTTTGGTAATTCCTAACAACATATAGCTCATTGAGCTAATGCTATTCCAAGATTAATATTTCAGGAAAAGCTCAATGAATGGCATGGCATGGATGAGGAATGTGGACCCCTCAAAATACTAAGGACAAAAAGATTGGCTCAAGCTCAAAGCTCAAGACTCTACACTTTATATTTTTGTGATCCAAGATCACATTGAGTCTATAGGAAAAGCCAATACTATCAAGGAGGGATGAGGTGTTGTTTAATGAGGTTCTTGCTTCATAGTGCTTAGTGATATGCTCCAAAACCCTCAACTACCTTCGCACATCCACATATGACCTAAACCAAAAGTCAAACTCGGCCCCACCGATTCTTTATATCCGGCGCCACCGAGTTTCAAATGTCATAGCCACTGCCACAAACCCTAGGCAAATCGGTCTCACCGATAGGGATTTCGGTCACACCGAGATGGGGTTGTAACCTCTCTGTTTCCCTTCGTAACGTTTCGGTCCTACCGAGATGAGCGATCGGTCCCACCAAGATTGCAATGTAAACTCTCTGTTTCTCTTTCATAACATTTCGGTCCCACCGAAATGAGCGATCGGTCACACAGAGTTTACCTTATCAACTCTTTGGTTAGCTTATTACCAAAATCGGTCCCACCGAGTTTGTGTAATCTGTCACACCGAGATTACGTTATGCCCTAACCCTAACCATATCGGTCCTACCGAGTTGCATCTCAGTCCCACAGAAAATCCTAACGGTCACTAGGTTTGCTGAATCGGTCTGACCGAGTTTCTCCATTTGGTCTCACCGAGATTGGTAAATTATGTGTAACGGTTAGTTTTTATGTGGAGACTATATATACCCCTCCACCCACTCTTCATTCGTGGAGAGAGCCATCAGAACATACCTACACTTCCAACCTATATTTTCTGAGAGAGAACCACCTACACTTGTGTTGAGACCAAGATATTCCTTTCCTACCATATGAATCTTGATCTCTAGCCTTCCCAAGTTGCTTTCCACTCAAATCATCTTTCCACCAAATCCATATCCTGTGAGAGAGAGTTGAGTGTTGGGGAGACTATCATTTGAAGCACAAGAGCAAGGAGTTCATCATCAACACACCATTTGTTACTTCTTGGAGAGTGGTGTCTCCTAGATTGGCTAGGTGTCACTTGGGAGCCTCCGACAAAGATTGTGGAGTTGAACCAAGGAGTTTTTAAGGGCAAGGAGATCGCCTACTTCGTGAAGATCTACCACTAGTGAGGCAAGTCCTTCGTGGGTGATGGCCGTGATGGGATAGACAAGGTTGCTTCTTCATGGACCCTTTGTGGGTGGAGCCCTCCGTGGACTGGCAACCGTTACCCTCCATGGGTTGAAGTCCCCATCAACGTGGATGTACGATAGCACCACCTATCGGAACCACGACAAAAACATCCGTGTCTCCAATTGCGTTTGAATTCTCCAAACCCTTCCCTTTACATTCTTGCAAGTTGCATGCTTTATTTTCCGCTGCTCATATACTCTTTGCATGCTTGCTTGAATTGTGTTATGATTGCTTAACTTGTGCTAAGATAGCTAAAATCTGCCAAAGACTAAAATTGGGAAAAGGATAGATTTTTATTTGTTCAAGTAGTCTAATCACCCCCTCTAGACATACTTTCGATCCTACAAGTGGTATCATAGCTTTGGTCTCCATTTGCTTTGATTTCCATAGCTTTTGGTGGTCATAGACTTGGTTTCACAACCTAGGAGAGTATGGCGTCTAGCGAGGGAAATTATCACCGTAGAGGTCCTTACTTTGATGGTACTAATTTTGCTAGTTGGAAGCATAAGATGAAAAT
This sequence comes from Triticum urartu, assembly GCF_056163025.1. NCBI lineage: Eukaryota > Viridiplantae > Streptophyta > Magnoliopsida > Poales > Poaceae > Triticum > Triticum urartu. Next base: position 139,374,842 of record NC_141876.1, on the reverse strand, counting down.
GCATATTCTTGGACATAACCCCGCCGTTTGGGCTATTGTGTGTGTTGGCTTGCAAGGTGAATTCTTTGATGGGAGAGAACCGAATCGTGAAGCTACCGCAGATGAGTTAAAGATGCTACAGTACAATGCTCAATCTTGTGATATCCTTTTCAACGGATTGTGCCCCGAAGAATTCAACAAAATCAGCCATCTTGAGAATGCAAAGGAAATTTGGGATACTTTGATTGACATGCATGAAGGTACCGTCTCCGTCAAGGAATCCAAGTTGGATGTGCTTCAAATTCAACTTGACAAGTTCAAAATGAAGGATGGTGAAGGTGTCGCTGAAATGTACTCTAGGCTTGCTCTTATCACAAATGAGATTGTCGGCTTAGGAAGTGAAGAGATGACCAACAAATTCATCATCAAGAAGATCCTAAGAGCCTTGTATGGAAAATACGATACCGTATGCACATTGATCCAAATGATGTCAAATTACAAAGATCTCAAGCCAACGGAAGTCATTGGAAGAATTGTTGCTCATGAGATGTCACTCAAGGATAAGGAGGAGCTCCATAACAAGTCAAGTGGTGCTTACAAAGCCTCATGTGAAGCTCCGACATCATCGAGTGAGAAACAAACCTTCAATGAAGAATTGAGCCTAATGGTGAAGAATTTCAACAAGTTCTACAAGAGTAGAAGCAAGGAAAGAAGTTCCAAGTCAAGGTCCTACAATGGCAAAAGATCTTCTAGTCGAGAGCGAAACTGCTACAATTGTGGAAGACCCGGACACTACTCCAATGAGTGTACGGCACCCCACAAGAGAAGAGAAGATTCTCTCAAAAGAAGAAGTAGAAGAGAAGAATCACCATCAAGGGAGAGAAGGAGTAGGGATGATCGATATGAACGAAGACACCCTCGGAGAAGCAAGGATTCAGAAAGGAAGGACAAGTCATCAAGGAGCTACACAAAACGAAGACATCAAGCTCATGTTGGTGAATGGGTATCCGGCTCCGACTCTAACAATGACTCCGAGAGAAGCTATCACTCCGACTCCGAATATACTCAAGATGAAGGTGTTGCCAGACTAGCACTTGTGTCAACCAACTCCTACGACATATTTGATTCAACAAATGAAGGAATTGGAAGATGCTTCATGGCCAAAGGTCCAAAGGTATCACACCCCAAGTATGTTGATTTCAATAGTGATGAAGATGACTTGTTAGGTGATGATGAGTTACTTGTTGACAACTATAGTGATGAATACTATAATGAAACGAATGACAATGATAAGGAGAAGATTGAGTCTCTAACTAAAGGACTAAACACTCTTAAGTTAGCTCATGAAACTATCTTAGGAGATCATCGAGAACTTTTAAGGACTCATGAGAAATTACGTTTTGAAAAGCTCAATCTTGAGCAAGAGCATGTGTTCTTAAAGGCAATCAATGATGATCTTCGCAAGGAAAGTTCTTCTTACATTGCTAAGCGTTTACTCTTATCCACTTACATGCCTCAAGTCAAGTCTAGTAACAAGAACAAGAAAGATTCTTCCTCTAGTAGTAACAATAATCATGCTAAATCCAATGTTGTTGCTTCTAGTAGTTCTCTTGATTCCACTAATGATTCTCTTATCCAAGTTACACTTGAGCAAGAAAATAGCTTATTGAAGGGAATTATAGAGAAAGGTGTTTACAAGAGCCTTGCCGGGAGCAAGCAATTCGAGGAAATTGTACGCAAGCAAGGAAGGCACCGGAAGAATCAAGGTATTGGTTTTGAACGAAGGTTCAATGCCAATGGAGTTGAATGGGAAGAAGATCAATACCCCAAGACAAAGTTTGTTCCTCAACAAGAGAAGTATGATCCTACTTCATCCAAAGGAACACAAGCTCAAGATGATCTTCCACCACAAGACCACAAGCAAAAAGGCAAGGACAAGCTTCAAGAGGAAATTGATGCATTTGAAGAAGCTCCTAAGGCCTTAGTCAAGTGGGTTCCCAAGACTACATCAAGTTCCACTTCATCGAGTACAACTACAACTCCGAGGATTCCCATCAAGATGGTGTGGATCCCGAAGAAGAAGAACTAGAGAGTTCTTGAGGGTGACTCCGCCAATATACTTCACTCTTATCATTTTGGCAAGAACAAGTGCAATCAACTTCCACATCTTGCACTAGTTCAAGGAGTCACAAACCCTCTTATTGGTAAGACAAGGGACAAGGTAACCTAAAGCTTTCATAGACATCATCTTGTGTGCGCATCACTCTATGTCTATGGATATCCTTGTTTGTTCCTTGTGGGACTAACCCGTGTAGGTATTGAAAGTGCAACTCACTCCAAAGGATAGCTCCAAATGATCTACAATAACATAGAGCATCCACATCTTCAACACCTACATGAAGTCATCATCGACAAAAACCAAGGTTAGTTCATCCCTCTTAGGGGGATCTCACATCTAGGGGGAGCTTTACTCTAACAATTGAGTTAAAGCAACTCTAATGGTGTGAACACAACAACACTTTATGTAAAAGTGGTAACCCCACTTGTGCTTAAACGATGAGTATGACCTATGATCAAATGTTCTCATTTGACTCCTAAGTCAATATACTCATATATAGATGACCTAGTCATCGCCAATTGCTTGATAGATGCTAGAATTGTTTGTGCATGCTTTGCCACATATTTCATTTGCCATTTTATTGTGTGAGCATGTTTGTTGCATAATTTACTCATTCGAGGACATCCACTTGTTGTTTTGATCGATTGGTTTCCTTTTCTTTTGGCCAAGTGGATGGACAATAATGCCTAAGAACCTTCTCTAGATATCTATGCTTTTCTCGTCTCAAACTCTATTCATGCTGCATCACAAAATTTGATCAAGTCAGATTCGGACCACTCTGTGTGAGGAGCACTCGGAGTCCCTGATTTGTCATAGACTTAAACTTCCAAAACTTCTTTGTGCGTTTCGGTCTGACCGATTCACCCATTTCGGTCATACCGAGATCACTAAGTCGATCTAGGTTTTCAACCTCAGTGCAACCGATTCGAACTTTTCAGTCACACCGAGTTTCAGTAACTGCTTGCAGTTATGAATCTTGGTGCCACTGAGTTGTTCCACTCGGTCACACCGACAGGGTCGGGCTATATATACCCACGGGTCAAATTTTGGAAAACTTTCTAAACCTCCTCGACCCGCGCTTAGCCCGCTCTGCCTCCAGGGTCTCCGGATCGTCTTCCTCGTCGCCAGCCGCCTCCTGCCGCTGGTCTCCGCCGCTGTCAACGGGAATCAACCCCGCCGTTGCCGCCGTAGCGAGTTCATCACCGAACTAGGGTATGAACTCGATCACTGTGCTGTTCTATCTCCGATTCCCCAGCACATTGCTTTGCCATGTATCTTGCCACGATTGAGATCATTCTATCCAGTCAAAACACTCCGTAGTTTAGTCGTGAATTAAGAATTTAGGGTTAGGATTCCACCGAAACCATCTCGGACCCACCGAGTTGTGGAACTCGGTACCACCGATTCGGCTCAGGCCATTGCACATGTGATTCTCGGTCTGACCGAGAATTGCAAATCGGTGTGACTGAGTTCAGGACTTTGTGAAACCCTAGCAGTCTCGGCGCCACCGAACTGTGACCCGGTCTGACCGAGTTCACTAGTTTAGGTTCCAAAAGCTGCTTCGGTATCACCGAGTTTACAAATCGGTTGATCCGAAATGCTTTCTATGGAAAACTAAAACTAAGTTTTTGATTCATTCTTTTGCAAAAACCTCTGCATTTTGTGATGCTTATCCACTCTATCTCATCTATATCTATTCACAGGGTCTGCTGTCAGTGTTTGCATTATGTCTGATTAGAGTGACAGCCAGAACAGGTCAGAGGAGCAGGTTAACATGAGTGAGGGCACTAGTCCCTCTAGTAGCTCAGATGATGGCAGCAGGAGCACCCCAAGAAACTTACCCAAAGCTGCCACCAGGGCCAGCAAGAAAAGAACTTCAGAGTCAGAGGATGAGGACTATGTGGCTGAGGAAGAAGAAACCACCTCAAAGAGAAAAGTCCTGAAGAAGGAATATGGCACAGCTGCTGCCACCAAGCCAGGCATGAAGCAAAAGGTTCCTGCCAAGAGAGCTCCAATGTCTAAGGCCAGAGCATCCACTCAAGAGACTTTGGGAGATGCACCCAAAGAGCAGGTTGTGGCAGAGAAGAATAGGAAAGAGATGGTCAAGAAGACCACTGCCAGAGTGCTTAGGAGATCCTCAATCATGAGAGATTCTAAAGAGGAAGAGGAAGAAGATGCTGCACCGGCACCCAAAGCTCAGAAGCTTATGGGTGATGCCATCAGGGCAGGGGTTGTTCCATCTAAGCCTAAGACTGCTCCAAAGGCTGCAGCTCCAGCTCCAAAGGCAAAACCGAAGAGGAGCACCGGGAACATCCCTGCTGAGGAGAAGAACAAGGCCCCAGTGCCTGAAGCTGAAATGGAAGAAGAAGATGATGAGTCACATGTCTTGAGGAAGCTGAAGCCAAAAATCCCAGATCACAATGATGCTCATCCAATTGCTGAGAACATGAAGATCAGGAAGGACTCAGGTCTGAGGCTATGGAGAGAGTCTGATCCATATGCCACCAGGAGAAGGATTGTTGTGGACTACAGGTTCCATACAAAGGAACAACAGGACTTCTATGAGACAGTGTTGCTTGACAAGAAGCCCATAGTGTGTGACATGAGATGGGTCGACTGGGACTACATCAAGGAGAATGAGGATCACTATCCAGGTGTACTTGACAGTTTCAAGGCTTGTGGAGTTGATGAGTTTGTGGCTCGGAAGCTCACAAAATGGAATGATGAGCTCATCATGCAGTTCTACTCCACAGCTCATTTCTACCCCGATGGAAGGCTTGTTTGGATGTCTGAAGGTATGAGGTACCAGTCCACGGTTGCTGAATGGGCGAAGTTGATCAATGCCCCAAAAGAGAGTGAAGACGACTTGGATGTCTATGCCAACAAGAAGAAGGATCACAACACCATGGCACACATGTACAAGGAGATCCTAGATGCTGCTCTTGAGACACATAAGTTTGGATCTGTACATTACCTTCTGTCGGGCTTGCCAACCATCAACTGGATCCTCAGGCACACTCTCTTGCCAAAGTCAGATGATCACAAGATGATCAGAGGCCATGCAATAAACTTGCTTCATATCTTTGATGTCCCACAGAAGTTCAAAGTCATGAGCCTTATAGTTGAAACTATCAAGAGGACAGCTGCAGATTAGAAGAGGAGTTGTGGATATGCCCCACAAATCCAAGAGCTGATCAACTCCAAGATGGGCACTGGTACATATCTGCTGGACAAGGAGCACATGCCTATCTATCCAGACTTTGAGGACAACACTGCAGTGATGGATGAAGATGAACCATCTTCCGTGCACGCACAAGCCAAGAAGGAGAAGGCAAAGGCTGAGAAAGCTGCAAGGATGCCAACTACTGAAGAAGCATCTCGGTATCTCCTGAAGAGCAAGCAAGATCATCTTGGCTACCTGATTGCATCCACTCTGAGGATTGAGAAGGGACTGGCCACCCTGACTCAAAACCAGGAGAGCTTGGAAAGAATCATGGAGCAAAAGTTCTATGACTTGGATGTGAAGGTAACTGAGATCCAGTCTGTTGTGGAGCAACTTCAAGATGATATGCAGGAGAGGAAGGGCAAGACAACCACTGATACATTTGCCAGAGTGCCTAGAGCTCAGAGGTCTACTGCAGTGCCTGTTCCAGACACCAGAGCCACTTCAGCTGCACCAGCTACATCTTCAGTGCCACCAGCTCCAGCACCTACTCCATCAGCTCCATCTACTTCGACTGAAGCCTTCGTTCTTGGAGTTATCCGGACACCACCACCTAAAGACCAAGCCTGAGAGACGATTTAGTGCTATGCATTTTCTAGGAACTTTTTTGTAACTTGTTGCCAAAGGGGGAGAAAAATGTATAGATCATAGGCTTCGAGAGAGAGCGTTGCTTTTTATTCTCTCTTGCTTTGGTGGTTGAACTTTATTTGATTTGCTTGTTTGAGATACCTTTTGTCTATGCAATACTTGGATGATCATGTGTTTGATCATATGCTACCTTAATGCTTGTTGGATGACATTATCATTTAATCCCTATATGATCATTCACTTTGCTTGGTGATGAGTGCATGTATTTAATTTTTATTATTTTGAGCACTCCACCAAGATGTATGTGACATGGAAGAGTAACCCATGAGCCTAATTCTCTGTGCATTTGCAGTCCAAAGCAAATCATAAACTATGAACAAATTTAGGGGGAGCTCTTGCTTTTCACATACTTCTCAAAGCGACAATGTTTTTCACTCTTATTATCATTTGTCGAAGCTTTGATATATATGTTGTCATCAATTACCAAAAAGGGGGAGATTGAAAGTGCAACTATCCCTAGGTGGTTTTGGTAATTCCTAACAACATATAGCTCATTGAGCTAATGCTATTCCAAGATTAATATTTCAGGAAAAGCTCAATGAATGGCATGGCATGGATGAGGAATGTGGACCCCTCAAAATACTAAGGACAAAAAGATTGGCTCAAGCTCAAAGCTCAAGACTCTACACTTTATATTTTAGTGATCCAAGATCACATTGAGTCTATAGGAAAAGCCAATACTATCAAGGAGGGATGAGGTGTTGTTTAATGAGGTTCTTGCTTCATAGTGCTTAGTGATATGCTCCAAAACCCTCAACTACCTTCCCACATCCACATATGACCTAAACCAAAAGTCAAACTCGGCCCCACCGATTCTTTCTATCCGGCGCCACCGAGTTTCAAATGTCATAGACACTGCCACAAACCCTAGGCAAATCGGTCTCACCGATAGGGATTTCGGTCACACCGAGATGGGGTTGTAATCTCTCTGTTTCCCTTCGTAACGTTTCGGTCCTACCGAGATGAGCGATCGGTCCCACCAAGATTGCAATGTAAACTCTCTATTTCTCTTTCGTAACATTTCGGTCCCACCGAAATGAGCGATCGGTCACACCGAGTTTACCCGACCAACTCTCTAGTTAGCTTATTACCAAAATCGGTCCCACCGACTTTGTGTAATCGGTCACACTGAGATTACGTTATGCCCTAACCCTAACCATATCGGTCCTACCGAGTTGCATCTCAGTCCCACCGAAAATCCTAACGGTCACTAGGTTTGCTGAATCAGTCTGACCGAGTTTCTCCATTCGGTCTCTCTGAGATTGGTAAATTACGTGTAACGGTTAGTTTTTGTGTGGAGGCTATATATACCCCTCCACCCACTCTTCATTCGTGGAGAGAGCCATCAGAACATACCTACACTTCCAACCTATATTTTCTGATAGAGAACCACCTACACTTGTGTTGAGACCAAGATATTCCATTCCTACCATATGAATCTTGATCTCTAGCCTTCCCAAGTTGCTTTCCACTCAAATCATCTTTCCACCAAATCCATATCCTGTGAGAGAGAGTTGAGTGTTGGGGAGACTATCATTTGAAGCACAAGAGCAAGGAGTTCATCATCAACACACCATTTGTTACTTCTTGGAGAGTGGTGTCTCCTAGATTGGCTAGGTGTCACTTGGGAGCCTCCGACAAAGATTGTGGAGTTGAACCAAGGAGTTTGTAAGGGCAAGGAGATCGCCTACTTCGTGAAGATCTACCACTAGTGAGGCAAGCCCTTCGTGGGTGATGGCCGTGATGGGATAGACAAGGTTGCTTCTTCGTGGACCCTTTGTGGGTGGAGCCCTCCGTGGACTCGCGCAACCGTTACCCTCCGTGGGTTGAAGTCCCCATCAACGTGGATGTACGATAGCACCACCTATCGGAACCACGACAAAAACATCCGTGTCTCCAATTGCGTTTGAATTCTCCAAACCCTTCCCTTTACATTCTTGCAAGTTGCATGCTTTATTTTCCGCTGCTCATATACTCTTTGCAAGCTTGCTTGAATTGTGTTATGATTGCTTGACTTGTGCTAAGATAGCTAAAATCTGTCAAAGACTAAAATTGGGAAAAGGATAGATTTTTATTTGGTCAAGTAGTGTAATCACCCCCCTCTAGACATACTTTCGATCCTACACACGTCTTGTCAAGGCAGAGATCGTGTTCCCCTTATTACGGGATTCTTATCAATACGGACGTGGGTAACCCAACCGCGCCATCAATTACGACGCTTGGGGGATAAGCGAGTTTTACCAGGCTGGTGGGGGTGCATAGTTTAGTCCGCCCTTATAAAGGGATAAGATCTCACCTTTTTCTACCCACGCCTTCTTCCTCCTTGCTCATCTATTCTCGCGCACTCGAGCTCCAGCGCCCAAGTCCGCATCCCCCTCCTCATCTCTCTCCAAGCATGTCCGGAGCGGGAGGCAAGTGGATGGCCTCCTCCGTCACGGAGGGGCACATCAAAAGGTTACCTGGAGCCGGATACTTAGCCGCGGACATCGCGCACCGGCTGCCAGCCGCGGGGCAGGTCGTCCCTACCCAGAACCTCACGAAAGGGTGGTTTTCCTCCCCCAATTCGTCCGCGGATTGGGGTTTCCCCTCCATCCATTCGTCCGTGGCCTCATGTTCTACTACGGGTTGGACTTTCATGATCTGGCCCCGAATTTCATCCTCAACATCTCGGCGTTCATCGTCGTGTGCGAGGCTTTCCTCCGCATCCGGCCCCACTTCGGCCTATGGCTAAAGACCAATATCGAGCCGAAGGTTGTAGGCAGCCAACAAGCGGAATGCGGCGGAGCCATGGTGGGCAAAATGCCCAACATTGCATGGCTCAAGAGCTCCTTCGTGGAGACCGTAAAGGGGTGGCAATCAGGGTGGTTCTACATCACCGAGCCGTGCGACACCAACTGGGTGGCGGCCCTCGAGTTTCGATCCGGAATCCCCACACGGCTCACTTCCTGGAAGGAGAAGGGCCTGTCCTGGGGTTCATCGGTGGAGCTGGACGGACTCCAGAAGTGTATCCGGAACATGACAAGCAAGAAACTTAAGCTTGTCGACATAGTCCAGGTCATGCTCTTCCGCCGGATCCTCCCGTGTCAACAACGGGATTTCAACTTATGGGAGTTTGACCCGGCCCGGCACTAGACTCTAAGCGAGATCTTCGACACGACACACAAAGACATCTGGGGGGTGTTGTTCAAGGGCGGCGAGGTCCCTCCCTCTCTCACCGAGGACCGCGGGCTAAGCGTGAAGCGCCCTGCAAATCCGTTAAGTTCTGTACATCTGGTAGGACATTTATTACCCATAGCTTAACCATGTACGGGGTCTGACCTCCCATGCCTTTAACATGACTGGGTGGAGGCATCGGAGCAGATTGACTGTCCGGCCCCCCTGCCTGAAGACACCGCGGACGCTCTCCTGATGGAGATGCTGACTCCGGCTCCTTATAAGGTGCCGGAGAAGACCAAGAAGAAGGCCAAGGGAACCCGAAGAGTTCCCGGCGCCAGGTGGTATCGGACTCATCGTCCGATAACTCCGCGACACACTCCTCCCATGAAGACGAGGAGGAAGATGAAGATGCCCCCCTCCAGCCGGGGGAGACAAGAAAAGGAAGGCCGCCCCGACCGAGGAGGCTGAAGGGTCCAAGAAGGGAAGGACTCTTCTTCCGTACTGCTCCACCACCGCCGCCAAAGGCGAAGATGAGTGGCTGCTCAGGGCCAAGCCCCTGGTGAAGTCGTAAGTATTCGGATACCAGAGTAACTCATAGCATACCTTTGTCGCACTGCTTCTCCTAATGCCGAATATGATTATGCAGACCGCCCCAAGCCCGTATCGACATATCCTCGTCGGACGGCTCCTTGGATTCATCGGATATGGATAGCAATCCACTTCCGACCGCCTCCTCCCCTTGCCCTACAGACAATGCCGAGGTATTGTCTCAAGGGGCACCGAGCCGGGGGGAGACAGTCCCGGAGGCGCCTCAAGGCGACCTTCTGGACTCCAGGAGCAAAGGGAGCAAGGCTCCCGGGGGCTCCGAGTTCGGCTCTTAGCCGAACACCGTGCTGGAACCTCCAGTTGTTCCGGACTCGGGCAGGGGCCCCCCTTCCATAAGGGGTAAGACGCCCGTGCCGGTGACCTCTGTCCATCCAGAGGCACCGGACGACCTGCTGGGAGCGCTTCGTGGCGCTTCCATCGACGAAGAGCACCGCACTATTATGAGTGTGGTGATCAAGAAGGTTCAGTCCGCCAAGAGCCGACTGACTGAAGCCTGGGCCAGCCTTCTAACAGGCTTTGAGGTAAGTATTTAAAATATAGGGAAAATATTACCGCATAGACAGTAGCCCCTGATGCTCTGTTTGGTGTTCACAAAGAAAAGCCGAATAGAGGATCAAATAATATCTGCATGAGTCTAATATAAGTATGTCTATATGCGTATGCAGGCTTCGCTGCTGACCTCTACTGCACTGACTGCGGAGGTCGCCGCACTGAAGCAGGACCTCGAGGGGTCCGAGAAAGAGCTCGGCCTTGCCAAGAGGCAGCTCGAGGAGAACAAAGGTAAGCAATACCTTGTATATATATATACAAAAAAGATGCGATTGCAAAATGATAGGATCATCATGAATTTGCCAGGCGCCACGACCGAAGTGGTGGCCCTGAAGTAAGCGTTGTCCAAGGCCGAAAACAAAGCAGCCCAGGAGCGCACCGAGTGGGAAAAGCAAGAGGCACGGGTGGGCGAGGTGCAACAATAGCTCCAAGCTCTCGTGATGAAGCACGAGGCGTTGGAGCTTGACTCGAAGACGCGAGCGTCTGAGCTTGCCGTGGCTCTTGAGAGCGCAAAGAATGCCAAGGCTCAAGCCCAAAAGGCCCTCCAGGAGATTGAGGCGATGAGGAAGATAGCAGCGGGTAAGGCATTCAATATGCAAAGCAAGCATGTGAAAGTAAATTACTTGTTACTTACCCGAGTCCGAAGCTCTCCAGGAGCATTCGCAGATTTGCCCCGCAGCGTGTCGGATGCCGCAAAGTTTTACCAGGCCGAGGAGGGAAGCTCGACGGAGAAGTTGTTCTGGTCTCAGTATACTGGGACCGAACACCCGATGCCTATGAGCGACCAGCTGAAGAAATTGGTCGAGCTGCACAAGGCGGCCGAACAGGCCATGAAGGGCTTTATAGTCCGGATGTGGCCTGGCGACGCCCTTCCCAACAGCTACTTCGGCCTGGTGAGGTGTCTTGTGGATGCCTGCCCACGGCTGGAAGTCATCAAGCGGTCTGTCTGCATCGAGGGTGCACGCCGGGCTTTTGCCCGTGCGAAGGTGCACTGGGCCAAGATGGATGCCGAGAAGCTGGTGTAGGAGGGGCCGCCGCAGGGCAAGGAGCATCGCCACCCTGAGATGTATTATGAGGGTGTCCTGAAGGGTGCCCGTCTTGTAGCGGACGAGTGTGCGAACGATGTAATATTTGAATGAACTTGCTCGTGTGATCCTGTGGTATGAAAACATGTTCATATGCGCGATGCAACGCTTGTTTGAATTTAAAATATTACCTTCTGTTCGGCTGTTTATCAAATATGAGAGATGGCTAGTCGTCGGCTTCTGCCCCCATGCCACGAGTGCTGGGGTGTTCGGGATAAACCTGAGCACTCTTGTTCCCATTTTTGGGTCCTTCTAGGGAGGTGCTCAGCGCAACGAACAAGGCAATCGGACTATAATGCTTTGTCACTCTCACTTAGCCATAGAATTCTATAATTTTAAATTTTGGCGAAGCCCCTAGTATTCGGAAGGCCGAATTTGGGGCGTTATACACGCCTTAAGCCGGACAAAGCCGACTCCTCGCTCTAAGCGGCATAAGTCTTTAGGGACTCAAAACCTCTTGAACAGCGACCAGTCTCTCGCCTTATCATGACAGTCAGTTTTAGCTTTCTCTATTGAGATGCTTAGCCCAGCTGAACCGGGGCACAATCGCAGTAGTTCTCCCAGTGCTAGCTTAGCCGATATAGCGGAACGTAAGGTACCAAAACATGGGAGCCGGGAAAACCCAACTATTGACCCAAGACATGATCCGGAGCTGATGCATATAATGCTATAAGTTCGGGGTGCCACACTGCCTAAAGTGTTCGGACTTCTCACGCCGTATTATGGGGTATGCTTAAGCCCCTAGCATATTGGCCGTACCAGAGTGTACGTGTGCTGGATGTCATGAATGAACATATGTATATATAAAAAAAGAAGAATAAAGAATGTGATAATAGTTTAGTGCTATGCATTGTTTATTCAAAAAGGTGCATTAAAGCAGAATGATACAAGTGGTGCGGTAAGCAAAAAGTAGGACTATTTGACATGTCCCCTCCAAGGGAAAGCTGAGGAATGGTATTTAGAGCGAGTATTTCACTCATTGTCAGAGACCACCTGGGAGTTCCGTGGTGCGACGTAGCTTTCTGCCTCCTTGGTTGCTGCATCATGTGTTCGACAATCATACTGCCGTACAGGGTTTCCAGAGATTAAGGTCCTGAAAGAGAGAAAAATAAAAAAGCGGGAAGCCCCTAGTGCGGTTGAGCCGCGTCTTGGGGCGTGCCGTAGTCGTGCCCCCCTCCCCACCTGTGCCCATGGTATTTTCAATGCGTAATTATGTACGCGTGGCACGGATTTTGCCGTTTGGATGGTACTGGGGTGGGGGCCGCATTGCTATGCGAGCTCGGAACGTGCCAGGCGGTCTTGCTGCCGATTACTCCGGGCGCGCTTGAAGGTGTCCGGGTCCTTAATCGCCAAACTAGTGGATTGCCTTAAGAGGCTGCTTTGCGCTTCTGCTGCGAGGGCCGCAGTGTGCTCCTTCGTGCGGAGAGAGCGCTCTGTGTTTCCATTAACTGTGATGACCCCCCGAGGTCCTGGCATCTTGAGCTTGAGGTATGCATAATGCGGTACCGCATTGAATCTCGCAAATGCGGTTCGCCCGAGCAGTGCATGATAGCCACTGCGAAACGGGACTATATCGAAGATTAACTCCTCGCTTCGGAAGTTATCCGAGGATTCGAAGACCACTTCCAGTGTCACTGAGCCTCTACACCTCGTATGACGCCTTTGAAGGTCGTTTTTGTGGGTTTGATCCTTGAGGGGTCTATACCCATTTTGCGCACTGTGTCCTGATAAAGCAGGTTTAGGCTGCTGCCGCCATCCATAAGGGCTCGAGTGAGGTGAAATCCGTTAATGATTGGGGTCTAGGACCAGTGCGGCGAATCCGCCATGACGGATACTAGTGGGGTGGTCCCTGCGATCGAAGGTGATAGGGCAAGAGGACCATGGGTTGAACTTTGGGGCGACTGGCTCCAACGCATATACGTCCCTTAGCGCACGCTTCCGCTCCCTCTTAGGGATGTGGGTTGCGTATATCATGTTCACCATCCGCACTTGTGGGGGGAACCTCTTCTGTCCTCCGGTGTTCGGCTGCCGGGGCTCCTCCTCGTCATCACTATGCGACCCCTTATCTTTGTTTCGGCATTTAACTTGTCGGCCTGCTTGAACACCCAACAATCCCTGTTGGTGTGGTTGGCTGGCTTGTCGGGGGTGCCGTGTATTTGACACGAGCGATCGAGTATACGGTCCAAACTGGACGGGCCCAGAGTGCTTCTTTTAAATGGTTTTTGTCCGCTGACCGGGTTTAGAGCCTTTGAATCCGGCATTGACTGCCGTATCCTCTGTATTGTCGCTGTTAATGCGGCACTTGTGTTTGTTGTGACATGACCTGCCATTACCATCCTTGGTATCCGAAGTACCATGGTTCTTTGATATGTTATTGCTACGAGCCAGCCAGCTGTCTTCTCCCGCACAAAAGCGGGTCATGAGTGTCGTGAGGGCTGCCATAGATTTCGGCTTTTCCTGGCCAAGGTGCCGGGCGAGCCACTCGTCGCGGATGTTATGCTTAAAAGCTGCTAGGGCCTCTGCATCCGGACAGTCAACGATTTGATTCTTCTTTGTTAGAAACCGTGTCCAGAATTGCCTGGCCGATTCCTCTGGCTGCTGAATTATGTGGCTCAAGTCATCGGCATCTGGCGGTCGCACATAAGTGCCCTGGAAGTTGTCGAGGAATGCGGCTTCCAGATCTTCCCAACATCCAATGGACTCTGCTGGCAAGCTGTTTAGCCAATGCCGAGCTGGTCCTTTGAGCTTGAATGGGAGGTATTTGATGGTGTGTAGATCATCACCGCGGGCCATGTGGATGTGCAGGTGGAAATCCTCGATCCATACCGCAGGATCTGTTGTGCCGTCGTATGATTTGATATTTACGGGTTTGAAACCCTCTGGGATTTGGTGATCCATTACTTCGTCTGTGAAGCATAGGGGGTGTGCGGCGCCTCTGTACTGGGCTATATCGCTACGCAGCTCAAATGACTCTTGCCCGCTGGGTTATCGTCTCGCATAGTGGCGCGCCCTTGCGATCCGTAGATCGATCTTGCATGTTTTTCTTTGTCCTCCAATATGTCTCGCAGGTCTAGCATGTTTCCCCGTGCCTTGTCATTTTTATTTGAGTGGCGTCGGGGTGCGGGCTGAGTTTTTGGCTGAAATGCCTCTCTGTCGCGGCCACGAGGTGGCCGGTCAGCCGCATCATATGCTGGAGATGTAGGTTTGAGTGCTTCCTCCTCCAGTCGGGTAGCAACCTACGCTTTGGGTAACTCTTGGAGGGGCGTTCGAGTTTATATTCCTCGGCCGCAAGGACTTCAGTCCATTTGTCAGCTAGCAAATCTTGATCAGATTGAAGCTGCTGTTGCTTTTTCTTAAGGCTATTTGCCGTGGCTATAAGCCGGTGCTTGAAGCGCTCTTGTTCGACGGGATCCTCAGGCACGACGAATTCGTCATCGTCGAGGCTTGCCTCGTCTTCGGAGGGAGGCATGTAATTATCATCCTCCGCCTCTCCATCTGCCGCTCTCTCTGGAGGGCTGGCTTTTCCATCCTCCTGCCCTAAATCTTGCTGGAGGGGATTGTTGTCGTCTTCGGCGCTGTCCGGAGTGCTATTATCTCCTGTGCCGGGGTCACCGCTTTTGCTTTAGCGAGACTTAGAGCAGCGTCGCTGACGCCAGCGCTTGGGTTGCTTCTTGGAGGGGTCATCCTTCGTTGTCTCGTCGCCATTGCCTTCTTTGGTGGGCGGCGAATTTCTTCGTCATCCGCATCCCAATCCTACCGGACATAGTTCGGCCAGGACTCTCCTGGCAAGGAGAGAGACCTTAATGAGTTCAGTATGTCGCCTAAGGGCGAGTGCTGAAAGATATCCGCGAAGGTAAACTCCATGATCGACGCCCAATCGGATTCGATAGGCACGGGCGCAGGCGGTTGGGAGTCCGTGGCCGGGGAGGAATCCGGTAGTTCGGCGTCACGACTCTCGTGAAGGGTAAGGTCGATACTCGGTTCGATTGCCGATGAGAGTGCGGCCTCCGTGGCGGGGTCTATCCACCCATCCATGGATGGCGCAGCTGGTTCCGAACTGAGGGTCGGAGCGGTTGCCGGTGCGATCTCCTGAACACTGTCTGATGGTAGAGCTAAATCATACTCATCGTGACTGTGTGGCGCACAAGGCAGGGGCTCTAATCCGTCAAAGATTAAGTCCCCGTGGATATTGGCCGTGTAGTTTAAGCTTCCAAACCTGACCTGGTGGCCAGGGGCGTAACTCTCGATCTGCTCCAGATGGCCAAGCGAGTTGGCCCGCAGTGCGAAGCCACCGAACACAAAGATCTACCCGGGGAGAAAAATCTCACCCTGGACTGCATCGCTATCGATGATCGAAGGAGCCATCAAGCCTAACGGCGACGACACAGAGGAACTCTCAATGAAAGCACCAATGTCGGTGTCAAAACCGGCGGATCTCGGGTAGGGGGTCCTGAACTGTGCGTCTAAGGCAGATGGTAACAGGAGGCAGGGGACACGATGTTTTACCCAGGTTCGGGGCCTCTTGATGGAGGTAAAACCCTACGTCCTGCTTGATTATTCTTGATATATGAGTAGTACAAGAGTTGATCTACCACGAGATCGGAGATGCTAAACCCTCCGGTTTATATAGACACTGGAGGGGGCTAGGGTTACACAAGGTCGGTTACAAAGGAGGAGATATACATATCCGTATTGCCTAGCTTGCCTTCCACGCCAAGTAGAGTCCCATCCGGACACGGGACGAAGTCTTCAATCTTATGTCTTCATAGTCCAACAGTCCGGCCAAAGGATATAGTCTGGCTGTCCGGAGACCCCCTAATCCAGGACTCCCTCACCCGCGGTGTGGATCTAAGACTTCATTCTCCACATTCATATGGCCCGCGGTGTGGATCTAAGACTTCATTCTCCATCAAATACCTCCCTTTAAAACTCAAGGGGCCAGCTTGGCATTGGCTAAACAATCTGCCCGAGAATTCTATTGGCAGCTGGGAGGACTTGGAAGAGGCCTTCCTCGATAACTTCCAAGGTACATATGTTCGACCTCCGGACGTTGATGACTTAAGCCATATAGTACAACAGCCCGGAGAGTCCACCAGGAAATTCTGGAGTGCGTTCTTAACTAAAAAGAACCAAACCGTCGACTGTCCGGATGCCGAAGCCCTAGCAGCCTTCAAACACAGCATCCGCGACGAATGGCTCGCTCGCCACCTCGGCCAAGAAAAGCCAAAATCCATGACGGCCCTCACGGCACTCATGACCCGCTTTTGTGCGGGCGAGGACAGTTGGTTGGCCCGTAGCAAAAACAATGCAAGCGACGCCGGCACCCCTGAAGCTAAAACTACCAAAAACAACATAGAAAACCGCCATTTGTAGAATGCTCTTTTGCTTCACTTATATTTGTTAGAGCGTGGGCATATCTTTTGTAGAAAGAATTAAACTCTCTTGCTTCACTTATATCTATTTAGAGAGTTGACAGGAATTGGTCATTCACATGGTTAGTCATAAAATCCTACATAAAACTTGTAGATCACTGAATATGATATGTTTGATTCCTTGCAATAGTTTTGCGATATAAAGGTGGTTATATTAGAGTCGTGCTAGTTGAGTAATTGTGAAATCAAGAAATACGTGTGTTGAGGTTTGCAACTCCCGTAGCATGCACGTATGAATCGTTATGTAACGAAGTTGGAGCATGAGGTATTTATTGATTGTCTTCCTTATGAGTGGCGGTCGGGGACGAGCGATGGTCTTTTCCTACCAATATATCCCCTAGGGGCATGCGTAGTAGTACTTTTCTTCGAGGGCTAATAAACTTTTACAATAAGTATATGAGTTCTTTATGACTAATGTGAGTCCATGGATTATACGCACTCTCACCCTTCCATCATTGCTAGCCTCTTCGGTACCGTGCATTGCCCTTTCTCACCTTGAGAGTTGGTGCAAGCTTCGCTGGTGCATCCAAACCCCGTGATACGATACTCTTTATCACACATAAACCTCCTTATATCTTCCTCAAAACAGCCGCCATACCTACCTATCATGGCATTTCCATAGCCATTCCGAGATATATTGCCATGCAACTTCCATCATCATCATATACATGACTTGAGCATTTATTGTCATATTGATTTGCATGATCGTAAGATATCTAGCATGATGTTTTCATGGCTTGTTCGTTTTTTGATGTCATTGCTACGCTAGATCATTGCACATCCCGGTACACCGTTGGAGGCATTCATATAGAGTCATACCTTTGTTCTAGCATCGAGTTGTAATATTGAGTTGTAAGTAAATAAAAGTGTGATGATCATCATTATTAGAGCATTGTCCCAGTGAGGAAAGGATGATGGAGACTACGATTCCCCCACAAGTCGGGATAAGACTCCAGACGAAAAAAATAAAAAGAAAAAGAAAAAAGGGAAAAAAGAGAAAGGCAAAAAAAGAGAAGGCCCAAAAAAATGAGAGAAAAAGAGAGAAGGGACAATATTACTATCCTTTTACCACACTTGTGCTTCAGAGTAGCACCATGTTCTTCATATAGAGAGTCTCTTGAGTTATCACTTTTATATACTAGTGGGAATTTTCATTATAGAACTTGGCTTGTATATTCCGATGATAGGCTTCCTCAAATGCCCGAGGTCTTCATGAGCAAGCAAGTTGGATGCACACCCACTTAGTTTCCAGTTTGAGCTTTCATACACTTATAGCTCTTAGTGCATCCGTTGCATGGCAATCTCTACTCCTCACATTGACATCAATTGATGGGCATCTCCATATCCCGTTGATTAGCCGCGTCGACGTGAGACTTTCTCCCTTTTTGTCTTCTCCACACAACCTCCACCATCATATTCTATTCCACCTATAGTGCTATATCCATGCGTCACGCTCATGTATTGCGTGAAAGTTGAAAAGGTTTGAGAACATCAAAAGTATGAAAAAATTGCTTGGCTTGTCATCGGGGTTGTGCGTGATTTGAATATTTTGTGTCGTGAAGATGGAGCATAGCCAGACTATATGATTTTTTAGGGATAACTTTCTTTGGCCATGTTATTTCGAAAATACATGATTGCTTTATTAGTATGCTTGAAGTATTATTATCTTAATGTCAGATGATAGTCTATTGCTTTGAATCACTCGTGTCTTAATATTTATGCCATGATTAGATTACATGATCAAGATTATGCTAGGTAGCATTCGACATCAAAAATTATCTTTTTTATCATTTACCTACTCGAGGACGAGCAGGAATTAAGCTTGGGATGCCGATACGTCTCCGTCGTATCTATAATTTTTGATTGTTACATGCCAATATTCTACAACTTTCATATACTTTTGGCAACTTTTTATACTATTTTTGGGACTAACATATTGATCCAGTGCCCAGTGCTAGTTCCTATTTGTTGCATGTTTTTTGTTTCGCAGTAAATCCATATCAAACGGAGTCCAAACGGGATAAAAACTTACAGAGATTATTTTTGGAATATATGTGATTTTTGGGAAGAAAAATCAACGCGAGACGATGCCCAAGGGGCCCCAAGGTAGGGTGGCGCGCCCTGGGCCCTCATGGCCACCCCGTAAAGTGGTTGATGCCCTTCTTTTGCCGCAAGAAAGCTAATATCCGGATAGAGATCGTGTTAAAATTTCAGCCCAATCGGATTTACGGATCTCCGGGAATATAAGAAACGGTGAAAGGGCGGAATCTGAAAACGCAGAAACAGAGAGAGACAAAGAGACAGATCCAATCTCGGAGGGGCTCTCACCCCTCCGCCTCCATGGGGGCCATGGACCAGAGGGGAAACCCTTCTCCCACCTAGGGAGAAGGTCAAGGAAGAAGAAGAAGAAGAAGAAGAAGGGGGGCTCTCTCCCCCTCGCTTCCGGTGGCGCCGGAACGCCGCCGGGGGCCATCATCATCACCGCAATCTACACCAACACCTCCGCCGTCTTCACCAACATCTCCATCACCTTCCCCCTCTATCTACAGCGGTCCACTCTCCCGCAACCCGCTGTACCCTCTACTTGAACGTGGTGCTTTATGCTTCATATTATTATCCAATGATGTGTTGCCATCCTATGATGTCTGAGTAGATTTTCGTTGTCCTATCGGTGGTTGATGAATTGCTATGATTGGTTTAATTTGCTTGTGGTTATGTTGCTGTCCTTTGGTGCCCATCATATGAGTGCGCGCATGGATCACGCCATAGGGTTAGTTGTATGTTGATAGGACTATGTATTGGAGGGCAAGAGTGACAGAAGCTTCAACCTAGCATAGAAATTGATGCATACGAGATTGAAGGGGGGCCAATATATATTAATGCTATGTTTGGGTTTTACCTTAATGAACGTTAGTAGTTGCGGATGCTTGCTAATAGTTCCAATCATAAGTGCATAGAATTCCAAGTCAGGGATGACATGCTAGCGGTGGCCTCTCCCACATAAAACTTGCTATCGGTCTAGTAAAGTAGTCAATTGCTTAGGGAATATTTCGCAACTCCTACCACCACTTTTCCACACTCGCTATACTAACTTTATTGCTTCTTTATCTAAACAGCCCCTACTTTTTATTTACGCGCTCTTTATTATCTTGCAAGCCTATCCAAAAACACCTACAAAGTACTTCTAGTTTCATATTTGTTCTAGGTAAAGCGTGTTGGGGAACGTAGTAATTTCAAAAAATTCCTACGCACACGCAAGATCATGGTGATGCATAGCAACGAGAGGGGAGAGTGTTGTCCACATACCCTCGTAGACCGAAAGCGGAAGCGTTAGCACAACGCGGTTGATGTAGTCGTATGTCTTCACGATCCGACCGATAAAGTACCGAACGTACGCACCTCCGAGTTCAGCACACATTCAGCTCGATGACGTCCCTCGAACTCCGATCCAGCCGAGTGTTGAGGGAGAGTTTCGTCAACACGACGGCGTGGTGACGATGATGATGTTCTACCGACGCAGGGCTTCGCCTAAGCACCGCTACAGTATTATTGAGGTGGACTATGGTGGAGGGGGGCACCGCACACGGCTAAAAGATCAAACGATCAATTGTTGTGTCTATGGGGTGCCCCCTGCCCCCGTATATAAAGGAGCAAGAGGGGGTTCGGCCGGCCTAGAGAGGGGCGCCCCAGGAGGAGTCCTACTCCTACCAGGAGTAGGACTCCCCCCTTTTCCTTGTTGGACTAGGAGAGAGAGGGGAAAGAGGTGGAGGAGGAGAAGGAAGGGTGGCGCCGCCCCCCTCTCCTTGTCTTATTCGGACTAGGGGGAGGGGGCGCGGCCCATGCCCTGGCCGCCTCTCCTCTTTTTCCACCAAGGCCCACTAAGGCCCATTAAGTCCCCGGGGGGTTCCGGTAACCTCCCGGTACTCCGGTAAAATCCCGATTTTACCCGGAACACTTCTGATATCTAAACATAGGCTTCCAATATATCAATCTTCATGTCTCGACCATTTCGAGACTCCTCGTCATGTCCGTGATCACATCCGGGACTCTGAACAACCTTCGGTACATCAAAACATATAAACTCATAATATAACTAACATCGAAACGTTAAGCGTGCGGACCCTACGGGTTCGAGAACTATGTAGACATGACCGAGACACGTCTCCGGTCAATAACCAATAGCGGAACCTGGATGTTCATATTGGCTCCCACATATTCTACGAAGATCTTTATTGGTCAGACCGCATAACAACATACGTTGTTCCCTTTGTCATCGGTATGTTACTTGCTCGAGATTCGATCATCGGTATCTCAATACCTAGTTCAATCTCGTTACCGGCAAGTCTCTTTACTCGTTCTATAATACATCATCCCTCAACTAACTCATTAGTTGCAATGCTTGCAAGGCTTAAGTGATGTGCATTACCGAGAGGGCCCAGAGATACCTCTCCGACAATAGGAGTGACAAATCCTAATCTCGAAATACGCCAACCCAACAAGTACCTTCGGAGACACCTGTAGAGCACCTTTATAATCACCCAGTTACGTTGTGACGTTTGGTAGCACACAAAGTGTTCCTCCGATAAACGGGAGTTGCATAATCTCATAGTCATAGGAACATGTATAAGTCATGAAGAAAGCAATAGCAACATACTAAACGATCGGGTGCTAAGCTAACGGAATGGGTCAAGTCAATCACATCATTCTCCTAATGGTGTGATCCCATTAATCAAATGACATCCCATGTCAATGGTTAGGAAACTTAACCATCTTTGATCAACGAGCTAGTCAAGTAGAGGCATACTAGTGACACTTTGTTTGTCTATGTATTCACACATGTATTATGTTTCCGGTTAATACAATTCTAGCATGAATAATAAACATTTATCATGATATAAGGAAATAAATAATAACTTTATTATTGCCTCTAGGGCATATTTCCTTCAGTCTCCCACTTGCACTAGAGTCAATAATCTACATTACACAGTAATGATTCTAACACCCATGGAGTCTTGGTGCTGATCATGTTTTGCTCGTGGAAGAGGCTTAGTCAATGGGTCTGCAACATTCAGATCCGTATGTATCTTGCAAATTTCTATGTCTCCCACCTAGACTAAATCCGGATGGAATTGAAGCGTCTCTTGATGTGCTTGGTTCTCTTGTGAAATCTAGATTCCTTCGCCAAGGCAATTGCACCAGTACTGTCACAAAAGATTTTCATTGGACCCGATGTACTAGGTATTACACCTAGATCGGATATGAACTCCTTCATCCAGACTCCTTCATTTCCTGCTTCCAAAGCAGCTATGTACTCCGCTGCACACGTAGATCCCGCCACAACGCTTTGTTTAGAACTGCACCAACTGACAGCTCCGCCGTTCAATGTAAACACGTATCCGGTTTGCGAGTTAGAATCGTCCGGATCAGTGTCAAAGCTTGCATCAACGTAACCGTTTACGATGAGCTCTTTTTCACCTCCATAGACGAGAAACATATCCTTAGTCCTTTTTAGGTATTTCAGGATGTTCTTGACTGCTGTCCAACGAGCAAGTCAACCAAAGTCCACACTTTGTTCTCATACATGGATCCCATCTCAGATTTCATGGCTTCAAGCCATTTTGCGGAATCTGGCCTCACCATCGCTTCTTCATAGTTCGTAGGTTCATCATGGTCTAGTAACATAACTTCCAGAACATGATTACCGTACCACTCTGGCGCGGATCTTACTCTGGTTGACCTACGAGGTTCAGTAACAACTTGATCTAAAGTTTCATGATCATCATCATTAACTTCCTCACCAATTGGTGTAGGTGTCGCAGAAACCGGTTTCTGTGATGAACTATTTTCCAATAAGGGAGCAGGTACAGTTACCTCATCAAGTTCTACTTTCCTCCCACTCACTTCTTTCGAGAGAAACTCCTTCTCTAGAAAAACTCCGAATTTAGCAACAAAAGTCTTGCCTTCGGATATGTGATAGAAGGTGTACCCAACAGTCTCCTTTGGGTATCCTATGAAGACACATTTCTCCGATTTGGGTTCGAGCTTATTAGGTTGAAGCTTTTTCACATAAGCATCGCAGCCCCAAACTTTCAGAAACGACAACTTTGGTTTCTTACCAAACCACAGTTCATAAGGCGTCGTCTCAACGAATTTCGATGGTGCCCTATTTAAGGTGAATGCGGCCGTCTCTAAAGCATAACCCCAAAACGATAGCGGTAAATCAGTAAGAGACATCATAGATCGCACCATATCTAGTAAAGTACGATTATGACGTTCGGACACACCATTATGCTGTGGTGTTCCGGGTGGTATGAGTTGCGAAACTATTCCGCATTGTTTCAAATGAAGACCAAACTCATAACTCAAATATTCTCCTCCATGATCAGATCGTAGAAACTTTATTTCTTGTTACGATGATTTTCAACATCACTCTGAAATTCTTTGAACTTTTCAAATGTTTCAGACTTATGTTTCATTAAGTAGATATACCCATATCTTCTTAAATCATCTGTGAAGGTGAGAAAATAACGATATCCGCCACGAGCCTCAACATTCATCGGACCACATACATCTGTATGTATGATCTCCAACAAATCTGTTGCTCTCTTCATAGTTCCGGAGAACGGTGTTTTAGTCATCTTGCCCATGAGGCACGGTTCGCAAGTACCAAGTGATTCATAATCAAGTGGTTCCAAAAGTCCATCAGTATGGAGCTTCTTCATGCGCTTTACTCCGATATGACCTAAACAACAGTGCCACAAATAAGTTGCACTATCATTATCAACTCTGCATCTTTTGGCTTCAATATTATGAATATGTGTATCACCACTATCGAGATTTAGCAAAAATAGACCATCTTCAAGGGTGCATGACCATAAAAGATATTACTCATATAAATAGAACAACCATTATTCTTTGATTTAAATGAATAACCGTCTCGCATCAAACAAGATCCAGATATAATGTTCATGCTCAACGCTGGCACCAAATAACAATTATTCAGGTCTAAAACTAATCCTGAAGGTAGATGTAGAGGTAGCGTGCCGACGGTGATCACATCGACTTTGGAACCATTTCCCACGTGCATTGTCACCTCGTCCTTAGCCAATCTTCGCTTAATCCGTAGCCCCTGTTTCGAGTTGCAAATATTAGCAACAGAACCAGTATCAAATACCCAGGTGCTACTACGAGCATTAGTAAGGTACACATCAATAACATGTATATCACATATACCTTTGTTCACCTTGCCATCCTTCTTATCCGCCAAATACTTGGGGCAGTTCCGCTTCCAGTGACCAGTCTGCTTGCAGTAGAAGCACTCAGTCTCAGGCTCAGGTCCAGACTTGGGTTTCTTCTCCTGAGCAGCAACTTGCTTGCTATTCTTCTTGAAGTTCCCCTTCTTCTTCCCTTTGCCCTTTTTCTTGAAACTGGTGGTCTTATTGACCATCAACACTTGATGCTCCTTCTTGATTTCTACCTCCGCTGCCTTTAGCATTGCGAATAGCTCGGGAATTGTCTTATCCATCCCTTGCATATTATAGTTCATCACGAAGCTCTTGTAGCTTGGTGGCAGTGATTGAAGAACACTGTCAATGACACTATCAACCGGAAGATTAACTCTCAGCTAAGTCAAGTGATTATGGTACCCAGGCATTCTGAGTACATGTTCACTAACAGAACTATTCTCCTCCATCTTGCAGCTGTAGAACTTATAGGAGACTTCATATCTCTCAATCCGGGCATTTGCTTGAAATATTAACTTCAACTCCTAGAAGATCTCATATGCTCCATGACGTTCAAAACGTCGTTGAAGTCTCGGTTCTAAGCCGTAAAGCATGGCACACTGAACTATCGAGTAGTCATCAGCTTTGCTCTGCCATACGTTCTTAACGTTGTCAGTTGCATCAGCATCAGGCCTGGCACTCAGCGGTGCTTCCAGGATGTAATTCTTCTGAGCAGCAATGAGGACAATCCTCAAGTTACGGACCCAGTCCGTGTAATTGCTACCATCATCTTTCAACTTTGCTTTCTCAAGGAACGCATTAAAATTCAATGGAACAACATCACGAGCCATCTATCTACAATCAACATAGACAAGCAAGATACTATCAGGTACTAAGTTCATGATAAATTTAAGTTCAATTAATCATATTATTTAAGAACTCCCACTTAGATAGACATCCCTCTAATCCTCTAAGTGATCACATGATCCATATCAACTGAACCATGTCCGATCATCACGTGAGATGGAGTAGTTTCAATGGTGAACATCACTATGTTGATCATATCTACTATATGATTCACGCTCGACCTTCTGGTCTCCGTGTTCCGAGGCCATATCTTTTATATGCTAGGCTCGTCAAGTTTAACCTGAGTATTCCGCGTGTGCAACTGTTTTGCACCCGTTGTATTTGAACATAGAGCCTATCACACCCGTTCATCACGTGGTGTCTCAGCACGAAGAACTTTGGCAACGGTGCATACTCAGGGAGAACACTTATACTTTGATAATTTAGCGAGGGATCATCTTATAATGCTACCATCAATCAAAGCAAGATAAGATGCATAAAAGATAAACATCACATGCAATCAATATAAGTGATATGATATGTCCATCATCATCTTGTGCTTGTGATCTCCATCTCTGAAGCACCGTCATGATCACCATCGTCACCGGCGCGACACCTTGATCTCCATCGTAGCATCGTTGTCGTCTCGCCAATCTTATGCTTCCACAACTATCGCTATCACTTAGTGATAAAGTAAAGCATTACAAGGCGATTGCATTGCATACAATAAAGCGACAACCATATGGCTCCTGCCAGTTGCCGATAACTCGGTTACAAAACATGATCATCTCATACAATAAAATTTAGCATCATGTCTTGACCATATCACATCACAACATGCCCTGCAAAAACAAGTTAGACGTCCTCTACTTTGTTGTGGCAAATTTTACGTGGCTGCTACGGGCTTAGCAAGAACCGTTCTTACCTACGCATCAAAACCACAATGATAGTTTGTCAAGTTGGTGTTGTTTTAACCTTCTCAAGGACCGGGCATAGCCACACTCGGTTCAACTAAAGTTGGAGAAACTGACACCCGCCAGCCACCTGTGTGCAAAGCACATCGGTAGAACTAGTCTCGCGTAAGCGTACGCGTAATGTCGGTCCGGGCCGCTTCATCCAACAATACCACCGAACCAAAGTATGACATGCTGGTAAGCAGTATGACTTATATCGCCCACAACTCACTTGTGTTCTACTCGTGCATATGACATCTACGCATAAAACCAGGCTCTGATACCACTGTTGGGGAACGTAGTAATTTCAAAATTTTCCTACGCACACGCAAGATCATGGTGATGCATAGCACAACGCGGTTGATGTAGTCGTATGTCTTCATGATCCGATCGATCAAGTACCGAACGTACGGCACCTCCGAGTTCAGCACACGTTCAGCCCGATGATGTCCCTCGAACTCCGATCCAGCCGAGTGTTGAGGGAGAGTTTTGTCAGCACGATGGCGTGGTGATGATGATGATGTTCTACCGACGTAGGGCTTCGCCTAAGCACCGCTACAGTATTATCGAGGTGGACTATGGTGGAGGGGGGCACCACACACGGCTAAAAGATCAAACGATCAATTGTTGTGTCTATGGGGTGCCCCCTGCCCCCGTATATAAAGGAGCAAGGGGGGTGCGGCCGGCCTAGAGAGGGGCGCGCCAGGAGTCCTACTCCTACCGGGAGTAGGACTCCCCCCCTTTCCTTGTTGGACTAGGAGAGAGAGGGGAAAGAGGTGGAGGAGAAGAAGGAAGGGGGGTGCCGCCCCCCTCTCCTTGTCCTATTCGGACTAGGTGGGAGGGGGCGCGGCCCATGCCCTGGCCGCCTCTCCTCTCTTTCCACCAAGGCCCACTAAGGCCCATTAAGTCCCTGGGGGGTTCCGGTAACCTCCCGGTACTCCGGTAAAATCCCGATTTTACCCGGAACACTTCCGATATCCAAACATAGGCTTCCAATATATCAATCTTCATGTCTCGACCATTTCGAGACTCCTCGTCATGTCTGTGATCACATCTGGGACTCCGAACAACCTTCGGTACATCAAAACATATAAACTCATAATATAACTGTCATCGAAACGTTAAGCGTGCGGACCCTACGGGTTCGAGAACTATGTAGACATGACCGAGACACGTCTCTGGTCAATAACCAATAGCGGAACCTGGATGTTCATATTGGCTCCCACATATTCTACGAAGATCTTTATCGGTCAGACCGCATAACAACATGTGTTGTTCCCTTTGTCATCGGTATGTTACTTGCTCGAGATTCGATCGTCGGTATCTCAATACCTAGTTCAATCTCGTTACCGGCAAGTCTCTTTACTCGTTCCGTAATACATCATCCCGCAACTAACTCATTAGTTGCAATGCTTGCAAGGGTTAAGTGATGTGCATTACCGAGAGGGCCCATGACATACCTCTCCGACAATCGGAGTGACAAATCCTAATCTCGAAATATGCCAACCCAACAAGTACCTTTATAATCACCCAGTTATGTTGTGACGTTTGGTAGCACACAAAGTGTTCCTCCGGTAAACGGGAGTTGCATAATCTCATAGTCATAGGAACATGTATAAGTCATGAAGAAAGCAATAGCAACATACTAAACGATCAGGTGCTAAGCTAACGGAATGGGTCAAGTCAATCACATCATTCTCCTAATGGTGTGATCTCGTTAATCAAATGACAACCCATGTCAATGGTTAGGAAACTTAACCATCTTTGATCAATGAGCTAGTCAAGTAGAGGCATACTAGTGACACTCTGTTTGTCTATATATTCACACATGTATTATGTTTCCGGTTAATACAATTCTAGCATGAATAATAAATATTTATCATGATATAAGGAAATAAATAATAACTTTATTATTGCCTCTAGGGCATATTTCCTTCAAAGCGAACGTTAAGCGTGCGTAGAGTTGTATCGGTGGTCGATAGAACTTGAGGGAATATTTGTTCTACCTTTAGCTCCTCGTTGGGTTCGACACTCTTACTTATCGAAAGAGGCTACAATTGATCCCCTATACTTGTGGGTTATCAAGACCTTTTTCTGGCGCCGTTGCCAGGGAACAATAGAGTGGGGTGAATATTCTCGTGTGTGCTTGTTTGCTTTATCACTAAGTAATTTTTATTTGCTGTTCTAAGTTGTTCTCTATCTTTAGTTATGGATATGGAACACGAAATACCAAAAAATTTAGATTTACTTGCTACTCATGGATATGGGGAACCTCCTAAAACCCTCGATGCTCATTATGTGAAAGAGATTATGTACTACTTTGATAATCCTGAGAAAACCCCATTCAATTATGTTATGGAAGACACGTTGGATCAATGTGAATACTTTAGGGATTATCACTTGACTAAAAAAGGGAAACTATTATGGGATCAAATTCATATGTTGCATTGGTATGCTCGGGAACTATGCTTGAGATATGATTATACTTGTTGCTCTAGGATGAAGGCTCCACACCTTCCCTTTTCATGCAAATTTAACGATGATAAAACCTTGGCTTCTTATGCTACTGGTATATATGATTACTATGATGTGGAACAAATAGAAGAATTTGCTGCTGAAAGGATCGATATGGTTGACTAGAGGGGGGGTGAATAGGCAACTAACAATTTTTAACTTTTCTTTACCAAATTAATCTTTGCATCAAAGTAGGTTGTCTAGACATGCAACTATGTGAGCAACCTATATGATGCAACAACAATAAGCACACAAGCAAGCAAGGGAGATAATACAAATAAGCTTGCACAAGTAAAGGTACGAGATAACCAAGAGTGGAGCCGGTGGAGGCGAGGATGTGTTATCGAAGTTCCTTCCTTTTGAGAGGAAGTATGTCTCCGTTGGAGCGGTGTGGAGGCACAATGCTCCCCAAGAAGCCACCAGGGCCACCGTATTCTCCTCACACCCTCACACAATGCGAGATGCCGTGATTCCACTATTGGTGCCCTTGGAGGCGGCGACCGAACCTTTACAAACAAGGTTGGGGCAATCTCCACAACTTAATCGGAGGCTCCCAACAACACCACGAAGCTTCACCACAATGGAATATGGCTCCGCGGTGACCTCAACCGTCTAGGGTGCTCAAACACCCAAGAGTGACAAGATCCGCAAGGGATTAGTGGGGGGGAATCGAATTTCTCTTGGTGGAAGTGTAGATCGAGGCCTTCTCAACCAATCCCTAGAAAATCAATAAGTTTGATTGGCTAGGGAGAGAGATCGGGTGAAAATGGAGCTTGGAGCAACAATGGAGCTTAGGGTTGGAAGAGGTGGTCAACTCGGAGAAGAAGATACCCCTTATATAGTGGAGAGAGAAATTCAACCGTTATCCACTTAACCAGCCCGCGATAAGCGGTACTACCGCCCCTGCCAAGCGGTACTACCGCACACCCTTGCAGTACTACCGCAAGGCAGGGTTGGACCAGCCTGGGAAGGCCATGGACAGATAAATGTCCGTGGCTAGTTCCGCTGATTACAAAACAATACAAAAAGTCCGACACGGTACTACCGCTGAAGGCAGGCGGTACTACCGCACGGGGAGCGGATGTAAAAAATTACATCCGATCCTACTTCCGCTACTCCTGCTGTGCTGGACCAGGGCTCATGGTACTACGGCTCCCAAGGAGCGGTACTACCGCAGGTGCCTGCGGTACTACCGCTCCGAAGAGCAGTACTACCGCAAGCCTCAGAACAACAACAGATAGGAAGACTTCTTTTTGCACAGACAAGAAGAAACGAAAGATGCTCCAAGGTGCTAAAGGAAAGGCGGTGCAAAGAGGAGTAAACGTGTATGTGATGATTCCACCCAAACCTTTCCAAAGTGGACCCCCTCTTAATAGTACGGCGTTCCTACGACTCAAATCCACCGAAAAAGGAACGTAGAAAACCGTCGTCTTCAATAATCTTCGAGGGGCTCCTAACCGTCTCGTGCCTAGTCATGAAATATATCTGAAATACTCGAGACACACGATTAGTCCGCAAATGCATTGTCATCAATCACCAAAACACCTTAGGAATAAATATGCCCTTACAATCTCCCCCTTTTTGGTGGATTGATGACAATACGGGATTTGCACAAGGGAGAAAGAATAGAACATGAGCAAACCATACATCTCTAAAATATAGACGGGCTCCCCCTAGATGTGTGCTAGTTAGATGAGTGCTTTGGACTGCATGGCACACATACTAGGATCAACACTCTCCCTATATTTTATAGACATGGCATACCTTGCAATAACAATGCTAACACTAAGCATGATAGTAGATAAGAGCATGAACTAAGTACCACAATATAACATAAGCTCAGTAAGGTGCGATAGATAGAGTGCATATGTCTTACACCATATGATAGATAAGTCTCACACGCTCAAATAAACTCAAACCAAACCAAAGCAAACACGGTTCAACAAACCAAACACAAGCGAAGCAAACACGACACGACACGGCAAATCCCTACACTCTCTCCCCCTTTGGCATCGAGACGCCAAAAAGGCAGAGAGTACACCTACAACACAAGTGGTGGCTCAAGCGGAGTGGTCACTCGCACGCTTCTCGTCAGACTCGGCCGCGGGAATGTGCTCCTCCTCAGAATCAGTCCACCTGTAGCCTTGTTTTGCCATCCATTCAGCCTCTGGAGTGATGTGCTCCTCAGAGCCACCAAAAACATCCTCTCCAAACACCCTCATGATCTTCTTGTCGCGGCGGCGACTCTCCTTGGAGGCCACGTGAGTCTGATACTGCCCCTTGGCCTGCATGCAGAATAAGGCCTTCATCTTGGCCTTCAGCTTCTTCGCCCATGAGGGCTCAGTGGAGGGAGGTGCATATCCTGCAGAGCTGTCCTCAGCTGCACTCTCCTCCTCAATCTCCTCCTCATCAGCTGCCCTCTTAGCAGCCTCAGCCTCGGCACGAGTAGTAGTGTTAGCCCACTGGGGCTTGATGCGGAGTCTGATGGAGTCATGACAGATCCAGTCAGGGGCCAGAAACTCCTCATTGGGATAGATCTTCTCCCAAGTCTTCGAGATCAGGAGGAACAGATATGGACCATAGATGGGTACCTTGCGGGTGAAAACCGTGAACCGAAGCTCACACCACATGATATGTGAGACATCAAGTGGTTGAGTCTGAGACACTCGGGCCTCCTCACAAATGAGCAACATGTCCACAAGAAAGGCATGCACCTTGTCCTTGTCCCCAATGCGAGGAAAGAGGGAGTGGCGGAAGATCCGGTGCATGATGTCAAGGAACGGGTTGAGCACCCACGTCGACTTGCCACTGGCTAGTTTCTTCTCAACATAGAATGGCATAAGCTTGTCCTTGTTAGCTGACTCAGCGTTGGCATGAGGGCGAACACCAACCGTCATGTGGAGCCCCTCATCAGGCACTCTGAGCAAATCCGTGAACTCCTTCCAAGTAGCAATCAACTGACGTCCATTGGTCATCCAGGTCATCCTCTGATCCTCCCCAGAGTGGAAGTGGACCGAGGCAAAGAACTGGGCCACCAGCTTGGGGTCATAGTCCAGATGAAAAGATATCACATTCTCAATGGCAAACTGCTCCACAAGGTCCAAGGCCTCACCAAAGTAGTGACGATGCTTATCCTCCCTCATGTGATGCATGTCGATCCAGTGCACATCCACATACAGATTATGCTTGGCCTTGATCACATCCAAGTAAATGAGATTCCGCTGCTTGGTCCAAAACAGTTCATTCCCTCTGAAGTTTGCACAAGCATGCGCATAGGGGTTGATCTTCCTGAGAGAGACAAACTCAGCAAGAGGTATCTCATCCATGTCCCTTGTTGGTTCCTTGACCTTGCTAGCAGTGGTCTTGACATTGCGCTTGCGAGCATTGGAGCCCTCTGGAACATCCTCTTGGTTGTGCAAACGCTTGGAACCCGTGTCTCAGCTTGGATTGGAACGGCGAGTAGGGACACCAGAGCCACCACCTGACACACGCACACAAAACACAAACGCACACGAGAAGCGAGACGGGTCAAAACAAAGACCACAGCAAAACACAAGAAACCAGTAGAAAATGCATATGGTAATTGCCATGAAGAAGGTTTGACAGCAGCGGTAGTACAGCCTGGTCGCGCGGTACTAAAACTTAGTGCCGCTCCTAGTCGCGGTAGTACCACGCGGTGGCACGGTAGTACCGGGGCTCGGAGCGGCAGTAGAGCTTTAGTACCGCGGCCCATGCGGTAATACCGCACTTGAGGAGCGGTAGTACCGCACCTGCTAGGCGGTAGTACCGCACGGCATCAGATCCAAACAGATGAATCTAAGAACAACTGTGACAATGAGGCGGTACTACGGTTGATCAAATCTACCACGGAACAACATATCAAGTACACTTTCTATGCATCACTACTCTCCTACATCCTACTCTTGCAAAGATTTGGCCTAAAATCTCAAGAATCAACATGCATCTCCCCAAAACCTAGAAGCGAAAGCACAAACAAAAAAAGAGAGGGATTTGGGGAGAGACCTTGATCCATGGCAAGAGGAAGTGGTGGGGAACGATCCCACCAGTCGGAGTCCGAGGAGAGCAGCCGGGGACGGAGGTCCGGCGAGGCTCTCTGGCACCGTTCTTGAGCAGGAGAGAGAGAGGCAGTGGGGAGAGATATAGACGAATGGGTATGGAGGAGTTGGAACTCCCCCTGCCCGGGTCTTAACCCCATGCACCCTCGGCAGCGTGGTAGTACCGCATCTCATCGTGGTAGTACCGCTCGGGCGGAAGTGCCGCACCAAAGCAGTAGTATCGCTCCCCCAGGCGGCAGTAAAAATTACTGTCGCGCTGGGTGCGGAAGTACCGCGCACTCCACAAGCGGTAGTACCGTGGCAGGCCGCGGTAGTACCGTGAGCTCAAAATGATGCAAGTTTCAAACAAAAAGAAAGGGGCTACACGAGAAAAAACGACAAGCGAACGAGACACCGCACGAACATGCTCAGCACGGAGAAAGAAAGAAAGGCAAGAGACAACAAGGACCAACCATGAGAACCTCTCCAAGGAGAGGGCGGTGGCCGGAGCCACCTATGTTTGAGTCAATTGGTATGGGACCGCGAAGAATTATCCTTGGGCCCATGACCAAAACTCGTCTTTGAAGCACAAGTGCCATCAAAATGGCTAATGTGAAAGAGTTGATCAATTTATGCATTATGGGGGGAGGGAGAGTTCATTGAGAGAACAACACTCCCCCTATGTCCATGCCTACACCTAAACAAGATAACAAGTTGAATATGGTGGGGTGTGCACGGGTTCAAGCAACAATGCTCGAATCAATGATATTTAGCTCATGCCTGAACTCACGAAATCTTGCTTCATCCAAGGGCTTCGTGAAGATGTCTGCAAGGTTATCAAGAGTGTTGACATAGTTGAGCTCGCTCTCTCCTCGCCTAATATGATCCCGGATGAAGTGATACCAGATCTCAATGTGCTTCATCTTGAAGTGTTGCACCGGGTTGAGATAAATCTTGATTGCACTTTCATTGTCACACCAAAGAGGCACTTTGTCACAAATGACACCGTAATACTTTAAAGTTTGCCTCATCCATAAGAGTTGTGCACAACAACTACCGACCGCCACATACTCCAGTTCAGTGGACGAGAGAGACACACAACTTTGTTTCTTGGAAGACCAACTCACCAAAGAGCAACCGAGAAATTGGCACCCTCCGGAAGTGGACTTCCTATCCACTTTGTCTCCCGCCCAATCCGAGTCCGAATAACCTACAAGCTTGAAGTTTGCTCCTCTTGGGTACCATAGGCCAAAGTTTGAGGTATGAGCCAAATATCGAAAGATTCACTTGACCGCCACGAAGTGACTTTCCTTAGGTGCGGCTTGAAAACATGCACAAATTCCCACACTCAACATGATATCCGGTCTAGATGCACAAAGGTAAAGCAAAGAGCCAATCATGGAGCAATATACCTTTTGATCCATCGCTTTACCATTGGGATCTATGTCAAGTTGGCATTTGATGGGCATAGGAGTGGATGCCGGCTTGACATCACTTAGCTTGAATCTCTTGAGCATGTCTTGAGTGTATTTGGCTTGGTTGATGAAGGTTCCTTCTCTTCTTTGCTTCACTTAGAACCTGACAAAAGAACTTCAACTCTCCCATGGAAGACATCTCGAACTTTGAGGTCATGAGAGCGGCAAATTCCTCATTGAAAGCTTTGTTAGGGGAACCAAAGATAATATCATCAACATATAATTGGCACACAAACAACTCCCCTTTGACCTTCTTAGTAAAAATAGTGGGGTCAATTAGCCCAACTTCAAAACCATGGTCGTGTAACAACTCAGTAAGGTGGTCATACCACGCACGTGGGGCTTGTTTAAGGCCATAGAGCGCCTTATCAAGTTGATACACATGATCGGGAAAGTAGGGATCCTCGAACCCGGGGGGTTGCTTGACATAAACCAACTCATTAATGGGACCATTAAGAAAATCACTCTTCACATCCATTTGTTGTAACTTAAAGTTATGATGAGAAGCATATGCAATCAACATGCGAATGGATTCAAGACGAGCAACGGGGGCAAAGGTTTCACCATAGTCGATACCCTCGACTTGGGAGTAGCCTTGTGCTACCAACCGAGCCTTGTTGCGAATGATAATCCCATGAGCATCTTGCTTGTTCTTGAATATCCACTTGGTTCCTATGACATTTGTGGTTCCCCGTTGGCCTTGGCACCAATCTCCACACCTTGTTGCGCTCGAAGTTGTTGAGTTCTTCATGCATGGCATTGAGCCAATCCAGATCTTCGAGTGCCTCATAGTCCTTTTGGGGTTCAACACAAGAGACAAACGCGTGATGTTCACAATAGTTTGCTAATTGTCTACGAGTGCTTACCCCCTTTCTTAAGCTTCCAGGAACATTTGTCATGAGATGATCCTTGGTGGAGAGCTTGGAAGCAATCTTAGCAGCACGACGCTCCAATTCCTCCTCGGGGGTGAGATGAGGAGTGGTCACTTGATCATCTTGAGTGTCGTCTTGAGCTTGTTCTTGATCTAGAACTTGCTCGGAGGAGAGAACTTGACCTTGGGCATCACTTGATGTTACAAAACCATCTTGAGATTGACCTTGCCCTTGGTCTTGTTCTTGAGGTTAAGGGCCTTCACTTTGTTCTTCGAAAGCGTGTGGGCCTTGGGTTGGTGATGGCTCCACAAGAGTGGAGCATTGTCCTTCTCCTTTGGCCACAAGGGGTTCCTCAATGGGTAGGATAAAACCAACACCCATTATTCTTATGGCTTGGGGAGGAATTTCATCACCTACATCACAAGTGCCACTTTGCTCCACTTGGGAGCCGTTATTCTCATCAAACTCCACGTTACATGTCTCCTCAATAAGTCCCGTGGACTTATTGAGGACACGGTAAGCATGGGAGTTTGTAGCATAACCAACAAATATGCCCTCATGAGCTCTAGCCTCAAATTTAGACAAATGGACACCTTTCTTGAGAATGAAACACTTACACCCGAACACCCGGAAGTACTTGACGTTGGGCTTGTTCTCGGTGAGTATCTCATATGGAGTCTTGTTCAAGCCTTTGAGGAGGTAGAGCTGATTTGATGCATGACACGCGGTGTTGATGGCTTCGGCCCAAAAGTTGTATGGAGACTTGAACTCCGCCATCATGGTCCTTGCCGCATCCATCAACGCCCGGTTCTTCCTCTCCGCTACACCATTTTGTTGAGGGGTGTATGGTGTGGAATATTGATGATTGATCCCCTCATCACTAAGAAACTCATCCAAGGTGTAGTTCTTGAACTCGGTGCCGTTGTCACTTCTTATTGTCAAGATCTTTGCATTGTGTTGACGTTGAGCCTCATTTGCAAAGTCGATAACGATTTGTTGGGTCTCACTCTTCCTCTTGAAGAAATATACCCAAGTGTATCTTGAATAATCATCCACAATCACCAAGCAATACTTCCTACCCCCAAGACTATCAAAAGATGGAGGCACAAATAGATCCATGTGAAGGAGCTCCAAAGGCCTCTTCGAGAAAATGATAGTCGTGGGAGGGTGAGCCTTTTCATGTAGCTTTCCTTCGATACAAGCACGATCTTTGGCAAAACTAACATTTGTTAGTCCAGGGACTTGGTCCCCCTTGAGAAGACTTTGCAAAGATCTCATATTGACATGGGCCAGACGACGATGCCAAAGCCATCCACATCAACTTTAACCAATAGGCATGTCGCGGTCTTAGTGAGTCGCTCCGAAAAGTTGATCACATAGAGAACGTTTTCGACATGCCCAGCAAAGGCTACTTTAAGAGTCTTGCTCCACAAGAGGGCCACGATATCAACATCAAAGAAGGTGGCAAAACCCATGAGTGCTAGTTGACGAAAGGAAAGTAAATTGTATGCAAGGGACTCAACAAGCATGACCTTCTCAATCGTAAGATCATGAGAAATGACAACCTTGCCGAGTCCCAATACCTTAGAGGGCGAGGCGTCACCCCACTTGATGTTGGTGGGCATGGATGGAATCTTTTGCACGTCCACCACAAAGTCCTTGCTTCCGGTCATATGATTAGTAGCTCCACTATCGAGCAACCATGAGCCCCCACCAGAAGCAAACACCTACAAGAGATCAATGCTTGGTTTTAGGTACCCATTTAGTAATGAGTCCTTTGATGTTAGTAACAAGGGCCTTAGGAACCCAAATAGACCATTCAATGCACTCATAAGGAGAACCAACAAATTTGGCATAAACATGCCCATCTCTAGCACAGCACAACACATAAGAAGGGTTAAAGTCGTCGGCTTTGTTAGGAAGGGAAGTGTTGCCCTTCTTTGCATCACTACCCCTCACGGTGTTCTTCTCCTTCTCCTTAGTAGCACCCTCTCCCTCCTTCACAAAGGTTTGCTTGAGAGGAGGAGGTCGTTTTGCCTTGTCATTCTTCTTCTTGTTCTTGGACTTGGCCACGTACCGAATCCCTTCCTTGGCCACAACTCCCTTTTGGTTGGTCAAAAGGTCGTTGAAGTTCTTCTCGCCTTGTATGCAAGACACAAGACCTTTCTCAAGTTGCTCCTTTAACTTAGCGTTCTCCTCAATAAGATGCGCATGCTCACAACATGGGTTAGTAGCATTTGCATTATCAATTAACATCATACGAGGAAAAGTGGCTTTCTCCTTGGTTAGCTTTACTTGAAGTTGATCATGAGACTCTTTGAGGCTAGCATGAGCACCCTTCAAGACCTTGTGAGCCTTTTCAAGTAGGTCAAACTCCTCTTTGAGTCTAGCAAGATCAACCCCAAGCTTGGCCTTCTCGGAGTTTAGCACACGGGAAACAACAAGAGCATGATCAAAATCTTTCTTTAACTTAGCGTGATCAACGTTGTGTGACTCCTCAAGAGCCAAATGAAGACCACGCTCTTCCTCAAGAGCACTGGAAAGATCCAAAATCTCATCGGCATAGTCACGACTATGCCCCTCCATCTTGGAGATAGTATCTTCGTGAGCCTCGATCATGTCATTGACTTCACCAAGTTGTTCCAAGAGAGCAACGAAATGCTTCTTGGATTTACCCTTGAGTTTACCCATAAAGGACTCAAACTCATTTTCCTCCACACTAGATCCCTCATATTCATCAATGCAATCCGTCAAGGAAGGATTATTAATGATGGTAGTTTTGATGTTGGGGGTTACCTTGTTGGTGGCTTTAGCCATGAGGCACTTGGCGGTGATGTTCTCATTGGGTGAGTCGAAGAGAGACACTCGTGGAGTTGTTGCAATGGCAACGGAGGCCATGGCAACGGACTCACCATCATCATCATCATCATCCTCATGGTACTCTTCTTGAACCACCAATGCCTTGTGAGGGGTCTTCTTGGTGAAGTTGCTCTTGTTTGGGAAAGACTTGGCTTTGTCCTTTCGGATGAGCTTGCCACCATTGTCTTCCCTCTTCTCATACGGGCACTCCGCAACAAAATGGCTCACATTGCCACAATTATAGCAAGTCCTCACCCGTTACTTGCTCTTCGTGCCACTTGAGATGCTCTTGTTGAAGTTTGGCCTTGAGTTTTTCTTGCTCCAAAATTTCCTTGAAGCAAGTGCCATGTGTTCATGATAGGCATACTTTGTATCTTCAGGGTTGCTTTCCTCTTCTTCCTCTTCTTCTTCTTCTTCTTCAACACAAACCTTGGCCTTCAATGCAAGGTTGGGCTTCTTTGCCCTTTGAGAGCGAAGCACCACATTGTCGGCGGTCTTGTCCAAGATGCTCAAAGCCACAAACTCATCCAACACTTCACTTGAGGACAAGGTGTGGAAGTCTGGCCTTTGACGAATGACGGAGGACATAGCCTTGTGGTAAGGCATCATTGCCTTGAGGAATTTGCGCTTGATCCAATTGTCATCCGTGTCCTTGCTCCCATGATCTCGGAGTGAAACTGCGAGCTTGGTTACTCTTCGATAAAGCTCACGAGGTTCTTCATCTTCCTTCATAGCAAACTCATCGGCTTCATCTTGCACCACTTCATAGTTGGAGCGTTGAATGCTTGCGCTCCCCCGGTAGAGGGAAACAACTTGGTGCCATGCATCTTTGGCTATGGCGTAGGGCCGGAGGTGAGGAAGATCTTCGGGTGGAATTGTATCTTGGATGATGAATAGAGCATTCTCATTGAATTGATTATCCGCGGCTTCTCTTGGAGTGAAGTTGCTTTGGTCATGTGGATAGAAACCTTCTTAAATGATTCTCCAAAGATTAGTATTCACATGATTTAAATGACGCTTAAACCGATAGACCTAAGAATCAAATTCCTCGTTTTTCACAATCTTAGGGGCAGGACCGGCATGATTCAAATGAGTAGAGGGAGTCGGTCCACCATACACAAGTGGAGGTTCCACATGGGCAAAGGTGTCGGTGCCATTCTTACCACTAGACGAAGGAGCTTTTTCACTAATAGCATCCCCCTTGTCGGAGTTAGCATCCGTCACCTTGTTAATGGGATCACCCACTTTCAAAGGTGCGGTGGATAATTTAAGCCCTTCTATGAATTTATTAAACATGCTTTCAACCTCGGTCGTCATGGAGGTTTTCAATGTTTCCAAGGCCACATTGAATTCCTCACGAGAGGCCGCGGTTTCCCCATCGCCCGTAGACGAGATAGGATTCACACCGGAGTGCTCCTCCACACCGTCTACGGTGTCAACCATACTCTTCGGATGGTAAAGTCCTTAGTAAAGAGATGAGGCTCTGATACCAATTGAAAGGATCGATGTGGTTGACTAGAGGGGGGTGAATAGGCAACTAACAATTTTTAACTTTTCTTTACCAAATTAATCTTTGCATCAAAGTAGGTTGTCTAGACATGCAACTATGTGAGCAACCTATATGATGCAATAACAACAAGCACACAAGCAAGAAAGGGAGATAACACAAATAAGCTTGCACAAGTAAAGGTACGAGATAACCAAGAGTGGAGCCGGTGGAGACGAGGATGTGTTATCGAAGTTCCTTCCTTTTGAGGGGAAGTATGTCTCCGTTGGAGCGGTGTGGAGGCACAATGCTCCCCAAGAAGCCACCAGGGCCACCGTATTCTCCTCACGCCCTCACACAATGTGAGATGTCGTGATTCCACTATTGGTGCCCTTGGAGGCGGCGACCGAACCTTTACAAACAAGGTTGGGGCAATCTCCACAACTTAATCGGAGGCTCCCAACAACACCATGAAGCTTCACCACAATGGAATATGGCTCCGCGGTGACCTCAACCGTCTAGGGTGCTCAAACACCCAAGAGTAACAAGATCTGCAAGGGATTAGTGGGGGGAATCGAATTTCTCTTGGTGGAAGTGTAGATCGAGGCCTTCTCAACCAATCCCTAGAAAATCAACAAGTTTGATTGGCTAGGGAGAGAGATCGGGCGAAAATGGAGCTTGGAGCAACAATGGAGCTTAGGGTTGGAAGCGATGGTCAACTCGGAGAAGAAGATACCCCTTATATAGTGGAGAGAGAAATCCAACCGTTATCCACTTAACCAGCCCGCGATAAGCGGTACTACCGCGCCTGCCAAGCGGTACTACCGCAAGGCCTTACGGTACTACCACACACCCTTGCGGTACTACCGCAAGGCAGGGTTGGACCAGCCTGGGAAGGCCGTGGTGATGTGTCAGCGGCCCAATCTTTCGATGAGAGTGGGGATAATTATCGATTTGGTGGATTTTGACCTTGACGACCCGGCTATACCGTACCCGACGATACGCCTCGACAATCGCTAAACCAATCTCCGATGGTTATTGACCTTGCCGTAGGCACGATCAACCTGAACAACGAGGTTCGAGTTCCTGCAAGCAACCGAAGAACCGGCAAGAACAAAGGTGAATTGCAACTGAAA
This sequence comes from Triticum urartu, assembly GCF_056163025.1. NCBI lineage: Eukaryota > Viridiplantae > Streptophyta > Magnoliopsida > Poales > Poaceae > Triticum > Triticum urartu. Next base: position 139,334,626 of record NC_141876.1, on the reverse strand, counting down.
TTGCGGATAATAAACTGAGCACACAAACTAGATGAAAAAGTTGGGGTTCCACTGTGGATCTGACAAGGCGGTAGTCCTACACGTCTCGTAGATGCGAATTGTAGCGATGGCTAGACAATACAATAAAACCCGAGATCTAAACCTAACAGTAGCTAACTATTTATTAGAGTACGGCCGCCTGCGCGTAGACGAATCCTGGTCGGCTACGACTTGAAAGAAATCAGAATCATGAGCCGGCCCACATGTAGTTTATTTCCTTGTTTAGCTGTTGACGGTGTGGGCTGCACGCGGACGTGGCCTTCTCCGGTCCAGGAAGCCTAATACTCCTTCTCCTCCTTTTGCACTTCAGCACGTACGTGGCTAGGTACCTTCTTGCATGTCAATAGTGTTGCTGCTTGTGGAATCAACGTGCAACATTTTTCATCTTCCATCTGCATGCGGCTTTTCCTCCTTATCTCTCCAACACCTTTGTTCCTGAGTAAGTAAATCCAAACATGAGTGTAATATAATATTCTCATTAGTTAAATCATATGTACAAAGGAGCGATAGTACCTGGTCATTTATCTGTCTCGCTCGTGCTCTAGTCATAGGTCCAGATGGAATAACTGATGTCGCGGTGGGTGCAACTGTGGCAGAGATGTCCTCATCATCCCCCCTTCTTGAATCGAAGTCGCCCTCGACGGTACCTCTTCATGCTCTCCCAAATAAGGTTTTAAGTCTGCAACATTAAATGTGGGACTAACCCGAAATTCTGCAGGCAGATCAAGCTTATACGCATTCTCATTAATTTTTTATATCACCTTAAAAGGTCCATCTACACGAGGCATTAATTTTGACTTTCGTAAATCAGGGAAATGGTCTTTTCGCAAATGTAACCATACTAAATCACCTGGTTCAAACACAAGACTTTTCCTTCCCTGACTACCAGCAAGTTTATATTTGGCATTCATGCGTTCAATATTTTTCTTAGTCATCTCATGCATTTTTAATACTAATTCAGCACGTTCTTTAGCATCAAGGTTTACCTTCTCCGAAGATGGAATAGGTAATAAATCAATTGGTGCACGAGGTATAAATCCATAAACAATCTCAAAAGGGCATAATTTTGTGGTGGAATGAACGGAACGATTATAAGCAAACTCTACATGTGGTAGACATTCTTCCCACATTTTTAAGTTCTTCTTCAAAACAGCCCTAAGCATAGTAGACAATGTACGATTAACCACTTCAGTTTGACCATCAGTTTGAGGATGACATGTAGTACTAAATAAAAGCTTAGTCCCCAATTTTGTCCACAACACCCTCCAAAAGTGGCTAAGGAATTTTGTGTCACGATCAGAAACAATTGTATGTGGCACACCATGTAAACGAACTACTTCGCGAAAGAACAAATCAGCAATGTGAGTAGCATCGTCACTTTTATGACAAGGTATAAAATGTGCCATCTTAGAGAATCTATCGACAACAACAAATATACTATCTCTCCCCCGTCGTGTTCTAGGCAGTCCTAATACAAAGTCCATAGATATATCTTCCCAAGGAGTGCTAGGAACAGAAAGAGGCATATATAAACCATGTGGGTTCAATCGTGACTTAGCTTTTTGGCATGTCGTGCAGCGTGCAACATATCTCTCCACATCCCTTCTCATTTTTGGCCAGAAGAAATGACTAGCAAGGATGTCTTCTGTCTTCTTGACGCCAAAATGTCCCATAAGTCCTCCTCCATGCGCCTCCTGTAACAACAAAAGACGAATAGAGCTATCTGGGATGCATAGCTTGTTAGCGCGAAAAACAAATCCGTCATTAATGATGAACTTGTTCCAAGTTCTACCCTCTCTGCAATTGAGCAATATATCTTTAAAATCGACATCATTAGCGTATTGCTCTTTTATAGTTTCAAGTCCAAAAATTTTGAAGTCAAGTTGTGATAACATGGTATAGCGTCTAGACAATGCATCGGCAATAACATTCTCCTTCCCTTTCTTGTGCTTAATAACATAAGGAAAAGATTCAATAAATTCAACCCATTTTGCATGTCTACGGTTCAGTTTGCTTTGACTTCTAATATGCTTGAGTGATTCATGATCAGAATGTATAACAAACTCCTTAGGCCATAAATAATGTTGCCATGTCTCCAAAGTCCGAACTAGTGCATAAAGTTCTTTATCATATGTTGAATAATTCAGACTAGGCCCACTGAGTTTTTCACTAAAGTATGCTACTGGTTTGCCTTCTTGCAATAGAACACCACCTAAACCAATGTCGCTAGCATCACATTCTAATTCAAACATCTTATTGAAATCAGGTAATTGCAGCAAAGGGGTGTGTGTAAGCTTATCTTTAAGAATAGTGAAGGCTTCCTCTTGTGCGTCGCTCCAAACAAATGGCACATTTTTCTTTGTGAGTTCATTGAGCGGTGCTGCGATGGTGCTAAAATCCTTCACGAACCGCCGGTAGAACCCAGCAAGTCCGAGAAAACTTCGTACCTGTGTGACTGAGTTAGGGGTCGGCCAACTCTGGATCGCTTCAACCTTGGCTTTATCAACTTCAATTCCCTGCGCTGTCACAACATAGCCAAGAAAAGCGACTCGATCCGTGCAAAAAGTGCACTTCTCGATATTACCAAATAAACGTGCAGCACGCAGAGCAGAAAAAACAGCACGCAAATGGTCTAAGTGTTCCTCTAGTGACTTGCTATAAATCAAAATATCATCGAAATATACTACCACAAATCGTCCAATAAAAGCTCGCAAAACTTCATTCATTAGTCTCATGAAAGTACTAGGTGCATTAGTCAATCCAAAAGGCATAACTAACCACTCATATAAACCAAATTTAGTTTTGAAAGCAGTTTTCCATTCATCACCTAGTTTCATACGAATTTGATGGTAGCCACTATGCAAGTCCACTTTAGAAAACATAACTGAGCCACTGAGTTCATCAAGCATGTCATCTAATCTAGGAATAGGATGACGATATCGAATTGTAATATTATTGCTGGCTCTACAATCAACACACATACGCGAAGTACCGTCTTTTTTAGGAACAAGTAAAATTAGTACAGCACATGGACTAAGGGATTCACGAATGTAACCTTTTTCAAGTAGTTCGTGAACTTGTCACTGAATCTCCTTAGTCTCCTCTGGATTAGTCCGGTACGGCGCACGGTTGGGTAATGAGGCGCCAGGGATCAAGTCAATTTGATGTTCAATTCCTCTCATAGGTGGCAGCCCCGGTGGTACTTCCTTTGGAAAAACATCATGATACTCCTGCAAAAGGTTAGCGACAATAGGAGGCAAAGAAGAAGGCATATCCTCAAATGAAAACAAAACTTCTTTGCAAATAAGAGCATAACATTCATCAGTATGAGCATCTAACTCAAAAATTTCAGCACGTGTAGCTAAGAAAGATACACCTTTCAATTTAATTTCTTTAGATGTGCTAGGATCAGATTTGTGCAGCTTATTAAATTGTTCTAACTCATCAACAACTTTCTGATTTTCAGATTGAGTACGCTCAATATTTGTGTTTCTACTAGCCCTAGCAAGATCATCTTTTAAAATTTGCTCAGGAGACATAGGGTGTAGAATGATTTTCTTTCCTTTATGTGTGAGAGTGTACTGATTAGTTCTACCATCATGTAAACATTGTTTATCATATTGCCATGGCCTTCCTAGTAACATAGAACAAGCGTTCATAGGCACAATATCGCAATCAATAGTGTCATGGTATGAACCTAAAGAAAAAGGAACTCTCACCATGCGTGTTACCTTTACCTTTCCACCATCATTAAACCATTGAATGTAGTATGGTTGTGGATGTTGTCGCGAAGGTAGGGAGAGCTTCTCCACCATGTCAATGCTTGCTAAATTGTTACAACTCCCTCCATCAATGATTATGCGAACGGAACGCTCCTTGACGACTCCTTTGATGTGGAAGAGGTTGTGACGTTGATCCTTCTTTGCTTTGACAATCTGAGCACTAAGTACATGATGTGATATAAGACTCATGTACTTATCGGCGTCGTCAGCGGTCACATGTTCTTCCTCTTGCTCCGGTCTTGTGTCATCGTCTTCATGTGTAGCAAGAAAGGCATATGTGTCTTCATCAAAATCACTAGTAGAGTCGTACTCGCCGTCTTCACGAATGATCAATACACGCTTATTAGGACACTCCTTCATGACATGGCCAAATCCCTTGCAAGTGTGGCATTGGATATCCTTTGTTCTTTTGGAGGAAGCGGACGATGACGATGAACTTTTTGTTGGAATTTGTGTAGTACTTTTCAGTGGTGCCGAAGTGTGTGATGCTGAAGTTGATGAAGAAGGCCCCAGTCGAGAGGTTGCAGGTGCTGTTGTAGAGGTGCGAGTGGACGGGGCAGCAGGAGTGCGCGACGCCCATGTGGAAGTACGACCTGCAGAAAAATTAGGACGCAGTCTGGAACGACCCTGCACTTCATGTTCAGCATGTATAGCAATATGGAATAAACGGGTCATTGAATGATAATCTTTATAAGCAAGTATGTCATAAATTTCTCTATTCAATCCACCCAAGAACCTAGCCATGGCGGCTTCCTCAGTCTCAACTAAACCACAGCGTAACATGCCCATTTGCAATTCTTGATAATAGTCTTCCACAGATTTAGATCCTTGGTTCAAGCGTTGTAGTTTATTTAGCAAGTCACGTTCATAATATCCAGGAACAAAACGGTGACGCATTACTAATTTCAAAGCTTCCCAAGTGGCAGGAATTTTATTAGGATGTTTACGACAATGTGCTCTCCACCAAACAGAAGCAAAATCACTAAACTCACTAGTTGCAGCCCTAACTCTTTTATCATCAGGAAAATCATGGCAAGCAAATTTTTGATCAACTAGTAATTCCCAGTCAAGATAAACATCTGGATCATATTTCCCATCAAAAGGAGGCATGACAAATTTAATTCTACCCAAAGAATCGTCATGGCCACGTACCTGAGGACGCTGGTGTCGTCCCATACCTTGTTGATTATTGCGTAGTCGACGATGATCACGATCATTGTTATCATTAACTGCATCAGGATCCTCAGAATCACCATCATAGTTGTCATCTTGGATGTCGTCGGCTATCGAGTTGGCGTTGCGAGGACGGGGCTGGTCGACGGCATCGGTGTATGAAAGAGGGTGCCCCGGGTCTCCTGGGAGTACCCGACGAGCTCGTTGCAGACCTGTGTTGGTGGCTGGAAGATGCGGAGCGGAAGTGGAGGTGGCACCTAGACGGGCATCCTGGGCATCAAGACGTTTCATAATAGATGCAAGTGTTTGGGTGAACGTCTCATTGCTATCCTCGATCGACTTGAGACGCTTATCAAGTGCGCCCTCGAACGATGTGAACCGCTCGGTGTATGCATGCACATCCTCCTCAAGGCGTGCCACCGTGGCTTTCATGTTGTCTTCGTCACCTGCCATGATTAGGACGGAACAAGAACAAAATCACAAGTATATTGCTCCTACAGTAACTATAGTGAGGCGGTGGAAAATGTCTCTCAACTCTCGAGCAATTACCAAGCTCTTACCAGTTCTTACCGTGCTGCAGTGGTTATCGGCCGTTGGCGATGTCAAAAGTGATCAAAAGATTGATATAGCAATTACCAAGGGACCGAACAAGATACGATATAGGAAGTGGAGCTTGGTGAAGGTTTCCTCAACTCACAATATGTGGCACAATTAAGCAAAAAGTAATGCAAGCTGAATAATTGCTCAAACTCCTAACTAGTGCTGGCAGTCGACTAGTAAGAGATAAAACAATCTAAGCCTAGATACTGAAACAAGTGAGTGGAAACCGATGAAAAATATGATAGCTCTAAGTAGCTAGATATAAGTGAGGTATAAATGCCGTGTATAATAAAGCTCGAAAGCAGATGATAAATGACGCGGCGATGAACACTGTAGCAGTAAAATAATGTCCAGAAAAGAAAATATCAGCCCAAAACAGATGCTAGCCAGCCTGATTTTTTTTGTGCAACTTTTTCTTTTAACTTTTCTTTTGATTTTTTTCACTCTTTTTTTTGAGGCCGGTTGCTAGCAGACGTCAGGGACACAAAGCAAGGCTACTGGACAAAGGTGCTACGAGAGCTAGCTATACGTGCACTGGTGTTGAGATTACCTAAAACTAGTAGTACTAATGCACAGAAACAGTAGGCTGCTGGTGGAGAGTGTTGGTTGTGGCGCGTGTGGAGGCAGACAAAGAGATTTGGATGTCTGGCGTGGTGCGTGTGGTGAAGCGGCGCTGGCGGCCTCTAGTAAAGCAAGCGCGTGGATGGATGGGCGGACGTACGGTGTCAGACACGGATGATTGTCTGTCTGGCCGTAAGCTGCTGCTGTGCGACGGTGATTTTGTGCGATCAAATCATCAACTGATAAAATATAGCAAAGAAAAACACAGGCGTCCGGAGGTAATAAGAATCGGAAACAATCGATCGCAATATTTATTTTTTTTGATCGTGAACGAGCGGAAGGGATTATGTGGGTGGACAAAAACAGATTGATCTAGTAGATAATTTTACACCCTAACCAATCTAAACCAGCACTAATTCTAGGATGAATGTAACCAAAAATTCAACGATGCAAATACTAGATGCAAAAACTGCTAAAGGTTAAAAAGGTAGGTGTGATGGATGAACTAATCTAATTTTTTTTGGCTTTTTTGTGGGTCTATGGGACAGAAAATAACTAATCTAATAAAACTGTAAATCTCTCACCGATGAACCTGAAAACTGATACCACTTGATGTGCCAGCGGCCCGATCTTTCGATGAGAGTGGGGATAATTATCGATTTGGTGGATTTTGACCTTGACGAACCGGCTATACCGTACCCGACGATACGCCTCGACAATCGCTAAACCAATCTCCGATGGTTATTGACCTTGCCGTAGGCACGATCAACCTGAACAACGAGGTTCGAGTTCCTGCAAGCAACCAAAGAACCGGCAAGAACAAAGGTGAATTGCAACTGAAATTGCGGATAATAAACTGAGCACACGAACTAGATGAAAAAGTTGGGGTTCCACTGTGGATCTGACAAGGCGGTAGTCCTACACGTCTCGTAGATGCGAATTGTAGCGATGGCTAGACAATACAATAAAACCCGAGATCTAAACCTAACAGTAGCTAACTATTTATTAGAGTACGGCCGCCTGCGCATAGACGAATCCTGGTCGGCTACGACTTGAAAGAAATCAGAATCATGAGCCGGCCCACATGTAGTTTATTTCCTTGTTTAGCTATTGACGGTGTGGGCTGCACGCGGACGTGGCCTTCTCCGGTCCAGGAAGCCTAATACTCCTTCTCCTCCTTTTGCACTTCAGCACGTACGTGGCTAGGTACCTTCTTGCATGTCAATAGTGTTGCTGCTTGTGGAATCAACGTGCAACATTTTTCATCTTCCATCTGCATGCGGCTTTTCCTCCTTATCTCTCCAACACCTTTGTTCCTGAGTACAAGTAAATCCAAACATGAGTGTAATATAATATTCTCATTAGTTAAATCATATGTACAAAGGAGCGATAGTACCTGGTCATTTATCTGTCTCGCTCGTGCTCTAGTCATAGGTCCAGATGGAATAACTGATGTCGCGGTGGGTGCAACTATGGCAGAGATGTCCTCATCACGTGGACAGATAAACGTTCGTGGCTAGTTCCACTGATTACAAAACAGTGCAAAAAGTCCGACACGGTACTACCGCTGAAGGCAAGCGGTACTACCGCGCGGGGAGCGGATGTAAAAAATTATATCCGCTCCTACTTACGCTACTCCTGCTGTGCCGGACCAGGGCTCACGGTACTACGGCTCCCAAGGAGCGGTACTACCATGACCACCTGCGGTACTACCGTAAAGGCATGCGGTACTACCGCGGGTGCCTGCGGTAGTACCGCTCCGAAGAGCAGTACTACCGCAAGCCTGAGAACAGCAACAGATAGGAAGACTTCTTTTTGCACAGACAAGAAGAAACAAAAGATGCTCCAAGGTGCTAAAGGAAAGGCGATGCAAAGAGGAGTAAACGTGTGCGTGACGATTCCACCCAAACCTTTCCAAAGCGGACCCCCTCTTAATAGTACGGCTTTCCTACGACTCAAATCCACCGAAAAAAGGAACGTAGAAAACTGTCGTCTTCAATAATCTTCGAGGGGCTCCTAACTGTCTCGTGCCTAGTCATGAAATATCTGAAATACTCGATACACACGATTAGTCTGCAAATGCATTGTCATCAATCACCAAAACACCTTAGGGATAAATATGCCCTTACAGTTGCTTTTATGGATGCTTATGAAATTGAATCTTTGTTTAAAAGAGTGTGAAAATTTTGATGATTCAGTTTATAGACCTGAAAATTTAGCTATCCTTAAATATTGCTATGAGAATTATGAATTCAATTCCGATATTGAGAATTTTATTGAGAGAGTATCCGCTATCCAAGAAGAGACTAATATTTTGCAGGAGTCTATGGAAGAAGAAATTGATGAAACTGTGAGCTCATTGGATGAAAAAGATGAGGAGGAGAGCGAAGAACAAAAGGAGGAAGAGCGGATTGATCACCCGTGCGCACCTTCTAATGAGAGTAACTCTTCAACTCATACATTTTTTAATTTCCCTTCGTGCTTACCAAAGGATGAATGCTATGATTATTGTTATGATCCCGTTGATTCTCTTCAAATATCCCTTTTTGATGATGCTTGCTATGCTTGTGGCCAAGATGCCAATATGAATTATGCTTATGGAGATGAAATTGCTATAGTTCCTTATGTTAAACATGAAATTGTTGCTATTTCACCCACGCATGGTAGTCCTATTATCTTTTTGAATTCTCCTAACTACACTATATCGGAGAAGTTTACCCTTATTAAGGATTATATTGATGGGTTGCGTTTTACTATTACACATGATGATTTTGATAGATATAATATGCATGTGCTTGCTGCTCCTACTTGCAATTATTATGAGAGATGAACTACATCTCCTCCTCTTTATGTCTCCAACACGAAAAAATTGCAAGAAACTGTTTATACTATGCATTGGCCTTTACTTTGTGTGCATGAATTGTTCTTTTATGACATGCCAATGCATATGAAGAGAGTTAGCCTTTGTCATTACATGATATATGTTACTTTGTGCTCACTACTAGATTACAAATCATTGTTAATTAAAATTGGCTTTGATATACCTTGGGATCCGGGTGGATTCATTACTTGAGCACTATATGCCTAGCTTAATGGCTTTAAAGAAAGCGCTGCCAGGGAGACAACCCGGAAGTTTTAGAGAGTCATTTATTTCTGTTGAGTGCTTTTATATAGTTTAAAAACAAAAAATAAATAAAGAGGATAACCCAAAACTTTTTCAAAAAGGAAAGTGAAAGTGAGAAAGACGAACATTGTTAAAGTGGGAGCTAGCCTTGAACTTTGTTCATGCTCACGAAAACTTTGTGAATCTTGATTGCAGAAACTTTTCAAAAAAATAATTATCCCCTTGTACAATTTCATTGTATTATAAAAATAATGTGCCAAGCTTTGCCTTTAGGATGTTTTAGATTGCTTGTTGGTTTGTACGATGCAGGGCAGAAACTTTGGCTGTAGTGCGTGATTTTACATTTTTTTACTAGAACGTCAAACAGTTATGAAACTTTTTGCACTATCTTTCTACACAAATTTTTTATTTTTCCTAATTTTGGTAGAAGTTTTTGAGTACAAGAGGTATGGTTAATGTTCAGATTATTACAGACTGTTCTGTTTTAGACAGATTCTATTTTTGATGCATAGTTTGCTTGTTTTGATGAAACTATCGATTTATATCAGTGGATTAAGCCATGGAAAAGTTATATACAGTAGCTACAATGCAAAAACAAATATGAATTGGTTTGCAATAGTACTTAGAGTAGTTATTTGCTTCATTATACTAACGGATCTTACCGAGCTTTCTGTTGAGTTTTGTGTGGATGAAGTGTTCGAAGATCGAGGAGGTCTCGATGTGAGAAGAAGGAAGAGAGGCAAGAGATCAAGCTTGGGGATGCCCGAGGCACCCCAAGTAAATATTCAAGGAGACTCGAGCGTCTAAGCTTGGGGATGCCCCGGAAGGTATCCCATCTTTCTTCAACAAGTATCGCTATGTTTTCGGATTCGTTTCGTTCATGCGATATGTGCAATCTTGGAGCGTCTTTTGAATTTATTTTTCACTTTCATTTTATGCACCATGCTGGTATGATATAGTCCATGGTTGATTTATAGAATGCTCTTTGAACTTCACTTAAATATTTTGTGTATGGCTTTATAGAATGCTTCATGTGCTTCGCTTATATCATTTGAAGTTTGGATTGCCTATTTCTCTTCACATAGAAAACCGCCATTTGTAGAATGATCTTTTGCTTCACTTATATTTGCTAGAGCGTGGGCATATCTTTTGTAGAAAGAATTAAACTCTCTTGCTTCACTTATATCTATTTAGAGAGTTGACATGAATTGGTCATTCACATGGTTAGTCATAAAATCCTACATAAAACTTGTAGATCACTGAATATGATATGTTTGATTCCTTGCAATAGTTTTGCGATATAAAGGTGGTTATATTAGAGTCGTGCTAGTTGAGTAATTGTGAAATCAAGAAATACGTGTGTTGAGGTTTGCAACTCCCGTAGCATGCACGTATGAATCGTTATGTAACGAAGTTGGAGCATGAGGTATTTATTGATTGTCTTCCTTATGAGTGGCGGTCGGGGACGAGCGATGGTCTTTTCCTACCAATATATCCCCTAGGGGCATGCGTAGTAGTACTTTTCTTCGAGGGCTAATAAACTTTTACAATAAGTATATGAGTTCTTTATGACTAATGTGTGTCCATGGATTATACGCACTCTCACCCTTCCATCATTGCTAGCCTCTTCGGTACCGTGCATTGCCCTTTCTCACCTCAAGAGTTGGTGCAAGCTTCGCCGGTGCATCCAAACCCCATGATACGATACGCTCTATCACACATAAACCTCCTTATATCTTCCTCAAAATAGCCACCATACCTACCTACCATGGCATTTCCATAGCCATTCCGAGATATATTGCCATGTAACTTCCATCATCATCATATACATGACTTGTGCATTTATTGTCATATTTCTTTGCATGATCGTAAGATAGCTAGCATGATGTTTTCATGGCTTGTCCTATTTTTGATGTCATTGCTACGCTAGATCATTGCACATCCCGGTACACCGCCGGAGGCATTCATATAGAGTCATACCTTTGTTCTAGCATCGAGTTGTGATATTGAGTTGTAAGTAAATAAAAGTGTGATGATCATCATTATTAGAGCATTGTCCCGGTGAGGAAAGGATGATGGAGACTATGATTCCCCCACAAGTCGGGATGAGACTCCGGACAAAAAAAAGAAAAAGAAAAAGAAAAAAAAGAAAAAAAGAAAAAAGAGAAAGGCAAAAAAAAAGAGAAGGCCCAAAAAATGAGAGAAAAAGAGAGAAGGGACAATATTACTATCCTTTTACCACACTTGTGCTTCAGAGTAGCACCATGTTCTTCATATAGAGAGTCTCTTGAGTTATCACTTTTATATACTAGTGGGAATTTTCATTATAGAACTTGGCTTGTATATTCCGATGATAGGATTCCTCAAATGCCCGAGGTCTTCATGAGCAAGCAAGTTGGATGCACACCCACTTAGTTTCTAGTTTGAGCTTTCATACACTTATAGCTCTTAGTGCATCCGTTGCATGGCAATCCCTACTCCTCACATTGACATCAATTGATGGGCATCTCCATAGCCTGTTGATTAGCCGCGTCGATGTGAGACTTTCTCCCTTTTTGTCTTCTCCACACAACCTCCATCATCATATTCTATTCCACCTATAGTGCTATATCCATGCCTCACGCTCATGTATTGCGTGAAAGTTGAAAAGGTTTGAGAACATCAAAAGTATGAAACAATTTCTTGGCTTGTCATTGGGTTTGTGCATGATTTGAATATTTTGTGTGGTGAAGATGGAGCATAGCCAGACTATATGATTTTGTAGGGATAACTTTCTTTGGCCATGTTATTTCGAAAATACATGATTGCTTTATTAGTATGCTTGAAGTATTGTTATCTTAATGTCAAATGATAGACTATTGCTTTGAATCACTCGTGTCTTAATATTCATGCGATGATTAGATTACATGATCAAGATTATGCTAGGTAGAATTCCACATCAAAAATTATCTTTTTTATCATTTACCTACTCGAAGACGAGCAGTAATTAAGCTTGGGGATGCTGATACGTCTCCGTCGTATCTATAATTTTTTATTGTTCCATGCCAATATTCTACAACTTTCATATACTTTTGGCAACTTTTAATACTATTTTTGGGACTAACATATTGATCCAGTGCCCAGTGCCAGTTCCTCTTTGTTGCATGTTTTTTGTTCTGCAGTAAATCCATATCAAACGGAGTCCATACGGGATAAAAACTGACGGAGATTTTTTTGGAATATATGTGATTTTTGGGAAGAAAAATCAACGCGAGACGATGCCCAGGGGGCCCTGTCAGTGTCAAAACCGGAGGATCTCGAGTAGGGTGTCCCGAACTGTGCGTCTAAGGCGGATGGTAACGGGAGGCGGGGGACACAATGTTTACCCAGGTTCGGGCCCTCTCGATGGAGGTAATACCCTACTTCCTGCTTGATTGATCTTGATAATATGAGTATTACAAGAGTTGATCTACCATGATATCGGAGAGGCTAAACCCTAGAAGCTAGCCTATGGTATGATTGTTGTTGTCCTACGGACTAAAACCCTCCGGTTTATATAGACACCGGAGGGAGCTAGGGTTACACAGAGTCGGTTACAAGGGAGGAGATCTACATATCCGAATTGCCAAGCTTGCCTTCCACGCAAAGGAGAATCCCACCCAGACACGAGACGAAGTCTTCAATCTTGTATCTTCATAGTCCAACAGTCCGGCCAAAGTATATAGTCCGGCTGTCCGAGGACCCCCTAATCCAGGACTCCCTCAGTAGCCCCTGAACCAGGCTTCAATGATAATGAGTCCGGCGCGCAAATTGTCTTCGGTATTGCAAGGCGGGTTCCTCCTCCGAATACTCCATAGAAGATTTTGAACACAAGGATAGTGTCCGACTCTGCAAAACAAATTCCACATACCACCGTAGAGAGTATAATATTTCCATAAATCTAATCTGCTAACAACTTTTCATAACGTGACATCACGCCATTGCCCCGGTCATTATTCAAACCGTTTTCTCAACCAGCTACTGCACATATTGCGAGGCGATTTTCTTGGCATGTCTTGTCGAAGCAAAGATCGTGTCCCCTTATCGCGGGATCCTCATCAATACGGGCGTGGGTAACCCAACCGCGCCATCAATCCCAACGTTTGGGGAATAAGCGAGTTTATCAGGCAAGTGGGGAGGCGCATAGTTTTTACCGCCCTTATAAAAGGACAAGGACTCCTCTTTTTCAACCACGCCCTCTCCTTCTCTTCCCATCCATTCTTGCGCACTCGAGCTCCAGCGCCCAAGTTCGCATTTTCTCCGAAGAACCACTCCAAATATGTCCAGAGCGGGAGGCAAGTGGATGGCCTCTACCGTCCGGAAGAAGGACATCAAGAAACTTCGGGAGGCCGGGTATCTAGCCCAGACAATCGGCCACCGTCTCCCGACGGCGGGACAGATCGTCCTTACCCCCGAACCCCATGAAAGGGTCGTATTCCTCCCCCATTTTATCCGCGGGCTAGGGTTTCCCCTCCACCCATTTGTTCGCAGCATCATGTATTACTACGGGATCGATTTTCATGATCTATCCCCCAATTCCTTCCTCAACATCTCGACATTCATTGTCGTGTGCGAGGCTTTTCTCCACATCCCGCCACACTTCGGCTTATGGCTAAAGATCTTTAATGTGAAGCCCAAGGTTGTGGGTGGTGGGCACGCTGAGTGCGGGGGCGCTATGGTGAGCAAGATGCCCAACGTCACATGGCCAATAGGTACCTTCAATGATTCCGTCAGGGAGTGGCAACAGGAGTGGTTTTACATCACTGAGCTGCGGCGCGGAGTGGGCCACTGCTCCCGAGTTCCGATCTGGAGCCCCTCTGCGGCTTACGTCCTGGCTCAAGAAGGGCCTGGACTGGTCTTCGTCCGATGAACTGTTGGCGCTCTAGACACGCGTCAAGGATATGGAAGACAAGAATATCGATCTTGTCAATGTAGTCCCGGTGATGTTAGCCCGTCGGATCCTACCTTGTCAACACCGGACTTGCAATCTATGGGAATTTGACCCGACCAAGCACCAGACCCTGCAAGAGCTCTTTGGCTCCTCGCACGAAGACATCTGGAAGGTGCTTTTTAAGCCCGGCAATTTATGGACGGAGTTGGCCGAGGACCACGGGTACCAACTGTCCCGCCCTGCAAGCTCGGTAAGTTATCATACATTTTATTCGCATAACTCAAGGGAAATGCTTAATGTGTTTTACACAACTCTCCTAGGGCTGGACGAAGAAGGCGGGGCGGATCCAATGTCTGGCCCCGCTGCCCGAAGAACCAGCCGGCCCACTTCTGACGAAGATGCTGGACCCGGCGCCTTACAAGGTGCCGGAGAAGAAGACCGAAAAGGGGGCCAAAAAGACCCGGGGTGGCCTTCGTCACCGTTCCCATCCCGCCTCCAAAGAGGACGAGGAGGAGGAGGAAGACAAATCCCCAGCAGGGGGAAGAAAGAAGAGGATAGCCTCCGTACACTTGGAGGCCGAGTCGCTTAGAAGGGGAAAAACTCTTCTTTCGAAAGAGTCCACTGCCGTTGCCGATAGCAGCCCGGCGTGGGATCCTAGGGACCAGCCCCTAGTGAACTCGTAAGTATATAAAATCCGAACATGTTCATGTGTCTGGACTCGTCATGGCATAGTATTTTAACCTGAGCCATATTTTTTGTAGTCCGACGGGGTCCCATTCTGAAGAATCCTCGTCAGAGGACTTGCTAAGCTCGGATGCTATGGAGAGTGGGACGCCTCTGAAGGCCCCTCCCCCCAAATATGTGATCAACACCTAGGCTTCGTCCCAGAGGGACTCCGTCCAAGGAGGGGCGGAGAAAATCGTGAAGGCGGCGCCTGGAGGTCAAACTTCAGGGGCCGGAGACATGGGGTAGAAGATCCCCATAGGAGTCGATGGCGGGGACCATCTTGAATTCGGCCCCCAGCCGGACACAGTTTCGGAGACCCATACGGCTCCGGGATCAAGCAGGCGGCCTTCCTCAGCTGGAGAGGGCATCCCTGTTCCACCGGCAACCTCTGTCCAACCAGAGGCGTCGGGTGCTTTATTGGCGGCGCTGAAGAGCGCCTCCATCGTCAATGAACACCGTGCCCTTATGGGTGCGGTGATTGAGAAGATTCAGTCCGCTGAAAATGGACTGAATAAAGCCTGTATCGACCTTATAAGAGGTTTTGAGGTATGTTTTATACAGTTTCGAAGAGTGTCATAGTATGGATAGTAGCCCCTGATACACTATCCAGTGAACGAAAGAACCGGACAGAGGATCAAATATATTTTTCATAGGAAGACTCATTTGATGACATCTATCTCTCTTCTTTTGTAAGTAGGCGTCTGTAGCGGCTACTGCCGCTCATACCGCAGAGGTTTCCGGACTAAATCAAAGTCTGGAGCGGGCCGAAGCGGAGCTTGGCCAGTTAAAAAGGCAGTTGGAAGATCAACAAGGTATGCACAAATCTTGTTTGCATTCAGTGCGAACGAATTTTCAGTATGATAGAATATGTGTCATGATTTGCGCCAGCGGTGATGACCGAAGTCGAGGCTCTGAAGAAGGCTGTTGCCGAGGCCGAGAAAAAGGCAGCCGCAGAGCAGGCTCTTCATGAGAAGCACGAGGCCAAGGTTGTGGAAGCTAAGCGAGAGCTCCAAGAGGCCATGAAAAAATGCGAGACCCTGGAGCAGAGTTTAACGGAGAAATAATCCGAACTCACCAAGGCTCATCAGGCCGTGTGCGATGCCCGTGGGGAAACCCAAGGCGCCTTGCAGGAGATCCAAGAGGCGAGGGAGATCACGGCGGGTAAGGTCTTCTTCCATGTAAAGAAAGTATTTGAGGAGAAAATTATGCTTTATAATTTTAAGTTCGGATTTCTCTAGGGGTATTTGCGGAACTTCCTCGCAGCATATCGGATGCCGCCCAATTCTACCGAGCCGAAGAGGGGAATGCTGTGGATAAGCTCTTCTGGTCGCAGTATCTGGCACCGAATTATCCGGTGCCTTTTACCGATCAACTGAAACAGCTGATCAAACTGCATAAGGCGGCCGAACTAGCCATGAAGGATTTGATTATCCGGCTATGGCCTGCCGAGCCGATTCCAGGTAGCTACTTCGGACTCGTGAAGCGACTTGTTAGTGCCTGCCCTCGACTTGTCGTCATCAAGAGGTCGGTCTGTATAGAAGGTGCACGAATGGCCCTTGCCCGCGCAAAGGTGCACTGGGGGAAGATGGATGTTGAAAAGCTGATGACCGAGGGACCGCCAGAGGGAAAGGAGCACCGCAAGCCCGAATGTATTATGAAAGTGTCCTGAAAGGATCCTGCCTTGCGGCGGAGCAGTGCACCAAGGACATTATATTTCCATGAATATAGTCATGTTGTCCTTTGTAATGTGTGAACAAGGTCATTTCTATTATTTTTTGCCTGTTATAAAAGTTTACCCTCCTTCGCGGCTGTTTTATATATTAAACCTGAGAATTGGCCAGTCGTCGGCTTCTGCCACGGGGGTGTTCGGGATAAACCTGATCATTCTTTACCCCAGTTTTGGGTCCTTTGAAGGAGGTGTTGAGCACAGCGAACCATGCAATCGGACTATAGGGCTTTATCATTCTCACTTAGCCATAGGAGCATTAGGAAGGTAGGCACAACCCCTGGTGTTCGGAAGACCGCACGAGGGGCCCTATAGGCACCTGATCGGAAGAAGAAACGATCCGTCGCACGCTGCATTGGTTATGGCATTATGCGGGAGAAATCCTTAAAGATTTTACAACCTCTCGAACAGCTGACTAGCTCTCGCCGTATCATGACAGTCAGTTTTCGGCTTTCTCTACTAAGGTGCTCGTCCGGAAGAACCGGGACACAATCGCAGCAGTTCTCCCTGTGCCGCCTTAGCCGATATAGCGGAACGTAAGGCAGCAAAACATGGGAGCCGGGAAAACCCACCATTTAACCCAAGACATGATTCGGAGCTGATGCATATAATGCTATAAGTTCGGGGTGCCGAACTTCCGTGAAGGTGTTCGGACTTTATTGACGCATTATGGGTAAAACGAAGCCCCTGGCAAAGGCATATCGCGGTGTACGGATGCCACTTAACAAAAGAGTTTCAATAAGAAATAACAGCAAATAAGCGTCATATAAATCCACATGTTGTATTTGAATGATACGTCGATGCATATGAGTACAGGTAATGTGATAAAAAGGGGAGTATGACTATGGAACCTGCTGGGACCAGGGAGGAAGAAGCTGTGTGCAGATCCGGAGTGTAGTCAGATGGACGTCGCGAGGAATATCTAAAGATTCCCTGGTGCATTCGAGCTGTTACCATGTCACCAGTCTCGGTCTGCGCAAAGGTGAGCCTGCAAAGGAAATGTAAGAAATATTTGTGTGCCGGAGAGCGGTTGAGCCGCGATATGTGGCATGTTCTGGACTTTGCCGGAATGTTTAGTTGAGCCCTAGACAAGCCGGGCTATCCTGTCGTGAAGTAGTTCGGACTACTTTGAATGTGTCCGGGGGTTTGGCCGTCGACTCAAGATTTGACTGAAAGGTACCCTCCATTGCTTCTGATGTTTAAAGTGGTGGCGTACTCTATGGTACTGAGGGAGAGTTCGGCCTCGCCATTAACCGCGATGACGCCGCGTGGACCGGGCATCTTGAGTTTACGATAGACATAATGTGGCACCACGTTGAATCGAGCGAACGCAGTTCGCCCGAGCAGTGCCTGATAATCACTGCAAAAGGGGACGATGTCGAAGATTAACTCTTCGACATGGTAATTGTTTGGTGATCCGAAGACTACCTCGAGGGTGATGGAGCTGGTACGGCTAGCCCCCACGCCTGGGATAATACCTCTAAAGGTGGCTTTAGTGGGTTTGATCATCGAATGATCGATGCCCATCTTGCACACTGTGTCCTGGTAAAGCAGATTTAGACTATTGCCTCCGTCCATAAGGACTCGTGTGAGGTGGAACCCGTCAATTATTGGGTCGAGGACTAGTGCGGCTGGATTGCCATGACTGGTGTTGACCGGACGATCCATTTGGTTGAAGGTGATCGGCCCTAGTTTGTATTGCGGGCTGACTAGTTTTGTTAGGTCGGCGTCCCTAAGGGTATGCATCCTATCCGGGTTGGGAGTGTGGGTGGCGTTTACCATATTCACCATTTGGATTTGCTGGAGAGATTTCTTTTGCCCTCCTCTATTCGGTGATCTGGCTCCTCGTCGTTGTCATCGCTTTGAGACCCCTTGTCTTTGTTTTTGGTGCCTAACCTGCCAGCTTGTTTGAAGACCCAACATTCTCTGTTGGTATGATTGGCTGGTGTTCCTGGTTTGCCATGAATTTGGCATGGACGGTCGAGTATGCGGTCCAAACTGGACGGACCCGAATTGTCATTTTTGAGTGGCCCTTTCCGCTGACCGGACTTAGAGCTATTAAATTCGGCATTGACTGCCGTATCTTCGGTGCTTTCACCATGTTCGCAGCATTTGTGTTTGTTGCGCCGGGGTTTGCCGTTGCTATCTCTTGCCTCTGATTTGCCAGTGTTGCTTGTTGTGTTGTTGCTATGAGCCAACCAGCTATCCTCGCCCGCGTAGAAGCGGGTCATGAGTGTCGTGAGGGCTGCCATGGACTTTGGCTTCTCTTGGCCGAGATGTTGGGCGAGCCACTCGTCACGGATGTTATGTTTAAAGGCCGCTAGGGCTTCGGCATCTGGACAGTCCACAATTTGGTCCTTTTTGGTTAGGAACTGGGTCCAGAACTTCCTGGCTGACTCTCCGGGCTGTTGTGTTATGTGACTCAAATCATCAGCATCCGGTGGTCGCACATATGTGTCGTGGAAGTTATCCAGGAATGCGTCTGCTAGGTTCTCCCAACTTCCGATGGAGTTTGCTGGCAAGCTATTCAGCCAATGTCGAGCCGGTCCTTTGAGTTTTAACGGGAGATACTTGATGGCGTGTAGATCATCCCCGCGGGCCATGTGAATGTGGAGGAAGAAATCCTCTACCCATACCGCGACGTCAGTAGTACCATCGTATGATTCAATGTTCATGGGTTTAAACCCTTCTGGGAATTCATGATCCATTACTTCATCAGTGAAGCATAGGGGGTGTGCGGCACCTCTGTGCCGGGCTATGTCACGACGCAGTTCGTACGAGTCTTGTATGCTGTGTTCGGCCCGGCCGGATTTGCTTTTGGTATATCCGGCATGACGGTCGTCGTCATGTGTTGGGGCACGCCCTCGTGATCCGAAGATCGATCTTTTGTGTCATGCTTTGTTTTCCAATACGTCTCACAGGTCCTGCGTGTTACCCCGGGCCTTGTTGTTTTTGTTTGACTGGCAACGGGGTGCGGGCTGGACTTCGGGCTTATATGCCACTTTGTCCCGGCCACGAGGTGGCCGGTCTGCCACATCATACGCTGGAAGCGCAGGCTTTAATGCTTCCTCTTCAAGTTGGGGTAGCAACCTGCGCTTTGGGAAACTTTTGATTGGGCGCTTGAGTTTGTGTTCCTCAGCTGCCAGGACCTCGGTCCATCTATCCGCTAGCAGATCTTGCTCAGCTTGAAGTTGTTGTTGCTTTTTCTTCAGGCTTTTTGCTGCGGCAATAAGCCAGCGCTTGAAGCGCTCCTGTTCGATGGGATCCTCAGGCATGATAAATTCTTCGTTGCCGAGGCTCACCTGGTCTTCGGAGAGAGGCATGTAATTGTCATCCTCTGATTCTCCGTCTTCTGCCTGTTCCTTAGGGCTGGCTTGCCCATCCTCCTGCTCGAAGCCTGGCTGGAGGGGATTGTCTTCCTCTTCGACACTATTTGCAGCGTTATTGTCTCCTGTGCCGGTATCGCTGTTTTTGCTATGGCGGGGCTTAGGGCGGCGCCGATGACGCTGGTTCTTGGATTGCTTCTCGGGGGGGGATTATCCTCCGTTGCCTCATTGACATCGCTTTCTTGGGGGGTGTCCACCATGTATATATCATACGATGAGGTGGCAGTCCGGCGCCCTGTGGGCGGTGGTTCCTGTTTGTCTCCCGCATCATCGTCCATACCGTCGATGTCTTCGGAGTAGAAGTCGAGCATGTCGGTTAGGTCATCGACATTGGCTACTAAGTGGGTGGTGGGTGGGGAATGAATTTCTTCGCCGTCCGCTTCCCACTCGAGCCGGACATAGTTCGGCCAAGGGTCTCCTGACAAGGAGAGAGACCGTAATGAGTTTAGCACGTCGCCTAGGGGCGAGTGCTGAAAGATATCCGCGGAGGTGAACTCCATGATTGGTGCCCAATCAGATTGGATGGGCACGGATGCGAGCGGTTCGGAGTCTGTGGCCGGGGACGAATCCGAGTGTCCGGCAACACAGGTCTCATAGGAGGTGAAGTCAATATTCGGCTCTATCGCCGCTGAGTGTGTGGCCTCCGTGGAGGGGTCCATCCACCTATCCTCGGACGGCGCGATCTGTTCCGGATTGAGGGCCGGAGTAGTTACAGGTGTGATCTCCCGAACACTGTCCGACGGCAGAGCTAAATCATGCTCATCGTGATTGTGCAGCGTACCTGTCATGGGTTCGAATCCGTCGAAGATCAAGTCTCCGCGGATGTCGGCGGTATAGTTCAAGCTTCCAAACCTGACCTGATGGCCAGGGGCGTAACTCTCGATCTGCTCCAGATGGCCGAGCGAGTTGGCCCGCGGTACAAAGCCGCCAAATACGAAGATCTATCCAGGGAGGAAAACCTCACCCTATATCGCATCGTTGCCGATGATCGAAGGAGCCATCAAGCCTTATGATGATGACATAGTGGAACTCTCAATGAAAGCACCAATGTCGATGTCAAAACCAGCAGATCTCGGGTAGGGGTTCTCGAACTGTGCGTCTAAGGTCGATGGTAACAAGAGGCGGGGGACACAGTGTTTACCCAGGTTCAGGCCCTCTCGATGGAGGTAATACCCTACTTCCTGCTTGATTGATCTTGATAATATGAGTATTACAAGAGTTGATCTACCACGAGATCGGAGAGGCTAAACCCTAGAAGCTAGCCTATGGTATGATTGTTGTTGTCCTACAGACTAAAACCCTCCGGTTTATATAGACACCGGAGGGAGCTAGGGTTACACATAGTCAGTTACAAGGGAGGAGATCTACATATCCGAATTGCCAAGCTTGCCTTCCATGCAAAGGAGAGTCCCACCCGGACACGGAACGAAGTCTTCAATCTTGTATCATCATAGTCCAATAGTCCGACCAAAGTATATAGTCCGGCTGTCCGAGGACCCCCTAATCCAGGACTCCCTCAGGCCCCGAGGCAGGGGGCGCCCAGGGGGTAGGCGCGCCCTTGGCCCTCGTGGCCACCCCGTAATGCGGTTGATGCCCTTCTTTCGCCGCAAGAAAGCTAATATTTGGATAGAGATCGTGTTAAAATTTCAGCCCAATCGGAGTTACAGATCTCCGGGAATATAAGAAACGGTGAAAGGGCAGAATCTGAAAACGCAGAAATAGAGAGAGACAGAGCGACGGATCCAATCTCGGAGGGGCTCTCGCCCCACCGCCTCCATGGAGGCCATGGACCAGAGGGGAAACCCTTCTCCCACCTAGGGAGAATGTCAAGGAAGAAGAAGAAGGGTGGCTCTCTCCCCCTCGCTTCTGGTGGCGCTGGAACGCCGCCGGGGGCCATCATCATCACCACAATCTACACCACACCTCCGCCGTCTTCACCAACATCTCCATCACCTTCCCCCCTCTATCTACAGCGGTCCACTCTCCCACAACCCGCTGTACCCTCTACTTGAACATGGTGCTTTATGCTTCATATTATTATCCAATGATGTGTTGCCATCCTATGATGTCTGAGTAGGTTTTCCTTTATCCTATCGGTGGTTGATGAATTGCTATGATTGGTTTAATTTGCTTGTGGTTATGTTGCTGTCCTTTGGTGCCCATCATATGAGCGCGCACGTGGATCACACCATAGGGTTAGTTGTATGTTTATAGGACTATGTATTGGAGGGCAAGAGTGACAGAAGCTTCAACCTAGCATAGAAATTGATGCATACGGGATTGAAGGGGGACCAATATATCTTAATGATATGGTTGGGTTTTACCTTAATGAACGTTAGTAGTTGCAGATGCTTGCTAATAGTTCCAATCATAAGTGCATAGAATTCCAAGTCAGGGATGACATGCTAGCAGTGGCCTCTCCCACATAAAACTTGCTATCGGTCTAGTAAAGTAGTCAATTTCTTAGGGACAATTTCGCAACTCCTACCACCACTTTTCCACGCTCGCTATACTAACGTTATTGCATCTTTATCTAAACAGCCCCTACTTTTTATTTACGCACTATTTATTATCTTGCAAGCCTATCCAAAAACACCTACAAAGTACTTCTAGTTTCATACTTGTTCTAGGTAAAGCGAACATTAAGCGTGCGTAGAGTTGTATCGGTGGTCGATAGAACTTGAGGGAATATTTGTTCTACCTTTAGCTCCCCATTGGGTTCGACACTCTTACTTATCGAAAGAGGCTACAATTGATCCCCTATACTTGTGGGTTATCAACATGACTGAGACTCATCTCCGGTCAATAACCAATAGCGGAACCTGGATGCTCATATTGGCTCCCACATATTCTACGAAGATCTTTATCAGTTAAACCACATAACAACATACGTCGTTCCCTTTGTCATCGATATGTTACTTGCCCGAGATTCGATCATGGTATCTCAATACCTAGTTCAATCTCATTACTGGCAAGTCTCTTTACTCGTTCCGTAATGCATCATCCCGCAACTAACTCATTAGTCACATTGCTTGCAAGGCTTATAGTGATGTGCATTATTGAGAGGGCCCAGAGATACCTCTCCGACAATTAGAGTGACAAATCCTAATATCGATCTATGCCAACTCAACAAGCACCATCGGAGACACCTATAGAGCACCTTTATAATCATCCAGTTACGTTGTGACATTTGGTAGCACACAAAGTGTTCCTCCAGTATTCGCGAGTTGCATAATCTCATAGTCATAGGAACATGTATAATTCATGAAGAAAGAAATAGCAACAAACTAAATGATCATCATGCTAAGCTAACGGATGGGTTAAGTCAATCACATCATTCTCTAATGATGTGATCCCGTTAATCAAATGACAACTCATGTCTATGGTTAGGAAACATAACCATCATTGATTCAACGAACTAGTCAAGTAGAGGCATACTAGTGACACTTTGTTTGTCTATATATTCACACATGTACTAAGTTTCTGGTTAATACAATTCTAGCATGAATAATAAACATATATCATGATATAAGGAAATATAAATAACAACTTTATTATTGCCTCTAGGGCGTATTTCCTTCAGTCTCCCACTTGCACTAGAGTCAATAATCTAGTTCACATCGTCATGTGATTTAACATCAATAGTTCACATCTTTATATGATTAGTTCACATCTCCATGTGACTAACACCCAAAGGGTTTCCTAGAGTCAATAATCTAGTTCACATCGCTATGTGATTAACACCCAAAGAGTGATCATGTTTTGCTTGTGAGAAATTTGGTCAACGGGTCTGCCACATTCAGAGCTGTATGTATTTTGCAAATTTTCTATGTCTACAATGCTTTGCATAGAGCTACTCTAGCTAATTGCCCCCACTTTCAATATGTATCTAGATCGAGACTTAGAGTCATCTAGATCGGTGTCAAAAGCTTGCATCGACGTAACTCTTTACGACAAACTCTTTTGTCACCTCCATAACCGAGAAATATTTCCTTAGTCCTCTAAGGATAATTTTGACCGCTGTTCAGTGATCTACTCCTAGATCACTATTGTACTCCCTTGCCAGAATCATGCTAAGGTATATAAAAGGACTGGTAAACAGCATAGCATACTTTATAGAACCTATGACTGAGGCATAGGGAATGACTTTTCATTCTCTTTCTATTTTCTGTTGTGGTCGGGTTTTGAGTCTTTACTCAACTTCACACCTTGAAACACAGGCAAGAACTCTTTCTCGGACTGTTCCATTTTAAACTACTTCAAAATCTTGTCAAGGTATGTACTCATTGAAAATATATCAAGCGTCTTGATCTATCTCTATAGATCTTGATGCTCAATATGTAAGTAGCTTTATTGAGGTCTTTCTTTAAAAAACTCTTTTCAAACACTCCTTTATGCTTTCCAGAAAATTCTACATTATTTCCGATCAACAATATGTCATTCACATATACTTATCAAAAATGTTGTAGTGCTCCCACTCACTTTCTTGTAAATACAGGCTTCACCGCAAGTCTGTATAAAACCATATGCTTTGATCACTTTATAAAAGCATATATTCCAACTCTGAGATGCTTGCACCAGTCCATAGATGGATCGTTGGAGCTTTCTCACTTTGTTAGCACCTTTAGTATTGACAAAACCTTCTGGTTGCATCATATACAACTCCTTTAAGAAATCCATTCAGGAATGCAATTTTGACATCTATTTGTCGGATTTCATAAAATGCGGCAACTGCTAACATGATTCCGACAGACTTTTAAGCATCGATGCGAGTGAGAAAATCTCATCGTAGTTAACACCTTGAACTTGTCGAAAACATTTTGCGACAATTCGAGCTTTGTAGATAGTAACACTACTATCAGTGTCCATCTTCCTCTTGAAGATCCATTTATTCTCAATGACTCACCGATCATCGGGCAAGTCAATCAAAAGTCCATACTTTCTTCTCATACATGGATCCCGTCTCAGATTTCATGGCCTCAAGCCATTTTGCGGAATCTGGGCTCATCATCGCTTCCTCATAGTTCGTAGGTTTGTCATGGTCTAGTAACATGATTTCCAGAAAGGATTACCGTACCACTCTGGTGCGGACCATACTCTGGTTGTCCTACGAGATTCGGTAGTAACTTGATCTAAAGTTTCATGATGATCATCATTAGCTTCCTCACTAATTGGTGTAGAGATCTCTAGAACTAATTTCTGTGATGAACTACTTTCCAATTCGGGAGAAGGTACAATTACCTCATCAAGTTCTACATTCCTCCCACTCACTTCTTTCGAGAGAAACTTCTTCTCTAGAAAGGATCCACTCTTTAGCAACAAAGATATTGCCTTTCAGATCTGTGATAGAAGGTGTACCCAACAGTTTCTTTTAGGTATCCTATGAAGACGCACCTTTTCGATTTAGGTTTGTGCTTATCAGGCTGAAACTTTTTCACATAAGCATCACAACCCTAAACTTTAAGAAATGACAGCTTAGGTTTCTTTCTAAACCACAGTTCATACGGTGTCGTCTCAATGGATTTAGATGGTGCCCCTTTTAACGTGAATGCAGCTGTCTCTAATGCATAACCCCAAAACTATAGTGGTCAACCGGTAATAAACATCATAGATTGCACCATATCTAATAAAGTACGGTTACGATGTTCGGACACACCATTATGCTGTGGTGTTCCAGGTGGCACGAATTTGTGAAACTATTCCACATTGTTTTAATTGAAGACCAAACTCGTAACTCAAATATTTGTCTCCACGATTAGATAGTAGTAACTTTATTTTCTTGTCACGATGATTTTCCACTTCACTATGAAATTCTTTGAACTTTTCAAATGTTTTAGACTTATGTTTCATCAAGTAGATATACCCATATCTGCTCAAATCATATGTGAAGGTCAGAAAATAACGATACCCGCCGCGAGCCTCAACACTCATCGGACTGCATACATCAGTATGTATTATTTCCAACAAGTTTGTTGCTCTCTCCATTGTTCTGGAGAATGGAGTCTTAGTCATCTTGCCCATGAGGCATGGTTCGCAAGCATCAACTAATTCATAATCAAGTGATTCCAAAAGCCCATCAGCATGGAGTTTTTTCATGCGCTTTACACCAATATGACCCAAACGACAGTGCCACAAATAAGTTGCACTATCATTATTAACTTTGCATCTTTTGGCTTCAACATTATGAATATCTGTATCACTACGATCGAGATCCAACAAACCAATTTCATTGGGTGTATAACCATAGAAGGTTTTATTCATGTAAACAAAACAACAATTATTCTCTAACTTAAATGAATAATAGTATTGCAATAAACATGATCAAATCATATTCATGCTCAACGCAAACACCAAATAACATTTATTTAGGTTCAACACTAATCCCAAAAGTATAGGGAGTGTGCGATGATGATCATATCATTCTTTGAACCACTTCCAACACACATTGTCACTTCACCCTTTAACTAGTCTCTGTTCATTCTGCAACTCCCGTTTCAAGTTACTACTCTTAGCAACTGAACTAGTATCAAATACCGAGGGGTTGCTATAAACACTAGTAAAGTACACATCAATAACATGTATTTCAAATATACCTTTGTTCATTTTTCCATCCTTCTTATCCGCCAAGTATCTAGGGGCAGTTCTGCTTCCAGTGACCAGTCCCTTTGCAGTAGAAGCACTTAGTCTCAGGCTTAGGTCTAGACTTGGGCTTCTTCACTTGAGCAGCAACTTGCTTGCCGTTTTTCTTGAAGTTACCCTTTCTTCCCGTTTGCCCTTTTCTTGAAACTAGTGGTCTTGTCAACCATCAACACTTGATGTTTTTCTTGATTTCTGCCTTCGTCGATTTCAGCATCACGAAGATCTTGGGAATTGTTTTCATTATCCCTTGCATATTATAGTTCATCACAGAGTTCTAGTAACTTGGTGATAGTGACTAGAGAACTCTGTCAATCACTATCTTATCTGGAAGATTAACTCCCACTTGATTCAAGTGATTGTAGTACTCAGACATTCTGAGCACATGCTCACTAGCTGAGCTATTCTCTTCCATCTTGCAGGCAAAGTACTGTCAGAGGTCTCATACCTCTTGACACGGGCATGGGTATGAAATACCAATTTCAACTCTTAGAACATCTTATATGTTCCGTGGCGTTCAAAACGTTTTTGAAGTCCCAGTTCTAAGCCGTAAAGAATGGTGCACTAAACTATTAAGTAGACATCATACCGAGCTTTGTCAAACGTTCATAACGTGTGCATCTGCTCCTGCAATAGGTCTGTCACCTAGTGGTGCATCAAGGACATAATTCTTCTGTGCAACAATGAGGATAATCCTCAGATCACGGATCCAATCCGCATCATTGCTACTAACATCTTTCAACTTTATTTACTCTAGGAACATATCAAAAATAAATGGGGAGCTACATCGCAAGCTATTGATCTACAACATAGATATGCAAATACTATCAGGACTAAGTTCATGATAAATTAAAGTTCAATTAATCATATTACTTAAGAACTCCCACTTAGACAGACATCCCTCTAATCATCTAAGTGATCACATGATCCAAATCAACTAAACCATGACCGATCATCACGTGAAATGGAGTAGTTTTCAATGGTGAACATCACTATGTTGATCATATCTACTATATGATTCACGCTCGACCTTTCGGTCTCAGTGTTCCGAGGCCATATCTGCATATGCTAGGCTCGTCAAGTTTAACCCGAGTATTCTGCGTGTGCAAAACTGTCTTACACCCGTTGTAGAGATTATCACACCCAATCATCACGTGGTGTCTCGGCACGACGAACTTTGGCAACGGTGCATACTCAGGGAGAACACTTTTACCTTGAAATTTAGTGAGAGATCATATTATAACGCTACCGTCGAACTAAGCAAAATAAGATGCATAAAGGATAAACATCGCATGCAATCAAAATATATGTGACATGATATGGCCATGATCATCTTGCGCCTTTAATCTCCATCTCCAAAGTACTGTCATGATCTCCATCGTCACCGGCATGACACCATGATCTCCATCATCTTGATCTCTATCAATGTTTCGTCATATGGTCGTCTCGCCAACTATTGCTATCACATAGCGATAAAGTAAAGCAATTGTATGACACTTGCATCTTATGCAATAAAGAGACAACCATAAGGCTTCAGCCAGTTGCCGATAACTTTAACAAAACATGATCATCTCATACAACAATATATATCTCATCACGTCTTGACCATTGATACGTCTCCAACATATCTATAATTTTTTATTGTTCCATGCTATTATATTATCTGTTTTGGATGTTAATGGGCTTTATTTTACACTTATATTATTTTTGGGACTAACCTATTAACCGGAGGCCCAGCCCAAATTGCTGTTTTTTGCCTATTTTAGTGTTTCGTAGAAAAGGAATATCAAACGGAGTCCAAACGGAATGAAACCTTTGGGAACGTGATTTTTGGAACAAACGTGATCTAGAGGACTTGGAGTGGACGTCAAGCAATCAACGAGGCGGCCATGAGGCAGGGGGCGCGCCCTCCCCCTCGTGGGCCCCTCGTTGCTCCACCGACCTACTTCTTCCTCCTATATATGTTCACATACCCCGCAAACATCTAGGAGCACCACAAAACCCTATTTCCACCGCTGCAACCTTCTGTACCCAAGAGATCCCATCTTGGGGACTTTTCCGGAGCTCCGCCGGAGGGGGCATTGATCACAGAGGGCCTCTACATCAACTCCATGGCCCCTCCGATGATGTGTGAGTAGTTTACCTCAGACCTACGGGTCCATAGCTAGTAGTTAGATGGCTTCTTCTCTCTCTTTGGATCTCAATACAAAGTTCTCCTCGATTCTCTTGGAGATCTATTCGATGTAATCTTCTTTTGCAGTGTGTTTGTCGAGATCCGATGAATTGTGGGTTTATGATCCAGATTATCTATGAACAATATTTGAATCTTCTCTGAATTCTTTTATGTATGATTGGTTTATCTTTGCAAGTCCCTTCGAATTATCGGTTTGGTTTGGCCTACTAGATTGATCTTTCTTGCAATGGGAGAAGTGCTTAGCTTTGGGTTCAATCTTGCGGTGCTCGATCCCAGTGACAGAAAGGGAAACGACACGTATTGTATTGTTGCCATCAAGGATAAAAAGATGGGGTTTATATCATATTGCATGAGTTTATCCCTCTACATCATGTCATCTTGCTTAAGGCGTTACTTTGTTCTTATGAACTTAATACTCTAGATGCATGCTGGATAGCGGTCGATGTGTGGAGTAATAGTAGTAGATGCAGGCAGGAGTCGGTCTACTTGTCACAGACGTGATGCCTATATACATGATCATACCTAGATATTCTCATAATTATTTGCTTTTCTATCAATTGCTCGACAGTAATTTGTTCACCCACCGTAATACTCATGCTATCTTGAGAGAAGCCACTAGTGAAATCTATGGCCCCCGGGTCTATTTTCCATCATACAAGTTACCAATCTATTTTATTTTGCAATCTTTACTTTCAATATATATCATAAAAATACCAAACATACTTATCTTATTATTATCATCTCTATCAAATCTCACTCTTGCAAGTGGCCGTGAAGGGATTGATGTTGGAAATATGCTCTAGAGGCAATAATAAAAGCATTATTATAATATTTCCTTGTTCATGATAATTGTCTTTTATTCATGCTATAATTGTGGTATCCGGAAATCGTAATACATGTGTGAATAATAGACACCAACATGTCCCTAGTAAGCCTCTAGTTGACTAGCTCGTTGATCAACAGATAGTCATGGTTTCCTGACTATGGACATTTGATGTCATTGATAACGAGATCACATCATTAGGAGAATGATGTGATGGACAAGACCCAATCCTAAACATAGCATAAGATCGTATAGTTCGTTTGCTAGAGTTTTCCAATGTCAAGTATCTTTTCCTTAGACCATGAGATCGTGTAACTCCCGGGTACCGTAGGAGTGCTTTGGGTGTGCCAAACGTCACAACGTAACTGGGTGACTATAAAGGTATACTACGGGTATCTCCGAAAGTGTCTGTTGGGTTGACACGGATCAAGACTGGGATTTGTCACTCCGTATGACGGAGAGGTATCACTGGGCCCACTCGGTAATGCATCATCATAATGAGCTCAAAGTGACCAAGTGTCTGGTCACGGGATCATGCATTACGGTACGAGTAAAGTGACTTGCCAGTAACGAGATTGAACGAGGTATTGGGATACCGACGATCGAATCTCGGGCAAGTAACATACCGATTGACGAAGGGAATTGTATACGGGGTTGCTTGAATCCTCGACATAGTGGTTCATCCGATGAGATCATCGAGGAGCATGTGGGAGCCAACATGGGTATCCAGATCCCGCTGTTGGTTATTGACCAGAGAGCGATCTCGGTCATGTCTACATGTCTCCCGAACCCGTAGGGTCTACACACTTAAGGTTCGGTGACGCTAGGGTTGTAGGGATATGTATATGCAGTAACCCGAATGTTGTTCGGAGTCCTGGATGAGATCCCGGACATCACGAGGAGTTCCGGAATGGTCCGGAGGTAAAGAATTATATATAGGAAGTGGTATTTCGGCCATCGGGACAAGTTTCGGGGTCACCGGTATTGTACCGGGACCACCGGAAGGGTCCCGGGGGTCCACCGGGTGGGGCCACCTATCCCGGAGGGCCCCATGGGCTGAAGTGGGAAGGGATCCAGCCCAAAGTGGGCTGGGGCGCCACTTCCCCCTAGGGCCCATGCGCCTAGGGT
Source organism: Triticum urartu (assembly GCF_056163025.1). Classification (NCBI taxonomy): domain Eukaryota; kingdom Viridiplantae; phylum Streptophyta; class Magnoliopsida; order Poales; family Poaceae; genus Triticum; species Triticum urartu. The sequence goes on along the minus strand of NC_141876.1, from coordinate 139,303,819 downwards.
GGGGGAAACCCTAAAGGAAGAGTCCTAGGAGGGGAAGGCACCTCCTAGGTGCCTTGGGGAGGAGGGATTCCTCCCTTGGCCGCCGCCCCCCCTAGGAGATTGCATCTCCTAGGGCCGGCGCCCCCCCTAGGCCCCCTATATATAGTGGGGGGAAGGGAGGACCTCTCACCCTTACCTTTGGTGCCTCCCTCTCCCTCTCCAACACCTCCTCCTCCTCCATAGTGCTTGGCGAAGCCCTGCCGGAGTACTGCAGCTCCATCACCACCACGCCGTCGTGCTGCTGCTGGAGCCATCTTCCTCAACCTCTCCTTTCCCCTTGCTGGATCAAGAAGAAGGAGACATTACGCTAACTGTACGTGTGTTGAACGCGGAGGTGCCATCCGTTCGGCGCTAGGATCTCCGGTGATTTGGATCACGTCGAGTACGCCTTCCTCATCCCCGTTCTTTGAACGCTTCCGCGCGTGATCTACAAAGGTATGTAGATGCAATCCGATCACTCGTTGCTAGATGAACTCCTAGATGGATCTTGGTGAAACCGTAGGAAAATTTTTGTTTTCTGCAACGTTCCCCAACAGTGGCATCATGAGCTAGGTCTATGCGTAGTTCTCTTGCACGAGTAGAACACAATTTGTTGTGGGCGTTGATGTTGTCAACTTTCTTGCCGCTACTAGTCTTATCTTGCTTCAACGGTATTGTGGGATGAAGCGGCCCGGACCAACCTTACACGTACGCTTACGTGAGACCGGTTCCACCGACTAACATGCACAAGTTGCATAAAGGTGGCTGGCGGGTGTCTGTCTCTCCCACTTTAGTTGGAGCGGATTCGATGAAAAGGGTCCTTATTAAGGGTAAATAGAAGTTGACAAATCACGTTGTGGCTTTCACATAGGTAAGAAAACGTTCTTGCTAGAACCCTATTTCAGCCACGTAAAACTTGCAACAACAATTAGAAGACGTCTAACTTGTTTTTGCAGCAAGTGCTTTGTGATATGATATGGCCAAAGTTGTGATGAATGATGAATGATCTATATGTAATGTATGATATGTTCATGCTATTGTAATAGGAATCACGACTTGCATGTCGATGAGTATGACAACCGGCAGGAGCCATAGGAGTTGTCTTTATTTTTTGTATGACCTGCGTGTCATTGAGAAACGCCATGTAAATTACTTTACTTTATTGCTAAACGCGTTAGCCATAGTAGTAGAAGTAATAGTTGGCGAGCAACTTCATGGAGACACAATGATGGAGATCATGATGATGGAGATCATGGTGTCATGCCGGTGACAAGATGATCATGGAGCCCCAAGATGGAGATCAAAGGAGCTATGTGATATTGGCCATATCATGTCACTATTATTATTTGATTGCACGTGATGTTTATCATGTTTTTCATCTTGTTTGCTTAGAACGACGGTAGTAAATAAGATGATCCCTCATAATAATTTCAAGAAAGTGTTCCCCCTAACTGTGCACCGTTGCGACAGTTCGTTGTTTCGAAGCACCACGTGATGATCGGGTGTGATAGATTCTAACGTTCACATACAATGGGTGTAAGACAGATTTACACATGCAAAACACTTAGGTTGACTTGACGAGCCTAGCATGTACAGACATGGCCTCGGAACACAGAAGACCGAAAGGTCGAGCATGAGTCGTATAGAAGATACAATCAACATGAAGATGTTCACCGACGTTGACTAGTCCGTCTCAGATGATCGGACACGGCCTAGTTAACTCGGATCATGTTATACTTAGATGACTGGAGGGATGTCTATCTAAGTGGGAGTTCATTGAATAATTTGATTAGATGAACTTAATTATCATGAACTTAGTCTAAAATTTTACAATATGTCTTGTAGATCAAATGGCTAACGTAGTCCTCAACTTCAACGCGTTCCTAGAGAAAACCAAGCTAAAAGACAATGGCAGCAACTACACGGACTGGGTCCGGAACCTGAGGATCATCCTCATAGCTGCCAAGAAAGATTATGTCCTACAAGCACCGCTAGGTGACGCACCTGTTCTCCCTGCAGAACAAGACGTTATGAACGCTTGGCAGGCACGTACCGATGACTACTCCCTCGTTCAGTGCGGCATGCTTTACAACTTAGAGCCGGGGCTCCAAAAATGTTTTGAGAGACATGGAGCATATGAGATGTTTGAAGAGCTGAAAATGGTTTTCCAAGCTCATGCCCGGGTCGAGAGATATCAAGTCTCCGACAAGTTTTTCAGCTGTAAGATGGAGGAAAACAGTTCTGTCAGTGAGCACATACTCACTATGTCTGGGTTGCATAACCACTTGACTCAGCTGGGAGTTAATCTCCCGGATGACGCGGTCATTGACAAAATCCTTCAGTCGCTTCCACCGAGCTACAAGAGCTTTGTGATGAACTTCAATATGTAGGGGATGGAAAAGAGCATTCCTGAAGTATTTGCAACACTGAAATCAGCAGAGGTAGAAGTCAAAAAGGAACATCAAGTGTTGATGGTGAATAAAACCACTAAGTTCAAGAAAGGCAAGGGTAAGAAAACCTTCAAGAAAGACGGCAAGGGAGTTGCCGCGCCCGGCAAGCAAGCTGCCAGGAAGAAGCCAAAGAATGGACCCAAGCCTGAGACTGAGTGCTTTTATTGCAAGGAAAGTGGTCACTGGAAGCGGAACTGCCCCAAATACTTAGCAGACAAGAAGGCCGGCAAAACAAAAGGTATATGTGATATACATGTAATTGATGTGTACCTTACCAGTACTCGTAGTAGCTCCTGGGTATTTGATACCGGTGCAGTTGCTCACATTTGTAACTCAAAGCAGGAGTTGTGGAATAAGCGGAGACTGGCGAAGGACGAGGTGACGATGCGCGTCGGGAATGGTTCCAAGGTCGATGTGATCGCCGTCGGCATGCTACCTCTACATTTACCTACGGGATTAGTTTTGAACCTCAATAATTGTTATTTAGTGCCAAGTTTGAGCATGAACATTGTATCGGGATCTCATTTAATTCGAGATGGCTACTCATTTAAATCCGAGAATAATGGTTGTTCTATTTATATGAGAGATATGTTTTATGGTCATGCTCCGATGGTGAATGGTTTATTCTTAATGAATCTCGAGCGTAATGCTACACATGTTCATAGTGTGAGTACCAAAAGATGTAAGATTGATAATGATAGTCCCACATACTTGTGGCACTGCCGCCTTGGTCACATAGGTGTCAAACGCATGAAGAAGCTCCATGCTGATGGACTTTTAGAGTCACTTGATTACGAATCATTTGACACATGCGAACCATGCCTCATGGGTAAAATGACCAAGACTCCGTTCTCAGGAACAATGGAGCGAGCAACCAACTTATTGGAAATCATACATACTGATGTGTGCGGTCCAATGAGTGTTGAGGCTCGCGGTGGCTATCGTTATGTTCTCACCCTCACTGATGACTTGAGTAGATATGGGTATATCTATTTAATGAAACACAAGTCTGAGACCTTTGAAAAGTTCAAGGAATTTCAGAGTGAGGTTGAGAATCAACGTGACAGGAAAATCAAGTTCCTGCGACCAGATCGTGGAGGAGAATACTAGAGTCACGAGTTTGGCACACACTTAAGAAAATGTGGAATAGTTTCACAACTCACGCCGCCTGGAACACCTCAGCGTAATGGTGTGTCCGAACGTCGTAATCGCACTCTATTAGATATGGTGCGATCTATGATGTCTCTTGCCGATTTACCGCTATCTTTTTGGGGCTATGCTTTAGAGACTGCCGCATTCACTTTAAATAGGACTCCGTCAAAATCCGTTGAGACGACACCGTATGAATTATGGTTTGGGAAGAAACCTAAGCTGTCGTTTCTAAAAGTTTGGGGATGCGATGCTTATGTCAAGAAACTTCAACCTGAAAAGCTCGAACCCAAGTCGGAAAAATGCGTCTTCATAGGATACCCTAAAGAAACTATTGGGTATACCTTCTACCTCAGATCCGAAGGCAAGATCTTTGTTGCCAAGAATGGATCCTTTCTAGAGAAGGAGTTTCTCTCGAAAGAAGTAAGTGGGAGGAAAGTAGAACTTGATGAAGTATTACCTCTTGAACCGAAAAATGGCGCAACTCAAGAAAATGTTCCCGAGGTGCCTACACCGACTAGAGAGGAAGTTAATGATGATGATCATGAAACTTCAGATCAAGTTGCTACTGAAATTCGTAGGTCCACAAGGACACGTTCCGCACCAGAGTGGTACGGCAACCCTGTCTTGGAAATCATGTTGTTAGACAACGGTGAACCTTCAAACTATGAAGAAGCGATGGCGGGCCCGGATTCCGACAAATGGCTAGAAGCCATGAAATCCGAGATAGGATCCATGTATGAAAACGAAGTATGGACTTTGACTGACTTGCCCGTTGAGCGGCAAGCCATAGAAAATAAATGGATCTTTAAGAAGAAGACTGGCGTGGATGGTAATGTGACCATCTATAAAGCTCGGCTTGTTGCTAAGGGTTATCGACAAGTTCAAGGGGTTGACTACGATGAGACTTTCTCACCGGTAGCGAAGCTAAAGTCCGTCCGAATCATGTTAGCAATTGCCGCATTCTACGATTATGATTTATGGCAAATGGACGTCAAAACGGCATTCCTTAATGGTTTCCTTAAGGAAGAATTGTATATGATGCAGCCGGAAGGTTTTGTCGATCCTAAGAATGCTAACAAGGTGTGCAAGCTCCAACGCTCGATTTATGGGCTGGTGCAAGCATCTCGGAGTTGGAACATTCGCTTTGATGAGATGATCAAAGCGTTTGGGTTTACACAGACTTATGGAGAAGCCTGCGTTTACAAGAAAGTGAGTGGGAGCTCTGTAGCATTTCTCATATTATATGTAGATGACATACTTTTGATGGGAAATGATATAGAACTCTTGGACAGCATTAAGGCCTACTTGAATAAGAGTTTTTCAATGAAGGACCTTGAAGAAGCTGCTTATATATTAGGCATCAAGATCTATAGAGATAGATCGAGACGCCTCATAGGTCTTTCACAAAGCACATACCTTGATAAGATATTGAAGAAGTTCAATATGGATCAGTCTAAGAAGGGGTTCTTACCTGTGTTACAAGGTGTGAAATTGAGCTCAGCTCAATGTCCGACCACGGCAGAAGATATAGAAGAGATGAGTGTCATCCCCTATGCCTCAGCCATAGGTTCTATTATGTATGCCATGCTGTGTACCAGACCTGATGTAAACCTTGCCGTAAGTTTGGTAGGAAGGTACCAAAGTAATCCCGGCAAGGAACACTGGACAGCGGTCAAGAATATCCTGAAGTACCTGAAAAGGACTAAGGAAATGTTTCTCGTCTATGGAGGTGACGAAGAGCTCGTCGTAAAGGGTTATGTCGACGCTAGCTTCGACACAGATCTGGATGACTCAAAGTCACAAACCGGATACGTGTATATTTTGAATGGTGGGGCAGTAAGCTGGTGCAGTTGCAAGCAGAGCGTCGTGGCGGGATCTACATGTGAAGCGGAGTACATGGCAGCCTCGGAGGCAGCGCATGAAGCAATTTGGGTGAAGGAGTTCATCACCGACCTAGGAGTCATACCCAATGCGTCGGGGCCAATCAAACTCTTCTGTGACAACACTGGAGCTATTGCACTTGCCAAGGAGCCCAGGTTTCACAAGAAGACCAGGCACATCAAGTGTCGCTTCAACTCCATTTGTGAAAATGTTCAAGATGGAGACATAGATATTTGTAAAGTACATACGGACCTAAATGTAGCAGATCCGTTGACTAAACCTCTCCCTAGAGCAAAACATGATCAACACCAGAATTCCATGGGTGTTCGATTCATCACAATGTAACTAGATTATTGACTCTAGTGCAAGTGGGAGACTGTTGGAAATATGCCCTAGAGGCAATAATAAAAGCATTATTATAATATTTCCTTGTTCATGATAATTGTCTTTTATTCATGCTATAATTGTGTTATCCGAAAATCGTAATACATGTGTGAATAATAGACACCAACATGTCCCTAGTAAGCCTACAGATAGTCATGGTTTCCTGACTATGGACATTTGATGTCATTGATAACGAGATCACATCATTAGGAGAATGATGTGATGGACAAGACCCAATCCTAAACATAGCATAAGATCATATAGTTCGTTTGCTAGAGTTTTCCAATGTCAAGTATCTTTTCCTTAGACCATGAGATCGTGTAACTCCCGGATACCGTAGGAGTGCTTTGGGTGTGCCAAACGTCACAACATAACTGGGTGACTATAAAGGTATACTAAGGGTATCTCCGAAAGTGTCTATTGGGTTGACACGGATCAAGACTGGGATTTGTCACTCCGTATGACGGAGAGGTATCACTGGGCCCACTCGGTAATGCATCATCATAATGAGCTCAAAGTGACCAAGTGTCTGGTCACGGGATCATGCATTACGGTACGAGTAAAGTGACTTGCCGGTAACGAGATTGAACGAGGTATTGGGATACCGACGATCGAATCTCGGGCAAGTAACATACCGATTGACGAAGGGAATTGTATACGGGGTTGCTTGAATCCTCGACATAGTGGTTCATCCGATGAGATCATCGAGGAGCATGTGGGAGCCAACATGGGTATCCAGATCCCGCTGTTGGTTATTGACCAGAGAGCGATCTCGGTCATGTCTACATGTCTCCCGAACCCGTAGGGTCTACACACTTAAGGTTCGGTGACGCTAGGGTTGTAGGGATATGTATATGAAGTAACCCGAATGTTGTTCGGAGTCCCAGATGAGATCCCGGACGTCACGAGGAGTTCCGGAATGGTCCGGAGGTAAAGAATTATATATAGGAAGTGGTATTTCGACCATCGGGACAAGTTTCGGGGTCACCGGTATTGTACCGGGACCACCGGAAGGGTCCCGGGGGTCCACCGGGTGGGGCCACCTATCCCGGAGGGCCCCATGGGCTGAAGTGGGAAGGGATCCAGCCCAAAGTGGGCTGGGGAGCCACTTCCCCCTAGGGCCCATGCGCCTAGGGTGGGGAAAACCCTAAAGGAAGAGTCCTAGGAGGGGAAGGCACCTCCTAGGTGCCTTGGGGAGGAGGGATTCCTCCCTTGGCTGCCGCCCCCCCTAGGAGATTGCATCTCCTAGGGCCGGCGCCCCCCCCCTAGGCCCCCTATATATAGTGGGGGGAAGGGAGGACCTCTCACCCTTGCCTTTGGTGCCTCCCTCTCCCTCTCCAACACCTCCTCCTCCTCCATAGTGCTTGGCGAAGCCCTGCCGGAGTACTGCAGCTCCATCACCACCACGTCGTCGTGCTGCTGCTGGAGCCATCTTCCTCAACCTCTCCTTTCCCCTTGCTGGATCAAGAAGAAGGAGACGTTACGCTAACCGTACGTGTGTTGAACGCGGAGGTGCCGTCCATTCGGCACTAGGATCTCCGGTGATCTGGATCACGTCGAGTACGCCTTCCTCATCCCCGTTCTTTGAACACTTCCGCGCGTGATCTACAAAGGTATGTAGATGCAATCCGATCACTCGTTGCTAGATGAACTCCTAGATGGATCTTAGTGAAACCGTAGGAAAATTTTTGTTTTCTGCAACGTTCCCCAACAATTGACAACCCCTTTATCCCGTTGGTTGTGAGGTTCTTATTTGTTTGTGTAGGTACGAGGTGACTCACGCGTGGTCTCCTACTGGATTGATACCTTGGTTCTCAAAAACTAAGGGAAATACTTACGCTGCTTTACTGCACCACCCTTTCCTCTTCAAGGGAAAACCAACGCAGTGCTCAAGAGGTAGCAACCATATCACATCACAACATGCCCTGCAAAAACAAGTTAGATGTCCTCTACTTTGTTGTTGCAAGTTTTATGTGGCTGCTACGGGTTGAGCAAGAACCGTTCTACCTACGCATCAAAACCACAATGATATTTCGTCAAGTTAGTGTTGTTTTAACCTTCAACAAGGACCGGGCGTAGTCACACTCGGTTCAACTAAAGTTGGAGAAACTGACACCCGCTAGCCACCTGTGTGCGAAGCATGTCGGTAGAACCAGTCTCGCGTAAGCGTACGCGTAATGTTGGTCCGGGCCGCTTCATCCAACAATACTGCCGAACCAAAGTATGACATGCTGGTAAGCAGTATGACTTGTATCGCCCACAACTCACTTGTGTTCTACTCGTGCATATAACATCTACGCATAAACCTGGCTCGGATGCCACTGTTGGGAAACGTAGTAATTTCAAAAAAACGATATGGTGGAGGGGGGCACCGCACACGGCTAAGGGATCAATGATCAACTTGTGTGTTCTAGGGTTCCCCCTGCCCCCATATATAAAGGATCAAGGAGGGAGGCCGGCCGGCCCCTGTAGGGCGCCAGGAGGAGGAGTCCTCCTCCTAGTAGGAGTAGGAAAGGAGGAGGAAAGGAAGGAGGAGAGGAAGAAGGGAGGAGAGGGAGGAAAGGAGGAAAGGGGGCCGCCCCCCTAGTCCAATTCAGTTTGGGGTAGGGGGGCGCGCGCCCTTCCTTGCCTTGCCTCCTCTCTTCCACCACTTGGCCCATGAGGCCCAATACTTCTTCCCCCGTATTCTCGTAACTCCCCGGTACTTCGAAAAATACCCGAATCACTCGGAACCTTTCCGATGTCCGAATATAGCCGTCCAATATATCGATCTTTACATCTCGACCATTTCAAGACTCCTTGTCATGTCCCTGATCTCATCCAGGACTCCGAACTACCTTCAGTACATCAAATCACATAAACTCATAATACCGGTCGTCACCGAACTTTAAGCGTTCGGACCCTACGGGTTTGAGAACTATGTAGACATGACTGAGACTCATCTCTGGTCAATAACCAATAGCGGAACCTGGATGCTCATATTGGCTCCCACATATTCTACGAAGATCTTTATCGGCCAAACCACATAACAACATACGTTGTTCCCTTTGTCATCGGTATGTTACTTTCCCAAGATTCGATCGTCGGTATCTCAATACCTAGTTCAATCTCGTTACCGGCAAGTCTCTTTACTCGTTCCGTAATGCATCATCCCGCAACTAACTCATTAGTCACATTGCATGCAAGGCTTATAGTGATGTGCATTACCGAGAGGGCCTAGAGATACCTCTCCGACAATCGGAGTGACAAATCCTAATCTCAATCTATGCCAACTCATCAAGCACCATCGAAGACACCTGTAGAGCACCTTTATAATCACCCATTTACGTTGTGACATTTGGTAGCACACAAAGTGTTCCTCCGGTATTCGGGGGTTGCATAATCTCATAGTCATAGGAACATGTATAAGTCATGAAGAAAGCAATAGCAACAAACTAAACGATCATCGTGCTAAGCTAAAGGATGGGTCAAGTCAATCACATCATTCTCTAATGATGTGATCCCGTTAATCAAATGACAACTCATGTCTATAGTTAGGAAACATAACCATCATTGATTCAACGAGCTAGTCAAGTAGAGGCATACTAGTGACACTTTGTTTGTCTATGTATTCACACATGTACTAAGTTTCTGGTTAATACAATTCTAGCATGAATAATAAACATTTATCATGATATAAGGAAATATAAATAACAACTTTATTATTGCCTCTAGGGCATATTTCCTTCAGATTCTTGGCACCCCGGACAAAACACCCAATCATACAAATAGAGATTGTTGGGTTTTTAAACATGCCGGCAAATTAAACGCCAAGAACAGGGAAAAGGGATCGCAAAGCGAGGACGATGACGTAGAGCCCCGGCAACCGAACACAGGGGGACAGAAGAAGTTTCCCCCTCAGGTCAAAATGGTGAACATGATATACGCTACCCATATCCCCAAGAGGGAGCGCAAGCGTGCGCTGAGGGACGTCTACGCGATAGAGCTAGTCGCCCCAAAATTTAATCTATGGTCATCATGCCTAATCACTTTTGATCGCCGGGATCATCCGACCAGTATCCATCACGGTGGTTCAGCCGCACTGGTCCTAGACCCAATAATTGATGGGTTCCACCTGACTCGCGTCCTTATGGACGGTGGTAGCAGCCTCAATCTGCTCTATCAGGATACATCGCGAAAAATGGGCATTAACCCATCACGGATCAAGCCCACCAGGACTACCTTCAAAGGAGTCATACCAGGTGTAGAGGCCCGCTGTATGGGCTCAATCACACTAGAGGGTGTCTTCGGATCTCCGGACAACTTCCGATGCGAGGAGTTAACCTTTGATATCGTCCCCTTCCGCAGCGGCTATCACGCACTGCTCGGACGAACTGCGTTTGCTCGATTCAACGGAGTACCACACTATGCTTATCTCAAGCTCAAGATGACCGGTCCACGCGGCGTCATAAGGATCAATGTAAATACGGAACGCTCCCTCCGTACAGAAGAGCACACACCTGCCTTAGCAGCAGAAGTACAGAGCAGCCTTCTCAAGCAGAACCTTAATTCGGCTGCCGAGCCCACGGACACCGTTAAGAGGGTCCGAACTACTCTGCAGCAGGAGAGCTCGGCTCGTCGGGAGCTCGACTAGCAATCCGGCCTCCGTCTCAGTCCCGATCAAGTGGTGGCATTCGTGCCACGCGTACATAACTACGCACTCAAAATCCCATGGGCATCGACGGAGGCATAGCTAGCTTGTGATCCATAGTACGGCTCAACCCACATCGGATACACACATACTTTCATTTTTTACTTGCTTCCTTTTCATGTCTCAATCCCACAGGCCCCATTTGGTGGTCTGGTCATCGGTCCTCTTGAAGGATAAACACACCAAGACGGTGAGAAACACAGACATAAGGGGGACTTTCTAGGTGATTTCGTCAACGATAACTCTACCTGTTTTTCAGGACCCACATGCAACTCTTCTTTGGTTTAGGCATGTTAAATAGCATGTTGCTTATCACACTACTTGTATCAATGCGCCTTGACGTACTAATTAAACTACAATGAAAACAGTTTGCGGTTGGAGCCTTAGGGCCCTCGCTTATTATCTTTGCACCTTGTCTGTTTTCCCTTCTTCTTCCTTTTCTTTTCTTTCGTTCCCTTCTGTGGGTAACGTTGTCAGATAGCACCCGTACACTCTGGTACGTTTCATGTTTGTCAGGGGCTGCACAGCACCCCACACTACGGCAACAAAAGTCCGAACACTTTTTATAAGTATAGTTCGGCGCCCTGAATTTAGCATTATATGCATTGGCTTCGAATCATGTCTTTGGTCGATAGTTGGGTTGCCCGACTCCTGTGCTTGCTACCTTATGTTCCGCTATATCAGCTAAGGTAGTAAAGAGAGAACTACTGCGATTGTGCCTTGATTTATCCAAAGTAGCACCTCGGTAGAGAAAGCCGAAAACTGACTGTCATGATGCGGCGAGAGCCGGTCAGCTGTTCGGAGGTTGCAAATCGTTAAAGATTTCTTCCGCATTATGCGAAGAATTGGTACTTCCCGACCAGACGCTTATAGCACTCTAGTTTGGATACTAGGGGCTGCGCCCATGTTTTTATTGGAACTCCTATGGCTAAGTGAGGGCGTTAGAGCCGCATAGTCTGGTTGCCTGGTTCGTTGCGCTAAAAAACTCCTTCAAGGACTATTTAATTGGATCAAGATTGTTTAGATTCCATCCCGAACACCCCCGTACTACCTACATGGGGGCAGAAGCCGGCGACTGGTTAACCCTCAGATTTCATACAACACGGCCGCACAGGAAGTAAAAATTTAAAAACATAGCAAGCATTATATTGCACAATCACTTTGTTTTATCATACAAGGTAGAGGGAGCTCGAATACATTCATTCAAAGATAGTGTATTTCGCACAATGATCCGAAACAATGCGGGACCCCTCTAAGACATCACCGAAGTATCGCTCGGGTGTGCGATGCTCCTTGCCCTTCGGCGGCCCCTCGGTTGCTAACTTGATAGCATCTAGCTTCACCCACCAGACCTTGCAATAGGAGAAGGCCAGACGCGCGCCCTCGATGCAGACGGACCACTTGATGGCGTCCAGCCAAGGACAGGCATCCACCAGCTTCTTCACGAGGCCGAAATAGCTGCTAGGAATAGCTTCGGCTGGCCAGAGCCGGATTATCATATCCTTCATGGCTAGTTCGGCCACCTGTAGGATCTAGAAGTAGATGTGTCTAGAGGGGGGGTGATTAGACGCTTAGTGCTAAAGTTGCAATTTTTAGGCCTTTTTGGTTTGAGTGGAGTTTTAGGCACAATTTCAACATACACAATACATATCAAGCAAGCATGCAAAGAGTATATGAGCAGTGGAATGTAAAGCATGCAACTTGCAAGAATGTAAGGAGAAGGGTTTGGAGAATTCAAACGCAATTGGAGACACGGATGTTTTTCCCGTGGTTCGGATAGGTGGTGCTATCCTACATCCACGTTGATGGAGACTTCAACCCACGAAGGGTAACGGTTGCGCGAGTCCACGGAGGGCTCCACCCACAAAGGGTAATGGTTGCGCGAGTCCACGGAGGGCTCCACCCACGAAGGGTCCACGAAGAAGCAACCACCCACAAAGGGTCCACGAAGTAGCAACCTTGTCTATCCCACCATGGCCATCGCCCACGAAGGACTTGCCTCACTAGCGGTAGATCTTCACGAAGTAGGCGATCTCCTTGCCCTTACAAACTCCTTGGTTCAACTCCACAATCTTGTCGGAGGCTCCCAAGTGACACCTAGCCAATCTAGGAGACACCACTCTCCAAGAAGTAACAAATGGTGTGTTGATGATGAACTCCTTGCTCTTGTGCTTCAAATGATAGTCTCCCCAACACTCAACTCTCTCTCATAGGATTTGGATCTGGTGGAAAGAAGGTTTGAGTGGAAAGCAACTTGGGGAAGGCTAGAGATCAAGATTCATATGGTAGGAATGGAATATCTTGGTCCCAACACATGAGTAGGTAGTTCTCTCTCAGAAATAGGATGCTGGAAGTGTAGGCTTAGTCTGATGGCTCTCTCTCGAATGAAGAGGAGGTGGAGGGGTATATATAGCCTCCACACAAAATCCAACCGTTACACACAGTTTTCCAATCTCGGTGGGACCGAATCAACAAACTCGGTCGGACCGAAAAGGTAAACCTAGTGACCGTTAGAGATTTTCGGTGGGACTGACATGCAACTCGGTAGGACCGATATGGTTAGGTTTTGGGCATAACGTAATCTCGGTGAGACCGATTACACAAACTCGGTGAGACCGATTTTGGTAATTAGCTAACCAGAGAGTTGGTCAGGCAAACTCGGTGGGACCGATTTGCTTTTCGGTGAGACCAAAAAGTTACAAAAAGGAAACACTGAATTTACATTGCAATCTCGGTGGGACCGATTCGCTTTTTCGGTGAGACCGAAAAGTTACGAAAGGGAAACAGAGAGTTTGCAATCCCATCTCGGTGAGACCGAGATCCCTATCGGTAGAACCGAATTGCTAGGGTTTGGCAGTGGCTTATGACAAGTGAAAGTCGGTGGCGCCGGATAGAAAGAATCGGTAGGACCGAGTTTGGCTTAGGGTTTAGGTCATATGTGGAAGTGGGAAAGTAGCTGAGGATTTTGGAGCATATCATTAAGCACATGAAGCAAGAGGCTCATTAAGCAACACCTCATCCCTCCTTGATAGTATTGGCTTTTCCTATGGACTCAATGTGATCTTGGATCACTAAAATGTAAAATGAAGAGTCTTGAGCTTTAAGCTTTAGCCAATCTTTGTCCTTAGCATCTTGAAGGAGTTCCCACAACCTTTAGTCCATGCCACTCCATTGTTGAACTTATCTGAAACATGCTAGATAGAAATGTTAGTCCAACAAGAGATATGTTGTCATCAATTATCAAAACCACCTAGGGAGCACTTGTGCTTTCAATCTCCCCCTTTTTGGTAATTGATGGCAACATACATCAAAGCTTTAGATAAATATATAAAGAACAACAAGTAAAGCTTTGGTAGGACATGTAACAAGCATAGGCTCCCCCTACATGTATGCACTCATGTAAATATGAAATATAGAGGCATGTGAGAGCATAACCATGATAGAGTAGGCAATGTGTTACATGTATCTTGGCCATATGCATCAGAGCAAAAGATTATAAAGGAAAATACCTTCATGCTCATGAGTCCTTCTTGCAAACAGTATGTACATAAGCAAGAACTCCTCATACTCATGATTTTGATGCATATACTTACCTTGTGGTCTTGAGTTGGCTTAGGATGGAATGAACCTGCACAAACAAAGTTAGATAACACAGGTACATCCACTAGCCAGAGCAAACAAAAGAAACCACAAGAATACCAAGACTGGGATGACATGTAGAGAGTGAGTACAAGGTACCACATTGGATTCAACATGTCCCCAAGAATAAAGATATGCAATGAATTTGACTGATTTCTTTCCCTTAGGTGTCTTGCTCCCCCTGAATCTTACATGGGATATTGGGAGAAGATAGGGAACAGAAAATCAGAGCTGAAAGATACAAATGAAACCTGAAAGACATGTGACATCTCTCCTCTTGAACATCAAGCATCAAGCATCTGGGATCCTTGAGTATTCTCTCCCCCTGGAAGTCTCTCTCTCCCCCTTAATACTTTCTCTCTTGTAGGTTTGGTCCTTGAGACTTTTTCTCTCCCTTGATGTGATCTCTCTCTCCTACAAGCTTTGATGTGATCTCTCTCTCCCCCTTTGACATCAATTTCCAAGAAGGGCTTTCTGGAATCCGTCGTATAGGTTTGGTCCTTGAGACTCAGCACAAAGCAATGGATAAAACTGTGATGCTTGTAGAGGACAAGATTCATTGAGTAGAGCTGGATCAGAAGAAATATAGAACAAGTGGCAAACTGTTTTTCCTGTTGCGAAGTCGATGGCACCGAGTGGTATGTTTCGGTGGCACCGAAAAGATTCGGTTGGACCGAAAATTACAAGTCGGTGAAACCGAGTTCACACAGAGAAAAACACTTGTCACCTCAGCTCACTAGACATGTAGGATCTCACAAAGATTTGCAATGAATTACCTGAAGGATTTGCAAGGAATTGAATGCAGAAAATGCAGAACAAAAACAAAGAGAAAAGAGAAGAAACTGAAAGATCTAGATGAAGTTTTTTTTGTTTTGGAAAAAAGAGAAAGAAACTAAACATGCATGAGACAAATGCAATAACACAGAAAAGAACACAAGAGAACTTCATCTAGAGTTGGGCGGTGACATAGTCACCTATGTTAGAGTATATTGACTTAGGAGTCAAGTGAGAACACTTGATCATAGGTCATACTCATCGTTTAAGCTCAAAATGGGGTTACCACTTTTCGTTTAAGCATCTTGATGTATTCACATCTTGTTGAGTTGCTTTGACTCATGCCTTGGAGTAAAGCTTCTCTAAGATGGAATAACATACCTTGGGTGGTGGTGTGGTTCTTGCTCATGTAGTTGAACTTGTGTGGGTGCTCCAGGTTGATGTAGCTCATCAAGAGTTGGGAGCACCACTTGGAGTTTGAGTTCATCTACCTACATGGGTTAGTTCTTGCAAGGAAGAGCACTTGTGTATCCAAAAATGACAATCATGAAGCTCAATCATAGAATTTGTCAAAGGATATGTTTGAATGGTTTTGTGCTTCCTTGTCTTCAACCACCATTGTGTAGAGTCTTGGTGATGTAGAGATTGCTCAAGATGTGAGTGAGTCGCAATCTCATGGAATTAGATTCAACCAAGCACCTACATGGGTTAGACAACATGCAAGGTACAAATATATCCAGGACATACGATAGTTATCATAAGAGATATATCATGGATTAGTCATAAGCTCATGTCTTGCATGTATCCAATGGAGTTTCTACTCCAAGTTCGAAGCATTAATGATGTTCAATTCACCTCTCAACCTGCAAAATACTTTCTCATCGAGAGGTTTAGTAAATATATCCGCTAATTGCTTATCGGTGCGAACGTGCTTAAAATTATTGTCACCCTTAGCAATATGATCTCGAATGAAATGATGACGAACTTCAATATGCTTAGTTCGAGAATGTTGTATAGGATTATGACCAATTTTGATAGCACTTTCATTGTCACAAAGCAGTGGAACATGTTTCACATAAATCCCATAAACTTTAAGAGTTTGGGTCATCCAAAGTAATTGAGCACAACATGAACCAGCGGCAATGTATTCCGCTTCGGCGGTGGATAAGGATACCGAGTTTTGTTTCTTGGAAGACCAAGACACAAGAGATCTACCAAGGAATTGACAAGTACCCGAAGTGGACTTTCTATCAATCTTGTCTCCGGCATAATCCGAGTCGGAATAGCCAACAAGATCAAAAGAAGACCTCTTAGGATACCAAATGCCAAAATTTGGTGTATGGATTAAATATCTCACTATCCTTTTCACAGCCTTAAGATGACATTCTTTAGGAGCAGCTTGATATCGTGCACACATGCACACACTTAGCATAATATCGGGACGTGAAGCACATAGGTATAACAATGAACCAATCATAGAGCGATAAACCTTTTGATCAACCGGTTCACCATCTTTGGTCAAATCATTATGTCCACTAGTAGGCATGGGTGTAGACATACCTTTGCATTCTTGCATATTGAACTTCTTGAATAAGTCCTTGGTGTACTTCGTTTGAGAGACAAATGTACCTTCCTTAGTTTGCTTGATTTGCAAACCGAGAAAGAATTTGAGTTCACTCATCATAGACATCTCAAACTTCTCTGACATTAGCTTTCCAAACTTTTCACTAAAGAGAGGGTTAGTTGAACCAAATATGATATCATCGACATAAATTTGGCATACAAATAGTTCTCCATTAACCCTTTTAGTAAAAAGAGTAGAATCAATTTTACCAATTTCAAAACCACTTGTAATAAGGAACTTGGTCAAGCATTTATACCATGCTCTAGGAGCTTGTTTAAGACCATAAAGAGCTTTGTGAAGTTTGTAAACATGATTAGGTTTCTTAGGATTGACAAAGCGGGGAGGTTGTTTGACATAAACTTCCTCCTCTATTTCACCATTTAGAAAAGCACTTTTAATGTCCATTTGGTACAAGGTGATATTATGGTGATTAGCATAGGCAAGTAAGATGCGAATGGACTCAAGTCTAGCAACGGGAGCATATGTCTCACCATAGTCCATACCTTCGACTTGTGTGTACCCTTGGGCGACGAGACGTGCTTTGTTGCGAACCACTTGTCCATCTTCATCTTGCTTGTTGCGAAACACCCATTTGGTACCAATGATATTGTGGTTGTTGTCGGGCTTCTCAACCAATGTCCAAACTTGGTTTCTCTCAAAATTTTGTAGCTCTTCATGCATAGCGTTTATCCAATCCGGATCTTCCAATGCTTCTTCAACCTTCATAGGTTCAATGCTAGAGATGAATGAATAGTTTTCACAAAAGTTAGCTAAACGAGTTTTTGAGCGAGTGATTCTCCCGGTTTGTATATCATTGAGGATTTGCTCGACGGGATGATATTTGGCAATTCTTGCTCGAACTCGTGAGAGCTTTTGCTTGGGTCTTCGTTGAACATCTTCTTCATCTTGTTCTTCTTCTTGGCCTTCTTCATTGTTGACATCGTCGTTCTCTTGTCGTGGTGGAGAAGGAGGTTGTTGATGTTCGTCTTGATGTATTTCCTCGTTTTCTTCATCTTGGTGTGTCCCACTTGTGGATGCTTCTGTGTCGATTCTTGGTTCACCTTGTCGTGAAGTAGAAGCTTCCACTTGGACGGATGAAGTACTCTCCTTCACCTCCGTTGAACGAATTTTGCCAATGGACAAGTCTTGAATTGCTTCTGAAGGGTATTTGTCTCCTACATCAATTGGCAATTGCTCTACTTGCGAGCCATTAGATTCATCAAACTTCACATCTACCGTCTCTTCAACCTTTCGGGTGAAATTGTTGTAGACACGGTAAGTGTGAGAGTTTGAGCCATAACCAAGTAGAAAACCTTCATGAGATTTAGGAGCAAACTTTGAACGACAATGCTTATCAAGAACGTAGCACTTTGAGCCGAATACTCGAAAGTATCCAACTTGGGGTTTGTTACCGGTGAGAAGCTCGTATGCCGTCTTGCCGAGTAGCTTGTGAAGATATAAGCGATTTGTTGCGTGACAAGCTGTCTCAACCGCTTCTGCCCAAAAGTGCTTCGGCGTCTTGTATTCATCAAGCATCATTCTTGCCATTTCGATGAGCGTCCGGTTCTTCCTTTCAACAACTCCATTTTGTTGAGGTGTGTACGTAGCCGAGAACTCGTGTGAAATCCCTTCTTCGTCAAGAAAGGTGTCCACATTTGCGTTCTTGAACTCCGTTCCGTTGTCACTCCGAACCTTCTTGATCTTCACGTCAAACTGATTTTGGGCCTTCCTAGCGAAGTTTCTGAAGATCTTCTGGACCTGCGACTTGTCATTAAGAAAGAACACCCACGTAAATCTTGAAAAATCATCAACTATAACTAGACCAAAAGAATTTCCACCGAGACTCTTGTAGGCGTTGGGACCAAAAAGATCTATATGAAGTAGCTCGAGTGGCCTTCTTGTGGTCATGATGTTCTTCACGGGATGCCTTCCTCCAACCTGTTTACCTGCTTGACAAGCACTGCAAAGTCTATCCTTATCAAATATGACATCGTTAACTCCAAGGATATGATTTCCTTTAATAAGCTTGTCAAGGTTTCTCATGCCAACGTGACCTAGTCGTCTATGCCACAACCAACCTTTTGAGGATTTAGCAACAAAGCAAGTTTTAGGTTGTGCCTTTTTAGAGAAATCGACAATGTAAAGATCACCTCTACGCATACCCGTAAAGACCATTTTATGATTGTCTCGATGAAAATACTTGGCAATCTACCTCAGTAAATAGGACATTCAAACCGAAATCAGCAAGTCTAGATACTGAAAGTAAGTTGTAGCCGAGAGATTCAACAAGCATGATATTTTGAATGGAACTATCATGTGAGATGGCCACCTTACCAAGGCCAACCACTTTACCCTTTGAATTATCACCAAAGGTGACATATTTTCAAGGGCCGTCATTTTCAGCAAGCTCACGAAACATCTCTTCATCTCCGGTCATATGATTAGTACATCCACTATCAAGAACCCATTCCTTTCCTCCTGATTCATATCCCCGAAGATTTGCCATAAGACCAAAATGTCTCATTGCATCATCAAGATCGAAGTCACTATCATCATCATCATCATCATCATCATCATCATCATCATAGTATCCATGTTCATCATGATCTTGTGACTCATCATTTCCTAGAGAGGGTAATTCATTAGATAAATGATCATCAAAGTGGTCACTTTTATGAATTCTTATAGCTTCGAATATGATATCACTAATGATTCCAACATCTCCTTTAGCATGCTTAAGATTGGTAAGTTCAAATAGACAATTACCAAAACTAGGATCACTAGAGTTCATCTTACTCAAGGCAATAGATTTATGGAGAATTTCATCCAAAGTTTTCAAGGAATGATCGGGAAATCGTTCCTCAAGAAATTTCCATATAGTATAGGCACAATTAAGAGTAGGCAAACTAGCAATCAAATTTTTGGGCAATCCTCTAATGATGAGCTCAATGGTTCTAAGATTGCGAATCATGTCAATATCTTCATCTAGGGTAGGATGCAAAGGATCAATATGAGGTGCACAAGGGCTAGCAATATACTTGTTCAAATGATATTGATTGAAAATTACAAGCATCTCATTTTTCCACTCATGAAGATACTCTCCATCAAGAATAGGCACTCTATGTTTAAGACTCCCTAAAGTAGACACATCCATCTTCCTCCAATGGTGATTAAACCAAGGCAATGGAGACCAAAGCTCTGATACCACTTGTAGGATCTAGAAGTAGATGTGTCTAGAGGGGGGGTGATTAGACGCTTAGTGCTAAAGTTGCAATTTTTAGGCCTTTTTGGTTTGAGTGGAGTTTTAGGCACAATTTCAACATACACAATACATATCAAGCAAGCATGCAAAGAGTATATGAGCAGTGGAATGTAAAGCATGCAACTTGCAAGAATGTAAGGAGAAGGGTTTGGAGAATTCAAACGCAATTGGAGACACGGATGTTTTTCCCGTGGTTCGGATAGGTGGTGCTATCCTACATCCACGTTGATGGAGACTTCAACCCACGAAGGGTAACGGTTGCGCGAGTCCACGGAGGGCTCCACCCACAAAGGGTAATGGTTGCGCGAGTCCACGGAGGGCTCCACCCACGAAGGGTCCACGAAGAAGCAACCACCCACAAAGGGTCCACGAAGTAGCAACCTTGTCTATCCCACCATGGCCATCGCCCACGAAGGACTTGCCTCACTAGCGGTAGATCTTCACGAAGTAGGCGATCTCCTTGCCCTTACAAACTCCTTGGTTCAACTCCACAATCTTGTCGGAGGCTCCCAAGTGACACCTAGCCAATCTAGGAGACACCACTCTCCAAGAAGTAACAAATGGTGTGTTGATGATGAACTCCTTGCTCTTGTGCTTCAAATGATAGTCTCCCCAACACTCAACTCTCTCTCATAGGATTTGGATCTGGTGGAAAGAAGGTTTGAGTGGAAAGCAACTTGGGGAAGGCTAGAGATCAAGATTCATATGGTAGGAATGGAATATCTTGGTCCCAACACATGAGTACGTAGTTCTCTCTCAGAAATAGGATGCTGGAAGTGTAGGCTTAGTCTGATGGCTCTCTCTCGAATGAAGAGGAGGTGGAGGGGTATATATAGCCTCCACACAAAATCCAACCGTTACACACAGTTTTCCAATCTCGGTGGGACCGAATCAACAAACTCGGTCGGACCGAAAAGGTAAACCTAGTGACCGTTAGAGATTTTCGGTGGGACTGACATGCAACTCGGTAGGACCGATATGGTTAGGGTTTGGGCATAACGTAATCTCGGTGAGACCGATTACACAAACTCGGTGAGACCGATTTTGGTAATTAGCTAACCAGAGAGTTGGTCAGGCAAACTCGGTGGGACCGATTTGCTATTTCGGTGAGACCGAAAAGTTACAAAAAGGAAACACTGAATTTACATTGCAATCTCGGTGGGACCGATTCGCTTTTTCGGTGAGACCAAAAAGTTACGAAAGGGAAACAGAGAGTTTGCAATCCCATCTCGGTGAGACCGAGATCCCTATCGTTAGAACCGAATTGCTAGGGTTTGGCAGTGGCTTATGACAAGTGAAAGTCGGTGGCGCCGGATAGAAAGAATCGGTAGGACCGAGTTTGGCTTAGGGTTTAGGTCATATGTGGAAGTGGGAAAGTAGCTGAGGATTTTGGAGCATATCATTAAGCATATGAAGCAAGAGGCTCATTAAGCAATACCTCGTCCCTCCTTGATAGTATTGGCTTTTCCTATGGACTCAATGTGATCTTGGATCACTAAAATGTAAAATGAAGAGTCTTGAGCTTTAAGCTTTAGCCAATCCTTTGTCCTTAGCATCTTGAAGGAGTTCCGACAACCTTTAGTCCATGCCACTCCATTGTTGAACTTATCTGAAACATGCTAGATAGAAATGTTAGTCCAACAAGAGATATGTTGTCATCAATTATCAAAACCACCTAGGGAGCACTTGTGCTTTCACCACCCTATGCAGTTCGACCAGCTATTTCAGCTGATCGCTGAAGGGCACCGGATGTTCTGGCGCGCGATATTGCGACCAGAACAGCTTCTTCATGGAGCTTCCTTCTTCGGCTCGGAAGAACTCCGCGGCATCGGTCACACGGTGTGGCAAATCAGCAAAGGCCCCTGGAGAACTCTGAATCCGGGTTAGTAAAAGAAATTTCCTCTTCACACTCTTGCTTTGCATATTGAATGCCTTACCCGCCGCGATCTTCCTGGCCTCCTGGATATCCCGGAGGGCGCCCTGGGCTTCAATCCAGGCCATCTCCGCACTCTTACGAGCCTTGGTGAGTTCGGCCTCTTGAGCCGACGCATTGTGCTCCAAGGTCTCACACTTCCCCACCGCGTCTTGGAGCTCCTGTTGGACTTCGTTGACCCGGGCCTTGAGCTTCTTACGGGCGGCCTGCTCCTTGACAACCTTCCCCTCGGCTTCGGCCAGGGCCTTTCTCAGGGCCTCAACCTCGGTTGTCGCTTCTGTACAAATCATGGCATTTCGGTCAATACATATCATTTTACCTTTTTCAAATACATAACGGGTGATCACATACCTTGTTTCTCTTCGACCTGCCTCCTCACCTGGCCGAGCTCCTCCTCGGCCTGCTCCAGTCTTCGCTTCAGTTCGGAGACCTCGGCAGTATGTGAGGCTGCGGCCAACAGCGATGCCTGCATATCCATTTCAGACATTTTCGTTAGTTTCCTGCAATAAAGGACAGTGTCTCAGGGGCTACTGTCTATATTGGGATTTTCTCTTTAGCGCCGCTTACCTCAAAACCTGTCAGCAAGATGCTGCAGGCTTCGGTTAGTCCGCTCTTGGTGGACAGAACCTTTTCAATCACTGTGCTCATAAGAACGCGGTGCTCATCCACAATGGAAGCGCCTCGCAGCGCTTCCAGCAGATTATCCGGTGCCCTTGGTTGGACAGGGGTCACTAGCGGGATAGGCATACCCCCTTCTTTCGAAGGAGGTTGCGTGCCGGATTCTGGAGCCATATCGGTCTCCTGAACCGGGTCCGGCTGAGGGCCGAACTGAATACGGCCCTCCTCACCACCAGTCTCCATGGAGATCGGCTCCCCCTGGTGTCCGGCGACGGAGGCTCGCCTTCTGGCGCCTCCTGAGCCTCTCCCCGGCCTGGGAAAGTCCTTCGGGACAGCACCTCTGCGTCGTCCTTGGCCTTGGGGGAGTGAGCGGCCGGCGGTGACTCGCTGGCCATCACCTTTGAGTCCAACGAACCTCCTGACAAGGATCGCTGGAGGCGGTCATGGGCAGGACTGTAATAACATAACCAATCATGTCAGTACAATGAGGAGGTGAGACTTGATTTATAGGCAGACATGAGGCTTAGCACTTACGATGCAGCGCGAGGCTTAGTGCGGGGGCGTTGCTCCGGACTGCTCTCGACGTCCCAGGCAGAGCTGCCCACGAGTGGTCCTTTCCCCTTCTTAGGCGCCTCCGCCTCCAGAATTGTGGAGGCCGCCCTCTTTTTCCTCCCCCCATCACGGGGAGAATCGCTTTCCTCCTCCTCCTCCTCCTCATCATCGTCGTCTTCGGCGGCGGAGGAGCAGGTCTTGTCTTCGGACGTCATGTCCGAAGCACCCTTACGGCGGGGCCCGCTCTGGACCCCCTTGGCCTTTCCCGTGGCCTTCTTCTCCGGCGCCTTATAGGGCGT
Organism: Triticum urartu; assembly: GCF_056163025.1. Classification (NCBI taxonomy): domain Eukaryota; kingdom Viridiplantae; phylum Streptophyta; class Magnoliopsida; order Poales; family Poaceae; genus Triticum; species Triticum urartu. Next base: position 139,280,543 of record NC_141876.1, on the reverse strand, counting down.
TGGCTCCAGCATCTTCGCTAAACGCGGGGTGACTGGTTCTTCAGGCAGCGGAACCGGACACCGGATCTGCTTCGCCCTCTTCAGCCAGTTCTGAAGAAGCAACGATAATAAAAGCTTAGATATCATCCCTGAAACAAGCAAGTAGGGGATGTGTTGAAAATAACATACCTCGTTGGGGAGGTGGTTAATGTCGTGCCCGCGGTCCGAATCTATGGCCAGCGGTATCTCATTGCCCTTGAAGAGCAACTTTCAGGCATCTTCGTGAGTCGTTTTGAAGAGCCTCTCCAGGGTATGGTGCTTCTTTGGATTGAACTCCCATAGAGGGCGGCTCCGGCTTTGGCAGGGGAGGATCCGGCGCACCAGCATCACTTGGATTATGTCGACGAGCTTGATGTCTTTATCCACCATGCTTTGAATGCGCGTCTGCAGCGCTGTCAGCTTGTCTGGCGAACACCAGTTCAGGCTCTTCTCGACCCAGGAGGTGAGTCGCGTGGGAGCGCCGGAGTTGAATTCGGCTGCTGCGGCCCAGGCGGCGCCGCGGGGTTCTGTGATGTAGAACCAATATTTCTGCCACTCTTTTACGGTCTCCACAAAAGTACCTTTTGGCCAGGAGACATTGGCCAGCTTGCTCACCATGGCACCACAACACTCCACGTGCTGGCCATCCATCACCTTCGGCTTCACGTTGAAGACCTTGAGCCACAACCCGAAGTGGGGTTGGATGCGGAGGAAGGCCTTGCACACGATGATGAACACCGAGATGTTGAGGAAGGAGTTCGGGGATAGATAATGGGAATCTAGCCCGTAATAGAACATAAGCCCGCGAACGAAGGGGTGGAGTGGAAACCCTAGTCCACGGAGGAAATAAGGATGAATACTACCCTCTCGTTGGGCTTCGGCGTGGGGACGATTTGTCCCTGGGCTGGAAGGCGGTGGGCGATTTCCTTCGCCAAGTACCCGGCCGCCCGAAGCTCGGCAATGTCCTCCTCCTTGACAGAGGAGGCCATCCACTTGCCTTGACCTCCGGATCCGGACATGGTTGAGTGCTTCCTCGAGTGTGAAACATATGGGAACTTGGGCGCTGGAGCTCAAGAGTGGAAAGGCAGAGGAAGAGAGAAGGCGTGGGAGAAGGAAGGGGAATCTTATCTCCTTATAAGGGCAGTGAATATTGAACGCCTCCCCACTCGCCTTAAAATTCGCCTACTCCCAAGGGCTATGTAAATGGCACGGTTGGGTTACCCACGCCCGTATTGATGAGAATCCCGCAATAAGGGGACACGATCTTTGCTTCGACAAGACATGCGAATAGCAACCGCACCTCGAGACGTGGGGCAGCAGGCAAAAACGGTTTGAGATTATGACCGGACAGACGTGATGTCATGTTGTAAAAAATTGTCAGCAGATTGGACTCGTGGATTATTATATTCTCTCTGCGGTTGTGTGTAGGGTGTGTGTTACAGGTCCGGACACGAGCAATACGTCCGAAGACTATATTGGAGTTCGGAAGGAGGAACCCGCCTTGCAATGTCGAAGACAGATCTACGCGCCGGATACCTTGTCATTGAAGCCAGGTTCATGGGCTACCGAGGGAGTCCTAGACGAAGGGGTCCTCGGGCGTCCGACCTGTTAGCCATGGGCCGGACTGATGGGCTGTGAAGATACGAAGACCAAAGACTGCACCCATGTCCGGATGGGACTCTCCTTGGTGTGGAAGGCAAGCTTGGCGACCGGATATGTAGATTCATTTCTTTGTAACCGACCTTGTGTAACCCTAAATCCTCCCGGTGCTTATATAAACCGGAGGGGGAGATATTCATTACCATAGCCATACAAGCTAGACCTCTAGGGTTTAGCCATTATGATCTCGAGGTAAATCAACTCTTGTAATACTCGTATTCATCAATATCAATCAAGCAGGACGTAGGGTATTACCTCCATATAGAAGGCCCGAACCTGGGTAAATATCATGTCCCCTATCTCCTGTTACCATCGACCTTAGACGTACAGTTCAGGACCCCCTATCCGAGATCCGCCGGTTTTGACACCGACAATGACCATACAAGGACTTGAAAATCACGTGGCCGGAGCCTGAATCCCACATGTCGCGTGAGCACTGGTCGTCGCCCTAGCTATGTGTACCAATCTCCGACAATACTGAAAAAGACCCCACACGTGAGGCAAGGCGGCAAGCCACCGCACCCAGCCCCCTACCAAGCACGCCGATGTGCACATCCATCAGCCATCGCCCCTCCAAATTCACCGGAGCATCTCACGACGGGGAGGAAAGGGAAGCGGGAGGGGAGGGATGGTGTCAATAAAAGACTCCTCCCGTGCCGTTTCTGGGAGAGCGATGCGGGGGTTCAAGAGGCATACCGTGAGAGCATCTTTTATATTGTGTTTTTCGAAAGAAAAATCCACGAATTAGTTCACTGCCCCGTGATAAATCTCACACTTTTCACTTTTATCAGTGATGATGACGCGGTCCGACGTAAAAGCAGGAAGTGTAACGTGACAGTGGTGCTCAGAAAACGTGCACCGTTGGATGGCATCGCCTCTTTACCGTCCTGGCCCCAAGCGCGCAGATGATTCCCTCCACAGACCCGAGGAGCTCCAAGTCTCCACCCATCCCGGCCACTCTCGTACGGACCCGACCATCTACGCCGCCGACGCCGCCGGAGCTCCAGTCCGCCGCCCGCTAACCCAGCGCAAACTCCAGTATCATTACAAACCCGAGGGAGCAGGCACCAACCGCCACCTCGCATCCCGTGCCCCCTCCCCCTCGCGGAAACCCCCTGCCCCCCGTCGCCTGTGCTAGGGTTGCAGCCGTATTCCTCCGGCTTTTGTTTCCCGGGACACAGGGAAGATGTCATCGACGCAGAAGAAGAAGAGCAACTATAAGGAGAAGATGGCGCGGCGGAAGTGAGTCCCGCATACCTGTCTGTCTGCACCTTTTGTTTTCGATTTGTTCTAATAGCATGGTTAGTGATGTACTGATGTTCATATCATGTGGCTTGCGAATTTGAATGACGTTTATCACCTAGTTGACATAGCTGGGGCGATGGTTCTGGTACTAATTTGAGGGAAAATTACAGAAACATACCAATCCTGCTCATCAGATTATCGTTGTAAGCATGTTTCATGAGCAGGAGAACCATGATTAATTATCGATAGCGCTGAATAAATGGAGTCCTGCAAATCCATGGGACTCAATAGTCTCCCACAACTCTGGGGGGCTCTGGTTAGTGTTCATTACTTAGACCATGGTGGCCATGCTGCCATGCTGTCATACTGGGCATAATTCAAACACTTTCTTTGTCTTTTCATGTACCAGTTTTTGGAGTCTGAAATCATGTAGAAACAGGAAATTTCATGATAAATCAGATACGTGCTCAACTACCTCAAACATACCTTTCTTGCTCACCTAATTCTCATTGATCTCCTCATGAAGAGAGGAGAACAAAAAAGAAGAACCAGAGACACCAAGGTACCGAGATCGTGCGAAGGAGCGTCGTGAAGATCAAAACCCTGACTATGAACCTACAGAGCTTGGTTCGTTTCATGCCGTGGCACCTCCTGGAGCAGATTTGAGGTAATAGACCCCATGATTCACATGTCTCCTACAGCCATCCTGTGCTCAATTTACCATAATGTTCTTCTATATTTAAGTTCTGCAATTGTTTGCATTACAGGCTAGAAGATGCCCAAAAGATTTCAATTGAGAAAAGCAAATACCTTGGAGGTTGGTATAGTTGTCATATTTATTTATCTTGATGATAAACATCTTCTGCTTGTTTTTTTATGTGTGTTTCCTCTTGCACTCAATAAATGTATGCACATGAGTGCAAGGATATGCATGAGGTGTCTGAATTGTGCTAAGTTTGCTTCAGACTTCTAATGTGAATGAGAAACGATAAAAAAATCCTTATGTCTGTAAACCTGTCACAGCCAGTACAGGCAGCTTCGGCTTGTAGCCTCACCGCCGGCTAGCCATGGTAGGATGCAGCGGTGTCTAGAATAGCATGCGCATAGGAGAGGGGTGCTAGGGGGTAGGAGAGAATCACGAGGCAGATGACAGATTGATAATTCTATCGCTTGCCCTTTTGTTTGACCATGATCCTCTCCTTATAAATTATAGTTACAACCATGAGACAGACTCGGACTGAACTCCAAAGCTTTCCTAATTAAACTCTTTTCCTAACACAATGCAAACTACAAACATAAAAGCCAAACTACTACTCCCTCTGTCCCATAATGTAAGACGTTTTTTGACACTAGTGTAGTGTCAAAAAACGTCTTATATTATGGGACGGAGGGAGTACCTAATTAATGCCCGCAGAAGCTTGCTGCTATCCTGGACGGACATGCCTCTTGAGTGCAATCTGACCGTGACAAAACCTGCCATGGTTTTAGAAGTTCTATTTCTGAATGAAGTATGAAGAGCGAAATCTGCATGCGGTGAAAAAAGAAACGAAATCTGCATTATGATTGATTGATCTGGTCAATCAGTAATGTGCAATCATCAAAATTGTGGAAACAGCCTTTATCTGTTCCATTTTAACGTGCAGTCGACAAGAGGCTAGTTTTGCTTCCCCCAATAGAGCTATTTTGACCTGTCATTCTCTAAGTACATGTATTTTCTTGTCTGGAAAAGATCTGATTTGTGAAGTTAATCCTCTTTAACATTCTTTTATTTGAAAAGAAAAGTAGTTAATTTAGAAGAACATACTTTCGAAGGTAACATGATATGCTGTTTTGGAAATGGTAGCTTAGATCTCTGATGCTCAAATTTGTCTTTCTTTGGTACTACATTATGATTAATGTGCCATTTCCACTTTATGCTCTTAATAGGCGATCTGGAGCATACTCATTTGGTCAAAGGGTTGGATTTTGCTCTACTAAACAAAGTACGGAGTGAAATTGACAAGAAGCCTGATGCAGAGGATGGGAAGGATGCCAAAGCGAGGTACTTGCAACCACAGTATAGCTTTAACTATGTAACACTACTGTAACACTGAGTAGGGCTTTTATGAAAATTACCAGATTTTAATGCACATTTAGGATCCTGTAAATATGCCAACAAGAGTGCTGTCACTTGCATAATTTTCATTTGTATGAAATTGAACTAATGATCTGAATTCACTATGGAAGAACAAACTGGACAACCTCTTGCTAGCTCTTTGTAGGATTTTGACATGATTTTCAGAGAGGAGAGGCCAAGTACCCTCCTGTTGGGATCTTGGACAAGAGTTTCTTATGATGATGCAGTTTCCAGTACCTGTTAGAAATGGACATTTTGTCTTATGACTTATGAGAGACAAATGCAATTTCCTTGTCTTATGACTTGTGGGAAAGAGGGACCAAGCCGAACTTGTTCTATCTCTGCCTCTCTGTTGATGGATAATTTACATTTATATCTGCTAGCAGAGCTTAAGCTAAACCTAAGAGGGGGCCAAGCTAGTGAAACAAACACAAACATTTGGTAGCTAAACATGTACACATTACCAAGGACTTTTCCAGGGATAGGATGGGCCAGTACCCTCCTGGCCTATATGAAGCTCCGCCAGTGCCTGCTGCGGCTCTTTATAACATTAGCAACCTATTTCCTGAACCAGTCACCAGCATGACCTTGTGTCGAAATAAAACAAAAATATAGTGTATCTCTGAAAATTTTGAACTGGAAAAGTAGGGGTGAACCCTCTGAAGTACTCCCTCCGTAAACTAATATAAGAGCGTTTAGAATGCTAAAGTAGTTATCTAAACACTCTTATATTAGTTTACAGAGGGAGTATGATGTTATGCCCTTCTCTAGATCTCTTAAGGATGTTGGGAGCATTTCTACATTATTTTTCACTTCCCTTTTCAGGGAAACAAAAGAAGACCGGGCAGTCTCATTCCGCACTGCAATTGCAAAGGTATAATTCATTTTATTTATTAGTGTAACTTGCACACAACCTATGTAACATAAAATGGATACTGATTGACATTTTCATTGATTGCAGTCTGTCTACCAGTGGACTGTAAAGCAACAGCAAAGCATGACAAAGGCGAATGATATGTTTCTTCCTGGCCGGATGGCATTTATTTACAATATGGTATTGTCTTCAAAATTTCTCGTGTTGGTGTTTTTGTGTGCTTAATTACGTAATACTGATGATTATACACATCTCACTTGTAGTAATAGTGGCCATGCTGTGTACACTGTAATCTCTTTCCTGTTTTCCTTTGTAGGAATGATCAGACTTCCTACAGTAGGCTTAACGAAAATTTCTTGTTTATGGAAGTGTTCAGTTCTTTAATACAGTTCAGTATACGCAATGTGTGGTTAATTATTTTTCTTGTTCCAACCAGGAGGATGGACTTAACAGTGATATTCCAACAACTCTTCACAGGAGCAAAGCTGATTGCCCTGTCCCAGAGGTACTGGAACAGTAACCATGTCGCTGTTTTTGTAACTGTGTTATCTTATTGCTCAGACGGTTATCTTGTTTCTACAGGAAATGGTCACTGTCAGCGTGGATGGCTCTGTACTTGACAGGATTGCCAAAATCATGTCATACCTTAGACTTGGATCATCAGGGAAGGTCTTGAAGAAGAAGAAAAAGGAGAGGGATACAAAAGGTATGTGCTTCAAAATGAAAGTGGTTCTATCAATCTATCATAGTAGAGGATATTAGAGTGAGACCTAAGAACAGGATTACAGGAAGCGTTCTTCATTAAGGCGTGAGAAAACATGCTAGAGTAATTTTTCTGTATGAAGGAGAAATGTTGGATGAGTGTTTATATTGTTACGGACATCGCAAAGTCTGGCCTTTGTTTGGCTTTATTAATTTAAAGCTGAGCGCCCCTTGCGCCTTTTATCTAAAGAAAACATCCAAAAGTAAGATTAATACTTAAGATGGTTTAGTTTTAATTCAATTGTTCTTATAAACTTCTGTCAAGATTTAACTTCTGGTGCTTGTGTTATGTATACTAATCTTGGTTTTGTTCTGCTTGATTTCAGTAGTTAAATTAGTATTGGTTATTTGTGATATATCAATTGCCTTAAATCATTTGTGATATATGATGTTACTATAATTTCTGTACTACTGTCTTGTTTTTTATATCGCAGGGAAGAATAATTTGGCAGGTGGTGTCTACAATGAGGTAGTACGACCTGCCCAAAGTGATGGTTCTGTTCAGAAACACCAGTCTGAAAAGGATATGCCACCGCCACCCCCACCCCCACGAAAGAGTAACTTCAGTGAAAAGGAGAAACATTCTGTCCCTGTTGCTAGAGCAGATGACGATGACATATTCATTGGAGATGGAGTTGACTATACTGTTCCTAACAAGGAAATGAGCCAGAGCCCCATCTCCGAAGATATGGATGAATCCCCACGTGTCCATCAGAATCAGTCCAATTTGAATGAACCTGTGTATGGTCCTATTCAACCATCTGAACCTGCTCAAGCTTGGCAACAGCCAATGGTAATTTTCTTTTTATGTTCAGCAACATCAGTTCTGGTGAATATAGTACGCAGTGTTTCAATGATGCAGGTTGATTGTTTAGCGGAAGTGTAAATATTATTATCAGTCTACATTTCCAGTGTGCTACAAAACTAGCTGTTGTAGTTTAGGAAACAAAATGTCTGTTTTCCTTTTAACCCAGATGCCTGAAGGTTTGTCTCTTGTGATGTTAGGATGGTTATGATGCTATGCAAGCCCAAATGGCAGCTGCTGGATACCAAGACGAGTGGTCAGGCTATCAGTATGCTGAACAGCAGCTGGCTTATCCAGAACAGTACATGCAACAGGGTACTGTGGGATACGATGTATTAGTTGACCCAAATATATCTCAGGATCCAAGGTTGATGACTCAAGCAGACAAGGATAAGGGTCTAGGTTCTGTCTTCAAGCGTGATGATGACAGGCTTAAGCAGCTGAGGGAAAAAGATGCGCGGGAGAAAGACCCAAATTTTATTTCAGATAGTTACTCTGAGTGTTATCCTGGTTATCAGGGTTATAATCAAGAGATCGCAGGGAGTGACGATGAAGATGATTTGTCAAAGATGGATATGGGTGGGCGGGTAAGTGAATCTGTTTTTGCGCTGATTTTGCAGTACAAGCCTATGTTTGAAACGTATACGAGTATATGTGAGGTGTCACTTACCAGGGTTTCATGTCCATACTCTATTCTAACTATGACGATACTTGAGCAGGCGAAGGGCCGTCTTCACCGGTGGGACTTTGAGACGGAAGAAGAGTGGGCGAAATACAACGATCAGAAGGAAGCCATGCCAAAGGCGGCATTCCAGTTTGGTGTGAAGATGCAGGATGGCAGGAAGACCAGGAAGCAGAACAAGGATCAGAAGCTCAGCAACGACCTCAACAAGATCAACAAGATCCTGGCGAGGAAGAAGGGCGATAAAGATGGAGGCGAAGGGCATTATGACGACGATCTACCCAGTGGGAAGAAACAGCGAGCTTGATCTAACTGGTCATCCATTGTTTTTCTTTTTCGTCTGTCTTGTTGGAACTGTGAAACGGCCATGCTTTTGTGAGCTGAAACCATTAAGTCTGTAGCCTGTAGTTTCATTTTTGATGGACATTAGTCTTGCATGGCATTCGTTGTAGAATATGTAAACCAGATGGTCCCACCTAGTCAGGTCAGGCAAAAGTACCAGACATGATAAGAGAGGCCATGTAAAATTGTGGGAGACGATTCTGATCTGGTGGCTTCCGCGGGAAATATCCGTCTCTTGTCACGGGGAAAATAGCTTCACCTAATTCCTTTCATCCCACTCGCCCCCATTCCGTACTACCGAAAAACTACTTGGCTGTGCTCCCATGCCTTTGAGCGGCGGCACCATAAACCACAGAGAGGACATGGTCTCGTTTTTCTTTAAAAAAAAGACCTGTAACATCTCCGGAAAGTCTTAAATAAATGCTGGTCTAGGAAACTGATGGGCTAGTTCCACCATAAAAAAACTAAAACCTCGATAAATCCTGAAAGTTCGGATTTTAAGCATGTCATCTCGAACGTTTTTTGATGACAACTTTAGTTGACATGAGGTGGCAAGTTTAGTTGTTAAAACATAGCAATTTTCTGACAAAAAAATTATGTTTGTCAACCTGGCGTCGACTAAAGTTGCCATAAAAACACGTTCGGGTTGTCATGCTTAAAATATGAACTTTCAAAATTTATCATTTCTAAAAATCTAACCATCTAAGCTACGCTTAGTTCGCAAACACTAGCTTTTTTTAAAAGAAAAATCTAGCCTCTCAAATGGTCTCGCTGTCAGTCTCAGCTTCTCAGTTTTTTTTCGAGACAAAAGATAAACTCAGCCTCTCAGTTTTTTCTTTGAAATAAGCGAAGCCTCTGTATGGTCTCGCTCTCGGGCGGCAAAACATGAGCAGACTTTTGTTACGACCCATGAACAACAAGCCCTCGGCGGCCCACTGATGAGAAGCCCTATACTCCAAGTCTCCAATTCGTAAATTTCGTCCATGGATGCATCCCCTTCCCCTGGAGAGGAGGTCCTCCCGTCGCCGGCGAGGCGACAGATGAGATGAGCCTCTCCGCCACCTTCCGGGTCGCCAAAATTCCCCGCACCACCCTCCCTCCAAAGTCTTGCAAGGCCACCCCCTCCTCGGTATCGGCCTCCTCCGCCCCCGCGTCCGGAGATCCACCGCCCAAGGCCGCCAAGAAGAAAAAGGAGGCGGCGCCGTGGTGCGTCTACCTCATCTCCTCCTCCCGGGCCCCTCGTACATACGTCGGCGTCACGACTGACTTCCCTCGGCGGTGATTCCTCCTCCTTTTCCCTTTCGGGTTTCTACTCTCTAGCCTGATATAGCCTCAGGTGGCCCTGGTGAATTGGATGAACTTTCAAATTGATTCCTCCATTTGGTTGCAATCCCCTCGAGAAACTGCAATTTTGTATTAGCTCGACACTAAAGAAGATTAATCGATTCTACTGCTTCCACAATTTTGTGTTTGCTGATGATTCCCTGGAAAATAAAACAAGATCCAGTAACTGAGAATTGGCTCCTCTGATAAAAGCCTGAATAATATTGTCGCTGCCATGATTGTTTTTTAGGCTGTCTTGTCTTGCTCAGGCATGTAGCTTGAGATTCTTTTTGTGTTCGTGTTGGGACTAGGGGTGCATAAAAGGTTAGAAAGTATTCTTACACAAACACACACAAAAAAGAATACTATGTTTAATCACATGACTTAAGTTCTTATTTCCTAACGAAAGGATCATTCTTTTTCTAGCTTGAGACAACATAATGGCGAGTTAAAAGGTGGTGCCAAAGCCTCTTCTGCTGGAAGGCCATGGAATCTCGCATGCCTTGTCGAAGGCTTCACCAACAGAAGTGAAGGTTAGTTAAGTAAAAATCTCATCTTTCTACAGCTTCATGCTTTGAGCGAGATTGATGTACCACTAGAATCGCACACCATGCTCTAGTTTGTATGCAACTTTATGTTTACCCTAAACACCTACATGCATCTTTATCCTAAACACCATGCTTTATCCTAAACACCTACATGCGTGTTTATCCTGATGTGCAATAGAGTGGTCCACCTTTCTTCTATAATTTCGTACTTTGTTTAGTTTAACGACCATTCAGTTATGGCGGTTTGTTGATTAATTCACTGTTTGGTGTAGATCGATGCCATTAGTTTTTGGCTTCTTTCCCTCTCTTCACATTAGAGAAATGCTAACATGGTCAGCAGATTTGATTGTTTTAGTCCATTGACACTTTTGAACACAGAATGAGTACTTCGCAGTATACATCCTTGAAGAGCATATTTAGTTCTTACAGCGAAAGAAAATGTCCGTTTCTGTGCTCAAGTTTAAATGAGCAAGATGTTCTATTTACCTTTTTTTTTCAGCATGCGAGTTTGAATCGAAATGGAAGAACATCTCCAAGAAGATGACACGGAAGAGGAGTGAGCCTGGCATGAATGCAGTATTGCAGCACCGGGAAGTGGCATTGAGCAGAGTAAAAACCTTTCTGGATTGCAACCACCTCAACATCAAATGGCACTCAAGCTGAGGCCGTTTCTCCAATTTTTGTATGTACACATGTTTTACTATGCAAGAAATCATCCATTAATTTACGAAGTTGGCGAGGTTTTTTTGTAGAGGCTTTTCTGCTTCCATGGTTTTGTACAAAAAAGGTTCCCATGTCTTGCAGCTCAAATGAGCATGCATGACACATTCATCTGCTAGCCAAATGATCATGCTGGCAATTGTCTTTGCTAAGAAGGCACCTGAATCGAGTGAGCTGGTGATTGCAATTTTTTTTGTACGTGCTCTTTATTGACAGCATCAGGCATTGTTTAGCCTGGGTTGGATAAGAATGGTGTAAAATGTATTTTTGTATAATGATTGATCCCTTGCGTTGTTATGTTGAGATATACTCCCTCCGTTCCTAAATATAAATCTTTGTAGATATTTCACGACCACATATGAATGTATATAGATGTATTTTAGAGTGCAGATTTTCACTCATTTTGCTATGTACTATGTAGTTTATTGTGGAATCTCTACAAAGACTTGAACGGAGGGAGTAGCTTATTTGCAGCTTATTTGCGTCTCTTTCAGCATTTTTCTAGTTCAACGTATTTTGCCAGCAAAAGGACTATGAAATTTGAGCATGTTCATTGTATGAAAACCAAACATAGTTATATTTGGTCAATCTAAGAGCTGCAAAGTGGGAAGAGGATTTGTAGCTCTCAGGTGCCACACACAGCAATAAAAAACATATTAGAAAATTTCAAAAAATTCTAATTTTTGGGATATGAAACCTAGGTGCCCGTTGTACACCCGTGTTCAGTTTCATGGGGAATGTTGTAATGTCAGTGAATAAAGACAAATAATTCGTATGTATAGAAAAAAAGTTGGATGCATCATATGCCCGACCGTAATTTCTGCGCCGCGGGTACTACGCGCACCATTCCCCGCAAAAATGAACACGGGTGTACAATGGGCATCCAGATTTGATATCCCAAAATTTCAGAATTTTTTGAAATTTCCTAATATTTTTTAATGCTATTTTCATATAGGGGGTGCAAGGCACACGGGTGCTCCAAATGCATTTCCCCTGCAAAGTGCGCCTGTGTTATCCGATAGGAAACCAAGGAGAAAATGAGTGAAAATTAAGCAGAGCAAATGCCTTATAACATAACAACATGATGTGACAGTGTAATACTGCCATCATCACAACCCCAGGTAACACAGTTTATGTTATTTATAAACTTCACAGTAACAGCACATTAGATTCGCAGGTCGATCACAGGAAAAGTATGTTCAGGCTGTCAATAATCATCATGGGTACAATAATGCACTACTTATATAGTAGCTCGCTGGAGTTCAGCCCACACATCGAGCTCTGAAGACACTGGGACTGGAATGCAACCAACGCTCATCACAGGCAACGATAGGTGACGAACCTGCACTGCAATGGCGCGATGATTAGTGGCATGGCAATGAAATAGGCATGTAAATTCAATATGCAAAATCAGCTTTGTCTTTGTCAGACTAAACACGGAAAGCAAAACAGAGCATAATTTCAACATGTACTTGCATGGAAGATTTTAATTCTTTTCTTTGCAACACAGAGCAGAGCAGTGCCATATCAGCAAAACCAAGGGAGGTACTGTAAATGAATTATCAAGTTCAAGCATGAAGCATTTGATTGATGGTCAACTTTTCAATTTATTCTCCTTCAGATGCATCACTCATATATGCAAATAAATTCAGCTTTCATGACCACACAAACCGTCTGTTTAGTTACTTTCTACTACCTCTGTTCCTAAATATAAGACGTTTTGGCAGTTCAATTTAAACTGCCCAAACGTCTTAATATTTAGGAACAGAGGGAGTACTAGTTAAATCATAACAATGTTACAGCTGTAGATTACTAGTTAAATCATACCAATGTTACAGCTGTAGATTACAGTAGTTAACAGAATCAATCACACCAAAGTTATCTTGCTATGTTAAAATATTCCCATCCATTAATAAATCAATCGAAATATTTAGGAACAGAGGGAGTACTAGTTAAATCATAACAATGTTACAGCTGTAGATTACTAATCATACCAATGTTACAGCTGTAGAATACAGTAGTTAACAGAATCAATCACACCAAAGTTATCTTGCTATGTTAAAATATTCCCATCCATTAATAAATCAATCGAGTTCTCCAGTTGTCGAGGGGCTAGAACCTACCAACGAACAAGTAGCAAACAAAAGCCAGTAAGAAAAGTTATCCTAAGCAATCCCTGGTATTTTTGCTAACACTACAAGAATCAACAAGGGGATAAACCTCATCAACTAAATCAACTAATCTACCACCGCCATCTGATAACTATAACACACGCAAGCATATCATTATCAATTAGCAAAGCAGCGTTTCAATAAGAAACTCACAGTAAAACGGAAACCCACAATTTCTAGTTCATTGCACTTCAGGACAACATATGACCATGGTTCAAGAATTCTGACTTTGCATACAAACTGAAAATTAAACAGAAAACAGGCGTCTTCATGTTCGGCATAGCGATAATAATAGATGCTTAATTTGAGATTCTCATCTCGACAACAGAAGGAGAACCATGTTCACATAGACAACAAACCCTTATAAGTAGTAATAAAAAGGAATCATATGCAAAGGCGAGGGGAATAACAATATACATGGCGGGGGTGATGAGGCTAGTTGTAGTAGAGCTCGAGGCCCATGCCGTCGTGGATCTCGTAGTCGCCGAGGGTGATGTGGTCCTTGTAGATGGTGTACCACTTCTGGATGCGGATCTTCTCGGCCCTGGTCCCGGTCTGCGCCGCCACGAGCTTCTTGAGGTCGCCGATGGTGTCGTCCTCGTTGCACTTGACGCGCACCTTCTTCCCCAGGCGGTCGTTGAGCACCACCTCGATCATCTTCGCTCCCGCTCGCGTCGACTGATCGATCGATCGACGAAACCCTAGCCCCGGCGAGAGCTGCAGCGGCCTTGTGCTTTTCGATTGAGAATTGGGGGTGGTGGTGGTCAGGTCGCAGGAGGGAGCCGTCCTTGTCTTTTCTGTTCGTCCAGAGGGAAATAGACGGCGTAGATTCCACGCAGCCGTACGCCACCTGGTCTCGGCGTCCTGATCAGGACACGTCAGCGCTGACGCCCTGCACCCTTCTTTGATAAAACCGTCCGATTATATTACTATATCGACCGGCGAAAATCGTTGAGAACAATCTGTTTCCTTCCTTCACATGGCACATTGTAGTGTCGTAATTCATACTCAAAATCTATCATTGGTGTGGATGACGTAACTCTGATGGACTTTTGCAAGACGACAATTACCACCATTAGCCATGACGCCGCTTGCATCGAGTTACAGTCCCCTTTGAGCCTCGCCAAGGGCGGTGTTTGTTCGAAGTAATTTTTAGGTGTGACGAAGGTTACCCTCATATGTGACTCAACTCATTTTTGAAACAAAGAAACGCCTGGGTGCTGTGGAAGCAAAGAAACACGAGGGTTTTCAACAGAATCCACCAACAAAGAACCCCACCAGAGTTAGTTGAAATGATGATGGCCGAGATCAAAGAATGGAAGCTTGCAGGCATAGGAGCAAGAGGGTTAGATCCTTTCGTGAGAGGGTAGACTAGTGGTTAGCGATGTTGCGTGTGTGCCGACCTATAATGTTCGCATTGGTGGTTGGCTTCTTATAATTAAACTCTCTGCCTTTTATAAAAATATGGTACGCTATTGACGTACTCTCAAAAAAAATCTTGACACAAGTATTATATACATCTGCTATACAATGCAAGTTTTATGTATGACAACAGTCAAACCTTGCCAGATTGTTGCGCCCACCGCTGGCTAAGGAATGACCTTTGGCTCATGCCCACCTCACCCGAGCCAACCGGCGTTTTCGGTCCTTGCACTTTGAGTTTTTGTTTTTTCAGTCTTTTCCATGCAACATCATGAAACTCGTGATGCAACATCGTGGAAGAAGCGTAATGAACGAGCCATGTATCGGCGGTTCTTATTTATGGTCGGTTCTACATCTAAAAAGATATCTATACTAAACTGCTTATGTGTGTTGCTGCCGCATGGAGCTTAATTGTACGATGCCACAATCTTTTCTTTGGTCCACCCTCTCTAGAACCTTGTCAATCGAGCCAGCTTATCATTGTCATCGCCCACCATTCTGCTCATGTCCACAAATCTCTCATAATGTGCTCTCTCGGCATAGCCTTGGCTAACAGCCTCCCAACACCACCACTGCATCTTCTCCAGTCCTTCCTCTACCTATAGACCAACACCCAGAGTTGCAAAGCGGACGCTGGAGCCAAGCCGCACAACGCCAGTCACCTCGGTTGCTACAAGCCAGGGGTGCCCATGTTGTAGGCTCGAGGGGAGCTGACGCTGCAAGATGGACCCTGTGTTGCAAGGCCACTCGCCCAGGCAACGATCTAGCCATCATTGTTGCATACTAACGCTCAATGTTGTGGGGCGGGGGGGGGGGGTGACAAATGTTAATTTTAAGAGGCAGACAACTATAAAGGCTGAGCCAGGGGGCGGTGATGCAAACCCTCGGCCATGAGCTGTCGCAAGACGATGTTTCAACGACTAGCCGCCTGTGTTGCATGGGGCCGTCGTAGATGCTGCAAGGGTTGAGAGAAGCGGGGTTAAGCACTGCAAAATGTGGGGGAGAGGAGGGGAGAGCGATGACAAGTTAAGATGCAAGGCATCCAAGGATCAGTTGGCTGACAGAGAGAACCAAATGGCATGCCCGCAAGTTATACTTTATGGGAATGGCTAGACGTCAGTCAATTGAAAATGAGTAAATTGCATAAAACCACCACTTTGAGGGCTAGGTTTGCGAAAAACACTAGGATACATATTCTCTGCAGAAAGCACCACGTCTTGCGTAATTGTTTTGCAAAAACCACTGATCGACAGATCAGGTCGTGTTAAGTGAGTTTATGACAGGTGGGGCCCGTTTTTCGTCTACGTGGCACTCCAGGCCGTCCCGACAGCCGGCAGACGGCGGCGGGAGCGAGGTAGATAATGGGGCAGCCTCTTCGGCGAGCCCCCGTCGCGGCTCTTTCTTCCTTCCCTCCGACGCCTCTAGAGAAAATCGACTGACCCAAACCGGATTTTCAGTCGACTAAGAGCATCTCCAACAGCCGCCCAACGCGCGGCGCGCTAAAAATCAGTTTGCAACGTGCCGTTCGTCTGCTTTGGCGCAGTGAGGAGCGCTGGCTCCAGCGGCCGCGGTAAATTTAGCGCGCGCATTGCTCCAGCAAGCATGCTAAAATGCAGCGCGCACGCTCTCGCACAAACAACATATGCGCTCCAAACACATGTGTTAAGGCATATCTCTCTCGATGTAGTTTTGGTGATTGATGACAACATGTTTGCGGACTAATCATGTGCTTTGAGCGTTTCAGAGATTCATACTTTGGCACGAGACGATTCGTTTGTTGGGGAACGTAGTAATTTCAAAAAAAATTCCTACGCACATGCAAGATCATGGTGATGCATAGCAACGAGAGAGGAGAGTGTGTCCACGTACCCTCGTAGACCGAAAGCGGAAGCGTTAACACAACGCGGTTGATGTAGTCGTACGTCTTCATGATCCGACCGATCAAGTACCGAACGCATGGCCCCTCCGAATTCTGCACACGTTCAACTCGATGATGTCCCTCGAACTCCGATCCAGCCGAGCTTTGAGGGAGAGTTCCGTCAGCACGACGGCGTGGTGACGATGTTGATGTTCTACCATAGCAGGGCTTCGCCTAAGCACCGCTACGATATTATCGAGGTGGACTATGGTGGAGAGGGGCACCGCACACGGCTAAAAGATCCAAGAGATCAATTGTTGTGTCTATGGGGTGCCCCTCTCCTCCGTATATAAAGGGGGGAGGAGAGGGCCGACCAAGGGGAGGAGGCGCGCCCAAGGGGGGAGTCCTACTCCCACCGGGAGTAGGACTCCTCCTTTTCCTATTTGGAGAGGGAGAGGGAAGGAAGAGGAATGAGGGAGGAAGGAAAGGGGGGGCCCTCCCTTGCTCCTTTCCTCTCCTTTCTACTAAAGCCCATTAAGGCCCATATACCTCCCGAGGGGTTCCGATAACCTCCCGGTGCTCCGGTATTATCCCGATCTCACCGGAAACCATTCCGGTATCCAAATATAGTCGTCCAATATATCGATCTTTACGTCTCGACCATTTCGAGACTCCTCGTCATGTCCGTGATCACATATGGGAATCCGAACTACCTTCGGTACATCAAAACACATAAACTCATAATATAACTGTCATCAAACTTTAAGCGTGCGGACCCTACGGGTTCGAGAAGAATGTAGACATGACCGAGACACGTCTCCGGTCAATAACCAATAGCGGAACCTGGATGCTCATATTGGCTCCTACATATTCTACGAAGATCTTTATCGGTCAAACCGCATAACAACATACGTTGTTCCCTTTATCATCGGTATGTTACTTGCCCGAGGTTCGATCGTCGGTATCTCAATACCTAGTTCAATCTCGTTACCGGCAAGTCTCTTTACTCGTTCCGTAATACATCATCCCGTAACTAACTCATTAGTTACAATGCTTGCAAGGCTTATAGTGATGTGTATTACTGAGTGGGCCCAGAGATACCTCTCCGACAATCGGAGTGACAAATTCTAATCTCGAAATACGCCAACTCAACAAGTACCTTCGGAGACACCTGTAGAGCACCTTTATAATCACCCAGTTATGTTGTGACTTTTGGTAGCACACAAAGTGTTCCTCCGGTAAACGGGAGTTGCATAATCTCATAGTTATAGGAACATGTATAAGTCATGAAGAAAGCAATAGAAACATACTAAACGATCAAGTGCTAAGCTAACAG
The DNA here is from genome assembly GCF_056163025.1 of Triticum urartu. Taxonomy (NCBI): domain Eukaryota; kingdom Viridiplantae; phylum Streptophyta; class Magnoliopsida; order Poales; family Poaceae; genus Triticum; species Triticum urartu. Next base: position 139,262,662 of record NC_141876.1, on the reverse strand, counting down.
AATGGGTCAAGTCAATCACATCATTCTCCTAATGATGTGATCCCGTTAATCAAATGACAACTCATGTCTATGGTTAGGAAACTTAACCATCTTTGATTAACGAGCTAGTCAAGTAGAGGCATACTAGTGACACTATGTTTGTCTATGTATTCACACATGTATTATGTTTCCGGTTAATACAATTCTAGCATGAATAATAAATATTTATCATGAAATAAGGAAATAAATAATAACTTTATTATTGCCTCTAGGGCATATTTCCTTCAGTCTCCCACTTGCACTAGAGTCAATAATCTAGTTCACATCGCGATGTGATTTAACACTAATAGTTCACATCACCATGTCATTAACACCCACAGTTCACATCGTCATGTGACCAACACCCAAAAGGTTTACTAGAGTCAATAATATAGTTCACATCGCTATGTGATTAACACCCAAAGAGTACTAAGGTGTGATCATGTTTTGCTTGTGAGAGAAATTTAGTCAACGGGTCTGCCACATTTAGATCCGTATGTATTTTGCAAATTTCTATGTCTACAATACTCTGTACGGAGCTACTCTAGCTAATTGCTCCCACTTTCAATATGTATCCAGATTGAGACTTAGAGTCATCTGGATCAGTGTCAAAGCTTGCATCAACGTAACTCTTTACGATGAACTCTTTATCACCTCCATAACTGAGAAATATATTTCCTTAGTCCTCTAAGAATAATTTTGACCGCTGTCTAGTGATCTACTCATAGATCATTATTGTACTCCCTTGCCAGAATCATGCTAAGGTATACAATAGGACTGGTAAACAACATAGCATACTTTATAGAACCTATGACTGAGCCATAGGGAATGACTTTTCATTCTCTTTCTATTTTCTGATGAGGTCGGGTTTTGAGTCTTTACTCAACTTCACACCTTGCAACATAGGCAAGAACTTCTTCTTTGACTGTTCCATTTTGAACTATTTCAAAATCTTGTCAAGGTATGTACTCATTGAAAAAACTTATCAAGCGTCTTGATCTATCTCTATAGATCTTGATGCTCAATGTGTAAGCAACTTCATTGAGGTCTTTCTTTGAAAAAAAACTCTTTTTAAACACTCCTTTATGCTTTCAAGAAAATTCTACATTATTTCCGATCAACAATATGTCATTCACATATACTTATCAGAAATTTTGTAGTGCTCACACTCACTTTCTTGTAAATACAGGCTTTACCGCAAGTCTATATAAAACTATATGCTTTAATCAACTCATCAAAGCGTATATTCCAACTCCGAGATGCTTGCACTAGTCCACAGATGGATCGCTGGAGCTTGCACATTATGTTAGCACCTTTAGGATTGACAAAACCTTCTGGGTGCATCATATACAACTCTTTTTTAATAAATCCATTAAGAATTGCAGTTTTGTTATCCATTTGCCAGATTTCATAAAATGTGACAATTGCTAACATGATTCGGACAGACTTTAAGAATCGATACGAGTGAGAAAATCTCATCGTAGTCAACACCTTGAACTTTGTCAAAATCTTTTTTCGACAAGTCTAGCTTTGTAGATAGTAACACTACTATCATTGTCCGTCTTCCTCTTGAAGATCCATTTATTTTCTATGGCTTGCCGATCATTGGGCAAGTCAACCAAAGTCCACACTTTGTTCTCATACATGGATCCCATCTCAGATTTCATGGCCTCAAACCATTTCGCGAAATCTGGGCTCATCATTGCTTCCTCATAGTTCGTAGGTTTGTCATGGTCAAGTAACATGACCTCCAGAACAGGATTACCGTACCACTCTGGTGCGGATCTTACTCTGGTTGACCTACGAGGTTCGGTAGTAACTTGATCTGAAGTTACATGATCATCATCATTAGCTTCCTCACTAATTGGTGTAGGAGTCACAGGAACAGATTTCTGTGATGAACTACTTTCCAATAAGGGAGCAGGTACAGTTACCTCATCAAGTCCACCTTCCTCCCACTCACTTCTTTCGAGAGAAACTCCTTCTCTAGAAAGGATCCATTCTTAGCAACTAATGTCTTGCCTTCGCATCTGTGATAGAAGGTGTACCCAACTGTCTCCTTTGGGTATCCTATGAAGACACATTTCTCCGATCTGGGTTTGAGCTTATCAGGATGAAACTTTTTCACATAAGCATCGCAAACCCAAACTTTAAGAAACGACAACTTTGGTTTCTTGCCAAACCACAGTTCATATGGCGTCGTCTCAACGGATTTAGATGGTGCCCTATTTAACGTGAATGCAGCTGTCTCTAATGCATAACCTCAAAATGATAGTGGTAAATCGGTAAGAGACATCATAGATTGCACCATATCTAATAAAGTACGATTACGATGTTCGGGCACACCTTTACGCTGTGGTGTTCCAGGTGGCGTGAGTTGCGAAACTATTTCACATTGTTTCACCGAACTCATAACTCAAATATTCTCCTCCACGATCAGATCGTAGAAACTTTATTTTCTTGTTACGATGATTTTCCACTTCACTCTGAAATTATACGAACTTTTCAAATGTTTCAGACTTATGTTTCATCAAGTAGATATACCCACATCTGCTCAAATCATCTGTGAAGGTCAAAAAATAACAATGCCTGCCTCGAGCCTCAACACTCAACGGATCGCATACATCAGTATGTATTATTTCCAATAAGTCAGTTGCTCGCTCCATTGTTCCGGAGAACGGAGTCTTAGTCATCTTGCCCATAAGGCATGGTTCGCAAGCATCAAGTTATTCCAAAATCCCATCAGTATGGAGTTTCTTCATGCGCTTTACACCAATATGACCTAAACGGCAGTGCCACAAATAAGTTGCACTATCATTATTAACTTTGCATCTTTTGGCTTCAATATTATGAATATGTGTATCACTACGATCGAGATCCAACAAACCAATTTCATTGGGTGTATGACCATAGAAGGTTTTATTCATGTAAACAGAACAACAATTATTCTCTAACTTAAATGAATAACCCTATTGCAATAAACATGATCAAATCATATTCACTCTCAACGCAAACACCAAATAACACTTATTTAGGTTCAACACTAATCCCGAAAGTATAGAGAGTGTGCGATGATGATCATATCAATCTTGGAACTACTTCCAACACACATCGTCACTTCACCCTTAACTAGTCTCTGTTCATTCTGCAACTCCCATTTCAAGTTACTACTTTTAGCAACTGAACTAGTATCAAATACCGAGGGGTTGCTATAAACACTAGTAAAGTACACATCAATAACATGTATATCCAATATACCTTTGTTCACTTTGCCATCCTTCTTATCCGCCAAATACTTGGGGCAGTTCCGCTTCCAGTGACTAGTCCCTTTGCAGTAAAAGCACTTAGTCTCAGGCTTAGGTCCAGACTTGGGCTTCTTCAGTTGAGAAGTAACCTGCTTGCCGTTCTTCTTGAAGTTCCCCTTCTTCCCTTTGCCCTTTTCTTGAAACTAGTGGTCTTGTTAACCATCAACACTTGATGCTTTTCTTGATTTCTACCTTCGTCGATTTCAGCATTACAAAGAGCTTGGGAATCGTTTCCGTTATCCCTTGCATATTATAGTTCATCACGAAGTTCTAGCAACTTGGTGATAGTGACTAGAGAACTCTGTGAATCACTATCTTATCTGGAAGATTAACTCCCACTTGATTCAAGTGATTGTAGTACTCAGACAATCTGAGCACATGCTCACTGGTTGAGCTATTCTCCTCCATCTTGTAGGCAAAGTACTGTCAGAGGTCTCTTACCTCTCGACACAGGCATGAGTATGAAATACCAGTTTCAACTCTTGGAACATCTGATATGCTCCGTGGCATTCAAAACATTTTTGAAGTCCCGGTTCTAAGCCGTAAAGCATCGTGCACTAAACTATCAAGTATTCATCATACCGAGCTTTTGTCAAAATGTTCAAAATGTCTGCATCTGCTTCTGCAATAGTTCTGTCACCTAGTTGTGCATCAAGGACATAATACTTCTGTGCAGCAATGAGGATAATCCTCATATCACGGAGCTAGTCCGCATCTTTGCTACTAACATGTTTCAACTTATTTTTCTCTAGGAACATATCAAAAATAAAACAGGTGAGCTAAACGCGAGCTATTGATCTACAACATAGATATGCTAATACTACCAAGACTAAGTTCATGATAAATTTAAGTTCAATTAATCATATTACTCAAGAACCCCCACTTAGATAGACATCCCTCTAATCATCTAAGTGATCACGTGATCCAAATCAACTAACCATAACCGATCATCACGTGAAATGGAGTAGTTTTCAATGGTGAACATCACTATGTTGATCATATCTACTATATGATTCACGCTCGACCTTTCGGTCTCAGTGTTCCGAGGCCATATTTGCATATGCTAGGCTCGTCAAGTTTAACCTGAGTATTATGCGTGTGCAAAACTGGCTTGCACCCGTTGTAGATGGACGTAGAGCTTATCACACCCGATCATCACGTGGTGTCTGGGCACGACGAACTTTGGCAACGGTGCATACTCAGGGAGAACACTTTTATCTTGAAATTTAGTGAGAGATCATCTTATAATGCTACCGTCAATCAAAGCAAAATAAGATGCATAAAAGATAAACATCACATGCAATCAATATAAGTGGTATGATATGGCCATCATCATCTTGTGCTTGTGATCTCCATCTCTGAAGCACCGTCATGATCACCATTGTCACCGGCGCGACACCTTGATCTCCATTGTAGCATCATTGTCGTCTCGCCAACTATTGCTTCTATGACTATCCCTACCGCTTAGTGATAAAGTAAAGCAATTACAGGGCGATTGCATTGCATACAATAAAGTGCCAACCATATGGCTCCTGCCAGTTGCCGATAACTCGGTTACAAAACATGATCATCTCATACAATAAAATATAGCATCATGTCTTGACCATATCACATCACAACATGCCCTGCAAAAACAAGTTAGACGTCCTCTACTTTGTTGTTGCAAGTTTTACGTGGCTACTACGGGCTGAGCAAGAACCGTTCTTACCTACGCATCAAAACCACAACGATAGTTCATCAAGTTAGTGTTGTTTTAACCTTTTCAAGGACCGGGCATAGCCACACTCGGTTCAACTAAAGTTGGAGAAACTGACACCCGCCAGCCACCTATGTGCGAAGCATGTCGGTAGAACCAGTCTCACGTAAGCGTACGCGTAATGTCGGTCCGGGCCGCTTCATCCAACAATACCACCGAACCAAAGTATGACATGCTGGTAAGCAGTAAGACTTGTATCGCCCACAACTCACTTGTGTTCTGCTCGTGCATATAACATCAACGCATAAAACCAGGCTCGGATGCCATTGTTGGGAAACGTAGTAATTTCAATAAATTTCCTACGCACACGCAAGATCATGGTGATGCATAGCAACGAGAGGGGAGAGTATGTCCACATACCCTCGTAGACCGAAAGCGGAAGCGTTAGCACAACGTGATTGATGTAGTCGTACGTCTTCACGATCTGACCGACCAAGTACCGAACGTACGGCACCTCCGAGTTCTACACACGTTCAACTCGATGACGTCCCTCGAACTCCGATCTAGCCGAGCTTTGAGGGAGAGTTCTGTCAGCATGACGGCGTGGTGACAATATTGATGTTCTACCGTCGCAGGGCTTCACCTAAGCACCGCTACGATATTATCGAGGTAGACTATGGTGGAGAGGGGCACCGCACACAGCTAAAAGATCCAAGAGATCAATTGTTGTGTCTATGGGGTGCCCCTCTCCTCCGTATATAAAGGGGGGAGGAGAGGGCCGGCCAAGGGGAGGAGGCGCGCCCAAGGGGGGAGTCCTACTCCCACCGGGAGTAGGACTCCTCCTTTTCCTATTTGGAGAGGGAGAGGGAAGGAAGAGGAAGGAGGGAGGAAGGAAAGGGGGGCGGGCCCCCCTCCCAATTCGAATTGGTCTTGGGGGGGCCCTCCCTTGCTCCTTTCCCCTCCTTTCCACTAAAGCCCATTAAGGCCCATATACCTCCCGGGGGTTCCGATAACCTCCCGGTGCTCCGATATTATCCCGATCTCACCCGGAACCATTCCGGTATCCAAATATAGTCGTCCAATATATTGATCTTTACGTCTCGACCATTTCGAGACTCCTCGTCATGTCCGTGATCACATCCGGGACTCTGAACTACCTTCGGTACATCAAAACACATAAACTCATAATATAACCGTCATCGAACTTTAAGTGTGCGGACCCTACGGGTTCGAGAACAATGTAGACATGACCGAGACACGTCTCCGGTCAATAACCAATAGCGGAACCTAGATGCTCATATTGGCTCCTACATATTCTACGAAGATCTTTATCGGTCAAACTGCATAACAACATACGTTGTTCCCTTTGTCATCGGTATGTTACTTGCCCGAGGTTCGATCGTTGGTATCTCAATACTTAGTTCAATCTCGTTACCAGCAAGTCTCTTTACTCGTTCCGTAATACATCATCCCGTAACTAACTCATTAGTTACAATGCTTGTAAGGCTTATACTGATGTCTATTAGCGAGTGGGCCCAGAGATACCTCTCCGACAATCGGAGTGACAAATCCTAATCTCGAAATACGTCAACTCAACAAGTACCTTCGGAGACACCTTTAGAGCACCTTTATAATCACCCAGTTACGTTGTGACATTTGGTACCACACAAAGTGTTCCTCCTGTAAACGGGAGTTGCATAATCTCATAGTCATAGGAACATGTATAAGTCATGAAGAAAGCAATAGCAACATACTAAACGATCAAGTGCTAAGCTAACGGAATGGTTCAAGTCAATCACATCATTCTCCTAATGATGTGATCCCGTTAATCAAATGACAACTCATGTCTATGGTTAGGAAACGTAACCATCTTTGATTAACGAGCTAGTCAAGTAGAGGCATACTAGTGACACTATGTTTGTCTATGTATTCACACATGTATTATGTTTCCAGTTAATACAATTCTAGCATGAATAATAAACATTTATCTTGAAATAAGGAAATAAATAATAACTTTATTATTGCCTCTTGGGCATATTTTCTTCATCGTTCCCCTTGGAGTTTTAATCAAGATAATGTAGCTCTTTCATTTCTGTTTTGGTGGACTTGTTTCGTAGGAGTCAAGGTACTATGAAGAGGGGGTCCGCTTTGGTAAGGCTGGGTGGAATCAACACGTACACATCCTTTTCACACCCTCTGAGCCTTCCCGCTTCGATGGAGGTTTCATTCCCTTTTTTTTTAGTATGATTTGGTCCCGACGGTAGTACCGCGGTGCCCTGCGGTAGTACCGCCTGTGGGTCCTCAGCCGTAGTACCACCGCGGTACCGGGCTCCTACCACGTCAACTCGAGGGGGTCGCCTCTCGTGTCGGATTGTGCGGCACTAAGCAGCGGCAGTAGAAGCGGTAGTACCGCTCGAGAGCGGTAGTACCACCCTACCACCGTGGCAGTACCGCACTGGGTCTGACTCCTGCTCATTCGCTAGCCCTCCCAGACTGCACGGCAGTACCGCAAGGGGGAGCGGTAGTACCGCTGCCCCCTGTGGTAGTACGTCCCTCTACGGGGCTGTTTTGGGGGGTAACGGTTGGATTGTTCCCCCCTCTTTAAAAGGGGGTCTTCTTCTCCAAAGTTGACTTACCTCTTCCCCCAAAAGCTCCATTGTTGCTCCAAGCTCCATTTTCGCCCGATCTCTCTCCCTAGCCAATCAAACTTGTTGATTTGCTCGGGATTGGTTGAGAAGGCCCCGATCTACACTTCCACCAAGAGAAATTTGATTCCCTCGCTAATCCCTAGCGGATCTTGTTACTCTTGGGTGTTTGAGAACCCTAGACGGTTGAGGTCACCATGGAGCCATAGTCCATTGTGGTGAAGCTTCATGGTGTCGTTGGGAGCCTCCAATTAAGTTGTGTAGATTTCCCCAACCTTGTTTGTAAAGGTTCGGTCGCCGCCTCCAAGGGCACCAATAGTGGAATCACGGCATCTCGCATTGTGTGAGGGCGTGAGGAGAATACGGTGGCCCTGGTGGCTTCTTGGGGAGCATTGTGCCTCCACACCGCTCCAACGGAGACGTACTTCCCCTCAAAGGGAAGGAACTTAGGTAACACATCCTCTTCTTCACCGGCTCCACTCTTGGTTATTTCATACCTTTACTTGTGCAAGCTTATATTGCGTTGCATCTCTTGCTTGCTTGTGTGCTTGTTGTTGTTGCATCATATAGGTTGCTCACCTAGTTGCATATCTAGACAACCTACTTTGATGCAAACTTTAAATTGATAAAGAAAAGGCTAAAAATTGTTAGTTGCCTATTCACCCCCTCTAGTCAACTATATCGATCCTTTCAATTGGTATCAGAGCCTCGTCTCTTTTTAAGGACTTTGTCGTCCGAAGAGTATGGTTGTGATACGTCTCTGTCGTATCTACTTTTCCAAACACTTTCGCCCTTGTTTTGGACTCTAACTTGCATGATTTGAATGGAACTAACCCGGACTGACGTTGTTTTCAGCAGAATTACCATGGTGTTATTTATGTGCAGAAACAAACGTTCTCGGAATGACCTGAAACTTCACGGAGCAACTTTTTGGAAAATATAAAAAGTACCTGCAAAAGATGAAGGCTAGGGGGCCCACCACCTGTCCACGAGGGTGGGGGCGCGCCCCCTACCTCGTGGGCCCCCTGGAGCTCTTCCGACTCCAACTCCAACTCTATATATTGTGTTTCGGGGAGAAAAAACCAGAGAGAAGAATTCATCGCATTTTACGATACGGAGCCGCCGCCAAGCCCTAAAACCTCTCGGGAGGGCTGATCTGGAGTCCGTTCGGGGCTCTGGAGAGGGGAGTCCGTCGCCATCGGCATCATCAACCATCCTCCATCACCAATTTCATGATGCTCATCGCCGTGCATGAGTAATTCCATCGTAGGCTTGCTGGACGGTGATGGGTTGGATGGGATCTATCATGTAATCGAGTTAGTTTTGTTAGGGTTTGATCCCTAGTATCCACCATGTTCTGAGATTGATGTTGCTATGACTTTGCTATGCTTAATGCTTGTCACTAGGGCCCGAGTGCCATGATTTCAGATCTGAACATATTATGTTTTCATCAATATATGAGAGTTCTTGATCCTATCTTGCAAGTCTATAGTCATCTATTATGTGTTATGATCCGTTAACCCCGAAGTGACAATAATCGGGATACTTACCGGTGATGACCGTAGTTTGAGGAGTTCATGTATTCACTATGTGTTAATGCTTTGTTCCGGTACTCTATTAAAAGGAGGCCTTAATATCCCTTAGTTTCCGTAAGAACCCCGCTGCCACGGGAGGGTAGGACAAGAGATGTCATGCAAGTTCTTTTCCATAAGCATGTATGACTATATTCGGAATACATGCCTACATTACATTAATGAACGGGAGCTAGTTCTGTGTCACCCTAGGTTATGACTGTTACATGATGAACCGCATCCGGCATAATTCTCCATCATCGATCCATTGCCTACGAGATTTCCATATATTGTTCTTCGCTTATTTACTTTTCCGTTGCTATTGCTATCATCACTACAAAATACCAAAAACATTACTTTTACTATCGTTACCTTTTGCTACCGTTACCACTACTATCATATTACTTTGCTACTAAATACTTTGCTGCAGATACTAAGTTTCCAGGTGTGGTTGAATTGACAACTCAGCTGCTAATACTTGAGAGTATTCTTTGGCTCCCCTTGTGTCGAATCAATAAATTTGGGTTGAATACTTTACCCTCGAAAACTGTTGCAATCCCCTATACTTGTGGGTTATCAAGACTATTTTCCAGCGCCGTTGTCGGGGAGCATAGCTCTATTCTTTGAGTCACTTGGGATTTATATCTGCTTATCATTATGAAGAACTTGAAAGATCCAAGAACCAAGATTTATCCCTCAACTATGAGGGGAGGTAAGGAACTGCCATCTAGCTCTGCACTTGATCCACCTTCTGTTTTGAGTAAGCTTGTGACACCTAAACCTGCTTCTGCTGTTCGTTCTGATATGTCGCATGTTATTGATGATGCCACTTCTGCTATACATGATACTTATGATGAAACTACTTCTATGCTTGATACTACTGTGCCACTTGGTGAATTTCTTGATGAACAACTTGCTAGGGCTAGAGAGATTGAAAATATTGAATCTGATAATACTGATGAAATTGATGATGAAGACTTGCCTGTTATTCCTGAGGGTTATGTTTTTGATAAAGAAGCTTCCTTAGCTATTTTAGCTTGCAAAGATAGATACGAACTTAAGAGGTTATTAGCTAAATGGAGTAAGCAATCTCTAAATGCTAGAATGAAACCCGACCCTGCTTTTGCTACTTCACCTATCTGTGTTACTGATAAGGATTATGAATTCTCTGTTGATCCTGATATAATTACTTTGGTTGAATCTGATCCTTTTCATGGCTATGAATCTGAAACTGTTGTGACACATCTTACTAAATTAAATGATATAGCCACCCTGTTCACTACTGATGAGAGAACTCGTTACTTTTATATCCTTAAAATATTTCCATTCTCATTAAAAGGTGATGCTAAGATATGGTTTAATTCTCTTGATCCTGGTTGTGTGCGTAGTCCCCAGGATATGATTTATTACTTCTCTGCTAAATATTTCCCTGCTCATAAGAAACAAGCTTCTTTAAGGGATATATATATATATATATATATATATATATATATATATAATTTTGTGCAAATTGAAGAAGAGAGTCTCCCACAAGCTTGGGGGAGGCTTCTCCAATTACTTAATGCTTTGCCTGATCATCCTCTTAAGAAAAATGAAATACTTGATACTTTTATAATGGACTAACCGATGCCTCCAGAGATTACCTAGATAGTCGTGCTGGTTCTGTTTCCAGGGAAAGAACACCGGATGAAGCTGAAATTCTATTGAATAATATGTTGACAAATGTAAATAATTGGACACCTCCAGAGCCAATTCCTGAGCCTATTCCTAAACCAACTCCGAAGAAGAGGGGTATTCTATTTGTCAGTCCTGAAGATATGCAAGAGGCAAAGAAATCTATGAAAGAAAAAGGTATTAAAGCTGAAGATGTTAAGAATTTACCCCCTATTGAAGAAATACATGGTCTTAATTTACCGCCTGTTGAAGAAACATATGATCTTAATCCATTACCTATTGAAGAAACTTATGGTCTTGATAACCCGACACAGGTAGTAAAGGTAAATTCTCTCTATATATATGATAAAGCTGAAATCCCATTTACTAAGTTTGCTAGCCCATGCTTAGATGAGTTTGATAAATTTATGGCTAAGCAAGAAGATTTTAATGCTTATTTTGGTAGACAATTGAAATACAATTCAAATATGCTTGAACACTTGGGTGATTATATGGCTAATGTCAAAGGTGAACTTAAACTTATTAGTAAACATGCTTCTATGGTTACCACTCAAGTAGAACAAGTACTTAAAGCTCAAAATGATTTGCTCAATGAATTAAATAGCAAGAATAATGATAATGTTGTTAGAGTTATGACTAGAGGTGGCAAAATGACTCAGGAACCTTTGTATCCTGAAGGCCACCCTAAGAGAATTAAGCAAGATTCTCAGAGAAATAATGTGGATGCACCTAGTCCTTCTAAAAAGAAGAAAAAGAAAAATGATAGGACTTTGCATGCTTCTAGTGAACATATTACTCAAACACCTGAGAATCCAAATGATATTTCTATTTCTGATGCTGAAACTCAATCTGGTAATGAACCTGAAACTAGTAATAATGTTAATGATAATGTTCATGATGATGCTCAACCTAGTAATGATAATGATATAGAAATTGAACCTGCTGTTGATCTTGATAACCCACAATCAAAGAATTAACGTTATGATAAGAAAGACTTTGTTTCTAGGAAACATGGTAAAGAAAGAGAACCATGGGTTCAGAAACCCATGCCTTTTCCTCCCAAACCATCCAAGAAAAAGGATGATGAGGATTTTGAGCGCTTTGCTAAAATGATTAGACCTATCTTTTTGCGTATGCGATTAACTGATATGCTCAAAATGAATCCTTATGCTAAGTATATGAAAGAAATTGTTACAAATAAAAGAAAGATACCGGAAGCTGCAATTTCCACCATGCTTGCTAATTATACTTTTAAGGGTGGAATACCTAACAAACTTGGAGATCCGGGAGTACCCACTATACCATGCTCCATTAAAAGGAACTATGTTAAAACTGCTTTATGTGATCTTGGAGCCGGTGTTAGTGTTATGCCTCTCTCTTTATATCATAGACTTGATTTGAATAAGTTGACACCTACTGAAATATCTTTGCAAATGGCTGATAAATCAACTGCTATACCTGTCGGCATTTGTGAGGATGTGCCTGTTGTAGTTGCAAACGTTACTATTTTAACAGACTTTGTTATTCTTGATATTCCCGAGGACGATAGTATGTCTATTATTCTTGGAAGACCCTTTTTGAATACTGCAGGGGCTGTTATTGATTGCACTAAAGGCAATGTCACTTTTCATGTTAATGGTAGTGAGCATACGGTACACTTTCCGAGGAAACAACCTCAAGTTCATAGTATCAACTCTATTGGAAAAATTCCATCGATTATATTTGGAGGTTTTGAATTTCCTCTTCCTAATGTCAAGAAGAAATATGATATTCTTATTATTGGGGATGTGCATATCCCTGTTGAGGTAACATAGTGTTATTCGAAATTTCTCCGGTTCCATGTTATTCAGAATGAGTTCGTTAACAAGACTTGATCAACCTTGTTAATGGATTCCTTTTGATGAGCATGAGATGGATGAAACTAGAAGGCACAACCTTCTGTACCCTCCTTTTACTTTCTGTTATTTATATTAAATAAAATAAAAATAGTATTTTTCTATCTATTATCTGATTATCCATGCAATATAAAAATACCCCGAAAATAAAAGTTCTCCAAATGCCCTGAAATTTAAATATGATTTTTTCTGAAATATTTGAGAATATTTTGCACTGAGAACACAACAGGGGGGGGGTCAACCACCTGCCCACGAGGGTGGCGGACGCCCTACCCCCCTGGGCGCCCCCCCCTGCCTCGTGGGCCCACGGTGGCCCTCCTCCACTTATCCTTTCACCCACACACTCCTTCTTCCTCCCACAAACACGAACAACCAGCTCAAACCTCAGTCTAAGCTCATTTTGCTGCCATTTTCGATCTCCTTGCTCAAAGCACCTCTCACAAAACTGCTTGGGGAGATTGTTCCTTGGTATGTGACTCCTCCATTGGTCCAATTAGTTTTTGTTCTAGTGCTTTATTCATTGCAAATTTTTGCTGCTTAGGTGACCCTGTTCTTGAGCTTGCATGTCAAATGTATATGGTCAAAAGTAGTTTTGATGCATGATATAGGCCCTAGGCACTTGTAGGAGTAGTTGCTATCAATATTATTGAGTTTGGTTTACTTTTATTTTGAAGTTACTAATTTTTTTAGAATTTTTCAGAGGAAGAAAAATGCTTAGGAAAATGTTCCAAGGTGGTTCCTCAAGGAAGCAAGGACCCAGGCTTGCAACGCGTGATGCTGATGAAGAGCCACCAAGAGACGCTCCAGTGCGTCCTTGTGAGTGGCCTTCTGAAAATTTTATGGATCGAGCAGGAATTAAGGAAGAATTCAACGCATATTTGGGTAACGCCGATCTTGTGAGCTTCGAGGAAGAGAAGTGCAGCCAGTATCACAATCTCACTAGTACCTTTGTGAGGAGGTTTGAATTTTCATCTTCACGTAATTCTCCAACTGTCCTGTTTGATCTTTATGAAAATTCTTATACTATGGACTTAGAGGATTTTACCACTGCTTGCAAACTTCCACAATGGGGTAGTATAAGGGATCCTCGCAAATCTAAATTTAGAGATTTTCTTGCTAGCATAACTGTGGGAGAATCTAGAGATATAACACAAGCTACCATAGGGAGCATTCACTTTCCTGCTATACATTATTTTGCTCTCTTCATAGGTAGATGCATTAATGGTAAAGATGAGGCATGTCACATGTGTGTCCCTGGCCTCAGTATTCTTAGGAGTGCTGTGTTAGGAGACAAATCTTATAATTTGGGAGCCATTGTTGCACGTAGGTTGCATCTTAATAGATTTAATAGAGATTTCTTTGGAGGAATTGATGCAACCCGCATAGCTAATTTTCTTGGTGTAGCCATATGCGAAGATGATATTAAATTACCACCTGCTTACCTAGACTTTAATGCTATGGTTCACCACCAGTTTGTCGAGAGGAATGAATCACCTCTCCAGTATCGACTAATCTTTGACAGACGCCGTGCTGTCCATATTACTCTCCCTGCTCCTGCCTTCTTTGATCATCAGGCAAAAGGAAGATATGTTATTACCAGAGAGGAGGCAGATGAGTACGAGAGGAGAGCGGAGGCCGCTCGTCGCCACGCTGCAGCTCAGGAGGTGATAGCCGCTGCATCGCAGTACGACCCCAGCTACTATTATGGATATCCGCCAGGCCAGCCGTGGCCATAGACCAACTTAGGCCAAAAGCCTAAGCTTGGGGGAGTATGTATTTCCCACCGACATTACATTTATGTTCACACACTTATTGCTAGATGTCGGTGCTCATACTTTTTGATTGTATCATCCATGCTAGTTAATTTTCTTTTTATGCTTTCTTCTTGTGCATTTGATAAACCTTAAGAAAAACCAAAAAAATTAGTTGTAGCTTTTAATTAGTTTACTTTCCATGCTTGTAGTAGTAATTAAAAAGAAAACCCAAAAAGATTTCATGTTCTTCTTTTACTTGTTGGGAGCTCTCCCATGTAAATAGTTTTATTTCTTTTCTTTTCTTTGGGGGTCGATAGGAGAAGACCATAATTAAATTGTTGAAGTGGCTCTTATATGCATTATTGTTGATCTGACAAAAGAGCCCATATTGCCTTGTCTTCTCCTGTTTATTGAATGCTTGCAGATTCCAGCTTAGACCAATTCACGTGCACTATCATTATTATTCACATCGTTCGGTCGTGCAAGTGAAAGACAATTATGATGATATATGATGGACTGACTGAGATGAGAAAAGCTGATATGAACTTGACCTCTTTTGTTTTTGTAAATATGATTAGTTCATCATTCCTGATTCAGCCTATTATGAATAAACATGTTTGCAATGACAACTAGAGATCATAGTTTCTTGTGCCATGCTTGATTAGCTATGAGTTATAATGGTTTACCTTGCGTGCCAACATGCTATTAAAATGGTTATGATGTGGTTTGATAGGGTGGTATCCTCCTCTGAATGATTTAAGTGACTTGACTTGGCGCATGTTCACGCATGTAGTTGAAACAAAATCAACATAGCCTTCACGATATTTATGTTCATGGTGGATTATATCCTACTCATGCTTGCGTTCGGAGTTGATTAATTTTAATGCATGTTCATGACTGTTGTTGCTCTCTAGCTGGTCGCTTCCCAGTCTTTTGCTAGCCTTCACCTGTACTAAGCGGGAATACTGCTTGTGCATCCAATCCCTTAAACCCCAAAGTTATTCCACATGAGTCCACTATACTACCTATATACGGTATCTACCTGCCATCCCAAGTAAATTTGTATGTGCCAAACTCTAAACCTTCAAATAAATATCCTGTTTTGTATGCTCGAATAGCTCATGTATCAACTAGGGTTGTCCGTATCTTTCATGTTAGGCGGGTTATTCTCAAGAGGAGTGGACTCCGCTCCTCACTCACGAGATAAATGGCTGGTCACTGGGATGCCCAGTCCCATGCTTTATGCAAACTAAATTAAAATAATTGCAAACGAAACTCCCCCTGGGACTCTTGTTAGTTGAAGGCACTCGTTGTTTTGAGCAAGCCATGGATTGATGCTTGTTGGTGGAAGGGGGAGTATAAACTTTACCATTCTGTTTGGGAACCGCCTATAATGTGTGTAGCATGGAAGATATTGCCATCTCTTGGTTGTTACGTTGACAATGAAAGTATACCGCTCAAAATATTATTGACCTCTATTTCAAAACTGAGCTCTGGCACCTCTACAAATCCCTGCTTCCCTCTGCGAAGGGCCTATCTATTTACTTTTATGCTGAGTCATCATCCTCTTATTAAAAAGCACAAGTTGGAGAGCACCGCTGTCATTTGCATTCATTATTGTTAGTTTACATTGAGTATGACTTGACTGGATCTCTTTTACCATGAATTACAATGTCTAGTCAGTCCTTGGTCTTTAAAGGTGCTCTGCATTTATGTTTTGCGGTCTCAAAAAGGGCTAGCGAGATACCATCTTGTTATATCATATTATGATTGTTTTGAGAAAGTGTTGTCATCCGAGATTTATTATTATTGCTCGCTAGTTGATTATGCTATTGATATGAGTAAACTTGAGACCTAAGCGTTATTGAGAATGTGGTTAGTTATAATCTTTGCTGAAAACTTGAATGCTGGCTTTACATATTTGCAACAACAAGAGCAAACAGTGTTTGTAAAAGTTTTTCTTTATCACTTTCAGTTTATCAACTGAATTGCTTGAGGACAAGCAAAGGTTTCAACTTGGGGGAGTTGATACGTCTCCGTCGTATCTACTTTTCCAAACACTTTCACCCTTGTTTTGGACTCTAACTTGCATGATTTGAATGGAACTAACCCGGACTGACACTGTTTTCAGCAGAATTACCATGTTGTTATTTATGTGCAGAAACAAACGTTCTCGGAATGACCTGAAACTTCATGGAGCAACTTTTTGGAAAATATAAAAAATACCTGCAAAAGATGAAGGCCAGGGGGCCCACCACCTGTCCACGAGGGTGGGGGCGCGCCTACCCCCCTAGGGCGTGCCCCTTACCTCGTGGGCCCCTTGGAGCTCCTCCGACTCCAACTCCAACTCTATATATTGTGTTTCGGGGAGAAAAAAATCAGAGAGAAGAATTCATCGCGTTTTACGATACGGAGCCGCCGCCAAGCCCTAAAACCTCTCGGGAGGGCTGATTTGGAGTCCCTTCGGGGCTCTGGAGAGGGGGATTCGTTGCCGTCGGCATCATCAACCATCCTCCATCACCAATTTCATGATGCTCACCGCCGTGCATGAGTAATTCCATCGTAGGCTTGCTGGACGGTGATGGGTTGGATGGGATCTATCATGTAATCGAGTTAGTTTTGTTAGGGTTTGATCCCTAGTATCCACCATGTTCTGAGATTGATGTTGCTATGACTTTGCTATGCTTAATGCTTGTCACTAGGGCCCGAGTGCCATGATTTCAGATCTGAACATATTATGTTTTCATCAATATATGAGAGTTCTTGATCCTATATTGCAAGTCTATAGTCATCTATTATGTGTTATGATCCGTTAACCCCGAAGTGACAATAATCGGGATACTTACCGGTGATGACCGTAGTTTGAGGAGTTCATGTATTCACTATGTGTTAATGCTTTGTTCCGGTACTCTATTAAAAGGAGGCCTTAATATCCCTTAGTTTCCATAAGGACCCCGCTGCCACGGGAGGGTAGGACAAAAGATGTCATGCAAGTTATTTTCCATAAGCATGTATGACTATATTCGGAATACATGCCTACATTACATTAATGAACGGGAGCTAGTTCTGTGTCATCCTAGGTTATGACTGTTACATGATGAACCGCATCCGGCATAATTCTCCATCATCGATCCATTGCCTACGAGATTTCCATATATTGTTCTTCGCTTATTTACTTTTCCGTTGCTATTGCTATCATCACTACAAAATACCAAAAACATTACTTTTACTATCGTTACCTTTTGCTACCGTTACCACTACTATCATATTACTTTGCTACTAAATACTTTGCTGCAGATAC
The DNA here is from genome assembly GCF_056163025.1 of Triticum urartu. Taxonomy (NCBI): domain Eukaryota; kingdom Viridiplantae; phylum Streptophyta; class Magnoliopsida; order Poales; family Poaceae; genus Triticum; species Triticum urartu. The sequence goes on along the minus strand of NC_141876.1, from coordinate 139,244,803 downwards.
TAAGTTTCCAGGTGTGGTTGAATTGAGAACTCAGATGCTAATACTTGAGAGTATTCTTTGGCTCCCCTTGTGTCGAATCAATAAATTTGGGTTGAATACTTTACCCTCGAAAACTGTTGCGATCCCCTATACTTGTGGGTTATCAGGTTGACGTCGTAGACGGTGTGGAGGAGCACTCCGGTGTGAATCCGGTCTCGTCTACGGGCGATGGGGGAACCTCGGTCTCTCGTGAGGAATTTAATGTGGCCTTGGACACATTGAAAACCTCCATGACGACCAAGGTTGAAAGCATGTTTAATAAATTCATTGAAGGGCTTAAACTATCCACCGCACTATTGAAAGTGGGTGATCCCACTAACAAGGTGACGGATGCTAACTCCGACAAGGGGTATGCTACTAGTGAAAAAGCTCCTTCTTCTAGTGGTAAGAATGGCACTGGCATCTTTGCCCATGTGGAACCTCCACTTGTTTATGGTGGACCGACTCCCTCTACTTATTTGAATCATGCCGGTCCTCCCCCTAAGATTGTGAAAAATGAGGACTTTGATTCTTGGGTTTATCGCTTTAAGCGTCATTTAAATCATGTGAATACTAATCTTTGGAGAATCATTGAAGAAGGTTTCTATCCACATGACCCAAGCAACTTCACCCTTAGAGATTCGCGGATAATCAAGTCAATGAGAGTGCTCTCTTCATCATCCAAGATGCAATTCCACCTGAAGATCTCCCTCATCTTAGGCCCTTCGCCTTGGCCAAAGATGCATTGCTTTGTGTTGTCTCCCTCTACCGGGGAAGCGCAAGCATTCAACGCTCCAACTATGAAGTAGTGCAGGATGAAGCCGATGAGTTTGCAATGAAAGAAGATGAAGAACCCCGTGAGCTTTATCGGAGAGTAACTAAACTCGAGGTCTCACTCCGAGATCATGGAAGCAAGGACACGGATGACAATTGGATCAAGCGCAAATTTCTCAAGGCAATGATGCCTTACCACAAGGCCATGTCCTCCGTCATTCGTCAAAGGCCGTACTTCCACACTTTGTCCTCAAGTGAAGTGTTGGATGAGTTTGTGGCCATGAGCATCTTGGACAAGACCGCCGACAATGCGGTGCTACGTTCTCAAAGAGAAAAGAAGCCCAACCTTGCATTAAAGGCCAAGGTTAGTGTGGAAGAAGAGGACGAAGAAGAAGAAGAGGAGAGCAACCCCGAAGATACAAAGTATGCCTATCATGAACACATGGCTCTTGCTTGACGGCAATTTTGGAGCAAGAAAAACTTAAGGCGCAACTTCAGCAAGAACAACTCAAGTGGCACGAAGGGCAAGCAACGTGTGAGGACTTGCTATAATTGTGGCAATGTGAGCCATTTTGTTTTGGAGTGCCCGTATGAGAAGAGGGAAGACAATGGTGGCAAGCTCATCCGAAAGGACAAAGTCAAGCCTTTCCCAAACAAGAGCAACTTCACCAAGAAGACTCCTCCGAAAGCGTTGGTGGTACAAGAAGAGTACAATGAGGATGATGATGATGATGATGAGGATGAGTTGGTTGCCATGGCCTCCTTTGCCATTGCGACAACTCCACGAGTGTCACTCTTCGACTCACCCAATGAGAGCATCACCGCCAAGTGCCTCATGGCTAAAGCCACCAACAAGGTAACCCCCAACATCAAAACTACCATTATTAATAATCCTTCTTTGACAGATTGCATTGATGAACATGATGGACCTAATGTGGGGGAGAATGAGTTTGAGTCCTTTATGGGCAAACTCAAGGGTAAATCCAAGAAGCACTTCGTTGCTCTCTTGGAACAACTTGGTGAAGCCAATGGCATGATTGAAGCTCACGAAGATACCATCTCTAAGATGGAGGGGCATAGTAGTGACTATGCCGATGAGATTTCGGATCTTTCCAATGCTCTTGAGAAATAGCGTAGTCTTCGTTTGGCTCTTAAGGAGTCACACAACGATGATCACGCTAAGTTAAAGAAAGATCTTGATCATGCTATTGTTGTTTCTCGTGTGCTAAACTCCGAGAAGGACAAGCTTGGGGTTGATCTTGCTAGACTCAAAGAGGAGTTTGACCTACTTGACAAGGCTCACAAGGTCTTGAAGGGTACTCATGCTAGCCTCAAAGAGTCTCATGATCAACTTCAAGTAAAGCTAACCAAGGAGAAAGCCACATTTCCTCATATGGTGTTAATTGATAATGCAAATGCTACTAACCCATGTTGTGAGCATGTGCATCTTGTTGAGGAGAATGTTAAGTTTAAGGAGCGACTTGAGAAAGGCCTTGTTTCTTGCATACAAGGCAAGAAAAACCTCAACGAACTTTTGAGCAATCAAAAGGGAGTTGTGGCCAAGGAAGGGATTGGGTACGCACCCGAGTCCAAGAACAAGAAGAAGAATGACAAGGCCAAACGACCTCCCCCTCTCAAGCAAACCTTTGTGAAGGAGGGAGAGGGTGACACTAAGGAGAAGAAGAAGAACACCGGGAAGGGTGGTGATGCCAAGAAGGGCAACACTTCCCCTCCCAACCAAGCCGGCGACTTTAACTCTTCTTATGTGTTGTGTCGTGCTAGTGATGGACATGTTTATGCCAAATTTGTTGGCTCTCCTTATGAGTACATTGATGGTCTATTTGGGTTCCTAAGACCCTCGTTACTAACATCAAAGGACCCATTACTAAATGGGTACCTAAAACCAAGCATTGATCTCTTGTAGGTGTTTGCTTCTGGTGGGGGATCATGGTTGCTCGATAGTGGAGCCACTAATCATATGACTGGAAGCAAGGACTTGGTGGTGGATGTTCACAAGATTCCATCTATGCCCACCAATGTCAAGTGGAGTGATGCCTCGTCCTCCAAGGTATTGGGGCTTGGCAAGGTTGTCATTTCTCATGATCTCACGATCGAGAAGGTCATGCTTGTTGAGTCCCTTGCATAGAATTTACTTTCCGTTTGTCAACTTGCACTCATGGCCTTTGACACTTTCTTTGATATTGATATCGTGGTCCTCTTGTGGAGCAAGACTCTTAAAGTAGCCTTTGTTGGGCATGTCGAGAACGGTCTCTATGTGATTAACTTTTCGAAGCGACCCACTAAGACCGCGACATGCTTAATGGCTAAAGTTGACGTGGGATGGCTTTGGAATCACCGTCTAGCCCATGTCAATATGATATCTTTGCAAAGTCTTCTCAAGGGGTACCATGTCCGTGGACTAACAAATGTTAGTTTTGCTAAAGATCGTGCTTGCAGTGCTTGCATTGAAGGAAAGCTACATGAGAAGGCTCACCCTCCCATGACTATCATCTACTCGAAGAGGCCTTTGGAGCTCCTTCATATGGATCTCTTTGGGCCTCCATCCTTTGATAGTCTTGGGGTAGAAAGTATTGCTTGGTGATTGTGGATGATTATTCAAGATACACTTGGGTATATTTCTTTAAGAGGAAGAGCGAGACCCCACAAACCAGCATTGACTTTGCAAATGAAGCCCAACGTCAACACAATGCAAAGATCTTGACTATAAGAAGTGACAACGCCACCGAGTTCAAGAACTACACCTTCGATGAGTTTCTTAGTGATGAGGGGATCAAGCATCGATATTCCGCACCATACACCCCTCAACAAAATGGTGTAGCGGGGAGGAAGAACCGGACGTTGATGGATGCGGCAAGGACCATGATGGCAAAGTTCAAGTCTCCATACAAATTTTGGGCCAAAGACATCAACACCGCGTGTCATGCATCAAATCGGCTCTATCTCCGCAAAGGCTTGAACAAGACTCCATATGAGATACTCACCGGTAACAAGCCCGACCTCAAGTACTTCCGGGTGTTCGGGTGTAAGTGTTCCATTCTGAAGAAAGGTGTTTGTTTGTCTAAATTTGAGGCCAGAGCTTATGAGGGCATATTTGTTGGTTATGCTACAAACTCTCATGCTTACCATGTCCTCAATAAATCCACGGGGCTTATTGAGGAGACGTGTAACGTGGAGTTTGATGAGAATAACGGCTCCCAAGTGGAGCAAAGTGGTACTTGCGATGTAGGTGATGAAATTCCTCCTCAAGCCATAAGAAGAATGGGTGTTGGTTTTATCCTACCCATTGAAGGAACCCCTTGTGGCGGAAGGAGAAGGACCATGCTCCACTCAAGTGGAGCCATCACCAACCCAAGGCCCACATGCTTCCGAAGAACAAAGTGAAGGCCCTCAACCTCAAGAACAAGACCAAGGGAAAGGTCAATCTCAAGATGGTGTTGAAACATCAAGTGATGCCCAAGGTCAAGTTCTCTCCTCCAAGCAAGTTCAAGATCAAGAGCTTCCTCGAGATCAAGAACAAGCTCAAGATGGCGCTTAAGATGATCAAGTGACCGCTCCTCGACTCACCCCCGAGGAGGAATTGGAGCGTCGTGCCGCCAAGATTGCTTCCAAGCTCTCCACCAAGGGTCATCTCATGAAGAATGTGCTTGGAAGCATTCAAAAGGGGGTAAGCACTCATAGACAATTGGCAAACTATTGTGAACATCACGCGTTTTTCTCTTGTGTTGAACCCCAAAAGGTATAGGAGGCGCTCGAAGATCCGGATTGGCTTAATGCCATGCATGAAGAACTCAACAACTTCGAGTACAACAAGGTGTGGAGATTGGTGCCAAGGCCAATGGGGAACCACAATGTCATTGGGACCAAGTGGATATTTAAGAACAAGCAAGATGCTCATGGGACCATCGTTCGCAACAAGGCAAGATTGGTGGCACAAGGCTACTCCCAAGTTGAGGGTATCGACTACGGTGAAACCTTTGCTCCCGTTGCTCGCCTTGAATCCATTCATTTGTTGATTGCTTATGGTTCTCATCACAACTTTAAATTGCAATAAATGGATGTTAAAAGTGCTTTTTCTTAATGGTCCTATTAATGAGTTGGTATACGTCAAGCAACCCCTCGGGTTCGAGGATCCCTACTTTCCCGATCATGTGTATCAACTCGATAAGGCACTCTATGGACTTAAACAAGCCCCACGTGCGTGGTATGACCACCTTAACGAGTTGTTACAAGATCATGGATTTGAAGTTGGGCTAATCGACCCCACTCTTTTTACTAAGAAGGTCAAAGGGGAGTTGTTTGTGTGCCAACTATATGTTGATGATATTATCTTCGGTTCCCCTAACAAAGCTTTCAATGAGGAATTTGCCGCACTCATGACCTCTAAGTTCAAGATGTCTTCGATGGGGGAGTTGGAGTTCTTCCTTGGCTTCGAAGTCAAACAAAGAAGAGAAGGAACCTTCATCAACCAAGCCAAATACACTCAAGACATGCTCAAGAGATTCAAGCTAAGTGATGTCAAGCCGGCTTCCACTCCCAGGCCCACCAAGTGCCAACTTGACATTGATCCCAATGGTAAAGCGGTGGATCAAAAGGTATATCGCTCCATAATTGGCTCCTTGCTTTACCTTTGTGCATCTAGACCGGATATCATGTTGAGTGTGGGAATTTGTGCACGGTTTCAAGCCGCACCTAAGGAAAGCCACTCTGTGGTGGTCAAGCGAATCTTTCGATATTTGGCTCATACCCCAAACTTTGGCTTATGGTACCCAAGAGGAGCAAACTTCAAGCTTGTAGGATATTCGGACTCCGATTGGGCGGGAGACAAAGTGGATAGGAAGTCCACTTCTGGAGGGTGCCAATTTCTTGGTTGCTCTTTGGTGAGTTGGTCTTCCAAGAAACAAAGTTGTGTGTCTCTCTCGTCCACCGAAGCGGAGTATGTGGTGGCCGGTAGTTGTTGTGCACAAATTCTTTGGATGAGGCAAACTTTAAAGGATTACGGTGTCATTTGTGACAAAGTGCCTCTTTGGTGTGACAATGAAAGTGTCATCAAGATTTCTCTCAAACCGGTCCAACACTTCAAGACGAAGCATATTGAGATTCGGTATCACTTCATCTGGGATCACATTAGGCGAGGGGAGATCGAGCTCAACTATGTCAACACTCATGATAACCTTGGAGATATCTCCATGAAGCCCTTGGATGAAGCAAGATTTTGCGAGTTAAGGCATGAGCTAAATATCATTGATTCGAGCAATGTTTCTTGAACCTTTCACACCCTACCGTACTCAACTTGATGTCTAGTTTAGATGTAGGCATGGACATAGGGGCGGTGTTGTTCTCTCAATGAACCTTCCCTCCCCCATTATGCATAAACTAATCAAACTCTTTCACTTTAGCCATTTTTGATGGTACTTGTGCTTCAAAGATGAGATTTGGTCATGGTCCCAAGGTTAAAATCTTCGCGGCACCATACCTCTAGACTCAAACATAGGTGGCCTCGGTCACCGCCCTCTCTTGGAGAGGTGTGTGTTTCTCGTCCTCTTTGTGTTGGTTTTGCGTGTGTGTTTGCTCTCGTTTTCTACTCAGCTTCTTTTCTTGAGCTAAGCCGTCTTGCGGCTGAGCGGTACTACCGCTGGGTGCGTGGTACTACCGCTGATGATCGTCAAGTAGTACTACTGCCCACCCCAGCGGTACTACCGCTACGGGGCGGGCGATGGGGGGTTATGTTGGAGCCGGGGGAGTTGCTTTTCTCCCCCATACCCATTTGCTCCACTCGCTCGTCTTCTTCGTCGCTCCAGCGACGTCTCGCCGCAGGAGGGCTTCGGCCAGCCACCGTCTTCGTGCCGTCCCTCTACAGTTCCTCCGGTGGAGTCGATCCCCACCGCGTCCTCTTGCCATGGATGCCGGTATTGTCCCCGTCCCCGTTCTCTCTTTGCCTAGATCTCACATCTAGTTGTTAGGGGATATAGGCATTGCTTTTCTTGATTTTTGGCTAAGTCGAGGCTTGAGTAGGATGGAGATGGCATCTAGGCCTTTTGGATTGATGTTTGGTAGGTTTATTTTTGAATTTGGCATCCCCGGTAGTGCCGGATCTATCCACAGCAGTAGGGAACCGCCGTTCCCCGTCTTGAGCGGTACTACCGCCCATCTTGCACGGTACTACCGCTCGAGCGGTACTGCCGCGTTTGCGTCGCGGTACTACCGCTGGATGCCCAATCCCATCATTTCCTACCACTTTTCGATCCATGTTGTCTTGTTTGGAGGCTTATGCTCTTTCTTTTGTGTAGTTTCTTCTGCTCGTGTGTTTGGTTCCAGGTGATGAACATCCTGAGCAGCAAGTCTGCCGTGTCAACCCCGGATGTGCAACGTCCAAGCGCTACCGCACCTCTGAGACAACGGCGGCCTCATCAAGTGTTCCGCCTCAAATGAAGAAGATGAGTGCGTCCAAGCCCAAGCCAAGGGCCAAGTCTGTGACAGAGATGTCTGCCAAGGAATTCTGGGAGAAGTGTCGGCGCAACCCCTATGAGGTCATTCAAGAACCTGCTTTGGTCAATCACCCGTTCTGGAACCATTTTCAGCATGCCATCTACTTTGATGTGATCAAAGCCAAGAAGAATCTTTTTGTTGATGTTCGCTCCATCGACGTTGCCTTTATGGAGCAGGATCCTGACTACTTTGGGGAGGCTCTCCAGATGTGCTCTCAGTGGAACATCCTCAGGATCATGCAATTCAACCAGGATTTTGATGCAGATTTGGTGGCTCAGTTTTATGCCACCGTCCATCTTGGGACAGATGAGGACAGAACTCTGACTTGGATGACAAATGCCAGGCTGCTTACTGTCAAGTGGAAGGCCTTCATGGAGCTTCTTGAAGTTGAGGATCAAGGTCTAGCGAACCCAGTTGGCTTTCGTCCTCACCGCAATGCAACTTCCACTCATAAGCAATCTCTCTGGCCATACTGTACCTTGAAGATTAACCCAGTGACTCAGAAGGAGACCTATGAGTTGCCAGCATTTCTGGATACCTCCATTGCATCTTCAGGGAGACCCTCTTCCCTTGCATTGGCAACTTGGATATGGTACACTCTTTTCTTGTGGACATGCTTCTTTTCTGTCAACATGAGAAGGAAGAAAACACTGGAGACTCTTTGGATATCTCTCATGTAATGTGGTCTGAGTTGGTTTCTGCCATCTCCGAGCGCAAGTGCCCTATCTATGGACCGTTTATCATGTTGATCATTGAGAAGGCCTGGGAGCGTGTGTATCCTAGGGTGGTGCTGGAGACTGGGGATCTAGTTTCTCATGAGATCAAGTGTCTGAGGAAGAAGGAGAACTGGGGCACCACAGCTCCGAGTTCTGGCATTCCGCCTGGAGCTGCTGACATGGAGACCGAGGCTGATGCGGATGATGACGATGACTATGAGCCATCTGGAGCAGAGCCCTCTTGGGCAAAGAAGCTCAAGCGCAAGATGAAGAAACTCTTCTGCATGGAGTCTCACGGTCAGTACATGACTCATGTGGCTGAGAAGCAGGCCAGGAGTCGTCACAAAGAGCTCATGCGTCAGGAGTGGATTCAGCAGCCCTGTCCGTGGACCGATTCAGACACCGAGCAATTTCCAAATGATGACGGCGGTGCAGACGATCCCGCTGGGATATGATGTTCGAGATCCTCAGTTGGCTATCACCTGGAGCCATAGCAACGCTCTTTGCCTTTTTGGTGTCTCGATGCCAAATGGGGAGAGTGTATAGGGATTTATGTCGTTGCCGATTTATGTCGTCGCCAAGTTGCGAGTGTGTCCTTGTGGTTTGTTGTGTCGTTGCTTTCTCTCGTCGTTTGCTTTGTTTGTTTTTGTGCCTGTGAGACCTAGTTCCAGTCATATGGTGTGAGTCATATGCTACCTTATCCTTATTATCTATGTCTATCAAGTTATTTGGTAATTTGTGAGTTGCATACTTATCCTGTTATATACCCTGCTTTCACGTACCCACTTGCTTAGGTTGTTGGACTATAAGATATAGGGGGAGTGTTGATCCTAATGTGTGTGCCTTGCATTCCAAAGGCACTACTAATTAGGTGCACACATTCAGGGGGAGCTCGTCTATATTTTGTAGTTCTAAGTATATTTACTTTCATGTCCTTTCTTTGTGCAATTCCCTGGTTGTCATCAATCCACCAAAAAGGGGGAGATTGTTAAGGCATATCTCTCTCGATGTAGTTTTGGTCATTGATGACAACATATTTGCAGACTAATCATGTGCTTTGAGTGTTTCAGAGATTCATCCTTTGGCACGAGACGATTTGTTCCCCTCGGAGTTTTAATCAAGACGGTGTAGCTCTTTCGTTTCTGTTTTGGTGGACTTGTTTCGTGGGAGTAACCATACTATCAAGAGGGGGTCCGCTTTGGTAAGGCCGGGTGGAATCAACACGTACACATCCTTTTCACACCCTCTGAGCCTTCCCGCTTTGATGGAGGTTTCATTCCCTTTTTTATGAGTATGATTTGGTCCCAACGGTAGTACCGCGGTGCCCAGCGGTACTACCGCCTGTGGGTCCTCAGCCGTAGTACCGCTGCGGTACCAGGCTCCTACCGCGTTGACTCGAGGGGGTCGCCTCTCTTGTCGGATTGTGCGACACTAAGCAGCGGCAGTAGAAGCGGTAGTACCGCCCTACCACCGCGGCAGTACCACACTGGGCCTGACTCCTGCTCATTCGCTAGCCCTCCCAGACTGCACGGCAGTACCGCGAGGGGGAGCGTTAGTACCGCTGGTCCCAGCAGTAGTACCACTGCCCCCTACGATAGTACCGCCCTCTGTGGGGCTGTTTTGGGGGGTAACTGTTGGATTGTTCCCCCTCTTTAAAAGGGGGTCTTCTTCTCCAAAGTTGACTTACCTCTTCCCCCAAAAGCTCCATTGTTGCTCCAAGCTCCATTTTTGCCCGATCTCTCTCCCTAGCCAATCAAACTTGTTGATTTGCTCGGGATTGGTTGAGAAGACCCTGATCTACACTTCCACCAAGAGAAATTTGATTCCCCCACTAATCCCTAGCGGATCTTGTTACTCTTGGGTGTTTGAGCACCTTAGACGGTTGAGGTCACCATGGAGCCATAGTCCGTTGTGGTGAAGCTTCGTGGTGTCATTGGGAGCCTCAATTAAGTTGTGGAGATTGACCCAACCTTGTTTGTAAAGGTTCGGTCACGGCCTCCAAGTGTTGGGAAACGTAGTAATTTCAAAAAAATTCCTACGCACACGCACGATCATGGTGATGCATAGCAATGAGAGGGGAGAGTGTGTCCACGTACCCTCGTAGACCGAAAGCGGAAGCGTTGGCACAACACGGTTGATGTAGTCGTACGTCTTCACGATCCGACCGATCAAGTACCGAACATACGACAGCTTCGAGTTCTACACACGTTCAACTCGATGACGTCCCTCGAACTCCGATCCAGCCGAGCTTTGAGGGAGAGTTCCGTCAGCACAACGGCGTGGTGACGATATTGATGTTCTACCATCGCAGGGCTTCACCTAAGCATTGGTACAATATTATCGAGGTGGACTATGATGGAGAGAGGCACCTCACATGACTAAGAGATCCAAGAGATCAATTGTTGTATCTCCAAGGGGTGCCTCCCTCCCCGTATATAAAGGAGTGGAGGAGGAGGAGAGGGCCGGCCACCCTAGGCGCGCCCCATGAGGAGTCCTACTCCCACCGGGAGTAGGACTCCCCCTTTCCATGTGGGAGTAGGAGAGGAGAGGGAAGGAGAGAGAGGGGGAAGGAAAGGGGGGCGTGCTACGTCTTGAGCTTGCGTTGGTTTTCCCCGAAGAGGAAGGGATGATGCAACAGAGTAGCGTAAGTATTTCCCTTAGTTTTTGAGAACCAAGGTATCAATCCAGTAGGAGCCCACGCTCAAGTCCCTCGTACCTGCACAAAGCGATAGCTACCCGCAACCAACGCGATTAGGGGTTGTCAAGCCCTTCACGGTCACTTACGAGAGTGAGATCTGATAGATAGAATATTTTTGGTATTTTTGATATAAAGATGCAAAGTAAAAAGTAAAAGCAAAGTAAATAGCAAAACAAGATTAAAGTTATGGAGATTGATATGATGAGAATAGACCCGGGGGCCATAGGTTTCACTAGTGGCTTCTCTCGAGAGCATAAGTTTTCTAAGGTGGGTGAACAAATTACTGTTGAGCAATTGACAGAATTGAGCATAGTTATGAGAATATCTAGGCATGATCAATGTATATAGGCATCACGTCCGTGACAAGTAGATCGACACGATTCTGCATCTACTACTATTACTCCACTCATCGACCGCTATCCAGCATGCATCTAGAGTATTAAGTTAAAAACAGAGTAACGCTTTAAGCAAGATTACATGATGTAGAGAGATAAATTCATGCAATATGAAATAAACCCCATCTTGTTATCCTCGATGGCAACGATACAATACATGTCTTGCTGCCCCTTCTGTCACTGGGAAAGAACACCGCAAGATCGAACCCAAAGCTAAGCACTTCTCCCATGGCAAGAACTACCAATCTAGTTGGCCAAACCAAATGGATAATTCGAAGAGACTTGCAAAGATAACCAATCATACATAAAAGAATTCAGAGAAGATTCAAATATTGTTCATAGATAGACTTGATCATAAACCCACAATTCATCGGTCTCAATAAACACACCACAAAAGAAGAAGATTACATCGAATAGATCTCCACAAGAGAGGGGGAGAACATTGTATTGAGATCCAAAAAGAGAGAAGAAGCCATCTAGCTAATAACTATGGACCCGAAGGTCTGAGGTAAACTACTCACACTTCATCGGAGGGGCTATGATGATGTAGAAGCCCTCCGTGATGACGGCCCTCTCCGGCGGAGCTCCGGAACAGGCCCCAAGATGGGATCTCGTGGATACAGAAAGTTGCGGCAGTGGAATTAGGTTTTTGGCTCTTGTTCTGATCGTTTGGGGGTACATGGGTATATATAGGAGGAAGGAGTACGTCGGTGGAGCACCGAGGGGCCCACGAGGCAGGGGGCGCACCCTGTAGGGGGGCGCCTCCTACCCTCGTGACCGCCTCCGGTACTTCTTGGAGTAGGGTCCAAGTCTCCTGGGTCTTATCCGAGAAGAAAATCACGTTCCAAAAAGGATTTTTCTGTTTGGACTCCGTTTGATATTCTGTTTCTTCGAAACACTGAAATAGGCAAAAAATAGCAATTCTGGGCTGGGCCTCCGGTTAATAGGTTAGTCCCAAAAATAATATAAAAGTGGAAAATAAAGCCCAATATAGTCCAAAACAGTAGATAATATAGCATGGAGCAATCAAAAATTATAGATACGTTGGCGACGTATCAGGGCGCCGCCCCCCCTCCTTGTCCAATTCAGACTGGGGGGGAAGGGGGCACGCGGCTGCCCTTGGCCGCCCCTCCTCTTGTCCACTAGGGCCCAATAGGCCCTTTAGTCTCCCTGAGGGGTTCCGGTAACCCCCCGGTACTCCGGTATATGCCCGAAACTCCCCGAAACCATTCCGGTGTCCGAACATAGTCGTCCAATATATCGATATTTACGTCCTGACCATTTCGAGACTCCTCGTTATGTCTATGATCACATCCGGGACTCCGAACTACCTTCGATACATCAGAAACCATAAACTCATAATATAACTGTCATCGAACTTTAAGCGTGCGGACCCTACGGGTTCGAGAACTATGTAGACATGACCGAGACACGTCTCCGGTCAATAACCAATAGCGGAACCTGGATGCTCATATCGGCTCCTACATATTCTATGAAGATCTTTATCGGTCAAACCGCATAACGGTATGCGTTGTTCCCTTTGTCATCGGTATGTTACTTGCTTGAGATTCGATCGTCGGTATATCAATACCTATTTCAATCTCGTTACCGGCAAGTCTCTTTACTCATTCCGTAACACATCATCCCGCAACTAACTCATTAGTTGCAATGCTTGCAAGGCTTAAGTGATGTATATTACCGAGTGGGACCAGAGATACCTCTCCGACAATCGGAGTGACAAATCCTAATCTCGAAATATGCCAACCCAACAAGTACCTTCAGAGACACCTGTAGAGCACCTTTATAATCACCCAGTTATGTTGTGATGTTTGGTAGCACACAAAGTGTTCCTCCGGTAAACGGGAATTGCATAATCTCATAGTCATAGGAACATGTATAATTCATGAAGAAAGCAATAGTAACAAACTAAACAATCAAGTGCTAAGCTAACGAAATGGGTCAAGTCAATCACATCATTCTCCTAATGATGTGATCCCGTTAATCAAATGACAACTCTTTGTCTATGGCTAGGAAACATAACCACCTTTGATCAACGAGCTAGTCAAGTAGAGGCATACTAGTGACACTTTGTTTGTCTATGTATTCACACATGTATTATGTTTCCGGTTAATACAATTCTAGCATGAATAATAAACATTTATCATGATATAAGGAAATAAATAATAACTTTATTATTACCTCTAGGGTATATTTCCTTCAGTCTCCCACTTGCACTAGAGTCAATAATCTAGATTACATAGTAATGATTCTAACACCCATGGAGCCTTGGTGCTGATCATGTTTTGCTCGTGGAAGAGGCTTAGTCAACGGGTCTGCAACATTCAGATCCGTATGTATCTTGCAAATCTCTATGTCTCCCACCTGGACTTGATCCCGGATGGAGTTGAAGCGTCTCTTGATGTGCTTGGTTCTCTTGTGAAATCTGGATTCCTTTGCCAAAGCAATTGCACTAGTATTGTCACAAAAGATTTTCATTGGACCCGATGCACTAGGTATGACACCTAGATCGGATATGAACTCCTTCATCCAGACTCCTTCATTTGCTGCTTCCGAAGCAGCCATGTACTCCACTTCACATGTAGATCCCGCTACGACGCGTTGTTTAGAACTACACCAACTGACAGCTCCACCGTTTAATAAAAAACACGTATCCGGTTTGCGATTCCGAATCGTATGGATTAGTGTCAAAGCTTGCATCGACGTAACCATTTACGACGAGCTCTTTGTCACCTCCATAAAGGAGAAACATATCCTTCGTCCTTTTCAGGTATTTCAGGATGTTCTTGACCGTTGTCCAGTGATCCACTCCTGGATTACTTTGGTACCTCCCTGCTAAACTAATATCAAGGCACACATCAGGTCTGGTACACAACATTGCATACATGATAGAGCCTATGGCTGAAGCATAGGAAACATCTTTCATTTTCTCTCTATCTTCTGCAGTGGTCGGGCATTGAGTCTTACTCAACTTCACACCTTGTAACACAGGCAAGAACCTTTTCTTTGCTTGATCCATTTTGAACTTCTTCAAAACTTTGTCAAGGTATGTGCTTTGTGAAAGTCCAATTAAGCGTCTCGATCTATCTCTATAGATCTTGATGCCCAATATATAAGCAGCTTCACCGAGGTCTTTCATTGAAAAACTCTTAGTCAAATATCCTTTTATGCTATCCAGAAATTCTATATCATTTCCAATCAACAATATGTCATCCACATATAATATCAGAAATGCTACAGAGCTCCCACTCACTTTCTTGTAAATACAGGCTTCTCCAAAAGTCTGTATAAAACCATATGCTTTGATCACACTATCAAAACGTTTATTCCAACTCTGAGAGGCTTGCACCAGTCCATAAATGGATCACTGGAGCTTGCACACTTTGTTAGCTCCCTTTGGATCGACAAAACCTTCCGGTTGCATCATATACAACTCTTCTTCCAGAAATCCATTCAGGAATGCAGTTTTGACATCCATTTGCCAAATTTCATAATCATAAAATGCGGCAATTGCTAACATGATTCGGACAGACTTAAGCATCGCTACGGGTGAGAAGGTCTCATCATAGTCAATCCCATGAACTTGTCGAAAACCTTTTGCAACAAGTCGAGCTTTATAGACAGTAACATTACCGTCAGCGTCAGTCTTCTTCTTGAAGATTCATTTATTCTCGATGGCTTGCCGATCATCTGGCAAGTCAACCAAAGTCCACACTTTGTTCTCATACATGGATCCCATCTCAGATTTCATTGCCTCAAGCCATTTTGTGGAATTTGGGCTCACCATCGCTTCTTCATAGTTCGTAGGTTCGTCATGGTCTAGTAACATAACCTCCAGAACAGGATTACCGTACCACTCTGGTGCGGATCTTACTCTAGTTGACCTACGAGGTTCAGTAACAACTTGATCTGAAGTTTCATGATCATTATCATTAACTTCCTCACTAATTGGTGTAGACGTCACAGGAACTGGTTTCTGTGATGAACTACTTTCCAATAAGGGAGCAGGTACTGTTACCTCATCAAGTTCTACTTTCCTCCCACTCACTTCTTTCGAGAGAAACTCCTTCTCTAGAAAGGATCCATTCTTAGCAATGAATGTTTTGCCTTCGGATCTGTGATAGAAGGTGTACCCAACAGTTTCATTTGGGTATCCTATGAAGACACATTTCTCCGATTTGGGTTCGAGCTTATCAGGTTGAAGCTTTTTCACATAAGCATCGCAGCCCCAAACTTTAAGAATGACAACTTTGGTTTCTTGCCAAACCATAGTTCATAAGGTGTTGTCTCAACGGATTTTGATGGTGCCCTATTTAACGTGAATGCGACCGTCTCTAAAGCATAACCCCAAAATGATAGCGGTAAATCTTTAAGAGACATCATAGATCGCACCATATCTAGTAAAGTACGATTACGACATTCGGACACACCATTACGTTGTGGTGTTCCAGGTGGCGTGAGTTGTGAAACTATTCCGCATTGTTTCAAATATAGACCAAACTCGTAACTCAAATATTCTCCTCCATGATCAGATCGTAGAAACTTTATTTTCTTGTTATGATGATTTTCAACTTCACTCTGAAATTCTTTGAACTTTTCAAAAATGTTCCAGACTTATGTTTCATTAAGTAGATATACCCATATCTACTTAAATCATCTGTGAAGGTGAGAAAATAACGATACCCGCCGCGAGCCTCAACATTCATTGGACCACATACATCAGTATGTATGATCTCCAACAAATCAGTTGCTCACTCCATAGTTCCGGAGAACGACGTTTTAGTCATCTTGCCCATGAGGCATGGTTCGCAAGTACCAAGTGATTCATAATCAAGTGATTCCAAAAGTCCATTAGTATGGAGTTTCTTCATGCGCTTTATACCAATATGACCCAAACGGCAGTGCCACAAATAAGTTGCACTATGATTATCAATTCTGCATCTTTTGGTTTCAACATTATGAATATGTGTATCACTACTATCGAGATTCATCAAAAACAGACCACTCTTTAAGGGTGCATGACCATAAAAGATATTACTCATATAAATAGAACAACCATTATTCTCATATTTAAATGAATAACCATGTCGGTGTCAAAACCAGCGGATCTCGGGTAGGGGGTCCCGAACTGTGCGTCTAGGCGGATGGTAACAGGAGGCAGGGGACATGAAGTTTTACCCAGGTTCGGGCCCTCTTGATGGAGGTAAAACCCTACGTCCTGCTTGATTTATTCTTGATGATATGGGTATTACAAGAGTTGATCTACCACGAGATCGGAGAGGCTAAACCCTAGAAGCTAGCCTATGGTATGATTGTATGTTGTCCTACGGACTAAAACCCTCCGGTTTATATAGACACCGGAGACGGCTAGGGTTACACAAGGTCGGTTACAAAGGAGGAGATATACATATTTGTATTGCCTAGCTTGCCTTCCACGCCAAGTAGAGTCCCATATGGACACGAGATGAAGTCTTCAATCTTGTATCTTCATAGTCTAATAGTCCGGCCAAAGGATATAGTCCGGCTGTCCGGAGACCCCCTAATCTAGGACTCCCTCAGTAGCCCCAGAACCAGACTTCAATGACAATGAGTCCGGCGCGCAGTATTGTCTTCGGCATTGCAAGGCGGGTTCCTCCTCCGAATACACCCTGGAAGAATTTGAATACAAGGATAGTGTCCGACCCTGCAAAATCAGTTCCACATGCCACCGTAGAGAGAATATTATTTCCACAAATCTAATCTGCTGACACGTTTCGGCAACATGACATCAGGCCATGGCTCGGTGATTTATTCGAACCGTTTTTCTTCAACCAGCTCCACACATAATGCGAGGCAGTTTCTTGATACGTCTTGTCAAAGCAGAGATCGTGTTCCACTAATTACGTGATTCTCATCAATACGGTCGTGGGTAACCCAACCGTGCCTAGGACTCCTAGATTTTAGGAAAGTCCCAAATGGCCACTAGGAGGATGCTTGATATTCACCCTCTTTATAAAGGGACAAGGCTTTTACTTTTTTCCTCCCGTGCTCAATCGAATCCTTCCCCCGCCTCGAGTTGCAACACCCAAAGCCCAGGTCAGGTGCTTCGGACCTTCAATCATGTCCGGATCTAGACTTCAAGGTCGGTGGATGCCCTCCTCTGCCTGCCCAAGGGAGGCCAGATACCTGACCGCCGAGGTTTCGCATCGGCTGCCTGCCCGAGGGCAGGTCGTCCCTACTCCCGAACCCAACGAGAACGTTGTGTTCGTCTCCCACTTCCTCTGAGGTCTAGGCCTCACTCTGGATCCCTTTGTTAGGGGTTTGATGCTCTATTACGGTGATGCAAGTTATGCTGGTTCGTCGAGTCCAGCCTTGCAAACATCGGCCCCTCCGCATGTGGGAGTTCAACCCAGAAGGACCGTGCACTATTCAAAATTTCCTCGGCCTGACGCATGAGGAAATGTATAAATCATTCTTCGGACCCCAAATAGAGTGTCCGGATACTACCGAGGACGTGGGCCTGAGCAGCAACCGCACCGCCGACCAAGTAAGTAATCCTCTAGCCGAACACTCCATCTTTCATTTATCATGACAATATTCTAAGAAATCACTCTTTGACCAGGACTGGCTAACAAAGGCGAAGATGATTCGATGTTCAGCCCCCTTCCCGAGGGTTTGGACAATCCGGTACTGGAAAATATGATCGAGCTAGCACCTTGCCCGGAGCCCTCAAAGGAAGAAAAAGGGGGGAATAATGAGGGCGAAAGCGGGGCCCCATCGCTACCAATTCCAACCGAGGGAATGAGCGCCTCCGTGAAGGAGGATAACCAAGGGGAAGAATCTGACCTTCTCTCGCTTCAGGGAAGGAAGAGGACTGCCTCTGAAGATTCGAAAACCAAGGTTTCCAAACGGGAGAAGAAATCTCCACCAGAGGGTCCTGCCTTGGAGGGTACTCTTGCCGCACAAAGTCCACGTGGGGATCAACCCTCTAACGAGCTATAAGTTGTCAAAAAGTACTTTAATAGTGAAGATATACTACCTTACCTCTGAGGAAAATAACCGAAGCATTTATCTTGCAGTTCGAATCTCAGCCCTTCTCAGCAAAGCTCCTCTTCGGGGGATCTTCTTCCAGAGATGATGGAGAGCGAAACGCCTCCCCCGGACTCCTCCACGCAAGAAGCGAGCGACCTAGAAGTGTCGTCTCGGAGGGCCTCCCCGGATCCGGTGAGGCCAGAAGATAGTCCTATGGTCACCCGAAGTCCCCGGCATCCGGCTCTTGAAGAGAGCAAACAGAAGAGTCCGGCGCCGTCTGGTATGCGGTCGGACGTACTGAGGGAGCTATTGGAGCGAGCGGCCATCTCAGAAGAACACCGTATGTTGATGGGTACGGTGATGGAAATAATTCCGTCCGTCGAAAGCGGATTGCACGAGGCCTTTATGAGTATACTGACGGGCTTTGAGGTACGTGAAATGATATACTTTTTGATAGTACCACACATTTTTAGGTGTGCCCTGTGTAGATAGTAGCCCCTGAGACTCTAGTTGTCATCGAGAACGATGGCGAACAAAGGATCGTAGTCCCAGGTAATAACCAAACCGCCTTTATGTGCAGGTGGCTGGAGCTCCGGTGGCTGGCCGGACTCATGAGATTGCCAAACTAAAGCGGCAACTGGATGCGGCGGATGCCGACATCGAGCTTGTTAATAAGTGGCTTGACGAGGCACGGGGTAAGTGATATTTTCTGGTGAATGTCACATAGTAAGAGCAGCGTAACGCCAGTATCTTTAATATGTTGTGACTGCAGATGGAGCTGCCACCGTGGAGACCCTTCGGGCGGAACTTGCCCGAGCCAAGGAACAAGCAAGAATTAATAATGCGGCCGCTTTAAAGGCGGCCGAAGAGTTAAGAGTCGAAAAGGCTGCACATTGCGGGAGCAAAGATAAAATGGCCAAGATGGCTGTAAAGTTAAAAGACACTGCCGACCGTTGCCAGTTCCTTGAAGAAGAAAACCGAGCAAGGGCGACGGACCTCGAGAAGGCCGCAATGGCGACCAACGACACCCGCTCTGCCATGAGAGCGAAGAAGGAGGAACTGCGTGAAGCCGGGGATATTGCGGCTGGGAAGCCCTTTATGCTGCGGAGGAAGTTCGGAGATCCGCGGTATGCCCCTCTGGATCGGCTGTGGAGTTCGACAGACGCATATATGGACTTGGCGGCGAGCTCTGTCGATGCGACCGAATACTTCCGAGATCAAACAGATCATGAAGTGGACAAGCTGTTCTGGTCGCAGTTTAACGTTCTAGAGCGTCCGCTTCCATTGACTGATCAGATAGCTGAATGGGCCGAACTCAATAGATTATCCGGACTTGCCATGAGGTCCGTCGTAGATCATTTGTGGCCGGAGAAGCCGAAACCGAACAACTATTTCAACTTAGTGCAACAGTTCCTTGGTGCGGTGCCGCGCATCAATGCGATGAAAAGGTCGGCGTGTATAGAAGGCTCGCAGATGGCCTTTGCCCGTGTCAAAGCATACTGGGCGGAGATGGATGCTGCCACTGTTGCGGCGCAGGGTTCAGCCATAGGCCGAGTGGCTGCCGAGCACTATTTTGAAGAAGTTCTTGAGGGTGCTCGTTTGATAGAGGCCCAGTGCTCGAAGAATATTATGTTTGAGTGACATGTATTCCCATTGTAAAAACAATGTTTATGAAATTTATTAAGGCTGTATTTATACTTTTGCCTGAAAGTAATATGATGCCTCCTGTGCGACCGTTTATGTATACATGTGTATAACCTGAAAGATTGCAGTCGTCGGCTTCAGCCCCCACGCATATAATGCGGGGGTGTTTGCAGAAGACGTGTGTTCACACTTAATCCAATGTCTTGGTCCTAATAAGGAGGTGATAGCGCAGCGAACTAGGCAACCAGACTATAATGCTTTAACACTTTCACTTAGCCATAGGAGTTTGACAGTGGGGCTACTATATAGCCCCTGGTGGCTCCGCACACATCTGAATTCGGGGTGCGTACATGCCTGGCCGGGAAACGACCCTTCGTTAAGGCGGAGGAATTCTATCATTCCGATAGGTCATCGAGTGGTTGACCAGTCTCACGCTATATCATGACAGTTAGTTTTCGGCTTTCTCTACTGAGGTGCTCGTCCGGATGAACCGGGGCACAATCGCAGTAGTTCTCCTGGTGCCGCCTTAGCCGATAGAGCGGAACGTAAGGTAGCAAAACACAGGAGCCGGGCAAACTCAACATTTGACCAAAGACATGATTCGGAGCTGATGCATATTAGGCCAAACTCGCGACGCCGAACACTCCCTATGGTATTCGGTCTTTATGGTATAAACCGGGCCGAAACAGTGCCCTTTGTAAGAAGCCCCTGGTGTCCAGGTACGTGCATTATTCTGACGTGGCCACATGCCAAGACGTCAGCATCCTTCTCAATAGTACTGAGAATCTGAGGGATGTGTATCAACAAGAGACAGTAAGAAAGGTTTACGCAGGGTCTTAATCTAAAAAGAATCCTTGGAACGGGTCCCTGCTGCACGTCTGCGCCTGTGTCTCCGTTGTGCCGTATCCTGGACGGGTGTAGCACGATGGTCATCTGTAAAAGAGAGGAACTTAGGTGAAAAGTTGTCGTGCAAAAATGTAGGTTATATTTAAAGAAACCATGTACAATTCAAGATGAGGAAAAATTGCCACTTGTTTGCGCGCGTGGAGCCCCTTGTTTTTATAACAGGGGTGTGGCCGTCAAACCTGTATGGATTACATATAGCTGTGCCGGACTCGTCTGACCGTGTCCGTGGTCTTGACGACCTATCAAGTGCTTTAGTTGGTGAGACCGTTTTAGTGTGCGGCTGCCAAGGCAGTCGCACTCTCTTCGGCGCGCAGGGATCGCTCAATATTTCCACTTACTGTAATGATGCCACGTGGACCGAGCATCTTAAGCGTGAGGGAAGCGTAATGCGGTATTGCGTTGAAGCGAGCGAAAGCTTCTCGTCCGAGTAGTGCTTGATAGCCACTTTGGAATGGAGCAATGTGGAAAGTTAAATTTTCACTACGGAAGTTATCGGGGAAGCCGATATAACCTCTAGTAGCAGGGAGCTCGTGCAATGAGCCCCTGAGCCTGGCGTTACTCCTCTGAAGGTAGTATTGCCGTGGCGGATTTTTGTTGGGTCTATCCCCATTTTGCGGACTGTGTCTTGATATATCAGGTTTAGGCTGCTGCCATCGTCCATCAGGACTCGTGTGAAGAGGTATCCGTCAATTATTGGGTCTAATACCAAGGTAGCCCATCCTGCACGCCGGATACTTGCTGAGTAATCCCGATGGTCGAAAGTGATCGGTTGAGACGACCAGTGGCAGGACTCCGCGGTGATAGGCCATTTGGCATATTTCTCTGGGAGTGCTGCTTTGTTTCTCCCCTTGATCACGTGTAACACGTTTACTGTTTTGACTTCTGGTGGAAATTTCTTTTGTTCCCCAGTGTCTTGCTTGAGAGGCTCATCCCCGTCTTCGCTTGGTGTATCCTCCCCCTTGTGTACGGCGTTGAGCTTGCCGGACTGCTTGAAGACCCAACATTCTCTGTGGGTATGATTAGCGGGTTTACCAGGGGTGCTATGGATCTGACATATTTGGTCCAGAATTTTGTTTAGGCTGGACAGTTCGTCTCTGCTGCCTTTAGAGGGCGGCTTTTGCTGACCTGGCCGAGAGCTTCTGAATCCGGCGTTTACCGCCATGCTCTTCGGGTTGTCTTCTTTATTCCGGCGCTTGTTATTTTTGTTGCGTCGTGATTTCCCGTTTCCATCTCTAACTTCGGATGTACTTGGGTCGCTGGTGCTGCATCAGGCTAGCCAGCTGTCCTCGCCCGCGCAAAAGTGGGTCATGAGGCTTGTTAATGCTGCCATTGTTCTCGGCTTTTCTTGGCCGAGGTGTCTGGCAAGCCATTCGTCACGAACGCTGTGTTTGAAAGCCGCTAAGGCTTCGGCGTCCGAACAGTCGACTATTTGGTTCTTTTTAGCAAGAAACATGTTCCAAAGCTTTCGGGCTGACTCTCCGGGCTGTTGAGTTATATGACTTAAATCGTCCGCATCCGGAGGTCGGACATAAGTCCCTTGAAAATTTGCCTGAAAAGCATCTTCGAGCTCTTCCCAGCTCCCAATGGAGCTTTCGGGGAGGCTTTTAAGCCAGTGCCGAGCTGGCCCTTTGAGCTTGAGGGGTAAATACTTAATGGCGTGGAGATCATCTCCTCGAGCCATATGGATATGGAGGATATAGTCCTCAATCCAGACCCCAGGGTCTGTTGTTCCGTCGTATACCTCTATGTTTACGAGTTTGAATCCCTCTGGAAATTCGTGGTCCAGCACCTCGTCGGTGAAACATAGGGGGTGTGCGGCACCCCTGTATTTGGGTGTACCGCATTGTTCGGATGTTTGTTGTGTTGCATCGTATGCTGGGGCGCGCTTGCGTGGTCCATAGATGGATCTGGTTGCGCCGTCCTTTTGTTGCGAGCCCTCGCGTGGATCGCGTATTGGCTTATGTGCGGCGTTGTTTGCCGCTCTATGTTGGCCGTGAGGTCGTCTATCCGGCCAGATGGCCGTTTTAATTTTTGGTTGCGGGGGATCTAAGGCCTCCTCATCGAATTCAGGTAGCAACTTCCGCTTCGGGTAGCTCTTGGTGGGGCGATGACTGCCGTACTTCGCTGTTGTGTTGAGTACTTTACTCCATCTGATTCTGAGTGTGTCTTGCACAGCCTTGAGCCTTTGCTTCTGCTTTTTTTTTACTCCTCACGGTGGCAACAAGCCTTTGACGGGCATTCTGTTGCTCCGGGTGTATGTCTGGTGTGATATCGTCCGGACTATTATCTTTGACAAAGTCGGGTTGTTCGGTTTGATTCTCCGTGTTGCCGTGTTCCGGCGATGGTTACCCTGCTCTAACGCTGGGTCTATGTGATCGTTGTTTCTGCCGAGGTGGGATTTGGAGCGGCGCTTACGCTGCCGCTTTGACTGCTTCTCGAGGGGACAACCCTTCGTTGCGTCCTTCCGTTCCTCGTCGTCGTTTTCTTTTGGTGTGTCCACCATGTATACGTCATGTGATGAAGTGGGTGTCCAGTGCCCTATGGGCACTGGTTCCTGCTCGTCTCCTGCATCGTCGTCCATACCGTCGATGTCTTCGGAGTCGAAGTCGAGCATGTCGGTTAAGTCATCGACAGTGGCTACTAAGTGGGTGGTGGGTGGGCGGCGAATTTCTTCGTCATCCGCATCCCAATCCTGCCAGACATAGTTCGGCCAGGACTCTCCTAATAAGGAGAGAGACTTTAATGAATTCAGTATGTCGCCGAAGGGCGAGTGTTGAAATATATCCGCGGAGGTGAACTCCATGATTGGCGCCCAGTCGGATTTGATGGGCACGGGCGCAGGCGGTTCGGAGTCCGTGGCCGGGGAAGGATCCGGTAGTTTGGCAACACGGCTCTCGTGAAGGGTAAGGTCAATATTCGGCTCGATTGCCGCTGAGGATACGGCCTCCGTGACGGGGTCTATCCACCCGTCCATGGATGGCGCGACTGGCTCCGAATTGAAGCTCGGAGCGGATGCCGGTGCGATCTCCTGAATACGGTCCGATGGTAGAGCTAAATCGTACTCATTGTGACCGCGTGGCGCACAAGGCAGGGGCTCGAATCCGTCGAAGATCAAGTCTCCATGGATATCGGCCGTGTAGTTTAAGCTTCCAAACCTGACCTGATGGCCAGGGGCGTAGCTTTCAATCTGCTCCAGATGGCCAAGTGAATTGGCCCGCAGTGCAAAGCCGCCGAATACAAAAATCTGTCTGGGGAGAAAAGTCTCACCCTGGACTGCATTGCTAACAATGATCGAAGGAGCCATCAAGCCTGATGATGACGACACAGAGGAACTCTCAATGAAAGCACCAATGTCGGTGTCAAAACCGGCGGATCTCGGGTAGGGGGTCCCGAACTGTGCGTCTAGGCAGATGGTAACATGAGGCAGGGGACACGAAGTTTTACCCAGGTTCGGGCCCTCTTGATGGAGGTAAAACCCTACGTCCTGCTTGATTTATTCTTGATGATATGGGTATTACAAGAGTTGATCTACCACGAGATCGGAGTGGCTAAACCCTAGAAGCTAGCCTATGGTATGATTGTATGTTGTCCTACGGACTAAAACCCTCCGGTTTATATAGACACCGGAGAGGGCTAGGGTTACACAAGGTCGGTTACAAAGGAGGAGATATACATATCCGTATTTCCTAGCTTGCCTTCCACGCCAAGTAGAGTCCCATCCGGACACGAGACGAAGTCTTCAATCTTGTATCTTCATAGTCTAACAGTCCGGCCAAAGGATATAGTCCGGTTGTCCGGAGACCCCCTAATCCAGGATCCCTCAGTCTTGCATTAAACAAGATCCAGATATAATGTTCATGCTCAACGCTGGCACCAAATAACAATTATTTAGGTCTAAAACTAATCCCGAAGGTAGATGTAGAGGTAGCGTGCCGACGGTGATCACATCGACTTTGGAACCATTTCCCACACGCATCGTCACCTCGTCCTTAGCCAGTGTTCACTTAATCCATAGTCCCTGTTTCGAGTTGCAAGTATAGCAACAGAACCAGTATCAAATACTCAGGTGCTATTTCGAGCTCTGGTAAGGTACACATCAATAACATGTATATCACATATACCTTTGTTCACCTTGCCATCCTTCTTACTCGCCAAATACTTGGGGCAGTTCCGCTTCCAGTGACCAGTCTGTTTGTAGTAGAAGCACTCAGCCTCAGGCTTAGGTCCAGACTTGGGTTTCTTCTCCTGAGCAGCAACTTGTTTGCTCTTCTTCTTGAAGTTCCCCTTCTTCTTCCCTTTGCCCTTTTTCTTGAAACTGGCGGTCTTATTGACCATCAACACTTGATGCTCCTTTTTGATTTCTACCTCCACAGCCTTTAGCATTGCGAAGAGCTCGGGAATTGTCTTATTCATCCCTTGCATATTATAGTTCATCACGAAGCTTTTGTAGCTTGGTGGCAGTGATTGAAGAACTCTGTCAATGACACTATCAACAGGAAGATTAACTCCTAGTTGAGTCAAGTGATTATGATACCTAGACATTTTGAGTATATGCTCAGTGACAGAACTATTCTCCTCCATCTTGCAGCTATAGAACTTATTGGAGACTTCATATCTCTCAATCCGGGCATTTGCTTGAAATATTAACTTCAACTCCTAGAACATCTCATATGCTCCATGACGTTCAAAGCGTCGTTGAAGTCCCGGTTCTAAGCCGTAAAGCATGGCACACTGAACTATAGAGTAGTCATCAGCTTTGCTCTGCCAGATGTTCATAACATCTGGTGTTGCTCCTGCAGCAGGTTTGGCACTTAGCGGTCCTTCCAGGACGTAATTCTTCTGTGCAGCAATGAGGATAATCCTCAAGTTACGGACCCAGTCCGTGTAATTGCTACCATCATATTTCAACTTTGCATTCTCAAGGAACGCATTAAAATTCAACAGAACAACAGCACGAGCCATCTATCTACAACAAACATAGACGTGCAAAATACTATCAGGTACCAAGTTCATGATAAATTTAAGTTCAATTAATCATATTACTTAAGAACTCCCACTTAGATAGACATCCCTCTAATCATCTAAGTGATCACGTGATCCAAATCAACTAAACCATAACCGATCATCACGTGAAATGGAGTAGTTTTCAATGGTGAACATCACTATGTTGATCATATCTACTATATGATTCACGCTCGACCTTTCGGTCTCAGTGTTCCGAGGCCATATCTGCATATGCTAGGCTCGTCAAGTTTAACCTGAGTATTCTGCATGTGCAAAACTGGCTTGCACCCGTTGTAGATGGACGTAGAGCTTATCACACCCGATCATCACGTGGTGTCTGGGCATGACGAACTTTGGCAACGGTGCATACTCAGGGAGAACACATTTATCTTGAAATTTAGTGAGAGATCATCTTATAATGCTACCGTCAATCAAAGCAAAATAAGATGCATAAAAGATAAACATCACATGAAATCAATATAAGTGATATGATATGGCCATCATCATCTTGTGCTTGTGATCTCCATCTCCGAAGCACCATCATGATCACCATCGTCACCAGCGCGACACCTTGATCTCCATCGTAGCATCATTGTCGTCTCACCAACTATTACTTCTACGACTATCGCTACCGTTTAGTGATAAAGTAAATCAATTGCAGGGCGATTGCATTGCATACAATAAAGCGACAACCATATGGCTCCTGCCAGTTGCCGATGACTCGGTCAAAACATGATCATCTCATACAATAAAATATAGCATCATGTCTTGACCATATCACATCACAATATGCCCTACAAAAACAAGTTAGACGTCCTCTACTTTGTTGTTGCAAGTTTTACGTGGCTGCTACGGGCTGAGCAAGAACCGTTCTTACCTACGCATCAAAACCACAACGATAGTTCGTCAAGTTAGTGCTGTTTTAACCTTCTCAAGGACCGGGCGTGGCCACACTCGGTTCAACTAAAGTTGGAGAAACTGACACCCACCAGCCACCTGTGTGCAAAGCACGTCGGTAGAACCAGTCTCGCATAAGCGTACGCGTAATGTCGGTCCGGGCCGCTTCATCCAACAATACCGCCGAACCAAAGTATGACATGCTGGTAAGCAGTATGACTTGTATCGCCCACAACTCACTTGTGTTCTACTCGTGCATATAACATCAACGCATAAAACCAGGCTCAGATGCCACTGTTGGGAAACGTAGTAATTTCAATAAATTTCCTACGCACACGCAAGATCATGGTGATGCATAGCAATGAGAGGGGAGAGTATGTCCACATACCCTCGTAGACCGAAAGCGGAAGTGTTAGCACAACGTGATTGATGTAGTCGTACGTCTTCACGATCCGACCGATCAAGTACCGAACATACGGCACCTCCGAGTTCTACACGTGTTCAACTCGATGACGTCCCTCGAACTCCGATCTAGCCGAGCTTTGAGGGAGAGTTTTGTCAGCACGGCGGCGTGGTGACGATATTGATGTTCTACCGTCGTAGGGCTTCGCCTAAGCACCGCTACGATATTATCGAGGTGGACTATGGTGGAGAGGGGCACCACACACGGCTAAAAGATCTAAGAGATCAATTGTTGTGTCTCCAAGGGGTGTATCCCTCCCCGTATATAAAGGAGTGGAGGAGGAGGAGGGGGTCGGCCACCCTAGGCATGCCCCATGAGGAGTCCTACTCCCGGTGGGAGTAGGACTCCCCCTTTCCATGTGGGGGTAGGAGAGGAGAGGGAAGGAGAGAGAGGGGGAAAGGAAAGGGGGTGTCGCCCCCTCCTTGTCCAATTCGGACTGGGGGGGGGGGGGGAAGGGGGCGCGCGGCTGCCCTTGGCCACCCCTCCTCTTCTCCACTAGGGCCCAATAGGCCCATTAGTCTCCCCGGTGGGTTCCGGTAACCCCCCCCCCCGTAAATATGCCCGAAACTCCCTGAAACCATTCCGGTGTCCGAACATAGTCATCCAATATATCGATCTTTACGTCTCTACCATTTAGAGACTCCTCGTTATGCCCGTTATCACATCCGGGACTCCGAACTACCGTCGGTACATCAAAAACCATAAACTCATAATAGAACTATCATCGAACTTTAAGCGTGCGGACCCTACGGGTTCGAGAACTATGTAGACATGACCGAGACACGTCTCCGGTCAATAACCAATAGCGGAACCTGGATGCTCATATTGGCTCCTACATATTCTACGAAGATCTTTATCGGTCAAACCGCATAACAACATACATTGTTCCCTTTGTCATCGGTATGTTACTTGTCTGAGATTCGATCGTCGGTATCTCAATACCTAGTTCAATATCGTTACCGGCAAGTCTCTTTACTCGTTCCGTAACACATCATCCCGCAACTAACTCATTAGTTGCAATGCTTGCAAGGCTTAAGTGATGTGTATTACCGAGTGGGACCAGAGATACCTCTCCGACAATCGGAGTGACAAATCCTAATCTCGAAATATGCCAACCCAACAAGTACCTTCGGAGACACCTGTAGAGCACCTTTATAATCACCCAGTTACGTTGTGACGTTTGGTAGCACACAAAGTGTTCCTCCGGTAAACGGGGGTTGCATAATATCATAGTCATAGGAACATGTATAAGTCATGAAGAAAGCAATAGCAACAAACTAAACGATCAAGTTCTAAGCTAACAGAATGGGTCAAGTCAATCACATCGTTCTCCTAATGATGTGATCCCGTTAATCAAATGACAACTCTTTGTCTATGGCTAGGAAACATAACCATATTTGATCAACGAGCTAGTCAAGTAGAGGCATACTAGTGACACTCTGTTTGTCTATGTATTCACACATGTATCATGTTTCCGGTTAATATAATTCTAGCATGAATAATAAACATTTATCATGATATATGGAAATAAATAATAACTTTATTATTGCCTCTAGGGCATATAACCTTCACCAAGGGCACCAATAGTGGAATCACGGCATCTCGCATTGTGTGAGGGCGTGAGGAGAATACGGTGGCCCTAGTGGCTTCTTGGGGAGTATTGTGCCTCCACACCGCTCCAACGGAGACGTACTTCCCCTCAAAGGGAAGGAACTTCGGTAACACATCCTCGTCTTCATCGGCTCCACTCTTGGTTATTTCGTAACTTTACTTGTGCAAGCTTATATTGCGTTGCATCTCTTGCTTGCTTGTGTGCTTGTTGTTGTTGCATCATATAGGTTGCTCACCTAGTTGCATATCTAGACAACCTACTTTGATGCAAACTTTAAATTGATAAAGAAAAGGCTAAAAATTGTTAGTTGCCTATTCACCCCCCTCTAGTCAACTATATCGATCCTTTCAACATGCAAGAAGATCAAACACAAATAAAATAAATCAACAATAAATAGTTCAATTTCGTTATTACAACTCAAACAAATAGTTTATCTTTCAATTCAACAAATAATTCAACAATACAACATCAAACACACAAATCATGATGCTTTTTGTCGGCCATTCCAAGCCCACCACTCCTCAATGAGATCCTTCTGAAAATCATCATGCGCTTCGGGACGTCAAATTGCATGATATGAGGCAACAAAATGGGCCACCCTTTCAGCCCTCCGCCGCACTCGCACGGGATGTCCCAAGAGCTCATAGTGAGAGTAGTTTACATCTTGGCCACGCTCATTCTTGATGATCATGTTGTGCATGATCGCACAAGCGTGCATGATGTACCAAAGCATCTTTTGATCCCAAAATCTAGCCGGTCCTCTCAGAATAGCAAATTGGGCTTGCAAAATTCCAAAAGCTCTCTCCACATCTTTTCTAGCCGCCGCTTGAGCATTGTGGAAATCAAGATTTTTCTTACCTTCCGGTTTTTTCAACGGCTTCACAAATGTTTGCCACTTTGGGTAGATGCCATCTGCAAGATATTAGCCATAGTTGTATGTACGGCCATTTGCTACAAACTGTACCAGTGACAGTTCACCATTTGCAAGCTTATTCATCAGTGGTGACCGGTTGACAATGTTGATGTCATTCAAAGATCCAGGCATTCCAAAAAATCATGCCAAATCCAAGTCTCTTGATCGGCCACCGCTTCAAAAATTATAGTGGAACCCTTTTTATGGCCATGGAATTGCCCATGCCATGCCTTAGGACAATTCTTCCAACTCCAATGCATACAATCTATTGGGCCAAGCATACCTAGGAAGCCGCAAGCTTTGTTCATCTCCAATAGCCTTGCGGCGTCTTCAACATTAAGAGATCTCAAATACTCCTGGCCAAACACTTGCACAATTCCGACTGCGAAGTGCTTGACACACATGATGGCTTGGCTCTCACCCATGGCCAAGTGATCATCAACTAGATCAGCGGGGATACCGTATGCCAACATACGCAAAGCGGTTGTCACCTTCTGAAAGGTGCTATGCCCGAGCTCTCCGGCGGCATTCCTCCTTTGCTGAAAAAAACCGGTCATGGCTCGCTAGTTTCTCTGCAATGCGCCTGAACAACTCGATGCTCATCCTAAACCGGCGACGAAAATACGACTCGGGGTATGTGGGATTCTCCGCAAAATAATGCCTGGTCAATCTATTGTGGGCATCGATCCTATCCCTCCAAATTTTCTGCCGACCCATAACCGAACCACCGTGCTTCGGTTTTTTATTGATGTGCATAGTTAGGATCATTGCAAGATCCTCCTCCTCTCCCATATCAAATTCTTCTTTGGAAGAATCATACGATGAGCTCATCTACAATGTTCAATTTAAACTAGACTATAAAAACTACAAACAACATGCACCAAATTCATGTAAAAAAATGTGAAGTTGAAGCAATACATACCTTGCGGGAGTTTTGTCGAACACCTTGCGGGCGCCGAGCGGCAGTGGACGGCCGGGCGCTGTTCGTCGGAGGACTGTTGCGCGCGACGGACGGCGGTGACTAGAGGGAGACGGGGGAAGCCGCGGCGGCGCGGGGATAGGCCGGGGAAGCGCCGGAACGATCGCCGGAAGAAATGGACTGGATGGGATAGGTGGAGTTGCGAGCGGGTGCTCGAGAGTCCAGCGCGCGGGAGACGGACGCAGCAAATAAGCGACGCGCGATGGTGTTTCGGCGCGCGGGCTGAACTAGATATGCCGCGCGCGGTTTTTGCGGCTCCACTGGAGTGTCCGGAACGGTTGCGCGCGCAAAAAACATCAATTTTTCAGCGCGGCTGTTGGAAATGCTCTAACATATAGCTAAACTGATACTTTATACATACATGAACTGGGTCTCATCTGTGTTCGGCCATTCTACAAGAACTGACGTCGTGCTGGTGATCACCAACATCTCCTTGGATTTTGATGGAACATAAGCAGTGACGGTCGGACATGTTGTTACACAATTCCGACACGTGAAGTATAGTAAAAGCAGAAACATGTTCATCTGTGTCCCATCGTCGCCGGCCGGCCGTATTAATCAAACTAAACAATGTCGGAATTGCTTACCCCGCATGTCGTCAATACCTGCGAAGTCTTTGCTTAGCAATGCACACCGGGATTCCAGGAAGCTTTGGACGCTAATGCGCGACTCTCGACTTTTTAAACCGGCAAATTTGATAATTTGCCATTCCTTACCTCCCCTTTCATAATTTGTCCTCTCAAGAATGACAGGTGAGGTTCGGGCCCGCCCGTCATTAAGATAATGGGTGGCAAATTGTGAAGGAGAAAAGTAAGGGATGGCAAATTATCAAATCGCCCTTTTAAACCTTCGCTAGCTTTCAAGCCGAGTCAATACATCACAAGGCGAAGCATCGATCCGGCACCAACGACGTGCGTGATGGCCCAGCCGGCGGCGGTACGCGGGGAGCACGGCACCCACTTCCTCGTGGCGGCGTACGGGATCCAGGGCCACCTCAACCCGGCGCGCGCCCTGGCCCGCCGTCTCGCCGCCATCGACGGCGCCACGGCCACCCTCTCGGTGCCCCTCTTCGGCCACCGCCGCATGTTCCCTTCCTCCTCTCCCGACGACCAGGAGGTCAGCGACGGCGTCATCCACTACGCCCCCTTCTCCGACGGCCAAGACGACGGCAGCTGGCCCACGGGCTCGGGGGACGAAACGGCGCGCCGCCGCAGAGCGTCCTGCGACAGCCTCTCCGCCGTGGTGCGCCGCCTCGCCGCCGCCGGCCGCCCGGTCACCTGCGTCGTGTGCACGCTCAACATGCCGACGGTCGTCCAGGTCGCGCGCGCGCACGGCCTGCCGCTCGCCGTATACTGGATCCAGCCGGCCACGGTGCTCGTCGCCTACTACCACTACTTCCACGGGCATGGCGACGGCGGCATCGCCGCCCACGCCGCTGACCCGGCGTACGAGGCCACCCTGCCGGGCCTCCGCCGGCCTATGAGGATGGGCCGCGACATGCCGTCTTTCTTGGCCGACGACGCCACGGGCACCGGGGACGACCTTTCACAGATGATCGTTCGAGGTTTCCGCGAGATGTTTGAGCAGATGGACGACGAGGAGGTCATCATGAAGCCTTGCATGGTGCTGGTGAACACGTTCGAAGCCCTGGAAGAGACGGCGCTGGAGGCGATCCGGCCGTACCTGGGCGGCGTCTTCGCCATCGGCGCCCCCGTTGTTCCTCTTGCCGGAGCCGGAGAAGATCAGGCCATTCATCTGTTCGCGCAGGACGAGGAGAAGAGGTACATGGCGTGGCTGGACGCGCAGCCACCCAAGTCGGTGGTGTACGTGTCGTGGGGGAGCCTGCTCACGTACAGCGAGCGGCAGGCGGAGGAGATCCTGCGCGGCATCCGGCGCCTCAACCTGCCGTATCTGTGGGTGGTGCGGCGGGAGGGACGCTCGCCGGAGGTGGACCGCCTCCTCCTGGCAACGGCAGCGGCCGTGCCAGAGGGAATGGTGGTGGAGTGGTGTGATCAAGTGCGAGTGCTGTCGCACCCATCGGTGGCGTGCTTCGTGACGCACTGCGGGTGGAACTCGACCCTGGAGGCGGTGGCGTGCGGCGTGCCGGCCGTGGCGGCGCCGAGCTGGTCGGACCAGCCGGTGAATGCGCACCTGCTGGCGGAGGAATGGGGCGTGGCCGTCCGGGCGGAGCGCGAGGCCGACGGGGTGCTGACCGGCGCGGAGCTGGCGAGGTGCGTCGAGCTGGCTGTTGGCAGCGGCGACATGGCCACTGCGATAGCAGCGAGCTCGAGGGCTTGGAAGGAGAGGGTAAGGGAGGCGGTGGCCGCCGGTGGGCCGTCCGAGAGAAGCCTCCGGAGCTTTGTCAAGAGAGTGCAAGAACTGGAGTTTCTAAGGAGCAACTAATAATCTGCTCAGCGTCTACATCTTGCCGTTGATGCAACAAAAAAAGCATACACACGAATCTTAAATCTTTTTCACATGCTCAATAATTCCCTTAATACAGTACAGTAACTAATTAGGTTCTTCATTTCCATCACCTAAGCGCAAATTATGCTGCAAGTTTTGTTTCAGGCTTGTAATGACTGTTTATTTTTGCTGTGTGAATCCATTGACACAAAATCTTTTCCTTCAGAAAAATAAATAAAGTAAGCAAATGGAAAATAAATGGCTTGTAATCCGCCTATTTCCTTTCAGGGGTAACTTCCTCGTCTTCTCAACTGAAGTGTAAAGGTATGGGTTTGTTGATTAAGCAAAAGAAAATCTTCCAGTTAATAGAAATTCAGGCGAAAACACTTGAACGAATGTTGGTGAGCGAAAACAAAAGGAAAGATATTACGTGTTAAAACGAATGCAAATTCTATCCATGGATCAGATTACTTTGTAGACTGTTGCATTTATGGCCTCAAGGTTCGATCATGGTGTTAGGCCTGGATTGGTCCTCGCTCACTCTCGAATTTGGGGAAGAACACTCAAATTTGTTGATAAATCGGGAAATCCAGGTAGTTTAATGCACTGGAAGAACCTGGATTACATAGTACGGTAGCTAAACCCCGATTAAGGCAAATTTCCATTACGACTGATACGAGAAACTGTACATGTGATGTAGAGACTCCGGTCAAACTTGCAGCTGAACCACGCAGCGTAGACAAAACTTGTGCAAACCATTGTTGTAGGCACAAGATATTGTTATTAGACAAGGGTAAACCTGTGATGTACAAAGAGGCAATGATGTGTCCTGAATCCGGGAATTGGCTAAATGTCAAGAAGCTCAAGGTAGTATCCATGTACGAGAATCAAGTTTGAAACTTGGTAGACCATCCGAAAGGCATAAAGCCTGAAGAATGAAAATGGATCTATAAATCGACGCGGATGAAAATATCTACATACATAAAGCTCGACTTGTTGCAAATGTTTTCGACAAGTTTAAGGAGTTGACTATGACGAGATTGTCTCGCTGTAGCGATGCTTTAGCCAATTCGGGTTATACTAGAATTGCTACACATTTCTATTACGAAATATGACAGATGGGCTTCACAAAGGCTTTCCTTAAATGAAAATTGAAGCAAGGACATGTATATGATACAACCCGAGGGTTTTCACAATCCAAAGTATGCTAGAAATGTGTGCAAACTTCAAAGGTTTAGTTATGAACTGAAACAAGCATCAAAGAGTTGGAATCTTTCTTTCGATGAAGTGATCAAATGGTTTGGCTTCATCATGAATTGAGGAAGATGCGTTGTGTTTACAAGAAAGTAGGTGACATCGTAATAACATTTCTAATACTTTATATGGATGACATATTGTTAATTGGAAATGATGTAAATTTCTTGACACGAATTAGGACTTATTGAAAAAGAAGGATTTGGGCTACGTAGCATACATATTGGACACAAAATCTATGGATATAGAAGGCCTCCCTGTTTGGCACGGCGGCGAGTCGAATGTGCTGCAACCCGTAAACCACTATGCTACAGCTGGTGAATACTTTTGCTGGAACCAATGAGAACTTTTTCTTTGACCGGCGATGACCAGCCATTTTTTGCTGGGATGGACATAATGTTTGCTGCATCCCGGGCGACAGCAGGACATTGTTTTTGCTGGCATTTGTTTTGTTGGACCATGCACCTTTTATGTTTTTGTTGGACTATGCCATTGTTTTTGCGGGAACCATTCTATTATTTTTGCTGGAACCATGGCATTTTTTTGGTGGAACCACACCATTGTTTTTCTGCAAGATAGCCACAGCAGGCTTTTTTTTTTTTAAGTTTCAACCCGAGACCGGCGAGCTGACGATGGCGAGTGGAGGTGCACCGAGCCCTGCGAAGGGGCAAGACAATTTTTGCTGTGATCGGCCACATAAAATGTTACGACCAAGCAGAGCAACTTTGATGACGAGGACAGAGACGGGTGCTACAACCGATGAGCTGCGACCAACCAGGTGAGGGCGATGAGCGCATCCGGCAACGTGGGCGGTGGAGGGAGGGCATCCAGGCAAGGGGAGGTGGTCAGTGACCGGGAGGACATGCAGGCAACGGGGGCGACGCCCGCGCTATGCATGTAGCCTTGATTCACGCAGATCGTACGTTCAAAAGGAGGTCTAAGCTGACGCACACGTGGCGACCGACCGAAATTTGGGCAATCAACCGACGCCTAGCGTGACGTTAAGTTTTTCTTTTTGACGAAAATACCTTCATGGCTAGATTTATTAAAATCAAATAACACTTACATTTGTCTGCTAAAAATTTAGCAATAAAATCGGGGTTCTTCAAACCCCAAAGCCGGAGGGTGAGAACATCCCCATTAAGCTAGCTCATGTGCTAGTAGCCATCCCAAAATCCGCCAATTCCTTAGGACAATCATCTACTAGTATTGGAGCCGCCGCCATAGAATGCCCTTCATTAAGCCTCAATGTTTTCACCACAACTAAATTACCCATTTGAACCAGCAGGTTATTGCAACCAATTTTTTGAGCTGGTTTCAAACCCTCTCGAAGAAAAGCACCTTCAGCAGACACCACATGAGCAACATGTTCCAAGACTGCTGTAGCGGCACCAATGAAGCCACCCTGGTGGTCACGAAGAACTGCACCGCAAGAACCAGAGTGATCTTCTTCCGGAAAGGCCTCTACCCCAGTTGTTCACTCGTGGTATGTTGGATGGCTGCCCGAACAAAATTCAGAGCCAGTGCATGAATCGCAGGAGTCACGAATTCTAGCGACGGTGGAATCGATCAGCCTAGGTGTTGCGTGATTAGCCTAAACCCTAACGAGAATACCCTTTTTAAAGTTGCTTTGAGATCCGGATATTTTTTTAGGAGGGGCGTACCCAAGCACAACTCATTCTGCTCTGAATCAGATGGGAAGGTGGAAGGAGCAGATGAGTTTCTCTTGAAACCAGTGAGGCTAACATACATGACCAACATGAGCAAAGCTAAAGCGCACAACCTGAAAATCACACGCAAATAGCACCACCAACATGAACAACACTGGCAACGCAACAGCAGCAGTGATAACCCCACAATCACATTTGAGCGATTCTCCACGACACATTTCAGTTTTCAAAGACATGCAGTGACCACGGTACGCTGGAAACAAACTTGTGCCAGACTTTCTAAGAAACATCTGAAACTGACAACCAGATAGCTTAGGATGGGGAACAGTTTTCTAACTACATTGCCGCGAGGCCTAACAGAAGACAACCTTCATCAACCTTCATCCCATGGAAACCAAACGGATCCATCAGAAGATACATCTGTACGTCACATGGTCCACGGTGAGCTCGCTGTCATATGTGAATTTCACCACGTTTCCCTTGCCAAGGCCATAGTAGCGAGCAACAGCATCGGTCTCTAGCATGCGAGGCAACTGAAAGATACAGACAACAGTTTTAGCAAAGTGGTGTACATGTGGTTTATGACAAAATGAGGCATCAATATATACTAAAATAGAATCCAAGTGCAAGAAAGGTAACAACAAATGTCGTTTGGCATTTGAGGCATGTCAAGAAGAGAACGCAGTACCGCCCGCAATGACTATTAAGCATATCATGAGCAGATAAGTACATTTTGAATTCAAGATTTTGTTTCCCAGCTTGTAAGGAGCTTGCAATATAACTGAAAACTACTCGTGGATAGGTGAGGAGAATTTTAAATTGCAACTACACAAGTTCTCTTGTCATTTTTAGTGAGCATGGAATACTAAACACCCCAATTCTTTACAAAATAATCAGAAAATATAGAAGGATCATCTGTTTTAAGTTTTAACACCATCAATTTTTGTCTTAATGAAAAGTGTAAAATGCTATCTCCAGAAAAGATCTTGTCTTAAAGCTTAGTGATCTTTCTCATCTGGCAAAACAAAAGGAGAAGAAAGAAACTCCAGGATCTGGAGTAAAATATCTCAATGAAATAATAACATATTTTGACTGCACTTCCACTTTAAATGTGCTTGGCTCGTAAGTTAATCATAGTAAATAAATCGCACATATTACCCACAAAAGCATTCACTAGACAGTTACCCCAATTGTGAATACATATATCTTTTAGAACACTATCACATAGTTCATACTAGAAATCAGTAACAAATTTTACAGTACTATCAGCAAATTATAGACAGACAGACCTGTGAATCCACCACATTGTACTGCTTCAGGAGCTTCGCTTTTTCTTCTGCAGTCAGCACTTCATGCTTGGGCTTCAGGACATGCTTAGTAATGTTCACCAGTAACTCTGTGATCTACCATAGGACAGCAGAGCACATCAGTTCGCAAATGTAAACTATAGAATGTTAAATTGTTAGCATATCGTGTAAAACAGTAAAGCATCAACCATACATGACTTAAGTCACGAAACTATATGAATACAGATTTGAGATTAAGAACATAACTAGCAGAAACACACATGTTAAAATGCTGAGCAATACAAGTATACACCACAGGGCCGGCTTTGGGCCTAGGCGGGAGGGGAGACCGCCTAGGCCCAGGTCATGCAGGGGGGCCAGCAGGGCAAATAGACATTACTCCCTCCATTCCTAAATATAAGGTGTATTATTTTGAGCATGTTAAACAAGGCACAGATTAGAGGGGAACTCAGGGCACAAATACCCCTAACTCACTCGGCAATACCTGGAATGAGCCATGCATCGCATGCATATCTCACAACAATTCCAGATGGCCATATGGCATGCCACGTTGAAAAAATCAATCACGAAGGTACTCCAGATAATTAATTGCCAAGAGGAAGCATACTGGAAGTAACTACTCCAATAATTAGCTCTAACGCGCAGCAGTTGGAAGGCAGGGGTAGGGGCAAAAATGGAAATCCTGGGGGAAAACATAAATACACCTTATAATATGGAATTTTATTGAAAAACAAATACACCTTATATAGTGGAAGAGAGGGAGTACTTGCTACTTTGGCCAGCTGGCAGTCTTAGCCCATGAAGGAAAGAAACGCAGCATAGTAGGAAAGAAAACGCCATTTCGACAGCCCACGAGAAAAATAAACGCGATCGATAACTGCGGGACGGGCGCACGGCATCGTGAGGTTACTTTTCTCGATCTCAGCTTCAGCCGCCGTGTATGAATGTGTGAGTGAGACGGGGGGTCGCGTTCCTCCCTCCTCCGGAGCTTCCGACCATCGTTGCTTCCATGGTGAGGTGATGCCGTGACACCCTTTGATTCAATGGGTTTACACATGTGGTTTAACTAATCATCTCCTTACACGCAGAACTTGCTCGTTGCCTATTGGACGAAATGGCGACCGCTTGTGGCGAGCGTCAAGAATCAAATCACAGCACCACCCCTGGACATCCAGCTGCGCTTGTTCTTGCTTCCCGCGAGCAAGCCGTGCTCACCAACGCGCTCTCCAGTGAGTGGCGCAGCCTCTGGATGATAATGCCAGCATACGCCTCGTCGCTGCTTTTTCAGAGGTTTCCGTCCCTCGTGGCTTCTTTCCGCCGTAAGAATGGTGGTTGAAATTTAACTCTTAACTAGCATAATGCCCGTGCGTTGCTACGAAGCCATAAGAAATAAGGAGTTATCACCGGCTTAGGAGATCGTCAAATGATGTATCTTGTGTCCGTTGGATGATTCACGATTAAAAAGAGAACGGAAATATAATGATACGAAGCCACAAGAAACAAGGAGTTATCACCGGCTTAGGAGATCGTCAAAAGATGATGGTATCTTGTGTCCGTTGCATGATTCACGATTAAAAAGAGAGCGGAAATATAATGAAAGACCATGTTGCTGGCATCGAAGAGTCTCGAGAGATCATAGTAGGTCCTTTGCAAGGTTTATAGTGACATAACATTTTGAATTTGAAACATATTAGAATGGGCATGAGTAAGTTTTTTTAATGGTAAGAGTAAGTTGAATGCACAAGATATTGGATTAGATAGGAAGACAATATCTATCACCGCGTCGAAATTGCAATTTGTTTGCCCCCATCTGCTTTGACGAGGAATTGGAAGAATTGCTTGGGTAGAGAAGCTAAAATCAAGACCATGATTTTGAGTTAAAATCGCATACTCGCATTTATAATTTGTGTTTTTTACAATAGTGTTATTCTCACATCAAGGCATTAGTGTATTTGTTTATTTCGGTTGTCTCACACCTTCTAAAAGTAGCATTTGTTTATTTATGTTTAGTCCCACATATGGGTAGAAGTATGTTTGTTTATTTGTGTGGTCCCATATGTGAACTCACCACCAATTCTAACCTTTAAAAGTAGGAAAGATACTTCACAAATGAAAATAGACATGTATATATACCTATATGCACATACATATAGATGACCTTAAGGACCAAGTCGTCGACTTTGCCCTACGGCCCTCCAAATTATAGAGCCGGCCCTGGTACACCACTACGGTCAGGATGACATAGAACTAAAACTAATGCCACTGTATTAACAAGTTACCTACCTATCCTAATGGTATGGCATTGTACTTGCAAGCTACAACACAAATAGTCATAGATCTTTGCTTGCAGAATGTGAATTTTGGAATGCAGTGTTCCGAACAGGCCACCAACAGATTAGAGGAAACTAACCTGGAATACATCTACTTTGAATTTGAACATCTCCTTGATGGACTCCCTGGCTCTAGATGTTATTTTGCTCTGCAAAATCAGAATCAGGCAAGACAAGTTCTCTTCTTTGATTCGGAGATACACCTCCCGGATGGCTGCGATTTTGACGGGCTCAGGTGGGCAGAAGACAATTCGCACCTGTGTTAACCACGTTGTTAGAGTGGATCAGCTCCTGCCTCGCAAAAATACGAAAGGGGATTGGGAAAAAGAAATGCCTTGTTGGACTCGTCGGAGGCGAGGGTTGTGGAAAAGGAAAGGCGCTCGATCTCGGGCGTCTCGGACCACCACGCGCGGAACTCCGGGAGGGTGCGGGCGAGCTCGTCCTCCGGCACGCTGTACCCGCGGTCCCGCAGCATCTCCAGCGCCGTGCGGCGCGCCAGGAACAGGCGCTGGCTCTCCACGCCGGCGGCGCCGCCGAGGTCGACCATGGATGATACGCAGCAGGCGACCTCGGGGGCGTAGTCGACGGCCATTGCCGCGTGGGCGGCGTTGGAGGCGGCGGAGCTCTCCCCTGAGTCCATGGCGAGCGATGATTGCTGAGGGGCGAATTGATTCATTTCTTTCCTTGTGCTCTGGTGGGAGGAAATTGGGGTTTTGGGTGTAGGGGAAAGCAAACGAGCCTTGCGCCCTTCCCACTCTCATCCTCGCGCAGTCACGTGGTGCGTTTTTTTTCTTTTTCTTTTTTTTAACAACAAGGTGGGAGGTTCCCACCTATACCTTTTTTTAGACAAACTCCGAAGCTTTTTATTCAACCGTCACAAAGTTTACAGGGACGAAATCAAGTTCATTGGACTGACCTAACCAAACATGGCGGCCAGCCCCTAGGGATAATGTATGCTTCGCAGGTTTGTGAGCCTCAATGTTTGAGCTCCTAAGTTCATGAATAATATTACAAGTAGTATAAGTGTTCTTCCTATGTGTATGATGGCACCATAAACCGTGGAATTTTTTTGATGTATGTCCTCGACGACCACCTTGCAGACAGACGCCACGTGTATTCTTCTCTCATAAAGATCATCAGCCAGCGCCAAGGCTTCTCTGACAGCCAAACATTCCAGTGTAGCTGGGTCCGTAATATTTGGAAACACAAGTGTTGAAGCACCTAGGACCACACCAGATTGGTCCCTGCATATCGCGCCTACCGCCCCATGAGAAGCATCAACATTAATCTTTGCTAGCCCTGCCGGTGGTGCTATCCACTATGCTCGCCGGTTAGAGTAAACAGATACTGCTGCTCGTTTAGGAATATTTTAAACAACTCGGAGATCATTTAGATATGACTGCACAAAACTATGGACTGCAAACGGACTCTGATAAATGTCCTCATGTATAGCCTTCTGTCGTGCTCCCCACAGTGCCCAAAGGGTAACCACGAATGTGGTAAAATCATTATGTGACAGTGTATCATGCATGGCAAACAACCAACGCTTAGCATCATCATCAATGTTCGAACATAGCCGATCAATTAATAACATCCGATGAGATTGCCCACATACTCCTTGCAACTGGGCAATTCAACAGTGCATGCCTCCATGTATCCTCAATGCCACAGAAACAACATACGCTCGACGTTGACATATTACGGTGATTTAGGAGCGATGCTGTCGGTATCGAGTGTCGGGCCAGCCGCCACAGGAAGTTCTTCAACTTCGAAGGAACCCTGAGTCTCCACATATTTGTCCATCCCATGCAATCAGCCTCCACATGTGATGATCCTTCTTCTTCATACAGCCATGCCTCCCTGTTCACCTTCATTTTCTAAATCATCCTGTGCGCACTTTGGACAGAGAAAGAGCCCCTTCTTTCCTCACTCCAGGCCCAGAAGTCGGTGGTCTGTCGTGTACATAAGGGAATTTTCAGAATTGCCCCGGCATCAATCAGGATAAATACGGAGCGGACCAACTGCTCATTCCATGAGCTTGACGTATGGTCAATAAGTTCAGAAACTCTCATGGGTGGGTTCTGTATAAGAGATGTGATCGGTCTCTTGATACTCTCCCGGGGAATCCAGTTGTCGCTCCAAATGTCCGTGTTCTCCCCGTCACGTATCCTTCTTATCAGGCCTTGCACCATCAGGCCTTCCGGACACTCCCAAAAGTATCTATATCCCATCGCATCAGGTCATGCGATATACCAATCAAATTTTCACGTAAGTCTAGTAACCTGTTACACTCGCTGTGACTCGACCACGCGGTGTTTATTGTCTCGGACCAGGTATTGTGGCCCTCCCACATAACCTCATAACGAAAGGTTCTGGCTCGCTGATTGTGCATTTGCTCTCTGTTCAAGTTCACAAAAATCAGGCCGTGATCCGATGTTGCAGCCGTGAGATGAGACAAGTCAACTGACGGAAACCTGGCTTGCAGATCCGCATTAACCAATGCCCGATCGAGTCGCACTCTTGTGAAGGAACCACTAGTCACTTTCTTTTCAAAAGTCCAAAAAGGCCCCGAATAGCCGATGTCCATTAACATGCACACGTCAACCACGTCTCAGAAGGTCTGGATTTGTGCATTGCTTCATTGTCCCACTCCCTCGTGTTCATCCGGGCGCAGGACTTCATTGAAATCTCCCAAACATAGCCATGGCAAACTACTAGTAGTACTTATGTTTTTTAATGTATCCCATGTTTGACGCCGAAGATGGGTTTGAGCTTCACCGTAGACTATCGTCACTCTCCATGGATCAAAACCTGGTTCCAAAACAGAGCAATCAAGGTGATACACAGAGTAACCGAGAATATCTATATTTATTTCATTGTTCCAAAAGATGCCGATGCCACCACTTCTACCCTGACTATCGATAGCATAACCATTGTCATAACCAAGTGTGCCTGCTAATGCTTCTACCCTTGAGCCTGCTAGCTGAGTTTCTACAATGCAGAGTAGGGTAGGGGCAAATTTCCTCGCAAAATCGCGAAGTTCACGGACTGTCGCGGCTTTGCCCGTGCCGCGGCAGTTCCAGAAAAAGACACTCATTGGGCCCGGCGGCGCCCCTCACTGGGACCCGCCATCTTTGGATCGGTCTTATTCTGCACTTCGCTCTTTGTGTTGCCTCTCTCTGAATTAACTATACCTCGGCATGACAAAGCCAGCCTTTTGGACAAAGCTGTTCAACGCTACCTCTTGAGCATGCATTGGTTTTCCCTTGAAGAGGAAAGGGTGATGCAGCAAAGTAGCGTAAGTATTTCCCTCAATTTTGAGAACCAAGGCATCAATCCAGTAGGAGACAACGCACAAGTCACATAGTACCTGCACAAACAATCAAGAACCTTGCAACCAACGCGACAAAAGGGGTTGTCAATCCCTTCATGGTCACTCGCAAAAGTGAGATCTAATAGAGATAGTAAAGTAAAATTTTGGTATTTTTGTTGTATAGATTGGAAAGTAAAGATTGCAAAATAGTAAACGAGATGCGATGTAAATAAAAGAGATGTAATATAATAGGTAAGAGACCCGGGGGCCATAGGTTTCACTAGTGGCTTCTCTCAAGATAGCATGTATTACGGTGGGTGAATAAATTACTGTCGAGTAATTGATAGAAAAGCGCATAGTTATGAAGATATCTAAGGCAATGATCATGAATATAGGCATCACGTCTGTGTCAAGTAGATCGAAACGATTCTGCATCTACTACTATTGCTCCACACATCGACCGCTATCTAGCATGCATCTAGAGTATTAAGTTCATAAGAATAGAGTAACACATTAAGCAAGATGACATGATGTAGAGGGATAAACTCAAGCAATATGATATAAACCCCATCTTTTTATCCTTGATGGCAACAATACAATACATGCCTTGCTGCCCCTACTGTCACTGGGAAAGGACACCGCAATATTGAACCCAAAGCTAAGCACTTCTCCCATTGCAAGAAAGATCAATCTAGTAGGCCAAACTAAACCGATAATTCGAAGAGACTTGCAAAGATATAAAATCATGCATATAAGAATTTAGAGAAGAACCAAATAATATTCATAGATAATCTTGTTCATAAATCCACAATTCATCGGATCTCGACAAGCACACCGCAAAAGAGTATTACATCGAATAGATCTCCAAGAACATCGAGGAGAACTTTGTATTGAGAATAAAAGAGAGAGAAGAAGACATCTAGCTAATAACTATGGACCCGAAGGTCTGTGGTAAACTACTCACTGTCGGTGTCAAAACCGGCGGATCTCGGGTAGGGGGTCCCGAACTGTGCGTCTAAGGCGGATGGTAACAGGAGGCGGGGGACACAATGTTTACCCAGGTTCGGGCCCTCTCAATGGAGGTAATACCCTACTTCCTGCTTGATTGATCTTGATGATATGAGTATTACAAGAGTTGATCTACCACGAGATTGTAGAGGCTAAACCCTAGAAGCTAGCCTATGATTATGATTGTTGTTGTCCTACGGACTAAACCCTCCGGTTTATATAGACACCGGAGGGGGCTAGGGTTACACAGAGTCGGTTACAAGGGAGGAGATCTACATATCCGAATTGCCAAGCTTGCCTTCCACGCAAAGAAGAGTCCCACCCGGACACGGGGCGAAGTCTTCAATCTTGTATCTTCATAATCCAACAGTCCGACCAAAGCATATAGTCCGGCTGTCCGAGGATCCCCTCATCTAGGACTCCCTCAGTAGCCCCTGAACCATGCTTCAATGACGATGAGTCCGGCGCGCAGATTGTCTTAGGGATTGCAAGGCGGGTTCTTCTCCAAATTCTGAATACCTGTCGAGTAGTGTTCGGCTTCCCATGAATGTTGCACTCCTTGGCTTCTGCACCTAATAATGGCTATCCTCCACGTGTTGAGCGGATGCGAGAAGTCGGTGCATTTTTACACTTGCCACCCTAACCATGTGAGTAAATCATCTATTTAAAGAGATGGGGATCCTCAGATCCAGATCACACCATCCTCCCACAGCGAGTATCCATCGGAGCGCGCCCGGAAAAGTCCATCCCATCATGGCCGGCCATCGCAGCTCCTCCTCTCACTCCCGTAGCCCTAAGCCAAGCAATTGGAAGAAGTGTTCCGTCCCCCACAGCCGATTAGTAGAGTTACAGACCCAGGGGTTTCTCCCTCCAGCGTATATGGTCCCTGTTCGAGCCGGACTTGCCACTTACAACGGCGGGGAGCAAGCGGAGAGCTTTCCCAACCCATCCATGGGGGAGCGGGCATGCCTTGTCC
The DNA here is from genome assembly GCF_056163025.1 of Triticum urartu. Taxonomy (NCBI): domain Eukaryota; kingdom Viridiplantae; phylum Streptophyta; class Magnoliopsida; order Poales; family Poaceae; genus Triticum; species Triticum urartu. Next base: position 139,199,984 of record NC_141876.1, on the reverse strand, counting down.
CTTACTTATTAAGGGGGCTTGGATTTCCAATCCATCCGTTCCTCCGCAGGCTCCTGGAGTTCTACGGCCTCCAGCTGCATAACTTTACTCCCGCCTCCATAATACACATCGCTGGCTACGTTGCCCTTTGCGAGCTATTTTTGGGCTGTGGAGCTCATTTCGAGCTATGGAAGATGCTATTCTGCCTCGTACCCCGTACACGGGAGGGGTCAATATATCAAGTGGGCGGAGCTGAGATATGGCGCATCGCCGGGACCGGATACCTGTCCGGTACTCCGAAGAAGACATCCGAAGACTGGCCTTCAGAGTGGTTTTATATGGAGGACGTCCCCCTTCCAGACCCTATTCGGATGGGCCTTCCTGAGTTCAATAACTCCCCTTTGAAGAAACGCTGCAGCTGGCGCCCTCGGAGCCCCCAGGAGGAAGATAACAGAGAGGTCCTTTACCTGATGGGCCGGATAAAAACGCTGGCCAAATCAGGATTGACAATAATCGAGGTCATGTCAATATGTATAATGCGGGGGTGCAGCCACTTCAATATCGGGGACAACCCATGTGGCACTTTAATGGAGAAGACGATGCCACCCGCTGCGGTCGTAAGGGACTGGACTCCGTTGCTACTCTAGCGAAAATACTGTCCGATTTATATAAAGGAGAGGAAGAGGAGTTCATCCGCATTAAGCCACGGGATGGATTCTCCATGTACAACCCCCCAAATTGGGTGAGCTGCTACTTTCTATTCCAGACCTTCCCGCATTCTTCGTCATAAGTATTTACCTTGCTATCTCATAGCAGGAACTTCGAAAAGCTGTGAGGGAGGTCCACAGGCCGTCTCCACAACCAGAGGACCCTGACCGGGCCCTCGACCCCGGACTCGAAGAAGATCCGGACACATTTGTGGAGCTCATCGACAGGACGTTCTATCAGTTAAGCTGCGACGGTGCCTTGGTGGCCATCATAGCCGATTATCCTGGACTGCTCCCTGCATCGCATGTAAGTAAAACCGGAGTCCCAACTTCCGAGAAGGATCCTTTTTTTCGCACTTCACCTACCGCACACATATGGTGTCTTATAGGGAAGGCCCTTGGGACGCCATGTCGAACCCGTAGTGACTCACCAACGAGGGGCACCAAAGCCGGGTAGGCTTAAAGGAAGGCGGTCAGGACTGAGACGCCATCGCAGAGGTATGAAAAAGAACCCTGCTCCGTGGTTGTCATCTTTTAAAATATAATAACATCCATGGTTCCTGGCAGGAAAAACGCTCGCCGAACCATATCCGGAGAGCCTGCTGGCTAAGCCTCCACCAGCCGGGCTCCAGAGCCGGACTTAGAGGCAGACACTAACGTGGGGCCAACACCGGATGTTCCTCCTACAGAGGATGCGGATAGGTTGTCCGCTACGAATTCCAAAGTGGAGAGTGCCATGAATCACAGGCATCGCCGGGCCGTACTCCGCGACGCTTGTTTCTCTCAAGAGGCATTCGATGCCTTCAACTCAGGAGACGCGTACACCCGAGCTGCTCAAAATGGTCTTGCCCGAGCCACGGACCAGTATGTAAAGGATATACGGGTAAGAAAATCTAATAATTATGTACATCAGTAGCCCTTGAGACTTGAAATAGTTGGCACAACTGATTTAAGGATCATTGTTTGCATAGGTTCTTACGGAGAAGAATACCCAGTTATCTCAAGAGCTGGAGGAGTGCAAAGCCCAGCTACGGGCCGCAGTTGCCGCAATGAAGGAGTCCGAGAAGGCCCCATCTGGTAACACATGTTTCTATCTAAAAGAATGACATGTACCAGTTAGTATTCGGCATGCATGCAAATCTAACAATAGATTCTGCAGATGATCCCGGAGTGAATCCGGAGGTCGTGCAAGGGAATGAGCAACATGCTCAATGACAGTTAAAGGCTGGCGAGCGCGTGCTTATGCAGGTTAGGCGGGAGAAAAACGATCTTCAAGATGCCAATACCTGGCTGGGCATTGAACTGAAAGATGTTCGGGCCCAGCTTGCTGACTCCGTAAAGGAGAATAAGAGGCTTCGACGCGGCATTTTTAGTAAGTGCTTGAAAGGACTTTTATAGAGTTCGGCGAAGAAACCGGCTAACAGAGTTATATCTGTAGGTATGCTGACGGGTCGTCCCGCAGAGGAGATGCCCGAGTCTGCGGGTGGTCTTCTGCCAGAGCTCTCACAACTGTACGAACAAGTTCGGCAGGTGATGCAGGGCATTGCCCAAGCCTTGTGGCCATCCGCCTCCCTGCTAGGAGGCATGGGGGAGCTTGTAGAGATGCTCAAGGGAGCGCGGCGGCGCTTACGATTATGGAAGATATCAGACTGCCGACAAGGTGCAAGGGAAGCCTGGGCCATGGTGAAGACGCGATATACCAAGGCTGACCCAAACCACATGGCCGAGGTCGGACCTGTGGGGTCTGATGGGAAAGAGATCCCTGTCAGTTTGGTGTATGACCAGGTGAAATTAGCTGCAAAGTATTCCCAACAGGATTGTAGGCTAGACAGCCTGTTGGATGGTATAGAAGAAGAATTTAGTCAGTCTAAGTGACTGTGTACTTCAAGTGACATATATTGTCCCTAGCCGGATTGTAAATCATTTGTCATAGCAGACCTTTTCGCTTCGACCTCCGGACCCGACAGTCCGGAGTGTATCCGAATACCTGCTCAGTTATGTAAAACCCGGGGTATGCGTGGAAACCAGGCGTAGGGGTCATAAGTGCTTGAACAGACAAGTACCCAACTAGCTATGTTATATTACATGGATAGTAAGAAATATCTTCCAGGGAGAATAGTTCCGTTAAGGGTTCCTTTCCCTGGGTACGCATGCATTAATGTGCATGTCCGAACTGCGAAAAGAGATGCAGGATATAGACATCTGGGGCCATGTATTTGAAAGTGCAACTATCCCTGGGTGGTTTTGGTAATTCCTAACAACATATAGCTCATTGAGCTAATGCTATTCCAAGATTAATATTTCAGGAAAAGCTCAATGAATGTCATGGCATGGATGAGGAAAGTGGACCCCTCAAAATACTAAGGACAAAAAGATTGGCTCAAGCTCAAAGCTCAAGACTCTATATTTTATATTTTAGTGATCCAAGATCACACTGAGTATTTAGGAAAAGCCAATACTATCAAGGAGGGATGAGGTGTTGCTTGATGAGGTTCTTGCTTCATAGTGCTTAGTGATATGCTCCAAAACCCTCAACTACCTTCCCACATCCACATATGACCTAAACCAAAAGTCAAACTCGGCCCCACCGATTCTTTCTATCCGGCGCCACCGAGTTCAGATGTCATAGCCACTGCCACAAACCCTAGGCAAATCGGTCTCACCGATAGGGATCTCGGTCACACCGAGATGGGGTTGTAATCTCTGTGTTTCCCTTCGTAACGTTTCGGTCCTACCGAGATGAGCGATCGGTCCCACCGAGATTGCAATGTAAACTCTCTGTTTCCCTTTTGTAACATTTCGGTCCCACCGAATGAGCAAATCGGTCCCACCGAGTTTACCTGACCAACTCTCTGGTTAGCTTATTACCAAAATCGGTCCCACCGAGTTTGTGTAATCGGTCACACCGAGATTACGTTATGCCCTAACCCTAACCATATCGGTCCCACCGAGTTGCATCTCAGTCCCACCGAAAATCCTAACGGTCACTAGATTTGCTAAATCGGTCCGACCGAGTTTCTCAATTCGGTCTCATCGAGATTGGTAATTATGTGTAACGGTTAGTTTTTGTGTGGAGGCTATATATACCCCTCCATCCACTCTTCATTCGTGGAGAGAGCCATCAGAACATACCTACACTTCCAATACACATTTTCTGAGAGAGAACCACCTACTCATGTGTTGAGGCCAAGATATTCCATTCCCACCATATGAATCTTGATCTCTAGCCTTCCCCAAGTTGCTTTCCACTCAAATCTTCTTTCCACCAAATCCATATCCTGTGAGAGAGAGAGAGTTGAGTGTTGGGGAGACTATCATTTGAAGCACAAGAGCAAGGAGTTCATCATCAACACACCATTTGTTACTTCTTGGAGAGTGGTGTCTCCTAGATTGGCTAGGTGTCACTTGGGAGCCTCCGACAAGATTGTGGAGTTGAACCAAGGAGTTTGTAAGGGCAAGGAGATCACCTACTTCGTGAAGATCTACCACTAGTGAGGCAAGTCCTTCATGGGCGATGGCCATGATGGGATAGACAAGGTTGCTTATTCGTGGACCCTTCGTGGGTGGAGCCCTCCGTGGACTCGCGCAACCGTTACCCTTCGTGGGTTCAAGTCTCCATCAACGTGGATGTACGATAGTACCACCTATTGGAACTACGACAAAAACATCCGTGTCTCCAATTGCGTTTGAATTCTCCAAACCCTTCCCTTTACATTCTTGCAAGTTGCATGCTTTACTTTCCGCTGCTCATAGACTCTTTGCATGCTTGCTTGAATTGTATTAAGATTGCTTGACTTGTGCTAAGATAGCTAAAATCTGCCAAAGACTAAAATTGGGAAAAGGATAGATTTTTAATTGGTCAAGTAGTCTAATCACCCCCTCTAGACATACTTTCGATCCTACAAGTGGTATAAGAGCTTTGGTCTCCATTTGCTTTGATTTCCATAGCTTTTGGTGGACATAGCCTTGGTTTCACAACCTAGGAGAGTATGGCGTCTAGCAAGGGAAATTACCACCGTAGAGGTCCTTACTTTGATGGCACTAATTTTGCTAGTTGGAAGCATAAGATGAAAATGCATATTCTTGGACATAACCCCGCCGTTTGGGCTATTGTGTGTGTTGGCTTGCAAGGTGAATTTTTTGATGGGAGAGAACCAAATCGTGAAGCTACCGTGGAAGAGTTGAAGATGCTACAATACAATGCTCAAGCTTGTGATATCCTCTTCAACGGATTGTGCCCCGAAGAATTCAACAAAATTAGCCGTCTTGAGAATGCAAAGGAAATTTGGGATACTTTGATTGACATGCACGAAGGTACCGACTCTGTCAAGGAATCCAAGATGGGTGTGCTCCAAAGTCAACTTGACAAGTTCAAAATGAAGGATGGTGAAGGTGTCGCTGAAATGTACTCTAGGCTTGCTCTTATCACAAATGAGATTGCCGGCTTAGGAAGTGAAGAGATGAGCGACAAATTCATCATCAAGAAGATCCTAAGAGCCTTGGATGGAAAATATGATACCGTATGCACATTGATCCAAATGATGCCAAATTACAAAGATCTCAAGCCAGCGGAAGTCATTGGAAGAATTGTTGCTCATGAGATGTCACTCAAGGATAATGAGGAGCTCCATAACAAGTCAAGTGGTGCTTACAAAGCCTCATGTGAAGCCCCCACATCATCAAGTGAGAAACAAACCTTCAATGAAGAATTGAGCTTAATGGTGAAGAACTTCAACAAGTTCTACAATAATAGAAGCAAAGAGAGAAGTTCCAAGTCAAGGTCCTACAATGACAAAAGATCTTCTAGTCGAGAGTGAAACTGCTACAATTGTGGAAGACCCAGACACTACTCCAATGAGTGTACGACTCCCCACAAGAGAAGAGAAGATTCTCCCAAAAGAAGAAGTAGAAGAGAAGAATCACCATCAAGGGAGAGAAGGAGTAGGGATGATCGATATGAACGAAGACCCTCTTGGAGAAGCAAGGATTCGGAAAGGATGGACAAGTCATCAAGGAGCTACACAAAACGAAGACATCAAGCTCATGTTGGTGAATGGTATCCGGCTCCGACAATGACTCCGAGAGAAGCTATCACTCCGACTCCGAATATACTCAAGATGAAGGTGTTGCCGGTCTAGCACTTGTGTCAACCAACTCCTACGACATATTTGATTCACCAAATGGAGGAATTGGAAGATGCTTCATGGCCAAAGGTCCAAAGGTATTACACCCCGAGTATGTTGATTTCAATAGTGATGAAGATGACTTGTTAGGTGATGATGATTTACTTGTTGACAACTATAGTGATGAATACTATGATGAAACGAATGACAATGATAAGGATAAGATTGAGTCTCTAACAAAAGAACTAAACACTCTTAAGTTAGCTCATGAAACTATCTTAGGAGATCATCGAGAACTTTTAAGGACTCATGAGAAATTATGTTTTGAGAAGCTCAACCTTGAGCAAGAGCATGAGTTCTTAAAGGCAATCAATGATGATCTTCACAAGAAAAGTTCTTCTTACATTGCCAAGCGTTTACTCTTATCCACTTACATGCCTCAAGTCAAGTCTAGTAACAAGAACAAGAAAGATTCCCCCTCTAGCAGTAACAATAATCATGCTAAATCCAATGTTGTTGCTTCTAGTAGTTCTCTTGATTCCACTAATGATTCTCTTAGCCAAGTTACACTTGAGCAAGAAAATAGCTTATTGAAGGGAATTATAGAGAAAGGTGTTTACAAGAGCCTTGCCGGGAGTAAGCAATTCGAGGAAATTGTACGCAAGCAAGGAAGGCACCGGAAGAATCAAGGTATTGGTTTTGAACGAAAGTTCAATGCCAATGGAGTTGAGTGGGAAGAATATCAATACCCCAAGACGAAGTTTGTTCCTCAACAAGAGAAGTATGATCCTACTTCTTTCAAAGGGACACAAGCTCAAGATGATCTTCCACCACAAGACCACAAGCAAAAAGGCAAGGACAAGCTTCAAGAGGAAATTGATGCATTTGAAGAAGCTCCTAAGGCCTTGGTCAAGTGGGTTCCCAAGACTACACCAAGTTCCACTTCATCAAGTACAACTACAACTCCGAGGATTCCCATCAAGATGGTGTGGATCCCAAAGAAGAAGAACTAGAGAGTTCTTGAGGGTGACTCCGCCAACATACTTCACTCTTATCATTTTGGCAAGAACAAGTGCAATCAACTTCCACATCTTGCACTAGTTCAAGGAGTCACAAACCCTCTTGTTCGTAAGACAAGGGACAAGGTAACCTAAAGCTTTCATAGACATCATCTTGTGTGTGCATCACTCTATGCCTATGGATATCCTTGTTTGTTCCTTGTGGGACTAACCCATGTAGGTATTGAAAGTGCAATTCACTCCAAAGGATAGCTCCGAATGATCTACATCAACTTAGAGCATCCACATCTTCAACACCTACATGAAGTCATCATCGACAAAACCCAAGGTTAGTTCATCCCTCTTAGGGGGGATCTCACATCTAGGGGGAGCTTTACTCTAACAATTGAGTTAAAGCAACTCTAATGGTGTGAACACAACAACGCTTTATGTAAAAGTGGTAACCCCACTTGTGCTTAAACGATGAGTATGACCTATGATCAAATGTTCTCATTTGACTCCTAAGTCAATATACTCATATATAGATGACCTAGTCATCGCCAATTGCTTGATAGATGCTAGAATTGTTTGTGCATGCTTTGCCACATATTTCATTTGTCATTTTATGATGTGAGCATGTTGGTTGCATAATTTACTCATTCGAGGACATCCACTTGTTGTTTTGATTGATTGGTTTCCTTTTCTTTTGGCCAAGTGGATGGACAAAAATGCCTAAGAACCTTCTCTAGCTATCTATGCTTTTCTCGTCTCAAGCTCTATTCATGCTACATCACAAAATTTGATCAAGTCAGATTCGAACCACTCTGTGTGAGGAGCACTCGGAGTCCCCGATTCGTCATAGACTTAAACTTCCAAAACTTCTTTGTGTGTTTCGGTCTGATCGATTCATCCATTTCGGTCATACCGAGATCACTAAGTCGATCTAGGTTTTCAATCTCGGTGCAACCGATTCGAACTTTTCGGTCACACCGAGTTTCAGTAACTGCTTGCAGTTATGAATCTCGGTGCCACCGAGTTGTTCCACTCGGTCACACTGACAGGGTCAGACTATATATACCCACGGGCAAAATTTTGGAAATTTTCTCCGAACTCTTTCGCCCGCGCTTAGCCCGCTCTGCCTCCAGGGTCTCCGGATTGTCCTCCTCGTCGCCAGTTGCCTCCTGCCGCTGGTCTCCGCCGCCGTCAACGGGAATCATCCCCGCCGTTGCCGCCGTAGCAAGTTCATCGCTGAACTAGGGTATGGACTTGAACTTTGTGTTGTTCTAACTCCGATTCCCTAGCACATTTCTTTGCCATGAATCTTGCCACGATTGAAACCATTCTATCCATCGAAAACACTCTGTAGTTTAGTCGTGAATTGGAAATTTAGGGTTAGGTTTCCGCCGAAACCATCTCGGACCGACCGAGTTGATGAAATCGGTTCCACCGATTTGGCTCAGGCCATTGCACATGTGATTCTCGGTCTGACCGAGAATTGCAAATCGGTGTGACCGAGTTCAGCACTTTGTGAAACCCTAGAAGTCTCGGTGCCATCAAACTGTGACTCGGTTTGACCGAGTTCACTAGTTAAGGTTCCAAAAGCTGCTTCGATATCACTGAGTTTGCAAATCGGTAGATCCGAAATGCTTTCTGTGGAAAACTAAAACTAAGTTTTTAATTCATTCTTTTGCAAAAACCTCTGTATTTTGTGATGCTCATCCACTCTACCTCATCTATAATCTATTCACAGGGTCAGCTGTCAGAGATTGCATTATGTCTGATCAAAGTGATAGTCAGAACAAGTCAGAGGAGCAGGTTCACTTGAGTGAGGGCACTAGTCCCTCTAGCAACTCAGATGATGGCAGCATGAGCACACCAAGCAATCTGCCAAAGGCTGCCACCAGGGCCAGCAAGAAAAGAACCTCAGAGTCAGAGGATGAGGACTATGTGGCTGAGGAAGAAGAAACCACCTCAAAGAGGAAAGTCCTGAAGAAGGAATATGGCACAGCTGCTGCCACCAAGCCAGGAATGAAGCAAAAGGTTCCTGCCAAGAGAGTTCCAATGTCTAAAGCCAGAGCATCCACTCAAGAGACTTTGGGATCTGCACCCAAAGAGCAGGTTGTGTCAGAAAAGAAAAGGAAGGAAAGGGTCAAAAAGACCACTGCCAGAGTGCTTGGGAGATCTTCAATCATGAAAGACTCTGAAGAAGAGGAAGAGGAACTTCGTGAAATTTTCGGGTCTCTTCAACCCCTAACCCTAGAAAATCTTCTCGCGCCGTGCCGGACGTGTCCGTTCCGGCCGGACAACGCCCGCCGCCGCCCCGCGCCCAACCACGCGGTGACACGTGTCCCGCCGGACCTCTCTCCGCTGCCGGCCCGGGAGGCCCAAACCGGGCCCCCGAGGCCCGTTTGCCGCCCCGCGCGCCTGGGATCCCCGCCGCCCGATCCCACGCACGCGCGCCACCCTCTCGCCGGCTCCACCACCGACCGCCGCCCTCGACGCCGACCGCCGCCGCGGCCTACCTCACCGGCGCCTGTGCAAGGGAGCGGAGCTCCTTGATCCGCCGGCCGTGCCAACTTCGGCTGCATCTCCGGCGACGTCCTCCGCCGCCTTCGCCTCCCCACGCCCCGGCCTCTCCTTCCTCCGGCGAACCTCCCATCTCCGGCGACGACGAGCTCGATTCCGCAATCCTCGAACCCTGCGCAGCTACAGTGCCCGATCTGGATCTGAGATCCGCGCGGTTGAGTTTTTCGTCCCTAACCCTAATATTTTTGCATAGTTTGACATGCCATAACTTCCTCATCATAGCTCCGATTCGTGCGTGTAGCATATCGAAATGTTCGTCTCGACGAGTACATCATTTCATCTCATTGCATTATTTTCATTTGAGCTCACCTTGATGTCCGAAATGCTGTTGGAAGAGGGCTATGTGATGATAGTTTCAGATCTGTTTCAGCAAATGCACTTTTGTCATTTTTGCCATGATTAATGTGTGCATGATATGATTCTGAGCTCTACATGTGTTTTGAAGAATGCCATGCCATCTTGACAGGGGTGTATGCCATGTATTTTTGTGACCTTTGTGGTGACTAGCACAAGCATGCAAAGTAGCTTACTCAATGATGCTGATTTCAGGGACTTAGAATTTCACTAACTCCTTGCCCTGTCATTATTTTTATGCCATATGTTCATGTTGTTTCCTAGTGATCCGTGCCTCTTTTGAGGATGATCAGTAAGGATGTTTTGTAGATAATGGTGTGCTCTATCCATCAATGTCTTTGTTTGAAATTATGGAGCACCCTAGCTTGAGTCAATCGAGCTCTACTTTTGCTATAAAATGTTTCTGGCAGATTGTTAACATGTTTAGCGATTTTGCCGAGCTTGTTGTTGTTGATCCGTGCATGCTATGTTGTTGTTCTTGCCATGTCTAGCTTCTATGCATGTATATTTGCTGGGTGTATGCTTAGTTTGTCATGCAATGCCTCATAGTGAGTGCATCGAGCTCGTAAACATGCCTACTTGATGTATGTTTTGCATGCTCCAGTTTTTCACTAAGTCTGAATCTGTTTATGTTTTTGCTATGTTCACATGCTTGCAATTGTATTTTCGGATCCCTTTTGGCTCATGGTCACTAAGGGACTTTTGTTATATGCTTTGCGTAGCTTCATGTCATGCCTTGCTTTGCCATGATATGTTCCTGTAGCATGTAGTTATCGTGCTCTAAACATTGCTTACTGATGATAAATTCCTGACATGCTGTTAATTTCACTAAGTCTGAAACCTGTTATCTTTTGCACTTTTGCCATGCTTGTTTGAACCTGCTATTGATTGAATTAGCCGTGGCTCAGTGTTCATCTTTTGTCAAGCATCATGAGTGGATCCCTGCCATGTATTTTGTTGCCATGTTTGAGTGCAGTAGCTAATTTATCTTGATGCATTTAGAAGGCTACTTGTTGTTTATCACAGACCAGTGCCATATTTGTTTTGCTTACCATTTGCAAACCGTGCATCCGATTCCGGTGATCTTTATATCGATTTCGACCGAAATCACCTCACCTTTCCAATGGCACTCTTGGATTCCCAAGTTGAGGCCAGGTTCAATCATTCCTTTCCAAACCATGCATATGCATCACATGTTGCATCGCGCATATCATACCATGTTTGCATCATGTTGCTTGAGCATTGCATGTGGTTGATTGTGTTCCCTTTTACTTGTTGTTCTTGTTTGGGTAGAGCCAGGAGACGAGTACATGAACGAGGAGCCCGTTGAGTACGCTTACGAGGATCAAGCCAACTCTGAGAACTTTGCAGGCAAGATGACCATACCCTCGAAATCACTTCTATCTTTGCTTGCTAGATGCTCGCTCTTTTGCTATGCCTATGCTACGATACCTACCACTTGCTTATCATGCCTCCCACTTGCCATGTCAAACCTCTAACCCACTATGTCCTAGCAAACCGTTGTTTGGCTATGTTACCGCTTTGCTCGGCCCCTCTTATAGCGTTGCTAGTTGCAGGTGAAGATTGGAGTTTGTTCCTTGTTGGAACTTGTTTATTGTTGGGATATCACCATATTATCTTGTTTATCTTAATGCACCTATATACTTGGTAAAGGATGGAAGGCTCGGCCTTATGCCTGGTGTTTTGTTCCACTCTTGTCGCCCTAGTTTCCGTCATATCGGTGTTATGTTCCCGGGTTTTGCGTTCCTTACACGGTTGGGTTATAATGGGAACCCCTTGACAGTTTGCCTTGAATAAAACTCCTCCAGCAATGCCTAATATTGGTTTTACCATTTGCCACCTAGCCTCTTTTTCCCTTGGGTTTCCGGAGCCCAAGGGTCATCTTTATTTAAACCCCCCCGGGCCAGTGCTCCTCTGAGTGTTGGTCCAAACTAGAGCCCTTTGCAGCGCCCCCTTGGGGAAACTCGAGGTTTGGTTTTAGTTGTACGGAGTGCTCATCTGAGTGTGCCCTGAGAACGAGATATGTGCAGCTCCTATCGGGATTTTTCGGCACATCCGGGCGGTGTTGCTGGACTTGTTTTACCATTGTCGAGGATGTCTTGTAACCGGGATGCCGAGTCTGATCAAATTGTCTTGGGAGAAGGAATATCCTTCGTTGACCGTGAGAGCTTGTGATGGGCTAAGTTGGGACTCCCCTGTAGGGATTTGAACTTTCGAAAGTCGTGCCTGCGGTTATGGGCAGATGGGAATTTGTTAATGTCCGGTTGTAGATAACATGAAACTTAACTTAATTAAAATGCACCAACCGCGTGTGTAACCGTGATGGTCTCTTCTCGGCGGAGTCCGGGAAGTGAACACGGTGTTGGAGTAATGCTTGACGTAGGTTGTTCTAGAATCACTTCTTGATCATAGTTGTTCGATCGTGCCTTTGCCTTCCCTTCTCGCTCTCATTTGCGTATGTTAGCCACCATATATGCTAGTCGCTTGCTGCAGCTCCACCATCATACCTTTTACCTTTCCTATAAGCTTAAATAGTCCTGATCGCGAGGGTGTGAGATTGCTGAGTCCCCGTGACTCACAGATTACTTCCAAAACCAGATGCAGGGACCGATGATACCGCTCCAAATTATATGACCGAGCTCAAGTGGGAGTCCGATGAAGACTCTCGTCGTTACTACGTGTCTTTCCCAGATGATCAGTAGTGGTGCCCAGTTGGGGCGATCGGGGACTTTGTCGCATTTGGGGTTTATCTTCATTTTGGTTCCGTAGTCGGACCTTGAGTGTATTTGGATGAATGTAATGTTATTTATGCTATTTGTGTGACGTGGCGAGTGTAAGCCAACTATGTATCATTTTCCCTTTATTTATTTACATGGGTTGTTGTGAAGATTACCTCACTTGCGACATTGCTTTCAATGCGGTTATGCCTCTAAGTCGTGCTTCGACACGTGGGAGATATAGCCGCATCGAGGGCGTTATAGTCTTGCCATCCATGCTCTTTCGGAAAAAATAAATAAAAAACTAACTTCCTTGCTAATGCATCTCAATGATTAGCACATCAGAGCTAATAATTATATCACAACTGAAGACAAAGTTGTGAGAAGGTGTTAAATTAAAATTGACCCATGCTTTCATTAGCAGGAACTTCCTCCAGCTCTGTCAAAATCAACAAGGCATGTTGGGAAAAAAGTAGCTGTCTGGAGCATGCAACATTCCGATCATTTTGTGCAGTTCCACTAAAATAGAGCTGAGCATCCCTGTTTCAAAGATATTTAGTGTGATTACAATAATAGAGGATTGTTGATGAAACAATAAACACATAAATAGAAGCCAGTCACCTTTGCAGTCTCTCTTAAGACTAACTAGTTGGAGAATATTAAGAAAATAGTTGGAGAAGATTAGGCTCAGAGTTGGAGGAGGAGGATAGAGCAAAACCAATATCCCTTTGTGCAGTTGCACAGAAATGTAGAGACGTCGCCCATGTGACATTTTAGTACAACTGCACAAAACACTCTTAAGAAAAAAGTGATTTGTGCAATTCGCCAAAAGATTGCAATAGAAATGAGGAGAAATGGATAGCCTTGTTTGCAAAAAAATAGGTAGAAAGGAAACAATTACTGGCCAATAACAGTTGATGACACATACGACGACAAAAAATAAGCATATTCCTTGTCCTAAGGGAAGATAACAACACGGTTGTGTTTGTCTAAAACGGTGTGAGGACGAGATTGCAATATGGAAAGTACGCCAGACGAGCTACATTTTGGGCAAAGAACTATGGAAGATCCACATGCAATATTTTCCACATGAAGCAATGTGGGAAGACGGGCAGTGGAGCAAGGCCGAAGGGGATACCTGAGGGTCGTCGGGATGTAACTAGGAGAGCGGCGGCGGACGGGATCTTCCCATACTGCAACGGCGAGCAAGTGGTGTAGGCCCTACCACGCCGGAGCTTGGTCAGAGAGAACGGTGGGTACTGCAGATCGGGACGTGCTGCCTCGGCGCCGTCGAACGGAGAAACGATGAACATCATCCCTTTCCGCCGCCAGATGGGATGTAGCCGGACCAGTGACCAACGGTGAGAGATAGAGAGAGAGAGGCCACCGCTGCCTTGTGTGAGATAGTTTGAAGAGAGACAAACCCTGGCAGGCAGGCTCCGTTGTATATAGTGGAACAGACTACCTTTTTCTCCATAAAAATCGTTTTATATTCTGGTGTACGTGCCATTGAGCGATATAGCTTTATTTAAAAATAACACGCCAACACATCAAGTCGAACTTTGTTTCGTGCACGCGTGGTACACGACCTCCATAGGTAAACAACTGCTACACGCGCTCAAATTAGCACGTGGGCTGCCATTTCATACAGAAATGACCTCAACCGTGTACCCGCGCGGGTGTGGCTGGGCACGAAGCGTGAGTACGTGCACCTATTCTCTTGGTGTACGTACACCACCTACGTGGGGTTGTGTGAGAGAGATACAAACGTACAGAGATATAGTGTGTGGGTTCGTGAGTGTTTTTTGGGGGGCGGTGTGTGAGAGATAGATAGGGAATATGTGTCGATGATATTTCAATCAAAAAATGTAACATATGCAATGTGTGTGAAATAGAGGCCTGGATATATCATATATATATATATAGAGGGGCGATCCACAAGAAGAGAGTGGAGGTATCATCGGCGTGAGGTATCCATAGAATTGAAGAGAGGGATGATGTGTGTGTGTGTGCGCGCATGATTGATATATAGTGCCATCGAATTTGTGTGTGCCCACGTCAAAGATATAGGGTGGCTGGCCTACTGGAATGTGAGAGGGGACATGTGCAGTTTGTCTCTGTGGCATGGATACCTACTGATACGTCTCCAACGTATCTATAATTTTTTATTGTTCCATGCTATTATGTTATCCATCTAGGATGTTTTATATGCATGTATATGCTATTTTATATGATTTTTGGACTAACCTATTAACCTAGAGCCCAGTGCCAGTTTCTGTTTTCTTCCTTGTTTTTGAGTTCTATAGAAAAGGAATACCAAACAGAGTCCAATTGACGTGCCAATTTTTGATTATTTTTTATGGACCAAAAGAAACCCCCGAAGTAAAAGAGTTGGGCCAGAAGAGTCCCGAGCCATCCATGAGGGTGGAGGGCGCGCCCTACCCCCTGGGCTTGCCCCCTATCTCGTGGATGACTAGGAGACCCCCCTAGCGTGAGACCGACGCCAAAAATTCCTATAAATACAGAACCCCGGTTTCAAAAAGAAACCTAGATCGGGAGTTCCGCTGCCACAAGCCTCTGTAGCCACCAAAAACCAATCGGGACCCTATTCTGGCACCCTGCCGAAGGGGGGAATCATCACCGGTTGCCATCTTCATCATCCCGGCACTCTGCATGATGAGGAGGGAGTAGTTCACCCTGGGGGCTGAGGGTATGTACTAGTAGCTATGTGTTTGATATCTCTCTCTCTCTTGTGTTCTTGATTTGGCACGATCTTGATGTACCACGAGCTTTGCTATTATAGTTTGATCTTATGATGTTTCTCCCTCTCTACCTTCTTGTAATGGATTGAGTTTTCCCTTTGAAGTTATCTTATCGGATTGAGTCTTTAAGGAGTTGAGAACACTTGATGTATGTCTTGCATGTGCTTATCTATGGTGACAATGGGATATTCACGTGATCCACTTGATGTATGTTTTGGTGATCAACTTGCGAGTTCTATGACCTTGTGAACTTATGCATAAGGGCTGGCACACGTTTTCGTCTTGACTCTCTGGTAGAAACTTTGGGGCACTCTTTGAAGTTCTTTGTGTTGGTTGAATAGATGAATCTGAGATTGTGTGATGCATATCGTATAATCATACCCGTGGATACTTGAGGTGACATTAGGGTTTTGGTTGATTTGTGTCTTAAGGTGTTATTTTACTGTGAACTCTAGGGCTGTTTGTCACACTTATAGGAATAGCCCAACGGATTGATCGGAAAGAATAACTTTGAGATGGTTTCGTACCCTACAATAATCTCTTCGTTTGTTCTCCTCTATTAGTGACTTTGTAGTGACTCTTTGTTGCATGTTGAGGGATTGTTATATGATCCAATTATGTTATTATTGTTGAGAGAACTTGCACTAGTGAAAGTATGAACCCTAGGCCTTGTTTTGAAGAATTGCAACACCGTTTGTGCTCACTTTTATCATTAGTTACCTTGCTGTTTTTATATTTTCATATTACAAAAACCTATATCTACCATCCATATTGCACTTGTATCACCATCTCTTCGCCGAACTAGTGCACCTATACAATTTAACATTGTATTGGGTGTGTCGGGGACACAAGAGACTCTTTGTTATTTGGTTGCAGGGTTGTTTGAGAGAGACCATCTTCATCCTACGCCTCCCACGGATTGATAAACCTTAGGTCATCCACTTGAGGGAAATTTGCTACTATCCTATAAACCTCTGCACTTGGAGGCCCAACAACGTCTACAAGAAGAAGGTTGTGTAGTAGACATCAAGCTCTTTTCTGGCACCGTTGCCGGGGAGGTTAGCGCTTGAATGTATATCTTTAGATCTTGCAATCGAATCATTTAGTTTCTTGTTTTATCACTAGTTTTGTCTATAAAAGAAAACTAAAAAATGGAATTGAGGTTGCCTCATATGCTTCATCCTTTTAATGTCTTTTGCGAAAATAAGGATTCCCAATAATTGTGCCAAAGTGTTAGAAGAAGAATGCATTAAAATGTTTGGCACTAAATATTTAAATGAGCATGATTGCAATGTTGTTAGTATGAATTCTTTGAATATCCATGATGCTAATGATATACAAAGACACAAGCTTGGGGATGCTATGTTTGACGAAGATGATATTTTTAGTCCCCCAAGGTTTGATGAGCAAATTTATTATGATGATATCATGCCTTCTTTTTATGATGATTATGTTGATGAGAGTGGTTTCAGAGAGGTCATCACTTTATTTAGTGATGAACCCACTATTTCGGAAGAGGTTCTGATTGATTATGAGAACAAAGTTGCTATCTATGATGATTATTGTGATGACATGTATGATATAAAGAACAATGATAACCATGAAACTTGTCATCTTGATTTTAATCTTCAATTGGATTATGCCTCACATGATAGTTATTTTGTTGAATTTGCTCCTCCCACTACTATGAATGAGAAGAATTTTGCTTATGTGGAGAGTAGTAAAATTTCTATGCTTGTGCATCCTGAAAATAATGCTTTATGTGATAGTTATATTGTTGAATTCATTCATGATGCTACTGAAAATTATTATGAGGGAGGAATATATGCTTGTAGGAGTTGCAATGATATCAAGTTTCCTCTCTATGTGTTGAAAATCTTGAAGTTTTGCTTGCTTTACCTTCCTATGCAAGTTGATTCTTGTTCCCATAAGTTGTTTGCTCACAAAATCCCTACGCCTAGGAAGTGGGTTAGACTTAAATGTGCTAGTCATATGCTTCATGATGCTCCCTTTATATTTCAACTCTTATCTTTTATGTGAGCATCATTGACACCATCATGCCTAGCTATAAAGGCATTAAAGAAAAGTGCTTGTTGGGAGACAACACAACATTTATACCTATTGTTTTTGTGTGTTAACATGATTATGATACTGTAGTAATCATGTTTTATAGCTTTTGTTTCAATAAAGTGCCAAGTAAGACCTTCGGGATGATCTATGGTGATAGTTGATTTGATCCTGCTGAAAAACAGAAACTTTTGCACCCAGGATATTAGTTTTCATTTTTAACAAAAGCGCGATAAAATACTAATTCTTTTTGAAGAGCATTAATAAACAAATTGCTTAGGACTTCCTAATTTATTAGGATTTTTGGAGTTACAAAAGTGTTTGAAATCACTAGATTACTACAGACTGTTCTATTTTTGACAGATTCTGTTTCCGATGCATAGTTTGCTTGTTTTCTAGTTTCTATGGATTATATTGCTTAATATAAATGGTAGAAATGATATGGTACAGTAGGAATCATGTGATAAAAATTATGAATCTTGTCTTGACAGTACCTAAGTGGTGACTTGCTTTCTTATACTAACGGAGCTCACGAATTTTCTGTTAAGTTTTGTATTGTGAAGTTTTCAAGTTTTGGGTAAAGTTTTGATGGACTACGGAATGAAGAGTGGAAAGAGACTAATCTTGGGGATGCCCAAGGCACCACAAGGTAATATTCAAGGAAAACCAAGTGCCTAAGCTTGGGGATGCCCCGGAAGGCATCCCCTCTTTCATCTTCGTTCATCGGTAACTTTACTTGAGGCTATATTTTTATTCACCACATGATAAGAGTTTTGCTTGGAGCGTCATTTTGTTTTATTAGGATTTGCTTGCTGTTATTTAGAGTAATGTTTTCATATTTTAGTTCAATAAAAGGGTCAAGTATAGCCTTTACCATACTTATTTTGCAAGTCCGCATGTTGTTGTTTTAAAAACAGAAAGTTTGCTGTTATTAGTGAATAGTCAGAACATGATAAAATCTTGACATTTTTACACAATGAGTAACAACAAATTATCTACATTGTGGTAATTTTTCAGAATTTTTGGAGTTAGGGAAGTATGATTCCTCTTGCATTCTTTACAGACTGTTCTGTTTAGACAGATTGTTGTTATGTTTGCATTGTTTGCATATGTTTGCTTGTTTAATGATTCTATTTGAGGATAGGAGTTTTAAATATGCAGAGGCATTTATTATGCAATATCAAATAATAATTTTAGTGATTTTCTATAGTAGATAATGATAAGGTTTTGCATGGATTTATACTAACCTATCTCACGAGTTCTTGTTGAGTTTTGTGCGGATGAAGTACTTAAGGTTTAAGGAAACCGTGATATGAAAGGAATTAAGGAGACACAAAAGCTCAAGCTTGGGGATGCCCAAGGCATCCCTAATTATTATTTCAAGAAGTCTCAAGCATCTAAGCTTGGGGATGCCCCGGTAGGCATCCCACCTTTCTTCTTCAACAACTATCGGTCAGTTTTGGTTGGGCCTAAATTTTTGCTTCTTCACATGATATGTGCTATCCTTGCAATATAATTTTATTTTGTTTTGCTCGCTGTTTGAATAAAGTACTTAAGATCTGAAATTTTATTTATGAGAAAGATCTTCACACAGTTACGTAATTATTCAACTACTCATTGATCTTCACTTATATCTTTTGGAGTAGTTTGCCATTTGCTCTAGTGCTTCACTTATATCTTTTTGGAGCATGGCGGTAGTTTTATTTTGAAGAAATTGTTGAACTCTCATGATTCACTTAAATTATTTTGAGAGTCTTAAACAGCATGGTAATTTGCTTTGGTTATGAATTTAGTCCTAATATGATAGGCATCCAAGAGGGATATAATAAAAACTTTCATATAAAGTGCAATAAATACTATGAGAAGTTTGATTCCTTATGATTGTTTTGAGATATGAAGAAGGTAATATTAGAGTCATGCTAGTAGATTAATTTTGAATTTGAGAAATACTTGTGTTGTGGTTTGCAAGTCCCGTAGCATGCACATATGGTAACCGTTGTGTAACAAATTTGAAGCATGAGGTGTTTCTTTGATTGTCTTCGTTATGAGTGGCGGTCGGGGACGAGCGATGGTCTTTTCCTACCAATCTATCCCCCTAGGAGCATGCGTGTAGTGCTTGGTTTTGATGACTTGTAGGTTTTTGCAATAAGTATGTGAGTTCTTTATGACTAATGTTGCGCCCATGGATTATACACACTCTCACCCTTCCACCGTTGCTAGCCTCTCTAGTACCACACAACTTTCGCCGGTACCATAAACCCACCATTTACCTTCCTCAAAACAGCCACCAGACCTACCTATTATGGCATTTCCATAGCCATTCCGAGATATATTGCCATGCAACTTTCCATCGTTCCGTCTATTATGACACGCTCCATCATTGTCATATTGCCTTCCATGATCATGTAGTTGACATCGTATTTGTGGCAAAGCCACCATTCATAACTTTTTCATACATGTCACTCTTGATTCATTGCATATCCTGGTACACCGCCGGAGGAACTCATATAGAGTCATATTTTGTTCTAAGTATCGAGTTGTAATCCTTGAGTTGTAAATAAATAGAAGTGTGATGATCATCATTATTAGAGCATTGTTCCGTGTGAGGAAATAAAAAAAGAGGCCAAATAAGCCAATGAAAAAAGGGGGCCAAAGAAGCCAAACAAAATAAAAGGAGAGAAAAAGAGAGAAGGGACAATGCTACTATCCTTTTTCCACACTTGTGCTTCAAAGTAGCACCATGATCTTCATGATAAAGAGTCTCTTATTTTGTCACTTTCATGTGCTAGTGGGAATTTTCGTTATAGAACTTGGCTTGTATATTCCAATAATGGCTTCCTCAAAATTCCCTTGGTCTTCGTGAGCAAGCAAGTTGGATGCACACCCACTTAGTTTCTTTTGTTGAGCTTTCATAGATTGATAGCTCTAGTGCATCCGTTGCATGGCAATCCCCACTCACTCACATTGATATCTATTGTTGGGCATCTCCATAGCCCGTTGATACGCCTAGTTGACATGAGACTATCTCCTTCTTTTTGTCTTCTCCACAACCACCATATTCTATTCCACCTATAGTGTTATGTCCATGGCTCGCGCTCATGTATTGCGTGAAAGTTGAAAAAGTTTGAGAACATCAGAAGTATGAAACAATTGCTTGGCTTGTCATCGGGGTTGTGCATGATTTGAATATTTTGTGTGATGAAGATGGAGCATAGCCAGACTATATGATTTTGTAGGGATAAGCTTTCTTTGGCCATGCTATTTTGAGAAGACATAATTGCCTTGTTAGTATGCTTGAAGTATTATTGTTTTTATGTCAATATTAAACTTTTGTTTTGAATCTTATGGATTTGAATATTCTTGCCACAATAAAGAGATATTACACTGATAAATATGTTAGGTAGCATTCCATATCAAAAATTCTGTTTTTATCATTTACCTACTCGAGGACGGGCAGGAATTAAGCTTGGGGATGCTTGATACGTCTCCAACGTATCTATAATTTTTATTGTTCCATGCTATTATATTATCCATCTAGGATGTTTTATATGCATTTATATGCTATTTTATATGATTTTTGGGACTAACCTATTAACCTAGAGCCCAGTGCCAGTTTCTGTTTTTTCCTTGTTTTCAAGTTTTACAGAAAAGGAATACCAAATGGAGTCCAATTGACGTGCCAATTTTTAATGATTCTTTATGGACCAAAAGAAGCCCGCGAAGTAAAAGAGTTGGGCGAAAAGAGTCCCGGGCCATCCACGAGGGTGGAGGGCGCGCCCTACCCCCTGGGCTAGCCCCCCTATCTCGTGGATGACTCGGAGACCCCCCTGACATGAGACTGACGCCAAAAATTCCTATAAATACAGAAACCACCGAAAATAAACCTAGATCGAGAGTTCCACCGCCACAAGCCTCTATAGCCACCAAAAACCAATCGGGACCCTGTTCCGGCACCCTGCCACAGGGGGAATCATCACCGGTGGCCATCTTCATCATATCGGCGCTCTCCATGACGAGGAGGGAGTAGTTCACCCTCGAGGCTGAGGGTATGTACTAGTAGCTATGTGTTTGATCTCTCTCTCTCTCTCTCTCTCGTGTTCTTGATTTGGCACGATCTTGATGTACCACGAGCTTTGCTATTATAGTTGGATCTTATGATGTTTCTCCCCCTCTACCTTCTTGTAATGGATTGAGTTTTCCCTTTGAAGTTATCTTATCGGATTGAGTCTTTAAGGATTTGAGAACACTTGATGTATGTCTTGCATGTGCTTATCTGTGGTGACAACGGGATATTCACGTGATCCACTTGATGTATGTTTGGGTGATCAACTTGCGAGTTCTGTGACCTTGTGAACTTATGCATAGGGGTTGGCACACGTTTTCGTCTTGACTCTCCGGTAGAAACTTTGGGGCACTCTTTGAAGTTCTTTGTGTTGGTTGAATAGATGAATCTGAGATTGTGTGATGCATATCGTATAATCATACCCGTGGATACTTGAGGTGATGTTGGAGTATGTAGGTGACATTAGTGTTTTGGTTGATTTGTGTCTTAAGGTGTTATTTTTACTGCAAACGAGACTCTTTCAGATTGCACACTTACACCGTTGGGCAGAGAACCAGCTACAACCCATCTAACCCCAACCCCAGTGGATAGTAACCCACTTCTAGTTGACAAAGCACCATGTCCACCACAGAGTACCCCCACACAAGAAGTTTGTAAAGCAACTGCAGTGCCCAAAGCACGAAGACCACCACAGCGATCCCAAACTCCATGTTTAAATCAGAAGAGCAACTGTTCTCAGGTCAGATTCCGTAGCTATGGTCCATACTCCTTTGCTATTGCATCACCATATTTACTCATACCAACTACTTTCGAATTTGAAGTATCGAGTTGAAACTCCAATGGCGCAACATGTATATTTTAAACCTATTTCTTTAACTGGATTGCTGTTCTGACTTCTTGCTCTATGTTCATTTCAGTTTCAGTTGTATAAACAGTTATGTTCTCATGTGATGCACATTACAAGTGTTGCCAATGCCGTGTAATTTCTCACACTTATATTCTGTCTATGCTGATGTGTCTTAAAAATATATGAGTTGAACTGTGTCTCTATCTTGATTTGGCAACATAAACTATAATGATATGGACAATACAGTGACCAGAGTGCATAGATATGTTTTTGTTTCATGATGTTATCCTGTCCACCTTACTACTGAACCATTTTACCAAAATGAGTTTCGTATACTACATGCTAAACCTATGATGTGTCTGCTTGTTTCTCTTGTAGTATGCGGACATAATTTTGGAGAAGAGCACCCCACTATGCAATGGTAGAGAAAGTAATGCAAATAAGGTTCAAGATAGTGAGACAGCCCTGTTGGTCTCCAAGAAAGGTGATAAAAATGATCTTGTAGACAATGAGGAAACCCCACAGTCCTGCGTTGATGTAGTGTTCGAGTTACTGGCCAGTACCGCTGGCACAAGCTCTTCGAACTCGCTGCCTGAATCACTTCGGCTTCTTCAGTCTCGGCTACAAGCTGAAAGGCATCAATCAGCTGTGCTGCGGCAGGAAGCCGAAGGACTGAGGAAGTCCCTACAGAATTCGGATGCATACTTTCTTGTGCAACAACAAGTGCTGGAGGATTTAAGCGCCAAACAAGAGAAAGTTAATAAGCTTGCTAAGCATCTTGCCAGCAGTATGGGTAACAAGGATATTGTTTCTTGAGCTCTTCTAAAGTGGTTTTAGTTCTCGACTTGTTTTGCTGCGGCGTTTATTTGCACTGGTCGCCAAGTTTGACAACCAGTGTATATGATATGCGGCTTTGTTCCCTATATTTGCACTGTTGGTGAATTTTGATGCCCAGTGGATGTAATATGTGTAATAGCCGTGATAGCCTAGCGTAAGTTGCTTGCTTATTTATTTCCTTGTTGTCTTGTTTATTTGTTTGCTCGTAGTAAGTGCAGTTCTTTTTCCGCGGTTTGCTAGTGGCCGCAATAACCTATTTTTTAAAACTAGTCCACATTAACCATGGGCTACATATTTACTGTAGTTACCATGGGCCTCCTATGAGCCATAGAAACAATGGGCCCTCTAAGGGCCGTAGCATCAATGGGCCTTCTACAAACCATTTGATCGATCCACCAAACATGGGCCAATAACAGACCGCATTATGGGCCATAAACGGGTTATATTTGGAATCGTCCGTTCATGGGCCGACCATAACGGGCCATCGTTAATCTGCCATATTTGATGACGCTAGGAAAATGGCCCAACGGATTAACGGGCCGATTGTAACCATGCGCTGAATTTGGCCCACAAGCAAAAAAGGCTAGTAACGTGCCGTAAGTAACCGAATGTTGGAAATAAGCCCAAGAATAAATGGGCCCTTAGAAGGCCGAAAGATAACACGAGTTGTGTCGTGGAATTGTCACGGCAGATGTCCTAGTGTGAGGACTTAGTTGTGAGGCCAACGCATCTATGTGGTAGCTTGAGAGGGGTTGAGTGGGATGAGAGACGCGAGATGGATCAACACACAAGACAAGGGTTTAGACAGCTTCGGGCCTAGGGAAACATCATCCAGTAATAATCCTACATGCTGTTTGTGGCTAGGTCATCACGAGGGAGTCGCCGTAAACCGGCTATCCTAGTTATGTCTAGCCTTAAGATTATCCTCCACCTCGGGGTGCCCCGCCCCTCCTTATATAAGTTGAAGGGGCGGGTTACATGTAGAGTCCAACTCGGATTAGGACTTAACCTACCATGGACTTCTCATCACGGGCTTCTCACCATGGGCTTCTTAACGTCTTGTGCTTATTAACTCCGGGCGACTTATTTTCATGTCTAAGTACTTGCCGGGTTACGATCTGTCTGCTGGGTCATAACTGTCTGCCGGGTTATAACTATCTGCCGGGTTATAACTATCCGCCAACTTATCATCTGCCGCCTTATAACTGTCTGCCAGTTTATCATTTGGTTTTAACTGTCTGGCTTATCATCTTCTGGTTTAATATCTGCCGGCTTACCATCTGACTTAACATCTGCCTGGTTACCAATGAAACACCAAGTCCCAGTCGGGTCATATCTCCGACCGGGTCATACCGCGGGGTATATCCCCGACATTAGCCCCCAGTTTAATTTGGATTTATCCATGTTAAACTTATCCTGTAAACACAAGAACAATTTTGACAGATTATGCTCCGGTTTAAGAACTTTTGTAAGCCGGCACCTGATCATCCTTAACTTCTTGTCATTTCCTTCTTCTAGAAAATCCTGTTCAATAGGCCAGCTTCATAATCAATTTGCTAACGTTGGTTTCTCACAGAGAAATAATGTGTAGAATAATTCATTTGACTCATCTCCCAATGCTTACCAAAAAATATTGGTCTTTGAAATACTCATCTGATCTTCAGCCGGCTTGAAGATATGAAACTTGCCGGTTTATCATTGCCAAAATTGTTGGTTTATAAATATTGATGGCACTGGGTCATAATTGTTTGTTAACATCAGCTTTGAAAGTGTACCTCTTATATGCATATCACTTGTAGCCCCCAAGTCTTAAGAAGGTAGCGTAGTAACAGCTTAAAACTTGCTTCAATATAAATATTTCAATCTTGAAGAAATCCAGGTTGTTCATTGCAGTCAGTAGTCCAAACTGAGTATTCAACATATGTAGCCGCCAAGTGCCGGGTTGTCATGCTTGCAGCAACCTGGGACTTGTAATTGCCTGATGCTCATAAAAACTTCAACTAGTGTAGCCCCCAAGGGTCGGCTCAGTAAGATAATATTGAGCTGGGACTTTATATAAACTTCATTGAAAATAACATCATATGATGTAACCCCCAGCATGGGGCTTGAACCCATGTCCACAAGGTTAAGAGCTGTGTGCTTTACCAACTGAGCAGTGGACCCTTCAATATAATGGAATAAGGCTTATGTACCTTGATTTTTTAACAGGAGTAATTGGTAGCCCCCAAGGGCCGGCTCATTATGATGTGATGAGTCGGGTCTTCAATAAGGCCAGTAAAAATGACTTTGCATTAGCCCCCAAGTGTCATGGTGCATGCTTGCAGCGACATGAAACTTGCATATTTGATGTAATCTCAACTTGAATAATGTAGCCTCCGAGTGCCGGGTCGTAAGCATGCAGCGACTCGGGACTATTCCTTAAATTGTAGAATAAATTATATCCATTGATAAAATAATATCCATTGCGCTGAAGCGACTTTGAAAACCTCAATCATAATATTGGTTATTGATAACCATAATAAAAATCCGACCATGTTGGCTATTCAAGATTTGAATAATATAATTCATTGAGGGTATTGACCCGTAGGCATGCAATAGCATGATTTTGATTGCTCGAGACAAATATATCCTGGCAACTTAACGCCATTTATCAATACCGGTTATCAAAACCCCAAATATGCTCAAATATGAGTCATAAAGATTATGGCTACATGGCCTGATTTTTTTAAACCATATGTTAATATGGAACAAGGATATGAATCAAAACAATGTTCAGAAAAAATATCAAATCAGAAAAATAAGGCTTTCATAGGCCGCCAAGCCTAAATCTCAAGTGCTTTCATGGGCCGCACAGCCGCTGAGTTAAACCTTTTAAACCTTATAAGCCGGACCTCACACAACCAATCCTCGTTTTAACTTTGACAAGTTCAGGGTCTGTATAAGATTGACTTGTCAAAAGTACGGCGGGTCGTTCCAAGATTATCTGAGCGGAGTGGCAGACTTAAAAAGGCAGGATAACCTGGGGTTTTAGGTGAATACACCTGGCTTCCAAGCCTAGCTTTTACGCCTATTACAAGGGTTATAAAAACTCTTGTCCTTTAGAAAAAAGAGCCCCCAAGTAATATTTTGAGTTGTGCTCAGCGGGTACCTATGTTTGAGTTGTGCTTTGCAACAAACTCTCTTTGGTCCCTTTAATTTTTTTGAGAACTCGAACTTGCGAGAGATTAAATCTTTTTGAACCAGAAATTCTTAAACCGGATATTGAGAGCTTCAAAGCTTTGTGGGAGACAGCTTTCCCTTGACCTGGATTTTAAATCGGAATCCTTTTTTTAAGCCGGGCATTTTCTGACGGCCTTTAAATTTTGGGTTAATTAGATAAATGCCACTCCAATTATGGCAATTCATAAAAATGCTA
The DNA here is from genome assembly GCF_056163025.1 of Triticum urartu. Lineage (NCBI taxonomy): Eukaryota > Viridiplantae > Streptophyta > Magnoliopsida > Poales > Poaceae > Triticum > Triticum urartu. Next base: position 139,173,508 of record NC_141876.1, on the reverse strand, counting down.
CTGCAATTTTTAAACTTTGAAAAATGTCACTGTAATTTTTGCAAACTTTGAAAAACGCCACTCCATATTTTGAAAAATGCCACTGGAAATTGCATGAAATGGCATTTTTCAAAGTTTGAAAATTGCAATGGCATTTCTCAGAATCGCCAGATTTGGAGTGGCATTTATAAAATTAACCCTTAAATTTTCACCGATATGGCGGTAGCCTCCGGAACCGGATTATCTTCCCTCCAATGACCCGGAATTCTTGAATCTGCTCAAACTGGCAACATTTACTGAGTTATGTCATCAAAGCCCCCGAGTCTTAAGACTACTCGAGGAGTTGGCTTGAGACCCTCCATATTTGACCGTGATATAAACCGACATATATTTGAACGGCGGATTGCTGAAATATGTTGAATCCCTACGGGTTATAAATGACTCTGTGCATTGATTCATCTGATGTATACAAGGGCCATAGTTTGATAGTCTCCTTTGCCATTATGAATTCTGCATAAGATTTTGCACAAACGAGAGTAACTGTTCTTGAAAAAATGTATCAACCGAAACTTGACAAGATGAATTTCACCTAATATGTTTGACAGAAAATTATCAGCCGTAGGGTTGCAGCAATGATGACAGAGGTGGCGGTTTAAAGCGCCGCACTGGGCGGCTCAGAAGGGATCCTGGGTCATGTCGCCCACTAATTGATTTTTTTAAATCCAACCAATTGACTTTTCTTCCAATCGACCTTTCTCTCTTCCTGCAATAATCAGGAGATCACACAGGAAGGTAACGCAGTACAGGGGCGGCTCAGGGCCAATCCATGGCGGAGGAAACAACTCGCTCGCGGCGGGTCACCATTTCTGAAGTGGGTCGGGAGTCCGCAGCAGCGGCTAATTCAGGCAGCTCCAGCCGCAACAACAGCTCACTGCACGACAACTGAAACTGCGGCGAGGAGGCGGTTTAGCACGGGGCAGGTGTGAGAAGGCACCGGACCGGCGGACCACTGCGGGGGCCGGTGACTTGGCAGAGACCGAGATGGCTTCAGACGGGGCAAGGCAGCTCAACACGGCCAGTTAAGGTATGCGGAGGGGACGCTTGGAGGTAAAGAGGACTCGGCGTGGCCGCGACGACGGTTTACAATGGCAGGTGTCCGCCGGGTGACCCGGCATATTTGATGCACACTGGACTGCGAGGACGGCAGACAGAGCATGCGTTTGTCAGTGACCTGGAGTGATGCGGACGCTGGTGCTGGACTCCCTTGCATCTTGTCTGCATTTTTATGATAAAGTTCTTCCGTATGTGGAAAGTGGCTTTGAACCATGCTGCCTGATGCGAGATGGATTTAGGCGTGGCATGCTTTGTTCCGCCAGTGACTACTTGCGGGCCCATCAGATAACATGGCGTCTAGTCTCATGTTAACCTCTCACAGTGTGTTCTCAAATTGTCTCAGTTTTCCATCAGTGCTGTCATTTGTAGGGACCAATCGTGAATTTTCAATTTTGCCAACAGAGTCCTCAAGATGGTGTGTTCTGCCCTCCAGTTGTGCAAATCTAAAGCTTACACCTCCCGGCACGATCAATATCAGCTATAGCGATTGCATTGAAGTCGTTCCTTTCTTCTTCATGATTAACTTTCTTCAACACACGAGGTTTCATTATAACAGCACTCTTAAGTTCGGGGGAGTCGACTTTCTTCCTGAGGCGCGGCGGTTCTTTGATCGCCGTGAGGGCGAGCTTGAAGTAAAGACCGGTGGAAACGGCGGCACTAGGCGGACCGGTTTGAAGCATGGACAGCTCGAGGCCGCAAGAGCACGTTGAGACGGATTGTAGCAGCGGCTGCTGCAGAAATCTCAACAGGCGGCACGAGGGAGGCGGACGGACCGTCCGACTCGCGTAGGCAGCGACCTAAAGGCAGGAGGCAAGGCGAGGCCTAGCGTGGAGCAGGCGAGGCCCGGCAACGGGACGGGCGCTCGGCCGGCTCAAAGTGCGGCGGTGGCGGCTCAAGGCGAGGCCAAGGCAGAGTCGGCAGTTTGGCGGTGGAGCGACGCGGAGGCGAAACGACGAGGCGGCGGTGGTGGCATCTGCTGTGAACGGCGATTCTCGCCACGGTGCGGGGCAGGGCAGCAACTCGGACGGTAGTTGACACAGACCGGTGAAGCATGGGACGCACCGGCAGCTCACGTCCAAGGTGGCAAGGGCGAGCTGGCAGGCCAGGGCGGAGGCGAGCCCCAGCGACGGCTTGAAGTGGAGGCCCGCGAGGCAGGGCCAACTTGCGGCCTGGTCAACCCAGCGCGGTGGCTCCCGACGAGTCTGCGGTCGTGGCCGGATAGATTGACTCACAGCATGGCACCCCGGGTGGCTCGTGGCCAGCGATTTAGCGACTGCAGCTCAAGGCGGGGATAACTTGGTGACGGAGGCCGAGCGGAGACTTGGTGACGGAGGCCGAGCGGAAAAGCGGTCGTGGCAAAGCAGCCCACGAACGACCCGGCAAAGAGCGACGGCGGTTTAGAGGTAAAGCGACGGATTAAAGCGTGTCAAGCGCGAGGTGAGGCATGGCGAGGTCGGGCAAGGCCGGAACGTCAGGCGCTCTGGAGCCCGAGGGCTCGGGGCCGGCGATTCAACGGTGGCTGGCCGTGTGATGAACTGGCGACGGGCGCGGGGCGTCTCGAGGGCGGCTCAGAGCAGGGAGTCTGGATCGTGGTTTTCTCTTTCAACTGCTGAAGGCTGGCGACTCTCTCGAGGCCACTCGGCGTATTGTGAATCGGAGGCGGCCGGCGGCTCGGCCCTGCCGCGGCTGAGGGGAAGCTGCTCGCGGTGCAGTCGGAGAGGTGCCGGCGAGTCGAACGACGAGGGCACGACGGTGACAACCGGCCCAGAGGCGGTGAGGGACCGGAGCGGCTCAGAAGAGACGGGCGTCTCAAGGCGAGGACGCGGGCGGAGACGATGGTCGAGTCTGGGTCATGGCCGGCTCTGTTTCCGGGTCATGGCTCCCTTTTTTATATTCTCTTTCCTTTTCCTTGATTCTCTTGATCCCGATTTGTAAGTAGCACACGATAACTTGGCCGGTGTCAAGCCCCGGTTCCCTATGCTTCAATTTTGCTTCATCGCAGATCAGATCAAATCGACGACTTTTACTTTCCTTCAATAGATACGTGCGGGTTGAAAAACATGGCGACTTGATAACCAGTATAGATTGGATCAAACTTGTAGAGATTGTCCATGGTGACTTGATAATAATGTTTCCTTGATCTCAACTGATGAGGTTAGAATTGATGCAAATCCTTCCCAATCGGTTCTTCTTCATCCGAAAAATTACAAATTTCTCAAAACCCTAGTTAAGATCCCTTCAAGAACTCAACACCACCGTACGCGGGCCCCACGATGGGCGCCGACTGTCGTGGAATTGTCACGTCAGATGTCCTAGTGTGAGGACTTAGTCGTGAGGCCAACACATCTATGTGGTAGCTTGAGAGGGGTTGAGCGAGATGAGAGACGCGAGACGGATCAACACACAAGACAAGGGTAGGAAACATCATCCGGTAATAACCCTACATGTTGTTTGTGGCTAGCTCTCATTATCATCACGAGGGAGTCGTCGTAAACCGGCTCTCCTAATTATGTCTAGCCTTAAGATTATCCTCCACCTTGGGGTGCCACGCCCCTCCTTATATAAGTTGAAGGGGCGGGTTACATGTAGAGTCCAACTCGGATTAGGACTTAACCTACCATGGACTTCTCATCACGGGCTTCTCACCATGGGCTTCTTAACGTCTTGGGCTTATTAACTCCAGACGATTTATTTTCATGTCTAAGTACTTGCCGGGTTACGATCTGTCTGTTGGGTCATAACTGTCTGTCGGGTCATAACTGTCTGCCGGGTTATAACTGTCTGTCGGGTTATAACTATCTGCCGGGTTATAACTATCCGTCAGGCTATAACTATCCGCCGGCTTATCATCTGCCGCCTTATAACTTTCTGCCGGTTTATCATCTGGTTTTAACTGTCTGGCTTATCATCTGCCGGTTTAACATCTGCCGGCTTACCATCTGACTTAACATCTTTCGGGTTACCAATGAAACACCAAGTCCTGGTCGGGTCATATCTCCGGCCGGGTCATACCTTGGGGTATATCCCCGATAGGTTGGAAACGGCCCAATGGAATAATGGGTCGTTAATGGGTATAAAGCGGTACACTGTTCATTGCGGGCCAGATTCATCACGGACCATTAATGGGCCAAGAGTTATAAATGGCCTCGTATTGGCCGAAATACATCATGGGCCGGAAGTTACAACGGGCTGGAATCATATTGGACGGCCTAGATAAGTTACTGGGCTTAATTACGGTAGGCCGTAACAGGGCGTGAGTTAGCGGGCCGAAAATGGGCCATATACGAATAGGCCGTTAACATGCTTTCCGTGGGCCATCCCGTTACTATTTGACCAAGTCAAACGGGCCGGCCTTTTCACTGGAATGGGCCTCTGTTGGGCCATGCCACGTGTCGACATATCATAGGCGCCTCCTGTCCAATGAGTGGATGACATCTGTCCCAACGGGGAGCCAACACGTGTTCCTCCGGCCAATGATAATTTTACACGTGGAAAATCCTCATTGGTCCAGGCTGTTAACGGGTTATCGGATCCAAAACCAGACCCGATAGCTTAACGGCGACCCGTTACGGTGGATGCCACGTGTCAGTCACCCTTGACGAAAGCACTTCTATGATGCGCGATTTATCGTCATGGAAGTGGACACTTCTGTGATGATAATTTTGGTAATGTCATGAAACACTTCTACGACAGCACAGGTATGACCATATTGATTCTGTCATAAAATCGTCATGGATGTACATGCATGAGAGGAAACATGACCTACTGACAAACACGTATCATCACGGAAGTGTATTTTTTTTATAGTAATGGGCTTTCTACGGGCCGTAGGATCTGTTGGGGATATTACCATCAGTTGAGACCCGCCCAGGAGGTGCCGGGTCAGCTTCAATGGCGGGTTACGCAAGAAGCCCAGTAAATATTCAAAGATTGTAGTTTATTAAGTCTTATAGAAGGCCCAAAGGCCTGGGGCCGGTTTAAGGCCTGATACAATAAACCGCTATATGTAAGGAAATACTTGTACAGAAAGGCATGTAAAGAAAGGTCACCGAGCCAGACACGATTATGAGCCGGCCGGGACTCTGTAGGCCACCGGGCGTTAACCCGTGTATATAAGGGGACGACCCGGTGGCGGTTTAGGGCAAGAAACAACCAAGTCGACAACCAAGCCGGCGAGTTAAGCCTCTTGGAAGTCGAAACCTCAGCAATACCAATCCCAACTAGATGTAGGCTTTTACCTTCATCGTAAGGGGCCGAACTAGTATAAAAACTCTCTTGTGTGTCCTTTGTCCCAATCAACCCCTTTAAGCTTCCTAGTGCGATGGCCCTACGACTAAGTCCTTACTCTAGGACATCTGCCGTGTCAACTCCACGACAGTTGGCGCCCACCGTGGGGCCAGCGCACAGTGGATTTGAGTTCTTGAAGGGCAACTTCGAAGGGCTCAAGGGATACGCTGTGGGCCGGATGACCAAGAGTCATCGCGGCAAACTCTACATCAACGACGAAGGCTGGGGCCCCGAGGCCGGCTCGATCGAGTACGGGTACTGGGTCCCCTTCGGCGGAATTCACGTCTTCATCGGCTGGATCGGCGAGTCAGGCCCTGAGTCGGACGTCCACACCAACCTCATCGAAACGGCTCAACACGCTAGGTCATCCCGTGTTCAATCTGTTGTGAAGCATGCTTTCGTAGGCCGCGTCCATGACGGTGAATACTCCGAAGGTTCGATGGAAGGTGGTTAGACGGCCATCTGCTTTGATACTGCATCATCAACAGGTGAGACGGACTCGTTGTACCAACTGCAAGACGGCATGCTCGGGGGCTGTTCCGATGGCAGCAGTATTCCGGACCCCCTTGAGCCACCGAATTGGGCCGGAGTCTTCATGGCAGGGACACAGCCCGGGCAGAACTCCACCGCAGCGACAGCGGCGGCCACCGGGTCGGCAGCTGCTGGGTCAGGAGACCCCGCGCCCCCCGGCTCAGGTTCTAATGGACCTCATGGATAAACTGACGACTCTGTTAACCGCTGCGGTAGAACCGGCGAATAAAGCCCAACATGACGCAGAAGTGGCAAGCGTGCGGGAGGAGATGGTGCAAGCTAAGGAAAGTCTAGCCGTGGAGGAAACCCGGATGGCAGCAGGACGAGCAACTTTGGATGCTCGTGCTCAGCAGGTTCAAGAAGAAACCTTTCGGCTATCGGTGGATCTTAATGCATCAAACGAGGTCATGAGGAGGAGGCGTCAGAAAGATCAGTCGCGCCTGCCTCTAACGCTGGATCCGAGGAATCTGTTCCATACACCCGGAGCTGGAGGGAGCAACCCGCCAGAGGCAAACCAGGTTACGACGCCCGGTGCACCAGTTCAGCCACACACCATGGAGCCGCCTCACATGAATACAGCTCCTCCTCGTTATACATCAACACCCCCGGGTCACTTCTCCAACCCCATGAAGAATCTCATTGCGGCGCCGGCTTGTTTGGCAGCTCTCCCAATGGAAGGCGACTCGCCAGCAGCAATCGAAACCCGGAGGGTAAGAGAACTACTTCAGACAGCTTTGGCCCACCAGGATGCATACTCCTACAGCCGAGACAGGATTCATTCAACTCCTCACCCAAGCCGGAGCCCGAGTTACAGTAGGCACATGGAATCTGCAGAGATGTCAAGTAATGCTCAACGCCACAACCGGCCATATAGGCATGAGCCGGTGCGGGCTGGAGCCCTTAACTTGGCGGATCAGGAGAGGATTCGTCAAGAGGCGGAATGGGCGGCTCAGATAGCAGCAGAGCAGGCAGCTCACCAAACCTTTCCGGCTTATCCAGCAACCTCGGTTGAGGCAGGAGTGGTTACAAGAACTGGAGGCGTACCTTGCCTGGTCCCAGCCATACGCAATGAACGGTTGCCCAAGGATTTCAAGGGACCTCGTAAGGTACCTAACTACACGGTGGACTTAGAGCCGGGGGCTTGGATTGAGAGTTATGAGATGGCTATGGAGCTGTTGGAGGTTAGCGATGCTGCAATGGCCAAGTACTTTACCATGATGTTGGATGGAATGGCTCAGACCTAGTTGAAAGGATTACCACCCAATTCCATCGGCTCATGGGCATAGTTGAAGGCACGGTTCATCCAGAACTTTAAAGACACGTGTAAGCAGTCAATATCGATTGTGGACCTGACCAATTGCAAGCAAGAGGATGGAGAATCTACAACCCATTGGGTGCACCGGGTCAAGGAGATAATACATTCATCTGATAAAATGGACGCCGGCTCAGCAGTTTTGATGTTGGAGAAAAATTGCCGTTTGAACCTCTGAAGCAGAAGTTGGGGAGGCTTAAACGTGACTGTAATGACATGGGAACGTTGATGGCGACTCTTGTCAAGTATGCCGATTCTGATACCACCAAAGACCCGGCATCTGATGAAGAAAAAGCAACAAAGGGAAAGAAGAACGACAATGGCAAGGGTCACCAGCATAACCCGGCGAATCAAGGAGGTAATAAGCGTAAGGCTGATGAGTTTGTTGCTAATACTAATGCGCAGGGTGGTAATCAGTGGCGCAAGGGCAGACAACCCCCTCGATCGGGCGGGTCAGGCCCCACCCTTGAGCAGTTGTTGAACGAACCTTGTCCAAGACACGGCACCCGGGAGAAGCCAGCCACCCACTTGTGGAAGGATTGCACGATCATGAAGGCGTTTAAAAATTCAAACGCATTTGACGGGGGTCACGGCCCAGGCGGCGGCTCAGGTGGAGGCGGCTTTTAGGGCCCAGGCGCCGGTTCAAGCGGAGGAGGTTTTCATGGTTAGGGTCATCCTGGTCACCAGGGAGGATATAATCAGCAACACGGCCAAGGGAATCAACAGCAGCAACAATCCGACTATCAGAGCAACCTGAAGCAGTTGAGTAGCGGACAGTATCATGTCTTTACTACCAGTTTATGTAAGAGGGACCAGAAGCTCCACAAGAGGGCCGTTAATGCCGTTGAGCCGGCAATCCCACGTTATTTACGTTGGTCTGAGCAGCCTATTGTGTGGAGCAGAGAGGATCACCCGCCTCGGGTTGATAATCCGGGTCACTTGGCTTTGGTAGTGGCACCTCAGGTTGGTGGGTACAAGTTTACTAAGGTACTCATGGATGGAGGCAGCAGCATCAACATCCTTTACTATGAGACGTTCCGTCGGATGGGATTGACGGATAAAAATCTTAAACAGTCCAACACTGTTTTTCATGGTGTGGTACCCGGTAAGTCGGCATACCCGGTTGGTAAGATCGGGCTGGAGGTAGCCTTTGGGGATGAGTATGACTCTAGAGCAGAAAAATTAACCTTTGAAGTGGTTAAGATCAAAAGCCCATATCATGCTCTGTTTGGGCGGCCGGCTTATGCCAAGTTCATGCCTCGGCTGTGTTACGTGTATTTGCAGCTCAAGATGCCGGGTCACAAGGGCACCATTACAGTCCATGGGAGCCGGAAGATAGCCTTGGAATGTGAAGAGGGGGATGCTGCCTATGCTGAATCTGTTTGTGCAACAGAGGAGTTGAAATTCTACAAGGATCATGTTGACCCGGCGGATATGACATCATTAAAGAAACCAACAATAGAGCATGAGCCGAAGTTAAAGTTCAAGTCAGCTGATGACACTAAGATGGTTGACTTTGTGCCTAGTGATTCATCCAAATAGTTCATCATCAGCGCAAACTTGGATCCGAAATAGGAAAGCGCGCTCATCGAGTTCATCCGTGAGAACCAGGACATCTTTGCATGGAGACCTTCAGACATGCCGGGTGTCCCGAGGGAACTCGCTGAACACACTCTTAATATCGATCCAAAGTTTAAACCTGTTAGACAGTTTCTCCGACGGTTCAATGAAGAAAGGCGCAAGGCCATCGGAGAAGAGGTGGCCCGGCTCTTGGCAGCCGGGTTCATTGTGGAGGTTTTTCACCCAGAATGGTTAGCTAATCCGGTGCTTGTACTAAAAAAGAATGGCACCTGGCATATGTGTGTGGACTACACAGATTTGAACAAAGCTTGTCCAGCTGATCCGTTTGCTGTTCCCTGTCTTGATCAGATCATTGATGCTACGGCGGGTTACACACGGTTGAGTTTCTTGGATGCTTACTCTGGTTATCATCAGATTAAGATGGCAGTCAAGGATCAAGAGAAGACAACGTTTATAACTTCTTTTGGGGCTTTCTGCTATGTGTCTATGCCTTTTGGGCTTAAGAGTGCCCAGGCGACCTTCCAGCGGTGTGTGCAAAATTGTCTCCATAATCAAATTGGGCGCAATGTTCATGCCTATGTGGATGATATAGTGGTAAAATCCAGGGAAGAGGAAACCTTGGTCACAGACCTGAAAGAGACTTCTGATAATCTTCGGGTTTATAAGATGATGCTTAACCCGGCCAAGTGTGTTTTTAGAGTGCCAGCCGGCAAGCTCTTGGGTTTTCTGGTGTCTAACCGAGGTATTGAAGCTAACCCGGAGAAAATCAAGGCAATCACATCTCTAGCCAAACCAACCTGCGTCAATGATGTTCAACGACTGGCGGGTCGTGTGGCTGCTTTGAGCCGGTTCATAAGCCGGTTAGGGGAAAAGGATATGCCTCTGTATCAATTGATGAAGAAAACAGATGTTTTTGTTTGGAGTGACGCTGCGAACGCCGCTTTTGAGGATTTTAAGGCGCAACTGGCTGAGCCGCCGGTCCTAGCAGCTCCAATTGAGAAAGAGCCGCTATTGTTATACGTGGCTGCCAACTCATGGGCTGTTAGTGTGGCTATGGTGGTAGAGCGCAAGGAGGATGTCAGAGAGCATCCGGTTCAGCGGCCGGTTTATTATGTCAGTGAAGTGCTAATTGAGTCTAAGCAACGATATCCACATTGGCAGAAACTTGTTTATGGGGTGTTCATGGCAAGCCGGAAGCTTAAGCATTACTTTTAGGGACATCCAATCACTGTGGTTAGCTCTGCTACTTTGGGAGACATTATTCAAAATAGAGAAGCTACAAGGCAAGTTGCCAAGTGGGCAATTGAGCTTGGGTCTCATGGGCTGAAATATGTTCCATGTATTGCGATTAAATCTCAAGCCCTGGTTGACTTCATCAATGACTGGACAGAGATGCAGATGCCAGAAGAAAAGCCGGACAACACATATTGGACTATTCATTTTGATAGGTCCAGGCAATTGGAAGGCTCGGGGGCAGGAGTTGTGTTAACTTCCCCACGAGGTGATAAATTTTGTTATGTGTTACGATTGATGTTTCCATGCACTAACAACGCAGCAGAGTATGAAGCATTACTCCATGGTCTTCGAGTGGCAAAGGAGATGAGCTTGAGCCGGGTCAGATGTCTTGGTGATTCAGATCTAGTGGCTCAACAGGTGTCTGGCAAGTGGGATTCCAAAGACCCTCTCATGGCGGCTTATCGCCGGGAGGTCGATGCTGTTGCAGGATATTTTAAAGGTTATCAGGTGGAACACATTGACCATCGGAAAAACGAAGCAGTTGATGCTTTGAGCCAGCTGGGATCTCAACGTAAGCCAGGACCACCCAACACCTTTTTAGATGTTTTGCATAACCCCTCTGTCAAGTTGCCCACAGAAGAAAATTTAGCTGTTCCTGACCCGGAGGCGCAGTTAGTGGTGGCTCTTCACGTCATCCCAGATTGGACGGTGCCGTTCTTGGCTTACATGACCCAGGGAGAGTTGCCAGCGGATGAGACCCTGGCTCGACAGATAACCCGGCGGTCTAAGTCCATGGCGATTTCGGATGGAGAGTTATTTCATCGCAGTGTTTCCGGAGCGTTTCAATGGTGTGTTTCCCCCGAAGAAGGTCAAAAAATCCTTCGTGAGATCCATGAAGGCGATTGTGGTCATCACGTCGGGTCAAAATCTTTAGTGGCCAAGGCGTTTTGTCATGGTTTTTACTGGTTGATGGCTTACGCTGATGCAGAAGATCTGGTCAGTAGATGTGATGGATGTCAGAAATTTGCACGACGAGCCCATGTGCCGGCTCAAGAGCTCTGGATGATTCCAATCACTTGGCCGTTTGCAGTCTGGGGGCTTGACATGGTGGGACCTTTCAAAAGGTCTAAGGATAAAAAGACGCATCTCTTGGTGGCGGTTGATAAGTTCACCAAGTGGGTTGAGGCGGAGCCTGTGAGTAAGTGTGATGCTGCCACGGCGGTTCAGTTCATGAAAAAAGTAATCTTCCATTTCGGTTTTCCACACAGTATTATCATAGACAATGGCACTAATCTATCCCAAGGGGCTATGGAAGAATTTTGTCAGCGAGAGCACATCCGGCTTGATGTTTCCTCTATAGCTCATCCGCAATCCAATGGTCAAGCTGAGAGAGCCAATCAGGAAATTCCAAAAGGATTAAAACCCCGGGTTATGGTTCCTTTACAGTGAACGCCGGGTTGTTGGGTAGAGGAATTGCCTTCAGTGTTATGGAGTATCAATACTATACCCAACAGGTCTACGGGTTACACACCCTTCTTCATGGTTTATGGAGCAGAAGCAGTATTACCCAGTGACATCCGTCATGACTCGCCCCGTGTGGCGGCTTATGTTGAAGCTAACAATGAAAAAGCCAGACAGGATGCACTTGACTTGTTGGATGAAGAAAGAGACTTAGCAGCAGCGCGGTCAGCAATTTATCAACAGGACCTATGTCGTTATCACAGCCGCCGGGTTAAGTCCAGGACTTTTCAGGAAGGCGACTTGGTGCTCCGGCTTGTCCAAGATCTTTCAGATGCACACAAGTTATCCCCACCTTAGGAAGGACCCTTTGTGGTCAGTAAAAATTTAAACAATGGGTCCTACTACCTCATTGACGTTCGAGAGCATGCAGACTCACGTAAGTCGGAAGAGGAGACCCGCCGACCATGGAACATTGCTCAACTTCGGCCATATTACACCTGAGCTACTGGCTCTCAACATGTACATACATTCACATTGTATATACGATGATAAGAATAAAGTAAGACCATCGGTCTCTTTTCTTTTCACAGATTATACATCTTTATTATTTATTTACAAATGACTATTAAGGAGCTGATCATATTTGAATCAAGTTTAATCTTTTTAGTCCGGCTTATGATCGTATCCGAATCTAGCTGCAAATCTCATGGTCACTTGGGGGCTTCCTGTTCAAACATAAGTCGTATTCGAACCAAAGAGAACATAGCTGTCATAACCCTCTTGATCGGCTCAAAGCCAAACTCACTTGGGGGCTTCTTGATCGTATCCGAATCATAGCTTAACCCCTTTTGAGTCCGACTTGGATCGTATTCGAATCAAGGTCGTTAAAAACCTCTCAAGGTCATTTGAGGGCTTCCTGTCCAAACATAGGTCGAATTCGAACCAAAGAGAACATAGCTGTCGGTACCCTCTTGATCGGCGCAACGCCAAAGCCACTTGGGGCTATATGGTCGTATTCGAACCTTAGCTTAACCCCTTTGGTACGGTTTACTGATCGTATTCGAATCAGAAACCCCCAACTTTTTTAATACAGAGTTCAAATTATGTTTATTATTTGTTGCTTGCCTTTGAGCTTTTGTTGTTTCAATATTACTAATAAGATAGCCTGGTTTTCTTCGCCGGCTCAATCATTGGACAACCCAGCCGCCCGGGTTATTCAAAGTCGGTGGTTCAAAGGATCCAAAGGTACGAGCTACTAAAATATGATGATCATTGAATATTCAAGGAGTATTAACTTTTCATACATATTGAATTTTTAATTCATCACCCGGGTTATTTAAACCGGCGATTTACGGATCAAACAAAGATAAGGTATGGTTTTTTTTACTTATACGCGCTTACCTACCACGTTAACTCAAGAGTTAGTATTAAACCTTATCCTTTATTTACATTTGTCTCTGTTTTTTCTTATTGAAGTAAGTTTATGGGTTGTACATTAGGTGTTTAACCCTAGTTGGTTCTAAACCGCCTTGCCAGTCTTTTCCTTGTGTTCACAGGAACTGAGTTCAACCATTGCAGAGACAAACATTAAATGATGCATACATTAACATCTGAAACACAGATTCACATAAGAAGTATTTTATGCACGACGACATAAGCAAACATGCAGAGTTTTAACTAAAGTTATTACAAGGCTTTATAAGTGTAACGCCCTCGATGCGGCTATAGCTCCCACGTGTCGAGGCACGACTTAGAGACATAACCACATTGAAAGCAATGTTGCAAGTCAGGCAATCATTACAACATCCCATGTAATATATAATAAAAGGGGGAGATACATAGTTGGCTTACACTCGCCACGTCACATCAAATTACATAAATAACATCCATCATACAAACACTCATGGCCCGACTACGGCGCCAAAATAGAAGAAAACCCAACATGCGACAAGGCCCTGAATCAAACCCCAACTAGGCACCACTACTGATCATCGGGAAAGGAAACATAATAACGCTGAGAGTCCTCGTCGAACTCCCACTTGAGCTCGTACTCGTCACCTGGAGCGGAATCACCTGGACCTGCATCTGGAGTGGTAGTATCTGTGAGCCACAGGGACTCAGCAATCTCGCACCCTCGCGATCAAGACTATTTAAGCTTATAGGAATGGATAAGGCAAATATAGGTGGAGCTGCAGCAAGCGACTAGCATATGTGGTGGCTATCTTATACGCAAAAGAGAGCGAGAAGGGGAGGCAAAGCGCGAGCGAGAATCTAGAAGAGCAACCTGCGCAAGCATTACTCCAACACCGTGTCCACTTCCCGGACTCCGCCGAGAAGAGGCCATCACGGTAACACACTCAGTTGATTCATTTTAATTAGTTAAGGTTTAAGTTATCTACAACCGGACATTAACAAATTCCCATCTGCCCATAACCGCAGGCACGGCTTTCGAAAGTTTAATCCCTGCAGGGGAGTCGCAACTTAGCCCATGACAAGCTCACGCGGTCAACGAAGGAATAGACCTCCGCCCAAGACGTTCCGATCAGACTTGGTATCTCGGTAACTCAAGACACTTCGACAGGTTAAAACAAGAACAGCAACACCACCCGCTGTGCCGACAAATCCCGATAGGAGCTGCACATATCTCGTTCTCAGGGCACACTAGATAAGCTAAGCGTACGGGAGCCAACGTAACCCAAGTTGCCGAGGGACGGCCCCGCACGGTGCTCTAGTTTGGACCAACACTCAGAGGAGCACTGGCCCGGGGGGGGGGGGGGTAAAATAAGATGACCCTTGAGTCTGCAGAATCCAAGGAAAAGAAAAGGCTAGGTGACAAATGGTAAAACCAAGGTTGGGCATTGCTGGAAAAGCTTTAATCAAGGCGAAGTATCAAGGGGTTCCCATTATAACCCAACCGCGTAAGGAACGCAAAATCCGGGAACATAACACCGATATGACGGAAACTAGGGCGGCAAGAGTGGAACAAAACACTAGGCGAGAGGCCGAGCCTTCCACCCTTTACCAAGTATATAGATGCATTAAGATAACATGGCAATATAATGATATCCCCAACAAGTAAATAAAAGATGTTCCAACAAGGAATGGCCTCCAATCTTCACCTACAACTAGCAACGCTATAAGAGGGGTTGAGCAAAGCGGTAACATAGCCAATCAATGATTTGCTAGGACATGGTGGGTTAGAGGTTTGACATGGCAATTGGGAGGCTGACAAGCAAAAGGTAGGCATCGCAGCATTGGCATAGCAAGAGCGAGCAAACTAGCATGGCAAAGATAGTAGTGATTTCGAGGGTATGATCATCTTGCCTGCACAGTTGTCAGAGTTGACTGGATCCTCACAAGCAAAATCAACGGGCTCCTCGGTAGCGAACTCGTTTTCCGGCTCTACCCAACAAGACAAACAAGCAACAAGGATACAATCAACCACGTGCAAGACCAAGCAATAAGATGAAATGATGATATGCTATGCGGGATGCGATGCGGGATGCAAAATGCAAGATATGACAGGAAATGCATGAACCTAGCCTCAACTTGGAATTCCAAGTGTGCCACTGGAAAGATGAGATGAAATCGCTTGAAAACGATATAAAGATCATTGGAATCGGAGTTACGGTTTGGAAATGGCAAGCGTTTTAAGATATGACACCGGTCTGCAATTTACAGCAAGTAGGCATCTAAACGCAATGCAACGAACATGCTACAGCCACCAAACATGACAAAAAAATACATGGCAGGGATGCACACAAGATGCTTAACAAAATACTGGCACTGATCCACGGCCAATTCATCTATTATGAGGTCCAAACAAGCATGGCAAAAACGCAAATGCAAAACAGATTCCAGACTTAGTGAAATAAACACTAGTCTGAAATTTCAGAGCATGAAGCCCTCTTCGGAGCAGCAAAACAACATGATACATGATCTGAACATAACAAGTAAGAACATGGCATGGAGCTACTCAACAAGCTTAACAAAAGTCCCAAAGTGACCTGGGGCCAAAAGGGATCACAAAATATATTAACGGGCACACGAACATAGCTAAAACACAATCAGTTTTCCGACTTAGTGAAAACTGAGACATGCTGAAATATAACTCACGAAGGCATGTAAACGAGCTCGATGCACTCACCATGGTGCAAGTCACAGCAAGGCAAGCATACATCCATTAATAAGGCACAAAATAAAAGCTAGACATGGCAAGAACAATGGCATAGCAAGCACGGATCAACTACAATAACGCCGGCAAAATCGCAAATGAGTTGACGAACTGCCCAGATTCACCACGAAGCAAAAGTAGAGCTCGATTGACTCAAGCTAGAGTGCTCCATAATTGTAAACAAAGACATGGATGGATAGAGCATAACATGAATAACAAAAGTCCCTTACTGATCATCCTCAAAAGAGGCACGGATCACTAGGAAACAAGCTGAACATATGACATCATGAACTAAAATATCCCAGACTTAGTGAAAACAACTAAGTCCCTGAAAACAGATTTCCCGGGTGCCTCTCTTTGCAAGCTTTCACAAGTCACCACACACATCCTAAAAATGCATGGGTTGCACCTCTGGAAATAAGACAAAATCCTTAACAAAACATATGAAGGACTCACAGGCATAGCATGCACACAATAATCATGGCAAAAATGACAAAAGTCTAAGATGAACTAGCAGATGTGACAATTAACTCATGAAGCCTCCTTCTACCAGCATTTCGGGCATCAAGATGAGCTCAAATGAAAATGATGCAATGGAATGAAATGATGTACTCGTCGAGACGAACATTTTGATATATCATATGTCCAAATCGGAGCTACGGATGCAAAGTTACAGCAGGTCAAAGTATGCATAAAAAAACTAGGGTTAGGGACGAAAAAGTCAACCGAGATGAATTTCTCAGATCTGGATCCAGATCCGCACGCTTCCCGATGCACGCCGGAGAACACTGTAGCAGCTCGCCGGAGACTTGCCGGAAATGGCGGGGACGGCGGCCGGAGCAGCGGGGCGGCGCCGGGGCGGTGGTCCGGCTCACCGGAGAGGCGGCGCCGGCCCGCGGCAGCGAGGGGCGGCCGGAGCGGAGGCCGAGGTCGGGCGAGGTGGCGGCGGTGCTGGCCGGCGAGGGGAGCGGCGGTGCGGCGGATCGGCGTCGGAGGAGAAGGCGCGGGCGGCGGCGCGCGAAGAGACGGGCTCGGGGGCCGGCTTTGGGCCTCCCGGGCCGGCTGGCGGCGGCGGCGGTTGGTGTGGCCGGCTGCCACGTGTCAGGCGGCGGGTGGCTGCGGGCGTCGGCGGACGTGTCCGGCTAGGCCCCGGACATGTCCGTCGGCGCGGATCTGTTTTTTTAGAACTAGGGTTTCGAGGGGGAGGAGAGATCCGAAAATAGAGGGGGCTATTTATAGGCATAAGTGGAGTTAGGAGAGTCCAAATGAGGTGCGGTTTTCGGCCACGCGATCGTGATCGAACGCTCTAGGACATGGAGCAGAGTTTGGTAGGTTTTGGGCCAAATTGGAGGGGTGTTGGGCTGCAACACACACGAGGCCTTTTCGGTCCCTCGGTTAACCGTTGGAGTATCAAACGAAGTTCAAATGATACGAAACTTGGCAGGCGGTCTACCGGTAGTAAACCAAGGCCGCTTGGCAAGTCTCGGTCCAATCTGGAAATGTTTAATCCCCACACACGAAAGAAATCTAGAAATGGCCACCGGAGGAGAACGAAGCGCCGGAATGCAAAACGAACAACGGGGAAAATGCTCGGATGCATGAGACGAACACGTATGCAAATGCAATGCACATGATGACATGATATGAGATGCATGAAAACGAAAACAACACACGGAGACAAAACCCGAACCCGAGGAAATAAATATAACTTAACGCCGGAAACGGCAAGAGTTGGATACAAATTTGGAAAGTCGTATCTGGGGCGTTACAATAAGCCTATGAAGATGATCGTTGTCCCTCCCTCATCGGCTCACCACCGTCTGGTTGCTAGAAGTTAGATTTTGACCAATCAAAGCCGTTCATGGCGACAAATTCGGCTTCGTCGTCAATCAGGCCGACCGAGTCAATTTCCGGAGCAAAGGTATCTTCTCTCACAGGTGGGATCAGATCTGCTACTTTATATGAAGGAGTGGCCATCTTCTTATTTTCACTATCAAAACCTGGCTGGTACTTGTCCACATTGGTGTCCTCTCCAAGACTAGTTGCCTGAGGCCAGACTTCACGTACACATGCTATAAAATCGTCTTGGTCAAACGGAGACCCGTCCTCCTTCATGGTAGGATAGCCCCTTGCTACGTCCGCCGGGTCTAGATCTGGCACCCAAGCCTTGGAGCGGCTTAGAGCAGTCAAAGCTCCGGCTCACACACATGAGCATTTTACCTCTTGGAACCGACCAGGAAGGATGGACAGCTTCTTCAGGACATCGCTAAGCCGGTTGGGTCCTTGGTTGTCAGGAGAGAGAGCGGCCAGAGCCCGTTGTGCACCAATGTACAATTGTTCAACCAAGGTGTATACGGCCTTCAGTTTAATCAACGGGTCTTGACTCAGATTTTTTCTTCGCGGACCTGCATATATTTAACAGAGTCAGTGGGCGGATTATACTCCGGTTTGGCATAAAATACATGAAAGGTCAAACTAGGTAGCTTACCAAAGATAGTAGCGACCATCTGAGACACCCGGCCCTTTAAACCGTTCAGCTCGGTTGATATTTCTTTCAGAGCTATTTCAGCTGTCTCAGCTCGCCGGGTCAGAAGTGTTTTCTCATCTTCCCAAGTTTTCTCTTTGGTAGCAAAGCTGGTCTTCAAATTCTCCGTTTCAGAAAGGCTTATTTGCAGTTTGGAGGTGGAAGACTTGATTTCTGATTCCTGACTCGCTAGCCGGGTCTTTGCGTCATTCACTTGAGAGTTTAGTTCAGACAATGCATTCTGTGAAATATTCAGATAAGTCAAGACTTGGTTTTAAATTCCAGCATCCAAATTCAAGATTCAAGTCCCAAGTACTTTACGAATAAACCACTTGGCACTTGGGGGCTAATGTATGCCAAATCAAAATTTTTATGACTCTACCAGCATATTTGAAGTCCCAAATGCTTTACAAAGTAACAGCACTTGGCACTTGGGGGCTAATGTACGCAGTTCAGCAAGTTTATCAAGGATAAACCAGAATGTTAAGTACTTTACAGATGGTGTTCAATTCTGAAGTACCGATTCATTAATGATCAAATAAACCGGTCCTTGGGGACTATGGGTGAAGTCTTGTTCTATCAATATCAGGCAAAGATTCAGAAGTAAAGGTCTCGGCTTATATTTTAAGTCTACAGGTTATTCTATTCCTCTCATAATCTACAGACTTGGGGGCTGAAGGAATATTGGTAAACCGAAAACTTTGTACCTCATACTTCAATTGAAGCTGCTTGACCATTTCAATCTCAGAATCACGACTAGAGTGTACATGACTGAGATAGTCGGATAAGATATCACTGGCATTAAGACGGTCATAGTTGGCAACATCAAGACGAACCTTCCGCCTCTCCAAGGCTTCTTGCTTAGCTGTGCACCGTGCCAATACCGTCGGGTTCCCCGGCTCAACAAAGCGGCTCCCAGTAATTTGAACATCTTGAACACGGGGAGACGGTGGGTCGGTTGAGCTTGATGGACCAGCCACAGAAGGGTTAATAGTGGTTTTGGCAAGGGATGGCTCCGGAGGATTTGCTTCATGGACAATAGGCGGGTCTTCTGGGGCGACAGTTAATGGAGAAGGTGGCCTAGCCGGCTCAGATGCCAGTACTGGCGGGTCTTCTGCTAGTTTTGTTGCCTTTGCTTTCTTGGACTTAGCCTGACCGCTAAAGAAAAATATTGCAGGATAGTCAGCATTAAGATAAACAATTGATCAAACTCGGAAAGAAAAGAGGATTTTTAATTACCCAGGAGCAGTCTTGAAAGCCGGAAATTGTGTTTGTGATGAGTCGCCTGAGGAACGAGACACCTCTTGAAAAGGTAAAAGAAAGGAGTTAAAAGAAATGCAAGGAGCAGGATTCATTAAAACAAGGTAAGGACAGTAATAAGTAAACCTCGTTCGGACGTTTCTGAGGGGCCTGTTCAGGGACGACAGCCGGCTCATCTTCAATCTCAACTTCACGGAGGCTTTCATGCTGCTGCTTTTTCAAATGAAAGTTGGGATCCAAGTGAGCTAAGGGGTTAGAAAACCTTACTTTACGGATCACTCGTCGAACTTTGTGTCTTGGTAAGGGCTCTGAGTCGGAGGAAATGATAGTTACCTCTGCTTCCCCGGCCTGAATGGCCCCAGTGTCATCCTGGTAAGGATCAGTGTCAATAAGATTGTTAAAAAATTGGCCAAGGGAATCAAGGGCTACCTCTGAGTCAGATGAGTCATCAAGCTTCATTAAATCTTCAACCATGGTTTTCTTCTTCTTCTTCGATTTCCGGGTCGTCTTCTTGGTGTTCATAGCGGCGGCTTTCGCCTTCTTGGCAGCCTCGTGGTCATATTTCACCTTCCAAAAGTCAGAATTGGCCTGCAAAGACAAGAAGAAAGATCAGTGCTAAGCAGTATATCTGGGCAAAATACAAAGGAAAAGAGATCAGAATATGCTTACTTCTGGTACCGGGTTAAGCTTGCAGAAGGGGTTTAACCCAACAATGCTGCAGTCTTCATATTTCCCGTTCACCAAAAGGTTTGACATTGAAACAATGCCTTCTTCGGTGAGTTCAACTGGGCTATGACGAAGAGAGTTGTCCGGGCCTCCACCATATTCATACATCAGTTTTGATCGACGACTTAATGGAATAACCCGCCATGAGATCCAGCAGCGGGTCAGATCTACTCCAGTTAAACCGTTCCCCAACAAGGCATTGATTCTTCTGATGGATGGAAGCATCCTCTTGCGTTCAGCTACGGTGAGTTTATCCGGAAGGGTGAATTTGGAGTCAAGACGACCGGGGCGGTAACCCGGCAGCGGTTTGTCATTTGCTGGGGAGATATCCTGACAATAAAACCAAGTTTGGTTCCAGTCCTTTGGGTGGCTTGGTAAGACGATGAGAGGGAAGACAGCACCCTGACGGCGTTGAATCAAGATGCCTCCAAGTTCTAAGCTGGGACCGTTGGTGCATTCGTTTTGCCAGTTCAGATAAAAATACTCTCTAAACAGCTCTACAGTTGGCACTTGTTGAAGATACACCTCACAGAGTACTTGGAAGTTACAAATGTTGGAAATAGAATTGGGTCCGAGGTCCTGAGGATGAAGTTTGAAGAAATGAAGAACCTCTCTGAAGAATTTTGAACCAGGCGGTGCGAAACCACGGTTCATATGGTCAGTGAAAACAATCACTTCTCCGTCTTTTGGGTTGGGGCGTTCATCCTCTGGGTTAGGAGCACGATAAGACATGACATTTTTTGAAGGCAGAAACCCGACGATGAAGAACTCTTTTAACCGTTCCTAAGTTATGGATGAGGGGACCCAGTTACAGACAGTGGGTGTCTTTGACGGCATGACATGCAAGGAACTGAAAAAGAAATAACGTGCCGATTCATTTTACGGTCAGGTTAACAGCCAAAAGTGGAAGATGTAAAACAAGCAATGGCGGCTTAACTAAGGGATAATGACATATAAGGAAAAGGAAGCCGGAGAGATAAGCCGCCATAACTATGGACTTTCTTAGAAAGCAACTACAGCTAAGTGTTGGCATAAACAAGTTTCACCAAGTTATCATTATTATTTTGGATCAAATGGTTGTTCTGAAAAGAAAAATATTCTAGACCTAAATATCTAATACAGGCGAGTTCGTCAGTTCTAAACAAAGCCTCTGAACAGGAAAAGGAATTTACTTGCATTTGAAGTGGGTGCGAAATAACTACCGCATCGGTTTTATACTATCCAAAGATCAAGAAATGGTGATGGTGATGAAATCTATGAAGAGTTCATGAAGAACAGTGAAGAACACCAAGGAACTCAAAAGTCCTAATGCGGATCTGATGTCGAGGAAGAAAGAGACTTACAGATGCAGAGTTGCAGCGGAGGTTCGTTGCGTTTTCTTCAGGTCGAATCAGGTTGATGCGACGGCCTGAGTCGATGAAGACAAGATCTGCGGCAGTGGCGGCAGAGCTCGAGCGGCAGAGAAGCAGCGAGAGGAAGAAGACGACCGAAGGGGGAGAATGGAAAAGACCTAGGTCGTGCCTATTTATAAGGAAAAGACTGATAAGTGGGCGTGAGAAACGAGGAGACCAAAACATGGTTATCCAGCTACCCAGGCGCCTCGATTTTCGGAAAGGCATTAAAGATAAAGATCCGTTCAAAGATGATGTGGTAGCAGGTTTCCGAAAAATCCGGAGATGACGTCATGGCGGGTTACAAGGAAATTTCAGTAAAGATAAGAAGAAGGATTTTTGGCTAAGTATGGAAGATTGACAAAGAATAAAGTTCAAAGTCAACCTGGGGCCTAATGTTGGGGATATTACCATCAGTTGAGACCCGCCCAGGAGGGGCCGGGCCAGCTTCAATGGCGGGTTACGCAAGAAGCCCAGTAAATATTCAAAGATTGTAGTTTATTAAGTCTTATAGAAGGCCCAAAGGCTTGGGTCCGGTTTAAGGCCTGATACAATAAACTGCTATATGTAAGGAAATACTTGTACAGAAAGGCATGTAAAGAAAGGTCACCGAGCCGGACACGATTATGAGCCGACCGGGACTCTGTAGGCCACCGGGCGTCAACCCGTGTATATAAGGGGACGACCCGGTGGCGGTTTAGGGCAAGAAACAACCAAGTCGACAACCAAGCCGGCGAGTTGAGCCTCTTGGAAGTCGAAACCTCAGCAATACCAATCCCAACTAGACGTAGGCTTTTACCTTCATCGTAAGGGGCCGAACTAGTATAAAAACTCTCTTGTGTGTCCTTTGTCCCGATCAACCCCTTTAAGCTTCCTAGTGCGATGGCCCTACGACTAAGTCCTTGCTCTTGGACATCTGCCGTGTCAACTCCATGACAGGATCCATAGGCCTTCTATGGGCCGTAGGATCCATTGGCCATCTACGGGTCGTAGGATCCATGGGCCTTCTATGGGGTGTATAATCATTTCACCAAACATGGGCGTACTATTCGTGGACCATAACGGGCCGTTAATAGGCCGTATTTGATAACGCTATGAAAACAACCCAACTAGTTAACGGGCCACAAACGGGCCGAATGTAACCACGGGCTGAATTTGGCCCACAAATGGAACAGCCCAGTAACGGACCGTAACTAACCGAATTCTAGAAATGAGCCCAAGAATAAATGGGCCCTTAGAAGGCTGAAAGTTAACACGGGATGGAAATGGCTGACGGAATAATGAGCCATTAATGGGTATAAAGCGATACACTGTTCATTATGGGCTAGTTTCATCCCGGGCCTTTAATGGGCCCAGAGTTACAAAGGGCCTCCTATGGGCCAAAAGACGTCATGGGCCATACATGGGCCAGAAGTTACAACAGGCTGGTATCATACTGGACGGCCCAGATGATGCTACTGGGCCAAATTTCGGTAGGTCGTGAGTTAGCGGGTTGTAAATAGGCTATATGCGAATAGGCCGTTAACAAGCTTTCCGTAGGCCGGCCCGCTACCTTTTGACCAAGTCAAACGGGCCAGCCTTTTACTAGAATGGGCCTCTATTGGGCCATGCCATGTGTCGATGAATCATAGGCGACTTTGGTCCAATGAGTGGATCACATCTGTCCCAACGGTGAGCCGAGCGTGGTTACTTTGGCTATTGAGAATTTTACACGTGGAAAATCCCCATTGGTCCGGGCTGTTAACGGGTTATCGGATCCAAACCGGAACCTGATAGCTC
Organism: Triticum urartu; assembly: GCF_056163025.1. Classification (NCBI taxonomy): domain Eukaryota; kingdom Viridiplantae; phylum Streptophyta; class Magnoliopsida; order Poales; family Poaceae; genus Triticum; species Triticum urartu. The sequence goes on along the minus strand of NC_141876.1, from coordinate 139,150,154 downwards.
AATGGCGACCCATTATGGTGGATGCCACGTGTCGGTCACCCTTGACGAAAGCACTTTTGTGATGCGTGATTTATCATCATGGAAGTGGACACACTTCCGTGATGATAATTTTGGTAATGTCATGGAACACCTCTACGCAGCACAGGTATGACTATCTTGATTCTGTCATAAAATCGTCATGGATGTACATGCATGACAAAAAAACGTGACCTACTGTGACAAACATGTATCATCATAGAAGTGTATTTTTTGTAGTGAAGGCTCCGCCGCCCTGCCAATCAGGCAAACGCCTGCGTGGCGGCATGCAGATCTTCGTGAAGATCATGCCACCGCTCCAGCGCAGCGGCTAGCCAGTCAGCTTGGCGTTGCATGCCTCATCATCTTGCATGCGTGTCAAGACGGGGTGAGTCCCCAACGGACGGGACATGCTCTGTTTCCATCCCCAATAAAGTTAGAGGGCATGCAAGCAGCGCATTTAATGCATTTTGTCCTAAGACGTCAGTGACAAGCATGTGCATTGTAGCACTTTACACCTCCTGTGTGCCTGCACGCCACTTGTGGTAGCCCCTTGGTATAAATGGAGGCCCAGGGCGATGCAGGAAGGGACTTTTGGACTTTCTGGCCCAGTCTGCATGTGTAGCAACGAGCCGAAGCTCAAGAACAAGGAAATACACCACAAGTAGGATTGGGGTTTTACGCTTCTGAGCGGCCCGAACCTGGGTAAAAATCCCTCGTGTTGATCGTTGGATCTGCTCTTTGTGCACCCCTATTCCCTGCCAAACCGTAGAAGGGGCCCACGTGATCCCATAGGTTTCATTTCCCCGACATCTTTGGCGTGCCAGGTAGGGGGTTGAGGTTGTGCAAACCTGATCTAGCAGTGGGTGCGTCGGTTCCTTGATCACCATGGCTCCCAAGAAGATGGCGATCAAGGTGATCGGTTCATCTGCAGCCAATCTGCCTGTGCTAGCACGGACGGGCGACGGTATAGATGCAGGTGGTAGCAGAGGTGTGGATCACAAGCATCCACGATGCTCTGGCGACCGAAGCCAGGTGAGTGGCATCGTCCATGCCCGTGACGATGACCCGCGCACCGCTGGATCCAAGGACGGAGCCGTGCTGCCTACGAGCGGCGCGGGGACCTCCAAGGGTGGGAAGGCGACCTCCAAGACACCCCCGCCGGTGCATGCGACGTGGTCCTCCCGGGCTGTGCGCGATGAGCGGCGCCATGACGTTGGAAACCATGAGCGTCCCCATGGAAAGGGCCCTCAGCATCATCCTCGAGATGCACAGGGCCGACATGCATGCCACGACGCTGGTGGAAATGGCGCACAACCATGGAACCATGATGGGGCTCCTTCTGACGTGGTTAGAAGTCCAAGCACCTCCCGTTCCTCGCGCTTGTCGCTGCCCCCCATTCCAGCAGAGGCGTTGGCACGAGCATAGCTACTCCTCGATTTTCCTCCTACCGTGGAGAAGCAAGAAGAGTGGGGGTCTGCTATCCAGAGCCTTATTGGCCACACCAATAGGGATGGGTACCAGGAGGAAGGTCCTTCGCGGCATCGGTCCACTGAGCCGGCGCGTGTCGACGGCGGAAGGGGCGGAGGTGCTTGTCGGTGTCAAAACCGGAGGATCTCGGGTAGGGGGTCCCGAATTGTGTGTCTAGGATCGATGGTAACAGGAGACGGGGGACACAATGTTTACCCAGGTTCGGGCCCTCTCTATGGAGGTAATACCCTACTTCCTACTTGATTGATCTTGATGAATATGAGTATTACAAGAGTTGATCTACCACGAGGTTGTAATGGCTAAACCCTAAAAGTCTAGCTTGTCTGACTATGATTATCAGGGCCCCTCTCTACGGACCTAGCCCTCCGGTTTATATATACACCGGGAGAACCTAGGGTTACATAGGGTCGGTTACAGAGAAAGGAATCTTCATATTTGGTCGCCAAGCTTGCCTTCCACGCCAAGGAGAGTCCCATCCGGATACGGGTAGAGTCTTCGGTCTTCGTATCTTCATAGCCCATCAGTCCGGCCCATATCCAATAGATCGGACGCCCGAGGACCCCCTTAGTCCAGGACTCCCTTAGTAGCCCCTGAACCAGGCTTCAATGACGAGGTGTCCGATGCGCAGATGTCTTCGGCATTGCATGGCGGGTTCCCTTTCCGAATACTCCAAGATAGTCTTCGGTCATAATGAACGTGTCCGGATCTGCAACACAAGTACCACACACGACTGCAGAGAATATAATATTTGCACAAGCCCAATCTGCTGACAACTTTTTGTAACGTGACATCACGTTTGCCCGGTCATTATTTCAGACCGTTTCTTGTCCCGTCGTTCCGCATTTTGAGGCGTGGTTTTTATTGGCATGTTCTGTCGAAGCAGAGATCATGTCCGCGGGATCCTCATTAATACGAGCGCGGGTAACGCAACCGTTCTATTGGAAAGATTCCTTAGGAATAGGCAGGTTTTCAGGCTTAGGAGGAGGCGTTCAATACCCACTGCCTTTATAAAGGAAACACGGGCCGTCTTTTTTCGCCAAACCTCTCCTCAACCTTTCCAACCTCGAGTTCTAGCACCCAAGGTTCGACTTCATTGCTTCAAGCTTCCCCATCATGTCCGGACCCAACCCTCAAGGCCGATGGGTGGGTTCCTCCGTCACAGAGGAGGATATTGCAAAGCTTCAAGCGGCCAGATACCTGACCGCGGATATCCCTCACAGGCTTCCTGCTCAAGGACAGGTTTTTCCGACCCCCAGGTCTGGTGAGAGCGTCATATTCATCTCTCACTTCCTCCGAGGGTTAGGTTTCGCTCTCCACCCTTCGTCCGGGGGCTAATGTTTTATTACGGACTAGATTTTCATGATCTAGCTCCGGATTCTTTCCTTCACGTCTCGGCATTTATCATCATGTGTGAGGCCTTCCTCCGAATCCCCCCACACTTCGACTTATGGCTCAAGACCTTTAGTGTGAAGCCGAAGGTAGTCGATGGGGAACAGGCAGAGTGCGGCGGTGCTGTAGTAAGCAAGCTTACCAACACTCCATGTCCAAAAGGCTCTTTCACCAAAACTTCCAACCAATGGCAGCGAGAGTGGTTTTATGTCACGGAACCCTGTAGAACCAAGTGGGCAGCTATACCTGCGTTCCGTTTCGGCCCTCTGTTACAGCTTGCATCATGGATCAATAAGGGGCTGGACTGGGGATCAGTTGATGAAGTGCTGACTCTATAGAGCCGCATCCGAACCCTCCTCGAGAGGGACATCGATCTTGTCAACGTGATTCAAGTAATGCTAATTCGCCGAATCCTGCCATGTCGACGTAGGCCTCTACGCATGTGGGAGTTTAATCTGGAAGGACCACGAACCCTCCAACACTTCTTCGGCGCTACGCACAAAGGGATGTGGAAGATGTTTTTTGGGAAACGAAAACATTGGCCGGACACCACTGAGGACGTCGGCCTTGACTGCAACCGTCCGGATACCCCGGTAAGCACTTGTCTTCTGAACACTTTGTAGTTAAGTATACCGTAATACGTTACCGAGCAAACTATCTTCTTTCAGGGCTGGATAAAGAAAGCGGAACTAATTAGGTGTTCGGCCCCCCTTCTCGAAGCCTCAGCGGATCCCGTATTAACAAGGATGCTGTCCCCGCACCATATCAGATGCCTGTGAAGGAGGACAAGACGGCGAGCGGGAGGACCAAAGATGGCCTCCATCCCGAAGATATATTAGACGCCATGTCCGGGGGATGAAAATCCCATCGCCCGAAGAAAAAAGTAAAGGAGAAGCCAACATTCATTCTTCCTATGGTAAGAAAAGGGCCGTTTCCAAAGATTGGGAGGAAAAGGCTCCCAAGCGAGGCAAGATGCCCCTGTCGGGTGGCTCGGGCCTGAAGGACAACATTATCGCGCAGTCCTTCAGTGAGGCCAAGCCTAAATCGTAAGCGAACAAGGGTGTTTTACACATACCCCATTCCTCTACTGTGACCAGGGTAACATCTAAAATGTATGTTTTTGCATCTCAGCGCACAATCTTTCTCAACAATCATCTTCCTCGGGAGATCTTCTCCCAGAGATGATGGAAAGCGAGATGCCTCCTCCAGTCTCCTCGCCCAATAAGGCGTATGACTTCGAGGTGTCGTCCCGGAGGGTCTCTCCTGATCCGCAAGTGATGCGAGGGATGACGAAAACACGAACCGAAGATGATAATTCTGTAGCCCAGGGTCCGGGGACCAACAATAAAGGCCCCGGACTGTCCGGCTTTTAGCCGGAGACAACTCTAGGGGCGAATGAATGGATCCCTTTGAAGGGGGGCCATGTTGCTATGGCTGCTTCCGGAGATCCAGAAGCGCCGGATATATTGACGAACATGCTGCGACAGGCGTCCATCTCCGAAGACCATCGTACCTTGATGGGTACGCTGGTTGAAAAGGTCCTGTCCACGAAAAGCAGATTCAATGAGGCCATCACGAGCCTGCTAAGAGGCTTCGAGGTTTGTGTTGTAATGCTTTCAATTGTGTTTTATTCACAAAATACTCCTGTGTATAGATAGTAGCCCCTGAGACTCTGATAGGCTTCCCAAGGGAGGCAATCAGAGGATCAAGAATATTTATCCAGGAAATAATCTGACTACATGGAACACAGGCTGTTACCTCCCCTGCAACTGCCCAATCCGCAGAGGTTGCAGATCTGCAGCGGAAGATTGATGAGGCGGATGATGACATCACCCTGATCAACAGGCGTCTTGACGAGGCGCAAGGTATGTTTTTGGGTCAGCCAGTATATGTATGCATGATAACATGAGCATGAAGCTAGAATTGTATACTGAGACACGCATAACTACAGATGGTCCTGCCGCGGTGGAGGCCCTTCGCGCTGAGCTTGTCCTAGCCAAGCAACAAACCCAGATGAGTAATTTGGCTGCCCATAAGGCGGCTGAAGAATTAAAAACCGAACAGGCTACTCGGCGCCAGTGTGAGGAAAGAATTACCACCATGGCGCACAAACTGGAGGAAACCGCTGTCCAGTGTGAATTCCTCGAGAAGGATAACAAGGCCAAAGCGGCCGATCTTGACAAGTCATTACAAGAGGCAAAAGAAGCCCGATCTGAGTCGAGAGCGGCTCGGGAAGAGATCCGACAAGCTGGGGAGAAGAGCCCATTCCGAATAGTTACTTCGGTTTGGTGCAGCGGCTTGTGGATGCGGTGTCGCGTATCGACGCCGTTAAGCATTCAACGTGCATTGAAGGTGCACGGATGGACTTTGCCCGTGTCAAAACATACTGGGCCAAGATGAAGGCCACTGGTGTTGCAGCTAGGAGTCCCCTCAAGGGTAAGGACCATCACGCACCCGAACACTATTTTGAGGACGTCTTAGAGGGTGCCCGCTTGATAGAGGGCCAGTGCTCGAAAGATGTGATATTTGAATGAAATGTATTGAATTGTAAAAGACAATATGATGATAATATTATGATTTTTGCATGAAAGATTTTGGTTCCTCCTGTGCGGCCATTTTTGTATTAATCTAAAAGTTTTCCAGTCGTCGGCTTCAGCCCCCACGTAGAAAATACGGGGGTGTTCGGGAAAGCACATGATCACTCTTAACCCAACGTCTTGGTCCATGAAGGAGGTGTCAATAAGGTGAACGAGGCAATCGGACTATAGGCGTTAACACTTTCACTTAGCCATAGGAGTTTTATGGTTGGTCTACGATATAGACCCTGGTATGTACGCTGTTATCCCAATGTGGTGCGTTTACATGTATGACCTAAAGAAAGGTCCTTCGTGCAATACGGAGCGAATCGCGAAAGATTCCGATAAGTCATCGAGTGGTTGACCAGCTCTTGCTGCATCATGACAGTCAGTTTTCGGCTTTCTCTACTAACGTGCTCGTCTGGGTAAACCAGGGCACAATCACAGTAGTTCTCACTTTACTACCTTAGCCGATAGAGTGGAACATAAGGTAGAAAGCATAGGAGCCGGGCAAACCAGCTATTGACCCAAGACATGATTCGGAGCTGATGCATATAAGGCCAAACTCGCGACGCCGAAGTATGCTATAAAGTTGTTTGGACTTGTTGGCAATTTAGTTTGTTCCCATATCGATCCCCTGGCGGGGCGTGTGAAATAACACAAGGAGCAAAATACAGTTTTTTAGAGAAAAGTGAATACGGGATATAGATTATATTCACTAGAACTTGAGTGACATGCCAATCATTGTTTTGTATATAATAACATCATGACCCTGGCTATTTGACATGCCAAGGGTCGATAGCTGAGGTAGAAGGCACTTTATAGGCTCGCAAAATAGAGAGTGCGGTCTAAAAAAGTTGTTTTGGACCTCCTGTCACACGTCTGCGCCGCCTTTCCTTGATGAAGGGGCTCCTTAAAGGGATTAACTTTTGGATGAATGTACAAACCGGAACTTCGATGGAGTCGGTGAGATGACCAGCCTACGAGTCACCTGTGATAAAGGATAATGAAAAAAGAAAAAGTGGTCAGAAAAGAATTGAGAAGAAAGGGGTTATAGAAGTACTTGTAGGCCCGTCTGTATTGTGCCTCCGCCGATGCCCATGGTATTTTAAGATGAAAAACATTACTATAAATAACAGCAAGCAAATCCTAATAAAACAAAATGATGCTCCAAGCAAAACACATATCATGTGGTGAATAAAAATATAGCTCCAAGTAAGGTTACCGATGAATGAAGACGAAAGAGGGGATGTCATTCGTGGCATCCCCAAGCTTAGGCTCTTGGTTGTCCTTGAATATTACCTTCGGGTTCCTTGCGCATCCCCAAGCTTAGGCTCTTTCCACTCCTTATTCCATAGTCCATCAAATCTTTACCCAAAACTTGAAAACTTCACAACACAAAACTCAACAGAAAACTCGTAAGCTCCGTTAGTATAAGAAAATAAATCACCACTTAGGTACTGTCAAGACAAGATTCATAATTTTTCTCACATGAATCCTACTGTACCCTATCATTTATACAATTTATATTAAGCAATATAAGCCATAGAAACTAGAAAACAAGCAAACTATGCATCGAAAATAGAATCTGTCAAAAACAGGACAGTCTGTAGTAATCTGTAACTCTCGAATACTTCTGTAACTCCAAAAATCCTAAGAAATTAGGAAGTCCTAAGCAATCTGTTTATTAATCTTCTGCAAAAATAATCAGTATTTTATCATGATTATGTTAAAAATTAGAATTGTTTTCCTGAGCGCAAAAGTTTCTGTTTTTCAGCAAGATCAAATCAACTATCACCATAGATCATCCCAAAGGTCTTACTTGGCACTTTATTGAAACAAAAGCTATAAAACATGATTAATAAAGTAGCATAATCATGTTAACACACAAATACAATAGGTATAAATATTGGGTTGTCTCCCAACAAGGGCTTCTCTTTAATGCCTTCAAGCTAGGCATGATGATTTCAATGATGCTCACATAAAAGATAAGAATTGAAACATAATGGGAGCATCATGAAGAATATGACTAGCACATTTAAGCCTAACCCACTTCCTATGCATAGGGATTTTGTGAGCAAACAACTTATGGGAACAAGAATCAACTAGCATAGGAAAGAAAAACAAGCATAGCTTCAAGATTTTCAACACATAGAGAGGAAACTTGATATTATTGCAATTCCTACAAGCATATGTTCCTCCTTCATAATAAATTTCAGTAGCATCATGAATTAATTCAACAGTATAACTATCACATAAAGCACTATTTTCATGAAGCACACGCATATAAATTTTATTACTCTCCACATAAGCAAATTTATTCTCATCAATAGTAGTGGGAGCAAACTCAACAAAATAACTATCATGTGAGGCATAATCCAATTGAAAATTAAAATCATGATGACAAGTTTCATGGTTATCATTATTCTTTATAGCATACATATCATCGCAATAATCATCATAGATAGCAACTTTGTTCTCATAATCAATTGGAACCTCTTCCGAAATAGGGGATTCATCACTAAATAAAGTCATGACCTCTCCGAAACCACTTTCATCAACATAATCATCATAAAAAGGAGGCATGCTATCAGCATAATAAATTTGCTCATCAAAACTTGGGGGACTAAAAATATCGTCTTCATCAAACATAGCATCCCCAAGCTTGTGGCTTTGCATATCATTAGCATCATGGATATTCAAAGAATTCATACTAACAACATTGCTATCATGCTCATCATCCAAAGATTTAGTGCCAAACATTTTAATACATTCTTCTTCTAACATTTTGGCACAATTATCGGAATCCTTATTTTCCCGAAAGACATTAAAAAGATGAAACATATGAGGCAACCTTAATTCCATTTTTTGTAGTTTTCTTTTATAGACTAAACTAGTGATAAAACAAGAAACTAAAAGATTCGATTGCAAGATCTAAAGATATACCTTCAAGCACTAACCTCCCCGGCAACGGTGCCAGAAAAGAGCTTGATGTCTACTACACAACCTTCTTCTTGTAGACGTTGTTGGGCCTCCAAGTGCAGAGGTTTGTAGGATAGTAACAAATTTCCCTCAAGTGGATGACCTAAGGTTTATCAATCTGTGGGAAGCGTATGATGAAGATGGTCTCTCTCAAACAACCCTGCAACCAAATACCAAAGAGTCTCTTGTCTCCCCAACACACCCAATACAATCGTAAATTGTATAGGTGCACTAGTTCGGCGAAGAGATGGTGATGCAAGTGCAATATGGATGGTAGATATAGGTTTTTGTAATCTGAAAATATAAAAACAGCAAGGTAACTAATGATAAAAGTGAGCACAAACGGTATTGCAATGCTTCGAAACAAGGCCTAGGGTTCATACTTTCACTAGTGCAAGTTCTCTCAACAATAATAACACAATTGGATCATATAACAATCCCTCAACATGCAAAAAAGAGTCACTCTAAAGTCACTAATAGCGGAGAACAAACGAAGAGATTATTGTAGGGTATGAAACCACCTTAAAGTTATTCTTTCCGATCAATCCATTGGGCTATTCCTATAAGTGTCACAAACAGCCCTAGAGTTCGTAGTAAAATAACACCTTAAGACACAAATCAACCAAAACCCTAATGTCACCTAGATACTCCACCTCAAGTATCCGTGGGTTTGATTATATGACATGCATCACGCAATCTCAGATTCATCTATCCAAACCAACACAAAGAACTTCAAAGAGTGCCCCAAAGTTTCTACCGGAGAGTCAAGACGAAAACATGTGCCAACCCCTATGCATAAGTTCACAAGGTCACAGAACTCGCAAGTTGATCACCAAAACATACATCAAGTGGATCACGTGAATATCCCATTGTCACCACAGATAAGCACATGCAAGACATACATCGAGTGTTCTCAAATCCTTAAAGACTCAATCCGATAAGATAACTTCAAAGGGAAAACTCAATTCATCACAAGGAGATAGAGGGGGAGAAACATCATAAGGTCCAACTATAATAGCAAAGCTCGCGGTACATCAAGATCGTGCCATATCAATAACACGAGAGAGAGAGAGATCAAACACATAGCTACTGGTACATACCCTCAGCCCCGACGGTGAACTACTACCTCCTCGTCATGGAGAGCGCCGGGATGATGAAGATGGCCACCGGTGATGGATCCCCCCTCCGGCAGGGTGCCGGAATTGGGTCCCGATTGGTTTTTTGTGGCTACAGAGGCTTGCGGCGGCGGAACTCCCGATCTAGGTTATTTTTTGGAGGTTTGGGTATTTATAGGAATTTTTGGCGTCGGTCTCACGTCAGGGGGGGTCTCCGAGTCGTCCACGAGATAGGGGGACATGCCTAGGGGGCTAGGGCGCCCCCCCACCCTCATGGACAGCTCGGGACTCTTCTGGCCCAACTCCTTTACTTCGGGGGCTTCTTTTGGTCCATAAAAAATCATCAAAAATTGGCACGTCAATTGGACTCCGTTTGGTATTCCTTTTCTATAAAACTCAAAACAAGGAAAAAACATAAACTGGCACTAGGCTCTAGGTTAATAGGTTAGTCCCAAAAATCATATAAAATAGCACATAAGTGCATATAAAACATCCAAGATTGATAATATAATAGCATGGAACAATCAAAAATTATGGATACGTTGGAGACGTATCAGGGGACTTCAATTTCATTAGGTCACCTGAAGATAGAAACCGACCTGGTGGGGATGTTAATTAGATGCTACTATTCAAAGAAGCTATTAGTAATTTGGGGTTAATTGAATTTCCTCTTAAAGGTAGGAAGTTCAGCTGTAGCAACATGCAAGACAACCCTTTACTTGAAAAATTGGACTGGTTTTTCACTTCTGCAGCCTGGATGACAAGTTACCCTGATACCACTTCTCTACCACTAGCAACCAATCTCAGATCATCTGCCATGTGTAATCAAAATTGGCACAAACATCCCCAAGTCAAAGGTTTTCAGATTTGAGAATTATTGGTTAAATCACAGCTCTTTCAAAGAAATAGTTCAAGCAGCATGGAATATTCCTGTTGGCTATACTGACCCAGCCAAGAAGATTAATGCCAAGTTCAAAAACTTGAGAAGAGCACTCAAACTCTGGGCCAAAAGTATGTCTTGTCTTAAAAAGCAGATTGAGGAATTAAACAAATGTATTTTCTTGTGGGATTTCTTGGAGGAGTACAAAGTCCTCACCATGTTTGAGAGAAATTGTAGAAATGTGTTGAAAGAATTCTTATTGACAGTTCTCAGCAATCAGAAGATCTATTGGAAGCAGCGAGGCAAAATCAAGGGTGTTAAATTTGGAGATGAGAACACAAAATTCTTTCATACAAAGGCCTCAATTAATCACAGACATAACAAAATTGCCATGCTCCTGAATGAGGACCAAGTGGAAATAACTAATCATGAAGGAAAGGCTGCAATTCTCTAGGAGGCTTTTAAAAAGAGACTAGGACACTCCAATGGCCATACCATGCACTTTGATTTACATGGTCTGTATGAGAACAGAGTGGATCCACAACTTTTTAAAGATCTTGAGAAACCTTTCACTCAGGAGGAAATTGATGAGGTAGTTAAGAACTTACCCACAGAAAAATCACCAGGGCCTGATGGATTTAATAATGAGTTTCTCAAAGCTTGTTGGGATATTATCAAAGAGGATGTTACTACTCCTATTTTGGCCTTTCATGCTGGTACTGTTAATCTAGAGAGCATAAACACTTCTTATATCACTCTCATCCCAAAAAAGGAAGTCCCAGTCTCCCCTAATGATTTTAGGCCAATATCCTTACTTAATGGTGTGCTCAAAATCATTAGAAAACTTTTGGCAAATAGACTGCAAAAAGTGATCCTCAAGCTGGTACACATCAATCAGTATGGAATTCTAAAGAGCAGAGTGATACAAGATTGTCTTGGTTGGGCCTATGAATATATTCACCAGTGTCATAAATCAAAAGAAGAAATGTTAGTAATCAAGCTGGACTTTGAAAAGGCTTTTGACACTATTGAGCACCAAGCTATTATTGACATTCTAAGAGCTAAGGGATTTGGAGAAAAGTGGATATCTTGGATGCAATTACTTTTCACATCTGCTTCATCTGTTGTGATGTTAAATGGAGTGCAGGGAAAAAATTCTATTGCAGAAGAGGAGTAAGGCAAGGGGACCCTCTTTCACCTTTAATCTTTGTTCTGGAAGCTGATTTGCTCAATCAATTCTGAACAAAGCTATGAGAAGAGATTTAATCATACCACCACTTCAAGTTAACTCTTGCCCAGACTTCCCCATAGTTCAATATGCAGATGATACACTAGTTCTCATGCAAGCTAATGCTAGGTAGTTAGTGTGCCTCAAAGCCCTTCTAAACACCTTTGCAACTGCTACAAGACTAAAGGTTAACTATGGAAATCAATCATGGTGCCCATAAATATTTCAGAAGACAGGGTTAACATTTTCATAAATACTCTGTAGTGTGCCAGGGGATACTTTCCTTTTACTTACTTGGGACTACCATTGGGGATTTATAAACCAACTGTGGAGCAGTGTTTGCCTCTAGTCAATATAATTTCTAAGAGGATTGCTGGTATTTCTACTTTTATGACTCAGGCGGGGAAGGTGCTGCTAGTTAAATCTGTGTTGGCATCCTTAGTAGTCTACTTTATGTGTTGTTTGGACATTCCTATCACTATAAAACACCAGATCATTAAATATTTGAGGCACCGCTTTTGGAGGAGTCCTGACATGGAACATAGAAGACCAGCACTAGTGGCCTGGCACACAGTTTGCAGACCAAAAAATCAGGGTGGACTGGGAGTCCTAGATATCTTCACACAAAATAAAACTCTACTCGTGAAGAATCTACACAAATTCTTCAATAGACATGATATTCCTTGGGTGAACCTAATTTGGGAAACTTACTACAACAATGGACAACTCCCAGGGGATCAAAAGGTGGGCTCCTTCTGGTGGAAGTCAAACCTGGCCCTCATCGATCAGTTTAAAGCTATTGCCAGGTGTAATGTGGGTGATGGCAGAAGTGCTCTGTTCTTGGATGATATGTGGCATCGTTATGTCCTCAAACACAAATTTCATCACCTTTACTCCTTTTTCAGAGATCCACTCACAAGTGTACAACAAGTGATCAACACAGAATATCTTCAAGATCTTTTATACTTGCCTCTGACTACACAAGCATATGAGGAGTTCCTACAAATGGAAGACATATGTATTTCTTTAAGGCAATCTGAGTACTTGGATGCAATGGATACATGGAGTTACATATGGGGAAATGAATTTTATTCATCAATGAAAGCCTATAATGTGCTTATTGGACAAAAACAAACTCCACCTCACTTCTCCTGGATTTGGAAAAGCTCTTGCCAACCTAAGCACAAAGTATTCTTCTAGATGTTACTACATGACAGAGTTAACACAAGGAATCTTTTAAGAAGGAAAAACTTTGAATTGGAAGTTTATAATTGTGCAGTCAGGGATTGCCAACAAGAAGAAACTTTGCATCATCTTTTTTGGGGGTGTCCTTTTGCAAGCAGATGTTGGGATTTTATCTGTCCCACTAGAACACCAAATTTGTCTGTACTGGAAGCATATCAAGACCTCAAAGTCAAGCTCAACTACCCTTTATTTATGTAAATCATCATATTGGGATCATGGGCCATTTGGATATCTAGAAACAACAAAATCTTTGAGAATATCACACCATCTTTTTGAGGCTGGAAATTTATATTCACAGAAGAGCTCAAGCTTCTGAAATTCAGGATAAAGAAGAAATATGAAGTGCAATTCTCTGCTTGGTTGGATACCTTGTTGTAATTCATTTCTAGCTTCTTTTAGATTTTTATTTTTCTTCTTATTTTTTAGGTAGTTTTAGCTTCTTTCCTAGTTTCTTTCCTCTTTCTTTTCTTTACTTTGGGCTTAGCTCAAGCCCTCCAGACTACTGCTTTGTTTCTGCCTTATTATTTAAATAAAAGTTGCAGTGGGGTTTACCCTACTGTTTATAGTCAAAAAAATATTTCACTTTCTAAACCGAATGTGAAGCTACCACTAGGCATGATATGATTTCAACTTCACGACACTCAATTTATTCAACAATTTACTCATAGGATATAAGTGAAGCACAAGAGTAAATGACAAGGTACTCCAAAAACATAAAAGTGAAGATCATGAGCATAATATTTCTTTCTCTCAAATTAATTTAAGTCAATCAAGAGAGAATTTCTTGAAAAATGCTAAAGCACACCTTGATCAAAATATATAAGTGAAGCACTAGAGCAATTCCATAGAAAAGAGCTTCATTGACGGGATGTGAATGCCGTTTACCTAGCCTCCCTGGTAACTATTAGAGGACTCTAATTTATTTAAAAACTTTTAGATCTAAGCATTTTATTAAAACAGCGAGCAAAATGAAAATAAAATGACATTCTAAGAATAGCACAACTCATGTGAAGAAGCAAAAACTTAGGCTCAACCGATACTAACCGATAATTATTGAAGAGGAAAGGTGGGATGCCTATCGAGGCATCCCCAAGCTTAGATGCTTGAGACTTCTTGAAATATTATCTTGGGGTGCCTTGGGCATCCCCAAGCTTGAGCTTTTGTGTCTCCTTAATTCTTCTCATATCATGGTTTTCCTAAATCTCAAAAGCTTCATCCACACAAAACTCAACAAGGACTCATGAGATAAGTTAGTATAAACCAATGCAAAACTTTATCATTTTCTACTGTAGCAAATCACTAAAATTATTATTGAACATTGCATACTAAATGCCTCTGCATATTTAATACTCCTATCCTCAAATAGAATCATTAAACAAGCAAACATATGCAAACATAACAGCAATCTGCCAAAACAGTACAGTCTGTAAAGAATGCAAGAGTATCAATACTTCTTAAACTCCAAAGATTATGAAAATTTACCACACTATAGAAAACTTATCATAGCTTATTTTGCAAAAAATTTAATATCAATACCATGAAAATGATCACACAAAAAAACAAATATATACACTATAAATATGAAATATTTGGGAAGTCCAACAACACTTGGTGACATAGTTCACTATCAATTCATCAAATAAAAATTAAGCAACACTCTACTAACTTAAACTAAGGGTAAAATTCATACACATGACCTTTGTTAGAAGTTCACACTATTAAGAACGGGAAGTCCAACAAGACAACTAAGTGAAGATATGGGCAGACATATATAAGAAAAATGCTATTTAAAATACAAGATCCAGCTACATTAAAATACCTCGAGAAGGTTTTGAAGCCATGACAACACAACCCCCTTGATGAATGGAACTCCAAACCCTAGAACAACCTGCTAAAAATAGGGGATAGATTGCATATAGTTAGCAAGTAAAAAATCATACAACAAACAAAAAAAGCAACTAAATCAAACCCTAGGATGAAACAACTAGAACACACCAACAAGTATGAAAAGATGAACAGTAGCACATCTAGGCAAGCACAATAAAAAAAAGTATCCATAAACTAACTAGCATGTGACAGACACAATCTAGACTTCGAAATCAACAGCACTAATACAATTAGATACATCAGATCCAGCATCATCCATCACACCACACCCTCTGTCCCTCTCTTACATGCATCTGACTACTGAAATCACCAAAGGGGAAATGAAATCCACCCAAGTCTGAAGGGAGAAATAGCACACACAAGCATCTCACAGACAAATCTGACCATGGAGGAATGAAATCCACCCACCACACGCACAAGAACCCTACCTAATCACCCACCCATCCGTCAGAAGACGAGGTAGGAGGCGGACGTGAGAGCACAAGAAGAAACACGCACAAGAAACTAAGAACAAGCATTAGGGGGAGGTAGCATTTGTACCTCTCCAAACAACCCTCATACGCACGAATCCGCGGTGGTTCTTCCACTCCCCACGATGCCATGTGCACCTTGGAACCGCGTAGGCAGTGGTGGCTAGAGAGATGGACACTTAATGCCTCTCTGCCGGAGGATGTTGCAGTGCCGGCGAAATTATAGTTTTACCCCCCAACAACTAAAAAAGTAAATGCATCTATAGATAAATTAATGCACCATTTGAATGCATCTATTATAAAAAGATAAGATCACACAACAACATTGTTGGTATCCTTAAAACCAAAAAATGATGGCAAATACACTACCAAGAGAAGAAAAATACATACACAAATATGCACCTACAAAAGCAAGAGAAAGAAGTTCACAAAATAAAAAAATAAAAGTTCAAGTACACTAATTAGGGAAGTCAAGGCATATGAATAAATAAACACTAAGAAACAATAAGAAGAAGTTCAAATACAAAAACAGATGAATTCCATATCTAACTAAAATACAAAACTTAGAAAAAATATAGAAGTTCAAAATTCAAATACACACAAAGTACACATGCGGCTCGGCCTCGTGCTACCGCATTGCTGCGCGCTAGGTTTTGACAGGACGCAATGTAGTTATTCTGTTTCCACCCCCACCGCACGCACCTAGAGCCACACCCCTAAGATAGATAGTGGGGTCACGAATGTGACGGACTCGCCTCCGCATGCGACGACGTGGCACACCGCATCGTCGCCTGCTCTGGCTCGTTCCTGTCTCGACCTCGCAGGGGGAGGGGGGTCCTGACCCCCTCCCCCTGCTCGGCCTTACGCTACCGCATTGCTGCGGGCTAGGTTTTGACAGGACGTAATGCGGTTATTCTGTTTCCACCCCCACCGCACGCACCCCAGAGCCACACCCCTAAGATAAATGGTGGGGTCACGGATGTGACGAACTCACCTCCGCATGTAACGACACGGCACACCGCGTCGTCACCTGCTCTGACGCGTTCCTGTCTCGGCCTCGCAGGGAGAGGGGAGGGGGTCCCGACCCCCTCCCCCCCTGCTTGGCCTCGCACTACCGCATTGCTGTGCGCTAGGTTTTGACAGGACACAATGCAGTTATCAATGAATAAACAAAATTAAATCCAAAAAAATTTATTGATGAAGTTCAAATTGTAAAAACACAGAAGTTCGGGGGTTTGAAAAAACATAAAATGAACATGTAAAAAACAAATTATACAGAAGCAAAAATCTTGTAAGTTCAGGTTAAAACATACTGAAGTTCTACCACTGTTCGAAGTATGCAAACATGTTACAAAAACTAAAAAGGTATGCATGCATGTTTGGGAATAATCCCATAGTTGCCCACGGAACAAACTTAAACCCAAATTCAAAAATTGAAAATTAAAAAAAAATATAGAGCACAATGTTGCACCGCCTTGCAATGTGGAAACCAGGAAGTTCAATCACTGGTACCATAGAAGTCCAACTTCTACCACAAAACGTGGATGATCCAAAAAACTAATCCCGAAGACAGAATAAATATAAAAAAGAGGATATGTGTGTCTATGGACTAGCTCCACATTTACACATATGAGTACTCTGAAAAACAAAAAATGTACACAATTTTTTTATAACAACACCAACCCGAACAGATCGTATTGCAGCATCACCTGAAAAACATGCATAAAAACGACGGAAGTTCTAGCACAAAAGGTGCAGAAGTCCAACTTGTAAGACATACAGTAGAATCATTGGAAAAATACACACTATCGAATTTGCTTTTCATATTTAATCACTTGGGTGACTACACCTTCTTAGTCCGCGACCTTGAACGATATCCTAGTCTGCCTAACATCAAAACGATAAAGCCACCAAGTTGTCTCATCGGAGAACCGAACTAACGCGGGCAGAAACGAGATCCAATTGCCCGATTTCAGGATTTATGCGCCTGCCCGACCAAATTAACAACATATGAAGGATCCAATCTCACTACTGCGAGCAAATCCGCCCTCTATGTTTACAGAAAAACAAGAAATCCACAGAAGCCGCGGAAACCACTCCCGCGGACGAAGAACACAAAACCCAAAATCAAATCCGTTGAAATTAACGACAGATTGTCCATGAAACTCGTACCTACACCAAATTCCCATCATGTTAGAGGTCCGAGAACATCAAGTGCATGCATTAAACTTGTAAATGGACACAAGTTCATCCGCCCCAAGAGCGAATCCGCCAAAATGCAAAATTCCGAATCAAAATGAGCATTTAGATGCAAGTATGGGTATTTGGATTACACTCACATTCCAAACAACACGACCGACCGGAATAATTCATGGGGGAAGCCACGGTTGCGAAGATAGCATGAAGGTCGGGTTCGTACAAAGGGAAGTTCAGGCGCGTAACTCAGGCATGTCAGGTTGTGATCAAAATATTATTCTCATACCGTGATCAAAATAGTGTTTATGTATATAGATCTCTCCATCACATAGTGCTTGCCAAAACAAAAGGTGTAAAAAGGAAAGGTGAAGATCACCATGACTCTTGTATAAGGGTAGAAGATAAAAGTAAAAGATAGGCCCTTCGCAAGGGGAAACAGAGGTTGTCATGCACTTTTATGGTTGGATGCACAAAATCTTACTGCAAAAGAATGTCACTTTATATTGCCGCTCGTGATAAAGAACTTTATTATGCAGTCTGTGCTTTTATTTCTTCCATATCACAAGTTCGTATAAAGCTTATTTTCTTCACACTAATAGATCATACATATTTAGAGAGCAATTTTTATTTCTTGCGCCGTTGACAACTTACTTGAAGGATCTTACTCAATCCGTAGGTAGGTATGGTGGACTCTCATGGAAAAACTGGTTTGAGGGATGTTTGGAAGCACAAGTAGTATCTCTACTTGGTGCAAAGAATTTGGCTAGCATGAGAGGGAAAGGCAAGCTCAACATGTTGGAGGATCCATGACAATATAAGTTCTATTCAGATATAAGCAAACATAACTCATTATGTTGTCTTCCTTGTCCAACATCAACTTTTTAGCATGTCATATTTTAATGACTGCTCACAATTACAAAAGATGTCCAAGATAGTATATTTATATGTGAAGCCTCTCTTTCCCTATTACTTCCTATTAATTGCAACAATGACCAAAACTATGTTTGTCAAATCTCAACAAATTTTATTCATCATACTCTTTATATGTGAAGTCACTACTCTCCATAATATCAATATATGATCTTTTTATTTCGTTCTTTCTTTAATTCCATCAAGATCATAGCAAGAAAGCAAAGCCCTCAACTCAAAACTACTCTTTATTATATAGCTCACGGACTCGATTACATAGATAGATCTCGAAGCAAAACTCAAAGCTAGATCACACTAAAAAACTTTATTCTACTAGATCAAGATATAACCAAAAGGATCAAACTAAGAAAACAATAAAGGTAAAGGTGTGATGGTGATATGATATCGGGGCACCTCCCCCAAGCTTGGTAGTTACCAAGGGGAGTGCCCATACCCATGTATTTATATCTCTTTCTTCAGAGGTGGTGATGATGGAGTTTCGGTTAGCTTGATTAAGCTACCCTTCAGATCCTGCAATTATTGGATTACACGTTGAAGCATAATTGCATTCTTCTAAATTTCCTCTAAAAGATGCTTATTTTCTGGCCACCATGAGCTTTTCCCTGCATCACTTTCACTTGGACGGGATATGTCCCAATTGGAGGGTATGTGTGTGCGAGGTGTATTCTCCACTCCATAGTTATGAACCAAATTATGAAAGTTGTTCCGATGTAACCTATGTAAGGGCCTCCTAGGAGGAAGTCCTTCTTGTATTTGGTGGCCTTCATGGTTGTTTGCAGTCCCTACAGCTTGATGGGGATTGGGAATAGTGCAGATGCTAGCCAGAGTGCCTCTCTTCGAAGCCGGAGGGTGGACCTCAAGCGAATCCCCTTGATCTTCTTCCATCGTGGCTTCCTCGGTCTCCGCCCTCCTGAGTTCCATCTGCATCAACCAAGTATCATCGTCCCTATTGTTGGCGGAGGAGGAAGAAATGATGCCTAGCCTTGAAAACTCTGGCAGAAAATAGCTCAAAACAAAAACATGAGATATTGTCGTGGTACGGTGGTCAGAACCTCCGGGAGATTATATAATAAATTGACCAAAAGAAGTATTGTGCAAGAAAACAGAGTCCGGAGGGAACATGAGGTGCCCGCAAGGCAGGGGGCACGCCCTCCACCCTTGTGGTCTCCTTGTGCATCTTTCGAACTACTTTTAATTTTCCTAATTTTTTAAATATTCCAAAACGGAGAAAAATTGCCATAGGAAATGTTTTGGAGTTGGTTTACTTGCCGTACAACATACCTATTCCTTTTCAGAGTCTGAAACATTCTGGAAAGTATCCCTCATGTACTCCTCCAGTGTTATGGTATTAATAATATTGGTCTCAACATTTATGGGAGTACCTGAGATATAATGTTTGATTCTTTAACCATTTACCACCTTGGGATTTGTGCCTTCGGCATTGTTGATCTTGATGGCCCCACAATGATAGACCTCCTCGATAATATAAGGACACTCCCATTTAGAGAGAAGTTTTCCTGCAAAAAATCTTAAACGAGAGTTGTATAGCAAAACATGATCACCAACATTAAACTCACACTTTTGTATCCTCTTGTCATGCCATCTTTTAACCTTTTCTTTAAACAACTTGACATTCTCATAGGCTTGGGTTCTCTATTCATCAAGTGAGCTAATGTCAAATAACCTATTCTCACCAGCAAGTTTGAAATCATAGTTGAGCTCTTTAATAGCCCAATAAGCTTTATGTTCTAGTTTGAGAGGTAAGTGACATGCCTTTCCAAAAACCATTTTATACGGAGACATACCCATAGGATTCTTATAAGTAGTTCTATAAGCCCATAATGCATCATCGAGTTTCTTAGACCAATTCTTTCTAAATATATTAACAATCTTTTGCAAAATCAATTTAATTTCTCTATTGCTCAATTCTACTTGACCACTAGACTGAGGATGATATGGAGATGCAATTCTATGATTAACATCATACTTAGCAAGCAGTTTACGGAAAGCACCATGAATAAAACGTGAACCACCATCAGTCATCAAATATCTAGGGACTCCAAACCTCGGGAAAATAGCTTCTTTAAGCATCTTGATAGAGGTGTTATGATAAGCACTACTAATTGGAATAGCTTCTACCCACTTAGCGACGTAATCAACAGGAACTAAAATATGTGTATAACCATTAGAGGAAGGAAAAGGTCCCATATAATCAAAGCCCCAAACATCAAATGGTTCAATAACAAGTGAATAAGTCATAGGCATTTCCTGACGTCTACTAATATTACCAATTCTTTGACATTCATCACAAGACGAGACATACTTACGAGCATCCTTGAAGAGACTCAAGAGAGTAGGCCAATATAAACCAGATTGTAATACCTTCTGTGCAGTTCTATCTCCCACATGGTGTCCTCTGTAGGCCTCGGAGTGGCACTTGTGTATGATCTGTTCATGTTCATGCTTAGGTACACAACGTCTAATAACCCCATCTACTCCTTCTTTATAAAGGTGTGGGTCATTGAGGGAGTCCTGGATTAGGGGGTCTCCGGACAGCCGGACTATATCCTTTGGCCGGACTGTTGGACTATGAAGATACGAGATTGAAGATTTCGTCCCATGTCTAGATGGGACTCTACTTGGCGTGGAAGGCAAGCTAGGCAATACGGATATGTATATCTCCTCCTTTGTAACCGACCTTGTGTAACCCTAGCCCCCTCCGGTGTCTATATAAACCGGACGGTTTTAGTCCGTAGGACAACATACAATCATACCATAGGCTAGCTTCTAGGGTTTAGCCTCTCCGATCTCGTGGTAGATAAACTCTTGTACTGCTCATATTATCAATAATAATCAAGCAGGACGTAGGGTTTTACCTCCATCAAGAGGGCCCGAACCTGGGTAAAACATCGTGTCCCCTGCCTCCTGTTACCATCTGCCTTAGACGCACAGTTCGGGACCCCCTACCCGAGATCCGCCGGTTTTGACACCGACATTGGTGCTTTCATTGAGAGTTCCTCTGTGTCGTCACCGTTAGGCTTGATGGCTCCTTCGATCATCGATAGCGATGCAGTCCAGGGTGAGACTTTTCTCCCCGGACAGATCTTTGTATTCGGTGGCTTCGCACTACGGGCCAACTCGCTTGGCTATCTGGAGAAGATCGAGAGTTACACCCCTGGCCACCAGGTCAGGTTTGGAAGCTTAAACTACACGGCCGACATCCGCGGAGACTTGATTGATGGATTCGAGCCCCTGCCGAGTGCGCCGCACGGTCACGATGAGCATGATTTAGCTCTACCATCAGACAGTGTTCAGGAGACCGCACCGGCAACCGCTTCGACCCTCAATTCGGAGCCAATTGCGCCATCCATGGACGGGCGGATAGACCCTGCCACGGAGGCCGTATTCTTAGCGGCGATCGAGCCGAGTATCGACCTTACCCTTCACGGGAGCCGTGACACTGAATTGCCGGATTCTTCCCCGGCCCCGGACTCCGAACCGCCTGCGCCCGTGCCTATCGCATCTGACTGGGCGCAGATCATGGAGTTCACCTCCGCGGATATCTTTCAGCACTCGCCCTTCGGCGACATACTGAACTCGTTAAGGTCTCTCTCCTTGTCAGGAGAGTCCTGGCCGAACTATGTTCGGCAGGATAGGGATGCGGATGACGAAGAAATTCGCCGCCCACCCACCACCCACCCACTTAGTAGCCACTATCGATAATTTGACCGACATGCCCGACTTCGACTCCGAAGACATCCACGGTATGGACGACGATGCGGGAGACGAAGAGGAACCACTGCCCATAGGGCATTGGACAACCACCTCATCATATGATATATACATGGTGGACACACCCAAAGAAGGCAATGGCGACGAGACAGCGGAGGATGACCCCTCCAAGAAGCAACCCAAGCGCCGACGTCAGCGGCGCCGCTCTAAGTCTCGCTAAAGCAAAAGCGGTAACACCGGAACAGGAGATAATAGCACTCCGGACAGTGCCGAAGACGACAACAATCCCCTCCAGCAAGATTTAGAGCAGGAGGATGGAGAAGCCAGCCCTCCCGAGAGAGCGGCAGATGGAGAGGCGAAGGATGATAATTACATGCCTCCCTCCGAAGACGAGGCAAGCCTCGACGATGACGAATTTGTCGTGCCTGAGGATCCCATCGAGCAAGAGCGCTTCAAGCGCCGGCTTATAGCCACGACAAATAGCCTTAAGAAAAAGCAACAGCAGCTTCAAACTGATCAAGATTTGCTAGCTTACAGATGGACTGAAGTCCTCGTGGCCGAGGAATATGAACTCGAACGCCCCTCCAAGAGTTACCCAAAGCGCAGGTTGCTACCCCGACTGGAGGAGGAAGCATTAAAACCTACATCTCCAGCGTAGGATGCGGCTGATCGGCCACCTCGTGGCCGCGACAAAGAGGCATTTCAGCCAAAAGCTCAGCCCGCACCCCGACGCCACTCAAATAAAAATATCAAGGCACGGGGAAACACGCTAGACCTGCGAGACGTATTGGAGGACAAAGAAAAACACGCAATATCGATCTACGGATCACGAGGGCGCGCCACTACGCGGGACGATAACTGTCACGCCGGATACAGTAAAAGTAAATCCGGCCGGGCCGAACACAGCGGACAAGACTCATTTGAGCCACGCCGCAACATAGCCCAGTACAGAGGCGCCGCACACCCCCTATGCTTCACAGACGAAGTAATGGATCACCAAATCCCAGAGGGTTTCAAACCCGTAAATATCGAATCATACGACGGCACAACAGATCCTGCGGTATGGATCGAGGACTTCCTCCTGCACATCCACATGGCCCGCGGTGACGATCTACACGCCATCAAATACCTCCCATTTAAACTCAAATGACCAGCTCGGCATTGGCTCAACAGCCTGCCAGCAGAATCCATTGGCTGTTGGGAAGATCTAGAAGCCGCATTCCTCGATAACTTCTAGGGCACTTATGTGCGACCACCGGATGCCGATGACTTGAGCCACATAATTCAGCAGCCAGAGGAATCGGCCAGGCAATTCTAGACACAGTTCCTGACAAAGAAAAATCGAATCGTTGATTGTCCAGATGCAGAGGCCCTAGCAGCTTTTAAGCACAACATCCGCGACGAGTGGCTCGCCCGGCACCTTGGCCAGTAAAAGCCGAAATCCATGGCAGCCCTCACAACACTCATGACCCGCTTTTGCGTGGGAGAAGACAGATGGCTGGCTCGCAGCAATAACATATCAAAGAAGTGCGGTACTTCAGATACCAAGGATAGCAATGACAGGTCACGTCACAACAAACATAAGCGTTGCATCAACAGCGACAATACCGAGGATATGCCAGTCAATGCCGGATTCAGAGGCTCTAAACCCGGTCAGCGGAAAAAGCCATTCAAAACAAGCACTCCGGGCCCGTCTAGTTTGGACCGTATACTCGATCGCTCGTGCCAAATACATGGCACCCCCGACAAGCCAGCCAACCACACCAACTAGGAATGTTGGGTGTTCAAGCAGGCCGGCAAGTTAAACGCCGAAAACAAAGATAAGGGGCTACATAGCGATGATGAGGAGCCCCGGCAGCCGAACACCGGAGGGCAGAAGAGGTTCCCCCCACAAGTGCGGACGGTGAACATGATATACGCAACCCACATCCCCAAGAGGGAGCGGAAGCGTGCGTTAAGGGATGTATATGCGTTGGAGCCAGTCGCCCCAAAGTTCAACCCATGGTCCTCCTGTCCGATCACCTTCGATGGCAGGGACTATCCCACTAGTATCCGTCATGGCGGATTCGCCGCACTGGTCCTAGACCCAATCATCGACGGATTTCACCTCACTCGAGTCCTTATGGACGGCGGCGGCAACCTGAACCTGCTTTATCAGGACACAGTGCGCAAAATGGGTATAGACCCCTCAAGGATCAAACCCACAAAAATGACCTTCAAAGGCGTCATACCAGGTGTAGAGGCACATTGCACAGGCTCAGTCACACTGGAAGTGGTCTTCGGATCCCCGAATAACTTCCGAAGCGAGGAGTTAATCTTCGATATAGTCCCATTCCGCAGCGGCTATCATGCACTGCTCGGGCGAACCGCATTTGCGAGATTCAACGTGGTACCGCACTATGCATATCTCAAGCTCAAGATGCCAGGACCTTGGGGGTCATCACAGTCAATGGAAACACAGAGCGCGCTCTCCGTACGGAGGAGCACACTACGGCCCTCGCAGCAGAAGCGCAAAGCAGCCTCTTAAGGCAATCCACCAGTTCGGCGATTAAAGACCCGAACACCTTCAAGCGCGCCCGGAGTAATCGGCAACCAGACCGCCTGGCACGTTCCGAGCTTGCATAACAATGCGGCCCCCACCCCAGTCCTAGCCAAATAGTGAAATCCGTGCCACGCATACATAATTACGCACTGAAAATACCATGGGCATAGGTGGGGAGAGGGGCATGACTACGGCACGCCCCAAGATGCGGCTCAACCGCACTAGGGGCTTCCCGCTTTGTTATTTTTCACTCTTTCATGACTTTAATCTCTGGAAACCCCGTCCGGCAGCATGATTGCCGGACACACGATGCAACAACCAAGGAGGCAGAAAGCCACGTTGCACCATGGAACTCCCAGGTGGTCTCCTATAACGAGTGAAATACTTGCTTTAAATACCATTCCTCAGCTTGCCCTTGGAGGGGACATGTCAAATAGTCCTACTTTTTGCTTATCACACTACTTGTATCATTCTACTTCGACGCACCTTTTTGAATAAGCAATGCATAGCGCTAGACTATTACCACATTCTCTATTCTTTCTTTATATATATACATATATATATGTGTGTGTGTGTGTGTGTGTTCATTCATGACATTCAGCACCCGTACACTCTGGTACGGCCCGTACGCCAGGGGCTTAAGTGTATCCCATAATACGGTGTGAGAAGTCTGAACACTTTCGACAGTGCGGCACCCCGAACTTATAGCATTATATGCATCAGCTCCGAATCATGTCTTTGGGTCTATAGTTGGGTTTGCCCGGCTCCCATGTTTTGGTACCTTACGTTCCACTATATCGGCTAAGGTAGCACTGGGAGAACTACTGCGATTGTGCCCCGGTTCATCTGGGCTAAGCACCTCAGTAGAGAAAGCTAAAACTGACTGTCATGATAAGGCAAGAGTTCGTCACTGTTCGAGAGGTCTCGAGTCCCTAAAGACTTATGCCGCTTAGAGCGAGGAGTCGGCTTTGTCCGGCTTAAGGCGTGTATAGCGCCCCGAATTCGGCCTTCCGAATACTAGGGGCTTCGCCAAAATTTAAAATTATAGAATTCTATGGCTAAGTGAGAGTGACAAAGCATTATAGTCCGATTGCCTTGTTCGTTGCGCTGAGCACCTCCCTAGAAGGACCCAAAAATGGGAACAAGAGTGCTCAGGTTTATCCCGAACACCCCAGCACTCGTGGCATGGGGGCAGAAGCCGACGACTCGCCATCTCTCAGATTTAACAAACAGCCGCACAGAAGGTAATATTTTAAATTCCAACAAGCGTTGCATAGCGCATATGAACAAGTTTTCATAATACAGGATCACACGAGCAAGTTCATTCAAAAATTACATCCTTCGCACACTCGTCCGCCACAAGACGGGCACCCTTCAGGACACCCTCATAATACATCTCAGGGTGGCGATGCTCCTTGCCCTGCGGCGGCCCGTCCTTCACCAGCTTCTCAGCGTCCATCTTGGCCCAGTGCACCTTCGCACGAGCAAAGGCCCGGCGAGCACCTTCGATGCAGACGGATCGCTTTATGACCTCCAGCCGTGGGTAGGCATCTACAAGCCGCCTCACCAGGCCAAAGTAGCTGTTGGGAAGGGAGTCGCTAGGCCACAACCAGACTATAAGGCCCCTCATGGCCTATTCGGCCGCCTTGTGCAGCTCGACCAGTTGCTTCAGCTGGTTGCTCATAGGCATCGGGTGTTCGGTCCCAGTATACTGAGACCAGAACAACTTCTCCGTCGAGCTTCCCTCCTCAGCCTGGTAATATTTCGCAGCATCGGACACGCTGCGGGGCAAATTTGCGAATGCTCCTGGAGAGCTCCGGACTCGGGTAAGTAACAAGTAATTTACTTTCACATGCTTGCTTTGCATATTGAATGCCTTACCCGCCGCTATCTTCCTCATTGCCTCAATTTCCTGGAGGGCCTTTTGGGTTTCAACCTTGGCATGCTTTGTGCTCTCGAGGGCCGCGGCAAGCTCGGACTCTCGCGTCTTCGAGTCAAGCTCCAAAGCCTCGTGCTTCTTCACGAGAGCCTAGAGCTCTTGCTACACCTTGCCCACCCGTGCCTCTTGTTTTTCCCGCTCGGTGCGCTACTTGGCCGCTTTGTTTTCGGCCTCGGGCAGCGCTTGCTTCAGGGTCGCCACTTCGGTCGTGGCCCCTGGCACATCCATGATGATCCTATCACTTCGCAACTGCATCTTATATATATATATATATGGACAAGGTATTACTTACCTTTGTTCTCCTCGAGCTGCCTCTTGGCAAGGCCGAGCTCTTGCTCGGCCCGCTCGAGGTTCTGCTTCAGTGTGACGACCTCCGTGGTCAGTGCGGCAGAGGTCAGCAGCGAAGCCTACATACGCATACAGACATACTTATATTAGACTCCTGCAGATATTATTTGATCCTCTATTCTGCTTTTCTTTGTGAACACCAAACAGAGCATCAGGGGCTACTGTCTATGCGGTAGTATTTTTCCTATATTTTAAATACTTACCTCAAAGCCTGTTAGAAGGCTGGAACAAGCTTCAGTCAGTCCGTTCTTGGCAGACTGAACCTTCTTGATCACCGCACTCATAATAGTGCGGTGCTCTTCGTCGATGGAAGCACCGCGAAGCGCTCCCAGCAGGTCGTCCGGTGCCTCTGGATGGACAGAGGTCACCGGCACGGACGGCTTGCTCCTCTTGGAAGGGGACTGCCTGCCCGAGTCCGGAACCACTAGAGGTTCCGGTACAGGTGTTCGGCCGAGGGCCGAACTTGGAGCCCCTGGGAGCCTTGCTCCCTTTGCTCCTGGAGTCCGGAAGGTCGCCTAGAGGCGCCTCCGGGACTATCTTCCCCCGGTTCGGTGCCCCTTGAGACAATACCTCGACATTGTCCGTAGGGCGAGGAGAGGAGGCGGATGGAAGTGGATTGCTATCCATATCCGATGAGTCCAAGGAACCGTCCGACAAGGATATGTCGATACGGGCTTGGGGCGGACTGCATGATCATATTCGACGATTAGGAGAAGCGGTGCAATAAAAGTATGCTATGAGTTACTCTGGTATCCGAATACTTACGACTTCGCCAGGGGGCTTGGCCCTGAGTAACCACTCGTCTTCGCCGTCGGCGGCGGTGGTGGAACAGTCTGGAAGGAGAGTCCTTCCCTTCTTAGACCCTTCGGCCTCCCCGGTTGGGGCGGCCTTCCTTTTCTTGTCTCCCCTGACTGGAGGGGGAGAGTCTTCATCTTCCTCCTCCTCGTTTTCACGGGAGGAGGGCGTCTTGGAGTTATCGGACGATGAGTCCTATACCACCTGGCGCCGGGAACTCTTTCGGGTTCCCTTGGCCTTCTTCTTGGTCTTCTCCGGCACCTCATAAGGAGCCGGAGTCTGCATCTCCGTCAGGAGAGCATCTGCAGGGTCTTCGGGCAGAGGGGCCGGGCAGTTAATCTGCTCCGATGTCTCCACCCAGTCCTGTCAAAGGCATGGGAGCTCAGACCCCGCACATGGTTAAGCTATGGGAAATAAGTACCCTATGCACAGAGTTTACCGGATTCGCAGGGCGCTTCACGCTTAGCCCGCGGTCCTCGGTAAGAGAAGGGAGGACCTCGGCGCCCTTGAATAGCACCTTCCAGACGTCCTTATGTGTCGTGTCAAAGAGCTCGCGCAGAGTCTGGTGCTGGGCCGGGTCGAACTCCCACAAGTTGAAAGCCCGTTGTTGACACAGGAGGATCCAGCGGAAGAGCATGACCTCGACTATGTTGACAAGCTTAAGTTTCTTGCTTGTCATGTTCCAGATACATTTCTGGAGTCCGTCCAGCTCCACCGATGAGCCCCAAGACGGGCCCTTCTCCTTCCAAGAAGCGGGCCGCGTGGGGATTCCGGATCGAACTCGGGGGCCGCCGCCCAGTTGGTGTCGCGTGGCTCGGTGATGTAGAACCACCCCGATTGCCACCCCTTTACGGTCTCCACGAAGGAGCCCTCGAGCCATGTAATGTTGGGCATTTTTCCCACCATGGCTCCGCCGCATTCCGCTTGTTGGCCGCCTACTACCTTCGGCTTGATATTGAAGGTCTTCAGCCATAGGCCGAAGTGGGGCCGGATGCGAAGGAAAGCCTCGCACACGACGATGAACGCCGATATGTTGAGGATGAAATTCGGGGCCAGATCATGAAAGTCCAGCCCATAATAGAACATGAGGCCGCGGAGAAATGGATGGAGGGGAAACCCCAGTCCGTAGACGAAGTGGGGGAGGAATACCACCCTTTCGTGAGGTTCCGGGGTAGGGACGATCTGCCCCGCGGCTGGCAGCCGGTGCGCGATATCCGCGGCTAAGTATCTGGCTCCACGTAGCTTTTTGATGTGCCCCTCCGTGACGGAGGAGGCGGGCCACTTGCCTCCCACTCTGGACATGTTTGGAGAGAGTTGAGGAGAAGGATGTGGACTTGGGCGCTGGAGCTCGAGTGCGCGAGAATGGATGAGCAAGGAGGAAGAAGGCGTGGGTAGAAAAAGGTGAAACCTTATCCCTTTATAAGGGCAGATGAAACTATGCGCCCCCACCAGCCTGGTAAAACTCGCTTATCCCCCAAGCACCGTAATTGATGGCGCGGTTGGGTTACCCACGTCCGTATTGATGGGAATCCCGTAATAAGGGGACACGATCTCTGCTTCGACAAGACGTGCCAAGGAAGCCGCCTCGCAAAACACGCTGAGATAGGTTATGAAAAACGATTCGAATAAAGACTTGGCTATGGTGTGATGTCACACTACGGGGTACGTCAGCAGATTAGATTCGTGGAAATATTATTCTCTCTACGGTGGTATGTGGAACTTATTTTGCAGGGTCGGACACTATCCTTGCATTCAAACTCTTCCGTGGTGTATTCGGAGGAGGAACCCGCCTTGCAATGCCGAAGACAACACTGCGCGCCGGACTCATCGGCATTGAAGCCTGGTTCAGGGGCTACTGAGGGAGTCCTGGATTAGGGGGTCTCCGGACAGCTGGACTATATCCTTTGGCCGGACTGTTGGACTATGAAGATACGAGATTGAAGACTTCGTCCCGTGTCCGGATGGGACTCTACTTGGCGTGGAAGGCAAGCTAGGCAATACAGATATGTATATCTCCTCCTTTGTAACCGACCTTGTGTAACCCTAGCCCCCTCCGGTGTCTATATAAACTGGAGGGTTTTAGTCCGTAGGACAACATACAATCATACCATAGGCTAGCTTCTAGGGTTTAGCCTCTCCGATCTCGTGGTAGATCAACTCTTGTAGTACTCATATTATCAAGAATAATCAAGCAGGACGTAGGGTTTTACCTCCATCAAGAGGGCCCGAACCTGGGTAAAACATCGTGTCCCCTGCCTCATGTTACCATCCGCCTTAGACGCACAGTTCGGGACCCCCTACCCGAGATCCGCCGGTTTTGACACCGATAGTCATCCCAAAAGTAATGTCTTAAATCATAGAAAACCTTTTTCTTTTGCTGGTATGTGAAACTAGGTGGTATAAATTTAGCAACAATGCAATTAGCATAATCAGCATACCATGGAGTATTATGAGAAGCATTTATGACAACTAATTATTCATCAGGAAAACAATCAACAATAGGTAGTGGGTCATCAAGAACATTTTCTAACCTAGACAAGATGTCTGCAACGGGGTTCTCAGCTCCCTTTCTAACAATAATATGCAAATCAAATTCTTGTAGCAAGAGAACCCATCTAATAAGTCTAGGTTTAACATCTTTCTTTTCCATAAGGTATTTAATAGCAGTATGATCAGTGTGAATAGTTACTTTGGAATCAACAATATAAGATCTAAACTTATCACAAGCAAAAACAACTGCTAAAAATTCCTTTTCAGTAGTAGCATAATTTCTCTGGGCACTGTCTAGAGTTGTACTACCATAATGAATAACATTCAATTTCTTATCAACTATTTGCCCTAGAACAGCACCAACAGCATAATCACTAGCATCACACATAATTTCAAATGGCAAATTCCAAGCAGGTGGTTGAACAATAGGTGCAGAAATCAAGGCTTTCTTAAGTATTTCAAATGCTTCTACACAATCGTCATCAGAAACAAAAGGAACATCTTTTTGCAAGAGATTAGTGAGAGGCCTATAAATTTTAGAGAAGTCTTTAAGAAACCTCCTATAGAAACTAGCATGACCAAGGAAACTTCTTATACCTTTGATGTCTTTAGGACACGACATCTTTTCAATAGCATCAACTTTTGCTTTGTCAACTTCAATACCTCTTTCAGAAATTTTATGCCCCAAGACAATACCTTCATTAACCATAAAGTGGCACTTCTCCCAATTCAAGACGAGATTAGTTTCTTCACATCTCTGCAAAACTCAATCAAGGTTGCTTAAGAAATCATCAAAAAAAGTTCCGTAAACAGAGAAATCATCCATGAAAATCTCAACAATCTTTTCACAAAAGTCAGAGCATATAGCAGTCATACATCTTTGAAAGGTAGCAGGTGCATTGCATAAACCAAAAGGCATACGTCTATAAGCAAAAGTACCGAAAGGGAAACTAAAAGTGGTCTTTTCTTGGTCCTCTTTTGACACAGGTATTTGAGAGAAACCAGAATAACCATCTAGAAAGCAAAAATGTGTATGTTTGGATAGTCTTTCTAGCATTGATCAATAAAAGGTAGAGGGTAATGATCTTTCCTAGTAGCTTTATTTAATTTGCAAAAATCAATTACCATTCTATAACCTGTAATAATTCTTTGTGGAATCAATTCATTCTTATCATTAGGAACAGCAGTAATACCTCCCTTCTTAGGGACACAATGAACATGACTAACCCACCTACTATCAGCAATAGGATAAATTATACCTGCCTCCAGAAGCTTTAGTATTTCATTTCTTACCACTTCCTTCATCTTGGGTGAAAGTGTGTTATATCGACTAGAGGGGGGGTGAATAGGCGATTTTTATGAAAGTCTTCAAAACGTGGAAGTTATGAAGACAAACGACAGAAATAAACCTACTACCCT
Organism: Triticum urartu; assembly: GCF_056163025.1. Lineage (NCBI taxonomy): Eukaryota > Viridiplantae > Streptophyta > Magnoliopsida > Poales > Poaceae > Triticum > Triticum urartu. The sequence goes on along the minus strand of NC_141876.1, from coordinate 139,118,485 downwards.
ACAGCGGAAGGTAGACTACACTAGGCAAGCCATAGTCAAGTAATCAATAGAGTGAAAGCACAATGACTAATAGCAGCAATGTAGTAAGGATCAGGTAGGAAGATATTGTGAAGCCACACAGAACACGCAGTCACTCAGTGAAGACAAAAGATAGTGCGAACATACAATGACTTCACAAGGAGTAACCGTAAGTAAAGGGAAGGGAAGATGAAACCAGTGACTCGCTGAAGACAATGATTTGTTGGACCAGTTCCAGTTGCTGTGACAACTATACGTCTGGTTAGGGCGGCTAGGTATTTAAACCTTAGGACACCTAGTCCCGGACACCCAGTCCTGAACACGCAGCTCAGGACACCCAGTCCTCACCGTATTCCCCTTGAGCTAAGGTCACACAGACCTCGCCCAATCACTCTGGTAAGTCTTCAAGGTAGACTCCCAAACCTTCACAGACTTCGTTCACCGTCAATCCACAATGTCTCTTGGATGCTCAGAACGCGACGCCTAACCGGCTGGAGGATGCACAGTCCTCAAGTGTAATAAGTCTTCAGATCACACAGACAAGAAGACTTAAGTGATGCCTAATTCTCTTTGGCTCTGGGTGGTTAGGGCTTTATCCTCGCAAGGAATTCTCTCTCAAAGGCTTCGAGGTGGGTTGCTCTCAAACGACAAAAGCCGTACTCTGAATCTGAGCAGCCAACCGTTTATGGTTGTAGGGGGTGGGCTATTTATAGCCACTTGGCAACCCGACCTGATTTGTCTGAAATGACCCTGGGTCACTAAGGAACTGACATGTGTTCCAACGGTCAGATTTCAAACTCACACGGCAACTTTACTTGGGCTTCAAGCAAAGCTGACTTGCCCGACTCTGGACAAGATTCGCTCTCAAAGTCTTCACTTGAAGACATAGGTTTTGTTTAAGCATCACTTCAGTCATTCTGACTGGTTCTCTTGGACCCCACTTAACAGTACGGTGGTTCCTATGACTCAATACAGAAGAAAGAGAACTACGAAAGATCTAAGTCTTCGAGCTCCATAGGCTTCATGTGGTGTCTTCTCTTGTCATAGTCTTCAATGTGAATATCTTCATATACCACCTTTGACTTCAATGTCTTCATACATTTTTAGGGGTCATCTCTGGTAGGAAAACCGAATCAATGAGGGACTTCTACCTGTGTTATCCTGCAATTCTCACAAACACATTAGTCCCTCAACTAGGTTTGTCGTCAATACTCCAAAACCAACTAGGGGTGGCACTAGATGCACTTACAATCTCCCCCTTTTTGGTGATTGATGACAAACTAGTTGAAGTTTTCAACGGGGAATATAATCTGTGAAATTGTAAAGGATAAGGAATTGTCTTCATAAGTTGCAAGGGCTCCCCCTGAAGATGTGCATATAAGTAATTTGCTTTTGGAATGCAAATGCACATGGCAGGTTGTACTTGTGGAGATCCACTTCAACTTATGATGACAATCCACTATGCATGTGAAAGTATATGAAGATAATGACATGCATAATGGAAAATGGACGTCTGCAGAATGATCTAAGTGCGGAATTTATCGTCGCACATGCGGAATTTATCATCGCAACACAAGGTGGCAGATAAGTAGCAGACGACCATTGAGTTTAAGTGTTACAACTCAAAGAACCAAATGTAGCAAAACGAGAGTTGTAAGCACGAAGCAAAATATAAAGTACTCGCCCATATGGACCCGCTTGAAGACTATCAACCTCATATGCTTCTCCCCCTTTTGTCAGTAAGGACCAAAAAGGTTTGAATACATAGAGCATCTACTCGTTCCCATGAGGAGTAGGTGAAGCAGCAGGGTCGTTGGTGGTGTTTGGCGGTGCTGAAGAGCTTGGAGCAGAGTCGAAGCGTGCCTAAGGAGGTGGCGGTGAAGTAGCATCGTCTTTATCCTCGATCACTCTGGCATTCACAGTTGCAACAGAGGAAGAGAACTCAGAGTCTTCAAGGGATGGAGTTCGTCACAGCACTGCCCTTCGAGGAGGTGTGGAGTCAAACTTGAATCGCTCAGTGAAGCCATCCTCTTGAAGATCATCTTCAGAACACATCAGCATTAGCCCTTTCCATGTGCGGCGAGAGGTTTCATGGGCAACAAAAGCATTCTTGGTGGCAAGATTGCGAATGCGATTAACATCCACCAAGAGGCTTTGCATCTGACGCTTCAGCCAGTCATGATGCCTATCCTGTTTCTGATGAAGAGCCACAAGAAGCTCTCGGTCGTTGAGAACACGAGTGCGCTTCTTGGGTCGTGGAGCAGTTGTACTGTCAGTGGCTTTAGTGAGAGCAGGATGCGGTGCACGTGTAGTGCCAGCCAAAGGATACACACGAGTTACGGTTTCCATGCCTTCAACGTTCTGAGTGAAACTTTGATGCTCTGCATTCTGAAGACTTAGGGGTTCCTTGGCAGGCTCAGGATAGATGGCTTCAATCGACATATCCACATCAGGCAGAAAAATCCGATGATTGCGAGCAGATGGCTGATATGAGATAGTGGAGTGAAGTTTGATCAGCCGCATGACCCATGGGGCGTAGAACTTCAAGCCAAACAGATCAGAGCCTGATGCAGCAAGTTGGCGAATGAAGAAGTCCTGTGCATTGAAGCATTTTCCATGAAGAATATAGAAGACCAAAGTCTTCATTGCACCTTCAAGCTTGGCATGTGGAGAGTGTCCTTTGATTGGCCAGAGAGTTCGCCTTATGATGTGATAAATGGTTCTTGGCAGATACTCAAGGTCTTCAACGAAGAACTCCGTGGGATAAGCAGCATCTTGGGGCAATGGCTTCATCATACTGAGCATCTGACTCATATTAGGTTCAGTCTTCTGAAAGATGCTCTCAATAGCTTCACTATGAAGCTGACAGCCATGCTCAGTATAGAATGCAGGAGTAATAGCTTCGCTGCGGATAGCTCCAGAACCGATCAGATGATATCCTTTCCCTTGAGTAGGGGTTCCTGGAGCTATTGAAGAATGTGTTGTCTGCTCTGAAGCCATTGATATTGAAGGAGCCAGGTGCTGATGCAGGACCTGGGAACCTTGGCAATCTTGGGATTGGCTTCTGTACCTGAGGTCTGTGCTCAACATGATAGTCGAATTGGGGACCGACAGCAGACGCAGGAACAGAAACAGCGGGATCAGTGGCTTCGCTGACTTCTGGTGCTTTTGTTGGTGAGGGCTCCACATTTGCTTCAGCCATGACAGCGTCAGTGGCTTCAGTGGTGTTGGTGGTGGCAGCCGCAAGATTTCCAATCACGTTCTCCTTGAGAACTGCTTCTTGGTGGGACAGGGGAGTAGCATCTTGTGGGACTTCTTCTTCATCGGCTGATGCAGCCGGAATGTCTTCAGCAGATTCAGCTTCAGACGCAGAGACTGGAGGCCTTGGTCCTTTGCGAAGCCTGCGCAATGCAGGCGACGCCTGTGTAGTTGGAGTTGGCTGGGCCTCAAAGTCTTCTTCCTCTTGTGGGCGATCAGCCCATGAAGCATCTTGAGCGATTGGCGTCAGAGGACGACCAATGCAGATGAGTTCGCTGTTCTCGAGCTGAGGAAGGACTGCACCATCTTCTACATGGTCATGTTGACCAATGTCTTCAGCAGCGATGGGATCAGCTGCTGGAAAGTCTTCAGCTTCATGAGCCTCGGTGAAAGCAGGCTCATGGATTGTCAGTTGGCGTTCAGCGTCAGGACGAACCATGGAAATGGGTTCAACTATCAAAGGCTCTGTGGGAGCAGCCCGATATTTCTTGGTCTTCCTCTTCTTCTTGGAGGGGGCAATAGGAGAGGCTTCAGGATATTTCCTCTTCCTGGCTTCAGCCTCAGCAGTCCTCGTCTTCTTGAGCTCTGAAGCGGTTGACCGGCTTTTTGGCTTCGAGCCAGTCATTCTAGTTGGGAAGACAATGGGATCTGCTTCCTGCCTTGGTGCGTCAGGTTCAGCCGTAGCGGGCTTCTTCATCTTCTTTGCTGCCATCCTGGGGTCGATGCCAGGACGCCCAAGGGCCTTGCGCTTCTCAGCCTCATTGTAGGCCTGCACACATTTGTCAGCCAGAACCTTCATGCGCTCACGAGAACCTTGAGCTTCTGCATGTTTCTTGAGAAAGGCTTCCTTGAGCTCGTGCAGCATAATCTTGAAGTTCTTCACCTCTTGCACGCTGAGCTTGGCCATATGCTTCTTGAACTGAGCCTTTTCATAGTCAATCTTTTGCTTCAGTTCAACAATGCGCTGGGCGATAGCTAACTCTGAAGCAATGGCGCCATGGAAGGCGACACTGAGGCCAATGGGTAGTTGGAGATCTTCGAAGCTGATGTTTGGCGTGTCAAACCATTCATCAATGAAGTTGTGGATGATTGTTACATCAAAGAGAGGCAGATCATTGAAGATTTCTGCTTCTTCTTTGCTCTTGATGAGTTGCTCAAGAGCGTCATCTGCAAGATCTTCATCACTTGACAGATCAATGGCATCATTGCGCAGAATGGCAACAGCTGTTAGCTCTTGGTTGGTGTGTGGCAGAGGCATCTTGACCTTCTGGGGCTTGGAGATGCGTGATAAATCTTCGGACTGCACACTGTCTTCAGGAGGTGCAGTTGCCAGTGGCTTCGCCTGTGAGATTTTTGGTGAAGGGGCAGGCTTTGAAGCTTTAGGCTTCTTCAACTTCTTTGGCTTCGGCGCTGCAGGCGCTTTATCTGATTCAACGTCAGCTGCAGGCTCATTCACTGCAGTCCCTTGAACCAAGATATGGGTGATGAGTCCTTCAAGGTTGTAGAAAGGACCGACGACATTGGGTTCTGCATCTCGTGTGCCATCAGCCCTTGGAGCTGAGGGACCAGGGTTGAAGTCTAGTCCCAATGTCTTCTTGTTTTGCTTCGCTGAGTTCTGGGCAAACTGGAAGTTGCGCTTGAACAGAATGTCGTCACGACACCATAGTAGTGACGATGGGTGTGCATCAACAGGCTGTGGCCCACGGACCATGCAGGGATAGCAGCCTTGTTCAATGGCTTCATCTCTGGACCTGGGTTGAAGATTCTTGTATAGGATGTCTCCCCACGGTCTCTTGATGGCATTTTTCTCAGCATATTCCTGGGTTACAAATCGGTATTTGAACCATTGTTCTGCCCAATATCTTCGAATCCATTGGATTCGGGTCTTGCGCTGATTGTAATCCTCTTCAGGATCTGTCTTGTACAATTTTGAGAGGTCATCTGGTAGATCTCTAGATGTTTCTCCATGACGCTTTCTGCCACCCTTCCTTGCTGATTTCTCTGAAGCCATGAACTTTAAACTGAAAGGCTTCAACACGTTCAAAGGCTTCAAAGATTTTCGCTTGCTGGACAAACAGGAACTTGCTTCGGGAGAATTTATATGATGCTGTAAGAATTCTGCAAATGAATGCAGACTATGAGAACCAAGGGATTCTCCCACGGACATGTACCTGTGACAGCATTAAGGTGCGAGGGAAGGGGAAGAGGTCATATGCATTCTCAGAAGATTTTGAATATAAATCAGTTTAGAAGACATTGACCTCATCGTGCGAAGACATTCACTCATAGATAAGGAGTTGGTTCCAGATTTGTATGAATCCAGAGATCAGTACAAGTGAGGAATCTAACTACTTTGTGAAGCATAAGTGAATATACTAGGCATGTTATGAGATGCAGTATGAGAGAGATCTAACTTGTGTGAATAGAAACTGCTTGTGGTAGAAAGTGACAAAGCCATAGGATCAACGGTGCCGTAAAAAGGAAGTTTTAATTACCACACTAAGAACTGCTAGACGGAGTGGAAGATGAGGCCGAGCAGTTTGATCTTCCGTGCCCTAACTTGGCAACAGAGGACACCTACGGCGACGGCGGAGAGGACGATGTCCGCGGTCGACGTGAAGACGGCGTCGGAGAGGTTGCGGCAGCGAACCGCTTCGTCGCCGGCGTCGTCGAGGGCTAGCGGTGGCGCTAGGGTTCGTGCGAGAGTGGAAGAAGAGATAGTGACCGCCGTGAAGTGTGTATTTATAGGTACAGGGGTGGCACTGCGTTATTACACAGGTGCCCCTGGCGATTCGCATCTGAGGAACATGTGGCCATTATGCGGAATTTTGGGGTTTGTTCCACGTCCCACGCACGCCTGGATTGTCGGGTGGTCGTTCCTACTTCTCCGGGTTTCATGTGGAGGAATGAGTATTGAAGGTGGACTTAAGGTTTGTCTTTGTATCTTCTGCCGACAAGGATGCAGAGAAGACATTCGACAGTTTCAATAGAATGCATATGATTTGGAGAGATAGAGTTTGAGATAGATAGCATAGAGAGGTTAGGGTCCGATCACATTCACTTAGTTCAAAAGATTCAACAAGAAGACATAGCTATAAGTGAATGCTGTAGAGGACAGAACACTAGTATATATATATATATATAATCAACATAGTGAAGATAATCATGAAGACATGTTAAGATTGAAGCCAAACCAAATGTGAAGATATGGCAAGGTAACGCCATGAGTGAAACACTTCAAAATAGAACATTTGGTGGTGGCGTTACCCACCGTATAGGAAGTATTAGACCCAGACACAGCGCACAATTATCGTGGTGCTCTGAAGTCAAATTCGACATTAATGTATTCACACTTAGAATGTATGTCTTCATTGATTGAAGATATACTTTACTTCATGTGTTGCACATCTAAGTCATCAATATGCATAAGGGTTAGGATGTGTGCCTGATCACAGGACATTTGAGGATTCCAGAATATTTAGCTCACACCGTAACTTGCAAAATCTCTTCTCATCCAAGGGCTTGGTGAAGATATCTGCCAATTGCTCTTCAGTGTTGACGTGTATGATATCAATATCTTCCTTCACAACATGATCTCTGAGAAAGTGATGACGAATTTCAATGTGCTTTGTCTTCGAGTGCTGAACTGGGTTGTTGGCAATCTTGAGGGCGCTTTCGTTGTCGCAGTAGAGTGGCACTTGCTTCAGATGAATGCCATAGTCTTTGAGCGTTTGCTTCATCCACAGAAGCTGAGCGCAGCAAGATCCAGCAGCAATGTATTCAGATTCAGCAGTGGAGAGAGATACACAGTTCTGCTTCTTTGAAGACCAACATACAAGTGATCGTCCCAGAAAGTGACATGTGCCTGATGTAGATTTACGATCAACTTTGTCACCAGCATAATCAGCATCCGAGAATCCAACCAGATCAAACTTTGAGCCCTTTGGATACCATAATCCTAGAGTTGGGGTGTGAGCCAAATATCGAAGAATTTGCTTCACAGCTAAGTGATGCGACTCCTTTGGTGCCGCTTGAAATCGAGCACACATGCAAACACTAAGCATAATATATGGCCTAGATGCACATAGATAAAGTAAAGAACCAATCATGGAGCGGTATACCTTTTGATCGAACTCTTTACCATTGTCGTCAGGACCCAGATGATGCTTGGCTGGCATTGGCGTCGTGAAGCCTTTGCAGTCTTGCATACCGAACTTCTTCAGGCAATCTTTGAGATACTTCTCTTGAGATATGAAGATGCCGTTGCGTTGTTGTCGTATTTGAAGACCGAGAAATAACTTTAGCTCTGCCATCATAGACATTTGATATTACTCTTGCATCATATATCCAAACTCTTCACTGTACTTCTGATTGGTGCAGCCGAAGATAATGTCATCCACATATATTTGGCACACAAACAGTTCACCATCATATGTCTTCGTGAAGAGAGTGGGGTCGAGAGAACCAGGTATGAAGCCTTTGCTCTTCAAGAAGTATTTGAGTGTGTCATACCAGGCCCGAGGGGCTTGTTTGAGGCCATACAGTGCCTTGTTGAGCTTGTATACCATGTCAGGATGTTTTGGATCTTCAAAGCCAGGAGGTTGTGCAACATACACTTCTTAAATCTTGTCATTGAGGAAGGCGCTCTTCACATCCATTTGATAAAGAAGTATGTTGTGATGATTTGCATAGGCCAGCAGTATGCGTATGGCTTCAAGTCTAGCCACAGGAGCAAATGTTTCATCGAAGCTAATGCCTTCCACTTGAGTATATCCTTGAGCAACAAGACGAGATTTGTTTCTGACAACTTGACCAAGCTCATCTTGCTTGTTGCAGTATATCCATTTGGTGCCTATTACATTGTGCTTCCGAGGATCGGGACGCTTGACCAGTTCCCATACGTTATTCATCTCAAACTGTTGAAGCTCGTCTTGCATAGCTTGATTCCATTCAGGTTCCATGAAGGCTTCTTCAACTTTCTTGGGTTCTATTATTGAGACGAATGCGAAGTGCCCACAGAAATTTGCTAGCTGAGTTGCCCTTGAACGAGTGAGTGGACCGGGTGCATTGATGCTATCAATTATTCTTTCAATCTGCACTTCATTGGCAACGCGAGGATGTACAGGGCGAAGATTTTGCTCTTGCTGATCATTGTCGTTGTTAGAAGGAATGTCTTCAGGCTGAGCATTGTTTTCATGTTGATCAGGTGCTGAGATGATAAGTTCTTCTTCAGGATGAGCTTCAGAAGGTATAATTTCTCCAGTTCCCATTAGCTTGATTGATTCACTGGATGGAACTTCATCTAGCACATTTGGCAGTTGCTCTCTTTGTGAACCATTGGTCTCATCGAACCGCACATCCACTGTTTCAACCACTTTGTAATGAAAGAGATTGAAGACTCTGTAGGAGTGCTGATCCTTTCCATATCCAAGCATAAAACCCTCATGTGCTTTTGGTGAAAACTTTGAGGTGTGATGTGGGTCCTTGATCCAGCACCTTGCGCCAAATACTCTGAAGTAACTGACATTTGGCTTCTTGCCAGTAAGGAGCTCATAAGATGTCTTGTTCAGAAGCTTGTGAATATAAACACGATTGATTGTATGGCATGCAGTGTCAATGGCTTCAGGCCAGAATTTTCTTGGGGTCTTATATTCATCTAGCATCGTTCTGGCCATCTCAATGAGTGTTCTGTTCTTGCGTTCGACGACGCCATTCTGCTATGGCGTGTACGGGGCCGAGAATTCATGTGTGATGCCCAAGGTATCAAGATATGTATCAAGGCCAGTGTTCTTGAATTCAGTGCCATTGTCACTTCTGATGTGCTTTATCTTGGCGCCATAATTGTTCATAGCTCGATTTGCGAAGCGTCTGAAGACATCCTGCACTTCACTCTTGTAAAGGATTATGTGCACCCAAGTATATCTAGAATAATCATCAACAATGACGAAGCCATAGAGACAAGCAGTAGTAGTAAGAGTTGAGTAATGAGTGGGACCGAAAAGATCCATGTGAAGCAGTTCGAAGGGTCGAGTAGTGGTCATGATTGTCTTCGAGGGATGTTTGGCCCTCGTCATCTTTCCTGCTTCACAGGCAACGCATAAGTGATATTTCTTGAACTTGACGCCCTTGATGCCTATGACATGCTTCTTCTTTGCAAGGGTGTGGAGGTTCCTCATGCCAGCATGCCCAAGCCTCCGATCCCATAGCCAGCATTCTGAAGCTTTTGCTAGAAGACATACGGCAAGCTGTGGTCCTGCTGAGAAATCTACCACGTACAAATCATCTTTTTGATACCCTTCAAATACTAGAGACTTGTCAGATTCCATTAGTACAAGGCAACGATATTTTCCAAATATTACGATCATGTTCAAATCGCAAAGCATTGAGACAGACATTAAGTTGAAGCCAGGGGATTCAACAAGCATGACTTTATCCATGTGTTGATCCCTTGAGATTGCAACTCTACCTAGACCCAATACCTTACTTTTACTAGTGTCAGCAAATGTGATGTGGCTCTTGTCGGATGGACGTAAGGTTGAGTCCATTAGAAGGCTTCTTTTGCCAGTCATGTGATTTGTACACCTGTGACACTCCAAAATTTTAATTTGGTTTTCATCAAAAACTTTGTTGGATTTTAAAAGAGAACTTTTAAAAATTTCTTTTCCAGAAATCCTTCCTCTTAAAAACTTCCTTTCCTTTGGCAAGGATTTTCTTTTCCCTTTCAAATTTGGTGTTGAAGTTTTTGGGAGCTTTTCCTTCTGGTTGTTACCCTCTCAAACTTTTTCATTTTTCATTTAAAATAAAGAAACCCTAGGAGTTTTGGGACTTCTTTCTTTTTGAATCCACCCATGGTTTTACCATGTCTCCTATAGTAAAACTTCTCAAAACCCCTCCCCCACCTTTGGACAATCTAACTTCTCTATCTCAACAAGTCCAAACAAGTTTTTGGATTTTATTTCAATTATTTTTATCTCCCAAAACTTTTCTGCCATTCATTTTGAGGTGTGATGTGGGTCCTTGATCCAGCACCTGGCGCCAAATACTCTGAAGTAACTGACATTTGGCTTCTTGCCAGTAAGGGGCTCATAAGATGTCTTGTTCAGAAGCTTGTGAAGATAAACACAATTGATTGTATGGCATGCAGTATCAATGGCTTTAGGCCAGAATTTTCTTGGAGTCTTGTATTCATCTAGCATCGTTCTGGCCATCTCAATGAGTGTTCTGTTCTTGCGTTCGACGACCCCATTCTGCTGTGGCGTGTACGGGGCTGAGAATTCATGTGTGATGCCCAAGGTATCAAGATATGTATCAAGGCCAGTGTTCTTGAATTCAGTGCCATTGTCACTTCTGATATGCTTTATCTTGGCGCCATAGTTGTTCATTGCTCGATTGGCGAAGCGTCTGAAGACATCCTGCACTTCACTCTTGTAAAGGATTATGTGCACCCAAGTATATCTAGAATAATCATCAACAATGACAAAGCCATAGAGACAAGCAGTAGTAGTAAGAGTTGAGTAATGAGTGGGACCGAAAAGATCCATGTGAAGCAGTTCAAAGGATCGAGTAGTGGTCATGATTGTCTTCGAGGGATGTTTGGCCCTCGTCATCTTTCCTGCCTCACAGGCACCGCATAAGTGATCTTTCTTGAACTTGACGCCCTCGATGCCTATGACATGCTTCTTCTTTGCCAGGGTGTGGAGGTTCCTCATGCCAGCATGCCCAAGCCTCCGATGCCAGAGCCAGCATTCTGAAGCTTTTGCTAGAAGACATACGGCAAGCTGTGGTCCTGCTGAGAAATCTACCACATACAAATCATCTTTTCGATACCCTTCAAATACTAGAGACTTGTCAGATTCCATTAGAACAAGGCAACGATATTTTCCAAATATTACGATCATGTTTAAACCGCAAAGCATTGAGACAGACATTAAGTTGAAGCCAAGGGATTCAACAAGCATGACTTTATCCATGTGTTGATCCCTTGAGATTGCAACTCTACCTAGACCCAATACCTTACTTTTACCAGTGTCAGCAAATGTGATGTGGCTCTTGTCGGATGGACGTAAGGTTGAGTCCATAAGAAGGCTTCTTTTGCCAGTCATGTGATTTGTACACCCACTATCTATAATCCATTCTGAAGACGCTGGTGTCGTACCCTACAGTGCAGTTAGGGGGATAGGCTTCACGAAGAGCATTGTGAAGCAAAAACATTTGACGAACCAGTGGGTTATGAAAGCTTAGATCTAGATTAGGACTAATAGGGAGAGTAGCAAGCGATTCAGGAACGAAGTACATAGTAAGACCATTCGGGCATTTGATCTTGCGCCCTACAAGATGTTTAAGGTCCCCAGCAATAGCGTCAGACGATTTTGGTTTTCGGCTGGAGACCTTTCCCTGCAAAAGAGAGTTAAGCTTTCTTAGCCATCCACATCTTCAAGGGTGGCTTAGAAGCAATAAGTCTAAGTGCAGCATCTGAGAACTTTGGCTTTGGAGCCCTAGCAAACAGTCTTGCAGGCGGACAATAGTACTCATAAGAATAAGCAAAATAGTTCTTGGTCTTATGAACATGGCGGTTTGATGAACCGCTCTCATATTCATATGCCTGAGTATGGTTTCCCTGCAAAACATTTGCGTTAGTGCGACTCAGGTGAGTCCTCTGTCTATATGAAGCCTTTGGACCATATGAAGCCTTTGGTCTGAGGTTTGTCTTCTTCACGTGAGGTGTCATGATGACATTCACAGGAAGATTCTCCAGACATCTTTTCGGAACCCAGATCTTCTTCATAGGCGGTCCATTCCTGCAGTTAGTACCAATGTACCTGGCAAACACTTCACCATTCTGATTCTTAAACAGTTTATAGTTTGCATCAAGGGATTCATCAATGATAATGGGGTTAGCACAAGTGAAGCCAGATAGATTGGATGGATCTGATGAAGGTTCCTTTGCAGCAACCCACGTGGTTTTGGGGTACTGCTCAGGTTTCTAGTAAGAGCCATCAGCATTCATTTTCCTTACGAACCCAACACCCTCTTTCCTCGGGTTTCGGTTCAGAATCTGCTTTTTGAGGACATCACATAGTGTCTGATGCCCTTTAAGACTTTTGTACATCCCTGTTTCAAGCAATGTCTTCAACCTAGCATTCTCATCAGCAATAGCAGTGGTATCCTCGGCAGAGGGGTTAGTTACCACATCAACAGTTGAAGATATTGCAACAGTAGTAGCAGTAGAACATTCAGCAACAGAAGCAGCATTATCACGCTCAATGCATTTAAGACATGGTGGTTCAAATCCTTCCTGAGCGGAACTGATCTGTTTGGCGTGAAGTGACTCGTTTTCCTTTTGAAGATCTTCATGAGCCGCTCTCAATTTCTCAAGATCTTGCTTCCTTTGAAGATAATCATAGGAAAGCTTTTCATGAGTTGTTGAGAGAGTTTCATGACGACTTTCAAGTTCCTCATACTTAGCGTGAAGATTTTTTATGTCTTCAATTAAGGATTCAGATCGAGTCATTTCAGCACCTAACAGATCATCGCTTCTGTCTAACAGTTTTTGAATATGTTCCATAGCTTTTTGTTGTTCAGTTGCAATTTTAGCAAGCGTTTTGTAGCTGGGTTTTGAACCACAATCAGAGTCATCGTCACTAGATGTTTGATAGTGAGTAGTGCGTGTGTTTACCTTGGCACCGCGTGCCATGAAGCAGTAGGTAGAAGCGGAGTAGTCCTTGTCATTTGCGTCGGTGTCGGTGATGAAGTCATTGTCTTCAGTGTTGAAGATGGACTTGGCAACGTATGCTGTAGCCAGACTTGCGACGCCTTAATCGGACTCCTCCTCAGACTCCACCTCCGCCTCCTCAGAAGCGGACTCCTCCTGTGAATCCATTTCCTTGCCAACAAACGCACGTGCCTTGCCAGATGAGCTCTTCTTGTGTGATGAAGACTTTGAGGAAGACTTGGAAGAAGACTTTGAGTATTTCTTCTTCTTCTTGTCGTCAGAGTCATATTCCTTGCTCTTCTTCTTCTTTTTGTTCTCATTGTCCCAATGTGGACACTCAGAGATGAAGTGGCCAGGTTTCTTGCACTTGTGACATGTTTTCTTCTTGTAGTCGTGAGCAGAAGCTTCATCATTCCTTGAGCTTGATCGGGAAGACTTTCTGAAACCTTTCTTCTTGGTGAATTTTTGGAACTTCTTCACAAGCATAGAAAGTTCCCTTCCAATGTCTTCAGGATCATCCGAACTGCTGTCAGATTCTTCTTCAGATGAGGAGACAGCTTTTGCCTTCAAGGCACGAGTTCGCCCATAGTTTGGACCGTAGATATCTCTTTTCTCAAAAAGCTGAAACTCATGTGTGTTGAGCCTCTCAAGTATGTCAGACAGATCGAGTGTCTTGAAATCAGGACGTTCTTGAATCATCAGGGCTAGGGTGTCAAACGAACTATCAAGTGATCTCAGTAGTGTCTTGACGACTTCATGTTTGGTGATCTCAGTAGCGCCGAGGGCTTGAAGCTCATTTGTGATGTCAGTGAGTTGGTCAAATGTGAGCTGGACATTCTCATTGTCATTCCGCTTGAAGCGGTTGAAGAGGTTGCGAAGGACACTGATTCTCTGATCTCTCTGGGTTGAGATGCCTTCATTGACCTTGGAGAGCCAGTCCCAGACCAGCTTAGATGTCTTCAAAGCACTCACACGGACATACTGTCCTTTGGTCAGATGACCACAGATGATATTCTTGGCAGTAGAGTCCAGTTGAACGAACTTCTTGACATTAGCAGCAGTGACACCTTCTCCAGCCTTGGGAACGCCGTTCTTGACGACATACCATAGGTCGACGTCAATGGATTCAAGATGCATGCGCATCTTATTCTTCCAGTAGGGATATTCAGTTCCATCGAAGACGGGGCACGCAGCGGAGACTTTAATTATCCCTGCAGTCGACATAGCTAAAACTCCAGGTGGTTAAACCGAATCACACAGAACAAGGGAGCACCTTGCTCTGATACCAATTGAAAGTGCGTTATATCGACTAGAGGGGGGGTGAATAGGTGATTTTTATGAAAGTCTTCAAAACGTGGAAGTTATGAAGACAAACGATAGAAATAAACCTACTACCCTGCAGCGGAAGGTAGACTACACTAGGCAAGCCATAGTCAAGTAATCAGTAGAGTGAAAGCACAATGACTAATAGCAGCAATGTAGTAAGGATCAGGTAGGAAGATATTGTGAAGCCACAGAGAACACGCAGTCACTCAGTGAAGACAAAAGATAGTGCGAACATACAATGACTTCACAAGGAGTAACAGTAAGTAAAGGGAAGGGAAGATGAAACCAGTGACTCGCTGAAGACAATGATTTGTTGGACCAGTTCCAGTTGCTGTGACAACTGTACGTCTGGTTAGGGTGGCTAGGTATTTAAACCTTAGGGCACACAGTCCCGGACACCCAGTCCTGAACACGCAGCTCAGGACACCCAGTCCTCACCGTATTCCCCTTGAGCTAAGGTCACACAGACCTCGCCCAATCACTCTGGTAAGTCTTCAAGGTAGACTCCCAAACCTTCACAGACTTCGTTCACCGTCAATCCACAATGTCTCTTGGATGCTCAGAATGCGACACCTAACCGGCTGGAGGATGCACAGTCCTCAAGTGTAATAAGTCTTCAGATCACACAGATGAGAAGACTTAAGTGATGCCTAATTCTCTTTGGCTCTGGGTGGTTAGGGCTTTATCCTCGCAAGGAATTCTCTCTCAAAGGCTTCGAGGTGGGTTGCTCTCAAACGACAAAAGCCGTACTCTGAATCTGAGCAGCCAACCGTTTATGGTTGTAGGGGGTGGGCTATTTATAGCCACTTGGCAACCCGACCTGATTTGTCCGAAATGGCCCTAGGTCACTAAGGAACTGACACGTGTTCCAACGGTCAGATTTCAAACTCACACGGCAACTTTACTTGGGCTTCAAGCAAAGCTGACTTGCCCGACTCTGGACAAGATTCGCTCTCAAAGTCTTCACTCGAAGACATAGGTTTTGTTTAAGCATCACTTCAGTCATTCTGACTGGTTCTCTTGGACCCCACTTAACAGTACGGTGGTTCCTATGACTCAATACAGAAGAAAGAGAACTACGAAAGATCTAAGTCTTCGAGCTCCATAGGCTTCATGTGGTGTCTTCTCTTGTCATAGTCTTCAATGTGAATATCTTCATATACCACCTTTGACTTCAATGTCTTCATACATTTTTAGGGGTCATCTCTGGTAGGAAAACCGAATCAATGAGGGACTTCTACCTGTGTTATCCTGCAATTCTCACAAACACATTAGTCCCTCAACTAGGTTTGTCGTCAATACTCCAAAACCAACTAGGGGTGGCACTAGATGCACTTACATTGGGATTTAACCGTCGTTGGTGATCAACAACTGGTTTAGCATCAGGCTCCAAATTGATTTTGTGCTGACATAGAGTGGGACTAATGCCCTTAAGATCATCAAGAGTATATCCAATAGCTGCTCGGTGCTTCTTTAGAGTTTTCAATAATTTCTTTTCTTCATGCTCTGAAAGGTTAGCACTAATAATAACAGGATATATCTTCTTTTCATCAAGATAAGCATATTTCAAAGTATCAGGTAATTCTTTAAGCTCAAACACGGGATCACCCTTGGGTGGAGGAGGATCCCCAAGGATTTCAACAGGCAAGTTGTGTTTCAACATAGGCCCTTGATTAAAGAATATTTCATCTAATTCCTTTCTTTCATTCATAAACATATCATTTTCATGATCTAGCAAATATTGTTCTAAAGGATCAGTAGGAGGCACGACAATAGAAGCAAGACCAATAATTTCATCCTTACTAGGCAATTCTTTATCACGGGGTTGTCTATGAAATTTAGAGAAATTAAAATCACAAGACACATCCCCAAAACTGACAGCAACAATTTCCTTCTCGCAGTCTATCCTAGCATTAAAAGTGTTCAAGAAAGGTCTACCAAATATAATGGGACAAAAATCATCTTGTGGGGAACCAATAACAAGAAAACCACTAGGGTATTTTATTTTCCCACACAAGACTTCAACATCTCTAACAATCCCAATTGGTGATATAGTGTCTCTATTGGCAAGCTTAATGGTAACATCAATATCTTCTATCTTAGTAGGTGCACTATCATTCATAATTTCTTGATATAAAGTAAAAGGAATTGAACTCACACTAGCACCCACATCACATAGGCCATGATAACAATGATCCCCTATTTTAACAGAAACAACAGGCATGCCAACAGTAGGTCTATGTTTATCTTTAGTATCAGGTCTAGCAATTCTAGCAGCTTCATCATAGAAATAAATAACATGCCCATCAATATTATCGTCCAAGAGATCTTTAACCATAGAAATACTAGGTTCAACTTTAATTTGTTCAGGGGGTGTAGGTGTTCCAGTGTAACTCTTATGAACCATGGTTGAAGCTTTAGCTTGATCCATTATTCTAATAGTAAAAGGTGGCTTCTCAATATAAGCAGTAGGAACAATAGGATCAACATTATAAGTAATAGTTTCTTCTTTAACTTTAATAGGTTCTACTACTTTCAACTCAATGGGAGGATGATATTTAAACCACTTCTCCTTAGGGATACCAACATGAGTAGCAAAAGATTCACTGAAAGAAGCTACTATCTCAGATCAAGTCCATATTTAGTGCTAAAATCATGAAAAGCATCGGTGTGCATGAAAGATTTAACACAATCAAACTTAAGGTTTATACCTGACTCCTTACCTTCATCGAGTTCCCAATCTTCAAAGTTGCGTTTAATTCTTTCCAATAAATATCATTTGAATTCAATATCCTTCTTCATAAAAGAACCAGTACAATAAGTATCAAGCATGGATTGATCATTACGAGAAAGCCAAACATAAAAATTCTGAATAATAATTTCTTTTGAGATTTCATGATTGGGGCATGAATATAACATTGACTTAAGCCTCCCACAAGCTTGAGCGATACTTTCTCCTTCACAAGGCCAAAAATTATATATATATAGTTCCGATCACGATGAACCAGATGCATAGGATAAAGTTCCAATTTCAATCGGTTGTAGTTCCATGATCGAATATCATCACATAGCCTATACCATGTCAATGTCTTTCCCTTCAAATATAAAACTAAGACTTTCTTCTTGACAACATCCTCGGGCAAACCTGCAAGCTTAAATAATCCACAAACTTCATCCACATAGATTAGGTGAATATCAGGATGTAATGTTTGAAGGAAATATGCCTTAGAGGAAATAATAAAGTTGTTATTTATATTTCCTTATATCATGATAAATGTTTATTATTCATGCTAGAATTGTATTAACCGGAAACTAGATACATGTGTGAATACATAGACAAAACAAAGTGTCCTAGTATGCCTCTACTAGACTAGCTCGTTAATCAACGATGGTTTAGTTTCCTAACCATAGACATGTGTTGTCATTTGTTGAACGCAATCACATCATTAGGATAATGATGTGATGGACAAGACCCATCCATTAGCTTAGCATAATGATCGTTAAGTTTTATTGCTATTGCTTTCTTCATGACTTATACATATTCCTTTGACTATGAGATTATGCAACTCCCGAATGCCGAAGGAATACCTTGTGTGCTATCAAACTTCACAACGTAACTGGGTGATTATAAAGATGCTCTATAGGTATCTTCGGAGGTGTTTGTTGGGTTGGCATAGATCGAGATTAGGATTTGTCACTCCAAGTATCGGAGAGGTATCTCTGGGCCCTCTCGGTAATGCACATCATGATAAGCCTAGCAAGCAATGTGACTAATGAGTTAGTTATAGGATGATGCATTACGGAACGAGTAAAGAGACTTGCCGGTAACGAGATTGAACTAGGTATGAAGATATCGACAATCGAATCTCGAGCAAGTAACATACCGATGAAAAAGGGAATGACGTATGTTCTCATTGTGGTTTGACCGAATATGTAGGAACCAATATGAGCATCCAGGTTCCACTATTGGTTATTGACCGGAGATGTGTCTCAGTCATGTATACATAGTTCTCGAACCCATAGGGTCTGCACGCTTAACGTTTGATGGCGATTCGTATTATGAGTTATGTTTTTTGGTGACTGTCGGGGATATACCCCATGGTATGACCCGGCCGGAAGTATGACCCGGCCGGACTTGGCGCTTCACCGTGACCCACCGAAGGACTGGCTACTCACAGGTCTGGCGGCTTACTGGTCAGACGACTCACGAGCCTGACGACTCAAGGACTGACCCCGATGGCGGGTCATATGGACAACAAGGCCCAAAGCCCAGAAGGCCGGCTCACGTTACGATTGGCCGGATTAAGGAAAGGGATGATGAGTATTTCCTTTACAAGGAAGCAAGACCCGGACTTGTAATCAACTTGTAAGAGAAGATAGACTAGTCCTAGTCCTACTAGGACTCCACATGTAACCCGCCCCTCTAACTTATATAAGGAGGGGCAGGGCTCCCCAAAGAGGGAGGGGGCAAGAAGAAACAATCTCTAGGGCTAGACACAACTAGGAGAGCCGGCTTACGGTGACTCACTCATGATCATAATGAGACCTAGCCATAAACAACATGTAGGGTTATTATCGGATGATGTTTCCCGGGGCCCGAAGCTGTCTAAATCCTCGTCTTGTGTGTTGCGTCTCTCAATTCCGCTCAACCGCTTCAAGCTACCACATAGATGCGTTGGCCTCGTGATTAAGTCCTTTCATGAGGACATATGCCGTGACAAATCCACGACAGTTGGCGCCCACCGTGGGCCCTACGCACGGTGGTGTTGAGTTCTTGGAGGGATTTCTTCATGGGATCGAGAAGCTCGCGATAAGCCAGATGAAAAAGAGCCGGCGCAGAAGATAACATCATCAACGATCAGTCATTCAGATAATAAAATTAGGGTAGCATTTATGCGCCAGCGCACGAGACCAGATGCGTATCTGTTGAAAGGAAAATACAAGTCATCGGTTCAATCCGATTTGCAGCAAAACCGAGGGTTGGATCCAAGCCTGATCATCGTGTCAATGAAAGACAGACGTGACGGAAAGAATAGCCAAAACAAAGTCAATGGGATCTGTCCATGTACAGAACTGTGGGATCAATGGCAGCCAACCACAAGGGAATTATTTACCTTGGCACGGATTTCGAGCAGGTTCAGCGAATCTACCATATGAAGCTACTAGTACGATACGGATCGGACTTTTCTCAGCTTACTATATTGAGCAAATCAACACGTTATTCCGATTCAGACAGTAAGCTGAGAAACAGAGACATCTCGCAAGTTTGACACGTTGATGGTAGGAAATCAACAAAAAACTTGCGAGATGTCTCTGTTTCCTACCATGACACACCAAAAAGATCGATCCGACTTCCCATTGATGATCGTCATAACGTGTCATGGTAGGAAACGTGTCAAACTTGTTGATTTGTCTCATGGTTTGACAAATCAATGGGAAGCTGAGAAACAGAGACATCTCGCAAGTTTGACAAATCAATGGGAAGTCGGATCGATCTTTTTGGTGTGTCATGGTAGGAAACAGAGACATCTCGCAAGTTTTTTGTTTTGGTTTCGTCACGCTCGCCGATGCAGCCTGAGCCGGCGTCATCTTCGCTGGCCTTGACCGAGCCGCCACCTCGCACTGCTTCAGCTGCTATCTTGGGCCGGGCCGTTCTTGTGGCCGCTACTAAACCGACTCGGTTCCCGCCATGGGTCGCGAGTGTCATCGCCTGCCGCTGCCATGAGCCGGCCCGCCTTTGCCGCTGCGGCCTCGTCATGCTGCGGCAAAACAACAACGAAGACCAAAAACAAGATGTCACGGCCGCCGAGGCATATCGCTAGTTGCAAAAAGTTGCTACATAGCAGAATACACCGATCTAAGCCGGATTGCCAGCGCGTTTAAAAAAATGGTCGAACCCGCCATGACCCGGAGGGAGAGTTGGTTATAGGGCACAGACTCACACCGTCTCCGAGCCGCGGGAGCAGGCTTCGGATCGCCGCAGGCCTCTTCAGCCGCAGAATACATCAGGTGATATCCATCTAAGGACTGTTCTATTAGCACATATTGTTTTTGTCAAGGAACAATTATTCCGGCTTATGATGTTTTTGAGGCAGGACAATTGTTTACTACATCAACACGACGTGGTTGACTCACCCATCCGCACGGCTTACCATGCCTGCGATCGACTCGCCCGTCCGCACCGGCTTACAATGCCGCGGCCGACTCAGCTATCTGTGCTACCTCTGATGTTGCGGCCGTCTTTGCTGACCGCCCTCGCCGGTCGTGATAAGCTGTTTCGGCCGCTTCAGGTCGCTTGACCCGGCGTAACTGCGGTCTCACCTTGCCGCTATGAACCGCCCCGGACTTGTTCCATCTGCCCGAACCACCAGAACTATATTGAGTCGCTGGTCAGTCTGAGCCGGCTCTGTCGCGATGAACGGATCATCCGTCGTCCGAACAAATCAGGTGTCATCCATCCAAGTTCTGATTTATTAGAATATGTTGTTTTTGTCAAAGAACAAGTTTATCTTTGCCTTGGTCCGCAATATTGTTTATGCAGGACAATTGTTTATGACAAAAAGTGATATTATACTGCGGGGATGGAGGCACGCCAACATCTTTTGGCACAGGTGGTCGTCGTTACTCAAACGGGCTCCTGCACCGGTTTACAACGCCGTGGCCGTCTCTCGCGGCCACACCGACTTACAACGTCATGGCCATCTCTCGCGACTGCACCGGTTTACCATGCCACGGCTGATTCTCCCATCCACACCGGTTTAAAATGCCGCAGCCGAAATATCTGTCAGCACCCGCGGCCGACTCGGCCATGATTATTTTCAATTTCACCATGGTGATCATTAACTCCGCGATGATAATTGCTGACCTGACGCATCAGGATTCAAACCGGTCTATATCATGGTTAATTATGAAGAATCTCAAGCCAACTCCTCAAGTCGCCTTGAGACTCGGGGGCTACAATGACATGACTCGGGAACTCCGGGTCATTGGAGGGAATGATAACCCGGTTCCGAAGGATACCGCCATATTGACGAAAATTGAAAGGCCATCAGAAAATTGTCCGGTTCAAAATGAAGAATGTCGGTTTAAAATCCGGTTCAAGGGAAATCTGTTCTCCCACGAAGCTCTGAAGCTCTCAAATCCGGTTTAAGAATTTCCGGTTCAAAAAAGAATTAACTTCTCGCAAGTTCGAGTTGAAAGGCTATTAGAAAATTTCCAGCTGAAAATGAAGATTCCGGTTTACAATCCGGTTCAAGGGAAATTTATCTACCACAAAGCTTTGAAGCTCTCAAATCCGGTTCAAAATCCGGCTCAAGGTAAATTTGCCCCTTACAAATTTTTGAAGCTTTCAAATCCGGTTCAAAGTTCCGGCTCAAAAGAATTAATCTCTTGCAAAGTTCGAGTTCTAAGAAAAGTTAAAGGTTGCCAAAAAGAACTTGCTGCCATGATGCGCGGTTCAAACATGAATATCCTGCCTTACGGCTTATCTTATTATGGTCACTTGGGGGCTTCCTGCTCCTCGAGCATAGCTGTTGGTACCCTCTTGATCGGCATAATACTAAATTTATGGTCATTTGGGGGCTTCCTGTTCAAACATAGGTCGTATTCGAACCAAAGAGAACATAGCTGTCGATACCCTTTTGATTGGCAAACTGCCGAACCTACTTGGGGGCTTCTTGATCGTATCCGAATCATAGCTCAACCCCTTTGGGAATCGACGTGGATCGTATTCGAATCAGCGTCGCTAAACAACTCTTAATGGTCACTTGGGGGCTTCCTGTTCAAACATAGGTCGTATTCGAACCAAAGAGAACATAGCTGTCGATACCCACTTGATCGGCATCGCCAAAGCCACTGGGGGCTATATTATCATATTCGAATCTTAGCTTAACCCCTTTGGAACGGTTTTCTGATCGTATCCGAATCAGAAGCCTCAAAAAAAATTTATTCTGTCTCTGGTAAAGTTTATTGCAGCCACAATTACTTAACTTGAGACCTTTTTGGGATTATATCTCAAATATATATAAGTGTTTTATGCTTAAACCGGCTTGACTTTTGACTATAAGTCGCCAGTTTATGACAATCATCATCGATGTGGAAGCATTAGCTTCTAAGGATTGGGTTATCACCCTTACTGCACCGGTTATATAAGCCGGCAGTACAAATTCAATATCACAGTGGTTATATGTGAGATATTATGACCCGCCATGGTTTTGACGCTAAGTCGCCAGGGCATATGTTGTTTAAACTCTCTGCAGGATTTGCAGAAATATGACATATAAATGATTAAGTTCAAGCTCATTACCAAAGTTGATGCTTCAAAATGATTATCCGTTCTGGATTTTTCTCAAAAGGCTATAAGCCGCTGGGTCATAAAAATTCTGGTTTACAATGAAGGCGTATTGAATCGCCATCGGCCAATAGCCGCCGGGTATTTAAACTCCGGATTTACTTGTCAACAGATAAGGTATTTGAAATCTTTAAATAGCCAAACTTGGCTGGATTTTCGTTATGATATTGAATGATTGAGGTTTTCAAACCGGGTTATTCAAATCTTTAATAGCCAACATGGCTGGATTTTCATGATGATATTGAATGATTGAGGTTTTCATACCGGATTATATTATTCAAATCTTGAATAGCCAACATGGCTGGATTTCTATTATGATTATCAATAACCAGTATTATGGCTGAGGTTTTCAAAGTCGCTTTAGTGCAATAGCTATTATATTTATCAATGGGCATGATTTATTTTACAATGGAGGAAATAGTCTCGTGTTGCTGCAGGCTTACGACCCGGCACTTGGGGGCTACATTATTCAAGTTGAGGTTACATCAAATATGCAAGTCTCATGTCGCTCCAAGCATGCACCATGACACTTGGGGGCTAATGCAAAGTCATTTTTATTGGCCTTATTGAAGACCCGACTCATCCCATTGTAATGAGCCGGCCCTTGGGGGCTACCAATTGCTCCTGGTAAAATTCAAGATACACAAGCCTTATTCCATTATATTGAAGGATCCACTGCTCAGTTGGTAAAGCACAAAGCTCTTAACCTTGTGGACGTGGGTTCAAGCCCCAAGATGGGGGTTACATCATATGATATTATTTTCAATGAGAAGTCCTAGCTCAGTATTATATTACTAAGCCGGCCCTTGGGGGCTACACGTTACTGCTCAAATTTACATCATCATAGTTACAAAGTCCCTGCTCATCATTACATAATGACCCGACACTTGGGGGCTAATGCATATTGTTCTTTGCTGAAGACAATTCTATGATGACCCGGCTACACTACTATGACTATAGCCGACTCATGGGGGCTACACAACTGGATTTTATTTAAAACCATGATGATAAGTCCCAGCTTATTCATGCTGATTAAACCGGCCCTTGGGGGCTACAGGTAATATGGATATAAGGGAGAAATATCTTCAAATTCTCAGTTTGAGTAAATCAGATTGACCCAGTGTCTGCAAAAATCATAAATCGGTGTCGGCGACAATTATGACTCGGCATCATCTATTTATTGAAGGAAATATGCCCTAGAGGCAATAATAAAGTTATTATTTATTTCCTTATATCATGATAAATGTTTATTATTCATGCTAGAATTGTATTAACCGGAAACATAATACATGTGTGAATACATAGACAAACAGAGTGTCACTAGTATGCCTCTACTTGACTAGATCGTTAATCAAAGATGGTTATGTTTCCTAACCATGAACAAAGAGTTGTTATTTGATTAACGAGGTCACATCATTAGTTGAATGATCTGATTGACATGACCCATTCCATTAGCTTAGCATCCGATCGTTTAGTATGTTGCTATTGCTTTCTTCATGACTTATACATGTTCCTATGACTATGAGATTATGCAACTCCCGTTTGCCGGAGGAACACTTTGGGTGCTACCAAACGTCACAACGTAACTGAGTGATTATAAAGGAGCATTACAGGTGTCTCCAAAGGTACATGTTGGGTTGGCGTATTTCGAGATTAGGATTTGTCACTCCGATTGTCGGAGAGGTATCTCTGGGCCCTCTCGGTAATGCACATCACATAAGCCTTGCAAGCATTACAACTAATATGTTAGTTGTGAGATGATGTATTACAGAACGAGTAAAGAGACTTGCCGGTAACGAGATTGAACTAGGTATTGGATACCGACGATCGAATCTCGGGCAAGTAACATACCGATGACAAAAGGAACAACGTATGTTGTTATGCGATCTGACCGATAAAGATCTTCGTAGAATATGTAGGAGCCAATATGGGCATCCAGGTCCTGCTATTGGTTATTGACCAGAGATGTGTCTCGATCATGTCTACATTGTTCTTGAACCGTAGGGTCCGCATGCTTAAAGTTACGATGACAGTTATTATGAGTTTATGCATTTTTGATGTACCGAAGTTTGTTCGGAGTCCCGGATGTGATCACGGACATGACGAGGAGTCTCGAAATGGTCGAGACGTAAAGATTGATATATTGGAAGCCTATATTTGGACATCGGAATCGTTCCGGGTGAAATCGGCATTTTTCCGGAGTACCGGGGGGTTACCCGACCCCCCCCCCCCCCCGGGGGGGTCTATTGGGCCTACATGGGCCTTGAGGGAGAAGAGAGAAGGAGGCAAGAGGTGGCCGCGTGCCCCTCCCCTTCCTAGTCCGAATAGGACAAGGGAAGGGGGGCGGCGCCCCCCCTTTCCTTCCTCTCTTCCACCTCTTTCCCCTCTCTCCTTGTCCAACTAGGAGTCCTACTCCCGATGGGAGTAGGACTCCCCCCTGGCGCGCCCACCTTGGCCGGCCGCCCCCTCTCCCTGGCTCCTTTATATACTGAGGCAAGGGGCACCCTAGAACACACAAGTTGATCCTCGTGATCGTTCCTTAGCCGTGTGCGGTGCCCCTTTCCACCATATTCCACCTCGGTCATATCGTTGTAGTGCTTAGGCGAAGCCCTGCGTCGGTGGAACATCATCATTGTCACCACGCCGTTGTGCTGACGGAACTCCTCACTGAAGCTTTGCTGGATCGGAGCCCGGGGAGCGTCATCGAGTTGTACGTGTGCTAAGAACTCGGAGGTGCCGGAGTAACGGTGCTTGGATCGGTCGGATCGGGAAGAAGACGTACGACTACTTCCTCTACGTTGACGCTTCCGTTGCGATCTACAAGGGTATGTAGATCATACTCTCCCCTCTCGTTGCTATGCATCACCATGATCTTGCGTGTGCGTAGGAATTTTTTTGAAATTACTGCGTTCCCCAACAGTGGTATCAGAGCCTAGGTTTTATATGTTGATGTTATTTGCACGAGTAGAACACAAGTGAGTTGTGGGCGATATAAGTCATACTGCCTACCAGCATGTCATACTTTGGTTCAGCGGTATTGTTGGATGAAGCGGCCCAGACCGACATTACGCGTACGCTTACGCGAGACCGGTTCTCCCGACGTGCTTTGCACAGAGGTGGCTTGTGGGTGACAGTTTCTCCAACTTTAGTTGAACCAAGTGTGGCTACGCCCGTTCCTTGCAAAGGTTAAAACGGAGTCAAATTGACAAACTATCGTTGTGGTTTTGATGCGTAGGTGAGATTGGTTCTTGCTTAAGCCCGTAGCAGCCACGTAAAACTTGCAACAACAAAGTAGAGGACGTCTAACTTGTTTTTGCAGGGCATGTTGTGATGTGATATGGTCAAGACATGATGCTGAATTTTGTTGTATGAGATGATCATGTTTTGTAACCGAGTTATCGGCAACTGGCAGGAGCCATATGGTTGTCGCTTTATTGTATGCAATGAAATCGCGATGTAATGCTTTACTTTATCACTAAACGGTAGCGATAGTCGTGGAAGCACAAGCTTGGCGAGGCGACAACGATGCTACAATGGAGATCAAGGTGGCACGCCAGTGACGATGGTGATCACGACGGTGCTTCGAAGATGGAGATCACAAGCACAAGATGATGATGGCCATATCATATCACTTATATTGATTGCATGTGATGTTTATCTTTTATGCATCTTATCTTGCTTTGATTGACGGTAGCATTATAAGATGATCTCTCACTAATTATCAAGAAGTGTTCCCCCTGAGTATGCACCGTTGCGAAAGTTCTTCGTGCTGAGACACCACGTGATGATCGGGTGTGATAGGTTCTACGTTCAAATACAACGGGTGCAAAACAGTTGCACACGCGGAATACTCAGGTTATACTTGACGAGCCAAGCATATACAGATATGGCCTCGGAACACGGAGACCGAAAGGTCGAGCGTGAATCATATAGTAGATATGATCAACATAGTGATGTTCACCAATGAAACTACTCCATCTCACGTGATGATCGGACATGGTTTAGTTGATTTGGATCACGTGATCACTTAGAGGATTAGAGGGATGTCTATCTAAGTGGGATTTCTTAAATAATATGATTAATTGAACTTAAATTTATCATGAACTTAGTCCCTTATAGTATCTTGCTTGTTTATGTTGATTGTAGATAGATGGCTCGTGTTGTTGTTCCGTTGAATTTTAATGCATTCCTTGAGAAAGCAAAGTTGAAAGATGATGGTAGCAATTACATGGACTGGGTCCATAACTTGAGGATTATCCTCATTGCTGCACAGAAGAATTACGTCCTGGAAGCACCGCTGGGTGCCAGGCCTGCTGCAGGAGCAACGCCGGATGTTATGAACGTCTGGCAGAGCAAAGCTGATGACTACTCGATAGTCCAGTGTGCCATGCTTTACGGCTTAGAATCGGGACTTCAACGACGTTTTGAACGTCATGGAGCATATGAGATGTTCCAGGAGTTGAAGTTAATATTTCAAGCAAATGCCCGGATTGAGAGATATGAAGTCTCCAATAAGTTCTATAGCTGCAAGATGGAAGAGAACAGTTCTGTTAGTGAGCATATACTCAAAATGTCTGGGTATAATAATCACTTGATTCAATTGGGAGTTAATCTTCCAAATGATTGCGTCATTGACAGAATTCTCCAATCACTGCCACCAA
Organism: Triticum urartu; assembly: GCF_056163025.1. Taxonomy (NCBI): domain Eukaryota; kingdom Viridiplantae; phylum Streptophyta; class Magnoliopsida; order Poales; family Poaceae; genus Triticum; species Triticum urartu. The sequence goes on along the minus strand of NC_141876.1, from coordinate 139,091,160 downwards.
TCTACAAGAGCTTCGTGATGAACTATAATATGCAAGGGATGAATAAGACTATTCCCGACCTCTTCGCGATGCTGAAAGCTGCGGAGGTAGAAATCAAGAAGGAGCATCAAGTGTTGATGGTCAACAAGACCACTAGTTTTAAGAAAAAGGGCAAAGGGAAGAAGAAGGAGAACTTCAAAAAGAACGGCAAGCAAGTTGCTACTCAAGAGAAGAAACCCAAACCTGGACCTAAGCCTGAAACTGAGTGCTTCTATTGCAAGCAGACTGGTCACTGGAAGCGGAACTGCCCCAAGTATTTGGCGAATAAGAAGGATGGCAAGGTGAACAAAGGTATATGTGATATACATGTTATTGATGTGTACCTTACTAATGCTCGCAGTAGCACCTGGGTATTTGATACTGGTTCTGTTGCTAATATTTGCAACTCGAAACAGGGACTACGGATCAAGCGAAGATTGGTTAAGGACGAGGTGACGATGCGTGTGGGAAACGGTTCCAAAGTCGATGTGATCGCAGTCGGCACGCTACCTCTACATCTACCTTCGGGATTAGTATTAGACCTAAATAATTGTTATTTGGTGCCAGCGTTAAGCATGAACATTATATCTGGATCTTGTTTGATGCGAGACGGTTATTCATTTAAATCAGAGAATAATGGTTGTTCTATTTATATGAGTAATATCTTTTATGGTCATGCACCCTTGAAGAGTGGTCTATTCTTGTTGAATCTCGATAGTAGTAACACACATATTCATAATGTTGAAGCCAAAAGATGCAGAGTTGATAATGAGAGTGCAACTTATTTGTGGCACTGCCGTTTAGGTCATATCGGTGTAAAGCGCATGAAGAAACTCCATACTGATGGACTTTTGGAACCACTTGATTATGGATCACTTGGTACTTGCGAACCGTGCCTCATGGGCAAGATGACTAAAACGCCGTTCTCCGGTACTATGGAGAGAGCAACAAATTTGTTGGAAATCATACATACAGATGTATGTGGTCCGATGAATATTGAGGCTCGTGGCGGATATCGTTATTTTCTCACCTTCACAGATCATTTGAGCAGATATGGGTATATCTACTTAATGAAACATAAGTCCGAAACATTTGAAAAGTTCAAAGAATTTCAGAGTGAAGTTGAAAATCATCGTAACAAGAAAATAAAGTTTCTACGATCTGATCATGGAGGAGAATATTTGAGTTACGAGTTTGGTGTACATTTGAAAAATTGTGGAATAGTTTCGCAACTCACGCCACCCGGAACACCACAGCGTAATGGTGTGTCCAAACGTCGTAATCGTACTTTACTAGATATGGTGCGATCTATGATGTCTCTTACTGATTTACCGCTATCATTTTGGGGATACGCTCTAGAGACGGCCGCATTCACGTTAAATAGGGCACCATCAAAATCCGTTGAGACGACGCCTTATGAACTGTGGTTTGGCAAGAAACCAAAGTTGTCGTTTCTAAAAGTTTGGGGCTGCAATGCTTATGTGAAAAAGCTTCAACCTGATAAGCTCGAACCCAAATCGGAGAAATGTGTCTTCATAGGATATCCAAAGGAGACTATTGGATACACCTTCTATCACAGATTCGAAGGCAAGACTTTTGTTGCTAAATTCGGAAACTTTCTGGAGAAGGAGTTTCTCTCGAAAGAAGTGAGTGGGAGGAAAGTAGAACTTGACGAGGTAACTGTACCTGCTCCCTTATTGGAAAGTAGTACATCACAGAAAACTGTTTCTGCGACACCTACACCAGTTAGCGAGGAAGCTAATGATGATGATCATGAAACTTCAGAACAAGATACTACTGAACCTCGTAGATCAACCAGAGTAAGATCCGCGCCAGAGTGGTACGGTAATCCTGTTCTGGAAGTCATGCTATTAGATCATGATGAACCTACGAACTATGAAGAAGCGATGGTGAGCCTAGATTCCGCAAAGTGGCTTGAAGCCATGAAATCTGAGATGGGATCCATGTATGAGAACAAAGTATGGACTTTGGTTGACTTGCCCGGTGATCGGCAAGCAATTGAGAATAAATGGATCTTCAAGAAGAAGACTGACGCTGATGGTAGTATCACTGTCTACAAAGCTCGACTTGTCGCAAAAGGTTTTCGACAAGTTCAAGGGGTTGACTACGATGAGACCTTCTCACCCGTAGCGATGCTTAAGTCTGTCCGAATCATGTTAGCAATTGCCGCATTTTATGATTATGAAATTTGGCAGATGGATGTCAAAACTGCATTCCTGAATGGATTTCTGGAAGAAGAGTTGTATATGATGCAACCAGAAGGTTTTGTCGATCCAAAGGGAGCTAACAAAGTGTGCAAGCTCCAGCGATCCATTTATGGACTGGTGCAAGCCTCTCGGAGTTGGAATAAACGCTTTGATAGTGTGATCAAAGCATTTGGTTTTATACAGACGTTTGGAGAAGCCTGTATTTACAAGAAAGTGAGTGGGAGCTCTGTAGAATTTCTGATATTATATGTGGATGACATATTACTGATTGGAAATGATATAGAATTTCTGGATAGCATAAAGGGATACTTGAATAAAAGTTTTTCAATGAAAGACCTCGGTGAAGCTGCTTACATATTAGGCATAAAGATCTATAGAGAAAGATCAAGACGCTTAATTGGACTTTCACAAAGCACATACCTTGACAAGATTTTGAAAAAGTTCAAAATGGATCAAGCAAAGAAAGGGTTCTTGCCTGTATTACAAGGTGTGAAGTTGAGTTAGACTCAATGCCCGACCACTGCAGAAGATAGAGAGAAAATGAAAGATGTTCCCTATGCTTCAGCCATAGGCTCTATCATGTATGCAATGCTGTGTACCAGACCTGATGTGTGCCTTGCCATAAGTTTAGCAGGGAGGTACCAAAGTAATCCAGGAGTGGATCACTGGACAGCGGTCAAGAACATCCTAAAATACCTGAAAAGGACTAAGGATATGTTTCTCATATATGGAGGTGACAAAGAGCTCATCATAAAAGGTTACGTTGATGCAAGCTTTGACACTGATCCGGACGATTCTAAATCGCAAACCGGATACGTGTTTACATTAAATGGTGGAGCTGTCAGTTGGTGCAGTTCTAAACAAAGCATCGTAGCGGGATCTACATGTGAAGCGGAGTACATAGCTGCTTCGGAAGCAGCAAATGAAGGAGTCTGGATGAAGGAGTTCATATCCGATCTAGGTGTCATACCTAGTGCATCGGGTCCAATGAAAATCTTTTGTGACAATACTGGTGCAATTGCCTTGGCAAAGGAATCCAGGTTTCACAAGAGAACCAAGCACATCAAGAGACGCTTCAATTCCATCCGGGATCTAGTCCAGGTGGGAGACATAGAGATTTGCAAGATACATACGGATCTGAATGTGGCAGACCCGTTGACTAAGCCTCTTCCACGAGCAAAACATGATCAGCACCAAGACTCCATGGGTGTTAGAATCATTACTGTGTAATCTAGATTATTGACTCTAGTGCAAGTGGGAGACTGAAGGAAATATGCCCTAGAGGCAATAATAAAGCTATTATTTATTTCCTTATATGATAAATGTTTATTATTCATGCTAGAATTGTATTAACCGGAAACATAATACATGTGTGAATACATAGACAAACAGAGTGTCACTAGTATGCCTCTACTTGACTAGCTCGTTAATCAAAGATGGTTATGTTTCCTAACCATGAACAAAGATTTGTTATTTGATTAACGAGGTCACATCATTAGTTGAATGATCTGATTGACATGACCCATTCCATTAGCTTAGCATCCGATCGTTTAGTATGTTGCTATTGCTTTCTTCATGACTTATACCTGTTCCTATGACTATGAGATTATGCAACTCCCGTTTGCCGGAGGAACACTTTGGGTGCTACCAAACGTCACAACGTAACTGGGTGATTATAAAGGAGCATTACAGGTGTCTCCAAAGGTACATGTTGGGTTGGCGTATTTCGAGATTAGGATTTGTCACTCCGATTGTCGGAGAGGAATCTTTGGGCCCTCTCGGTACTGCACATCACATAAGCCTTGCAAGCATTACAACTAATATGTTAGTTGTGAGATGATGTATTACGGAACGAGTAAAGAGACTTGCCGGTAACGAGATTGAACTAGGTATTGGATACCGACGATCGAATCTCGGGCAAGTAACATACCGATGACAAAAGGAACAACGTATGTTGTTATGCGGTCTGACCGATAAAGATCTTCGTAGAACATGTAGGAGCCAATATGGGCATCCAGGTCCCGCTATTGGTTATTGACCGGAGATGTGTCTCGGTCATGTCTACATTGTTCTCGAACCGTAGGGTCCGCACGCTTAAAGTTACGATGACAGTTATTATGAGTTTATGCATTTTTGATGTACTGAAGTTTGTTCGAAGTCCCGGATGTGATCACGGACATGACGAGGAGTCTCGAAATGGTCGAGATGTAAAGATTGATATATTGGAAGCCTATATTTGGACATCGGAATCGTTCCGGGTGAAATCGGCATTTTTCCGGAGTACCGGGGGGTTACCGGAACCCCCCCGGGGGTCTATTGGGCCTACATGGGCCTTGAGGGAGAAGAGAGAAGGAGGCAAGAGGTGGCCGCGCGCCCCTCCCCTTCCTAGTCCAAATAGGACAAGGGAAGGGGGGCGGCGCCCCCCCTTTCCTTCCTCTCTTCCACCTATTTCCCCTCTCTCCTTGTCCAACTAGGAGTCCTACTCCCGATGGGAGTAGGACTCCCCCCTGGCGCGCCCACCTTGGCCGGCCGCCCCCTCTCCCTGGCTCCTTTATATACTGAGGCAAGGGGCACCCTAGAACACACAAGTTGATCCTCGTGATCGTTCCTTAGCCGTGTGCGGTGCCCCCTTCCACCATATTCCACCTCGGTCATATCGTTGTAGTGCTTAGGCGAAGCCCTGCGTCGGTGGAACATCATCATCGTCACCACGCTGTTGTGCTGACGGAACTCATCCTTGAAGCTTTGCTGGATCGGAGCCCGGGGAGCGTCATCGAGCTGTACGTGTGCTAAGAACTCGGAGGTGCCGGAGTAACGGTGCTTGGATCGGTCGGATCGGGAAGAAGACGTACGACTACTTCCTCTACGTTGTGTCAATGCTTCCGTTGCGATCTACAAGGGTACGTAGATCATACTCTCCCCTCTCGTTGCTATGCATCACCATGATCTTGCGTGTGCGTCGGAAATTTTTTGAAATTACTGCGTTCCCCAACATTTATAACCCAACAATTTTGGTAATCATAAACCGGCAAGTTTTATATCTTCAAGTCAGCTGAATATATGTTGAATATTTGAAGACCAATATTTTTGTCAAGTCAGAGCATTGAAAGCCGACTCAAGTGGATTATCTCTTACAATATTTCTCAACAAGAGACCAATGTCAGCAAATTGACTCTGAAGCTGGCCTATTGACCCGGATTTTCTAGATGAAGGAAATGATAATTGGACTTAAGAATAATCAGGTCCGGCTCATGAGAATACTTAACCCGGAGCACAAGGAATTAAGGATGATCAGGTGCCAGCTTACAAGAATTTTTAATCCGGAACACAATCTGTCAAATTTGTTCTTGTGTTTGTTTTACAGGATCAGTTTAACATGGATAAATCCAAATTAAACTGGGGGCTAATGTCGGGGATATACTCCGCGGTATGACCCGGCTGGAAGTATGACCCGGCCGGACTTGGCGCTTCACCGTGACCCACCGAAGGACTGGCTACTCATAGGTCTGGCGGCTTACTGGTCAGACGACTCACGAGCCTGACGACTCAAGGAGTGATCCCGATGGCGGGTCATATGGAAAACAAGGCCCAAAGCCCAGAAGGCCGGCTCACGTTACGATTGGCCGGATTAAGGAAAGGGATGATGAGTATTTCCTTTACAAGGAAGCAAGACCCGGACTTGTAATCAACTTGTAAGAGAAGATAGACTAGTCCTAGTCCTACTAGGACTCCATGTGTAACCCGCCCCTCTAACTTATATAAGGAGGGGCAGGGCTCCCCAAAGAGGGAGGGGGCAAGAAGAAACAATCTCTAGGGCTAGACACAACTAGGAGAGCCGGCTTACGGCGACTCACTCATGATCATAATGAGACCTAAACAGCATGTAGGGTTATTACCGGATGATGTTTCCCGGGGCCCGAAGCTGTCTAAATCCTCGTCTTGTGTGTTGCGTCTCTCGATTCCGCTCAACCCCTTCAAGCTACCACATAGATGCGTTGGCCTCGCGATTAAGTCCTTTCATGAGGACATCTGCCGTGACAAATCCACGACAGTGACCGAATATTGTTCGGAGTCCCGAATGAGATCACGGACATGACGAGGATTCTTGAAATGGTCTAGAGGGAAATATTGATATATTGGACAATAGTATTCGGACACCGGGATGGTTCCGGAGTGTTTCGGTACGCATCGATGTACCGGGGGGTTACCGGAACCCCCGGGGGAAGATATGGGCCATAGGGGAGAGGCAAGGCAGCCCACAAGAGGTGGTGCCCCCCCCCCATGGAAGGAGTCCGAATTGGACAAGGGGAGGGGGCGGCGCTGTGATAGCCTGGCTTATTAGGGATGATAGACTACTCATATCAATAAGGAACTCCTTCTTTTCCGGAAGCCTATTCGAACAGAACTCCAAAGTTATGCATGCTCGGCTTGGAGTAATTTCAGGATGGGTGACCGACCGGGAAATTTCTCCCGGGTGCGCACGAGTGAGGACAAAGTGCGCAGAAAAGACTAGTATTGATCTGTGGGGCCAGTCTAGATCCCGCCAGGAGTAACGACCACCGGCGGGTGTGTCCGGGGCGTTACAAGTTGGTATCAAAGCCAACCCTCGCGGTTACACGGATGTTTGCGGACAGGTGCGAGGTCATGTTGTTCATGAAGTTTGTGACCCGTCGTGGCACCCGGCATGGCACATGTACCAGACTGGATGCACAGACGTATGTGCCAAGAGGAACGTTCCTATGGCCCAACGAGGACGTCGATTCCTCTAAGTGGGGGTGTATGTGATAGCCTGCCTTATTAGGGATGATAGACAACTCATATCAATAAGGAATTCCTTCTTTTCTGGATGCCCATTCGGACATAACTCCAAAGTTAAGCGTGCTCGGCTTGGAGTAATTTCAGGATGGGTAACCGACCGGGAAGTTGCTCCCGGGTGCGCACAAGTGAGGACAAAGTGCGCAGAAAAGACTAGTATTGATCTGTGGGGCCAGTCTAGATCCCGCTAGGAGTAACGACCACCGGCAGGTGTGTCCGGGGTGTTACAGGCGCCCCCTTTCCTTCTCCTCCTCCCTCTCCTTCCCCCCTTCCCCTTTCGATAAAAGGAAAGGGGGTCCAAATTAGACTAGAGGTCCAAGTAGGACTCCTCCCACTTGGCGCGCCCTAGGCCAGCCTCCTCCCCTCTCCCTGCTTTATATACGGGGGCGGGGGCACCTCTAAGGCACATCAATTGTTCTTAGCCATGTGCGGTGCCCCCCTCCACCGTTTACTCCTTCGGTCATATTGTCGTAGTGCTTAAGCGAAGCCCTGCACGGATCACTTCACCATCACCGTCACCATGCCATCGTGCTGACGAAACTCTCCCTCGGCACTTTGCTGGATCAAGAGTTTGAGGCATGTCATCGAGCTGAACATGTGCTGAACTCGGAGGTGCCATACGTTTGGCACTTGATCGGTTGAAACGAGAAGACGTTCGACTACATCAACCGCGTTAAACTAACACTTCCACTTTCGGTCTACGAGGGTACGTGGACACACTCTCACCCTCTCGTTGCTATGCATCTCCTAGATATATCTTGTGTGATTGTAGGATTTTTTTTAAATTGCATGCTATGTTCCCCAACAATGTTCCATCTCCTGCATAAGGATTAGCTAGCAGTTTCTCTATCATACCCGAACGAATTTCATAATAAATATTTTCAGCAGGTGCAGTAGGTTGAGGAGCAACTCTTTGCTCTTCTAGTCGAGGTTAAGATACCCCGAACAAAGCCCTCAAAGGATTATTTTCCATAGTAACAAGTGACAGCAAATTTCAGCACACTATATAAATGTTTCCTTACCAAAGGCGCTTCACTCCCCGGCAACAGTGCCAGAGAAGAGTCTTGATGACCCACAAGTATAGGGGATCTATGTAGTCCTTTCGATAAGTAAGAGTGTCGAACCCAACGAGGAGCGGAAGGAAATGACAAACGGTTTTCAGCAAGGTATTCTCTACAAGCACTGAAATTATCGATAACAGATAGTTGTGTGATAAGATAATTTGTAATGGGTAACATTAACAAAAGTAACCAGGTGAAGTAAGGTGGCCCAATCCTTTTTGTAGCAAAGGACAAGCCTGAACAAACTCTTATATAAAGCAAGGCGCTCCCGAGGAGACATGGGAATTACTGTCAGGCTAGTTTTCATCATGCTCATATGATTCGCGTTCGTTACTTTGATAATTTGATATGTGGGTGGACCGGTGCTTGGGTGCTGCCCTTTTTTGGACAAGCCTCCCGCTTATGATTAACCCCTCTCGCAAGCATCCACAACTACGGAAGAAGAATTAAGATAAATCTAACCATAGCATGAAACATATGGATCAAATCAGCCCCTTACGAAACAACACATAAACTAGGGTTTAAACTTCTGTCACTCTAGCAACCCATCATCTACTTATTTCTTCTCAATGCCTTCCCCTGGGCCCAAATCATGGTGAAGTGTCATGTAGTCGATGTTCACATAACACCACTAGAGGAAAGACAACATACATCTCATCAAAATATCGAACGAATACCAAATTCACATATTCACATGATTGCTTATAACAAGACTTCTCCCATGTCCTTAGGAACAAACATAACTTCTCACAAAGAATATTCATGTTCATAATCAGAGGAGTATTAATTATCATTAAGGATCTGAACATATGATCTTCCACCAAATAAACCAACTAGCATCAACTACAAGGAGTAATCAACACTAATAGCAACCCACGGGTACCAATCTGAGGTTTTGAGACAAAGATCGGATACAAGAGATGAACTAGGGTTTGAGAGGAGATGGTGCTTGTCAAGATGTAGATGGAGATTGACCCCCTCTCGATGAGAGGATTGTTGGTGATGACGATGGCTTCGATTTCCCCCTCCGGGGGGAAAGATTACCCAGCAGAACAGCTCTGCCGGAGCACTAGATTGGTTTTGCCCAAGTTTCGCCTCGAGACGGTGGTGCTTCGTCCCAAAAGCTTCCTCCTGATTTTTTTCCAGGTCAAAACACACCATATAGCAGAAGATGCACATTGGGGGCCTGCTAGGTGGCCCACAAGGCAGGGGGCGCGCCCCCCACCCTTGTGGATGGTAGGTGGGCCCCCTCTGGTGCTTTCTTCGCCCAATATTTTTTATATATTTCAAAATAATTCTCCGTGAAGTTTCAGGACTTTTGGAGTTGTGTAGAATAGGACTCTAATATTTGCTCATTTTCCAGTCCAGAATTCCAGCTGCCAGCATTCTCCCTCTTCATGTAAACCTTGTAAAATAAGAGAGAAAAGGCATAAGTATTGTGCTATAATGTGTAATAATAGCCCATAATGCAATAAATATCAATATAAAAGCATGATGCAAAATGGACGTATCAGCCATCTAGCATAGGTCTTCTGTATTAGTCATGTATCAAACGACTCCAGACTCTTGTAACCCTAGCCATGGTCGAGTATATAAGGTGTGGCATGGACTCCTCAATCGATACCTTCAATCTACACCACAATACTTCTCGGTATACCCCTTGTACGCACACAAATCCTAGTTCTCATACGAGGCTAGATCCATCAATACAGACAAGTAGGAAGAAGGTTATTACCTTGATTCGAGGGCATGAACCTAGGAAAATATCTCCTCATGTGCACCACCTATTGGCATGCCAGGGAGGGGTTGCGCACGCGAAAAGTAGGGTTCGGATCCAGAGCTTTCGCTTTGGATATCTGAACTTATCGCCAAAGCGGTCGGACACCTCGCTATTGGGGCACGCGGTATGCTACTCTAGCGGAAAATAAAAATTTCTACCGCAAAACCAAGATCATATTGTTGGGGATAGATCACGGATCGGGTTTAGCACTAGTCACGATAGTGGAAGTGGAGTTGGTGATGCGTGTTGCCGATCAGCCAAGTCATCTCCTGCCATTCTCCCTCAAACGGCTCCTCGCGGATCTTCTCGTGGATCATCCTAGTCATCTCCTTGGATATCCCTAGCGGATCTCCTGTTGGGCCGACTCTCGGCCTGCTGGCGCACCCCTGATACGTGGCACCATCATAATCTATCTTTTTCCACGCATGTGTAACTTATGTATATGGCTTCTCGGTGGAGTTATGGGTTATATCCTTCAAGCACAGGTAGCTGTCTTCTTGGTGGAGTTTTTTGTATGATATTACAAATACTAGATGAATAATGTGATTCAAGAATATATAATAAATTAATTATGGATAGTTTATTGTTTTTGTTTTTTTACAAAAACTCGGCCTAGGCTGGATTTCAGTGATGAAGTAAGAGTAATAGTATATATTATTGCTTTAATAGCATGATGTTTTTATGGGAAGGCTTACTTTATTACTCAAATGATAGATACATCGTCTGCTAGCAATTTCACAATGAAATCAGGCGAGGCGTCAATCCAAAGAGATGGATTGTTAACACGTCCCCATCTAGCCAGCTCATGAGCTACAAAGTTTGACTCTCTAATACAATGCTCAATAGTAACCCTCCCGAAATCTACTAGATTACTTCAACATTCATCAATGACCAGCGCTGCCACCATAGAATAACCTCCATTGTGGTTTAGTGCATCCACCACCGTGGTATTGTCCGATCTCACCACCAAGTTATAGCAGCATGTGTCCCTTGCTAGCTTCAATCCTTCAAGCAAAGCTGCCGCTTCTGCCGTAAATACATCAACTACGTGTTCTAATCTCACCATGGATGCCGCTATAAAGGACCCCCGGTGATCACGGATAACGGCTCCACATGACCCTGCATAGTCGCCCTCTGTGAATGATGCATCCACATTTAGAATTAGCTACCCCGCGAGAAACGCCGACCACTTATTTATCTTGGGTGTGATTTTAACTTCGGTTCCACGAACATAGTTCAACGCTAGGGCAACCACAACAGGTGCTATTCTTCCCGGTGTCAATATATCTTCCCCTCGCACAAAATGTCTTCTTTGCCACCATAAAAACCAGCATGCTATCGATATAAGCTCCGGTAATTCAACCACTCCAGAGTAGCGTCGCCGATAAGAACCACCGCAGAGAATAAAACCTAGGACCGCCGAACCTGACCAATCAGTCATTCTAGCGAAAGTAATATCAGGTGCGATTCCCAGAGCCTCTTAGACTGCCTGCGATCTTGCACACTTGAACAACATATGAGATAAGTCCTCCGCCCCATCTGGACAAAATGGGCATTGGGAAAGAATCCCAACATGGCGATTCATCAGAGTACTCCGACATGGAATGGCGTTGTGCAAGCATCTCCAGATAAAAAATTTAACTTTTGCTGGTACTTTCAAACTCCACAAATTCCTCCAGACTGGGTGGGGCACCGTGGAATAGCTGGCCAGACCGCTTTCCACGCTATCATAGTTCACTTCCCATTGCTTGTAATAGGCAGATCACACTGAATATACTCCGCTCTTCGTGAGGTGCCATGCAATATAGTCCTCCGTCTCCACATGAAACAACGGAATTTGTAATATACGCTCTGCATCGATATGCCAAAAGTTCTCCCGAATTAACATCTCATCCCATTCTCCTGTAGTTGGGTCAATCAACTCATTCACTTTAGTAAGTACTTGATTCCCCCTTACTGTTAATATTTTCTTGGAAGCACTGTTTGGGATCCATCAATCATCCCATATATTAATCTTGTCTCCATTGCCTACTCTCCAAATATAGCCCTTCTTAAAAGTTTGAATGCCGGACCAAATGCTTTGCCACACATAAGACGACCCCTTCTTCAATTGACAGTTCAAAAGGTCTCCTATGGGGTAGTACCTTGCTCTCCTCTCTTCTTCAATAGCATGATTTTTTTGTAAAACGGAGTTTCTACGCATGGCGGCATCGGTGCACGTTATCCCCGCCGTTGTAAGATGCCTGGAGATGGTCTGAACACGTACCCGCCTTTTATGACCCAAATTGTTCGTCGCAAATACCAGGTGTATTCGCTGCGTGTTTAGGTAGGAGACGGGCACAGGTTGAGTTAGAGATACTTGAATCCTCCCATCAGGTACAAGTGCCCGATGGCTAGCAGGCGACCGAGGACCGGCCCATGTGAAGATGGATATGTGCTGGATTGGGCCCGGATTTTCGTATAGTCCAGCTGGTAAGCATAAATGCTACATCTTGGCCACCCATCTCTCTCTCATCCATTAGGGCATCTACAATGCAGACGCTTAGAGCAGGCGCTAAGGAATAAAATCCTAGCCGATCTGGCAACTACCTGTTTTAATCCCAGCATCGGCCGGCAACTGGCTAGCATCGCTGCCTTAAGAGGAGTCGGACGCTTAGGCTAGTTTGCTGCGGATTGTTGCTTTTTTAATACAATCCAAGCGGCTGTTTAAGCGGCCGTGCGTTGGAAGCTCAAACTTTTGCGGTCGGTGCCTAATAAGATCCCACTGTTTTTCCTTTTTAAACACCTACTTGAGAGGCTGTGCGTTGGAGATGCCCTTATCCCCAACACCACCCTGCCGGCGGTACCGGTGACGAGCGCTCTGCTGCTTCAACAATAATTCCGTGAGGTACCGCCGACGAGCCAAGAACCTCCAACCTGCTAACGTGGAGATGGCAAGGGGCGGCCGGATCGGTTGGCCGGCGTCTCGGCGACCTATTTCCTTCCGTGGCGGCAAGATCTCGCTGGAGGAGCAAGCAGCCGGCCGGTGCAGATCCCAGGCGTGAGGAAGGTGGGGATGGATGGGGGTGTGCATCTAGTTACCCATCTCGGAGCACGGAGGTGGCAGCGGCCATGGAGGAAACGGGATCTCAGTTCATGTCGCTGCGGCTGCCAGATCCTGATTCGGCCATGATGAGGTCCTCTATCCTGCACACGTAGCCTCAAGGTTTAGATACATAGCCTCAAGGTGATGCCTCGCATGCCATATAAAATTGGATATGACATAAAGTAGGTTTAGATAGGGAAGTGAGATCCTTTTTAGAAGACGAGTGCTTGAAGAGAAAAAGTGTGGTTCGGTGACAAAAGCTAAAAATATTGAAATGAAAAGTAAAGATACGTGTGTACTAAAATTTTTATTGTCTATTTTTTAATAAGGCCTACTAGTGGCAGCTTGCATTGGAAAAAAAAATATAAATGCCTCAAATTATTTTTTGTTATGGGGCATATGTATTCATATGCCACCATTGTACATGCCATAAGATATGGCTTGTTGCTGAACGCCTTTGAATTTCCTTTCTGGATTCTTTTTCTGGATTTTTACAAGCGGGGTGATGGATAGTCCCAGGAAAGTAGATATGGGGCAGTACAATTTTCTTTTTTGATTTGTAGTGCAAGAATCGTTGAATCAAGAGCTAGCTATGTTCATACTCATACGAGTCTTTAAAGCTCGCCTTATGAATCACCTAAAAAAAGCTCACGTTATGAATGCATGTTTATTATTGCAAGTTTTCCCCCCACGATCTTGTTACTATTTTGTTCAAATTGTAACAGAAGCTTGTATGTCATTATTTGTAATGTTTAGATATTTTCTACATAGTCGTCTCTCCTATTTCATTGATCACTTTTTCTCTACAGGGTAATCGATATTCTTCTCTCCGGCGGCATTTTCCTTAATCTCTTCCTTTTATGAAAATGTCTTGGTCTGTGAATTTTAACTGCCCCCAACCCTCGTGTAATTTTATGACCAGTGAACATTTTTACGATGCCAATCTGTGATGTTTTGTTGCATATAATCCTGAAAAAAGCAAGGAATCTCCAAGTACTCTTTGGAGCAGTATTCTAACTTTCTCATCATCAAATGCTTAATCCTGCAAGATCTGTGACTTTCTTTGGATGATGTTTTTTTTCACTTGGACATGAGAGTACTTGTGCTAGTGGTAATTGTGCAATAAAAAGTATTTTGACTGCTTGATGCAATGCGGGGCCAAAACTTGAATCTGCATGTCTTGTGCTTACTCACAAGAAGAAGAAAAATATGACAGGCCTTAAATGCTTTGTTCGGGCCATGAAAATTTGTAGTAGCTGGTGGGTATTCTGTTCAGAACTTGTGCCGGTAACCGTGGTCAAATCCACTAATAATCGATGTTTCCACTTGTGTTAGTCTTTTCGCAATTGAATTTATATGCCTGGTTACCCATGACTAATTATGAAATTATTTTTCATGGCTTGTCTTGTTCACCAGTACTAGCTTTTTCCAACCGGGCTCACACCCCTTTTCATTAATTTTGCAATCAACGAAAATACAAAAGTCTGTTTTTGAGGTTCAGTCTAGTAGTTCTCTGGGTAACATATCCAAAATAGAATGACCAAGGACCAAAATAGGACTAAAGGGGGGGGGGGGGGAACGAGCTGGAGCACCGTAAAAAAAAATCCACCGCTGGAAGACCCTGAAACAGACCATCCGCCATGGGGCGAAAACCTACAACACTAACAAGCCACCACCTAAACCGGAAAGTTGAAGAACTGAAAACTATGCGACCACCCAGGGGCATAAAGAAGCCATATACCAAACACTTACCAAACACTTACCAAACACCTGGTAGATTCCAGAACGGGCATCATACCCTAGTGGAAGATTACTGAACTGGCAGGAAGAGCAAGTTAGCCGATCTGAATTCCATCTCCATCCCTCAAGAACATCCTGTGCTGCGAGTAAGACCTGTCCGCCATAGCTGCTGCCGCATATGCCAGCCCTTTCACCCCAGCCTGGAACATCGCCCTGTCTTCTCCTTTCAGCAATCTTGCCCAATATAACATAAAAGAACAAACACTGAAAATAGCCTCCAGCGGAGTACGAGCAACCCACTCGGGGCGCGCGTGTGTGTCGTGACGAGGCGAGGCATGGCAAGGCGGACGGAGGAGGAGGAGGAGCGCGCGTGTACATCTCCTATTCCCAAGCTCCCAATAACAAGTGATGGAGCAGCCCTTATAAAAAGGTCACACTCTTCTTACTGTAGCAGTATGGTACTAAACTTCTCACACTTCCCACTACTTGCCGTACACATGCATGGGCCTTAGAGATTGATCAGGGATTATTGTCTTATATGGGTCTAAGCCCATCCATAATCCATCATGTCTCGGCGACTTGGTCCACCCCCCACACATGGCATCACCAGTACTAGCTTTGACATGGCAATTTAGCTTCTTTTGTTTCTTTAATTTCTAACGCGTTAAGTTTGTTTTATCAGATGCATCGACATGTCTTCTCTGTTATTGACTACTTTGATGGGCCTACAGTCTATGACAGCTGCAGTGCATATCAATTGTGCCAATTATTTTTACAATGAAATAAGGGAATTGTTTGTAATCGGCGCGCCGGCCGAAAACTCAGCCGGTCGCTTTCCCTCGCGCGTATGAAGGAAGCAGTGGCCCATGCAAACCCACTTCCGTACCTTATATTCTTTCGTTTCTCTTTTTTCTCAGCCGTTCGTTCTCCTTTTCTTCTTCCTCCTTTGCTTCCTTCCCCCAATCATCTCTCTCTCCTGCAGCTACAACGATCACCATCGCCGCCCAGCCGCCGCCGACTCAGCAAATATCACCGCCGCGCCCTGCCGCGACTCATTGGATGTTGCGTCCACCAAGCCAAAAAGTTGCAACCGTCCCCGCAGAAGCTGCAACCTCAAAATCTGAGAGCTGTGCATGGATGTTGCGACCGGTGATGGCCGGAGTTACATGGAGGCGACCACCGTCGCCACTACAGTCACTTTTTATACAAGCCACGACGTCCAGATGCTGCAACCGTGGCGTCCAAGTGCTGGAACCATGATGAACAGATGCTGGAAGCTGACAGCTGCCGGTGGTGACCACACACGACAGGGGAGTGCTACAACCATGGCATTCAAATGCTCGAACCGCAACGCCTAGATGTTGGAACCATGTTGGCCTTTTGCTACATGCATTCACGGTGGAGCTGTGACCAGCGACGGCGGTGGCGATGTTTTGCTGGAACCATTGCTGAATTTTGCTACAACTGACAAGTAAATTTGCTACCTACATTCACGGCGGAGCTGCGACCCACATGACGGCGAGGACATTTTGCTACAACTGTGTCAGATTTTGCTACAACTGCCAAGATGTTTTGCTACATCCATGAGGGCACAACGACGACCTGCGGCGACGGCGGCGGCGTTTTTTGCTGCAACCGCCATCAGTTTTTCTATGACCAGGCGAGAAATTTGTTACATCCATTTTGGATGGCAGAGAGGCAGCGGGACCGGCAGTGCTTCCACATGCATCAACTGCGATGGTATTTTTGCTGCAACTATCTTTGTTTTTTGCTACGTCCCCTGAAGATTTTGCTACTTCCATGTAGGGCTACCACAATGGTGAGTAGCACAAGATGCTGGCATAGGGGGAGAGACAAGCCGGCCGGCGGTTGGAGGAGATGCATCCGGGGGGAACGTCGCTGGGAGAGGCACAGCCGCATAGCGCCCCGTGGCCATGTGATCCTACAATGGCCTGTTGTGGAGAAGGAGACGGGGGCTAGACTGCGTCCTTGAACGGGGCCATGGTGATGCAGCGGAGCTGCGACGAGCGGCGGAGCTACAACGAGCGGTGGCGCGAGGAGGGAAGCGGAGGTGCTGCTGCCCTCGCCGGAGGGCGCGCTGGACGTGGCACAACCAGATCGAGCTTTTTCCGTGTTTGCGTTGACTTACGAAAGGAAAACGATGTTTTTTGGAGGCAGATCGGACGGGTGCTGGCTGCTGAATCGCACGGCTGCCTGGCGACCGACCCAAATTTGGGCCGGTGCGCCGGCGCCTAGCAGTTCCCATGAAATAATCCCTACAAAGTTTTCTTTCATGCATTTGTTTTGTAAGTGGTAATCATCTGTATAAATGATGTGCACAAAATATCAACACTGAAAATGTTGATTTTACCGATGAATCTGGAAATATATAAGATGCATCGGCATTTGTTCAGATATATACTCTCTAAATTGGCATGGTAAAAGAATACAAAACTTTGAAACACAGACGAAAAATAATATGTCGCCTGGCTGGACTGGAGCTGAACAGTAAATGTGGGTGTTGGGTGGTAGTAGGTTGGAGATGGACTGAGACTGAACCGTGATGAATGGGCATCTAGCGTGGCGACGTGTGAAGTTGGAAAAAAATGTGTCAGGGGTGAGGGGCATCTCTGAGAATCTGGCTGAGGGCTGGTGTACTGAAGCCTAATCAAAAGTCATGAACCGATTCCAGCGCTCTACGCTTCAACTAAACATGAATGGCTCTCGCTCCCGCTCCCGGTCTCGCTCCCGCTCCCGGTCTCGCTCCCGCTCCCGCTCCCACTCCGCCCTCCTTGCCGGCCACCCCGCCGGCCTCCGGCAATGCTCCAGCCACCAAAAACCCACCGGACATCTCTGCACCTGACCTACCTCTTACCACAAACTCCCTAGACGAGCTCATACCATACGTGGCTCCACCACCTTCGCCATTCTTCGACCTACCTTATGTCAAGGCCGGGCAGGTTGCGCTCTGCTGCTTCCTGGGCTGCGGCAACACCATGGGCTTGGAGTTTGAAGATGATTGCTCCTACTACCTCCGCCTCGACATCACCACCCCGGCCCTCCACCTTGCCTCACCGCTCTACATCGCCTTCGGCTACTCCAACCGTCACCTCGACGCCATAGTTGTCGCTGCGCTGTTCCAGGCCGTCCTGGGTGGATCTACTGCTCACTTCTTTGTCGCGCAATGCTCTCCTCTGGTCTTCCGTTTCCACGTCGCTTCTGCGTGCGTGGCTGAGATCATCCTCGCTTAAACCACTCTCAGCTTCCGCAACTATTCCTTCTCTTTCGCTAGGGCTCTGCCCTCCATCCCGTCTCCACCGTGCTCTACCGCTACATGCATGACGCTTGCCCGGCTGCTCCAAATCCCCGACGACCTGGGTCTCCAGTTCGAAGCTGTGGCTTGGTCACAGCTTCGTTCCCACGTTACCGCCCGTTCATGCAGCCAGCCTCATGGCTGCCAAATGTACGTGCGTGTAATCCAATTCCCCTTCACTCTCAACGCCACGACCATGGCATTTGTCCTCGCTCACTTGTTTGGGGACTCCTACCTCCAATTCGATGTCACTGACGACAGAGACTCCTGCTTCTCCTTCACTATTGCATCGCCCGCCGTAACCAAACTGATCACCTCCATGGGTGACTACCGCAAGAGGAGCATGCTGATCCGCTTCCCCTGGCCTATGCTCATGAGTGGTGCCCGACGCCTTCTTTGTGCTGATGGCATGCCCTCGTCGCTTGGTTCCACGCCTTCCTCTTCGTCGCCGGTCGTCTCTGCATCACTGCCACCAGCGCCATCAACTCTGGATCTGCCTAAGGTGAGACGAAAATGGCCCGGTATTAGTTTCTTTTACCGTATGCTAAATGTTAGTTGCTTTAACCAGCTTCCACCTCATGTGCACTACACTCACCATACACATCCTTTTTGGATTACTTTCATGCCAATCACTGTCAGACCTAATGAACTGCTAGTTGAATTAGCCCTAAACCACTGTTTTTCCGTTCAACAAGATTTTCACGCAATTAAGGTGCATGATCTAATTTTTAAATCTGGCATCTCCTCCCGCCCAGTCAAATTTGAAATTCTCAAGTTGGGGTCACTTGACTTTGGCGGGTTTCGTCTTTTTCTTTTTGACCAGCTCGATCTGGCCGTTGCTCACTGCAGTCATTTGATACGTCTTCGTCGTATCTACTTTTCCAAACACTTTTGCCCTTGTTTTGGACTCTAACTTGCATGATTTGAATGGAACTAACCCAGACTGCAATTGTTTTCAGCAGAATTGCCATGGTGTTATTTTTGTGCAGAAATAAAAGTCTCGGAATGACCTAAAAATCAATGGAGAATTATTTTGGAATATATAAAAAATACTGGAAGAAAGATCTACGCCAGGGGGCCCACACCCTGTCCACGAGGGTGGGGGCACTCCCCCTACCTCGTGGGCCCCCTGGAGCTCCACCGACCTCAACTCCAACTCCATATATTCATGTTCGGGGAGAAAAAAATCAGGGAGAAGGATTCATCGCGTTTTACGATACGGACCGCTGCCAAGCCCTAAACTCTCTCGGGAGGGCTGATCTGGAGTCCGTTCGGGGCTCCGGAGAGGGGAATCTGTCGCCGTCGTCATCATCAACCTTCCTCCATCACCAATTTCATGATGCTCACCGTCGTGCGTGAGTAATTCCATCATAGGCTTGCTAGACGGTGATGGGTTGGATGAGATTTATCTTGTAATCGAGTTAGTTTTGTTAGGGTTTGATCCCTAGTATCCACTATGTTTTGAGATTGATGTTGCTATGACTTTGCTATGCTTAATGCTTGTCACTAGGGCCCGAGTGCCATGATTTAAGATCTGAACCTATTATGTTTTCATAAATATATGTGAGTTCTTGATCCTATCTTGCAAGTCTATAGTCACCTACTACGTGTTATGATCCGGCAACCCCGAAGTGACAATAGTCGGGACCACTCCCGGTGATGACCGTTGCTACCTTTTGAGCACTGCGTTGGTTTTCCCTTGAAGAGGAAAGGGTGATGCAGCAAAGTAGCGTAAGTATTTCCCTCAGTTTTGAGAACCAAGGTATCAATCCAGTAGGAGGCTACGCGCGAGTCCCTCGCACCTGCACAAAACAAATAAATCCTCGCAACCAACGCGATAAGGGGTTGTCAATCCCTACACGGCCACTTACGAGAGTGAGATCTAATAGATATGATAAGATAATATTTTTGGTATTTTCATGATAAAGATGCAAAGTAAAATAAAAGCAAAGTAATAATAACTAAGTGTTGGAAGATTAATATGATGAAGATAGACCCCGGGGCCATAGGTTTCACTAGTGGCTTCTCTCAAGAGCATAGGTATTTTACGGTGGGTGAACGAATTACTGTTGAGCAATTGACAGAATTGAGCATAGTTATGAGAATATCTAGGTATGATCATGCATATAGGAATCACGTCCAAGACAAGTAGACCGACTCCTGCCTGCATCTACCACTATTACTCCACTCATCGACCGCTATCCAGCATGCACCTAGAGTATTAAGTTAATGAAAACGGAGTAACGCCTTAAGCAAGATGACATGATGTAGAGGGATAGACTCATGCAATATGATGAAAACCCCATCTTGTTATCCTCGATGTCAATAATACAATACGTGCCTTGCTGCCCCTACTGTCACTAGGAAAGGACACCGCAAGATTGAACTCAAAGCTAAGCACTTCTCCCATTGCAAAAAAGATCAATCTAGTAGGCCAAACCAAATTTGAAGAGACTTGCAAAGATAACCAATCATACATAAAAGAATTCAGAGAAGATTCAAATATTGTTCATAGATAATCTTGATCATAAACCCACAATTCATCAGTCTCAACAAACACACCGCAAAAAGAAGATTACATCGAATAGATCTCCACAAGAGAGGGGGAGAACATTGTATTGAGATCCAAAAAGAGAGAAGAAGCCATCTAGCTAATAACTATGGACCCAAAGGTCTGAGGTGAACTACTCACACTTCATCGGAGGGGCTATGGTGTTGATGTAGAAGCCCTCCGTGATGGATACCCCCTCG
Organism: Triticum urartu; assembly: GCF_056163025.1. NCBI lineage: Eukaryota > Viridiplantae > Streptophyta > Magnoliopsida > Poales > Poaceae > Triticum > Triticum urartu. The sequence continues at coordinate 139,070,369 of NC_141876.1, read as the reverse complement.
GGCAGAGCTCCGGAACAGGCCCCAAGATGGGATCTCGTGGATACAGAAAGTTGCGGCGGTGGAATTAGGGTTTTGGCTCCGTATCTAATCGTTTGGGGGTACGTAGGTGTATATAGGAGGAAGGAGTACGTCAGTGGATCAACAGGGGGCCCACGAGGGTGGAGGGCACGCTTGCAGGGGGGGTAGGTGCGCTCCCCTACCTCGTGGCCTCCTCCTTTGTTTCTTGACGTATGGTCCAAGTCTCCTGGATCATGTTCGGTGAGAAAATCACATTCCCGAAGGTTTCATTCCGTTTGGACTCCGTTTGATATTCCTTTTCTTCGAAACCCTAAAATAGGCAAAAAAATATAGCAATTCTGGGTCGGGCCTCCGGTTAATAGGTTAGTCTCGAAAATAATATAAAAGTGGATAATAAAGCCCAATAATGTCCAAAACAGTAGATAATATAGCATGGAGCAATCAAAAATTATAGATACGTTGGAGACGTATCAAGCATCCCCAAGCTTAATTCCTGCTCGTCCTCGAGTAGGTAAATGATAAAAACAGAATTGTTTATGCGGAGTGCTACTTGGCATAATTTTAATGTAATTCTTCTTAATTGTGGTATGAATATTCAGATCCGGAAGATTCAAGATAAAAGTTCATATTGACATAAAAATAATAATACTTCAAGCATACTAACTAAGCAATCATGTCCTCTCAAAATAACATGGCCAAAGAAAGTTCATCCCTACAAAATCATATAGTTTAGTCATGCTCCATTTTCGTCACACAAGAATCCTCTCATCATGCACAACCCCGATGACAAGCCAAGCAATTGTTTCATACTTTAGTAATCTCAAACCTATAAACTTTCACGCAATATATGAGCGCGAGCCATGGATATAGCACTATGGGTGGAATAGAATATGATGATGGGGGTTATGTGGAGAAGACAAAAAGGAGAACGTCTCATATCAACGAGGCTAATCAATGGGCTATGGAGATGCCCATCGATTGATGTTAATGCAAGGAGTGGGGATTGCCATGCAACGGATGCACTAGAGCTATAAATGTATGAAAGCTCAACAAAAGAAACTAAGTGGGTGTGCATCCAACTTGCTTGCTCACAAAGACCTAGGGCACTTGAGGAGTCCCATTGTTGGAATATACAAGCCAAGTTCTATAATGAAAATTTCTCACTAGTATATGAAAGTGACAAAACAAAAGACTCTCTATCATGAAGATTATGGTGCTACTTTGAAGCACAAGTGTGGCAAAGGATAGTAGCATTGTCCCTTTTATATATTTTTTATTTGGCCTTCCTTTTTTGGCCATTCTCTCTTTTTTTAGGACAATGCTCTATGAATGATGGTCATCACACTTCTATTTATTTACAACTCAAGAATTACAACTCGATACTTAGAACAAGATATGACTCTATATGAATGCCTCCAGCGGTGTACCGGGATATGCAATGAACCAAGAGTGACATGTATGAAAGAATTATGAACGGTGGCTTTGCCACAAATACTATGTCAACTACATGATCATGCTAAGCAATATGACAATGATGAATGTGTCATGATAAACAGAATGGTGGAAAGTTGCATGGCAATATATCTCGGAATGGCTATGGAAATGCCATAATTGGTAGGTATGGTGGCTGTTTTGAGGAAGATATAAGGAGGTTTATGCGTGAAAGAGCGTATCATATCACGGGGTTTGGATGCACCGGCGAAGTTTGCACCAACTCTCAATGTGAGAAAGGGCAATGCACGGTACCGAAGAGGCTAGCAATGATGGAAGGGTGAGAGTGCGTATAATCCATGGACTCAACATTAGTCATAAAGAACTCACATACTTATTGCAAAAATCTAAAAGTCATCAAAAACCAAGCACTACGCGCATGCTCCTAGGGGGATAGATTGGTAGGAAAAGACCATCGCTCGTCCCCGACCGCCACTCATAAGGAAGACAATCAAATAACACCTCATGTTTCAAATTTGTTGCATAATGTTTACCATACGTGCATGCTACGGGACATGCAAACTTCAACACAAGCATTTCTCAAATTCACAACTACTCAACTAGCACGACTTTGATATTATTACCTCCATATCTCAAAACAATCATCAAGCATCAAACTTCTCTTAGTATTCAAAACACTCATAAGAATTTTTTACTAATCTTGAATACCTAGCATATTAGGATTATTTAAGAAAATTACCATGCATTTAAGACTCTCAAAATAATCTAAGTGAAGCATGAGAGATCAATAGTTTCTGTAAAACAAATCCACCACCGTGCTCTAAAAGATATAAGTGAAGTACTAGAGCAAAACTATATAACTCAAATGATATAAGCGAAGCACATAGAGTATTCTAACAAATTCCAAATTATGTACGGCTCTCTCAAAATGTGTGTACAGCAAGGATGATTGTGGTAAACTAAAAAGCAAATACTCAAATCATACAAGACGCTCCAAGCAAAACACATATCATGTGGCGAATAAAAATATAGCTCCAAGTAAAGTTACCGATAGAAGTAGACGAAAAGAGGGGATGCCTTCCGGGGCATCCCCAAGCTTTGGCTTTTTGGTGTCCTTAGATTATCTTGGGGGTGCCATGGGCATCCCCAAGCTTAGGCTCTTGCCACTCCTTGTTCCATAATCCATCAAATCATTACCCAAAACTTGAAAACTTCATAACACAAAACTTAAAGTAGAAAATCTCGTGAGCTCCGTTAGCGAAAGAAAACAAAATACCACTTCAAGGTACTGTAATGAACTCATTATTTATTTATATTGGTGTTAAACCTACTGTATTCCAACTTCTCTATGGTTTATAAAATATTTTACTAGCCATAGATTCATCAAAACAAGCAAACAACACACGAAAAACAGAATCTGTCAAAAACAGAACAGTCTGCAGTAATCTGTAGCTAGCGCAAGATCTGGAACCCCAAAAATTCTAAAATAAATTTCTTGACGTGAGGAATTTATCTATTAATCATATTCAAAAAGAATTAACTAAATATCACTTTCCAAATAAAAATGGCAGCAGTTCTCGTAAGAGCTAAAGTTTCTGTTTTTTACAGCAAGATATCAAGACATTCCCCAAGTCTTCCCAAAGGTTCTACTTGGCACAAACACTAATTAAACACAAAAAACACAACCAAAACAGAGGCTAGGTAAATTATTTATTACTACACAGGAGAAAAAAGCAAGGAATAAAAATAAAATTGGGTTGCCTCCCAACAAGCGCTATCGTTATAACGCCCCTAGCTAGGCATAAAAAGCAAGGATAGATCTAGGTATTGCCATCTTTGGTTGGCAATTCTTCAATGAGGCATCTACCATCGTTAGGAATTTATTTATTTTTATTGATTATCAAACTTTTAGGCAAAAGATCGAAAAATTCATTTGTAACAAATGGTTCCTTAATGATAGAAAAAAGATTGGGATGAATACTTGTAGATTTGACATCCGCAGTTTCCTTACTAGAGGATTCACCCTTATTTTTAGGAACATACATAAGCTTGGCAATTTTAGTGGGAGGACTTTGAGTATTCTTTACGTAAGAAAAAGTGGTTCCCAAGTTGGTAATAATATCCTCAAGTTTATCGATCCTAGTGGAATCGTGATTTATTTTCTCATTAACTATGGGTTCCTTTTCTTTAATATTTTTCAAAGTGACTCCTACTTTAGATCCATATTGAGAGATTCGGTTGTGGATCTTTTTATCCAAATTTTCAATTAACTCTACGGTAGCAACCTTATTTTCAATAATTTCGAGCCTCTGCATTACATGCTCCAAAGTTAATACAGTTCCATTAACCAAAAGAGGGGGTGAGCCAAACAAATCTATCATAGCATTATAAGAATCAAAAGTGTGGCTACCCAAGAAGTTCCCTCCAGTAATAGTATCAAGGACATATCTGTGCCAAGGAGTAGCGCCTACATAAAAATTGCGAAGAAGAACGGAAGTAGATTGCTTTCTGGTAGATCTATTTTGAGCATTGCAAATTCTATACCAAGCGTCTTTTAGATTTTCTCCCTCCCTTTGCTTAAAATTTAGAATTTCATTCTCGGGAGACAATGGAGAAGATAAGGGACTAGCCATAACGACAAGCAAAAAGAAAATAGGCGAACGGAAAAAAGAGAGGGAGGATAGAGAGAGAGAGAGGGCGAATAAAACGGCAAGGGTGAAGTGGGGGAGAGGAAAACGAGAGGCAAATGGCAAATAATGTAAGGCTGGAGATAAGGATTGTGATGGGTACTTGTTATATTGACTTTTGCGTAGACTCCCCGGCAACGGCGCCAGAAATGGCTCGTTGTCGGGAGTCAAATCTTGACTTGCGCGAACCTCCCCGACAACGGCGCCAGAAATCCTTCTTGCTACCCCTTGAGCCTTGCGTTGGTTTTCCCTTAAAGAGGAAAGGGTGATGCAGCAAAGTAGCGTAAGTATTTCCCTCAGTTTTGAGAACCAAGGTATCAATCCAGTAGGAGGCTATGTGCGAGTCCCTCGCACCTGCACAAAACAAATAAATCCTCGCAACCAACGCGATAAGGGGTTGTCAATCCCTACACGGCCACTTACGAGAGTGAGATCTGGTAGATATGATAAGATAATTTTTTTGGTATTTTTATGATAAAGATGCAAAGTAAAATAAAAGCAAATTAAGAATAACTAAGTGTTGGAAGATTAATATGATGAAGAAAGACCTGGGAGCCATAGGTTTCACTAGTGGCTTCTCTCAAGAGCATAGGTATTTTACGGTGGGTGAACGAATTACTGTTGAGCAATTGACAGAATTGAGCATAGTTATGAGAATATCTAGGTATGATCATGTATATAGGCATCACGTCCAAGACAAGTAGACCGACTCCTGCCTGCATCTACTACTATTACTCCACTCATCGACCGCTATCCAGCATGCATCTAGAGTATTAAGTTAATGAAAACGGAGTAACGCCTTAAACAAGATGACATGATGTAGAGGTGTAGACTCATGCAATATGATGAAAACCCCATCTTGTTATCCTCGATGGCAACAATATAATACGTGCCTTGCTGCCCCTATTGTCACTGGGAAAGGACACCGCAAGATTGAACCCAAAGCTAAGGACTTCTCCCATTGCAAGAAAGATCAATCTAGTAGGCCAATCCAAACTGATAATTCGAAGAGACTTGCAAAGATAACCAATCATACATAAAAGAATTCAGAGAAGATTCAAATATTGTTCATAGATAATCTTGATCATAAACCCACAATTCATCAGTCTCAACAAAACACACCGCAAAAAGAAGATTACATCGAATAGATCTCCACAAGAGAGGGGGAGAACATTGTATTGAGATCCAAAAAGAGAGAAGAAGCCATCTAGCTAATAACTATGGACCCGAAGGTCTGAGGTGAACAACTCACACTTCATCAGAGGGGCTATCGTGTTGATGTAGAAGCCCTCTGTGATGGATACCCCCTCTAGCGGAGCTTCGGAACAGGCCCCAAGATGGGATCTCGTGGATACAGAAAGTTGCGGTGGTGGAATTAGGGTTTCGACTCCGTATCTGGTCGTTTGGGGGTACGTAGGTATATATAGGAGGAAGGAGTATGTCGGTGGAGCAATAGGGGGCCCACGAGGATGGAGGGCGCGCCTGGGGGGGTAGGCGCGCCCCCCTACCTCGTGGCCTCCTCCTTTGTTTCTTGACGTAGGGTCCAAGTCTCCTGGATCATGTTCGGTGAGAAAATCACGTTCCTGAATGTTTCATTCCGTTTGGACTCCGTTTGATATTCCTTTTCTTCGAAACCCTAAAATAGGCAAAAAAAACAGCAATTCTGGGCTGGGCCTCTGGTTAATCGGTTAGTCCTAAAAATAATATAAAAGTGGATAATAAAGCCCAATAATGTCCAAAACAGTAGATAATATAGCATGGAGTAATCAAAAATTATAGATACGTTGGAGACGTATCAACCGTAGTTTGAGGAGTTCATGTATTCACTATGTGTTAATGCTTTGGTCCGGTACTCTATTAAAAGGAGGCCTTAATATCCCTTAGTTTCCATTAGGACCCCGCTGCCACGGGAGGGTAGGACAAAAGATGTCATGCAAGTTCTTTTCCATAAGCACGTATGACTATATTCGGAATACATGCCTACATTATATTGATGAATTGGAGCTAGTTCTGTGTCACCCTATGTTATGACTGTTACATGATGAACCACATCCGGCATAATTCTCCATCACCAATCCAATGCCTATGAGCTTTCCATATATTGTTCTTCGCTTATTTACTTTTCTGTTGCTATTGTTACAATCACTATAAAACACCAAAAATATTACTTTTGCTACCGTTACCTTTTGCCACTGTTACCACTACTATGATATTACTTTGCTACTAAATACCTTACTGCAAATATTAAGTTATCCAGGTGTGGTTGAATTGACAACTCAGTTGCTAATACTTGAGAGTATTCTTTGGCTCCCCTTGTGTCGAATCAATAAATTTGGGTTGAATACTCTACCCTCGAAAACTGTTGCGATCCCCTATACTTGTGGGTTATCAAGACTATTTTCTGGCGCCGTTGCCGGGGAGCATAACTCTATTCTTTGAGTCACTTGGGATTTATATCTGCTGGTCACTATGAAGAACTTGAAAGACGCGAAAACAAAAATTTATCCCTCAACTACAAGGGGAGGTAAGGAACTGCCATCTAGCTCTGCACTTGATTCACCTTCTGTTTTGAGTAAGCTTGCGACACCTAAACCTGCTTCTGCTATTAATTCTGATATGTCACATATTATTGATGATGCCACTTCTGCTATGCATGATACTTATGATGAAACTACTTCTATGCTTGATACTATTGTGCCACTTGGTGAATTTCTTGATGAACAACTTGCTAGGGCTAGAGAGAATGAAATTATTGAAACTGATAATATTGATGAAAGTGATGATGAAGGCTCTCCTAATAAATATGAATTGCCTGTTGTGCCTAAGGACTGTGTTATGGATGAAGAAACTAAAAGAGACTTTCTTGCATGCAATGATAGAAGTGATCTTAAGAAATTATTAGCTAAGCTTAAACAAAAAAACTCTGAATGCTAGAATGAAATATGATCCTGCTTATGCTACTTCACCTATCTTTGTTACTGATAAGGGTTATGAATTCTCTATAGATCCTGATATAATTACTTTGGTTGAATCTGATCCTTTTTATGGCTATGAATCTGAAACTGTTGTGGCACATCTTACTAAATTACATGATATAGCCACACTGTTCAATGATGAGAGAATTCGCTACTTTTATATCCTTAAAATATTTCCATTCTCGTTAAAGGGTGATGCAAAGATATGGTTTAATTCTCTTGATCCTGGTTGTGTGCGTAGTCCCCAGGATATGATTTATTACTTCTCTGCTAAATATTTCCCTGCTCATAAGAAACAAGCTGCCTTAAGGGATATATATATATATATATATAATTTTGTGCAAATTGAAGAAAAGAGTCTCCCACAAGCTTGGGGGAGGCTTCTCCAATTACTTAATGCTTTGCCAGATCATCCTCTTAAGAAAAATGAAATACTTGATATCTTTTATAATGGACTAACCGATGCTTCCAGAGACCATCTGGATAGTTGTGTTGGTTCTGTTTTCAAGGAAAGAACACTAGATGAAGCTGAAATTCTATTGAATAATATGTTGACAAATGAAAATAATTGGACACTTCCTGAGCCAGCTCCTGAGCCAACTCCTGAGCCTATTCCTAAAACAACTCCGAAGAAAAGGGGTGTTCTATTTCTCAGTCCTGAAGATATGCAAGAGGCAAAGAAATCCATGAAAGAAAAGGGTATTAAAGCTGAAGATGTTAAGAATTTACCTCCTATTGAATAAATACATGGTCTTAATTTACCGCCTGTTGAAGAAATATATGGTCTTGATAACCCGACATAGGTAGTAAAGGTAAATTCTCTCTATAGATATGATAAAGCTGAAATCCCTCCTACTAAGTTTGCTAGCCAATGTTTGGATGAGTTTGATAACTTTATGGTTAAGCAAGAAGACTTCAATGCTTATTTTGGTAGACAATTGAAACAAAATGCTTATATGATTGAACACTTGGGTGATTATATGTCTAGAGTTAAAGGTGAACTTAAACTCATTAGTAAACATGCTTCTATGGTTACCACTCAAGTAGAACAAGTACTTAAAGCTCAGAATGATTTGCTCAATGAATTAAATAGTAAGAAAAGTGATAATGTTGTTAGAGTTATGATTAGAGGTGGTAAAATGACCCAGGAACCTTTGTATCCTGAGGGCCATCCTATGAGAATTGAGCAAGATTCTCAGAGAAATGATATTGATGCACCTAGTCCTTCCAAGGGGAAGAAAAAGAAAAATGATAGGACTTTGCATGCTTCTAGTGAACCTGTTATTGACACCCCTGAGAATCCCAATGATATCTCTATTTCTGATGGTGAAACACAATCTGGTAATGAGCATGAACCTAGTGATAATGTTAATAATGATGTTCATGTTGATGTTGGAAATATGCCCTAGAGGCAATAATAAAATGTTTATTATTATATATCCTTGTTCATGATAATTGTCTATTGTTCATGCTATAATTGTATTATCCAGAAATCGTGATACATGTGTGAATACATAGACCACAACATGTCCCTAGTGAGCATCTAGTTGACTAGCTCGTTGATCAACAGATGGTCATGGTTTCCTGACTATGGACATTGGATGTCATTGATAATGGGATCACATCATTAGGGAAAGATGTGATGGACAAGACCCAATCCTAAGCATAGCACAAGATCGTGTAGTTCGTCTGCTAGAGCTTTTCTAATGTCAAGTATCTTTTCCTTAGACCATGAGGTTGTGCAACTCCCAGATACTGTAGGAATGCTTTGGGTGTGCCAAACGTCACAACGTAACTGGGTGGCTATAAAGGTGCACTACGGGTATCTCTGAAAGTGTTTGTTTGGTTGGCACGAATCGAGACTGGGATTTGTCACTCCGTATGACGGAGAGGTATCTCTAGGCCCACTCGGTAAGACATCATCGTAATGAGCTCAATGTGACTAAAGGGTTGGTCACGGGATGATGTGTTATGGAATGAGTAAAGTGACTTGCCGGCAACGAGATTGAACGAGGTATTGGGATACCGACGATCGAATCTCTGGCAAGTAACGTACCGATTGACAAAGGGAATTGTATACGGGATTTCTTGAATCCTCGACATCGTGGTTCATCCAATGAGATCATCGTGGAACATGTGGGAGCCAACATGGGTATCCAGATCCCGCTGTTGGTTATTGGCCGTAGAGTTGTCTCGGTCATGTCTGCATGGTTCCCGAACCCGTAGGGTCTACACACTTAAGGTTCGATGACGCTAGGGTTATTAGGAAGATTTGTATGTGATTACCGAATGTTGTTCGGAGTCCCGGATGAGATCCCGAACGTCACGAGGAGTTCCGGAATAGTTCGGAGGTGAAGATTTATATATGGGAAGTCATCATACGGTCACCGGAAATATTCAGGGGTATGCCGGTATTGTACCGGGACCACCGGAGGGGTTCCGAGGGTCCACCGGGAGGGTCCACCTGCCCCGGAGGGCCTTATGGGATGTAGGTGGAAGGGAACCAGCCCCTAGTGGGCTGGGCGCCATCCCACCCTAGGGCCCATGCGCCTAGGGTTTGGGGGGAACCCTAAAGGGGGGCGCCACCCTTGCTTGGGGGGCAAGCCCCCTCCCCCTTGGCCGCCGCCCCCCTGTAGGTCTCATCTAGAGGGGCCGGCCCCCTTCCCCCTTGTCTCTATAAATAGAGGGGCGAGGGGAGGGCTGCAGCACCACATCCAAGGCGCAACCCCTCCCCTCCCCAACACCTCTCCTCCTCCGCGTGAGCTTGGCGAAGCCCTACCGGAGAACTACCACTCCATCACCACCACGCCGCCGTGCTGCTTTTGGAGCCTTCTTCCTCAACCCCTCCCTCCTCCTTGCTGGATCAATGCACGGGAGACGTCACCGGGCTGCACGTGTGTTGAACGCGGAGGCACCATTGTTCGGTGCTTAGATCGGATTCGGCAGCGATCTGAATCGCTATGTGTACGACTCCTCCAACCGCGTTCTTGCAACGCTTCCGACTCGCGGTCTTCAATGGTATGAAGATGCACTCTCCTATCTCTCGTTGCTAGTTACTCCATATATTGATCTTGGTGATGCGTAGAAAATTTAATTTTCTGCAATGATTCCCAACAGTGGCATCATGAGCTTGGTCTATGCGTAGTTTCTATGCACGAGTAGAACACAAGTTGTTGTGGGCGTCAATTTTGTCAATTTACTTGCTGTTACTAGTTTTATCTTGATTCGGCGGCATCGTGGGATGAAGCGGCCTGGACCGACCTTACACGTACGCCTACATGAGACTGGTTCCACCGACTGATATGCACTAGTTGCATAAGGTGGCTAGCGGGTGTCTGTCTCTCCCACTTTAGTCGGATCGGATTCGATGAAAAGGGTCCTTATGAAGGGTAAATAGAAATTGGCATATCACGTTGTGGTTTTGGCATAGGTAAGAAACATTCTTGCTAGAAACCTATAGCAGCCACGTAAAAAACCTTGCAACAACAATTAGAGGACGCCTAACTTGTTTTTGCAGCATATGCCGTGTGATGTGATATGGCCAAAAGGATGTGGTGAATGATATATGTGATGTATGAGATTGATCATGTTCTTGTAATAGGAATCACGACTTGCATGTCGATGAGTATGACAACCGGCAGGAGCCATAGGAGTTGTCTTAATTTATTTATGACCTGCGTGTCAACATAAACGTCATGTAATTACTTTACTTTATCGCTAACCGTTAGCCATAGTAGTAGAAGTAATAGTTGGCGAGACAACTTCATGAAGACACAATGATGGAGATCATGATGATGGAGGTCATGGTGTCATGCCGGTGATGATGATGATCATGGCACCCCGAAGATGGAGATCAAAAGGAGAAAAATGATATTGGCCATATCATGTCGCTATTTGATTGCATGTGATGTTTATCATGTTTTTACATCTTATTTGCTTAGAACGACGGTAGCATAAATAAGATGATCCCTCATTAAAATATCAAGAATGGTGTTCCCCCTAACTGTGCACCATTGCTAAGGTCCGTTGTTCCGAAGCACCACGTGATGACCGGGTGTGATAGGTTCTAACGTTCGCATACAACGGGTGTAAGCCAGATTTACACACGCAATACACTTAGGTTGACTTGACGAGCCTAGCATGTACAGACATGGCCTCAGAACACGGAAGACCGAAAGGTCGAACATGAGTCGTATAGAAGATACGATCAACATGAAGATATTCACCGATGATGACTGGTCCGTGTCACGTGATGATCGGACACGCCTAGTTGACTCGGATCATGTATCACTTAGATGACTAGAGGGATGTCTATCTGAGTGGGAGTTCATTAAATAATTTGATTAGATGAACTTAATTATCATGAACATAGTCTGAAAATCTTTGCAATATGTCTTGTAGATCAAATGGCCTACGCTAATGTTGCCCTGAACTTCAACGTGTTCCTAGAGAAAACCAAGCTGAAATACGATGGCAGCAACTACACGGACTGGGTCCGTAACCTGAGGATTATCCTCATAGCTGCCAGGAAAGCATATGTCCTTGATGCACTGCTAGGTGAAGCACCTGTTTTCCCAGCAGAACAAGATGTTATGAATGCATGGCAGACGCGCAGTGATGATTACTCCTTGGTTCAGTGTGGCATGCTTTATAGCTTAGAACTGGGGCTCCAAAAGCGTTTTGAGCAACACGGAGCATATGAGATGTTCCAAGAGCTAAAAATGGTTTTCCAAGCTCATGCCCGGGTCAAGAGATATGAAGTCTCTGACCAGTTCTACAGTTGTAAGATGAAGGAGAATAGTTCCGTCAGCGAGCAGATACTCAAAATGTCTGGGTTGCACAACCGCTTGTCTCAGCTGGGAGTTAACCTCCCGGATGATGCGGTCATTGATAGAATCCTTAAGTCACTCCCACCTAGCTACAAGAGCTTTGTGATGAACTTCAGTATGCAGGGGATGGAAAAGACCATTCCTGAGGTATATTCAATGCTGAAATCAGCGGAGGTGGAAATCAAAAAGGAACATCAAGTGTTGATGGTGAATAAAACCACTAAGTTCAAGAAAGGCAAGGGTAAAAGAACTTCAAGAAAGACGATAAGGGAGTTGCCCGCCCGGTAAGCAAGCTGCCGGGAAGAAGACAAAGAATGGACCCAAGCCTGAGACTGAGTGCTTTTATTGCAAGGGAAACGGTCACTGGAAGCGGAACTGCCCCAAGTACTTAGCGGATATGAAGGCCGGCAATGTCAAAGGTATATGTGATATACATGTTATTGATGTGTACCTAACCAGCCCTCGTAGTACCTCATGGGTATTTGATACCGGTGCGGTTGCTCATATTTGTAACTCAAAACAGGAGCCGTGGAATAAACGGAGACTAGCGAAGGATGAGGTGACAATGCGCGTCGGGAATGGTTCAAAGGTCGATGTGATCGCCGTCGGCACGCTACCACTACATTTACCAACGGGATTAGTTTTAAACCTCAATAATTGTTATTTAGTACCAGCTTTGAGCATGAACATTGTATCTGGATCTCGTTTAATGCGAGATGGCTACTCATTTAAATCTGAGAATAATGGTTGTTCTATTTATATGAGAGACATGTTTTATGGTCATGCCCCGCTGGTCAATGGTTTATTCTTATTAATCTCGAACGTGATGTTACACATATTCATAGTGTGAATGCCAAAAGATGTAAGGTTGATAATGATAGTCCCACATACTTGTGGCACTGCCGCCTTGGTCACATTGGTGTCAAACGCATGAAGAAACTCCATGCAGATGGACTTTTGGAGTCTCTTGATTATGAATCATTTGACACGTGCGAACCATGCCTCATGGGCAAAATGACCAAGACTCCGTTCTCCGGAACAATGGAGCGAGCAACCAACTTAGTGGAAATCATACATACTGATGTGTGCGGTCCAATGAGTGTTGAGGCTCGCGGAGGCTATCGTTATGTTCTCACCCTCACTGGTGACTTGAGTAGATATGGGTATGTCTACTTAATGAAACACAAGTCTGAGACCTTTGAAAAGTTCAAGGAATTTCAGAGTGAGGTTGAGAATAAACGTGATAGGAAAATCAAGTTCTTACGATCAGATCATGGGGGAGAATATTTGAGTCACGAATTTGGCACACATTTAAAGAAATGCAGAATTGTTTCACAACTCACGCCGCCTGGAACACCTCAGCGTAATGGTGTGTCCGAACATCGCAATCGCACTCTATTGGATATGGTACGATCTATGATGTCTCTTACCGATCTACCGCTGTCATTTTGGGGTTATGCTATAGAGACTGCTGCATTCACTTTAAATAGGGCTCCGTCAAAATCCGTTGAGACGACGCCGTATGAATTGTGGTTTGGTAAGAAACCTAAGTTGTCGTTTCTGAAAGTTTGGGAATGCGATGCTTATGTCAAGAAACTTCAACCTGAAAAGCTCGAACCCAAATCGGAAAAATGCGTCTTCATAGGATACCCTAAGGAAACTATTGAGCATACCTTCTACCTTGGATCCGAAGGCAAGATCTTTGTTGCCAAGAATGGATCCTTTCTAGAGAAAGAGTTTCTCTCGAAAGAAGTAAGTGGGAGGAAAGTAGAACTTGATGAAGTATTGCCTCTTGAACCGGAGAGTGGCGCAGCTCAAGAAGATGTTTCTGAGGTGCCTGCACCGACTAGAGAGGAAGTTAATGATGATGATCATGAAACTTCAGATCAAGTTGCTACTGAACTTCGTAGGTCCACAAGGACACGTTCCGCACCAGAGTGGTACGGCAACCCTGTCCTGGAAATCATGTTGTTAGACAATGGTGAACCTTCAAACTATGAAGAAGCAATCGCGGGCCCAGATTCCGACAAATGGCTGGAAGCCATGAAATCCGAGATAGGATCCATGTATGAAAACGAAGTATGGACTTTGACTGACTTGCCCGATGATCGGCAAGCCGTAGAAAATAAATGGATCTTTAAGAAGAAGATAGACGCGGATGGTAATGTGACCATCTATAAGGCTCGGCTTGTCGCTAAAGGTTATCGACAAGTTCAAGGGGTTGACTACGATGAGACTTTTCACCCGTAGCGAAGCTGAAGTCCGTCCGAATCATGTTAGCAATTGTCACATTCTATGATTATGAGATATGGCAAATGGACGTCAAAACGGCATTCCTTAATGGTTTCCTTAAGGAAGAATTGTATATGATGCAGCCAGAAGGTTTTGTCCATCCTAAGAATGCTGACAAGGTGTGCAAGCTCCAACGCTCAATCTATGGGCTGGTGCAAGCATCTCGGAGTTGGAACATTCGATTTGATGAGATGATCAAAGCGTTTGGGTTTACGCAGACTTATGGAGAAGCCTGTGTTTACAAGAAAGTGAGTGGGAGCTCTGTAGCATTTCTCATATTATATGTGGATGACATACTATTGATGGGAAATGATATAGAATTCTTCGAAAGCATAAAGGCCTACTTGAACAAGTGTTTTTCAATGAAGGATCTTGGAGAAGCTGCTTATATATTAGGCATCAAGATCAATAGAGATAGATCGAGATGCCTCATTGGTCTTTCACAAAGTACGTACCTTGACAAGAATTTTAAGAAGTTCAATATGGATCAGTCCAAGAAGGGGTTCTTGTAAGTGCATCTAGTGCCACCCCTAGTTGGTTTTGGAGTATTGACGACAAACCTAGTTGAGGGACTAATGTGTTTGTGAGAATTGCAGGATAACACAGGTAGAAGTCCCTCATTGATTTGGTTTTCCTACCAAAGATGACCCCTAAAAATGTATGAAGACATTGAAGTCAAAGGTGGTATATGAAGATATTCACATTGAAGACTATGACAAGAGAAGACACCACATGAAGCCTATGGAGCTCGAAGACTTAGATCTTTGTTAGTTCTCTTTCTTTTGTGTTGAGTCATAGGAACCACCGTACTGTTAAGTGGGGTCCAAGAGAACCAGTCAGAATGACTGAAGTGATGCCTAATCAAAACCTATGTCTTCGAGTGAAGACTATGAGAGCGAATCTTGTCCAGAGTCGGACAAGTCAGCTTTGCTTGCAGCCCAAGTAAAGTTGTCGTGTGAGTTTGAAATCTGACCGTTGGAACACGTGTCAGTTCCTTAGTGACCCAGGGTCATTTCGGACAAATCAGGTCGGGTTGCCAAGTGGCTATAAATAGCCCTCCCCCAACAACCATAAACGGTTGGCTGCTCAGATTGAGAGTACGACTTTTGTCGTTTGAGAGCAACCCACCTCGAAGCCTTTGAGAGAGAATTCCTTATGAGGATAAAGCCCTAACCACCCAGAGCCAAAGAGAATTGGGCATCACTTAAGTCTTCTTGTCTGTGTGATCTGAAGACTTATTACACTTGAGGACTATGCATCCTCCAGCCAGTTAGGCGTCGCGTTCTGAGCATCCAAGAGACATTGTGTATTGCCGGTGAACGAAGTCTGTGAAGGTTTGGGAGTCTACCTTGAAGACTTACCAGAGTGATTGGGCGGGGTCTGTGTGACCTTAGCTCAAGGGGAATACGGTGAGGACTGGGTGTCCTGAGCTGCGTGTTCAGGACTGGGTGTCCGGGACTGTGTGTGCTAAGGTTTAAATACCTAGCCGCCCCAACCAGACGTACAGTTGTCACAGCAACTGGAACTGGTCCAACAAATCATTGTCTTCAGCGAGTCACTGGTTTCATCTTCCCTTCCCTTTACTTACTGTTACTCCTTGTGAAGTCATTGTATGTTTGCAATATCCTTTGTCTTCACTGAGTGACTGCGTGTTCTGTCTGGCTTCACAATATCTTCCTACCTGATCCTTACTACATTGCTGCTATTAGTCACTATGCTTTCACTCTATTGAATACTTGACTATGGCTTGCCTAGTGTAGTCTACCTTCCGCTGCAGGGTATTAGGTTTATTTCTATCGTTTGTCTTCATAACTCCCATGTTTTGAAGACTTTCATAAAAATCACCTATTCACCCCCCTCTAGTCGATATAACGCACTTTCAATTGGTATTAGAGCAAGGTGCTTCCTTGTTCTCTGTGATTCGGTTTAACCACCTGGAGTTTTAGCTATGTCGACTGCAGGGATAATTAAAGTCTCCGCTACGTGCCCCGTCTTCGATGGAACTGAATATCCCTATTGGAAGAATAAGATGCGCATGCATCTTGAAGCCATTGATGTCGACCTATGGTATGTCGTCGAGAACGGCGTTCCCAAGGCTGGAGAAGGTGTCACTGCTGCTAATGTCAAGAAGTTCGTTCAACTGGACTCTACTGCCAAGAATATCATCTGTGGTCATCTGACCAAAGGACAGTATGTCCGTGTGAGTGCTTTGAAGACATCTAAGCTGGTCTGGGACTGGCTCTCCAAGGTCAATGAAGGCATCTCAACCCAGAGAGATCAGAGAACCAGTGTCCTTCGCAACCTCTTCAACCGCTTCAAGCGAAATGACAATGAGAATGTCCAGCACACATTTGACCGACTCACTGACATCAGAAATGAGCTTCAAGCCCTCGGCGCTACTGAGATCACCAAACATGAAGTCGTCAAGACACTACTGAGATCACTTGATAGTTCATTTGACATCCTAGCCCTGATGATTCAAGAACGTCATGATTTCAAGACACTCGATCTGTCTGACATACTTGAGAGGCTCAACACACATGAGTTTCAGATTTCAGAGAAAAGAGATATCTACGGTCCAAACTATGGGCAAACTCGTGCCTTGAAGGCAAAAGCTGTCTCATCATCTGAAGAAGATTCTGACAGCAGTTCTGATGATCCTGAAGACATTGGAAGGGAACTTCCTATGCTTGTCAAGAAGTTCCAAAAATTCACCAAGAAGAAAGCTTCAGAAAGTCTTCCCGATCAAGCTCAAGAAATGATTAAGCTTCTGCTCATGACTACAAGAAGAAAACATGTCACAAGTGCAAGAAACTTGGCCACTTCATCTCTGAGTGTCCACAGTGGGACAATGACAACAAAAATAAGAAGAAGAGCAAGGAATATGACTCTGACGACAAGAAGAAGAAGAAATACTCAAAGTCTTCTTCCAAGTCTTCCTCAAAGTCTTCATCACACAAGAAGAGCTCATCTGGCAAGGCACGTGCGTTTGTTGGCAAGGAAATGGATTCAGAGGAGGAGTCCGCCTCGGAGGAGGCGGAGGTGGAGTCTGAGGAGGAGTCCGATTCAGGCATCGCAAGTCTGGCTACAGCATATGTTGCCAAGTCCATCTTCAACACTGAAGACAACGACCTCATCATCGACACCGATGCAAATGACAAGGACTACTCCGCTTCTACCTACTGCTTCATGGCACGCGGTGCCAAGGTAAACACACGCACTACTCACTATCAAACATCTAGTGACGATGACTCTGATTGTGGTTCAAACCCCAGCTACAAAACACTTGCTAAAATTGCAACTGAACAACAGAAAGCTATGTAACATATTCAAAAACTGTTAGACAGAAGCGATGATCTGTTAGGTGCTGAAATGACTCGATCTGAATCCTTAATTGAAGACATAAAAAATCTTCACGTTAAGTATCAGGAACTTGAAAGTCGTCATGAAACTCACTCAACAACTCATGAAAAGCTTTCCTATGATTATCTTCAAAGGAAGCAAGATCTTGAGAAATTGAGAGCGGCTCATGAAGATCTTCAAAAGGAAAACGAGTCACTTCGCGCCAAACAGATCAGTTCCGCTCAGGAAGGATTTGAACCACCATGTCTTAAATGCATTGAGCGTGATAATGCTACTTCTGTTGCTGAATGTTCTACTGCTACTACTGTTGCAATATCTTCAACTGTTGATGTGGTAACTAACCCGTCTGCCGAGGATACCACTGCTATTGCTGATGAGAATGCTAGGTTGAAGACATTGCTTGAAACAGGGATGTACAAAAGTCTTAAAGGGCATCAGACACTATGTGATGTCCTCAAAAAGCAGATTCTGAACCGAAACCCGAGGAAAGAGGGTGTTGGGTTCGTAAGGAAAATGAATGCTGATGGCTCTTACTAGAAACCTGAGCAGTACCCCAAAACCATGTGGGTTGCTGCAAAGGATCCATCCAATCTATCTGGCTTCACTTGTGCTAACCCCATTATCATTGATGAATCCCTTGATGCAAACTATAAACTGTTTAAGAATCAGAATGGTGAAGTGTTTGCCAGGTACATTGGTACTAACTGTAGGAATGGACCGCCTATGAAGAAGATCTGGGTTCCGAAAAGGTGTCTGGAGAATCTTCCTGTGAATGTCATCATGACACCTCACGTGAAGAAGACAAACCTCAGACCAAAGGCTTCATATGGTCCAAAGGCTTCATACAGACAGAGGACTCACCTGAGTCGCACTAACGCAAATGTTTTGCAGGGAAACCATACTCAGGCATATGAATATGAGAGCGGTTCATCAAACCACCATGTTCATAAGACCAAGAACTAGTCTATCTTCTCTTACAGGTTGATTACAAGTCCGGGTCTTGCTTCCTTGTAAAGGAAATACTCATCATCCCTTTCCTTAATCCGGCCAATCGTAACGTGAGCCGGCCTTCTGGGCTTTGGGCCTTGTTGTCCATATGACCCGCCATCGGGGTCAGTCCTTGAGTCGTCAGGCTCGTGAGTCGTCTGACCAGTAAGCCGCCAGACCTGTGAGTAGCCAGTCCTTCGGTGGGTCACGGTGAAGCGCCAAGTCCGGCCGGGTCATACTTCCGGCCGGGTCATACCGTGGGGTATATCCCCGACAGTCACCAAAACACATAACTCATAATACGAATCGTCATCAAACGTTAAGCGTGCAGACCCTATGGGTTCGAGAACTATGTAGACATGACTGAGACACATCTCCGGTCAATAACCAATAGTGGAACCTAGATGCTCATATTGGTTCCTACATATTCGGTCAAACCACAATGAGAACATACGTCATTCCCTTTTTCATCGGTATGTTACTTGCTCGAGATTCGATTGTCGGTATCTTCATACCTAGTTCAATCTCATTACCGGCAAGTCTCTTTACTCATTCCGTAATGCATCATCCTATAACTAACTCATTAGTCACATTGCTTGCTAGGCTTATCATGATGTGCATTACCGAGAGGGCCCAGAGATACCTCTCCGATACTCGGAGTGACAAATCCTAATCTCGATCTATGCCAACCCAACAAACACCTCCAGAGATACCTATAGAGCATCTTTATAATCACCCAGTTACGTTGTGAAGTTTGATAGCACACAATGTATTCCTCCGGCATTCGGGAGTTGCATAATCTCATAGTCAAAGGAATATGTATAAGTCATGAAGAAAGCAATAGCAATAAAACTTAACGATCATTATGCTAAGCTAACGGATGGGTCTTGTCCATCACATCATTATCCTAATGATGCGATTGCGTTCAACAAATGACAACACATGTCTATGGTTAGTAAACTAAACCATCGTTGATTAACGAGCTAGTCTAGTAGAGGCATACTAGGACACTTTGTTTTGTCTATGTATTCACACATGTATCTAGTTTTCGGTTAATACAATTCTAGCATGAATAATAAACATTTATCATGATATAAGGAAATATAAATAACAACTTTATTATTTCCTCTAGGGCATATTTCCTTCAAACATTACATCCTGATATTCACCTAATCTATGTGGATGAAGTTTGTGGATTATTTAAGCTTGCAGGTTTGCCCGAGGATGTTGTCAAGAAGAAAGTCTTAGTTTTATATTTGAAGGGAAAGACATTGACATGGTATAGGCTATGTGATGATATTCGATCATGGAACTACAACCGATTGAAATTGGAACTTTATCCTATGCATCTGGTTCATCGTGATCGGAACTATATATATATAAATTTTGGCCTGGTGAAGGAGAAAGTATCGCTCAAGCTTGTGGGAGGCTTAAGTCAATGTTATATTCATGCCCCAATCATGAAATCTCAAAAGAAATTATTATTCAGAATTTTTATGTTTGGCTTTCTCGTAATGATCAATCCATGCTTGATACTTATTGTACTGGTTCTTTTATGAAGAATGATATTGAATTCAAATGATATTTATTGGAAAGAATTAAACGCAACTCTGAAGATTGGGAACTCGATGAAGGTAAGGAGTCAGGTATAAACCTTAAGTTTGATTGTGTTAAATCTTTCATGCACACCGATGCTTTTCATGATTTTAGCACTAAATATGGACTTGATCTGAGATAGTAGCTTCTTTCAGTGAATCTTTTGCTACTCATGTTGGTATCCCTAAGGAGAATTGGTTTAAATATCATCCTCCCATTGAGGTGAAAGTAGTAGAACCTATTAAAGTTAAAGAAGAAACTATTACTTATAATGTTGGTCCTATTGTTCCTACTGCTTATATTGAGAAGCCACCTTTTACTATTAGAATAATGGATCAAGCTAAAGCTTCAACCATGGTCCATAAGAGTTACAGTAGAACACCTACACCCCCTGAACAAATTAAAGTTGAACCTAGTATTTCTATGGTTAAAGATCTCTTGGACGATAATATTGATGGGCATGTTATTTATTTCTGTGATGAAGCTGCTAGAATTGCTAGACCTGATACTAAAGATAAACATAGACCTACTGTTGGCATGCCTGTTGTTTCTGTTAAAATAGGGGATCATTGTTATCATGGCCTATGTGATGTGGGTGCTAGTGTGAGTTCAATTCCTTTTACTTTATATCAAGAAATTATGAATGATAGTGCACCTACTAAGATAGAAGATATTGATGTTACCATTAAGCTTGCCAATAGAGACACTATATCACCAATTGGGATTGTTAGAGATGTTGAAGTCTTGTGTGGGAAAATAAAATACCCTAGTGGTTTTCTTGTTATTGGTTCCCCACAAGATGATTTTTGTCCCATTATATTTGGTAGACCTTTCTTGAACACTTTTAATGCTAGGATAGACTGCAAGAAGGAAATTGTTGCTGTCAGTTTTGGACATCTATCTCGTGATTTTAATTTCTCTAAATTTCGTAGACAACCCCGTGATAAAGAATTGCCTAGTAAGGATGAAATTATTGGTCTTGCTTCTATTGTCGTGCCTCCTACTGATCCTTTAGAACAATATTTGCTAGATCATGAAAATGATATGTTTATGAATGAAAGAAAGGAATTAGATGAAATATTCTTTAATCAAGGGCCTATGTTGAAACACAACTTGCCTGTTGAAATCCATGGGATCCTCCTCCACCCAAGGGTGATCCTGTGTTTGAGCTTAAAGAATTACCTGATACTTTGAAATATGCTTATCTTGATGAAAAGAAGATATATCCTGTTATTATTAGTGCTAACCTTTCAGAGCATGAAGAAAAGAAATTATTGAAAACTCTGAAGAAGCACTGAGCAGCTATTGGATATACTCTTGATGATCTTAAGGGCATTAGTCCCACTCTATGTCAGCACAAAATCAATTTGGAGCCTGATGCTAAACCAGTTGTTGATCACCAACGACAGTTAAATCCCAATGTAAGTGCATCTAGTGCCACCCCTAGTTGGTTTTGGAGTATTGACGACAAACCTAGTTGAGGGACTAATGTGTTTGTGAGAATTGCAGGATAACATAGGTAGAAGTCCCTCATTGATTCGGTTTTCCTACCAGAGATGACCCCTAAAAATGTATGAAGACATTGAAGTCAAAGGTGGTATATGAAGATATTCACATTTTAGACTATGACAAGAGAAGACACCACATGAAGCCTATGGAGCTCGAAGTCTTAGATCTTTCGTAGTTCTCTTTCTTCTGTATTGAGTCATAGGAACCACCGTACTGTTAAGTGGGGTCCAAGAGAACCAGTCAGAATGACTGAAGTGATGCTTAAACAAAACCTATGTCTTCGAGTGAAGACTTTGAGAGCGAATCTTGTCTAGAGTCAGCTTTGCTTGAAGCCCAAGTAAAGTTGCCGTGTGAGTTTGAAATCTGACCGTTGGAACACGTGTCAGTTCCTTAGTGACCCAGGGTCATTTCGGACAAATCAGGTCGGGTTGCCAAGTGGCTATAAATAGCCCACCCCCTACAACCATAAACGGTTGGCTGCTCAGATTCAGAGTATGGCTTTTGTCGTTTGAGAGCAACCCACCTCGAAGCCTTTGAGAGAGAATTCCTTGCGAGGATAAAGCCCTAACCACCCAGAGCCAAAGAGAATTAGGCATCACTTAAGTCTTCTTATCTGTGTGATCTGAAGACTTATTACACTTGAGGACTGTGCATCCTCCAGCTGGTTAGGCGTCGCGTTCTGAGCATCCAAGAGACATTGTGGATTGACGATGAACAAAGTCTGTGAAGGTTTGGGAGTCTACCTTGAAGACTTACCAGAGTGATTCGGCGAGGTCTATGTGACCTTAGCTCAAGGGGAATACGGTGAGGACTGGGTGTCCTGAGCTGCGTGTTCAGGACTGGGTGTCCGGGACTGTGTGTCCTAAGGTTTAAATACCTAGCCGCCCTAACCAGACGTACAGTTGTCACAGCAACTGGAACTGGTCCAACAAATCATTGTCTTCAGCGAGTCACTGGTTTCATCTTCCCTTCCCTTTACTTACTGTTACTCCTTGTGAAGTCATTGTATGTTCGCACTATCTTTTATCTTCACTGAGTGACTGCGTGTTCTGTGTGGCTTCACAATATCTTCCTACCTGATTCTTACTACATTGCTGCTATTAGTCATTGTGCTTTCACTCTATTGATTACTTGACTATGGCTTGCCTAGTGTAGTCTACCTTCCGCTGCCGGGTAGTTGGTTTATTTCTATCGTTTGTCTTCATAACTTCCACGTTTTGAAGACTTTCATAAAAATCGCCTATTCACCCCCCCTCTAGTCGATATAACGCACTTTCAATTGGTATCAGAGCAAGGTGCTCCCTTGTTCTGTGTGATTCGGTTTAACCACCTGGAGTTTTAGCTATGTCGACTGCAGGGATAATTAAAGTCTCCGCTGCGTGCCCCGTCTTCGATGGAACTGAATATCCCTACTGGAAGAATAAGATGTGCATGCATCTTGAGGCCATTGACGTCGACCTATGGTATGTCGTCAAGAACGGCATTCCCAAGGCTGGAGAAGGTGTCACTGCTGCTAATGTCAAGAAGTTCGTTCAACTGGACTCTACTGCCAAGAATATCATCTGTGGTCATCTGACCAAAGGACAGTATGTCCGTGTGAGTGCTTTGAAGACATCTAAGCTGGTCTGGGACTGGCTCTCCAAGGTCAATGAAGGCATCTCAACCCAGAGAGATCAGAGAACCAGTGTCCTTCGCAACCTCTTCAACCGCTTCAAGCGAAATGACAATGAGAATGTCCAGCACACATTTGACCGACTCACTGACATCAGAAATGAGCTTCAAGCCCTCGGCGCTACTGAGATCACCAAACATGAAGTCGTCAAGACACTACTGAGATCACTTGATAGTTCGTTTGACATCCTAGCCCTGATGATTCAAGAACGTCATGATTTCAAGACACTCGATCTGTCTGACATACTTGAGAGGCTCAACACACATGAGTTTCGGATTTCAGAGAAAAGAGATATCTACGGTCCAAACTATGGGCGAACTCGTGCCTTGAAGGCAAAAGCTGTCTCATCATCTGAAGAAGATTCTGACAGCAGTTCTGATGATCCTGAAGACATTGGAAGGGAACTTGCTATGCTTGTCAAGAAGTTCCAAAAATTCACCAAGAAGAAAGCTTCAGAAAGTCTTCCCGATCAAGCTCAAGAAATGATTAAGCTTCTGCTCATGACTACAAGAAGAAAACATGTCACAAGTGCAAGAAACTTGGCCACTTCATCTCTGAGTGTCCACAGTGGGACAATGACAACAAAAATAAGAAGAAGAGCAAGGAATATGACTCTGACGACAAGAAAAGAAGAAATACTCAAAGTCTTCTTCCAAGTCTTCCTCAAAGTCTTCATCACACAAGAAGAGCTCATCTGGCAAGGCACGTGCGTTTGTTGGCAAGGAAATGGATTCAGAGGAGGAGTCCGCCTCGGAGGAGGCGGAGGTGGAGTCTGAGGAGGAGTCCGATTCAGGCATCGCAAGTCTGGCTACAGCATATGTTGCCAAGTCCATCTTCAACACTGAAGACAACGACCTCATCATCGACACCGATGCAAATGACAAGGACTACTCCGCTTCTACCTACTGCTTCATGGCACGCGGTGCCAAGGTAAACACACGCACTACTCACTATCAAACATCTAGTGACGATGACTCTGATTGTGGTTCAAAACCCAGCTACAAAACACTTGCTAAAATTGCAACTGAACAACAGAAAGCTATGTAACATATTCAAAAACTGTTAGACAGAAGCGATGATCTGTTAGGTGCTGAAATGACTCGATCTGAATCCTTAATTGAAGACATAAAAAATCTTCACGTTAAGTATCAGGAACTTGAAAGTCATCATGAAACTATCTCAACAACTCATGAAAAGCTTTCCTATGATTATCTTCAAAGGAAGCAAGATCTTGAGAAATTGAGAGCGGCTCATGAAGATCTTCAAAAGGAAAACGAGTCACTTCGCGCCAAACAGATCAGTTCCGCTCAGGAAGGATTTGAACCACCATGTCTTAAATGCATTGAGTGTGATAACGCTACTTCTGTTGCTGAATGTTCCACTGCTACTGTTGTTGCAATATCTTCAACTGTTGATGTGGTAACTAACCCCTCTGTTGAGGATACCACTGCTATTGCTGATGAGAATGCTAGGTTGAAGACATTGCTTGAAACAGGGATGTACAAAAGTCTTAAAGGGCATCAGACACTATGTGATGTCCTCAAAAAGCAGATTCTGAACCGAAACCCGAGGAAAGAGGGTGTTGGGTTTGTAAGGAAAATGAATGCTGATGGCTCTTACTGGAAACCTGAGCAGTACCCCAAAACCATGTGGGTTGCTGCAAAGGATCCATCCAATCTATCTGGCTTCACTTGTGCTAACCCCATTATCATTGATGAATCCTTTGATGCAAACTATATACTGTTTAAGAATCAGAATGGTGAAGTGTTTGCCAGGTACATTGGTACTAACTACAGGAATGGACCGCCTATGAAGAAGATCTGGGTTCCGAAAAGGTGTCTGGAGAATCTTCCTGTGAATGTCATCAGGACACCTCACGTGAAGAAGACAAACCTCAGACCAAAGGCTTCATATGGTCCAAAGGCTTCATACAGACAGAGGACTCACCTGAGTCGCACTAACGCAAATGTTTTGGAGGGAAACCATACTCAGGCATATGAATATGAGAGCGGTTCATCAAACCGCCATGTTCATAAGACCAAGAACTATTCTGCTTATTCTTATGAGTACTATTGTCCGCCTGCAAGACTGTTTGCTAGGGCTCCAAAGCCAAAATTCTCAGATGCTGCACTTAGACTTATTGCTTCTAAGCCACCCTTGAAGATGTGGGTGGCTAAGAAAGCTTAACTCTCTTTTGCAGGGAAAGGTCTCTAGCAGAAAACCAAAATTGTCTGACGCTATTGCTGGGGACCTTAAACATCTTGTAGGGCGCAAGATCAAATGCCCGAATGGTCTTACTATGTACTTCGTTCCTGAATCGCTTGCTACTCTCCCTATTAGTCCTAATCTGGATTAAGCTTTCATAACCCACTGGTTCGTCAAATGTTTTTGCTTCACAATGCTCTTGGTGAAGCCTATCCCCCTAACTGCACTGTAGGGTACGACACCAGCGTCTTCAGAATGGATTATTGATAGTGGGTGTTGTCACGACCGGTTTTCCAATAAAAATATTTATTGATAAACCAATCTTTTGAGTCCAGTATGAGAAAAATTCTCCTTACCGATGGACAATTTCTTGATACAATAAGCCAGTAGCATAAAATATACTACAGAGTCGAGCTACGGCAGCTCAACCGAATTATTACAATCACACCAATAATTATACATAATGGCGGACATGACACAGTGGTGTGGAGGCATACTACTGACTCGAGGATAGGGCGGTGGTGGAAAAACACAGCGGGGAGTGAGATACATGACTCTAAAACTGGCATCTCATCGAGCGTCAAGGTGAGGCTCAATGAATTTATTTGGTAGCGGAAGCGGATATAATATAGTGACCAAATCCAGGGTCGCACGAGACTGACTGGGATTCCTCTAGGCGTCGGACTCGCTATCGAATTCTTCATCCAAGAGATCGCCTTCGTCAGCATCTGGCCAAATCAACAAGCCAGTGAGTACTTTGAAAGTACTCGCAAGACAGTTCGGACGTGAGATATAACAAATGCATGCATGAATGCGTTACGATTAATTCACCAATGTATATTCAAAAATTAGCATAACGAAGTAAGTAAAAAGGGAAACGGCGGTAGTCCACCTGAAATCCCAACAAAACATAAATGAAAACCGATCGGGTGTCTGAAGTGACGCCTCGAAAGGTGAACAAATAAATAGAAGGAAATGATGCCACAGTCGGACGTCTGAGCGACATCTCAGAAAGGGCTTTAAAAGAAATGCCACAGTCGGGCGTCTTAGCGACACCACATAAAGGGCTTTAAAAGAAATGCCACAATCGGATGTCTGAGTGACATCGCAGAAAGGGCTTTAAAAGAAATGCCACAGTCGGACGTCTGAGCGACATCACAGAAAGGGCTTTAAAAGAAATGCCACAGTCGGGCATCTTAGCGACACCACATAAAGGGCTTTAAAAGAAATGCCACAATCGGACGTCTGAGCGACATCGCAGAAAGGGCTTTAAAAGAAATGCCACAGTCGGACGTCTGAGCGACATCGCAGAAAGGGCTTTATTCACAGGTAAATAATATTCACAATAAATATTCAATTCATGATAATAAACAGGTTAGTCCATCCACAGAAATAACATTTAGCCGGACTTAGCACTCATGGGATTCACCGGAGTCTCTGTCATCAAACTGGCACTGTTAGGACAAGATAATACGAATTTGGATATGGAATAGATGATTCAAAGGAATGTATGACTCTACAGAGTTTGTACAAATTTTTTCCCACAGTCAACGGATTTCCGTAGTCATGAAGGACTAGTTCCGTTTACGGTTTTTCGGAAGAAAACACAGCTAACCAGGACACACCCATCCTACCTCTCGATGCTAGGAATCACCCTAGACATCGTTCAAGAAAAACTTTTGAGACGGGGAGATCACAATCTCGAATAGCATGGGATCAAATTTATATACGCGCGCTCTAAGGGGTGCCCCCCCTCTCGGTCCCAACCGGAAACACCCATGCCCCCTGACCGGATGACTGGCTTTAATCCAGGGCCATGGAACCATCATCCCAGCCTCTCCTTTTGGTGTGTACCAGGAAAGCGGTTTGCAACTTACTAAGCCATATTCCTTGCGGAAAACATGTGGTAGTATAGGGAAGGAAATGGGAGGAACTGGACCGATACGGTTTGACACTGCAGTCACATAGTCTGGCATAAGACTGGCATGCTACAACACTGCCATCTTACCCATCCTCATTCCAATACATGGCCATTCATATTCGCATCCATCCACTTATGGATCATCGAACTCACTTACCTCAACGATGCATGGAAATAACGTTCATCGGTATGCTCATCAACATGCCATGAGACTAACTAAAATGCAAAACATGCCAAGACACTCATCATATCAAAAGTTCAAACATGCTTGCCTGGTTCGGAGTAGTCGGAGCCTAGCTCGGTGAAGTTCGCGGCTCCGTTACCTCCTTCGGTATCTACGGTATAAAGAAATACATGCGCTATCGTAAATACCAAGAGGTGCACAGAAAGTTATACCAAATATTTTTCAAATAAATATGATAAAAAACTAGACAAAATTCTGAAGAGGACAGAAAAAGAATCAATCAAAAATACTATTCTTTTTAAAAGTTATAAAGGTTTTTGTCCAGGGACTCATCTGTAATGAAACAGAAAGTTTCTAGGGGCTAGCTTATAAAAACAGAAAACGCTTCGGCAGAAACTACGCCAGCCCAGAGGGAAAGCGCATTTGGCAGAAGGCGTTTTCAGAAAACGCTTCGTTTAGAAAGGACAGAGAGGCTGACAGCGGGTCCCACTTGTCATGTTTAAACTTTCAAATGGGAGGGACGAGGCTCGTCGGCGCCCGAGGGCTGCGGTGGTCGCCGGCGGCGATCCACGGCGAGGTAAGGGGATCGGAGGTTACCAACGTGCTCACCGTGTCCTTCCGCAACGGTGGGTGGTGGTGGTGGTCGCCGGCGAATACCACGTCGACGGTGAGCTTTGCTCTGGCGGACGGCGGTTCGGGCGTGGATGGAGCTCGTCGGAGAGGACTGCAGAGGCCAAATTGATGAGGGGGTTAGAGTACTGGGTGTGAGAGAGGGCTACGGACGAGGTTTGGGCGCCGGAGATGGCCTCACCGGAGTGAATCAAGCTGGAGGCCGAGGCGGAGCAAGGCGGCCGGAGTCGAGGAAGAAGGGCCCCTCGAGGCTCTTCTAGTTGCTGGTCGGGGTCCAGTGAGGTGGTGGAGGTGTGCGGGGGCGAGAGGGAGCTTAGGGGCGCTATATATAGCCGGCCCGAGGCGGTTGCCGCGAACGGGATAACTCCGGCGAGTGATTACGGCGGCGCTGTGGTTGGGCAGTGGGATTAGGGGCTTGGGCATCGCCTAGGTGGAGTAGTGGTGCCATTCCAGGGTCCAGCTCAGCACGGGAGGGGGTTTTACGGCCTGTCCCAACGGAACGGCCGTGCGGCACGTCGGCGGCAGGGAGCGCGCCCTGCGCGTGCCAGGCCACGGCGGCGGTGCTGCACGCGTGCGCTGGCAAGGGAGACGGCCACGCGGAGCTACCAGATGGCTTGGGCGGCGCTGAACGGCGTTCTGTCGTGGTGTACCTTCTGTCGGCCGCCACGGGAGGTCCCGATGCCGCAGAAGACGCCGGCGAGGGCGGGCCAGCGCGCCATCGACGCCAGGAAGGCTCCACGCACGCGTGTGAAGCTCCGGACAAGAGGGAGGGGCTGCGAGCATCGAGCCAAGCGCACTGTGAGCTTGTGACTGAACTCTGAAGAAAACGACACTGTAAAACTGAATTTTACTGAACTTTACTGAAAATGCAAAGAACAGTGCAGCTCAGGTGTTCGACAGAATGCTCCTGGCATCTAGGGATTTTTCCTAGAGCTGAAATTTGGTGGAGTGGCTTCTCATTGCTCCAGTAGGCTGCATGATTTTTGGTGGAATTTTTGGAGGAGTGTAGATATGAATTTCACCAAATTTGGCAAATCTGGTCCAAACTTGCAGTGAGTGAAATTTGAAATTTTTAAAAAGAAGAAGAGTGGATCAAGATGGTTCTAGGTTGTGGGTACTAAAGACAATCCAGGGAAGTTGGTTTGGGACAAAAACTCAAAGGCAAAATGGTACTTGCTTTGAAAATCACTTAGGCTCAAAATGAATGGCAGAAAAGTTTTGGGAGATAAAAATAATTGAAATAAAATCCAAAAACTTGTTTGGACTTGTTGAGATAGAGAAGTTAGATTGTCCAAATGTGGGGGAGGGGTTTTGAGAAGTTTTACTATAGGAGACATGGTAAAACCATGGGTGGATTCAAAAAGAAAGAAGTCCCAAAACTCCTAGGGTTTCTTTATTTTAAATGAAAAATGAAAAAGTTTGAGAGGGTAACAACCAGAAGGAAAAGCTCCCAAAAACTTCAACACCAAATTTGAAAGGGAAAAGAAAATCCTTGCCAAAGGAAAGGAAGTTTTTAAGAGGAAGGATTTCTGGAAAAGAAATTTTTAAAAGTTCTCTTTTAAAATCCAACAAAGTTTTTGATGAAAACCAAATTAAAATTTTGGAGTGTCACAGGTGTACAAATCACATGACTGGCAAAAGAAGCCTTCTAATGGACTCAACCTTACGTCCATCCGACAAGAGCCACATCACATTTGCTGACACTAGTAAAAGTAAGGTATTGGGTCTAGGTAGAGTTGCAATCTCAAGGGATCAACACATGGATAAAGTCATGCTTGTTGAATCCCTTGGCTTCAACTTAATGTTTGTCTCAATGCTTTGCGATTTGAACATGATCGTAATATTTGGAAAATATCGTTGCCTTGTACTAATGGAATCTGACAAGTCTCTAGTATTTGAAGGGTATCAAAAAGATGATTTGTACGTGGTAGATTTCTCAGCAGGACCACAGCTTGCCGTATGTCTTCTAGCAAAAGCTTCAGAATGCTGGCTATGGGATCGGAGGCTTGGGCATGCTGGCATGAGGAACCTCCACACCCTTGCAAAGAAGAAGCATGTCATAGGCATCAAGGGCGTCAAGTTCAAGAAAGATCACTTATGCGTTGCCTGTGAAGCAGGAAAGATGACGAGGGCCAAACATCCCTCGAAGACAATCATGACCACTACTCGACCCTTCGAACTGCTTCACATGGATCTTTTCGGTCCCACTCATTACTCAACTCTTACTACTACTGCTTGTCTCTATGGCTTCGTCATTGTTGATGATTATTCTAGATATACTTGGGTGCACATAATCCTTTACAAGACTGAAGTGCAGGATGTCTTCAGACGCTTCGCAAATCGAGCTATGAACAATTATGGCGCCAAGATAAAGCACATCAGAAGTGACAATGGCACTGAATTCAAGAACACTGGCCTTGATACATATCTTGATACCTTGGGCATCACACATGAATTCTCGGCCCCGTACACGCCATAGCAGAATGGCGTCGTCGAACGCAAGAACAGAACACTCATTGAGATGGCCAGAACGATGCTAGATGAATATAAGACCCCAAGAAAATTCTGGCCTGAAGCCATTGACACTGCATGCCATACAATCAATCGTGTTTATATTCACAAGCTTCTGAACAAGACATCTTATGAGCTCCTTACTGGCAAGAAGCCAAATGTCAGTTACTTCGGAGTATTTGGCGCAAGGTGCTGGATCAAGGACCCACATCACACCTCAAAGTTTTCACCAAAAGCACATGAGGGTTTTATGCTTGGATATGGAAAGGATCAGCACTCCTACAGAGTCTTCAATCTCTTTCATTACAAAGTGGTTGAAACAGTGGATGTGCGGTTCGATGAGACCAACGATTCACAAAGAGAGCAACTGCCAAATGTGCTAGATGAAGTTCCATCCAGTGAATCAATCAAGCTAATGGGAACTGGAGAAATTATACCTTCTGAAGCTCATCCTGAAGAATAACTTATCATCTCAGCACTTGATCAACATGAAGACAATGCTCAGCCTGAAGACATTCCTTCTAACAACGACAATGATCAGCAAGAGCAAAATCTTCGCCCGGTACATCCTCGCGTTGCCAATGAAGTGCAGATTGAAAGAATAATTGATAGCTTCAATGCTCCTGGTCCACTCACTCGTTCAAGGGCAACTCAGCTAGCAAATTTCTATGGGCACTTCGCATTCGTCTCAATAATAGAACCCAAGAAAGTTGAAGAAGCCTTCATGGAACCTGAATGGATTCAAGCTATGCAAGAAGAGCTTCAACAGTTTGAGCTGAATAATGTATGGTAACTAGTTAAGCGTCCTGATCCACGGAAGCACAATATAATAGGCACCAAATGGATATACCGCAACAAGCAAGATGAGCATGGTCAAGTTGTCAGAAACAAAGCTCGTCTCGTTGCTCAAGGATATACTCAAGTGGAAGGCATTGACTTCGATGAAACATTTGCTCCTGTGTCTAGACTTGAAGCCATACGCATACTGCTGGCTTATGCAAATCATCATAACATACTTCTATATCAAATGGATGTGAAGAGTGCTTTTCTCAATGGCAAGATTGAAGAAGAAGTGTATGTTGCACAACCGCCTGGCTTTGAAGATCCAAAACATCATGACATGGTATACAAGCTCAACAAGGCACTGTATGGCCTCAAACAAGCCCCTCGGGCCTGGTATGACACACTCAAATACTTCCTGAAGAGCAAAGGCTTCATACCTGGTTCCCTAGACCCCACTCTCTTCACGAAGACATATGATGGTGAACTGTTTGTGTGCCAAATATATGTGGATGACATTATCTTCGGCTGCACCAATTAGAAGTACAATGAGGAGTTTGGATATATGATGCAAGAGCAATATCAGATGTCCATGATGGGAGAGCTGAAGTTCTTCCTCGGTCTTCAAATACGACAACAACGCAACGACATCTTCATATCCCAAGAGAAGTATCTCAAAGATTTCCTGAAGAAGTTTGGTATGCAAGACTGCAAAGGCTTCACAACACCAATGCCAGCCAAACATCATCTGGGTCCCGACGACAATGGTAAAGAGTTTGATCAAAAGGTATACCGCTCCATGATTGGTTCTTTACTTTATCTATGTGCATCTAGGCCAGATATTATGCTTAGTGTTTGCATGTGTGCTCGATTTCAAGTGGCACCAAAGGAGTCACATCACTTAGCTGTGAAGCGAATTCTTCGATATTTGGCTCACACCCCAACTCTAGGATTATGGTATCCAAAGGGCTCAGAGTTTGATCTGGTTGGATTCTCGGATGCTGATTATGCTGGTGACAAAGTTGATCGCAAGTCTACATCAGGCGCATGTCACTTTCTGGGACGATCACTTGTATGTTGGTCTTCAAAGAAGCAGAACTGTGTATCTCTCTCCACTGCTGAATCTGAATACATTGCTGCTGGATCTTGCTGCGCTCAGCTTCTGTGGATGAAGCAAACGCTCAAAGACTATGGCATTCATCTGAAGCAAGTGCCACTCTACTGCGACAACGAAAGCGCCATCAAGATTGCCAACAACCCAGTTCAGCACTCGAAGACAAAGCACATTGAAATTCGTCATCACTTTCTCAGAGATCATGTTGTGAAGGAAGATATTGATATCATACACGTCAACACTGAAGAGCAATTGGCAGATATCTTCACCAAGCCCTTGGATGAGAAGAGATTTTGCAAGTTACGGTGTGAGCTAAATATTCTGGAATCCTCAAATGTCCTGTGATCAGGCACACATCCTAACCCTTATGCATATTGATGACTTAGATGTGCAACACACGAAGTAAAGTATATCTTCAATCAATGAAGACATACATTCTAAGTGTGAATACATTAATGTGGAATTTGACTTCGGAGTGCCACGATAATTGTGTGCCGTGTCTGGGTCTAATACTTCCTATACGGTGGGTAACGCCACCACCAAATTTTTGTTTGAAGTGTTTCACTCATGGCGTTACATTTGCTATGTCTTCACATTTGGTTTGACTTCAATCTCAACATATCTTCATGATTATCTTCACTATGTTGATTATATAGATATATATATACTAGTGTTCTGTCCTCTACAACATTCACTTATAGCTATGTCTTCTTGTTGAATCTTTTGAACTAAGTGAATGTGATCGGACCCTGACCTCTCTATGCTTTCTATCTCAAAATCTATCTCTCCAAATCATATGCATTCTATTGAAACTGTCGAATGTCTTCTCTGCGTCCTTGTCAGCAGAAGATACAGAGACAACCGTTAAGTCAGTTTTCAATGCTTATTCCTCCACATGAAATCCGGAGAAGTAGGAACGACCACCCGACAATCCAGGCATGCGTGGGACGTGGAACAAACCCCAAAATTCCACATAATGGCCATGTGTTCCTCAGATGCGAATCGCCAGGGGCACCTGTGTAATAGCGCAGTGCCACCCATGTACCTATAAATACACACTTCACAGCGGTCATTATCTCTTCTTCCACTCTCGCACGAACCCTAGCGCCACCGCTAGCCCTCGACGACGCCGGCGACGAAGCGCTTCGCTGCCGCAACCTCTCCGACGCCGTCTTCACGCCGACTGCGGACATCGTCCTCTCCGCTGTCGCCGTAGGTGTCCTCCGTCGCCAAGTTAGGGCACAGAAGATCGAACTGCTCGGCCTCATCTTCCACTCCGTCTAGCAGTTCTTAGTTTGGTAAATAAAACTTCCTTTTTACAGCACCGTTGATCCTATGGATTTGTCACTTTCTACCACAAGCAGTTTCTATTCACACAAGTTAGATCTCTCTCATACTGCATCTCATAACATGCCTAGTATATTCACTTATGCTTCACAAAGTAGTTAGATTCCTCACTTGTACTAATCTCTGGATTCGTACAAATCTGGAACCAACTCCTTATCTATGAGTGAATGTCTTCGCACGATGAGGTCAATGTCTTCTAAACTGATTTATCTTCAAAATCTTCTGAGAATGCATATGACCTCTTCCCCTTCCCTCGCACCTTAATGCTGTCACAGGTACATGTCCGTGGGAGAATCCTTTGGTTCTCATAGTCTGCATTCATTTGCAGAATTCTTACAGCATCACATAAATTCTCCCGAAGCCAGTTCCTGCTGGTCCAGCAAGCGAAAACCTTTGAAGCCTTTGAACGTGTTGAAGCCTTTCAAGTTAAATTTTATGGCTTTAGAGAAATCAGTAAGGAAGGGTGGCAGAAAGCGTCATAGAGAAACATCCAGAGATCTGCCAGATGACCTCTCAGAATTGTACAAGACAGATCCTGAAGAGGATTACAATCAGCGCAAGACCCGAATCCAATGGATTCGAAGATATTGGGCAGAACAATGATTCAAATACCGATTTGTAACCCAGGAATATGCTGAGAAAAACACCATCAAGAGACTATGGGGAGACATCCTATACAAGAATCTTCTACCCAGGTCCAGAGATGAAGCCATTGAACAGGGCTTTTATCCCTGCATGGTCCGTGGGCCACAGCCTGCTGATGCACACCCATCGTCACTACTATGGTGTCATGATGACAATCTGTTCAAGCGCAACTTCCAGTTTGCCCAGAACTCAGCGAAGCAGAACGAGAAGACTTTGGGGTTAGACATCAACCCTGGCCCCTCCGCACCAAGGGCAGATGGCACACGAGATGCAGAACCCAATGTCATCAGTCCTTTCTATAACCTTGAAGGCCTCATCACCCGCATCTTAGTTCAAGGGACTGCAGTGAATGAGCCTGCAGTTGACGCTGAATCAGAAGAAGCTCCTGCAGTGCCGAAGCCAAAGAAGATGAAGAAGCCTAAAGCTTCAAAGCCTGCCCCTTCACCAAAAATCTCACGGGCGAAGCCACTGGCAACTGCACCTCCTGAAGACAGTGTGCAGTCCGAAGACTTATCACGCATCTCCAAGCCCCAGAAGGTCAAGATGCCTCTGCCTCACACCAGCCAAGAGCTAACTACTGCTGCCATTCTGCGCAATGACGCCATCGATCTGTCAAGTGATGAAGATCTTGCTGATGACGCTCTTGAGCAACTCATCAAGAGCAAAGAAGAAGCAGAAATCTTCAATGATCTTCCTCTCTTTGATGTAACCATCATCCACAACTTCATTGACGAGTGGTTTGACATGCCAAACATCAGCTTTGAAGATCTGCAGCTACCCATTAGCCTCAGTGTCGCCTTCCAAGGCGCCATTGCTTCAGAGCTAGCTGTCGCCCAGCACATTGTTGAACTGAAGCAAAAGATTGACTATGAAAAGGCTCAGTTCAAGAAGCATATGGCCAAGCTCAGTGTGCAAGAAGTGAAGAACTTCAAGATCATGATGCACGAGCTCAAGGAAGCCTTTCTGAAGAAACGTGCAGAAGCTCAGGGCTCGCGTGAGCGCATGAAGGCTCTGGCTGACAGATGTCTGCAAGCCTACAATGAGGTTGAGAAGCGCAAGGCCCTTGGGCGTCCTGGCATCGACCCCAGGATGGCCGCAAAGAAGAAGAAGAAGCCTGCTACGGCTGAACCCGACGCACCAAGGCAGGAAGCGGTTCCTATTGTCTTCCCAACAAAAATGCCTGGCTCAACGCCAAAAAGCCGGTCAACCGCTTCAGAGCTCAAGAAGACGAGGGCTGCTGAGGCTGAAGCCAGGAAGAGGAAACATCCTGAAGCCTCTCCTACTGCCCCTCCAAGAAGAAGAGGAAGACCAAGAAAGATCGGGCTGCTCCCACAGAGCCCTTGATAGTTGAACCCATTTCTATGGTCTATCCTGAAGCTGAACGCCAACTGACTATCCATGAGCCTGCTTCCACAGAGGCTCATGAAGCTGAAGACTTTCCAGCAGCTGACCCCATCACTGCTGAAGACATTGGTCAACATGATCATGTAGAAGATAGTGCAGTCCTTCCTCAGCTTGAGAACAGCGAACTCATCAGCATTGGTCGTCCACTGACGCCAATTGCACAGGATGCTACATGGGTGGATCGCCCACAAGAGGAAGAAGACTATGAGGCCCAGCCCACTCCAACTCCACAGGCGTCGCCCACGTTGCGCAGGCTTCACAAAGGTCCAAGGCCTCAAGTCTCTGCTGAAGACAATCCGGCTACATCAACCGCGGAAGAAGAAGTCCCACAAGTTCCCACTCCCCTGTCCCACCAAGAAGCAGTTCTCAAGGAGAACGTGCTTGTGACCGACCCTCCAGCTCGTCAAGCGGAGGATGAAAATCTTGAGGCTGCCACAACCACCAATGAAGCTAATGTGGAGCCCTCACCAACAAAAGCATCAGAGGACAGCGAAGCCACTAATCCCGCCACTTCTGTTCCTGAGTCTGCTGCCGGTCCCCAGTTCGACTATCATGTTGAGCACAGGCCTCAGGTACAGAAGCCAATTCCAAGATTGCCAAGGTTCCCAGGTCCTGCATCAGCACCTGGCTCCTTCAATATCAATGGCTTCAGGGCAGTCAACACATTCTTCGATAGCTCCAGGAACCCCTACTCAAGGGAAAGGATATCATCTGATCGGTTCTGGAGCTATCCCCAGCGAAGCTATTACTCATGCATTCTTTAGAACCAAGGTCGCATCTTCCCACACAAGCGCCTTGACATTGAAGCTATAGCTGGTCTGCCCTGTCTGGAAGAAGCTTTGGATTGCTTCAAGGAAGTTGGACTGCTGCCGTTCGTTACTGACCAAGAGCATTGGAATGAAGAGCTGCTGCTCCAATTCTATGCCACACTTCACATCCGCGGGTATAGCAGAGATCCGAAGACTTGGGTCCTGGAGTGGATGACTGGAAACGTTCATCACGAAGCCAAAGCCTTTGACATCATTGAGCTCACTGGCTTGCCCACTCCTGGCGATCTCTACGAGCATGGTTGTCAGCTACATAGTGAAGCTATTGAGAGCATCTTTCAGAATCCTGAACCTGATATGAGTCAGATGCTCAGCATGATGAAGCCATTGCCCCAAGATGCTACTTATCCCATGGAGTTCTTCATTGAAGATCTTGAGTATCTGCCAAGAACCATTTATCACATCATCAAGTGAACTCTCTGGCCCATCAAGGGGCACTCTCCAAATGCCAAGCTTGTGGGTGCAATGAAGACTTTGGTCTTCAATATTCTTCATGGAAAATGCTTCAATGCACAGGACTTCTTCATTCGCCAACTTGCTGCATCAGGCTCTGATCTGTTTGTCTTGAAGTTCTACGCCCCCTGGGTAATGCGGCTAATCAAACTTCACTCCGATATCTCATATCAGCCATCTGCTCGCAATCATCGGATTTTTCTACCTGATGTGGATATCTCTATTGAAGCCATCTATCCTGAGCCTGCCAAGGAACCTCTAAGTCTTCAGAATGCAGAGCATCAGAGTTTCTCTCAGAATATTGAAGGAGTTGAAGCAGTCACTCGGGTGTATCCTTTGGCTGGCACTACACGTGCACCACACCCTGCTTCCACTGAAGCCACTGATAGTACAACTGCTCCAAGACCCAAGAAGCGCACTCGTGTTCTCAACGACCGAGAGCTTCTTGTGGCTCTTCATCAGAAATAGGATAGGCATCATGACTGGCTGAAACGTCAGATGAAAAGCCTCTTGGTGGATGTTAATCGCATTCGCAATCTTGCCACCAAGAATGCTTTCGTTGCCCATGAAACCTGTCGCCGCACATGGAAAGGGCTAACGATGATGTGTTCTGAAGATGATCTTCAAGAGGATGGCTTCACTGAGCGATTCAAGTTTGACTCCACACCTCCTCGAAGGGTTGTGCTGCTAGGAACTCCATCCCTTGAAGACTCTGAGTTCTCTTCCTCTGCTGCAACAGTGACTGCCAGAGTTATCAAGGATGAAGACGATGCTACTTCACCGCCACCTCCTTCAGCACGCTTCAACTCTGCTCCAAGCTCTTCAGCACCGCTAAACACCACCAACGACCCTGCTACTTCACCTACTCCTCATGGGAACGAGTAGATTCTCTATGTCTTCGAACCTTTTTGGTCCTTACTGACAAAAGGGGGAGAAGCATATGAGGTTGATAGTCTTCAAGCGGGTCCATATGGGCGGGTGCTTTATATTTTGCTTCGTGCTTACAACTCTCGTTTTTTTGCTACATTTGGTTCTTTGAGTTGTAACACTTAAACTCGATGGTTGTCTGCCACTTTGTTTTGCGATGATAAATTCCGCATGTGCGACGATAAATTCCGCACTTAGATCATTCTGCAGACGTCCATTTTCCATTATGCATGTCATTATCTTCATATACTTTCACATGCATAGTGGATTGTCATCATAAGTTGAAGTGGATCTCCACAAGTACAACCTGCCATGTGCATTTGCATTCCAAAAGCAAATTACTTATATGCACATCTTCAGGGGGAGCCCTTGCAACTTATGAAGACAATTCCTTATCCTTTACAATTTCATAGATTATATTCCCCGTTGAAAACTTCAACTAGTTTGTCATCAATCACCAAAAAGGGGGAGATTGTAAGTGCATCTAGTGCCACCCCTAGTTGGTTTTAGAGTATTGACGACAAACCTAGTTGAGGGACTGATGTGTTTGTGAGAATTGCAGGATAACACAGGTAGAAGTCCCTCATTGATTCGGTTTTCCTACCAAAGATGACCCCTAAAAATGTATGAAGACATTGAAGTCAAAGGTGGTATATGGAGATATTCACATTGAAGACTATGATAAGAGAAGACACCACATGAAGCCTATGGAGCTCGAAGACTTAGATCTTTCGTAGTTCTCTTTCTTTTGTTTTGAGTCATAGGAACCACCGTACTGTTAAGTGGGGTCCAAGAGAACCAGTCAGAATGACTGAAGTGATGCCTAATCAAAACCTATGTCTTCGAGTGAAGACTATGAGAGCGAATCTTGTCCAGAGTCGGACAAGTCAGCTTTGCTTACAGCCCAAGTAAAGTTGTTGTGTGAGTTTGAAATATGACCGTTGGAACACGTGTCAGTTCCTTAGTGACCCAGGGTCATTTCGGACAAATCAGGTCGGGTTGCCAAGTGGCTATAAATAGCCCACCCCCTACAACCATAAACGGTTGGCTGCTCAGATTGAGAGTACGGCTTTTGTCGTTTGAGAGCAACCCACCTCGAAGCCTTTGAGAGAGAATTCCTTGTGAGGATAAAGCCCTAACCACCCAGAGCCAAAGAGAATTGGGCATCACTTAAGTCTTCTTGTCTGTGTGATCTGAAGACTTATTACACTTGAGGACTGTGCATCCTCCAGCCGGTTAGGCGTTGCGTTCTGAGCATCCAAGAGACATTGTGGATTGCCGGTGAACGAAGTCTGTGAAGGTTTGGGAGTCTACCTTGAAGACTTACCAGAGTGATTGGGTGGGGTCTGTGTGACCTTAGCTCAAGGGGAATACGGTGAGGACTGGGTGTCCTGAGCTGCGTGTTCAGGACTGGGTGTCCGGGACTGTGTGTCCTAAGGTTTAAATACCTAGCCGCCCCAACCAGACGTACAGTTGTCACAGCAACTGGAACTAGTCCAACAAATCATTGTCTTCAACGAGTCACTGGTTTCATCTTCCCTTCCCTTTACTTACTGTTACTCCTTGTGAAGTCATTGTATGTTTGCAATATCCTTTGTCTTCATTGAGTGACTGCGTGTTCTTTTTGGCTTCACAATATCTTCCTACCTGATCCTTACTACATTGTTGCTATTAGTCACTGTGCTTTCACTCTATTGAATACTTGACTATGGCTTGCCTAGTGTAGTCTACCTTCCGCTGCAGGGTATTAGGTTTATTTCTATCGTTTGTCTTCATAACTCCCACGTTTTGAAGACTTTCATAAAAATCGCCTATTCATCCCCCTCTAGTCAATATAACGCACTTTCAGTTCTTGCCTGTATTGCAAGGTATGAGATTGAGCACGGCTCAATTCCCGACCACGGCAGAAGATAGAGAAAAGATGAGTGTCGTCCCCTATGCCTCGGCCATAGGGTCTATTATGTATGCCATGCTGTGTACCAGACCTGATGTAAACCTTGCCGTAAGTTTGGTAGGAAGGTACCAAAGTAATCCCGGCATCGAACACTGGACAGCAGTCAAGAATATCCTGAAGTACCTGAAAAGGACTAAGGATATGTTTCTCATTTATGGAGGTGACGAAGAGCTCGTCGTAAAGGGTTGCGTCGATGCTAGCTTCGACACAAATCTGGATGACTCCAAGTCACAAACCGGATACGTGTATATTTTGAATGGTGGGGCAATCAGCTGATGTAGTTGCAAGCAAAGCGTTGTGGCGGGATCTACATGTGAAGCGGAGTACATGGCAGCCTCGGAGGCAGCACAAGAAACAATCTGGATTAAGGAGTTCATTACCGACCTAGGAGTTATTCCCAATGCA
This sequence comes from Triticum urartu, assembly GCF_056163025.1. Lineage (NCBI taxonomy): Eukaryota > Viridiplantae > Streptophyta > Magnoliopsida > Poales > Poaceae > Triticum > Triticum urartu. The sequence continues at coordinate 139,029,682 of NC_141876.1, read as the reverse complement.
TCGGGCCCGATGACTCTCTTCTGTGACAACACTGGAGCTATTGCCCTTGCCAAGGAGCACAGGTTTCACATGAAGACCAGGCATATCAAGCGTCGCTTCAACAACATTTGTGAAAATGTTCAAAATGGAGACATAGATATTTGTAAAGTGCATACGGACCTGAATGTCGCAGATCCGTTGACTAAACCTCTTCCTCGAGCAAAACATGATCAACACCAGAACTCTATGGGTGTTCGATTCATCACAATGTAACTAGATCATTGACTCTAGTGCAAGTGGGAGACTGTTGGAAATATGCCCTAGAGGCAATAATCAAATGGTTATTATTATATTTCCTTGTTCATGATAATTGTCTATTGTTCATGCTATAATTGTATTATCCGGAAATCATGATACATGTGTGAATACATAGACCACAACATGTCCCTAGTGAGCCTCTAGTTGACTAGCTCGTTGATCAATAGATGGTTACGGTTTCCTGACCATGCACATTGGATGTCATTGATAACGGGATCACATCATTAGGAGAATGATGTGATGGACAAAGACCCAATCCTAAGCATAGCACAAGATCATGTAGTTCGTATGCTAAAGCTTTTCTAATGTCAAGTATCATTTCCTTAGACCATGAGATTGTGCAACTCCCGGATACCGTAGGAGTGCTTTGGGTGTGCCAAACGTCACAACGTAACTGGGTGGCTATAAAGGTGCACTACGGGTATCTCCGAAAGTGTCTGTTGGGTTGGCATGAATCGAGACTGGGATTTTTCACTCTGTATGACGGAGAGGTATCTTTGGGCCCACTCGGTAAGACATCATCGTAATGAGCTCAATGTGACTAAAGGGTTGGTCATGGGATGATGTGTTACGGAACGAATAAAGTGACTTGCCAGTAACGAGATTGAACGAGGTATTGGGATACCGACGATCGAATCTCGGGCAAGTAACGTACCGATTGACAAGGGCAATTGTATACGGGATTACTTGAATCCTCCACATCGTGGTTCATCCGATGAGATCATCGTGGAACATGTGGGAGCCAACATGGGTATCCAGATCCCGCTGTTGGTTATTGGCCGGAGAGTTGTCTCGGTCATGTCTGCATGGTTCCCGAACCCGTAGGGTCTACACACTTAAGGTTCGATGACGCTAGGGTTATTAGGAAGATTTGTATGTGATTACCGTATGTTGTTCGGAGTCCCGGATGAGATCTCGGACGTCACGAGGAGTTCCGGAATAGTCCGGAGGTGAAGATTTATATATGGGAAGTCATCATACGGTCACCGGAAATATTCGGGGGTATGCTGGTATTGTACCGGGACCACCGGAGGGGTTCCGGGGGTCCACCGGGAGGGTCCAGCTGCCCCGGAGGGCCTTATGGGCTGTAGGTGGAAGGGAACCAGCCCCTAGTGGGCTGGGCGCCATCCCCCCTAGGGCCCATGCACCTAGGGTTTGGGGGGAACCCTAAAGGGGGGCGCCACCCTTGCTTGGGGGGCAAGCCCCCTCCCCCTTGGCCGCCGCCCCCCTCTAGATCTCATCTACAGGGGCCGGCCCCCTTCCCCTTGTCCCTATAAATAGAGGGGCGAGGGGAGGGCTTCAGCACCACATCCAAGGCGCAGCCCCTCCCCTCCCCAACACCTCTCCTCCTCCGCGTGAGCTTGGCGAAGCCCTGCTGGAGAACTGCCACTCCATCACCACCACGCCGTCATGCTGCTGTTGGAGCCTTCTTCCTCAACCTCTCCCTCCTCCTTGCTGGATCAAGGCGCGGGAGACGTCACCGGGCTGCACGTGTGTTGAACGCGGAGGCATCGTTGTTCGGTGCTTAGATCGGATTTGGCAGCGATCTGAATCGCTACGTGTACGACTCCGCCAACCGCGTTCTTGCAACGCTTCCGACTCGCGATCTTCAAGGGTATGAAGATGCACTCCCCTATCTCTCGTTGCTAGTTACTCCATAGATTGATCTTGGTGATGTGTAGAAAATTTTAATTTCTGCAACGATTCCCAACAGTTGATGCTCAACCTAGTAATGACAATGATGTAGAGATTGAACCTATTGTTGATCTTGATAACCCACAATCAAAGAATCAACGTTATGATAAGAGAGACTTTGTTGCTAGGAAACACGGTAAGAAAAGAGAGCCTTGGGTTCAAAAACCCATGCCTTTTCCTCCTAAGTCATCCAAGAAAAAGGATGATGAGGATTTTGAGCGCTTTTCTGAAATGATTAGACCTATCTTTTTGTGTATGCGTTTGACTGATATGCTTAAAATGAATCCTTATGCTAAGTACATGAAAGATATTGTTACTAATAAAAGAAGGAAGCTGAAATTTCCACCATGCTTGCTAATTATACTTTTAAAGGTGGAATACCTAAGAAACTAGGAGATCCCGGAGTACCAACTATACCATGCTCCATTAAAAGAAACTATGTTAAAACTGCTTTATGTGATCTTGGAGCCGGTGTTAGTGTTATGCCTCTCTCTTTATATCGTAGACTTGATTTGAATAAGTTGACACCTACTGAAATATCTTGCAAATGGCTAATAAATCAACTGCTATACCTGTCGGTATTTGTGAGGATGTGCCTGTTGTGGTTGCAAACGTTACTATTTTAACGGATTTTATTATTCTTGATATTCCCGAGGACGATAGTATGTCTATTATTCTTGGAAGACCCTTTTTGAATACTGCAAGGGCTGTTATTGATTGCACCAAAGGCAATGTCACTTTTCATGTTAATGGTAATGACCATACGATACACTTTCCGAGGAAGTAAACTCATGTTCATAGTATAAACTCTATTGGAAAAATTCCATCGATTATTTTTGGAGGTTTTGAATTTCCTCTTCCTACTGTCAAGAAGAAATATGATATTCTTATTATTGGGGATGTGCATATCCCGTTTGAGGTAACCTAGTGTTATTCGAAAATTCTCCAATTCCATGTTATTCGGAATGAGTTTGTTAACAAGACCTGATCAACCTTGTTAGTGGATTCCTTTTGATGAGCATGAGATGGATGAATTTAGAAAACACAACTCTCTGTACCTCTTTTTACTTTCTGTTATTTATATTAAATAAAGCAAAATAGTAATTTTTGTCTATTTTCTGAATTATCCATGCAATAAAAAAATACCCCAAAAATAAAATTCTCCAAATGCCCTGAAATTTAAATATGATTTTTCTGGAATAGTTAAGAATATCTGGCACTAAGAACACAGCAGGGGGAGCAAGCACCTGGGCACGAGGGTCCAGGGCGCGCCCACCCCTGCAGGGCGTGCCCCCCTGCCTCGTGGGCCCACGGTGGCTCCCCTCCACTTATCCCAGCTACCACACACTCCTTCCTCCCACAAACACCACTAACCAGCTCAAACCCGAGTCCAAGCCTATTTTGTTGTCATTTTCGATCTCCTTGCTCAAAGCACCTCTCACAAAACTGCTTTGGGGGATTGTTCCTTGGTATGTGACTCCTCCAATGGTCCAATTAGTTTTTGTTCTAGTGCTTTATTCATTGCATATTTTTGATGCTTAGGTGACCCTGTTCTTGAGCTTGCATGTCAAATTTATATGGTTCCAAGTAGTTCTAAAGCATGATATAGGCTCTAGGCACTTGTAGGAGTAGTTGTTATCAATTTTGTTGAGTTTGGTTTACTTTTATTTGAAGTTACTAAAAATTTTAGAATTTTTCAGAAAATAATGAAGAGATTTTTGAGGGGCTCATCGAGCCGAATCTCGAAAGAAAAGCAAAATGAAGAAGCAGAGAGGCCCAAATATAATCTGCCTCGCACCGCGGAGGTTCGGCCATGTGAATGGCCTTTCAATGATTTCTTAAGAGCAGCCGGGATTTATGATGATTTTTATGAATTGCTAAGAATGCAGGCCTCACCGACTTCCTCCACGACCAACACGAACAGTTTCTCTTACTCACCAATACTTTTGTGCAAAACTTCTACTATTATCCTAAGGAATCACCTCCTTCAGTAGAGTTTCATTTATATGATGTGATTAAGAAGATGTCACTATATGGATTTTGCAGGGTTTGCAAAATACCTTTCGAGGGTAGCTTAGAGGAACCACATCGTAAAGATGTGGACGGTTTTATTGACACTACTACTGTAGGGGAAACTAGGAAGGTTTCCGATGCAAGAATCACTAGCATACATTTTCTTGTTTTATGCTACTTTGCAATATTTGCTAGTCGTTGCTTAATTGGTCGCGGAAACTGTGGAAACCTTAGTGTTCTGATATTATTATTTTGTTCCATAGTTTATCCCATGACGACTCTGTTAGTATGGGCGGTATTATTGCCAAACGGTTAAGTCTGAACCGTACAAAGGGCATCATCTTTGGAGGTGTCTATGCTTCATGCCTTGCTGCATACTATAACATACCTATTAGGCACTATGAAAAAGAAGAAAAATTGCTGCCTACTGTTTATTTAGATTATAAGAGTATGGCAGCGCATGATTTTATTGTAAAGAATAGGCAAAGGGAGCTTAAATACAAATTGTTCTTTGATAAACATCATCCTGAGACTATTACCCTGCCTGCTCCTTCCTTATTTGATTTATCTGTAAGCAAGTACCTTGTTCCGTTGGAGGCCATTCACGCCTACCGGAACCCTACATCAGCTGCAGAGCCAAAGCCGGAACCACAATTTGATCCTCCACGACAGTCTGATTACCAGTGGGATCCGGAGGTGATTGCCAGCCAGTGGCAATCTAAGTATCCATCACAGTACGACCTCAGTTACAACTTTGGATATCTGCCAGGCCAGCCGTGGCCATAGACCAACTTAGGCCAAAAGCCTAAGCTTGGGGGAGTACGTATTTCTCACCGACATTACATTCATGTTCACACACTCATTGCTAGTTGTCGGTGCTCATACTTTTTCATTATAATATCCATGCTAGTTTATTTCTTTTTTATGCTTTCTTATTGTGTGTTTGATAAACCTTAAGAAAAACAAAAAAAATTAGTAGTAACTTTTAGCTATTTTATTTTTCTTGCTGTAGTAGTAATAACTAAAAAGAAAACTCAAAAAGATTTCCCTTTCTTCTTTTGCTTGTTGGGAGCTTTCCCGTGTAAATAGTTTTATTTCTTTTCTTTGGGGGTCAATAGGAGAAGACCATGATTAAATTGTTGAAGTGACTCATATATGCATTATTGTTGATTTAACCAAGAGTACATATTGCCTTGTCTTCTCCTGCTTATTGAATGCTTGCAGATTCCAGCTTAGTCCAATGCATGTGCACTGTTATTATTATTATTCACATCATTCGGTCGTGCAAGTGAAAGGCAATTATGACGATATATTATGGACTGATTGAGATGGGAGAAGCTGGTATAAACTCAACCTCTCTTGTTTTTGTAAATATGATTAGTTCATCGTTCCTGATTCAGCCTATTATGAATAAACATGTTTGCAATGACAATTAGAGATTATAGTTGCTCGTGCCATGCTTAATTAGCTAGGAGCTTATAATGGTTTACCTTGCCTGCCAACATGCTATTAAGATGGTTGTGATGTGGTATGATAGGGTGGTATCCTCTTTTGAACGATTCGAGTGGCTTGACTTGGCACATGTTCACGCATGTAGTTGAAACAAAATCAACATAGCCTCTACGATATTTATGTTCATGGTGCATTATATCCTACTCATGCTTCCATTCGGTGTTGATTAATTTTAATGCATGTTCATGACTGTTGTCGCTCTCTAGCTGGTCGCTTCCCAGTCTTTTTCTAGCCTTCACCTGTACTAAGCGGGAATACTGCTTGTGCATCCAATCCCATAAACCCCAAAGTAATTCCATATGAGTCCACCATACCTACCTATATACGGTATCTACCTGCCGTTCCAAGTAAATTTGTATGTGCCAAACTCTAAACGTTCAAATAAACATTCTGTTTTGTATGCTCGAATAGCTCATGTATCAACTAGGATTGTCCGTATCTTCCATGTTAGGCGGGTTATTCTCAAGAGGAGTGGACTCCGCTCCTCATTCACGAGAAAATGGCTGGTCACCAGGATGCCCAGTCCCATGCTTTATGCAAATCAATTCAAAATAATTGCAAACAAAACTCCCCCGGGACTGTTGTTAGTTGGAGGCACTCGTTGTTTCGAGCAAGCCATGGATTGATGCTTGTTGGTGGAGGGGGAGTATAAACTTTACCATTCTGTTTGTGAACCGCCTATAATGTGCGTAGCATGGAAGATATCATCATCTCTCAGTTGTTATGTTGACAATGAAAGTATGCCACTCAAAATATTATTCATATATATTTCAAAACCGAGCTCTGGCACCTCTACAAATCCCTGCTTCCCTCTGCGAAGGGCCTATCTATTTACTTTTATATTGAGTCATCATCCTCTTATTAAAAGGCACTGGTTGTAGAGCACCGCTGTCATTTGCATTCATTACTATTAGTTTACATTGAGTATGACTTGACTGGATCTCTTTCACCATGAATTACAATGTCTAGTCAGTCCTTGATCTTTAAAGGTGCTCTGCATTTATGTTTTGCGGTCTCAGAAAGGGCTAGCGAGATACCATCTTATTATATCATATCATGATTGTTTTGAGAAAGTGTTGTCATCCGAGATTTATTATTATTGCTCGCTAGTTGATTATGCCATTGATATGAGTAAACATGAGACCTAAATGTTATTGTGAATATGGTTAGTTCATAATCTTTGCTGAAAACTTGAATGCTGGCTTTACATATTTACAAAAACAAGAGCAAATAGAGTTTGTAAAAGTTTTTCTTTATCACTTTTAGTTTGTCAACTGAATTGCTTGAGGACAAGCAAATGTTTAAGCTTGGGGGAGTTGATACGTCTCTATCGTATCTACTTTTCCAAACACTTTTCCCTTGTTTTGGACTCTAACTTGCATGATTTGAATGGAACTAACCCGGACTGACGTTGTTTTCAGCAGAATTGCCATGGTGTTATTTTTGTGCAGAAATAAAAGTTGTGGGAATGACCTGAAAATCAACGGAGAATTATTTTGGAATATATAAAGAATAATGGAAGAAAGATCTATGCCAGGGGGGCCACACCTTGTCCATGAGGGTGGGGGCGCGCCTACCCCCCTGGGCACGCCCCCTTGCCTCGTGGGCCCCTGGAGCTCCAGCGACCTCAACTCCAACTCCATATATTCGTGTCCGGGGAGAAAAAAATCAGGGAGAATGATTCATCATGTTTTACGATACGGAGCCGCCGCCAAGCCCTAAACTCTCTCAGGAGGGCTGATCTGGAGTCCGTTCGGGGCTCCGGAGAGGGGAATCCGTCGCCGTCGTCATCATCAACCTTCCTCCATCACCGATTTCATGATGCTCACCGCCGTGCGTGAGTAATTCCATCGTAGGCTTGCTGGACGGTGATGGGTTGGATGAGATTTATCATGTAGTCGAGTTAGTTTTGTTAGGGTTTGATCCCTAGTATCCACTATGTTGTGAGATTGATGTTGCTATGACTCTGCTATGTTTAATGCTTGTCACTAAGGCCCGAGTGCCATGATTTCAGATCTGAACCTATTATATTTTCATGAATATATGTGAGTTCTTGATCCTATCTTGCAAGTCTATAATCACCTACTACGTGTTATGATCCGGCAACCCCGAAGTGACAACAGTCGGGACCACTCCCGGTGATGATCGTAGTTTGAGGAGTTCATGTATTCACTATGTGTTAATGCTTTGGTCCGGTACTCTATTAAAAGGAGGCCTTAATATCCCTTAGTTTCCATTAGGACCCCGCTGCCACGGGAGGGTAGGACAAAAGATGTCATGCAAGTTCTTTTCCATAAGCACGTATGACTATATTCGGAATACATGCCTACATTACATTGATGAATTGGAGCTAGTTCTGTGTCACCCTATGTTATGACTGTTACATGATGAACCACATCCGGCATAATTCTCCATCACCGATCCAATGCCTACGAGCTTTCCATATATTGTTCTTCGCTTATTTACTTTTGTGTTGCTATTGTTACAATCACTATAAACACCAAAAATATTACTTTTGCTACCGTTACCTTTTGCCACCGTTACCACTACTATCATATTACTTTGCTACTAAATACCTTGCTGCAGATATTAAGTTATCCAAGTGTGGTTGAATTGACAACTCAGCTGCTAATGCTTGAGAATATTCTTTGGCTCCCCTTGTGTTGAATCAATAAATTTGGGTTGAATGCTCTACCCTCGAAAACTGTTGCGATCCCCTATACTTGTGGGCTATCACCGTTTCCCACAATCTTATTTTTCCTACTCCTTCTACTTGCTGCCCACACGTCCTGGGTCCATACTTGGGCCTTACACCCATCACCACCAGCCACTCCATGCACCGATACGGCCAACCCTCGTGTCCACGGCATCGCTGCATGGCCGGTCAGCTCTGCATGCATTGCGGTCCCACAGCATGCACAATGATGAAGGCGCTGCGTCCCCCGACAGACAAAATCCTACAAAATATCCATATGTACCACATGATGTCGCGCATGCGGGCAAGGTGCACGCAGGAACCAATACCCCCCCATCGGTCTCTCTGTCTGTGCCAAAATTGGACACCACACCTGACCCATGCGCGTCTAATCCGGGTGCCAATGCGCCACCTCCTGTCTCCCCACGCGTCGCCCTGGTGACCGAGCCAGGAGAGAATCTCGCATTGGGAACCAATGATCTCGCGCGGCCACACGTGCTGGCTTGCGTTACCACACCTCTGCCGCACCCCCCCCCCACTTTATCCCTGACCAGCATCTAGCCATAATCATCGCCTCTAAACCCTACCTAAGCACCCCATCACCATGCCTCACTCCCCCGTCGCCTCAATCGCCGACACACGCAAACGATCTCACCGCTCTGACGACGGATATGCTGCATGCTCGGTCCAACCGCTCCGCCATGACCACATATCGAGACGTGTTGCTCTCCGGTCCACATAGCCACAGTGCACCGCTGCCCCGCCCCCTATATATCTCCACGACGGCTCCTCACTCCACATCCTCACTCCCTCCCAACTACATCCACCAAAAGGAGACGCCAATGCTTCCGCTGCCTCGCCCTAGACCACTGTGTCGAGGTCTGTCATGTTCCCGTCCGCTGCGCCCGCTGATGCCGGAACGGCCACCGTAGCCGCGATTGCAGGTACCGCAGGATCTGGCCCTTCTTCCCCACCTCCCAGATACTTCTACTTCTGTCCCTAATCCAGCCTTCTGCCTCCGCAGAATGGAGCCCGGCAGCTCATCGTCCGCTGCGGCCGCCGATCCTCGCACCCTCATGATCGGACAGATCCCCGTCATCCTCTCCGAACCTTTCCCCGATGTATGTGTGCCGTCCCCCTTCATCCTCCACGGTGTCTCTGTTGGCGCCAATGGCGTCCCCCTCCCTCCCACCTCGCCGCCACGCACCTCAGCACCTCCCCCCTCTCCCACCACCCCACCCCACGATCCCATGCACACACACTCCTCCCTCTTCGACACTCAGCAACTGAGACATCGCCTCACCGACGTGAACATTGCCTCCGAGCACACCACAGCCGCATCCTATGTATCTGAATCCGACTCTGATGATGAGTTGCCTCGCCCTTTCCGCGACGCTGGGCCGCTGCTTCCCTATGGAGACATGCCTCTCGTCGCTACGCCGCCCTGCCTAGTGCACTGCCCACGCCGTTTCGCCTTTGCCCACCTCCGAACACCTGACCCCAACCCCACTCCATTCATCCACCGTGCTATCCAGCTTACGTGCGGTAACCCCGTCTTCATCATGAGGGGCTCATGGCGTGGGGTTGCTTGCCTCACCTTCCACACCCCCTCCGCCCGCAATGATGTCGTACGCCACAGCCCTATAGACTTTAAAGGAAACACCATCACCATCGAGCCGGTCAAGCACGTCGACCGCTCCATTGCTATCTTCACTAACCTCACCGAAATTGAGGTCTCCGAGTTCCCGCAAGAACTTTGGCACAACGACGGCATTCACTTCGCCATGGCTTTTCTCGGTGACGTATGTGCCATTGATGACTTCTGCCTCCATGGCATTGATTACACATCTGTCCGTGCCTTGATCCTGCTCCAGTTCGGCAAGCCAGCCTCGCCCGGCATCGTCATCCAGCTCCCTCCCATCAACGAAATCAAGATAGCCAAAGTAGTGGAGATCTCACGCTAGCACCACGGCGATGGCGCCAATCCTTTCGGTGGCGAATCTTCTGATGGAGACTCCGCCCCTCTCTCTCAATGTGGCTCCCCACGACCCGCCTCCCCAGAACAAATCACCCCAGTCATCTCCGCCATTCGTGCTGACTGGCGCGCCGACCCCACGTACGGTGGGACACGCCCTGTGGTTGTCAGTGGAGCTGCACCTGCGGCTCCGGTCTCATCTGGCTATGGCACCAATACATCTGCCCTACTCCTTCCCTCGCCTCCACCTAGTTCTGTGCATCAGCCCCTTGTCATCTCTGACGATGAATCTGCCGGCTCTGAGGACATGCACGCCCCGCTTCTGCATGCAGACCTGCCGAGGTCCATGGACGTGGTGCATGCACCCGTGGGGGCGCCTCGGGCCCTCTTGTCATCCGTCCATCGCCGCTGGTCGGGGCTGTGGCCCCGCCACCACCGCCTTCGCTCCATGCGGACGCTGCTCTGCCTATTCGCCTACTCACTCCCTCTGACACCTCTTCCTTTACGGCGGTCGTACCGGAGGCTTCTGACACGGTAATCGCCCCCAACTTCACCTTTTCAGCTGGCGAATCATTTCATACTGCTGGTAAGTCCCACTTCCCCAGTCTCCTGCTCAATCACTTCCTCTACATACTACCACAACTGCCCTGACCCATGAAAAACCTGATGCAGCACTACCTCTCCATGATCTGGACACCCATGAGTGTACCATACGTAAGGAACGCCGTAAGACGGCCCGTGACCAATCCTGCTCCAAGGACAAGCTGCGCCAAAGTGCGCGGCTCACTGGCAAGGAGGCCAAATACTCGCCTATGCTCGCCAAGGAGGTCAAGGCCAAGGAAGCTCGCCTATCTGCTGCGGACGTGGGCACGGCTATCGACCGCGCCATCCATGAGGCTCGCCTTGATGTCTCCGATGGCCCTCCGGCCTCAGCTGAAGATCTCGCAGCCATTGCCCTGCTTTGTGGGGCGGATGATGGCCATGTTGCCGCCATCCTCGAAGCTGACGACTCGGCCTTCGGTGCTGAAGATTCTCCATGATCAGCACGCCAGCTGAAAAAACATGTGGTGCCCCCATGTTTGGTTTTGGTAATTGATGACAATCTTTATGGACTAATGGTTTCCTTCAGTTATATTTGAAGATTTTGTCCATAGGCTTTTCTTGGAGTACATGTGTTGGTTTCAAGGAGAGTTTGTGTCGACCAAGGTGCTATTCAAGGAATTATCCAAAGATTGGTCATTTGAGAGTTGAGCTTATTGCAAGCATGTCTTGAAGAAGAAGATTGTGCGATCATTCATGTTTACCTTCAAGACATCATCCAAACGAAGAGAGTTGGAAAGATTCAAGGTTGATCAAGACTAAGTCTAGAGTGAATCAAGTTGATCAACTCACAAAGTGTAGAAGATGTACCGAGAGGGATCAAGTGATCCCATGGTATGGTAAGCATTGTCCATTGCACTTTGTGTACTAACCCATGGTCTATGTGAGAGTCTATGTGGGGTTAGGTATGTGTCCATGGGCTTGTGTCAAGAGGATGATATCATACAACCCATAGGAAGGATGACATCAAGTGGTGATCGTCATTGTCGGTGTCAAAACCGGCGGATCTCGGGTAGTGGGTCCTGAACTGTGCGTCTAGGCCGGATGGTAACAGGAGGCAGGGAACACGATGTTTTACCCAGGTTCGGGCCCTCTTGATGGAGGTAAAGCCCTACGTCCTGCTTGATTAATATTGATGATATGGGTAGTACAAGAGTAGATCTACCACGAGATCAAGGAGGCTAAACCCTAGAAGCTAGCCTACGGTATGATTGTTGTATATGGGGTTGATTGCCTACGGACTACAACCCTCCGGTTTATATAGACACCAGATAGGGTTAGGGTTACACAGAGTCGGTTACAATGGTAGGAGATCTTGAATATCCGCATCGCCAAGCTTGCCTTCCACGCCAAGGAAAGTCCCATTCGGACACGGGACGAAGTCTTCAATCTTGTATCTTCATAGTCTAGGAGTCTGGCTGAAGGTATAGTCCGGCTACCCGAACACCCCCTAATCCAGGACTCCCTCAGTAGCCCCTGAACCAGGCTTCAATGACGACGAGTCCGGCGCGCAAATTGTCTTCGGCATTGCAAGGCGGGTTCCTCCTCCAAGTTCTTCATAGAAGATTGTAAACACCAAGAGTAGTGTCCGACTCTGCAAAATAAGCTTCCACATATCGCCATAGAGAGAATAATATTAACACAAATCAAAACTGCTGACGTATTCCGCAGTGTGTCATCACACTACGGCCAAGTCCTTTACTCGAATCGTTTTTACTTTTCCACCTCAGCATGTTTTGCGAGGCGGTTTCCTTGGCACGTCTTGTCAAAGTAGAGATCGTGTACCCCCTTTATGGGATTCTCATCAATACGGGCGTGGGTAACCCAACCGCACCATTTATCACGGCGCTCGGAAGGCAAGCGAGTTTTACTAGGCTGGTGGGGACACACAACCGCATCCGCCCATATAAGGGGATAAGGATCCACCTTTTTACCTACGCCTTCTTCCTCCTTTGCCTATCCATCTCCTGCGCACTCGAGCTCCAGCGCCCAAGCCCGCACTTCCCACCTCAACCTTCTCAAGCAATGTCCGGAGCGGGAGGCAAGTGGATGGTCTCCTCCGCTACGGAGGGCCAAGTCAAGAAGCTAAGGAAGGCCGGATACCCGTCCAAGGACATCGCGCACCGGCTTCCCGAAAAGGGGCAGCTTCTCCCCATCCCAAGGCCCCATGAGAGGGTAGTATTTCTTCCCCACTTCCTCCATGGACTGGGTTTTCCACTCCACCCATTTGTCTGGGGGCTCATGTCCTACTATGGCCTGGATTTCCACGATCTGGCCCCGAACTTCATCCTCAACATCTCGGCGTTTATCATCTTGTGCGAGGCTTTCCTCCGCGTCCGCCCTCATTTCGGCCTCTGGCTCAAGACCTTCAACGTCAAGCCCAAGGTGGTGCGCAGCAGCCAGGCGGAGTGCGGAGGTGCCATGGCGGGCAAGATGGCCAACGTCCTATGGTTCGAGGGCTCTTTTGTGGAGACCCTAAAGGGGTGGCAATCTGGGTGGTTTTACATCACCGAGCCACGCGATCCGAACTGGATCGCAGCCCCCGAGTTCTGATCCGGACCCCCCACGCGGCTTATGTCCTGGAAAGAGACGGGCCTGTCGTGGGGTGACGAAAACGAGGTGACCGGATTGCAAACATGCATCCAGTCCCTGGTGAACAAGCCAATCCGGCTTGTTAATGTAATCCAGGTTATGCTCGTCCGCCGGATCCTCCCGTGCCAACAACGGGATATTAATCTATGGGAGTTCGACCCGGCGCAGCACCAAACCCTTAGCAGGCTCTTCGACACGACATACGAAGATGCCTGGAAGGTGCTATTCAAGGGCGCTGAGGCTCCCGCATCTGCTTCCGAGGACCGCGGATACAGCTCGTAGCGTCACGCTAGCGAGGTAAGCTATCTTCACCTTTTACAGGATGTTAAGCTTTCTTCATAGTTTGACTCTATGCGGGATCTAAACTCCCTTACCTTTGACAGGCTTGGCGGGTGATATCCGGACCGATTAACTGTCTAGCTCCGCTGCCCGAAGACCCAGACCCAACTCTACTAGTGAAGCTGTTGGTTCCGGCGCCTTATGTGGTGCCGGAGAAGAAGGCCAAGAAGAAGAAGACCACGGGGACTCGAAGGAGTGCCCGTAACGTGGTGGTGTCGGACTCATCATCCGACGAGTCCGAGATGCCCTCTTCCCGTGAAAACGAGGAGGAGGAAGAAGAAAACTCTCCCCCCCAGCGGAGGGAGGAGAGAAGAGGAAGGCCGCCCCAACGGGGGAGGCCGAGGGGTCTAGGAAAAGGAAGACCCCTCCGCCGGACTACTCCCCCGACGCCGAAGAGGGCGAAGAGGAGTGGCCAAACAGGGCCAAGCGTCCGGCGAAATCGTAAGTTCGGATATCAGAATAACTCATGATGTTCCTTTGTTGCACAGCTTTCCCTAATGTCGAATGTAATTATGCAGTCCGCCCCGGGCCAAATTCGACGAATCGTCGGGCGGCTCCCTGGACTCATCGGACGTGAACTCAGTTCCGCCCGCTGTCTCCCCCCGCACTGCAGACGACACCGAAGTGGCGTCGCGACAAGCTCTGGGGCAGGAGGAGGTGGTCACGGAGGAGCCGCAAGGCAACCTCCCGGACTCCAGGGGTGAAGGGGATTAGGCTCCCCAGGGCTCTCAGTCCGGCTTTGTGCCGGACACCGCGCCGGAATCTTCCACAGTTCCGGACCGCGGTAGGCGAACTCCTTCCAAGAGGAGCAAGCCTTCTGAGCCGGCGGCCTCCGTCCAACCGGAGGTGCCGGACAATCTGCTGGAGGTGCTTGATGATGCCTCCATCGACGAGGGGCACCGTACTATTATGAGTACGGTGATCCAGAAGGTTCAGTCCGCCAAGAGCGGACTGACTGAAGCTTGCGCTAGCCTTCTAACAGGCTTCGAGGTAAGTAAAAATATGTAAAAATATTACCGCATAGACAGTAGCCCCTGATGTTCTGTTTGGCGTTCGGAAAGAAAAGCCGAATAGAGGATCTATTAAATATCGCAGGAGTCTAACAAAAAAGAGTCAATATGCGTATGCAGGCTTCGCTGCTATCCACCGCCGCACTGACTGCGGAGGTGGGTGTCCTGAAGCAGGACCTCGAGCGGACCGAGCAAGAGCTCGGCCTTGCCAAGCGGCGGCTCGAGGAGGAAGAAGGTAAGAAATACCTTACAGAAAAAGTGCCTATAAAAAGGCTTGATTGCAAAAAAGAGTAACAGGATTGTACTGCTTATTGTAGGGGCCACGACTGAGGTGGCAATCCTTAAGCAGGCGTTTTCTGAGGCCGAAAAGAAAATGGCCGCGGAGCGCACCGAGCGAGACAGACTTGGGGCTCAGGTCGGCGAGGTGCAGCAAGAGCTTCAGGCTCTCATGAAAAAACATGAGAGTTTGGAGCTTGAGTCAAAGGCGCAAGCATCCAAGCTCGCGACGGCCGTTGAGACTGCCAGGTCTGCCAAGGCCAAAGCCCAAAAGGCCCTCCAAGGGTTGGAGGAGATGAGGAAGATAGCAGCGGGTAAGGCATTCTTCATGCAAAGTAGAAATATAAAAGTAAACTACTTGTTACTTACCCGAATCCGGAGCTCTCCAGGGGCATTCGCAGATCTTCCCCGCAGCGTATCCGCCGCCGCCGCATTCTACCGAGCTGAAGAGGGCAGCTCGACGGAGAAGGTGTTCTGGTCTCAGTATTCTGAGGCCGGACACCCTGTGCCTTTGAGCGACCAGCTGAAACAGCTGGTCGAGCTCCACAAGGCGGCCGAACAAGCCATGAAGGGCTTCATAGTTCGGCTGTGGCCCAGAGAGGCCCTGCCTGGGAGCTATTTCGGGCTGGTGCGGCGGCTGGTGGAGGCTCGTCCGAGGCTCGAGGTCATCAAGCGCTCCGTCTGCATCGAAGGTGCCCGTCGGGCCCTTGCCCATGTGAAGGTGCACTGGAGTAAGCTGGACGGTGAGAAGCTTGTGAAGGATGGGCCGCCGCCGGGGAAGGAGCATCACAAGCCCGAGAACTACTACAAGGATGTTCTTGCAGGTGCCCGCCTTGTGGTGGATGAATGTACCAAGGATGTGATTTTTGAATGAACTCGCTCGTGTTTATCCTGTGCGCTGAAAACTTGTTCACATGCGCTAAGCAATGCTTATTGAATTTAAAATATTACTTTCTGTGCGGCCGTTTATCAAAAAATTGAGAGATGGCCAGTCATCGGCTTCTGCCCCCATGCCACTAGTGCTGGGGTGTTCGGGATAAACCTGAGTGCTCTTTTTCCCATAGTTGGGTCCTTCGAGGGAGGCGCTCAGCACAACGAACCAGGCAATCGGACTATAATGCTTGAACACTCTCACTTAGCCATAGAACTCTATAATTTTAAATTTCGGCGAAGCCCCTAGTTTGGAAGACCGAGTTCAGGGCGCTATCCACGCCTTGGCCGGACAAAGCCAGCTCCTCGCTCGAAGCGGCATAAGTCTTTAGGGACTCGAAAAACCTCTCGAACAGCGACCGGTCTCTCGCCTCATCATGACAGTCAGTTTTAGCTTTCTCCACTGAGGTGCTTAACCCAGCTGAACCGGGGCACAATCGCAGTGGTTCTCCTAGTGCTACCTTAGCCAATAGAGCAGAACGTAAGGCACCAAAACATAGGAGCCGGGCAAACCCAACTATTGACCCAAATCATGATTGGGAGCCGATGCATATAGTGCTATAAGTTCGGGGTGCCGCACTTGTGAAAGTGTACGGACTTCTCACACCATTATGAGGGGTGCTGAAGCCCCTGGCGTGTTTGCCGTACCATGGTGTACGGGTGCAATCATGTCATTTAATAAACATAAATGTGAAAAGAAGATAATGCAAAAAAATAGACAAGAAGCTAAGCATTGTTTATAGAGAGGCTATTTATCAAAGCCGAATGATACAAATAATGCGGTAAGCAAAAGATATTGGACTATTCAGTATGTCCTGACCAGGGGCAGGCCGCGGAATTGTATTTAAAACAGGTATACCGCTCGTAATAGAGACCACCTGGGAGTTCCATAATGCGGCATGGCTTGTCTGCCTCCCTGGATCTTGCATCGTTTGTGCAGCAGTCGAATTGCCGAACAGGTCGTCCAAAGTATGGAGTCCTGAAAGTAAGAAAAAATTAAAAAAAAAGAATCCGACAGCCCCTAGTACGTTTTAAGCCGTATTTTGGGCGTGCCGTTATTGTGCCCGTTCCCCTATGCCCATGGTATTTCAAGGGCGTAGTTATATACGCGAGGTACTAGTTTCGCTATGTCGCGAAAGCTGGGGTTGGGGCCGCATTGCTACGCTTGCTCAGAGTGTGCCAGGCGGTCCTGCTGTGGGTTACTCCAGGCGTGCTTGGCAGTGTCTGGCTTTTTAATGGCCGGACTGGAGAATTGCCTGAGAAGGCTACTTTGTACCTCCGTTGCGAGAGCCGCCGTATGCTCCTCCGTACGGAGGGAGCGTTCGGTGTTTCCGTTGACCGTAATTACTCCTCAAGGGCCTGGCATCTTGAGCTTGAGATATGCGTAGTGCGGCACCGCATTGAACTTTGCGAAGGCGGTTCGTCCGAGCAGGGCGTGATAGCCACTGCGAAACGGGACTATATCGAAGATTAACTCTTCGCTTCGGAAATTGTCCGGGGATCCGAAGACCACGTCAAGTGTTACTGAGCCTGTACAGTTGGCTTCTACACCTGGTATAACGCCTTTAAAGGTCATTCTTGTGGGCTTAATCCTTGAGGGATCTATGCCCATTTTCCGCACTGTATCCTGATAAAGCAGGTTCAGGCTACTGCCACCGTCCATGAGGACTCTTGTGAGATGAAATCCGTCGATGATTGGGTCGAGAACCAATGTGGCGAAGCCACCATGACGGATGCTAGTGGGATGGTCCCTTCGATCAAAAGTGATCGGGCAGGAGGACCATGGGTTGAACTTTGGGGCGACTGACTCCATCGTGTATACGTCCCGTAGCGCACGCTTCCGCTCCCGCTTGGGAATGTGGGTTGCGTATATCATGTTCACCTCCGCACTTGTGGGGGAAAGCCCTTATGTCCATTATTGTTCGGCGGCTTGGGCTCCTCGTCGTCGCTGTGCAGCCCCTTGTCTCTGTTTTCGACCCTTAACGTGCCTGCCTGCTTGAACACCCAACAATCCCTGTTAGTGTGATTGGCTGGCCTTTCGGGGGTGCCATGTATCTGGCACAAGCGATCGAGTATTCGGTCCAAACTGGACGGGCCCTGAGTATTCTTTTTGAATGGATTTTTCCGCTGACCGGATTTGTAGCCTTTGAATCCGGCATTGACTGCCGTGTCTTCATTGCTGTCGCTGTTAACGCGGCGTTTTTGCTTATTCCGATGTGTCCTGCCACTTTTGTCCTTGGTATCCGAATTACCGGGGTTCTTTGATAAGTTGTTGCTGCGAGCTAGCCAGCTGTCTTCTCCCGCGCAAAAGCGGGTCATGAGTGTCGTGAGGGCTGCCATGGATTTCGGCTTTTCCTGTCCCAGGTGCCGGGCAAGCCACTCGTCGCGGATGTTATGCTTGAAGGCTGCTAGGGCCTCTGCGTCCGGACAGTTGACTATCTGGTTTTTCTTTGTTAGGAACCGTGTCCAGAATTGTTTGGCCAATTCCTCTAGCTGCTGAATTATGTGGCTTAAGTCGTCGGCATCCGGCGGTCGCACGTAAGTGCCCTGGAAGTTGTCGAGGAATGCAGCTTCCAGGTCCTCCCAAGAACCGATTGAGTCTGCTGGCAAGCTGTTAAGCCAATGCCGGGCCAGTCCTTTAAGTTTGAGCGGGAGGTATTTGATGGCGTGTAGATCATCGCCGCGTGCCATGTGGATGTGAAGGAGATAATCCTCGATCCATACCGCCGGATCTGTTGTGCCATCGTATGATTCGATGTTTACGGGTTTGAAACCCTCTGGGATTTTATGATCCATTACTTCATTCGTGAAGCATAGCGGGTGTGCGACGCCTCTGTACTGGGCTATATCACGACGCAGCTCGGAAGAGCTATGTCTGTTATGTTCGGCCCGACCGGATTTGTTGTATCCGGAGTGAAGATCATTGTCACATGCCGTAGGGCGCCTGCGCGATCTGTAGATCGATCTTGTTTGTCTTGCCTTATCCTCCAGTATGTCTCGTAGGTCGGGCGCATTTTCCCGTGCCTTAGTTGAGCGGCGTCGGGGCATGGCTTGGGTGGAGGGCCGAGAGGCCTCTCTGTCGCGGCTGCGAGGTGGCCGGTCTGCCATGTCATGCGCTGGTGATGTAGGTGCTTCCTCCTCTGATCGGGGTAGCGGCCTGCGCTTCGGGTAACTCTCGGAGGGGCGTTCGAGTTCATACTCTTCGGCCGCAAGGACTTCAGTCCATCTGTCAGCTAGCAAATCTTGGGAAGCTCTAAGATGTTGCTGCTTTTTCTTGAGGCTGCTTGCCGTGGCTAAAAGCCTGCGTTTAAAACGCTCTTGTTCGGCGGGGTCTGATGGTATGACGAATTCGTCATCATCGAGGCTTGCCTCGTCTTCGGAGGGGGGCGTATAGTTATCATCCTCGACCTCTCGGTCTGCCGCTCTCTCATGAGGGCTGGCTTCTCCATCTTCCTGTGCCGAATCTTGCTGAGGTGGGTGTTCTTCGGCGCTACCCGGGGTAGTATTATCTCCCGTGCCGGAATCACCGTTTTTGCTTTGGCGGGATTTAGAGCGGCGCCGCTGACGTGGGCGCTTTGGCTGTTTCTTGGGGGCGTCATCCCCCCACTGTTCCATCGCCATCTCCATCTTTTGGAGTATCCACCATATATATGTCATATGGCGAGGTGGCCTTCCAGCGCCCTACAGGTGCTGGTTCCTGTTCGTCTCCTACATCGTCGTCCATGTCGTCGATGTCTTCGGAGTTGAAGTCAAGCATGTCAGTTAGATCGTCGACAGTGGCTACAAAGTGAATGGTGGGTGGGCTTTGAATTTCTTCATCGTCCGTATCCCACCCTCGCTGACCATAGTCCGGCCAGGGCTCTCCTGATAAAGAGAGAGACTTAAGAGAATTCAGGATGTCGCAAAAGGCGAATGCTGAAAGATGTCTGCGGCGGTGAACTCCATTATCGGCGCCCAATCGGATTCGATTGGCAGGGGCACGGGGGGTTCGGAGTCCGGGGAGGAGTCCGGATCCTCGGAGTCACGGGTCGTGCGGAGTGCGGGGCTAGCGTTCGGCTCGATCGCTTTCGGGATCGCAGCCCCCGAGGTGACGTCCAACCGCTCATCCTCGATTGGCGCAATAGGCTCCGAGTTAGGGGTCGGAACCGATGCGTGTGCGGCCTCCAGGACACTGTCCGGGGGCAGAGCTAGATCATGCCCCTCGAGATAGTGCGGCGCGCTTGGCCGTGGCTCGAGCCCGTCGAAGATCAAGTCTCCGCGGATGTCAGCCGTGTAGTTTAAGCTTCCGAACCTAACTTGATGGCCAGGGGCGTAGCTTTCGATCTGCTCCAGGTGGCCGAGCGAATTGGCCCGCAGAGCGAAGATCTGTCCGGGGAGCAAAGTCTCACCCTGGACCGCATCGTTGTTGATGATCAAAGGAGCCATCGGGCCTAAAGGCGACGACATAGAGGAACTCTCAATGAAAGCACCAATGTCGGTGTCAAAACCGGCGGATCTCGGGTAGTGGGTCCCGAACTGTGCGTCTAGGCCGGACGGTAACAGGAGGCAGGGAACACGATGTTTTACCCAGGTTCGGGCCCTCTTGATGGAGGTAAAACCCTACGTCCTGCTTGATTAATATTGATGATATGGGTAGTACAAGAGTAGATCTACCACGAGATCAAGGAGGCTAAACCCTAGAAGCTAGCCTACGGTATGATTGTTGTATATGGGGTTGATTGCCTACGGACTACAACCCTCCGGTTTATATAGACACTGGATAGAGTTAGGGTTACACAGAGTCGGTTACAATGGTAGGAGACCTTGAATATCCGCATCGCCAAGCTTGCCTTCCACGCCAAGGAAAGTCCCATCCAGACACGGGACGAAGTCTTCAATCTTGTATCTTCATAGTCCAGGAGTCCGGCTGAAGGTATAGTCCGGCTACCCGAACACCCCCTAATCCAGGACTCCCTCAGTCATCAAGATTGTCGTGTGCAATTTCAAGTGGAGAATCACGAAGAGATCAAGTGCTTGAAGCTGCCATCCATTGTGGTGTCAATGGACTTGTGAAGATGTGCCGAAGAGTGGCTCACCCATAGTGGAGTATGGGGAGCAATCATCTAGTCTTCATCGACCCAACGCAATCAAGAAAGGTGGTCCATCTTGAGGAGGACAAGATCGTCTTCATCTAACTCAAGTGGATCATGTGCAAGGCAAAGGTTTGCCCTTGATAGGTTTTCTATTTTACCGGTCTCATGGTGGTAGTTGGGAGACCGGGTTATAGGATCGATAGCCGTACTATCAAGGGGGGCTCTCAAGTGAGTAGCTTGATCGTATTGTTCATCGAGAGCTCAAACCATTGCATCCTTGCATCATGTTTCTTGGTTCTTGTTTTCTAACACCCTCGATGCGACTATATCTCCCACGTGTCGAGGCACGACTTAGAGGCATAATCGCATTGAAGGCATATGTCGCAAGTGAGGTAATCTTCACACAACCCGTGTAATATCATAAGGGAAAGAGATTACATAGTTGGCTTACAATCGCCACTTCACACAATTACATGAATAAACATTACATCAACCAAATACACTCATGGTCCGACTACGGAACCAAAATAAAAGAAGAACCCCAAATGCGACAAAGGTCCCGATCGACCCCAACTGGGCTCCACTACTGATCAACTGGAAACGGAACAACACAAAGGACAAGATCTTCATCGAGCTCCTCCTGAGCTTGGTTTCGGCATCTGCATGGTCTCATCGGCACCTGCAAGCTGGTTTTGGAAGTATCTGTGAGCCACAGGGACTCAGCAATCTCGCACCCTCGCGATCAAGACTATTTAAGCTTATGGGAAAGGTCAAGGTATGAGGTGGAGCTGCAGCAAGCGACTAGCATATATGGTGGCTAACATACGCAAATGAGAGCGAGAAGAGAAGGCAAAGCACGGTCGATAAAAGTATGATCAAGAAGTGATCCTAGAACAACCTACGTCAAGCATAACTCCAACAACCGTGTTCACTTCCCGGCCCCCACCGGAAACAGACCATCACGGTTACACACGCGGTTGATTCATTTTAATTAAGGTTAAGTTCAGGTTTTCTACAACCGGACGTTAACAAATTCCCATCTGCCCATAACCGCGGGCACGGCTTTCGAAAGTTCAAATCCCTGCAGGGGTGTCCCAACTTAGCCCATCACAAGCTCTCACGGTCAACGAAGGAATAGACCTCCACCCGAGACGTTCCGATTAGACTCGGTATCCCGGTACAACAAGACATTTCGACAGGGTAAAACTAAACCAGCAACACCGTCCGATGTGCCGACATCCTGATGGGAGCTGCACATATCTCGTTCTCAGGGCAACACCGGATGAGACATCCTACGAGTAAAACCAGCCCTCAAGTTTCCCCGAGGTGGCCCCGCAGTCTACTCAGTTCGGACCAACACTTAGACAAGCACTGGCCCGGGGGGGTTAAAATAAGATGACCCTCGGGATGTGCGACTCCCAAGGGAAAAAAAGGCTAGGTGGCAAATGGTAAAACCAATGTTGGGCATTGCTGGAAAAGCTTTACTTAAGGCGAACTGTCAAGGGGTTCCCATTATAGCCCAACCGCGTGAGGAACGCAAAATCCGGGAACATAACACCGATATGACGGAAACTAGGACGGCAAGAGTGGAACAAAACACCAGGCATAAGGCCGAGCCTTCCACCCTTTACCAAGTATATAGATGCATTAATTAAATAAGATATATTGTGATATCCCAACAAGTAAACATGCTCCAAAAAGGAAACAACATCTCCATGTTCCAACAAAGAACAAACTTCAATCTTCACCTGCAACTAACAACGCTATAAGAAGGGCTGAGCAAAGCGGTAACATAGCCAATCAACGGTTTGCTAGGACATGGTGGTTTAGAGGTTTTACATGGCAATTGGGAGGCTGACAAGCAAATGGTAGGCATCGTAGCATTGGCATGGCAAAGAGCGAGCAAACTAGCATAGCAAAGATAGTAGTGATTTCATGGGTATGATCATCTTGCCTGAAATCCCGCAAGGAAGAAGAACGAGTCCATGAAGAAGACAAACGGACGTAGACGAACAGGTCCTCACACAAACGACGTTACCGGAATCAACCCGAAGAAGCAAACACCGGAAAAGAGCAAACAACATAGTAAACAACCACCACATAATCATGGCATAATGCACAATCAAGTATGATGCATGTCCGGTTTAAAGAGGCATGGCATGGCCAAATACACAATCAACACTACAAGTTAAGTGGAGCTCAATATGCAACTCGTTGCATATTGACGGAACACCCCATCAATTTTTTAGTTCTCTCTCGTTTATGTACCCCAACAATATTAAATGTTGATTAACATGGCAAGAGGGGAAGCATGATGAAACTATCTAATCTAGGCAAGTTTCAATGAGGCCGGAAGCAACGAACAACAATTCCGGAAAATCCTCATATGCATAATTTAAGGTTTGGTACTGTTCTGCCCTAAACATTATTTTAGAGTTGTTGAATATGCAAATAAAGGTCACCATGTTAAACTAGGCATTTTTCTACCCCCTTCACATATAAAGTTTATTAAAATCCGAATTACGGTTAATTAGTTATGAAATAAATCATTTTAACATGGCATAGGAGCAAATTAATGCAAACAACATTTTAAACATTTCAAACATAGATGAAAGTTGGATATTGTTAATCTACACAAAATTCTGAGCAAGTTTCATATATAAATCATTTTAATCCGATGCACCAATTGTGAGTTATTATATGCATGTAGTCTAGGGGGTTTCTGCAAAACTGTAATCTCCTGGAAATTAGATAAAATCGTCCTGGCAGGAAAAAAAACAATGCGGGCCGAATCTGGGGAAAGCCCATCAGCAGGGAAGGAAAAAGACAACAGGGGGGCGCTGGGGGGTTCTCACATTGGGCCAAGCCCATCTGAATCCGTCGCTGGGCAGGGTGGCGCTGCGAAGCTGGGCCGTGGGCGGCTGCGGTCAACGGAAGCAGAGCAGCGGCTGAAGCGGTCGTGGCGCTCGTCTGTCCCCAACGAGAGGAAGCAGGGGCAGCGGCTGGTGATGCAGGTGGTCTCCGGCGAGGGCACCGGTGGCCGGGGACGGGGCTCAGCCGGCGGGATCCGGCAGGAGCGGTCAAGGGCGGCGGAGGAGAGGGGATCCGGTCTAGATTGGGCCGAGGCAGCGGGAGTCCATGCTTCGGGCGCCCATGGCTTGCTGGGTCGGCGAGGTCGGCAGGGAGGCCTCGGGCGTGAGGATGGATCGAGGCGCTCGGCTCCTGGACGAGGGGAGGTTGGAGAGGAAGGGCGCGGCTCTGCTGGAGGACGCCGACGGCTCGACGGGGATGGCTGGAGGCGTGAGCTGCGCTGGTCTCCGGCAAGGCCGGTCCGACGAGGCACGGCGGGCGAAGGCGGGATGCACAGGAGGAGCAAGATGCGTGGTTGGGTGGATCGATGGATTTGAGATTATGGTGGTGGCTGACTGGTGAATCGGGAGGAGGCTACGGGATTGGTCCAGTGAAGAAAACGAGGGAGGTGGGTGGCGCTGCGGATGCACGGATTTGATGGGTGGCGGCGGCTGATCCGAGGAGGGAGGAGGCTGCAGGAAACGAGGTGGATCTGGATCAGGGAAGAACCCGAGGAAGAAAGGTAGGTGGCGGCGCGATGGGACAAGAGGGCTAGAATTTAGGGTTGCTGCCTAGGGGATTGGTCTATATATAGAGCGCTGGATTTTTGGTTAGGGGCTACTAGGACCCTCCGATCGCAATCGGACGATCGCGAATAAAATAGGTAGGAAGTCCAAATAAGAAAATGGTGACGTTTTGTAGACGTTTGGGGATGATCCAGATACAACGGTGGCGACAGCTCGGTTTGGGTCCGGGACAACTTTCGGGCGCGCGCGAGGAGGGTCGCGGGCTGACGAGAGAGGTTAGGTAGGGCCTGGCGGTGAGTAGTGGGCTGTGTAGACGGTCTCGAGCTGAGAGAAGAGAAGAGAGGGAGGCCCGGCGACTATTTCCGGAGACCGAAAACGTCCGACGTTTTGACCGGCTACTATTGCCGCTATATTTATCCGTTGGGGCGTCAAACGAACTCCGATTGCGATGAAACTTGACAGGCGGTCTGTCTACACTATAATAAGACCACACGTCAAATCTCATCCCATTCCGAGAACATTTTCCGGCCACTTATAAAATAATATTTCGGACATGCCGCGGGCGCGTGCAAGTGTGTCTGGGCTCAAAACGGATAAAGAGAACTCGGAGAACCCGGACAAATGCAAGTTTTAAAAACATGATGATGCAATGCACATGATGACATGATAAGATGCAACACGCAAGAGAATGACACGGCAACGACAACAAATAACTGAACGACACCTGGCACATCGGTCTCGGGGCGTTACATGTTTGGTTCTCTTTGTGAGTCTTAGAGCTTATGGTCATCTTGATGACAAGCTTGAGTTCATCAAAAACGGAGTTCGCATGCGTCTTCTATGATGTTTTCAGTGTTGTAGGTTTTACCGGTCTTATCCGAGGAAGGGTACTCACCATTTTCTTATGGGCCTTTTCTAATTTGCTTCTTATTGTTATTTCTTTCAAGATTGTGTTAGCCCTTGTCGCTAGCTTTCCAACAAACTTGGTTTCATCAAAAACGGAGTTCGCATGCGTCTTCTATGATGTTTTCGGTGTTGTAGATTTTACCGGTCTTATCCGAGGAAGGGTCCTCACCATTTTCTTATGGGCCTTTTCTAATTTTCTTCTTATTTATACTTCTTTCAAGATTGTGTTAGCCCTTGTCTCTAGCTTTCCAACAAACTTGGTTTCATCGAATCGGAGTCCGTTTGCAAAAGTTGTGGCAGTTTTGGTGTTTTGAAAAGGCTGCAGCGGTACTACCGCGAATTGGAGCGGATGTAATTTTTTATTACCGCTCCAGAGCAGTACTACCGCGGCTCCTACAGCGGTAGTACCGCTCCGGACCAAAAACTCGTCCCAAGTCTTGCGGTGGTAGGCCCGGATGTATTTTTTTAGTACCGCTCGCAAGCAGTAGTACTGCTACCATTTGCGGTAGTACCGTGAGGTCGAGCGGTAGTAACATGAGGACGAGCAGTAGTACCGCTCCGGCGGTTCTTCTGGCCTTTTGCCTCCTGGCTGTTGTTTTTCAAAGGGGTACTTCCGCCCTAGCGGTAGTACCGCTCCTTGGAGCGGTAGTACCGCTCTGTGCGGGCTGTGAGCATAACGGTTGGATTTTTCCCCACCTATAAAAGGGGGTCTTCTTCCCCAATGAACCTAATCCTTTTAGCTCGTGTTCTTCCCCCATTGTTGACCTTCTTCGAGCTTGCTAACTCTCAATGCCTCCAATGATTCTTGCTAGTTCTTGAGGGAAAAGAGAGAGGAGATCTAGATCCACGTTTCCACCAATCACTTTCTCCTCTAAGTGAGGGGAACCCCTTGGATCTAGATCTTGGAGTTCTTCGTGTTCTTCTTTCGTTCTTCCTCTCATTTTCTTCCCTAGCATTAGTTGCTTTGGTGGGATTGGGAGAGAAGGAATTGGGCACTCCATGTGCCCTTGCCATTGCATTTGGTGCATCGGTTTGAGTTCTCCACGGTGATACGTGGAAGTGAAGTTTGAGAAGCTTATTACTCTTGGGTGTTTGGGCACCCTAGAGCTTGTTCCTCTTGGGTGCCTTGGCGCCCTAGACGGTTGGTGGTGTTCAGAGCTCAATCATTATGGTGTAAAGCTCCAGGCAAGCGTCGGGGTCTGCAATTAGGTTGTGGAGATCGCCCCGAGCAATTTGACGGGTACCGGTGACCGCCCCCAAGGGTTGCCAAAGTGTACGGGTTCGGTGACCGCCCCCAAGGGTTGCCATTTGTACGGGTTCGGTGACCGCCCTCAAGGGTCCCTTAGTGAAATCACGGCATCTTGCATTGTGCGAGGGCGTGAGGAGATTACGGTGGCCCTAGTGGCTTCTTGGGGAGCATTGTGCCTCCACACCGCTCCAAATGGAGATTAGCATCCGCAAGGGTGTGAACTTCGGTATACATCATCGTCTCCGCGTGCCTCGATTATCTCTTACCCGAGCTCTTTACTTATGCGCTTTACCTTGTGATAGCCATATTGTTTCTTGTCATATATCTTGCTATCACCTAGTAGTTTATCTTGCTTAGCATAAGTTGTTGGTGCACATAGGTGAGCCTAGTTGTTGTAGGTTTTGTGCTTGACAAATTAACCGCTAGGTTTATTCCGCATTTGTTCAAGCCTAAACCGTAATTATTTTTAAAGCGCCTATTCACCCCCCCTCTAGGCGACATCCACGATATTTCAATTGGTATCAGAGCCTCGTCTCTCTTTATTAGGCTTTACCGCCTAGATAGTAAAGATGCCGACTAGGGGATTAGGATTCTCTAACACTCTTAGTTTCGATTGCACAAATTTTGATGTTTGGGTAATTCGCATGCTTAATCTCTTTAGGGTCATGGACCCAAATTTAGAGCGAATTGTAGATATGGGTTTTTCTCCTCCAAAGGAACCCCTAAGATTATCTTTAGAGGATGAGAAAAACTCTTATCTCAATGCTCAAGCTTCTAATGTGATTTTCGATGCTTTGAGCAATGTAGTTATATTTCAACTCATGCCGTTCCGGGATGCTCATGAGTTGTGGACAAAGCTTCAAGATAAATATGGTGTGTCCAAGTTTTGTGGGGATGATTGTTCTCCCTACACATCCGGCCGTATAGTCTTCTCAACTTCTTCTACTTCACCTACATGTGGTTTGCCACAAGGTAATGATATGGTTAGTAGTGTTGGTCATTGCAATGATGATAGTATGCTTATTGTGGATGATCCTTCATCACTATCTTATTGCAATGCTTCTTCTTTGGACTTTAACACTTCGAGCACCATACATGTTTCACATGCTTGTGCTGATAGTCCGTGCATATCTTGTAGAAATTGTTTGACTAAATCTCATGATGATATGCTTGCTATATCTTGTTGCTATGATAAAAATGCTTGTATTTCCTCAAGTTGTGGTGCTAACAATGTAGAGGAAACCCAACACTCAATGGAACAAGATGTGGTTTTAAATGGTGCTTCAAGGGATCCTACATCATCATCTATTGCTTTTTGCCTTATGGCTAAGGCTTCAAAGGTATCTCCTACTTTGAAACCCAATATGTCTCTTGATGATGATGTTGATGCTAATGATGATAAGGATAATGATGAAGAGAATCATAATGTTGCCTCCTTAAAAATTAAGGGGGAAATGGTTTTTAAAGCTCTTAATAAAAATAAAATTGCTCGTTCCAACTTCATGGAAATCATGTCCATTGCCATTGAGGGCAAGAAATATATTGATGAGTTGGAATCTCGTCTTGAGGAGCATGAGGTCACCATTGATAAAATGGAAGGTCATGAGCGTGATTACGCTAATGAGATCGCGGACCTCTCCCAAGCTCTCGAACTTGAACAAACCACCAAGGAATCTCTTGGGGAGACTTTTGCTCTAGAATTATCTAGAGTGAGGGAATCTCGTGATAGAGCTCTTGAGGTGGCCAATGATTTTGAAATTAAAAATGAGGAGCTTGAAGTTGCACATGCTAAACTCCTTGGGGACTTTGAGCACCTCGAAAATGGCTCAAGGGTCATTAAGAGTGAGCTCATCAAACTCACCGAGTCTCATGCTCAACTTAAAGCTTCGTATTCAAAAGAGCTTTCCAAGGTGTCCTCTCCTCTTGTTGTTAATGATGATGCTTGTGCTACTAACTCTATCTCTTGTGAAGAATCCATTTTGAAGGAGAATGTTGAGCTAAGGGCTCAACTTGAGTTGCTATCTAGCAATTATGGGACATTGGAAGAAAATCATGTAAAGCTCACAAGCTCTCATGATGATCTTCTAGTATCCCATAATTTGCTAAAGTTAGCTCATGAGTCCATGCTTGCTAAGGTAACATCTAGTGAGCCTCATGTGGATACTAGCACTACTTTTATTCAAAATGCTATATTGCCTTGTGCTAGTCCTCGCGATTCATCCATGCATAATGTTGGTACATCTTGTGATGAATTGCTTTCCTTGCCTTGTTGCTCTAACGATGAAGCTTATACTTCCTCTAGTACTTGTGTTGAGACTAACCATGTAGAGGAAATCAAAGAGCTCAAGGCCCAAGTCACTTCTTTGAAGAAAGACTTGGAAAAGAGTCATGAAGGGAAATTCACACTCAACAATATCTTGAGTGTGCAAAAATCCCCCAATGACAAAGGTGGACTTGGATTCAACTCCAACAAGAATAAGAAGTCCAAGGTGAACAAAAAGAAGGGCCAAGAACAAGTCAAGAATTCGGCCAAGATTGTTTGCTTCAAGTGCAAAGTAGAAGGGCATCATGTTAGATCTTGCCCATTGAAGAAGAAGCCCATTAGTGACAAGCAACAAGGGAAGCGGCCACAAGTTCACTCTCATTCTCAACCTCAAGTTGAAGAAAAGCCTCTTCCCAGGAAGACTCAAGCTTATGCTTCTCAAGTTGAGAAATCAAGTGAGAAGAAAGTGAAGAGTAGACGTTGCTACCTATGTCGCGAGAAAGGTCACCTCGCTTCTTCATGCACTAGTGGTAAATTATCCAACCCAATTATTATTGATGATGTCTATTCTTTTGGGAAGGATAAGGTTGGGAATGTGGTTGCCAAGTTTGTTGGTACTCAAAGTGATTTGAAGCAAAGAACCATTTGGGTATCCAAGCCTATTGTGACTAACCTCTTAGGACCCAACTTGGTTGGGTACCAACAAGCTCAAACTTGATCAATAGGTGATGTTGGAGGTCATTGGAGACTTGGCTACATTATGAAGAATTAAGGGGAATTCATCATTCTTATTGTCTCAAGCCAAGTCATTTGGATTATCAAGTTTCTATCTTATATCCAATGTTCCTCCTTGCGGTAACTCGTGCTTAAATTTCTTACATTGAAAGTTACTTGCCCCTTTGCATGTTTGGCTTTGTTCCTTGCATGTGTTTGTATATGTTGTGCTTCCAACTTGATTATCTTGAGCAATCAAGTATGTGTGTGTTGGTTTGCACATCATGTACGTGTGTGTCATGCGTTGAGCCTTTTGCATCTTGTTTATTTCTTAGTTGGCTCTTGTGAGAGATTAATGGAATATCCCATTATGGGGGAGTGATGTGCTTTGTGCACTTCACAATCCTATAAAGGTGGGTACATGGGGAATACCACTTAGAATTTATATTGCAAGCTTATCTAGTCGCTATGTGGTATGTCTTCTCATGAGAAATTCAAATTCTAAATAGTCCATTAGTTATCTCTTGTTGGATCCTTTAATTGCCTCTTGTTTATCCTTAATTGGTATCACATTATGGGGGAGTAATATGCTATGTGTATATTACTAGCCTATGAAATGTGTACATTTGAGATATTGTCACCTAGAGTTGATATTGTAAATTATCTTGTTCCTAGGTGGCATGTTAGCTCTACAAGTTACAATTTTCTTTTTGTTTGGTGTGAAGATGATGTCGGATATCCTTGTTATCTACCACCGGGAATTATTTCCAAATACTTCTTGTCTTTTGACAATTGGTACTCACATATGTGTGGTAGAAATTATTGATCATCTTTACATTGGCCTTTGCTTTTATTTGCTTTATCTCTTTCCTAGGTTTGTGTCAACTCCCTTTGTCTTCCATACCACTTGTGGATCTTGTTTATTTCTTGATCTTGTCTAGTGTTTTCTAGATATAGTGGAAGTGGTGATCCCACCTTGTGCATTTTGTATTCAAATGCAATTTCTCTATAATGCACTAGTCTTGGGGGAGCTATCCTATTTTCTCTAAAACACTCATCTTGTGATCCTTATCAAATGTGTGTCGGTAAAAGGCAAGTCATTTCTTTTGGGTACCTTGTGCCATCATGAAACTTTGTAGAGAGCTCGGTTTGTTTGGAACCATCCTCTCTTTTGGGAGTTTGACATCTTTCTTTTTGAGTGTATCAATGGATATCTCATTCCTTAATGTATCTTTTATGGATATCCTCCAAGTGATGATTTATTCATTTGGTATCTTTTCTTCGCTTGGTATTTCTTTGTCTTTTGGTCTCGGTTCTTGAAAGTCTTGAGCATGCATATTTACTTCTTGTAGTTTCTTTGGCATGTTTTCTTTCTTGACCCAATATATAGGGGGAACTCCACCAAGTCTCAAATTGGATGAGATGTGCATGAAATTCATTTTCATATCTATATGCACATATTTATGTGGAGTTTGTCCTATGTGTTGTTGGTTCTCTAACTCTTTGGTCCCAATGAGTTTGGGTACCATTTTGTTTGTGTTGTTGTTCTAGGAACAAGTGGAGATGCATTGGATGCTCGGCTCACTCACAAGGAAGGTGGTGTCACCATGTGCTTATTGGAGTCATGCTAGGATGATTAATGAACTACTATATACCTTTAATTGGCATCTACTACATCCATCCAATGGTATCTCGGTAACAAGTATCATCATCTACTTCATGCACACATTTCTTGCATCAACCTTTCGTAGGTTGTATCATGGCATGTTATCCATTCTCTCTTGTGATACTTGTTTCCTTTCTCAAAGCATCCCAACAATGATGTCTTGTTGCTAGTTGTGATGTCTCTGATGTTCATGTGGTTGGAATTCATTTATATGCAATAAGACCATATCTAGCCTTGTGCTATGCTCTCAAGCAAATATCTTATTGGTATATGTATGACTTCCGTTTGGATATCTTGTTCCTTCATGTTGTAACTATTTCGGGTGTACATCCTTCTTTGTAGATATATATCATCATGATTTCGTCTACCTAGAACCTTATACACTTGAGAGAAATTACATCTCTAGATGATATCCTTTCTTTCACGCCCACCTTGCCTTTCTTATGTTATTTCTTTGGTGGCTCCATGAAAGCTTTTGCCTTGAGTGTGTATCGTATCTCGTTGCATCTTGATGCACTCTTGTGTGGTGAAGATTATTTTCCTCATGCTTATCTCTACGAGGCTTTTTCCATCTTAATTGGTATCCCTCGTCTTGATGAGGCTTTCATCTTCTATCTTCGCCACGGGTTGTCACAAGCATAGGTTCTTTATATGCTTATTAGTTAGCTTGTGAACCCATTTGCTAGTTGTATGTGGGAATGATAGGCCTTGCACTGTGTTGCCTCATTTTTTCAAGACTTTATTGATGCTTAATGCTCATCCGTACATTAGTCTTCTCAAGTGCATTGCCTTGACTCACACACATCATTTTGGTTGAGCCCATTCTTAAGTTGCCTTTTTCACTTATTGCTCAACCATGTGTTTGTTACATGTACTAGGCTTAGTTTCCTATATGCTCACTTGCACTTGTTGTAAGTTTCTATTGATTATGGGGGAGCTATGGTCCTATTTTGTGCACTTTGTATCCAAATACAAAAATTCTTATGTGTGCACAAATCATGGGAGCTTCTCTAGTTTCTTTAGAACACTCCTTTTCTCTTATCATAATATCCTTTATTCATGTAGCTCGTAGGATCTTTGGCCTAGTTGGTTCAATTGGTATCTTTTGATAGCTTGCTTCAATTGGTATCTTTTGATTGCTTGATTGCTTGTTTCTCTCTTTGTTATGTCCTTGCGGCATATCATTCCTTTAGCAATTTTGGTGCCTCAATATAGTTGGTCTTCCTCCAAGTATTACTGTTGGATATGTGTATTGCATTCCACTCTCTTGTTGAGAAGTACACAATTTATGGAGGAACACAATTTATATTGGCCTTCTATGCTTTTCGCCCATTTTGGCAATCGATGGCAATGGGGGAGAAGTTTCAGAGAGTTTTGTGGAGAAGTCTTCAGAGTTTTCTCCATGCTTTGGTTTTGTTCCTAAGCATTTGCATCTCATACACATGCATTATTGGTTGTTGCATTGCTTGGTGATGCATAATTCCTTGTATAAACTCTCGTGAAAGTGCTTGTCATCAATTACCAAAATGGGGGAGATTGAAAGAACATGCGGTGCCCCCATGTTTGGTTTTGGTAATTGATGACAATCTTTATGGACTAATGGTTTCCTTCAGTTATATTTGAAGGTTTTGTCCATAGGCTTTTCTTGGAGTACATGTGTTGGTTTCAAGGAGAGTTTGTGTCGACCAAGGTGCTATTCAAGGAATTATCCAAAGATTGGTCATTTGAGAGTTGAGCTTATTGCAAGCATGTCTTGAAGAAGAAGATTGTGTGATCATTCATGTTTACCTTCAAGACATCATCCAAACGAAGAGAGTTGGAAAGATTCAAGGTTGATCAAGACTAAGTCAAGAGTGAATCAAGTTGATCAACTCACAAAGTGTAGAAGATGTACCGAGAGGGATCAAGTGATCCCATGGTATGGTAAGCATTGTCAATTGCACTTTGTGTACTAACCCATGGTCTATGTGAGAGTCTATGTGGGGTTAGGTACGTGTCCATGGGCTTGTGTCAAGAGGATGATATCATACAACCCATGGGAAGGATGACATCAAGTGGTGATCGTCATCAAGATTGCCGTGTGCAATTTCAAGTGGAGAATCACGAAGAGATCAAGTGCTTGAAGCAGCCATCCATTGTGGTGTCAATGGACTTGTGAAGATGTGCCGAAGAGTGGCTCACCCATAGTGGAGTATGGGGGAGCAATCATCTAGTCTTCATCGACCCAACGCAATCAAGAAAGGTGGTCCATCTTGAGGAGGACAAGATCGTCTTCATCTAACTCAAGTGGATCATGTGCAAGGCAAAGGTTTGCCCTTGATAGGTTTTCTATTTTACCGGTCTCATGGTGGTAGTTGGGAGACCGGGTTATAGGATCGATAGCCGTACTATCAAGGGGGGCTCTCAAGTGAGTAGCTTGCTCGTATCGTTCGTCGAGAGCTCAAACCATTGCATCCTTGCATCATGTTTCTTGGTTCTTGTTTGGTTCTCTTTGTGAGTCTTAGAGCTTATGGTCATCTTGATGACAAGCTTGAGTTCATCGAAAACGGAGTTCGCATGCGTCTTCTATGATGTTTTCAGTGTGGTAGGTTTTACCGGTCTTATCTGAGGAAGGGTACTCACCATTTTCTTATGGGCCTTTTCTAATTTGCTTCTTATTGTTATTTCTTTCAAGATTGAGTTAGCCCTTGTCGCTAGCTTTCCAACAAAATTGGTTTCATCGAAAACGGAGTTCGCATGCGTCTTCTATGATGTTTTCGGTGTTGTAGGTTTTACCGGTCTTATCCGAGGAAGGGTCCTCACCATTTTCTTATGGGCCTTCTCTAATTTGCTTCTTATTGATACTTCTTTCAAGATTGTGTTAGCCCTTGCCGCTAGCTTTCCAACAAACTTGGTTTCATCGAATTCGGAGTCCGTTTGCAAAAGTTGTGGCAGTTTTGGTGTTCTGAAAAGGCTGCAGCGGTACTATCGCGAATTGGAGCGGATGTAATTTTTTACTACCGCTCCAGAGCAGTACTACCGCGGCTCCTACAGCGGTAGTACCGCTCCGGACCAAAAACTCGTCCCAAGTCTTGCGGTGGCAGGCCCGGATGTATTTTTTTAGTACCGCTTGCAAGCAGTAGTACTGCTACCATTTGCGGTAGTACCATGAGGTCGAGCGGTAGTACCATGAGGTTGAGCGGTAGTACCATGAGGTCGAGCGGTAGTACCGTGAGGACGAGCTTTAGTACCGCTCCAGCGGTTCTTCTGGCCTTTTGCCTCCTCGCTGTTGTTTTTCAAAGGGGTACTTCTGCCCTAGCGGTAGTACCGCTCCTTGGAGCGGTAGTACCTCTCTGTGCAGGCTGTGAGCATAACGGTTGGATTTTTCCCCACCTATAAAAGGGGGTCTTCTTCCCCAATGAACCTAATCCTTTTAGCTCGTGTTCTTCCCCCATTGTTGACCTTCTTCGAGCTTGCTAACTCTAAATTCCTCCAACGATTCTTGCTAGTTTTTGAGGGAAAAGAGAGAGGAGATCTAGATCCACGTTTCCACCAATCACTTTCTCCTCTAAGTGAGGGGAACCCCTTGGATCTAGATCTTGGAGTTCTTCGTGTTCTTCTTTCGTTCTTCCTCTTATTTTCTTCCCTAGCATTAGTTGCTTTGGTGGGATTGGGAGAGAAGGACTTGGGCACTCCGTGTGCCCTTGCCATTGCATTTGGTGCATCGGTTTGAGTTCTCCATGGTGATACGTGGAAGTGAAGTTTGAGAAGCTTATTACTCTTGGGTGTTTGGGCACCCTAGAGCTTGTTCCTCTTGGGTGCCTTGGCGCCCTAGACGGTTGGTGGTGTTCGGAGCTCAATCATTGTGGTGTATAGCTCCAGGCAAGCGTCAGGGTCTGCAATTAGGTTGTGGAGATCGCCCCGAGCAATTTGACGGGTACCGGTGACTGCCCCCAAGGGTTGCCAAACTGTACGGGTTCGGTGACCGCCCCCAAGGGTTGCCATTTGTACGGGTTCGGTGACCGCCCTCAAGGGTCCCTTAGTGAAATCACGGCATCTTGCATTGTGCGAGGGCGTGAGGAGATTACGGTGGCCCTAGTGGCTTCTTGGGGAGCATTGTGCCTCCACACCGCTCCAAACGGAGATTAGCATCCGCAAGGGTGTGAACTTCGGGATACATCATCGTCTCCGCGTGCCTCGGTTATCTCTTACCCGAGCTCTTTACTTATGCGCTTTACCTTGTGATAGCCATATTGTTTCTTGTCATATATCTTGTTATCACCTAGTAGTTTATCTTGCTTAGCATAAGTTATTGGTGCACGTAGGTGAGCCTAGTTGTTGTAGGTTTTGTGCTTGACAAATTAACCACTAGGTTTATTTCACATTTGTTCAAGCCTAAACCATAATTATTTTTAAAGCGCCTATTCACCCCCCCTCTAGGCGACATCCACGATCTTTCACCAGCTCTGCTCTGCTCTGCGGGGGGCGACTCCACGCCGCCGTCAGTTGTCCGCGCCTTTCTCTCGCTAGTAGTGTCTCTGTACTTTTGGCCCCTCGCGTGTGATCGTCCGACCATGTACTGTCTTACCGATGCGGTCTACCTTTTGCTACCGTGTAACTGTCATAGTTCGGTCTTAAAAACCCTGGTGTACGAAACTTTCTCATGAGTAATGCAACCTTCTCTATGTGTTCATGGAATGTACGTGGACTTGGTGACCAGGATAAATGCTCCGACTGAAGGAAATATGCCTGAGGGAGTCCTGGATTAGGGGGTGTCCGGATGGCCGGACTATACCTTCAGCCGGACTCCTGGACTATGAAGATACAAATTGAAGACTTCGTCCCGTGTCCGGAAGGGACTTTCCTTGGCGTGGAAGGCAAGCTTGGCGATACGAATATGTAGATCTCCTACCATTGTAACCGACTTTGTGTAACCCTAACCCTCTCCGGTGTCTATATAAACCGGAGGGTTTTTAGTCCGTAGGACAACATACAGAACAACAATCATACCATAGGCTAGCTTCTAGGGTTTAGCCTCTCCGATCTCGTGGTAGATCTACTCTTGTACTACCCATATCATCAATATTAATCAAGAAGGACGTAGGGTTTTACCTCCATCAAGAGGGCCCGAACCTGGGTAAAACTTCGTGTCCCTTGCCTCCTGTTACCATCCGGCCTAGACGCATAGTTCGGGACCCCCTACCCGAGATCCGCCGGTTTTGACACCGACATTGGTGCTTTCATTGAGAGTTCCTCTGTGTCGTCGCCGTTAGGCTTGATGGCTCCTATGATCATCAATAGCGATGCAGTCCAGGGTGATACCTTCCTTCCCGGACAGATCTTCGTCTTCGGCGGCTTCGCACTGCGGGCCAATTCACTTGGCCATCTGGAGCATATCGAAAGCTATGCCACTGGCCGTCAGGTCAGATTTGGAAGTTTAAACTACACGGCTGACATCCGCGGGGACTTGATCCTCGACGGATTCGAGCCACTGCCGAGCGCGCCGCACTGTCACGACGAGCATGATCTAGCTCTGCCATTGAACAATGCCCTGGAGGCCGCACCCGCATCGGCTTCGACCCTTAATTCGGAGCCAACTGCGTCGATCGAGGACGGGTGGTTGGATGCCGCCTCAGGGGCTGCGATCCCAACGGCGATCGAGCCGAACGCCAGCCCCGCACTCCGCGATACTCATGACTCCAAGGAGCCGGACTCCTTTCCGGACTCCGAACCCTCCGCGCCCCTGCCGATCGAATCCGATTGGGCGTCGATCATGGAGTTTACTGCCGCGGACATCTTTCAGCACTCGCCTTTCGGCGATATTCTGAAAACACTAAAGTCTCTCTCTTTATCAGGAGAGCCCTGGCCGGACTACGGCCAGCAAGGTTGGGATACGGACGATGAAGAAATTCAAAGCCCACCCACCACCCACTTTGTAGCCACTGTCGACGATTTAACCGACATGCTCGACTTCGACTTCGAAGACATCGACGGTATGGACGCCGATGTAGGAGACGATGAAGAACCAGCGCCTATTGGGCCCTGGAAATCCACCTCGTCATATGACATACACATGGTGGACACCCCAAAAGAAGGAGACGGCGATGGAACAGCGGAGGATGACCCCTCCAAGAAACAGCCTAAGCGCCGGCGTCAGCGGCGCCGCTCAAAATCCCGCCAAAGCAAATACGGTGACTCTAGCACGGGAGATAATAATACTTCGGAGAGTGCCAAAGAAAACCCCCTCCAGCAAGATTCAGCACAGGAGGATGGAGAAGCCAGCCCTCACGAGAGAGCGGCAGACAGAGAGGTCGAGGTCGATAACTATACGCCTCCCTAAGAAGACGAGGCAAGCCTCGACAACGACGAATTCGTCGTGCCAGAGGATCCCATCGAGCAAGAGCGTTTTCAACGCAGGCTTATGGCCACGGCAAGAAGCCTCAAGAAAAAACAGCAACAACTTAGAGCTGATCAAGATTTGCTAGTCGACAGATGGACTGAAGTCCTTGTGGCCGAAGAGCATAAACTCGAACGCCCCTCCAACAGCTACCCAAAGCGCAGGTTGCTACCCCGATTAGAGGAGGAAGCACTTAAACCTACATCACCAGCACTTGATACGTCCGACCGGCCACCTCGTGGCCACGATAGAGAGGCCTCTCGGCCCTCTACTCAAGCCGCACCCCATACTAAGGCACGGGAAAATGCGCCAGTCCTGCGAGATATGTTGGAGGACAAGGCAAGGCAAACAAGATCGATCTACGGATCGCGTGGGCGCCCCATGACTCGAGACGGTAACCGTCACGCCGGACACAAATCCGGTAGGGCCGAACACCGTAGACAAAGCTCAATGGAGCTACGTTGTGATATAGCCCAGTATAGAGGCGCCGCACACCCACTATGCTTCACAGATGAAGTAATGGATCATCAAATCCCCGAGGGTTTCAAACCCGTAAACATCGAATCATATGATGGCACAACAGATCCTGCGGTATGGATCGAGGATTATCTCCATCATATCCACATGGCCCGCGGCGATGATCTCCACGCCATCAAATACCTCCCACTCAAGCTTAAAGGACCAGCTCGGCATTGGCTTAACAGCTTGCCAGCAGGATCAATCGGTTGTTGGGAGGACCTGGAAGCCGCATTCCTCGACAATTTCCAGGGCACTTATGTGCGGCCACCAGACGCCGATGACCTAAGCCACGTAATTCAGCAGCCAGAGGAATCGGCCAGGCAATTTTGGACACGGTTCCTAACAAAGAAAAATCAAATAGTCGACTGTCCGGACGCTGAGGCCCTAGCATCCTTCAAACACTATATCCGTGATGAGTGGCTTGCCCGGCACCTTGGACAGGAAAAGCCGAAATCCATGGCAGCACTCACGACACTCATGACCCGCTTTTGTGCGGGAGAAGACAGCTGGCTTGCTCGTAGCAACAATATGACCAAGAACCCTGGTAATTCGGATACCAGGGACAGTAGTGGCAGGTCGCGTCGCAACAAGCAGAAGCGCCGCACTAACGGCGACAATGCTGAGGATACGGCAGTTAATGCCGGATTCAGAGGCTATAAATCCGTTCAGCGGAAAAAGGCATTCAAAAGAAATCCTAGGGGCCCGTCCAGTTTGGACCGAATACTTGACCGCTTGTGCCAGATACATGGCACCCCCGAAAAGCCGGCCAATCACACCAACAGGGATTGTTGGGTGTTCAAGCAGGCAGGCAAGTTACATGCCAAAAATACAGACAAGGGGCTGCATAGCGATGACAACGAAGAGCCTCGGCCGTCGAACAACAGTGGACAGAAGGGTTTTCCCCCACAAGTGCGGACGATGAACATGATATACGCAACCCACATCCCCAAGAGGGAGCGGAAGCGCACGTTAAGGGACGTATACGCGATAGAGCCAGTCGCCCCAAAGTTCAACCCATGGTCCTCCTGCCCGATCACCTTTGATCGAAGGGACCATCCCACTAGCACCTGTCATGGCGGATTCGCCGCATTGGTTCTAGACCCAATTATTGATGGATTTCAACTCACTAGAGTCCTTATGGACGGCGGCAGTAGCCTGAACCTGCTTTACCAGGATACAGTGCGGAAAATGGGCATAGATCCCTCGAGGATTAAGCCCACCAAAACGACCTTTAAAGGCGTAATACCAGGTGTAGAGGCCAACTGTACAGGCTCAGTCACACTTGAAGTGGTCTTCGGATCTCCGGATAATTTCCGAAGCGAGGAGTTAATCTTCGACATAGTCTCATTCCGCAGTGGCTATCACACACTGCTCGGACGAACCACATTCACCAAGTTCAATGCGGTACCACACTACGCATGCCTTAAGCTCAAGATGCCAGGCCCTCGAGGAGTAATTACGGTCAATGGAAACACCGAGCGCTCCCTCC
Source organism: Triticum urartu (assembly GCF_056163025.1). NCBI lineage: Eukaryota > Viridiplantae > Streptophyta > Magnoliopsida > Poales > Poaceae > Triticum > Triticum urartu. Next base: position 138,989,898 of record NC_141876.1, on the reverse strand, counting down.
GAACGGAGGAGCACACCGCGGCCCTTGCAGCGGAAGTACAAAGCAGCCTCTCCAGGCAGTTCTCCAGTCCGGCCATTAAACGTCCGGACACCGACAAGCGCGCCTGGAGTAACCTACAACAAGACCGCCTGGCACGTTCCGAGCAGGCGTAGCAATGCGGCCCCAACCCCAGCCTTCGCAAAAATGCAACACCAATACTTCGCGTACATAACTACGCTCTAGAAATACCATGGGTACAGGGGGAGGGGCACCATCACGGCACGCCCAAAACACGGCTTAAACCGCACCAGGGGCTGCCGATTTTTGAATTTTCTCTTACTTTCAGGACTCCACTCTTCGGAAGGCCTGTTCGGCAGTTCAATTGCCGCACAAACAATGCAAGAACCAGGGAAGCAGACACGCCATGCCGCATTACGGAACTCCCAGGTGGTCTCTATCACGAGCAGTATACCTGTTTCGCATACCATTCCGCAGCCTGCCCCTGGAACGGACATGTTAAAATAGTCCAACCTTTCGCTTATCGCATTATTTGTATCGTTTTGCTTTAATCGCAACCCTTTTTAATAAACAATGCATAGCTTCTTTCTATTTTTGCATTAACTCTTTTTTTAGAAATATATGTTCCTTAACGACATGTTGCACCCGTACACTTTGGTACGGCCAAAATACGCCAGGGGCTTTAGTACCCCTCAATATGGTGTGAGACGTCCGAACACTTTAACAAGTGCGGCACCCCGAACTTATAGCATTATATGCATCGGCTCCGAATCATGTCTTGAGTCAATAGTTGGGTTTGCCCGGCTCCTATGTTTTGGTGCCTTACGTTCTGCTATATCGGCTAAGGTAGCACTAGGATAACTACTGCGATTGTGCCCCAGTTGAGCTGGGTCGAGCACCTCGGTAGAGAAAGCTAAAACTGACTGTCATGATGAAGCGAGAGCTGGTCGCTGTTCGAGAGGTTTTTCGAGTCCTTAAAGACTTATGCCGCTTAGAGCGAGGAGTCGGCTCTGTCCGGCCAAGGCGTGGATAGCGCCCCGAACTCGGTCTTCTGAATACCAGGGGCTTCGCCGAAATTTAAAACTATAGAATTCTATGGCTAAGTGAGAGTGTTCAAGCATTATAGTCTGATTACCTTATTCGTTGTGCTGAGCGCCTCCCTCGAAGGACCCAAACATGGGAAAAAGAGCGCTCAGGTTTATCCCCGAACACCCCAGCACTAGCGGCACAGGGGCAAAAGCCGACGACTCGCCATCTCTCAGAATTGATAAACAGCCGCACAGAAGGTAATATTTTAAATTCCAACAGCATTGCTTAGCGCATATGAACAAGTTTTCAGCGCACAGGACAAAACGAGCGAGTTTTAGTCAAAAATTACATCCCTGGAACACTCGTCTGCCATAAGGCAGGCACCCTTCAGAACATCCTTATAATAATTCTCGGGCTTGCGATGCTCCTTCCCCGGTGGTGGCCCGTCCTTCACAAGCTTCTCAGCATCCAGCTTGCCCGAGTGCACCTTAGCACGGGCAAGGGCCCTACGGGCACCTTCAATGCAGATGGAGCACATGATGACTTCGAGCCTTGGACAGGCCCCCACCAGCCGCCGCACCAGCCCGAAATAGCTCCCAGGCAGAGCCTCTCCAAGCCACAGCTGAACTATGAGGCCCTTCATGGCCTGTTCGGCCGCCTTGTGGAGCTCGACTAGTTGCTTCAGCTGGTCACTCAGGGGCATGGGGTGTCCGGCCTCAGCATACTGAGACCAGAACACCTTCTCTGTCGAGTTGCCCTCCTCGGCTCGATAGAATGCGGCGGCATCAGACACGCTACGGGGAAGATCTGCGAATGCTCCTGGAGAGCTCCGGATTCTGGTAAGTAACAAGTAACTTACGTTTATGTGTTTGCGTTGCATAAAGAATGCCTTACCCGCCGCTATCCTTTTCACCTCATCCAACTCCTGGAGGGTCTTCTGGGATTCGGCCTTGGCAGACTTGGCATTTTCAATGGCCACCGCGAGCTCGGACGCTCGCGTCTTTGAGTCAAGCTCCAACCTCTCATGTTTTTCCATGAGAGCCTGGAGCTCTTGCCGCACCTTGCCAACCTTGGCCTCATACTTCTCCCGCTCGGTGCGCTCCATGGCCGCCCTCTTCTCGGCCTCGACCAGCGCTTGCTTAAGGGTCGCCACCTCAGACGTGGCCCCTACAATAGCCACGATAATCCTGTCATTTTTTTGCAATTGCACTTTTTATATATATTTAAAACAAGGCATTTCTTACCTTCCTTCTCCTTGAGCTGCTTCTTGGCACGCTCGAGCTCTTGCTCGGTCTGCTCGAGGTTCTGCTTTAGTGTGTCCACTTCCGCAGTCAGTGGTGCGGACGCCAGCAGAGAAGCCTGCATACGCGTATTGACTCCTTTTTATTAGACTCCTGCGAATTTTATTTGATTCTCTATTCGGCTTTTCTTCCCGAACGCCAAACAGAGCATCAGGGGCTACTGTCTATGCGGTAATATTATTTACACATTCTTTACTTACCTCAAAGCCTGTTAAAAGGATAGTACAAGCTTTAGTCAGTCCGCTCTTGGCGGACTGAACCTTCTGGACCACCGCACTCATAATGGTGCGGTGCTCCTCGTCGATGAAGGCGCCTTCGAGCACCTCCAACAGATTGTCCGGCGCCTCCGGTTGGACGGGGGTCACCGGCACGGTAGGCTTGCTCCTCTTGGAAGGAGGTCGCCCGCCGGACTCTGGAACCTTTGAAGGTTCCGGAGCGGTGTCCGGCCTAGAGCCGGACTTGGAGCCCTGGGGGTTCTATCCCCTTCACTCCTGGGGTCCGGGAGGTCGCCTTGCGGCGCCTCCAGGACCACCTCCTCCTGGCTTGGAACCTGTTGGGACAACACTTCGGTGTCGTCCGTAGGACGGGGGGAGGAAGCCGTCGGAAGCGAATTCACATCCGACGAGTCCAGTGAACCGCTTGACGGCGTGTCGAGCCGGTCTTTGGGTGGGCTGCATAAACATATTCGACATAAGGGAAAGTTGTGCAATAAATGAATGCTATGAATTACTCCGGTATCCGGATACTTACGATTTAGCCAGGGGCTTGGCCCTGAGCGGCCACTCCTCTCCGCCGTCGTCGGCGTCGGTGGAGTAGTCCGGAGGAAGGGTTTTCCCCTTCTTGGACCCTTTGGCCTCCCCAGTTGGGGCGGCCTTCCTTTTCTTCCCTTCCCCCGCTAGAGGGGGAGGGGTCTCTTCTTCCTCCTCGTCTTCATGGGAGGAGTGCATCTTGGAGTCATCGGATGAGGGATCCGACACCTCCAGGCGCCGGGCACTCTTTCGTGTCCCCGTGGCCTTCTTCTTAGCCTTCTTCTCTGGCACCACATGGGGTGCCGGAACCAGCAGCTTCGCCAAACGAGCGTCCGCTGGGCCTTCGGGCAAAGGAGCCAGACAGTTGATCTGTCCGGACGTCTCCTGCCAGTCCTGTCAAAGGTAAGGGAGCTTAGATCCCGCATGGACTCAAACTATGAAAAACTGATACCCTGTAAAAGGTAAAAATAGCTTACCGCATGAGCGTGGCGCTGCGTACTGAATCCGTGATCCTCGGTAGCAGATGCGGGGGCCTCGGCGCCCTTGAAAAGCACCTTCCAGGCATCTTCGTACATCGTGTCGAAGAGCCCGCTCAGAGTTCGGTGCCGCGCCGGGTCGAACTCCCACAGGTTGAAAGCCCGTTGTTGACACGGGAGGATCCGGCGGATGAGCATAACCTAGACTATGTTGACAAGTTTGAGCTTCTTGTCCACCAGGGTTTGGACGCATGTTTGGAGTCCGGTCAGCTCTCCTTTTTTACCCCACGACAGGCCCGTCTCCTTCCAGGAGGTGAACCGCGTAGGGGGTCCGGATCGGAACTCGGGGGCTGCGACCCATTCAAGGTCGCGCGGCTCGGTGATGTAAAACCACCCTGATTGCCACCCCTTCAGGGTCTCCACATAGGAGCCCTCGAGCCATAAGACGTTGGGCATCTTTCCCACCATGGCGCCTCCGCACTCCGCCTGGTTGCCGCGCACCACCTTCGGCTTGACATTAAAAGTCTTGAGCCATAGGCCGAAATGGGGGCGGATGCGGAGGAAAGCCTCGCACACGACGATAAACACCGAGATGTTGAGGACAAAGTTTGGGGCCAGATCATGGAAATCCAGGCCATAGTAGAACATGAGCCCCCGGACAAATGGGTGGAGAGGGAAGCCCAGTCCGCGGAGGAAATGGGGGAGGAGCACCACCCTCTCATGGGGCCTAGGGGTGGGGATGAGCTACCCCTCTTTAGGAAGCCGGTGCGCGAGGTCGTTAGACAAGTATCCGGCCTTCCTTAGTCTTTTGATGTGTCCCTCCGTAACAGAGGAGACCATCCACTTGCCTCTCGCTCCGGACATGGCTGGAGAAGGTTGAGGTGGGGAGTGCGGACTTGGGCGCTGGAGCTCGGGTGCGCAAGAATGGATAGGCAAAGGAGGAAGAAGGCGTAGGTGAAAAGGTGGATCCTTATCCCCTTATATGGGTGGACGCAACTATGTGTCCCCACCAGCCTGGTAAAACTCGCTTATCCCCAAGCGCCATAATCAATGGCGCGGTTGGGTTACCCGCGCTCGTATTGATAAGAATCCCGGAATAAGGGGACACGATCTCTGCTTCGACAAGATGTGCCAAGGAAACTGCCTCGCATGACGCGCTGAGGTGGGATAATAAAACGATTCAAATAAAGGCTTGGCCGTGGTGCATCACACTACGGAATACGTCAGCAGATTAGATTTGTGAAAATATTATTCTCTCTATGGCAGTATGTGGAAACTTATTTTGCAGAGCCGGACACTATCTTTGTGTTCAAAATCTTCTATGAAGTACTTGGAGGAGGAACCCGCCTTGCAATGCCGAAGACAAACTGCGTGCCGAACTCGTCGTCATTGAAGCCTGGTTCAGGGGCTACTGAGGGAGTCCTGGATTAGGGGGTGTCCGGATGGCCGGACTATACCTTCAGCCGGACTCCTGGACTATGAAGATACAAATTGAAGACTTCGTCCCGTGTCCGGAAGGGACTTTCCTTGGCGTGGAAGGCAAGCTTGGCGATGCGGATATGTACATCTCCTACCATTGTAACCGACTTTGTGTAACCCTAACCCTCTCCGGTGTCTATATAAACCGGAGGGTTTTTAGTCCGTAGGACAACATACAGAACAACAATCATACCATAGGCTAGCTTCTAGGGTTTAGCCTCTCCGATCTCGTGGTAGATCTACTCTTGTACTAACCATATCATCAATATTAATCAAGCAGGACGTAGGGTCTTACCTCCATCAAGAGGGCCCGAACCTGGGTAAAACTTCGTGTCCCTTGCCTGCTATTACCATCTGGCCTAGACGCACAGTTCGGGACCCCCTACCCGAGATTCGCTGGTTTTGACACCGACAATGCCCTAGAGGCAATAATGAAGTTATTATTTATTTCCTTATATCATGATAAATGTTTATTATTCATGCAAGAATTGTATTGATCGGAAACATAATACATGTGTGAATACATAGACAAACATAGTGTCACTAGTATGCCTCTACTTGACTAGCTCGTTGATCGAAGATGGTTAAGTTTCCTAACCATAGACATGAGTTATTATTTGATTAACAGGATCACATCATTAGGAGAGTGATGTGATTGACTTGAGCCATTTCGTTAGCTTAGCACTTGATCGTTTAGTTTGTTGCTATTGCTTTCTTCATGACTTATACATGTTCCTATGACTATGATATTATGCAACTCCCGTTTACCGGAGGAACACTTTGTGTGCTACCAAACGTCACAACGTAACTGGGTGATTATAAAGGTGCTCTATAGGTGTCTCCGAAGGTACTTGTTGGGTTGGCGTATTTCGAGATTAGGATTTGTCACTTCGATTGTTAGAGAGGTATCTCTGGGCCCTCTTGGTAATGCACATCACATAAGCCTTGCAAGCATTGCAACTAATAAGATTAGCTGCAAGATGATGTATTACAGAACGAGTAAAGAGACTTGCCGATAACGAGATTGAACTAGGTATTGAGATACCGACGATCAAATCTCGGGCAAGTAACATACCGATGACAAAGGGAACAACGTATGTTGTTATGCGGTCTGACCGATAAAAGATCTTCGTAGAATATGTAGGAGCCAATATGAGCATCCAGGTTCCGCTATTGGTTATTGACCGGAGACGTGTCTCGGTCATGTCTACATTGTTCTCGAACCCGTAGGGTACGCACGCTTAACGTTACGATGACAGTTTCATTATGAGTTTATATATTTTGATGTACCGAAGGTTGTTCGGAGTCCCGGATATGATCACGGACATGACGAGGAGTCTCGAAATAGTCGAGACATAAAGATCGATATATTGGACGGCTATATTCGGACACTGGAAGTGTTTCGGGTGATTTCGGAGAAAACCGGAGTGCCGGAAGGGTTACCGGAACCCCCCGGGGAAGTATTGGGCCTTAGTGGGCTTGAGGGGAGAGAGAGGGCAGCAGCCCAGCAGGTGGCGCGCCCCCTCGCATGGGGAGTCCGAATTGGACTAGGGGAGGGGGGCGCGGCCCCTCTTTCCCTCTCCCTCCCCCTCTCTTTCCTCCCCCCTTCTCTCTTCCTAGTTGGACTAGGAAAGGGGAGTCCTACTCCTACTAGGAGGAGGACTCCCCCCTCCTTGGCGCGCCCCAAGGGCCGGCCGGCCTCTCCCCCTTGCTCCTTTATATACACGGGCAGGGGGGCACCTCTAGACACACAAGTTGATCTTCGTGATCGTTCTCTTAGCCGTGTGCGGTGCCCCCCTCCACCATAATCCTCAATAATATTGTAGCGGTGCTTAGGCGAAGCCCTGCGATGGTAGAACATCAAGATCGTCACCACGCTGTCGTGCTGACGGAACTCTTCCCCGACACTTTGCTGGATCGGAGTCCGGGGATCGTCATCGAGCTGAACGTGTGCTAGAACTCGGAGGTGCCGTAGTTTCGGTGCTTGATCGGTCGGGCCGTGAAGACGTACGACTACATCAACCGCGTTGTGCTAATGCTTCCGCTTCCGGTCTACGAGGGTACGTAGACAACACTCTCCCCTCTCGTTGCTATGCATCACCATGATCCTGCGTGTGCGTAGGAAAATTTTGAAATTACTACCTTCCCCAACAGTGGCATCCGAGCCTAGGTTTTATGCGTTGATGTTATGCACGAGTAGAACACAAGTGAGTTGTGGGCGGTATAAGTCATACTGCATACCAGCATGTCATACTTTGGTTCGGCGGTATTGTTGGATGAAGCGGCCCTGACCGACATTACGCGTACGCTTACGCGAGACTGGTTCTACCGACGTGCTTTGCACACAGGTGGCTGGCGGGTGTCAATTTCTCCAACTTTAGTTGAACCAAGTGTGGCTACGCCCGGTCCTTGCGAAGGTTAAAACAGCACCAACTTGACAAAGTATCATTGTGGTTTTGATGCGTAGGTAAGAACGGTTCTTGCTAAGCCCGTAGCAGCCACGTAAAACTTGCAACAACAAAGTAGAGGACGTCTAACTTGTTTTTGCAGGGCATGTTGTGATGTGATATGATCAAGACATGATGCTAAATTTTATTGTATGAGATGATCATGTTTTGTAACCGAGTTATCGGCAACTGGAAGGAGCCATATGGTTGTCGCTTTATTGTATGCAATGTAATTGCACTGTAATGCTTTACTTTATCACTAAGCGGTAGCGAAAGTCGTGGAAGCATAAGATTGGCGAGACGACGACGATGCTACGATGGTGATCAAGGTGTCACGCCGGCGACGATGGTGATCATAACGGTGTTTCAAAGATGGAGATCACAAGCACAAGATGATGATGGCCATATCATATCACTTATATTGATTGCATGTGATGTTTATCTTTTATGCATCTTATCTTGCTTTGATTGACGGTAGCATTATAAGATGATCCCTCACTAAATTATCAAAGTATAAAGTGTTCTCCCTGAGTATGCACCGTTGCGAAAGTTCTTTGTGCTGAGACACCACATGATGATCGGGTGTGATAGGCTCTACGTTCAAATACAACGGGTGCAAAACAATTGCACACGTGGAATACTCAGGTTTAACTTGACGAGCCTAGCATATAACAAATATGGCCTCGGAACACGGAGACCGAAAGGTCGAGCATGAATTATATAGTAGATATGATCAACATATTGATGTTCACCATTGATACAACTCCATCTCACGTGATGATCGGACATGGTTTAGTTGATTTGGATCACGTGATCACTTAGAGGATTAGAGGGATATCTTTCTAAGTGGGAGTTCTTAAGTAATATGATTAATTGAACTTAAATTTACCATGAACTTAGTACCTGATAGTATCTTGCTTGTCTATGTTTAATTGCAGATAGATGGCTCGTGCTGTTGTTCCATTGAATTTTAATGCGTTCCTTGAGAAAGCAAAGTTGAAAGATGATGGTAGCAATTACACGGACTGGGTCCGTAACTTGAGGATTATCCTCATTGCTGCACAGAAGAATTACGTCCTGGAAGCACCGCTAAGTGCCAAGCCTGCTGCAGGAGCAACACCAGATGTTATGAACGTCTGGCAGAGCAAAGCTGATGACTACTCGATAGTTCAGTGTGCCATGCTTTACGGCTTAGAACCGGGTCTTCAACAACGTTTTGAACGTCATGGAGCATATGAGATGTTCCAGGAGTTGAAGTTAATATTTCAAGCAAATGTCCGGATTGAGAGAGATGAAGTCTCCAATAAGTTCTATAGCTGCAAGATGGAGGAGAGTAGTTCTGTCAGTGAACATATACTCAAAATGTCTGGGTATCATAATCACTTGACTCAACTGGGGGTTAATCTTCCTATTGATAGTGTCATTGACAGAGTTCTTCAATCACTGCCACCAAGCTACAAAAGCTTCGTGATGAACTATGATATGCAAGGGATGAATAAGACTATTCCTGAGCTCTTCGCAATGCTAAAAGCCGCGGAGGTAGAAATCAAGAAGGAGCATCAAGTGTTGATGGTCAATAAGACCACCAGTTTCAAGAAAAAGGGCAAAGGGAAGAAGAAAGGGAACTTCAAGAAGAACAGCAAACAAGTTGCTGCTCAGGAGAAGAAACCCAAGTCTGGACCTAAGCCTGAGACTTAGTGCTTCTACTGCATGCAGACTGGTCACTGGAAGCGGAACTACCCCAAGTATTTGACGGATAAGAAGGATGGCAAAGTGAACAAAGGTATATGTGATATACATGCTATTGATGTGTACCTTACTAATACTCGCAGTAGCACCTGGGTTTTTGATACTGGTCCTGTTGCTAACATTTGCAACTCGAAACAGGGGCTACGGATAAAGTGAAGATTGGCTAAGGACGAGGTGACGATGCGCGTGGGAAATGGTTCCAAAGTCGATGTGATCGCGGTCGGCACGCTACCTCTATATCTCCCTGCGGGATTAGTATTAGACCTAAATAATTGTTATTTGGTGCCAGCGTTGAGCATGAACATTATATCTGGATCTTGTTTGATGCGAGACGGTTATTCATTTAAATCAGAGAATAATGGTTGTTCTATTTGTATGAGTAATATCTTTTATGGTCATGCACCCTTGAAGAGTGGTCTATTTTTGATGAATCTCGATATTAGTGATACACATATTCATAATGTTGAAATCAAAAGATGCAGAGTTGATAATGATAGTGCAACTTATTTGTGGCACTGCCATTCAGGTCATATCGGTGTAAAGCACATGAAGAAACTCCATACTGATGGACTTTTGGAACCACTTGATTATGAATCACTTGGTACTTGTGAACCGTGCCTCATGGGTAAGATGACTAAAACGCCGTTCTCTAGTACTATGGAGAGAGCAACGGATTTGTTGGAAATCATACATACAGATGTATGTGGTCCCATGAATGTTGAGGCTCGTGGCGGATATCATTATTTTCTCACCTTCACATATGATTTAAGCAGATATGGGTATATCTACTTAATGAAACATAAGTCTGAAATATTTGAAAAGTTCAAAGAATTTCAGAGTGAAGTTGAAAATCATCGTAACAAGAAAATAAAGTTTCTACGATCTGATCATGGAGGAGAATATTTGAGTTACGAGTTTGGTCTACATTTGAAACAATGCGGAATAGTTTCGCAACTCACGCCACCCGGAACACAACAACGTAATGGTGTGTCCGAACGTCATAATCGTACTTTATTAGATATGGTGCGATCTATGATGTCTCTTACTGATTTACCGTTATCGTTTTGGGGTTATGCTTTAGAGACGGCTGCATTCACATTAAATAGGACACCATCGAAATCCATTGAGACGATGCCTTATGAACTGTGGTTTGGCAAGAAACCAAAGTTGTCGTTTCTGAAAGTTTGGGGCTGCGATGCTTATGTGAAAAAGCTTCAACCTGATAAGCTCGAACCCAAATCGGAGAAATGTGTCTTCATAGGATACCCAAAGGAGACTGTTGGGTACACCTTCTATCACAGAGCCGAAGGCAAGACTTTTGTTGCTAAATTCGGAGTTTTTCTAGAGAAGGAGTTTCTCTCGAAAGAAGTGAGTGGGAGAAAAGTAGAACTTGATGAGGTAACTATACCTGCTCTCTTATTGGAAAGTAGTACATCACAGAAACCGGTTTCTGTGACACCTACACCAATTAGTGAGGAAGATAATGATAATGATCATGAAACTTCAGATCAAGTTACTACCGAACCTCGTAGATCAACCAGAGTAAGATCCTCACCAGAGTGGTACGGTAATCCTGTTCTGGAAGTCATGCTACTAGATCATAATGAACCTACGAACTATGAAGAAGCGATGGTGAGCCCAGATTCCGCAAAATGGCTAGAAGCCATGAAATCTGAGATGGGATCCATGTATGAGAACAAAGTGTGGACTTTGGTTGACTTTCCCGTTGATCGGCAAGCAATTGAGAATAAATGGATCTTCAAGAAGAAGACTGACGCTGACGGTAATGTTACTGTCTATAAAGCTCGACTTGTTGCAAAAGGTTTTTGACAAGTTCAAGGGATTGACTACGATGAGACCTTCTCACCCGTAGCGATGCTTAAGTCTGTCCGAATCATGTTAGCAATTGCCGCATTTTATGATTATGAAATTTGGCAAATGGATGTCAAAACTGCATTCCTGAATGGATTTCTAGAAGAAGAGTTGTATATGATGCAACCAGAAGGTTTTGTCGATCCAAAGGGAGCTAACAAAGTGTGCAAGCTCCAGCGATCCATTTATGAACTGGTGCAAGCCTCTCGGAGTTGGAATAAACGCTTTGATAGTGTGATCAAAGCATTTGGTTTTGTACAGACTTTTGGAGAAGCCTATATTTACAAGAAAGTGAGTGGGAGCTCTGTAGCATTTCTGATATTATATGTGGATGACATATTATTGATTGGAAATAATATAGAATTTCTGGATAGCATAAAGGGATACTTGAATAAGAGTTTTTCAATGAAAGACCTCGGTGAAGCTGCTTACATATTGGGCATTAAGATCTATAGAGATAGATCAAGACGCTTAATTGGACTTTCACAAAGCACATACCTTGACAAGGTTTTGAAGAAGTTCAAAATGGATCAAGCAAAGAAAGGGTTCTTGCCTGTGTTACAAGGTGTGAAGTTGAGTAAGACTCAATGTCCGACCACCACAGAAGATAGAGAGAAAATGAAAGATGTTCCCTATGCTTCATCCATAGGCTCTATCATGTATGCAATGCTGTGTACCAGACCTGATGTGTGCCTTGCTATAAGTCTAGCAGGGAGGTACCAAAGTAATCCAAGAGTGGATCACAGGACAGCGGTCAAGAACATCCTGAAATACCTGAAAAGGACTAAGGATATGTTTCTCATATATGGAGGTGACAAAGAGCTCATCGTAAATGGTTACGTTGATGCAAGATTTGACACTGATCCGGACGATTCTAAATCGCAAACCGGATACGTATATTTACTAAACGGAGGAGCTGTTAGTTGGTGCGGTTCAAAACAAAGCGTCGTGGCGGGATCTACATGTGAAGCAGAATACATAGCTGCTTCAGAAGCGGCAAATGAAGGAGTCTGGATGAAGGATTTCATATCCGATCTAGGTGTCATACCTAGTGCATGGGGTCCAATGAAAATCTTTTGTGACAATACTGGTGCAATTGCCTTGGCAAAGGAATCCAGGTTTCACAAGAGAACCAAGCACATCAAGAGACGCTTCAATTCCATTCGGGATTTAGTCCAAGTGGGAGACATAGAAATTTGCAAGATACATACGGATCTGAATGTGGCAGACCCGCTGACTAAGCCTCTTCCACGAGCAAAACATGATCAGCACCAAGGCTCCATGGGTGTTAGAATCATTACTGTGTAATCTAGATTATTAACTCTAGTGCAAGTGGGAGACTGAAGGAAATATGCCCTAGAGGCAATAATAAAGTTATTATTTATTTCCTTATATCATGATAAATGTTTATTATTCATGCTAGAATTGTATTAACCGGAAACATAATACATGTGTGAATACATAGACAAACATAGTGTCACTAGTATGCCTCTACTTGACTAGCTCGTTGATCGAAGATGGTTAAGTTTCCTAACCATAGACATGAGTTTTTATTTGATTAACGGGATCACATCATTAGGAGAATGATGTGATTGACTTGAGCCATTTCGTTAGCTTAGCACTTGATCATTTAGTTTGTTGCTATTGCTTTCTTCATGACTTATACATGTTCCTATGACTATGAGATTATGCAACTCCCGTTTACCGGAGGAACACTTTGTGTGCTACCAAACGTCACAACGTAACTGGGTGATTATAAAGGTGCTCTACAGGTGTCTCCGAAGGTACTTGTTGGGTTGGCATATTTCGAGATTAGGATTGTCACTCCGATTGTCGGAGAGGTATCTCTGGGCCCTCTCGGTAATGCACATCACATAAGCCTTGCAAGCATTGCAACTAATAAGATTAGGTGCAGGATGATGTATTACGGAACGAGTAAAGAGACTTGCCTGTAACGAGATTGAACTAGGTATTGAGATACCGACGATCAAATCTCGGGCAAGTAACATACCGATGACAAAGGGAACAACGTATGTTGTTATGCGATCTGACCGATAAAAGATCTTCGTAGAATATGTAGGAGCCAATATGAGCATCCAGGTTCCGCTATTGGTTATTGACCAGAGACGTGTCTCGGTCATGTCTACATTGTTCTCGAACCCGTAGGGTCCGCACGCTTAACGTTACGATGACAGTTTCATTATGAGTTTATATATTTTGATGTACCGAAGGTTGTTCGGAGTCCCGGATATGATCACGAACATGACGAAGAGTCTTGAAATGGTCGAGACATAAAGATCGATATATTGGATGGCTATATTCAGACACCGGAAGTGTTTCGGGTGATTTCGGAAAAAAACCGGAGTGCCGGAAGGGTTACCGGAACCCCCCGGGGAAGTATTGGGCCTTAGTGGGCCTGAGGGGAGAGAGAGGGCAGCAGCCGAGGAGGTGGCGCGCCCCCTCCCATGGGGAGTCCGAATTGGACTAGGGGAGGGGGGCGCGGCCCCTCTTTCCCTCTCCCTCTCCCTCTCTTTCCTTCCCCCTTGTCTCTTCCTAGTTAGACTAGGAAAGGGGAGTCCTACTCCTACTAGGAGGAGGACTCCCCCCTCCTTGGCGCGCCCCAAGGGCCGGCCGGCCTCTCCCCCTTGCTCCTTTATATACACGGGCAGGGGGGCACCTCTAGACACACAAGTTGATCTTCGTGATCGTTCTCTTAGCCGTGTGCGGTGCCCCCCTCCACCATAATCCTCGATAATATTGTAGCGGTGCTTAGACGAAGCCCTGCGATGGTAGAACATCAAGATCGTCACCACGCCATCGTGCTGACGGAACTCTTCCCCGACACTTTGCTGGATCGGAGTCCGGGGATCGTCATCGAGCTGAACGTGTGCTAGAACTCGGAGGTGCCGTAGTTTCGGTGCTTGATCGGTCGGGCCGTGAAGACGTACGACTACATCAACCGCGTTGTGCTAAAGCTTCTGCTTCCGGTCTACGAGGGTACGTAGACAACACTCTCCCCTCTCGTTGCTATGCATCACCATGATCTTGCGTGTGCGTAGGAAAATTTTAAAATTACTACGTTCCCCAACACCGACGTCCTCTCTGAGCTAATCTCAATCAATCCACATATCGCCCTACTACAAGAGTCCAAACTTGACACGCTACCGGATCCAAAACTAAGCTCATTCACGCCCCTTCAGCTTGATCAAGTTTTTACCTTACCTGCTGTAGGCACTGCGGGTGGCACCATCACTGCCGTTAACTCCGCCATGTTTCAAGTGATCTCCTTCTCTCACCTCTCTTTCTCCTCAACCCTGATACTGCGCTCAACGACAACTGACCGTAACATAGCCATCACTAACATTTACGCCCCTTCCTCACGCGCTCTCAAGCAACAATTCTTTGATGAACTATCAGCTATCGCCCAACCATATGTTTCGCCCTGGCTACTCGTCGGTGACTTCAACCTCCTACGTTTCCCCTCAGACAAAAACAATGATGCGTTTAGACACACCGAGGCCAACGCTTTCAACCAAACAATTGATGAGCTTGCCCTCATCGAGTTACCACTTCTAGACCGCCAATTCACTTGGACTAACAACAGAACCACACCCACCCTAGAACGCATCGACCGCACCTTCTTCAACTTAGCCTGGGTTGATGCCTTCCCTAACTCCTCACTCACATCCCTCACGTGTTTCACGTCTGATCACGCCCCCCTCATCATTCACGTCACCACAACAATCCCGCGCTCAAATTTCTTTAAATTCGAATCTGCTTGGGCCAATTTGCAACCCTGCCGAGATATCATCTCCTCGGTTTGGGCCTCACATCGGCCCACTTCACCGCCCAACTCTGCCGCATCCCTCGCCGCACTGCTCAAACAAACTCGGGCCGCGCTTAAAAAATGGGCCCGCTCGCGCCTTCCCGCCCCCTCCGCGAATCTCGCTGCAAAATTGCCATCTCTGCTCTCGATCACGTAGAAGAATCTAGGACTCTCTCCCCACCAGAACAACTCACACGTACGATCATCGTTTCTCTCCTAAAAGGCACCATTCTAGAAAAAATGTCCTACTGGAAATGGTGTGCCAAAGTGTCCCGAGCAATTCATGGCGGTGAAAACTCCAGGTTCTTCCACATGTCCGCCTCACAACGGCTTCGAACAAACAAAATCTTCTCCCTCACTTGAGACGGCTCGGTTTTACCTCGCATCATCAAAAAGCTGACATCCTGTGAGAATTTTTTGTCACGCTCATCGGCTCTACTGCCTCCACGACTTGGCCTTTTCATCTCGCGTCGATCTATCCTCACCCCATACCTGGTCTTCATGCCCTTGACGCACATTTCACCGAAGATGAGATCAAATTGGCCTTCTTCCAAATGAACCCACAAGCAAGCCCCGGCCCCGATGGTTTCGGCCCATCCTTCTATAAAACCTTCTGGCCCCCTATCAAGCAGGTAATACTCTCCTTCTTCGCACAATTTCACCAAGGTGTGGCAGACACAGAGCGTCTAAATTGTGCCCACATCGCTCTCCTTCCAAAATCTGCCTCCTCACCCTCACCTGACGCCTTCAGACCAATTTCCTTGCAAAACTGCCTGGTCAAAGCTGTTGCCAAGGTCCTAACTTCGCATCTCAAACCCTTCATCCCTCATCTCGTCCATGGTAATCAGACTGGCTTCATTACTGGTAGGAACATTGCTGAAAACTACGTCTTTGCAGCAGATCTTATCTGCTCTTGTCACTCTCGCAAACGCCCAACCATGATCTTCAAACTTGATTCAGGAAGGCATTTGATTCGGTTGCTTGGAACGCCCTAGAAAAAATCCTGGCTGTCTGTGGCTTCTCCCAAACTTTTCGTGGTTGGATTCAAAATATCCTCCATACTGGCAAGACTGCCATCCTCCTAAACGGCATTCCAGGTCGTTGGATCCCATGTAAAAATGGCCTGCGTCAGGATGACCCAGCCTCCCCCTACCTCTTCCTAATTGTAGTCGATCTGCTCCAGCAACTTATCCTCCAGAACCCCGATCCCGATCTCCACCACCCCATCTTTACCCACCTGCCCCTACCATCCTCCAATACGCAGACGATACGTTGATCATCGCAAACGCCTCCCCCGCCATAGCTGCCACACTAAAAAAATCCTTCAGTACTTGCTCGAGCTACTGGCCTCATCATAAACTTCTCCAAAACCACCCTAGCAACCCTGCACGTAAATGAAAACCTAGCTGCCAACACTGCCCTCGCCATGGATTGCATGCGTGCCCCCCTTCCTCAAACCTATCTTGGACTTCCCCTCGCTCCGACCAAGCCTCCATCCACTGCCTTCGCCCCGTTAATTGAACGATCCCGAAAACTTCTCACTGGTTGGCGTGCCAAGCTCCTAGATAGAGGCGATCGACTCATCCTCATCTCGGCCGTTCTTGACTCCCTACTTACATACTTTATGTCTGTCTTTCGCATCCCAAAAAAACCCTAAAAATCATTGATTCCCTGAGAAGATCCATTTTCTGGGCTGGTGAGGATGCTTGCTCGGGTGCCAAATGCCTGATTGCGTGGAAAAATGTTTGCACGCCAAAAAAATTCGGTGGGTTAGGGCTGAAAAATCTACAGGTTCAAAATAATTGTCTCCTAATGAAGTTTGCTGTCAAAGCTCTCCCATCCACACCATCACCGTGGCTAGATTGGCTAGAGCTACAACACCCCAATGCCCTAGTCTCCTCGGGCCCCCAAACCTCTTTTCTATGCCGCATGATTGCTCAACAAATCCCAACCTTACAGTCAATTTCCTTTGTTTTAACAAACAGTGGAACGCACACTTACTTCTGGTTAGACACCTGGCTTACCCCAAAACCCCTAGCTACCACCTACCCACACCGCTTCTCACACTGAACACTACAGCTGGTTAAAGTGGCTAACATCTTGCGTTTCGGTCTCGAAACAAACCTCCGTAATTGTCTCTCTCTCACAGCAGAAACAGAGCTGGTCTCGCTTTTGGCTGTTTTGTAGGACTTCGCGCCTTCGTCAGAGGAAGATCAACGGTTCCTCCTCAAGGGTCATGACTTCTCCACCAAGCAAGCTTACAGCACCATTATGGCAAGGCCAGAAACGGACCTCATTGCTCCTCTCATCTGGAACACCAAGGCTCCACGCAAGATTAAGATCTTCGCTTGGCTACTCTTCAAGGATCGCCTAAACACCACCGTGAATCTTACTCACAAGAACATAATCCCCTCGGACTTATGCACACGGTGTGCCACGCTACCGGAGGACTCCATTCACCTCTTCATTTCTTGCCCCCTCGCCAATAGAATCTGGCAGCGAGTTGGCATTCTGCCACAGGATGAAGACCTCAATGAACTTTGGGACGTTCCACTACCTCACCACCTGCCCAAGAATGCATGGCCCTTCGTCCTTCTTGCGCTACTCTCTAGCATATGGGCCGCGCGAAATGATATGCTCTTTAGAAATGTTGATCAATGTTCTGTAATAACTATTAGAAACCTAGTAGCAGACTTGGATGTCGGGTCACACCGTCTTGTTGATACGGGTGACAAGGAGGACGTCTCCTCGTGGTGTACCTACCTCTCTGCACGATGCATTGTGCCTCTGTAATCTGGTTCTGTTGTTTCTACAGCCGTTTTGAGCAATATATTCAGGTGGGGAGCTCCCCTCCCCCCTCCCCCCGGTGATTCTCAAAAAAAAAAGAGTCATGAATCCATTATGATGGCTTTTGGTTAAAACACATTACTGTCCGCCGATAAAATGGTGGCTTACAAAACATTCCAAACTTGATGTGGAGCCATACATGCGTACACAAAAATTGATTCTAGAAAAAAGGATCGCATTTGTGAGACTGGTCATAGTGGGGAGTAACTTATACTAGTGTCATGCATATGACATTAGTCTAAATTACTACCTTCATAGTGCAAAATAACATAGTAGTAGTGTCATAGATGGCTTCATTTATTAGTTTGTAGACTCATCTTGTATTGGGAAGCGCTATGTTACAGTAACATATCATGTTACTATTTTTCATTAACTATTTGTCACATAAGTAAAAATTTCTTAAAATGCGTTATGTTACTCGCTAAGTTACTTCCACTATGACTAGCCTGATTGGTGCTGCTGTCCACCGACAAAGACAATTAGTTCGTTAATTAGTATCCAATGATTAGCGAAATCAGAAAATAAGGGTGCCGACGCAGATAGTATAACACAGCCATAATCGGCGGCGGGTGTGCCCAGCGCGTTCGCACCTCGCTCATCGAGCAGCCCAGTGTGGTACAAGTTGGGCAGTGGAGAGAGTTGGCGGACCTCGGCCAGATCGGGAACGGGTGTAGTGCATTTTAGATACTCACGTATATAGTCAAGTGGTCGGCTGCCCTGTGCCACTACGGCACCGCCCGGGTTGCATACAGCGGCTTCAATACAACTAGGTAAAATCCGAATATGAAGAACATTAACTGCGTGGTCGCTGATCCCCTTTTGCATATACGAATCCGAATAAGCAAGTTTTCGTGATGTTGTGTCGCTATGTTGGCCATGTCTTAGCGTGTATCAAACCTTTTCTTCTTGCTTGAACCTACCTTATATTGAATTCAAAGGGCCTCATTTTAAGGCCGGGCAAGCGTCTTCGCTCTAAAATAAATAATGTTACATGACAGACGGTCACATTTTAGCCTAAAATGCCAACAAACAATTGATTTATCTATGTGTTTGCTATATTTTCAGTTTTATTCTTGATTCATGTTCCTAATTTTATTTCCCATCTTGAACTCTATGTGGATATCATGTTGAGGACGATCTTATTTCTTATGAGAACAAAAGGTTGTTATTGCATTAGATTTTTCTTCTTCTGAAACTTTGTTAAGGTAGATCCAAGTGTGTACAATTCATATTCCCGGCTCGATCTGAAGTTTTACTGGCCCACATGATTTTTTGTGTGAAAAAGATCATATCTATTATAAAGATTCACGTATAATAAAAATTATATCGAGGTCCATGGACCACCGAACGACCACTGCTGCCGTCAGAACGAGCCGCCGACGCACCGCTGTCGCCACTCTCATACCGGAGCCGGCTTGACCTTTTCGATAACAGCCGAGAACTCTTTTTGCAGGTGCCCCTAAGGACCAGCATCCCAGAGCCTCAGTCGTCGCCGTTGAATCCTTGAATCGATCTGAAGAACGTGACACTAAATATCGCTGTTGCGTATGCACGGTGAGAAACTCTAACGTCGCTACCCCGAGGAGCTGGCGGGAATCTACATGGGAGCTCCATCTAATCCGTTCCAACGGACAAATTTGAGAAGGATAGGAGCCACTGACTCAAAGAATAAGTGTCGTCGTCCGTCCAAACGCTGCCCTGTGAGGACTAAAACCATACTTATCTACTAGCCAGCCGGATCCAAGGCACTAGACATCCCTTCCCCACCACTGGCCGCCGGAGCGGCGAGCAGAGGGATGGTGAATCCACGGATTCACCGGTGAAGATCAAAGGGGAGAAAAGCTTTCCCCAGTCAGGTTGCACTAATTGGAAACACTCCACCATACATGTTTTGCATCCCTCATTGTTGAGGTATGTTTTAAACGCAAATGATAAGTACCATATTTGAGGCACTGGCCCTGACTTTTTTAAATTAAAGTTGCCATTCAAAAAGAAAAAATAAACCCAAAAAAACTGAAATTTATCATCTAAAAAGAGTAGTTGCCATACTTGATAACTAAAGTTGTCATCCTCGCGTCATTAAACTTTTCATAAAAAAGTTCGGGGTTGCTATATGTTTGTGCCACACGTGTGACACTTATCAGGGTTCATTTTAAAATATATTGTTTGTCAATATTACGTCACCAAACAGAGTTTTGTCCTTTCTTTATTTTTTCTGTAAAAGATAAACAGAATTTTCTTCCAATAGGTGTGGTACCGAGAACAGATCACTTTCTAGCTAACGAACTAACACTGCCAAATTTAGACACAAAACAAGATGATCAGCGCGTAACAAGATTGTTACGTGCCCGCGTCCCCGTCTCCATGTGGCGCTTACTCGCTCTCCTCCAGTGGCCAAGTGGCATTTCAGCTCAACTGCTCACGTATATAATCCATGAGCGCTCAAGCTAATTCTCGCATCGATCCTCACCTGGTCGTCTCCGTCCTGTGGAGCTAGCTCGTTGGCTCATGGAGTTCGTCGCCTTGACCGTGACAGTGCCCGAATACGTGCTCGACGAGCAGGGCTTCGAGGCTCACAGCCGCCGGCACAGAACTAGCGGGGCCTTCTTCGCCAGGTCACGGCCGGAGCAGAATGCCGCTGCCGACGATGCCGTGAGAGCTGCCGGCTGCTACTCCGGCGTCAGACGAGGCCATAGCTGGCCTGCGCGTGCCGGCGGCAGGCGAGATGAGGGAGGACGGCTGCGCGGTGTGCCTCGAGGACTTGGAGGGTGGCGACGACGACAAGCTCAGGGCCATGCCCTGCTCCCACTGCTTCCACCAGCGGTGCATCTTCCGGTGGCTCCGGGTCAGCCGGGTCTGCCCCTGCTGCCGCTTCCCGCTGCCGTCCGCCGACGAGCAGCGCCTCCTGGTCCTGGACGAGCAGGCGACGGGCCCCAGCGCCCGAGCTGAAACCAACTGACGATTGATTTGATAATTTCTTGATTTATGTATCTATGTATTGACAAATTAAGGATCAACATGGACTGGTTCTGAGCCATGATGAGATTTATTAAGAAATGAAGAAATGGTTACATGAACAAGGGTCTCTGTTCTACTTACATCCTTTTCAGGCCAATCAGCATGAGCGCGTTACACACTAGACCTAGTTACCGAGTTAAGGAAAGGAGGAATATTAGCAAAAAAAATGTACATAGTCTATGAACAATCCCCAGAGAACCAAAATTCGGCATGCCATCGATCTCCGACAGAAAGAACAATCCAACAATCCTGTTCCTTCCCTCAGTCTTCAGTGGGGAGGTGCCAAGAAGTGATCACTGCACGTCTTCAGTGAAGGCCCTGTAGATGAAGTCCCTGAACCTCTTGCAGTACTGCTTGGGGTCGACGGCCGATATGGAGTTGGGATCATACAGCTGAGATTTGTAGGCGTGCTCCAGCTTCTTGCTGATGTCGTAGTCTTGCAGGATGTCGATGATGCCGAAGAAGAGGACCACCTCCCGAAATTCTCCCGTGGGATCACCGATGAGCGGCGACTCGCTCTCGGGGTTCCGCACAACGTTCTCCACCCTCGACTGCATGGCGATCCCCAGTTTCGCTGATAATTTCCTGCAAAGATCATAGCATGTTGTGAGACTTGGAAGATTCTTCAGCTGAGAGAAGTCATCTTTCAGTTAGTATAGTTGGTTTGTAAGCACTGCTTAGTTGTTCAGCAACAGGGTGATATCATGTTCAACTGAAGAAGTGCATCACATTGATTTACCTTTTCTAAAATGCCTAGTTTTCTTACATTTATACTTACTAAACCCAATATTGTCATGTCATCATTTATTAAAAAATAAAATAAAATGGTACATTGGAACGGAGGACATACTTATTTTGCTCAGAATCTTCAGCACCACCGTTGTCAGCATTGCCGTTAACTGTAACAGCAAAGAAGGAGATGATTTTCAGGCTATTTGAATTCGGAATAACCATTTCCCAGAGTAGTGTTAAACGTGCAATCATAAGAAACAAAATATTCCATGGGGGATCATATCCTTACATCGATCTTTGAAGTGAATGCCAACCAAAAGACTATAGTCCATGATCCTCTCCTGCTCTAGTAACTCACAATCTTTGTCCACTTGCCTGGTAATTAAGAAGCACAAACCATGATACAATGGATGGTTAAGTCTCACTTTGTGTTTCCTCTCACGTTTTTAAGAACCTCCCATAGGGCTTGCTTTGCATTTTTGTGACATTTAAAGCATATGATAATACTACTAGTATTCCATCATAACCGGATGACACAACAAAGCATGTGCACGCAATTCGACATTTGTAAACATTCACCTGCAAAACTCCTGGAACCAAGATCCCCCTAACCGGAAAATGAAGTTGAGATCAAGATCCTTCAAAGTGGTGTGCTCATCGATTTGATCAAGGGGCTTGTCAGTCATGCGACCTTGTGATGATCCTTTCAAATCGAAACGCCGATGAATCCCATAGTGAGAGCAGAAAAGATTCCCCATTATAACAAACCGAACCTGAATGAAGTAGCAACAAAAGATGAGCAGATGCTCAGGCATATTTCATCCTTGGTGGTCATTCTTCAATGAATTCATGTATTTTCAGTGTATCCAAACCTTTTTCTGAATAGCTCCAGTGATTTTAACGCAGTGCAGACCAAAGAACTTAGTCACTAGGGTATGTTCAAAATTGCGGACATGCTTATAATAGGCTGGAAGCATCCTAAGAAGCACCTGATCATCATAACACACAAACCACAAAATCAGATCTTAAAATGACATGTTCAATGATATCCTAATCTTGAAAGCTAGCTAACTGATTGAGGCGAGGAGTGAACAAAGTTATAAGGAGCCTACTTTAACTTCTGATTTCTTCATTGTCTTGATCATGTACTTGTCATCGTTGGTGAGGTAGAAGAAGCTTCCACTCTTTCCAGGTGATGATAGTTCCCGAAGCGCGTCGTCGCCGCAGATGGAGATCATGTAGTCCGCTGGGTCGACGTCAAAGAGCTTGCGCAAGGTCCTGGAGCGAAATCGCACAAGAACAAGAATTACATCATATAAATTGCTTGTCATGCAGAGATGGCAAGCACCCCCTCAGTCTTCGAAAGCTGATCTTTTGGGCATTTCGTGCGGTCTTCAAGATGTAACTCTGACCATTAAACTTATTGAAGTATAACTACAAAATACTTAAACCCGTTATAGTTAATGAAAGTTATTTTCAAGACAAATCCATACGTATGATTTGGACAAGTCAAGTGATATATTATTTATATAATGTTATCATGTATAACTAAATAGGTGATTAAAGTTCTAAAAATTGGGCCATCAGTACGACCAAAATGTCATCATGTATAACTAAATAGGTGATTCTCATTAACATATTTCTATCAAGATATAAGCAATCAACTCAACATGCAACCATGCATGGGAAAAAGTTCACCTCAACATGCAACCATGCATTGATACAATCTTTCAATTATATTTTGCTACTTATATTGAATAATTTGTTTTTTTGCCAAATATTCAACATTTTTTTTACAACTACACAATAACTAAAAACAACAAATCATATGTATTTTCGGTTTCAGTTTTCTTATTGTTAATCCAACTATATAAGTATCTCATAAAACTAAATCCTATTGAAATATATTGCAACTGATTCCCGAAGCAACGTGTGGGGTATTTAGTATTTTTAAAGACTGAAGGTAGTACTATTGTTGTAGTCAATGATAAACACTGCTATAATCAATCTAAGGGTTCTCACCTCTACTCCCTCCGTTTCTAAATATAAAACCTTTTAGAGATTTCGAAGCGGAGTACATACGGATGTTTAGAGTATAGATTTACTCATTTTGCTCCGTATGTAGTATTGGAATCTCTAAAATGTCTTATACTCCCTCCGTTCCGAATTACTTGTCTTAGATTTGTCTAGATACGGATGTATCAAACACTAAAATGAGTCTAGATACATCCGTATCTAGACAAATACAAGACAAGTAATTCGGAACGGAGGGAGTATTTAGGAATGGAGCGAGTAACAAACTTACGGTCATTTCAGTAGGTACCCCACAATTTTCATATGGTTGAAAAATATTTCAGTGGCACATGAAAAAAATCAAAGAAAACCCAGAAATTTCTCAAATTTTGGTTGGATGCAGTCAAATATTGGTCACCTGATCAAAGTGAAAAGTAAAAAAAAATAAAAAAAAATTGGAACCATTTCGGACCTGAAGACCAGTGGGCAGTAGTCCTTCCACCGGAAATCGCATGACTGGTGAGGCGGCGTGTGCTTGGATCCTTCAGGAGGAAACCTGGTCCACACCTTCTCCTTGGGATCAAACGCCGATGACTTGAGATCCAGCGAGTTGGGCGCCGAATGCCTCCCCACGGCATGCCTGATCGAACCCCAAAGAAATTCAGTTCATGCATGGTGATGGTGATCGTTTCCTCTCAATGCGATCGAGAGAGAGAGAGAGAGAGAGAGAGAGAGAGAGAGAGAGAGGTTGGATTCATGGCGGCGGCGCACCTGATGCCAAGCTGGAGGTTGAGCATGAGCTCGTAGTTCTTGTGGCCCTTGGATATGGTCTCCCCCTGCTTCTTGGCCGGCTTGGGCGGCGCGCGCATGCACGACGTCGCCCGCAGCCACGCCCTTTCCACGGACGCCGCCCTGGCCTGGGCCTCCTCGCTGCTCATGCTGGACTGGGCCTGCGCCTGGGCATGGGCCTGCGCCTGGGCCTCCTCCCCCTCGGCGGCGAGGTCCATGTCAATCGACGACACGCTGCTCCTCGACCTCCTCCCTTGGATTTGCTCCGGCTCCGGCGGCCGCCACACCGGCTTCTTCAGCACCGCCTCCACCCCGGGCCACGTCACGATCTTCTCCGATGGTAGCAGCGACGCCGCCTTGCCCTCCGTCACCGCCAGCTCCCCCAGCAGCTTCGTGATCGCCTCCCGCGGCTCCCGCGGCGGCATCGGCACGGCCGGCCCGCCGGACGGCGGGTAGAACACGCCGCCCATTGCGTTCGTCTCGCCGGACGCCTGCTGGCACCACACGCCGATGTACATGCCGCCGTCCGCCCACCGGAACGTGCCCTGCCCCTTGGGCTTGGCGTCCTCCCACGCGCCGTCGTACCGGTCCCCGTCGGCCCATATCACGGTGCCGCACCCGTGCATCTCCCCGGCGCGCCACGTGCCGATGTACTCGTGCCCGTACCGCCAAATGTACCGCCCGTGCCCATCCTGCCGCCCGTCGCGCCAGTGCCCGTCGTAGACGTCGCCGTTGGCGTAGGCCTGCGTGCCGCGCCCGTGCCGGAAGTTGTTGGCCCAGTGGCCTGCGAACGTGTCCCCGAACTCGCCGATGTAGGTGCCGTGGCCGTGCATGTAGCCGCCGGCGAGGTCGCCCTCGTAGGTGGCGCCGGAGGCCCAGGAGAACTTGCCGCGCCCGGACGCGCGCCCCTGGCGCCACGAACCCTCGTACATGCTGCCGTCCGTCCATAAAAACTTGCCGGAGCCGTCCGGGAGATCGCCGCGCACGCTGCCCTGGTAGAAGTCGCCGCTGGGGAGCAGCTGCTCCGAGTGGGTCTCCGGGCCCGCCTCCTCCTCGTCGTCTTCCTCCTCCTCGTCGCTGTCTTCCTCGTTGTCCTCGATGTCATCGCCGCCCGTGGCATCGTCGTCGTTTTCGACGACGTCGTAGCCGTAGATGGTGTTGGAGGAGGCGACGGAGAGGGCGACTGCGGGGTCGCCGTCGAGGGCGGGGCTGGTGGCGGGGAAGACGGAGCTGCCGCGGCGGATGGCCATGGTGGTGTTGAGCTTGCGGATGCCCGCCTCCCAGAGCCGGCTGGCCGGAGGCGGGAGCTGGTTCATCTTGGCCCCCGACATGGTGGCGTGACGTGACATGCACGTAGTGATCGATCGAGTAGAGTTATGTTGTGTTATTAGCAACTAAAAGAAGAAGGATGCGCGCGGCAACGAGAACGAGAACGAGGTCATGGTCAGGACGACGTCGGAGGAGGAAGCCATGGCGAGTGTTTTGGGCGAGGGACGCCGGAGAGGGAAATTAATGCTGGAGGCGGAGAGGACTTGTCGGGGAGGAGGAGAGCTGGACATTTGTACGGAGCCCAGGCGTTGAAACTTATCTTTTTAAAGCATTGTCTTACTTAACATGCACTCGTGCATATATTATGGACGACAAATCTGCCATGCTCTCGCCTCTTTGGCTTGGCTGAGAGATGGGTGTCGATCGAGGGGATCGCCTCTTGATGTACTAGTACATGCAACTGATATGGACATACCACATGTAAAGGCTTAAAATGGACCAAAGTGTTATAAAGGGCATAAAATTTCGGAAATTGTTTTTGGAGGCCGAACTCCATGAAGGCCTTCAAATGCAAATTTCAAAATCGTGAAAATTCATATTTTTACATTTTTAAAATTCTAAAAGAAAATACAGAGATAGATGAAGGCATAGTGCATAAGTGTGTAAATTTTCAGGACGAAATACGTTGAAATGAGAGGATGAAATACAAATTCATAGTATGGGAGGATGAATAGTATCATGTGTTAAAAAGTTCAAGATTTGTACAGGATGTAAGGCATATGTGTGTAAAATTTCAAGATGAAATACGTTAATATGCAATCCGTACAAAAAAGACAAATTCATAGTATGGGAGGATGAATAGTATCATGTGTTAAAAAAGTTCAAGATTTGTCTGTCAAAAAACACAAATCTTGAGCTTTTTAACACATGATGAATTTCATGTGTTAAAAAGTTTAAGATTTGTCAAAAAAAACTAATCTTAAACTTTTTAACACATGATACTATTCATCCTCCCATACTCTGAATTTTTGTTTTTTGTATGGATCGCATATCAACGTATTTCATCTTGAAATTTTACACACATATACCTTACATCCTTGTGTTACTTGTACAGTTTTTTTTTCAAAAAAAAATCAAACAGAATTTTTGGAATTTTGAATCTTTATTAAAAAAACCGGACTCCATGGCGGCCGAGAGCCAAAATGCTATTCTCATAAAATTTAGACTCATTGTTATATAGTAAAAAAACTATTTTTCGGTGTCAAATGGGTAAACAAAATATAAGACAATGTTAAATAAGAAATTCTTTCATATACCCAGTGGCGGCGCCACGGTAGAGGCGACTATGGTCGGCCGCCCCAGGTAGCCGAAATCAGCGTATACAAAAATACGGTTCATTCTGTACATAGGCTAATACATGTGGGGTTTGCACTAGATAGAACGGCCACACAAAGCCTAGCCTATAGCCCCAAACTAGTTAGAGCATCTCCAGCCGTTGGCCCCCCAGGGGGTGCCCAAAATCGCCCCCTGGGGGTGAGCCGGCGCAAAAACTCGGCCTGGGGCCGAGTTGGCCCTTAGCCGCCGGTCCTAGGGCCGTCCCCAAGCGTGTTCAAAAAAATTTAAATATGTTGCAAAGTTCAAAGTTCGGCGAAGTTCGGCATATATTACATTTAAAAATCGGGTTTTTATTACATATATAATGAAAAAAAGAACTGGCTAAAAGCGGAGTAGTTGCCGTCGTCGTCGCCGCCGTCGTCGTCGTCCGGCTTCTCCTCCTTGACGCGGCCGTCCCTGGTGGACCCCTGGCCGGCGTCGCCTATGCGGGCTGGTGGCGGCGGCGCGGCGTCGTCGTCGTTGTCCTTGATGACGAAGATTCCTCCCTCGTCGCAGCCCCGGCGGCGCTGCGCGAATCACCGCAGGGCAGCGCACTGGCGCTCCCTCGCCATTTTCAGGGAGTCCGCGCGCGCCCATTCTAGGGCCGCGTCGTTGTCGAGCTCGACATCGGCGTCGTGCTCCGTCTTCACCACGGGGAGGCCCGGCTCTGTCTTCACCGGCGCCAGACCCGGCTCCGTCTTGGGCTTGACGAAGCGCGGAGGAGCCGACGAGGGGGCGCGCCGGCCGCCCTCATTGATGACAATGCCGACGCTGCGAGTGCGCAGGCCGAGCGGCGTCTCCGCCGCGGGCTCGGCCTTGACGTCGAGCAGCGCCGGAGTGCAGGACGAGTGTGAGGAAGAGCGGGAGGAGGAGGAAGAAGAGGAGGTGCCGAACCTCCTGGGCAACCATTGCCCGTCGCGTCGGCGGTGAGCCGTGGCCGTGGCAGCCGCCCTCGCCGGGGGGGGGGGGGGGGGTATGCCAACGGCGGGTCATTGTCGCCCTCGAGGTACGTCAGAACGCCCTCAAGGGTCCGGCCGGGGACACCCCACCACAGGCGGCGTCCGTCACTGTTCTTCGGTCCGGCCACAACCGGCGCGCCATTGGTGGACGCCAGCCTCTGCTGCTGCCGGCGCTGGAAGAACGCTGTCCACGCCGCTGTGTTGTCGGCGACATACTCGGGGAGGGCGAGCGGGGCGTCGGTGAGGGAGGCGCGCACGACGTCGACCTCGTCGGCGAAGTAGCCCGGTTTCGCCACGGCGTCGAGCAACGGGGGAATGGGCACTCCCCCGTTGCTGAGTCTCCACCCTATTGGCCCGGCGCGCATGTCCGGCGGCGCCGGAATGTTCGCCTGGAACAGGATCCAAGACTCCTGTTTGCGAAGCAATCGGCGGCCGAAGCCGTTGTCCGCGGCCTCATCGCCGGGGAATCGCTCGGCCATCGGGAGAGGGAGGGAGGGAGAGGGAGGGCTCGGCGGCGGCGCTCGGGAGAGGTAGAGGGCGGGCTAGGGCTGGTGTGGCTGGTGTAGTCAGAGGCGAGGGAGGCCACCGGCTTATATAGCGGCGCCGCCCCGTGTGTACACGTGCGAGGGAGGGGAGGCGTCGGCGCGCCGCCCCGTGAACGCACCGCCCGTGAGGAATCACTGGTAAGGCTGATCGGCGGCAGCCTTGCCATTGATTTCCCGCGGGAAACCGATGCGTTCGGGGAAGAAGACGCGCGGTGTCGCTGACGCGGCGGGCCCGCGGCTCTTTCGCGCCAAAACCGCTTGTCCCGGCGCCCCCGAGCGCCCCCCAGCGCGCCGGGTTCGGCCTGGATCCGCTGGCGCTAAATTCAGCCCAGGCCGGCAAAAATCGGACTCCTGGAGGCGCGACTGGGCCGATTTTTCAACGCCGGCACGAAAAAAACGCCTGAAAAGGCCTTTCTGGAAGCGCGGATGGAGATGCTCTTAGCACGACTGCACGAGCAGAGCACCTACGTGCAGACACTCGCAGAAAAATCCCCGAACCCCGAACCCTGATCCAGCCAGGCAGCCAGCAAGACTGCGAGCGTAACCTAGCCGTCGCTGGCTCGCCCCGGTCGGCTCGCTGCCACAGAGCTCCGCCTCGCCGGGCCGCTGGCCGCCCGGCACCTGATCCAGATTCACGGATAGGGGAACCAAAAGAAGCAATCCCAGTCAGCGGCGGTAGAGCATCGAGCTCGTGCAAACGTGCATGAGCTGCAGTTTGTAAAATCAGCGAGCGCAACCAGCAGGTAGTCTAATCTATTTTGTTTCTGATGTTGATCTTCAATTTCTAGCCAACTATTGTACATTGTTAGTGTTGGACATGGTGATGTTATGAACTTGTAATGTAGGGAATCTTCAAAAGAATGAAACCAATTGCTTCCATCGCTACAAGATTGAAATATTCAATGAGGTGCTTGATATATTTTTTTTGTGAGGACTGCATCTATGTACTCAGTCGACTTCAATCCAGAAATTATGTCACCTACTTGTCGAGAATCTCGAACTATTCTGAATCATTGGTTATGTTAATTTTCTAATGCATCTAATTTCATATTTGAATTTTATGAGATTTGGTTCAACGTGTTTGCATTTGTCAATCAAAAAATTTATACCTTAAATGTTTCGTCCCGGCTAAGTTCAATTCCGATCCGCCACTGTATATAACTACCGTTGGTGTAGAAATAATGATATTAACGTTGCACATGCTCTTTGCATGGCGGATTTGGAAGCAACAAATTGTTACTATCCTCGATGATGACTTGATGAGAGGCCGGGCATTGCTAGTGTACTTCATAGGTTGGGGTCCTACTAAGTGAGTTGTTTTTTTTCTATCAATGCAGCAAGATACAAATATGTCTTCTTTTAAGAAGAAGAAGATGAAAACCACACATTTTTTATCGTGTATGCTGTATGGATACTGATCATCTTAGAGCAACACGTGTCCTATGATTTTTCATCGTCGGATGGTGGCCGCTGGTCGGAGAAGTGGATCAAAAATGGAAGGCATGCAAACTGCCAAAAAAGGAAACCATGCATGCATGTAGAAGCGGCCAAAAAGAGAAACCATGCCAAACTGAGACTTGGACAACACATTGCTCCTGGTGGTTGTTAACGATGGAGAAAAGTCTCACTTTTGGACCATTCGCTTACAAGTGGAGAAAAGGGGGCAAAATATTTTGTGTCACAGTATGTCTTGAGATTAATCGGGAGTGATATATCAAAACTAAATTGGAGTAAGTCACATAAATCACTCAAAGAATTCACTCTGATGAACGCCCTATTCACTTTTGCTGTCGTAGCATTTGTTCTGCTATTCTGCTTGTGCTTTTGTTTTAGCTGTTTTGCTTTGTGAAACCTGATGCCGGGTGTAGTAGGTCTAGCTCTTCTTAATTTTTTTTTATAGTCAGGTTTTCGTTCCACAACGCCCGTGCTGATTGTGGGCAATGCGGGGTGGGTTGATAGTGACTGAACTCGCTCTTCCCCTTTCGTAGAATCCATCTACTGCCAACAAATACATTCTTTATTTTCTCTTTTGTTGTGTGTTGAAAATTAGCACACAAATGCATTTGTGATTAATTGATAACTGCAGCGGAAATAAAGTAATCTCAGCATCATATCATGTACTAACTCAAGGATCGTTGCTTAGCAGAATATATGAAGGAAGAAAATGTTAAGCAGCAGGCAAGACACTCCTCAGCCTAGTGTCTTGTGGTAGAAGTAAGTTTCTGAACAGCACCAAGCATCAACAAGAGACACCAGATTTACGTGGAAAACCCCTCAACTTGAGGGGAAAAATCACAGGTCAAAGCCACCCAAATGCTCTTTCACTATTATGAAATGTGGATACAACAAGTTTTTCCCTAGACAACACTAGAGGATCTCATACATCAAGATTTCTGAATCTTAGATGAACACAACAAGATTTGAGGCTCAAGAACTAGGGATTGAAACAATCTCACCAAAGATGATGGAACCGAAGCTTGAGGGAGGCAAGGTAATGGATCTGGACCATCACAACCTTGGGGAGGAGCTCCCTTTGCTTCTTCCTTCAATCTTCCTCTTCTTCCCCTGCTCTCTTGGTTTTTTTCTCTCTTCTTCTTTTTTGAAGGATGAACTAATTTCCGTCACACTTGGTGATGGCTGCTGGATGGAGGGTAAAGCATCCCCATCCACTCATGTACAAAGTCCAAAATGATCCTAGGTCATAACCCTAATGGGTAGTGGGCTTCTGCACCTTTTTGAGCTGCCTAAAAGTCCTTAAATGATCATCTCCTCACAGCCCAAATGAGGAGGATATCCCAACAAATCTCCCCCTCCGACTCATGAGGGGGCACCACCATGCCCGCTACCTTGCAACATACTTGTAATTTCTCATTTGGCAATATCTTAGTCATCATATCCGAACCATTTTCGTCGGTATGGATCTTCTCAAGTTTCAGCAACTTGGAACTCATGGCATCTCGAATCCAATGGTACCTCACATCAATGTGCTTGGTTCGAGAGTGATAACTTGAATTCTTGGCAAGATGAATAGCACTCTGACTGTCACAAAACAGAACATACTTCTCTTGCTTCATGCCGAGCTTTTGCAAGAAGTTCTTCATCCACAAAACTTCCTTGCCAGCATCAACTGCTGCAATGTACTCAGCTTCTGTAGTTGATGTAGAAACACATTTATGCAATTTTGATTGCCATGACACTGCTCCCCCGGCATAAGTCATCAGGTATCCAGATGTGGACTTCCTACGATCCTTGTCACTTGCGTAATCTGCATCTGTATAGCCCTGCAATACAGGATCATTGCTTCCAAAGCATAAACAAGATGTAGAAGTACCCTTAAGATACCTGAGAATCCACTTCACTGCTTTCCAGTGAGCTTTACCTGGATTTGTCAGGAACCGGCTAACAACTCCAACTGCATAGGCAATGTCAGGCCTAGTGCATACCATGGCATACATCAAACTGCCCACAGCAGATTGGTAAGGTACTTTCCTCATTTCTTCTTTGTCCTTCTTGCTTGTAGGACATTGTTTTGAATTCAGTTTGTGATGGCCTGCAAGCGGAGAGATAACAGATTTTGCATCTTTCATATTGAACCTTTCAAGTATCTTCTCAATGTATCTTTCCTGTGAGAGCCAAAGCAGCTTCTTTGATCTATCATGGGAGATCTTCATGCCAAGTATTTGCTTAGCTGGTCCTAAATCCTTCATGGCAAATGATTTACTCAATGCCTTCTTGAGGAGAGCAATCATCTTTGTGCCATTCCCAACAATCAACATATCATCAACATACAACAAGAGAATAATGAAGTCATCCTTGGCGTAACTCTTCATAAAGACACAATGATCGGGTTGTGCTTTATAGTAACCAAGCCCAGTCATAAAAGACTCAAACTTCTTGTACCACTGCCGAGGAGCTTGCTTCAAGCCATACAAGCTCTTCTTCAATTTGCAAACTAAGTGTTCCTTGCCTGCAACCATGAATCTCTCTGGCTGCTCCATGTATATCTCCTCCTCTAGGTCACCATGTAAGAATGCTGTCTTCACATCAAGTTGTTCAATTTCCAAGTCCATGGTGGCAGCCATGCCAAGCACAACCTGGATCGAAGACATCTTGACCACTGGAGAGAATATCTCACCATAATCAATGCCCTTTTTCTGACTGAATCCTTTCACAACCAATCTGGCCTTGTACCTTGGATGTGAGATGTTTTCTTCAGTCTTCACTCTATACACCCACTTGTTCTTGAGTGCTTTCTTGCCCTTTGGCAGATTCACCAACTCAAAAGTATCATTCTCATACAGGGAATTCATCTCATCCTGCATGGCTTCTGACCATTCTTCTTTGTTCTCATCAGACATTGCGTCCTCATAGCATGAGGGCTCACCTGCATCTGTCATCAACACATATTG
Source organism: Triticum urartu (assembly GCF_056163025.1). Lineage (NCBI taxonomy): Eukaryota > Viridiplantae > Streptophyta > Magnoliopsida > Poales > Poaceae > Triticum > Triticum urartu. Next base: position 138,957,018 of record NC_141876.1, on the reverse strand, counting down.
ATGCGGTGGATATTAAGAAGAAGGAATGTGACCTCTTTCACTTCTTCTTTGCTGCTGCACTGGTGGTGAATCGGGTGGATTTTCGTTGGCATCATCATTACCAACTTCATCATTGTCATCACTTGATGGCTGCTCGCCACTTTGACTTGTACCGCCTTGATCAGTTGCATCTCCACTGTCTTCAGTGTCATCATCTCCCCCATGATTGTCATGCACGAGAGGAGGACGGATTGGATCCATATCAACCTGAGGTGTGCTGATCATTGGCTTCTATGGTTTCCCAATATCTTTTATGGTTTCATCTTCAATGAACACCACATCTCGACTTCTCACAATCTTCCTATTTGCTGGATCCCACAACCTATAGCCAAACTCTTCACTTGGTTGGCTGAGGTAGATGCACTGCTTTGTCTTGCTATCAAGCTTGGATCTCTCGTCCCTTGGAACATGTACAAATACCCTACAACCAAAGACCTTCAAGTGCTTGTATGATACCTCCTTCCCTGACCAAACTCTCTGAGGAATATCACCTACAAGAGGAACTGAAGGAGATAGGTTAACCACATACATAGCATTCATCAATGCTTCAGCCCAAAATGAATTAGGTAAATGGGCATGAGAGAGCATAGCTGTGACCCTCTCTGTGAGTGTCCTGTTCATTCTCTCTGCAAGACCATTGAGCTGGGGTGTCTTTGATGGACTCTTCTCAAGCCTGATGCCAACATTTCTGCAATACCTTTCAAAAGGACCTCTATATTCACCACCATTGTCTGATCTCACGCATTTCAATTTCCTGCCAGTTTCTCTTCCAACTTTGGCATGGAACTCCTTGAAGGCTTCAAACGTTTGGTATTTGTGTTTCAGCACATACACAAAAACCTTTCTGGAATGGTCATTAATAAAAGTCACAAAGTATAATGCTCCACCATGAGATTTTTCAGTCATGAAGCAAACATCAGTGTGCACAATATCAAGAACATTTTCTGCACAATATGGAGGGAGTGTACGAAATGCAACCATATGTTGTTTGCCAGCAAAACAATGTGCACAGGGTTTCAAGGATATACCTTTCAACTCAGGGAGGTACTCCATGCGAGCAAGAGCATGCATGCCCTTCTCACTCATATGCCCAAGCCTCTTGTGCCACAATTCAACTGAAGTGTCTTTTTCAGCAACATTCAACACCTCATTGCACAACTTGGTTTTAGTCACATAGAGATGACCTTGCTTACTTCCTCGAGTCACAATCAAAGAGTCTCTGGTGAGTTTCCACTTTCCTTCACCAAAATAACTAGGATGTTTGATATCATCAAGCTTTCCCACTGACAACAAATTCAACCTTATGTCGGGAACATCCCTCACATCATCGAGCACTAGTCTGCAAGCTGTGTTTGTTTCAATGCATATAGATCCCTTGCCAAAAATTGCTCACGAACCACTATTTTCCATTCTCACTTGGCCAGTAACACCACTAGTGTAAGATGTAAAATACTCCTTGTGTGATGTGATGTGGAAGGACGCACCTGAATCCACAACCCAACTCAAGGCCTCATCACGAACAACACTATAGTAATCTTCATCTTCAATGACTAGATAGTCCTCATCTGTTGCAGTCATGGCTGAACTGATCTCAGCCTTTTGCTCGGTTTTCTTTGTGAGTTTCCCCTCTGCAAGCTCTCTTTTGTACTTCCTGTACTCGCTCTTTATGTGTTCTGGATTACCACAATAAAAGCAAGTAATATCTTTTCTCTGTTTTGACTTTGATCTCTCCCTGGATTTGCTTTTGCCTTGTTGAAATCTTGTATTGCTGCTTCCATGGTTTTCATTCTACTCATGGATTTCAGCCACATACGCATTAGAAGAAGAGGCATCACCCTTTTCCTTCTTTCTGGCTTCTTCATTCAGCATACTGTTCTTCACCATCTCCAAAGTCAGCTTTCCATCCGGAGCTGAATTGCTAAGTGACACAACAAGCGTGTTCCAACTATCAGGCATGTAACTCAGCAGCAACAATGGTTGCACCTCATCCTTAAAGTTGATCTTCATGGCTGAAAGTTGATTTATATGGCATTGGAAGACATTCAAGTGCTCAATCACACTTGTGTCATCTCGGTACTCAAGCTTTGCAAGTCTTTTGATCACCGAGGCCTTGTTCATTGATGTCTTCCTCTCATACATGGACTCCAACTTCTGCCACATCTCATATGCATTTGTGTCATTTGCAACATGGTGGAAAATATTGTGGTTGATGTACAACCGAATCACCTACTGCCTTTCTGTGCAACACTCTCCATTCTTTTTCCGTGACACATGTGGGTATCTTGTCTTTCACAATTGGCTCATACAAATCCTTGCAATAAAGGATGTATTCCATTATGGGCTTCCATAGTGAGTAATTGGAAGAATCAAGTTTTATCATGCCACTTGTAGTAGCACTTTGCCATTGTGAGCAGCACTTCGAGCAACAATCAAGCAACTGGGATTTGCAACCTTCTAAGCAACCAAGGCTCTGATGCCACTCTGTTGGGAATTAGCACACAAATGCACTTGTGGTTAACTGATAACTGCAGCGGAAAAGTAATCTCAGCACCACATCATGTACTAACTCAAGGATCGTTGCTTAGCACGGAAGGAAACATATGCAGCAGCATATATGGAGGCAGAAAATGTTAAGCAGCATGCAAGACACTCCTCAGCCTAGTGTCTTGTGGTAGGAGTAAGTTTCTGGACAACACCAAGCCTCAACAAAGAGACACCAGATTTACGTGGAAAACCCCTCAACTTGAGGGGGGAAACCACGGGCTGAAGCCACCCAAATCCTCTTCCACTATTATCAAATGTGGGATATAACAAGTTCTTCTCTAGACAACACTAGAGGATCTCATACATCAAAATTTCTGAATCTTGAATGAACACAACAAGATTTGGGGCTCAAGAATTAGGGATTGGAACAATCTCACCAAAGATGGTGGAACCGAAGCTTGAGGGAGGCAAGGCAGTGGATCTGGACCATCACAACCTTGGGGAGGAGCTCCCTTTGCTTCTTTCTTCAATCTTCCTTTTCTTCCCTTGCTCTCTTGGTTTTTTCTCTCTTCATCTCTCTTGGAGGATGAACTAATTTTTGTCACACTTGGTGGTGGCTGCTGGATGGAGGGTAAAGCATCCACATCCACTCATGTGCAAAGTCCAAAATGACCCTAGGTCATAACCCTAATGGGTAATGGGCTTCTGCACCTCTTTGGACTGCCTAAAAGGCCTCAAATGGTCATCTCCTCACAGCCCACATGAGGAGGATATCCCAACATTGTGTAATTGTTCTATTGTAATTAATTGAATCGGTTCAATTCTTGCTCATGTCCTCTATTATCTCTATCAGACATTGTATTTCCGTTATGCTGAGTAAATCAAAGGACGCATGTCAAATGTGCATGCAACGGACAACCCCTTCTCTCACCGACCCAATAGTTTCGAAGAGCATGTCGATGGAGAATAACGATAAAAAGATAATGTCAAAGGAGTAGTTAAAGGCAATGAAGCCCACAGAAGGAAGTCCAAGAAGAAAAGGCCACCATGGAGGGATGAGAGAGAAAGTGGTAAATCATGATCTATGGATGTCATCCCCTCTCCTAGCACACCATAAACATATGGACCCAAGATTACCTTTTCCACACCTTACACCTACCATCTCTAGTGTAGCCTTGGCCATTTGTTAAGGACCCTCTGAATGAAACCAAGGGGGCGACATCAAGGGTCAAGACTCCAAGTGAGCATGTACACAAAGATTTATCCAAGACTCGCTCGGGAGCTCTAGGGTTGAGTCCGAGGAGTGTCATACGAACCTGACCAACTTCAAGAAAGAAAATTTTGTAGAAGTGCCAAAGAGTCTAGCTAGTATGACTTGGGCCCGTGACCAAACCTCCCTTGACGATTCTCTAGCTTAGTACTAGATCACGCTAGGTTGAGACGATTCAACCTATTCAAAAAACATCAAAGTGTCGAATTTGGTAGGTGTACGATGTCGTTATAAGATCGTTGTACATACAACACTAATATATGTTCTGATTTTGCTGTTAATGGTGCACCCGCTAATCATCATTGAGATCATATTGCTAATGTTACACCGTAATCACCTGTTATTTCCACTACAACATGTAATTTCTTGTAATTAATAAATAACCAGTTTATGCCAAACTTAATTGTCTTATTGTCTTATTTGGTCCATAACTCCATATGATTATCAAAATGAAGGAGTAGGAAATACATGTAATTGCAGTGCCATGACCACTCGGAATGCGCTATAACAATTTGTATGCACCAAAGTTTGCTCGATAATTTCAGAGGAAAATTAAAGGATTCCTGCAAAACATTTATGTAGATGGGAAATTTTCAATAAAATGTAATACGCAAAAAAGACTCAATCCTACAAATCAAACAATCTAGAAAGAAATTTTATGTGGATTTTAATCCCTCAAAATCTCTACAAAAATCCTTTTGGATCAAAATAGACCGCCCTACATTAATTATCAAGTAAACACGACTCTCATCATCATCTTCATCCTCATCGTGGTTGTCATCGTCGTCGTCGCCGTCGTCAGTACCAGCAGGGCCTGCATCGTTCTCATACCCATCATAGTCGGTAGCGCTATGCTCAAACTCGGTCTTGGGCTTGGACCACTCGTCGTCGGCCGGCAGCGCGAAGCGGCATTGCGGGCAGAGGCAGCTGACCCGTAGCCAATCGGAGATGCAGCTGTTGTGGAAGCCATGGGAGCAGGGCAACTTCCTGATGTCGTCACCATCCTTGAAACTTTCCAAGCACACGACGCACTCCTCCTCCCTCGTATCCCCCACGGCCGCCCGTGCCAGTCCCGCGATCTCCTCTTCCGAGGCCGGGACGGCGCCGAAGCCACCGCCCCTCTCGTCGCGGTCGGTAGCATCGTCTTCATACACAATAGCGCCGAAGTCACCGTCCCTCTCGTCGTCGTCGGAAACATCGCCTTCATACGCAGTAATTTGCGTCATCAGAAACAAGTTCGCGAGAAGTGGCGCATGGGACGGCGAAACGACCGCAGAGTCTTGGTGTGGCTGTTCGTCGGCGGCCATCGGAAAGGCCTCGTTGTCGTGGTCGGAGCCGTTCATGTCCCCTGAAGCCACCGGAGGAGGCGATGGTCGCGACGAACTGGGAGTGGACGAAGGAAGAAAATGTGTGCCTACGTACGGTGATCAGCTGGGGGCAAATACCAGGGATGTCGCGGCATTTGTAGACGCCGCTGGCAGGCTACGTAGCATACTCTGGTTCGGACTTGGATTCCAAGTGAGATGCTGATTCGGCCTAGGTTTTCTTGTCATTATAAAAACAGGATTCTTGTCTACGTTATTTTTTTTTCGGGCATCCCCTCTACGTACTGTATTACAGTATGTCATACTACGTGGAGTTTCTCCTCCGGACTCATCTGCACCCGCGCTCGGAAAAAGAATCATAACAAATACTAGAAAAATACAAAAATCCAAATTTTATTTGTGTGGTAGATAATTTGATGCGTGGGGTCTGCTTCAAAATTCAACTCATTTGAAGACCTGAGCAACTTTCGGCAAAAAAGACAAATTCAGGGTCTGTAAAATTTTTTACTGTTCATGCATTGTTCTGATCAGATTTGTCTTTTTTACCGAGAGATACTTAGATATCCAAATGAGTTGAAATTTGAAACGGACCTTACGCATCAAATTATCTATCACAAAAAAATTGAATTTTTTAAAAAATTTAATATTTATTTTAAAAAAAATTCATGAATGGGAGCAGATTAGCCTGTGCCGAGTTGGATTTCCGCAAATGCTACTACATGCCATGCGAGTATGTCAAACATCGATGTAAGAGCCGGTGTGCTAGTAGGCAGATTCTATTTCTGATCCATGCAAGTTCAGAAATTTTGTTGAATATATTTTACTTAAAATAATAAAGTAAATCAAAACCATGCACTTTAAAAGTTTGTTAGTTTGTTTTTTTAGACAAAATTTGTTAGTTTGTTTTAACTGGTAGTTAAGAGCATCTCCACACACCCCCCCCCCTCAACAGGCCCCAAGGCATCTTTTTTGCCGCCAGCACAAAAAAACTTCCAGTCGTGTTCCTAGGAGTCCAAATTTCATCGGTTTGGGCTGAAATTGGCGTCGGCGGACCCAAACCGAACCCAACACGCTGCGGGGCGACCGAGGGCGCCGGAGGAAAGAAAAATGGCGCCAAAACAACCCATGCCAGATTCCCATCCTGTGGGCCCGCCGAGTCAGCGACACTAGGCTTCGTCGTTCTCATCGCCTCGCCTCGGCTCCCGCGCGAATCAAAGCTGTCGCCGGTCAGCCTTCCATTGAAGGGCGGCGCAGTGATGGCGAGCTACCGTCGCACGTCCTGGCCTTTCCCACTACGCGTCCACACCGCTCCCGCCCTCTAGCCGCTATAAAAGCCTAGTTTCAACGCCGCTCACCGCACACTCGCCAAGCCATCTCTCTCGCCTGCCCCGCTCCAACGCTGACCACCTTTCTCGCCCCAAAACCCGGCCCTGATGGCTTCTCATCTCCTCCCTCTCCCTCTATCCTTCACCGTCCCCTCACTCGCCATGGCGGAGAGGTTCCCCAGTGATGGTGTGGCGGCCAACGGCTTCGGCCGCCGCTGGCTGCATGAGTTGCAGGCTCGCCTACTGCAGGAGACGAACTGTTGGGGAACGTAGCATGCAATTTCAAAAAAATTCCTACTATCACGCAAGATCTATCTCTAGGAGATGCATAGCAATGAGAGGGGGAGAGTGTGTCCACATACCCTCATAGACCGAAAGCGGGAGCGTTAAGTTAACGCGGTTGATGTAGTCGAACGTCTTCGTGATCCAACCGATCAAGTACTGAACATACGACACCTCCGAGTTCAGCACACGTTCAGCTCGATGACGTCCCCTGAACTCTTGATCCAGCAAAGTGTCGAGGAAGAGTTTCGTCAGCACGACGGCATGATGATGGTGATGTGATCTGCGCAGGGCTTCGCCTAAGAACTACGTGAATATGACCGGAGGAGTAAACCATGGAGGGAGACGCCGCACACGGCTTGGAACAATTGGTGTGTCTCCAATGGGTGCCCTGCCCACGTATATAAAGGAGGAGGGGAGGAGGCCGGCCACCAGGGGGCGCGCCATGGGGGAAAACGGAATAGGACTCCAAGTCCTATTCGCCCCCTTCCTTTCTTACGGAGGGGGAAACGAGAAGGGAGAGGGAAGAGAAGAAGGAAAGGGGGGCGCGCCCCCTCCCCTAGTCGTATTCAGACTCCCCATGGGAGGGGGGCGCGGCCACCCCTTGTGGGCTACCTCCCCTCTCCCCTATGGCTCATGTAGGCCCAATATTTCCGCGGGAGGATTTTGGTAACCTCCCGGTACTCCAAAAAATACCCGAACCATTCTGAAACCATTCCGGTGCCCAAATACCATCGTCCAATATATCAATCTTTACCTTTCGACCATTTTGAGACTCCTCGTCATGTCCGTGATCTCATCCGGGACTCCGAACAATCTTCGGTCACCAAAACACATAACTCATAATACAAATCATCATCGAACGTTAAGCATGCGGACCCAACGGGTTCGAAAACTATGTAGACATGACCAAGACATATCCTCGGTCAATAACCAACAGCGGAACCTAGATGCTCATATTGGTTCCTACATATTCTATGAAAATCTTTATCGGTCAAACCGCAATGACAACATGCGTAATTCCCTTTGTCATCGGTATGTTACTTGCCCGAGATTTGATCGTCGGTATCTTCATACCTAGTTCAATCTCATTACCGACAAGTCTCTTTACCCGTTCCGTAATACATCATCCCGCAACTAACTCATTAGTCACATTACTTGCAAGGCTTATTATGATGTGCATTATCGAGAGAGCCCAGAGATACCTCTCCGATACTCGGAGTGACAAATCCTAATCTCGATCTATGCCAACCCAACAAACACCTTCGGAGATGCCTGTAGAGCATCTTTATAAACACCCAGTAACGTTGTGACGTTTGATAGCACACAAGGCATTCCTCCGGTATCCGGGAGTTGCATAATCTCATAGTCGAAGGAATATGTATTTGACATGAAGAAAGCAATAGCAATAAAACTGAACGATCAATATGCTAAGCTAACGGATGGGTCTTGTCCGTCACATCATTCTCTAATGATGTGATCTTGTTCATCAAATGACAACACATGTGTATGGTCAGGAAACTTAACCATCTTTGATTAACGAGCTAGTCAAGTAGAGGCATACTAGAGACACTCTGTTTTGTCTATGTATTCAAACATGTATCATGTTTCGGTTAATACAATCCAAGCATGAATAATAAACATTTATCATGATATAAGGAAACATAAATAATAACTTTATGATTGCCTCTAGGGCATATTTCCTTCACCCTCCCACTTGCACTAGAGTCAATAATTTAGTTCACATCTCCATGTGATTTAACACCAATAGTTCACATCTTTATGTGATTAACACCCATAGTTCACATCGCCATGTGACCAAGACCCAAAGGGTTTACTAGAGTTAATAATCTAGTTCACATCGCTATGTGATTAACACACAAAGTGTACTAAGGTGTGGTCATGTTTTGCTTGTAAGAGAAGTTTAGTCAATGGGTCTACCACATTTCAGATCCGTATGTACACTACTGCAGGATGCTGCTAACGTGACACTACGATCAGAGACCCTTCGACAAAACTGTGTGCGATGCCATAATCGCAAACGGTGGTGTAAAAAACCTGTCAAAAAAGGTACAAAACGTTTGCGATGGAGGATGCATCAAACATGGCTCAGATTTTAGTTGCGTGTGCGATGCAGGGCATACGGTTCAGCTCGATTAACTATTTGCGATGAGGAGGAATAAAAGAAACAGGCAACCAGATGAAGGTGTGTGCGATGTACATCATACGGTTCACTCGGATGAACTGTTTGTGATTAGGCAACACAAAAGAAACAGTCAGACATATCAAAGGTGTGTGCAATATACGGCATGCGGTTCACTCAGATGAACTGTTCGCGTTGAGACATGAGAGCAGAAACGGTTCAAATGAACAAGATGTGTGTGATATGAAGCAAACAGGTGTGTAATCAGAAATGTGTGCGAAGACCGATAACAATACAGACAATTACTGCTAACAAGCCGTGTGTGTTGTGAGCAAACGATTGCTGGTATACAATTGTGAGTGATTGGTGAAAACATCACCGACGGGTTACATTGTTTAGTCCGTGTGCGATGTGATTTTGTTTGTCCGCACAACATCTACGCTCTGTCTATAGAGTATCCACATATATATTTAAAAAGACAGCATTGCATGATCAAATTAAGCATGCAATTACACAAGTGACTACACACATAACATTTCCACACACCAAAGCAAGCAATTACATGCATACTAAAGTAGGAGAAACGAGGATTTAATCATCTACTTATTGTTGCGACCACGCTTGCCATTGCTCTGCTTCCGGCTGGATCCCTGGTCATTTTGGGGGAAGAGGCACTTCCTCATGTCAACGATCCGCCTGTACATGTCGTAACTCGTGTATGCCTCCTTGGCCGCGTACACGACGTGAGCTTTGTCGAGTTTCTCCATCCAGGCCGACGTGAGCTTTGTCGAGTTTCTCCATTCCAAAAAGGGGGAGGCAGGAGTAATCAGAGAAACCCTATGATCTATTTGACACATAAATGGGTATAGATGACTAACCAGCTGTCCGTCGTCGCCAGAGTGGTCATCGGAGTCGTCGCCGGAGTGGACGTCAGGGTGCAGCGATAACTCGCCGGCGGTGACGACAACCTCTGTCTCCATCTCCACGCCATGCTCCGGTGCTTTAGCAGCCCCGGCGTCACCACTCCCTCCGATGGGGCGCTTCGACGGCATCCTCGTACACTGATGGCTTTGAGGACTGAGAGCGGCGTTGAGGATGCAAGCGGAGAGATAGGATTGTGTGCGTAGCGAGGATGGGGGGTGCGGCCGCTCGGGCGCACCATTAATATGGAGTAGTGGGAGTTGTGGGAGAGAGGCGGGCGGCGGTCAAACCGATGGCTTGCCTCCCGGTGAGCCTGCACACTGGACTGCTGGCATGCCTACCAAAGTTTCACACAGCTACTTGCACACCTCCCGATGACACTGCGCAGCGAGCATGCCTCCGTCAATTCACACACATGCACGCACGTCTCCCTGTCTGCCTACGCGGCGGATGCGTCCCGTCAACTCACGCGTGCTCGCACGGCACATGGGTCGCGCAACGGCACGTATATTGTTTTTCTATTTGGATGATTAATGCTGCCGCTTTATTGCTTAACCGAAGCATGGCACGTATCCATTGTTGGTCTAACGCTCACGGTTCGAATAAATAATCCGTTTGGGATATTGGTTTCAAATTGTTAATAATCTCCCATCTATAATTAGATAAAGATTACATCAAAACTGGTCTCAAATTTGGCAAAAAAAGTACAATGCCACTTTGTATTGGTGTTCATATGACAACACGATAAGTTTCATGAACTTCAAATAAGTTTTAGATGTACTAGAATTTAAAAATCAAGATTCTCAATGCTTGAAATTTGTTGCACGGGGAGTAAACATGCACCCAGTCAAACACATGTGTTTTTGCAATCCATTTAGGTGCACTTTCACGTGTGCATGTAGCTCAAATTTGATTTTTGCACATTATACCCGTAGAAAATCAATCAATCAATGTACTAAAACGTCTTAATGCTCTCTATGATTTTTTTGAAATTAAAACGTCCCTCCTTTGGTAACATGTATGTTCACCGCGGGATAATTAATTTAACATGCATCATAGTTGCGGTAGATTCGCGGTGTGTGTGGGGGTGTGTGCTTCTGGGGGTGGCGGGTGGCTCGCAGTACACTACGAGTTGTGAGCCACCATGTGGGTTGGCCGTTTTGTTAGGTAGGCCGGTGCCACATCAGAGTCGTGAAATCATTATTTAAAACACTACACAACCGTGTCATACATAAATGTTTTGGCCACATGCAGTCAATGGTTGTCCTACACGACACTCGATACTCGCGTGTAACGCTTTTTGTGGGCCCGCGAGGTCGTCTTCCATCACTTTGACGAACAGCCGGCAGTGGGGTTAATTTGACCAACAAGGTAGAATCTTTTTTGTTTGTGTTACGTGTTGGGGAACGTAGCATAAATTCAAAATTTTCCTACGTGTCACCAAGATCTATCTATGAAGTCATCTAGCAACGAGGGAGGAGTGGATCTACATACCCTTGTAGATCGCGCGTGGAAGCGTTCAAGAGAACGGGGTTGATGGAGTCGTACTCGTCGTGATCCAAATCACCGATGATCCTAGCGCCGAACGGACGGCACCTCCGCGTTCAACACACGTACGGAGCAACGACGTCTCCTCCTTATTGATCCAGCAAGGGGGGAGGAGAGGTTGATGGAGATCCAGCAGCACGACGGCGTGGTGGTGGAAGTAGCGGGATTCCAACAGGGCTTTGCCAAGCGCTGCGGGAGGAGGGAGATGTGTCATGGGAGGGAGAGGGAGGCGCCAGGGCTTAGGTATGGTTGCCCTCCCTTCCCCCCACTATATATAGGGCCAAGGGAGAGGGGGGCGCAGCCTTGGCCCTTCCTCCAAGGAAGGGTGCGGCCAGGGAGGAGTCCATCCTCCCCAAGGCACCTCGGAGGTGCCTTCCCCCTTTAGGACTCTTCCTTTCCTTATCTCTTGGCGCATGGGCCTCTTGGGGCTGGTGCCCTTGGCCCATACAGGCCAAGGCGCACATCCCTACAGCCCATGTGGCCCCCTGGGGTAGGTGGCCCCACCCGGTGGACCCCCGGGACCCTTCCGGTGGTCCCGGTACAATACCGGTGACCCCGAAACTTGTCCCGATGGCCGAAATAGCACTTCCTATATATAATTCTTTACCTCCAGACCATTCAGGAACTCCTCGTGACGTCCGGGATCTCATCCGGGACTCCGAACAACTTTCGGGTTACCGCATACTAATATCTCTATAACCCTAGCGTCACCGAACCTTAAGTGTGTAGACCCTACGGGTTCGGGAGACATGCAGACATGACCGAGATGACTCTCCGGTCAATAACCAACAGCGGGATCTGGATACCCATGTTGGCTCCCACATGTTCCACGATTATCTCATCGGATGAACCACGATGTCAAGGACTTAGTCAATCCCGTATACAATTCCCTTTGTCTAGCGGTATGATACTTGCCCGAGATTCGATCGTCGGTATCCCGATACCTTGTTCAATCTCGTTACCGGCAAGTCTCTTTACTCGTTTCGTAACACATCATCCCGTGATCAACTCCTTGATCACATTGTGCACATTATGATGATGTCCTACCGAGTGGGCCCAGAGATACCTCTCCGTTTACACGGAGTGACAAATCCCAGTCTCGATTCGTGCCAACCCAACAGACACTTTCGGAGATACCTGTAGTGTACCTTTATAGCCACCCAGTTACGTTGTGACGTTTGGCACACCCAAAGCACTCCTACGGTATCCGGGAGTTGCACAATCTCATGGTCTAAGGAAATGATACTTGACATTAGAAAAGCTTTAGCATACGAACTACATGATCTTGTGCTAGGCTTAGGATTGGGTCTTTTTCCATCACATCATTCTCCTAATGATGTGATCCCGTTATCAATGACATCCAATGTGCATGGTCAGGAAACCGTAACCATCTATTGATCAACGAGCTAGTCAACTAGAGGCTTACTAGGGACATGGTGTTGTCTATGTATCTACACATGTATCTGAGTTTCCTATCAATACAATTCTAGCATGGATAATAAACGATTATCATGAACAAGGAAATATAATAATAACTAATTTATTATTGCCTCTAGGGCATATTTCCAACAGTCTCCCACTTGCACTAGAGTCAATAATCCAGTTCACATTGATATGTGATTAACACTCAAGGTCACATCCCCATGTGACTAACACCCAAAGAGTTTACTAGAGTCAATAATCTAGTTGACATTACCATGTGATTAACACTCGATGAGTTCTGGGTTTGATCATGTTATGCTTGTGAGAGATGTTATAGTCAACGGGTCTGAATCTTTCAGATCCGTATGTACTTCGCAAATCTCTATGTCATCTTGTAGATGCAGCTACTACGCTATATTTGGAGCCATTTCAAATAACTGTTCTACTTGGAGCTATTCTAAATTGTTGCTCCATTATACGTATCCGGTATCTCTACTCAGAGCTATCCGGATAGGTGTTAAGCTTGCATCGACGTAACTCTTTACGTCGAACTCTTTATCACCTCCATAACCGAGAAACATATCCTTATTCCTCTAAGGATAATTTAGACCGCTATCTGGTGATCTACTCCTAGATTACCTTTGTACCCTCTTGCCAGATATGTGGCAAGGCACACATCAGGTGCAGTACTTAGCATGGCATACCGTATAGAGCCTATGACAAAAGCATAGGGGATGACATTCGTCCTTTCTCTTTCTTCTGCCGTGGTCGAGCTTTAAGTCTTAACTTCATACCTTACAACTCAGGCAAGTACTCCTTCTTTGACTGATCCATCTTGAACCCCTTCAAGATCATGTCAAGGTATGTGCTCATTTGAAAGTACCATTAAGCGTTTTGATCTATCCTTATAGATCTTGATGCTCAATGTTCAAGTAGCTTAATCCAGGCTTTCCATTGAAAAACACTTTCCAAATAACCCTATATGCTTTCCAGAAATTCTACATCATTTCTGATCCATAATATGTCAACAATATATACTCATCAGAAATTCTATAGTGCTCCCACTCACTTCTTTGGCAATACAAGTTTCTCATAAACTTTGTATAAACCCAAAATCTTTGATCATCATCAAAGCATACATTCCAACTCCGAGATGCTTACTCCAGTCCCTAGAAGGATTGGTGGAGCTTTGCATACTTATTAGCATCTTTCAGGATTGACAAAACCTTCCGGTTTGTATCTCATACAACCTTTCCTCAAAAAAAACATCGAGGAAACAATGTTTTGACATCCTATCTGCAAGATTTCATAAATAATGCAGTAATCGCTAATATAATTCCAACAGACTCTTAGCATCGCTACGAGTGAGAAAGTCTCATCGTAGTCAACTCCTTGAACTTGTCGGAAAACATCTTAACGACAAGTCGAGCTTTCTTAATGGTGACATTTACCATCATTGTCCGTCTTCCTTTTAAAATCCATCTGTACTCAACAGCCTCACGACCATCGAGCTGTTCTGTCAAAGTCTACACTTTGTTTCCATACATAGATCCTCTCTCGGATTTTATGGCCTCGAGCCATTTATCGGAATCCGGGCCCACCATCGCTTCTCCATAGCTCGTAGGTTCATTGTTGTCTAGCAATATGACTTCCAAGACAGGATTACGTACCATTCTGAAGTAGTACGCATCCTTGTCATCCCACGAGGTTTGGTAGTGACTTGATCTGAAGTTTCATGATCACTATCATAAGCTTCCACTTCAATTGGTGTAGGTGCCATAGGAACAACTCCCTGTGCCCTGCCACACACTAGTTGAAGAGACGGTTCAATAACCTCATCAAGTCTCCACCACCCTCCCACTCAATTCTTTCGAGAGAAACTTTTCCTCGAGAAAGGACCTGATTCCAGAAACAATCCCTTATTGCTTTCGGATCTGAGACAGGAGGTATACCCAACTGTTTTGGGTGTCCTATGAAGATGCATTTATCCGCTTTGGGTTCGAGCTTATCAGCCTGAAACTTTTTCACATAAGCGTCGCAGCCCCAAACTTTTAAGAAATGACAGCTTAGGTTTCTCTAAACCATAGTTCATACGGTGTCATCTCATCGGAATTACGTGGTGCCCTATTTAAAGTGAATGTGGTTGTCTCTAATGCCTAACCCATAAACTATCGTGGTAATTCGATAAGAGACATCATGGTATGCATCATATCCAATAAGGTGCAGTTATGATGTTCGGACACACCATCACACTATGGTGTTCCAGGCTGTATTAGTTGTGAAACAATTTCCACAATGTCTTAATTCTGTGCCAAACTCGTAATTCAGATATTCATCTCTATGATCATATCATAGATATTTTATCCTCTTGTCACGACGATCTTTCAACTTCACCCTGAAATTACTTGAACCTTTCAATAATTCAGACTTGTGATTCATCAAGTAAATATACTCAACATCTACTCAAATCATCTGTGAAGTAAGAACATAACGATATCCACTACACGCCTCAGCACTCATTGGATTGCACACATCAAAATGTATTACTTCCAACAAGTTGCTTTCTAGTTCCATTTTATTGAAAACGAGGCTTTCAGTCATCTTGCCCATGTGGTATGATTTGCATGTCTCAAGTGATTCAAAATCAAGTGAGTCCAAACGGTCCATTTGCATGGAGTTTCTTCATGCATATACACCAATAGACATGGTTCGCATGTCTCAAACCTTTCAAAACAAGTGAGCCCAAAGATCCATCAACATGGAGCTTCTTCATGCGTTTTATACCGATATGACTTACGTGGCAGTGCCACAAGTAGGTGGTACTATCATTACTATCTTTTGGCATGAACATGTGTATCACTACGATCGAGATTCAATAAACCATTCATTTCAGGTGTAAGACCATTGAAGGTATTATTCAAATAAACAGAGTAACCATTATTCTCTTTAAATGAATAACCGTATTGCGATAGACATAATCCAATCATGTCTATGCTCAACGCAAACACCAATCTCGATGGTAGAGGGAGCGTACGATATTTGATCAACCTTGGAAATACTTCCAACACATATCGTCATCTCACCTTTAGCTAGTCTCCGTTTATTCCGTAGCTTTTATTTCGAGTTACTAGCACTTAGCAACCGAACCGGTATCTAATACCCTGGTGCTACTAGGAGTACTAGTAAAGTACACATCAACACAATGTATATCCAATATACTTCTATCGACCTTGCCAGCCTTCTCATCTACCAAGTATCTCGGGTAATTCTGCTCCAGTGGTTGTTCCCCTTATTACAGAAGCACTTAGTCTCGGGTTTGGGTTCAACCTTGGGTTTCTTCACTAGAGCAGCAGCTGAATTGCCATTTCATGAAGTATCCCTTCGTGCCCTAGCCCTTCTTGAAACTAGTGGTTTCACCAACCATCAACAATGGATGCTCCTTCTTGATTTCTACTTTTGTGGTGTCAAACATCGCGAATATCTCAAGGATCATCATATATGTCCCTGATATATTATAGTTCATCACGAAGCTCAAGCAGCTTGGTGGTAATGACTTCGGAGAACCATCACTATTTCATCTAGAAGATCAACTCCCACTCGATTCAAGCGATTGTTGTACTCAGACAATCTAAGCACAAGTTCAACAATTGAGTTTTTTTCTCCCTTAGTTTGCAGGCTAAGAAAATCGTCGGAGGTCTTACACCTCTTGACGTGGGCACGAGCCTGAAATCCCAATTTCAGCCCTCGAAACATCTCATATGTTTCGCGACGTTTCAAAACGTCTTCGGTGCCTCAACTCTAAGCCGTTTAACTGAACTATCACGTAGTTATCAAAATGTGTATGTCAGATGTTTGCAACATCCATAGACAACGTTCGAGGTTCAGCACACTGAGCGGTGCATTAAGGACATAAGCCTTCTATGAAGCAATGAGGACAAACCTCAGTTTACGGACCTAGTCCGCATAATTACTACTATCAACTTTCAACTAAATTTTCTCTAGGAACATATCTAAACAGTAGAACTGAAGCACGAGCTACGACATAATTTGCGAAGACCTTTTGACTATGTTCAGGATAATTAAGTTCATCTTGTGAACTCCCACTCAGATAGACATCCCTCTAGTCATCTAAGTGATTACATGATCCGAGTCAACTAGGCCGTGTCCGATCATCACTGAGACGGACTAGTCATCATCGGTGAACATCTTCATGTTGATCGTATCTACCATACGACTCATGCTCGACCTTTCGGTCTCTTGTGTTCCGAGGCCATGTCTGTACATGCTAGGCTCATCAAGTCAACCTAAGTGTTTCGCGTGTGTAAATCTGTCTTACACCCGTTGTATGTGAACGTTAGAATCTAACACCCGATCATCACGTGGTGCTTCGAAACAATGAACTGTCGCAACGGTGCACAGTTAGGGGGAACACTTTCTTGAAATTATTATGAGGGATAATCTTATTTACTACCGTCGTTCTAAGTAAACAAGATGCATAAACATGATAAACATCACATGCAATCAAATAGTGACATGATATGGCCATCATCACTTTGCTCCTCTTGATCTCCATCTTCGGGGCTCCATGATCATCATCGTCACCGGCATGACACCATGATCTCCATCATCATGATCTCTATCATCGTGTCTTCATGAAGTTGTCTCGTCAACTATTACTTCTACTACTACAGCTAACGGTTAGCAATAAAGTAAAGTAATTACATGACGTTTATGTTGACACGCAGGTCATAAATAAATTAAGACAACTCCTATGGCTCCTGCCGGTTGTCATACTCATCGACATGCAAGTCGTGATTCCTATTACAAGAACGTGATCAATCTCATACATCACATATATCATTCATCACATCCTTTTGGCCATATCACATCACATAGCATACCCTGCAAAAACAAGTTAGACGTCCTCTAATTGTTGTTTACATGTTTTACGTGGCTGCTATGGGTTTCTAGCAAGAACGTTTCTTAACTACGCAAAAACCACAACGTGATATGCCAATTGCTATTTACCCTTCATAAGGACCCTTTTCATCGAATCCGATCCGACTAAAGTGGGAGAGACAGACACCCGCCAGCCACCTTATGCAACTAGTGCATGTTAGTCGGTGGAACCAGTCTCACGTAAGCGTACGTGTAAGGTTGGTCCGGGCCGCTTCATCCCACAATGCCGCCGAATCAAGATTGGACTAGTAACGGTAAGCATATTGAACAAAATCAACGCCCACAACTACTTTGTGTTCTACTCGTGCATAGAAACTACGCAATAGACCTAGCTCATGATGCCACTGTTGGGGAACGTAGCATAAATTCAAAATTTTCCTACGTGTCACCAAGATCTATCTATGAAGTCATCTAGCAACGAGGGAGGAGTGGATCTACATACCCTTGTAGATCGCGCGCGGAAGCGTTCAAGAGAACGGGGTTGATGGAGTCGTACTCGTCGTGATCCAAATCACCGATGATCCTAGCGCCGAACGGACGGCACCTCCGCCTTCAACACACGTACGGAGCAGCGATGTCTCCTCCTTCTTGATCCAGCAAGGGGGGAGGAGAGGTTGATGGAGATCCAGCAGCACGACGGCGTGGTGGTGGAAGTAGCGGGATTCCAACAGGGCTTCGCCAAGCGCTGCGGGAGGAGGGAGATGTGTCATGGGAGGGAGAGGAAGGCGCCAGGGCTTAGGTATGGTTGCCCTCCCTTCCCCCCACTATATATAGGGCCAAGGGAGAGGGGGGCGCAGCCTTGGCCCTTCCTCCAAGGAAGGGTGCGGCCAGGGAGGAGTCCATCCTCCCCAAGGCACCTCGGAGGTGCCTTCCCCCTTTAGGACTCTTCCTTTCCTTATCTCTTGGCGCATGGGCCTCTTGGGGCTGGTGCCCTTGGCCCATACAGGCCAAGGCGCACATCCCTACAGCCCATGTGGCCCCCTGGGGTAGGTGGCCCCACCCGGTGGACCCCCGGGACCCTTCCGGTGGTCCCGGTACAATACCGGTGACCCCGAAACTTGTCCCGATGGCCGAAATAGCACTTCCTATATATAATTCTTTACCTCCAGACCATTCAGGAACTCCTCGTGACGTCCGGGATCTCATCCGGGACTCCGAACAACTTTCGGGTTACCGCATACTAATATCTCTATAACCCTAGCGTCACCGAACCTTAAGTGTGTAGACCCTACGGGTTCGGGAGACATGCAGACATGACCGAGATGACTCTCCGGTCAATAACCAACAGCGGGATCTGGATACCCATGTTGGCTCCCACATGTTCCACGATTATCTCATCGGATGAACCACGATGTCAAGGACTTAGTCAATCCCGTATACAATTCCCTTTGTCTAGCGGTATGATACTTGCCCGAGATTCGATCGTCGGTATCCCGATACCTTGTTCAATCTCGTTACCGGCAAGTCTCTTTACTCGTTTTGTAACACATCATCCCGTGATCAACTCCTTGATCACATTGTGCACATTATGATGATGTCCTACCGAGTGGGCCCAGAGATACCTCTCCGTTTACACGGAGTGACAAATCCCAGTCTCGATTCGTGCCAACCCAACAGACACTTTCGGAGATACCTGTAGTGTACCTTTATAGCCACCTAGTTACGTTGTGACGTTTGGCACACCCAAAGCACTCCTATGGTATCCGGGAGTTGCACAATCTCATGGTCTAAGGAAATGATACTTGACATTAGAAAAGCTTTAGCATACGAACTACATGATCTTGTGCTAGGCTTAGGATTGGGTCTTTGTCCATCACATCATTCTCCTAATGATGTGATCCCGTTATCAATGACATCCAATGTCCATGGTCAGGAAACCGTAACCATCTATTGATCAACGAGCTAGTCAACTAGAGGCTTACTAGGGACATGGTGTTGTCTATGTATCCACACATGTACCTGAGTTTCCTATCAATACAATTCTAGCATGGATAATAAACGATTATCATGAACAAGGAAATATAATAATAACTAATTTATTATTGCCTCTAGGGCATATTTCCAACATTACGGTGGTATATAGTACGCGTCGAAGAGGTGGGAGGGGACTAGCATATATACTATACATACACATCTGTGAACAAGTACACCTCACTCAGTGTCAGGACTTTTTAGTTTCCGAGGCACGTGCCACATCAAAATTATGAAATTGGTTATTCAAACATCACACAACACATTTTTGGGCCACAACACTCATGTGTGATGCTTCCGTCTGTGGGCCCACGAGGCCATCGTCGATGCATGCATGCATCACTTTGACCTACATCAGGGGAGGTTAATTAATTTCACCATCAATGAGGATTCTTTTGGGTTGTATATATATTACGGCGGAGCATATAGTATGCGGTGAAGAGGGGGGAAGGGTACCATCATATGTAGTACGCTTGATATGAACCTCGCTCTGTGTGGGTGCATGCTTTACTGTTTTTGAGGCATGTGGCACATCAAAGTTGTGCATTTTGGGTATTCAACATATATATGTTTGTCCCACATGCAAAGCGGTGGTGGTTGTCCTCTCGCACCCACTTAAGCGGTTATCAGCGATATCGATGCTTTCCATTTGTGGGCCCGCTTGGTCCATCACTACTTCTTTCCTGACAACAAGAGAGGTTAATTTGACTTACGAGGGGATTATTATTTTTGCTCTGGGATGACATGCATGATACAGCTTGAGCACACACACATGCATGTGTACACATGAATCCCTTCATCGAGTCGAAGTGGCTAGTACAACGACACATCATGAACCGATCTCGCTCTGTGTGTGGAGCTAGTGTATGATTTTTGACACACGTGCCACATCAATGTTGTGTATTCAAACATGCATGCACGCATCACCTCCATACATATGCATGTAGTGGTTTCCTTCGAATGGTACACTCCATCGCGTGGTTATCGGCGACAAGCCTATATATTCGTGGGCACGCGTGGACATCCATGATCACCTGACCAACAACAAGATAGGTTACCATGGCGGATTCTTCATTTGGTTCGTGTTATCATAGTATAGGTCATGGTGAGATTCAGACCTAATTAAGTTTGAGCGCATATACTATGCACGCATGCATGCATGAATCCCCGTCGTTGGCCTGAAGTGTGGTGTAACATACATGCATCGTCAACCTAACCCTCACTCAGTCT
The DNA here is from genome assembly GCF_056163025.1 of Triticum urartu. NCBI lineage: Eukaryota > Viridiplantae > Streptophyta > Magnoliopsida > Poales > Poaceae > Triticum > Triticum urartu. The sequence goes on along the minus strand of NC_141876.1, from coordinate 138,936,099 downwards.
GGGAATTTCTAGTTCGAAATCACGGTGCTACATCAAAGTTGTTCCATTGTTACTCAAAAACAAACTTCTCTATACATATGTTTGGGCCACAGACATGCAGTTGTTGTCTTCGGGGACTAGCTACTTGCCTTATTATTAGCGAGCTAGCCCATCTCCGGGGTCGCATGGATGGCCATCACTTTGACCAACAACAAGAGAGAGGTTGTACGACCAAGGTGGATTATTCTTGGTCCGTTTTACGATCCATCTTGGTGAGATATATGCCTCTCTGGCCCGCCGACTGAAAGTGTGTGTGTGTGTGTGTGGGGGGTTGCTACTTTGCACTTTGCTAGGTGAACCTCAGTTGGGGGGAGGCATGCATTCATAGCTTAGGATTCCCTTTGTGGCGACATGAGGGGGGCTGCTAGCTACTTCGCACTTTGCTAGGTGAATTTCGGTTGCGGGGAGGAGGCATGCATTCATAGCTTAGGATTCCCTTCGTGCCGACACAAGGGGGGCTGCTAGCTACTTCGCACTTTGCTAGGTGAACCTTGGTCGGGGGGGGGGGGGGGGAATGCATTCATAGCTTAGGATTTCCTTCGTGCCCACACGAGGGAGGGGTGGCTCCTAGCTACTTCGCACTTCGTTAGGGTGAACCTCGGTTGGGGGGGGGACATGCATTCATAGCTTAGGATTCCCTTCGTGCCGACACAAGGGAGGGGGCTGCTAGCTACTTCGCACTTTGCTAGGTGAACCTCGGTTGGGTGGAGGCATGCATTCATAGCTTAGGATTCCCTTCGTGCCGACACGAGGGTGGGGGGCTACTAGCTACTTTGCACTTTGCTACGGTGAACCTCGGTTGGGGGGGCATGCATTCATAGCATAGGATTCCCTTCGTGCCGACACGAGGGAGGGGGGAGGGGGCTGCTAGCTACTTCACACTTTCCTAGGTGAATGAACCTCGGTTGGGGGGCATGCATACATAGCTTAGGATTCCCTTCGTGCTGACACGAGGGAGGAGGGGGGCTGCTAGCTACTTCGCACTTTGCTAGGTGAAACTCGGTTGGGGGGGAGGGGCCATGCATTCATAGCTTAGGATTCCCTTCATGCCGACACGAGGGGGTGGGGGCAAGTAATATAGTGTGCTTTGTGAGAGAGGTGCCACATCGAAGTTGCATTTGGTATTTGAAAATCAAACCACCCTTTCGATATAAATTTGGTCCACATGCAAGTGTGTTCGTGTTCTGACCCTCTTCCGCGTCATTTTTCGTCAAATTTATGAACATTAGATAAGTCGGATGACGCAACCGACACGGTTCACTTAAACTAACCGTGTGCCACGCCGGTGCACCTGTCACACACACATCTGCATAGTACATTGGGCTCCACGAGGCTCCCCCACTCAAAAATATCTGCCCGCCTCCAGGAGGAAAAATGAATAAAGTAGGAAGTAATGCCTGACCATAACAAACCATGTGGGTGGCAGCATTTGTAACAAAGTACTTTTTGGAATTTGGATTTACGAAAAATGGTTAAGGATGTAATAAAAGATTTGATATGAAAATAATATGATTTATGGATAAACTAGTGCATTTTTTTGGTGTGGTAGTACTCCGTAAAGCCACAAGATCAATGAAGAAAGAAATGTGTTATTCATGACGGTCCATAGAAGGGAGCGGGACCAAATAAGTTGGAGTTTTGTATGATCGTCACCACAAGGGTATGAAGGAAGAAGTACTATTGGATTTAAAGGAGATGTAATGTTGGAATACGGAATGATAATCCTCGAAAGGATGAGTTAAATTTTACAAGACTTGAGGTGGGCCATAACCCACAGGCCCCGGAGTTAATAAGAAGCAAGCACACTCTTGCTGAAGGAAGATATTTTGGAAGAAAACTCTGAGTTAATCAACCGACATTTTTAGGAGGATACGAAAACCCGAGAGATGTGAAGAACCGTTAGATGTCTTGTTCAGCTTGCAGAAACAATGGATTTATTCGAACTCAGTTCGTCGACAAGAGAAATTCTGCAATGCTTGTGAGTATGCCCAAGTGTTAGAATACGTGATTCGATGTCTGCATATGTAGTAATGGTTCAAGTACGGGATGGATTGGCCCCCATACCGGAGACTTCTATCGTGAACTATCATATGTTGATGGAAAATCAGAGAGCCTTGAAAACCTTAAAAGAGTGTCGACACGTCAAGCCATAAAACCATAGAATGGTAGGATGATTGATCCATGTACCAGGCACCCATTGCCAATCGTATGATAGACGGTGAGATTAAACCAAACCCATTTTTCTGCAGGAGAAACCATACATGGTTGACCACCATGAGAATTTCGATAGTTATTTAGTATTGGCGACAGACCAGTCAGCTAAGAAGACCCAAACTCGGAAGAACGTCACCAGGATGAAAGGACACGTGTTTGAGGAAAAGGTTATGCCCCGACCGGAGCAGCACCCGTGAAAGAGCTATTCCGGAGTATATGAGAACACCGACACCAGCAACCCAAAAGGATGGAGTACATGAGTTTTGTCTGAACCATACCCATGCTTTTAAGTGTGGTAGCACACTAGACCCTTCCGACCAAAATATTTGCTAGAAGACCCCCAACCCCTAACCTTTTCTTGCTAGCCTCTTCGAATCTCGAGGACGAGATTCATTTTAAGTGTGGTAGGTTTGTAACATCCCAAAATTCTAAATTTTGGAATGTTATATTAAATAAATCACTTTGATTATTTGTTTGATTGTGAGTGATTGATTGTGTGAAATTGAGTGAAATTGGAAACTTTTTGAAAGTTGAATGAGAGGGAATGAAATGACTTCCCAAACTTTCATCCTTGCATTTGATCTCAATGAAATTCAAATTTATTTCATCACCACAACCCTAGAGTGAAGAAAATATGACTTCTTCCAGAAACAAAAAGGGTTTCGAAAGATTTTTCAATTTCATTTTAAAGGTATTTCAAATTTATAAACTTTATGCAACTCAATGATTTTCATGAGAGAAGATAAAATGACTTCTTCAAAACATATGAAATATGAGTTGGAAGTATGAAGAAAGATTTGAAGATGGTTTGAATTTTTTTAAATTCAAAACCATTTGGAGTTATTTGGTTTTATTTCAAATTATTTTCTCCAAAATTAAAATATATAGAAAATAGGGTAAAATGATTCCCTACATTAGAAAAATGGAGAAAATTAAGTTTGAAATAATTTTGGTATTTTAAAGTAGTTTTATTTTGAATTTTAATTGCATCAGAAGTATTTTTTTTATTTATTAGAATTTTTGTGTATTTTATTTCACTTTGTAAAAATGTTCATGTTATAGGATTTATTTTTTGCGGTCATTTTGATATATTATATGCCCATATACATTTATTATTTAGTTTGTTTATTTCTTTCTTTTTGTTTTGTGTTTAAAAAGAATAGGAAAAACCTTTTTAAAATAACGACTGAAGACCCCAGGCCCAGCTACCTCTCTCTCTCCTGTGGCCCACCAGACGGGCCGGCCCGATCCCTCTTTCCTTTCCCTCCTCTCTCTGCGCATGGGACCCACCGACCGCTCGCGCGTCTCGCGCGATCACCTTCCTCCTCCCTGCGCCCCTTTCCTTCTCGCCGGCGACCAGATCCACCGCTGCTCCCCTTTCCTTCCGGAGCTTCCCTCTCCTCCAAGTACCCTCCCCTATAAATGCCCCTTTTCCCCTCGACCCATTCCGCCCCTCCCCGACCCCCGAACCCCTCTCCCTCGCCGCCTATCGCTCGCCGGAGCAGAGCGCCGCCGCCGCGCCATTGCCGCCCTACCGCATCACCCCGACCACCCCACCCATCCCCGAGACCACCCCCAACCTCCCCTTGCCCCTCGCATCGCCTGAACACCACCACCGCCACCTACAACCGCCAGGATCATCGCCCCCTTCATCACCGAGCATCACCGCCGCCGTCGATCTCGCCCTGCTCGACTACGTCGTCCCCAAGCTCGCCGCCTACCACCCCCGTGATCGTCGTCGTCCTCTACGTCACCTCGTGCTGCCAGCGTCGCCAGAGTATCACCGGAGCCGCCACATCGTCGACGCCGGAAGCTGCCGACCACGCCGGAGCTCCCCTGCCCTCACTGTAAGCACCAGGAACACCCTCAGCCGTCGGATCTGTAGTCAACGCATTAGATTAGATTAGATCGAGCAGTTTGGTTTATTTTGTTAGATCGGTTTAGTTCCGGTTTGTTTCAGTTTTTATTCGGTTTAGATCGATTCAGGTTTAGTCGGTTTAGCCGATCGGTTTACTCTGTTTAGCCGTAGACCTATATTAGCCTATTAAACGCATGCGCGCTATTAGTTCCAGATTGCACCCAATTCGGCCCGGTAGTGCCCGTTAGTTTTTTTTGTTATTTCTGTTTCTGTTTGAAAATCAGAATAGTTCTGATTTTATATTGCTTATAACTTTTATGTTTCAGATCCAAATTGAGTGATTCTTTTTGCATTAGATTCAAAATTTGTTGAAGTTTATGTTTGTACCTTTGGATTCCAAATTGAGTTGTGTAAATTTGAGTTTGATGAAATTTGTTCAAATCACTATTTTGGCCGTATCTTGAGTTTTGTTAAATATTTTTGATTGATTCTTTTTGCTACTGTTTTGTTATTGTTTTGTCTATCTAGAGTCATATAGTGATTTATTTTAGTTTATTTTAAATTAAGTTTTTTTTGCAAAACAATACTGTTTTAGTTCTACTTTTGTTTTAACCTTTTTTTATAGTTTTAATTGTTTTTGAATTATTTCTTTTTGTCACTTTTGACAAATTTAGTTTTGTTTCTGTTATTTAACTGTAGACAATTTTATTCGTATTTTAAAATTTTTATTTTTGGTTAGTTTTGTATGGAAACTTGTATAGGTCATAGTTAGAGTTTTATAAAAGCTTTTTATTTGTTTCTTTTTGCAAATAAAGTTTTATGAAAAGTACTTTCTGTTAACTTAGTTGTTTTACTTTTTATTTTCAGTTAATTTATTAGTTTAGTATTTTCTTTGTTAATTTTTGCTTAGGATAAAACTATTCCTGTATTTAAGGCAAAAGGTTTTCCTAGTATGTTCTTTATAGTTTTCCCCTATTAGTTCTTTCGATGTGCTATTTGTTTTGTGTTGGGTTTTTCTTATTGGGTTTTCTTTTGATTGTTAGATTTGCTTGCTAGAATGCTTGCTTATGCGAATGTCATGTTTGTTATTATAGATTTGATCGGAGAGTTGCGAATAGTCCTATCAAGTTAGTTTCGAGAGCGTTGTTATCTTCATCAACCTACCAGGCAAGTTCACTTTGACCATGTTTTTCATACCTATATTTTTATTGCATTTAGTGTCATCCTTGCAACAACTTCTCCAGTAGTGATATTGATTCTTGTAGTTGAGTAGAATGCATGAGGTAGGAACCCACCTCCCTGTTACCAAGCCCGGGACGTATATAGTTTTAATGCTACGCTGTAGTAGACGGGGTTTGGTATGAGTGCTCGGGAGTGGTGTGAGAATGAAGGACTTTACATCAAAGACGACAACTTCATGATGGCATCTGCAAGGACTGCATCTTCAGGACTCCTCAAGATTTCGAGACTCGAGACAAGAATTCAATACACACTACTGGGTGAAGGACGGTTGACGGGCACCCTGGAGAAACCAGTGGTTGGCCGAGATGCATGGAGAAGCGCCATGACATCTTGTGGAAAGCTTCACCCAGACTCAAAGAGACGGAAGAATAATTCATGCCCGGAAGCTTACCTGTGCAACCGCAAGTCACTATGGGCTCTGGCTTGGTTGACCTTAGTTGTGACTCTGGCTGGGACGGTGCTAGCAGATGTAGAACTATGGTAGGATTGGATGAGCACTGGACAGTGGTCAGAGGAACTCTTCGGAAGACCATGTTTCGGTCATCTTGTTCTCAAACACCCTGAAGTGCGAGAATGTAAAGAGAGGGATCGAATCTTGCGGGTAAAGTGTACAAACCTCTGCAGAGGGTTAAAACCTAATCGATTAGCCGTGTCCCCGGTTACGGACAATTTGAGCCTCTGGACTTGGATCTATCTCGGAACTCTCAACACCGGACTGATAATTTAATTGTGGGCAACTCATGATGATTTGGGTAGGAGACATCGGTTGGCGGAACCATGTCATGACAGAAAACTCCGTAGTACAGACTCCTGATATTCCTTTGTTGTAGGGAAAATAAAACCAGCTTTTATGCAAACAAAACTCAGATACAGAGCCACAAAGCCATATTGCATATAGTATACTTTATCATTTGTTTTCTCTTATTGTGATCTTGCCGGTACATTCTATGTACTGACCTACACGGCTGCAACGTATCATGTTGCAGATATTTCTTCGACGAGTAAGAGTTACGATACAGGGTTACGGTCTACACTCAACCTGCCGATGGCGTTGATGGGACTCCACACCTGATTATTTGTTTTCGCTAGGACTTATGAGGTATATATCAGTTTTACGTTATTTATACATGTGATTGCACTTTGGTATATACATTGATGTACTGTGTGTGCCAGCATACCGATACAGGGATGGCACAGATACACAGAGACTTGACAGTCTAAGGTCGGGTCGCTACACCAGAATATATTCCGCCTCTTTCTTTACCGTCTTTAATAGTACAAGTATACAACTGTGGTTCATCATTCTTTATTTGGTTCTTATGTAATTCTTGAACATATGTGTGACGCCCTCGATTCAATCATACACTAATCATACACGCAAATGTGTATGATCAAGATCAAGGACTCACGGGAAGATATCACAACACAACTCTAGACACAAATTAAAATAATACAAGCTTTATATTACAAGCCAGGGGCCTCGAGGGCTCGAATACATAAGCTCGAAAATACAAGAGTCAGTGGAAGCAACAATATCTGAGTACAGACATAAGTTAAACAAGTTTGCCTTAAGAAGGCTAGCACAAAAGCAACATTGATCGAAAAGGCAAGGCCTCCTGCCTGGGAGCCTCCTAACTACTCCAAGTCGTCACTGGTCTTCACGTAGTAGTAGGCATCCTCCGGGTAGTAGTAGTCATCAGTGGCGTCGTCTGGCTCCTGGGCTCTGTCATATGGTCGCAACAATCGGGTATGGGGGAAAAGAAGTAGCAAAGCAACCGTGAGTACTCATCCAAAGTACTCGCAAGACTTACATTAGATCTAAACTAAGTATGCATCTGTATCAAAGGAATGGGTTGTATCTGTGGACTAAACTGCAGAATGCCAGAAGGGAAGGGGAAAGCCTAGCCTATCGAAGACTAGCATCTTCTGGAAACCACCATCTTGCAGCATCAGGAGGGAGTAGAGTAGCATAAAGTAAAGTAGCAGTAGTGTTATCAACCTCGGCTAGAGATCCTTTCTCGACTCCCTGCGAGAAATCAATCCCAGAGCCATACTATCCATTTCTCATCACCATCCATTTCTCATCACAATCCATTTCTCATCACAAGTATCCAGTTCTAGTTGTATCGATCGGGATACAACTCCAAGTGTCCGTTACCGTAGGATAGGCTATCGATAGATGTTTTCTTCCCTGCAGGGGTGCACCAACTTACCCACCACGCTCGATTAACTCCGGCCGGACACACTTTCCTGGGTCATGCCTGGCCTCGTCCAAACAATACGCCGCAACCCGACCTAGGCTTAATAGAGACGCCAGCATGCCGGACTAAACCTATGCCCCCAGGGGTCATGGGCCATCTCCCCGGGAACTCCTACACGTTGCGAGGGCGGCCGGTGAGCAGACCTAGCTACCTCCCTAAAAAGGCAGGAGCTTACCAGTCCAATCCGGCGCGCGCCGCTCAGTCGCTGACGTCTATTAAGCTTTGGCTGATGTATACGACGCAGAACGCCCATACTATGCCCAAATGATGGTTAGTGCTATCAAGCCAAAGGCCCCTCGGATCAAATATCCAAATCGTAGTGGATTAGGAACGCGCGGTAACGAGCAGAGACTCACGATCGATGTGACCCCGTCGCCCCGTCTCGAGTACTTGCGACAAGGGCTAAGAATGCCCGACCACGCCTCGTAAGTATCACGCGGGCACCTTCCAGGTCAACCCGACTCCACATCACTCGCTACTAAGCTCGCGCGGGTACCCCTCAGGGTCGACCCATCTTTAGTAACATGGCTCAGTGCAAAGTCATAGTAACCATAGTAAATGTGTGTCTAACACCAAGGGGAAAACCCGAGGAATCACCCCGGTGAATCCCACTCGATGTTATCATCAAGGTGAACGTAAGAGGATCCACCCTCGAGGTTCACATTTGATGGGTTTCACGGCAGAGCCGTAACGGAAGTGGTTAAGGAGGAAATCACCCTCGATGACCTCGACCGTATAGCTACACTACAGAGATCTCATCAGGAGTGATGTAAGAGGTTCCAACCTCGGCACTCGATGGTAACTCTACAGAGTCGTACAACTAGGGGGTGATGTGCGGTGCGGGGCCTGGACGTCGATCACGTTGATCGAGTCATTGAACATAAAGCGGGGCAACTGGGACAAGGTGGGGGTCACTGATGGATCACTATCCAACCTATACTAAGCAGTTTAGGATAAGCAGGTAAGGTATGAAAGCAGGTAACAAAAACAGGCTATGCATCAGAGTAGGATCATACAGAAAGCTGTAGCAGTTCTAATGCAAGCATGAGAGGTAAAGAAATGGGCGATATCAGAATGCTCAAGGGGGGGGGGTTGCTTGCCTAGTTGCTCTAGCAAGGAAGGGTCGTCGTCGACGTAGTCGATCACAACGGCATCATCAGCGGTCTCGGGGTCTATCGGAGAGAAGAGGGGGAAGAAACAATAAATACAGAGCAAACAGAGGTACCACTAAGCATGACAAGACGATAAGCAGAACTAGGGTCGATCTAACATAGTACTGCACGATATAGGTGAAGGGGGAATTCACCGGGAATGTTTGCCCGATTCTAGACCTGTGTCGAACAGATGACCGGAGGGGGAAAGTTCCATGTTCAGCTAGTTAGAGGCATCTGACAGGTAAACAAACCACGTATTTGGATCCGTCTCGTCGTTCTGAGCAACTTTCATGTAGAAAACATTTTCATCCGAGTTACGGATTATTTTCTATGATTTTTTTAAGATTAAACAATATTCTGCAATTACTGGAAATTAAATTAAATTCGAAAATTATATTAAATGAAAATGCTAAGTGAACCTAGTAGAGTATATACAACAATGCACACACAGGCTGACATGTGGGGCCAGTGGGGTGTTGAGTCAACAGGGTCAACAGTCAACATTGATTGGGTTGACCGGTCAAATCTAAGCAGTGGGGCCCAGATGTCAAGACCTCAGACACAACTAATCGAGTCCGGCGCCGCTACTTATACCGAATAAATGGTCACACCCCTATTCGTCAATACAAGGGGCTCAACACGCGCAGACAAGTGGCAATTTCTTCTCATCTTGAATTATACATGGTTTATTTAACAAACTATCTTTTTGCACGACAACTTTTTCACCTAAACTCCTCTCTTTTACAGACGATCATCGTGCTACACCCGTCCAGGATACGGCACAACGGAGACACAGGCGCAGACGTGCAACAGGGACCCGCTCCAAGGATTCTTTTTAGATTAAGACCCTACGTAAACCTTTTTTACTGTCTCTTGTTGATACATATCCACCGTTGAGAAGGATGCTGACGTCTTGGCATGTGGCCACGCCAGAACAATGCACGTACTTGGACACAAGGGGCTTCTTACAAAGGCCATTATTTAGGCCCGGTTTATACCACAAAGACCGAACACCTTAGGGAGTGTTCGGCGTCGCGAGTTTGGCCCTATATGCATCAGCTCCGAATGATTGTCTTTGGTCAAATGTTGGGTTTTCCCGGCTCCTGTGTTTTGGTGCCTTACGTTCCGCTTTACCGGCTAAGGTATCACCATGAGAACTACTGCGATTGTGCCCTGGTTCATCCGGACGAGCACCTCAATAGAGAAAGCCGAAAACTGACTGTCATGATATAGCGTGAGACTGGTCAACCACTCGATGACCTGTGGGAATGTTAGAATTCCTCCGCCTTAACGAAGGGTCGTTTTCCAGCCAGGCATGTACGCACCCCGAGATCGGGAGAGTGCGGAGCCACCAGGGGCTATCTAGTAGCCCCACTGTCAAACTCCTATGGCTAAGTGAAAGTGCTAAAGCATTATTGTCCGGTTGCCTCGCTCGCTCCACTATCACCTCCTTAATAGGACCAAGACGTTGGGTTAAGTGTGAATGCGTGTTTTTGCGAGCACCTCCGCATTATATGCGTGAGGGTTGAAGCCGACGGCTGCAATCTTTCAGGTTATACACGTGTATACATAAACGGCCGCCCAGGAGGCATCATATTACTTTCAGGAAAAAGTATAAAAATAGCCTTATAAAAATTTATAAAAGCATTTCTCTTACAATGAGATTACATATCACTCAAGCATAATATTTTTTGAGCACTGGGTCTCTATCAAACGAGCACCCTCAAGAACTTCTTCAAAGTAGTGCTCAGCAGCCCTTCGACCTATGGCCGAATCCCGTGCTGCAACAGTGGTAGCATCCATCTCCGCCCAGTATGCTTTAACACGGGCAAAGGCCATCCATGCGCCTTCTATGCACGCCGACCTCTTCATCGCATTTATGCACGGCACCACGTTAAGGAACTATTGCACCAAGCTGAAATAGCTGTTCGGTTTTGACCTTTCCGGCCATAGCTGGTCTACAACAGACCTCATGGAAAGTCCGGACAACCTATTTAGTTCGGCCCATTCGGCTAATTGGTCAGTCAATGAAAGCGGACGCTCGGGAGAATGGAATTGTCTCCAAAACAACTGGTCTACTTCACGGTCCATCTGACCCTGGAAATACTTGGCCGCATCGGCAGCGCTCACCGTCAAATCCATATATACATCCTCCGAACTCCACAGCCGATCCAGAGGGGCATACCGTGGATCTCCGAACTTCCTCCGCAACATAAAGGATTTCCCAGCTACAATATCCCCGGCTTCCCGCAACTCCTCCTTCTTTGCCCTCATAGCAGAGCGGAGGTCCTTTTTCGTCGCAGTAGCCTTCTCAAGGTCCGATGCCTTCGCTTGGTTTTCCTTTTCAAGAACCCGGCAACGGTCGGCGGCGGCTTTTAATTCTATAGCCATCTTGGCCATCTTGTCTCGGGTCTCGCCATGCGCGGCCTTCTTGGCTTGCAACTCTTCGGCCGCCTTCACAGTAGCCGCATTACCCAACCTCGCTTGTTCCTTGGCTCGGTTCAAGTTCTGCCCGCAAGGCTTCAACAGTGGCAGCTCCATCTGCAGTCACAACATATTAAAGATACTGGCATCATGCTGCTCTTCCTATGTGGCGTTTACCAGATAATGACACTTACCCTGTGCCTCGTCAAGCCTTTTGTTAACAAGCTCGATGTCGACGTCTGCCGCATCCAACTGCCGTTCTAAATGGGCAAACTCGCTAGTACGGCTAGCCACCGGAGCTTCCATCACCTGCACATAGAGGCAGTATGGTTATTACCTGGGAATATGATCCTCTGTTCGTCGTCGTTTCCGACGACAACCAGAGTCTCAGGGGCTACTATCTACATAGGGCACACCGAGCATGTGCAGGACTATCATGCATTCTTTTACGTACCTCAAAGCCTGTCAGTAGACTCATAAAAGCTTCATGCAATCCGCTTTCGGCGGACGATATTCTCTCCATCACCGTATTCATCAGCACATGGTGTTCATCTGAGATGGCCGCTCGCCCCACCAACTCCCTCAGAACATCCGATCGCACACTAGACGGTGCCGGACTCTTTTGTCTGCTCTCTTCGGGAGCCAGGCACTGAGAGCTTCGAGGGTCAATGGGATTATCTTCTGGCCTCACCGGACTCGGAGAGGCCCTCTGCAACGACACTTCAGGTTCGCCCGCTTCTGGAGCGTAGGAGTCCGGAGGAGGCGTTTCGCTCTCCATCATCTCTGGAAGAAGATCCCCCGAAGACGAGCTCATTTGAGAGGGGCTAAGGCCCGAACTGCAAAAATATATGCGGTGGTTATTTTCTCAGAAGGAAAAGATGGCATATCTGTACTATTAAAGTATTTCGGGTCACTTACGACTCGTGGGAGAATTGATCCCCCCACGGACTTTGTGCGGCAACAGCGCCCCCCAAAGTAGGACCCTCTGTGGGAGACTTCTTCTCCCGTTTGGAAGCTTCGGCTTCCGAATCCCCGGGCGCAGTCCTTTTCCTCTTCTGGTCGTCTTCCTTCATGGAGACGTTCGCTCCCTCGGCTAGTATGGGCAGCGTCGGGGGCCCGCGTCCGCCCGCATTATCCTCCACAGTATCTTCCTTCGAGGGCTCCGGGCAAGGTGCGGTCTGGAGCCTCTTTTCCAACACCGGATTTTCCAAACCCTCAGGGAGGGGGGCCGAACACCGAATTAACTTCGCCTTTGTTAGCCAGTCCTGGTCAAAAAGCAAACTTTCAGAAATAACTTCGTAACAAAGGAGAGATAGTATGTTCGGCCGGAAGATGCCTTACCTGTTCGGTGGCGCGGCTACTACTCAGGCCCACATCCTCGGTGATTTCCGAACACTCCGCCTGAGGTCCGAAGAATGACTTGTACATCTCCTCGTGCGTCAGGGCGAGAAAATTTTGAATGGCACGAGGTCCCTCGGGATTGAACTCCCACAGGCGAAGAGGCCGGCGTTTGCAAGGTTGGACTTGATGAACCAGCATAACCTGTATTACCGCAACCAAACTAAAATCTCCATTGAAGAGATCTCGAATGCGGCTTTGCAGTATAGGCAGGTCCTTGGCTGGCCCCCAGCTCAGACCTCTGCTGATCCATGATATCAGCTGTGGTGGGGGGCCCGAGCGGAAAACAGGGGGGGCCGCTCACTTGGCACTTCTAGGAGCCGTGATGTAGAACCACTCCTGTTGCCACAATTCAGACACCTCTGGGATGGAACCTTTGGGCCATGGAGCTCCCGTCATCTTGCGTATTGAGGCACCTCCACACGCTGCATGTTGCCCCTCGATCATCTTCGGCTTCACTTCAAAGGTCTTGAGCCATAGGCCAAAGTGAGGGGTAACCCAGAGGAAGGCCTCGCACACGACAATAAATGTCGTGATATGAAGAAAGGAGTCCAGAGCTAGATCATGAAAGTCTAGCCCGTAGTAAAACATCAAACCCCTTACGAAAGGATCCAGAGCAAGGCCTAGACCTCGGAGGAAGTGGGAGACGAACACGACGTTCTCGCTGGGTTCGGGGGTGGGGACGGCCTGCCCTCGGGGAGGCAGCCGATGCAAAATCTCGGCGGTCAGATATCTGGCCTCCCTCAACTTTTTGATGTCTTCTTCCATGACGGAGGAAGGCACCCATCGGCCTTGAAGGCTAGATCCGGACATGACTGAAGGTTCGGAGCACCTGACCTGAACTTCGGGCGTTTAAGCTTGAGGTGGGGGAAGGATTCGATTGAGCACGGGAGGGAAAAATAAAAGCCTTGTCCCCTTTATAAAGAGGGTGAATATCAAGCATCCTCTCCGTGTCTGTTTGGACTTGCCTATAATCCAGGAGTCCTAGAAGCGGTTGGGTTACCCACGCCCGTATTAATGAGAATCCCGGAATAAGGGGACACGATCTCTGCTTTAACAAGACTTGCCAAGGAAACCGCCTCGCATGACGCGCTGAGGTGGGATAATAAAATGACTCGGATAAAGGCTTGGCCGTGGTGTGTCACAGTATGGAATACGTCAGCAGATTAGATTTGTGTAAATATTATTCTCTCTATGGCAATATGTGGAAACTTATTTTGCAGAGCCGGACACTATCTTTGTGTTCAAAATCTTCTATGAAGTACTTGGAGGAGGAACCCGCCTTGCAATGCCGAAGACAATCTGCGCGCCGGACTCGTCGTCATTGAAGCCTGGTTCAGGGGCTACTGAGGGAGTCCTGGATTAGGGGGTGTCCGGATGGCTGGACTATACCTTAAGCCGGAATCCTGGACTATGAAGATACAAGATTGAAGACTTCGTCCCGTGTCCGGAAGGGACTTTCCTTGGCGTGGAAGGCAAGCTTGGCGATACGGATATGCAGATCTCCTACCATTGTAATCGACTTTGTGTAACCCTAACCCTCTCCGGTGTCTATATAAACCGGAGGGTTTTAGTCCATAGGACAACATACACATCAACAATCATACCATAGGCTAGCTTCTAGGGTTTAGCCTCTTCGATCTCGTGGTAGATCTACTCTTGTACTACCCATATCATCAATATTAATCAAGCAGGACGTAGGGTCTTACCTCCATCAAGAGGGCCCGAACCTGGGTAAAACTTCGTGTCCCTTGCCTCCTGTTACCATCCGGCCTAGACGCACAGTTCGGGACCCCCTACCCGAGATCCGCCAGTTTTGACACCGACACCAGGGCAAGACATGGCCACCGTGGCCGAGCTTATGTCGCGCTCCTCCTATAAAGCCAGCATCCCGCGCCCCCTAGGATTTCCCTCTCGCTGCCGCCACCCTTTTCCCTTCCCCTGTTTCTCCTTCTTCTTCAATAGGTAGAGACCAGAGAGCTCCCGGAGCACTCCCATGGCTCCACTGCGGCCATGGCCATCCTCCGTCGTCGTCTTCGCTTCGGGTCGACTTGTCTTCTTCAAGGCCAGGAGCCAGGAGGGACCAGGGCTGATGCGATCGACTCCCTCCATGACGTCATCTTCCCTGCTTCCTCTTCTACACGGAGCTGAACGCCTCCATGATCAGCGCCTCTCACGTCGTTTACGAGGCCTCTTCCATCGTCATCTTCCTCACCCTCGCACATAACCACAAGTACTCCGGCGCTTCCTCCCTGATGTCCTCTTCATCGTCATGAAACGCCAAGACGTTGTCGTGTTCATCTCCTTCTTCCTCGGGTCTGGAACATCGCCGTCGGAATTTGTTGCTGCCCGTCGTCCCCGAGCTCGATCGACTCCGCCAACCAACCCTACATGAGCATCCACACCTCCCCATCAGGTTTTCCCCTTTGATTGCACCCTGTTTCGTCCATCTCTATCGAGCTCGAGCGCTCCTCCGTCGGACCTCATTGCCGGCGAGTGTTTCGACCTCTCTTCGTTGCCGCATGTATCCAGTAGGGTCTCATCGTTGCCGATTCCTTCGTTCAGTGCACCTGTTTGTCCTTGGTTCGTCAGGTCCGACCTCCTCCACTGCTCTCTATGCACAGTGACAGCGCAGGCACCTCCTCTGCAAATCCCACATGCCCGCTGTCGTGGAGTTGTCACGGCAGATGTCCTAGCAAAAGGACTTAGTCGTAGGAAGCTTAAAGGGGTTAATCGGGACAAAGGACATGAGAGGTTCATACTAGTTCGGCCCCTTACGATGAAGGTAAAAGCCTACATCTAGTTGTGTTGGAATTGCTGGGATTTTGATGACCAGGGAGCAAATCCGCTTTGCCTGGCTTCGAGTTGTTGTTTCTTGCCCTAAGCCGTCGTTGGGTCGTCCCCTTATATACACGGGTTAGCACCTGGCGGCCTACAGAGTCCCGGCCGTCTCATAAAACGTGTACGTGTAGCGACCCGACCTCAAACGGTCAAGTCTCTGTGGTTCAGTGTCATCCCTAGATCGGTAATGCTGACACACACAGTACTCGAGGATTTATAACAGAGTAGCAATCACACACTTATTACATCGAATGTCTCCAAAGAGAACTTATTACAATAAATATGGCTTAAGGCCATCTAATATGATAACATCGGAAGGCTTGGAAGATAAAGTGAGTCCATCAACTCCAACGGCATAGATGAGCTGCACGGCAACGACCTAACGAACCTTACTTCTCATCTGAAAAGTCTGCAACATAATACGTTGTAGCCCGAAAACGGGTCAGCACATGGAATATGCTGGTAAAGTAACACAGTAGAGCAATAAAGAATAATGCTATCACTACATGCATATTTGGCTGGTGGAAAGCTCTATGGTTACAGTTTTTTCAAAAAGCCAATTTTCCCCTACAACAAAGGAATATATTTTAATTTAACTATCATGGTAGTTGAAACATCATTGAGAAGGTTACTCCAACTCAATCCAAATTAAAGTAATTATCAACCCAACAATGTTAAGTTAAAAGTGATGAGATACTTAAGATACTCCAAGTACTAGATAGTCAAGATTGTCCATAACCGGGGACACGGCTAACCATGATTAGTTTGTACACTCTTGAGAGGTTTGCGCACTTTTCCCCACAAGACTCGATCTCCTCCGTTGGTTTTCTCGCCCTACATGGTGTTTGAGAAATGGATGACTGAGACACAGTCTTTCAGGAACATTAACTCTCTACTCCGAGCAGACCATACCAAACCTACAACCCACTACCTACTGATCCACCTCTTCAAGAGCTTCACGTAACTTACTCAAATATGCTAGAGCCCATAATAGCTTGTGGCTGCACTCGGAAGTTTCTAGCATGAATCATCTCAGTTCCCTTTGAGCCTGGGTGGCGGTCCATAGGAAAATCACACGAAACCCCGGGATTTCCAAAAATACAGGCAACACTGGGTACTCCAGGTGCCTCAATCCACCTAGATGTGTATTCAAGTTGCCACCTTAAGTTAAACCATTATTTAACAATCTCACATCTGTCATGGATTTCACTCACCCAAACCACATCTACGAGCATAGCATAGCAATATAAGCAATTCGTATAAGTAAGTCCCAAGGTTTGAATATAACAGGGCAATAGGTTCTACCTCATCAACTACTTCCCAACCCACAAGTTAATGACATCCTAACCATGCAATGTTTGAGGATTGGAACTAATGCATAAAAACTGGGTGATAAAGGGATATGATCAAAGTGTTACTTGCTTTGCTGATGATCCGCGAAACCTAGGGACTCCAAATAACACGCTTCGCACTTCGTGAATTCTATCGCAAACAAACAATAGCATACATGAGCAATCAAGCAAAGAAGCACGGGTAAATCTCGAATAAGAAGATCTACAAGAAAGTTCAACTTAAGAACTCCGGTTAGCAAAAAGAATCAAATCAAACGGAGCAACGAAACTCAAACGGCGAAAGAAACAAGATCTGTTTACTAATCTAGACCTAGGTCAAATTTCGCAGTAGCAAAAGCTTGTTCAAGTTGGTTAAACAGAAAGAGGGTCTCAAGACGAAGATCTAGGTGCTTGAATCGCCTGATTCCGACAAACGAGCGAAAAGATAAACTAGAACGAAGATCGGATTAGAAATCGCGATCAGAAATAACCGCGGAAAAATCCGGTAAAAGAAAATTGACGAACAGGCTAACGAACGAGCGTTCATTGTCTGTAACTAATGGGCGAAAACTGTTCATTAAAATGAACGTACGGACGAACGTCCGTTAAAGAGAAGAACCGAAAAAAATGAACTAGGGTTTTCTTAAAAAAACCGGACCGGTTTTTCTTAAAAAAACCCGGCGGCAACGGCTACCTTGTCGGTCCGGCGAGACGCGGCGGCGACGGCGGGGCGAGGCGGGGCATGGCAGCGGGCGAGGCACGGCAGCGGCGAGGCGGCGCAGCGGTGGCGGAGCTGCTTGCGGCGGTGGCGGGTGGTGGTGGCCGTGGGGGGGCTGGTTATTTAAGAGGGGGGAGGGGTGGCTTGGGGAGGGGGCAAGGGCGGCGGAGGCGGAGTCCTGGCCGGACTCCCGGTCCCAGGCGGCATTGCAGCGTCGGTCTCCTGGAGGGAGACAGCGTCGCGGGGGAGGCGGGCCGGCGGCTGGGCTTCGGCCGAGTTAGCCACTGCGCAACTTTTTTTAAAAACAATTCCGCCGACAAGAAAAAAAATCCTAGAAAATAGAATAAAAATCTATAAATGGAAAAACAAATTTTCACCATCTAAATAAAATATTTAGAACGAGATGAACATTTTCTTGGCCCTAATATGCAACTTTGAAAATGTGCAATTTTTCTAATGCAAACAAAATTGCAATAAAATCCAAATAAAAAGAAATATTTGATTTTAATATTTTTCCTCCCATATTTCATTTATTTTGGAGAAGTCATATTATCTCCTCTCATATATTTTAATATGGAATATTTTCGGAGAGAAAAATAATTAAAACCAAAAATCCTTGTTCCAAAATTTGATAGAAATCAAATTTGAAAACTAGGGAAATCCCCAACTCTCTCCGAGGGTCCTTGAGTTGCTTAGGATTTTGAGGATCGCGAGACAAAATGCAATAAAATATGATATGCAAGAATGATCTATGTATAACATTCCAAATTTAAAATTTGGGATGTTACAGTCTGGCTCGGTGACTTCTTTTATATGCCTTTCTTTACAAGTCTTCCTTTACATACGGCGGTTTACAATATTGGGCCTTAAGCCGCCTCTGGGCTTTAAGCTTTCTACAAGCCTTAATAGACTATGACCTTGAATATTATTGGGCTTCTTTTGTAACCCGCCGTTGGGGTTGACCCGGCCCCTCCTGGGCGGGTAATACCTGGTAGCTATATCCCCAACATTAGGCCCCACGTTGACTTGAACTTTGTTCTTTGTCAATCTTCAACACTTAGACGAAATTTATCCCCCTCTTTCTGTAAAACTCTGTAACCCGCCATGACGTCATCTTCTGAAAACATGAAAGCCTGCTATGATGTCACCTTCAACGGATCTCTATCCTTAAATGTCTTCCAAGAATCGAGGCGTCCGTTTAGTTGGATAATCATTATTTGGGTCTTCCTTGATTTTCGCGCCTGCCTGTTCGCTTATCCCTTATAAATAGGCACGACCCGATCTTTCTCATTCTTCCCTCTCTTCGTCTTCTTCCTCTCGCAACCCTACTGCTGCTCGAGCTCCATCGCCGTCGCAGAGCACCTCGTCTTCGTCGACCTTGGCTGCTGCATCAACCTGAATCAGTCCAGAGAACGGCGGCGACTCTCCGCAGAAGATCCGTGGATGTAAGTGTTTTACCTTCCTGTTCCTCAGATCCGCATTAGGGTTTCTGCGTGTTCTTCACAGTTCATCTCAGTTTCTTCATAGTTCTTCCACTGCAGCTTCTTCTTGATCCAAAAAGAACATATACTCGTGCGATAGTTGTTTTGCACCCATCCTTGATACCCGTAGATCCCTTTTTCTGGTACAAAGGCCTCATTAGAACTCACAAACTCATCTATGCTAGATTTTTAGGTCTAGAATATTTTCCATTTTGAACGGCCATTTGATCCAAAATAATACCAAAAAATTAGGAAACTTGTTTGTTTCAACACTTAGCCAATTCTGTGGCTGGCATTTCTCAAATATTTGTAGTCATGGCGGCTTATATCGCCGGCTCACCTTTCCTTTATATAACATTAGCCCTTACGTAAGCCGCCATTACTTATTTGTACCATCATCATTTAACTTTTAGTTTCATCATTGGATTGAACCGGCACATCACTTTCCTTTCAGTCTGTTTTTCATCATGCCGTCCAAAGCACCAACTGTCTGCAACTGGGTCCCCTCCACAGTAACTGAGGATAACTTGAAAGAGTTTGTAACCATTGGATTTTTGCCAGAGAGAAACGTTATGTCTTATCGTGCTCCTGACCTGGACGAGGAACGACCTAATCCCAAAGACGGTGAAGTTATTATCTTCACTGACCACATGAACCGGGGTTTTTCACCACCCGGCTCAAAGTTCTTCAGAGACCTTCTTCATTTTTTCAAACTTCACCCTCAAGATCTTGCACCCAATTCCATATCCAACATCTACAATTTTCAAGTTCTCTACGAGGTGTATCTTCAAGAGGAGCCGACTGTGGAGCTCTTCAGAGAGTACTTTTATTTGAACCGCCAGAATGAATGTACCAACGGCCTTAGCTTGGAGCTCGGTGGAATCTCAATTCAGCGCCGACATGGCGTCGTCTTTCCCTTAATAGTCTTACCGAGTCATCCCAAAGATTGGAATGAGACTTGGTTCTATTGCCAAGATACGTCTCCAACCAATGAAAAACCACTGCCGGGTTATCGCGTGGAGTGTCTGGATTCCAAGTTTGTGCTCCCTGATAAACTTACCGCTGCTGAACGCAAGAAGCTTATTCCATTCATTAAAATGATTAATGCCTTACCGGGGAATGGCTTTACCGGAATTGACTTAACCTGTTGCTGGATCTCATGGCGGGTCATCCCTCTAAGCCGCCGATCCAAACTGATGTATGACTATGGAGGAGGCCCAGATGACTCTCTTCATCACAACTCCGTACAACTAACTGAAGAAGATATTGTTTCAATGTCAACTCTCCTTGTGAACGGAAAATATGAAGACTGCAGTAAAGTCGGGTTAAACCCCTTCTGCAAACTTAACCCGGCGCAAGGGGTAAAAAACCCCTGACCTCTTTCTCTTTGTGTTTTCCTCAGTAGTTTTAAATACTTGCACGACCTTTTATCCTGTTTATTTGTTTACAAGCCAAATTTGACTTCTGGAAGGCCAAGTATGACCATGAAGCTGGCAAGAAGTCTAAAGCTCCTGCCATGGCCGCCAGGAAGACGACCCGGAGGTCCAAGAAGAAAAGGAGTACTGCTTCGGAGTTGTTAAAGCTTGATGATGTTTCTGAGTCGGAGGTAGCCCTTGACTCTCTTGGCCAGTTTTTTAATAACCTTATTGACACTGACTATTACCAGGACGACATGGGGGCCAGTCAGGCCGTAGAAGAAGAGGTAACTATTTCCTCCGACTCAGCCCCTTTGCCAAGACAGAAACTTCAATTGGTAACCCAAAAAGTAAGGTTTTCACACCCTTTGGCTTATTTGGACCCTCATTTTCTTTTGAAAAAGCAGCAACATGAGAGCCGTCGTCAGGCCCGGAACGACGATGAACCGCCTTCTGTTTTACAACAAACTCCTCGAAAACGCCAGAATGAGGTCTCTTTTGCCTTCATCTTTTGCTTTCACTGGTGAATCTATTCTCTTGCATCACTGACTTTATTTTACCTTTTGTAGGAGGTTTCTCGCTCTTCTGGCGACTCATCTCAGACTTAATTTCCGGCCTTCAAGACTGCCCTGGGTAAGGAAAAATCATCTTTCCTCTGTGTCTTTCAAACTGCATCATTGTACTAACTGTCTCATAAAATATTTCTTAGTGGTCAAGCGAAGTCCAAGAAGGCCAAGGTGATTAAACCGATGGAAGACCCATCAGTTCTTGCACCTGAACCAGACATGCCAACTTCTCCCCTCGATCTGAAGCACCAGAAGACCCGGCTATTGATTCTCAATTGGCTCCTCCTAAGTTGTCAGCCGATGAGATCACCCTTAATCCGGCTATCACTGAACCATCTAGTTCAGCTAACCCGCCAACAACTTCTGATACTGACGTATTGATTACTGGTAGCCGATTTGTTGAGCCAGGGACCCCCACTGTGTTAGCCCGGCACACTACGAAACAAGAAGCCTTGGAGAAGCAGAAAGTGCGTTTTGATATCTCTCACTACACTCATCTGAATGCTAGTGATACACTGTCCGGCTATCTCAGTCATGTTCATTCTAGCCGTGAGTCAGAAATTGAGATGGTCAAACAATTGCAGCTGAAGTATGAGGTATGTTCTCTGGTTTACTTATAGTCTGCCAGCCCCCAAGTCTTCAGATGATGAACCTGAATGATCTGTAGACTTTATGATATAGATTGATACTTTCTCTCTAAGTTTTTCAAAAGTCCAACAAAGTAGTGCAAACTTCACCTGTAGTCCCCAAGGGCCGGCTCAATTTATCATAAATGAACCGGTACTTAACTTCATAACTGCCTTTTACCAGTCCCAATAAGTATTGCAATCCAGCTTAATCTTGAGAAACTTTTTGAATATCATGCATTAGCCCCCAAGTGCCAAGTGCTGTTACTTTGTAAAGCACTTGGGACTTGAAATATATAAGAGTCATAAAAAATTGCTTTGGCAGACATTAGCCCCCAAGTGTCAAGTGGTATTGCGGTGCATAGTACTTGAGACTTGAACCTTTAGTTTAAGCCTTGACACACCTGTGTATGTTTTGTAGAACGCCCTATCTAAATTGGGCTCCCAATTAACTGATGCGAAGACCCGGCTGATGGATCAAGAGGCAGAAATCAAGACTGCTGACTCTAAACTCCAATTGAGTCTTTCTGAGACAGAAAAATTGAAGACCAGCTTGACAGCAAAGAAGGAATCCTGGGCCGAAGAAAAGACGTTGCTTATACAACGTGCTGAAAAAGCTGAAGCGGCTCTTGAGGAGGTTACCACGGAGCTCACCGGCTTAAAGAACCGGGTGTCTCAAATGGTTTCTGCCATCTTTGGTAAGTCATCTGTATTAATCACTTATACCTTCTTTTGACCCGGAATATAAGCCGCCTGCTGAGCCTTTGTTTAAAAAACACTCGCAGGTCCACGAAGCAAAAATCTGAGCCAAGACAGTGTGACCAAACTGAAGGCGGTTTATACCTTGGTGGAGCAATTATATGCTGGCGCTCAACGAGCACTTGCCAACATCTCCCCTGCCAACCAAGGACCCAATCGGTTGAGTGATGTCTTGAAGAAGTTGTCAATCTTACCCGCCAAGTTTCAAGAGGTCAAACGATCCTGTGCTAGAGCCGGAGCCCTGACTGCCCTGAGCCGGTCCAAAGCCTGGGTGCTAGATCTAGACTCGGTGGATGTAGCTAAGGGGTACCCTACCGTGAAGGAAGACGTGACTCTATTTGAGCAAGATGACTTCATTGCCTGCGTGAGGGGAGTTCGACCTCAAGCTACCATTCTTGGAGATGAGACCAACATTGATAAATATCAACCGGGTTTTGATTTGGAGAATAAGAAGATGGCGACTCCCTCTCATAAGGTGACAGATCTTATCCCACCGGTTCGTCAACATACTTTTGCTCCGGAAGTTGATCCGGCCGGCCTGATTGATGATGAAGCAGAGTTCATTGCCCTAAACGGCTTTGACTGGTCCAATCCCAGCTTCCAATCAGCAGAAGGAGGTGAATCGGCGAGGGGAGAGTCATAAGCATCTTGTGGGATCTTTAAAGCCTTGTAATAGATTTAGCTTGAAACAACTGCATATTTTGCCTATGCCATCGTGCATAAGATGCCGTGTGTGACTCTTTGCTCCTGATGTTAATATATGCGTCACATTTATGGTTACATCTGTAATATTTCAATTATGTTCCTGTAGAAAAGGAGAGAACTGGCTTGGCGGTTTAGCACCGAATGGGTCAGAACACTCGGTACATGACCAATGGTTTTATCATAGTAGAAAAAACAGAAACAGACGTGAAAATAAACAAGGTTGAAACAACCTTTGATTAACGAAAAGACCTAGAAAAAACTGTTCATAAATAATAGTCATACATGTATCCTTTGCATCTGGACCACCGGTTTATATGACCCGGGTGATGAGGTTGATAACCCAGTCTTTATTGAGAAGTCAATGCTTCTATATGCCTGATGACTATCATGCCTTGGCGGCTTATTGTCAAATAGTCAAGCCAGTGAAAAAACCGTGCTGATCGTTTAAATTTGAGACAACAAAGATCAGTAAGACAAAAATAGCAGATTTCCAACAATATAAATTAACTTTTTAACTGAAAGTTGGGGGTTTCTGATTCGAATACGATCAGTAAACCGGACCAAAGGGGTTAAGCTAAGATTCGAATACGATCATATAGCCCCCAGTGGCTTTGGCGTTGCGCCGATCAAGAGGGTACCGACAGCTATGTTCTCTTTGGTTCGAATACGACCTATGTTTGAATAGGAAGCCCCCAAATGACATTGAGAGGTTTTTAACGACCCTGATTCGAATACGATCCAAGTCGGACCCAAAAGGGGTTAAGCTATGATTCGAATACGATCAAGAAGCCCCCTAGTGAGTTTGGCTTTGAGCCGATCAAGAGGGTTATGAGAGCTATGTTCTCTTTGGTTCAAATACGACTTATGTTTGAACAGGAAGCCCCCAAGTGATCATGAGGTTTTACAGCTAGATTCGAATACGATCATAAGCCGGACCAAAAGGTTACACTAGAGATTTAGATATGATAAGCTCCTTAATAGTCATTTAAATAATGAAAATGATAAAGATATATGATCTTTGAAGAGGAAAAAGGCAGATGTCCTGCTTTATTACTTATCATAATATATACAACGTAAAAGTATGTACACGACGAGAGCTGGTAGCTCAGGTGTAGTATGGCGGAAGCTGAGCAATGTTCCACGGCCGGCGGGTCTCCTCCTCTGACTTACGTGAGTCTTTGTGCTCTCGAACGTCAATGAGGTAATATGACCCGTTGTTTAAATTCTTGCTGACCATAAAGGGTCCTTCCCAAGGCAGGGATAGCTTGTGTGCATCTAACAGATCCTGGATGAGCCGGAGCACCAGGTCACCTTCTTGAAAGGTCCTGGACTTAACCCGGCGGCTGTGATAAGGGCGCAAGTCCTGTTGATAAATTGCTGATCGAGCCGCCGCGAAGTCTCTTTCCTCATCTAACAAGTCAAGTGCATTCTGTCGGGCTTGTTCATTATCAGCTTCAACGTATGCCGCCACGCGAGGCGAGTCATGACGAATGTCACTAGACAGCACTGCTTCCGCTCCATAAACCATGGAAAAAGGTGTATAACCTGTAGACCTGTTAGGAGTGGTGTTGATACTCCACAACACCGAGGGTAATTCCTCTACCCAACAACCCGGTGTCCGTTGTAAGGGAACCATAAGCCGGGGCCTGAGACCTTTTAAGATTTCCTGATTTGCTCTCTCAGCTTGACCATTGGATTGAGGGTGAGCTACTAAAGAAACATCAAGCCGGATATGCTCTCATTGACAAAACTCCTCCATAGCACCTTGGGACAAATTAGTGCCATTTCCAGTGATAATGTTGTGCGGAAAACCAAAGCGAAAAATCACCTTTTTCATGAACTGAACCGCCGTGGCTGCATCACACTTGCTCACTGGCTCTGCCTCAACCCATTTTGTGAATTTGTCAACTGCCACTAAAAGATGTGTCTTTTTATCTTTGGACCTTTTGAAAGGTCCAACCATGTCAAGCCCCCAAACTGCAAACGGCCAAGTAATTGGAATCATCCGCAATTCTTGAGCCGGCACATGTGCTCATCGTGCAAATTTTTGACATCCATCACACCTACTGACCAGATCCTCCGCATCAGCGTGAGCTGTTAGCCAGTAAAAAAACGTGACGAAAAGCCTTAGCCACAAGAGACTTCGACCCAGCGTGATGACCACAATCCCCTTCATGGATCTCACGAAGTATTTCTTGGCCTTCTTCGGGAGAAACACACCGTTGAAACGCTCCAGTGACGCTGCAATGATACAACTCTCCGTCAGAAATTGTCATTGACTTGGACCACTGGGTTATCTGTCGGGCCAGGTTCTTGTCCTCTGGCAACTCGCCTCGGGTCATGTAAGCTAGGAACGGTACTGTCCAATCTGGAATAGCATGAATAGCCGCCACTAACTGTGCCTCCGGGTCAGGAATGGCCAAATCTTCCTCTGTAGGCAACTTAACAGACAGGTTATGTAAAACATGCAAAAAGGTGTTAGGTGGTACCGACTTACGCTGAGATCCCAACCGGCTTAAGGCATCGGCCGCTTCGTTCTTCCGACGGTCAATGTGTTCAACTTGATAACCCTTAAAATGTCTTGCAACAGCATCGACTTCACGGAGATAAGCCGCCATGAGAGGATCCTTGGAATCCCACTTGCCTGACACCTGTTGGGCCACCAAATCTGAATCGCCAAGGCACCGGACCCGGCTCAGAATCATCTCTTTATCCATTCGAAGACCATGGAGGAAGGCTTCATACTCTGCTGCGTTGTTAGTACAAGGAAACATCAATCACAACACATAACAAAACTTATCCCCTCGAGGAGAAGTTAAAACAACTCCAGCCCCCAAGCCTTCCAACTGTCTGGACCCATCAAAATGAATCGTCCAATATGTTTTGTCTGGTTTCTCCTCCGGCATCTGCAACTCTGTCGAGTCATTAATGAAGTCAACCAGCGCTTGAGACTTGATCGCAGTACATGGCATATATTTCAAACCATGAGACCCAAGTTCAATAGCCCACTTGGTGACTCGTCCTGTGGCTTCTCTATTTTGAATGATGTCTCCTAGAGGAGCAGAGCTAACCACAGTGATTGGGTGACCCTAAAAGTAATGTTTGAGCTTCCAGCTTGCCATGAACACCCCGTAAACGAGCTTTTGCCAATGCGGATATCTTTGTTTAGATTCAATGAGCACCTCACTAACGTAGTAAACCGACCGTTGGACCGGATGTTCTTTGCCAGCCTCCTTGCGCTCCACAACAATGGCCACACTGACAGCATGTGAGTTAGCGGCTACATATAACAACAACGGCTCGTTCTCAACTGGGGCAGCAAGAACCGGTGGCTCAGCGAGCTGTTTCTTCAGATCCTCAAAAGCAGAGTTAGAAGCGTCACTCCAGACAAAGTCATCCGCCTTTTTCATCATTTGTTACAAAGGCATCGCCTTCTCCCCTAACCGGCTTATGAACCGACTTAAGGCAGTGACGCGACCCGCCAAACGCTGAACGTCATTGATGCACACCGGTTTGGCCAGAGATGTAATTGCCTTAATTTTCTCTGGATTAGCCTCAATACCTCTATTAGACACCAGAAAACCCAAAAGTTTGCCAGCTGGGACTCCAAAATTGCATTTGGCCGGGTTAAGCATCATCTTGTAGACCTGGAGGTTACCAAAGGTCTCCTTCAGATCAGTTACCAAGGTTTCCTCCTCTATGGTTTCACCACATAAGCATGAACGTTACGCCCAATCTGATTGTGAAGAAAATTCTGTACACATCGTTGATAGGTCACCTGGGCACTTTTCAGTCCAAAAGGCATAGGCACATAGCAGAAGGCTCCAAACGGAGTGATGAAAGTTGTTTTCTCCTGGTCCTTAACTGCCATCTTGATCTGATGATAACCTGAATATGCATCCAAAAAACTCAAACGCTCGCAACCCGCCGTAGCATCAATGATCTGATCAATACGAGGGAGAGCAAAAGGGTTAGCCAGACAAGCTTTGTTCAAATCGGTGTAATCCACACACATGCGCCAGGTGCCATTTTTCTTGAGCACAAATACCGGGTTAGCCAACCACTCTAGGTGAAAAACTTCAACAATGAACCCAGCCGCCAAGAGTCGGGCCACCTCTTCTCCGATGGCCTTGCGCCTTTCCTCGTTAAACCGTCGAAGAAACTGCCTGACCGGCTTAAACTTCGGATCATTATTAAGAGTGTGCTCAGCGAGTTCTCTCGGGACACCCGACATGTCAAAAGGTTTCCATGCGAAGATGTCCCGGTTCTCACGGATGAACTCGATGAGCGCGCTTTCCTATTTTGAATCCAAATTGGCACTGATGATGAAATGTTTGGATGAGTCGCCAGGCACAAAATCAACCATCTTGGTGTCATCAGCCGACTTGAATTTCAACACCGGTTCATGCTCCGTAGTTGGCTTCTTCAAAGACGTCATGTCTGCCGGGTCAACATTATCTTTATAAAACTTCAACTCCTCTGTCGCACAAACATACTCAGTATAAGCGGCATCACCTTCTTCACATTCTAGGGCTATTTTCCGGCTTCCATGTACTGTGATGGTGCCTTTATAACCTGGCATCTTGAGCTGCAGATACACATAACACGGCCGAGCCATGAATTTGGCGTAAGCCGACCGTCCAAACAGAGCATGATATGGGCTTTTGATTTTAACCACCTCAAAAATTAACTTCTCAGCCCTGGAATCATATTCATCCCCAAAGGCTACTTCCAATTCAATCTTACCAACTGGATATGCCGACTTACCAGGGACAACACCATGAAAAACAGTGTTGGATTGTTTAAGACTCTTATCAGTCAACCCCATCCGACGAAACGTATCATAATAGAGGATGTTGATGCTACTGCCTCCGTCCATGAGCACCTTAGTGAACTTATATCCACCAACCTGAGGTGCCACCACCAAGGCCAAGTGACCCGGATTATCAACCCGGGGAGGGTGATCTTCTCTGCTCCACACAATAGGCTGTTCTGACCACCTCAAATAACGTGGAATCATCGTCTCAACGGCATTGACAGCCCTCTAATGAAGCTTCTGGTCCCTCTTGCATAAACTAGTGGTAAATACATGGTACTGCCCACTATTCAACTGTTTTGGGTTACTCTGATACCCGGATTGTTGCTGCTGATTATTTTGGCCGGGTTGCTGATTATAGCCACCCTGGTTACCTGGATGGCCCTGACCGTGGAAACCACCTCCGCCTGAACCGGCGCCCGGGCCATGAAAGCCGCCTCCGCTAGAACCGCCGCCAGGTCCGTGGCTACCATCAAACATGTTGGAATTTTTAAATTCCTTCATGATCATACAGTCCTTCCATAGATGGGTAGCTGGCTTCTCCCGGGTGCCGTGTCTTGGACAAGGTTCATTCAATAGTTGTTCGAGGGTGGGACCTGACCCGCCTGACCGAGAGGGTGGCCTACCCTTGCGCCGTTGGTTGTTGCCCTGTGCATTGGTGTTAGCCACAAACTCGTCAACCTTAAATTTATTACCTCCTTGATTCGCTGGATTATGTTGATGACCCTTGCCGTTGCCGTTCTTCTTTCCCTTCCCCGTCTTCTCTTCATCCGACGCGGGATCCTTGGTACTGTCAGAATCAGCATATTTGACCAGAGCCGCCATCAACTGGCCCATGTCATGACAATCACGCTTGAGCCGCCCCAGCTTTTGCTTCATAGGTTCAAAACGGCAATTTTTCTCCAACATTAAGACCGCAGAGCCGGCATCCATCTTATTAGATGAATGTATTATCTCCTTGACTCGGTGCACCCAATGGCTCGTAGACTCACCTTCCTCTTGCTTGCAATTTGTCAGGTCTACGATTGACATAGGTTGTTTACATGTGTCCTTGAAGTGCTGAATGAACCGGGCTTTTAACTCCTCCCATGAGCCGATGGAATTGGGTGGCAACCCTTTCAACCAAGTGCGCGCCATTCCACCCAACATCATAGTGAAATATTTAGCCATTGCTGCATCGCCGACCTCCAACAGCTCCATCACCATCTCATAACTTTCAATCCATGCCCCAGGCTGCAAGTCGGCCGTGTAATTAGGCACCTTGCGAGGCCCCTTAAAGTATTTTGGCAAGCACTCACTACGTATAGCCGGCACCAGGCAAGGGACACCTCCTGTTCTCGTGGCTACTCTTGCCTCAACAGAGGTTGCTGGATAAACCGAAAAAGCCTGATGAGCCGCCTGCTCAGCTGCCAGTTGAACCGCCCGCTCCGCCTCTTGACGGATTCTCTCCTGATCCGCCAAGTTAAGGGCTCCACCCTGCGCCGGCTCATGCCTGCGTGGTTGGTTACAGCGTTGAGCGTTGCTTGACATAGCGGCTGAGTCCATATGCCTGCTATAGCTCGGGCTCCGGCTTGGGAGAGGGGTTGAATGGATTCTGTCTCGACTATAAGAGTACGCATCCTGCTACGCCAGAGCCGTCTGAAGAAGTTCTCTCACCCTTCGTGTTTTGATTGTTGTTGGAGAGTCGCCTTCCATCGGGAGAGCCGCCAAACGAGCCGACGCGGCAATGAGATTCTCCAAAGGGTTAGAAAAGTGACCCGGTGGTATTGGTGTGTAATGAGGCAGAGCGGTATTCATACGAGGCGGTTCCATGGTCCGCGGTTGAATTTGCGCCCCAGCCCCGGGTGTTGTGATCCGGTTTGCCTCCGGCGGGTTACTTGGACCAGCCCCGGGTGTGTGGAAAAGATTCCTAGGATCGTACGTCAGAGGAAGACGTGACTGAGTTTTCTGGTGCCTTCTCCTCATGACCTCGTTTGACACGTTCAGATCCACCGAGAGCCAGAAAGTCTTCGCTTGAAGCTTCTAAGCACGAGCATCCAAAGCCGCCCGCTCTACGGCCATCCTGACCTCTTCTGCTGCTAAATTTTCCTTGGCCTGTGCCATCTCTTCGCGTAGCCGTGCCACCTCCGCGTCATGCTGAACCTTATCCGCCGGCTCCACTACAACAGTCAACAGAGCCATCAATTTATCCATGAGGTCCATTAGCATCTGAGCCGGGGGGCGCGCGGGGTCTCTTGACCCGCTGCTGCCGCAGCCGCAGAGTTCTGCCCAGGTTGAGTGCCAGCCATGAAAACTCCGGCTCGATTCGGCAGCTCAGAGAGGTCCGGAATACTGCTGCCATCGAAACAACCCCCAAGCACGCCATCTTGTAGCTGATACAAAGAACCGGCCTCGTCTGAGGAAGACTCACCGTCGGAACAGATGGCCGTCTCACCGCCATCCACTGATCCTTCAAAGAACTCACCTCCATGGATGCAACCCACGAAGGCATGCTTTACGGGAGGTTGAGCCCGGGCGGATCTCGCGCGCTGAGCTGTCTCGATGAGGTTGGTGCAGACGTCCGACTCAGGGCCTGACTCGCGGATCCAGCCGATGAAGACATGGATTCCGCCAAAGGGGACCCGGTACCCGTACTCAATTGAGCCGACCTCGGGGCCCCAGCCTTTATCGTCGATGTAGAGCTTGCTGCGACGACTCTTGGTCATCCGGCCCACAGCGTATCCCTTGAGCCCTTCGAAGTTGTCCTTCAAGAACTCAAATCCACCGTGCGCTGGCCCCACAGTGGGCGCCAACTGTCGTGGAGTTGTCACGGTAGATGTCCTAGCAAAAGGACTTAGTCGTAGGGCCATCGCAACTAGGAAGCTTAAAGGGGTTAATCGGGACAAAGGACATGAGAGGTTTATACTAGTTCGGCCCCTTACGATGAAGGTAAAAGCCTACGTCTAGTTGTGTTGGAATTGCTGGGATTTCGATGACCAGGGAGGAAATCCACTTTGCCTGGCTTCGAGTTGTTGTTTCTTGCCCTAAGCCGCCGCCAGGTCGTCCCCTTATATACACGGGTTAACGCCTGGCGGCCTACAGAGTCCCAGCCGGCTTATAAAACGTGTCCGGCTCGGTGACTTCTTTTATATGCCTTTCTTTACAGGTCTTCCTTTACATACGACGGTTTACAATATTGGGCCTTAAGCCGCCTCTGGGCTTTAAGCTTTCTACAAGTCTTAATAGACTATGACCTTGAATATTATTGGGCTTCTTTTGTAACCCGCCATTGGGGTTGACCCGGCCCCTCCTGGGCGGGTCATACCTGGTAGCTATATCCCCAACACCCGCCGCTGTAGCACCTGGCTCGCTATGCATCACCGTGGCTGTGGCCGAGCGCCTCGACCCGGAAGGCCGGGCTTTGTTTTTTACTCCAGTTCGTCTTCTGCCTCACCTAGCACCGAGCCGTGTCTTTAGCATGATTCACCCACACCCATCAGCGCACCCAGCCTCCACGCTCCCTCCGCACTGCACGCATCCATGCACAAGTCATCTGCAGTCCAGCCGGGCTGCCATGGCCGAGAGCATCGAGCTCATGCGCATCCCCACCTAGAGAGCCCAAGCACGTGCGTATCCCATAGCCGCTGCCTTCACAGGTTTTTGAAAGCCCGCTGCTGATCGGTGGCTTCAATCCCCGCTGTTTTGCTCACTTTCGTCACCGGTGAGCATCGCCATGATGCCATGGCTCTAAAGGCTCGGCCTTCTGTAGGTTGCTCAGGTAATGAAGCTTCCTCAGTTTTACAGAAACAACTCCTAGCCTGGCTGGTCAACGCTCAAGTTTTCATCCTAGAGGTCATGGGATTTAGGCGCCCCTAATTTTGCCCTGTTTTCCTTTTCTCTGCACACACACTGTCACTCGGGCCAGATCTTCCTGGGCCGCTGCAGGCTGCTGCAATCCGGCCCGCGTTTTTTTCATCCCAGAGATTTTCTCTATTTTCAGTGCATGCATAATTACAGAAAAATGCCATCATTTTGAATTGTGAATAACTAAATATCCATGCATCTAAATAAAACATGTCATATATGTAAAATGCTTAGAATTTCATGTACTTTCACAATATGCAACTTTCATCAGTGTTAAAATTGCTTAAAATTGTTGTTTGCTTTTATTTACATAAATGGCATGCTAAAATGGTTTATTTCATAACTAAATAACCGTAGTTCCGAATTAAATAAACTTTTTTATGTAACTTGTCTAAAAAACGCATAGATTAACATGATGCACTTACTTTTGCTGTTTAACAACTCTAAAATATGGTTTAGGGCAGAACAGTACCAAATTCAAAATATGCACATGGGGATCAAATCCCAGGCACCCCTAATTTTGCCCTGTTTTCCTTTTCTCTACACACACACTGTCACTCGGGCCAGATCTTCCTGGGCCGCTGCAGGCTGCTGGAATCTGGCCCGTGTTTTTTTTCATCTCAGAGATTTTCTCTATTTTCAGTGCATGCATAATTGCAGAAAAATGCCATCATTTTGAATTGTGAATAACTAAATATCCATGCATCTAAATAAAACATGTCATATATGTAAAATGTTTAGAATTTCATGTACTTTCACAATATGCAACTTTCATCCCTGTTAAAAATGCTTAAAATTGTTGTTTTTTTATTTACATAAGTGGCATGCTAAAATGGTTTATTTCATAACTAAATAACCGTAGCTCTGAATTAAATAAACTTTATATGTAACTTGTCTAAAAACGCATAGATTAACATGATGCACTTACTTTTGCTGTTTAACAACTCTAAAATATGGTTTAGGGCAGAACAGTAGAAAATTCGAAATATGCATATGGGGATTTTCCAGATTTGTTGTTTGTTATATCCAGCCTCATTTAAACTTGTCTAGATAGGTAGTTTTCATATGCTTCACCTCTTTCATGTTTAAAAATATTTAACATTGTTGAGTACCTAACCGGGAGTGAACTAAATAGGTCATGTGCTGTTTCGTCAATATGCAACTCGTTGCATATTGAGCTCCACTTAACTTGTAGTATTGTTTGTTGCACTTTGCCTTGCCATGCCATGCCTCTTTAAACCGGACATGCATCATACTTGGTTGTGCATCAGCCATGTTTATGTGATGGTTGTTTACTATGTTGCTTGCTTCTTTCCGGGTTGTTTCTCTCGTTAACTTCAGTTTCATTCCGGAGTTGTGAGGATTCGTTCGACTACGTTGGGTCGTCTACTTCTTGGACTCGTTCTTCTTCCTTGCGGGATCTCAGGCAAGATGACCATACCCTCGATATCACTTCTATCTTTGATTGCTAGTTGTTCACTCTATTGCTGTGTCACGCTACCTACCACTTGTTTATCAAGCCTCCCAAATTGCCATAATAGCCCCTAACCTTTTTCAACCATCCTAGCAAACCGTTGTTTGGCTATGTTACCGCTTTTGCTCAGCCCCTCTTATAGCATTGCTAGTTGCAGGTGAAGTTGAAGTTTGTTCCATGTTGGAACATGGATATGTTGGGATACCACAATATCTCTTATTTAATTAATGCATCTATATACTTGGTAAAGGGTGGAAGGCCCGGCCTTATGCCTGGTGTTTTGTTCCACTCTTGCCGCCCTAGTTTCCGTCATACCGGTGTTATGTTCCTTGATTTTTCGCTCCTTACGCGGTTGGGTGTTATGGGAACCCCTTGACAGTTCGCTTTGAATAAAACTCCTCCAGCAAGGCCCAACCTTGGTTTTAACATTTGCCACCACCACCTATTACCTTTCCCTTGGGAGTCGCGCTCCTGGGGGTCATCTTTATTTTAACCCCCAGGCCAGTGCTTCTCTAAGTGTTGGTCCGAACCGGGCAACCTGCGGGGCCACCTCGGGGCAACCGGGAAACCATCGAGAGTATCTTGCTGAGGAAGACTGGGTATCATGCTTCAGAAGCTTCCCCCCTTAAAGACTTGCTGGGGAAGGACTCGATACCTTATTCTAGAAGCTTTTGCGGTTGCTTACTGAAGAAGACAAAGTACCTTGCACGGGAAGTCATCCATGTATCATACTGAGGAAGATAGAGGAATCTTGCATTGGAAGCTTCTCTGGTAGCTTGCGAGGAAATATGGGGTTGCTTACACCAGAAGCTTCTCCTTGTGATAGTCGGACTGAATGCCACATATATATACCGTCTTAATATTTCTGTTGTTGATTACTTGTACGAAACGGGGTTTTGCTGGACTATCCTCCTCTCTGAATATTGAATACATGGCACATTCTTGCTTTCTTCTAGGTATATCGGGTTTCGAAGTCATCCTCAACGAAGAATCAACATTTGCATCTAAATTATACCTTTGACTGAGAATATATCATCGATCTTGCACACAATTTATCTTCTTATTGATTTGATCATTTCTACTATGAAGGGTGTACACTGAGGGAGACTTTAGTATCCATACTGTTGTGAGAAGTGCATATTAATGCAAACTTGATTATCACCATCACAATCAGATATTTTTCATTTCACTGCGGTCGGCGGAGAATTCCATTCTGTTCAGCTGAATTTCCAAATATATGCATTCCTTGCTGACTCTTTGGGTCCAACGTCGGTTGAAGAGAAACTTTAATAAGGGGAAAATTTGTAACACCGAAGGCCCAAAGAAAGAAGCAAAAGAAACGACAAAAACAAAAGCACACAGGCATACAAATAATATAAATAATCAAGCAACATTACATATTACTGCTACTCACAACAATAGTATGCATGCACACCTAAGCACACAAACCTCGCGAAAACTCCGGTATTATGGTCTAATATGCTGTGGTGGTGTGCACGAAAGTGAATCTGCGTGTGGAAGGAGTTGGCGTAACCAAGGCTACACCAAGCGCTGGCTGAACACCGGTCACAACTAGATGGATACGAAGGCGAGGACGGACTTGGCGATCAAGTAGCGATACACAAGGTCACGACTACCTCATCATCAAGCGTACGAAGGGAATCGTACCCATCCAAAGAATGAAATGACAGTGCAAGATAACAGTGGAAGATTGGGTTTAATGGCATTGCCCTTTTCTGATAACAAAGATCAACAAGGGTTGCCAAGGGGACAAGATGGAGGGCCTGGATGATGATGTGGTCACTTAACACCAAGGGCAGGCATGCTAAGAAAGAGGGTGCAGGTAGTGGATCGAGACCGATGCCACCTACAATCACAAGATTAACTATTAGCGACTAAATAATAATCTATATGAATGCTATGCAACAAACCAATGCAGCAAACAAGTGCAACAAACCAACTAGTCTTCATACTACCGCTTTCTAACGTTCGTGCGGGCTAGGGCATCGTACAGCCACACCTGCTGTGATACCAAGCCTGTGGCACCCCGGCTCAGAGAAACTGGAACGCCCCGTATTCCATCCCAGAGATCGAGGAGAAGTCTTATGGAATACGACACTGCTTAGCATAGAACAAACCAGCTCTTTATTACAAGCTATATGGATACAAGGGGATTACATCGGCACGACGACACTATGCCTACCATGGTTGCTCCATGCAAGTAGCAGAACAACACGAAGCAGCGGAATAACTCTAGCAGCGAAACATCGACGAATGAAATCCACTCCGCATGGACCCTAGCTGGAACGCTTATCCTAGCTCGCAAACAAGGGATCCACGACAAACAAGCAATCAATTCCGGCATGACCTGCAAACTGGAATGACACGCCAGGTCAGTACATTGAATGTACTTGCAAGCTCATAATAACCAGAAGCATTCAAGACAAACAACAACATGGCAATTACATGTTAAGAAGGAATTATCATGATATCATCAGGATAACATGGCATGAACCAGATGAACATGATACAGTTGGAACAATATGAGCATGGCATGAACATATAAATCTAATGATACTAGCATGCAACATGATGATACTATATGCACCATTATTCTGCTCAGGTTACCTCATAACCATCACATGCATCACTTACCAACCTCGGACATCACACGATCATCTCAATATCAAATCAAGCTTGGTATAAATAATACCGTAGTAATCATTAAATGACCACAAGGAGCTTGATCTTTACCCACGATTCTCGCACAACATCACGAATATCCAACAACTCGGTATCCTCGATACCACGGTGATCATTCATGGATCACAAACGGAACCACTCTTGGCTCAACAGGTTACCTCATAACCAAACGGTGATCATTCATGGATCACATAACCAACTTATCTCATCATCGAACCAGGTTGTTATTAAGCACATTATTACTATTACTGTTGACCCATAGTGTGACCAACACAAACTGGGCCCTTATCCGCGGGCACGGCTATCGATAGATTTAATACACACTCTGTAGAGGTTAGCACACTGTGCCCACACCACGGAACCCATTGCCTCGCACTCCCATTCGGGTGGACCAACGGCGCTTCGACAAAACCGTCCTACTGCCATGACACTCCCCCGGCCACTCCGACCAACTCCCCTTTGGGCTAAGTCATGGGTGGCCCCGTGTCTACCAAAGACACCAACGGCCACCGTCATGACGAAACATAAACGGTCCCAAACGGGGACAAGGTACCATAACAACAACAACGGGCACATAAGGCTTATGTCCGCCTACCTGTTCAGGGTAGGGCGCGCCCTTAACCTTCCCTCGTTGGAGGCACTAGCGAGAGGCATGACAATAGACCCAGTTAGGACCTTCCCATAAGGTAAGTGTGGTTGCACTGGTCAGCTCGATATGGTGGCACCATGACTCAGCCAATAGTTGTTCAAGTTCAATTTAATTCGGTTAAACTTGAATGCAATATGCCGAGCCATGATAAAATAACATGATGCAATTACAATGCATGAGCATGATATCAACATAAGCACGGGGTGCAACATAACTATCCACCATATCAACAATGAATCATATCCAATTGAGCATAGCATAATGATGAGCATGAATATTACAAGTAAAACACTACTCATAACATAACATGACCACTAGCATCAACCATAAATACCATGCAAGAACTCATCAATAACATTACCGAGTAAGCACTTAACCAACTAACAGCAAAGGAACAATGCATATTACAGGTACTCGATAATTGACGGCGGTCATGCCTCGAAAAACATGACCAACCCAACATGTACTACTAACAATCATGGCAATATGAAAGTAATACTAGCAAGTAGAACATGATAACAGAGTGCAAGAATACAAAGCATGACGGTAACGACCGATCGATAAGCATAACCGAAATGACGACAGCAGTAGCAAAACAATCATACAGTTATTAAAGTGTAACACCCCGGAAGTAACTTTCCATATTTGTAACTCCGACTCTTGCCTTTTCCGGGGATGCAATATGAGTTTCCCTTCGTGGTTGGGTTTTTGTCTTTGTTTTGCATTTTGTTCATGTCATGCACTTCATATCATGTCATCATATGCATCGCATTTGCATTCATGTTCGTCTCTTGCATCCGAGCTTTTTCCCTGTTGTCCGTTTTGCAATCCGACACTCCTACATGCACCGGCGCACCCCTCTTGCCTCTTTTCATGAGCGGGTGTTAAAAGTTCTCGGAATGGACCGAGATTTGCCAAGTGCCCTTGGTACACCACCGGTAGACCGCCTGTCAAATTTCGTTCCATTTGGAGTCCGTTTGATGCTCCAACGGTTAACCGGGTTACCGCAAAGGCCTCTTTTGCATTGCGGCCCAACACCCCTCCAAAACAGTCCAATAACCCATCTAAACCACTTCCATGTCCTCCAACATCGGACCCCGATCGTGTGGGCGAAAACTACACTCCATTTGGACACTCCTACCTCCTATCTATAAATATGTGCATCCCTCCAAAAATTCAGGTCCAAACCCTAGTCTACCACCTCCTCGCGCCGCCGGACATGTCCGTTCGCCGTCGGGCGCGTCCACCACCACCTCCCGCATCCAACCAGACGCCGCCACCTGTCGCCGCTGCTTCCCACCACCGCGCGGCCCGCAGAGCCCATCGCGGGCCCGCATGGGCCCGGTCGCCGCCGCACGCCCGCGGGCGCTTGCCCGTACCCGCCGCTTCACCGAACCCGCCGGAGGCCGCGACCTCGCCGCCAAGCCCCACCTCCACCAGCGCCGTTGGCCGGATCGGCCCCGGCCAAGCTCCTCTTCGCCGCTGCGCGCCCGCACGCACCAACCGATGCCCGGAGCCGCCGCCTCCCGCAGTCGCCGACCATCGCCGGCCGGAACCGATGGGATCCGGCCGAGGCCGACTCGAGCCGCTGCCCTGGCTCTCTTCGCCCCGCCGCATGGTGCCCATCGCCGTCCCCACTGGTTGCCGGCCTCGCCGTCGCCCGCGTGAACCACCGCCGCCGCCCCTGCCTTCCCGATCCAGGCGGGATCGGGTGGACGACCGCGCCTCCGCTCGTGGGCCCCGCAAGCGCCCGCGTGGGCCCCTCCCCGCACAGCAGGCCCAGATCCGGCCCAGCTCCCTCCTCCTCAGATGGGCTCGGTCCTTGGTGAGCAGTGCTAAACCTCGCCCTGTGCGCATCATAGCTTTTCCCCGCTCAACTATTTTTTTCTCTAAGTCCCTAAGTGTGTGACATTTTGTGCCCCTGTTCAACGCATCATATCTCCATGGCCGTAGCTCCGTTGCATGCATATGATATATCAAAATGTTCACTCGGAGATGCTCTTCATTTCATTCCAGTGTGCCATGCTTGTTTGAGTCCATCTTGATGCCAAAATCATTCAAGCAAGAGTGCTATAAAATGTTTACTCCTGTTACTTAGCAGATTATGTTGATTTGTCATTTTTGTCACATTTGTTGTGTGCATCATATGGGCATGAGCTCTACATTTGTTTTGAACTATGCCATGCCATCTTTACAAAGGTGTTTGCCATGTATTTTTGTGATCAATGTGGTGACTAGCACAAGCATGCAAAGTAGCCTTCGTGATATTGCTGTTTTCAGGGACTTAGGATTTTGCTAAGTCATTTTTCCTGCTGTTATTTTGATGCCATGTAAACATGATGCTAAAGTGAGATCCATGCTTGTTTTGAGTATCTTCAGTAAGGGTGTTTTGGACATATGGTTATGCTCTATCCATCCATGCCCCTGTTTGCATTTATGGAGTGACCTAGCATGTCTTAATCTTGCTCTACCTTTGCTATAAAATGTTCCTGGCAGATTGTTTACATGTTAATCAATTTTTCCATGGTTGTTGTTAGTGATCCATGCATGATATGAACTTGATCTTGCCATGGTTAGCTTCTTGAACATGTCTTCTTGCTGTTAGTATGCTTATCTTGTCATGCAATGCTTTGCGGTGAGTGATTTGAGCTCGCGAAGATGCCTTCATAATTCTGTTTATGCCATGCTCAGTTTTCTGCAAAGTCTGAAACTGTTAAAAAAACTTGCTATGTGTACATGGGTGCCATCATATCTTCTGTGCCATTTTGGCTCATGATCAGTAAGGGACTTTTGTTCTAAGCATTTAGTAGATTCATGCCATGCCTTGTATTGCTATGATATGTTCCTTTAACATGTTGTTTGCTTGCTCTAAACATGGCTTCCTGATGTTATTCCTGGCATGTTAGTATTTTCACCAAGTCTGCGAAGTTGATATCTTTTGCACTTTTGCCATGCTTGTTTGAACCTGCTCTTGTGGGATTTAGCCGTAGCTCAGTGTTCATGTTTTGTCAAGCATCTTGAGTACATCACTGCCATATTCTTTTTTGTTATGTTGGAGTGCTGTAGCTTAGTTTCTTGTTGCATTCTAGATGGCATCGTGTTGTTAATCGCAGAATTGTGCCATTCTTGTTTTGCTTGCCATTTGCAAACCGTGCATCTGATTCCGGCCAAAATCATATCATCTTTCCAGCAGCACACTTGATTTGCCAAGTTCATGCCTTGATCAATCTTTCCTTCCAGAGCACGCATATGCATTGCATATCACATCTCGCATATCATGCCATGTTTTGCATCATGTTGATTGTGCATTGCACCGTGATTGATTGTTGGTCCTTTGCTTGTGTTCTTGCTTTGGGTAGAGCCAGGAGACGAGTACGTGATCGAGGAACCGGTTTAGTACGCTAACGAGGATCAACCTTTCGACAACTCTGAGAACTTTGCAGGCAAGATGACCATACCCTCGGAATCACTTCTATCTTTGCTTGCTAGTTGTTCGTTCTATCGCTATGCCGCGCTACCTACCACTTGTTTTATAATGCCTCCCAGTTTGCCATGTTCAGCCTCTAACCCACCTTTCCTAGCAAACCGTTGTTTGGCTATGTTACCACTTTTGCTCAGCCCCTCTTATAGCGTTGCTAGTTGCAGGTGAAGATGAAGTTTCTTCCAGGTTGGAACATGGATATTGTTGGGATATCATTATTATATCTTGTTTACTTTAATGCATCTATATACTTGGTAAAGGGTGGAAGGCCCGGCCTTATGCCTGGTGTTTTGTTCCACTCTTGCCGCCCTAGTTTCCGTCATACCGGTGTTATGTTCCTTGATTTTTCGCTCCTTACGCGGTTGGGTGTTATGGGAACCCCTTGACAGTTTGCTTTGAATAAAACTCCTCCAGCAAGGCCTAACCTGGGTTTTACATTTGCCTAACAACCTATCACCTTCCCTTGGGTTCTGCAGACCCGAGGGTCATCTTATTTTAACCCCCTCGGGCCAGTGCTTCTCTAAGTGTTGGTCCGAACCAGAGCCACTTGCAGCGCCACCTCGGGGAAACTTGAGGGTTGGTTTTAGCTGTACGTAGTGTTCATCCGATGCTGCCCTGAGAACGAGATATGTGCAGTTCCTATCAGGATATCGGCGCATCGGGCGGTCTTGCTGGTCTTGTTTTACCATTGTCGAAATGTCTTGTAACCGGAATTCCAAGTCTGATCGGGTCTTCCTGGGAGAAGGAATATCCTTCGTTGACCATGAGAGCTTGTGATGGGCTAAGTTGGGACACCCCTGCAGGGTTTGAACTTTCGAAAGCCGTGCCCGCGGTTATGTGGCAGATGGGAATTTTTTAATATCCGATTGTAGAGAACTTGACACTTAACTTAATTAAAATGAATCAACCGCGTGTGTAGCTGTGATGGTCTCTTCTCGGCGGAGTCCGGGAAGTGAACACTGTTCTTGTGTTATGCTTGAACGTAAGTAGTTCAGGATCACTTCTTGATCACTTCTATTTTCTCGGCCGTGCGTTGCTTCTCTTCTCGCTCTCTTTTGCGTAAGTTAGCCACCATATATGCTAGTGCTTGCTGCAACTCCACCTCACTACCTTTTTCCTACCCATAAGCTTAAATAGTCTTGATCTCGCGGGTGTGAGATTGCTGAGTCCTTGTGGCTCACAGATACTTCCAAACAGTTGCAGGTGCCGATGATACCAGTGCAGATGACGCAACTGAGCTCAAGTGGGAGCTCAATGAAGATCGTATTCATTGTGTTGTTTCGTTTCCAGTTGATCAGTAGTGGAGTCCGGTTGGGATGATCGGGGATCTAGCAATTGGGGTTGTCTTCTTTTATTTTGGTTCCGTAGTCGGACCTTGTTTGTATTATGGATGATGTATGTTTAACTTGTATTTGTGTGAAGTGGTGATTGTAAGCCAACTCTTTATCCCTTTCTTATTTAGTACATGGGATTGCGTGGAGATTACCCCTCTTGCGACAAACCTACCATGCAGTTATGCCTCTAAGTCGTGCCCCGACACGTGGGAGATATAGCCGCATCGTGGGTGTTAC
Organism: Triticum urartu; assembly: GCF_056163025.1. Lineage (NCBI taxonomy): Eukaryota > Viridiplantae > Streptophyta > Magnoliopsida > Poales > Poaceae > Triticum > Triticum urartu. The sequence goes on along the minus strand of NC_141876.1, from coordinate 138,894,530 downwards.
AAGTTGGTATCAGAGCCATCCCCGACTTAGGAGCCCCCTACTTGATTGAATCGCTGACGTTGTTGAGTCTAGAACAAATTTTTTTGACTCTTAGGATTATATATATCGGAGAGTAGGATTATTTTTACTCCTTAGTCCCTTCGTCGCTCTGGTGAGGCCTCCTGATGTAGAGTTTTGACTCTTCTCTCCTCAAATTTCACGAAAAAATTAGGGTCACGCGGGTATCTTGGAATCGTTCCGATGGTTTTGTGATGAGAACATTGTTCTTGGTGCCTCCTGACATTTAGGGGTTGTGTCAGTGTCCCGAGGAGTTGAGCTCCGAGGTGTTGTCATCACAGTTTTATCGTTGCAGTTCTGGAATACCTGAGTTTGCCGACATCGAAAATCTCTTTTATGCAGTTGTTGGTGAGATAACCTCGACGCCACCCAGTACTGGGGCGGGAGTTCGGGAGTATTGCCATAACTCGTATAACGGATGCTTTCCGAAGGTTGAGGTAAATGATATCCGAAGGTTTCTTGGTTATGTGTTGAAGGATGGATATAGCTGGATGTAGGAATTGTTAGTTTGGGTGAGATATTATGCTTCCCCTGTATCCCCAACACCTAATTGCATAACCAGAAAGTTTCGGGATTTTATAAGTGGGAATTCAAGTAGCTCTTAGAATATCTTTCCAACAGACACATGATACGATATTGGATCTATCATATGTTTGTTTCCAGCTTATTCTGCAAGCCAATCCTTTGTTTTGTTCTTTTAAGTTGTGGTATTCGAGTTGCTTCAATGTCAAGTGTTGATTCCATACCTTTCCTAAGCGGTGTTCTCATATTTCTATATGAATACTAATCCTTCATGATAATCGAGATTGTCATGTCAATCCTTTTCAACAGACGTGTTTCCCTTCAAGTGGATCCGATTATTTCAACATTCGCAAGATCACCCCTCAGTTTTCCCAACGTTGTTTGTTTCATCTGCCCCAAGTTGCCTTTGTTTTCCCGCCCTCCCACCCCTATTTCTTCAAATACTCAGATTCCTGAATCAAGTATCCATCTTATGGATGTGAAGACTCTTCATTCTTGTCTCTCAATGTTTTACCTGGCGGTTCTCATGAAGATGCTCTACAAGTTCATCATTCTTCGTTCTCTTTCTTCTCTGGTGGTTTCAATTCAAGCTTTGTTGATCACATCCTTTTCCTTATTTCAAATGATTTACCCATGCCAGTGCACCTCATAATCATTCCCCGCTTGCTATTCAATTGTTCCGGAGTTTTGAAGATATCTCGAAGTTTCTTGTTTCCACTCTGCATTCGTTCAAGCTTCAAGCCATTTAATTCAACCGGCGCATTCTCTCGTTTATATTGTTCAACGGTGTATCCTTTGAGTGGGATCATAACCCACAGGTCTTTTCCCAGGATCTTACCTGACTCTTCTATTTTCTCGGAGCTATTCTCAAATCTTCTAAAGTTTGACGTAAGAATGAATTATCATTAGTCATATGTCTTTCTCTAAGATCTTTCAAATTCTTTTCATTGTTGATTCAACCTTTATATTCTTCTTTATTCCAGAGTGTCTCAACAAATCCATGGTGGTGTTTCTCGTCATCATTCTCAGATTTTGAAGAACGAAGAAGAGTTTTTCCTCCAAATCTTATCCGTTCTCTAAGAGATTCGTGATTCTAGCTTGTTGCCATCCTCTCATAATTGTTCTCGATTGTGAGAATTCTTTTCACCCATCCGGAGAATTCAAGATTCTTTTCAGTTTGATTCTTCGAAGACCATCATTTCGGGTTTATTCATTCCAGCTTTCAGCTTTCGTTTCTCCAAATATTACCGGTGCATCGATCAAAAATCCTCTAATCAGTTCATGATCTTTTCCTTCTCTTGTATCTAAACTCTCTCATGTATCTTCGTTCATTTTCTAATTCTTCCTGGTGTTTCTCTATCTTTCTTCAATCGTTTTCAATTATTACGGTGGTTCTTTCAACATTCCTCTTCCGTTGTTCTCATATCAATTTATTTGTTGTTTCCAAATCCTACCGGTGGTTCATTGAAGACCTTCCTAAGTTTGCGCTATATCTATCTTAATCCTTTCCACGAGAATAAGTAGTATGCCAAATCCGTTGCTTGTCATCAATTTAATTGGTGAAGGATGAGCATAACATAATTCTTACTCTTGTTTCATCCAAATGATTGATTCATTCTTTCGGAGTTTGTTCATGATGAGTAAATTCTCGGTTTCAATTGTTTCATCTTTCTTTTCTGGAGTTTCGAGTTTTCTCGTTTATATCATTGCGAAGCTCCATCTGATCATTGCAAGACTTCAATCTTGTTCACTTCAAACCTTTCAATTCTTTTATGTTACCATTTCCTATCCGGAGTTTCTTCATGGAGGTTACATGGTGGTTCGTCAAGGATTCTTTTCATTCTTCAATTGATCTTCAAGATTTCTCGCGAAGTTAAGTTCCACCAAGCTATACTCAAAAATAAACATGGTGTTAAAAACATGTCTTGTTTTGAGGAGTTCAAGCATTCTTCATCTTGCATTCCAAAGTGCAATTCTTTCTATCTTGTCTCTTGCAGTGGTGTTATGTCATTCTTGACAATTTCTTTCGTGTTTCATGATTCACAAGTTGTCAGGAATGAGGTATTTAAACCCATCACTTTCTTCCTTGGAGTTATCTTGGTATAGATTTCACCTAAAGCCTTCCATTGGGAATGTTGCTCTTTGTGATGATTACCTATGACCCAAGTTCTCTTATCACCTCGGTGGGAGAAGCTTTCTATCTTTTCTAGCTCTCAATCAAATCTTTTTCCCGTGAGTGGCAGGTTCTTACCTCATAATTTTGAGATGTCTTCCATTAGCCTACATCAAGCTTATGCTTTCGTTGTTGATAATCCAACAACTCCGTTCAACCTTTTCTTCATAAGCATGTTCTTTCAATTTTATTTGCGAGAGTTGTCATTCTTATTCTCCGTTCATTTCTTTCCAACCATCTAGTTTTCCATTCATTTGTTCTGGAGGCAGGGTGATGTTGCTCTGTTCGTCCTATCATCTCGTTTTGCCAAGATCATGCTCTTTCCTTTGTCTATCCATTCAACCGGAGTGTCGTGTCCTTCATTCAAGTTCTCTCATCTTATCTAGTTTTGCCTCCCTTCTCAACTGAAGTGCTGTCCGAAATCTTTCTTACCCCTTGTGCCATTCTTTCAATAGTTCCGGAGGCAGTGTGTTGTTGATTTCATAAAGCATACTCTCATCTTGTCAAGTTCATGTTCAATTCCTTCCATTTACAGTCGGAGTGTGATACGTCCATTTTGCATCATGCTTTTATATCAATATTTATTGCATTATGGGCTGTTATTACACATTATGTCACAATACTTATGCCTATTCTCTCTTATTTTAGAAGGTTTACATAAAGAGGGAGAATGCCGGTGTAACGCCCTCGATGCGGCTATATCTCCCACGTGTCGAAGCATGACTTAGAGGCATAACCGCATTGAAAGCAATGTCGCAAGTGAGGTAATCTTCACACAACCCATGTAACACATAAGGGAAAGAGATACATAGTTGGCTTACAATCGCCACTTCACACAATACATGAATAAAGCATTACATCATCCAGATACAATCAAGGTCTGACTACGGTACCAAAATAAAGATCAACCCCCACATGCGACACGATCCCCGATCGCCCCAACTGGGCACCACTACTGATCATCTAGGAAAGACACATAGTAACGGCGAGAGTCTTCATCGAACTCCCACTTGAGCTCAAGCGCATTGTCTGGAGCGGTATCATCGGTCCCTGCATCTGGTTTGGAAGTAAACTGTGAGTCACGGGGACTCAGCAATCTCGCACCCTCGCGATCAAGACTATTTAAGCTTTTAGGTAAGGCAAGGTATGATGTGGAGCTGCAGCAAGCAACTAGCATATATGGTGGCTAACATACGCAAAAGAGAGCGAGAAGAGAAGGCAAAAGCACGGTCGAACAACTATGATCAAGAAGTGATCCTAGAACAACCTACGTCAAACATTACTCCAACACCGTGTTCACTTCCCGGACTCCGCCGGAAAGAGACCATCACGGTTACACACGCGGTTGATGCGTTTTAATTAAGATCAACTTCAGGTTTTATACAATCGGACATTAACAAATTCTCATCTGCCCATATCCGCGGGCACGGCTTTCAAAAGTTCAAATCCCTGCAGGGGTGTCCCAACTTAGCTCATCACAAGCTCTCACGGTCAACGAAGGATATTCCTTCTTGCGGGAAGACCCGATCAAACTCGGAATCCCGGTTACAAGACATCCTCGACAATGGTAAAACAAGTCCAGCAACACCGCCCGGATGTTCCGACAAATCCCGATAGGAGCTGCACATATCTCGTTCTCAGGGCACACTCTGATTTTCCAAACTTCCAGTAGGCCAGCCCAGAGTTGCCCCTGGTGGCCACCGGCGGCTGACAGGTTGGACCAACACTCAGAGGAGCACTGGCCCGGGGGGGTTAAAATAATGATGACCCTTGAGTCTGCAGAACCCAAGGGAAAGAAAAGGCTAGGCGACGAATGGTAAAACCAATGTTGGGCATTGCTGGAGGAGTTTTATTCAAGGCGAACTGTCAAGGGGTTCCCATTATAACCCAACCGCGTAAGGAACGCAAAATCCGGGAACATAACACCGATATGATGGAAACTAGGGCGGCAAGAGTGGAACAAAACGCCAGGCATAAGGCCGAGCCTTCCACCCTTTACCAAGTATATAGATGCATTAATTAAATAAGAGATATTGTGATATCCCAACAAAATATCCATGTTCTAACATGGAACACACTCCAATCTTCACCTGCAACTAACAACGCTATAAGAGGGGCTGAGCAAAGCGGTAACATAGCCAATCAACGGTTTGCTAGGACAAGGTGGGTTAGAGGCTTGGCTCAACAATATGGGAGGCATGATAAGCAAGTGGTAGGTATCGCAGCATAGGCATGGCAAAAGAGCGAGCATCTAGCAAGCAAAGATAGAAGTGATTTCGAGGGTATGATCATCTTGCCTGAAATCCCGCAAGGAAGAAGAACGAGTCCATGAAGAAGACAAACAGACGTAGCCGAACGGGTCCTCACAAACGCGACGTTATCGGAACCAACCCGAAGAAGCAACACCGGAAAGAAGCACACAACATAGTAAACAACCATCACATAAACATGGCATGATGCACAACAAGTATGATGCATGTCCGGTTTAATGAGGCATGGCATGGCAAAGTGCACAAACAACCCTACAAATTAAGTGGAGCTCAATATGCAACTCCGTTGCATATTGACGAAACACCACATTCAAGTTATTTAGTTCGATCTCGTTTATGTACCCAACAATATTAAATGTTGTTAAACATGGCAAGAGGGTGAAGCAAAGTAAAACTACCTATCTAGTCAAGTTTAAATGTGGCCGGGAACAACAAACAACAAATCCGGAAACTCCTCATGAGCATATTTTGGTTATGGTACTGTTCTGCCCTAAACCATATTTTATAGTTGTTAAACATGCAAAGTGATGCCACCATGTTAAACTAGGCAAAATTCTACCCCATTTACATATAAAGTTTATTAAATTTGGAGCTACGGTTATTTAATTATGAATTAAAGCATTTTAACATGGCATAGGGGCAAATTAAAGCAAACAACAATTTAGACATTTTAAACATGATTGAAAATGGCATATTATTAATCTACACAAAATTCTAAGCAAGTTTCATATATTAAGTTTTTACATGTGATGCTTAGTTTGTGAGTTTAAATATGCATGAAGTTCAAGGGGTTTTCTGCAAATCTGCACTCTCTGAAATATTAGGAAAAATCCTCCTGAACTGAAAAAAACATAACGGGCCGGAAATTGAACTGGCCCAACAGGCACAAAGGGCTGGAGGGGGGTGCTGCTCACCCATGGGCCTCTTGGGCCGGCGGATCTGGGCTGGGGCGTAGTCAACGCACAGCGTGTCTGTGCCTCGTTCGTTCGAAGCAGGGGCCATGGCCGCCCTGGTTCGTTGTTGCCAGCGAGGGAGATGTCCGGCGCGGGCTCGCGGGCATGGGGGAAGACACGGCTCTGGCAAGCAGGGGCCGGAGATGGCACGGCGGAGTGGCTTGCGGAGGCGCTGGGGACTCTGGGACGGCGCGTGGGGAGGCAGCGATGCCTGACGCTCGATTTTGAGTAGGGAAGCAGAGGGACTTGTGGGCGCAGCGGTTGCCGGCGATGAGGACGAAGGCACTGCGGGAAGCGGCTCCGGCGAGGTCAGGGACTGGCGGAGGCGGGCGGATCCAGGTGCTCGTCCATCTCTGCTTGAACTCAGCTTCCCGATGCAGCAGAAGCAGGCGCCGGCGATGGGGGCTTGGCGAAGGCGCGGCAGCAGAGACTTGGCGCGGGTCAACGCCGGCGCGAGGTAGATCGGCAAGAGGAGACGGGCGCGCGAGGGAGGGGGCTCAGCTGCAGAAGAGGTCGGCGATGGGGACTTGAGCGGCGACGGAGCCGGTCTCTGGTGAAGCAGAGGCGCGCGAGGGAGGTTCACAGCGCGTGGAGCTTGAGGCCGCAGGACCTGGTGGCGCGGTTGAAGGAAATATGCCCTAGAGGCATTAATAAAGTTATTATTTATTTCCTTATATCATGATAAATGTTTATTATTCATGCTAGAATTGTATTAACCGGAAACATAATACATGTGTGAATACATAGACAAACAGAGTGTCACTAGTATGCCTCTACTTGACTAGCTCGTTAATCAAAGATGGTTATGTTTCCTAACCATGGACAAAGAGTTGTTATTTGATTAATGGGATCACATCATTAGGTGAATGATCTGATTGACATGACTCATTCCATTAGCTTAGCAACCGATTGTTTAGTATGTTGCTAGTGCTTTCATTCATGACTTATACATGTTCCTATGACTATGAGATTATGCAACTCCCGTTTGCCGGAGGAACACTTTTTGTGCTACCAAACGTCACAACGTAACTGGGTGATTATAAAGGTGCTCTACAGGTGTCTCCAAAGGTACATGTTGGGTTGGCGTATTTCGAGATTAGGATTTGTCACTCCGATTGTCGGAGAGGTATCTCTGGGCCCTCTCAGTAATGCACATCACATAAGCCTTGCAAGCATTGCAACTAATGAGTTAGTTGTGAGATGATGTATTATGGAACGAGTAAAGAGACTTGCCGGTAACGAGATTGAACTAGGTATTGAGATACCGACGATCGAATCTCGGGCAAGTAACATACCGATGACAAAGGGAACAACGTATGTTGTTATGCGGTCTGACCGATAAAGATCTTCGTAGAATATGTAGGAACCAATATGAGCATCCAGGTTCTGCTATTTGTTATTAATCGGAGACGTGTCTCGGTCATGTCTACATTGTTCTCGAACCGTAGGGTCCGCACGCTTAACGTTACGATGACAGTTTCATTATGAGTTTATGTATTTTGATGTACCGAAGGTTGTTCGGAGTCCCGAATGTGATCATGGACATGACGAGGAGTCTTGAAATGGTTGAGACATAAAGATCGATATATTGGAAGCCATATTTGCATATCGGAATCGTTCCGAGTGAAATCGGGATTTTACCGGAGTACCGGGGGGTTACCGGACCCCTCCCCCCCCGGGGGTTATTGGGCCTACATGGGCCCTAAGGGAGAAGAGGAAAGGAGGCAAGAGGTGGCCGCGCGCCCCTCCCCTCCCTAGTCCGAATAGGACAAGGAGAGGGGGGCAGCGCCCCCCCTTTTCCTTTCCCTCTTCCTCCTCTTTCCCACTTCTCCTTCTCCAACTAGGAAAGAAGGGAGTCCTACTCCCGGTGGGAGTAGGGACCGGGAGTAGGACTCCCCCTTGGCGCGCCCTCCTTGGTCGGCTGCTCCCTCCCCTTGGCTCCTTTATATACGGGGCAAGGGGGCACCCTAGAACACACAAGTTGATCTTCATGATCGTTCCTTAGCCGTGTGCGGTGCCCCCCTCCACCATATTCCACCTCGGTCATATTGTAGCGGTGCTTAGGCGAAGCCCTGCGACGGTTGAACATTAAGATCGTCACCACGCCGTCGTGCTGACGGAACTCCTCCCCGAAGCTTTGCTGGATCGGAGCCCGGGGAGCGTCATCGAGCTGAACGTGTGCCAAGAACTCGGAGGTGCCGGAGTAATGGTGCTTGGATCGGTTGGACCGGGAAGACGTACGACTACTTCCTCTATGTTGCGTCAACGCTTCCGCTTCGGCCTACGAGGGTACGTAGACAACACTCTCCCCTCTCGTTGCTATGCATCACCATGATCTTGCATGTGCGTAGGAAAATTTTGAAATTACTACGTTCCCCAATAGTGGCATCCGAGCCTAGGTTTTATGGTTTCATGTTATATGCACGAGTAGAACACAAGTGAGTTGTGGGCGATATAAGTCATACTGCTTACCAGCATGTCATACTTTGGTTCGGTGGTATTGTTGGATGAAGCGGCCCGGACCGACATTACGCGTACGCTTACGCGGGACTGGTTCTACCGCCGTGCTTTGCACACAGGTGGCTGGCGGGTGTCAGTTTCTCCAACTTTAGTTGAACCGAGTATGGCTACGCCCGGTCCTTGCGAAGGTTAAAATAGCACCAACTTGACAAACTATCGTTGTGGTTTTGATGCGTAGGTAAGATTGGTTCTTGCTTAAGCCCGTAGCAGCCACGTAAAACTTGCAACAAACAAATTAGAGGACGTCTAACTTGTTTTTGCAGGGCATGTTGTGATGTGATATGGTCAAGGCATGATGCTAAATTTTATTGTATGAGATGATCATGTTTTGTAACCAAGTTATCGGCAACTGGCAGGAGCCATATGGTTGTCGCTTTATTGTATGCAATGCAATCGCCCTGTAATGCTTTACTTTATCACTAAGCGGTAGCGATAGTCGTAGAAGCATAAGATTCGCGAGACGACAACGATGCTACGATGGAGATCAAGGTGTCGCGCCGGTGACAATGGTGATCATGACGGTGCTTCGGAGATGGAGATCACAAGCACAAGATGATGATGGCCATATCATATCACTTATATTGATTGCATGTGATGTTTATCTTTTATGCATCTTATCTTGCTTTGATTGACGGTAGCATTATAAGATGATCTCTCACTAAATTTCAAGATAAAAAGTCATCTTCCTGAGTATGCACCATTGCCAAAGTTCATCGTGCCCAGACACCACGTGATGATCGGGTGTGATAAGCTCTACGTCCATCTACAATGGGTGCAAGCCAGTTTTGCACACGCAGAATACTCAGGTTAAACTTGACGAGCCTAGCATATGCAGATATGGCCTCGGAACACTGAGACCGAAAGGTCGAGCATGAATCATATAGTAGATATGATCAACATAGCGATGTTCACCATTTAAAACTACTCCATTTCACGTGATGATCGGTTATGGTTTAGTTGATTTGGATCACGTGATCACTTAGATGATTAGAGGGATGTCTATCTAAGTGGGAGTTCTTAAGTAATATGATTAATTGAACTTAAATTTATCATGAACTTAGTCCCTGATAGTATCTTGCTTGTTTATGTTGATTGTAGATAGATGGCCCGTGCTGTTGTTCCGTTGAATTTTAATGCGTTCCTTGAGAAAGCAAAGTTGAAAGATGATGGTAGCAATTACACGGACTGGGTCTGTAACTTGAGGATTATCCTCATTGCTGCACAGAAGAGTTACATCCTGGAAGCACCGCTGAGTGCCAGGCCTGCTGCTGATGCAACTGTCGACGTTAAGAACGTCTGGCAGAGCAAAGCTGATGACTACTTGATAGTTCAATGTGCCATGCTTTACGGCTTAGAACCGGGACTTCAACGACGTTTTGAACGTCATGGGGCATATGAGATGTTCGAGGAGTTGAAGTTAATATTCCAGCAGAATGCCCGGATTGAGAGATATGAAGTCTCCAATAAATTCTATAGCTGCAAGATGGAGGAGAATAGTTCTGTCAGTGAGCATATATTCAAGATGTCTGGGTATTGTAATCACTTGATTCAACTGGGAGTTAATCTTCCGGATGATAGCGTCATTGACAGAATTCTCCAATCACTTCCACCAAGCTACAAGAGCTTCATGATGAACTATAATATGCAAGGGATGAATAAGACAATTCCCGAGCTCTTCGCAATGCTAAAAGCCGCGGAGGTAGAAATCAAGAAGGAGCATCAAGTGTTGATGGTCAACAAGACCACTAGTTTCAAGAAAAAGGGCAAAGGGAAGAAGAAGGGGAACTTCAAGAAGAACAGCAAGCAAGTTGCTGCTCAGGAGAAGAAACCCAAGTCTGGACCTAAGCCTAAAACTGAGTGCGTCTACTGCAAGCAGACTGGTCACTGGAAGCGGAACTGCCCCAAGTATTTGGCGGATAAGAAGGATGGCAAGGTGAACAAAGGTATATGTGATATACATGTTATTGATGTGTACCTTACTAGAGCTTGCAGTAGCACCTGGGTATTTGATACTGGTTCTGTTGCTAATATTTGCAACTCGAAAGAGGGACTACGGATTAAGCGAACACTGGCAAATGACGAGGTGACGATGCGCGTGGGAAATGGTTCCAAAGTTGATGTGATCACGGTCGGCACGCTACCTCTACATCTACCTTCGGGATTAGTATTAGACCTAAATAATTGTTATTTGGTGCCAGCGTTGAGCATGAACATTATATCTGGATCTTGTTTGATGCGAGACGGTTATTCATTTAAATCAGAGAATAATGGTTGTTCTATTTATATGAGTAATATCTTTTATGGTCATGCACCCTTGAAGAGTGGTCTATTTTTGATGAATCTCGATAGTAGTGATACACATATTCATAAAGGTGAAGCCAAAAGATGCAGAGTTGATAATGATAGTGCAACTTATTTGTGGCACTGCCGTTTAGGTCATATCGGTGTAAAGCGCATGAAGAAACTCCATACCGATGGACTTTTGGAACCACTTGATTATGAATCACTTGGTACTTGCGAACCGTGCCTCATGGGCAAGATGACTAAAACGCCGTTCTCCGGTACTATGGAGAGAGCAACAGATTTGTTGGAAATCATACATACAGATGTATGTGGTCCGATGAATGTTGAGGCTCATGGCGGATATCATTATTTTCTCACCTTCACAGATGATTTAAGCAGATATGGGTATATCTACTTAATGAAGCATAAGTCTGAAACATTTGAAAAGTTCAAAGAATTTCAGAGTGAAGTTGAAAATCATCGTAACAAGAAAATAAAGTTTCTACGATCTGATCGTGGAGGAGAATATTTGAGTTACGAGTTTGGTCTACATTTGAAACAATGCGGAATAGTTTCGCAGCTCACGCCACCCGGAACACCACAACGTAATGGTGTGTCCGAACGTCGTAATCATACTTTACTTGATATGGTGCGATCTATGATGTCTCTTACAGATTTACCGCTGTCGTTTTGGGGTTATGCTTTAGAGACGGCCGCATTCACGTTAAATAGGGCACCATCAAAATCCGTTGAGACGACGCCTTATGAACTATGGTTTGGCAAGAAACCAAAGTTGTCGGTTCTTAAAGTTTGGGGCTGTGATGCTTATGTGAAAAACCTTCAACCTGATAAGCTCGAACCCAAATCGGAGAAATGTGTCTTCATAGGATACCCAAAGGAGACTGTTGGGTACACCTTCTATCACAGATCCGAAGGCAAGACATTCGTTGCTAAAAATGGATCCTTTCTAGAGAAGGAGTTTCTCTCGAAAGAAGTGAGTGGGAGGAAAGTAGAACTTGATGAGGTAACTGTACCTGTTCCCTTATTGGAAAGTAGTACATCACAGAAACCGGTTTCTGTGACACCTAAACCAATTAGTGAGGAAGTTAATGATGATGATCATAGAACTTCAGATCAAGTTGGTACTAAACCTCGTAGATCAAACAGAGTAAGATCTGCACCAGAGTGGTACAGTAATCCTGTTCTGGAAGTCATGCTACTAGATCGTGATGAACCTACGAACTATGAAGAAGCGATGGTGAGCCAAGATTCCGCAAAATGGCTTGAAGCCATGAAATCTGAGATGGGATCCATGTATGAGAACAAAGTGTGGACTTTGGTTGACTTGCCCGATGATCGGCAAGCAATTGAGAATAAATGGATCTTCAAGAAGAAGACTGACGCTGACGGTAATGTTACTGTCTACAAAGCTCGACTTGTTGCAAAAGGTTTTCGACAAGTTCAAGGGATTGACTACGATGAGACCTTCTCACCCGTAGCGATGCTTAAGTCTGTCCGAATCATGTTAACAATTGCCGCATTTTATGATTATGAAATTTGGCAAATGGATGTCAAAACTGCATTCCTGAATGGATTTCTGGAAGAAGAGTTGTATATGATGCAACCAGAAGGTTTTGTCGATCCAAAGGGAGCTAACAAAGTGTGCAAGCTCCAGCGATCCATTTATGGACTGGTGCAAGCCTCTCGGAGTTGGAATAAACGCTTTGATAGTGTGATCAAAGCATTTGGTTTTATATAGACTTTTGGAGAAGCCTGTATTTACAAGAAAGTGAGTGGGAGCTGTGTAGCATTTCTGATATTATATGTGGATGACATATTACTAATTGGAAATGATATAGAATTTTTGGATAGCATAAAGGGATACTTGAATAAGAGTTTTTCAATGAAAGACCTCGGTGAAGCTGCTTACATATTAGGCATTAAGATCTATAAAGATAGATCAAGACGCTTAATTGGACTTTCACAAAGCACATACCTTGACAAAGTTTTGAAGAAGTTCAAAATGGATCAAGCAAAGAAAGGGTTCTTGCCTATGTTACAAGGTGTGAAGTTGAGTAAGACTCAATGCCCGACCACTACAGAAGATAGAGAGAAAATGAAAGATGTTCCCTATGCTTCAGCCATAGGCTCTATCATGTATGCAATGCTGTGTACCAGACCTGATGTGTGCCTTGCTATAAGTCTAGCAGGGAGGTACCAAAGTAATCCAGGAGTGGATCACCAGACAGCGGTCAAGAACATCCTGAAATACCTGAAAAGGACTAAGGATATGTTTCTTGTTTATGGAGGTGACAAAGAGCTAATCGTAAATGGTTACGTTGATGCAAGCTTTGACACTGATCCGGACGATTCTAAATCGCAAACCGGATATGTGTTTACATTAAACGGTGGAGCTGTCAGTTGGTGCAGTTCTAAACAAAGCGTCATGGTGGGATCTACGTGTGAAGCGGAATACATAGCTGCTTCGGAAGCAGCAAATGAAGGAGTCTGGATGAAGGAGTTCATATCCGATCTAGGTGTCATACCTAGTGCATCGGGTCCAATGAAAATCTTTTGTGACAATACTGGTGCAATTGCCTTGGCAAAGGAATCCAGATTTCACAAGAGAACCAAGCACATCAAGAGACGCTTCAATTCCATCCGGTATCTAGTCCAGGTGGGAGACATAGAGATTTGCAAGATACATACGGATCTGAATGTAGCAGACCCGTTGACTAAGCCTCTTCCACGAGCAAAACATGATCAGCACCAAGGCTCCATGGGTGTTAGAATCATTACTGTGTAATCTAGATTATTGACTCTAGTGCAAGTGGGAGACTGAAGGAAATATGCCCTAGAGGCAATAATAAAGTTATTATTTATTTCCTTATATCATGATAAATGTTTATTATTCATGCTAGAATTTTATTAACCGGAAACATAATACATGTGTGAATACATAGACAAACAGAGTGTCACTAGTATGCCTCTACTTGACTAGCTCGTTAATCAAAGATGGTTATGTTTCCTAACCATGGACAAAGAGTTGTTATTTGATTAACGGGATCACATCATTAGGTAAATGATCTGATTGACATGACCCATTCCATTAGCTTAGCACCCGATCGTTTAGTATGTTGCTATTGCTTTCATTCATGACTTATACATGTTCCTATGACTATGAGATTATGCAACTCCCGTTTGCCGGAGGAACACTTTGTGTGCTACCAAACGTCACAACGTAACTGGATGATTATAAAGGTGCTCTACAGGTGTCTCCAAAGGTACATGTTGGGTTGGCGTATTTCAAGATTAGGATTTGTCACTCCGATTGTCGGAGAGGTATCTCTGGGCCCTCTCGGTAATGCACATCACATAAGCCTTGCAAGCATTGCAACTAATGAGTTAGTTGTGAGATGATGTATTACGGAACGAGTAAAGAGACTTGTCGGTAACGAGATTGAACTAGGTATTGAGATACCGACGATCGAATCTCGGGCAAGTAACATACCGATGACAAAGGGAACAACGTATGTTGTTATGCGGTCTGACCGATAAAGATATTCGTAGAATATGTAGGAACCAATATGAGCATCTAGGTTCCGCTATTGGTTATTGACCGGAGACGTGTCTCGGTCATGTCTACATTGTTCTCGAACCGTAGGGTCCGCACGCTTAACGTTACGATGACAGTTTCATTATGAGTTTATGTATTTTGATGTACCGAAGGTTGTTCAGAGTCACGGATGTGATCATGGACATGACGAGGAGTCTCGAAATGGTCGAGACATAAAGATCGATATATTGGAAGCCTGTATTTGGATATCGGAATCGTTCCGGGTGAAATCGGGATTTTACCGGAGTACCGGGGGGTTACCGGAACCCCCCAGGGGTTATTGGGCCTACATGGGCCCTAAGGGAGAAGAGGAAAGGAGGCAAGAGGTGGCCGCGTGCCCCTCCCCTCCCTAGTCCGAATAGGACAAAGAGAGGGGGCGGCGCCCCCCTTTTCCTTTCCCTCTTCCTCCTCTTTCCCACTTCTCCTTCTCCAACTAGGAAAGAAGGGAGTCCTACTCCCGGTGGGAGTAGGACTCCCCCTTGGTGCGCCCTCCTTGGCCGGCCGCCCCCTCCCCTTGGCTCCTTTATATACGGGGGCAAGGGGGCACCCTAGAACACACAAGTTGATCTTCGTGATCGTTCCTTAGCCGTGTGTGGTGCCCCCCTCCACCATATTCCACCTCGGTCATATTGTAGCGGTGCTTAGGCGAAGCCCTGTGACGGTTGAACATCAAGATCGTCACCACGCCGTCGTGCTGACGGAACTCCTCCCTGAAGCTTTGCTAGATCGGAGCCCGGGGAGCGTCATCGAGCTGAACGTGTGCCAAGAACTCGGAGGTGCCGGAGTAACGGTGCTTGGATCGGTTGGACCGGGAAGACGTACGACTACTTCCTCTATGTTGCATCAACGCTTCCGCTTCGGTCTACGAGGGTATGTAGACAACACTCTCCCCTCTCGTTGCTATGCATCACCATGATCTTGCGTGTGCGTAGGATTTTTTTGAAATTACTACGTTCCCCAACAGCGGTCGCCAGCGAAGTTGGTGGCATTGGTTGGCTGGTCCTGGTCGTCGACGACATCCTGCAGGGCACGAGGAGGCGGCTTGCCGTCGGTGGAGTCCCGGCATGGAGACCAAGAGGAGGTGCCCTCGGGCATGAGCAAGGGATTGAGGGGAAGGCTCGGATGGACTATGGTTGGTTTGGGACCGAGGGGAAGGGGATCAGGGAGGATCCCGATGTGAATTGAGAGTGGCGGCGGCAAGGGGGAAGGATGGGACAAGGGTCCTAATTTTTAGGGTTTGTCCAAATAGACTAGGAGTGGAGTATATGTATATACCTCACAGACTAGGTTAGGGGCTACCTCGTCCCTACGATCGCAATCGGACGATTGCGGATAAAATAGCTAGGGAGCCCAATTAACAAAACGGAGATGTTTTGTAGATGTTTGGGGATGATCCGGACCCAACGGTGACGACTGCCCGGGTCGGGTCCGGGGAAGTTTCGGACGCGCACGTGAGGGATTCGAAGCACTGTTCCGAGAGGGTTTCGGGGTCTGGCAGTTGTCAGCGGACTGTGCAGAAGCTTTGGGCTGAGAGAAGAGAAGAGAGAGAGACCCGGTGACAGTTTCCGGAGACCGAAAACATCCGACGTTAGACCGACTATAATGTCGCTATAGTTATCCGTTGGGCTATCAAACGAATTCCGAATGCGATGAAACTTGACAAGCGGCCTACCTACAACATAACAACACCACATGCCAACTTTCAACCCATTCCGAGAACATTTTTCAGCCACTTATAAAATAATATTTCGGACATGCCGCGGGCGCGTGCAAGTGTGGTTGGGCTCAGAACGGACAACGGGGAGAACTCAAAGAACCCGGACGAATGCAAGTATTTAAAACATGATGATGCAATGGACATGATGACATGACAAGATGCAACACGCAAGCGAATGACAAGGCAACAATAGCGAATCACTGGAAGACACCTGGCGCGTCGGTCTCGGGATGTCACAGCCGGGAGCTGGGATTCTGGGCTTGAAAAGGAGCAAATATTAGAGACCTATTCTGCACAGCTCCAAAAGTCCTGAAACTTCACAGAAGATGTTTTCAGAATATATAAAAAATACTGAGCGCAAGAAGTTCACCAGGGGGGCACACCCTGCCCACGAGGGTGGGGGCGTGCCCTACCCCCTGGGCGTGCCCCCCTACCTCGTGGGCCCCCTGGTGGCCCTCCGATGTCCATCTTCTGTTATATGAAGTCTTTCGATGAGGAAAAAATCATAAGACATCTCCTCGGACGAAACTCTGCCGCCATGAGGTGAAACCTTGGCGGATCCAATCTAGGGCTCCGGCACAGCTGTTCTGCTGGGGAAACTTCCCTCCGGGAGGGGGAAATCATCACCATCGTCATCACCAACGCTCCTCTCATCAGGAGAGGGCAATCTCCATAAACATCTTCACTAGCACCATCTCCTCTCAAAACCCTAGTTCATCTCTTGTATCCAATTCTTGTCTCCATGTCCAGGATTGCTACTAGTAGGTTGCTAGTAGTGTTAATTACTCCTTGTAGTTGATGCTATTGGTTTATTTGGTGGAAGATCATATGTTTAGATCATATATGCATATTCATACCCCTCTGATTATGAACATGATTAGGCTTTGTGAGTAGTTACGTTTGTTCCTGAGGACATGGGAGAAGTCTTGCTATTAGTAGTCATGTGAATTTGGTATTTGTTCGATATTTTGATGAGATGTATGTTGTCTCTCCTCTAGTGGTGTTATGTGAACGTCGACTACATAACACTTCACCATTATTTGGGCCTAGAGGAAGGCATTGGGAAGTAATAAGTAGATGATGGGTTGCTAGAGTGACAGAAGCTTAAACCCTAGTTTATGCGTTGCTTCGTAAGGGGCTGATTTGGATCCATATGTTTCATGCTATGGTTAGGTTTACCTTAATACTTTTGTTGTAGTTGCGGATGCTTACAATAGAGGTTAATCATAAGTCGGATGCTTGTCCAAGTAAGGACAGTATCCAAGCACCGGTCCACCCACATACAAAATTATCAAAGTACCGAACGCGAATCATATGAACGTGATGAAAACTATCTTGACGATATTCCCATGTGTCCTCGGGAGCGCTTTTCTCTATATAAGAGTTTGTACATGCTTGTCCTTTGCTACAAAAAGGATTGGGCCACCTTGCTGCACTTTATTTACTTTTGTTACTTGTTGCTCGTTACAAATTATCCTATCACAAAACTATCTATTACCACTTATTTCAGTACTTGTAGAGAATACCTTGCTGGAAACCGCTTATCATTTCCTTCTGCTTCTTGTTGGGTTCGACACTCTTACTTATCAAAAGGACTATGATAGATCCCCTATACTTGTGGGTCATCAAGACTCTTTTCTGGCGCCGTTGCCGGGGAGTGAAGCGCCTTTGGTAGGTGGAATTTGGTAAGGAAAATTTATATAGTGTGTTGAAATTTACTGTCACTTGTTACTATGGAAAGTAATCCTCTGAGGGGCTTGTTCGGGGTATCTTCACCCCGACCAGTAGAGCAAAGAGTTGCTCCTCAACCTACCAAACCTACTGAAAATGAAAATGTCTGCTTTGAAATTCCTTCGGGTATGATAGAAAAACTGCTAGCTAATCCTTTTGTAGGAGATGGAAGAAAGCATCCTAATGAGCACCTAATATATGTGGATGAAGTTTGTGGATTATTTAAGCTTGCAGGTGTATCTGGAGATGTTGTTAAGAAGAAGGTCTTCCCTTTATCTTTGAAGGAATATGCATTCACATGGTATAGGTTATGTGATGATACGGGGTCATGGAACTACAAACGATTGAAATTGGAATTTCATCAGAAGTTTTATCCTATGCATCTTGTTCATCGTGATCGCAATTATATATATATATATAATTTTTGGCCTCGCGAAGGAGAAAGCATCGCTCAAGCTTGGGGGAGGCTTAAATCAATGTTATATTCATTCCCCAATCATGAGCTCTCAAGAGAAATGATTATTCAAAATTTTTATGCTCGGCTTTCTGATAGCAATCGCACCATGCTTGATACTTTTTGTGCTGGCTCTTTTATGATGAAGACTATTGAATTCAAATGGGATTTATTGGAAAGAATTAAATGCAACTCTGAAGATTGGGACCTCGAAAAAGGTAAGGAGTCAGGTATGACACCTAAGTTTGATTGTTTTAAATCTTTTATGGATACCGATGTTTTCCGTAAATTTAGCACTAAATATGGACTTGACTCTGAAATAGTAGCTTCTTTCTGTGAATATTTTGCTACTTATGTTGATCTCCCAAAGGAGAAGTGGTTTAAATATCATCCTCCTATAGAAGTAAAAGTAGTTGCACCTATTAAGGTTGAAGAAAAGACTATCACTTATAGTGATCCTATTGTTCCTACTTCTTATGTTGAGAAACCACCTTTCCTTGTTAGGATAAAGGATCATGCTAAAGCTTCAACTGTGGTTCGTAAAAGCAATATTAGAACTTATACATCTGCTGAGCAAATTAAAGTTGAACCTGATATTGCTATTATTAAAGATCTCTTGTCTGATAATATTGATGGGCATGTTATTCATTTCCTTGATGAGACTGTTAGAATTGCTAAACCTTGTGCTAAATATAAAAACAGACCTGTGGTAGGCATGCCTGTTATTTCTGTTAAAATAGGAGATCATTGTTATCATGGCTTATGTGATATGGGTGCTAGTGCTAGTGCAATACCTTACGCCTTATACAAAGAAATTATGTATGATATTGCACCTGCTGAGATAGAAGATATTGATGTCACAATTAAACTTGCCAATAGAGATACTATTTCACCAATGGGAATTGTTAGAGATGTTGAAGTCTTGTGTGGGAAAACTAAATATCCTGCTGATTTTCTTGTTCTTGGTTCCCCACAAGATAGCTTTTGTCCCATTATATTTGGTAGACCCTTCTTAAACACTGTTAATGCTAAGATAGATTGCAAAAAGGATGTTGCTACTATCGGTTTAGATGACATGTCTCATGAATTTAATTTCTCTAAATTTAATAGACAACACCATGAAGAAGAATTGCCTAGTAAGGATGAAATTATTGGTCTTGCTTCTATTGCCATACCTCCTAGTGATCCTTTAGAACAATATTTGCTAGACCATGAAAATGATATGTTTATGAATGAAAGAAGGGAAATAGATGAAGTATTCTTTAAACAGGAACATATTCTGAAACACAATTTGCTTGTTGAAATCCTAGGGGATCCTCCTCCACCCAAGGGTGATCCCATGTTTGAGCTTAAACCGTTGCGTGATACTCTTAAATATGCTTATCTTGATGAGAAAAAGATATATCCTGTTATTATTAGTGCTAACCTTTCAGAGCATGAGGAAGAGAGATTATTGAAAACTCTGAAGAAGCACCATGCTGCTATTGGGTATACTCTTGATGATCTTAAGGGCATTAGTCCCACTCTATGTCAACATAAAATAAATTTGGAAGAAGATGCTAAACCAGTTCGTGATCATCAACGACGGCTGAATCCTAAAATGAAAGAAGTGGTAAGAAAGGAAATACTAAAGCTCCTTGAGGCAGGTATAATCTATCCCGTTGCTGATAGTCAGTGGGTAAGTCCTGTCCATTGTGTCCCTAAGAAGGGTGTAAGTGCATCTAGTGCCCCTTAGTGATTTTGGTGTATTGAAGACTTATAGGTTAAGGGACTAATTTGTTTTTGAGTGTACACAGGTCTATAAGTCTCTGAGGAGTTTGATATTTACAAAGAAAGTCGACCCCTAAAAATGAAGTTGTTCAACTGAAGACTTTGGATTTCTGAAGACTTTCTGAAGACTTTCAAAGTGAAGAAATTGGTGTGATCCTGAAGACTTGGTATTCATTCGAGGAACATGAAGCGTGAAGACTTTTGTTTTCGTAGTTTCATTTTCTATTTCTTGAGTCATAGGAAACACCGTACTGTTAAAGGGGGTCGAGGAAATACTAGGGAAATATTTCCAAGTGATGCTCAACTCAAAATCCTACACCTACCAATCCCTTCGAGTGAATCCATTGGAAATCTCATACAGTTCAGTCATATTCTTCAGTGACAGAGACGATGTTCTTCTGGTCTCTGAGGAATTTGTTCTGACCGAGGAGTTAGGAATTTGCCAGTGCAGATTGCCTACACAGTGAGGAACATGATAGCCCTAAGGAATTTGATACTCAAATTTCCAACCATTGATGTACCTTGTGCCAGCTGTCCCCAAATATCTACCCACCTTACGGTCATATCATTGAAGGGCATTTATGTCTTATCATGTCGGGCTGCTCCCTAGGCTATAAATAGCCGCCCCCTACAACCACTAGCTGGTTGGCTGCTCTGAGAGAAACTGACACTTGTCATTTAAGAGCATCCCATCCTCCGAGGAATTTGAGCGAAAATCATCAAGTGAGGAAAACCCAAACCCAAACACCTAAAAACCCCAAGTGATTGAGCATCACTGAAGAGATTGATCCTGCGTGGATCCGACGCTTGTTACCTTTGAAGACTGTGCTTCTTCCAGACGGTTAGGCATCAAGGTCTAGAGCATCCAAGAGGAATTGTGGATCGCCGAGTGACCAAGTCTGTGAAGGTTCGGAAGTCACCTGAAGACTTACCACGAGTGATTGGGCGAGGTCTGTGTGACCTTAGCTCAAGGAGAATACGATGAGGACTGTGTGTCCGGGACTGTGTGTCCTCAGGTTTAAATACCTAGCCGCTCCAACCAGATGTACAACTGAGACAGCAGTTGGAACTGGTCTACCAAATCATTGTCTTCTCCAAGCTCACCGGTTCTATTTCCTCAACTGTTTCATTTCCTCATAACTGTGTTGAGTGCTTGTTCGTATCTGTGTTTGAAGACTTTGACTGAAGACTTTCTCAATTTCCTCAGTTCAATTTCTTCAGTCTGTTTGTCTTCATCCTGTGTTATCCTGTGTTTATGCTTACTGTACTATGTGCTTGTCTTCATTTCATCATGATGACTATGCTCGTGCCCTGTTATGTTTACTTTTGAGTACTTATTCCGCTGCTAGTAGTTCTTCGCTAAGGAATTTGCTCACTTGCAAATTCCTTAGTGAAGAATTCATAAAAATCGCCTATTCACCCCCCTCTAGTCGATATAACGCACTTTCAATTGGTATCAGAGCAAGGTACTCCCTTGTTCTGTGTGATTTTGGTTTAACCGTCTGGAGTTTTAGTTATGTCGACTGCAGGTATGATCAAGGTCTCTGCTGGGTGTCCTACCTTCGATGGGACGGACTACTCCTACTGGAAGAATAAGATGCAAATGCATCTTGAGGCAATTGATAATGATCTCTCGTATGTTGTGGAAAATGGTGTTCCCTCGGTCACACCTTCTCTGAATGCTGCTGATGTGAAGAGATTCAAGCAACTCGACTCTCAAGCGAAGAATATCATATGTGGCCTTCTGAGCAAAGGACGGTATGGAAGAGTGAGTGCGTTGGAAACTGCTAAACTCATCTGGGATAGGCTGTCCAAGGTCAATGAAGGAGTCTCAACACAGCGTGACTCACGAGTTGATGTTCTTCGCAATCTCTTCAACCGCTTCAAAAGACTCGAAAATCAAAATGTTCAACAAACCTTCGATCGCCTCACTGACATCTCAAATGAGCTTCAAGCGCTTGGTGCCACTAACATCACCGACCATGAGGTGGTGAAGAAATTGCTGAGATCGCTTGATTCCTCATTTGATACTCTAGCGTTGATGATACAAGAACGTGTTGATTACAAGTCACTTGATCCCACTGATATCCTCGAGAGGCTAAATACTCATGAGTTCCAGCTTGCTGAGAAGAGAGATCTCTATGGTTCGAGCTATGGCAGATCACGTGCCCTGAAGGCCGAGGCAGTGTCTGACTCTGAAGATGAAGATTCTGGTAGCAGCCTTGGTGATCCTGAAGAACTGATCCATGAGCTAGCACTGCTCGTGAAGAAATTCCAGAAGTTCTCAAAACGTGGTCACTTTGGAAAATCCTCAAGGAGCAATGATTCCTCATCCAGTGACTATAAGAAGAGGCTTTGTCACATGCAAGAAACCTGGACACTACATTCAAGATTGTCCTTAGTGGGAAAAGGAATCAAAGAAGAAGAAATACAAGGATTACAGTTCTGATGATGCGAAGAAAAAGAAGAAATCATCAAAATCTTCATCATCAAAATCCTCGAAGTCTTCATCTTACAAGAAGAGCAGCTCCAAGAAAGCTCGAGCGTTCATTGGCAAGGAAATAGACTCTGAGGCTGAATCTGAGGAACATGAGGAAGAGGAGGCATCTAAGGAGTCTGAGTCTGGTGTGGCAAGCTTGGCTCTCGCTACTGCTTTCGTCAGCAAGTCCATCTTCAACTCTGAAGAAAATGGCTTCACCAACATGGCTGATGGACACAATGATGACTACGCTCCCACCTATTGCTTCATGGAAAAAGGTGCCAAGGTTCTCAAATACCCCTCCTCTGAATCAAGTGAGAATGAATCTGATGAAAACCTCAAACCCAGCTACTCCAAACTTGCTAAAATTGCTGTAAAACAACAAAAGGCTTTTGAAAAGGTTCAAAACATGCTTGACAAAAGTGATGATATGTTGGGTGAAGAAATGGATCGCACTAAAACCTTGACTGAAAATCTTCAGAGACTTCAGTCTAGGTTTGACAATCTTCAAGGTCATCATAACACTCTCTTATCTGATCATGAAAAGCTTTCATATGAATTTCTTCAAAGAAAGAAAGTTCTTGAAAAGCTAAGAGTGAGTTATGAAGATCTTCAGAAGGAACGTGATTCACTACTTGCTCAACAAATCAGCGCTTCTCAGGAAGAATTTGTTCCTCCATGCTTGAAGTGCATTGAACGTCAATTTGCTAATTCTTCACCTGAATGTTCAAATGCTGCTAATGTTTCAAATTCTTCACCTGCCTTTGCTATCACTAATTCCTCATCTGAGGACATTGCTAGTATCACTAAAGATGCAGGGCTGAAGGAATTGTACATGACATGCATATACAAAAGCCTCAAAGGGCATCTGACTCTTTGTGATGTGCTTAAAAAGAAGATCCTCAATAGGAACCCTAGGAAAGAGGGTATTGCCTTTGAGGAAACTCAATGCTAATGGTACATATTGGAAGCCTGAGCAGTACCCCAAAACCTCATGGGTTGCTGCAAAGGGACCTCCAGTTGATCCATCTAACTTATCTAGCTTTGCATGTGAATCTCCTCATTCTAATGATGAGTAATTTGACTCCAACTATAAACTGTTCAAAAATCAGAATGGTGAAATGTTTGCTAGATATGTTGGCACTAACTGCAGGAACGATCCTCCTGTGAAGAAAATCTGGGTTCCCAAAAGGTGCCTTGAAAGTCTTCAGGTGAATGTCCTCAGGACACCACCTGTGAAGAATAGGAACCCCAGATCAAATTCTTCATACGGACAAAATTCCTCAAAAGGATCAAAGTCCTCATATGAATATCATCGTGCTAACAACTCTGTTTCGTAGGGAAGAGCTAATGGCTATGAATATGAGCATTATTCTTCTAATCATTATGTTCATAAGTCCTCGAAGAATTTCTCTACTTATTCATATGCTTATCCTAACCCCTCTTATGTGAAACGAAATGGGTTGGCGTCTATGCCACCTTTCTCATATGGAGATCGCAGAGTGATGAACTCTTTGCCACCCCTTTAGATGTGGGTGGTGAAGAAAAAGAACTAATCTCTTCTGCAGGGTTAGGTCTCCAGACGAACGTAATCGTCTGAAGAATTTGTTGGAGGCCTGAGAGTGCCTGAAAGGACGCAGGCTAATCATGAAGAAATGAACTTTCATTTCTCACATCCTCATACTGCTTTATCTATTCTCTTGCTTGATGAAATTGATCTGATGAATTGATGTCATATTCTTCACTTATGAAGTATATGAGTTCGTAAGTTGCACTAATTCATCTGTAGGATGATCAACCCAAAGCCACTGAGTGGGTCCTCGATAGTGGATGTACAAATCACATGACTGGTGACAAGAATCTATTGATGGATGCTCCCTTATCACCATCGCATCTGAAGCATATCATCTTCGCTGACAAAGGCAAAAGTCAGGTATTGGGTCTAGGTAAGGTTGTGATCACAAAGGATCGACACATGGACAAAGTCATGCTTGTCGAGTCCTTAGGATACAACCTCATGTCTGTCCCAATGCTTTGCGATCTTGATATGGTTGTTGTCTTTGGCAAGTACCGTTGTGTTGTGCTTATGGAAGCTGACAATTCCAAAGTCTTCGAAGGCTTTAGGAGAGGAGACTTGTATATTGTTGATTTCTCTACAGGACCACAACCAGCCGTGCGCTTACTTGCAAAAGCTTCAGAAGGCTGGCTCTGGCATCGACGACTTGGTCATGCAGGCATGAGGAATTTGCACACGCTTGCGAAGAAGAAGCATGTCATTGGCATTGAGAATGTCAAATTCCTCAAGGATCACTTATGTGGAGCCTGTGAAGCTGGAAAGATGACCAAGGCCAAGCATCTAGCGAAGACAATCATGACTACCACTCGACCATTTGAATTGCTTCATATGGATCTCTTTGTCCCTAATCATTATTCTGCTGTTAGGAATGATGCATCTCTATATGGCTTTGTTATTTTTGATGATTAATCTCGTTACACATGGGTACACATTGTCACTTACAAACACGAAGTGCAGGAAGTCTTCAAACGATTTTCCTCGAGGGCTTCAACCAACTTTAGTGTGAAGATCAAGCACATCAGAAGTGACAATGGAACTGAGTTCAAGAATTCTGGTCTTGATGACTATCTTGATGAACTTGGTATCACTCATGAGTTATCTGCTCCTTATACTCCTCAGCAGAATGGCGTCGTGTAGCGCAAGAATAGAACTCTTGTTGAGATGGCTCGCACTATGCTTGATGAATACAAGACACCTCGTCGTTTCTGGATTGATGCAATTGATACTGCGTGCCACATCATCAACATAGTATATCTTCACAAATTCTTCAAAAAGACTGCCTATGAACTCCTCACTGACAAGAAACCCAATGTAAGTTATTTCAAAGTTTTTGGTGCTAAATTTTGGATAAGAGATCCTCATCACAACTCAAAATTTGCACCGAAAGCACATGAAGGTTTCATGCTTGGTTACGGAAAGGACTCGCACACCTACAGAGTCTTCAACAATGTTCTTCACAAGGTTGTTGAAACTATAGATGTGCGGTTCGATGAAACTAATGGCTCGCAAAGAGAGCACCTACCTTCTGTGATAGATGAACCAGCACCTGAGGAAACTATCAAGTTCAAGGCTACTGAGGATGTCATTCCTACTGAAGAATCTGCTGAAAAATTCATTCCAGAACATGAAGAACGTCGAGCTAATGCACCTGAAGAAAATACTGAAAAAATGGTGCTAAAGAAAATGCTGATCAAATTCCTCGACGACAACCAGCTCATCCTCATGTTGCCAAAGAAGTGCAAGTTGAAAAGATCATCGATGACATTAAAGCACCAGGTCCTCTCACACGCTCAAAAGCTTCACCTTTATCTAACTTTTGTGGGCACTATGCTTTTGTCTCTATCACAGAGCCCACTAAGGTAGATGAAGCATTTCTGGAGCCTGAGTGGATTCAGGCCATGCAAGAAGAATTACATCAGTTCGAGCTCAACAATGTCTAGGAACTGGTCAAACGTCCAGATCCTCGCAAGCACAATATCATTGGCACAAAATGGATCTATCACAACAAGCAAGACGAAAATGGCCTTGTGGTAAGGAATAAGGCACGGCTTGTAGCTCAAGGCTACACACAGGTTGAAGGAATTGATTTCAATGAAACTTTTGCACCTGTTGCTAGACTTGAGGCTATTCGCATATTACTTGCTTATGCTAACCATCATGATATCACTCTATATCAAATGGATGTGAAAAGTGCATTCCTCAATGGTAAGCTTGAGGAAGAAATATATGTTGCTCAACCCCCAGGTTTTGAAGATCCAAAGCATCTTGACAAAGTCTTCAGACTCAATAAGGCCCTCTATGGCCTCAAGCAGGCCCCACGGGCGTGGTATGATACTTTGAAGGAATTCCTTATGAATAAAGGCTTCAAACCCGGTTCACTCGACCCTACTCTTTTCACTAAATCTTATGATGGTGAATTGTTTGTGTGCCAAATATATGTTGATGATATTATCTTTGGCTGTACTGACCAACGTTATAGTGATGAATTTGCCTATATGATGAGTGAAGAATATCAAATGTCTATGATGGGAGAATTGAAATTCTTCTTAGGTCTTCAAATTCGTCAACAACGCAATGGCATATTCATATCTCAGGAGAAATACCTCAAGGATGTAGTGAGGAAATTCGGCATGCAAGATTGCAAAGGCGTCAAAATTCCTATGCCCACAAATGGCCATCTGTGCACTGATGAAAATGGTATCGACTTCGATCATAAGGTATACCGCTCCATGATTGGTTCTTTATTGTACTTATGTGCATCTAGGCCAGATATTATGCTTAGTGTTTGCATGTGTGTCCGATTTCAAGCTACACCGAAGGAATCACACCATGAGGCTGTGAAGCATATTCTTCGATATCTAGCTCACACACCAACACTTGGATTATGGTACCCCAAGGGCTCGGCTTTTGATCTCATTGGATATTCTGACTCTGACTATGCTGGTGATCGTGTGGACCGCAAGTCAACATCTGGTACATGTCATTTCCTAGGATGATCTTTGGTGTGTTGGTCCTTGAAGAAGCAGAACTGCGTATCACTATCTACTGCTGAAGCTGAGTACATTGCCGCTGGTTCTTGCTGTGCTCAATTGCTATGGATGAAGCAAACTCTCAAGGACTACGACGCCAACATGAAGAATGTGCCTCTCTGCTGTGACAATGAGAGTGTCATCAAGTCTGCTCACAACCCAGTTCAGCACTCGAAGACAAAGCACATTCAGATTCGTCATCATTTTCTTCGTAATCATGTGTTGAAGGGCGACATTTCTATTGAGCATGTGAAGACTGAAGAATAGCTAGCCGATATCTTCACAAAGCCCTTGGATGAGAAGAGATTTAGCAAGTTGCGGTGTGAGCTAAATATCTTAGAATCTTCGAATGTTCTTTGAAAAGGACACTCATCCTAACACTTATGTAAAAATTGATGACTTGGATGTGCAACACATGAAGAGACGTTTTTCTTCAATCAATGAAGAATAACACTCTAAGTGTGAAGAAATTAACGAAGAATTTGATTCTCAGAACCCTACGACAATTGTACGCGGTGTCTAAAATCATCATTCTTATACGGTGGGTCACGCCACCACCAAAGTTGAAAATCTTCAATTTGAGTTTTTCCTCAGTTCTTTGAAATTCCTCAGTTGCTTTTCAACGTTGCATTGTCTTCACTGTTTCCATCGTTTTTCTTCATTGGCTATATATATATATATGTGTGTGTGTGTGTGTGTGTGTGTGTGTGTGTCTATACATATATATATATATAGAAAAATGGTTGTGTACTCCTTGAAGTACGTACTCCCGCTTCTCATATACCACATAGATGAATATTTTATACCACTTTATTATTTTTAATATACTTCATTAGTAATTATTAGATACCCCAAAATGAGTTCCATGAAAAAATTCATGTGAGTAGACATATTTTTAAATGTTTACGTATATACTGATATGTTTGTACGTGAAAAAGGTATATTACAAAAAGTACATCGCAGATGATATTTTTTCAACAAAACTCGTATTGGGGTATCTTAAATATTTAATGAAGTTTATTGAGAATAATAAAGAGGTATAATTAATGCGTATATGAGGTATATTGAGAATGAGAGTACATACTCCCAGGAGTACAGAAGAGGAGTCCTATATATATATATATAATCTACATCATTCACTTATGGCTATTTCTTCAAGTTGATTTTCTGCTAAGTGAATGTGATCAGACCCTTCCCCCTCTATACTATACTCAACCCAATCTGTTCACAAATTCTTCATGTGCGTTCTATTCGAAACTCGTTCAAAATCTTCACTGTGTCCTTGTTAGCTGAAGAAATTGCGAACGGAACTTTAAACCTATCTTATCTAAATTTTCGGGTTTGCCGCTCAAACCATTCCGCATCCCATGATATACTTATCCATTCACCCACGATCGCACACGATCTCCACTTCTCAGTACGTGGGTGATACATGTCAAGCGAATGAGAAGGGTCAGGGGCACGTTCGTCCAAATTCTTCGGGCGAACAGTTTTTCATTGTGGCTATAAATACCCCCCTTACCCTTCCTCAATTCCTTTACTCCGCTCGACCTCTCTCTAGCTCGAGCTTCTCAAACCCTAGCGCCGCCGCTACATCATCATCGCCGGTGAGGAAAAGCTTCACTGTCTTGACCTCATCGCCATTGTACTCGCGCCGACCGCGGAAATCTTCACTCTGCCGCCGCCATAGCTGTCTTCCTCCACCAAGTTAGGGCGTGGAAGATTTGCACTGACGAACTTCACATCTCCACATTCCAGTTCATCGTGTTCTTCGTCCAAGGTAATTAAAAGTTACTTTTACTGCCCTCTTTGATTCAAATGATTTCTACAAAATCCTCAACGGTGTTTTTCTTCATATCTTCACACACTAAAACATCTCACATGTCATCTGTTCTTGATTCGTTTCTCTAAGTTATGTTTTTCTTCAAGATTCCTCAAATGTGTGGATTTTCGATCTATACATCTCTGGAACCTAAGACAAAGAACGCTTAGTGAAATTCTTCAAGACTCATCTGGTCAAATTCCTCAAACTTGTTCTTTATAAAAACCTTCTGAGAACACATATGACCTCTCCAAATTCCTTGCAACTATACTCTATTCACAGGTACTCATGTCAGCTGCTGAATCACTAGGTTCTCATCAACTTAACTCATTTGCAGCGTTCCTCGAAGAAAAGTTGCATACCTCTTCAGAGAATTCAATTGTTCAAATTCCTCAACTAAAGAAAATGGCTGATGGTAAGAAGCCACAGAAAGGAGGAAAGAGGCCTGAGGTCAACACTGCCTTTGAAATACCTGAGGACATCTATGTTGGGTACTGCACACCCCCTGAGGAAGATAAAAATCAGCGCAAGGTGCGCATTCAAAAGATTGAGAGGAGATGGGCAAGAGAGAGGAGGGAGTACAGATATGTCACTCCCAAATATATGAAGAAATTTGCACTAAATCCTTGATGCCCAAGACCTCCGTTGGCACATGGCCAAATAGCTGATCCCACCAGCCTCAAGCGCGGTGAGGATTATCCTGATGAATGGGCCAAGTGCCAGGCCAAGTTGGCCAAACAAGCAAAAGATGCAGTGAGGAAGTTCAATGAAGACTGCTACCGCTGCTACTGTTGAGGCCTCTGTAAAGCCGAAGAAGGCCATGCCAAAGAAGCCTGCTCACAAGCCTAGTGCTTCACGAGCAATGCCCTCACGGCCAAGTTCCTCAGCAATGCCCTCACGGCCAGATTCCTCAAAGCCCTCACGGTTAATTCCTCATGCTGCTCTTGCTTCTCCGAGTTCCTCAGCTGCTCCAAGTTCCTCAGCTGCTGCCACTCTTCTGAAGAAGACCACTACTGGACGAGGTCCTCGACCAAGTCCTCACAAGAAATAAGTTGCTTTCCAAGTGCCCTCTGATGATGATGAAGCTAATGATGAAGAACTTACTGAAATCATTAGGGACAGGCAACTCAGGGCCGCTTGAGCCAAAGGCAGCAATGTGCCATTAATGCTGGATCCGAAGTTGGTCCTAGAATTCATTGACTTGTGGCACAAGGACCCCAACACACCTCTGCCTGAGCTGAACCTCACTCCTGGTCAAAGTCATGTACTGACTCACTTCATTGATGAAGAGAAATGGAAATTTGAACAGGGAAGGAGGGTGAAGAAAGCGCAATACAAGAAAGAGCACTTTCTGAAACAAAATGTTCTGAAGCTTTCACCTGAAGAACTTGTTGCTCTTCAATCTGAAATTAAGAAACTGAGTGATGAATTTGATCGCTATTATGCTAACAGGCTCAGAGCCAAAGTCAGATTTGTAAAGATAACTGAACAGTTCACTTCCAATGTTGCAGCCCCAACGCAACAGGAAATTCCTCAGGCTGAAGCATCTGCTCAGCCGACTGAAGAAAATGCCAGCACCGCTGATGACAATCAGGCTGCTGAAGAAAATATGAGTTCCTGGGCTAATGACTGCATTCCAGCCGCTGAAGAAATTGCCAGGGCATCCACTAGTGGTGCGCCTGAAGAAAATGAAGAAGTCAGGGCAACTGCATCAGCTGTACCTGAAGAAATTCAACCGAATTCCTCTGCTCCTCCTGCACCTACACCAATTCCTATCCTTCCATCTGCATCAGATGTGAAGAAGACCAAGACTGCAGAGCATGCAGCAGTGAAGAAAAGGAAGGCATCAACTTCATCAGATTCTTCAGCTCAGAAGAAGATGAAGCCATTGACTAGCTCGTTTGCAAACGCCATTGATGCCGTTCCTATCTCAACCATGCCATCAAAGGACCTTATTCCTTTTGATGAAGAATATGTGATTCCAAGTGAATCTGATGAAGAGAATCCCTCTGCTGCTTCATCAGATAAGATGGATGAAAAATTGAAGTGGATACAATCCCTTCAACACCAGTTGTCTCCTCTCCTATGCCTCAGGTTACTGCTGAAGAGGCTGGCGTTGAAGAAATGGGATATGCAGATGTGGACATTGGCTGTACCACACCCATGCTAAGTGATGAATTTTGGGAAATTCAGCTCCCCAACTCTCCACTCTTCACACCATTGCAACAAATTCCTCAGTCCCTAGTAACTACTGTACAAATGGGATCTGATGAACCACATGCCACACCGTCTGTCCATGAAGAAATTCCGGCTACTAGTGCTGAAGATCATGTAGATGAAGAATTGAAGTCCAAGGATGCCACTGAAGCAGCACCAGAAATTCCTCAGTCTATGGATCCTGAGATCGAGATCCCGGAGGTTGTGATGCAATTGACTGACACTCCTCACCCCAAGCCAAAGGATCCATTCTCAAAGAAGCAGAAATTCAAGGCTGATGATTTCTTCGGCGAGCATGTGTTCTTCACTAACTACAATCCTTATGACTCTGCTCGTCTAAGGAGGAAGCGTTTCTGGACTGCAAGCCAGGCCAACTTCTATTCTTCACTGCTTTTCAACAAAGACAAAATCTTCTACCATGAGCATATTCCTCACGTGGGCATGGAATCATTACCTTGCTTCTCTCATGTGCTCAATGTTCTTCATGATGCAGGCCTCCTCAACTTTTGCTCTGACATCGTTGATTGGAATGAAGAGCTTATTCTTCAGTTCTACGCTACATTGCATATCACAGGTGATCCTGAAGATATCAACACATGGGCTTGGACTAGATGACCGAAAATACTCACTATAAGGCACCGGCCTCTGAATTGCTTCACGCCCTGCCCATAAGTCCACCTAGTGAAGGAGATCGCTGCCTGTATCATGAACCAGAACTCACAGCTCATTACATGCAAGTGTTAATGAAGCCTTTGAAGCCCGGTCAAGCCCCAAGGACCAAATTCCTCGTGAAAGATTTACTCTATGTGCCAAGAACCGTCTATCACATTCTGACGAGGACAATGAGTCCCATCAAAGGCCACGACTCATCTGATGAGGAAATAGTTGGCATGATGAAGAATCTGCTATTCAACATCATTCATAGCATTCCTATCAACTATCACGATTTCTTCATGAGGACTCTGGCAAATGCTGCACTTTCTCCATTTGAGCTAAAACCTTATGCTCCCTGGATTATGAGATTCCTCAGGACAAGGTCTTCACTCAACTACAAGGCTGATTTTCAGAATCACCTTAGCTATCTGCCCCCGATTGAAGTCCTCAAGCAGGCTTTTACTTCAACTGATGAAAAGGGCAAGGCTCCTGCAGTCATTGATGAAGGCATTCGTCCATTGGATGGTCAGTTTCGCAAAGCTGCATCTTATTCCACCAATGATGACTCTACCACACATGACTCTGCTGCCAATGCACCCAAGTCTACTCCTCAAGCCACTGCTCCTCGTGTGATGACTGACCGTGAACTTCTGCTTAGTCTTCACCAGAAGGTGGATCGAAACCATAAATGGGTTAAGCGTCAGTTTGGTTCATTTCTTCACAACATGACTGCTACACACAATGCAGTGAAGAAAAACCATTACTACCTTCATGAAGTCTTCGGTCGCACCTGGGCCATTCTATCACATCTGTATGGTGAAGATCTCAAGAAAATGGGTCTCAAGGAAGATTTTGACTGGTCTGCACCTCCATCGAAGAAATTCAAGAAGGTTAAGGTTCCTTCTTTGGTGTCCAGCTCATATTCTTCATCACGCGACACCGATGAGCATGAAGACTTGGACGACATTGCGGCAGGCCCTTCACCAACAAATGACCCCAACAACGCTGGTGCTCCTTCATCAACTTGATATTCTTCAGGGGCGTTAGTCCTCATTTTCGATCCTTTTGGTCATTCGATGACAAAGGGGGAGAATTTTGAGTTAGTCTTCAAGCGGGTCTGTCTATATGGGCGTTTTTTTGCTAAGTTACAACTCTTGTTCTTCTGAAACTTTATTGGATCGAGTTGTAAACTTAAACCCGATGGTGCTCTGATACTTATGATGTTCTTTTTCTGCATGCTTATTCCTCATATATGTTAATGCACGTATGCTGAATTACATCAGTCACCATATTTCATCATGCATTTCAAATTCCTCATTATGATATGTCAAATGCGTGTATGAATTACAAGATATAGGGGGAGATCTCCATGATTCTACTCTTCAAGTGTGCAATGCTTCAAAAGCAAATTCCTCATCATGCACATCTTCAGGGGGAGTTCTTTTATATCTTGCAAATAAATTCCTCAATATCAGTATTTACACTTCATATGTTCATCCCCGTTGAAAACTTAACCTATATTGTCATCAATCACCAAAAAGGGGGAGATTGTAAGTGCATCTAGTGCCCCTTAGTGATTTTGGTGTATTGAAGACTTATAGGTTAAGGGACTAATGTGTTTTTGAGTGTACACAGGTCTATAAGTCTCTGAGGAGTTTGATATTTAAAGAGAAAGTCGACCCTAAAAATGAAGTTCTTCAACTGAAGACTTTGGATTTCTGAAGACTTTCTGAAGACTTTGAAAGTGAAGAAATTGGTGTGATCCTGAAGACTTGGTATTCATTCGAGGAACATGAAGCGTGAAGACTTTTGTTTTCGTAGTTTCATTTTCTGTTTCTTGAGTCATAGGAAACACCGTACTGTTAAAGGGGGTCGAGGAAATACTAGGGAAATATTTCCAAGTGATGCTCAACTCAAAATCCTACACCTACCAATCCCTTCGAGTGAATCCATTGGAAATCTCATACAGTTCAGTCATATTCTTCAGTGACAGAGACGATGTTCTTCTGGTCTCTTAGGAATTTGTTCTGACTGAGGAGTTAGGAATGTTCTAGTGCGGATTGCCTACACAGTGAGGAACATGATAGCCCTAAGGAATTTGATACTCAAATTTCCAACCGTTGATGTGCCTTGTGCCAGCTGTCCCCAAATATCTACCCACCTAACGATCATATCATTAAAGGACATTTATGTCTTATCATGTCGGGCTGCTCCCTAGACTATAAATAGCCGCCCCCTACAACCACTAGCTGGTTGGCTACTCCGAGAGAAACTAACA
Organism: Triticum urartu; assembly: GCF_056163025.1. Lineage (NCBI taxonomy): Eukaryota > Viridiplantae > Streptophyta > Magnoliopsida > Poales > Poaceae > Triticum > Triticum urartu. The sequence continues at coordinate 138,860,409 of NC_141876.1, read as the reverse complement.
CTTGTCATTTGAGAGCATCCCATCCTCCGAGGACTTTGAGCGAAAATCATCAAGTGAGGAAAACCCAAACACCTAAAAACCCCAAGTGATTGAGCATCACTGAAGAGATTGATCTTGCGTGAATCCGATGCTTGTTACCTTTGAAGACTGTGCTTCTTCTAGACGGTTAGGCGTCAAGGTCTAGAGCATCCAAGAGGAATTGTGGATCGCCGAGTGACCAAGTCTGTGAAGGTTCGGAAGTCACCTGAAGACTTACCACGAATGATTGGGTGAGGTCTGTGTGACCTTATCTCAAGGAGAATACGGTGAGGATTGTGTGTCCAGGACTGTGTGTCCTCTAGTTTAAATACCTAGTCGCTCCAACCAGATGTACAACTGAGACAACAGTTGGAACTGGTCTACCAAATCATTGTCTTCACCAAGCTCACTGGTTCTGTTTCCTCAACTCTTTCATTTCCTCATAAATGTGTTGAGTGCTTGTTCGTATCTGTGTTTGAAGACTTTGACTGAAGACTTCCTATATTTCCTCAATTCAATTTCTTCAGTCTGTTTGTCTTCATCCTGTGTTATCCTGTGTTTACGCTTACTGTACTCTATGCTTGTCTTCATTTCATCATGATGACTATGCTTGCGCCCTGTTATGTTTACTTTTGAGTACTTATTCCGCTGCTAGTAGTTCTTCGCTAAGGAATTTGCTCACCTGCAAATTCCTCAGTGAAGAATTCATAAAAATCGCCTATTCACCCCCCCTCTAGTCGATATAACGCACTTTCAAAGGGAGGTATTACTGTCGTTCCTAATGATAAAGATGAATTGATTCCTCAAAGAACTATTACAGGTTATAGGATGGTAATTGATTTCCGCAAATTAAATAAGACCACTAAAAAGGACCACTACCCCTTACCTTTTATTGATCAAATGCTAGAAATATTATCCAAACATACACATTTTTGCTTTCTAGATGGTTATTCTGGTTTCTCTCAAATACCTGTGTCAGCCAAGGATCAATCAAAGACTACTTTTACTTGCCCTTTTGGTACTTTTGCTTATAGACGTATGCCTTTTGGTTTATGTAATGCCCCTGCTACCTTTCAAAGATGCATGATGGCTATATTCTCTGACTTTTGTGAAAAGATTTGTGAGGTTTTCATGGACGATTTCTCCGTCCATGGATCTTCTTTTGATGATTGCTTGAGCAACCTTGAATGAGTTTTGCAGAGATGTGAAGAAACTAATCCTGTCTTGAATTGGGAAAAGTGCCACTTTATGGTAAATGAAGGTATTGTCTTGGGGCATAAAGTTTCTGAAAGAGGTATTGAAGTTGATAAAGCCAAGGTTGATGCTATTGAAAAGATGCCATGTCCCAAGGACATCAAATGTATAAGAAGTTTCCTTGGTCACACCGGATTTTATAGGAGGTTCATTAAGGACTTCTCAAAAATTTCTCGGCCTCTGACTAATTTATTACAAAAAGATATACCATTTGTCTTTGACGATGATTTTGTAGAAGCATTTGAAATACTTAAGAAAGCATTGATCTCTGCACCTAATGTTCAGCCACCTGATTGGAATTTACCCTTTGAAATTATGTGTGATGCTAGTGATTATGTTGTAGGTGTTGTTCTAGGGCAAAGAGTTGATAAGAAATTAAACATTATTCAATATGGTTGTAAAACCCTAGACAATGCTCAAAGAAATTATGCCACTACTAAAAAATAATTCTTAGCAGTTGTATTTGCTTGTGACAAGTTCAGACCTTATATTGTTGATTCTAAAGTAACTATTCACACCGATCATGCTGCTATTAAATATCTTACGGAAAAGAAAGATGCTAAACCTTTACTTATTAGATGGGTTCTCTTGCTACAAGAATTTGACTTACATATTGTTGATAGAAAGGGAGCTGAGAAACCCGTTGCAGACAACTTGTCTAGGTTAGAAAATGTGCTTGATGACCCACTACCTATTGATGATAGCTTTCCTGGTGAGCAATTAAATGTCATAAATGCTTCTCACACTGCTCCATGGTATGCTGATTATGCTAATTACATTGTTGCCAAATTCATACCACCTAGTTTAACATACCAGCAAAAGAGAAAGTTCTTCTATGATTTGAGGCATTACTTTTGGGATGACCCACATCTTTATAAAGAAGGATTAGGTGGTCTTATTAGACGTTGTGTACCTGAGCATGAACAGGAACAGATCCTATGCAAGTGTCACTCTGAAGCTTATGGAGGACACCATGCGGGAGATAGAACTACACATAAGGTATTGCAATCTGGTTTTTATTGGCCTACTCTCTTCAAGGATGCCCATAAGTTTGTCTTATCTTTGATGAATGCCAAAGAATCGGTAATAATAGTAGACGTCAAGAGATGCCTATGAACTATTCACTCGTTATAGAACCATTTGATGTTTGGGGCTTTGACTATATGGGACCTTTTCCTGCTTCTAATGGTTATACACATATTTTAGTTGATGTTGATTACGTTACTAAGTGGGTAGAAGCTATTCCAACTAGTAGTGCTGATCATAACACTTCTATTAAAATGCTTAAAGAAGTTATTTTTCCAAGATTTGGAGTCCCTAGATATTTAATGACTGATGGTGGTTCACATTTTATTCATGGTGCTTTCCGTAAAATGCTTGCTAAGTATGATGTTAATCATAGAATTGCATCCCCTTATCACCCTTAGTCTAGTGGTCAAGTAGAATTGAGTAATAGAGAGCTCAAATTAATTTTGCAAAAGACTGTCAATAGGTCTAGAAAGAATTGGTCCAAGAAACTCGATGATGCATTATGGGCCTATAGAACTGCATATAAAAATCCTATGGGTATGTCTCCGTATAAAATGGTTTATGGAAAAGCATGTTACTTACCTCTCAAACTAGAACACAAGGCATATTGGGCTATTAAAGAGCTCAATTATGATTTTAAACTTGCCGGTGAGAAGAGGTTATTTGATATTAGCTCACTCGATGAATGGAGAACCCAAGCCTATGAAAATGCCAAGTTGTTTAAAGAAAAAGTTAAAAGATGGCATGATAAAAGGATACAAAAGCGTGAGTTTAATGTAGGTGATTATGTATTTCTATACAACTCTCGTTTAAGATATTTTGCAGGAAAACTTCTCTCTAAATGGGAAGGTCCTTACGTTATCGAGGAGGTCTATTGTTCCGGTGGCATAAAAATCAACAACTTCGAAGGCACAAATCCGAAGGTGGTGAACGGTCAAAGAATCAAACATTATATCTCAGGTAATCCCATAAATGTTGAAACCAATGTTACTAAAACCGTAACCCCGGAGGAATACATAAGAGACACTTTCCGAAACGTTTTAGACTCCGAAAAGGAATAGGTATGTGGTACGGTAAGTGAACCGACTCCAAAACAGTTTTTAAGGCAATATTTCTCTGTTTTGGAATATTTAGAAAAATAGAAAAATAAAAAGCAGTCTGGGAAGGACACGAGGCCTCCACGAGGGTGGAGGGCGCGCCCTACCCTACTGGGCGCGCCCCTACCTCGTGGGCACCTCATGCGCTCTCCGGACTCCGTTTTCTTACACGACACGTATTTTGGTCGGTAATAATTCACTATATAATCTCCCAGGGGTTTTGACTCCCGTATCATGCAATTATCCTCTGTTTGTGTTTCGAGCTATTTTTCTGACAGATCCAGGATGTCATGTCGTGTTCAAGTGCCCCCAAGGACCAATTCTTCAATAAGGTCATCAACCCCTACCTCGCGGAGGTGCTGCAACACCCTCAAACCATTCAGATGCGTGAGGGGTTGTTGCACATCCGCGATGTTGAGGGACCAAGGAAGACCGGAAGCACGGAGGCAAGGCTCGAGGCGTTGGAGCAAGATGTTTTCAAGTGTCAGGAGATGGTGGAGCATGGACTCGATTCCAATCACATTATGATCACGGAGCTCACCAACAACCACAAGCTGGACGTCAAGGACATTGGGGAGGCCATCTTCAAGCTTCATGAGAAAATCGAGCACCTCCAAGCCCAGATCTATGACCTGCAAAATCAAAACTGCGAGTATGAATATAGATTCAAGAGGATGAGTTTGGCTGCAGATTTGAGGTTTCGGGAGACTCGATCATCCTTCTATGATGGTGAGCCTATGCCTTGGAAGAGGACGACAAGCCTACGCCATCAACAAAACCATCACCTTCTCCACCAACAAAGAAGAATTGAGTATCTAGTATGGGCACTCCCCTTGGCAACTGCCAAGCTTGGGGGAGTGCCCTGGTATCGTATCACCATCACTTTTATCTTTACCGTTTTTCTTAGTTCGATCCTTTTGGCAATATCTTGATCTAGTAGAATAAAGTTTATGGCATGATCTAGTTTTGAGTTTTGCTTTATGATCCCTCTATGTAATCAAGTCAGTGAGCTATATATAATAAAGATTAGTGTTGAGTCAAGGGCTTGATTATTTTTCCATGATCCAAAGTGAATAAAAGAAAAGAGAAATAAATAAAAAAGGAAACAAAGAGATCATATGGATCTTATGGAGAGTAATGAGCTCACATAGAAAAAGTATGATGAATAAAAGTTGTTGAGAGTTGACAAACATAGTTTTGGTCATCGTTGCAATTAATAGGAAGTAATAAAGAAAGAGAGGTCTTCACATATAAATATACATCTTGGACATCTTTTATGATTATGAGCACTCATTAAAATATGACATGCTAAAGAGTTGACGTTGGACAAGGAAGACAACATAATGGGTTATGTTTTCTTACATCTGAGATAAATTATATTGTCATGGATCATCCAACATGGTTGAGCTTGCCTTTCCCCCTCATGCTAGCCAATTCATCGCACCAAGTAGAGATACTACTTGTGCTTCCAAATACCCTTAAACCAGTTTTGCCATGAGAGTCCACCATATCTACCTATGGATTGAGTAAGATCCTCCAAGTAAGTTGTCATCGGTGCAAACAATAAAAATTGCTCTCTGAATATGTATGACTTATTAGTGTGGGAGAAAATAAACTTTATACGGTCGTGTGATATGGAAGAAATAAAAGCGACAGACTGCATAATGAAGGTCCATATCACAAGTGGCAATATAAAGTGACATTCTTTCGCATTAAGATTTTGTGCATCCAACCATAAAAACGCATGGCAACCTCTTCTTCCCTCTGCGAAGGGCCTATCTTTTACTTTTATCTCCTACATTGCATAAGAGTCATGGTGATCCTCACCCTTCCTTTTTACATTTTATCCTTTGGCAAGCACAGTATGTTGGAAAGATCCTGGTATATATGGCTAATTGGATGTGAGTTTTCATGAACTATTATTGTTGACATTACCCTTGAGGTAAAACGTTGGGAGGCAAAACTATAAGCCCTTATATTTCTCCGTGTCCGATTAAATCTCCATACCCATAAGTATTGCGTGAGTGTCAGCAATTGTGAAAGACTATATGATAGTTGAGTATGTGGACTTGCTGAAAAGCTCTTATATATTGACTCTTTCCTATGTTATGATAAATTGCAATTGCTCTAATGACTGAGATTATAGTTTGTTAGTTTTCAATGAAGTTTACAATTCATACTTGAGATTGTGATTGAATTAATACTCTAGCATAAGAAATCATATGACAAGAATTATGTAAGTTGCTGTTCTAAGAATGATCATGATGCCCTCATGTCCGCATTCTACTTTTATCGACACCTCTATCTCCAAACATGTGGACATATTTTTCGATTTCGGCTTTCGCTTGAGGACAAGCGAGGTCTAAGCTTGGGGGAGTTGATACGTCCATTTTGCATCATGCTTTTATATTGATATTTATTGCATTATGGGCTGTTATTACACATTATGTCACAATACTTATGCCTATTCTCTCTTATTTTACAAGGTTTACATAAAGAGGGAGAATGCCGGCAGCTGGGATTCTGGGCTGGAAAAGGAGCAAATATTATAGACCTATTCTGCACAGCTCCAAAAGTCCTGAAACTTCACGGAAGACGTTTTCAGCATATATAAAAAATACTGAGCGCAAGAAGTTCACTAGGGGGGCCACACCCTGCCCACGAGGGTGGGGGCGCGCCCTACCCCCCTGGGCACGCCCCTACCTCGTGGGCCCCCTGGTGGCCCTCCGATGTCCATCTTCTGCTATATGAAGTCTTTCGATGAGGAAAAAATCATAAGCCATCTCCTCGGACGAAACTCCACCGCCACGAGGCGGAACCTTGGCGGATCCAATCTAGGGCTCCGGCAAAGCTGTTCTGCCGGGGAAACTTCCCTCCGGGAGGGGGAAATCATCACCATCGTTATCACCAACGCTCCTCTCATCGGGAGAGGGAAATCTCCATCAACATCTTCACCAGCACCATCTCCTCTCAAAACCTAGTTCATCTCTTGTATCCAATTCTTATCTCCAAATCCGGGATTGGTACTAGTAGGTTGCTAGTAGTGTTAATTACTCCTTGTAGTTAATGCTAGTTGGTTTATTTGGTGGAAGATCATATGTTCAGATCCTATATGCATATTAATACCCCTCTGATTATGAACATGATTATGCTTTGTGAGTAGTTATGTTTGTTCCTGAGGACATGGGAGAAGTCTTGCTATTAGTAGTCATGTGAATTTGGTATTCGTTAGATATTTTGATGAGATGTATGTTGTCTCTCCTCTAGTGGTGTTATGTGAACGTCAACTACATAACACTTCACCATTATTTGGGCCTAGAGGAAGACATTGCGAAGTAATAAGTAGATGATGGGTTGCTAGAGTGACAGAAGCTTAAACCCTAGTTTATGTGTTGCTTCGTAAGGGGCTGATTTGGATCCATATGTTTCATGCTATGGTTAGGTTGACCTTAATACTTTTGTTGTAGTTGCGGATGCTTGCAATAGAGGTTAATCATAAGTGGGATGCTTGTCCAAGTAAGGACAGTACCCAAGCACCGGTCCACCCACATACCAAATTATCAAAGTACCGAACGCGAATCATATGAACGTGATGAAAACTAGCTTGATGATGTTCCCATGTGTCCTCGGGAGCGCTTTTCTCTATATAAGAGTTTGTCCAGGCTTGTCCTTTGCTACAAAAAGGATTGGGCCACCTTGCTGCACTTTATTTACTTTTGTTACTTGTTGCTCGTTACAAATAATCCTATCACAAAACTATCTGTTACCACTTATTTCAGTACTTGCAGAGAATACCTTGCTGGAAACCGCTTATCATTTTCTTCTGCTCCTCGTTGGGTTCGACACTCTTACTTATCGAAAGGACTACGATAGATCCCCTATACTTGTGGGTCATCAGAGTGCTGTCCAAATTATATCATTCTTATTCCTTCTCCATCTTGTTTCAACCGGGGTGCTTGCATGTACTTTTTGTCCTTTGTAACCCTTTTCTTATGTCATTCAACCTACAAGGCTCTAGTAATGTTCCTTGTTCCTCTTTTCTAACGGAGTGTTTTCAACTTTGTTCACCTTCGTTGTGTTCTTTCTTTCAACTTTTCAACCTCTCAAGGTTCTTTGGTTTCACTCGTTTGTCAAAGAAGCTACTTAGTTTTACCTCTCCCCTTTCCTCTTCCTTTTTTTCCTCTAGTGACATCCTAGATCTCGGGACGAGATCCTCTCATAGTGGTGGAGTGTTGTAGCGCCCCGAATGTAACTTTCCATATTTGTAACTCCGACTCTTGCCTTTTCCGGAGATGCTATATGAGTTTCCCTTCGTGGTTGGGTTTTTGTATTCATTTTGCATTTTGTTCATGTCATGCATTTCATATCATGTCATCATGTGCATCGCATTTGCATTCGTGTTCGTCTCTTGCATTCGAGCTTTTTCCCTGTTGTCCGTTTTGCAATCCGACACTCCTACATGCACCGACGCACACCTCTTGCCTCTTTTCGTGAGCGGGTGTTAAAAGTTCTCGGAATGGACCGAGATTTTCCAAGTGGCCTTGGTACACCACCGGTAGACCGCCTGTCAAATTTCGTTCCATTTGGAGTCCGTTTGATGCTCCAACGGTTAACCGGGTTACCGCGAAGGCCTCTTTTGCGTTGCAGCCCAACACCCCTCCAAAACAGTCCAATAACCCATCTAAACCACTTCCATCTCCTCCGTCATCGGATCACGATCATGTGGGCGAAAACTACACTCCCTTTGGACACTCCTACCTCCTTCTATCTATAAATATGTGCATCCCTCCAAAAATTCGGGTCCAAACCCTAGTCTACCACCTCCCCGCCGCCGGACATGTCCGTCCGCCGTCGGACACGTCCACCACCGCCTCCCGCATCCAACCAGATGCCGCCACCTGCCGCCGCCGCTATCCACCACCGCGCGGCCCGCGGAGCCCATCGCGGGCCCGCACGGGCCCGGTCGCCGCCGCCGCACGTCCGCGGGCGCGTGCCCGTACCCGCCGCTTCACCGGACCTTCGCCGGACCAACTGGAGGCCCCGACCTCGCCGCTAAGCCCCACCTCCACCGGCGTCGTTGGCCGGACCGGCCCCAGCCGAGCTCCTCTTTGCTGTTGTGCGCCTGCACGCGCCAACCGAGGCACGGAGTCGCCGCCTCCCGCAGTCGCCGACCATCGCCGGTCGGATCTGATGGGATCCGGCCGAGGCCGACTCGAGCCGCCGCCCCTGGCTCTCTTCGCCCCGCCGCATGGTGCACATCGCCGTCCCCATCGGTTGCCCGGCCTCGCCGTCGCCGGCGTGAACCGCCGCTGCCGCCCCTGCCTTCCCGATCCAGGCAGGATCGGGAGGACGACCGCGCCTCCGCTCGTGGGCCCCGCGAGCGCCCGCCTGGGCCCCTCCCCCACAGCAGGCCCAGATCTGGCTGAGCTCCCTCCTCCTCAGATGGGCTCGGCCCTTGGTGAGCAGTGCTAAACCTCGCCTTGTGCGCATCATAGCTTTTCCCCGCTCAATGATTTTTTCTCTAAGTCCCTAAGTCTATGACATTTTGTGCCCCTGTTCAATGCATCTTATCTCCATGGCCGTAGCTCCGGTGCATGCATATGATATATCAAAATGTTCACCGGGAGATGATCTTCATTTCATTCCATTGTGCCATGCTTGTTTGAGTCCTTCTTGATGCCCAAATCATTGATGCAAGAGTGCTATAAAATGTTTACTCCTGTTACTTAGCAGATTATGTTGATTTGTCATTTTTGTCACATTTGTTGTGTGCATCATATGGGCATGAGCTCTACATGTGTTTTGAACTATGCCATGCCATATTTACAGAGGTGCTTGCCATGTATTTTTGTCATCAATGTGGTGACTAGCACAAGCATGCAAAGTAGCCTTCGTGATATTGCTGTTTTCAGGGACTTAGGATTTTGCTGTGTCATTTTTCCTGCTGTTATTTTGATGCCATGTAAACATGATGCTACAGTGAGATCCATGCTTGTTTTGAGTATCTTCAGTAAGGGTGTTTTGGACATATGGTTATGCTCTATCCATCCATGTCCCTGTTTGAATTTATGGAGTGACCTAGCATGTCTTAAACTTGCTCTACCTTTGCTATAAAATGTTCCTGGCAGATTGTTTACATGTTAATCAATTTTGCCATGGTTGTTGTTAGTGATCCATGCATGCTATGAACTTGCTCTTGCCATGGTTAGCTTCTTGAACATGTCTTCTTGCTGTTAGTATGCTTATCTTGTCATGCAATGCTTTGTGGTGAGTGATTTGAGCTCGCAAAGATGCCTTCATAATTCTGTTTATGCCATGCTCAGTTTTCTGCTAAGTCTGAAACTGTTAAAAAACTTGCTATGTTTACATGGGTGCCATCATATCTTCTGTGCATTTTTGGCTCATGATCAGTAAGGGACTTTTGTTCTCACCATTTAGTAGATTCATGCCATGCCTTGTATTGCTATGATATGTTCCTGTAGCATGTAGTTTGCTTTCTCTAAACATGGCTTCCTGATGTTATTCCTGGCATCTTAGTATTCTCACTAAGTCTGTGAAGCTGATATATTTTGTACTTTTGCCATGCTTGTTTGAACCTGCTCTTGTGGGATTTAGCCGTAGCTCAGTGTTCATGTTTTGTCAAGCATCTTGTGTACATCACTGCCATATACTTTTTTGCTATGTTGGAGTGCAGTAGCTTAGTTTCTTATTGCATTCTAGATGGCAGCGTGCTGTTAATCGCAGAATTGTGCTATTCTTGTTTTGCTTGCCATTTGCAAACCGTGCATCCGATTCCGGTGATCTTTATATCGATTTCGACCGAAATCATCACATATTTCCAGCAGCACACTTTATCTGCCAAGTTGATGCCTTGATCAATCTTTTCCTTCCGAAGCACGCATATGCATTGCATAGCACATCTCGCATATCATGCCATGTTTTGCATCATGTTGATTGTGCATTGCACCGTGATTGATTGTTGGACCTTTGCTTGTGTTCTTGCTTTGCGTAGAGCCGGGATATGAGTACGTGATCGAGGAACCGGTTGAGTATGCTAACGAGGATCAACCTTTCGACAACTCTGAGAACTTTGCAGGCAAGATGACCATACCCTCGGAATCACTTCTATCTTTGCTTGCTAGTTGTTCGTTCTATCGCTATGCCGCACTACCAACCACTTGCTTTATCATGGCTCCCATTTTGCCATGTTCAGCCTCTAACCCACCTTTTCTAGCAAACCGTTGTTTGGCTATGTTACCGCTTTTGCTCAGCCCCTCTTATAACGTTGCTAGTTGCAGGTGAAGATGAAGTTTGTTCCAGGTTGGAACATGGATATTGTTGGGATATCATTATTATCGGTGTTATGTTCCTTGATTTTGCGTCCCTTACGTGGTTGGGTGTTATGGGAACCCCTTTACATTTGCCTAAAAACCTATCACCTTACCTTGGGTTCTGCGTACCCGAGGGTCATCTTATTTTTACCCCCCCTGGGCCAGTGCTTCTCTAAGTGTTGGTCCGAACCAGAGCCACTTGCGGCGCCACCTCGGGGAAACTTGATGGTTGGTTTTAGCTGTACGTAGTGTTCATCCGGTGTTGCCCTGAGAACGAGATATGTGCAGCTCCTATCAGGATATCGGCGCATCGGGCGGTCTTGCTGGTCTTGTTTTACCATTGTTAGAATGTCTTGTAACCGGGATTCCGAGTCTGATCGGTTCTTCTTGGGAGAAGGAATATCCTTCGTTGACCGTGAGATCTTGTGATGGGCTAAGTTGGGACACCCCTGCAGGGTTTGAACTTTCGAAAGCCGTGCCCGCGGTTATGTGGCAGATGGGAATTTGTTAATATCCGGTTGTAGAGAACTTGACACTTAACTTAATTAAAATGAATCAACCGCGTGTGTAGCTGTGATGGTCTCTTCTCGGCGGAGTCCGGGAAGTGAACACGGTTCTTGTGTTATGCTTGAACGTAAGTAGTTCAGGATCACTTCTTGATCACTTCTAGATTCTCGACCATGCGTTGCTTCTCTTCTCGCTCTGTTTTGCGTAAGTTAGCCACCATATATGCTAGTGCTTGCTGCAGCTCCACCTCACTACCTTTTTCCTACCCATAAGTTTAAATAGTCTTGATCTTGCGAGAGTGAGATTGCTGAGTGACTCACAGATACTTCCAAAAAGTTGCAGGTGCCGATGATACCAGTGCAGATGACGCAACTGAGCTCAAGTGGGAGCTCGATGAAGATCGTGTTCATTGTGTTGTTTCGTTTCCATTTGATTAGTAGTGGAGCCCATTTGGGACGATCGGGGATCTAGCAATTGGGGTTGTCTTCTTTTATTTTGGTTCCGTAGTCGGACCTTGTTTGTATTCTGGATGATGTATGTTTAACTTGTATTTGTGTGAAGTGGCGATTGTAAGCCAACTCTTTATCCCTTTCTTATTAAGTACATGAGATTGTGTGAAGATTACCCCTCTTGCGACAAACCTACCATGCGGCTTTGCCTCTAAGTCGTGCCCCGACATGTGGGAGATATAGCCGCATTGTGGGTGTTACATAAAGATTCAAGTTGAAAACCAATGCTACTGCATGGCTATCATGCAAATGGTGGTTGTGGCTTGTCTGGGGGTGACGGAGACTCCGGGAAGAAGTGCGGTGAAGCCGCAGAAAGGTTTGCCGGAAACACTTCTCTCTCGAAGGGGGCTGGTTAGAGGCAAGGGCAAAATGGTCATTTTCACTGTGGGACCACCTGGTGAAAATGTTACCGACAGAAAGAGCTCGACGATACGAAGAAGTAGGCTTTGGAATCACCTCAAACGGAGTTACGGTTGCAGAGTTATGGGGTGTAGAAGATCAGGGACTAATCTGTGAAAATTTTCATCACCAACGGGTCCCTGAGTCGATAAGACAGAAACGGATTTCAAAAAATACGCTTCCTGACTCAGAAAACGTACTTCAGACAAAAGAAGGAGAAAATACGCTTTCGTGCAAATGAAAGCGTACTGATATAAATACGCTTTCAAAGAACTGGTAGCGCACTCACCAGAAGGCACTTCCACTTATCCACGTGGACCTGGGCCTAAGGCCACTTATAGGCGGGTCCCACGCGCAGGGGGAGGCCAGAGCTCGGTCGTCCTCTTCCACGCTCATGTCCCACACGGGATAGAGGAGGGGAACAGAGGAGAGGGCAGGGGCACTGCCGGCGATGGGCCGGGCGGCTCCGGCCATCTCTAGCCAGGCGGAGACCACCAGCGGGACCGCGAGGCAGAGGCGCCTCCGTTCTGGTGCAGGGCGGATGCCGGGGAGGAGCGAGGACGCAGGGACGGAGAGGACCCGAAAGGAGGCAGAGGCGGGCGGTTGAGCTTGGGGTGAGGGGCCCTGGTCCTCCAGCGATGAATGAGGGGTGGGTGAGGGTGTGCCGGACTCCGGTGAGACTGTTGGCGTGGTCGGGAGGGAGAGGGAGAGCTCGGATGGCTCGGTTGGGGTGGAGACCGAGAGGTGGAGGCGGTGGCCGGACGTGGGGCACGCGGCCAGGAGGCTCTCCGGCGAGGGGAAAGTGGGCGGGGGCATTCGCTGTGGTGAGGGGGAGTCGATGGACATGGTAGGAGGAAGAGATGAGGCTCGAGCTAGTCGGAACAAAGCCGAGGCCTTGGCTGCCACGGAGGATGACGGCGAACAACGGCGAGATGAGGTGACTCCAGAGGGAAAATGAGGCGGGGGGGGGGTGATTGAGCTGCGGAGGGGTTCGGGGGTCCTTGAATAGGCGCGGCGGAGAGCTCTAGGGCTCACTCACGAGTCCCGGCCAAGCTTTAATGGCGGGTAGAGGCTGGACACGGCACGGGTGTGTCCTTTGCGATGCATTTATGGCGAACAACGACGAAGCAGCGACGCAGGGCGATGTAGTCGAGCACGGGCGAGCTCCAGGACACGGAGGGACGTCGAGACGAGGAGGAAGGAGACGGGAACAGGGGCAAGAACAAGCCAGAGCACGTATTTAGCCATGACGCAAGCATGATCACCATGTGCACTGACGCAAGCGGCGCGCTTTGGCGTGGCCAACCATGTCCAGTAGATGGACCTTAGTGCCCTTAGTCCAACTGGAGAAATAATTGGGTCCAGGGGCAAAGAAGAGATTTGCAGATGGCCCCAAAGCAAACCAGCAGCCAAGTGTTTGTGCTGTGCAGTGGGGACACCAGCTTGGTAACTCAGTAAATAGTTTGTCTGGTGATGATCACACACTAAGGTGATGTCTACCAAAAATCAGACTAAGAAGAGGAGTTTAGATGAGGGTTGCTGTAGAAACTACCATAATGGCCAGAATTAGAGATTATAAATTTGCATTCACATAAAGAGGCAAGCTGATCTGAAATTGGGCATGACCCAATTATTTGAAGATATGAAGAAGCTCAAAAAGTTTCAGGCCATTTGGATGAACCAAACCAGCACTTGCTTCATATAGCTTTGCTCTGGACAGAAACTTGGAAAATTTGCACATGGCAAATGGTGCAATGGATTGAGCCAAATTTTGGTGGAGGTAGTTTATATAGGTAGAAGTATGTCCTGGTAAAGTTTCAGCTCAATTGAACCAATATAAAATATAGTTGCTTCACAAACTGAAAATCTGACCAGAAACTAAGATTTGGATCTGGGATCACATAGAAAGTTATATGAGCTCAAATTTGGTGGAGAGTCATGATATGATCCTATGAAGGACCTTGCAAAATTTCAACTCATTTTGACATGTCTAGCTTGTACTTCCTTCACAATCACTTCCCTCAGACAAGAACTTTGAAAATTTGCTCAGGAATATTTACTAGGCACTTTGAGTTTAATTTTGGCATGAGGCAATTATTTATATAGGAAAAGATGTCCAAAAATCTTGGGTTGAATTGGGCAAAGATAAATGGCACTTGCTTCACAAACTGCCATTCAGGACAGAATAGAAAAGGAATTAATTGAGCATGATGGGAAACATGGCCAATAAAATATTTTTCCATATTTGAGGAAGATATGACCCAAAAACATTATGAGAATTATTTGGGAATTTTTGGAGTGACAAAAATATAGGTTGCTTCACAACCTAGGGTTTAAAGGGTTATTCCTTTAATAGAAAAAGGAATATTCCCAATAAAAAGAATATTGGGTTAGGTCAAGGATGGAAATGAAAAGGTCTTGGGAAGGTTTTGAGGATAACAAGTCACTCTGGAAAGAAAGAAGAGGTCATCTTCTTCAATTTCCATACCACATAGCCACGGAAAAAGAAAACTCAAGCAAAAACCTCAGAAAATCAAAAGAAAAAGAAAGGGTCAAAAATCAAGCTGTGACACATATGAAACACATATGCACGATTTGAACCGGCGGCGCTTCCATCGCACCGGCCCCTTCCCCCGCCACTGTGCCATGGATCCTCTCCCCCACGGGCCTGAGCGTGGATCCCCTACAACGGCCAAATCCCGGCGCGCCCAGCCACTGCTCGCGAGCCCTGCCTCCATCAGCTCCACTTCACTGGAGTCGTCGGTCTGTAGGATTAGGGGTAGCATGTCCACTTCCTCTACTCACCGGCGCCCATGAGGCCGTTGTACTCTTGCCCAAGCTTAATCAGTGGCCGCTCCGCCCATCGGCCGTTGGCCAGAGGTGAGTTCTTCTCAGCTAAGAGCACGGAGTCCTTTCAGGGATGCAAATTGGGAAGCTTTGGTGTTATCACCATCCAAATTTTGTTCTTCAGATATGCAAAATTATTCATTGTTCATCAGTTGCTTAGGGGAGCATGGCTACCTTGGTGAGTCATCTCTAGTGAATTAGGTGTTGAAAATGTTTTCTTATGTATGTTTCAGTGGGAAGTCTGATCATTTGCTGCTCAAAATCTGACAAATCGGAGGAGGAATGCACGAGAAGCAAGTCTATCATCAATGGCAAGGTTGGTCGTGTATTCCTTCTTTGAGTTTTCTCTGTTTCAACCATACAATTCATCTAGCATACAGTATCGTCGTTGCAATCGTTCAATTTGGTAACTTGGAAGTAGTTTACAGTTACTGTATTGTGAGTGTGTAACCTGAAAGTAAGTTAGCAAATTACTATAGATACTACTTCAAAACCATGTACTCCTACTCACTATTTCTATGTGTCATGTGTACTACCAACTTAATGATGTGTCTTTAATTCCCATAGTCTACAAAATTCATTCTTGCTATTGTATGTTTGTGCCCCTAGCTTGCATGCTGATGTTGTATGTGCATGGTGGTGGCCTCCTTCCTGTTGTTATTTGTTCCATATTGAGAATTGTTTTGTAAAAGATAATGAGATGGACGCAGTTAGGAGATGATGCTAGCAAGTTCAAACTCTCTTGAATGGATAGATCATAGTGCAGTTAGGAGAAGTGATGTTATGAATATGTTGTATGCAAGTTCAGTGTGTATTAGAAAAAGTTCAGCATTAAATTATATAGCAAATTCACTACACGGGGATTTGGCAAGCTGTTTTGTAAAAATGTTTATGGCGATTTGCTCCAACATGATTTTGCGTGTGTATTTTGGCAGCTCAACAAGATGAACCATACAGGCGAGGAACCTCCCAGGCGCAGCAACTCCTCCGTCCAAGTTGAGCGCTGGGCGCCGTCCACCTTGTTGGCCACCAGGACGTATGAGGCAACGATCGGCAGTCTCGGCGGACCGGACACCAACATGGCGATGAGGCTGAGAGCCACAAACAGGTAGCACCTCGTGATCCTGAGAACAGAGTGCTTTAGAATTCTGCATATACTTCATGTGTACTACAATTCATATCTGCACACCTTGGTAATTTGAACAGGCTTATGCCTTGCCGCCGGAACAATGAATTCAAGGTTTTGCAGGATCCAACATGTCGCTAAGGCTGGCTGTGAGTAGAGTGTGAACTCACAGAGGATACGAATCATATCTCTTGTACCATGTGATTGTTTCATGGTACAACTAGCTAGTGCTCTGATTTCTTGGACTAGATGCCTAGAACAATCCATGTTAATTTTAGTCTCTGTAGTTTCCAACTCTGAACTGTATGCTAGTTTTGTATGATGTACTATTACTCTGGCTGTCACAATTGATTCATGTGCATGTGATAAAAAGAAATAAAATACCCTACTATATTTGGATGTGGACGCTAACTAACAAGTTTTCACTTCCCCGACATGGGCGCAAGGTTGATTGACGCGGACTACCACAACCCGGTGGGCAGTGTGCTCTTCAACGACTTGGAGGCGGACTTCACCGTGAAGACCGGCGTCCGCGTCGCACAGATGATCATCCAGGTAATCTCGATGCCGTAGGTCACCGAGGAGGAGGACCTCGACACCACGGTCTGGGGGAGGTCCACCTGCGTCTAAACTCCGAGTCTTGGTAGATACATCTAGAGAAGTGGAATGTTTAGGTTGGTGGAATGCTAGGGAAATGTACCCACCTTTCAATGATAGTTGTGTGTGTATGATATGGGATGTCGTGATTTCTTCCTGTTCAGATGTTCACTATTGTATCCATGAATGCTGCAAGTTTTAAAGATGGTTCTGTGACCAGAGCTTATTTTCCATTGGACGTGTCTCTGATGGAAGCAACTGCATCTAACTTTTATTTTTTTATTCATAATTAGTTAGCAGTAGCGTGGGGGAACAACAACTCGCTACTAGTATTTAGGATAGTAGTAGCGCGGGCAGCACACGCTACTTCTAACTTTTTAGTAGTAGCGCGGGTGCCACCCACGCTACTACTAACTTTTAGCTGTAGCGTGATTGAGAGAGTCCTGGATTAGGAGGTCTCCGGATAGCCAGACTATATCCTTTGGCATGACTGTTAGACTATGAAGATACAAGATTGAAGACTTTGTCTCGTGTCCAGATGGGACTCTACTTGACGTGGAAGATAAGCTAGGCAATACGGATATGGATATCTCCTCCTTTATAACCGACCTTGTGTAACCCTAGCTATGGGAGTCCTGGATTAGGGGGTCTCCGGACAGCCGGACTATCTCCATTGGCCGGACTGTTAGACTATGAAGATACAAGATTGAAGACTTCGTCTCGTGTCCGGATGGGACTCTACTTGGCATGGAAGGCAAGCTAGGCAATACATATATGGATTTCTTCTTCTTTGTAACCGACCTTCTGTAACCCTAACCCTCTCCGGTGTCTATATAAACCGGAGGGTTTTTAGTCCGTAGGACAACAATCACAACATGCAATCATACCATAGGCTAGCTTCTAGGGTTTAGCCTCTCTGATCTCGTGGTAGATCTACTCTTGTACTACACATATCTTCAATATTAATCAAGCAGGACGTAGGGTTTTACCTCCATCAAGAGGGCCCGAACCTGGGTAAAACATCGTGTCCCTGCCTCCTGTTACCATCTGGCCTAGACGCACAGTTCGGGACCCCCTACCCGAGATCCGCCGGTTTTGACACCGACATTGGTGCTTTCATTGAGAGTTCCTCTGTGTCGTTGCCATTAGGCTTGATGGCTCCTACTATCATCGATAGCAATGCAGTCCAGGGTGAGACTTTTCTCCCCGGACAGATCTTCGTATTCGGCGGCTTTGCACTGCGGGCTAATTCGCTTGGCCATCTAGAGCAGATTGAAAGCTATGCCCCTGGCCATCAGGTCAGATTTGGAAGTTTGAATTACACGGCCAACATCCATGGGGACTTGATCTTTGACGGATTCGAGCCACAGTCGGGCACGCCGCAGTGTCACGATGGGTATGACCTAGCTCTGCCACTAGACGATACCCCAGAGGCCGCGCCCGCATCAGCTCCGACCTTTAGCTCGGAGCCAACTGCGCCAATCGAGGACGGGTGGCTAGACACCGCCTCAGGGGCTGCAGTCTCGACGGCGGTCGAGCCAAACACCAGCATAATCCTCTGCGCAGCCCGTGACTCCAAGGTGCCGGGCTCTCTTCCGGACCCCAAACCATCTGCGCCCCTGCCAATCGAATCCAATTGGGCGCCGATCATGGAATTCACCGCCGCAGATATCTTTCAGCACTCGCCCTTCGGCGACATTCTGAATTCACTAAGGTCTCTCTCTTTGTCAGGAGTGGCCGGACTATGGCCAACAGGATTGGGATGCGGACGATGAAGAAATTCGACGGCCACCCACCACCCACTTAATAGCCACTGCTGACGACTCAACCGACATGCTCGACTTCGACTCCGAAGGCGTCGACGGTATGGACAACGATGTGGGAGGCGAAGAAGAACCACCGCCCACAGGGCGCTGGACGTCCACTTCATCATATGACGTATACATGGTGGACACACCAAAGGAAGACGACGACGAGGAACGGAAGGACGCACCGAAGGTTTGTTCCCTCGAGAAGCAGTCAAAACGGCGGCACAAGCGCCGCCCCAAATCCCGCCTTGCCAGAAATAACGATCATACAGACCCAGCGTTGGAGCAGGGCGAACCACTGTCGGACCACGGCAACATGGAGAATCAAACCGAACAAACCAATTCTGTCAAAGATAATAGTCCGAACGACATAACGCCGGACAGGCACCCGGAGCAGCAGAATGCCCGTCAAAGGCTTCTTGCCACCGCAAGGAGTCTGAAAAAGTATAAGCAAAGGCTCGAGGTTGCGCATGACACACTCCAAATCAGATGGAGTAAAGTACTCGACACAGCAGCGAAGTACAGCGACAATCGTCCCACCAAGAGCTACCCAAAGCGGAAGTGCTACCTGAATTTGATGAGGAAGCCTCAGACCCTTCACAACCAAAAATCAAAATAGCCACCTGGCTGGATAGACAGCCTCACGGCCAACATAGAGCGGCAAACAATGCCACTCACTAGACAATACGCGATTCACGCGAGGGCTTGCACCAAAAGGACGGCGCAACCAGATCCATCTATGGACCACGCAAGCGCGCCCCAGCATACGATATAATACAACAAACATCCGAACAACGTGGTACACCCGGATACAGGGGTGCCGCACACCCCCTATGTTTCACCGATAAGGTGTTGGATCATGAATTTCCAAAGGGATTCAAACCTGTAAACATAGAGGCATACGGCGGAACAACAGACCCTGGGGTCTGGATCAAGGACTATATCCTCCACATCCACATGGCTCGAGGAAATGATCTCCACGCCATCAAGTACTTACCACTCAAACTCAAAGGGCCAGCTCGTCACTGGCTTAAAGGCCTCCCCGAAAACTCGATTGGAAGTTGGGTAGAGCTCGAAGACGCCTTTCGGGCAAACTTTCAAGGGACCTATGTCCGACCTCCGGACACGGATGATTTGAGTCATATAACTCAACAGCCAGGAGAGTCAGCCCGAAAGCTTTGGAACAGGTTTCTTACTAAAAAGAACCAAATTGTCGACTGTCCGGACACTGAAGCCTTGGCAGCTTTTAAGCACAGCGTCCGTGATGAATGGCTTGCCCGACACCTCGGCCAAGAAAAACCGAGAACAATGGCAGCATTAACAAGCCTCATGACCCGCTTTTGCGCGGGTGAGGATAGCTGGCTAGCCCGATGCAGCACCAGCGACCCCAGTACATCTGAAGTTAGAGATAGAAACGGGAAATCACGGTGCAACAACAATAACAAACGCCAGAATAAAGGAGACAGCACGAAGAGCACGACAGTAAACGCCGGATTCAAAAGCTCTCGGCCAGGTCAGCAAAAGCCACCCTCTAAAGGCGCCAGAGACGAACTATCCAGCCTAAACAAAATTCTGGACCAAATATGTCAGGTCCATAGCACCCCCGGCAAACCGGCCAATCATACCCACAAAGAATGTTGGGTCTTCAAGCAGTCCGGCAAGCTCAACGCCGTACACAAGGGGGAGGATACACCAAGCGAAGATGAGGATGAGCCTCTCAAGGAAGACACAGGGGAACAAAAGAAATTTCCACCAGAAGTCGAAACAGTAAACGTGTTACACGTGATCAAGGGAAGAAACAAAAGGGCACTCCCAGAAAAATACGCCCGAAGGCCTATCACCGCGGAGTCCTGCCACTGGTCGTCTCAACCGATCACTTTCGACCATCGTGATTACTCAGCAAGTATCCGGCGTGCAGGATGGGCTGCCCTGGTATTAGACCCAATAATTGACGGATACCACTTCACACGAGTCCTGATGGACGGTGGCAGTAGTCTAAACCTCATATACCAGGATACAATCCGCGAAATGGGATAGACTCAACAAAAATTTGCCACAGCAATATTACCTTAAAGGAGTAACGCCTGGCCCACGGGCTCACTGCACGGGCACCCTGCTACTAAAGGTTATATTCGGCTTCCCCGATAACTTCCGTAGCGAACATTTAACTTTCCACATCGCTCCGTTCCAAAGTGGCTATCAAGCACTACTCGGACGCGAAGCTTTCGTTCCCTTTAACGTGATACCACATTACGCTTCCCTCACACTCAAGATGCCCGGCCCACGTGGCATCATTACAGTGAACGGAAGTATTAAGCGATCTCTGCGCGCCGAAGAGCGTGCGGCTGCCCTGGCAGCCGCACACTAAAAACGGCCTCACCAACTAAAGCATTTAGCAGGTCGTCACGACCTCGGACACGGTTAGACGAGTCCGGCGCAGCTATATGCACTCTATACCGAATAAATGGCCATACCCCTATTACAAATACAAGGGGCTCAACGTGCGCAGACAAGTGGCAATTCTTACTCACCTTGAATTATACATGGTTTCTTTAAAAAACTATCTTTTTGCATGACAACTTTTTCACCTAAGTTCCTCTCTTTTACAGATGATCATCATGCTACACCCGTCCAGGATACGGCACAACGGAGATACAGGCACAGACGTGCAGCAGGGACCCGCTTCAAGGATTCTTTTTAGATTAAGACCCTGCGTCAACCTTTTTTACTATCTCTTGTTGATACATATCCATCGAATTCTCAGCACAGTTGAGAAGGATGCTGGCGTCTTGGCATGTGGCCACGTCAGAATAATGCACGTACCTGGACACAAGGGGCTTCTTGCAAGGGGCACTATTTAGGCCCGGTTTATACCATAAAGACCGAATACCTTAGGGAGTGTTCGGCGTCGCGAGTTTGGCCCTATATGTATCAGCTCCGAATCATTGTCTTTGGTCAAATGTTGGGTTTGCCCGGCTCCTGTGTTTTGGTGCCTTACATTCTGCTTTACCGGCTAAGGTAGCACAAGGAGAACTACTGCGATTGTGCCCTGGTTCATCCGGACGAGCACCTCAGTAGAGAAAGCCGAAAAATGACTGTCATGATATAGCGTGAGACTGGTCAACCACTCAATGACCTATCGGAATGTTAGAATTCCTCCGCCTTAATGAAGGGCCGTTTTCCGGCCAGGCATGTACGCACCCCGCGATCAGGCGAGTGCGGAGCCACCAGGGGCTATCTAGTAGCCCCACTGTCAAACTCCTATGGCCAAGTGAAAGTGTTAAAGCATTATAGTCCGGTTGCCTCGCTCGCTGTGCTATCACCTCCTTATTAGGACCAAGACGTTGGGTTAAGTGTGAACACGCGTTTTTTGCGAGCACATCCGCATTATATGCGTGGGGGTTGAAGCCGACGGCTGCAATCTTTTAGGTTATACACATGTATGCATAAACGGCCGCATAGGAGGCACCATACTACTTTCAGGCAAAAGTATAAACATAGCCTTATAAAAACTTCATAAAAGCATTGTGTTTACAATGAGAATACATATCAATCAAACATAATATTCTTCGAGCACTGGGCCTCTATCAAACGAGCACCCTCGAGAACCTCCTTGAAATAATGCTCGGCTGCCACTCGGCCTATGGCCGAACCCTGCGCCGCGACTACGGAAGCGTCCATCTTTGCCTAGTATGCTTTAACACGGGAAGGGCCATCCGCGAGCCTTCTATGCACGCAAACCTCTTCATCGCATTAATGCGCGACACCGCACCAAGGAACTGCTGCACTAAGTTGAAATAGCTATCCGGCTTTTGCTTCTCCGGCCACAGCTGATCCACAACAGCCCTCATGGCGAGTCCGGACAACCTATTCAGTTCGGCCCATTCGGCTAGCTGGTCAGTCAATGATGGAGGACGCTCTGGAACGTTGAACTGCGACCAGAACAGCTTGTCCACTTCACGATTTGTCTGACCTTGGAAGTACTTGGCAGCATCGGCAGCACTCGCCGCCAAATCCATATATGCATCTGCCGAACTCCACAGCCGATCCAGAGGGGCATACCGTGGATCTCTGAACTTCCTCCGCAACATGAAGGGTTTCCCAGCCGCAATATCCCCGGCTTCCCGCAGCTCCTCCTTCTTCGCTCTCATAGCAGAACGGGTGTCCTTCTCCGCCACCGTGGCCTTCTCGAGGTCCGTTGCCTTTGCTTGGTTTTCCTTTTCAAGGACCCGGCAACGGTCGGCAGCGTCTTTTAATTCCACGGCCATCTTGGCCATCTTATCTTGGCTCTTGCAATGTGCGGCCTTCTCGGCCTTCAACTCTTCGGCCGCCTTCAAAGCAGCGGCATTACTAATCCTCGCTTGTTCGTTGGCTCGGGCAAGTTCTGCCCGCAAGGCTTCTACGGAGGCAGCTCCATCTGCAGTCACAACATATTAACGATACTGGCATTATGCTGCTCTTACTATGTGGCATTCACCAGATAATAACACTTACCCTGTGCCTCGTCAAGCCTCTTGTTAACAAGCTCGAGGTCGGCGTCTGCCGCATTCAGTTGCCGTTTTAATTTGGCAAACTCACTATTCCGGCTAGCCACCGGAGCCTGCACCACCTGCACATAAGGGCAGTCTGGTTATTGCCTGAGAATATGATCCTCTGTTCGCCGCCGTTCTCGACGACAACCAGAGTCTCAGGGGCTACTATCTACACAGGGCACACCTAACATGTGCAGTACCGTCACGTATTATCTTACGTACCTCAAAGCCTGTCAGTAGACTCATAAAGGCTTCATGTAATCCACTTTCGGCGGACGAGATTTTCTCCACCACCGTACCCATCAGCATACGGTGTTTTTCTGAGATGGCTGCTCGCCCCACCAACTCTCTCAGAACGTCCGATCACACACTAGACGGTGTCGGACTCTTTTGTCTGCTCTCCTCGGGAGCCGGACGCTGGGGACTTTGGGGGTCTATGGGATTATCTTCTAGCCTCACCGGATTCGGAGAGGCCCTCCGTGACGACACTTCGGGGTCGACCGCTTCTGGAGCAGAGGAGTCCGGGGGAGGCGTTTCGCTCTCCATCATCTCTGGAAGAAGATCACCCGAAGATGAGCTCATCTGAGAGGGACTAGGGCCCGAGCTGCAAGATATATGCGGTGGTTATTTTCTCAGAAGAAAGATAGCATACCTTAAAGTATTTTGGGATCACTTACGACTCGTTGGAGGGCAGATCCCCCTGCGGACTATGTGCGGAAGGAGCACCCCCCAAGGCGGGACCCTCTGTGGGAGATTTCTTCTCCCGTTTGGAGGCTTCGGCTTCCGGATCCTCGGAAGCAGTCCTCTTCCTCCCCCGGTTGTCCTCCTTTATGGAGACGCTCATTCCCTCGGTCGGAGTGAGCGGCAACGAGGGCCTGCGTCTGCCCGTATTATCCTCCCCAGTATCTTCCTTCGAGGGCTCCGGGCAAGGTGCGGCCTCGAGCATCTTTTCCAATACTGGATTTTCCAAACCCTCAGGGAGGGGGGCCGAACACCGAATCATCTTCGCCTTCGTTAGCCAGTCCTAGTCAAAAAGCGAACTCTCAGAGATAACTTTGAATAAGAGACAGTGTGTTCGGTTGGAGGATTTCTTACTTGTTCGGCGGCGCGGTTACTGCGCAGGCCCACATCCTCGGTAACGTCCGGACACTCCACTTGAGATCCGAAGAACGACTTGTACATTTCCTCGTGTGTCAAGCCGAGGAAATTTTGAATGGCACGCGGTCCCTCTGGGTTGAACTCCCACAAGCGAAGGGGCCGGCGTCTGCAAGGCTGGACTTGACGAACCAGCATAACTTGTATTACCACAGCCAAATTAAAATCTCCCTCGAAGAGATCTCGAATGCGGCTTTGCAGTATAGGCACGTCCTTGGCTGGACCCCAGCTCAGGCCTCTGCTAATCCATGACATCAGTTGTGGTGGGGGGCCCGAGCGGAAAGCGGGGGCAGCCGCCCACTTGGCACTTCGGGGAGAAGTGACGTAAAACAACTCCCGTTGCCATAGTTCGGACACCTCTGGAAAGGAACCTTCCGGCCATGGAGCTCCTGCCATCTTGCCTATTGATGCACCTCCGCATGCTGCCTGTTGCCCCTCGATCATCTTCGGCTTTACTTCAAAGGTCTTGAGCCACAAGCCAAAGTGAGGGGTGACGCGGAGGAAGGCCTCACACACGACAATAAACGTCAAGATGTGGAGAAAGGAGTCTGGAGCTAGATCGTGAAAATCTAGCCCGTAATAGAACATCAAGCCCCTAACAAAAGGATCCAGAGTGAGGCCTAGAACTCGGAGGAAGTGGGAGACGAACACAACGTTCTTGTTGGGTTCGGGAGTAGGGATGACCTGCCCTTGAGCAGGCAGCCGATGCGACACCTCGGCGGTCAGGTATTTGGCCTCCCTCAACTTCTTAATGTCCTCTTCCGTGACGGAGGAGGGCATCCATCGGCCTTGAAGGCTGGATTCGGACATGATTGAAGATCCGGAGCACCTAACCTGGGCTTTGGGTGTTAGAACTCGAGGCGGAGGAAGGGTTTGATTGAGCATGAAAGAGAAAAAGCTAAAACCTCACCCCTTTATAAAGAGGGTGAATATCAAGCGTCCTCTCCGTAGTCGTTTAGGACTTGCCTATAATCTAGGAGTCCTAGACACGGTTGGGTTACCCACGACCGCACTAATGAGAATCCCGTAATTGGGGGAACACGATCTCCGCTTCGGCAAGACGTGTCACGAAACCGCGTCGCGTTATGTGTGGAGCTGGTTAAAAGAAACAGTTCAAATAATCACCGGGCCATGACATAACGTCATGTTGCCAAAATAAGCCAGCAAATTAGATCTGCGAAAACGCTATTCTCTCTGCGGTGGAATGTGGAATTTATTTTGCAGGGTCAGACACTATCCTCGTATTCAACTTCTTTTGTTATGTATTCAGAGAAGGAACCCGCCTTGCAATGCCGAAGACAATATTGCGCGCCGGACTCGTCGTCATTGAAGCCTGGTTCAGGGGCTACTGTGGGAGTCCTGGATTAGGGGGTCTCCGCACAGCCAGACTATCTCCATTGGCCGGACTGTTAGACTATGAAGATACAAGATTGAAGACTTCGTCTCGTGTCCGGATGGGACTCTACTTGGCGTGGAAGGCAAGCTAGGCAATACATATATGGATTTCTCCTTCTTTGTAACCGACCTTCTGTAACCTAACCCTCTCCGGTGTCTATATAAACCGGAGGGTTTTTAGTCCGTAGGACAACAATCACAACATACAATCATACCATAGGCTAGCTTCTAGGGTTTAGCCTCTCTGATCTCGTGGTAGATCTACTCTTGTACTACACATATCTTCAATATTAATCAAGCAGGACGTAGGGTTTTACCTCCATCAAGAGGGCCCGACCCTGGGTAAAACACCATGTCCCCTGCCTCCTATTACCATCCGGCCTAGACATACAGTTCGGGACCCCCTACCCGAGATCCGCCGGTTTTGACACCGACACTAGCCCCCTCTGGTGTCTATATAAACCGGAGGGTTTTACTTCGTAGGACAACAGACAATCATACCATAGGCTAGCTTCTAGGGTTTAGCCTCTCCGATCTTGTGGTAGATCAACTCTTGTAATACTCATATCATCAAGAACAATCAAGCAGGACGTAGGGTATTACCTCTATCAAGAGGGCCCGAACCTGGGTAAACATCGTGTCCCCTGCCTCCTGTTACCATCCGCCTTAGACGCATAGTTTGGGACCCCCTACCCGAGATCTGCCGGTTTTGACACCGACATTGGTGCTTTCATTGAGAGTTCCATTGTGTCGTCACCATAAGGCTTGATGGCTCCTTCGATCATCGCTAGCGATGCGGTCCAGGGTGAGGCTTTCCTCCCCGGACAGATCTTCATATTCGGCGGCTTTGCAGTGCAGGACAATTCGCTTGGCCGTTTGGAGTAGATTTAGAGCTACGCCCCTGGCCATCAGGTTAGACTTGGAAACCTGAACTACATGGCCGGTATCCATGGAGACTTGATCTTCAACGGATTCGAGCCCATGCCGGACGCGCCGCGCAGTCACGACGAGCAAGACATAACTCTACCGTCGGACAGTGTTCGGGAGATCGCAACCGCAGCTACTCCGGCTTTTAATCTAGAGCAAGTCGCGCCATCCGGGAGCGAAGGGATGGACCCCGCCATGGAGGCCGCACTCTCACCGGCGATAGAGCCGGATACTGACTTCACCCCTTACGAGAGCCGTGTTGCCGAACCACTGGATTCATCTTCGGCCACGGACTCTGAGCCGCTCGTATCCGTGCCCGTCGAGTCCGACTGGGCACCGATCATGGAGTTCACCTCCGCGGACAACTTTCAGCACTCACCTTTTGGAGATGTGCTGAATTCATTAAGGTCTCTCTCCCTGTCAAGAGAACCTTGGCCGAACTATGTCCGGCTAGAATGGGATGCGGACGATGAAGAAATTCGCTGCCCACCCACCACCCACTTAGTAGCCACTGTCGACGACTTAACCGACATGCTCGACCTCGGCTTCGAAGACTTCGACGATATGGACGACAAAGCCGGAGAAGAACAAGATCCACCGCCCTCGGGGCACTGGACCGCCACCTCATCATATGATATATATATATATATATATATGGTGGACACCCCGAAAGAAGCCAATGGCGAGGAGAAAGCGGAGGATGACCCCTCCAAGAAGCAACCCAAGCACCAACTTCAGCGGCGCGCTCGAAGTCCTGCCACAGCAAGAGCAGTGATACCGGCACAGGAGATAATAACACTTCGGATAGCGCGGAAGACAACAGCAATCCCCTCCAGCACGACGAAGAGCTAGAGGACGAACAAGCTAGCCCTCCAGAGCAGGCAGCAGATGGAGAACCAGAGGAGGACAATTACATGCCTCTCTCCAAAGACGAGGCGAGCCTCGGTGACGACGAATTTATCATGCCTGAGGACCCCGTCGAACAAGAGCGCTTCAAGCGCCAGCTTATGACCACGGCAAATAGCCTAAAGAAGAAACAGCAACAGCTTCAAACTGATCAAGACTTGCTAGCAGACAGATGGACCGAAGTCCTTGCGGCCAAGGAGCATGAACTCGAGCGCCTGTCCCAGAGTTACCCAAAACGCAGGTTGCTACCTCACCTCGAGGAGGAAGCATTGAAACCTCATTCACTAGTGTACAATGCGGCTCACCGGCCACTACGTGGCCGAGCCAGAGAGGCGTTTCAGCCTAAGGTTCAGCCCGCACCCTGTCGCCACTCAGTCAAAAATACTAAGGCTTGGGGCAACACAGAGGACCTGCGAGACATCTTTGACAGCAAGGCAAAAATCGCAAAGTCAATATACGGGACACGAACACGTGCGCCCACACGGGACGATGATCGTAGCATCGGATACCAAAAGAGTAAATCCGGCCGGGCCAAATACAGCAGACAAGACTCATATGAACTACGTCGGGATATAGCCCGGCATAGAGGCGCCGCACACCCCCTATGCTTCACTGATGAAGTTATGAATCACGAATTCCCGGAGGGTTTCAAACCCGTAAATATCGAATCATACGACAGCACAACAGATCCCGCTGTATGGATTGAGGATTTCCTCCTTCACATCCACATGGCTCACGGTGACGATCTACATGCCATCAAGTACCTCCCACTAAAACTAAAAGGACCAGCTCGGCATTGGCTGAATAGCTTGCCAGCAGATTCCGTCGGCAGTTGGGAGGATTTGGAAGATGCATTTCTTGACAACTTCCAGGGCACTTATGTGCGGCCACCAGATGCTAATGACTTGAGCCACATAACCCAGCAACCAGGGGAATCGGCCAGACAATTCTGGACACGGTTCCCGACCAAGAAAAATCAAATTGTGGACTATCCGGATGTAGAAGCCTTAGCGGCATTCAAACATAACATCTGCGACGAGTGGCTCGCCCGCCACCTCGGCCAGGAGAAGCCGAAATCTATGGCAGCCCTGTCGGGACCACGATTCTAAGTCACACCGATCTAGCATGTAACACCTCATATCACTTTGCGGCCTCACGCACGGTATCCCCACGGGTGTCGCCTTACCATGGACCGGAACCGTTTGCGCCTTTTGGCTCACGTATATGATAGTGTCGCTAGCATCCATATGACAGAGAACCCAGGCCGACATGGCTAGTCGTGAACCCAAAGCGGCACAGACCTATGGAGAAAGGCATACATGAATCACATCGAGCATGTCGGTCAACAGCGTATGAATCCGGGCTGTAGCACTGGGCTAACAGGACTCTGGAAGTCACCGCGTGACATTTCCCTGAAGGGACAGACATAGGAACGAAGTGGAACACATGCCGGCCAGTCAAGTGTTCTGAGCAGTAGTGCTGGGCTAGCAGGACTCCGGTGAACCGGGCTGTAGCGGACTACTATGGCTCAAGGAAGCACTAGACTACATTTCCCCATAAGAGAGGCTGCCAAGGACAAACAACTAGATTGCCGGATCCCACACATAGCAATACACGTCACACGTACGCATAACATGCAAGTATGTGATGTACAACATGGCATCACAACATAACGCAACTCATATAGATAAAGGCTCAGAAGAGCCACATAGCATAAATACAAAGAGGGGTCACATGACCCATCATTTAGAGCATACAAGCAACGGAAGCATTACATGTCTGAGTACAGACAACTACAAAAGAAAAAGGCCGAGAAGCCTGACTATCTACAAGTCCCTCCAAGGTACAAGATCGTAGCTGAGGTAACAAGCTACTCGTCGAAGTCCAAGCGGTACTACTAGTGAGACAGATGTCTCACCTGCAAAACATAAATAAAGCAAACGTGAGTACAAAGGTAGTCAGCAAGACTTACATCAGATCCTATCATACATGCATTTGTATCAAGAAGGTAATGTGGGGTTTAGTTGCAGCAAGCCAGCTTTGACTCAGTGGCTATCCTGTTCTACGACAATGAGAAACTTCTTTGAGGTGAGGCAGCGCACACGAGTCCACTAATCACCACATCAATACACTACTATGGATTCATCCCCATCTCTCCTACGAGAAGGCCATCCATAGCACTCACACTTATCTTGAGCATTTTAGAGTATCCACTTCAGGTTGTCTATGTACCACGTAAGCATCCAAGAAGTCCATAACCGAGGACACGGCTATTTGAATAGATCATGATAACCCTGCAGGGGTGTACTTCATCACACACGCTCTCACCACTTATCACCGTATACCCGTCATGTATCTCGGCAACCTTCAAGCGGAAGCCTGGCGAGGGTGTCGGCCACGACCTGACTAACCACACAAGACTCTAGTCCAGGTTTATCGCCTATTCGGGTTCCATCCGCAAGGAGATCTGACCGAGGTTTCGCTCACGGCCCCAAACGATGTGTACAGGGTTCCCGAGCCCACCATCCGGGTGCCACTCGGTACACCGGGCCACGTGTGCCTAGTCTGTCCCAAGTCCACCCTGCCAGGTGCCACTCGGTAGAAAAATAGCACTACCTACAAACACCAGAAACTATTTGCAACTCCTGGACAGAGTTCAAGGCGGTTAATAAGTCGAGAGAGCTTGGAGCGCCCGGAGCCCAATGTGTGTTAGTAGCTAGTCATTGGACAACTTACACAGAACTCAGTTCTTAAGGACGGTCCCAATGAGACAACCCACCATGTACTCCTACATGGCCTCTCACCGCTACCTTTACCAAAACGTGTTCACACGCTTAACTCTCATTACCAGAACATATCATAACATTCCAATTCATTCCCGATGAATCAGACCTGACACAACTCTAAGAAATAGCAGGCATGGCATGGTAGGAACACAACATGGCTCAAACAACTCCTACACGTGCTAGTGGGTTTTAACTATTTACCGTGGCAATGAAAGGTCATGCAGAGGAATGGGTTCAACTACCGCAGCATAAAGTAGCAGTTGAATCGTTGTTGTCCTAATGCAATAAATGAGAGCAGGAGCGAGAGAGTAGGATTTTATCGGAATGAACAAGGGGGGGTAGCTTGCCTGGTAGATCAACAGGGGGGCACTACTCCTCAGATAGGTACTCTCGAACACTCTCCGGAGCAGGACCTATCAAGAAGGAACGGTGTCAGAAATCAAACACAAGCATATGCAACATTATGATGCATGAACATGGCATGAGTATGTGATGTTGTTTGAGTTAATGCATCTAGCATTTATTTGGTTGAAGTCCATTTGAACCAAGGGTTCAAATACAACTCCAAATTAAGTTCTTAAATATGCCATAAGTGTGTTTTCATATATACATCATGTATATATGGTTTGTCATGCATGAAAATGGTACATATGGATAGATTGAATTTTTCTGATAATTTTTCATATATAAATTATTTCAATCTGAGCTACGGTTGAATTTCTATGAATTTTTGAAGTTTTGAATATATTCTAGAATTTCCTGATTAATTTTAAACTAGAAAATGAGATATTGCATCAGCATGATGTCATGCCTGCGTCAGCAGGTCAACGGAGCCGACCAGGTCAAACCTGACGTGTGGGGTCCACACGCCAGTGACCAGTTAGTTAATAGAGTTAATTAGATATTAAACTAATCCTAACAAAAACATTAGCAGGGCCGGGCCCCACCTGTCATTGACCCTGGGTAGTCAAATCTGGTCAACTGGGGGGGGGGGGTTAGTTAGCGCGGGTTGACCCGGTCAATCCTGCCGGCGTTTAGCCGCCGGCGAGGCCGAACGCGGCGGAGGGCTCGGGATCGTGTCTCCGGCGACCAAATGGGCCGCGGAGACCATCCCCGAGGAGCTGGTGCTCGCGCGCATCCAGGGGAGCAGTCGGGAGGCTGCGGGGGCGGCGGAGCTCGCCGGAGTGAAGCTCGCGGCGGCGGCCGGTGTTCGGGCGTGAGCAGGGATACGGCTGTGGTGTGCGAGGGCGAGAACGGAGAGGGGGAGGAGGAGGAGTAGCTCACGGCGATCTCGATGGGCTTGACGGCGAGCTCGGGGACGCGTTGTGGTCGACGGGGCGGCGATGGGGATCCACGGCGGCCGGCGGTGAAGGAGACGACGGTGGCGACGATGGAGGCCGTCCGGAGGTCCGTGGCTCGACGAGGAGGTAGTAGGCGACGTGGCGAAGGTTCTGAGCACGGGGAGAGGGCGAGGGGGAGGCGGTGGCTACGGCAACGATGGCCGGTGGCGACGGCAGTGCTTCGGGCGCGGGGAGAGGGAGAGATCCAGGGGAGGAGGGAGAGCGAGAGAGAGTGCGAGAGGTCAAGGCGTCGAGGGAGAGGCCAGGCAGGCAGGTGGCGTGGCCGGACGCGTGGCCACGCGCGCCGGGCGTGTGCCCCTGTCCTCCTGGCGCGAGGAAGGGGACGACTGGCACTGCCAGTCGGCTGGGCCGGCCTGTTGGCCACTGGACCAGGCCAGGCTGCACAGGGAGGTAGGTGCAGGTGGGTTTTCTTCCCTTTTGCTTCTATTTTGTTTTTGTTTTGTATTTTCTGACATTTGTTTTGATTTAATAAAAATACTAAATCATTTTATTTTATTCTATAAATTTTAGTAGGGACTAGTTGGACCACTCCAAAGCCCCTCACCAAAATTCAGAATTATTGGACAATATTTTATATATAATAAAATATTTATCCAACGCAAATAATTACTGGATTAATTCCAAATGCCCAAAATAAATACTTATGAGCTCCTAAAGATATTGGTTTGATTTTTATCTCTGTCCAATATTTTCAGAGAGCAACATGAACATTTTCTTGGACCTTTTTGGAGAAATTTTTATCTGGGTCATTTCCAAAAATGATTTCTGAGGGTTTCACAATCCCCATTTCAAAGTTAAATGAAATTTAAACATGATGCACACATGACTAGCTAGCCTAGGTCATACCAGAACTAGGGATGTGACAACTCGCCCCCACTCGAAGAAATCTCGTCCCGAGATTCAGGAGTCAGCGGAAAGAAAGTGGGGTACTCAAGTCGAAGACGATCTTCACGCTCCCAAGTAGCTTCTCTCTCGGAATGATGCGACCACTGAACCTTGAGAAACTTGATGTTCTGACGTCGAGTGACACGCTCTGCTTGATCAAGAACGCGAATAGGGTACTCTCGATATGTGAGGTTATCTTGGAGATCAAGCGTTTCGTGGTCCACTCCGCGGATGGGATCCGAGAAGCAACGCCTGAGTTGAGAGACGTGGAAAACATCATGAACTCGAGAAAGATGTGGTGGTAGTTCCAACTGGTAGGCAACCTCTTCTCGTTTAGCGAGAATGAGAAAGGGACCAATGTAACGAGGAGCCAACTTGCCCTTGATACCAAATCGATGGGTACCCTTCAAAGGGGTAACCCGAAGGTAAGCTTTGTCGCCAATTTCATAAGCCACTTCCTTATGACTACGGTCATACTGGCTCTTTTGACGAGATTGGGCTGTTTTCAAATTCTCACGAATGATGCGAACTTGTTCTTCTGCCTCCTGGATCATATCCGGTCCAAAGAATTTTCTTTCACGGGTTTCTGACCAGTTCAAAGGTGTTCGACATCTTCGTCCATACAGAACCTCAAAAGGAGCTTTCTTGAGGCTGGATTGGTAGTTGTTGTTATAAGCAAACTCGGCGAAGGGAAGACACTTCTCCCAATCCATACCGAGTGAGATAACACAAGCTCTAAGCATGTCTTCAAGAATCTGGTTGACCCTTTCCACCTGACCACTTGATTGAGGGTGGAAAGCGGTACTGAAGGAAAGATGGGTGCCCATGGCAGTTTGGAAGCTCTCCCAGAAATGAGAAGTGAAAAGACTACCACGGTCTGAATTGATCTCTAGTGGAACACCATGAAGTGACACTATTCGAGAAATATATAAGTCAGCGAGCTGAGTAGCAGTGATACTCTCTCGAACAGGTAGGAAGTGAGCCACTTTGGAAAGACTATCAATGACTACGAAGATAGCATTATTCCCTCTCGTGGTCCTGGGAAAGCCGATGATGAAGTCCATACCAACTTTATCCCATTTCCACTCAGGAATAGCTAAAGGTTGAAGGGTGCCAGCAGGTCTCTGATGCTCTGCCTTCACGCGATGACAAACGTCACAGTTAGCAATAAATTGAGCAATTTCTCTCTTCATCCTAGTCCACCAGAACCTCTGGCGTAGGTCCTGATACATCTTAGTACTACCGGGATGAATCGTGAGAGGAGATTCATGCGCCTCCTTAAGGATTAATTGTCGAAGATGTTGATTCTTGGGAACCACCAAGCGACTCTCAAAGAAAACAACACCACGATCATCTATAGAGAAACTACCACCAACTCCCTTGTTAATGTTTCTCTTGATCCGGGAAATTCTCGTATCCTGCTTCTGAGCAAAGGTGATTTGATCCACAAGAGTAGGTTTCACCACCAAGGTAGAAAGGAATCCGTGAGGAGCAAGGTGGAGGTTAAGCTTACATAATTCCTCATGGAGAAGTGGTTGGCCCTGCTGCAACATGAGATTGTTGCAATAGGACTTACGACTTAGCGCATCAGCCATGACATTCCCCTTGCCTGGGGTGTAGGTAATCCCTAAGTCGTAATCTGAGATCAACTCCAGCCAACGTCTTTGCCTAAGGTTCAAATCTGGTTGGGTGAAGATATATTTGAGACTCTGGCGATCGGTGTAAATCTTGCAACGTTTACCAAGAAGGCAATGTCGCCAGGTCTTAAGTGCATAGACTACGGCTGCAAGCTCTAGATCATGTGTAGGATAATTCTCCTCATGTGGATGCAACTGTCGAGATGCATAGGCAATCACATGGCGATCTTGCATAAGAATGCAACCTAGTCCCTGTCGTGAGGCATCACAATAGATAACAAAGTCCTTAGTGAAATCCGGTGGCACAAGTATGGGAGCAGAAGTCAAGCGTCTTTTCAGTTCCTGAAAACTGTGCTCACACTGTGGGGACCACTCAAACTTTTTATCTTTCTTGAGAAGTTCCGTGAGAGGTTTGGCCACTTTGGAGAAGTTCTCAACGAATCGGCGACAATAACTGGCTAGACCAAGGAAACTCCTAACTTGCTTAACTGTTTCAGGCGGAGTCCAATCAAGAACGGCCTGAACTCTTTCGGGATTGACAGCAATGCCCTTACCAGAGATTACGTGGCCGAGATAGGTCACTTCTGGCAACCAAAATTCGCACTTGGAGAACTTGGCATAAAGGCGGTGCTCTCTGAGTTTTCCTAGCACAAGTCTAAGATGTTCGGCATGCTCTTCCTCGTTCTTCGAGTAAATAAGGATATCATCGAGGTAAACCACGACGAACTTATCTAAGTACTCCATGAAGATCGAGTTCATCAAGCGAGAGAAAGTAGCTGGAGCGTTGGTTAGACCAAAGGACATGACGGTGTACTCGTACTGACCATAACGAGTGACAAAAGCCGTCTTAGGAATGTCCCCATTTATGATCTTGATTTGGTGGTAGCCTAACCTCAAATCCATCTTGGAAAAGACTGAGGATCCAGCGAGCTGATCATACAGGTCGTTGATCCTGGGGAGCGGATACTTGTTCTTTATCGTGACCAAATTAACGGGATGATAATCTACAACCATCCGGTCCGTACCATCCTTCTTCTTGACGAAGAGAACGGGGCAAGCCCAGGGAGAAGAACTAGGACGGATGAAACCCTTTTGCAAGGATTCATCGAGTTGTTTCTTAAGCTCAGCTAGTTCTAGGGGTGCCATCTTGTAAGGTCTCCTAGAGATTGGAGCGGTTCCTGGGATAAGATCTATGACAAATTCTACATCTCTGTCAGGTGGAATACCTGGCAGTTCCTCTGGAAAAACATCCAGAAAGTCACGGACTACCGGGATATCTTCAAGGTCAAGAAGAGGGTTGGCATTAAGAGAATAGAGCTGACGCTTTGCAACTCTAGTGGAGATGGTGACTATCTTGCCGGATGGGTGTGTAAGCTGAACAGACCTTGTGTAACAATAAATCTTGGCATGATGAGCTTTCATCCAGTCCATACCCAAGATGATGTTAATATCTGTAGACTTGAGGGCTATAAGTGATGCAAGGAATACAAGTCTGTCAACAAGGATTTCATTACCATGGCTTATTCTGGTAGTTTGCCATCTAGACCCTAGAGTTTGGATTTCAAGTGGAGTTGGCATATCGCAAAATGACATGTTGTGCAAACGAGCATAGCCTTCAGAAATGAAGGAGTGAGATGCTCCGGTATCGAACAGAACCGAAGATGGATGGCAATTGACAAGGAGGGTACCAAGAACGACATCCGGATCATCATGAGTGTCTTTAGCTAAGACGTGATGCACACATCCACGTTCAGTGGGAGCTGACTTGACACTAATCATCTCGCGTGATGGCTTACCACGGCCAACAGACTTCTCAGGCTGGGGTGGAGCATAGTTGGTTTGAGAGCAGTCACGTGCATAGTGTCCTGGCTCTCCGCATGTGAAACAAGTCCCTGAAGTAGGACGTGGACCCGCATTGACAAGCGGTCTACCAATAGGCCTGGGTGGAGCATGTAACTGAACTGGGTGAGGTGCCACACAAGATGGCCTCGGTGAATATCTGGGTGGAAGAGCGGAGTTTGGAACCCAAATCCGACGCTTCTGAGAACTAGAACCGGAGAAAGAAACCAAATCACGGGTGTGCTTACGAGACTCCTCGTAAGTGAGCTGAGCTGTCTCCGCATTAATGGCCTTGTTCACAAGAGCCTGGAATGTATTGCAATGATGCAAGTGGAGATCACGACGCAACTTGGGGTTGAGACCCTTCTGGAATCTAGCCTGCTTCTTGGCGTCTGTGGACACTTCTTCTGTAGCATAGCGGGCAAGGTTCTCAAATTCTCTACTGTAAGCATCAATAGACATCTTACCCTGTGTGAAACTACAGAACTCTTCTCTCTTGCGGTCAATGAGGGCTTGAGGAATGTGATGCTCGCGAAAAGCCTCAGTGAAATCCTTCCAGGTAGGTATCTGGCCAGCTGGAAGCATAGCCTCATAGTTCTGCCACCAAAGACTAGCAGGACCTTCCAGGTGATATGCAGCGTAGGTGACCTTGTTACTTTCAGCTACGTTCGCTGAACATAGCTTGTGTGTGATACTACGTAGCCAGTCATCTGCATCGAGTGGTTCAATGGAATGATGGAAGGTAGGTGGTTTCAGACCGATGAAGTCATAGATGGACGCTGACTCTTTGTGCTGATGGGAGGTGTTCTCCTCAATACGTGCTAACAAGCGGTTAGACTCTCGCTTGTTCTTCTCCATCTCTAACATGAACTCTGCCAATGAAGACTGGTCGGGAGGATCCTCATCCCTACCATCTCCGTGGTTCCGGCTACGAGCAACAGAACTTCGGTTAACTGACGACATCCTGAAGAACCAACCAAGGAAACAAAGGATGGATTCAGCATCATCATAAGGATGTAGATTATAGTACGGGGAAAAATACTATCTCTTGAACTCCTAGGACAATTCCGGCAGCATAACGGCAGTAAAATGCTCGAAATGAGACATTCTGCCAAAGACGGGGTAGCACCATACTCAACATCATCACTCAAGGTTCTGGGATATTGCTAATCAGGCTACACCGGAGGTACTCAAACTGGGATAAGACTCTGATCAAACAATCCTAAGGGACTACAGAGTAGTAACACGTGATCCTGATAGACAGAAGAGGAAGCCTAGTTCCTTAACCCCATAGGAAAGATAGGATGACTCAGATCAGAAGGCATGAGGCATAAGGAGTAAAAATAGCCTTACGTTCCCTTCCACAATCAATTCCTCTATATAGCTAAAGAATTTCTAGACTCAACTTCGACCAGGTTGGCTTGGAAATCCTA
The DNA here is from genome assembly GCF_056163025.1 of Triticum urartu. Taxonomy (NCBI): domain Eukaryota; kingdom Viridiplantae; phylum Streptophyta; class Magnoliopsida; order Poales; family Poaceae; genus Triticum; species Triticum urartu. The sequence goes on along the minus strand of NC_141876.1, from coordinate 138,823,031 downwards.
CAGGCAGTCAGGCTCTGATACCAAAACTGTCGGGACCCCGATTCTAAGTCACACCGGTCTAGCATGTAACACCTCATATCACTTTGCGGCCTCACGCACGGTATCCCCACGGGTGTCGCCTTACCATGGCCTGGAACCGTTTGCGCCTTTTGGCTCACGTATATGATAGTGTCGCTAGCATCCATATGACAGAGAACCCAGGCCGACATGGCTAGTCGTGAACCCAAAGCGACACAGACCTATGGAGGCAGGCATACATGAATCACATCGAGCATGTCGGTCAACAGCGTATGAATCCGGGCTATAGCACTGGGCTAACAGGACTCTGGAAGTCACCGCGTGACATTTCCCCGAAGGGACAGACATAGGAACGAAGTGGAACACATGCCGGCCAGTCAAGTGTTCTGAGCAGTAGTGCTGGGCTAGCAGGACTCCGGTGAACCGGGCTGTAGCGGACTACTATGGCTCAAGGAAGCACTAGACTACATTTCCCCATAAGAGAGGCTACCAAGGACAAACAACTAGATTGTCGGATCCCACACATAGCAATACACGTCACACGTATGCATAACATGCAAGTATGTGATGTACAACATGGCATCACAACATAACGCAACTCATATAGATAAAGGCTCAAAAGAGCCACATAGCATAAATACAAACAGGGGTCACATGACCCATCATTTAGAGCATACAAGCAACGGAAGCATTACATGTCTGAGTACAGACAACTACAAAAGAAAAAGGCCGAGAAGCCTGACTATCTACAAGTCCCTCCAAGGTACAAGATCGTAGCTGAGGTAACAAGCTACTCGTCGAAGTCCAAGCGGTACTACTAGTGAGACAGATGTCTCACCTGCAAAACATAAATAAAGAAAACGTGAGTACAAAGGTACTCAGCAAGACTTACATCAGATCCTATCATACATGCATTTGTATCAAGAAGGTAATGTGGGGTTTAGTTGTAGCAAGCCAGCTTTGACTCAGTGTCTATCCTGTTCTACGACAATGAGAAACTTCTTTGAGGTGAGGCAGCGCACACGAGTCCACTAATCACCACATCAATACACTACTATGGATTCATCCCCGTCTCTCCTACGAGAAGGCCATCCATAGCACTCACACTTATCTTGAGCATTTTAGAGTATCCACTTCAGGTTGTCTATGTACCACGTAAGCATCCAAGAAGTCCATAACCGAGGACACGGCTATTTGAATAGATCATGATAACCCTGCAGGGGTGTACTTCATCACACACGCTCTCACCACTTATCACCGTATACCCGTCATGTATCTCGGCAACCTTCAAGCGGAAGCCTGGCGAGGGTGTCGGCCACGACCTGACTAACCACACAAGACTCTAGTCCAGGTTTATCGCCTATTCGGGTTCCATCCGCAAGGAGATCCGACCGAGGTTTCGCTCACGGCCCCAAACGATGTGTATAGGGTTCCCGAGCCCACCATCCGGGTGCCACTCGGTACACCGGGCCACGTGTGCCTAGTCTGTCCCAAGTCCACCCTGCCGGGCGGCGCGTGGCGACGTTCGGGACGGCCAAGGCGTCGAGGGAGAGGCCAGGCAGGCAGGTGGCGTGGCCGGACGCGTGGCCACGCGCGCCGGGCGTGTGCCCCTGTCCTCCTGGCGCGAGGAAGGGGACGACTGGCACTGCCAGTCGGCTGGGCCGGCCTGTTGGCCACTGGACCAGGCCAGGCTGCACAGGGAGGTAGGTGCAGGTGGGTTTTCTTCCCTTTTGCTTCTATTTTGTTTTTGTTTTGTATTTTCTGACATTTGTTTTGATTTAATAAAAATACTAAATCATTTTATTTTATTCTATAAATTTTAGTAGGGACTAGTTGGACCACTCCAAAGCCCCTCACCAAAATTCAGAATTATTGGACAATATTTTATATATAATAAAATATTTATCCAACGCAAATAATTACTGGATTAATTCCAAATGCCCAAAATAAATACTTATGAGCTCCTAAAGATATTGGTTTGATTTTTATCTCTGTCCAATATTTTCAGAGAGCAACATGAACATTTTCTTGGACCTTTTTGGAGAAATTTTTATCTGGGTCATTTCCAAAAATGATTTCTGAGGGTTTCACAATCCCCATTTCAAAGTTAAATGAAATTTAAACATGATGCACACATGACTAGCTAGCCTAGGTCATACCAGAACTAGGGATGTGACAACTCGCCCCCACTCGAAGAAATCTCGTCCCGAGATTCAGGAGTCAGCGGAAAGAAAGTGGGGTACTCAAGTCGAAGACGATCTTCACGCTCCCAAGTAGCTTCTCTCTCGGAATGATGCGACCACTGAACCTTGAGAAACTTGATGTTCTGACGTCGAGTGACACGCTCTGCTTGATCAAGAACGCGAATAGGGTACTCTCGATATGTGAGGTTATCTTGGAGATCAAGCGTTTCGTGGTCCACTCCGCGGATGGGATCCGAGAAGCAACGCCTGAGTTGAGAGACGTGGAAAACATCATGAACTCGAGAAAGATGTGGTGGTAGTTCCAACTGGTAGGCAACCTCTTCTCGTTTAGCGAGAATGAGAAAGGGACCAATGTAACGAGGAGCCAACTTGCCCTTGATACCAAATCGATGGGTACCCTTCAAAGGGGTAACCCGAAGGTAAGCTTTGTCGCCAATTTCATAAGCCACTTCCTTATGACTACGGTCATACTGGCTCTTTTGACGAGATTGGGCTGTTTTCAAATTCTCACGAATGATGCGAACTTGTTCTTCTGCCTCCTGGATCATATCCGGTCCAAAGAATTTTCTTTCACGGGTTTCTGACCAGTTCAAAGGTGTTCGACATCTTCGTCCATACAGAACCTCAAAAGGAGCTTTCTTGAGGCTGGATTGGTAGTTGTTGTTATAAGCAAACTCGGCGAAGGGAAGACACTTCTCCCAATCCATACCGAGTGAGATAACACAAGCTCTAAGCATGTCTTCAAGAATCTGGTTGACCCTTTCCACCTGACCACTTGATTGAGGGTGGAAAGCGGTACTGAAGGAAAGATGGGTGCCCATGGCAGTTTGGAAGCTCTCCCAGAAATGAGAAGTGAAAAGACTACCACGGTCTGAATTGATCTCTAGTGGAACACCATGAAGTGACACTATTCGAGAAATATATAAGTCAGCGAGCTGAGTAGCAGTGATACTCTCTCGAACAGGTAGGAAGTGAGCCACTTTGGAAAGACTATCAATGACTACGAAGATAGCATTATTCCCTCTCGTGGTCCTGGGAAAGCCGATGATGAAGTCCATACCAACTTTATCCCATTTCCACTCAGGAATAGCTAAAGGTTGAAGGGTGCCAGCAGGTCTCTGATGCTCTGCCTTCACGCGATGACAAACGTCACAGTTAGCAATAAATTGAGCAATTTCTCTCTTCATCCTAGTCCACCAGAACCTCTGGCGTAGGTCCTGATACATCTTAGTACTACCGGGATGAATCGTGAGAGGAGATTCATGCGCCTCCTTAAGGATTAATTGTCGAAGATGTTGATTCTTGGGAACCACCAAGCGACTCTCAAAGAAAACAACACCACGATCATCTATAGAGAAACTACCACCAACTCCCTTGTTAATGTTTCTCTTGATCCGGGAAATTCTCGTATCCTGCTTCTGAGCAAAGGTGATTTGATCCACAAGAGTAGGTTTCACCACCAAGGTAGAAAGGAATCCGTGAGGAGCAAGGTGGAGGTTAAGCTTACATAATTCCTCATGGAGAAGTGGTTGGCCCTGCTGCAACATGAGATTGTTGCAATAGGACTTACGACTTAGCGCATCAGCCATGACATTCCCCTTGCCTGGGGTGTAGGTAATCCCTAAGTCGTAATCTGAGATCAACTCCAGCCAACGTCTTTGCCTAAGGTTCAAATCTGGTTGGGTGAAGATATATTTGAGACTCTGGCGATCGGTGTAAATCTTGCAACGTTTACCAAGAAGGCAATGTCGCCAGGTCTTAAGTGCATAGACTACGGCTGCAAGCTCTAGATCATGTGTAGGATAATTCTCCTCATGTGGATGCAACTGTCGAGATGCATAGGCAATCACATGGCGATCTTGCATAAGAATGCAACCTAGTCCCTGTCGTGAGGCATCACAATAGATAACAAAGTCCTTAGTGAAATCCGGTGGCACAAGTATGGGAGCAGAAGTCAAGCGTCTTTTCAGTTCCTGAAAACTGTGCTCACACTGTGGGGACCACTCAAACTTTTTATCTTTCTTGAGAAGTTCCGTGAGAGGTTTGGCCACTTTGGAGAAGTTCTCAACGAATCGGCGACAATAACTGGCTAGACCAAGGAAACTCCTAACTTGCTTAACTGTTTCAGGCGGAGTCCAATCAAGAACGGCCTGAACTCTTTCGGGATTGACAGCAATGCCCTTACCAGAGATTACGTGGCCGAGATAGGTCACTTCTGGCAACCAAAATTCGCACTTGGAGAACTTGGCATAAAGGCGGTGCTCTCTGAGTTTTCCTAGCACAAGTCTAAGATGTTCGGCATGCTCTTCCTCGTTCTTCGAGTAAATAAGGATATCATCGAGGTAAACCACGACGAACTTATCTAAGTACTCCATGAAGATCGAGTTCATCAAGCGAGAGAAAGTAGCTGGAGCGTTGGTTAGACCAAAGGACATGACGGTGTACTCGTACTGACCATAACGAGTGACAAAAGCCGTCTTAGGAATGTCCCCATTTATGATCTTGATTTGGTGGTAGCCTAACCTCAAATCCATCTTGGAAAAGACTGAGGATCCAGCGAGCTGATCATACAGGTCGTTGATCCTGGGGAGCGGATACTTGTTCTTTATCGTGACCAAATTAACGGGATGATAATCTACAACCATCCGGTCCGTACCATCCTTCTTCTTGACGAAGAGAACGGGGCAAGCCCAGGGAGAAGAACTAGGACGGATGAAACCCTTTTGCAAGGATTCATCGAGTTGTTTCTTAAGCTCAGCTAGTTCTAGGGGTGCCATCTTGTAAGGTCTCCTAGAGATTGGAGCGGTTCCTGGGATAAGATCTATGACAAATTCTACATCTCTGTCAGGTGGAATACCTGGCAGTTCCTCTGGAAAAACATCCAGAAAGTCACGGACTACCGGGATATCTTCAAGGTCAAGAAGAGGGTTGGCATTAAGAGAATAGAGCTGACGCTTTGCAACTCTAGTGGAGATGGTGACTATCTTGCCGGATGGGTGTGTAAGCTGAACAGACCTTGTGTAACAATAAATCTTGGCATGATGAGCTTTCATCCAGTCCATACCCAAGATGATGTTAATATCTGTAGACTTGAGGGCTATAAGTGATGCAAGGAATACAAGTCTGTCAACAAGGATTTCATTACCATGGCTTATTCTGGTAGTTTGCCATCTAGACCCTAGAGTTTGGATTTCAAGTGGAGTTGGCATATCGCAAAATGACATGTTGTGCAAACGAGCATAGCCTTCAGAAATGAAGGAGTGAGATGCTCCGGTATCGAACAGAACCGAAGATGGATGGCAATTGACAAGGAGGGTACCAAGAACGACATCCGGATCATCATGAGTGTCTTTAGCTAAGACGTGATGCACACATCCACGTTCAGTGGGAGCTGACTTGACACTAATCATCTCGCGTGATGGCTTACCACGGCCAACAGACTTCTCAGGCTGGGGTGGAGCATAGTTGGTTTGAGAGCAGTCACGTGCATAGTGTCCTGGCTCTCCGCATGTGAAACAAGTCCCTGAAGTAGGACGTGGACCCGCATTGACAAGCGGTCTACCAATAGGCCTGGGTGGAGCATGTAACTGAACTGGGTGAGGTGCCACACAAGATGGCCTCGGTGAATATCTGGGTGGAAGAGCGGAGTTTGGAACCCAAATCCGACGCTTCTGAGAACTAGAACCGGAGAAAGAAACCAAATCACGGGTGTGCTTACGAGACTCCTCGTAAGTGAGCTGAGCTGTCTCCGCATTAATGGCCTTGTTCACAAGAGCCTGGAATGTATTGCAATGATGCAAGTGGAGATCACGACGCAACTTGGGGTTGAGACCCTTCTGGAATCTAGCCTGCTTCTTGGCGTCTGTGGACACTTCTTCTGTAGCATAGCGGGCAAGGTTCTCAAATTCTCTACTGTAAGCATCAATAGACATCTTACCCTGTGTGAAACTACAGAACTCTTCTCTCTTGCGGTCAATGAGGGCTTGAGGAATGTGATGCTCGCGAAAAGCCTCAGTGAAATCCTTCCAGGTAGGTATCTGGCCAGCTGGAAGCATAGCCTCATAGTTCTGCCACCAAAGACTAGCAGGACCTTCCAGGTGATATGCAGCGTAGGTGACCTTGTTACTTTCAGCTACGTTCGCTGAACGTAGCTTGTGTGTGATACTACGTAGCCAGTCATCTGCATCGAGTGGTTCAATGGAATGATGGAAGGTAGGTGGTTTCAGACCGATGAAGTCATAGATGGACGCTGACTCTTTGTGCTGATGGGAGGTGTTCTCCTCAATACGTGCTAACAAGCGGTTAGACTCTCGCTTGTTCTTCTCCATCTCTAACATGAACTCTGCCAATGAAGACTGGTCGGGAGGATCCTCATCCCTACCATCTCCGTGGTTCCGGCTACGAGCAACAGAACTTCGGTTAACTGACGACATCCTGAAGAACCAACCAAGGAAACAAAGGATGGATTCAGCATCATCATAAGGATGTAGATTATAGTACGGGGAAAAATACTATCTCTTGAACTCCTAGGACAATTCCGGCAGCATAACGGCAGTAAAATGCTCGAAATGAGACATTCTGCCAAAGACGGGGTAGCACCATACTCAACATCATCACTCAAGGTTCTGGGATATTGCTAATCAGGCTACACCGGAGGTACTCAAACTGGGATAAGACTCTGATCAAACAATCCTAAGGGACTACAGAGTAGTAACACGTGATCCTGATAGACAGAAGAGGAAGCCTAGTTCCTTAACCCCATAGGAAAGATAGGATGACTCAGATCAGAAGGCATGAGGCATAAGGAGTAAAAATAGCCTTACGTTCCCTTCCACAATCAATTCCTCTATATAGCTAAAGAATTTCTAGACTCAACTTCGACCAGGTTGGCTTGGAAATCCTACAGGCAGTCAGGCTCTGATACCAAAACTGTCGGGACCCCGATTCTAAGTCACACCGGTCTAGCATGTAACACCTCATATCACTTTGCGGCCTCACGCACGGTATCCCCACGGGTGTCGCCTTACCATGGCCTGGAACCGTTTGCGCCTTTTGGCTCACGTATATGATAGTGTCGCTAGCATCCATATGACAGAGAACCCAGGCCGACATGGCTAGTCGTGAACCCAAAGCGACACAGACCTATGGAGGCAGGCATACATGAATCACATCGAGCATGTCGGTCAACAGCGTATGAATCCGGGCTATAGCACTGGGCTAACAGGACTCTGGAAGTCACCGCGTGACATTTCCCCGAAGGGACAGACATAGGAACGAAGTGGAACACATGCCGGCCAGTCAAGTGTTCTGAGCAGTAGTGCTGGGCTAGCAGGACTCCGGTGAACCGGGCTGTAGCGGACTACTATGGCTCAAGGAAGCACTAGACTACATTTCCCCATAAGAGAGGCTACCAAGGACAAACAACTAGATTGTCGGATCCCACACATAGCAATACACGTCACACGTATGCATAACATGCAAGTATGTGATGTACAACATGGCATCACAACATAACGCAACTCATATAGATAAAGGCTCAAAAGAGCCACATAGCATAAATACAAACAGGGGTCACATGACCCATCATTTAGAGCATACAAGCAACGGAAGCATTACATGTCTGAGTACAGACAACTACAAAAGAAAAAGGCCGAGAAGCCTGACTATCTACAAGTCCCTCCAAGGTACAAGATCGTAGCTGAGGTAACAAGCTACTCGTCGAAGTCCAAGCGGTACTACTAGTGAGACAGATGTCTCACCTGCAAAACATAAATAAAGAAAACGTGAGTACAAAGGTACTCAGCAAGACTTACATCAGATCCTATCATACATGCATTTGTATCAAGAAGGTAATGTGGGGTTTAGTTGTAGCAAGCCAGCTTTGACTCAGTGTCTATCCTGTTCTACGACAATGAGAAACTTCTTTGAGGTGAGGCAGCGCACACGAGTCCACTAATCACCACATCAATACACTACTATGGATTCATCCCCGTCTCTCCTACGAGAAGGCCATCCATAGCACTCACACTTATCTTGAGCATTTTAGAGTATCCACTTCAGGTTGTCTATGTACCACGTAAGCATCCAAGAAGTCCATAACCGAGGACACGGCTATTTGAATAGATCATGATAACCCTGCAGGGGTGTACTTCATCACACACGCTCTCACCACTTATCACCGTATACCCGTCATGTATCTCGGCAACCTTCAAGCGGAAGCCTGGCGAGGGTGTCGGCCACGACCTGACTAACCACACAAGACTCTAGTCCAGGTTTATCGCCTATTCGGGTTCCATCCGCAAGGAGATCCGACCGAGGTTTCGCTCACGGCCCCAAACGATGTGTATAGGGTTCCCGAGCCCACCATCCGGGTGCCACTCGGTACACCGGGCCACGTGTGCCTAGTCTGTCCCAAGTCCACCCTGCCGGGTGCCACTCGGTAGAAAAATAGCACTACCTACAAACACCAGAAACTATTTGCAACTCCTGGACAGAGTTCAAGGCGGTTAATAAGTCGAGAGAGCTTGGAGCGCCCGGAGCCCAATGTGTGGTAGTAGCTAGTCATTGGACAACTTACACAGAATTCAGTTCTTAAGGACGGTCCCAATGAGACAACCCACCATGTACTCCTACATGGCCTCTCACCGCTACCTTTACCAAAATGTGTTCACACGCTTAACTCTCATTACCAGAACATATCATAACATTCCAATTCATTCCCGATGAATCAGACCTGACACAACTCTAAGCAATAGCAGGCATGGCATGGTAGGAACACAACATGGCTCAAACAACTCCTACACATGCTAGTGGGTTTTAACTATTTACTGTGGCAATGACAGGTCATGCAGAGGAATGGGTTCAACTACCGCAGCATAAAGTAGCAGTTGAATCGTTGTTGTCCTAATGCAATAAATGAGAGCAGGAGCGAGAGAGTAGGATTTTATCGGAATGAACAAGGGGGGGGGGTAGCTTGCCTGGTAGATCAACAGGGGGGCACTACTCCTCAGATAGGTACTCTTGAACACTCTCCGGAGCAGGACCTATCGAGAAGGAACGGTGTCGGAAATCAAACACAAGCATATGCAACATTATGATGCATGAACATGGCAAGAGTATGTGATGTTGTTTGAGTTAATGCATCTAGCATTTATTTGGTTGAAGTCCATTTGAACCAAGGGTTCAAATACAACTCCAAATTAAGTTCTTAAATATGCCATAAGTGTGTTTTCATATATACAACATGTATAGATGGTTTGTCATGCATGAAAATGGTACATATGGATAGATTGAATTTTTCTGATAATTTTTCATATATAAATTAATTCAATCTGAGCTACGGTTGAATTTCTATGAATTTTTGAAGTTTTGAATATATTCTGGAATTTCCTGATTAATTTTAAGAAAATGAGATATTGCGTCAGCATGATGTCATGCCTGCATCAGCAGGTCAACGGAGCCGACCAGGTCAAACCTGACGTGTGGGGTCCACACGTCAGTGACTGGTTAGTTAATAGAGTTAATTAGATATTAAACTAATCCTAACAAAAACATTAGCAGGGCCGGGCCCCACCTGTCATTGACCCTGGGTAGTCAAATCTGGTCAACTGGGGGGGGGGGGGGGTTAGTTAGCGCGGGTTGACCCGGTCAATCCCGCCGGCGTTTAGCCGCCGGCGAGGCCGAACGCGGCGGAGGGCTCGGGATCGTGTCTCCGGCGACCAAATGGGCCGCGGAGACCATCCCCGAGGAGCTGGTGCTCGCGCGCATCCAGGGGAGCAGTCGGGAGGCTGCGGGGGCGGCGGAGCTCGCCAGAGCGAAGCTCGCGGCGGCGGCCGGTGTTCGGGCGTGAGCGGGGATACGGCTGCGGTGTGCGAGGGCAAGAACGGGGAGGGGGAGGAGGAGGAGCAGCTCACGGCGATCTCGATGGGCTTGACGGCGAGCTCGGGGACGCGCTGTGGTCGACGGGGCGGCGATGGGGATCCACGGCGGCCGGCGGTGAAGGAGACGACGGTGGCGACGATGGAGGCCGTCCGGAGGTGCGTGGCTCGACGAGGAGGTAGCAGGCGACGTGGCGAAGGTTCTGAGCACGGGGAGAGGGCGAGGGGGAGGCGGTGGCTACGACAACGGTGGCCGGTGGCGACGACAGCGCTTCGGGCGCGGGGAGAGGGAGAGATCCAGGGGAGGAGGGAGAGCGAGAGAGAGTGTGAGAGGTCCGGGGCGGCGCGTGGCGACGTTCGGGACGGCCAGGGCGTCGAGGGAGAGGCCAGGCAGGCAGGTGGCGTGGCCAGACGCGTGGCCGCGCGCGCCGGGCGTGTGCCCCTATCCTCCTAGCGCGAGGAAGGGGACGACTGGCACTGCCAGTCGGCTGGGCCGGCCTGTTGGCCAGTGGACCAGGCGAGGCTGCACAGGGAGGTAGGTGCAGGTGGGTTTTTTCCCTTTTGCTTCTATTTTGTTTTTGTTTTCTATTTTCTGACATTTGTTTTGATTTAATAAAAATACTAAATCAGTTTATTTTATTCTGTAAATTTTAGTAGGGACTAGTTGGACCACTCCAAAGCCCCTCACCAAAATTCAGAATTATTGGACTATATTTTATATATAATAAAATATTTATCAAATGCAAATAATTACTGGATTAATTCCAAATGCCCAAAATAAATACTTATGAGCTCCTAAAGATATTGGTTTGATTTTTATCTCTGTCCAATATTTTCAGAGTGCAACATGAACATTTTCTTGGACCTTTTTGGGGAAATTTTTATCTGGGTCATTTCCAGAAATGATTTCTGAGGGTTTCACAATCCCCATTTCAAAGTTAAATGAAATTTAAACATGATGCACACATGACTAGCTAGCCTAGGTCATACCAGAACTGGGGATGTGACAAGCCCTCACAACACTCATGACCCGCTTTTGCGCGGGCGAGGACAGCTGGCTCGCTCGCAGCAACAACACATCAAGGAATCCGGATACCTCGGATACCAAAGACGTTAACGGTAGGCAGCATCGTAATAGACCAAAGCGTCGCAATAACGGCGATAACACCGAAGATACGATAGTCAATGCCGGATTCAAAGGTTCTAGATCCGGCCAGCGGAAAAAGACATTCAAAAGAAATACTCCGGCTCCGTCTAGTCTGGATCGCATACTGGATCACTCGTGTCAAATCCACGGCACACCTGACAAGCCAGTCAATCACACGAACAAAGAATGCTGGGTGTTCAAGCAGGCCGGCAAGTTAAACACCGAAAACAAGGACAAGGGGCTGCATAGCGATGACGAGGAGGAGCCCCGGCCGCCGAACCCAGGAGGACAGAAGGGGTTTCCCCCACAAGTGAAGACAGTGAACATGATATACGCAACCCACATTCCCAAGAGGGAGCAGAAGCATGCACTAAGGGACGTCTACGCGATGGAGCCCGTCGCCCCGAAGTTCAACCCATGGTCTACTTGTCCGATCACCTTTGATCGCAGGGACCACCCCACTAGCATCCATCATGGTGGATCCGCCGCACTGGTCCTAGACCCCATCATTGATGGATTCCACCTCACTCGAGTCCTTATGGACGGCGGCAGCAGCCTGAACCTGCTTTATCAAGATACAGTGCGAAAAATGGGTATCGATCGCTCAAGGATCAAACCCAGCAAAACCACCTTCAATGGTGTCATCCCAGGTGTAGAGGCCCATTGCACAGGCCCAATCACACTAGAAGTGGTCTTCCGAAGCGAAGAGTTAATCTTTGACATCGTACCGTTTCGCAGTGGCTATCATGCACTGCTCGGACGGATAGCATTTGCAAAATTCAATGCAGTGCCGCATTACGCATACCTCAAGCTCAAGATGCCAGGACCTCGCGGGGTCATAACAGTAAATGGAAACACAGAACGCTCGCTCCGTACGGAAGAGCACACTGCGGCCCTTGCAGCAGAGGCACAAAGCAGCCTGTTCAGATAGACCACCCATTCGGTGTTACAGCCCCCGGACACCTTCAAGCGAGTCCGGAATAATCTACAACAGGATCGCCTGGCGCGATCTGCGCTTGCCTAGCAATTCGGCCCCCGTCCTAGTCCCAGTGCACCGATGAAATTCGTGCCGCGCGTACATAACTACGCATTGAAAATACCATGGACATAGGCGGGGGCACAATCAAGACACGCCCCGCATTGTGGCTTAACCACAATAGGGGTTGTATACCTTTGACATTCCCTTTCTCTTTCAGGGCCTAACTCCTCGGAAGGCCTTTCCGGCAGTCCGACTGCAGGACACATTCCGGAAGCAACAACCAAGGCGGCAAGAAGCTAAGATGAACACGGGAACCGCCAGGTGGTCTCTAGTAATACTTGATATACCCGCTTTTCACTATTTATGCGTAGCTTGCCTTGGATGGGACATTTCGAATTGTCCTACTTTCAGCTTATTGCACTACTTGTACCAGTACGCTTCGACGTATTATTCAAAGAAAAATGCATATTATTAATCTGTCATTGCATTATTTAAGTTTTTCTCTTTCTCTTATATGTCCATTTACGACATTCCGCACCTGCACGCTCGGGTACGGTCAATACGCCAGGGGCTCTCGTTTACCCCGTAATACGACGCAAGAAGTCCGAACACTTTCAACAGTGCGGCACCCCGAACTTATAGCATTATAGGCATCAGCTCCGAATCATGTCTTGGGTCAAATGTTGGGTTGCCCGGCTCCCATGCTTTGGTACCTTACGTTCCGCTATATCGGCTAAGGTAGCGGTGGGAGAACTACTGTGATTGTGTCCCGGTTCTTCCGGACGAGCACCTCAGTAGAGAAAGCCAAAAACTGACTGTCATGATAAGGCGAGAGACTGGTCGCTGTTCGAGAGGTCTCAAGTCCTTAAAGACTTTTCCCACTTCGGGCAAGGAGTCGACCTTGTCCGGCTTAGGCGTGTATAGCGCCCCAAATTCGGCCTTCCGAATACCAGGGGCTTCGCCAAAAATTTAAAATCATAGACTTCTGTGGCTAAGTGAGAGTGTTAAAGCATTATAGTCCGATTGCCTGGTTCGTTGCGCTGAGCACCTCCCTTGAAGGACCCAAAATTGGGATAAAGAGTGTTCAGATTTACCCCGAACACCCCAGTACTAGTTACATGGGGGCAGAAGCCGACGACTGGCCAACTCTCGGATTTTATAAACGGCCGCAAAGAAGGTAATATTTTAAATTAAGAAAGCGTCGCATGGCGCAAAAGAGCTCGTTTCATATTACAGGATCACATGGGCATGTTCATTCAAAAATTACATCCTTGACACACTCATTTTCCACTAAGCGAGAACCCTTCAGGACGCTCTCATAGTAATTCTCGGGGCGGCGATGCTCTTTGCCCTCCGGCGGCCCCTCCTTCACAGGCTTCACGGTGTCTAGCTTCGCCCAGTGCACCTTCGCCCGGGCAAAAGCTCTGCGTGCACCTTTGATGCAGACGGGTCGCTTGATGACTTCAAGCCGTGGGCAGGCTTCCACCAGCCGCCTCATCAGACCGAAGTAGCTGCCGGACAGGGGCTCGCCAGGCCACATCCGGACTATAAGGCCCCTCATGGCCTGTTCGGCTGCCTTGTGAAGTTCGGCCAACTGCTTCAGCTGGTCGCTCAAGGACACGGGGTGTTTGGTCCCAGTATACTAAGACCAGAACAACTTCTCCGCTGAGCTCCCATCCTCAGCCCGGTAAAACTCTGCGGCATCCAGCACACTTAGGGGAAGATCTGCAAACGCTCCTGGAGAGCTCCGAACTCGGGTAAGAAAAAGGAAAGTCTCCTTCACATGCTTGCTTTGCATATTGAATGCCTTACCCGCTGCTATCTTCTTTGCCGCATCAATCTCCTGGAGGGCCTTGTGGGCTTTGGTCTTGGCGCTCCGGATGCTTTCAAGCGCCTGCGTGAGCTCGAACTCCCGCGTCTTGGAGTCAAGCTCCAAGGACTCGTGCTTTTTGGCGAGAGCCTCGAGCTCTTGCTGCACCTCGCCCACTCGGGCTTCTTGTTTCTCCCGTTCAATACGTTCTTTGGCCTATTTGTATTCGGTCGCGGACAACGCCTTCCTCAGGGTCTCCGCCTTGGTCATGGCCCCTGACAAATTCATGATGATCCTATTACTTTCCATTGAACTTCTTTTTCACTATATAAACTGGGGTATATCTGACCTTTGCTCTCTTCAAGCTGCCCCTTGGTAAGCCCGAGCTCGTCCTCGGACCGCTTCAGGGCCTGCTTCAGTGCAGAGACCTCCGCAATACGTGCAGCAGTGGCCAACAGGGAAGCCTGCACATACACATAGACATACTCTACTTAGACTCCTGACTTATCATTTGATACTCTATTCGGCTTTTCTTTGCGAACGCCGAACAGAGCATCAGGGGCTACTATCTATGTGATAATATTTTTATATTTTGAATGCTTACCTCAAAGCCTATTAGGAGGCTGGCGCAAGCTTCAGTCAGTCTGTTCTTGGCGGACTGAACCTTCTTAACCACCGCACTCATGATAGTGCGGTGTTCTTCATCGATGGAAGCATTGTGAAGCGCTTCCAGCAAGTTGTCCGGTGCCTCTGGTTGGACAGAAGACACCAGCACGGATGGTTGGCCCCCCTTAATGGGGGACCGCCTGCCGGAGTCCGGAACCATTGAAGGTTCCGGCGCAGTGTCCGGCTGGGGCCCGAACTCGAAGCCCGTAGGAGCCTCGCTCCCCTGGTACCCAGGGTCCGGGATGTCGCCGTGAGGCGCCCCCAGGACCGCCTCCCCTTGGGATGGTGCCTTTTGAGACACCACCTCGGCGTTATCCGTAGGGCGAGGGGTGGAAGCCGTCGGAGGAGAACCGCTGTTCATATCCGACGAGCCCAGAGAGCCGCTCGACGAGGGTACATCGAGACGAGCTCGGGCCGGACTGCATAATTAGGTTCGGCGTGAGCAAATGCGGTATAATGAAACATACCATGAAGTACTATGGTGTCCGGGCACTTACGATTTTGCCAGGGGCTTGTCCCTGGGTAGCCACTCGTCGCCGCTGTCGGCAGCCGTCGTGGCACAGTCCGGAGGAAGGGTCTTTCCCTTCTTGGACCCTTCGGCCTCCCCGGATGGGTCGGCCTTCCTTTTCTTGTCTCCCCCGGCTGGGGGGAGAACCTTTCTCCTCCTCCTTGTTTCCATGGGAGGAGTGCGCGTCGGACTCATCGGACGATGAGTCCGACAGAACCATCTTGCGTCGGAGACCCTTTCGGTTCCCCGCGGCCTTCTTCCTGGCCGTCTTCTCCGGCACCTCGTAAGGTGCCGGGGTCAGCATCTTCATTAGAAGAGCGTTTGTAGGATCTTCGGGCAGGGGCTGGGCAATCAAGCTGCTCCGCTGTCTTTATCCAGTCCTGTTAATGACATGAAATCTTAGATGCAGCACATAACTAAGACAAGGCACATAAATATCCTGAGTGATATAAAAGCCTACCGGATGGGCACGGCGCTTTGCGCTGAGTCCGCGGTCCTCGGTGAGGGAGGGAGGCATCTCGGCGCCCTTGAACAGCACATTCCAGACATCCTCGTGTGCCATGCTGTAGAGCTCTTGCAGCGTCTGGTGCTGGGCCGAGTCGAACTCCCACAAAACAAATGCCCGTTGTTGGCACGAAAGGATCCGGCGGAAGAGCATGACCTGGACCATGTTGACGAGCTTGATTTTCTTGTTCGTCATGTTCTGGATGCAGGTCTGGAGTCCAGTCAGCTCTACAGAAGAACCCCAGGACAGGCCCTTCTTTTTCCAGGAGGTGAGCCACGTGGGGATTCCGGATCGAAATTTGGGGGCCGCCACCCAGTTGGAGTCGTGCGGCTCGGTGATGTAGAACCACCCCGATTGCCACCCCTTTATGGTATCCATGTAGGTACCCTCGAGCCAGGTGACATTAGGCATCTTGCCCACCATGGCGCCTCCGCATTCTGCTTGCTGGCCACCCACCACCTTCGGTTTGACATTGAAGGTTTTCAGCCATAGGCCGAAGTGGGGCCTGATGCGGAGGAAGGCCTCGCACACGACGATAAACGTCGAGATGTTGAGGATGAAGTTGGGTGCCAGATCGTGGAAATCCAGCCCGTAGTAGCACATGAGCCCGAAGACAAATGGGTGGAGAGGAAATCCTAGTCCGCGGACGAAATGGGTAAGAGAAACTACCCTCTCATGGGGTTCGGGCGTTGGGACGATCTGCCCCGCATTCGGCAGCCGGTGCGCGATATTCGCAGCTAGGTATCCGGCTTCCCGTAACTTTTTGATGTTTTCCTCCGTGACGGAGGAGACCATCCACTTGCCTCCTGCTCCAGACATGCTTGGGGTGGTTCGAGAAGAGAAACGCGAGCTTGGGCGCTAGAGCTCGAGTGTGCGGGAATGGGTAAGCGAGAAGGAAGAACGTGTGGGTGAAAAAAGTAGATCTTTGTCCCTTTATAAGGGCGGAGGAGGCGATGAGTCTCCCCACTTGCCTGGCAAAACCGGTTCTTCCCCAGGCGCCGTAATTGATGGCGCGGTTGGGTTACCCACGTCCGTGTTGATGAGAATCCCGTGATAAGGGGAACACGATCTCTGCTTTGACAAGACGTATCAAGAAAACCGCCTCGCGATATGTGCGGAGCTGGTTGAGAAAAGCGGTTCGAATAATAACCAGGCCATGGAGT
Organism: Triticum urartu; assembly: GCF_056163025.1. Lineage (NCBI taxonomy): Eukaryota > Viridiplantae > Streptophyta > Magnoliopsida > Poales > Poaceae > Triticum > Triticum urartu. Next base: position 138,806,154 of record NC_141876.1, on the reverse strand, counting down.
GATGTCATACTATCGAAATGTGTCAGTAGATTAGATTTGTGGAAATATTATTCTCTCTATGGTGGTATGTGGAACTTATTTTGCAGGGTCAGACACTATCCTTGTATTCAAACTCTTCCATAATGTATTCGAAGGAGGAACCCGCCTTGCAATGCCGAAGACAACACTGCGCGCCGGACTCATCGTCATTGAAGCCTGGTTCAGGGGCTACTGAGGGAGTCCTGGATTAGGGGATCTCCGGACAGCTGGACTATATCCTTTGGCTGGACTGTTAGACTATGAAGATACAAGATTGAAGACTTCGTTCCGTGTTTGGATGGGACTCTACTTGGCGTGGAAGGCAAGCTAGGCAATACGGATATGGATATCTCCTCCTTTGTAACCGACCTTGTGTAACCCTAGCCCCCTCCGGTGTCTATATAAACCGGAGGGTTTTAGTCCGTAGGACAACAGACAATCATACCATAGGCTAGCTTCTAGGGTTTAGCCTCCCCGATCTCGTGGTAGATCAACTCTTGTAATACTCATATCATCTAGAACAATCAAGCAGGGCGTAGGGTATTACCTCTATCAAGAGGGCCCGAACCTGGGTAAACATCATGTCCCCTGCCTCCTATTACCATCCGCCTTAGACGCACAGTTCGGGACCCCCTACCCGAGATCCGCCGGTTTTGACACCGATAGCGATACTAGTAGCGCGGGTACCCGCGCTACTAGTAGCCTTTTCCCTAGTAGTGATCGTCACCGGCTTGACACCTTGATCTCCATTGTAGCGTCGTTGTCGTTTTGCCAACTATTGCTTCAACGACTATCGCCACCGCATAGTGATAAAGTAAAGCAATTACATGGCGATTGCATTTCATACAATAAAGCGACAACCATAAGGCTCCTGCCAGTTGCCAATAACTTTTACAAAACATGATCATCTCATACAACAACGTATATCACATCATGTCTTGACCATATCACATCACAACACACCCTGCAAAAACAAGTTAGATGTCCTCTACTTTGTTGTTGCAAGTTTTACGTGGCTGCTACGGGCTTCTAGCAAGAACCGTTCTTACCTACGCATCAAAACCACAACGATTTTTCGTCAAGTGTGCTGTTTTAACCTTCAACAAGGATCGGCCATAGTCAAATTCGATTCAACTAAAGTTTGAGAAACAGACACCCGCCAGCCACCTTTATGCAAAACAAGTTGCATGTCTGTCGGTGGAACCGATCTCATGAATGTGGTAATGTAAGGTTGGTCCAGGACGCTTCATCCAACAATATCGCCGAATCAAAATAAGGCGTTGGTGGTAAGCAGTATGACTATGATCTCCCACAACTCTTTGTGTTCTACTCGTGCATATCATCTACGCATAAACCTGGTTCAGATGCCACTGTTGGGGAACGTAGCATGCAATTTCAAAAAAATTCCTACGATCACGCAAGATCTATCTCTAGGAGATGCATAGCAACAAGAGGGGGAGAGTGTGTCCACGTACCCTCGTAGACCGAAAGCGGAAGTGTTAGGTTAACGTGGTTGATGTAGTCAAATGTCTTCGTGATCCAATTGATCAAGTACCGAACGTACGGCACCTCCGAGTTCAGCACATGTTCAGCTCTATGACGTCCCTCGAACTCTTGATCCAGCAAAGTGTCGAGGGAGAGTTTCATTAGCATGATGACATGGTGATGGTGATGGTGATGTGATCCATGCAAGGCTTCGCCTAACCACTACGTGAATATGATCGACAGAGTAAACCGTGGAGGGAGACGCCACACACAGCTTGGAACAATTGGTGTCTCTCCAAGGGGTGCCCTGCCCAAGTATATAAAGGAGGGGAGGAGGCCGGCCACCAGGGGGTGCGCCATGGGGGGAAACCGAATAGGACTCTAAGTCCTATTCGCCCCCTTCCTTTCTTACGGAGGGGGAAAAGAGGAAGGGAGAGGGAAGAGGAGAAAGACAGGGGGCGCGCCCCCTCCCCTAGTCCTATTTGGACTCCCCATGGGAGGGGGGCGCGGCCACCCCTTGTGGGCTGCCTCCCCTCTCCCCTATGGCCCATGTAGGGCCAATATCCCCCCAGGAGGGTGATACGTCTCCAATGTATCTATAATTTTTTTATTCCACGCTATTATATTATCTGTTATGGATGTTTAATGGGCTTTATTATGCACTTCTATATTATTTTTGGGACTAACCTATTGACCGAAGGCCCAGTGCAAATTGCTATTTTTTGCCTATTTCAGTGTTTTGCAGAAAAGGAATATCAAACGGAATCCAAAAAGAACGAAACCTTCGCGAGGATCTTTTTTGGAACAAACACAATCCAGGAGACTTGGAGTGGAGGTCAAGGAAGCAACGAGGCGGCCACGAGGTAGGGAGGCGCGCCTAGGGGGGTAGGCACACCCCCACCCTCGTGGGCCCCACGGAGCTCTACCGATCTACTTCTTTCGCCTATATATACTCTTATACCCTGAAAACATCCAGGGGAGCCACGAAACCACTTTTCCATCGCCGCAACCTCCTGTACCCGTGAGATCCCATCTTGGGGCCTTTTCCAGCGATCTGTCGGAGGGTGATTCGATCACGGAGGGCTTCTACATCAACACCATAGCCTGGTTCTCAATACAAATTTCTCCTCGATGTTCTTGGAGATCTATTTGATGTAATCCTTTTTGTAGTGTTTTTGTCGAGATCCGATGAATTGTGGGTTTATGATCAAGATTATCTATGAACAATATTTGATTCTTCTCTGAATTCTTATATGCATGATTTGATATCTTTGCAAGTCTCTTTGGATTATCAGTTTGGTTTGGCCTACTAGATTGATCTTTCTTGCAATGGGAGAAGTGCTTAGCTTTAGGTTCAATCTTGCGGTGCTTGATCCCAGTGACAGAAAGGGAACCAACACGTATTGTATTGTTTCCATCGAGGATAAAAAGATGGGGTTTATATCATATTGCTTGAGTTTATCCCTCTACATCATGTCATCTTGCCTAATGCGTTACTCTGTTCTTATGAACTTAATACTCTAGATGCATGCTGGATAGCGGTCGATGTCTGGAGTAATAGTAGTAGATGCATAATCGTTTCGGTCTCCTTGACACGGACGTGATGCCTATGTTCATGATCATGCCTAGATATTCTCATAAGATTTTCTGTTGAGTTTTGTGTTGTGAAGTTTTCAAGTTTTTGGGTAAAGATTTGATGGATTTTGGAATAAGGAGTGGAAAGAGCCTAAGATTGGGGATACCCAACGCACCCCAAGGTAAAATTCAAGGACAACCAAAAGCCTAAGCTTGGGGATGCCTCGGAAGGCATCCCCTCTTTCGTCTTCGTCTATCAGTAACTTTACTTGAGGCTATATTTTTATTCACCACATGATATGTGTTTTGCTTGGAGCGTCTTGTGTGATTTGAGTCTTTGCTTTTTATTTTACCACAGTCATCCTTGATGTACACATATTTTGGGAGATACACACATGAATCGGAATTTATTAGAATACTCTATGTGCTTCACTTATATCTTTTGAGCTAGATAATTTTGCTCTAGTGCTTCACTTATACCTTTTTAGAGCACGGTGGTGGTTTTATTTTATAGAAATTATTGATCTATCATGCTTCACTTATATTATTTTGAGAGTCTTTTAGAACAACATGGTAATTTGCTTTGGCTATAAAATTAATCCTAATATGATAGCCATCCAAGATGGGTATAATAAAAACTTTCATATACAGTACATAAAATTCTATGAGAAGTTTGATACTTGATAGTTGTTTTGAGATATAAAGATGGTAATATTAGAGTAGTGCTAGTTGAGTAATTGTGGAACTAAGAAACACTTGTGTTGAAGTTTGCAAGTCCCATAGCATGCATGTATGGTAAACATTGTGTGACAAATTTGAAGCATGAGGTGTTCTTTGATTGCTTTCCTTATGAGTGGCGGTCGGGGATGAGCGATGGTCTTTTCCTACCAATCTATCCCCCTAGGAGCATGCGCGTAGTGCTTGGTTTTGATGACTTGTAGATTTTTGCAATAAGTATGTGAGTTCTTTATGACTAATGTTGAGTCCATGGATTATACGCAATCTCACCCGCCCATCAGTGGTAGCCTCTTCGGTACCATGCATTGCCCTTTCTCACCTCGAGAGTTGGTGCAAACTTCGCCGGTGCATCCAAACCCCGTGATATGATACGCTCTATCACACATAAGCCTCCTTATATCTTCCTCAAAACAGCCACCATACCTACCTATTATGGCATTTCCATAGCCATTCCGAGATATATTGTCATGCAACTTTCCACTATTCCGTTTATTATGACACGCTCCATCATTGTCATATTGCTTTGCATGATCATGAAGTTGACATCGTATTTGTGGCAAAGCCACTGTTCATAATCCTTTCATACATGTCACTCTTGATTCATTGCACATCCGGGTACACCACAAGAGGCATTAACATAGAGTCATATTTTGTTCTAAGTATCGAGTTGTAATTCTTGAGTTGTAAGTAAATAAAAGTATGATGATTTTCATTATTAGAGCATTGTCCCATGTGAGGAAAGCATGATGGAGACTATGATTCCCCCACAAGTCGGGATGAGATTCTGGACGAAAAAAAAGAGGCCATAAAAAATAAGAAAAAAAAGGCCCAAATAAAAAAAGAGAAAAATAGAGAAGGGGCAATGTTACTATCCTTTTTCTGCACTTGTGCTTCAAAGTAGCAGCATGATCTCCATGATAGAGAGTCTCTTATTTTGTCACTTCCATATACTAGTGGGAATTTTTCATTACAGAACTTGGCTTGTATATTCCAATGATGGGCTTCCTCAAAATGCCCTAGGTCTTCGGGAGCAAGCAAGTTGGATGCACACCCACTTAGTTTGTTTTGTTGAGCTTTCATATATTTATAGCTCTAGTGCATCCGTTGCATGGAAATCCCTACTCCTTGCATTGACATCAATTGATGGGCATCTCCATAGCCCGTTGATTAGCCGCGTCAATGTGAGACTTTCTCCTTTTTTGTCTTCTCACACAACATCCATCATCATATTCTATTCCGCCCATAGTGCTATGTCCATGGCTCACGCTCATATATTGCGTGAAAGTTGAAAGAGTTTGAAAAGGCTAAGTATGAAACAATTGCCTGGCTTGTCATCGGGGTTGTGCATGATGGGAGCATTTTGTGTGACGAAAATGAAGCATGGCCAAACTATATGATTTTGTAGGGATAAGCTTTCTTTGGCTATGTTATTTTGATAAGACATAATTGCTTGGTTAGCATGCTTGAAGTATTATTATTTTTATGTCAATATTAAACTTTTGTCGAGAATCTTTTGGATCTAAACATTCATGCCGCAATAAAGAGAATTACATTGAAAATTATGTTTGGCAGCATTCCACATCAAAAATTCTGTTTTTATCATTTACCTACTCGAGGACGAGCAGAAATTAAGCTTGGGGATGCTGATACGTCTCCAACATATCTATAATTTTTGATTGTTCCATGCTATTATATTATATGTTTTGGATGTTTAATGGGCTTTATTATGCACTTTTATATTAGTTTTGGGACTAACCTATTAACCGAAGGCCTAGTGCAAATTGCTGTTTTTTGCCTATTTCAGTGTTTCGCAGAAAAGGGATATCAAACGGAATCCAAACGGAACGAAACCTTCGCGAGGATCGTTTTTGGAACAAACGCAATCCAGGAGACTTGGAGTGGAGGTCAAGGAAGCAACGAGGCGGCCACGAGGTAGGGAGGCGTGCCCAGGGGGTAGGCGCGCCCCCACCCTCGTGGGCCCCATGGAGCACCACTGACCTACTTCTTTCACCTATATATACTCTTATACCCTGAAAACATCCAGGGGAGGCATGAAACCACTTTTCCACCGCCGCAACCTTCTGTACCCGTAAGATCCCATCTTGGGGCCTTTTCCGGCGATCTGCCGAAGGAGGATTCGATCACGGAGGGCTTCTACATCAACACCATAGCCTCTCCGATGATGTGTGAGTAGTTTACCACACACCTTCGGGTCCATAGTTATTAGCTAGATGGCTTTTTCTCTCTCTTTGGTTCTCAATACAAAGTTCTCCTACATGTTCTTGGAGATCTATTCGATGTAATCCTTTTTGCGGTGTGTTTGTTGAGATCCGATGAATTGTGGGTTTCTGATCAAGATTATCTATGAACAATATTTGATTCTTCTCTGAATTCTTATATGCATGATTTGATATCTTTGCAAGTCTTTTCAAATTATCAATTTGGTTTGGCCTATTAGATTGATCTTTGTTGCAATGGGAGAAGTGCTTAGTTTTGGGTTCAATCTTGCGGTGCTCGATCCCAGTGACAGAAAGGGAACCAACATGTATTGTATTGTTGTCATCGAGGATAAAAAGATGGGGTTTATATCATATTGCTTGAGTTTATCCCTCTACATCATGTCATCTTGCCTAATGCGTTACTCTGTTCTTATGAACTTAATAGTCTAGATGCATGCTGGATAGCGGTTGATGTGTGGAGTAATAGTAGTAGATGTAGAATCATTTTGGTCTACTTGACACGGACGTGATGCCTATGTTCATGATCGTGCCTAGATATTCTCATAACTATGCACTTTTCTATCAATTGCTCGGCAGTAATTTGTTCACCCACCGTAATATATGCTATCTTGAGAAAAGCCACTAGTGAAACAAATGGCCCCCGGGTCTACTTTACATCATATAAGTTTCCAATCTATAATTCTAGTTTACTATTTATTTTGCAATCTTTACTTTTCAATCTATACAACAAAAATACCAAAAATATTTATCTTATTATCTTTACCAGATCTCACTTTTGCAAGTGGTCGTGAAGGGATTGACAACCCCTTTATCGCGTTGGTTGCAAGGTCCTTGATTGTGTCTGTAGGTACTAGGCGATTTGCATGTAGTCTCCTACTGGATTGATACCTTGGTTCTCAAAAACAGAGGGAAATACTAACGCTACTTTGTTGCATCACCCTTTCCTCTTCAAGGGAAAACCAATGCATGCTCAAGAGGTAGCAAGTACCAGGAGGTTACCGGAACCCCCCTGCTACCTCTTGAGCATGTGTTGGTTTTCCCTTGAAGAGGAAAGGGTGATTCATCAAAGTAGCGTAAGTATTTCCCTCAGTTTTGAGAACCAAGGTATCAATCTAGTAGGAGACAAGACACAAGTCACCTAGTACCTTCACAAACAATCAAGAACCTTGGAACCAACATGATAAAGGGGTTGTCAATCCCTTCATGGTCACTCGCAAAAGTGAGATCTAATAAAGATAGCAAGATAAATATTTTAGGTATTTTTGTTGTATAGATTGGAAAGTAAAGATTGCAAAATAGTAAACAAGATGCGATGTAAATAAAAGAGAGGCAATATAATAAGAAAGAGACCCAGGGACCATAGGTTTCACTAGTGGTGTCAGGGGTGTCGTGCGACATATGCCAACGGGTGGCTTATCATGGAGGGGGCTAATAATACGTTGACGGTGCCTAGAAACGGGATAAGGCGCAAACATGCCCGCCGACACATCTTACCCAGGTTCGGGGCTCTCCTAGGAGATAATACCCCTACTCCTGCTCTGCGGGGTCTCCACATGATCACTCAAGCAACAATGGTGGCTACAAGCTTGCTCCATGAGCTGTTTCTCTAGAGGGGGGAGAAGAACAAGGCTAGCCCTAGCTTCCTCTCTCTATGTGTGTGGGGGTGGACTAAGGTCTGAACCCTTTGCACGGGTGCCCTAGGGGGTTTATATAGGCCTACCCCCCAGGGGTACAATGGTAACCTGGCCGGGTGTAGGACCCGGCTGTCAGTGTCTATGGTCGCCGGCTTCTCCACCGTTCGCTGGGGCCCGACGCCTGGTGGGTCCCGCTGGTTGTCTCGTACATCATCGGCAGGCCGCGCCTGCTACCTAGCACTGTGGCAGTGCCACTGATGAAGTGTGCTTTGTCGGGGAAGGCGTGGCTACAGTACCGCCGCCTGGCGGTCGTCCACTGTAGTCACTCCCCGTCTCTTCTGATTAATGGTGCATAGACTTTGAGGGAAGGGGAGGGCCGCCTCTGGGAGTCAGCCTCCCCCCGTGCCGACTGGTCGGAGCTCGCCGCCTTCTGGCTTCTCACGGACAGGTAGGGCCCACCGCCTGTGGGCCGTACCGACAACCCGTAGTGGGAGCATGGCCTTTTCTGTCATGAGTGATGTCATGGGTTGCGTGGCAACAGTGCTGCGTCGGGCGAGGGATGTCCGCCCGGTACGCTGCACTATGGCCATGCTCTACCCGGGATTCAGGGGTGACAGGCTGCACTATAGCCACGCCCTGTCTCGTCGTAATTATGTGGGTGCTAACTTTGAGGGCGTGAGGGGCTGCCTGCTAGGAGCTGGCCTCTCTGGAGGCTGCCTGCTAGGAGTCGGCCCATATCATGGATTTCTTCTAAGGACCGCTACCCTCTGGCAGCCAGCCGCTTGGACCAGGCGGCCCCGAGAAGGCTGCTCTTCGTCCTTAAGGCTTGAGGAGCGCAACTGGCCCCGATGTATTGAATCGCCATGGGGAGCAGATGAGGCTACCCGTGGTTGTTTACTACGACAGTAGTCCCCGAAGCTGGTGGGGCACCGATGCTGAGAAGGCAAGAAGCCTCAGCAACTTCCTACTCCGAGTGATCTGGTGATCTTGTTCCGTCCGTCTTTTGAGGCGCTGGCTGGCAGGAGCCATTCGCGACCAGGTGGACCGTCTGATGATTTCGAAACATCACGGCGGGAGCCAAGTGGTGCACCAGCCAGGTGCCAGGCTTGCCACCCGCTGCCTGCATGCCATGCGGTGCCAGCCAGCCCACGCGCGCGACGGGACGTCGCCGCAGGCTGGGGCCCGCCACTACCGGGCCTCGTCGCGCGTGCGGATCCGGTGCGGCTGAGGCGAACGGTTGGGATTCCGTGGCGCAATAACTACACGCCGCTACTGCATAGTTAAAGCGGGGTCGTGGGCGTAGTTAATCCCACGACCGCCACGTTCTTGCCCCCTCGACTTCGCCGCCTGGGGCTATAAGTAGGGGGGAGGAGGGGGTGGCAGACACACGAGCGCCCTCCTCTCCCTTCTTCCATCCTCTTCTTGTTGCTGCTGCCGCACTCCCGCATCTTGCCGGAGTACCATCGCAGTTCACTGTCGCCGAGCGTGTCTCCCCCCAGCGTTGCTGCTCCACCGCGGGTCCGCTCACTCGCCGTCGTTCTGCGCCTCCATCGAGCCCAAGCCCTCATGGCATGGGCCGGTGCTTGAGACGGCTCCAACATCCACGAGGACCACATCACCTTCGTCCCCCAAACGCGGTGGCTGCCCGGCGAGAACTACGTACGGGCACGTCCTCCGCCCGAAACGGAGATCTCATCGGCGCTGCAGGATGGCAAGCGCGTCGTCTTCTGGTCGCACTTCTTTCGCGGCCTCGGTCTGCCGACGAGCGACTTCCTCCACGCCTTTCTCCAATTCTACCGGCTCCAGCCGCACCACCTCACGCCAAACACGGTGGTGCTGCTGCCGGCCTTCGTCACGCTCTGCGAGGGTTACCTCGACATCCTTCCCACCCTCGAGCTCTGGGGGGAGTTCTTCTACACCAAACTCGGCACCGTCGTCAAGAACGAGATGGCCCAGTGCAGAGCCTTCGTCGCGGTGCGACAGCCGGGTGCCGGGAACTGCTTCTCGGCCATCAACTTGACGTAGTCGGTCAAGTTGTGGCGAAGGTCTTATTTCTACGTGAAGAACGTCCATCTGGAGCATGACTTCGTCAACCTGCCGGCTTATAAAGCCGGCCCGCCGGCTGAGCCCCGCACCAACTGGACCTTCAAGCCGAAGATGCTGTCGGCCACCTCTACTGCCGCCATCGCCTGGCTCAGGGAGATGACGGAGTTGGAGGGCCTCAAGGCTTCGGACCTGCTAACCACCTTCGTGGTGCGTCGGGTGCTCCCCCTCCAATACCGGCCTCACATGATCAGCCGGATGAGCGAGCGTCGAGACCCATGTCGGATGTGCACCAAGGAGATGCAGGACGCGGAGGTGGCCCGTCTGGTGAACTTCATCTCGAACTGCAAACTCTCAGAGGGGGAGTGGCAGTTCAGCAAGCGGCCGTACTCCCACGCAAACCAACCGCCCGTGGTAAGTCCTTAACTCTTTTTTCTCTTTATCTGCCGGGTTTTACTTTTGCTTCCTGATTAGTTGGTCATGGTGCAGATCCTCACGTCCCAGGCGACAGCCGACACCCTGGAGGAGGGCCAAGAGTACCTGCCGGACTGGACCGTGAGTGACGCAGACGACCCTGACTTGGGGCGGCCGCCTTGGAGGAGGACGACACCATAGACGGTGGCGGCGGAGCAGGCGGCTCCGGAGGAGGCGGCGTCGAGGCATGGCCGGATGATGACGAGGAGGAAGATGGACCACGCCGCCAACAAGGCAAGCGCAAGCTCGTCAGCCACGCCGACCGCACCAGGCGGCGCACCGAAGCGCCGGGCCGCCAAGCCGTTGTTCGGCAGCCGGCCGAAGAAACCGAAAAACATGCCCACCGCAACCAGGCGGCAGGAGGCCGCCGTGAAGGTGGCCCAGTTCCAGAGGGCCCCAAAGCAGCCCCTGACGGTGTCCGCGTAAGCGCTTGACTATTCTTGCATTTTTCCTTTTGTCTTACTTGTGAAACTCCTTTTGAATTTCTTCTTGTCTTACTTGAACAGGGCCCCACTCTCTCCTGAGCGGCCAGCCTCCGCCTCCGTGATTGAGGTGGCGGAAGGCTCCACCGATGCTCGCCACGTGGACCCGCGCGTCGAGCTCCATTCGGCAAAGGAGCGGAACACGCGGGAGGCATGTGAGGAGCGGGAGGAGGCGGAGCAGCAGAAGGCGGCGGCTGCCAAGGCGGCGCAGGAAGAAGCCGATGCGGCCGCCAAGGCCCAGGCCGACGCTGCGGCCAAGGAGCGGGCGGACACGGTCGCCAGGGCGCGGGCGGAGAAGGCCACACGCGGCCAGGCGCCACAACTTGTCATTCCTCTGCGCGCCGCTCCACCGGTGCAAGGGACCCAGGCACCGACTGGAGGAGCCGCCGACGAACAGCCGGTCATGGAGGGCGGAGGAGGCGACGCCGTCGTCTTGGGGGCGGAGGAGCCCCTACAAGCGTCGACTGCCGAGGCACATGGCGGCCAGCCCGACGCGCTGTAGGTGCCGCCAGCTGGCGGCGAGCTGGTGGTGAGGGCGACCCTCCCGGCCCGTACTCCGATACGTCGGCACGTGGTGAAGGCGACATGGGCGCCACGGCCACAGGAGATCGAGGCCGCGAGCTCGTCGGCCCTAGATGCAGAGGCCACCAGCGTCGTTCCACCAGAGTGGACGCCTGAGGGCGGGACGAGCGTGTTGAACAAGGCGGCGCAGGATGTCCAGGCCCAGCTTCAAGCCCAAGGTACCTCCCTTCAGCAGTACACGAAGGCGTTCTTGTCGACGCGAGCAGCCGTTAGGGTACGTTTCTTCGCCTTGTTTTTAATTCTTGTAATCTTCCGTGGGGGTGCGCCAGCGCACCCACTAGGTGTAGCCCCTGAGTTATGGGTCGGCTGCTGAGCAGGCGGCTCGGAACTTAAAGGTGAGTTCCGAGTGCTGACCTCTTCTTTTATTCTGTTGTCTTCATTTTAGGATTACCATAACATCCGTGTTGCCGCCTTTAACTCCCAGGTTCGGGAGCTGGCCAAGCGGAACACTGATCTGGCCGACAGCCGGAGTAAGCCTCCAACCTTTCTCTCTTGCGGGGGTGTGTCAGCGCACCCGCTGGGTGTAGCCCCCAAAATTCGGGCCGACTGCTGAGTAGTCGGGCCGGATCTTCCGGCAACCACTTTTCTTTTTGGTCGATTTGTTGACTGTCTTCTTTTCTTTGCCTTTGCAGGAGCCAACGCCACCTTGCAGAAGCAGCTGGGCGAAGCCCAAACTGCATTGCGCGCCAAGGAGGAGGAGTGCAGCAAGGCAGAGCAGGAGCGCGACCGCCTGGCCAAGAAGCTGGCTGACCAGGCGGAGCTCTAGAAGCTCAAGGAGGCAGAGGAGGCCCTCGAGGCCGAGTTCGAGACTCAGTGCTCGAACTGGGTCAATAGGGAGAAAGCTCTAACTGATGGCTATGGCGAGGTCGAGGACATGCTCGATGGTGAGTTATTCTTCCCTTTCTTCTGCCTGCTGACTTCTCATTCGAGCCGGCTTCCGACTTCATACTTATTTTTTCTTCTTGTGTAGAGTATTTTCCTGGTCACGCGTTGCCGCCAGCCAGGCCATCGAGGCTCGCCGCGATGAGCAAAGGCTGGCTGGTGCAAAAATCGCGCCTAACACCCCGTGGACCCTCGCTGAGCAGCTTCTTGCCATTCAAGCTTGTCTCCAACTGGCTCACTGAGCGCTCCACCGTCTGTAGCGTGCTAGAGCCCAAGTGGTTTATGTCCTCTAGCCAGGTACTCCGGTTCTACGCACCCCCAGTCGGACCGCCGACTGGCTAGAAGTGGCCGTCGGCCGCTTCAAGACGTGAAAGGGCTCCACAGCCCGGGCAGGTGCATGGCGGGCCTTAGAGTTCGTCAAGGGGTGGTACCCTGGGCTGAACCTAGCCCAGTTGGCCACCCTCCGTGCTGAGGCAGCGAAGAGTTGGCGGCGGTGGCACCCGAGCTCTATCATCGCGCCGTGGCGATAGTCGAGTACATGGACACTAGTGTCTTCCTCCCCGAGCTAAATGAGGAGGGCCCCGAGGTGCCGCCCAACTGGTTCAGGCTGAACCAAGAAGGCGGTGAGGAATCGGTGGAGGAGATCGCCTCCAGCGATGAAGGTGATGAGGACGAGGACTAGGACGGTGAAGATGATGCGCCGGATGATGGAGACGACAGCCGGCCTCAACCTGACCAAGTCTCGACCAATGAGCGGCACGCCGGCGAGCCGACTGCTGCCGGTGCTGACCAGGCCGAGACCAACCAGGCGGCCGTTCCACCACCCGGAGCCTCGACCTCCGCCGACCCCTCCGATCCGGCTGCTGCTCCTCTGGCCTAGGTGGCCAAGTTATCTTTCTTTCCTGTTTTGTAATCTCTTTGAACAAACTTGTTAGATTTGCGCAGTTCCTCCCGCTAGGGGTGTATTCAAACACTGTTGAATGCTAGCCAAGGGCCTTTTGCTATGTAAATTAATGTCGCCGAGTTCTAACTTGTCTTGCTGCTCTTTTGGCTTTTTCCTTTGCCGCCTTCCCTTAGCTACCGCCTTGCCAGCCGGACAGCCGCGCTCTGCGGTCTATGGCTGGGTCAAGTACTTGGCCAATTTTCGGGAAGGCAAGTACTTTAGCTATTTGTAGAGCGTAGCAAGTTAAGTTAGAAACCGGCTGGCCGACTGCTCAACAGCCGGTCGACGAGGTGAGGAGCCGGCTTGGCCTACGCGAATGCTTTGGTCCTTAGCCATTTTTCATGTGGGTACCATTTCCTCCCTTTAACTCTTGCCAGCCGGACAGTTGCTCTACGAGCTATGGCTGATGGCAAGAGAGGGCTTAGGTGTCGACACACTACTTGTCCGACTGTATGTAACATTAGTACAAGGCGGCAAGCCCTCGGGCCAACTGGTCGAACCCGGTGCCAGGCAGAATAATGAAATAACATATTCATAGGCATAGTACTTATCGTATAGATAAAAAGGGGAGTCCCTGAGCACTCCTCGAGGGACCTGATGTCTTAGCGCTTAATACAAAAGGTAGCGTGGTACATACTGCATTAACTGTAAAATCTTCGAAGGAGATTTGCATTCCATGGGCGCTCTGATTCCTTGCCGGAGTCGTCTCTCTTGCGTGCTTTGGGCTTCTATACATCAATGAGGTAGTAGGAGTCGTTGCCCAAAGCTTTGATGATGATGAAGGGGCCTTCCCAAGGGGCCAAGAGCTTGTGCTGGCCAGCTGTTCGCTGGATCAGCCGGAGTGCAAGGTATCCCTCTTGGAACGATCTTGGCTTGACCTTCCGACTGTGGTAGCGGCACAAACTCTGCTGGTAGATGGCGGACCGGCTGAGTGCTAACAGTCGGCCCTCTTCCAGCAGATCAATGTCGTCTTCTCTTGCTTCTTTCGCCTCCGCCTCCGTGTACATGGTGACGCGAGGTGAGTCGAACTCGACGTCAGTTGGGATGACGGCCTCGGCCCCGTACACGAGGAAGAATGGAGTGAAGCCGGTTGATTTGTTTGGAGTGGTGCAGAGGCTCCAAAGGACGGCCGATAGCTCATCGATCCAGCAGCCGACCGAGCGCTCCAGTGGCTCGACCAGTCGGGGCTTGATGCCAGAGAGGATGAGGTCGTTTGCTCGCTCAAATTGGCCGTTTGACTGCGGATGGGCAACGGACGCTAAGTCCAGTCGGATGCCCTGCGTCGTGCAGAAATGGGCCAAGGCTCCCTTGGCAAAGTTCATGCCATTGTCGGTGATGACGTTGTGTGGCATACCGTATCAAATGGTGATATCTATAATGAAGGTCACAGCAGTCGGACCATTCAGTTTCTTGATTGGCTTCGCTTCAACCCATCTGGTGAATTTGTCCATGGCAACAAGCAGATGGGTCATGCCGCCGTGTGCTGTCTTGAATGGTCCCACCATGTCCAACCACCACATGGCAAAAGGCCTGGTAAGGGGGATGGTCTTGAGTGCAGAAGTCGGTGGATGTTGCTTGGAGCTGAACTTCTGGCACCCTTTGCAATGCTTGACCAACTCCTTGGCGTCTTCCAAAGCGGTCGGCTAGAAGAAACCATGGCAGAAAGCTTTGGCAACAAGGGATCTGGAGGCCGCGTGGTGGCCGCACTTGCCTTGGTGGATATCTTTGAGGATTGCTTGACCCTTCTCTGGTTCTACGCAGTGTTGGAAGACTATAGTCACGCTGCGTCTGACAAGCTCTACGTTTACTATCGTGTAGGCTCTTGCTCGGTGCTGCACTTGCCGGGTCGAGATCTCGTCAGTTGGCAGTTCTCTGGTCACCGGAAAATTGAGGATGGGTTGTGCCCATGATGGTGCTTGAATTTCTTCTACTGCCACTACGACCACTTGTACTAGGGCGGTTGGGTTGGGAGGTGGTGGGTTGGGGTCGGCCACCGCTTGCTGCGTTGTTGAAGTCTCCAGGTTGACTGCTGCAGCCCTCGGGCCGAGTTGAGAAGTCCCTGGGCCGGGTGCGACTGCTGCAGTCCCCGAGCCGCTTGGTGAAGTCCCCGGGCCGGTTGCTACAGGCCCGGGCCGGGCTGTGAAATCCCTGGGCCGGGTGCGACTACCGCAGTCCCCGTGCCGCCTGCTGAAGTCCCCAGCCAGCTGCTGAAGCTCTTGAGTCAGATCCGACTGCTTCGGGAGCAGCCGACACGAAGATGGACTCAGATTCTGGAGAAGGCTTGATTGACGGCTTGCAGAGGCACTGAAGGGAGACGTCGGCTGGTATTGCTTGACGGGTGGAGCCGATCCGTGCCAGGGTATCAGCTGGCTTGTTTTTGTTCTGTGGCACGTGAAGGAACTCGCACCCCTCAAAATATCCGCTGAGCTGCAAAATGAGGAAGCGGTAACTTGCCATGTTTGCATCCTTGGCATCCCAGTCACCAGACGACTGTTGGACCACCAAGTCAGAGTCGCCGTAGCACAGGATCCGATGGATGCCGATCTCTTTGGCCAGCCGGAGGCTGTGTACTAGTGCCTCATACTCGGCCACGTTGTTGGAGGCGGCGAAGTGAATTTGCAATGTGTATCTGAGCTTGTCACCTTTGGGAGAGGTGAGGACAATTCCGGCTCCCAAGCCGGCACGCATCTTCGAAGCCATCAAAGTGCATCTGCCAATGGGTGGAGTCCTGAGCTGGCGGCAGGTACTGGGTCTCGGCCCAGTCGACGAGGAAGTCAGCCAGTGCTTGGGACTTGATGGCGGTGCGTGGCTGGTAGAAGATGGTGTAAGGGGCCAACTCGATGGCCCATTTGGCCACCCGACCAAATGCATCTCTGTTGCCTATGATCTCGGCAAGTGGGGCAGTGCAGACAACCGTGATGGGGTGCTCTTGAAAATAAGGCTTTGGCTTCTTGGCGGCGAAGTGCACTCCATAACACATCTTCTAGTAGTGGGGGTAGTTCTTCTTTGAGGTTGACAGCACCTCGCTCAAATAATACATAGGCCTCTGGACCGACTGTGTCCTGCCGGCCTCTGGGCGCTCTACTACCATGATAGTGTTAACCACCCGACTGGTGGCGGCGATGTAGAGGTACATGGGCTCTTTAGCAGCTGTGGCCGCCAGGACAGGTGGGGTAGTCAGCATCTTCTTCAGCTGGAGAAAGGCCTCATCCGCCTTGTCGTTCCACTCGAAGTGAGTGGTTTTCTTCATGAGTTGGTACTGGGGAAGACCCTTCTCACCCAGTCGACTGATGAAGTGGTTGATGAATGCCAAGCAGCCGGTGAACTTTTGGACTTCTCGTAGTCGGGTGCGTTTGTCCATCCTCTCAATGGCTTTGATCTTCACAGGGTTGCACTCAATGCCACGCTCTGAGACCAGGAAGCCAAGGAGTTGGCCGGCTGGTACCCCAAAGACGCACTTCTCTGGTTTGAGATTGATTTGAAATCGATGCAGGTTATCAAAAGTTTCGTTGAGATCTTCCAGGAGGCTACCACGCTTCTCCGTATTCACCACAATATCGTCTATGTAGACGTGGGTATTTCTGCCGAGTTGCTTGAGGAGGCACTTCTGCATGCAACGCCGAAAAGTGGCACCTGCATTTCTCAAGCCGAATGTCATAGTCAGGTAGCAGAAGACTCTGAATAGTGTGATGAAGGTGGACTTTAGGCGGTCTGCTGGGTTCAACTTGATCTGGTGGTAGCATGAATAAGCATCCAAAAAACTCAATAGCTCGCATCCCGTCGTGGAGTCTATCAGTTGGTCAATCCGAGGCAAAGCAAACGGATCTTTGGGGTAGGCTTTGTTGAGGCTGGTATAGTCAATACACATGCGCCATTTGTTGTTCTTCTTCAGTACAAGGACTGGGTTGGTAAGCCACTCTGGAAAAAACACTTCCATGATGAAGCCAGCTGCCAGAAGCCGGGCTATCTCTTCACCAACAATTCTTCTCTTCTCCTCCGACAGTCGACGGAGGGGTTGTTTGACTAGCTTGGCATCTGATCTGACATGTAGCTTGTGCTCAGCGAAATCCGTAGGAACACCCGACATGTCTTTGGGAGACCATGCGAAGATGTCCTAATTCTCATGGAGGAAATCGACGAGCTCGCTTTCCTATTTGCTGTCAAGATTGGCCCCTATGACAGCGTGCCTTTCCGGGTGCTCTGGGTCCAAGGGAATCTTCTTTGTCTCTTTGGACGGCTGGAAGGAGCCCTGGGTCTCTGACTCTTTGGGCTCTGGTGACATGTTAGGCTGCTTGCTGGCCATGGCCACCACTCGGTCCAGGAGCTTCTTCTCAGCAACGATCACAAGGGACTCGTCCAGCTGGCTGCTAGCTGCAGCATAGTCAGCCGACTTCTCATAGTCTCTGGATATCGTGATAATGCCCTTGGTTCCTGGCATCTTCATCTTGAGGTAGGCGTAATGGGGCACCGCCATGAACTTGGCTAACACTGGTCAACCTAAGAGTACATGATAAGGACTCTCCAAGTCAACCACCTCGAACCAAATTGCCTCGTGGCAGAAATGATCTTTGTCTCCGAAGATGACATCTATCTTGATCTTTCCTATTGGTGAGTAGGACAGGGCGGGCACAATGCCATGAAAAATAGTCCGGCTGGGCTGGAGCTGCCTCTCTTTGATGCACAATTTCTCCATGGTGGCACGATAGAGGATGTTGATGCTGCTACTGCCATCTATCAGAATCCGAGAGAAACGAGCAGCTCGCCTCTCTGTTGCAAGGGTGGCATCCAACACTAGGGCATAGGAACCCGGAGAAGGCATCACTTCTGGGTGGTCTGCGCGGCTCCAGCTGATAGGCTTCTAAGATCAGTGCATGAACTCTGGGGCAGTTGAGGCAACGGCATTTACTTCTTGGTGTTGCTGACGTCGGTTGCGCCTATAGACAGCCACACTGGTGAAGACAACATAGGCTCTGTGTTCTTCGGGGTACTCGTCATGGATAGCGCCGACTGCTGGGTGGGCCGCTAGCTGCTGGGGAGGAGGCGGCGGTGGGCCAGCAGGCGGAGAGGCAGTAGTCCTTTGCCTTTGGAGATTTGGGTGAGCCAGTGGCACTTCCGAGTGGTGTGGTTGGACGGCTTCGCACCATTGTGGAATTTGCATGGAGCATCGAGGGTTTGCTCGTAGGAGAAGGCGGGTAGCCAAGCAGAATTGCCGCCCTTCTAACGCTTGGGGCCGGGTTGTCCTTCAGGCTGCTGATCTTCGACTGTTGCCACCTGCCGGCTAGTGGATGCCAGCTACGGGGCCTTGCGCTTGTTGTTGTTTGGCTGCTGCCGCTGATTGTTGTCAGCGGTCGGCGTCCTAGGAGCCGGAGGGAGCATTTTTCCGAAAGCGTCCACTCGGAGCTCCGACTTCATGGAGGAGTCGACGGTGGCGTACTTGTCTTCTATGATCAGTAGTTCGTCGAGTGTAGCAGGCTTATCGCAGAGGAGTCGTTGCTTGAGGAGGGTGCCTTCTCGGCACTCGGGGTGAAGTACTCGATTGCTTGAACCTCATGCACCCCTTCGCAGGAGTTGCGCAGTTTTGCCCACCGCGTCAGGTAGTCGCGGGTGGACTCATCCGGGCCTTGAACACTCATTCGGGCTTGGGCGGCCGCTTGTAGGTGCTGGTGAAGTTGCGGACGAAGACTTCAGTGAAATCCACCCAGCTGTTGATGTTGTAGGGCTTCAGGCTGTTCAGCCATGTCCGGGCCATGCCCTGGAGCATGAGCGGAACGTACTTCACGGCAACGCGCTTGTTGCCGTTCGCTATGTTGACGGCTGTGGAGTAGTCAACCAGCCAATCCTGCAGCTTCACGGAGCCGTTGTACATGGGCGTGTCTCTCGGGAGCGAGAACCCTTTGGGGAAGGGCTCATCACGAATGCGGGGGACGAAACAAGGCGGGCCCATCGTGTCTTCTTCTTTTATCGCCAGGGATCGAGCGAGGCAGTCGATCTGGTGGCGGGCGTCATTCTCTCTGACTCCTTGGCGGCCCAGCCGGTCACCGAGAGTCGGGTGCTCAACAGGTGGCGGGGAAGCGCGCCTCTCCCTTTGAGGAGGCGAGGTAGTTGGATAGTCGTCCCGTCGTTCCACTAGTCGTGGGCGGCCATCTTGGTCACGCTCGATGGTGACACGTGTCCGGGTGCGGCTGGCAGCGGCTCTTTGTCTCTTCTGTCGTGGACGCCGCCTGTTGGCGTGCGGGAGGTCGCACCATGCTCTTGGCGAGGAGGCGGGTTCTCGACCCATTGGCCGGGCTCATCAGCACGGCAGCCACATTGATAAGCTGTTGAACGCGCTCCGTCATGTAGCGATGCTCATCGCCCTCCAGGTGGTCCAGCTCATCTACTGCTGCCTGGGCAGCACGTATGTTCTCCATGGGCGTGGTGTAGACAGGCGGTCTACCGCAAACATGCTGGCGTCGACACCGCCTCACTATCGGACCGTGCCCACGCGGCTGGGCCCGCCAGCAGTCGGCGTGCCGCCAACAGCGCGGTCGATCTCGCGCTGGAAGGCCTCGAAGAGGCATCTCATGGTGGCCAACTTCTTGGCGTTCTCAACGAGCGAGACGTGGCAGGCTTCCAGCATCTCGGCGTTGGCGTCTGCCGCAATGGGCATAGACGGGTCCCGCATTGCCGCTTGCAACGGGTCCTGGGCGGCTCCGCTAGAGGCTCCATCGTGGCTGAGGATGAGCACCTCCATGACGGTGCTGCCACCACTGTCTGCACGAGGAAGCGGGTCATTGATGACTACCATGTTGTCGGGGAAGGAGTCGGAGGACGCCACGTCGAAGTCGACGATCATCGGATCGGTAGAGCCGGGAGACTCTTTGTCGAAAGCAGGCTCGTTGACGATGTCGATCATGCCAAGGAGCTCGACGAGGCAGTTTTCGGAGCGGGCTGCTCCATCATTAGGTGTCGTCTCATCGAAGAGAAGGATCTCACCGACGAGGTCAGCAAAGGCGCTGGTAGCGCAAACAGCTTCTACGCCGCGCAGCGTGTCAATGCAGATGCCATCCGGCGTGCCAGGCTGGCTACGCTCGCCAGGAAGGAAAAGGGTTCCCATCCAGAACAGATCTCCGGACAATGGTGCACCAGGCCCCACGATGGGCGCCAAATGTCGGGGGTGTCGTGCGACATATTCCAACTGGTGTCGTCCACGGAGTCAAGCATCGGATCGATCTATTCAAGAGTCCGTAGTAAAATAACATGAAGCTATTCTTTTCGTTCAATCTATCATAGAGTTCGTACTAGAATAACACCTTAAGACACAAATCAACCAAAACCCTAATGTCACCTAGATACTCCAATGTCACCTCAAGTATCCGTGGGTATGATTATACGGTATGCATCACACAATCTCAGATTCATCTATTCAAACCAACACAAATTACTTCAAAGAGTGCCCCAAAGATTCTATAGGAGAGTCAAGATGAAAAGGTGTGCTAACCCCTATGCATAGGCTCATGAGCGGAACCCGCAAGTTGATCACCAAAACATACATCAAGTGGATCAATAGAATACCCCATTGTCACCGCGGGTATCCCACGCAATACATACATCAAGTGTTCTCAAATCCTTAAAGACTCAATCCGATAAGATAACTTCAAAGGGAAAACTCAATCCATTACAAGAGAGTAGAGGGGGAGAAACATAATAAGATCCAACTATAATAGCAAAGCTCGCGATACATCAATACCGTACCACCTCAAGAACACGAGAGAGAGAGAGAGAGATCAAACACATAGCTACTGGTACATACCCTCAGCCCCGAGGGAGAACTACTCCCTCCTCGTCATGGAGAGCATCAAGATGATGAAGATGGCCACCGGAGAGGGATTCCCCCCTCCGGCAAGGTGCCGGAACGGGTCTAGATTGGTTTTCGGTGGCTACGGAGGCTTCTGGCGGTGGAACTCCCGATCTATTGTGCTCCCTGATGTTTTAGGGTATATGGGTATATATGGGAGGAAGAAGTACGTCGGTGGACCTCCGGGCTGTCCACGAGGCAAGGGGTGCGCCCCCCACCCTCGTTGGCAGCCCGGGACTCTCCTGGTCCAACTCCGATACTCCGTGGGCTTCTTCTGGTCCAAAAATAAGTTCCGTGAAGTTTCAGGTCAATTGGACTCCGTTTGATTTTCCTTTTCTGCGATATCTAAAACAAGGAAAAAAAACAGAAACTGGCACTGGGCTCTGGGTTAATAGGTTAGTCCCAAAAATAATATAAAAGTGTATAATAAAGCCCATAAAGATCCAAAATAGATAATATAATAGCATGGAACAATCAAAAATTATAGATACGTTGGAGACGTATCAGCATCCCCGAGCTTAATTCCTGCTCGTCCTCGAGTAGGTAAATGATAAAAACAGAATTTTTGAGGTGGAATGCTACCTAACATATTTATCCATGTAATTCTCTTTATTGTGGCAAGAATATTCAGATCCATAAGATTCAAGACAAAAGTTTAATATTGACATAAAAATAATAATACTTCAAGCATGCTAACCAAGTAATCATGTCTTCTCAAAATAACACGGCCAAAGAAAGTTATCCCTACAAAATCATATAGTCTGGCTATGCTCTATCTTCGCCACACAAAATATTTAAATCATGCACAACCTCGATGACAAGCCAAGCAATTGTTTCATACTTTTGATGTTCTCAATCTTTTTCAATCTTCGTGCAATACATGAGC
Organism: Triticum urartu; assembly: GCF_056163025.1. NCBI lineage: Eukaryota > Viridiplantae > Streptophyta > Magnoliopsida > Poales > Poaceae > Triticum > Triticum urartu. The sequence goes on along the minus strand of NC_141876.1, from coordinate 138,784,335 downwards.
GTGAGCCATGGACATAGCACTATAGGTGGAATAGAATGGTGGTTGTGGAGAAGACAAAAAGGAGAAGATAGTCTCACATCAACTAGGCGTATCAAGGGGCTATGGAGATGCCCATCAATAGATATCAATGTGAGTGAGTAGGGATTGCCATGCAACGGATGCACTAGAGGTATAAATGTATGAAAGCTCAACAAAAGAAACTAGTGGGTGTGCATCCAACTCGCTTGCTCACGAAGACCTAGGGCATTTTGAGGAAGCCCATCATTGGAATATACAAGCCAAGTTCTATAATGAAAGATTCCCACTAGTATATGAAAGTGACAACATAGGAGACTCTCTATCATGAAGATCATGGTGCTACTTTGAAGCACAAGTGTGGTAAAAGGATAGTAGCATTGCCCCTTCTCTCTTTTTCTCTCATTTTTATTTATTTTATTTTATTTTATTTTTTATTTGGGCCCTTTCTCTTTTTTTATGGCCTCTTTTTTCTCCCTTTTTTTATTTTTCGTCCGGAGTCTCATCCTGACTTATGGGGGAATCATAGTCTCCATCATCCTTTCCTCACTGGGACAATGCTCTAATAATGATGATCATCACACTTTTATTTGCTTACAACTCAGGAATTACAACTCAATACTTAGAACAAAATATGACTCTATATGAATGACTCCGGTGGTGTACCAGGATGTGCAATGAATCATGAGTGACATGTATGACAGAATTATGAACGGTGGCTTTGCCACAAATACGATGTCAACTACATGATCATGCAAAGCAATATGACAATGATGAAGCGTGTCATAGCAAACTGAACGGTGGAAAGTTGCATGGCAATATATCTCGGAATGGCTATGGAAATGCCATAATAGGTAGGTATGTTGGCTGTTTTTAGGAAGGTATATGGTGGGTTTATGGTACCGGCGAAAGTTGCGCGGTACTAGAGAGGCTAGCAATGGTGGAAGGGTGAGAGTGCGTATAATCCATGGACTCAATATTAGTCATAAAGAACTCATATACTTATTGCAAAAATCTATTAGTTATCGAAACAAAGTACTACGTGCATGCTCCTAGGGGGATATATTGGTAGGAAAATACCATCGCTCGTCCCTGACCGCCACTCATAAGGAAGGCAATCAATAAATAAATCATGCTCCGACTTCATCACATAATGGTTCACCATACATGCATGCTACGGGAATCACAAACTTCAACACAAGTATTTCTCAAATTCACAACTACTCAACTAGCATGACTCTAATATTACCATCCTCATATCTCAAAACAATCATCAAGTATCAAACTTCTCATAGTATTCAATGCACTTTATATGAAAGTTTTTATTATAACCCTCTTGGATGCCCATCATATTAGGACTAAATTCATAACCAACCATGCTGTTTAGGACTCTCAAAATAATATAAGTGACGCATGAGAGTTCACCTATTTCTATAAAATAAAAACACCACCATGCTCTAATAAGATATAAGTGAAGCACTAGAGCAACAACAAACTACTCCGAAAGATATAAGTGAAGATCAATGAGTAGTCGAATAATTATGCAACTATATGAAGACTCTCTAACATTTAAGAATTTCATATCTTGGTATTTTATTCAAACAGCAAGCAAAACAAAACAAAACAAAATGACGCTCCAAGCAAAACACATATCATGTGGTGAATCAAATATAGCTCCAAGTAAAATTACCGATGAACGAAGACGAAAGACGGGATGCCTTCTGGGGCATCCCCAACTTAGGATTTTGGTTGTACTTGAATACCTTGGGGTGCCTTGGGCATACCCAATCTTAGGATCTTGCCACTCCTTATTCCATAGTCCATCGAATCTTTACCCAAATCTTGAAAACTTCACAACACAAAACTTAACAGAAAACTCGTAAGCTCCGTTTAGCGAAAGAAAACAAAACACCACTTCAAGGTACTATAATGAACTCATTATTTATTTATATTGGTGTTAAAACTACTATATTCCAACTTCTATATGGTTTATAAACTCTTTACTAGCCATAGATTCATCAAAATAAGTAAACAACACATAGAAAACAGAATCTGTCAAAAACAGAACAGTCTGTAGTAATCTGGATCAAACGTATACTTCTGGAACCCCAAAAATTCTAAAATAAATTGCTGGACGTGAGGAATTTATCTATTAATCATATGCAAAAATAATTAACTAAATATCACTCTCCAATAAAAATAGCAGCAAATCTCGTGAGCGCTAAAGTTTCTGTTTTTTACAGCATGATCGCAAAGACTTTCCCCAAGTCTTCCCATAGGTTCTACTTGGCACAAACACTAATTAAAACATAAAAACTCAATCATAACAGAGGATAGATAAATTATTTATTACTAAACAGGAGCAAAAGGCAAGGAACAAAATAAAGTTGGGTTGCCTCGCAACAAGCACTATCGTTTAACGCCCCTAGCTAGGCATGATGATTTCAATAATGCTCACAAAGGTAAGAATTGAAACATAACGGGAGCATCATGAAGCATATGACTAGCACATTTAAGTCTAACCCACTTCCTATGCATAGGGATTTTGTGAGCAAACAACTTGTGGGAACCATAATCAACTAGCATAGGAGGACAAAACAAGCATAACTTCAAAACCTTAAGCACATAGAGAGGAAACTTGATATTATTGCAATTCCTACAAGCATATGTTCCTCCCTCATAATAATTTTCAGTAGCATCATGAATGAATTCAACAATATAACCAGCACCTAAAGCATTATTTTCATGATCTACAAGCATAGATAATTTACTACTCTCCACATAAGCAAAATTCTTCTCATTCGGAATAGTGGGAGTATCATAAGAGACTCGAATACTATAAATTGTTTCCACATTAAAGGAGTAATTCTCAGAAAAAGGGTAATCATAATCATGACAAGTTTTATAAATATAATCATCACTACTTTTTATAGCATAAGTATCATCACAATAATCATCATAAGTAGGAGGCATGCTATCATCATTATAAATTTGCATATTGAAACTTGAGAGACTAAAAATATCATCCTCATTAAACATAGCTTCCCCAAGCTTGGGGCTAACATTAATTGCAGCAAATATATTCTCAAAAACATCATATTCATCAAACATAGCATCCCCAAGCTTGGGCCTTTTCATATCATAAGCATAATCGCTCTCATCATTAATAGTATGGATAGCACCAATAGTATAGCAATTATCAGCATCACAAGGAGTAATAGGAGCAACATCATTTGGGAGAGATGCCTTTTTACCTTTGCTTCTCCGTTTTTTCTTTTTCTTCTTCACATCATGTGTGGGTTTAATCCTCTTTTTGGAGCTCCTTATTAATGAGATTGGTTGAATAGAAGGCTCCTCCTTGTTACCGGATTCATCATAAGAAATAATAGGAGAATATTGGGAAGTCTCTTCCCTTTCATTAGTATTCTCTTAATCCTCTATTTGTTTTATTTTCTTTATGTAATTGGCAATATAAGGACTTTCAATGCAATTCACCGCGCAATACATATAAATTTCTTCTAGATCAAAATTAAGAACTCTATAAAGGGCAAATTCTGGAATAACCTTAGTTATACGTTTCATTTCTTCATAACCCAAGAGCAAACTAATTTCATTATGATGTGCAAGAGAAATCAAGTCATCACAATTTTTGGACACGATACGATCATGAAAAAATTTGCACTGGGTACTGAAATGATCATGTTCATTGCAAAGTTCACACGTACGGCTAAGAAAATTTAATTTTTCAGCACAAATATCTAGCCTTTCTTGCAACAATTTAGTTTCTAAATGCTTATGCCTCTTACAATATCTATCTTCCCTATTTGGTGTGTACTTGCAAACCCAATGCACTCCACAAAAATTGACATGTTTATAGGAGACATTTTCATCATAACTAGTGCAATCATCATTAGTACTATGGATATTCAAGGAGTTCATACTAACAACATTGCAATCATGCTCATTATTCAAAGATTTAATGCAAAACATTTGAATGCATTCTTCTTCTAACACTTTGGCACATTTTTCTTTTCTATCATACTCACGAAAGATATTAAAAAGATGAAGCGTATGAGGCAAACTAAATTCCATATTTTTTTGTAGTTTTCTTTTATAAACTAAACTAGTGCTAAAACAAGAAACAAAAAGATTCGATTACAAGATCTAAAGATATACCTTCAAGCGCTAACCTCCCCGGCAACGGCGCCAAAAAAGAGCTAGATGTCTGCTACACAACCTTCTTCTTGTAGAAGTTGTTGGGCCTCCAAGTGCAGAGGTTTGTAGGGCAGTAGCAAATTTCCCTCAAGTGGATGACCTAAGGTTTATCAATCCGTAGGAGGCGTAGGATGAAGATGGTCTCTCTCAAGCAACCCTGCAACCAAATAACAAAGAGTCTCTTGTGTCCCCAACATACCCAATACAATGGTAAATTGTATAGGTGAACTAGTTCGGCGAAGAGATGGTGATACAGGTGCAATATGGATGGTAGATAAAGGTTTTTGTAATCTGAAAATATAAAAACAGCAAGGTAACTAATGATAAAAGTGAGCACAAACGGTATTGCAATGCTTGGAAATAAGGCCTAGGGTTCATACTTTCACTAGTGTAAGTTCTCTCAACAATAATAACATAATTGGATCACATAACTATCCCTCAACATGCAACAAAGAGTCACTCCAAAGTTACTAATAGCGGAGAACAAACGAAAAGATTATGGTAGGGTACAAAACCACCTCAAAGTTATCCTTTCTGATCGATCTATTCAAGAGTCCGTAGTAAAATAACATGAAGCTATTCTTTCCGTTCAATCTATCATAGAGTTCGTACTAGAATAACACCTTAAGACACAAATCAACCAAAACCCTAATGTCACCTAGATACTCCAATGTCACCTCAAGTATCCGTGGGTATGATTATACGATATGCATCATATAATCTCAGATTCATCTATTCAAACCAACACAAAGTACTTCAAAGAGTGCCCCAAAGATTCTACTGGAGAGTCAAGATGAAAACGTGTGCCAACCCCTATGCATAGGTTCATGGGAGGAACCCGCAAGTTGATCACCAAAACATACATAAAGTGGATCAATAGAATACCCCATTGTCACCACGGGTATCCCACGCAATACATACATCAAGTGTTCTCAAATCCTTAAAGACTCAATCCGATAAGATAACTTCAAAGGGAAAACTCAATCCATTACAAGAGAGTAGAGGGGGAGAAACATCATAAGATCCAACTATAATAGCAAAGCTCGCGATACATCAAGATCGTGCCACCTCAAGAACACGAGAGAGAGAGAGAGATCAAACACATAGCTACTGGAACATACCCTTCGCCCCGAGGGAGAACTACTCCCTCCTCATCATGGAGAGCACCGGGATGATGAAGATGGCCACCGGAGAGGGATTCCCCCCTCCGGCAAGGTGCCGGAACGGGTCTAGATTGGTTTTCGGTGGCTACGGAGGCTTCTGGCGGCGGAACTCCCGATCTATTATGCTCCCCGATGTTTTTAGGGTATATGGGTATATATGGGAGGAAGAAGTACGTCGGTGGACCTTCGGGCTATCCACGAGGCAGGGGGCGCGCCCAGGGGGGTGGGCGCACCCCCACCCTCGTGGGCAGCCCGAGACTCTCCTGGTCGAACTCCGATACTCCGTGGGCTTCTTCTGGTCCAAAAATAAGTTCAGTGAAGTTTCAGGTCAATTGGACTCCGTTTGATTTTCCTTTTCTGCGATACTCTAAAACAAGGGAAAAAAACAAAAACTGGCACTGGGCTCTAGATTAATAGGTTAGTCCCAAAAATAATATACAAGTGTATAATAAAGCCCATAAACATCCAAAACAGATAATATAATAGCATGGAACAATCAAAAATTATAGATACATTGGAGACGTATCATGGAGTAATAGTAGTAGATGCAGAATTGTTTCAGTCTACTTGACACGGATGTGCCTATGTTCATGATCATGCCTAGATATCATCATAACTATGCACTTTTCTATCAATTGCTCGGCAGTAATTTGTTCACCCACCATAATATATGCTATCTTGAGAGAAGCCACTAGTGAAACCTATGGCCCCCGGGTCTAGTTTACATCATATAAGTTTCCGATCTATAATTCTAGTTTACTATTTATTTTGCAATCTTTACTTTTCAATCTATACAACAAAAATACTAAAAATATTTATCTTATTATCTTTATCAGATCTCACTTTCATAAGTGACCGTGAAGGGATTGACAACCCCTTTATCGCGTTGGCTGCGAGGTTCTTGTTTGTTTGTGCAGGTTCTAGGCGACTTGCGTGTAGTCTCCTACTGGATTGATATCTTGGTTCTCAAAAACTAAGGGAAATACTTACGCTACTTTGCTGCATCAGCCTTTCCTCTTCAAGGGAAAACCAGCGCATGCTCAAGAGGTAGCAAGAATGATTTCTGGTGCCGATGCCGGGGAGATCTAGGCCCAAGCCAAGACATACCAAGTACCCATCACAAACTCTTATCCCTTGCATTACACTATTTTCCATTTGCCTCGCGTTTTCCTCTCCCCCACTTCACCCTTGCCGTTTTATTCGCCCTTCTTTCGTTCGTCTCTTTTCGCTTGCCTTTTGTGTGTTCGTTCTTAGTTCGTTTTGTTGCCAACATGTATGAAACTGGGGAGGTTATCTTTGAAAAGGATAATAGTAACGATGGGGGGAACGTTGATGCTTTTGATTATCCTCATGAAGAACCTACTATTTTACACACTAAAAAGTTTCGGATCGGTAGTGGTAATATTATTGGAAAAGAAGTTATTCAAGATTTCTTTACTTGCACCGGTGCTTTGCCCACCATGAGCGGGTCTATTCTTCATAAAAGTAGTAGTCTTGCGGATGCTATATCTATGCTTGTGGTTGAATTTGAAAGACAATTTATCCACATGCATCCTTGCATACAGAGGATTTTTCTAGAATTTTCTAATATTGAGCATTCTTCTGTTAAGCGAGCAGCTACCATCTTTCTAGCTCATGAGTTCAGATTTATAATAAAAGAGGCCAATGAATTTTTTTGCACATTATAGACTGGATGCCGGCCGTCCTCCCATGGAAGCAATTCTTTTCTATCAAGAAGACATAATGCGCTTACGATCTTTAGATCATGTTGCTTTTAATGAAAACCTTAGAAAAAAGGTTCCTACAAAGGTTCTAGTTGACAGGATTTCTGAACTTAATGATAATTTTGCTATCCGGAACAATGGGTCAGGTTTCTCCCTTGAACAAAGTCTCATGACTTTTTGCCAAAAGAATGCTTATAATGATGAGTTGGTTGTGCAATATGAGGGGCCAAAGGAGGAACCAATACCTCCCGAGCTTGATCTTGGGGACTTTTGTCCCATTAAATTTAGCCTTTTAATTACTTTTGCTTGCCACAAAGAGAACTTGCTGCTGGACGTAGGGAGTATGAGATGAGTTTTCGCGATTTGCCTTATCATTATCATGGCAATACCTAGATCTATTCTTGTTTTTATGCCTAGCTAGGGGCGTTAAACGATAGCGCTTGTTGGGAGGCAACCCAATTTTATTTTTGTTTCTTGCTTTTTGTTCCTGTTTAGTAATAAATAAATAATCTATCCTCTGTTATGATTGTGCTTTTTATGTTTTAGTTAGTGTTTGTACCAAGTAAAGCCTTTAGGATCTTCTTGGATGATTGTTATTTGATCTTGCTGGAAAAAAACAGAAAGTATGTGCTCACGAGAATAATTTTCATTTTTAACCAGAGAGCGATAAAATACTGATTCTGACCGCAGTAGATCAATATGCAAATTATTTAGGACACCCTAATTTCTCAGGATGTTTAGAGTTACATAAGTATTCAAAACCTACAGATTACTACAGACTGTTCTGTTTTTTGACAGATTCTGTTTTTCGTGTGTTGTTTGCTTATTTTGATGAATCTATGGCTAGTATCGGGGGGTATGAACCATAGAGAAGTTGGAATACAGTAGGTTTAACACCAATATAAATAAATAATGAGTTCGTTACAGTACATTAAAGTGGTGGTTTGTTTTCTTATACTAATGGACCTCATGAGATTTTCTGTTGAGTTTTGTGTTGTGAAGTTTTCAAGTTTTTGGGTAAAGATTTGATGGATTTTGGAACAAAGAGTGGCAAGAGCCTAAGCTTGGGGATTCCCAAGGCACCCCAAGGTAAAATTCAAGGACAACCAAAAGCCTAATCTTGGGGATGCCCCGAAAGGCATCCCCTCTTTCGTCTTCATCTATCGGTAACTTTACTTGAGGCTATATTTTTATTCACCACATGATATGTGTTTTGCTTGGAGTGTCTTGTATGATTTGAGTCTTTTCTTTTTAGTTTACCACAATCATCCTTGATGTACACACCTTTTGGGAGAGACACACATGAATCGAAATTTATTAGAATACTCTATGTGCTTCATGTATATCTTCTGAGCTAGATAATTTTTGCTCTAATGCTTCGCTTATATCTTTTTAGAGCACGGTGGTGGTTTTATTTTTATAGAAATTATTGATCACTCATGCTTTACTTATATTATTTTGAGAGTCTTTTAGAACAACATGGTAATTTACTTTGGCTATAAAATTAGTCCTAATATGATAGGCATCCAGGATGGCTATAATAAATACCTTCATATAGAGTGCATTAAATGTTATGAGAAGCTTGATACTTGATAGTTGTTTTGAGATATAAAGATGGTAATATTAGAGTCGTGCTAGTCGAGTAATTGTGGAATTGAGAAATACTTCTGTTGAAGTTGGCAAGTCCCGTAGCATGCACGTATGGTAAACGTTGTGTGACAAATTTGAAGCATGAGGTGTTCTTTGATTGCTTTCCTTAAGAGTGGCGGTCGGGGACGAGCGATGGTATTTTCCTACCAATCTACCCCCCTAGGAGCATGCGCGTAGTGCTTGGTTTTGATGACTTGTAGATTTTTGCAATAAGTATGTGAGTTCTTTATGACTAATGTCAATTCCATGGATTATACGCACTCTCACCCTTCCATCATTGCTAGCCTCTTCGGTACCGTGCATTGCCCTTTCTCTCCTCGAGAGTTGGTGCAAACTTCGCCGGTGCATCCAAACCCCATGATATGATACGCTCTATCACACATAAGCCTCCTTATATCTTCCTCAAAACAGCCACCATACCTACCTATTATGGCATTTCCATAGCCATTCTGAGATATATTGCCATGCAACTTTCCACCGTTCCGTTTATTATGACACGCTCCATCATTGTCATATTGCTTTGCATGATCACGTAGTTGACATCGTATTTGTGGCAAAGCCACCTTCATAATTCTTTCATACATGTCACTCTTGATTCATTGCATATCCCGGTACACCGCCGGAGGCATTCACATAGAGTCATATTTTGTTCTAAGTATTGAGTTGTAATTCTTGAGTTGTAAGTAAATAAAAGTGTGATGATTTTCATTATTAGAGCATTGTCCCATGTGAGGAAAGTTCTTCAAAAAAAGAGAAAGAAAGAAATGAGAGAAAAAGAGAGAAGGGGAAATGTTACTATCCTTTTTCCATACTTGTGCTTCAAAGTAGCACCATGATCTTCATGATAGAGAGTCTCTTATGTTGTCACTTTCATATACTAGTGGGAATTTTTCATTATAGAACTTGGCTTGTATATTCCAATAATGGGCTTCCTCAAAATGCCCTAGGTCTTCGTGAGCAAGCAAGTTGGATGCACTCCCACTTAGTTTCTTTTGTTGAGCTTTCATATATTTATAGCTCTAGTGCATCTATTGCATGGCAATCCCTACTCCATGCATTGACATCAATTGACGGGCATCTCCATAGCCCGTCGATTAGCCGCGTCAATGTGAGACTTTCTCCCTTTTGTCTTCTCACACAACCTCCATCATCATATTCTATTCCACCCATAGTGCTATGTCCATGGCTCGCTGAAAGATCGTGGATGTCGCCTAGAGGGGGGTGAATAGGCGTTTTAAAATAATTACGGTTTAGGCTAGAACAAATGCGGAATAAACCTAGCAGTTAATTTGTCAAGCACAAAACCTACAACAACTAGGCTCACCTATGTGCATGAACAACCTATGCTAAGCAATACAAACTACTAGGTGATAGCAAGCTATAAGACAAGAAACAATATGGCTATCACAAAGTAAAGTGCATAAGTAAAGGGCTCGGGTAAGAGATAACCGAGGCACACGGAGACAAGATGTATCCCGAAGTTCACACCCTTGCGGATGATAATCTCCGTTTGGAGCGGTGTGGAGGCACAATGCTCCCCAAGAAGCCACTAGGGCCACCGTAATCTCCTCACGCCCTCGCACAATGCAAGATGCCGTGATTCCACTAAGGGACCCTTGAGGGCGGTCACCGAACCCGTACAAATGGCAACCCTTGGGGGCGGTCACCGAACCCGTACACTTTGGAAACCCTTGGGGGCGGTCACCGGAACCCGTCAAATTGCTCGGGGCAATCTCTGCAACCTAATTGGAGACCTCGACGCTTGCTCGGAGCTTTACACCACAATGATTGAGCTCCAAACACCACCAACCGTCTTGGGCGCCTAGGCACCCAAGAGGAACAAGCTCAAGGGTACCAAGCACCCAAGAATAATAAGCTTCTCAACTTGTAACTTCCACGTATCACCATGGAGAACTCAAACCGATGCACCAAATGCAATGGCAAGGGCACACAGAGTGCCCAAGTCCTTCTCTCTCAAATCCCACCGAAGCAACTAATGCTAGGGAGGAAAATGAGAGGAAGAACAAGAAAGAGAACACCAGGAACTCCAAGATCTAGATCCAAGGGGTTCCCCTCACATAGAGGAGAAAGTGATTGGTGGAAATGTGGATCTAGATCTCCTCTCTCTTTTCCCTCAAAAACTAGCAAGAATCCATGGAGGGATTGAGAGTTAGCAAGCTCGAAGAAGGTCAACAATGGGGGAAGAACATGAGCTCAAAGGATAAGGTTGAATGGGGAAGAAGACCCCCTTTTATAGGAGCTCCCGAATCCAACCGTTATGTGTTCAGTCCACGCACGAGCAGTACTACCGCCCAGGCGGTAGAACACGGTGAGCGGAGCAAAACAGAGGGCGAGGCAGAGCCATATGAGCGGCACTACCGCTGGAGCCAGCAGTACTACCGCTTGGCACAGCGGTACTACCGCTGGGACCATGCACAACGCCTACCACGAGCACAGGGAGAAGGAACAGGGAGGAGGGCCATTGGGCGGCACTAGGACGGTGGTAGCCGCGGTACTACCGCACACGAGTGGTACTACCGCTCCTACTGCCACTGAACCCGACACGAGAAAACCACGTCTTGAGTCGAGGCGGTACCAGCGCGGAACCAGAGTCGTACTACCGCTTATGGCCATAGGCGGTACTACCGCTGTGGGACAGCGGTACTAGCGCTTGTGGCGATATGCGGTACTGCTGCTTCGGCCCAGCGGTATTACCGCTGGCGCCATCCTTATGCCACTTCCACGAAAACAAGTATACTCCAAGGAAAACCAGAACTGCCAAAATTTCTGCAAATGAGCTCCGAATTGAGCAAACTCAAGCTTTTTGGATACAAGACGACGAGTAGCATCAAAACAGTGACAAATAGAGGAGTGAAACCTCCAAAAAGGAAGAACCGACATAACCTCCAACATCAAAAACATCATAGAAGATGCACGTGAACTCCGTTTTCGATGAAAACGAGCTTGTCATGAAAATGACCATAAGCTCCAAATCTCACAAGGAGAAGAACCAAACAAGAACCAAAAAAGATGATGCAAGGATGCAATGGTTTGAGCTCTCCCCGAACGATACGATCAAGCTACTCATCGAGAGCCCCCCTTGATAGTACGGCAATCGATCATATAACCCGGTCTTCCAACTACCACCATGAGACTGGAAAAATAGAAAACCTATCAAGGGCAAATCTTTGGCTTGCACATGGTCCACTTGAGCTAGATGATGACGATCTTGACTCCCTCAAGTTGGACCACCTTTCTTGATTGCGTTGGCTCGATGAAGACTAGTTGATTGCTCCCCATACTCCATTATGGGTGAGCCACTCTTCCGCACATCTTCATGAATCCATTGTTACCACAATGGACGGCAAGCTTCAAGCATTTGATCTCTTCATGATGCTCCACTTGAACTTGCACACGGCAACCTAACCCCACAAAGAACTCTCACGAAGACCATGGGTTAGTACACAAAACGTAATTGACAATGCTTACCGTACCACGGGATCACTTGATCCCTCTCGGTACATCTACACTTTGTGGGTTGATCAACTTGATTCACTCTTTGACATAGTCTTGATCAACCTCTCACAAGACCAATCTTTAGGTAATTCCTTGAATAGCACCTTGGTCGACACAAACTCTCCTTGAAACCAACACATGTACTCCAAGAAAACCTATGGACAAAACCTTCAAATATAACTCAAGGCAACCATTAGTCCATAGAGATTGTCATCAATTACCAAAACCAAACATGGGGGCACCGCATGTTCTTTCACTCGCGCTCATATATTGCATGAAAGTTGAAAGAGTTTGAAAAGGCTAAAGTATGAAACAATTGCTTGGCTTGTCATCAGGGTTGTGCATGATGGGAGCATTTTTGTGTGACGAAAATGAAGCATGGCCAAACTATATGATTTTATAGGGATAAGCTTTCTTTGGCTATGTTATTTTGATAAGACATAATTGCTTGGTTTGCTTGAAGTATTATTATTTTTATGTCAATATTAAACTTCTGTCTAGAATCTTTTGGATCTAAACATTCATGTCGCAATAAAGAAAACACATTGAAAATTATGTTAGGTGGCATTCCACATCAAAAATTCTGTTTTTATCATTTACCTACTCGAGGATGAGCAGGAATTAAGCTTGGGGATGCTTGATGCGTCTCCAACCTATCTATAATTTTTGATTGTTCCATGCTATTATATTATCTATTTTGGATGTTTAATGGGCTTTATTATGCACTTTTATATTATTTTTGGGACTAACCTATTAACCGAAGGCGCAGTGCAAATTGATGTTTTTTTGCCTATTTCAGTGTTTCGCAGAAAAGGAATATCAAGCCGAATCCAAACGGAATGAAACCTTCGCAAGGATCTTTTTAGGAACACACGCAATTCATGAGACTTGGAGTGGAGGTCAAGGAAGCAGCGAGGCGGCCACGATGTAGGGCGGCGCGCCCCCACCCTCGTGGGCCCCTCGCAGGTCCACCGACCTACTTCTTTCGCCTATATATACTCTTATACCCTGAAAACATCAGGGGGAGCCACGAAACTAGTTTTCCACCGCCGCAACCTTCTGTACCCGTGAGATCCCATCTGGGGACCTTTTCTGGCGATCTGCCGGAGGGGGATTCGATCACGGAGGGCTTCTACATCAACACCATAGCCTCTCCGATGATGTGTGAGTAGTTTACCACAAACCTTCGGGTCCATAGTTATTAGCTAGATGGATTCTTATCTCTCTTTGGATCTCAATACAAAGTTCTCCTTGATGTTCTTGGAGATCTATTTGATGTAATTCTTTTTGCGGTGTGTTTGCTGAGATCCGATGAATTGTGGGTTTATGATTAAGATTATCTATGAACAATATTTGATTCTTCTCTGGATTCTTATATGCATGATTTGATATCTTTGCAAGTCTCTTCGAATTATCAGTTTGGTTTGGCCTACTAGATTGATCTTTCTTGCAATGGGAGAAGTGCTTAGCTTTGGGTTCAATCTTGCGGTGTCCTTTCCCAGTGACAGCAGGGGCAGCAAGGCACGTATTGTATTGTTGCCATCGAGGATAAAAATATGGGGTTTATATCATATTGCTTGAGTTTATCCCTCTACATCATGCCATCTTGCCTAATGTGTTACTCTGTTCTTATGAACTTAATACTCTAGATGCATGCTGGATAGCGGTCGATGTGTGGAGTATAGTTGTAGATGCAGAATCACTTTGGTCTAATTGACACGGATGTGATGCCTATGTTCATGATCATGCCTAGATATCATCATAACTATGTGCTTTTCTATCAATTTCTCAGCAGTAATTTGTTCACCCACCGTAATATATGCTATCTTGAGAGAAGCCACTAGTGAAACCTATGGCCCCCGGGTCTACTTTACATCATATAAGTTTCCGATCTACAATTCTAGTTTACTATTTATTTTGCAATCTTTACTTTTCAATCTATACAACAAAAATACCAAAAATATTTATCTTATTATCTTTATCAGATCTCACTTTCGTAAGTGACCGTGAAGGGATTGACAACCCCTTTATCGCGTTGGTTGCGAGGTTCTTGTTTGTTTGTGCAGGTACTAGGCGACTTGCGTGTAATCTCCTACTGGATTGATACCTTGCTTCTCAAAAACTGAGGGAAATACTTACGCTACTTTGTTGCATCACCCTTTCCTCTTTAAGGGAAAACCAAGGCATGCTCAAGAGGTAGCACTTAGCACTGTGGCAATGCCACTGATGATGTGTGCTTTGTCGGGGAAGGCGTGGCTACAGTACCGCCGCCGGACGGGCGTCCATTGTAGCCACTCCCCGTCTCTTCCGATTAATGATGCACAGACTTTGAGGGAGGGGGGCCGCCTGCTGGGAGTCGGCCTCCCCCCGTGCCGACTGGTCGGAGCTCGCCGCCTTCTGGCTTCTCACAGGCAGGTAGGGCCCGCCGCCTGCGGGCCATACCGACAGCCCGTAGTGGGAGCATGGACTTTTCTATCATGAGTGATGTCATGGGCTATGTGGCAACAGTGCCGTGCCCGGCGAGGGATGTCCGCCCGGTACGCTGCATTGTGGCCACGCCCTGCCCGGGATTTAGGGGTTGCAGGCTGCATTGTAGCCACGCCCCGTCTCGTCGTAATTATGTGGGTGCTAACTTTGAGGGCATGAGGGGCCGCCTACTAGGAGTCGGCCTCTCTGGAGGCCGCCTGCTAGGAGTCGGCCCGTCTCATGGCTTTCTTCTGAGGACCGCCGCCCTCTGGTAGCCGGCCGCTTGGACCAGGCGGCCTCGAGAAGGCGGCTCTTTGTCCTTAAGACTTGAGGAGCGCAGCTGGCCCCGATGTCTTGAATTACCATGGGGAGCAGATGCGGCTACCCGTGGTCGTTTACTCCGACAAGCGGCTTCTCTCAGGATAGCATGTATTACAGTGGGTGAACAAATTACTGCCGAGCAATTGACAGAAAAGTGCATAGTTATGAAGATATCTAAGGCAATGATCATGAATATAGGCATCACGTCCGTGTCAAGTAGATCCTCCACACATCGACCGCTATCCAGGATGCATCTAGAGTATTAAGTTCATAAGAATAGAGTAACGCATTAAGCAAGATAACATGATGTAGAGGGATAAACTCAAGCAATATGATATAAACCCTATCTTTTTATCCTTGATGGCAACAATACAATACGTGCCTTGCTGCCCCTACTGTCACTGGGAAAGGACACCGCAAGATTGAACCCAAAGCTATAAGCACTTCTCCAATTGCAAGAAAGATCAATCTAGTAGGCCAAACTAAACTGATAATTCGAAGAGACTTGCAAAGATATCAAATCATGCATATAAGAATTCAGAGAAGAACCAAATAATATTCATAGATAATCTTGTTCATAAACCCACAATTCATCGGATCTCGGCAAACACACCACAAACGAGTATTACATCGAATAGATCTCCAAGAACATCGAGGGGAACTTTGTATTGAGAATCAAAGAGAGAGACAGAAGAAGCCATCTAGCTAATAACTATGGACCCGAAGGTCTGTGGTAAACTTGTTGGAAATATGCCCTAGAGGCAATAATAAAATGGTTATTATTGTATTTCCTTGTTCATGATAATTGTCTATTGTTCATGCTATAATTGTATTATCCGGAAACCGTAATACATGTCTGAATACATAGACCACAACATGTCCCTAGTAAGCCTCTAGTTGACTAGCTCGTTGATCAATAGATGGTCATGGTTTCCTGACCATGGACATTGGATGTCATTGATAATGGGATCACATCATTAGGAGAATGATGTGATGGACAAGACCCAATCCTAAGCATAGCACAAGATCGTGTAGTTCGTTTGCTAGAGCTTTTCTAATATCAAGTATCATTTCCTTAGACCATGAGATTGTGCAACTCCCGGATACCGTAGGAGTGCTTTGGGTGTATCAAACATCACAACGTAACTGGGTGACTATAAAGGTGCACTACAGGTATCTCCGAAAGTGTCTGTTGGGTTGGCACAAATCGAGACTGGGATTTTTCACTCCGTATGACGGAGAGGTATCTCTGGGCCCACTTGGTAATGCATCATCATAATGAGCTCAATGTGACTAAGGAGATAGTCACAGGATCATGCGTTACAGAACGAGTAAACTAACTTGTCGGTAATGAGATTGAACGAGGTATTGGGATACCGACGATCGAACCTCGGGCAAGTAACATACCGATTGACAAAGGGAATTGAATATGGGATTGATCGAATCCCCGACATTGTGGTTCATCCGATGAGATCATCGTGGAACATGTGGGAGCCAATATGGGTATCCAGATCCCGCTATTGGTTATTGGCCGAAGAGGTGTCTCGGTCATGTCTGCATGGTTCCCGAACCCATAGGGTCTACACACTTAAGGTTCGGTGACGCTAGAGTTGTTATGGGAAATAGTATGTGGTTACCAAAGGTAGTTCGGACTCCCGGATGAGATTCTGGACGTCACGAGGAGTTCCGGAATGGTCCGGCGGTGAAGATCGATATATTGGACGAAGGGTATTGGAGTCCGGAAGTGTTCCGGGGATACCAGGCTATGGCCAGCATGACCAAAAGGTGTTTCGGGAGCCCCGACAAGTGTTGGAGGGCCTCATGGGCCAAAGGGGAAGGGGCAAACCAGCCCACTAAGGGGTGGTGCGCCCCCCACACCCTTTCCCACGTTACATGGGGAGGTGGGGTGCCTCCACCTGGCTTGGGAGGCAAGCCTCCACCTGCTTGGCTTGGGGGGCAAGTCTCCCTAGGATTTTCCCTAGGGAGATCCAATCTGCCTGGCCGCCGCCCCTAGGGAAAACCCTAGGGAGCCTCCCCCTCTCCCCTTGCCCCTATATATAGTGGAGGGGTGGGAGGGCAGCCGCACCTCTTCCCTGGCGCAGCCCTCCCTCCTCCTACACCTCCTCCTCCATAGTGCTTGGCGAAGCCCTGCTGGAGAACCACGAGCTCCATTGCCACCATGCCGTCGTGCTGCTGGAGTTCTCCCTCAACTTATCCTCTCCCCTTGCTGGATCAAGAAGGAGGAGACGTCCCCGGGCTGTACGTGTGTTGAACATGGAGGCGCCGTCCGTTCGGTGCTAGATCGGATCTTCCGCGATTTGAATCGTCGCGAGTACGACTCCATCAACCGCATTCTTGTAACGCTTTCGCTTAGCGATCTTCAAGGGTATGAAGATGCACTCCCTCTCTCTCGTTGCTAGCATCTCCTAGATTGATCTTGGTGACATGTAGAAATTTTTTGAATTATTGCTACGTTCCCCAACAGTGGCATCATGAGCTAGGTCTATGCGTAGATTCTATGCACGAGTAGAACACAAAGCAGTTGTGGGCGATGATTTGTTCAATTTTCTTACCATCACTAGTCTTATCTTGATCCGGCGGCATTGTGGGATGAAGCGGTCCGGACCGACCTTACACGTACGCTTATGTGAGACTGGTTCCACCGACTGACATGCACTTGATGCATAAGGTGGCTGGCGGGTGTCTGTCTCTCCCACTTTAGTCGGATCGGATTCGATGAAAAGGGTCCTTATGAAGGGTAAATAACAATTGGCATATCACCTTGTGGTTTTGCGTAGGTAAGAAACGTTCTTGCTAGAAACCCATAGCAGCCACGTAAAACATGCAACAACAATTAGAGGACATCTAACTTGTTTTTGCAAGGTATGCTATGTGATGTGATATGGCAAAAGGATGTGATGAATGATATATGTGATGTACGAGATTGATCATGTTCTTGTAATAGGAATCACGACTTGCATATCGATGAGTATGACAACCGGCAGGAGCCATAGGAGTTGTCTTAATTTATTTATGACATGCGTGTCAATGAAAACGCCATGTAATTACTTTACTTTATTGCTAACTGTTTGCCATAGCAGTAGAAGTAATAGTTGGTGAGGCAACTTCATGAAGACACAATGATGGAGATCATGGTGTCATGCCGGTGATGATGGTTTTCATGCCGTGCCTCGAAGATGGAGATCAAAGGCGCAAGATGATATTGGCCATATCATGTCACTTTATGATTTGCATGTGATGTTTGTCATGTTTTTACATCTTATTTGCTTAGAACGACGGTAGCATAAATAAGATGATCCCTCATTAAAATATCAAGGATTGTGTTCCCCCTAACTGTGAACCGTTGCTAAGGTCCATTGTTCCGAAGCACCACGTGATGATCGGGTGTGATAGGTTCTAACGTTCGCATACAATGGGTGTAAGCCAGATTTACACACACAATACACTTAGGTTAACTTGACGAGCCTAGCATGTACAGACATGGCCTCGGAACACGGAAGACCGAAAGGTCGAACATGAGTCGTATAGTGGATGCGATCAACATGAAGATGTTCACCGATGATGACTAGTCTGTCTCACGTGATGATCGGACACGACCTAGTTGACTCGGATCATGTATCACTTAGATGACTAGAGGGGTGTCTATCTAAGTGGGAGTTCATTGAATAATTTGATTAGATGAACTTAATTATCATGAACATAGTCAAAAGGTCTTTGCAAATTATGTCCTAGCTCATGCTTTGGTTCTATTGTTTTAGATATGTTCCTAGAGAAAATTTAGTTGAGAGTTGACAGTAGCAATTATGCAGACTAGGTCCGTGAACTGAGGATTGTCCTCATTGCTGCACAGAAGGTCTATGTCCTTAATGCACCGCTCAGTGCGTTGAACCTCGAGCGTCGTCTGTAGATGTTGGGAAACATCTGACATACATGTTTTGATGACTACATGATAGTTCAGTGCGTAATACTAACGGTTTAGAATTATGGCACCAAAGACATTTTTGAAACGTCGCAGAACATATGAGATGTTCCAAAGACTGAAATTGGGATTTCAGACTAGTGCCCACGTCAAGAGGTATGAGACCTCTGACAAGTTTCTTAAGCCTGCAAACTAAGGGAGAAAAGCTCAATCGTTGAGCATGTGCTCAGATTGTCTGAGTACTACAATCGCTTGAATCGAGTGGGAGTTAATCTTCCAGATGAGATAGTGATAGTTCTCCATAGTCACTTCCACCAAGCTATTAGAGCTTAGTGATGAACTATAACATATCAGGGATAGACATGATGATCCTTGAGCAATTCGTGATGTTTGACACCGTGAAAGTAGAAATCAAGTAGGAGCATCAATTGTTGATGGTTAGTAAAACCACTAGTTTCAAGAAGGGCAAGGGAAAGAAGGGATACTTCATGAGATGGCAAATCAGTTGCTGCTCTAGTGAAGAAACCCAAGGTTGAACCAAACCCGAGACTAAGTGCTTCTATAATGAGGGGAACGGTCACTGAAGCAGAATACCCTAGATCCTTGGTAGATGAGAAGGCTGGCAAGGTCGACAGAAGTATTTTGAATATACATTATATTATTGTGTACTTTACTAGTACTCCTAGTAGCACCAGGGTAATAAATACCGGTTCGGTTGCTAAGTGTTAGTAACTTGAAATAAAAGGCTATGGAGACTAGCTAAAGGTGAGATGACGATATGTTGGAAGTGTTTCCAAGGTTGATGTGATCAAACATCGCACGCTCCCTCTACCATCAAGATTGGTGTTAAACCTAAATAATTGTTATTTGGTGTTTGCGTTGAGCATAGACATGATTGGATTATGTTTATCGCCATACGGTTATTCATTTAAGTAGAATAATGGTTACTCTGTTTACTTGAATAATACCTTCAATGGTCTTGCACCTAAAATAAATGGTTTATTGAATCTCGATCATAGTGATACACATGTTCATGCCAAAAGATATAAGATAGTAATGATAGTACCACATACTTGTGGCACTGCCATTTGAGTCATGTTGGTATAAAACGCATGAAGAAGCTCCATGTTGATGGATGTGACGCCCCGAGACCGATGCTCGAGAAGACTTCCATATGTTCCGGGTTTCGCCGTGTGTTCCATTTGTGCCTGCCCTTTTACTTTTGCATTGCATCATGTCATCATGCCATCATATCATTAATTGTTGCAACTCAACTAAATAAATTGCATGGATCTTCGATCCATTTAAATCGAGGGAATTCACATGGTGATTCTCTTTAAAACATATCCTCCCAATAGTAGGGAGCTATTATAAATATTTCCTTTAATGTGGAATTACCGTGACACACTTGCAATGTAACTCTCAAGTCTTTTCTGCTTCGAGTTGCTCCTCAAACCTTGTCATATATTTTTCTTTCATCGCTTTCCCGTTCTCCACAAAATTCTGAACATTTTTGGACTCTCCAAAAATGTTTTCCTAATTCAAACTTATTTGATTCACATTCATATGCGTTCGAATGCAATCCTTCCAAACGGTGCCAAATGTATTTTTCTTGGATCAAGCTCCTTTTTATGAGTCTAAGAAAATTGGCGCCCTGCTCCAATTCTTCTCCTATCTCTCTCTACATTTCTTGTTTCTCGGTTTATTTGTTAAATCAGGAAATAAAGAAGTAAATAAGAGGGAGAGAGAGAGAGAGAGCCCAGCCTTGCCACATGGGCCTCCTGCGGCCCATTTGGCCAAGGCCTCCCGCGCCAGCCCACCTCCAGCTAACCCTAGGCGCTCGAGAACCCTCTCCCGATCCCCTCTCCCTCCGCCACCAGAGAGCATCGGCTCATCCCCATTTTCCCTCTCGATCCCGCTCGCCCCCATCTCCATCTCGTTCCCTTGCTTCTCTGCTCGACGCCCACAGACCGCCTGCCCTCTTCCTCTCGCGCCTCCCTCCTCTCACTTCCTCCCTCTCCTTCTCAGCATGACCAGGGGGCGGATCCCAATCCCCGTGGCCATGAACCCTCGCCGCCGCGCGTCCCATGCCGCTACCGTCGCCCCTGACAGCCCTTCCACGAGCGTGCTGCCTTCCTCGCCCTCGCTGCCTGCCCACGGGTCACGCGGCCTGAGGCCGGTGACTAGCGCCGCCGTGGCCATCCGTCTACTTCCTCCTTCATCCGCCTCAGGAAGCCACCGCCGCGCCAAGTCCCTGTGCCCGTGCCCTGCTTCTCCTCTCGCGCCGCAGCTCCGTCCGCAAGCTCGTGGAACCATGGCCGCCACAGGAGCCTCGCACCCGACCCCCTTGCTAGGGCCATGGTTGCTCGTGACCCCACCTTCCTGCACCTCCATTCGCCACCTACCGCTGCTCCGCCTCGACCGAGCTCCATCCCCTGCTGTCACTGGATCGCCAAGATGCAGCCCTGACACCATCGGCCCCTTCCTCCTTCAATGTTCGAGCCTTCATGCCCGAGGCCTTCGTCATCTCCCTGTGATGCGCTGCGTGCGACCGTGACAGCCACATGGTCTCCACCTCGGCAGCCCCCTGCTGCTGGTTCGCGCGCCTTCGCTGTCGGTCGCATGGACGCCAAGACCCGCTACTCTCTGTACTGGACAGCAAGACCAAGTCCCGCACAGACCTGAGCGTCCCTGGGTTTCGCCAAGTTCCATCACCGATGACCGTTTTGGATACACCAAGACCCGGACCATCAAGTACCATGACGTCCGTCGATCGCCAAGTACCCCTTCGGATACGCAAGTCCCTCAAAGGTCCACCGATGCCTAGAACGACTACAAGACCGGAACAAAGTACCACGATGACCGTTGACATGTACCACTACACCGCACCGAAACGTCAAGACCGTCCCGGATATTGCCAAGTACCACTTCGGTTTCGGAACGCGACGAGTACCACGACTACCCTCGAGGACATTGGTTCCATCAAGTTCGACTACCATGTGTGTACAACTACCGCCGCCGTGAGTTTCGACAAGACGTTGTGTGCCTCTATTTCTACTACCGTCCCGGTGATCACAGATGAACGATAGCACGTCTACTTCCTCTACTTGGCACCGAACGAGAGCCGTCCCGTTTGCACACTTCGAAGGTATAACCCCGAGACGACCGTCCGTGAACGAATGCTTGCGATGTTTGAGATGCTCGTGCTTGCTCCGTGCTCGAATTGTCGGTGCACGTTGCCCCTCTTTTGCCTTGTCTCCATCGTCGGCTCAGGGGACACCCGGTATCCGGGAGTGCCCCACCATCTTTTGCACGCATCCGCACACTTCTCCTTTGCATCGGTATCTCAATCGAGTTACCGGAACCGGAACGCTGCCATGGCACCGTTTTCGTTATCGTTGCCATGGCACCCCTTTTTCGTTTCCGCCACGATGACAAATGCTTCATAATGCTCTTGTCAACATTTTCTTAAAATTGCATAAAACTTGAACATGTCATCCGCATCATGTTAACAACATTAAGATGGTTTAAATTGTTGTTGAATTAAATTGCTAAACGCAAATTGGGGATTTACCGGATTTGTTGTTTGTTATATCCGGCCCCATTTAAATTGTTTAGATGGTATAGTTTGTTATGCTACACCTCTTGCCATGTTAACCAACATTTAATATTGCTGAGTACCTAACCGAGAGAGAACTAAATAATTGATGTGGTGTTCCGTCAATATGCAACTCGTTGCATATTGAGCTCCACTTAACTTGTAGTTTTGTTTGTGCCCCTTGCCATGCCATGCATATGTAAACCGGACATGCATTATACTTGGTTGTGCATCATGCCATGATTATGTGTTGGTTGTTTATTATGTTGTTTGCTTCTTTCCGGGTTGCTTCTCGCGTTAGCTTCGGTTTCGTTCCGGAGTTGTGAGGATCCGTTCGACTTCGTCCGTTTGTCTTCTTCATGCACTCGTTCTTCTTCCTTGCGGGATCTCAGGCAAGATGACCATACCCTCGAAATCACTTCTATCTTTGCTTGCTAGTTGCTCGCTCTTTTGCTATGCCTATGCTCTGATACCTACCACTTGCTTATCATGCCTCCCATTTTGTTAAGCCAAGCCTCTAACCCACCTTGTCCTAAAAAACCGTTGTTTCGCTATGTTACCGCTTTGCTCATCCCCTCTTATAGCGTTGCTAGTTGCAGGTGAAGATTGGAGTTTGTTCCATGTTGGAACATGGATATTTTGTTGGGATATCACATATCTCTTATCTAATTAATGCATCTATATACTTGGTAAAGGGTGGAAGGCTCGGGCTTATGCCTGGTGTTTTGTTCCACTCTTGCCGCCCTAGTTTCCGTCATATCGGTGTTATGTTCCCGGATTTTGCGTTCCTCACGTGGTTGGGTTATAATGGGAACCCCTTGACAGTTCGCCTTGAATAAAACTCCTCCAGCAAGGCCCAACTTTGGTTTTACCATTCGCCACCTAGCCTTTTTCCCTTGGGAGTCGCACATCCCGAGGGTCATCTTTATTTTAACCCCCCCGGGCCAGTGCTTGTCTAAGTGTTGGTCCAAACTAGAGCCACTTGCGGCGCCACCTCGGGAAAACTTGA
Organism: Triticum urartu; assembly: GCF_056163025.1. NCBI lineage: Eukaryota > Viridiplantae > Streptophyta > Magnoliopsida > Poales > Poaceae > Triticum > Triticum urartu. The sequence goes on along the minus strand of NC_141876.1, from coordinate 138,760,718 downwards.
GGGCTGGTTTTAGCTGTACGTAGTGTTCATCCGGTGTTGCCCTGAGAACGAGATATGTGCAGCTCCTATCAGGATGTCGGCGCATCGGGCGGTCTTGCTGGACTTGTTTTACCATTGTCGAGGATGTCTTGTAACCGGGATTCTGAGTCTGATCGGGTCTTCCCGCTAGAAGGAATATCCTTCGTTGACCGTGAGAGCTTGTGATGGGCTAAGTTGGGACACCCCTGTAGGGATTTGAACTTTCAAAAGCCGTGCCCGCGGTTATGGGCAGATGGGAATTTGTTAATGTCCGGTTGTAGAAAACCTGAAGTTGACCTTAATTAAAATACATCAACCGCGTGTGTAACCGTGATGGTCTCTTCTCGGCGGAGTCCGGGAAGTGAACACGGTGTTGGAGTTATGCTTGACGTAGGTTGTTCTAGGATCACTTCTTGATCATAGTTGTTCGACCGTGCCTTTGCTCTCTCTTCTCGCTCTCATTCGCGTATGTTATCCACCATATATGCTAGTCGCTTGCTGCAGCTCCACCTCATAACTTTGCCTTACCCATAAGCTTAAATAGTCTTGATCGCGATGGTGTGAGATTGCTGAGTCCCCGTGACTCACAGTTACTTCCAAAACCAGTTTGCAGGTGCCGATGTTACGGAGCAGGTGACGCAACCAAGCTCAGGAGGAGCGCGATGAAGATCTTGTCCTTTGTGTTGTTTCGTTCTAGTTGATCAGTAGTGGAGCCCAGTTGGGGTCGATCGGGGATCTGTGTAGCATTTGGGGTAGTCTTCTTTTATTTTGGCTCCGTAGTCGGGCCCTGATTGTATTTGGATGATGTAATGTTTTATTCATGTATTTGTGTGAAGTGGCGATTGTAAGCCAACTATGTATCTCTTTCCCTTATGTATTACATGGGTTGTGTGAAGATTACCTCACTTGCGACATTGCTTTCAATGCGGTTATGCCTCTAAGTCGTGCTTCGACACGTGGGAGATATAGCCGCATCAAGGGCGTTACAATGGATCTTTGGGCTCACTCGTTTTTGAAAAGATTGAGACATGCGAACCATGTCTATTGGTAGATATGCATGAAGAAACTCCATACAGATGGATCATTTGGACTCACTTGATTTTGAATCACTTAAGACGTGCAAATCATACCACATGGGCAAGATGACTGAAAGGCCTCATTTTCAGTAAGATGGAACAAGAAAGCAACTTGTTGGAAGTAATACATTTTGATGTGTGCAGTCCAATGAGTGCTGAGGTACGCAGTGGATATCATTATGTTCTTACTTCACAGATGATTTGAGTAGATGCTGAGTATATTTACTTGATGAAACACAAGTCTGAATTATTGAAAGGTTCAAGTAATTTCAGAGTGAAGTTGAAGATCATCATGACAAGATGATAAAATGTCTATGATATGATCATAGAGATGAATATTTGAGTTACGAGTTTGGTACACAATTAAGACATTGTGGAAATTGTTTCACAACTAATACCGCCTGGAACACCATAGTGTGATGGTGTGTCCGAACATCATAACTGCACCCTTTTGGATATGGTGCATACCATGATGTCTCTTATCAAATTACCACTATCGTTTATGGGTTAGGCATTAGAGACAACCACATTCACTTTAAATAAGGCACCACACGATTCTGTTGAGACGACACTGTATGAACTATGGTTTAGAGAAACCTAAGCTGTCGTTTCTTAAAAGTTTGGGGCTACGACGCTTATGTGAAAAAGTTTCAAGCTGAAAAGCTCAAACCCAAAGCGGATAAATGCATCTTCATAGAATACCCAAAAATAGTTGGGTATACCTCCTATTTCAGATCCAGAAGCAAAGGTGATTGTTTCTAGAAACGGGTCCTTTCTCGAGGAAAAGTTTCTCTCGAAAGAATTGAGTGGGAGGATGGTGGAGACTTGATGAGGTTATTGAACCGTCACTTCAACTAGTGTGTAGCAGGGCACAGGAAGTTGTTCCTGTGGAACCTACACCAATTGAAGTGGAAGCTTATGATAGTGATCATGAAACTTCGGATCAAGTCACTACCAAACCTCATAGGTCGACAACAATGTGTACTACTTCAGAGTGGTACATAATCCTATCTTGGAAGTCATGTTGCTATACAACAATGAACCTACGAGCTATGGAGAAGCGATGGTGGGCCCGGATTCCGACGAATGGCTCGAGGCCATAAAATCCAAGAAAGGATCCATGTGTAAAACAAAGTATAGACTTTGAAAGAACTACTTGATGATCGTAAGGCTGTTGGGTGCAGATGGATTTTAAAAGGAAGACGAACAATGATGGTAAGTGTCACCATTAAGAAAGCTCGACTTGTCGTTAAGATGTTTCCCGACAAGTTCAAGGAGTTGACTACGATGAGACTTTCTCACTCGTAGTGATGCTAAGAGTCTGTTGGAATTGTGTTAGCAGTTACTGCATTATTTATGAAATCTTGCAGATAGGATGTTAAAACATTGTTTCCTCGACGATTCTCTTAAGGAAAGGTTGTATGTGATACAACCAGAAGGTTTTGTCAATCCTGAAAGATGCTAACAAGTATGCAAAGCTCCAGCAATCCTTCTAAGGACTGGAGTAAGCATCTCGGAGTTGGAATGTACACTTTGATGAGATGATCAAAGATTTTGGGTTTATACAAAGTTTATGAGAAACTTGTATTTCCAAAGAAGTGAGTGGGAGCACTATAGAATTTTTGATGAGTATATGTTGTTAACATATTGTTGATCAGAAATGATGTAGAATTTCTGGAAAGCATGCAGGGTTATTTGAAAAGTGTTTTTCAATGGAAAACCTGGATTAAGCTACTTGAACATTGAGCATCAAGATCTATAAGGATAGATCAAAAACGCTTAATATTACTTTCAAATGAATACATACCGTGACAAGATTTTGAAGGAGTTCAAAATAGATCAGCAAAGAAGGAGTTCTTGGCTGTGTTACAAGGTGTGAGTATTGAGTAAGACTCAAGACCTGACCACGGCAGAAGAGAGAGAAAGGACGAAGGTCGTCCCCTATGCTTTAGACATAAGCTCTACAGTATGCTATCCTGTGTACCGCACCTGAAGTGTGCCTTGCCATGAGTTAGTCAAGGGGTACAAGAGTGATCCAGGAATGGATCACATGACAGCGGTCGAACTTATCCTTAGTAACTAGTGGACTAAGGAATTTTCTCGATTATGGAGGTGGTAAAAGAGTTCGTCGTAAAGGGTTACGTCGATACAAACTTTGACACTAATCCGGATGACTCTGAGTAGTAAACCGGATTCGTATAGTAGAGCAGTTATTTGGAATAGCTCAAAGTAGCGCGTGGTAGCTGCATCTACAATATGACATAGAGATTTGCAAAGCACACATGGGTCTGAAAGGTTCAGACCCATTGACTCATAAACCCCTCTCACAAGCAAGATATGAACAAACCCTATGGGTGTTGAATTCATTACAATCGCATGGTGATGTGAACTAGATTATTGACTCTAGTGCAAGTGGGAGACTGTTGGAAATATGCCCTAGAGGCAATAATAAAATGGTTATTATTGTATTTCCTTGTTCATGATAATTGTCTATTGATCATGCTATAATTGTATTATCCGGAAACCGTAATACATGTGTGAATACATAGACCAAAACATGTCCCTAGTAAGCCTCTAGTTGACTAGCTCGTTGATCAATAGATGGTCATGGTTTCCTGACCATGGACATTGGATGTCATTGATAACGGGATCACATCATTAGGAGAATGATGTAATGGACAAGACCCAATCCTAAACATAGCACAAGATCGTGTAGTTCGTTTGCTAGAGCTTTTCTAATGTCAAGTATCATTTCCTTAGACCATGAGATTGTGCAACTCCCGGATACCGTAGGAGTGCTTTGGGTGTATCAAACATCACAACATAACTGGATGACTATAAAGGTGCACTATAGGTATCTCCGAAAGTGTCTGTTGGCTTGGCACAAAATGAGACTGGGATTTGTCACTCCGTATGACGGAGAGGTATCTCTGGGCCCACTCGGTAATGCGTCATCATAATGAGCTCAATGTGACTAAGGAGTTAGTCACGGGATCATGCGTTACAGAACGAGTAAAGTGACTTGTCGGTAACGAGATTGAACGAGGTATTGGGATACCGACGATCGAACCTCGGGCAAGTAACATACCGATTGACAAAGGGAATTGAATATGGGATTGATCGAATCCCCGACATTGTGGTTCATCCGATGAGATCATCGTGGAACATGTGGGAGCCAATATGGGTATCCAGATCCCACTATTGGTTATTGGCCGGAGAGGTGTCTCGGTCATGTCTGCATGGTTCCCGAACTGGTAGGGTCTACACACTTAAGGTTCAGTGACGCTAGAGTTGTTATGGGAAATAGTATGTGGTTACCGAAGGTAGTTCGGAGTCCCGGATGAGATTCCGGACGTTATGAGGAGTTCCGGAATGGTCCAGCGGTGAAGATCGATATATTGGACGAAGGGTATTGGAGTCTGGAAGTGTTCCGGGGATACCAGGCTATGGCCAGCATGACCGAAAGGTGTTTCGGGAGCCCCGGCAAGTGTTGGAGGGCCTCATGGGCCAAAGGGGAAGGGGCAAACCAACCCACTAAAGGGTGGTGCGCCCCCCACACCCTTTCCCACGTTACAAGGGGAGGTGGGGCGCGGGAGCTCCTATTGGACGCGCTTTGCGTCAAAATGTCGTCGCCGCGCACAGGGGCGCAGCCTGACTGGGCCGGCCCATCGTGTTGTACCGGTGGTAAGAAAAGAAAGGAAAAAGGGGGAAGGGAAACGCGATGGAAACTCGAACTTGCGACCTACAGATTCGAAGCGCATGCTCCCAGCCACTCCACCTGACTAGCATTCCTTATACTAGCAAACAAACGCGCACTTATAATAACTTAGTACAACCGTACAACCAGAATTACACACTGTAGTGAACATCTTAAAAGAAATTGTAGATTTTTTTGAAAGTGTATATTTTGAAAAAGTGCGACCATTTTTTTCATTTCTAAACATACTTTGTACACAGGAACATATTCTGTACAAAAAAGTGTATATTTTTTGTACACAATGTTCTGAATCTTGAAGACAAATTTGAAGCACAAACATTTTTTGAATCTTCAGAACAAATTTATAAATGGAGAACAAATTTGAAAGCGAGAACAATTTTTAAAGCACGAACATTTTTTGAATCTTGAGAACAAATTTTGATAACTCCCGAACAAATTTGGAAGCGCGGACAATTTTTTAAAGCACAAACATTTTTTTAAACTCGAGAATTTTTTTGAAATAGAGAACAATTTTGAAAAATCCCGAACAAATTTGGAAGCATGATTTTTTTTGGAAAATGTGAACAAAATTGGAAGTCCGAACAATTTTTTAAAACACAAACATTTTTTGAATCTTGAAAACATATTTTGAAACGGAGAGAAATATTTAAAAATCCCGAACAAATTTGGAAGCGCGAACATTTTTTGAATATGTGACCAAAAAATTGAAATTCAGTACATTTTCTGAATTTTAGAAGTTTTGTACTTTTTTGTGTAACGAGAATAAATTTTGAATTTTGAGAACATTTTTTTAAAAACTGAACATTTTTTGGAAACACGAACAAAATTTAAATTTTTGATTTTTTAAAGGAAGAGAAGAAAAGGAAAGGAAAAAAAAGAAAATCATAAACATTTTGTAAAACCAAGAACATATTCTACAAAGAAAGTAAACTTGAAAAAGAAAGTGAAACAAGAAACAAAAAACGAAAAAATGAAAAAGAAACAGAAACGAAAAAAAAGAGAAATAAAAAAACAATAGAAAGCCGAAAAAGAACCGCATAAAAACGATACAGGAAAAAAACCCAGTTCTGGGAACCTTCTGGAAGGTTCCCAAAACCGGTTTGGACGCATTATGTGTGGGCCGGCCCATTTCTGTCGCTCGCTGTGCTGTCCCTGTGCGATCGCTCGACAGTTTGCCGCAGCGAGCGGCGAATAGGATTTTCCGTGGGGCACCTCCACCTGGCTTGGGAGGCAAGCCTCCACCTGCTTGGCTTGGGGGGGCAAGTCTCCTTAGGATTTTCCCTAGGGAGATCCAATCTGCCTGGCCGCCGCCCCTAGGGGAAACCCTAGGGCGCCTCCCCCTCTCCCCTTGCCCCTATATATAGTGGAGGGGTGGGAGGGCAGCCGCACCTCTTCCCTGGTGCAGCCCTCCCTCCTCCTACACCTCTTCCTCCTTCATAGTGCTTGGCGAAGTCCTGCTGGAGAACCACGAGCTCCATTGCCACCATGCCGTCGTGCTGCTGGAGTTCTCCCTCAACTTCTCCTCTCCCCTTGTTGGATCAAGGAGGAGACGTCCCCGGGCTGTACGTGTGTTGAACGCGGAGGCGCCGTCCGTTCGGCGCTAGATCGGATCTTCCGCGATTTGAATCGCCGCGAGTACGACTCCATCAACCGCGTTCTTGTAACGCTTCCGCTTAGCGATCTTCAAGGGTATGAAGATGCACTCCCTCTCTCTCGTTGCTAGCATCTCCTAGATTGATCTTGGTGACATGTAGAATTTTTTGAATTATTGCTACGTTCCCCAACTAAACTACTCACGCTTCATCAGAGAGGCTATGGTGTTGATGTAGAAGCCCTCCGTAATCGATTCCCCCTCCGGCAGATCGCTGGAAAAGGCCCCAAGATGGGATCTCACAGGTACAGAAGGTTGCGACGGTGGAAAAGTGGTTTTGTGGCTCTCTGCGATCGATCTAGGGTATAAGAGTATATATATAGGCGAAAGAAGTAAGTCGGTGGAGCTACGAGGGACCCACGAGGGTGGGGGCACGCCCTCCTGCCTCGTGGAGTTCCAGACTTCAACTCCAAGTCTTCTCATTTGCTTTCGGTCCAAGAAAGATCATCGCGAAGGTTTCATTCCATTTGGTATTCCTTTTCTGTGAAATTCTAAAATAGGCACACAAAACAGAAATTGGCACTGGGCCTCCGGTTAATAGGTTAGTCCCAAAAATAATATAAAAGAGCATATTAAAGCCCATTAAACATCCAAAAAAGATAATATAATAGCATGGAACAATAAAAAATTATAGATATGTTGGAGACGTATCAGTACTCCGAAAAATAACTGAACCATTCTGAAACCATTCCGGTTTCCGAATACCATCGTCCAATATATCAATCTTTACCTTTCGACCATTTCGAGACTCCTCGTCATGTCCGTGATCTCATCCGAGACTCCGAACAATCCTGGGTCACCAAAACACATAACTCATAATACAAATCATTATCGAACGTTAAGTGTGTGCATCCTACGGGTTCGAGAACTATGTAGACATGACCGAGACATATCTCCGATCAATAACCAACAGCAGAACCTAGATGCTCATATTGTTTCCTACATATTCTATGAAAATCTTTATCGGTCAAACCGCAATGACAACATACGTAATTCCCTTTGTCATCGGTATGTTACTTTGCCTGAGATTTGATCGTCGGTATCTTCATACATAGTTCAATCTCATTACCGGCAAGTCTCTTTACTCGTTCTGTAGTACATCATCCCGCAACTAACTCATTAGTCACATTGCGTGCAAGGCTTATTATGATGTGCATTACCGAGAGGGCCCAGAGATACCTCTCCGATACTCGGAGTGACAAATCCTAATCTCGATCTATGCCAACCCAACAAACACCTTCGGAGATACCTGTAGAGCATCTTTATAATCACTCAGTTACGTTGTGACATTTGATAGCACATAAGGCATTCCTCCGGTATCCGAGAGTTGCATAATCTCATAGTTGAAGGAATATGTATTTGACATGAAGAAAATAAAATTGAACGATCAATATGCTAAGCTAACGGATGGGTCTTGTCCATGGCATCATTCTCTAATGATGTGATCCCATTCATCAAATGACAACACATGTCTATAGTCAGGAAACTTAACCATCTTTGATTAACGAGCTAGTCAAGTAGAGGCATACTAGGTACACTCTGTTTTGTCTATGTATTCACACATGTATCAAGTTTCTGGTTAATACAATTCAAGCATGAATAATAAACATTTATCATGATATAAGGAAATACAAATAACAACTTTATGATTGCCTCTAGGGCATATTTCCTTCACGAACTACCCGACGCCATCGGACATGCGCGTGCCGGGTGCATGGCGACTGAGTGCAGGCGGCGTCCTCGTGCCTCTGCCACCCTATGACGTGGAACGCCCTGCCGAGATCGCGGTGATCCGGGCCAACCAGTCGGAGCATGCGCGCCAGCAGCCACGGTACGCGGCGGACAACCATGCGCGGTGGACCGTGTACTTCCAGCGGCGCCACGACGGGCAGTTGGCGTCCACCAACGACAGCCCGACGCCGAGGGGGCGACACAACTCGGAGGGCCGCCGTCAATGGTGGTGCGCGCCCAGGCGGACTCTCTTCGTCATGCTCGCGCACATCGAGGGCGTCAACGAGCCGTGGCTGGAGGACCTGGCGACATCCATATCTCGTCGCCGCGGAAGCTCCTAGATGTCGAGGCGCATGGACACGCCGTCCTCATCGTCCTCGGGCTCCCGCTCCTACGGGTCGGCACCGGCGGCACTCGTCCCCGTCAAGCCGGAGCCGTAGGAGACACCGCTCCGTCGGCGCAGCTGTGGTGGCACCATCGTCATAAACGAGGGCGGCCACGTCCCTTCCCCTCCCCGCGGCCACTAACGCCTGGTCAAGCCGAAGAAGGAGCCGACGGTGACCATCGTGGTGAAGCAGGAGCACGAGGCCATTGCCGCCGACCTCGAGACCGGCCTCTCCTGGTCGTGGCAGGACTACGTGGCGCAGGAGATGGAGCGCCAGCGCCACGCTCTGGAAGAAATCGCCGCACGGTACCGCGGCCGTGACGAGGGCGGCGTCATCGTGCTCTCCGACAGCGACGACGAGGTCACTGCGCCGAGCCAGCCGGTCCGCTGCGGTGATCCGGGGCGGGGCTGCAGCAAGGACGCCCCAAGGACGAGACGACAATGACGGCAACGACTACGACGACTACATCATCTTCTACAACCTCCTCGGCATGAACAACTAGGAGTAGTTTTTATAATGTTTTTATCTATGTAAATTCGCCTAAATATCAATGAAATCGCCTATATTTCGTCCAAATTAACCGAATTTCGTCGACTTTGGGGTTTTTTTTTAATTTTTTTTGGACGATGCCGTTGCGGTCACGGCTGGGAATCGGTTCCCCCCACACCGAAATTATCGACGGCAAGCCCCCAAGAGACGCTATTTTTCTCCTAAAAGCGCCCTTGGCGGGCCGAACGGCTGGAGATGCCTAACCTTTCCACTTGAACTTGAAAATCATAAAAACATACGTATTAGACAACTGTGCTATGGACAATTCCTTTCAATTACCCTAAGGAAAAGTACAATAAGTTGATGTGAACAAGCTATACGAGCCCATATTTTTGCTATGGAAGAAAACCGTGTTGTTGATTAAGGGTTAGTTTTAGCAGGGGCTTCAAAAATTCTATGGGAGAATAAGATGGACCATATATTGATAAAGTAATGCATACTATAATACATGTTCGCTATTAAATTGGTTGTAAGATATCGTGAACTAGTTTTTACATTACACACGGACGGGAGCACACAGATTCTAGGCCACATGATTGTGTCAAGTTTCAGAAGCTTGCATTGTGTTTAGGGCTTAATTAATCCATGCACGCAACTTTTGGAGCATTCGGCAGAGACTGGATGGCCCATGCACTCCAACTCTCATAATTTTTCTTTTGACTTCTGAAACTTGAATCTATTACATCTTTTGAACTAAAAGTCTAATTTACATTTCATTTGCATATTCGTGTTCCTTGTGACGAGGGCTTTGAAACAAGGCCACTATTGAATATGTTTTGACACGTTTTAGAAACTTCATCAAGTTTCAACAAATAAAACTTGATAGGAACAAACGATAAAATTACCAAGTTTCAAAAACTAAAACTTAGACCCTAAACCTTAAGCTCCAAGCCCTAAGCCCTAAAAGCAAATGAAACTTGGTAAAACTTTATGAAAGTTGATGAAAACTTAATATTGTGACTATCAAGCTTTAATATTGAAACTTAATAAAAATTGCATAGTTGTCAAAATGTATTCATGTGTGGTCTTGTTTGTAATTTCTCGTCGCAACAAACACAAATATGCATACTAAACTTAGTTTGGACTTTCTTTAGTTGAAAATATATAATAGCTTCAAGTTTGAACATGAAATGAAAAAGTATGAGAGAAGAGGTGAGTAGAGCATGCAACTCTGCTAAAAACATGCATGCATGGGGGCCCATGCAAGTGAAACATACTACGTTTGTACTATTTACAAAAAACTGATCCTTTTGGAAATTTAATCCGTCCACTGACCACTTGAGAAACTTATTTGTGAATCTGGTCTTCGGTATACATCAAACCGTTACACTCTTACACACAATATAGCCAAAATGTTTGGCTACATCAACTGTATGAGTGTAGTCAAACGGTTTGACAGGGCTACAAGACAACTTGCTAAAGTGGTTTGGAGTCTATCCAAAACATTTGAAGCAACTCATACACTTCATGTAGTCAAACAATTTGATTACATTGCGTGTATGAGTGTAGTCAAATGGTTTGGTGTATATACCAGGGCCAGATTCGGAAATACGTTTTTCAAAGGTTCAATAGACGGATTAAGTTTTAGGAAGGGGCATCTAGTACACATAATACACTACCTATGGTGTACCTCATCCTATTCTTGTCACTGGTCGCGCCCACCATGAACTATGACATCCGCACAAGTGATGTTGTCAACTCCAACAATAATAACAATATGACAAGGGGTAATGTTTAGGATGTTGACGACATCTAGATGAGTAGATATGTGCGTTTAATTGGAAATTTCTCATCTAGCATGATGTAGATCATATATTTTTCCAAAATTTCAATTTGACAGTATATATCTGTGATTTCGTAAAAAAATACTTTTTAATTCATCTCCTCCTACAGGTATGCTTGGCCAGAGCTTCCGAGAACTTGCCCAGGTCTGGGCCCTACCACTCAGGCCCCATAACCTCTCACACAAAGCTCCGTGGAAAGCGGGCAACGAGATATGTGAAGAAAATGTGGGTCCTGAACTAGAGGACGCCACAAAGGGGGCACATGCCATCTCCTGGCACATTTCATTTTGCCACCTTTGTCCCCTAGGGAGGCGATCCTGCAAAAGTTGACATGAGGAAGTCTTGATCTTCAACGAAAGCGACACCTTTCACAGATGAGTGATCCAAGTAAGAGTCAACGGACGACATAGGGAACAATACATCGAGTTTACAGAGAACAATCCGAACGGAGCCAGGTGCCACGACACAACATCAGAAGAGTTTGACAACTTCGTCCGAAAGGTTGCCTACAAGGCGGCCCAAGCTAAGGTCTCCTCACAGCCAAATGTTAGTTGGAAAGGGATGTTCCAAGTACCATTGTGGGAAGTCGAGGAAACAAAAAATATTGGTTCCATGTAGATTGAAAACAGGCCAAGGAATTAGGAGCGTAGCAGAACCTGCCAATCCATGGGTTCAATCAGAAGACGGTCCCATCTCCATTGCTTATGGAGACACATGTACCCTAGGTGAATCTCATGCATACCAACTTAGTTCTAGAACTAGGAACTCTTAATTTTTTTTTTGCAAAAGAATCCAAATATATTATCAAAGTTCACCGGAAATACAAAGAACCTAAAACATAATAAAAATTACATTGAGATTCCGAGACCATCGTACGACCAATATTGTAGCCAGAAAGAGTCGTCGACGCGCCGCTATCTCTGCTCCCCTACCGGAGGCTTGACTTTGTCAATGACATACGAGAAGTCTTTGTTCACATGTCCTTAAGAAGCGTGTGTTTGAATGTCTGATACTTTACCTGTGTGGCAGAGAGAGATGGTGGGGAAAATTTATAGTGCAGGGATCTTTTAACCTTCTTCATGTCTAACCAAAGGCGAGACGAGATTCTCAGATTTCATGCAATCTTTTTCATTGTTTGAACTTTGAACTTTGAACTTGAGGGAGTCCACATCAGTCTACACTAGTACAATCCATGTATAATCGCTTGTGATAATTCTGAGACTAATTAAGGAGGCATTAATCTACGTTTCCACCTAATTAGTAACATAGAACTCTCTAATCGTCCTCATACTACTCGGTCCGGTCGTCGGCGGCGGACACCGGGAAGCGGCAGAGCGGGCAGGCGCGGCTGATCCGGAGCCACCTGAAGATGCAGCTCTCGTGGTATCCATGCGAGCACGGCATCTTCCTGATCTTGTCGCCTACCTCGAAGCTCTCCCTGCATACAGCGCACTCCGCCTCCCTCGTCTCCTCGACGGCCGCCTCCTCCAGCCCGGCGATGGCCTCCTTGGACGCCGGGACCGCGCCGAAGCTGCCGTACCTGTACCCAGACGACCCGTCATCGTGTCCATCGCCGTTACCTCCGCGCATGAAAGCCGAAACTCTGTGATGAAGCTTCCTGGCTGAGAGATTGAGACTAAGCGGGCCGGGGCAGGGCGTGTCTGTTCACCGGCGGCCGCGTCGTAATATGGGCTGGAGCCGTCCATGTCGCGTGAAGCCACCGCGGAGAAGAGGACGACGAATCGGCCGTGGACGAACGAGAGAGAGAGGTGCACGAACGAAACAGCTGAGGGCGGAAACGAACGGGGTCCCGCTGCTTTTGTAGAGCCAAAATGATGTCCAGCGATCCGGTTCCGAGTGAGATTTCGTTTCCGGTACCATCTCGGCGGACCCGATGCGCGGCCGACTGTAAGCCCACCACCCGGTTGCAAAAGCCTAGCCCATATCAATCGCCCGCCAGCTCGCAGCCCAAAAGGCCCAAACACTGCGTTGTCCAGACAGACCCGTCGCGGGTGAGGTGAGCCGCTCCGCCCCCATCCCGGCCCGCCGCCGCGAAGAATGGAGCAGCTTTGGCGCACGCGGCGTAGCCTTGCATCTCCAACTGTTTACTCCTTTGCTTTACCGTCAGCTAGATAAAGCGTGCTCATTCGTTGGACTAGAATCGGTGCTATATTTTGTTAGCTTTTCGTTGATTGCGCTAGAAACATACTATCATACAAGATAGTACAACCAGATTCAGGTTGTCAAAACCAGTTACTCCGTAGAATGGATAAATTAGTTTCCTATTCATGACTACATATACACAATTTACAATTCATTTAGTCAAAAGTATATCACCAGTGCATCAGACCTAGTGATGATAAAACAAATCTACGCAGATAAGCTAATTGCATCTAAACGGAAAAACTTTTTAGTATGTATTCTAGAAAAAACTTTAACAATATAGAGATCTCAGGCCATCAGCGAAGTAGACTAACCGCACAATATTCTTGTGTCGTTCCATCGTCACGGAGTCATGGGGCGCAGGCGCGCAGCATCACATCACCGGCGGCGATAGATTTTGGTTGCAACCTTGTCGATTCAGTGCCAGTTTTCTCCTTCTGGCACTGCCCTAGGCTTGCAGCTCATCTCTGCGTCCGGTCTGCCGGCAAGGCAGCAACGTATCCGTGGATCCGGCGCCTACCTCTGTCCTGGCATCCTCTTCCCTTCGGCCCTTCTTGATGGACGCGTGATGGAGAGATCCGATCAGCAGCCAGCACTTGGCTTCGGTTACGATCACAGAAGCGGCTTGGAAAGTGGAAAGGAAGAGGTTAGCATCTAGCGATATGTGCGTGCGTAGTCTTTTTTTTTTTTGAGTAACTTGTGCGTGCGTAGTCCATCTCCAAGTCGTGGCTGCGTGCGGCAAGCCTGCAACTAAAGCCTCTCTTGTCATCTCCCTCAAAAAAAAAAAGCCTCTCTTGTCCTCCATATGCCATTTTCCTTGACCTCATTTTGTACTTTTAGCAAATAGATTGGGCTGTATCTATACATGGGCTGACACGCCGAGGCTTCACGTTAGTTGCAAAGTCTGAATCGATAGGGGGGGGGGGGAGCACGTTACGTACACCGACCGAATCAAAAAAATTAGCGACTAACTGAATGCCACCGAGGGAAGACACGATTGTTAGGGGGGGTCATCGCCCCCCCCCCCCCCCCCCCCCCCCCCCCGTACCTGCCAAAAGAAAAAAAATGCAGCCTTCACGAAGGCGTTAGTCAGGCAGCACACTAGCTCCGATCACTGATTTGGCAGACGCCTTGTGCCAAGGTGCTTACCGGTGTTGGGTCCAATTATTTTGGGCGTGCCCGTCATGATCTGCGTTTGTGGGCTTGCCAAACATGAGCCCAACCAAAGCATGTTGCTTAGCAACTAAAACTGCTGACAATGACACAAAGCAAAATTTCAAAGATGATAACAATATATACTGCATCAGTTTTGCCACTGTAACTTCTACGTAGAAGACGGATCTATTCTAATAAAGTAATAATTCCAGTGTACCAAAACTCTTGTTACCTTGTTAACCCAGAATCAAGTCATCAATGATACAAGCCTGTTGGAACTTCCAAAGAGTAGTCTTCCGTAGTCTGATCAGGTTGACTGCAATATTTGTCTATTTCTGCCCAGTGGATATGAAGGTGCCAAAGGAATAAACCGAAAATTCCAACAGCATTCCTTGGATACGTCAATATGCCAATACTTTGCCTTTAACGTGGATATTTCCAAATTCGTTCCAACAGACACAGTAAAAACTTCTTAGCTTGTTGCTGTTGGCTCAATTATGTCTTAGACACGCAATCCTATGTATGTCTTGGACACGCTATCCTATAAATGTAGCAGTGCCAACAACCAGAGGAGTTGATCCAGCTAAGACACCCAAGTAAGCACTAGTTCCTAGCTACGTCCTGTATGAACACAGCAATCCTTCCTCAAGAAGGCAGAAACGATGCACGGGCTATGTGCGCACGAGCAGGGCACGGTCGATGACCTGGCGCAACTTGGCCCGGCCTTGTACGAGTGCATGGCGCATGTGATCGAAGGATCTTTTGAGAAGACTGACCGCAGCCTTAGGAAGATCAGAAAGCTCGCCTCTTTAGTGGACGGGCCACTGCAGCGTCTGTCCATGATAATCGCCGACAGCTTAGCCCGCCGCCTTCTATGCCCCATCCAGGGCTTTGCTGCTGCCCTTATCGATCCGTCTCGCTACCTCGAGCAGGCCTGCCTCCGGTCTGCCCGCGAGAACTTCGCCAGCATCAGCCCCTACCTCAGCACTGGCTTTGTCACTATTAACCGGGCTATGCTGGAGCAAGTCCAGGATCAAAAGGTCACACTCTACTTTAATTTTGCTTAAAGATGCAAAAAAACATTTCACGTTATATGTGGCTGTCTAGATATATTTACAGCTATTTTTCCTGACTTAGTTTGGATTTGTTGTTCTTCCTGAATGTGATATGGCATGTCTAATCTAGCTAAGTTAGTCCTTTACTTCACCCGCAAAAAAAAGTTGGTTCTTTTCTTATAGGATTATATAGAAGATTCAGAATCGCCGTTATTTAATGTATGTGTTATGTATTACTGGTTTAGCATGCCAATTTTAGTCAGTACATTGGTAAGCAATTTTTTCCATCTTAAAAATGTTTTGTTGAGCTATCTGTTGAACAGTTAATAATATGCGGAATTGAGGATTAGATCCCAGGATCATCAATAGTTGATGGGAATGAAAATCCAACTTAGGTACAGTGCTTATTAGTACCTGAAAGTTTTTTCCCTGAGATGGTAATATTTGAAGATTCTTACTCCCTCCATCTCACTTAGAGGGCATCACAATTTGTTTGGTAAGACCAAGGACAGCGAGCTGGATGTAATCTGGGGTGAAATTTGGATTGAAATGCCCCTAATCAAACATACAACCACAGTTAATTTATTTCGTTTTGGAAGCCCTGGGTCTGAAATGTTATGTGAATTTTTCAATAAATTTTTAAAAATACTTATATTAATTTTGGCTCCTTTTGTGACTATATATTTTCTAGTAAACTAGTTTAAAGCCATGTTCTCTTAGGTTCACTGGTTCAATATCACAATATGTGCCTGTATTTACATTGAAAATGGACTTGTATAGGTCAGCAACTCTAAACACATATAGTGTGTGCTTTTTCTTAACTTATAACCTCTCTAGTTATAACCAGGTCCAAGATATAAAATATGTTCAGTTCCTCTTGAATTATTAGAGATTTTTTGGATTCCCTCCTCTTCTGATCAGATATAATTTCTCTAGTTATGTTACTCGATCGATTTGCACCATCAAAATCAGGTCCGATCAAATAGAGTATAAAAACATTCTTGTTTTTCTCAATGAATTAGAGAATTTTTCAGATTTACTCCAGTCCTGATTTCAGGATTGTTGTGGTGCCTCTAATGTTACACCTGGTTTATATGTGTATATAGATAGCATATACTGTTACCACAATATTGATATCCTTAAATAATGTCTCAAATTATGATGCATGTTTGAATAAAAAAAATACTTCATGGAGAGTAAGAGGAATCTACATCCAAGCTTGACGCTTTGAGTTTCTTACTCTATTATACGCAATATTGGTTCTACCAACAAGGCCAGGTTTTCTGTGCTATTGTCCTGTGATATATTTATGACCACTTTGTATGCATCACAAGCTTGAGAACTTCTGAATTCTGATGATGCTGGCACTGCAGGTTGTCCGAATTCTTGACTTGTCCTGCTCAACCACCCACCCGTGGCAGTGGCTCAAGATTCTTCACGATTTCCATGGCCGCCCTGGGGGCCCGCCCGAACTACGTTTAACTGTCGTCCATGAAGACAGTGAGTTCCTGGACAACATGCAGGCGCTCCTGTGTAGGCAAGCTGCTAACCTCAAGCTATGCTTTTATTTCGACAAGGTGATTGGCAAACTCGAGACATTGGACTTCAGCAATCTCCGTGAGATCCTGAAAATAAACTTTGGTGAGGCGGTTGTGATCAGCTGCGCTCTGCAGATGCATCGCCTCCTTGCGGTTGATGACAGCGTAAGCCGCGACGGCATTGCTCAGCTCCAGCAAATGGCAAACATGGCTCGGCTTAAGCAAATGGCCTGCTCAGCATGCAGTCCGGCATCGACACTGAACTATCCGCAGACACCATCCCCTCAACGCCAGATACCAAGCCTGCTGGTGAGCTTCCTCTCTGCCATCCGTGCCCTTGAGCCGAAGATCATTGTGATGATGGAGCAAGACGCGGACCACAATGCCCCGCTGTTCCACGATCGGTTCACCAAGACAGTCGACTACTACGCCGCCCTCTTCGACAGCCTCAATGCGGTGGATTCAGCCAGCCCGCAGAGGGCGCGCGTGGAGAGGGTGCTCCTTGGCGAGGAGATAAAGAATATACTGGTATGCGAGGGGGTCCAAAGGCTTGAGCGGCATGAGAAGCTGAGCCAGTGGGAAATGCACATGCAGCGTTGCGAGGTTGACCATGTGCCCCTCAGCTTTGAAGCCATCAGGGAGGGCAAAGAGAGGCTGATGAGCTACGGATTGAAACAATGCAAGAGCGATGAAGACAATGCCGACCTTCTGCTGTGCTGGGGTGCAACTCGTCTGTACTCCATCTCAGCCTGGAGGCCACACAGCTCGAACGCGGCGCCAAATAAAGTGGCTGTCTAGCGCAGTAGGTCTCCAAGTTCATGGTGATTTCTGGAGCTGCGGAGAAGAAGCTGGTGCTTAGGGTATGCTTGAATGGCAACTCAAATTGATTGGTGCGAAGCTTAGGTATGTAGAGATGAAAGTGATGTGCTATTTTCTGGAGAACTATTACCAAACTGATTTGAATCGTCAGAGATGCCGATCCATTCATAATACATTCTTGGATCCATGTCCATATTGTCGTACGTTTACCCTGCCTTCATCAAAATTGGGTTTTCCAGTTTGGATATGGTTTAGGGTGTATTTTTTCTATGTTATTCATCATCTTCAGTTGACCGGCTGAAAGAGAGCAGAGTTGGTTTTGGAGTTGCAAAGAAGCATAGTAAGATGGGAGAGGCATACATTCTTGTGGTTGCTGCTTCGATATGCCATATGTTTTCCTTGAATTAGGAATATACCCAGTGTGATCCTCCTTGTCTTTTCCTGCATAAAAGTATGTATGCAAATTTGTTGACCAGAAATAAGCACTGGATGTAAAAGGATGCAGTACATGATGTGGTCAAATTCTGGTGAGCACTCCAAGAACACCACCTTGGTATCACCTGCCGTTTGTAAATTCGAACAAATCCAAATTGTCGACTCTCCTTTCTGGTTTAAAAAATGCCAAGCGTATCTCTAGATCGACAGCTTGACCAATTTAACACGAGCTATATGTCACAAAAAATATATCATTAGAAACTTCAAATGTTAGATTTTCTAAGAGTAAAATGCACTGGCGGTACTTGAACTTGCGAAGAAAGCACGCTTTGATCACTGTACTTCAAAATACGGCCAATACGGTCACTCAATACGTCTACACGTGATTGTACGATCACTGTTCACCGTACGCCACTCGTCGCCCCTCCATTTGACCACTTGTTGACCAATCCGAGGCGACAACTGGCGCTCGCGGGGGGTTCCGCGGCATTTTTACAGGGAAACCCTTGGGTGGCTCCGTAATTCCTCCTATCTCCTTGTCTATTCGGCGTCGATCATAACGAATGGGGAAGTGGTGACAGGGGAGGAGGGCGATCGTCGGCGGCAGCGCACCACCACCACCGGAGTCATCGCACAAGGGCGAGAGGCGCCGCGCAGGCGCCGCGCATCTCATCGCAGGAGCTGTTTTGTCGGGATGTCGCCTGTTCGTCGCCCCGATGGTGCTCCGCCGCCCAACTACAGTAAGCCCTCACCTCGCCCCTCCATGGTTCTTGCGCTGTAAGCTGTAGGGTCGAAATTTAGAGGTGGGTATTGTGGATGGTGTGCTTGCTAGTCAGATATGCCCATCTGTACTTTGAAGATTTGCCTAGGGTTTTCGACCGCGATTTGGTGGTTTGAGCGTATAGGGTTTTGGGTTTGGAGAAAGGTGCTATCTTTTGTTGCATGTTGAAGATGCTGGTTGTATAGGTGAATTTCATACTCAAAGGTGCTTGCTTGCATCTATTTCTTGCAGATTATGTAGAACAGAAATTCTGAAACTCTGTTCTGCTCTGTTTTGATGTATGCAGATAAGCGCAGTAGGAAGTTTTCCATTAAGTTTATCCATGGTGGTTATTTTCTTGGGCAAGGCAGCAATCGTTCCTATGTCAATGGTCATGAATTGTGGTATGATGAAGTAGATGCAGATACTTGGTCTCGAATCATGGTTGAAAACCTAGTTGAAGAGATAGGATGGGAGATGGTAGGCAGGATGAAGGTATATTACTGCATTCCCATTCTGTCAATCGACATGAATGGGTTGAGAGAAATCATAGGAGATAGGGACACAGATCAGATGCTCACATTTGTGTCACTAGGGCATTACTCATTTAGTTTGTACCTTGACCATGAAGACAGTTTGAATGCAAATGTGACTAAAGATGATGTGGTCAATTTCCCAATAAGGCAGCTACCTGAAGTGCTTAGTGACGAAGCTATGTACCTAGGGTAGGGTCATGGGCCTGTCCAAACTGCCCTACCCAAGGACATCTCTAGAAGAAATCGCCTTTCAATCGACTTGGAGGTGTTCCACTCGGCAGACTCGAAGACACTCGACCAAGAAGCGATCACTCGATCAAGACCAAACCACTCGACGGCCAGGAGACCTAAAGGCACTCCTCATGCTAACAGTCGGTTATTAAGTAGCCTTTATGGTCATCATAGCACTTTATTAAGGGTGTTACCAGTAACGTCCGACCTTAATGTATTTAAAACCCTGCATAACTGAGGGCCGGAGGGGTCCGGCAAACTCTATATAAGCCACCCCCCTCCTCAGTGTAAAGGGTTCGCACCTGTGACGCCCCCGATTTAATCATACACTAATCATACACGCAAACGTGTACGATCAAGATCAGGGACTCACGGAAAGATATCACAACACAACTCTACAAATAAAATAAGTCATACAAGCATCATATTACAAGTCAGGGGCCTCGAAGGCTCGAATACAAGAGCTCGGTCATAGACAAGTCAGCGGAAGCAACAATATCTGAGTACAGACATAAGTTAAACAAGTTTGCCTTAAGAAGGCTAGCACAAACTGGGATACAGATCGAAAGAGGCGCAGGCCTCCTGCCCGGGATCCTCCTAACTACTCTTGGTCGCCGTCAGCGGGCATCACGTAGTAGTAGGCACCTCCGGTGTAGTAGGAGTCGTCGTCGAAGGTGGCGTCTGGCTCCTGGGCTCCAACATCTGGTTGCGACAACCAGGTAGAAGGGATAGGGGGAAAAGAGGGAGAAAGCAACCGTGAGTACTCATCCAAAGTACTCGCAAGCAAGGAGCTATACTACATATGTATGCATTGGTATCAAATGGAATAAGGCTATCATATGTGGACTGAACTGCAGAAAGCCGGAATAAGAGGGGGATAGCTAGTCCTTTCGAAGACTACGCTTCTGGCAGCCTCCGTCTTGCAGCATGCAGAAGAGAATAGACTGAAGTCCTCCAAGTAGCATTGCATAGCATAATCCTAACCGATGATCCTCCCCTCGTCGCCCTGTGAGAGAGCGATCACCGGTTGTATCTGGCACTTGGAAGGGTGTGTTTTATTAAGTATCCGATTCTAGTTGTCATAAAGTCAAGGTACAACTCCAAGTCGTCCTGTTACCGAAGATCACGGCTATTCGAATAGATTAACTTCCCTGCAGGGGTGCACCACATACCCCAACACGCTTGATCCCATTTGGCAGGACACACTTTCCTGGGTCATGCCCGGCCATGGAAGATCAACACGTCACAGCCCCACCTAGGCACAACAGAGAGGTCAGCACGCCGGTCTAAACCTAAGCGCACAGGGGTCTGGGCCCATCGCCCATAGCACACCTGCACGTTGCGAACGCGGCCGGAAGCAGAACTAGCCCCCTTAATACAAGAGCAGGCTTACGGTCCAATCCGGCGCGCGCCACTCAGTCGCTGACGTCACGAAGGCTTCGGCTGATACCACGACGCCGGGATACCCATAACTACTCCCGCGTAGATGGTTAGTGCGTATAGACCAAATGGCCAGACTCAGATCAAATACCCAGATCTCGTTAAGCGTGTTAAGTGTCCGCGAACGCCGACCAGGGCCAGGTCACCTCTCTCCTAGGTGGTCTCAACCTGCCCTGTCGCTCCGCCACAAGGCAACAGTCGGGGGCCATCGGGAACCCAGGCCCACCACTACCTGGGTGGAACCACCTGCCCCTTCAGCCCCCATCTCCGAACAGTACTGCAGGTAATGTAACAGTGTAAAGTATATAGCATATGCCCGTGATCACCTCCCGAAGTGATCACGGCCCAGTAGTATAGCATGGCAGACGGACAAGAGTGTAGGGCCACTGATGGAACACTAGCATCCTATACTAGGCATGTAGGATTGCAGGTAAAGGTAACAACAGTAGTAACAAGGACAGGCTATGCATCAGGATAGGAATAACGGAAAGCAGTATCATGCTACACTACTCTAATGCAAGCAGTATAGAAGAGAGTAGGCGATATCTGGTGATCAAGGGGGGGGGGCTCGCCTGGTTGCTCAGACAAGAAGGAGGGGTCGTCGAAGTACTCGATCACAGGGGTACCGGCATCGGCCTCAGGGTCTACCGGAAAGAAGTAACGGAGGGGGAACACAATAAATAACAGAGCAATCAAATGTAACACAAAGCAAGACGTGGCAATACGCGGTGCTAGGTATGCCCTAACGCGGTATTATGTGATACCGGCGAAGGGGGGAAACATCCGGGAAAGTATTCCCGGTGTCTCGCGTTTTTGGACAAATGAACCGGAGGGGGAAAATTGCGTGTTTGCTATGCTAGGGATGCGTGGCGGACGAACGGGCTGTGTATCCGGGTTCGTCTCGTCGTTCTGATCAACTTTCATGTACAAAACATTTTCATCCGAGCTACTGTTTATTTTATATGATTTTCTAAAGTTTTAAATCATTTTTTAGAATTTATTTAATTAATTTAAACTAACATTATCCAGAATAGTGCTTGCTGACGTCAGCATGACATCAGCAGTCAACAAGTCAAAGGTCAATGTTGACCAGTCAACAAGGGAGTGGGACCCAGGTGTCATAGGGTGTTTTATTAACATGAGTTTTAGTTAGCTAGTTAAGGTAATATAGATTTGGGGGGGGGTCCACCAGCCAGTGTGATTTGATTAATTAGATTAACTAATCCACTAATTAACTATTTTTAGTTAAGTTAATTAGTAGGTGGGGCCAACCTATCAGTGGGTCATTAGTTAACAGAGTTCATTTTGTTTGCACAGGTTATCTAGCGACGTGGCCCCCACATGTTAGTGGCATAGAGGCCAATTAGCACTAGGCTAATGACATCCATGTTGGCACTAAACGACGGCGATGGCAGAGCACGCCCACGATGACCGGTCACTTGTCTCCGGCGACCGGTTGCCGCGTAGAGAGGTGCTACAGGCAGCTGGGAGGGTGCTGCATCCAGAGGCACGAGTCGCCGGTGCTGGGGTGGCCAGAAACACGGCCGGCGACGAGGTTTGGCAGCGACGGGTGAGTGTGTGAGCCTGGGCGCAGCGGGCGAGGCACGCCCAGGGCACGCGCGGGCGTGCGGGAGCCGCGATGGGGCGCGACCACGCAGAGGCGGGCGCGGCGACGGGACGGCATGAGGCATAGCGTTCGGAGGGGGAGAAGGACGGGGGTCGACGGGGAGCTCACCCCTCGTTGGCGAGAAGAGGGCGGTGAGAAACGGGGAGGACCGACGAAGGAGAGGCGAGGACGGGGCGGTCCGGCGAGGACGTGACGGCGACGACCTCGGGACGCAGCGGCGCGGCGTCCGATGGCGAGGTGCGCAGGAGACCGATGGGGAGGAGTCGGGGAAGGCGAGGCGGCGAGGGAGACGTGGAGGACGAGGCGGAGGAGCTCCGGGCGACGATGACGAGCAGCGACGGCGTGCTGGTCCGGCGACGGGGAGGCCTTCGGGCGGCAGCAGACGCGGGCGTGGTCGTCGGGGGCGTCGCCCCGATCCAGATCCAGCGGGGGGGATGAGAGGAGTGGGGGTGTGGGTGGTAGCGGTTTAGGGTTCGGTGTGGGGGGTTATGCAGGGGCGCGGCTGGGCCAGCCCAATGGCCTGGTGCCCTGCTAGGCCGAACGGCCCAGGGCAGGGGGGGTCTTGCTTCGTTTTTTTTTGCTATGTTTTGTTTTTGTTTTACCGTTCCTTTTATTTATTTCCTTGTTTCTGTTTTCTTTTACTTATTTAATAGTTTATAGTTTTTAGAAAAAGTGAAACCCACCCCTCAATTAGATTTGTAAAATCAGTTGTTCTCACAAAAAGTTTGGGACAAAAGTAAAGTGCCTTGTATTCTCTGTTAATTAAAAAGACAATTAAGTTATTATTTCGGTCATTGTTTTATTTATTTTAGTGCCTTTAATTATTTTATAATAATGTGGATCCTCCACCATAATTACTTAAGATTTATTTGCCACATTGAGAACATTATAGTTTTAGCTTTTGAAAACTTTTAGTGTTTGACTTTATTTCAAATTTGAATTTGAATCAGTTTTGAACTAACTCGAGTTTATCAACAGTAACCGAGGTGACATGGCACCATTAGCAGAGGTTTACTGTAGCTCGATTATCCGGGCGTCACAAATCTCCTCCACTACAAGAAATCTCGTCCCGAGATTTAGGAGGGGAGTAAGGGGGAAAGTTCAGGTTACCGTATTCTAATGGATCTTCTCGGTCTTGGTTGCTCTCCTTGAAGCGGTTGATCCATTATGTTGATGTCTTCATTTCTCTGCTTCAGGTCATCATGATGTAGTACACATCCTTTCTTCGAGATCTTCATCGTACTTACGGAAAGGATGAAGGGTGGGCATTCCGGGAGTACGAACCTCTGCAAGGTCGACTATCTGGTCAATAACATCGAGGAAGATGGCGGAAGTAACTCTCGAATTTAAACTTAAGAAAATATCGAGAGCAAGGTAAGGAGGTATCATGTGAAGTTTCAAGCAGGCATGCAATCGCTTGATGCCTGAAACAGGGCGTGAAATGGGGTTTAAAGAAATGGGAATAAGTATTGTGTCTGATACCAGAATTGATGATTTCTCGGAAGGTGGCTCGTGAATCACATACGAGGCCAAGTGCGAGGAATTAAATTTCGAAACCGGGGGTGTATAGGAGGGTCAGGTTTCGATCCTATGGAAATGTGGGTTATGGGCCCACCATGTGGTTAAAAGTAGGAAAAGCGTTGATATCTTGCACGGTCATGATAGCCAGACATGTCAGAGGGTAGCCTATCAGTTATGTTGGCAACAATGTCGATACCAAGGGCGAGGGACGAAGAGAACCATTTTCCTGCTCGTTGAACGAGGCGGACCATTAGGCAAAGTTCTCGTCCATCGGTGGCTACCGAAATGTCATCAACAAAAGTAACGGGGTCTTACTGACAAAGTTGTACATCGAGGTGTTTACATAAGCAGGGAATTATCACTGCTCAGTTAAGTAGATTACTAGAAAGGCTAAACAAAACAATGGGAAGGAAAATGCATTTAAACACATATTTCAGGGGTATATCCTTCCCAAGGACAAGCAGAGCATGATATCCATGACAGGATATAATGTAGAAAACCCTTTAGGAAAGGGGAGAGAAATTACATGACATTACCCATACAACGGTGTTTGGATAATTGAGCAGTAAACATTTAACTTTAGGCTTTAAATGTTCTTGTTGCAAATTGGAGTACATATATATATGCTTCGAGATAGCATTGACATGGTCTTCAGGCAAAGGTCGGACTTTGCATACTCAATGGATTTATCAGGAACAACTTATAGAATAAGTCTTTCAATTTCCTGTGGGAAGAATGGTTAACATTGCTAAAAGGAAGAACTATAACAATAGGCCCTCCAGCCAGGTGTGCTAGGCACGACATCACCTCACCGGGTCACATAAAGACCATTGTTATAACTCTTGGGAATAAGTTCCAATCATCATATCTGACCGAGATTCAGATCTGATTGGTGTCAGGATAACTCAGACTCAGAATGCTTGAGAAGAAAGGTGCAACACAAATTGACGAGATGACATTTGTGAGATTCTCAAAAATGATCTATGGAAGTGAGCTCTGAAACAAGAGTTCATCAGTAAACCAAGGAGAGGATGAGGAGGTGGCTGATAGGCTCAGCAACAAATCATCGAGATTTCCAAAGGATGGGTTTCCACAATTATGTGAACAAGGAAATATCATTTGTCAGATCAAATGATATGATGATGTATGCTCAGAACCAAAGTTGCCTTTCAAGACAAGCAACATGATGTTGAAAGCTCGACGTAAGTCGTGCTCACACACTTAAGAACTCGTGCACCAGAGAAGGACGAGGTAGAACAGTCAAAGATAGCAAGACCAGGATGCAGCCGATAGTCTAGGAATGACCAGATTGAATTCAGAATTTCCCAGTAAAAATACTAGGGGTATTTGATTTGTAGTGCGGAATAATTTCACTAGTCGGTGTCCTCGGTTGACAACAACCCAGAACCTAAGAACAATTGGACCTGGTGAGTAATAACAATTGATGAAGAACATAAGAAGTTATGATGTTCCATGATATTCTCGCGGTACCAGAGGGTATACTCAAGGGTAGAGCGGGATAGGGGTTGGACAAGTGAAATCATTTGCAGAAGGCAAGCACTTAAACTTGTCCAAGAAATGGGATCAAAGAAGAACAATATGGTCGAAACCACGGTCGCAAAAGACCAAGCATAGATAAGAGAAGAAGTTATAACAAGGGGATTATTATTACTACGAGAAGCTTCCATGATAAGTTCCACCTCGGGTCCATGGGCATGAACACAAAGTTCAAGGTCGACTCCCACTTCTCCAAAGCATAACCTTACATTCACTTCTCGTTTCGATAATGGCATTAGTGTTGAAAGTTTTACCTGGTGAAATACCAGATGAGTATGACCCGTGAAAACTTCCGAGTTCACACATATTAAGGAAGGCATAGGTTCAACCCGTCAGGGTATCGTGGAAACATATACCACAAGCTTCAATCGTAAATATCACCAGCTCGAAAACAGAGCATGGTTGAGAAAACAGAGGATACAATTTACCAAAAGCATTATGTATCAGAGGAAAGGATCACGAGGTTATTGAATAAGGAGGACACTGTCGAATAATAATCCAATAAAGGATCAGACGGTCCATAGTGGAGATGATGTGAGCATCGGCACACAATCAGTTGAAGAAAGGATGCAAGGGGATCAGATTATAGAAACAACTGACTAATTCAAAGCTCAAATGCAAAAGAATTATGATTTCTGATCAAGGGATCAAAAGCAAACGCTCTGATTAAGGATGGATAAGTTGCATAGACTTAAGGGTACAATCGGTGGCAATCCGATTGGTCGAGAACAAGCTCATGTTCAAAAATGACGTCTGAGCCAGAAAGATAATTTAAAAGGATCAACTGATGATTGCGTGCATTCGCACTCATGTTGAATCAAAGGGATCAAAATGACGGTGCCTAAGGATACTAACGAATATTGCCAGACATATGGAAAGCATCCATCATGCAAGCAGACAAGTATTGTAGAGCAATAAGCTACTAAGGATTTTTGGAGGATCAAATAGTATTTTGATGACCATTGTGAAACACGTGAACAACTGGGGATGAGCGGATACTCGATAAGGGCGAGATATTATCCGTAGGGGTATTCAGGTGGCAAGGAACTGCAACGCAGTAGGCACAAAATATTCTCGGAACAATACAGAGAATTTTCGGTGTTTTTTGTAATAACAAGATCAATGGGATTTGAAAGGGCAAGTGGATGTAGTTATCCATAATGATATAACAGTGGTAGGGAATTTGCAAAGGTGATGGGCACAAAGTCTCGAAAGAGTAGTAGAGAGTAACTACGAAATCTTCTGGTGCAGCAGGCGATCATCTGGCCTGAATGGGGCTCTCCGGGAGGAAGTATTTTCGAGAACCTAAAGTTAGATTTTAGCAAAATCACTTAACCCGATTAGAAGAGAGATCAGAGTCCCAGAGTATAGACAAGGAGTAAAAGATCCTACTACCACCCGATGGCGACGTGTGCCCGTAAGACACACAGCCAAGTTAGTAAAAGTTTTGCAATGCCTAGACTCAACTTCGGCCAAGGAGTTGGAAAGGGGGATTCCTACAGGCAGTCGGCTCTGATACCAACTTGTGACGCCCCCGATTTAATCGTACACTAATCATACACGCAAACGTGTACGATCAAGATCAGGGACTCACGGAAAGATATCACAACACAACTCTACAAATAAAATAAGTCATACAAGCATCATATTACAAGCCAGGGGCCTCGAAGTCTCGAATACAAGAGCTCGATCATAGACAAGTCAGCGGAAGCAACAATATCTGAGTACAGACATAAGTTAAACAAGTTTGCCTTAAGAAGGCTAGCACAAACTGGGATACAGATCGAAAGAGGTGCAGGCCTCCTGCCCGGGATCCTCCTAACTACTCTTGGTCGCCGTCAGCGGGCATCACGTAGTAGTAGGCACCTCCGGTGTAGTAGGAGTCGTCGTCGAAGGTGGCGTCTGGCTCCTGGGCTCCAACATCTGGTTGCGACAACCAGGTAGAAGGGATAGGGGGAAAAGAGGGAGAAAGCAACCGTGAGTACTCATCCAAAGTACTCGCAAGCAAGGAGCTATACTACATATGTATGCATTGGTATCAAATGGAATAAGGCTATCATATGTGGACTGAACTGCAGAAAGCCGGAATAAGAGGGGGATAGCTAGTACTTTCGAAGACTACGCTTCTGGCAGCCTCCATCTTGCAGCATGCAGAAGAGAATAGACTGAAGTCCTCCAAGTGGCATCGCATAGCATAATCCTAACCGATGATCCTCCCCTCGTCGCCCTGTGAGAGAGCGATCACCGGTTGTATCTGGCACTTGGAAGGGTGTGTTTTATTAAGTATCCGGTTCTAGTTGTCATAAAGTCAAGGTACAACTCCAAGTCGTCCTGTTACCAAAGATCACGGCTATTCGAATAGATTAACTTCCCTGCAGGGGTGCACCACATACCCCAACACGCTTGATCCCATTTGGCCGGACACACTTTCCTGGGTCATGCCCGGCCATGGAAGATCAACACGTCACAGCCCCACCTAGGCACAACAGAGAGGTCAGCACGCCGGTCTAAACCTAAGCGCACAGGGGTCTGGGCCCATCGCCCATAGCACACCTGCACGTTGCGAACGCGGCCGGAAGCAGAACTAGCCCCCTTAATACAAGAGCAGGCTTACGGTCCAATCCGGCGCGCGCCACTCAGTCGCTGACGTCACGAAGGCTTCGGCTGATACCACGACGCCGGGATACCCATAACTACTCCCGCGTAGATGGTTAGTGCGTATAGACCAAATGGCCAGACTCAGATCAAATACCCAGATCTCGTTAAGCGTGTTAAGTGTCCGCGAACGCCGACCAGGGCCAGGTCACCTCTCTCCTAGGTGGTCTCAACCTGCCCTGTCGCTCCGCCACAAGGCAACAGTCGGGGGCCATCGGGAACCCAGGCCCACCACTACCTGGGTGGAACCACCTGCCCCTTCAGCCCCCATCTCCGAACAGTACTGCAGGTAATGTAACAGTGTAAAGTATATAGCATATGCCCGTGATCACCTCCCGAAGTGATCACGGCCCAGTAGTATAGCATGGCAGACGGACAAGAGTGTAGGGCCACTGATGGAACACTAGCATCCTATACTAGGCATGTAGGATTGCAGGTAAAGGTAACAACAGTAGTAACAAGGACAGGCTATGCATCAGGATA
Source organism: Triticum urartu (assembly GCF_056163025.1). Lineage (NCBI taxonomy): Eukaryota > Viridiplantae > Streptophyta > Magnoliopsida > Poales > Poaceae > Triticum > Triticum urartu. Next base: position 138,731,830 of record NC_141876.1, on the reverse strand, counting down.
GGAATAACGGAAAGCAGTATCATGCTACACTACTCTAATGCAAGCAGTATAGAAGAGAGTAGGCGATATCTGGTGATCAAGGGGGGGGGGCTCGCCTGGTTGCTCAGACAAGAAGGAGGGGTCGTCGAAGTACTCGATCACAGGGGTACCGGCATCGGCCTCAGGGTCTACCGGAAAGAAGTAACGGAGGGGGAACACAATAAATAACAGAGCAATCAAATGTAACACAAAGCAAGACGTGGCAATACGCGGTGCTAGGTATGCCCTAACGCGGTATTATGTGATACCGGCGAAGGGGGGAAACATCCGGGAAAGTATTCCCGGTGTCTCGCGTTTTTGGACAAATGAACCGGAGGGGGAAAATTGCGTGTTTGCTATGCTAGGGATGCGTGGCGGACGAACGGGCTGTGTATCCGGGTTCGTCTCGTCGTTCTGATCAACTTTCATGTACAAAACATTTTCATCCGAGCTACTGTTTATTTTATATGATTTTCTAAAGTTTTAAATCATTTTTTAGAATTTATTTAATTAATTTAAACTAACATTATCCAGAATAGTGCTTGCTGACGTCAGCATGACATCAGCAGTCAACAAGTCAAAGGTCAATGTTGACCAGTCAACAAGGGAGTGGGACCCAGGTGTCATAGGGTGTTTTATTAACATGAGTTTTAGTTAGCTAGTTAAGGTAATATAGATTTGGGGGGGGGTCCACCAGCCAGTGTGATTTGATTAATTAGATTAACTAATCCACTAATTAACTATTTTTAGTTAAGTTAATTAGTAGGTGGGGCCAACCTATCAGTGGGTCATTAGTTAACAGAGTTCATTTTGTTTGCACAGGTTATCTAGCGACGTGGCCCCCACATGTTAGTGGCATAGAGGCCAATTAGCACTAGGCTAATGACATCCATGTTGGCACTAAACGACGGCGATGGCAGAGCACGCCCACGATGACCGGTCACTTGTCTCCGGCGACCGGTTGCCGCGTAGAGAGGTGCTACAGGCAGCTGGGAGGGTGCTGCATCCAGAGGCACGAGTCGCCGGTGCTGGGGTGGCCAGAAACACGGCCGGCGACGAGGTTTGGCAGCGACGGGTGAGTGTGTGAGCCTGGGCGCAGCGGGCGAGGCACGCCCAGGGCACGCGCGGGCGTGCGGGAGCCGCGATGGGGCGCGACCACGCAGAGGCGGGCGCGGCGACGGGACGGCATGAGGCATAGCGTTCGGAGGGGGAGAAGGACGGGGGTCGACGGGGAGCTCACCCCTCGTTGGCGAGAAGAGGGCGGTGAGAAACGGGGAGGACCGACGAAGGAGAGGCGAGGACGGGGCGGTCCGGCGAGGACGTGACGGCGACGACCTCGGGACGCAGCGGCGCGGCGTCCGATGGCGAGGTGCGCAGGAGACCGATGGGGAGGAGTCGGGGAAGGCGAGGCGGCGAGGGAGACGTGGAGGACGAGGCGGAGGAGCTCCGGGCGACGATGACGAGCAGCGACGGCGTGCTGGTCCGGCGACGGGGAGGCCTTCGGGCGGCAGCAGACGCGGGCGTGGTCGTCGGGGGCGTCGCCCCGATCCAGATCCAGCGGGGGGGATGAGAGGAGTGGGGGTGTGGGTGGTAGCGGTTTAGGGTTCGGTGTGGGGGGTTATGCAGGGGCGCGGCTGGGCCAGCCCAATGGCCTGGTGCCCTGCTAGGCCGAACGGCCCAGGGCAGGGGGGGTCTTGCTTCGTTTTTTTTTGCTATGTTTTGTTTTTGTTTTACCGTTCCTTTTATTTATTTCCTTGTTTCTGTTTTCTTTTACTTATTTAATAGTTTATAGTTTTTAGAAAAAGTGAAACCCACCCCTCAATTAGATTTGTAAAATCAGTTGTTCTCACAAAAAGTTTGGGACAAAAGTAAAGTGCCTTGTATTCTCTGTTAATTAAAAAGACAATTAAGTTATTATTTCGGTCATTGTTTTATTTATTTTAGTGCCTTTAATTATTTTATAATAATGTGGATCCTCCACCATAATTACTTAAGATTTATTTGCCACATTGAGAACATTATAGTTTTAGCTTTTGAAAACTTTTAGTGTTTGACTTTATTTCAAATTTGAATTTGAATCAGTTTTGAACTAACTCGAGTTTATCAACAGTAACCGAGGTGACATGGCACCATTAGCAGAGGTTTACTGTAGCTCGATTATCCGGGCATCACAGCACCGCTGTAAACCATACGCGCATAATCCAGTCGACCGCCTCTGGGCTCCGAGACGTAGGGCTATTACTTCCTCCGAGAAGGGACTGAACTCGTAAAGCTCGTGTGCTTACAACTTCTCCATAGCTAAGATCTTGCCTCTCCATACTTACCCCCCCTACATTACTGTCAGACTTAGAACCACGACAGTTGGCGCCCACCTTGGGGCCGGTGTTTTAGCGATTTGTTGGAGGAGTTGCGATCTTTTCCGATCCAAATCATCATGGTTTCTGGCGGAGTTTTGGTGGAGGGCCGCGAGATCCGTCTCGGCGCGCTCACGTTCATCGCCGACGACTCCGCTTGGCTTCAGGAGGCTCTGCTCGACGTGGACGCACTCCCCGCCCGCGGAGCAACGCACTTTAGCGCATGCGTCCGCGACGTCCTCTTGCGGCAACCGTCGACCCCCTACCGGTCGGCTCATGTGTTGTCCTCCCTCCCTGTTTCCCGCCGGTGCAAGCGCTCCGGTCGGTCGAGACTTCAGCGATGGGTGAGACATGCGGTGGCACGCCAGTCGGCCACCCCTCAAGTCGCGGCGATCGAGCCTGATGAATCCCTCTACGGCATGTTCGATCTGTCGACTGGCACTACAAAGACCGCATCCGAGTGCGACAGCAGTGATCCGGCGGCGGAGGTTCTGATGGTCGATGGACCGCCCAGTCCTCCCGGTTTTCCCTGCACCGACAGAGGCGCAGGTGGAGGCGACCCGTCGCGTCCCCATGAGGAATATCTCCCCGAGCCTCTCACATCGCTGTAGAGAGAAGAACTTCGTCGCCGGAACATGGACGCACTGCACACTCCTATCGTCGGAGAAACCCCCAAGGCTCGTGCCTTGGAGGACGCGCGCCTGGCAAACTTGGCCGAGCGCGCTCGACTGGAGAACCTCCAGCGAGCACTCGACAAGCGTGCGCGACAACGGGTTCCCGAATCCAGTCGGCGTCAGCTCTTTCCGCCCCTGCAGGTATATCGAACTCCGATTCAGAATTTAGCAGCTGCAGCCCGTATAGCAGAGTCGATTCAGTCTTCCCAGTCGGAGGCTGGCAGAGGCTTGCTACAGATCAGAGCGTTACTCTGGGCAGCAGGAGACCAGAATTCCGCTGTTTCTTAGTCGCGGAACAGGATTCACAGCAGATCCGTTGCTGCAGACACAGTCCAGTCGGCTCATAGCCCAAGATCGCCCCCGAGGCGTGAGGGACGTGGGGACCGGCGTAATCAGTACGGGAACCGTGAGCAATATGACCACTGATTCGATCGTGACGATCGACGTCGAGTGCCCACCCCTCCCCCGAGGAGCGGGTCATATGTGCCTCGACAGCAGGATGACAGGCGCCCTCATACTGTTGGGCGAAGGATTCCAGTCGACTCCAGGGAGTCAGGCTTTGATGCGAGATCCATTCTCGTTCAAGGTTTGGTCGACAGGAACAGAGCTCACCGAGAAGGTCATGACAGAGATGCACCTACCAACAGTAGAGCACATGCTTCGGGGCCAGAGTGCTTTAGTAGAGCCATCAGGGCCGCTGTGATTCCTCCCAACTTCAGGTTGGCGACTGGAGTCAGTAAGTTCACTGGTGAGTCCAAGCCTGATACTTGGCTTGAAGACTACCGAGTGGCCGTCCAGATTGGCGGCGGCAATGATGAAGTGGCCATGAAGCACCTGCCTCTCATGTTAGAGGGCTCGGCCAAAGCGTGGCTGAACCAGTTAGCACCCAGCAGTATTTACACTTGGGAAGATCTCGCCCGAGTGTTTGTCACCACATTCGAAGGAACATGCAAGCGACCGGCAGGGCTAACAGAACTGTGGTCTTGCGTGCAGAAGCCGAATGAAACTTTGAGGGATTACATCCAGAGATGGATCACGTTACATCACACGGTGGAGAATGTGCCTGACCACCAAGCAGTCTGTGCCTTCAAAGAAGGTGTCAAGTACAGAGAACTGAATCTGAAATTCGGTCGGACCGGAGATATGTCTCTGAATCGGATGATGGAAATTGCCACCAAGTACGCTAATGGTGAAGATGAGGATCGACTCAGGAGTGGCAAGCTCAAGCCAGTCGCCCAAGAAACCAGAGGAAATTCCAATCGGAAACAGAAGCGGAAAGCCGAGCCAGCTGCTCCTGGGGAAGCCTTGGCTGTAACCCAAGGAAAGTTTAAAGGGAAACCCAAAGGACCTTGGAACCCCAAGAAAGTTAAAGACCAGGACGGAAATGATGTGTTGGATTTGCCATGTCTTGTCCACACCAAGAAAGATGAAGAGGGTAATTTCATTTACCCGAAACAGCAGTTCCAGGGCAAGTAGCCCAAAGATAAGGAAAAGGAGTCGAACAAAGTTGAGGACAAGGAAGATAGTGACGATGGATACCCCCAGGTCAATTCCACCCTGATGATTTTTGCTGATGTTGAAAGCAAAAGTCGACTGAAAGTTATCAACCGAGAGGTGAATATGGTTGCTCCGGCGACACCCAGTTCCCTGAAGTGGTCTCGGACTGCCATAACATTCGACCAGTCCGATCACCCAACGCACATCGCCACCCCTGGGAGGCAAGCTTTGGTGGTCGACCCAGTTGTTGAAGGCACTCGACTGACTAAAGTCTTGATGGATGGTGGCAGTGGTTTGAACATATTATATGCTGAGACATTGAAAGGGATGGGCATTCCGATGTCCAGACTAAGTACCAGCAACATGAGTTTCCATGGAGTTATTCCTGGGAAGAAGGCTGAATCACTCGGCCAGATTGCTCTTGATGTGGTTTTCGGTGATTCCAAGAATTACCGTAAAGAAAAGTTGACGTTTGAAGTTATAGACTTCCAGAGTGCCTATCACGCTATTTTGGGCAGGCCGGCTTATGCACGCTTCATGGCCCGACCGTGTTATGTGTATCTCAAGTTGAAGATGCCTGGCCCCAAAGGTGTGATCACTATTACGGGCAATCGGAAGAAAGCGGAAGAATGTTTTCAGAAAGGTTCAAAGATCACTGATGCTCAGATGGCGGTGGTGGAACTGCAGGAATACCAGAAGACTGCAGACCCGAGTGATTAGTTGTGAACCAAGAAGCCCGCCACAGAATCAGCTTTTCAGTCGTCTGGCGAAACGAAGATAGCTCACATCCACCCGACCGATCCCAGCGCTGCTCCAACTCATATCTCAACAACACTCGACTCCAAATAGGAAGAAGCGCTCATCCAGTTCCTCCGTGAGAACTGGGACATTTTCGCATGGAAGCCTTCTGACATGCCGGGTGTTCCCAGGGAGCTGGCTGAGTACCACCTAAGAGTCGACTCAAAAGTAAAACCTGTCAAGGAACAGCTCCGATGGTCCGCCGTCCAGAAGAGAAAGGCTATTGGCGAAGAGGTGGCTCGGCTCTTAGCAGCGGAGTTCATCCGAGAAATCTACCACTCCGAGTGGCTCGCCAACGTTGTCATGGTCCCCAAGAAGGACAAGTCACTTCGCATGTGCATTGACTTTAAACATATCAATCGGGCCTGCCCGAAAGATCATTTTCCTCTCCCCCGCATTGATCAGATAGTCGACTCGACTGCGGAATGTGAGCGACTGTCTTTTTTAGAGCTTATTCCGGGTACCATCAGATCCGTCTATATGGACCTGACAAGATCAAAACAGCTTTCATCACTCCATTCGGGTGCTTCTGTTATGTTACCATGCCATTCAGCCTCAAGAATGTCGGAGCCACAGTCATGAGGATGATTCAGAAGTGTTTGCTCACTCAAATCAGTCAGAATGTGGAAGCATACATGGATGACATTGTGGTCAAGCCACGGAAGGGTTCCGACCTGCTGGCTGACCTTGCTGAAACCTTTGCCAACCTCAGGAGGTATGATATCAAGCTTAATCCATCAAAGTGCACATTCGGAGTTCCTGGCGGAAAATTACTCAGGTTTCTCGTTTCTGAACGGGGAATTGACGCCAATCCAGAAAAAGTCGGTACTATACTCCGAATGAAAATTCATGTGCGAGTGCACGACGTCCAGAAGCTTACTGGTTGCTTGGCCGCTTTAAGTCGATTCATATCCCGTCTCGGTGAAAAGGCATTGCCTCTTTACCGATTGATGAAGAAATCCGACAAGTTCGAGTGGACTCCCGAAGCTGATGCAGCATTTGCAGAGCTCAAAGCTCTGCTCTCCACCCAGCCGGTGCTTGCTGCCCCAATCAGCAAGGAGCCTTTGCTGCTTTACATCGCAGCCACGGGACAAGTCGTCAGTATGGTACTTACGGTCGAGCGGGAAGAAGAAGGAAAAGCCTTCAAAGTTCAGCGCCCAGTATATTATATTTCTGAAGTTTTGACCCCATCGAAGCAAAGATATCCTCATTATCAGAAGCTCGTATATGGGATTTATATGACCACAAAGAAAGTTGCTCAGTACTTCTATGATCATTCCATTACAGTCGTCAGCGACGCTCCGTTGTCAGAGATCCTGCATAACAGAGATGCAACTGGTCGAGTGGCAAAATGGGCGATTGAACTCCTTCCTCTAGATATCAAGTTTGAGGCAAAGAAGGCTATCAAGTCCCAGGCAATAGCAGATTTCGTCGCCGAGTGGATTGAACAGCAACTGCCGACTTAGGTTCACTCGGAGCATTGGACCATGTTCTTCGACGGTTCCAAAATGCTGAATGGTTCCGGTGCCGGGGTGGTGTTGGTCTCCCCCCAAGGAGATAAGCTCAGATATGTTCTTCAAATCCACTTTGATTCCTCCAATAACGAGGCGGAATATGAAGCACTTTTATATGGGTTGCGCATGGCCATTTCACTCGGCGTCCGTCGCCTCATGGTCTATGGCGACTCAGATTTGGTGGTTAATCAGGTGATGAAGGAATGGGACGTCAGAAGTCCAGCCATGACTGGTTATTGCAATGCAGTGAGAAAGCTGGAGAAGAAATTCGAGGGGTTAGAGCTTCATCACATACCCCGACTGAAAAATCAAGCAGCTGATGATTTGGCAAAAATAGGTTCCAAAAGAGAAGCCATTCCTAGCAATATGTTTTTGGAACACATCCACACACCATCAGTTCAGGAGGATCCCTTCACTGAAGAGGCCCCGCAGCCAAAAAGCGCCACGGATCCGACTGAAGTTGAAGTTCCAGCTGTGGTCGACCTAATCATGGAGGTCTTGGTCATCACTCCCGACTGGACAGTACCGTACATCGCGTACATCTTAAGGAAAGAACTCCCAGAGGACGAAGAAGAGGCTCGACAGATCGTCCGTCGATCCAAGGCCTTTACAGTCATAAAGGGGCAGTTGTACAGGGAAAGCGTGATTGGAGTCAGTCAGAAGTGTATAACACCAGAAGAAGGTCAGATGATCTTGATGATATCCACTCGGGGACCTGTGGCCATCATGCGTCCTCTTGGACCATTGTGGCTAAAGCATACCGAGCGGGATTCTACTGGCCAAGGGCCAATGAAATGGCAAAAGAGATAGTCGACAAATGTGAAGGATGACAGTATTACTCCAATATGTCACACAAGCCCGCGTCAGCTCTGAAAACAATTCCACTCGTCTAGCCCTTCGTTGTTTGGGGGCTGGACATGGTTGGACCACTGAAAACGGGCAGGAGCGGCTTCACTCATGTGCTAGTAGCAGTCGACAAGTTCACCAAATGGATTGAAGCTAAGCCTATCAAGAATCTTGATGCTTGCACTGCTATCAGTTTCATCAGAGAGTTGATATTCAGATATGGAGTTCTGCACAGCATCATCACTGACAATGGGTCAAACTTCGATTCCGACAAATTCAGGGCCTTTTGCACCTCTCAGGGCACACGAGTCGACTATGCTTCGGTCGCTCACCCTCAGTCGAATGGACAGGCGGAAAGAGCAAACGGCCTAATTCTCAAAGGACTGAAACCTCGATTGATGCGCGATCTCAAGAACGTAGCAGGTGCATGGGTCGACGAGCTTCCATTAGTTCTTTGGGGATTGAGGATGACCCCGAACCGATCGACCGGAAGAACCCCATTCTTTCTGGTCTATGGAGCCGAAGCAGTCTTGCCGAGTGACATGCTTCACAACGCCCCTCGAGTCGAGCTCTACTCTGAAGAAGAAGCAGAACAAGCCCGGCAGGATGCAGTCGACCTCCTGGAAGAAGAAAGAGAAATGGCCATGATCCGATCGACCATCTATCAGCAAGACCTGCGTCGATTCCATGCCAGAAATGTGAAGAGTCGAGCCTTCCAAGAAGGAGACTTAGTCCTCCGAGTGGATCAGCAGAAACCACACAAACTCGCTCCTACTTGGGAAGGCCCCTTCATAGTCACCAGAGTCCTCCACAATGGAGCGTATCACCTCTATAATGTCGATCGCCAGATTGATGAGCCACGAGCCTGGAATGCGGAGCTTCTCCGCCCCTTTTACACTTGAATTCTCACTCGGATGAGATGTAATAAGAAAAAACTCCTGTAGTTTATTTATCAAAGACAAGAGCGTTATAATTTTCTCAGCGATTGTTATTATTTTTGTTTGCGTAAGAAATCCCCCAGTGGGTGGCTTAGCTGTGAATCCGCTTCGCCTAAGTTTGTAAAAATAATTTCCTACCGAGTGGTGAGCCAGCCTCCCACTCGGGGGCTTAGCTGCGAACCAGTTTCGCCTAAGTATTTGAAAATCCTACCGAATGGAGAGCAATCCTCCCACTCGGAGGCTTAGCTGCAGTCCAGTACTCGCCTAAGTCTTCTCACTCGGAGACTTAGCTGCAGTCTGGCACTAGCCTAAGTTTGAAAAAATCCTACCGAGTGGAGAGCAATCCTCCCACTCGGGGGCTTAGCTGCAGTCCAGTACTCGCCTAAGTTTTCTCACTTGGAGACTTAGCTGCAGTCCGCCACTTGCCTAAGTTTGAAAAAAATCCTACCGAGTGGAGAGCAACCCTCCCACTCGGGGGCTTAGCTGCAGTCCAGTACTCGCCTAAGTTTTCTCACTCAGAGACTTAGCTGCAGTCCGACACTCGCCTAAGTTTGAAAAAAAATCCTACCGAGTGGAGAGCAACCCTCCCACTCGGGGGCTTAGCTGTAGTCCAGTACTCGCCTAAGTTTTCTCACTCGGAGACTTAGCTGCAGTCCGGCACTCGCCTAAGTTTGAAAAAATCCTACCAAGTGGAGAGCAACCCTCCCACTCAGGGGCTTAGCTGCAGTCCAGTACTCGCCTAAGTCTTCTCAGTTGGAAACTTAGCTGCAGTCCGGCACTCGCCTAAGTTTGAAAAAAATCCTACCGAGTGGAGAGCAATCCTCCCACTCGGGGGCTTAGCTGCAGTCCAGTACTCGCCTAAGTCTTCTCACTCGGAGACTTAGCTGCAGTCCAGCACTCGCCTAAGTTTGAAAAAATCCTACCGAGTGGAGAGCAATCCTCCCACTCGGGGGCTTAGCTGCAGTCCAGTACTCGCCTAAGTCTTCTCACTCGGAGACTTAGCTGCAGTCCGGCACTCGCCTAAGTTTGAAAAAATCCTACCGAGTGGAGAGCAATCCTCCCACTCGGGGGCTTAGCTGCATTCCAGTACTCGCCTAAGTTTTCTCACTCGGAGACTTAGCTGTAGTCCGGTACTCGCCTAAGTATTTAAAAAATCCCATCGAGTGGAGAGCAAACCTCCCACTCGGGGGCTTAGCTGCAGTCCAGTACTCGCCTAAGTACGAAACACATCTCAACTCTCAAGGACGACGAGGTGCAGGTCGACTGCCACCTTCTCCTGGGGAGCTTCGCCACAAATACAATGTGCGCTCCATCCCGCTCTGCAGTAACAAGGTGCGGGTCGACCGCCACCTTCTCCTGGGGAGCTTCGCCACAAGTACAATGTGCGCTCCATCCCGCTCTACAGTAACAAGGTGCGTGAGGGAGTCCTGGATTAGGGGGTGTTCGGGTAGCCGGACTATACCTTCAGCCGGACTCCTGGACTATGAAGATACAAGATTGAAGACTTTGTCCCGTGTCCGGATGGGACTTTCCTTGGCGTGGAAGGCAAGCTTGGCGATGCGGATATTCAAGACCTCCTACCATTGTAACCGACTCTGTGTAACCCTAACCCTATCCGGTGTCTATATAAACCGGAGGGTTGTAGTCCGTAGGCAATCAACTCCATATACAACAATCATACCATAGGCTAGCTTCTAGGGTTTAGCCTCCTTGATCTCGTGGTAGATCTACTCTTGTACTACCCATATCATCAATATCAATCAAGCAGGACGTAGGGTTTTACCTCCATCAAGAGGGCCCGAACCTGGGTAAAACATCGTGTTCCCTGCCTCCTGTTACCATCCGGCCTAGACGCACAGTTCGGGACCCACTACCCGAGATCCGCCGGTTTTGACACCGACATTGGTGCTTTCATTGAGAGTTCCTCTGTGTCGTCGCCTTTAGGCCCGATGGCTCATTTGATCATCAACAACGATGCGGTCCAGGGTGAGACTTTGCTCCTCGGACAGATCTTCGTCTTCGGCGGCTTCGCTCTGCGGGCCGATTCGCTCGGCCACCTGGAGCAGATCGAAAGCTACGCCCCTGGCCATCAAGTCAGGTTTGGAAGCTTAAACTACACGGCTGACATCCGTGGAGACTTGATCTTCGACGGGCTCGAGCCACAGCCAAGCGCGCCGCACTATCTCGAGGGGCATGATCTAGCTCTGCCCCCGGACAGTGTCCTGGAGGCCGCACACACATCGGTTCCGACCCCTAACTCGGAGCCTATTGCGCCAATCGAGGATGAGCGGTTGGACGTCACCTCGGGGGCTGCGATCCCGAAAGCGATCGAGCCGAACGCTAGCCCCGCACTCTGCATGACCTGTGACTCCGAGGATCCGGACTCCTCCCCGGACTCCGAACCCCCCGCGCCCCTGCCAATCGAATCCGATTGGGCGCCGATAATGGAGTTCACCACCGCAGACATCTTTCAGCATTCGCCTTTTGGCGACATCCCGAATTCTCTTAAGTCTCTCTCTTTATCAGGAGTGCCCTGGCCGGACTACGGTCAGCGAGGGTGGGATACGGACGATGAGGAAATTCAAAGCCCACCCACCACCCACTTTGTAGCCACTGTCGACGATCTAACCAACATGCTTGACTTCAGCTCCGAAGACATCGACGGCATGGACGACGATGTAGGAGACGAACAGGAACCAGCACCTGTAGGGCGTTGGAAGGCCACCTCGTCGTATGACATATATATGGTGGATACTCCAAAAGATGGAGATGGCGATGGAACAGTGGGGGATGACGCCCCCAAGAAACAGCCAAAGCGTCGGCGTCAGCGGCGCCGCTCTAAATCCCGCCAAAGCAAAAACGGTGATTCCGGCACGGGAGATAATACTACCCCGGATAGCGCCGAAGAAAACCCACCTCAGCAAGATTCGGCACAGGAAGATGGAAAAGCCAGCCCTCATGAGAGAGCGATAGACCGAGAGGTCGAGGATGATAACTATACGCCTCCCTCCGAAGACGAGGCAAGCCTCGATGACGATGAATTCGTCATACCATCAGACCCCGCTGAACAAGAGTGTTTTAAACACAGGCTTTTAGCCACGGCAAGCAGCCTCAAGAAAAAGCAGCAACAGCTTAGAGCTGCCCAAGATTTGCTAGCTGACAGATGGACTGAAGTCCTTGCGGCCGAAGAGTATGAACTCGAACGCCCCTCCAAGAGTTACCCGAAGCGCAGGCCGCTACCCCGATCAGAGGAGGAAGCACCTACATCACCAGCGCATGACATGGCAGACCGGCCACCTCGCAGCCGCGACAGAGAGGCCTCTCGGCCCTCCACCCAAGCCATGCCCCGACGCCGCTCAACTAAGGCACGGGAAAATGCGCCTGACCTGCGAGACATACTGGAGGATAAGGCAAGACAAACAAGATCGATTTACGGATCGCGCAGGCACCATACGGCATGTGACAATGATCTTCACTCCGGATACAACAAATCCGGCCGGGCCGAACATAACAGACATAGCTCTTCCGAGCTACGTCGTGATATAGCCCAGTACAGAGGCGCCGCACACCCGCTATGCTTCACAAATGAAGTAATGGATCATAAAATCCCAGAGGGTTTCAAACCCGTAAACATCGAATCATACGATGGCACAACAGATCCGGCGGTATGGATCGAGGATTATCTCCTTCACATCCACATGGCACGCGGCGATGATCTACACGCCATCAAATACCTCTCGCTCAAACTTAAAGGACCGGCCCGGCATTGGCTTAACAGCTTGCCAGCAGACTTAATCGGTTCTTGGGAGGACCTGGAAGCCGCATTCCTGACAACTTCTAGGGCACTTACGTGCAACCGCCGGATGCCGACGACTTAAGCCACATAATTTAGCAACCAGAGGAATCGGCCAGACAATTCTGGACACGGTTCCTAACAAAGAAAAACCAGATAGTCGACTGTCCGGACGCAGAGGCCCTAGCAGCCTTCAAGCATAACATCCGCGACGAGTGGCTTGCCCGGCACCTGGGAAAGGAAAAGCCGAAATCCATGGCAGCCCTCACAACACTCATGACCCGCTTTTGCGCGGGAGAAGACAGCTGGCTAGCTCGTAGTAACGACTTATCAAAGAACCCTGGTAATTCGGATACCAAGGACAAAAGTGGCAGGACACGTCGGAATAAGCAAAAACGCCGCGTTAACAGCGACAGCAATGAAGACACGGCAGTCAATGCCGGATTCAAAGGCTATAAATCCGGTCAGCGGAAAAAGGCATTCAAAAAGAATACTCAGGGCCCGTCCAGTTTGGACCGAATACTCGATCGCTTGTGCCAGATACATGGCACCCCCGAAAGGCCAGCCAATCACACTAACAGGGATTGTTGGGTGTTTAAGCAGGCAGGCAAGTTAAGGGCCGAAAACAGAGACAAGGGGCTACACAGCGACGACGAGGAGCCCAAGCCGCCGAACAACAATGGACAGAAGGGCTTTCCCCCACAAGTGCGGACGGTGAACATGATATACGCAACCCACATTCCCAAGCGGGAGCGGAAGCGTGCACTACGGGACGTATACGCGATGGAGCCAGTCGCCCCAAAGTTCAACCCATGGTCCTCCTGCCCGATCACTTTTGATCGAAGGGACCATCCCACTAGCATCCGTCATGGCGGCTTCGCCGCATTGGTTCTTGACCCAATCATCGACGGATTTCATTTCACAAGAGTCCTCATGGACGGCGGCAGTAGCCTGAACCTGCTTTATCAGGATACAGTGCGGAAAATGGGCATAGATCCCTCAAGGATTAAGCCCACAAGAACAACCTTTAAAGGCGTTATACCAGGTGTAGAAGCCAACTGTACAGGCTCAGTAACACTTGACGTGGTCTTCGGATCCCCGGACAATTTCTGAAGCGAAGAGTTAATCTTCGATATAGTCCCGTTTCGCAGTGGCTATCACGCCCTGCTCGGACGAACCGCATTCGCAAAGTTCAATGCAGTGCCGCACTACGCATATCTCAAGCTCAAGATGCCAGGCCCTCGAGGAGTAATTACGGTCAACGGAAACACCGAACGCTCCCTCCGTACGGAGGAGCATACGGCGGCTCTCGCAGCGGAGGTACAAAGTAGCCTTCTCAGGCAATTCTCCGGTCCGGCTATTAAAAAGCCAGACACTGCCAAGCGCGCCCGAAGTAACCCACAGCAGGACCGCCTGGCACACTCTGAGCAAGCGTAGCAATGCGGCCCCAACCCCAGCTTTCGCGACATAGAGAAACCAGTACCTCACGTACATAACTACGCCCTTGAAATACCATGGGCACAGGGGAAGGGGCACAATAACGGCACGCCCAAAATACGGCTTAAAACGTACTAGGGGCTGCCGGATTCCTTTTTTTTATTTTTTTTCCTTACTTTCAGGACTCCATACTTCGGACGACCTGTTCGGCAATTCGACTGCCGCACAAACGATGCAAGATCCAGGGAGGCAGACAAGCCATGCCGCATTATGGAACTCCCGGGTGGTCTCTGTTACGAGCGGTATACCTATTTTAAATACAATTCCGCGGCCTGCCCCTGGTCAGAACATACTGAATAGTCCAATATCTTTTGCTTACCGCACTATTTGTATCGTTCGGCTTTGATAAATAGCCTCTCTATAAACAATGCTTAGCTTCTTGTCTATTTTTTGCATTGTCTTCTTTTCACATTTATGTTTATTAAATGACATGATTGCACCCGTACACCATGGTACGGCAAACACGCCAGGGGCTTCAGTACCCCTCATAATGGTGTGAGAAGTCCGTACACTTTCACAAGTGCGGCACCCTGAACTTATAGCACTATATGCATCAGCTCCGAATCATGATTTGGGTCAATAGTTGGGTTTGCCCGGCTCCTATGTTTTGGTGCCTTACGTTCCGCTCTATCGGCTAAGGTAGCACTAGGAGAACCACTGCGATTGTGCCCCGGTTCAGCTGGGTTAAGCACCTTAGTGGAGAAAGCTAAAACTGACTGTCATGATGAGGCGAGAGACCGGACGCTGTTCGAGAGGTTTTTCGAGTCCCTAAAGACTTATGCCGCTTCGAGCGAGGAGCTGGCTTTGTCCGGCCAAGGCGTGGATAGCGCCCCGAACTAGGGGCTTCGCCGAAATTTAAAATTATAGAGTTCTATGGCTAAGTGAGAGTGTTCAAGCATTATAGTCCGATTGCCTGGTTCGTTGTGCTGAGCGCCTCCCTCGAAGGACCCAACTATGGGAAAAAGAGCGCTCAGGTTTATCCCGAACACCCCAGCACTAGTGGCATGGGGGCAGAAGCCGACAACTGGCCATCTCTCAATTTTTTGATAAACGGTCGCACAGAAAGTAATATTTTAAATTCAATAAGCATTGCTTAGCGCATATGAACAAGTTTTCAGCGCACAGGATAAACACGAGCGAGTTCATTCAAAAATCACATCCTTGGTACATTCATCCGCCACAAGGCGGGCACCTGCAAGAACATCCTTGTAGTAGTTCTCGGGCTTGCGATGCTCCTTCCCCGGCGGCGGCCCGTCCTTCACAAGCTTCTCACCGTCCAGCTTACCCCAGTGCACCTTTGCACGGGCAAGGGCCCGACGGGCACCTTCGATGCAGACGAAGCGCTTGATGACCTCGAGGCTCAGACAGGCCTCCACCAGCCGCCGCACCAGCCCGAAATAGCTCCCAGGCAGGGCCTCTCCGGGCCACAGCCGAACTATGAAGCCCTTCATGGCCTGTTCGGCCGCCTTGTGGAGCTCGACCAGCTGTTTCAGCTGGTCGCTCAAAGGCACAGGGTGTCTGGCCTCAGAATACTGAGATCAGCACACCTTCTCCGTCGAGCTGCCCTCTTCAGCTCGGTAGAATGCGGCGGCGGCGGATACGCTGCGGGGAAGATCTGCCAATGCCCCTGGAGAGCTCCGGATTCGGGTAAGTAACAAGTAGTTTACTTTTATATTTCTGCTTTGCATGAAGAATGCCTTACCCACTACTATCTTCCTCATCTCCTCCAACTCTTGGAGGGCCTTTTGGGCTTTGGCCTTGGCAGACTTGGCAGTCTCAAGGGCCGTCGCGAGCTCGGATGCTTGCGCCTTTGACTCAAGCTCCAAACTCTCATGTTTTTTCATGAGAACCTGAAGCTCTTGCTGCACCTCGCCGACTTGAGCCCCAAGTCTGTATCGCTCGGTGCGCTCCGCGGCCATTTTCTTTTCAGCCTCAGACAGCGCCTGCTTAAGGGTCGCCACCTCAGTCGTGGCCCCTACAATAAGCAGTACAATCCTGTTATTTTTTTGCAATCACGCCTTTCTATAGGCACCTTTTCTATAAGGTAGTTCTTACCTTCTTTCTCCTC